>NW_023416284.1:11093492-13660992 GCF_014176215.1 Rousettus aegyptiacus | reverse complement strand
ACCAGTTATGGGGCCTCTGTCCCTGACATTTCCTTTGAATCCCACTGCAATGAAAGAAGCCCTCCACTTTGGGGTCAGGCAGAGCCGGTTCAGATCCAGGCCATGCCACTTTCTAGCAGTGTGACCATGGGGAAATGTCTCCTTTCTCTGAGCCTCAGTGTCCTTATCGGTCTTGCTGGGATTGAAGGCATCCATGGCTATGAAATGCCCAGCAGGTGCTTGAAATCTGTTTTTTTTTTCCCAGTCCACGGCTGTGTATGTTCTGGGGAACAGGGTGGGGAGCTGGTGCGGACTGGAGACTCAGTGGGGGCTGAGGGGCTGTGTGTGGTCCAGCACTGCTCCGGTCTACAGAGGGGTCACTCTCTTCTTCTGACCCCCAAAGGCTGTTGGCGGGACAGCCCCAGGAGAGGGTCTTCAGGGCATATTGGAGGTGGGCATGGGGCATTGTATGTATGTGAGGACTCCAAGGCTGCTTGTGTGTCAGCCTGTGGATGGGAGACACAGTCCCTTTGGGAGGGTCAGGGTGGGCAGTGGTCACTGTGAGAGAACACAGGTGTTTCTAAGGCACAGGCACGTTAGCAGAGGCGAATGTGTACCTCTGTGTCTGTAGTGTGTCTGGACACGTGTCTCAAGGTGTGTGAGCAAGAATACATCTGATGGTTTACAAGGGGCACTCGAGCGTCTGAGTCGGGGGTGTGTAGGTACCACGGCACATGTACCCCCGGTGCGTTTGTGGGTCTGAGGGCATAATTCGTGTGGCAGGAGAGGTGCCGGGACTGGATGTGTGCTGGGGGTGGGGTGGGGGTGGGATCACTGTGCCCGCATTTTGGTGAGGAGAGGATGAGTTTTGGCCCAGGAATGAGAGTCCACATATGTCTCGAGGAAGATGTGCATGCCCCTGTGGTGTGCATGTGTGTGTACGTGTGTGTGCAGGGCGAGATAAAACCGGCTCCCTCTGGGAAAATGCTGGACATTTTCTGATCTCCTTATTGTTCTCACAGAGAAAGGACACAGTGGGGCTTTCTGCTTCCAAGCAGCTCCTGGACGGGCTATGTGGGACCCTGGGAATGAACCACAAACATTCCAGACCCACCATCCCAAGTTCCCAACCCAGGTGAGATGCCCAGCAGGCAGCAGCCTCAGCCCCTATGCCTGCCAGGATGGAAGCCCAGGGCTGGACTCAGGAAACTGTGGGGAGTGGACTTCTGGGTGCCCTCAGGCCAGTTACTCCCCCCACTCTGAGCCCTGCCCCAGCCTTTCTGGTTCAGGGTTGGAAATCACGTGTGTCCTTTGTCAGGTGTCTGGCTATGAAGGTTGGTGAGGGTAGCAGTTACTCACAGGCTTGGGCATCACTAAGACTTGGAGTCAAATCCTAGCTCCTCCTCTTAAATACTGACTTAGGCTTTGTGCCCGTCCCAGTGCCCAGCCTCAGTTTCCTTATCTGTAAAATAGGGCCATAATACCCACCTCAGAGCTCAACTGTGAAGAGTATACAAATACAATGATAGCTACAATTTATGTAGCCCTTACGACGGACCAGGCGCTGGTCTGCAATTTTCATATATTTAGTCATTTAATGCTTCCAAGAACCGTTTGGGTAGGTGCCATTATTATTCCCACTTTACAGACTAGGAGACTGAGGTTTGCTGAAGTTATATAACATGCACACAACGAGAGAACTAGATGGCCCCAGGATTTGAACCCAGGTCCATGAGGCTCCCAAGACCTGCCAAATATATCATGTAAAATACTAAATAAGGGCCTGCCTTGTAAGCACTCGGTAATTGTCGTCATTCTAATGCCTCCCTTCCAATGCCTAACGTAGCAACGGGATCTCGAGCCAGCAGACATGGACTCAGATATTTATTCCGGGAAGAGTTCTCAGGAATGATCTCTCTTTAGCTAAAAAAGCAGCACCCCCACGTTACAGAGCAGAGCAGAGACACCAGAGAGGTGGAATGAGTGGGCCCGGGTCACACAGCCAGAAGCGGATGAGGCAAGGGCGGGGAGGGGGGTCCTTCCTGGTTCAGGTGGATGGGAAGATGAGGAAGCCGCTGAAGACGCTGTCTGCCTCGGAACCCTGGTAAATGCGGCCCTTGGCGGGGTCCTTTTCGATCCAGACCTGGTCTCCCTGCTGGAGCTGGAGCACCGTGCCCCCAGACACCACCTGGAAGTTTCCCTTGCTGTTGGCGTCACAGAAGCCCAAGGAGCGTGGGAACTGGCCCCTCCTGGAGGACATGATGGACAGGCAGATGTCCCACTTGGACACCACCTGGAAGGTGAAATAGTAGTAGCCTGGCACAGCGCATTCGAACCGGCCCGAGTGGCTGTGATAGCGGTTTTCCTCGTTGGTGATGACCATGTCGAAGATGACCACGTTGCCGCCCGTCGGCGGATTCCGCCTTATGGCTGAGAAGGCTGGCCGATGCTGGTCATTGATGTTTCCCGGGCTGCCCTTGCTGCCCTTCGATCCCGGGCTGCCAGGGGGACCCAGGAGACCACTGGGCCCCGGGAAGCCCATTTTGCCAGGGTTTCCAGGGGGGCCAGGGTCCCCCTGGTCTCCTTTAAGGCCTCGA
Organism: Rousettus aegyptiacus; assembly: GCF_014176215.1. NCBI lineage: Eukaryota > Metazoa > Chordata > Mammalia > Chiroptera > Pteropodidae > Rousettus > Rousettus aegyptiacus. The sequence goes on along the minus strand of NW_023416284.1, from coordinate 13,658,416 downwards.
ATGCCTGTCCGGATGCCAGCAGCCCCTGTGGGGAGAAAGGCCAGGTCAGGAATGAGAGTCTAGTGTCGAGATGGCTGAGACCCTGGGATGCTGTGGGATAGAGGACAGGGGAATGCCTGGGCTTTCAAGACATCGATTATGGCTGGCCGTGTTGCTTTTGACAAGTGTTTCAACCTCTCTGAGCCTCGGCTTTTTTATATAATGGAGAGAAGTATGAACAGGCAGTTGGGAAAGTGTCAGATTCTGTGACAGGCAGGACACTGGCTCCTTCACTGTGCTTGTGCCCATGGCCTCGCATTCCACACCCCGTCAGGCCACTGACCCTGACCTCTTCAGTTCTGAGAACTACATGTAGAATGCCGGGATGCAAATTGTTGCAAATGTCTGCAGATCTTTCTGGTCCGCTGGGGCCCGGGAGCTCAGGGGGATTACACACACTTTCCTTTGCCACTCTTGTCATGTCCTCCTCCCTTTTCCTTCACTCCCAAGCTTTTTTTTCTGAAATGAGAGAGTTTTTGAAGCCTGAAGGGGCTAGGAAGGGGGAAGCAGGAACAGAGTTGGGGGTGGTGGTAGAAAAAAAACAAACAGGGTAGTTGCCATTAATTGATCTCTTTCTATGTGCCGGCTGGGGTTATTTCTCTATTTTACAGATGAGGGAACTAAGTCTCAGAGAGGGTCAGTAACTTACTTGAGGTCACACAGAAAGAAAAGGGCTCCTGAGTCTAACACTTAGGGCATTAATTATTCTCGTAACTGAACAGTTAGTTACCAAGGATTTGGGCAAGGTTTGGGACCATTCTTATTCATTGCTTGCAGTGACCTATTCTTCAGAGGAGAGGAAGGCAGTAAGGGGAGGAGGATATGGAGAGGCCTGGGGGTGTGGGCACATGGCCCAGGGAGAAGGCTAGGGCCCCCTCGGCCCCTGGGACCAAGTGCAGACTAAAGAACATTTACGTGGGGACCCTGGTGGACTCCTGCTTCTCAGTGCCACTCCCAAGCCTCCACCCTGGAGGCCAGGTCAGGCCAAGGGATGAGGGCCTGGGGTCCAGGGAGAGGTGCTTACCTGGCTCCCCTTGTTCTCCCTTGAGGCCTGGCCTCCCGGGTCGTCCAGGTGGTCCTGCAGCCCCGTCCCTCCCATCTGGTGCTCGGCACACGTTCTGGGTCACTGTAGAGGCCAGGGACATGGCCAGCACACCGACCACCAGCCAGCCCCATGGAGCCTCCATGATGCCACTGTGGAGACACGACAGGGCTTGGGCAGGCTGGACATCTCACACTCGTGTGCACCCAACTCACACACTCGAATCCCGCCCCCACAATGATATATACACATCCTCCCACCACCAGGGCACACCTCCCTTCTTCAGGGACTTCGATGTCTACCCTCCATCTGGCTCCAGGGAACACACGCGTGTATATATACAGAAGCACAAACACAGACACACACACATGCAACTGAGCATACCTTTAGTCATACACCCAGACACGCTAATCACTTCTCAACCACACGCTCAGGGACAAACAAACTGACACCCAGATAGACTCCATCCCTCACTCACCTCGACACACACGTTCATACACTCCTCCAGATGATCAATTTCATTGAACAAATATTTATTGAGAGCCTGCTCCTTATTTAATTAACATTCTCTCACTCAGATGGCAGAGCTGTGCATATGCACAGGAATTCACAAACACCTGACACAACACTTCTGCTCACTCCCTTACACACTCGGCCTCTTTCAGGCTGACTGTCACACACTGTCCCCTCAGTGAGACCCCTCTGCTGGGCTCTGAACCTCCCATCCTTTTCCCAGCTTCTTATGTTTTGGGGGGCCAGGACCCAGGAACTCTAGTTAGAGCTGATGGGTCTGTTTCACCACCCCCACCCTCCTCTAAAGCCCACGGAGTAAAGGTCTCCCCAGTCATCGATTCGGGGCCCTGGATCAGTGTGCCACCCAACCCCATTCTGGAACGGACCAGCTAGTGGTGCTCTCCCTCCCTCCCAGGCCCCTAAGCCTGCTCACCTGGTTCCCTGAATTTCACAGCCCCCTCCCAGTCAGGCTGGCCTCACCTGCCTCCAATGGTCAACTTGACTGGATGTTCCTGCTGTCCACCCAGGGACTCCTGTGGGACACCCAGCAGGGGTGGTGCCGGCCAGTGGGCCAAGTTTCACATCCCTTCCCACTTCCCCTTCTCCTTCTCTGGACATGCCCCCGGAATTGCCCCAGCGGCCAGAGGCCACCAGGGACATTTTGAGCAGACCTCAGCAAGACTGGGACATCGAACATCCTACCCCAAGCCACAGCTGGTGTCGGGGCATGGTCAGCAAGGCAGGCAGTGGAGAGGGTACTGGGCGGGGCCGGGAGAACGGGAGAAGTGAAAGAAACTTTTTTAAAAACAGTAACTTGTAAGACTTTTTCAGGGTTGTGAAAGCAACGAGTATGCATTGTCAAAAGCTTGTAAAATACAGAAAAGCCTGAAGAAAGAAGAACAATGCAGTAGTAATGAGAAGCTCAATAATCAGCTTTCTAGACCTGCCACCTCCTAGCTGCATGTCCTTGGAAATGCATTTAACCTCCTGGGGCCTTGCTTCTCTCTCTCTCTCTCTCTCTCTCTCTCTTTCCCTCCTCCTCCTCCTCCTCCCCCCACCCACCTTTTATAATTAAAGAAATATAATTGAGGATGGATTTTTCCAGCAGTTATTTACCTTTGTTCATGATATTTGATTAACATTATGGCTTAGAAAATGTAATCAGGTAACCATTTTTTGAAATTCACTCATTCAACAAACATTTATTGAGTATCTGGGGCCTTGGTTTTCTTAGTCGTGAACTGGGAACGACAGATCTACCTCACTGGATTACTATAAAGTTTTAATGACATAATACGGATACAAAAACACCGCGTGCATGGCAAATGCTTAATAATTAGCTTTTATGGACATTTAAAAAATAGTGACAAAAGCCCATACATTCTACCATCTGGAGAGTTGCCGTTAACATTTGGTTGGATCATCTAGTCTTACTCGCTCTCTCTGACGGGGCGCTCACTAGCTGACAGCACAGCTTACTTCGTCATTGTCTCTCCCAGACTGGAGACTGATGTGCCTGGGCCTGCGGCTGGCCACATCTTTCTGTTTCTTCTCATGACTGTTTTCCCCACCTCCTAAGAATTTTGCAGGAGGAGAGGAAAAAGAGGAGGAAAAAAGGAAGGACTGTTGAAAATGGGCAGATAGACAGCCTGGGGCTGGGGTTTTCAAGCTTTTGGGACTCCTTTCTCATTTGCAATCTTATGGGGCACCCAGTAGATATCCAACAGATACAAATAGAGGTGCTTTGGTTTAAGGAAGGGGGGACAAAGCTACTCCTTCTAGTTCCATTTTCGCTCCCTGGGATTCAGGAGGTTGGGAGAATCTCTATGTGACCTTGGGCCAGCCAAATAATTTCTCTGAACCTCAGTTTTTCATCTGTAAAATGGGAACATTACAGCCTCCTCCGTATTATCTGGACTGCTGAGGGATTATGTGAACTTACGGGGAAGTGTATACTGTCAAACACCACATTAAAATAAGTCATCATTAAAAATAATGTCTGTGTGACCATGGGCAAGTTACTTAACCTCTCTGAGCCTCACTTTCTCCATCTATCAGGATGATAGCGGGTGGGAGGCAGGAAGTTTTGCCCCAAATGGTCTGTAACAATCCTTCCAGCATCCGCCTTCTTTGATTGCACCTTGTCAGCCTTGCTTCCCTGCAAGAAGAGTCAGAAATATCACCTGTCAGAGTTAGGACAGTCGGCCCGAATGCTCACATTTTACAGATTAAGAAACTAAAAACCAAAGACAGACGCACCTTCACAGAGAGTGGCTGAGTTGGCAGGAGGAAAAGCCAAATACTGTGAAAGGCCTCTTGAAGTGTAGTTTTCAAAATATTAAATACACAATTCTTGTAGAATCATATAGTGAACACATCAATTTTTTTTTTTTTTGTAGTTTATTAACGAAGGAACCAGTAGGATGACAAAGCTAGTTCAGTGAAGAGGGAGAATATTTATATATACCTAAATATGGAGAGAGAGAGAGAAGAGAGAGATTCAGTAAAAACAAAAACAACAGTAACAACAACAACAAAAAGAATCCTGGAATATTCATAAGGTTGCTAAATTAGATACAAAACTGGTTAATGTCCTATAGGGCAATAAAATGATAACTATTGAGGTTATCCTCCCGATTGAAAAGAAATCATTTGCATCTCTACCAGACAAAAATGATTTGCAACTTATCAGTTTTCTACCAGCTAACAGCCATCTTTACAGAGCCCAGGCCCAATCGATAGTAAACAATAAGTCAAGCAAAGTGACATTCCCCTGGAGTGTCAGATGACCCTTAGGAGGGCTTGTCAGACACTGTTCTAATTTGACTTTGAAAGGACACCAGTTATCTATTTGCCTTATTTCCAAGTGTTAGATGATTTTACTTATCAGGCTTTTGCAAGAGTCTAAACCCTTCCCAAGAAATAGAAGGCATCAATAGTAATGAACATATCATTAATGTGAAAAGTGACTGGATCAGTGATGGCCTGTGAATGTCACAACAGGGACATCTTCGGTCAGTGGGGACAGGCGTATCCTTCCACTTGTCCAGAGTCAGGGTTGTGGAGGGGAGGCAGGGGATGGAGGGATGAGAGGAAACACCCTGTACTGCTTGTAAAGTCATCATCTGTGAGGCCCTATCTCAGAGTGTAGTCAGGAATCTAAGGAATAACTAAAAAAAGACCCAACAAAAACCAAACAAACGAACAAACAAACAAAAAAACCCTCTAAATTACTCAAATTCTTCATGGTCGAGTCACATCTCAAAAGCTTAGTTCCAAAATCAGCATATTAGGCAAAAATTGCAGGTGGTCAATATTAGGAAAATAGCATGTTGGATACCGTATTACCATTGTGCAATAGTTCTATCCTGTCACTTCTGGTTTTGACATTAAAACAGATTTCTCTTTCTTCAGCTGAGAGTATCAGTTGGCTAATGTAGATGCCCCTTTTTTTGACAAAATGAAAAAGGAATTGAATCTTTAGAGATCGGAGTCATACTCAGCGGTGAAATGTTTGGACCATGAAAAGCTCGTAGGATCTGAGGCAGACTTGGGGACAGCAGGTCCAGGCAGGTCTCCCTGTCCATGCTCACTCCAGAAATAGGCTCTTTGAGGGTCTGGAGTGACGGCAGCATTTCCTACCTTTTTGAAATTGGCATCTTTAGTATCTTTAGATCTTTCTCTCTCTGAGTCTTAGTAGGCAAAATGCAGGTAGGCAAATGTGTATGTAACGAAACTCTGAAGTTCTTGTGTTTATTTACTTAATTTTAAAATTCAGGTATAATTTACATGCAGTAAAAAGCACAAGCTTTAAGTGTACTACTCAATGGCTTTTTATGTGCATGAATACAGTCTTCGCCAACACCCGGATCAAAACGTAGAACGTTTCCATCACCCCAGCAAGCTGCCTCGTGCCCCTTGCATTAACCCTCATACCCCCAAAGTGACCAGTATGTTCTGACTTCTGTCACCCTTGGTTACTTCTGCCTGTTCCTGAACTTCATGCGAATAGGATCATTCAATATGTGTCCTTCACGTCTGGCTTCTTCATTTTACATGCTCGTGAGAGTCGTCTGGGTTCTTGCATGTGTCAGTTGTTATTGCTGAGCAGTATTCCATCGTATGCCTGTATCGTCCTTTGTTTAGCTCCCCGCCGCTGCTCCGTTCACAGAGATTTCTGGCCATCAGGAATAAGGCTGCTTAGAACATTCTCGTGCAAGTTCTGCTCCCCACAACGCCCTGTGAACATATGCAAATCTTCTGCTGTACCATTTGAACATCGAGAAGGGGGCATTGATTTTACTCTGATACCCCTTCCTCCCATCCACTACCCACGCCTCTCTCTTCAACACCCTCTTTTTTTTTTGAAATTAAAAGACACACTTTTATTTCTTTTTAAATTAAAAATGTTTTTTTTCTACAAATCTTACATTTAAATGAAACACTTTGCAGGTTATAATATGTTAGTTAACAATTTAAATATATTCTCTAATACTTCTATAAGGAGGAAACTTTTTTTAAAAGTGATTAATTCATAAACGACATTTTTTTAGACAAAATAGATATAAATTCCATCTGTGGCCAGGAGTCTGTGTTGGGGAGACTCATTCACAGCCCAGACTGAGATCAACTAAAGTACCTGGCTGTCAGGGGCTCCTGACCTGCAGCTTCCCTATGGACCAGTGGATGCTGTTCTTCCCATCAGAAAGGCAAATACGTTTCTCATGGAACTTTATAAATTGGTAATAAAAGAAAGTGCAATAAATATTTGCAAATGTGAGAATGAATTGGATAGAATCTGATTACCTAGCCAGGCAGATACTAAGCCAGAAATGTCTCATCTTATACATACATGCATACATACATACATACATACATACATACTTATATACATACATACATGCAGCTTTATTTATGGTATTTGATGCTGTAAATGAAAATAAATATAGTTCTTTATAAAAAAAAAAGCCTATCAATATTCAAATGGCAATGACTGATTTTTCTTTTTTTATTATTTTATATTAGTTTCAGGTATACAGTACAATGACTAGATATCTATCTAATTTATGCAGTGACTCCCCGCGATTACTCTAGCACCCATCTGGCCCTGGACACAGCCATTATAATAATATCGACTACATTCTCTATGCTGTACTCTACAGCCCCGTGACTGTTTTGTAACTACTGATTTGCTTCTTTATTCCTTCAACCTTTTTCGCCCAGCCCCCCCCCAAACTCCCTCCCCTCTGGCAATCACCAATTTGTTCTCTGTATCTGTGAGTCTGTTTTCATTTAGTTTGTTCATTTCTTTTGTTCCTTAGATTCCGCATATAAGTGAAATCATATGGTATTCATCTTTGTCTGACTTATTTCACTCAGCATAATACCCTCTAGGTCCATCCGAGTTATTACAAATGGTTAGATTTCATTTTTTTATAACAGTAATATTCCATTGTATATATGTACTGTAACTTCTTTATTCAATTTTCTATTGATGGACACTCAGGATGCATCCCTATCTTGGCTACTGTGAATAACGCTGCTGTGAACATAAGGGTGCATAGGTCTTGAAGAACTAGTGTTTGGTTTTCTTTGAAAAAATGCCCAGAAGTGCAATTGCTGGGTCAAAAGGTAGTTTTATTTTTAATTATTTGAGGTACCTCCGAACTATTTTCCATAGTAGCTACACCAATTTGCAACCCGACCAACAGTGTATGAGGGTTCCTTTTTCTCCACATCCTTGCCAAAACGTGTTTTTTTTTTTTTTAACAACCTTTTTCTTAAAAAAAAAAAAAAAACCCTCTGGACCCTCTGCCTGGGCCACCTTTTCCTCCTCCCCCCCACCCCACTCTTGTCATTCTCCCTGCTCTTTATGATGAAAATTGTCTTAATCTTGTCTTGCTTGCCTCCTGGGGCCCTTCTGAGTCTCTTTTTCTGTTCTCAGTCAGTCCCACCACCTAGCAAAATCAGGGGTTTGTTGGCGAGAGGCGGAGGAGGGTGTCTGGGCATTGGGAGGAAGCCGTGAGAACCTGCACACGTCTTCGGTGTCCATTTTTTATTCTTTGCCTCTTTTGGCAGATAAAAGCACTTTTCGGAAATGTTCTATGACAAACGGAGGAGATTATAAACAACAAATAATTCGCCGAGGAGACGGAGACAGTGTGGGTTCAAATTCAGCGGCTCCCTCCCCTTTGCCATGTGCTCTTGTGTGAGAAAACCCCTGTGTCTGGGGGTGACAACCATCCTTCAAACTGCAGCCAGGCTTCAGATCAGTGTGGCTTGTCCCTGGCACGTGGCAGCACTTAGCAGAAGTCCCCGTCTCCTCCTTCTATCCCCTCCGGGGCATGGTGACCAGTTGAGAAGTGCCCCGGCCTCCTCAACTCTTGGCCCCAGCTGGGGACCAGCATCTCAGCTGCCAAGAGGGAGCGGCCAAGCCTGCCAGCGGCCAGGTGGAGCTGCTCTGGGAGAAGTTCCCAACTTGCAGATCTAGCTGGAAAGGTGCTAATGGAAGCCACCAGGGGTGCAGGCAGGTGAGATGTAAAAAAGATTAAGAGGATTAGGAGAGAGTTTGGAAAACAAACAGAGCAGGCTGTAGGAGCCAGCAAGGAGGCATTGCTTCTGCCTTGTGGGGGCCAGGCCCTGGGTCCTGGAGACTGTGAGACCCTACAGTCAGGGATGGGTAGCGCCCAGAGGCCAGGATAATGCTAGCTTACACAGATGAGAAGATTGGAGGTGAGTGGCCAGGGGAAAGCTCACCATGCAGAAATAATCTTCCTCATCTGCACGTTACCTGCCTGAAATTCTACCTTCATCCATTGTTTCTATAGGGTAAGCATCACCTTCTCTGGGATGTTTTACAATTGAGGATGTGTCCTAGTGCATTTTTAAGATGTTAACGGGCACTAGGCTTAGCACTAGTGCTTAATATACTATCTCATTTCGTCATTACAACCCCAGGGAGGGAGTGCTGTGACTGACAAGCCCCTTATACACGTGAGGCAGCAGAGGCTCAGAGAAGGTAAGCAACTCTTACAGGGCCACACAGCCAATAAAGGGCAGAGTTCTTTCCACCGCATCAAGTAACTTTGTGAAGTGTTTCATTGGCACCGTATACACCAGGGGCCTAAAACAGGAACTCTGAAAAGGGCAGGAGAATAGAAGAGATGAAAGGATTGGGTATGGGAACCCCGAAGGCAAGATTCGCCAGCTTCACAAATTTACCTCCCCTGTGCCAGGCATTTAACATACGTCATCTCACTGATTTACGCAGTATACTTACAGGGCAGTATTTGGTTTATTTTCAAAGATGAAGAAACGAAGGCTCAGGGAAGTGAAATGGCTTGTTTATGGGTCGAGGGTTGCCAGATTTCACAAATAAAAACAGAGTGCCCAGTTCAATTCGAATTTCACATAAATAACAGTATAGATGGGAGATGCTTACAAATAAAAAAATAACCGTTCTACATTTTATCCGGCAACCTACGGAGATCGCACAGCCTGTAAGTGGCTGTCCCCTATCTTTCTGGCTCATGGGAAAGCCTATCTTGGTAGGGAGGGATGGGCTGAAGGGGATGCTCCTTTCTGTTTCCCAGAGGAATATGAGCCTTACTCCCTGCCTAGGGACCAAGGTCATTGCTCCTGTGGGCTAGCCACCAACACCAGCTGGGTTCCCCTACCTTGACCCCTACTTCATTGCATGAAAAGCCACCATCTAGGTATCTCTCCTTGCCCCAGATTTTCAACAGGAGAGGCCACCGTGGGCTGAAGGTAGGGGACTTGGATTCTATTCCCAGCTCCGCTGTGTGTCTGTCCTTGGACAGCATCCCTTTGGGCCTCAGTCTCCCCATCTGTAAAAATAGGGAGGTGCTGAAACAGAGCAGTGATTTCCTCGAGTTAGAGTCACCTAGGGGAGCTGGTTAAGAATATTTTAACCTGAGCTGCACCCCTACCTACCGCATCAGAATCTCTACAGTGAGACTTCTGCATTTTTCACAGGTGTCCTGGGTGATCTGAGACAGGCAGCCCATTCCCTTTCTGGAGCTCTGAAAGCAACTGAGGGTCCTCCCAACCTTGACACGTTGGCTGGGCCCACCCTAGACCTTCGGACATGACCTTGTAGCATCTGACAAGTGGAGAGTAATTGCTAAAGCGTTTAAATGCCTTCAGGGAGGAGGACAAGGGCAAGTTCGGTTTTGTTGGAGAGGGACGGTCACTAAATCTCCCCTGGGACCGAGACTATTTCCAACCTGGGAACCGAGAAAGATTTCTTGGATCTGAGTAGAGATTCATGTTTCTCATGGCCCTGCCTGGCTCACGTGATTCCCCATGAGAGGACTGGTGAGACTGTTGTCCCCAACGCACTGGAGGGAAGGCCACGGCTCAGAGAGGACAGTGGGTTCCCGGTGTCACGCAGCAGAGCAGGTCCAGTCTCTGAGGCCAGTACTCTGCCCACCACCAGCCCCATGGTAGGGTAGTCCTGGGAGGTGTCTGGATAGATAATGCCCTATCCCAGCCTCTTCCATTTCCAGGCACCTGGGTGGGTCCCGGGAGCTCCTTTCTTCATCCATCTCTGCCCTGTCCCGCCGGGAGCGCACTGTGGGCAATGGTCCCACACTCCCCTCACCTCGGGTCCCAGCACCCCTTCTCCTTTCGCTGAGCTGAGCCTGCCCAGAGCTACACAACGTGCCAGAGCTGGGATTTGGGCTGGGTCTGTGGTTCCAGTTCGCACTCATTTTCCACCAAGGAGCTGCTCAGGAATTTGGGCTAACGACAGCTGCTTCTGCCGTTTCCTCCCCCTCCTCCCAGCACTCTGCTGATTACAAATAAACACCCGGTCTATGCGGGAGAGTAATTAACTCTCCAATGTGGGGAGAACTAATCAGCCCAGGGTTTGCTGCAGGTGGGAAAAGCAAAGGCTTTCCTAAGTAGTATGCAAATGACACTGTAGTATGCAAATTGACCCCTTTCGGCTGCTGGGAAAGGCTGTCAGCGCCGCGAGCCCTGGCTGCTGACTAGGGACAGGCTCTGGGAATGGTGGCCCTGACTTCGGGGGCCTGGTCCCTCAGGTATAGGGGTCTGGAGGGGTCAGAGTAGGAATAGAGCTAAACTTCAGGTTCCCCAGAACACCTGTAGTCCTTGGTCTGGGGCACTGGGAAGAGGCAGGGGGAGAAACAGAATTGGTTCAGAGTCCGCAGGTGCCTCTGGGAACTTGGAGCGAAGGCACTGGCGGTGGGGGAGGGGAGGGGTGGAGAACTGGGCAAAAGGCCCTTGGCTCAGCTATTTCCTCCTCTGGGAAAGGGGCTTCTGAGCAGTCCTTTCTGGGCCCACCTCCCACTCGATTTCTCCAGTCTCTTGGCTCCAGGCAGACTGGCAGTTGCTGGGAGCTCTGCATGAGAATTGGCACAGACCGGGGTGGGAGCTGGTAGGGCGAGCACCTCTCCCTCTCTTCCCACCGTCTCCTGCAGGAACGGAGGCTGTGGGGAGCTTTCCGGAGCCCGGCTGGACCTGGCGGGGAGGAGAGGAAGCAAAGGCTTTGGGGGGGCAGCATGTGGTTCCAGCCTGGGGTGTGGTTCCAAGCTGCCGTTAGAGCCTGGCCCCAGCCGGGGCACTCAGTCTGCCCAGGCGCCTGGGAAGGGCCCTGGTTTGGGAGCCTGAAGACTGGGTGCTCAGCCTCGCTCTGCCTGTACTGCCTCGGCTTCCTCCCTTCCTTCTAAGGGGTCATTTGTCTTCGTCTGGAACGTGCCCTAACCCGCCTGCCTCGCGGGGCTGTGGGAACACTCCGTGGATAATGCTCCTGAAGGAGCGTTCTCGAAGTCAGGCGGGTCTAAGGGCATCGAAGTTCTGCCACGGGGTGACCTGCTCAGAGTTCCCCACAGACAGACGTCCAGTAAGAGGCGGAACCGGGTCTGAACTTAGAGACGTTGATGGAGCAGAAGGAGGGCTGGCTGGGAATCCTCCACTCTTCCTGCAACCCACACACTGGCCTCGCCCCATCTCAGAGCCTCAGGTTCCCTGTTGTGGATGACAATGGCAGTTACCATCTTTTAGGGCAGGCAGGGTTTTTTCTTTGTTGTTGTTCCCAGTTTACAGGCAAGAAAAGGGGCCCTGAGAAGTAATGTCACTCACACCAGGCCATGCTCTAAGAGAGTAAGAGAGTGGAGCGTCTACCTGGTTTTTAGCCTACGGCTGTGTGGCCTTGAGCAAGCACATTGGCCTCTCTGAGCTTTGGGTTTCACATCTGTGAAATGGGAATGGCAGTCTTTCCAATGCAGGCACTAAACAAAGCCAGGCAGTGACAATCTTAGGGGGTCTGGTGGAGGTTTTTCCAGGGGCTGCATGAACCCTGGGCCCCTGCTTGCATCCCTGTCTGCCTCTGTCACCCGAGGGGCCGGACTGGGTGACCTCCAAAAGCCTTTGAAGCTTGGCTTGGACATTTCCAGGCCTGCATCTAAGCCTCCAGATTCCTCGAAGGCGTCTCTGCCTGATTTCGTTTGGTCTGCTGCCTGATTTTACTTAGAACACAGGCATCGGGCCCTGGGGCTGGTTTTGATGACTTAGGAGTACCCACTCTCCCAACTCTGTTTCCCAGAGCCCGGGTGTGTGGGGGGTCTTCTGTGACTAGGAGAAGCTTACGACCTCCTAGGGCTTTTGGTATTTAGGAAGGGCTGGGGGTGCCGCTCCAAAGAACCCCCCTTTGCTTCTCAGCAGGAGGGGACAGCCAGGTTATTTTTGTGATAAAAGTTTAATAAATTGAAAGGCACGGGTTTTCATTCTGTGGGTAATTAGCTACTGCCGCCTTGCTCCCTCCTAATTGTCTCTCTCACACCAGACGGGCGGAGATCAATAGGAAGCGGCTGCTGTGCGGTGAAAGTCACAATTAATTAATTGTCGGGCCTGTGTGTGTCTCCATCTCTGTCACATCAAAGGCCCAAGGGCGGCGGCCGCCCACGTTTCAGGCTCTGCTGGGCTGGCCCAGCCCAGAGCCCCCAGATGCATGGGCTCACAAGCCACCCTGTGTGCTTCCTGTCTCTCCCTCGGGCAGCCGGAAGCTCCTGGAGAAGGGGTCCCCTGAGACCCCAGGCTCAGAGGCCTCCTTTGACAGCCAGCATCTTCTTGCCCCCTCACTCCAAATGCAACCTCTGCACATCTATCTCTGCCTGGATACTCGCGCCCCGGTTCCCCTGCCTCTCCCTTGCCTATCTAATCCATTCTCCTCCCCACAGTCTAACCCCGTAGCTTTTCTAGCCTAAAACATTGGCTGTATCCAGAATAATGGTTACCTCTGGTGGGTAGAGGGAAGAGGTACTAAGAGAGAGAGTATTTTAGGGTGCCGGGAAGGCTCTATGTTTTGATTTGGGTGGTGGTTTCGTGGTCATATTCCTATGTACTTAAGCCATCTTATTGTACACTGAAGACTAGTGTAAACAGTTATGCGTGTACAGTTATACACACAGGCCGACGCCCCACCCTCATTCAGTAATAACAACTTACATTTACTCGCTGAGCACTGAGACGTTAGGATGACGAGGAATGTAGCTCTGCTTAAACATATCTTTCCTAAACCTCCCCGCCAGCCTTGGAGATAGGTAGCATTACCCCTGTTTTACAGATGGGGAAACAGAGGCACTGAGAGGGGTTGGGAACTAAGGAGAGAGAAGAGGGTGGAGGAGAAGGTGGGTAAGGGACGGACCTGTACACAATCAGGGGCTTGTGTGTGCCAGGCACGAGCTCGGAGCTTCACACATCTCCACCTGTCCATTAAGGCAAAGCCACACGCCCTATTTTACAGACAGAGAAGCTGAGGCTTGGAGAGGTCCAGTCCTTTGTCTGAGGTCACATGACCCGGGAGTGATGGGCTGGACTCAGAACCTGAGTTTTCTCATTCCAAAGTCTCTCTGAGGATGACACAGAGGAAAGAGAGGGACGACAGAGAGAGGCGAGGGGCCCTGAGGTGGGATGAGTGAATTGGGGCGCACTACTAGCCAGGTGTGAGCAGGAAAGAGGGAGTGCTAGAGACACGCATGTGGGTGTGCACGTACCCAGGCACACACAGGCACGCACACAACCTGCGCAAACCCACTACGTTCGCTCTACTCCACCCTTCCTGGTGGGGCTTCCTGCTGCCTCCCCGGGACCAGCAAGTCCACCTTTCCCTCATCTGTAAAGCAGGGAGGAACCATGTGGCCCCAGCATTTGCTGTGGCCTGCACACTGCCTGGCACTCAGAGGGACGCGGTGAGGGGCTAGGCCTTTCCTCCTCCCCTCGGCCAGGGGCATGCTGGGCTCCCAGCCACCCAGTCCTCTGCCCTTTTCCCACAGTTCTGCAGGTGAACTTGGCTTTGGAAAGGGTCAGGCTCGGCTGTCGCAGCCCATGGGCCAGTGCTCTGTTCTCCTCCGGCCCCCAAGCGGGCTCATTCGCCCCCCTGGAGCTCAGGGGTTGACAAATATTGTAAGAGCATCCTCGCTGGTGGGGGATGCCACACCTGTCCTCTGTCAGCTGTTTCTCCGTGAGAACAGAGCAGCGCATCTAGCCTCCTGCTCCTGGCTGGTCGTCAGGGGAGGCCACCTCCACGCTCCCGCCACCGTTACCGCCTGTCATTGCGCCTTTGAAGTGGTGCCTGATTTTCCAGTCTGTCTGAAGTCGCTTGCTGTTTATGCAGCAGCTGGTCCGGCAAGTCCCCCTGCTGGGCCTTTCCATGACGGTGCCAGCCGCCAGGGACTCGGGGAGACAGCCACCGGGTCTGGGGGGCGGGTAGGGAGGAGAAGCTGAGATGCCATTTCTGTCTTCAGGGTTTTCTAGACTGAGTTTGCTTGTTTTCTGTGTAAAAGGAAAAAAAAAAAAAAAAAGAGTTTCCAAGAACCCCAATGTGCTATTTTCTTCAAAGAAAAAGGAGTAAAGATTTAAAAAAAAATAAAACAAGGGCCAAAGGTAAAGCTTTTAAATTTCTTTGAACATTTTTACTGCTGTGGCGGCTGCGTGGGGGAAGGTACTAAGCTGGGAACCCTCTCATGGATGCCAATGTGCCGTGTGACCTTGGGCAAATCACTTCTCTCTGGTCATCGGATCCCTGATGAGGGTCTGCCGGGTCTGCTCCACTCCACGTCTGGGGACCTTCTTGTGCTGTTTGTTTTTCCTAAGATTTGAGATTCGTTGCCACAGACTATCTCTTCCTTCTAGACATGAAAGTCTTCCTCGGCCCAGGGAATCAGTGAGAGGAGGTGGGGGGCAGAGGGGCCTCCAGGCAGGATAATCCCTTGCAGGCATGGATGAATAAAGTCTCCATTTTGAGGATGTCACATCACAGTTGGGGAATCCGAGGAGGTAAGTGACTTGCCCAAGGTCACACAGTGAGGAAGTCCATGATAGAAATAGGATTAAATCTGTGTCTTTAGTTCCCCAGCCAGGGGCTTTCCTTCCTGCCTCATTAAGCTGCAGGAGGAGGTTCCCAGTGAGCAAGGACCATGTTTATGTGATGCAGATTTTTCAACTGAGGCTCTAGAGAGTGGAGTTTAAGGGTGGTGACCCTGGAGTCAAACGGAACTTGGTCCTGCATTTGCTGTGCTGCTTGTGTGATCTTAGGCAATTCATTTCACATCTCTGAGTCTCAGTTTTCCTGTCTGTAAAACGAGGCTGTTCCTTATGCCTCTTTCATGTGTAGCCGTAAGGGCAATGGACAGGATGCATGTGAAGCACTCAGCATCATGCCTGACATGTGTGAGCCCTCCTCAAATGCTGACAGCTACTCCTACAAGCCTTTAGCATAGGGTTAGAGCCGTTTTCTTCATCGAGCTCTTAGAAAAGGAGGGCACACCAGGCCAGTCTCTTGGGCCTGGCTGTCACATCTGCCTTTCATGCCACACCCCCTCCCACCAGAACCCCTTCCTGGCAGAGACAGGCAGCCCATGGCAGGTTGTGCGGGAAATGTCAACCCCATCTCTCTGAGAGGCCTCTCTTGACACTGACGAGACCCCCAGCTGGTGGAGTGGGCAGGGAGCAGCCAAGGGCCTGGCTTCACTCCCTCTGGGCCCAGTCTTTCTTGGTCTCCCTGTCACAACTTTGGCTCCAGCCCCAGGAGGTGACCCTGAAGGTTGCCTGGGGATGGGGAGCCATCAGTTCAGGGTCTGGCCTTAAATGGAGATGGTGAGTAGGCAGCTGGGTGGGCTTGGCTTTAAACCTTGCAAAGGTCAGGTATCCAGTAGCTATGGGCTCAGGGCTTGGATACGGAATAAATTGGGTTGGAACCCTGACCCTGACTTCACTACTCACTACCTGTGCAACTTGAGGCAAGTCAAGTTGCCTCTCTATACTCAGTTTCTGCAACTGAAAACTTTGAAAAACAAAATAAGGCTTTATTACACTCATTGTAATTTACTGGCCCAGTTCAAGGCACTGGGGAGAATCAGTGAACGCAGAAAAGATCCCTGTCCTTATGGAGGTGACATTCTAATGGGAGAGGGGTGGGAAATCAGAGGCTCAGTGAAAACAAAGAAGGGGGCTGGGCAGCCGCAGGAAGCATAATCCTGGCTCAGCTACTAACTGGCCAGTGTTACCTTGGATAAGGCGCTTCCCA
This sequence comes from Rousettus aegyptiacus, assembly GCF_014176215.1. Classification (NCBI taxonomy): domain Eukaryota; kingdom Metazoa; phylum Chordata; class Mammalia; order Chiroptera; family Pteropodidae; genus Rousettus; species Rousettus aegyptiacus. The sequence goes on along the minus strand of NW_023416284.1, from coordinate 13,642,253 downwards.
TCTCTGGGCTTTAGGTTCCACGTTTGCAAAATGGGACTAGTCTCCTAGCTTTTGCATCACCAAGAGACGAGTCTCTAGTGAGGGCAGTCTTGGAAAGACAGTGGGAGAACATGGTTTGCCCACCTGTGCAGCTGCTTTCCCCCGAGATCAGGCCTGGGCAACTAGCAGAGCAGAGGTGTGTGCCACCTGTAGCACTTCTACTCAGTGTGGTGGCCCCAGCCCAGTACACTCTGAAGCCGCAAACCTGGAAATGGGTGTTTCATCTTTTGAAGTCTGGGCCTAAAGTAGGGATGATAGCTCTATGTCTCCTCCGGCCCTAGAATCTCTCGACTAAACCCCCTTCCTTAAAATTCTGTTTTTTTTTTTTTCTAGTCATCTTTGGGGTGGGATTTTGGGAATCTAGGTAGCCTTGCTGCTGGAGAAGACTAATGATATTCATCCATTCATTCGTTCATTCATTCGTTTGTTATTAATTATTTGGTCAGTCAACAAACGCTCATGCACAATTTAACATATGGCAACCCCGTGTTAGGCACAGGAGATCAGAGTGTGTCAATTTCTTTTAAAAATGTTGAGCACCTCCTCTGCTCTAAGCTCTGTGCCTGGCACTGGGACGAAGTGATTAATTGGCTTATTCAATGTTTAGAGGCACCTGGCATGTGCCCTGTGCTGAATGCCAAACAAATATTGAAGCCCTACTCTGTGCCAAGCACTATGATGGCTACGGGAAACAAAGACCCATTGGCTCCCGGAGCACCAACTTTGAGCCAGGCACCACATGCCTGGGAGAACAGCGGCTGTCGTTTTGTATGCCGACGTGAAACTCAGCCTCTCCCTGTGGCTAATGAATCACCGGGGCTTCACAAGAGAAGTGCGAACAGACCTCCTTGTCCATGAATTTGCTAATTGAGCTCCTCGAACTCAGACATTAACCTGCATTACCATAAATACTGCAGAGAACAGCCATTCTCAACTGATGCTCAGTGGTAATGGAGAAAATCAGCCGAGGAATAAAACTGAAATGGAATCATAAAACCTTATTTTCACCATTAATTTGGACCTAGTTTTCACTAAATGCCATTCACTAAATCTTTCTATAGAACTCCAGGGCTGGCGAGAGGAGGCCAGGGGCTGAAAGAAGGGAGAGGCTATGCTGTGGAGGCTGGGAGGTGGGTAAGCTGGGGCCGGAGGGCTGGAGGGGGTGCCTGGGCTTGCTGGACCACCCACTCTGCTTCACTAGGGGCAGCCAGACCTGATCAGGGCAGAGAGATGGTCTTTGGTGATGAGTGAACCCACCTGCACACATGGGGAGAAATGGGGGCAGGGAATATAACAAGGTAGATGGACAGGCAGACAGATAGGAAGGTAGGACTGACCGACTGACAGGTAGACAGAGGAAAACACAAAGAGAAACTGAAAAGCAGATGGACAGCCAGCCTGACTGATAAGAGGATAAACGGAGAGACTGACAGAAAGAAGGTCGTGAAGACAGACTGCAGGTGACTTGAGTGATGGGAGGCTAGTCTGACCATTGGAAGGACAGACAGACTTAATGGGAAAACACAGAGGAAGACCAATAGATAGACAGACTGATAGACAGATGGACAGCCGATCTGATACACAAGAAGCCTGACAACCAACAGGCAGACAGATGGGCACAGTGACAGTTCAGGAAGCCGATCAAGGGAGAGGTGGAAGCCAGTCTGCCCGTTGAGAGGTCAGATGGACAGGTGGACTTTGATGGACAGCAGGCAGTGGAGGCCGGAGTTGGGGCAGAGGCTGGGGTTACTGACCCTCTCTAAATGTGAAGGAGGGAGTTAGGGCGAGGGGAGGGAGCGGGAGGAGGAGGCCTGGTGGATGCCTTCACATCGCGTGCCAAGCCCCTTGCGTGAGGGAGACTGACATGCGTGTGGGGTGCTCCCCTGGGCCCAAGGCTTCCCAGCCTCTTCCCCTCCTTCTTTTCCTCACGGCCATGTGCATCATCTGGCACGCAAGGCAAGGAGACTCAGAGCTGCTGCTGAGGTCTGCTCCATTGTGGGGGGGGGGGGAGGGGCAGTGCCTTGACCTCTTTGTGGGTCACCTGGACCTAGGTGCTAGTTGGGAGCTCAGACCTAGTGAAGAGCCCTAGGCCTGGGTGTATGGGGGTTTGAGAAGCCCCGGAGAGAGTTTTCAGGCCTGCTGCCCCCCTGCTTTATTTGCACCATCTGACCCTAGCCATGACTCAGTGTGGCAGGTTCTGTTATTACCCCCATTTACAGAGTAGCAAACTGGGGCTTAGAGAGGGGAAGCACTTGGCCAAGGACTCTTAGCATGAGGGTGGTAGGATCTTTTCTTCTGTGAGCCAGCCTGCCCATGTGTGCTCTGCTCCTCTGCAGTTGGTGGAGTGCCAGGTCCGGCGCCCTCATGGCTGGGCACTGGGGTTCACCATAGGAAACCCACTAGCCTTTAGCTTTTCTAGTGATCAGATGCCTTTGCTCTCTATCCAAGGGATTTCTATGTCTCTCAGTTAGTTGCAAAGTCAGGTGGGCAAACCCCAACAACTGGGGCCCTTATCAGTTTGATTTTCTGTCACTTATTCTCTCTGTCTTGTAAAATGGCTGATTTCCTAAGGAGTACCCTGCTCCTCCATGAATGGGGTCTTAACTCCTTCCACCTTGATTTTTATCCACTTCTCTTTTTGATTATCAAGCATTCAGGACAAGAAATACTTCCATTCGTTAATATAATGCTAGTAATCATAGTAGCAGCATTATTACCACTAGAGTAGCAATAGCAGTATCAGCAGCAGTAGTATTAGCAATAATGGCCGTTGTTAACCAAGAGAAGATAAACTGTGTCCCAAGCCCTAGATACATCAACTCACACCTCACAGTGACTCTGTGAGCCAGGTATCTTTTCCACTTTACTGGAGGGAAAGCCAAAACTCATGTGGCCTTTTCAAAGTCCCATAGTTAAGAAGCCGAGCCAGGACCTAGACTCTGGTTGCATTCAAAGCCCGGGCTTATTCTGCTGCCCCAGGCCATCTGGGAGGTAAGTTAGAGTTTGGTGGGGCTTCTGAGAGCTGTGGCTAGGCCATAGGTAACATGCGAGGCCAATGTGGCGGCAGATGGCGGGGCAGGGCAGGTCACAGAACCCACAGAGCTGGGAGGCAGGTGGCCTCACTGACTTACAGGCTGTTTCCTCCACTGCCTTGGGCTGCCGCAGGTGAGAAATGCTGTCCCATTCCTTCTGCAAGAAACATCAGTTTTAATCAGATCTGTCCTCACACCCTGGGCAGGGCACTTCATCCATTTAAAATTTATTTCTTCTTTAAAATTTAGCCCTTGGGGAGGAAGTGGGGTGGGAGCTGAGAGAAGGCTGTGTGTGTGTGTGTGTGTGTGTGTGTGTGTGTGTGTGTGTGTGTGCTGGGGGGAATGTTGGGGAAAAAGGTAGGAATTCTATACTTTCTAGATTGGTTCAGGAGCCTTTGTAATACAGAGTTTAACAGTGCAGGTTTACCTGGATGTGAGTTCAGCCCAATTTCTTACTAGCCATGTGACCTTAAACAAGTCACCTACCCACTCTGAGCCTCAGTTTCCTCATCTGTAACTCGAGACTAATGATCTCCACACCTATGGGTTGTGGCAGGCATGTAATAGGTCTTCAATACATGGCGACCATTGTGCCAAAGGCTGGTCTGCTCTCAAGAGGACACTAGAAAATGGCATAGTTTGTCTTTTTCACTGTCAGGAAGCTCATCTCTTCCTGAAGCAAAATGATCCGATCCCTCGCTGGGGGAATTCCGACTGTAAGAAGGGTTTCTTAAATAGAGTTGAAATCTGTCTTCCTGAAACCTTCACTGTCTGTTTCTGGGAAGAATAGCCTGAGTCGCTTTCCCAGGACAGCCCCTCCAGAATCTGAAGACAATGATTGATGATGTTCCCATGTCCTCACCAGGGTCTTGCCACAATCTCTCCTTGCCCTGGCTCCTGGACTCGTCATCTACTTTGATATCTTCTCCTGGACACACCCAAGGGCCTGTTTTTCTCCTTCAGCTCAGTCTGGCATCAGGCTCACCAGAGCCCTAGAAACTTCATAGTAAGCATTCAGGGAAGAAGAGATGTAAGGCTCTAGACCTACCAGACCAGTAAGGGGCAGAGCAGGAAAATCAGAGCTGGCCCCCGCAGGGGTCCTGGAGGCAAGCGCCTGCAGATGAAGCTTCAGCACCACGGACAGCTCAAAAGCAGAGCCGAGCTGCACAAATACTGGTTCACCACTCGCTAGCTGTGTGACATGGAGCAAGTTATATAAATTCTTGGTGCTGTGGTTTCCTTACTGACGAAAGGGAGGGAATAGTAACAGCATCAGTCACAAAGCTACTGTGAGAACTGGAAAGCATAATGCATGGAAAGCATTTGTCACGTGATAAAAGTGCAGTAAATAGTGACTCATTATTAGTAATAACAATAAAGCACCCACATAAGTTCCCAGTAGATGCCATACACCTCTTCACAGCACCTTCACAGGTGTGTGTGTGTGGGGGGGCAGGGAATAATAACTTTTAGCATCCAAAGAGGAAGAAGGAAGGGGGCTGCATTTGACTACCCTCCCCTCCCAGTCCTGGCACCAGCCCTCGGGTCACTTTGGCCATGTCTCCGCTTGAACTTCTCTCCCAATGGTTCTAGCTTCCTTCACCTGAAAATTCATCACCTCTACCTCTGCCCGCTCCTCAGCCAAGGCACCCAGGCCTTTTTCTTCTCTAGATCTCTAGTCACCACAAGTCAGGAAGGTGACTTTCTGGTTTATTTTGGTTTATTTTACATTTGATGCTGGACCCCTCATTTTTGGTATTCAGAGAGAAGATCTAGCACTAATCTCTTCACTCTGAATGCTCATCACATTCTTCTTAAAGCCACAGGATCTCCTGCCTTTTCCCATCTTTTATTCATTACCTACCACAAGCCCTAACACAAGAGACATGGAAATTCAAACCCTCCAAGGACCGTGAATTTCACGCCAGCAGATGACCCTTCCCCAGCTGCCTAGGGTTGGAGAGATGGAAGTGTTTTAATGAGGTGCTTGAGCCTCAGGGATAGAAGGTGAGAGGTGGCAGCCCAACATTCCCCCCAGGTGGAGCGGAAGATAGAAGACAACTATGAGGGGCTACCCTGGGGGCTTAGACCCTAGACTGCTTGCGCTGCCCACTCCTGCTTCCAAAGCCTCACCCAGACTCACCAACAGCCTTGTCCTCACACCATCCCAGAGATACCCAGCCACCATCCTCCTGTTGTAATCCCCAACACCCCGCACTGTCCTCGGATTAGCCTCTAATCCTCATGACGAGCCCGTGCAGTGCATGTGACTACTGACCCTGTGTTACAGGTGACGAAACGAGGTTTGAAGAAGTGACAGGCTCAAGGTCACATGGAAAGGAAGAATGAAGAAACTGACTCCATGATAGGACAGATACCAAGCACCCCAGGAAATGTTATTTGCCTCTGCTTTCATCATTCATTGAATTCCTCCCAGGAGTCAGCTTAGGCTTGGCACTGCAGTTCTCTGGCTAAACGGAAATAGTTCTGGCCATAATCAGTCCACAGTGAAGATGGGAGATCTGTCACAGTGCAATGTAAGTGCTTTTGGGGAACCTTCCTTTAAATGCAAACTACAAGAAGTTAGGTGACCTGAGTGCAGATCCAGACTATGCCTCTGATGTTGTGTAAACTTAGGTGAGTTTTTTTCCTTCCCTGCATAAGGCTGGATTTCATTATTTAAGAAACAATGAAGGTGTGGAGAATGCAAATCTGTTTCCTTTAAAGGTCTCTAATTCTATAACAAGAGCGAAGGGACTTATTCCAACATTCTAGGATCCTATGAGTTGGCTTCTCTGTTATCTCCAGCCTGTGAGTATCTTAAGAGCAAGAATTATCTTATTTATTCCAGAATTCACAGAGCCAAGAATAGGGCCTGTCACAGAAGAGGTGCTCAATAAATATTCATTCATTCATTCATTCAATAAATATCGGTTGCACACCAATGAAGGCTATCAATGAACTGGGTGCTTAAACGTACTGAGTAAATTAGATGAGGTATCTGATTTTTTAGAGCATATTGAATGATGGGGGCATAAAATAAACAAATAAACAATACATCAGATAATGTCAACTAGTTATAAGTGCCACGAATATCGTAGCATTGGGTAACATGGTAGAAAATGACTCAGATAGAAGGTGGTCTCTCTCATACTGAACCGTTTGCAGACATGGAAGATCATCCCTGGCAAAAAGAAGGGTGTGAATGAGAGAGAGGATGGCAAGAGGCCGGTCGAAGGGGCCAGCAGGAGCAGATAGTGTAGGATGTTTTAGGCCAGGTGAGAATTACAGACGTCATTATAAACGTGATCGGAATCTTTCAGAGGCCTGAAACTAGGAAAAGTGGCATGATCTGGTTTGTTTTTAAAAAGATTCCTCCGGCTGCTTGTGGAAAATAGATTTATGGGGGCGAGGGAAGAAGGGAGACCAGGGAGGAGGCTCCTGCTGACTTCCAGGGGAGAGGTGGTTGCGGTGGTGGCTCGGACAGTGGAGGCGGCAGGTCGAAGGAGATTAGTGGTCAGATTTAGGATACAGTTTGGAGAAAGAGCTGGCAGGACCCGCTGATTGGTTGCAGCACGCCCCGCCCATGGAATCCAGCACCATGGACAGCGCACCTGCGTGTCCCCAGAGGGACTGGTTCTGTTTCTCAGGAGGCACGGTGATTCCTGAGGGCAAATCTCAAAACCCCTCCTTTCTTGTTTTAAAACATTTTTATTTTTAATTGTAAAATATTTCAACATACAGAAAAATCAGAAAATAATATAACTGACATGTATGTGCCCACAGAGATTAAACTGGGGTTAACATTTTTGCCATACTTGCTTCAGAGCCCTTTCTTTTTAAAAAAGAAAATAAATGAAACTCTGTTGATATAGCTCGACACCGCCTCCCTCCTTACCCTTCTTCCCCGCAGGTAACTGAACTGAAGTTGGTGTTTCACTGTCCCGGGCATGTACTGTTATTATCTAGTTATGCATTTAAAACCTGTAATTCTATTGTTACACCTATTTTCAAAGTTTACATAGATGGTATAATACTATACGTAGTCCTTTGTCGTTTACTTTTTTCACTCTGTATTATGTTCTGAAGACTTATCCATACTGGTACACGTTGATCTAGTTCATTCATTTTAACTGCGATAGACAATTTCATTGTACTTATAAAGCAGCTTATTTTCCTGTTCCTGCGCTGAGAGGCAGATAGGCTGCTCCTCATTTTTATTACATACTAAGGTGTAATAAACATCCTTGGACATGTATCCTTTTGCATATGAGTATGAAACAAGATGCACAGACAACACTAGGTGCTGCACCCAGATTCCTTTGACCCGTGGGTACCGTCCTCCCCTGTCTGCCCTGTGTTGGCTGCTAAGGTCTCAGAGCTGCTCCCTCCTTGGGAACTTCCTCATCCAGAAAGCGACATGACCTCCCCCACCCCATGGGCGGCATACAGGCAATGACCGATGAAAATGGGGGATATCAAAGACTGGACCCCCTTGCCTCAAGGTGGACCAACTCTGTGATGTTATTAATGCTTTAGAACTCCCTGCAGCATCAGATTGAAGCTAGTCTTCAGCGAGGAACACATTATTGCTTAGCATTGCCTCCCACCCTCTCTGCTTTCCCCTCTCTCACCTGAGAGCTCGCCCAAAATAAACCACCTGCACGAGAATCTCAGGCACTGCTTAGTAACCTAACCTAAGACAGGCTCACACTAAGGTGGAGCTACTGGGTCCTAGATTTGCTCATCTCAGAATTTGCTAAGTGTTTCCAAATAGCTCTCCAAAGTTGTACCAATTTATATTCTCACTGGCAGTTTATAAACATTGCTATTCCCTCCACACTTTCACCAATATTAGTGTTAGAAGCAAATTTTGCCAATCAGATTGGTATAATGTGCTCTCATTATTATTTTAATTTGCATTTTCATGTTTACTAGTGATGCTAAGAATCTTTTTATATCTTTATTGGCCATTTAAATTTCTTCTTCTGTTATTTGTCTGTTCAGTTCATTTTTTGCCTATTTTCCTGTTGCTTTGGAATGTTTTGGTAAATCGATTCTTTGAAATTTTAAAGAAATGTTATTTTGGAAACTAATTCTCTCTTGGTTGATTATACAGGTTGCAAATATCTTCTTTCAGCTGTGGCTTTAACAAATTTATCTGTTATTTAGAATTGTTTTATTTTAATGAATTAAGGTTTAGCATGGCTTTCTCTTATCATTTGTTTGTCTCCTGATAAAGTTATTTTCCTGTTTTGTTTATTTTTTTAACTTTTATAGTCTGCTTTTTAAATTGAAGACCTTAATCACTGGGAACGTATTCTGTGAATGGTGGGAGGAGGGATCTAATGTTATATTTTTCCAGGAGGGCATTTAGTTGTCCTAACATCACCCATTAACTAGATCATCCATTACCCTGGTCATGTTTCAAACTCCCATATATTTTTGGATCACTTCCTAGGCATATTCTCCATTCTTTTTATCTCTTTCTCTATTCCTGGGACCAAATCAAACTATTTTAATTAGAGCTTTCTAGTAATTATTGATATCTGACAGGGTGAGGTTCCTTTCCTCTTCCTTCTCTTTCTTCTTCAAAATTATCTTGGCCATTTTGGGTTTTATTCCATACATATTTTGGGATGCTTTGTCAAGTCGCAGAGAAAACCCCATTGCAAATTTTATTGGAAGTAAATGTATAGATTAAATAGGAAGGAACTAGCCAACTTTATAATAGCGAGGCTTCCCATCTACAAACACAGCTTATTGTTCTTCTGGCTGTATTCTTCCTCCCCTCTGCATTTCATTCTTGAACAGGGGGCTGCCTAGGAGATGAACCTCCAAACCCTTCTTATCTTTCAATGCCCAGCTGAATGCCTCCTCCACCAGGAAGTCCTTGGAGACAGCCTTGGCCCTCTACCTGCGTGTGCTCTCTCTCTCTCGCTCTCTCTCGCTCTCTCTCTCTCTCTGTCTCTCTCTGTCTCTCTGTCTCTCTCTGTCTCTGTCTCTCTCTCTCTGTGTGTGTGTCTCTCTCTCTCCTCTGACCTTCTCTAACCCTTCTCTATGCCCCATTTCCTGATACTTAGCACAATGGATCTGACTGAGGGAGCCACTTTAGTGCACTTTGTACCTCCACCTTGTCTCAGTTTCTGAAGAGAAGGAGCTGCATCACCTTTATCTTTGTATCCCCAATAACACCCAGTACATGGTAGGTGCTCAATAGGCTTTGATGATTGGTCTTTAGGGAAAAGATGTGTGTAGTAACAGGTTTTTCCTCAGAGGAAACAGCTGGTCCCTTGGGGAGGGGCCCTGAAATGGAGTTTGAAGTTTCAGGGGGAAATACACCTGGTTTGAAATCAGACGTATCTGGCTTTGTGTGGTGGTTGTGCTGTGTGGGACAGTGGCCTCTCTGTGCATGCTCGTGCTCATCTGTAAGAAGGAGGCAGTCTTATCAATCTCATAGGGCTGTTGGGATTGATTATTAGCGAGATTTTAGAAATATGCTAAAGGTGCTTTCTCCCTAGTCCCACGTTCCCAGTATGAGAGAGGTGCAGGGATGAAGGCCTTTGCCTCAGCCAGAGAGGCTGCTGGAGATCACTTACTTGTTCGTCAGTAAGATTCCAGGGGCATCTTCCTCAAACGGCTGAGCCATTGACGCAAATGGACACAGGCCGTGCCCTCTGCCCCTGTCTCCTTCCCAGCTTCTGAGGCCAGCACCTTGGCTCCTGCTGCTGCCCCCTCTCTCCCGGAGCAGAGGTGGGTCCTCAGCCCCCCGATGTAACTATGGAAGATGCTTGCCCCCCATCTTCCCTTCCCTGCTCCATAGCACCCGTGTCTCTCAGTGGACACCTTGGTCCCGAGGAGGTAGTTCCCATAAAACGCTCCTTTCTTCTGTGTTCCTCCTCCAGGGACCATCTTTCTTCACCCAGAGTACCAGAGGCAACAGCAACGTCCAGCGGCAAGGGACCGTGCTCCAGTGGTAAGCACCGTCCGCACATTCTGGAAGAGAGAATATGGGGCAGACGGGGGTGTGTCCTTGTGGATCATGGGCTCTGAAGTTGAACAAACCTGGGCTCTGATTCAACCCCCACAAACTTGGCGTTAGGCAAGTTGACCTCTGTAAGACTCAGCCTCCCCGTATATAAAACGGGTACACGAGCCCTACCTCTTGGGAGAGGTGGGAAGACCAGAGAGGAAGAAATGCATGGGATGTATACAGTAGGCGCATAGCATAAGGTTGCTCCTTCCTGGCCAGATGTCGAGGTTGCAGGGATGCGAAAAAAATGAGGGACACATAAAGATGAGGCAGAATTTATTCTCATTGTGGGCAAGTTCGAGACTCACTATGGAGACCACAGAGAGGCAGGTCCCTGGGACCCTGGGGGGTACCGCATGTCGGGAGTAAGGGCCACACTTTTGTAACTGCCAGCCCCACTATGTCCCCCACTGACTATGAGGATCCAGAGCCCAGAAGCTGGGTGAGAGTGGGGTGGGGACGGGAGGAAGACAGGGTCCTCCTCGGATCGTGTCCTGACCATGTTTCCGACTTCCATAGGAAGAAAGAACAGCTCGGCTATATAGTAATATAATATATAGAGGTGTAGAGAGCTGGCCGCGGCACCTGGGTGGGGCTGAGACTCCCCGAATTATTGCAGGAAGGAGAGGGGACTCAGTGCTGGTGTCTCCACGGAACAGCTGTGCTGGCTAAGGGGAGGCTGGGCCAGGGGTGGGAGCTAGGCCTGCCCCTCCCTCAGGGCTGGCAGGGGGCACCTGGTGTCCTGCCTGGTGGGGTTCCTCGGGCCCTGCCAGCTTCCCCTGGGATGGAGCTTTCTCACCCTGGGTGCTTTTTATGTGCTTTGAAGACCATTTTTGCATTGTCAGGAGTGAGGAAAAAAATATTCTGACATGGTAGAAAAAAGATATTTACATACCCTGGTGGGCCTTAAGGGACAGGATCAGTCTCTGAGTGGGAGGGCTTCCCAAGCCCCTCCCACCCACAGCTGTCCTAGTAGGATGGTGTGGGAGAGAGAGCCCTGGGAGGAGGCTTAGTTTGGATGCTCGGCTGCTGTGTGACCTTGGACAAGACACACTCCCTCGTTATGCCCAGATGGCACAGGAGCAGTGACTTGGGGCTGAAAAGCTAGTATCTCATGGTCCCTGATCCCAGATACGGGGCTGGGGGACAGTGAGGTTGGCAGAAGGAATTCCAAGTGAGAAGCCCTGGGCTACGGAGGGGCATCAGCGACTAGAGGGAACTTGGTGGCCCCTGTCTCTTAGCCAGGCAGCCAAGTCCAGCTGAGGGCATCTCATGTACCCTGTGGTGATGCCGACACAGAGGTGGCCAGGGGGGCTGGCCGGGAACCCTGTTTTCCTGTTGAAGCAGCGATGGAGCCAGGTGGAGGCTGTCGGTGGCCCCCACCAGCTAGAGGGAAGGCTCGGACCTGAGATAGAGCCGGGGGCGGGCTCACCCGGAGACAGACAAGGGCGGGCCTGGTGCTGGTGTGGATCAGAAGTGGCCCCTGGCTCTGGCCTCCAGTTGTGGGGGAAGGTGGGCCTGAGCCTCTCTCCAGTCCCTGTGGGTTCTGGGACCTGGGCCCACATTCGATGGGCAGTGTCACACTAAGTTCCCCGCTCACAGTACTGTGACACTCATCCTCATTCATGACATGCCACCCATGGTTGCATTCATGTGTTCCGAGTCATGAATAAACATGTGTACCATAACTGGCCCACATGCTGGGACCTGGCAGATGAGCACACACACATGTGGTCCCATGACCTTGTGAGAGCACACCCCATACAGCACAGGAGCACACGTATGCATACACACGCACACACACACGCAGAGGCAGGTGAGTGAAATCTCTGTTGGGCTCCATGGTGTCCAGGCCCCAGCTTCTGGGAAAGAGAAGGCTCTCTGTCCTGGGCACAGGTGTCCTGGTTGCGCTGAGCACCGAAGGTCTCTTCCCAGGTGGCCGACCCCTGACAACTCCAGGTCTTTCAGTGAAGTCTGTGGCCTCATGGGTGCCTGACAGGAAGGCAGCCAAGAAGTAAGGGCAGAAGCCTGGGGCTGCTCTGACTGCCGGCCAACCCTGCAAGGCCTCTGGCAGCTGGATTGGCCTGGGGCTGGCTCAGTTTGGTCAGAGGTGCCGGTGGGGTCCCTGGGTGCCGGTCAGCTGGGCCCTCATGGTCTGGATGCTGCCCAGGATCTTTTTCTGGTGGCCCATGAGGGTGATGCCCAGGGCGCGCACGTCCCTGTGAAGGAAGAATGGTGCTGAGCGGGTTGCCCCGGGAGGCTAGGAGCCGCGAAGACAGGGACACAGTCGTCCCCTCGAGCTTCCAGCCTCCTCCATGGCTCTGCATCTTGCCCCCTGCCCTCTCCCCGTGCCCCCACCCCCATGGGACCCGCACTTACTGGGCATCCATTCGAAGCACCATGCCCAGAGAGGAGTAACCACCTGCGGCGAAGTGGTCCCGGTAGCGGCCCATGCGGATGGAGTCCAGCCAGTCCCCCACGGTGAGGCCGCCGCTGCCGCCCCCGCCGCCGCGGAGGTCAAAGCAGCTCTGGGCAAAGGCAGGGGCCGAGCACCTGAGGCACAGGAGCTGGCGGTAAGCGGCCTGCCAGGGCCTCTGCCTTCCTCGGGGACCCTGGCACTGGCCACCCTCAGCCTCTATGCAGGCTCAGCAGTGGGCAAGGGGTCCGACAGGCTAGACCACAGGCCGGAAGGAGAGGGCTGAGAAAGGCCCAGGCAGAACAGAGGTCGGGGCCCAGGATGATCTGATTGAGGAGTCAGGGCTGAACTGTCCCAAGACCTGGACTAGGTCAGGGCAGTGCTGGGAGGACAGCTGGGCTGGGGTGGAGCTGGGGTGGGCGCCAGGCACCTGCTGACAGTGGCCGTGGCCCTGAGGCTCTCAGGGTTGTGGATCAGTGCATCAAGGACGCTGACGATCTGGGAAAAGCGAGGCCGCTGGGCCCGGTCCTTGTGCCAACAGTCGAGCATGAGCTGGTGCAGGGCTCGGGGGCAGCCCATGGGTGCCGGCAGGCGGTACCCCTCCTCCACGGAGCTGATGACCTGGGGAGGGGGAGCACGACGCCAGGCTTGAGGCTGTCCCTCCCTCCAAGGCCCACACCGCCTTTGCTTAGCCAGGGCCTGGTACTCACGTCACGGTTGGTCATGTTCCAGTAGGGCCTCTCCCCGTAGGCCAGCACCTCCCACATGACCACACCAAAACTCCACACATCACTGGCCGAGGAGAAGGTCCGGAAGGCGATGGCCTCAGGGGCTGTCCAGCGGATGGGGATCTTCCCTCCCTGCAATGGACACAGGAGTGTCCAGCTTCTCCCAGCCGGAACCAAGGAGCTGAACATTGGGGTCCTATTTCCCAGGCTGGGAAACTCTCAGCCCAGCGAGGGAGAAATGGCCTTCGCCTTCCAAGGGCACCTGTTCTGACGGGGGAGGCCTGCACACAGAGCTGCTGTGACGACTGAACGAAGAAGCTGCGTGAGCCCCTGGCACACAGCAGATGCTCAGCAAGTGTCAGTCAAGGGGTCGACGCCTGAGCAAAAGATGAATCTCAGAGAACAGGGCCTAGTCTTCCCTGCCCCTGCCCAACTTCTTCTTCTTTTTTTGAGGGTCACAAATCCTTTCTCTAAGTGAAACCTCATTTGGAGGCCCAGTGGGTAAGATCCAAAGGGAAAGTTCTGATTGGGGCAGGGGTGGGGGCCAGAGCCACTGCCACTCAGCCTCCTGACTCTAGGGCAGCCCTGAGATACCTCTAGGAAATCTCCACGAAATACATTTTGAAAATGCTGGGTTTTAGCCACACTTTAGAGACAGATGTGGAGGGGATGTGTGTTTCAGCGATGTGCCAACCAACTCTTCCCAAATCACCCAGTTAGTGACAGTGGAGACCAGCCCTGGGATCCAGAACCCACTCAGGGACAGAGGAAAGTGGGCGAGGTTGTTCCCATTTCCCACAGGGAGTAACTGAGGTGCAGAGAAGAGGCAGGACTTGCCCCAGGTGGAAGGCAACCCAGAAACTGCCAACATCGCTGCATGGCAGGTGGGGGGCCCTTCTGGGCTGCCTTGCCCCTCCCTGGGCCTATTAGAAAGGGGAGCGGGCCGTGCACGCACCGTGGTGGTGTAGGCGGCATCGGCGTCGTCCTCCAGGACCCTGGAGAGCCCAAAGTCAGACACCTTGCAGACCAGGTTGCCATCGACCAGGACGTTGCGGGCAGCCAAGTCACGGTGGACGTAGCCCAGGTCTGCGAGGTAGCGCATGCCGGCGCCCACCCCTCGGAGCATGCCTACCAGCTGCGTGATGGTGAACTGCCCGTCGTGAGTCTGCAGAGGACACAGCTTGGGCTGCAGGAAGGCTCTTTGCAGCCTGCAAAGTGCTTCACTGCTTAGGAAGCATGTGACGGGCTAAGGTTCGTCCCCGTGGGCTCGTGTGCACTCACAGCAGCCCCGAGAGGTAGGTGGGACGGCAAGGACTGTTCCTCCACTTTGCAGGAGACATGGAGGCCCAGAGTTAAGCCCTACGCCTAAGAGTACCCAGCAAATACACGGCAGAGTGGGAACTGGGAATCGAGTGATTTTCATCACAGCTGCCATGCCTCCCCTCTGGGTGGGGCCCTGGGTCCCCACAGGGGCACTCCACCCTGGGCCACGGCAAGGCAGCAGGACCCTGTGCAGCACAGGGATTCACATGTGATGGGGCTGAAAGGCAGTTTGACTGGCTGACCCTTAGGACCCTGAACCTGGCAGGCCTTCCCCAGGGCTGTTGGGTCCAAGCTCCCAGGATGTTTGGAGGCCTCGCGTGGTCACCCCACACCCAGACTGGACTCCCACCGCCAGCCCATGTGAAAGGTAGGGTGGAGCACGCACCCTCAGGAAGGCGTCCAGAGAGCCATTCTCCATGTACTCCGTCACGATCATTGCCAGGCGGCCTGGGGAGAGGGACAGGGAGGCTGTGGCTCTTGGTGAGGAGATCGAGACTGCTGATCAGGGATCCCAGGAACACGTCGCCCACCGTGAGCTACCAGGAGCTGCACCAGCGCTGAGGGCCCCGAGGGGCTAGGGTTCCCACTGAGGTTCCTGGCTCTGGGCCCCTCCTCGACTGAATCATCTGGGGACCTGAGCCAGGGAACGGCGGCAGGGCAGGGGCAGAACGGGGTGGGGCGGGATGGACCCAGTGCTCTGTCCCTGGCAATAGGGGCCCCGCAGGGCGAGACCGCCCTCGCCTGGCACCTACCGCGGGTGACGACACCTTCAAGGTGGATGATGTTGGGGTGGTCAAACTGACCCATGATGGACGCCTCACTCAGAAAGTCCCGTCGCTGTTTCTCTGTGTAGCCGGCTTTGAGGGCCTTGATGGCCACGGGCACGTCCTGCTGCCCCGGCACCTGCAGTCTCCCGTAGCAGACTTCTCCTGACTCTCCTGTGGACCCCGAGGGGTAGGCAGGGGGAGGGGAGTGGCATCCTCCTCCCCCGACCCGAGACCCCTGCACTCCCCCGGCCTCACACACCTGAGGGCCCCAGTGGGCCCGGCCGCACCAGGCTCCTCGGTTCCCCTCTGCCCTGGGCGCCTCCTCCCCTGGGCACCTCCCCACGTCGTCCCCACACTCACAGCACCCGAGGCTCACCAGAGCCGATGATTTTCTCGATGTGGATCCTGGAAGCCTCAATCTCTCGGGTGAACCTGCGTCCTGCCCGGCCCGGCTCCTCGTAGGTGTGGGGTTCTGCATAGAACTGGGGCTCTGGGATCTTCCCCGGGGGGTGGTGCAGGGGCAGGAAGACGGGTGGAGGTGCTGAGGGGCCAGGGCAGAAGGGCCTTCAGAGGGGTCCAGGAAGACTTTCCCTCTCATCCTTCCCTGGGTCTGGGGCGGGTCTGGGGGCGGGGCGAGGAGTATCTCTGGGAATCTCAGGATGTCAGAGCAAAGAGTAGGCACCCAGCAAGTTCTTGCCAAGTGAAAGAACGGTCTCTGTGGAGTAGCTCTGGAGTCTCTAGGAAACTTTGGGGTCTCCAGTGAGTTCGGAGCATGTCTGTCATTTTCTAGAGTCCTTAAGGTCTTTCTAAATTGTTCTGGGGCAGGAATGTGGCAAAAAAAGATTTCGTCACAAGTGTCAGACTAATTGAAAGTGGTTCCCTAGATGGCTGTGTTAAGGATTCTGAGGCTGCATTCAGGCTCAACGGGAATTGGTACCATGACTGAGACAAATGTCTACGTGGGCACGGAAGTAGGGTGTGGAGGTAGGCAGCCCCACATTTGCCTTGTTTTCTAGGGTCTCTGCGGGGTTCTCAAAAACTGTAGCAGGGTTCTTGTCCAAGAGTCTATGAACCTGCCCCCAAAACTGTATGCAAAATTGTGCGTAAGTGCACACCTTTATGCATTTCCCTGGGGAGAGGGTCTCTAGCATTCTCAGTGAGGTCTGCGACCCAGGAAAGGTGAACAGCATGGTGCTTTTGGGGTCTCGGGTCTCTGTGACATTCTGCTGTCTATCTCTGGAGTTCTGAGTCTCGATTTCTGGGGCCCTGGTCTTTTTTGTGAGCACCTTTCTCCTTCCCACCCCCAGACTAGCACTGGTTCCTACTGTGACCTCCTCTTCGCCCTCAGATCCCGGGGCCCCGGCACTCACCCTGCCCGTTCTGATAGTGCATCTTCTCCTCGTCTGAGTCCTGGAAGGCCTTGCTGTAGCCACAGTGCCTGTGGAGCATGTGCACGGCTCTGCCTCAGGCCAGACCTCTCCAGCCCCAGCCCCGACCCCATTCAGGGACAAGCGAGGACTCCCCGCCTGTCCTCCCCTTCCCCCTTCAGGTCAGCACCTGTCACCCCAGCCCCTGCCCCTGCTGTGGGGAGTCTCCACCCTCAGGCTCTTGACCCAGTTGGACTGTGACATCCTTGACATTTATGTAACACTTCACAATTTACAAAGTTGAGTTGCTTGGCCTTCACAGCAAAGTCCATGGGTTATTAACCCCATTTTACATGACACTGCCCCTGGTCGAGGGGTTGAGAGCCGAGGCTTCTGATGGCAGCTCTGCTGTGTGACTTTGGCAAACCCTTCTCTTTCCTTCCCTGGGCCTCAGTTTCTCCATGTATTGGATGATCCTTCTGGTTCTTGCTCTCTGGGATCCTAAGCCCGCATGAGCACCATGTCCCATCTCTACCTCCTCTGGAATGGAGCGGGGGAGGAGAGAGCGACTAAGAGCAGAGTGTTTCCTTTTGACAGACCTGGGTTCAAGTTCCAGCTTTGGCATCCATTTGGCAAATGGCCTAACCTCTCTGAGCTGCAATTTACTCACCTGCAAAATGAGGTCAGAATCTCTACATCACTGGAGTGTCATTAGGATTAAATGAGATGGAGGTGGTTGTGTTGAAGAGAGACCCAGTGGGATTGGCTGGTGGACAGATGTGGCATGAGAAAGAGTCAAGGGTGACAACTTTGGTCGGGGACTTGAGTTTCCCCATGAACGATGGCGCCATGTCCTAAGATGGGCGGGGGGGGGGGGCTGTGGGAGGTGCAAGTTTGGGGTAGGGGTTGCTTGTCTAAAACACACCCACATAGAGATGGAAGTGGGCAGCTGGTGACATGAATATGGGAATGTCAGCATGAAAATGGAATCCAAAACCGTGGGCCCTGAGAAGGTCACTCGGAAACGATGGACCAGGGGAAACAGGAAAGAGAGGAGGGCTGGGGATGTGCCTGGGGTCCCCCAGCCTTTAGAGGTTGTTTGGAAAGGAGGGGCTGGCAGAGATGGAGGACAGGCCAGTCAAGTGGACAAATAATGGCGGTGAGGGATGGGGGGCGCGGGCGGGTGGCAGGCCAGGACATGGAAGGCAAGAGAAGAATGTCTCTTCCAAGAAGGAAGAAAGGTGCCTCTGTAAGTCAGCCCAGCCCCAGGCACGGGGCTGAGGACAGGCAGGAGACACAGCATCCAGGAGAGGGGTTGGGGGTGGCTGGGGCCCAGGACCACCCACCTCTTCTTGCAGATGAGCAGGAGGAGAAGCGCCACCAGGCCCGTGATGAGCGTCAGGCAGATCCAGACGATGGTCCGGGTGTCATAGCGGGGCCCTGCAGGGGGGAACCGGGGCGGGTGAAGGGCGGTGGTGGGGAGGGGTATGCAGCTTCTCAGCCCTGGCCTCAGGCCCAGGGCTCTGGTGGCCCTCTGGGGCCTGGCGTGCGGCCTCCTCAGACATGAGCCAGCCAGAGTCAGGGCACAGGCCACTGCCTCCTCTGACCCCACCGGCCCTCTACTAAGCTTCCCCTGGAAGACCCTGCTGCCTCAGACTTCCTGATGTCCCAACATAGTGCCACCACTTCCCGGGGCCATGTGACCTGGGGAGAGGTGCTGGACTTCTCTGAGCCTCCATTTTCTCACCTGTAATATTAGTCAAAAGTGCCCATGTTGCCTGTTATTTAACAAGAACATAGCTGAATTTGCCAAGAACTGCATATTTCAATTAACCTTCCCACATCCCTTCCAGGGGTAGCCCAGTATTAGCTTCCATTTTCAGATAAGAAAACAGAGGCTCTGACTCAAGGTCACACAGTCCATGGGGTGGACCCGGGCAGCATTCTAACCCCGTGGGGCGGTCTCAGTGTGGTATGGGACCTAGGAGCACTCGAGACACACGCACTGAGGGAGTGCAGGTGGGCAGGGTCTTTGACTCGGCCTTGAACCCTCTATCCTAGTACCACGCCCTAGAGCGTGCTGAGTATAGGGAAAGACCTGGGTTCCACGGTGATGGGGGTAGAGGGTGCCTAAGCTTGTGTGTGCCTCAGAATCACCCTGAGGGCTTGATAAAACCTAAATAGCTAGGCCCCATCCCCAAGGTTTCTGATTCAGAAGGTCTGGGGCGGGGCCTGAGAATCAGCATTTCTGACAGGTCCCGGGTGCTGCTAATGCAGCTGGTCCTAGAGTACACTGAGGCCGAGGGCAGGACGCTCCGGGGTGGGCGGGGCACAGAATTACTGCTGCTTTGCTGGGTCACCTCAGGCAATTCACTTTACTGCTCTGGCCCTCATTTTCCTTGTCTGTAAAATAGGGAGGTGGATAATGCTGATTCACTAGTGGGGTCTCTGGGATGAGGATAAGGCTTTCCTGCTAAGCAAAGGGCATCATGATGTCTCAAGTCTCACCAATGTTCAGTAAGAGCCAGCGTTTATGGGCTTTTATGTTATAAGCTCAGCTGCCTTGGGCAAGTCACTTTCCTTCTCTGAGCCTCGGTTTTGTTCAGCTCTAAAAGTGCCGATCCAGCACAGGCACCAGCCCGGACGTGCTAGTTCCCTTCCTCTGAGCACATAGGCCTGGTGCTGGCCCAGGTCCCTTGCCCTCCCCGCGCCCTGCACTCACGGGGTTTCCCGGTCTCCACCTCCATGGCCTGGCTGAAGCGGCCGCAGCCTGCCGAGGTGCGGGCTCGGACCTGGAACACATAGCGGGTGCCCGGCTTGAGGCCTGAGACGGTGGCCCTGGTGGTGACAGCCTTGAGAGTGGAGTAGCTCTGCATCTCCTTGTCCTGTCCACAGGAGGGGCAGTCAGCTGAGGGTACCCCTGCCTGGTTCCCCTCCTACTTGCTCCCTCCCCCAGGGGTGGTACCTTCTCATAGTACTTGATCTCATACTCCAGGATGATGCCGTTGGGCTGTTCAGGCTCCTGCCACAGCAGAGAAACGCTGGTCTGCCCTGCCCGCTCCTGGCGGATCACCACCACCTGGGATGGGGCTGGGGGAGGGAGGCCGGCTGCGGTCAGATGAGTAACTGAGTGAAAATCGGGGCTGGCCTCTGTCCCACCCCTTCTCAGGCCCTGCTTGGGCCACGCTCAGCTTGCTGACTATCCTGCCTCTGCCCCTCTGGTCCTCCTGGCAAATCACAGGCTGCCGCCCTAGTCAGTCATCTGGAGTCTACACAGCCTGCTCCTGGCCTGGGATGCTGGGCTGGCTTGACCCAGACAAGGCCTAATGGCCCCAGCTTTCACTGCCTCCTTCTTCTCCTCTCTGGCCAGGTCTCTCCACTGGAAGTGCAGACCCTCACCAGCCCCAGCGAGCAGACTCTCTTGTCCACCCTGGGGTCTCATCATCTGAGGTCTCCATCTCCATGTCTCCCACCCCCAGCCCACTGTGGAGCAGCTTTCAGGAGTGTTTGAGGAAGGCGGAAGGGAGGGGATGAATGGAAGGAACCCAGACTCTCACTGTTGGATTTGGAGGTACGAGTGGGGCAGCTCTGGAGACTTAGGGAAGGGCCATGAGCTGAGCCTGGACCGTTCAGCTCAGGTGTTCTTGAAGTCACACGAGGCCACCTATTTGCCTCTCACTCACTGACAGATTCACCCATTCTCTCATTCATCCTTTCCCTCTCTCTGTCCTCAGGTCACTGAATAGCCCTAAGGCCATCTGCTGCAAAGTGTCAGACAGAGACCCAGTCACAGCCAAACAGGAAGTGCCCACCCTGCTGCAACCCCCTTTTCCCTGCCCCTCTGGCCTGCAGGCCTCCTCTTCCCCCTCTGCTCACCCTGCTCCACGCACCTCCCATGTTCCCTACCTGGCCCAAGTAGCCAGCCCTTGCCTCATATCTAGGCATCCTGTCTCCCCAGCTTGCCTGGGAGATGGGGGAGAGAAATGGGCATGGACACCAGAGGGGGCTCCAGGGAAAGAAGGGGTTGTGGAGGAGAGGGGAGGGGTCAGGGAGGAGCAAGCGGTCTCTGAGGATGAACCTCAACCATCTGCTCAGGGCTGTTGTCTGCCTCGAACCCCCAGCCCAGAGCTGTGGGTGTCCACTCTCTCATGCCCCTGAATGCCCACCACATGCTGGGCACTAGGCTAGGACCTGGGATACTGCAGCGACTAAGGAGCCCTCAAGGCGCCGATGGTGTAGGAAGGGAGACAGGAAGTAACCAAGAAAAAATCAGTGTGTGAGTACAGGTTGGTGAAATGCCGTGAAAGGCATGAAGAGGGCGTCGTGATGGAGAGGACCTTCCACAGGGGCCCGGAGGGAACTGGGCCATGTTACCTGGGGTGGGGAGGCCAGCTGAGCTCAGGACTGAAGGAGCCGGCCATGGGAATGTCACAGGGAAGAGCATGTCATTGCAATGGAGAAGCAAGGCCAAGGCCCTGGGAGAGGCAGGGCTTGGCGTGTTCAGGATGAGGACCAGAGGCCACTGTGGCTGGAAGGGAGTGAGCCAGGTGAGAGTGGACAGGGTAAGGCTGGAGGGGTGGGCAGGAGTGGGCCACATGGGTCCCAGTGGGCCCGGGGAGAGTCTGAATTGTATGTGAGCTCAGGCTGAAATTGTTAAAGGGCTTACATATGACCTGATCTCACATTCCTTTTTAAATTAAATTCACTGGATAACATTGGTTAATAACATTACATAAATTTAGGCAATCAACTGAATGGAAAAAGATATTTGCAAACAATACCTCTAATAAGGGCTAATATCCAAAACATATAAAGAATTCATACAACTCAACAACAACAAAAACAATCCGATTTAAAATGGGCAAAAGACCTAGATAGATAATTGTCCAAGGAAGACATACAGATAGATGGCCAACGGATATATGAAAAGATACTCAGCATCACTAATTACAAGGGAAATGTAAATTAAAACCACAATGAGATACCTGTTGATATGGCTATTAACAATAAAACAAGAAATAACAAGTATTGGAGAGGATACGGAGAAAAGGGAATCTTCACATTTTTAAAGCTTACTCGGGATGTGGTGTGAGAACCAATTACAGGGCAAGGTGGGAGGGGCCTCCTGTAGTTGCCTAGGCAACACATGGTGGGAACATGGATGGTGCTCTGGATGTAATCATCTTCCCACACCCACCCCTCCAAATTCATATACTGAAGCCCTAACCCCCAACATGATAATAATTGGAGCTGGGACCTCAGGGAGGTAATTAGGTTTGGATGAGGTTGGGAGGGTGTGCCCCTCCTGGTGGGATTTGTGCCTTTATAAAAAAAGACGCCAGAGAATTCTCTCTCTTCGCTCTCTCTCTCTCTCTCTCTCTCTCTCTCTCTCTCTCTCTCTCTCTCTCTCTCCCTCCCTCCCTCCCTCTCTCCCATGTGAGGACCCATCAAGAAGGCAGCTATCTATAAACCAGGAAGAGGGTTCTCACTAGGAACAAATCAACCAGTGCCTTGACCTTGGACTTCTAGCAATAAATTTCTATGGCTTAAGCCACCAGTTGATGGTATTTTGCTATGGCAGCCCGAGCACACTAAGACAGATGGAGTTTTGGTGGGGAGACTGAGAGTGGAGATGGTCACGTTGACGGGAAACCCAGTAAGACTGACTGGCGGATGACTGTGGCATGAGCGAGAGAGAGTCGAGGATGACAGCTTGGGTTTGGGGCTTAAGTAACCCCAAGAACCATGGTACGATGTCCTAATGTGGGCGACCTGTGGGAAGTGCAGGTTTGAGAGGTGCTGTTCACGTAGAACACATCCATGGGAGTGGGGAGCTGGACCTCAGTGGGGAGGTCTGTACCGGTGGCCTACATTGGGGGATGTCAGCATGAAAGGAGAATTGAAGCCGTGAGCCTTGATAAGGTCACTTGGAGAAGATGGACCTGGGTAAACAGGGAAGAGAGGAGGGTCTAGGAAGAGCCCAGGGTCTCTGAGCCTTCGGAAGTTGTTTAGAGACAAGGGGCCGGCAGAGATGGAGACAGAAAATGGCGGGTGGGGGTGGCCCAGCTCACGAAAGGCAAGATAAACGTGTCCCTTCCAAGAAGGGGGAAAGAAGAACGGGGAGAGAAGTATCCGCGCCGCCTGGGGCTGCTGAGTTTCTGTAGACAGGTGGGGCAGGACGCCTAACTGGAGTCGCTGGAGGAGGCCCATCGAGCTGGGGACGCAGATGCAGCTGCTCGGAAGCCCTTTCAGGAAGTTTTCATGTGAAGAGAGATGGTCCGGGGGCCGGAAGGGAGCGTGAGGTCAGGGGAGGGTTTTTCTTTTTAATTATGAAGCGCATCGAATGGTGTCTGGATGCTGCTGGCTTCTCGGCTTCGCCCTCCACCCCCGACAGGCCAGACACCCTTGTCAGTCGCCTGGGCCACAGGGGTTGAGTCAGGGCCCCGAGCACCGGGCACACAAGTCTGCTCCTCATCGTGCCACCAGCACTGAGCACAGAGCTTCGTTTTTAGTGGGGTTTCCATAAATGCTGGTTGAATGAGAGTCTCTTGAATGGAGGAAGTTCTGGCATCAGAGTGGGGGTGCCCTGGGCTCAGAGAAGGGAGGCAGGTTTCACTTGGGAGTGAGAGAGACCTGGGTTCGAATTAACTCTGTCACTTCCTATACAGAGACACTGGGTGGCAGTCTGCGCCTCGGTTTCCTCCTCTGTGAGTGGTGGGAATGGTGTCTGCTGGGCCTGCGTGGTGTGGGGAGGAGCCAGGGTGAGGAGCTGTAGGGGTCTGGGGCGAGTGCCAGGGTGGCTGTTCACAGGGGAGCTGCCTCGGTGGGCTCCTAGGTCAGGCTTTCACCTGTCCGGCAGGACCCACCAAAATTTGGAAAGAAAGAGGTTCCAGGGGATAAATTTAGCCCAACAACTGGCTAGACACAGAAAAAGGGCTGGCTGTTGTCCAAACCAGTGAGACCAAATCCATCCCGGGCAGTAGTGGCAGCTGTTCTGGAAAATGATAATCAGAGTGATTTCATTTTTTTAATGACATTTATTGAGCATGTACCACGGGCCAGGTGCTGGGCTAAGCATTTTCATTTCCTTCCCTTAAGCCTTGTAACAGTACCTGAGGCAGGTACTATTAATTCCAGCGCACCGGGAGGAAACAGGCAGAGAGGGACCCAGGCCTGCGGTGGCCACGATCGCCTGGCTTTCTGGATCATAGGATGTGTTTTATTTTTCTAAGGGAGCCTGTAGCTCCAGGTCCTGGTGAGGAGGGCAGGGCCAGAAGAGGCAGACAGTAGCCCAAAAGGCCACAGCAAGCCCGTGACAGTGCTCTGACACCTGGGAGGGCGCGGGGCCAGGGAAGTTGGGGGGACAGAGCGTCTGCGCCTACCTGCCTGGTTCGTGGTGATGTTGACGACTGCAGCCCGGCGGGGCTCGGGGCTCAGGTCAGACACACCGTTGACGGCCTCGATCCAGAAGGAGTAGTTCATGTGGGCCAGCAGGTTGGCCACCAGCAGGCTGGCCTGCACCAGGCTCGTCTGCTGGGGCACGAAGCGAGTGCCACTCCCGCACGTCTCGCAGTGGCCCAACGCCCAGGGGCAGCGGCGGCACACGGCGTTGTAGGTGATGTCGCTGCGGCCGCCCGGGTCCAGGGGAGGGGTCCACTCCAGGGTCACGGATGTCCCGTTCACACTGGAGATCAGATTTACTGGTGCTGAGGGTGGCCCTGGGGAGCAGGGAATAACAGGTGGGGAGGAGGGTATTTATTTGGGCTGGTCCAGTCTCCCCCCGCCGCCAGACACGGGAAGGGCTCTGGCACCCCCGTGATGTTTGGGGTTCCCTAAGGATAAGGTCACACCTGCTCCATCCTCTGGAAGCTCCTCAAGGGCGGAGGCAGTGTCTCTGCCCTCGAGCTAGGACCACAGTGTCAGAGTCTGGGCGCAGAAATCTAAGCCCCTCCCCCGCACAGGACCATCACAGGGATTCTGGGGTTTGTGCTTCCCAAAGTTTTCATCCAGAGCCAGAGAGAGATGCACAGCCCCGGGAAGTGCCCATAGCAGCCACCAGGGTGTGAAATGCCCCAGTCATTTGTGTCCTATCTTTACTCCTTAAGATCCTGTGCTCGAGTCCCCCCTTTCCCTCCCCCTACCCGAAGCCCAGCAGGTGACCCCAAACCCTCCCCCAAACTCCTCTAGTCAGCACAAGGACTTTGGAGAGAGGGGTGGGGCTGAGGTAGTCCCATGACGGTGGAGATTTGAGCCAGGAGGGCCTGGGGGCTGTGGAGACCCCTGGGACTCAGAATTCCAACTCTTAGAATCCCGGGGAGGCAATCTTACATCTTAAGAAAACAGAACTGTAGAATCTCAGAACCATAGAGAATCTTAAAATCTGAAAGGTATGGAATACTAAAAGCCCAGCCTTTTACAGTCTTAAGATTTCTAGAACCTGAATTGTGAATTTGGAGAAAAATTAGAGTCCAGCCAGCTGCATGTGAATGTTCATGATCTACAGCCAGGCTCGCCGGGTCAAGGAGCCCATAGCTGTTCCCATATTGCTCAGCCAGCCTTTGTGCCCTGGCAGTTCATACACGGGGAGATGCACAGGTCTGGGCAGAACAGTGGAGGGAGGGAAGGAGTGCGTGCGTGCGTGCGTGTGTGCGCACGTGTGCATGTGTGTGTGTGTGTGTGTGATGTGAATATACACGGGCTCTCACTTGCTATGTGCATGTACAGAGAGCCTGGGGCTCGGTCATGATGGAGGTGAGGGGGATGGAAAGGTGAGGATCAGGTTGGGGTAAATTCTGGGGCAAAATCAGTCAGAATTGTGTGAAGTACCCCTCACACTCCACCACAAGAGCCCAGAGCTGGCGAATGGGGGTGAGCTGAGCTGACTGCAGCCCCTCCCCTGCTAGGATGGGAGGGTAAGGCCCCTTTGCGCCAGGGGACGGGAGGCAATGGAGAAACTGTTGCAGTGGAAAGCTAAAACAGTCACGCAGCCCTGCAAGCTCAGCGTCAGACATCCTGGGAGTCCCCTCAGGTACCCAGAGCATGCACGCA
This sequence comes from Rousettus aegyptiacus, assembly GCF_014176215.1. Classification (NCBI taxonomy): domain Eukaryota; kingdom Metazoa; phylum Chordata; class Mammalia; order Chiroptera; family Pteropodidae; genus Rousettus; species Rousettus aegyptiacus. Next base: position 13,616,500 of record NW_023416284.1, on the reverse strand, counting down.
GGCAACTGCACCCGCTCCGGGCACACGCCTCCCTTGCAGGGCCAGGCGTGCACATGCTGAGCTCACAAGGCATGCTCATCAAGCTCTATGGGGACTTAGGAGTCCCCCACAGGTACCAGATGTGCACACACATGTGTGTAAATGCCCCCTTAAGAATCCTTTACATATGTGTGCACAAATACTTACACACTCACACTCAGGCATACAGATACTATGCAGACATCTTCTGTAGGAGCAGCTGCTGACACAAACACACAGTCGCACAATCACCGTAAGCATCCAGGGCACACGCGGAATCGGACATGCACGTCGTCATCCAAGCAGGCAGCCATACACACTCCATGTAAAGACTCACGCGCACACACACAGCACGCTAAGGCAGCTCCCAGCATGCAGCAGCTCCAACCAGTTCATCAAGGATGATGGTGCTGGGGGGCTCCTCTGACACCCCTCTTGCCTCATGGGCAAATCCCCAGCTTAAGATGACCAGAGCCACCCAGTACTGAGAAGGGCAGAAGTCCAGCTCTCACCTGCCCTCTGAAGCAGAGAGGGGAGACTAAGGGAGGGAAAGATGGCAGGTGACAAGAAGCTGGGAGGTCAAGGCCACCACTGAGGGGTTAGTCGCCTCCCACCCCAGACTGCCCCTGACCCAGGAGAGCCACCTCTTCCTGCCTTGTCTGCAGAGTACTGGCTCCCTACAGCTTGTGGGACTGAGCACAAGGCCCTGGCCCAGTCTTAGTCTCGAGGGCCCTGGGGTCCAGGGCTGGTACTCACGTGTGCAGGCTGCAGATGGTGGGTCCAGGGCTGCGCGGTAGTAGCTGAGGTCACAGCGGCAGGTCTGGGCGGCGGGGGCTGCAGAGTGACTGTGGGGAGGGCAGCGGGCACAGAGCTGGTCCCCAGGGGCCGATTTGTAGAAGCCCAGCTCACAGGCTGTGGAAGAGAAGGTGGCTGTAGGTAAGCCGGCTGGGCCACCGTGGCGGGCCTTAAGGACAGCTCTCACTTTGACCCAGGGATTCCTGGCGGGGGGGGGGGGTCCCCTGAGGGACAGAGGTGCAGACCTTCAGAATTACCCAGTCCTCTTCTCATTTGCGCAGGGAGAGACTAAAGCAGAGAGGACCTGTGACTTACTCGGGGTTGTACAGCAAGTTGAGAGCACAGCTGAGGCTGTAACTCTGACACCTGAGTCCAAGCCCCAAAGTTAGCACAGGAAAGAACTTCTCCTCCAACAGCCCCTCCTGCCAAGACCCCATCTCCAGCCTGATTCTGTTCTTCACGGGACACTGGTCTTGAGTGAGACACTAGCCTCCAGGCTAGGGGCCAAGAGGCTAAGAATCAAAAGGGAGACAAAACCCCGGGGATGTCATTTGGGTGGGATGCGAAAGCTGGACAGGGAATGGTGGAAATGTGCCTGGAAAAGAGACACACGTGATGAGATTGGGGGTCGGGGCCGGGGAGTGGGGCGGGCGTCTGTGTTATAAGCTTCCTGCGCAATGCTAACCATTCAGAAATTGCAGGCCCCCTACCCCTCCCAGGTCCAAAGTCACCGACACCGTGGCTGGGACTGACTCGACTCATATTTGGCCCTTTCTCCTGCCTCTGCCTCACCTGTATGGCTGCAGCAGCCTCCACGCCCAGCCTTCAGCCCTGCCTCCCCAGTCCCAGTGGCTGGTGTGGTCACTATTCATTCTGCCTGCGTCCGTGAGCACCTGCTCTGTGCCAGGCACTGATCTGGGGGCTGGAGACACAGCCACGAACAAAATCCACACAGTCTCCGCCCTCAAGGAGTGGCACTTTAGAGGGGCGAATATGCAATAAACAGGCTGTGATCATTTCCAGGAAGGAAATAGAGAGGATGATTTGGCAAAGGGGAAATTTGGCAAAGGGAGCTACCTCTCCCTCCCCGTTTCCTGAGGAGACAATACTTGAACTGTGGCCTAAAGGGCAAGAATGAGTCAGCCATGTAGGGAGTAGGTTGAGGGACTCCCTAAAATGGCACCTCTGTCACTGCCAGTTCAAACCCCATGGGCTCCTCATGGTCTAAACAATAAAGCCTGACATTCAAAGCCTTCCCTGCAGTCTCTGTCAACGCCACCTCTCACTCCCCATCCTGAGCTAAAGGACTGGTCATTCCCTACAACCAGCAGGTTGTGTCCTTTCTCAGGGCCTTTGCACATGCTGTGTGTGTGTGTGTGTGTGTGTGTGTGTGAGCTTTCTTCCTGGGATGTCTCTTCTTTTTTGTTGACCCGTAGAACTCCTTATGATGAAGACTTTCTAGACCTCTCCAGATGCACACACATGTGTGCACGCATGCGCACAGACACGCGCGCACACACACGCGCACACACACACACAGAGAAATGACAACTCCCCTCTCTACTTCTGCAGTCCCGGCTCAGTCTCATCACCTGCAACACTATGGCTGTATCTGTCTGTGTATCTGACTCTCCACCTAGACCGGAAGGCCCCTGTGTACAGGTCCTTATGAATAAGGCCCCAGGTCTGTTGCATTCCTTCAAAGTTCCTAGTGTCTGGCCCCGAAGTTGCCAGTGCCAGTGGGAGTGTTCGAAGTGGGCTAACCCCACCATTATCTGCTCTGGGTAGAGAGAGACCCCGGGGGTTCAGGAGGACCAAATGCCGGCCAGCCAGAAAGCTCCCAGCTCCACCCATGAGACTGAACTTCCGTGTAATAGGGACCACCAGGAAGCTCCCTGGAGTCTTTCTCCACTAAGCCCTATTCTCGTTCTGAAAAACTCAATGCTTGAGAGAAGCTTCATTTGAAAAGATACCATGTCATATTTTTAAAAAATCACATTCTTTATTATAATAGCTCAAATCAGGTTAATTTGTAAAATTCTACTAACCTGAGAGGAAACTTGAAATCGGGTGAAAAGACAATGTCTTTAAATTGCTTCAGAGACTCAGAGTCCGAAAGCGGCTTCTAGGTTTGGGAGTCGAGGACAATGTGCCTGGGTTTTGAGATAGCTTCCCTCTCTCCTTTTCCCCAGGCGGTCCCAAGAGGGCTCAGGTCTGACTGGGGCTGGGAGCTGAGAGTTGTGGGGGCCCTTAACTGACACACTGTGATCTTCCTTCGCCCAAATTTATTGAGCTGGTCCTGCTCTCAAGGAGCACTTCGGAGCAGTGAGGGTCAGACAAGCAAACGTGGGGTGACGTCTTGGTGTGATGTGCGGCACGAAGCAGCACATGACAGGCCCCGTTCCCCCAGCCCCTGACCGTCCAGAGTTCACCCAGTCCTTGTCAGTTTAGAGCAGAGCCCTGGGAGCAGGCTGCCGGGTTCCTTTTTCTATCTAACCCTTCGCCCTTGGCTGAGTGACACTGGGCAAGTTGCTGGGCCTCAGTTTCTTCATCTCTAAAACGGGGGCTCCTAGGGCTGCTGTAAGGATGACATGAGTGAATAGACATGAATTCATGCCAGGACAGTGCCTGGCTCTTATTAAAATTCTATAGTCAGAATTAATACATCTGTTTGGCAGAGAGTAAACAGAAGCCTGAGGAACTTAAGTGCCATGCCCTAGGGTCCCCTGGAGCCAGAATGCAAACTCAGATGCCCCAGGGAGCTTCTGGGGCCGGGGTCTTTCCCTCACCAGCCTCTCAACGCCCATCCAGGGTGTCACGACGGCTTCCCCGCGCGCTGCCGCTTACCGGCGGGTGGTTGTCACAAGCACCACTAATACCCATATGGCTCTAACGTGTCAAGGCCAGATTAATCCGCACAATGAAATAAAATAATCTTTAATAAGAATACTAATCACCAGGCCTCGGGGAGCCCCACGACCTGGAGGCAGAGCTGGAAATTAATGGCTGAGACAGATGGAGCAGCTCTGGGCTGAGGCCTGGCCCTGCCCGGCACCCCAGGCGCTTCCGGAGTCTGTGTGCACCGTGTTGGGCGGTGGGCCAGGAGGGGCTCCTGCCCTTGCCCAGGCCGCCTGTCAGGCCGGCAGCTGCCAGAGGCCCTGGCCACCTCTCTCCTCTCCCCCATGAAGAGCTCGAGATTTGACAAATAAGGTGTCTGCCAGTGTACGACCAAAGGAAATTAATTCTAACTCAGATTTTAAACACAGTCATGAGGCAAAAGAGCTCGCTGTTCATGCTCCCCCTTCAAAATGAGACTCCGATATTTATAGAAAGATGATTAGGGCCTTGGAGGGTGATTTATATTCAGTGTCCAGGTGACGGGAAGGACAGCAACTGGGACTTCAGACTCTAGGCTGCTGCTCCACCGGGTGATGTTCTGAGAGGTCCTTCTCCTCTCTAAAGTGAGGGGGCGGGGTGTGTGGCCAGGTGTGGGGGGAGGTCACTGGGTCAGGAACTGTGGGGCTGGGAGAGCTTTCTGGTCGCAAAGTTAGGCGATTTGGGATTCGATCACCCTCTCCTACCTGTGTGCCCTTGGGCCAGTAGCTTCACCTCTCTGGGCCTTCATTTCCCCAGTGGCACGCTGAACTAGCTCTGCACGGCTCTGGTGTTCTTCTGTGGGCCCCTAAAGCCTGCAGTAAGGCTTCTAAAGAGCCCTGTGACCGGGTAGCTCCCCACTCCTGGGCTTTATAATCAATTCTGTAAAATCGAGTGCTGACAGCTACTTCTGAGGGGCCCCATGAGGGCAAAACCAGCGAGATGGGAACCGGAGGCCAGGGAGGGGTTGGGGTGGGGGTGGCTGTCACTGGGAGCCTGGCTCTGCTGCAGGGCTGAGCACTAGATCCTTTCCATCACTAGGAGAGGCGGGTGGTGCTCAGGGCTGAGCAAGTCAGAACCCCTGTCTCAGCCTTTTCTCTCAACTGTTTGTTGAGGGAATGGTCTGATGGAAAAGGCCAGGGGCAGGGAGTGGACTGCAGCTTTGAGAGGACCCCTCTCAAGTAGCCCAAAAAAGGCACCCCCCCCCCCCCGCGGTCCCAGCTCCTGGTTGGCCCCCGTGCTCCCACTCTCAGGCTATCCAAGGAGGGGGTGGGGATGGGGGACCCTGTGGACCTCAGTGCTGGATCGGTGCTTCTTCCTCGAAGGAGGTTGTGCAATCACAGAAGCCCACCAACAGGGCTGAGAAGAGTCTCTCCCCATGTCACTTAAAACTGGCATTCTGCCCTTAAACTTCATTTCCTGCAGTGCACTATGAATTTGTATTTTTTATTAAACCTGTAATTATCTTGCAACTGGCATAATTGTGTTGTATTGTGATCTAAATGTAAAATTCAAAATACGCTGCAATTCCCTAATGCTTTGGCATTTTTTAAAATTATTTTTTATTGACGTGCCAGTAGTGCCAGGAAATGGGAGTGGCCTTGGCCTCTCCCAACCCCAGGAGATTCCACTGCTCAGGCCTTGAGGATTCTACCAAGACCCTTGCCCTTGACATGATGTGAAACTTTGGGCAAGATGCATTCCCTCTCTGGGCTTCGCTTCCCACCTCTGTCAAACATGGAGCTAGAACAGTTCCCAAGACCTCTGAGCGAAGCCCCAACCCTAGTCAGGAGGACCAGTCTCCCACCTATGGACAAGTGTCTCAGTGCACTCTGGACAAACAAGTGACTTGCTTGTGCTCACTGGCCGAATGCAGAGTTGGGGACAGCTGCTGACCTTGAGCAGATATCCACCAGCCGGTGTACCAGTTACTGTCTGAATGTCACTCAGGGAGGAGGGAAGAGGGCTTTGCAGAGGGCTTTGTAGACAGAGAAAGCAGCTCAGGGCTCTGGAGTAAGACAACCTGGGATCAGATCCCTACTCTGTGACTTCAGCTGAGGGGGCTCAGTTTCCCGCATGAGTATGATGGGGACATGCTACCTAGTTTAGAGGACTATTGAAAGGATGAGAAATTATGTGAGCTCCCTGAAGGCAGAGACACCCTTGTGCCTATATCCCTAGTCCCTGGGACACAGTAAATGCTCAATAGAACAAGTAACTGACATGATGTGTAAGAGGTGCTTATTAAAGTGCCTGGGACATGGCAAACACTTGGGATATTGTTGCTATTATCCCCATCAGAATGAGAGGATGTTGGGAGCTGGCTCTGGAGGGGAAAGTAGTCAAGGTGGGCCAGGGGCAGGTATACAGCCTCTGCCTGGCTCAGAACAAAACAGACCTGACCGGAGACCCAGTTCCACCTCTCACCAGCTATATCCCAGCAGGTGGTGCTACCTCCTAAGCCTCAGTTTCCCCATCTGTAAAATGGAATTGTAATACCTGCTTTGCTATGATGAACCAATGAATTGCTGTGTGAGAAACCCCCTTGCAAGATGTAAAGGCAATAGTGCTATCTGGGGACTGGCCCCAGTCTCTCTGATCCATGTACAAACACATCCTCCTCCCCCGGAGAACCAATGAGCCTAGCCGCAGGCTTTACTGTGCTCTGAGTGGCCGATCTGCCATGTGACCAGCCCCTAGAGGCCAAGGGAGGGCAGAGGGCACATAACCTAAGGTCTGGGCCCCGCTCTTGGTCTCTGACATGGGAACCCTAGCACGTGCCATGCTATTTTGTGACCCGGGTGCTCTCAGCTGTCCTCCTTCACAAGGACCTCGGCCGGCTGTCCTCTCCCACAGGTCCCTAGATAAGATCCACCCGAACACAGGCAGGCTGCCTCAGGTGCCCTGGCCGCACACCTTCACGATGGCCCTGTACTACACTCACTCGCCCAGGGCCTGGGGCCGCTTCCCTCCACGCGTAGGTTAGAGGCTTAGTGGTTTTGAGCACGAACTCTGGAGCCAGACTTCTGGGTTCAAAGCATAGCTCTGCCTCTTCCTAGCGGTGTGACCTTAGGAAGTTGCTTTGCCTCTCTGTGCCTCAGTCTCCTCATCTATAAAACCAGGATAACAGTGGTTTCTATTTCATAGAGTAGTTGTGGGGATTAAATGAGTCAATATGTGAAAGTGCTTAGAACAATGCCGATCTAAGTTAGCTCACAGTATGGCTCCCTAACGCAGGTACATACCCAGCAGTACACCGATCACGCAGGTGTTGTCGTACCTCCCCATAATGCCCCCAGAGGGTACCACTGGCTGTAGCATGTTTCCTCCCCACACCCCAACACACACACACACACACACACACACACACACACACACACACACACACAGGTGGCTTGGTGCATTTGCTGACACAGGGACAGTGGAGGTTCAGCCACTTTCCGGCATGTTGTGTGCACCACCCAGATGCTCGCTGGCTACGGCACGCCCCCCCCCCACCCGCCAAGCTCTGCCCAGATGCAGCGCACCCGCCAGCCCGCCCACGCGTGGCGCGCTCACCCACACAGGCATCCCGCCGCTCCTCGTAGCCGGCGCTGCACACGCACTTGCCGATGGGCACCAACCACTCGCCCTCGGCGCTGCAGTACATCTTGGGCGTGTCCCGCTCCTCCGAGTGACGCACACACTGGCCCCGCACCTCCACCAGCGAGGAAGAATCGGCTCCCGTCACTGCCTCCGAGAAGGCAGCCAGGTTGCGCACCATGGTGGGGCACTTCTTGTAGTAGATGCGGAGGGAAAGGATGGCGAGGCAGGCCCCAATGTCCTGGAAGGCCAGATAGAAGCCTCGCTTGTTGAGGGGGCCCACCCCGCGCACCTCCGTGTTCAGCTTGAGGCGTCGCACACCCAGGTCCGCGCCTGTGAAGCTCTCGTCAGCTGCAATGGTGTCGATTTTAAGGAACTGGCTTTCCTGGGTGCTGGCGCCCAGATCGCGGTCCGACTCCAGGTAGTAGAGGTTGAAGGTCTCCTTGCAGGTGCCCAGCACGCCGGGCATGCTGTTGCAGTCGCGCAGGGTAAACTTGATCTCAGCATAGACGCGCCGGGCGCCGTCACGGGGCACCCAGCTGGTGCGCAGCCAGTTGTTCTGGTTGGGACTCATGACGTTGCACACCTGGTACGTGTGGATGGGCTGGAAGGACTCGTCCACCTCGTTGATGGAGTCCCACTGTGGGCAGAGAGAGCACACAGCCAGCTGAAATGAGAGGCAGCACCTCTCCCTCTTTGCTGACTGCCACATGCCACATGCCACATGCCACATGCACTGAGCTGGAGGCATCCTGGGGAAGAAGATGAAACAGTCTCCAGCTTGGAGGAGCTGACCTTCTAGTGGATTGTCACAGCTGCCAGATGCCAGGCACCCTGCAGATGTGATCTCACAGAGCGCCATGTCCTTCTGGGGAAGGATTATTTGTTGCCTGTTTACAGATGAGCAAATAGAGGCTCAGATATATGAGCCACATGCCTGAGGTCACGTAACTAGTGAGTGATGTAGCCAGGGCTGGAAATGATGCCAAAGCTACAAAGCTCTGACCTTGTTTGTATGTGGCTACTCCTATCCCTTCCATATCAGCTGCCAGAGGAATCTTTCTAATGCACAAATCAGACCACGCCTCAAATCCTTCAGCAGTGCCTCCTGAATTGGCGCTAGTTTAGTGAATGATGGGTGAACTCTCTGCCCTGCTGTGTGTCATGGTCCCTCTGGCCCTCACCTGGAGCTGTTGGCTCACAGGCTGGCCTGGGTCTCACTCAAGAGAGTGCCAGGATATGGGGAAGTTGAGTGTGGCTGTTTCTGTGTCAGGTGCTTGTCAGGCATCACCGATTCACAAATAAACCAGACGCTATCTGCAGAGGAAACGGCAACACGTGGAATGAAAGAAAATATCGCAAATCATACATCTGATAAGGGATTAACATCCAGAATATATAAAGAACTTCTGCAACTCAACAACAAAAATACAAACAACCCTCTTTAAAAACGGGGAAAGGGCTGGAATAGACATTTCTTCTCCAAAGCAGATATACAGATGGCTAAATAGCACATGAAACGATGCTCGACATCACTAATTGTTAGGGAAATTCATATCAAAAGTACAATGAGATACCGCTTTACACCCATTAGCTATTATCAAAACAACAGAATGGCTATTATCAAAACAACAGGGGGAAAAAAAAATGTTGGAGAGGATGTGGAGAAATTGGAACCCTCACGCCTTGCTGGTACGAATGTAAAACGGTCCAGCCACTGTGGAAAACAGTATGGCGACTCCCCAAAATATTAAACATAGAAGTACCATATGGCTCAGTAATTCCACTTCTGGGTGTACACTCAAAATTAATGAAAGCAGGAACCCAAGCAGATATTTGCACACCCGTGTTCAAAAGATGGAAACATAAATGTCCATGGACAGACGCGCGTGGATAAACAAAACGTGGCCTGGCCACACAATGCTGCCACACAGGTGAACCTCGAGGACATTACACAAAGCGAAAGAAACCAGACACGAAAGGGCAAACACTGCTCAACTCCACTTCCGCGAGTGCTCAGATTCGTAGAGACAGAAAGCAGAAAGGCGGCTGCCAGGGGCTGAGGAATAGGGGTGGGTGGGGGCGCGGGGAAGGAGTTACAGTTTAATGGGTACAAAAGTTTCAGTCTGGAAGATGAAAAAAGTTCTGGAGCTGGATGGTGGTGATGGTCACACAGCAGTGTGAATGTACTTAATGCCACTGACCGGTACACTTAAACATAGTTAGCACGGTAAATTTTACGTTGTCTGTATTTTACCACAACTTAAAAAAAAAAAAAAAAAGACAGAAAAACACCAGAAATACGCCCTGCCCTCGAGTGCCTCACAGACAAGGTGAGGGACAGTGACATGCCAAAGGGAACGGGCGCACAGGGGTCAGGCAAAACTTCCTCTGGGGCTGACGCAGGAACCTCTCGCAGGGATGGGAGGGAAGAGGCCCAAGACAGCGAGCACCAAACAGCCCAGTTTAGACACAGAAGAATCACGTTAAAGGTGTAGTGTTGAGAAAGGAGCTAGAGGAAATAAGCTGGCTCCAGTCTCTAAACCGCTGTGTGACCTTGGGCAAGTCGCTGCTCCTCTCTGGGCCCCAGCTTCCTCAGCTGCAGAATGCTCAATGGCCAGGAGCAGTCCTTGTTGGGCTGAGTTTAGTGGATTCATGAGGGGCCTGAGGATGGGCTTGGGACTGAGGCCAGATGGAGGGGAGAGGCTTCAGGGTCCCTGTCCGCTCTGGCAGAGATCTTTTCTCTTGGGCCTCTGTGTGAAATTGTCCTTGAACTAGAGATCCTATTACTTAAGTGGGGGCTGAGGAAAGATAAAGACCTCTCCTTGTGGTCCCCTGAGGATCTGTGGGATTCTGAGCTGGTCCACAAGTGCCAGAGAGGGGACCACGGGCATCTCGAGTCTTTCCTGAATGACAAAAGCCCCTCTTTCTCACCTCATCTTGGCCAGCTCTTTGGTTTAGACCCTCGGCAACCACATCTGTACAATGGAGCTCAGACAAGCCCACTTCAGCAAGGCATCAGAGGATGAAAGGAGAACAAGCCTGCAAAGTGCTTAGCTTGGGCCTGGCACAGGAGGGCACCTGAGGAGCAGGACCGATATCATGCTGAATTGGCAGTGCCTTCCCAGCCCTCCTGTGTGTGCCTCTGGAGACCAGAGTGTGCCAGCCTCACCTGAAAGAGATCATGCCTCCTGGACCCCCCACCCCAAGAGACGTCCTGCCCTGCACCCCCACCCTGCAACTGGGGCCTCTGGGCAGTGCTGTGTCACATCTGGGGTTAAAGTCATTGCCACAATTAATGGAGCACCAAAGAGCCAACCAGCTGCTCCCTGTCTGTTTCCTGCCAGGGACGGGAGAAATTAATCAACTCTGAGTCTGCTCCAGCCGCCCCATCAGTGCCAATGGCCTGACCTGGCCCTGCCAACCCTAGAGCTGCCGGGGACGCCAGGATGGCGCAAATGCCCGGAGGCTGGTGCAAAGGTAGAATCATCCCTGTTCTCTGCCTTGGCGCCCTCGCCCCATGCTGGATGCCACTCCCGAGCTGCCTTTCTAGCCCCTGGCGTATTCCTCCCGCAACCCCCACCATTGCTCTGGAACTCTGTCCTCTTCCCTGAACGGAACGCAGTAAACCAGCTGTGCAGCCCTGGGCATGTCACATCTCCTCTCTGAGCCTTGGGCTTCTCACATGTGAAATGGGGTAGCAGCTAATGCCTGGCCCTTCCACCTACTCCAGGGGTGGTGAGGATCAAGGGAGACAATGGGAAGGAATGTGTCCTCTCTTCTGAGGCAGATGTTAGGCCACCAGAGGTGGAGCACACACCAGTGTGTGGAGGGAGGGGTGCAAAGGGAGGGGCACAGCCTGGGTTCTGGGGCCAGACTTCCCCCGACCTTAGCAGAGATGCTTAACCTCTCAGAGCTTCTGGTTTCTCACTAGTAAACTATCCTTTTCCATGCATCATCTCATAGGTGACAACTGCATGGGGCAGTTTATAATCATCCCCGTGTTATAATCGAGGAGGCGGGGTGAGGTGAGGGACTTGCCCGAGTCACACTGATTAGAGGAGGCAGAGCGCCAGCATGTCCAGACCCAGCACGTTGGCCTTTAGGCATGTGTGGCCTGCCTGACCATCTGATAACTTTGCCGATGGTGGAGACAGCCCAGGATGACCCTTGGACCCAGAGTGTCTAACAGACTCCAGAGGGATGGTTGGAACCTCAAGGACCTTCTCCAAAGGCCCCTCGCCCAGCTGGGGAGGAGAGTCACCTGGAAAGCTTATTAAACCAAAGATGCTCAGACCCCTTCCCACACCCTCAGATGTGAGCATCTGCATGTTCTACCTGCTAGCCTGGCACAAGTTCAAGGTCTAGAGTCTGGGAACGAGGGTTCTCATCCAGCCTTCTTCTCTCCCTGAGTAAGCCCAGCCTCCAGGCCCCATAGAGTTGGAAGGTAGTACCTGGCTTAGAGGACAATGCAGGGTTGCCTCCCACCTCTTCACAATGAAGACAGAGACCAAAGAGGGCAGAAGGGACTCAGTGTGTGCTCCATGGTCAGAGATTTCTGAGTTCCAGGCCATCCCTTGGAACCTGTCTGATGGCCGGCAAGTGGTCTTCCACTGCTCTGAGCCTCAGCTTCCTCACCTGTGAAGGGGGGTGGCTATACCTACTTGTGGGATTGTTAGCGGGGATTAAATGAGATAACGTCTGTGAATTGTTAAGAGCTGTATAAATATAAGTTGTTATTTGTTCCAACCCCCAAATGAAATGAGATAACTCTGAGCCATACTTTACAGCACCCTGCAAACAAAGAACCTTAGATTACCAGTGTCATCATCCAAAACACGAGTCCGGTCATGTTTCTCATCTGCTTAAAACCCTTACTGTTCCTTGTTAATCTAAAACTAGGTCCTGAGACAGAGACACCCAGAACCAAGCTGGGACCATGCCCACTCCATCCTAGCTGCTGGGTCTCAGGGGACATGCTAACGCGGCCAATAAATAGCCAGCCAGTCACCTCCTCATGGGTCGGACCCCTACCACTGGCAGATTGGCTCACTTTGCCAAAGCCCTTTCTTACCCAAGCGTACCCCCGAGAGACCGCCATCTGGGGCACACACAGTGGAGTGCTTCACAGGGAGACACTGAGGCCCAGGGAGGTAAAGGGACACCCCAAGGACCCAGCCTCTGTCCTTAGGCAGAACTGACCTGCTCAGGCAGAGAAGGGGTTCCCTTCTGGTTCTTGGGCCCCAGGGCCTGCCCCTCCAGCTCCCTGAAGCCTGCTGAGTGGGGACTGATGACAGCGAACTGAGCTTACCGCTGCCTGGGGATGAGACTTCCAGAGAGAAAGGACCAGAGCTCCATCCTGATCTCAGCCACAGGCCAGAGGCCACAAACAGCCTGGATGAAAACCCCACTCCCAAGTAAAGACTCCCTTCGTACATCGTAACTCGTGGCATTATTATCATTGTTATTATTAACATTATGATCCCTCCGTCTCCAAAGTATTCATGAAAGAAGCTGTGTGTGCATGATGTGCTCATGTCTGTAAGTGGGATGTGTATGTGTGTTTATGAGCACAGTTGTGGGAGGAAATTTATGTGAGATATAACCATAACACACACCAATAACAAAGATTACGACAATAATATATTTAGTGAGGGCTCACTATGTGCCAGGCACAGTGCCAAAAATCATGTGTCATCTCCCCTCACCTTTGCAGCAAACCCCATGAGGTCATCACATGCTCGTTGCTTTCTACGGACAGGGAAACTGAGACTCCGAGAGGTGAAATGGCGACCTAGGGCCACTCAGCTTGTCAATGGCAGAGCCAGGAGCCCACCAGGCTCACGGGCTCCAGGTGAGGGCAGTGTAGCCGTGAGGGAGAGGACCGATCTGTAAGCAGCAAAAGACCTGATCGGACCCTTCCTGGTCCTGTTCCTCGTAATTGACATGTCTTACGCTACCCTGGTCCTGGCCGTGGCACATTATGAATCTGTGGGCCCAGGACATACATATGAAGATCCCATATCTAGAGCCTCAGATGTGAAGAATTGAGAGCCCAGCACTAGGGCTGGTTCTATAACCCCGAGGCTCTGTGTGGACTAAACAGTTAAAAAATCAACAGCTGTGTCTCTAACTGCTGCATGTGCTTGGGAAAGTCTCTTCACCTCTCTGGGCCTCTGCTTCCTCTGTGAGTTGTAGCTTTTCTCTATTCACAGAGGGATGACTCTGGCCCCACTGCCCATCACTTACCCCGTGAGCTGGATATGTGAGCCAGCCCCAGTCCCCATGGATGGTGGACGTGTCCAGCAAGTTCACTAGAAAACAGGAGACAAGAGTACATCAGACCCCTGGGACCAAGAGTAGCCTGACCCTGCCACGCTGGTCAGCTCTCAGCCCCCAATAGGTCTGCTCCATATCTGTGTGCCCTTTCTCGCTTCCTCTGTCCACCAAGGCCCAGTTCAAGTTCTCTCTCTTCCCCCAAGCCTTCCTCTACCACCTTGGCCAAAACATGATCTTCTAAACTCCCAGCACGCAAGCTGCTCTGAGTGCCAGGCTGCTCCAGTGGGCGGTTCAGTGGGATACCTGAGATGGGCTCAGAAGTCAGGAGGTCTGGATCACTTAGGAGCTGTGTGTCCTTTCCTGACCTTGCTTTCCTCCTCTGTAAAATGGAAGTGACAGTAGTTCCTGTCACACAGGGTTCGTGAGGATGACCTGACCCTTGCCCCACTCATGGGACATGATGGTATTCAACAAGCTCTACTAACGTTCACTCTGTGAGGTCATGTCTCCTCCAGAGGACTGGCCCCAGCTTTACAATCATCAGTATCCCCCAGGAGGTGCTTGGCACCTAGTAGGTCCTCTGTGCACATTCGACATGGAGGGATTTAGAAGAGGAAGCTGCCTCTTGTGCTGGGGAGCTGGAGATGCCTCTTTTGTGACCCGCACGACAACCCCAAGTTGTGGTCGGTCTCACCTCCATTTTAAGGATGAAAAAACTGAGCCCCAAGGAAGTTTGGGAACGTGCCCAGAAACCCCCAGGTGTAGCTGGCAGGGCTGGCATTCAGAGCACCTGCTATGGCAACAACAGACAAGGCCACCGATGCCGGGAGCACTGGCCAGAAAGCAAGTCTAGTATAAGCCAGACTCTCACGGTAGAGAAAAGAGCCTGCCCTTGGACTTGGACACCTTTGGACTCATGCCTCAATCAGCTACTTAGTAGCAGGTGACCTTCACTTCTCTGAGCCTCCATTTCCTCATCTATAAAATGGGGATTATAATATCCACAGGAAAACTGTAAGGCCTGGCTGGAGTCGATGCACAAAAGCTAGTTCCCTTTCCTTAAGTCCTGCCCCTCCTGCCTCTCTCCTGGTACCTCAGATCTGCCTACTCCCTTTACAATGATAAAGATGCATTAAACTGTTAAGAAATCAGGGCTTGAGTCCCTGCTTTGTCTCTAACTGCTGTGTGTCCTCGGGCGAGTCCCTTTACCTCTCTGGGCCCCTACTTCCTTTGCTCTATCTAGTGATAGTTGTATGAGAGGGCTTTTGGCTCCACAGTCCCTTCGCTTTCCATTTCACTCTCTCTTCCATGTACCCCGTCTTCCAGCCAGCAATCTTGGGCTTCCAACTAACCCAACTGGCAGGCTTGGGGAGGTTACAGAGGGTTAAAGCCAGGGCCCTCCTGGAACTTTCTGCAGGAAGGCTGGGTGTCCTTCTCCCTGAGATTTGCATAGCTCTGTGCTTGCCCCTCAAAGATGGAGACAAGTGTCCTCAGGAAATGTTGGAGTGAGGACGCTCTTATTTGCTGATCTTCTTCCTCCTCTCATCCTCCCCACCCTATTGTCGGAGGGGCGTGGAGAAGGCTGGCTGGAGAAAGGGTTTGCAGAACCAGGGAGGGGCCTCTCTGCTCTGCCCTGAGTCCCCAGGGGCCAGGTAGGATCAGGGGATGGAGCCAATGTCCGCGGAGGATCTCCCCTCCCCAAGCTGGCCCCACACCAGGGGCTCAGGCAGAGAAGCCTTCCCACCTCCCTCCCTCCCTCTCAGGCAATGGAGAGAAAACTGGGTCAGGCAGCTCTCTCCTGCTGCCTGGTGGGAGGGGGAGGGGGCCGCACTGCAGTTTCCCCCAGACCAGCAGGGCCTAGTTTGGGGATAGGGTGGAGAAGGGGACTCCTATAGGATCCCAGACCCTGACCTACATCCCGAACTGGGCTCAGAGCTGGAGGGTCCCTTTTCCATGCAGCTCAGACCTGCCCCTACATAGGGGGCATCTGAATGAATGTCCCCTGCTCAGACTCCTCCCCCTGGAACACACTGCAGACCTCACTTTCCAGGCCCGTCCCTCCCCTGGGAAGCCCCACCACATTTGCAGTGGATTCCTGATCAGCCAGCCAGGGGGCTCAGGTAATCCAAAGATAAGTCAAAAATCGATTCTATCGGATTCAAGAAGAGCTACAGGATTCCAGGGCTGCTTGTTCCAGTACCTTCCTGGCCCTTTTCTGCCCCTCCCCTCCTCTCCCTCTGTCCCCCTTTTCCCTACTTCATGTCCCCTCCTGTAGGGAAAACACAGAGTGTCTGTCACGGGAAGCTCCAGATCCACAGGAGGTTTCATCAGGGCTGGAGAGAATTCCAGCACCAGGTCCACCCGGCTGGGCCTGAGTCCCCGTGCAGATTCGGACCCTTCTGGTCACCAGGGCTGGGCTCTCTCCTGCCTCTGACACTGCCGGACTTTGGGCGTGTATGACATCTGTGACATCAATTCCCCTCTTCGGGTCTGTTCCCCATTTGGATTAGATGGTTTCTCAGAGGCCTCGATGGAGCGAATCATTCAACTCCTCTGTGCCTCAGTTTCCTCATCTGCGAGATGTCCATAGGCATCCCTCCTGGGCTCACCTGCCCTGGCTGTTCTAGGGGATCAGACAGGTCCCTCTCCTACTCTGAGAAGCACAGATAATTCCTAAGCCTTTCCTGTTCGACTGTGGAAGGCATTATGCGATTTCTTTTTTTCTCCAGCACCGTCACCTTCCCCCATTCCATTTCGCTGAGACTAATACTTAAATTGATTTACATTCCCTGAGGACACAGTGCATGCTGGTGAGGCTGGAGAATTCGGGGTGGCCAGGGGATGTCAACCAGGACATGAATGCCTCCGAGATCACCTCCGAGTGATAGGTAATCCCCACCAGAGGGTGTAAAGGGCTGTGAGCCTGATGGGGCTGCCCAGGGGGCATCTCTGCAGGTGCTGCACCCTCCCCCAGACTTGGGAGCCACCTGGTGTAGGGGTACTTGGCCAGCCTGGAGCACTGTCACCTTTGCAGGACCCTAGCTGGGAACAGAGCCCCCTTCTCAAGTTCCAATAGTCTCCCTGGCTCTAGGCCAGCCCAGGGACGATGCCGGAAGGGACTCCTGGCTGTCGTACTGGAACCTATGCCTTAGGTCTCTATCCATGGCTGTCCCACCTGCATGGGCCACTCACACCCTGCTATGGGTACACTGCTGCGTTGATCAGATGGGTGTGGACTGGCCCTTGGACAACGCCCCCTCCACCCTGCACAGACTTCCTCGCCTGCCTTTCTTCATGGATCTTCCCTCTTCCCCAACTATTGCCGCTCCCCGGATACGTCCTCTCTCCTAGGCCAATGGTCTGTCCTCCCTAAAGTCCCTTCCACAGGGGACTCTGGTGTTTATCAACCTGTAATTCTGGAGGGTACTGACTCCTTCCTGGGTAGACAGTAGAATCGAGGAATTGATGGTGTACTGCCCAATGCCCAGAGCCTTGATGTGGGTCCCCTCATAATCCTGCTGGTTGACGAGGCTACCCAGGCCTGGGGAAACTGTCTTCTCGGGTCACGGCTCTGAGAGCCCACAGGCCCCTTGTGCCCTTTCCCCTACTCATCCCATCCCCCTACTCTCCTGATGTACAGGAACCTGCACCTCATCATTACCCACCTCAGCCGGCCGTCTCACCTCTCAGCTCCCCTTATATGGTCCCTGCTCCTGGTGTGGCCCCAGTTTCACTGATGACTCTGACTGTGTGTTTGTGTGCATTTATTCTGTGCACAGGCATTTCCGTGGGCATGAATGCAAGGTTGAGGGTCTCCTTATATATGCGGTGTCTGCCCACGGATGTATATATTTTTCAAGTGCATGCATCTGGGCACATATGTGTGCGCACACATGTACTGCCTGCACTTCTGCGCATCTGACAGTGGGCGGAGGGGCCGCTGTCCATGCATGTCTCTACAGGCCTGGGTCGATGGGTGTAAATCCCGATGTGCGTCCATGTGTGCGTGAGGGTCCCGGTGTATCTCCGTGAGCTGTTCATGTATGTGTGTGTGCGTGGCGGGGGGGGGGGAGCGGGGGGAGTGGATCTGTGGTGGATCTAAGCCTGGATGAGGAACACTGGCTCTGGAGCTCCCTCGAATCTGGAAGTACATTCTGCCAGGGTGAGACTAGCTCTGGACCCAGGACGTCAGCCCTGGTCAGGCTTCCTCTGGGCAGCAAAGGAGGTCCAGGGCGGAGGCTGGAGCAGGGATCTGAACCCAGAACAGCATCCTGCATGTATGTACATGTAGGTGTGAGGCCCTGGGAGTTGGAGAAAACTGATGGGTGCTCCCTCCCAGCTTTCCTTGTCCCCCCGACCCTCCCACCTCCCTGGGAGATCACCTCCCAGACCTTTTCAGTCTTGACTGTTCAGTTTACAACCCCTGACCCTGCCTCCCTCCCCTGAGTGACTGGACCGCCCCAGCTTTACCCCCGGACAAGACCCTGCTCTCCAGGGCCTTGCTTGCCCCAGTGCCTTTGCCCACCCTTCAGCCCTCTCCTCTCTGTCCCTTCCTCCCAAGGCTACCCCTCCCTGCCTACCACAACGGCGCCCCACGGGCTATTTCCCTGCCGGCTGAACCTCCTTCACTCCCAGCCTCCTGCCTAGCCACCGCCAAGACTCTCCCTCCCTGCCCTTCATTCTTGTCTCCCCCAAGCCCTGTCCTGTTCTCCCTGGCCCTTGGTTTGCAGCTCTTGGTCCCCATCTTTCAGTTCCGTCCCCTGCCTCCTTCTTCTTCAGCCCTCTGAATCTCATTCTGCATCCTCGTGTCCCTCCGTCACTGTTCTCTGTCCCCACCCCGTCCCCTGCCCTTTCCATCTCCTCTCCTCTATACCCCTTCTCTCGTTTGCTGTCCCCATCCTGTCCCCTCATCCCCAATGTCCGCTCTTCAGTTCTCTGTCCCCAGCTCCAGACCCCTCAGCCCTGTCCCCCAGTCTCCCGTGCCCCTGTGCCTCAGCCTCAAGTCCTCGGTCCGGGTCCCCCGGTCCTGTCCCCATCTCCATCGCTCTGATCCTTGACCCCGGGTCTCTCCCGCGGTGCCATCGCTGTACCTTCAGGCCCGGGGATCCCAGCCCGTTTGGCGCTCAGGGTCCGGGGGAAGGAAGTTGAGCCTCGGGCAGCGCGCGCCGCGCCCCTGGCCCTTCGGCCGCCCCCGCCCCGCCGCCGCCGCCGCTCACCTTCGCCGCGCGCCGCGGACACGCAGGTGGCCGCCGCCGCCGCCGCCGCCGCGGCCGTGACGACCCAGAGCGCGGGGGGCAGGCGGCCCCGGGCGGGGGCCATGACCGGGAGGGCGGGCGCGGGCGCCGCGCACCCTCGGGCTCGGCCGCGGCGGCCCGCGCGTCGGCGCGCTCCCTGGCTCGCCCGCACACCCGGCGGCCGGGCGCACACACCGGCGCACACGCCGGCTCACAGAGCACACGCGGGCACCCGCGCCCGCCGCCGCCGCCGCCGCCGCCCCGGGCGGGGGCCGGCCCGTCACGGTGCCGAGCCAATCAGCACCGAGGCGGTGCGGCGGGGTGGGGGGACACGGAGTCCGCACGGCGGACACCAGGCCCGCGGACACGGCCGCTGCACGTGCGCACGCTCGCACTCACCCGCCCGCACCTTCGGGGGCGGCGCGCGCCCCGCGCCCCGCGCCCCGCGTCCACACGTGGACTGAGCCGCCGCGCCCGGAGCCAGAGTCAGGACGCCACCGCGACACTGTGACACGCAGACCCACCGGGGAAGTCCCCGTGCGCACACACACGGCCGAGCCATCCACCTGCACACGCACTCTTACACGCATGACCCTCAGACTCGCGTCCGAAGTGCCTCGCAGAGGGACACGCTTGGATGCACACACGCTAGTTTCTGGACAGAGGCTCAGAGACCCACTCAGAGGCAAACTCAGACGCACTTTTAGGTGAAAACTCTCGCCTCTCCCCCGCCCCCATGACTGGGCATGAAGGGGATACCAGAGTTTCAAGCCGGAAGCCTTAGAGTGCAATGGTCAAGAAGACAGGCTATGGGACCAGACAGATAAGTATTTAAATCCCGGCTGTGTGGCTTTGGACAAGTTTCTTAACCTCTCTGAGCCTCAACTTCCATGCCTGTAAAACAGGGATAACAGTATATTTTTGTCCCAGGGCTGTTGTGAGAAGTATACTCAAGGACCCAGGTAAAGCACCCAGCATGCTGCCAGGCACAACGCCCGGTGGCTGGCACCCCGCAGCTGTTCTTGGATGATGGTGATTTATGCTCCCTACTTTTCTCTCCCTTAACTTTCTCTACCTCCAGTTTCATTCCCAGGGGTAGATAAGAAGGAAGCAGATAAGAGGTCTGCAGCTCCCAGGGGTTGGTTCTCAAGTGTGGGGGCCCAGTGGGGACAAGTCCTGACTCTGCCTCTGACTTCCACCGGGCACAGACCACTGCTCAGGGCCTTCTGACTGCACTCCCAGCTCCTGTGCTCACCAGGAAAGAGTTGGATCCATGCCTGGGGGTTCACAGAATGATAAAGGCTATTTGGGGAGTGCGTGCCATGTGCCAGACCCTGCTTTAGGCGCTTTACAAACTTGCTCCACTTTAAGCATCACACGACCCTGCGGGAAGGTGCAGCTAAGGAAACTAAGCTCAGAAAGGCCATCATTTGCCTTAGATCACGCAGCTGGTTAAACGCAGGGAAGTGCTCAGAGAGCCACTGGACTTTAAAGCTCACTCTCTCCTGTGCGTCTTTGTTACAGAAGGGAGAAGACAGTTCATACTAGGAGCTCTTTCCCAACAGCTCAGGTAAACTGCCTCGAAGACGTAGTAAGCCCCCTGTTACCAGAGGCATTCAAAGAGACACCAGCTAGAGATGGTTCAAGGATGCAGTGAAGGGATTGGAGGGGGGCGGGGTAAGGAGAACAGATTGGCTTAGACCCGGAGAGGCAAATGCAAATGTCCACAGGAGGCAGGCAGGCACCCTGATGAAGCCTACTAGGGGAGTGTTCCCAGCTCCAGCCGACATTACCGTGGGGATGAAAGCTCAAATTTCTGCGTTTTCAAGGGAAGCTGTGTATCTGGAATTTTTATGTGGTGTCTCCAAATATCTAAAGTTGGCAGCAAACGCAAACATTTTAATAACACCACAGTGTGGGCAAACCTATGGGTGTAGTGGCCACAGCCCACAGGATTTCAGGGCTCCTCAGATGGAAGGGTCCATGGCTGGCACCTCGCTCCGGCGGCGTTGAGGGCATGCGCAAGTCAGGGCCAAAGAATGCAGAGTGCAGGATGCAGTCAGAGCACTCATGGGCTGCCCCTGTCCCAGCCAGGGCTCCCAGAAATAGGTGTTGATGAGGGAGGCTTTGTGGGGGGCTGGGGTTCTGTATCCTCAGGTCTAAGTGGAGCCAACCAAACCTGGATTTTACCCATTTCGTAGATGAGGAAACTGAAGACAGCTAGTCTTCTGGAGCTGATGAGCTTGAAGGGCGGTTCTCTTCAGGGGTCTGCTCCATATCTGAATCCTCTTCAGCAAAATAAGAATGCCATTTCACCAACCTTTCTGCAGGATGAGGGCAGCTTGCTTTGGGGTGGCTCCCTGTGCCCTCCGAAGCTCCCAGGATGCCCCAGTCCAGGTGTCTCCTCTCCCTGGAGTCTCTCCCACTCCCGCCCCTTCTGCCTGTCCTGTGTTTCAAAGTGGCAACTTGCTAAACCACCCACGGGAGGGAAGACGCCCTTAGAGCCCGTCCTGGAGCCGTGGGCGAGTCACCAGGCCTCTGGGGGAGGTGGCGCCTCCCCTGGTCTCCTGAGTGGTCCAGCAGCAGGAGAGCTGGGCGGGGCCTTGGCGGGAAGAGGTGAGGCTTCTCCAGCTTCACCTTCAGTGCTGGACTCTCCATGCCTTTCTCTCACCGAATCCCTGCAATGTAGGGCTTTTGCCCCCATTTTAAAGACGCGGAGAATGAGATTCGTAAAGATCGACTGATGAAATGGGAAGCTCTGTGGGGTGCAGACGGGGGACCGTGATGGCTGTGGTTAGTTTGTCTGTCTCCTCTCTCCCCTCCCCACCCCTTCCCTCCGCCCCTCCCCTTCCCTCCTCCTCGCCTCGCCTCGCCCCGCCCCACCCCGCCCCTCCCCTCCCTAACTGCATTCTTAGCCTCTTAAGCATAAAGTCCATGGCAGGGCCCGGCTGGGCCATGCTGGATCTTCCTGGCATTCAGTAGGTGCCCTGGGAATGTTTGCTGAATGACCAAGCAAACGAATGAGCAGATATCCAAGAGGCCCATGCCCTGCGGGCCAAGTGCTTGAGGCCGTCATTGCTGGTCAGCCCTTTCTGGGTTATGGGGCACAGGTGTGCCAGCTGGACCTGCTAAGTGGCCTTGACCTTCCTTCTTCAAGGGACTGAACAGAGCTCACTTTCTCCCATCAGCACATTGGCACACTGGGACCTTGCTATATGGAACAGGCAAGGTGGGGGTGGGGTGGGCAGAGCTGGGCTGGCAGCCTCTGAGCCAGTCCTTCCCCCACCCTTAGGGCTCCCCCCCCCCCGTTTGAGTGGGAAGGGAGATAACAGGGAGCATCAGGTGAGTCCCTTTTACATGTGGACCCTCCCAGGAGTATCCCTTCTCACTTGACCTTGCTGAGCCTCGGTTTCCCCAGCTATAAAAGGGAGGATATGCCACCAACTCAGAGAGTTACTGTGAGGCTCACGCTAATTCACAGACGCAAGCATGCTTGGGAACCTGGGACGAGATCAAAGATCGGAAGGCGTTGCTGTATTTCGAAGGAGGGGTCTGGGCAGCTCTGCACTGCAAAGGATGAACTGTGCAGGGCAGGGAGCCACTTCCGGCACAGGTAGAGGAGACATTCTGGCAGGAGATGGGTGTGTGTGTGAGTATGCGGGGTGGGGGCAGTGGTTAATG
The DNA here is from genome assembly GCF_014176215.1 of Rousettus aegyptiacus. NCBI lineage: Eukaryota > Metazoa > Chordata > Mammalia > Chiroptera > Pteropodidae > Rousettus > Rousettus aegyptiacus. The sequence goes on along the minus strand of NW_023416284.1, from coordinate 13,594,037 downwards.
GTGAAATCCACTCATCCTTGAGCGGCCCTGGACACCTCATGGCTCCAAGCTGTCCCACTCGGCGGAGCCGAGGGGGCTGGAGCGGGTGGGTATGCCTCGCATTAGTATAGAAACCTCTCCACCCCAGCTGGAGATGTGTGGAGATCTTAGGAAGAGCCAGTCTCCTAACATGAGGCCTATGAGGCTCCCTCGCTTGGGGCCTCAGTTTTCTCATGCGTGACGGGCCTGCCCCACCTGTTTTCCCAGGAAGGGGGCACGGTGCTGGGCTGCTGCTGGGGTTCCCAGGTAGTAAGCTATGACTCTACCCGTGAAGTGCTCCCAGGCAGCACCCCCGAAACGCATACGAAAGTGGCTTACGTTACGCAGAAGAGATTCTCTTGGACCACGGGGACTGTGCTAGGACCATGTACTTCACCTCTAGAGCCAGGGCAGGTGTGTCCAAGGCAGCCCCGCACGATAGGAGTATAGTGAATGCCACCTACGAAATTCAATTTTTTTCTGGTAGCCAGGTTAAGAAAGTAGAAAGAAATAAGTGGAATTAAATGTAGTAATATATTTGTTGAGTGACTGTTGCCTGGCACGTAATATTAATTTATTAATCAATTCACTAATTCAACAACTCTGCACTGAGCCCGCCTGTGGCATGGTGCCAAGTGCCGGGAATGAGATGATGGGCCACACAGGTGCCGGCCCGGGCTCAGAGCTCCAGTCTAACGGGGAAGCGGATCATTAAACAGGCAATGGCAGAAACCCCCTTCCACATGAGGGAACATCTCAGAAACTGCAAGCACCAAAACTTGAAATAAAATTTACAATTTAAAATATATTTTTTACAGTCCTCTCGAAGCAGAAAATACTGAATGTAATTTAGCTTAGTAGCTTGTAGTCATCAGTGTGAACAAAGAATCACTGAATCTTGATGTGGAAAAGGACCGGGAGATGAGTCAGTTCCAGCCACTGCTTGGGGGACGATACGAGACAGAGGTGCCCTCAGGACTGTAGAAGTGGTGCACCTATTCACCCTTGTTGACTAAAGGACTTCGGGCTTCTCTGCCTGAACAGTGTCCCTGTCTCTCCCCTCGCTCCCAGGCCACCAAGCTACTTCCTCTCTACAGCACAGCTCCCTCCGCTGACAGTTCCCAACTTCCTCTTGAGGTGCTGCCTCTAATCTATTGCGGACTGGGAAAAAATGGAAAAAACGAATGCTTATCAGAGTTGTATGTAAAGTAAGAGTCGGTGGGTTCTAAGTGAGAAACTTCCCCTGGAGTAAAGAATGTGAGTTTAGTGTCAATGATTGTGGCTGTTCGGAGGTTTCAGGAGAGTTGTTCTCAGGTTGGAGGGTAGGTGAGGTGTTGTTATAAATACATAAGAGGCTTATTAATGGCCGGGCATGCACGGACTAATTGCTTCCTCCTGTTTACATATAATCAATCACTTCCACAGTTCGGAACCATGGCAAGCGGCAGAGTGGAGAGGGAACATGACTACATGGGATGGGCCTCGGAGGTCCGGCTGCCCCCTCGTCCTTCTTGCTCAAGTCTTTCCTGAAAAAACAAACAAACCATCCCTTCATCCCTCACTCTCCTTGCCTACTGCCCTCTCCCCTTCTCTTCCCCTTCCCAGCAAGCTTCTCGAAGGAATCGTCTATTCTCGTGGACTCCATCTCTCTCTCTCGACCTCTCCTCGTCCATTATCGCCTCCACCATCTCTCAAACACCACCTGCCCCAGACCTCTCTCTATGATTCTCTGTCCCACGCCTGGTCCTCGTTCAAACCACCATCCACTGAGCTGTCTAAGTCGGGAACCTGAACTTTGTCCCTGTTCCCCCTTCTCCATCAGCTTTGTATCTGGGACATCCCAAGTCCTTTGATTTGACCACCGAAAAGTATCTTGAATCCATCCACTCTTCACTGCAGCCACCAGTGCAGTCTGAGTCTCCGTCACCTCTCACCGGGGCAACTGCGCTGGCCACTTCACCAGCCTCCATGCATACTCTCTGGTCCCCTTCCATCACACGCCACACTGTAGCCAGAAAGATCATTTAGTGCAAAAATCATGGCCAGCCCCTGCCCTGTGCCTTCCCTCCCCTGATACTCAGAGCCTTCTTCTGCTCTCTCTGGATAAAGATCCAAATCCTTGTCATGCCACGAGGCCCCGTCCAGGTGGTCGGGACCCAGTCATCACCTCCGTTTCTCCATCCTTGGCTCAGCTGGAAACCCCACCTGCACATATGTGATTCCTAGACTCACACCTAGGTCACACCTTCCTATGTAAGCAGGGACCGTGTCTGCTCTTGCTGGCCACCAAATCCTCAGCCTGTGCATGTGGGTGGCCCTCCACAAGCACTTTTGCCTTGAGCCTGGCTCCCTCTGAGGTCTGGTCCAAATGAAACCAAGGCTAGATTCTCTTTGCCACAACCTGCCTGTGTGACTCTAGGCAAGTCTCGTCACCTGAGACACTGCTCAGTGCGCTCAGTGCAGGGAAAGGCCTCCAGGGCTTTCAACATCTAGGATAATATGGCTAAATATCCACTATTCTTATTAATCTTAATAACGGCCCTTTGAAGTAAGTTCTATCATTATCTACGCTTTGTAAATGAGGAGAATCAGGTGGGGGCGGGGCGACGTGATTTGTCCAAGATGCCACAGCTACTTAAAGTGATTGGTGCGGGATTCGAACTCAGACCCATGGTTCCAGAGCCCACAGGCATGGTCACGGGGCAGCTGGGATCAGGGAGGGTGCTGAGCGCTCGGATGAGTGCAAGGTCTGGGGGTCTGGGTTGGTCAGCGGTGAGGGAGGAAGCAGGTGTCAGGGAGGCCTGTTATATGTGGGTTAGTGGTGGGTGAGCTGACCCTTCCGTGAACCCCTCAGATTTCTGGGTGCAGGGAGATGAAGGAGCTCAAGGTCAAGGAGAGGCTGCAGCTGGGCATCCACAGGGGACGAGGTCTCCAGGGACTCGCCTGGCCCCTGGCTGGGTTATTGGGCCAGAGCTGGGCTTGACCTCTCAGCTTGACTGGGGTGGGGCTGGAGGGGGTGGCGGTTAGAGCAGGGCCCTCCCTCTGGAGTGTCAGGGTGATGGGACTTCCAGGCAGCAGTTGGGGAAAAGTTGCTAGATTTCTGGGAAGCAGCAAAGAGCAAAAGCTCTGGAGTCAGATCTGGTTCAAATCCCAGGCCTAATCCTTCCTGTGTGTTGGGTGACGTTGGGAGGTGACTTTATCTCTCTGAGCCTCGGATTCTGATCTATAAAATGGAGACGCCTCCACTTGCTCTTTAGGGTTCTGACCATTAAAAGTGTGCCTGACACACAGTAGGTCTTCGTGTGTCACAGCCCTGTGCCCGCCTCTCCCCACCCAGCCCCGAGACCTTCCTCGGGGAGCAGGAGGGATCAGCCTGTGGCTCGTTATCAGAAAGAGAAGTGTTAATATCCCTGATATTAAAAAATAACCTTATCGTCATTCTGCCTCGTCGGGAGGAGATGAGCCCACATCAGCATTCTGACGGATGGGGAGCAGTTCTCTGTGTTTGCAGGAGAGAGACAGACAGACAGAGAAAGGAGGGAGGGAGGGACAGAGAGAGAGAGAGAGAGAGAGAGAGAGAGAGAGAGAGAGAGAGAGAGAGAGAGAGAGAGAGAGAGGGAGGCAGAGGCTGTGTGTGTGTGCGTGCGTGCACGTGTGCGTGTGTCAGAGTGTGTCAGGGCGACAGTACTTGCTGGGGGGCTGGGGTTGCGTGGGTGTGAGGGTACGGGTGGGTGTGTGGGTGGTGATGGCACCTTTCCAGAGCAGGGGAATACTTTTAGGAGTGTGACTTAGTAATACCCAATATTGGATGTATTGAAATGCTAAGCAGCTCTACAGATCTGTGTCTGATTTTCATTAAAACTGCGGAGGCAGAGGATGTGACGGGAGGGGCAGCGGCTCCTTCACTGCCTGGAAGGTCTGATTCGGGAGCCAGAGCCAGGGTCACGATCGGCACCCCCGCCCGAACCACTACTGCCACCGTCCCAGCCACCACCACCTTTGCCATTGCCACGGTCACCGCAGCATGGAGGAAGCTCTGCCCCTACGTTAAGCCGTCCTGCTCACTGAGCAGCCTCGGCCGTTGCTGCTGCTGCTGCAGATCGAAAGCTGTCACCCCCGTGCTGCACTTGGGCAACCCCCCCACCCCCCACCCTGGCTGCTTGGCACGTTTGCTCCTCCGTCATATGGGCAAAGAAGAACCCCTGCCCCACCCCCATCCTGTGCCATCCACCCACGTTTTCTGAGGCCCAGCAGTGCTGGGATGGGGGCAAGGGGCTGTGCTGGATCTGGGGCGTGGGGGACACATGGACTGCCCTTCTCTTAGTCTCATGGTCTAGACAGCCCTAGAATCGATCGTTTCACGGCAGTGCGGTTGGAATAGCCGCACGCGACTGAAGGGTCCGGAGGAAGGAGAGCTGAACAGGGTGGTGATGGTGTGCGTGTGGGGAAGAGGAGGGGAGCAGTCGCAGGCCCAGAGGGGGCAGGTGATTTCCCCAAGGTCACACAGCCAGCAGCAAATCTGGGACCAGAACCCAATCTCCCGACTCCTCATTCAGTGAGGTGGCACCTACACAAGGCCATCTCGCCGTGGAGGAGCCAGCACGTAGGGAGGGGGCCAGGCTGTAAGTTTGTTCACGTGGCAGCCTCCGGGAGAGGTTAAGGGTGGGAGGGGGGTGGTCTGTGTCCTGCTCCCCCGCAAGGCCAGGGGCAAATGAGCAGCCCGAAGGGGCTGACATTTCTGAGGTGCCCGCGGTGGGCTGGATGCTTTGCAATTACGTTCTTCAGCAGCCCTCCGCAAGGTTGCAAGGGTTTCATACCACTTACGTTAGGCTCCCAAGAGGCTCAGAGGGACAAGCTGTCCAAGGTCACCCAGCCAGGAAGGAGCCAAACTGCGATGTGAACCCAAGGACTTCTTTCTGACTCTCAAACCAAGTGGGTCCCCCTCGGTCAGACAACTCCCTGAGGCGGGTTTCTTGGAAAGGAGACAGAGTGTAACTTGGAAGCCGGCGACCCATAGGTGGTTCAGGGTCACCTAGAAGGAGTTCCCAAGAGTCCAGTTTAATTTGGAATTGTCCCAAATGCAGATTCACTCCCGGGGATTCGTGTGAAAGAACGATCGAGAGCCCAGGGCTGCGGGGCTGGGCTGTTTGAATTCCGGCCAAGCTGTTCCAGGCTGGCCCAAGGTCATTTGTTCGGGGAAGAAAGGCAGCTGCTCAGCCCTGGTGCCCCGCCCTCCCCGCTCTGAGCGAGCTGGGGAGGATGAAGGACAGAGTTCCCGGTGAAGGCAGATTACCCGGTAAGGGGGCCGGCTGGCGGGGCGGGATGGCACTGTGGTGACAGGTCCATCAGGCCCTCCCTCTGCCTCTTGGAGGGGACGTTTCCCGGGGCTGCTGGTGACAGGCCCGGGGCTGTGGAGGGCGTGCTGACGAGGTGGAGACAGGCTGGCCCCAGCCCGAGGTAGAGGTAGCGATGGGCAGGGGCTCAGCCTCTTCGCTGCCTCCCCGTGGGAAGGAATCACCCAGTCACCAGCCCTGTTCCAGCTCGAAACCATTTACTGAATCCGTCCTGTCTTTAATTCCATCGCCTCCCCCATTCTGGCCGTAGCCTCCCGGGGTGGGGTGGGGTGGGGAGGGGGGAGCTTTCTGCCTCCCATGCCTCACTTCCAGTCCTCCGGCCACCCACAGCCAGGGTAATTTTTCTAAAGCACGACAGCCGCCCTGCTTATCTCCTGCGGTGACCCACTGTCCCAGGAGGAAGCCCCAACGCCGAGGCCTGAGAAGCGAAGCCCTGTGTGGTCTGGCTTCTGCTCCTCTCTGTGGCTTCGGCTTGTGCTCTTCTCTCCCGGCTCTGGGCCTTTGCATGTGCCGTTCCTTCCTCCCGGCACCATCCCCTCTCCCTGCCCCTTCCCCACGGGTGTGTGTGTGTGTGGCAGGGTGCTCACTTCTACTCCTGCAGGTCTCGGCTTGGGCCTTCCCTCAACTAAAGCCCTAAAGCCCCCGGTGCCCCCTGGCACTTACCCCTTGATCGTCCTCATCGTGTGATAGACTCTCAAGGCGTGTGGGGTGTGTGCCAAGTGTTGGGCCCACATCGCCTCATTCCACGCAGGCAATGACCAGTGTGGTGAATACCTGTTCGTCCATCTCATCCACCAAACTGAGAATGCCTCACGATTGTTAAGGGTTTCACTTTGTCAATACTCCAAGGCACCAGCGGGTAAGTGGCGGGTGTGAGCCAAGAATTCAAGGATCCTGACTACCTACATTCCACCCCACATTCTACCCTTGATATCTTGGCCTCTGGGGGCGGTTCCGGGTTCCAGATGGGTGTCAGCCCTGGTCATTCAGACTTCAGCCGGGGCCAGCCCTCCCAGCAGCCCTGGGCCTCTGGGCGCCTGACAGTTCCGAGCAGCTTCCCAGCGGGGGCACGCAGGGGCTGCCCCACGGAGTGTGACCACGCGCATTCACCACCCTTCCCTTTGGCTCTCCTGGCCCAGTTTCTGCAGACCCAGGGCTGACTCCTGGAGTCCCTGACCTGCCCCAGTCATGAGCTCCTGGCTTCCGGATCTCACCTCCTGCTCGTCCCCAGATTCCCATCTCCAGATTTCAGATCAGCCTCTTGACCCCACCCTGCTTCCAGCTTGCTGGCTCCATGTGGTGGCTGCGGACCCTGGATCCTGCCCAAGGCCCTCTGCCCAAGCCCTCCGTCTGGGCTTGGGCCACTTCTGTCAGCCTGTCCCCCGACCAGAGCTTTGAACCCCAACATGAGAGCTCAGCGCTTTGGCCCCGCCTCCTCTCCCCACCGCCACTGAGGGGCTGAGGGGGCTGGGGATGATGAAGCCTTCTCGGAAGAAGGAAGCTAAAGATGTAAACGAGCCCGTGAAATCTCTGATGACAGCCGTGACCACTGCGGCTCCAGCCATTAAACACGGAGCTTTAACGGCCCCCGAAATACACCTGGGGCGCTTGTCAGCAGCTCCTGCTCATCACACGTGCACATGCAGGCCGTGCACACGCCTGCAAATGCATGCACACACACCCAGGCTCAGCGAGCAGCGCGCACGGGTAGAATGGAGACCGCAGGAGACAGTTTTCAAAGTCCCTTTGACCTAAGGACAGGAGACTGAGGTCCAGGGTAGGGGCCCAGCCATCCTTCTGGCCTGTATCCTCTGTGGTCTCCCCATCTTTCAGATTGCATTTTATATTTGCAGAGCACTCACTCATCCCTTGCAGCGTTCTGAAACGGCTTCGATGTGGGTCAGGTACTATTAAATATCCGCCCCCTCCCCTGTCCCCTAACACAGCCTCAAACGTGCAGCTCAGTACCTGGCACACAGCAGGCCCTGGGAGACGGTGTTTCCTGAGTACACTCAGTCACATCGAGGAAAATTCCTGAGAGCCTCTCACTTTGTCTGAGGCCCATTTGGTCAAATTGAAAGCCCTGGCTGTGGGGCCTGGGCTCTGAGTCCTGGCCTTGCCCCCACCTCCTGAGCGACCTTGGCCTTCCATATGACCAAGGACTCCTCTGCTTTGGCGTCAGTTTCCTTATCAGAAAAGGCCCTGTCCTGCCCTGGTCTCTGGAGCATCCCATTGTGGTTGTCTGAATCACGCGGCAAATGTTGGCAGGCCTGTGGTCCCTGCAGCCTGCAGAGGGATGGTGATCTGGCAGTGTGGGAGCTCAGAGCCTGCTGGGAACTCAGGGCTGAGAGGCTCTGTTCGGGGTCCTTCCTTTGCGGGCAGTCATTTTTGTTCACACAGCAATAGGCACGAGGCCCATAGTAGGTGCTTAGGAAAGACGGTTAGTCTGAATTTTCAGAAAACATTTGGGAATCTCTTTTTCTGTGTCAATTCCCCACCAAGAGGGCTCTGTGTGGCTCTCACCTCTCCAGCCTCGGGTCTTACCTCTTCTGCTTCCCCACGCCCAGCTGTAACCGCTCTCAACGTTCAGTTACCCCAGTCTACTGCGGCCTCTCTGGCTCCTGTCCGCCAGTCCCTTGGCTGGCACACTCCTCTTCCCCTTGCCCGATTTCTTTGCCCGCTGAGTTCCCCTTCAAATTACTCACTCTTCAGGTCTCCCAAAAGCCTTTTCTGCTTCCCCACATTGGCATTGGGTGTGTCCTCGGGCTGCTCAGCCTCCTGAACTTTTGCCATCACAAAAAAACTTAATCACGGTGACACATCCATGCTGGGCGTCTCTCTTCTGCAGGCCCCTGGAGCCTGAGAGGCCGTCACGGTGTCTCCCCCACGGCTGGGCACCGCCATGGACTGGCGGCATGAACGGGTGCTCCGAGGCAGCTCCGTGTTGGCAGGTCCGGGACGGGTTCCCGTGGCTCTGTTGGTTCCTACCTCAGGATTTTAGCACCCACCCTGAGCTGCAGGCGCCCAAGGGCCTGCCACATGCGGCCATTTCTGGGTCCACCGGGCTGCCCGTCCAGGAGAGTCCAGGGCCAGGTGCTGCCCCGACATGGGCTCCGCCCATCGTGCCACAGGTAGGCATGCTCGGCCGGGAATCACCCTTTTCAAGTGCCAGGCATGAGGCCAGTGCCACGAAGGCCGGCAATTCCCTCCCGGGCATCTTTTGCAAACACAGTGGGCCCGTCTCTCACATTCCCAGGGGTCTCGGAGCTCCACCTTCCCATCTCAGTCTTGGTCACTTTTGCCCTTTCCAGGGGCCATCTGTCATGGACAAGAGGATGGATACGGGGTGCCAAGGACTTCTATTTTAAAGTTCCTGAGCAGAAAACTGCCTGCGCTTGTGTGGAGGTAGCTTGCAACGAGACCAAACCCCAAAGGATCATCTGCGGTGGAAAAGGTCAGGGGGACGGGTAATGTGGAAAAGCAGGCGGGCCGGGCTGGAGGCTGGCGACTCCAGGCAGGCGGTGGCAAGGGTGACGGGCCCTCCTCCGGCAAGCCACCTCCCACCTCCATCAGAAGGGACTGACGGCAGGGCGGGCAGAGGGTTGTCAGGGGAAATTTGAGTGCAAGCAGATGGCAAAGGGCAGGCTCAGGACAACTTCCGGACCCTGGGTTTGGGGGCACTGTGGAGTGCGGGGAGAGGAGAATGGGGGAGTCGGTCAGCGGGGCGGAACCGTGAAAAAGCTACTCCACTTCTCTGGGCCTAATTCCTTATCTGTAAAATGCAAGGATAATACTAGTAGCTTCCCGTGGGGCTGCTCTGAGGATGAAATGAATTGAGATGGATACAGCTCTTACAGCAAAGCCCGATGCGTATCAGCCGCGGTGATGATGAGCGACTCTACACGTTTTGCTGTTGTTGTTGTGGTAATAATGGCGATTGTTTATTGAGCGGACCGTGTGCTGGCTACTCACATAATGACTCATTTAATCCTCGCCACACCCTGTGGGTCAGCACCCTTGTCCCGGCTGACAGAGGAGACCCAGAGGGGTAAGGGCAGCGCCCCTGGTCCCGTGGCTGGGGAGCGGCAGAGGGACAGCACCTTGAGGCAGAGTCTGTGGACCGCCCCCATCGGCCCTCTCCCCAGGGCCTCAGGCTCTCTGCCCACCCAGGGCTCCCTCCTCTGCATCTTAGTCCACGGTTCCCCTCTGGTCCGAGGTTCAGTTATCCCCTGGGAGAGGTGGGGAGCCCGTAGGGGCAGTGATGTTAGCCTGGTAAGGCTAGTGCTGACCCAGTGAGCATGCTCTGAGGGAGCCATTGGTGACCATCGGTGGCTGGACATGTGAGGGGGAGGGGAGTGTGGAGGGAGGGGCCCTCACTTCCAGTCTCTGGGACGGTGGTCTATCCCAAACCCTCTGCCCCCCATCTCATTTCCAACAGGGACTCGTTTAAGAGCGATGGCCAGCTTGCTAGGGAACTTCAAAGATGGTATTTGATGAGTTTTAGCAGCTTCAGCAAAACTCTAATTTGAATTTCAGGTGCTGGTGTGTGATTTCCTCAGTGACAGCTCCGAGGGATGCTTGGGCTCAGCTGTCATCCAGCGGGGCCTCTCGCTGGCTGCCGCAGCCGCCTGCCTTCCAGAGGACGGGAGGCTGAGCGAGGCTCCGCTGAAGCTCGGGGAGGAGAAGCATAAACCAGTGACAGGGAGAGTCGGGCGGGAGACGAGGGGGCCCGGGAGCAGAGACAGAGGAACAGAGGGAGAGAGAGGGGAGGAGGAGGAGGGTGAGGTTAGAGGCCTCGGGAGAGAGGGACAGAGCCACAGAGAACAACAGGGACCGGAGGGGAAAGATATGAAGACCCAGGCAGCGAAAGGCAAGACGGAAAGAGACAGAGACAGAGACTGACAGGCCTAAAATCAGCCTGAGGGAGGGAGCGAGAGAGACCAGATGGAGGGACCACTAGGGGCCAAGGACAGAGGTGGGGACAGGGACACAGGAAGACAGTGGGAGGCAGGAAAAGACAGGGTGGGGGTGGGAAGACAGAGAGACAGACTGAGAGAGATTGGAGAGGGGCGAGGAGCCCCCCAGAAAGATGGTCATTCGCCTGACCCGCATTTACTAAGTGCCCGCTCAGTGTCAGGCCTGGTGGGTGTGGGGCCTTGGGGTCCCAGCTGAGAACAGGACAGGCAAGTTCCAGCAGGTGTGGAGGGGGCCTGGGCTCAGGGCACAGGGTGCGATTGGAGAAGGGAGCTCTGTCTCCAGCCCCGCCCTGCTCCCGCAGCCGCCTCCCACCTTAGCTGGTATTGCTGTCCCCCTGGTGAGGTGGAGAAGTCCTGCGTCTCCTGATCCCAGAGTCCTGCTCTGACCTGTCCGCCTGCTGCCCCGCCCCCCAGCAATGACGGGGCAGTTCGCAAGCAGGAACTCTAATGCTCAGCCCCAAGGCTGTGTGTGGGATGGGGGCTCATTTCCCACTGCGCCCTCCACAACACACACACACACACACATGCACACACACACACGTGCACATGCACACACATGCACGCACGACCAGCTGGCAAAGAGAGGAAAGAGCGAGCCTAGGAGCAGGGAAAAGAGTCACCTCATCTCTCTGAGCTCAGTTTCCCCCTCCGTAAAAAATTAGCGGCAGAAATTCACACATCTCGCAGGGCCCTTAGGAGGTAAAAAGAGATGATTCGTGTAAAGAGTTTAGCCCAGCACCCGGTCCTCTCGAATCTGACCTGAAAGGACACACACCCCACCAAATGGACCTGGATCTGAGATCCGTCCCCACCACTACCACCACCACGCCACCCTTCCTGGGAGAAGAGGAAGGCCGTGCTGCCTCCCCTCCATCTCCTCCTCCCTTGGAAGGGAGGACGCCTTACAAGGCTGTGTGCACCTTCAAGGCCACGCGGGACTCCACCTGCCTCAGAGTGGACGATTGGTGTCATGGGCCCTGTAACTGCCATCCAGACTGGCACTCTGCTAGGTGCTCTGGGGCCCTGGGTGGGAGCCACACGCCTCCTTGGTGGGTGAGAATAAAAGGCCTGGGCAGGACAAGGTGAGGATTCCAGCCCAGACAGCATGTGGCCCTGGAGCACTTGAAATGTAGATAGCTTGAATTGAGATGACTTAGTATAAGAAAATGCAAAATGTCTTATTAGTATTTTTATATCGATTACATGTTCAAAATAATTTGGATGTCTTGGATTAAATACAACATATTATTACATCATTCTCACCTATTTCTTTAAATGTGGCTATTAGAAAATTCAGAGTTATCCATGTGGCTCATATTATATTTCTATTGGACCTCACTACCTAGAACACCTGAGCTGGAGGAACCGTTAGACACCCAGGACTCTGAGCCTCTGCTGTACATGGGAGGGGACTGAGGCTCAGAAGGGGAGGGACTTGCTCCAGGTCACACTGTCAGGAAGGCGTGTCTGGGAAATTGGAACTTAGGTGTCAGAGACAGAGTTGGGAAGACATGTACAGGTGTCTGGCATTGCCTGGGCCTTGAGTTCATTACTACAGATGAGAAGGCATGATTTCTAAGCTTCTAACACCTGTGAGGTGGATTAGGCGCTTGAAAAAGCTCCTACCAGGGCTGTCGGCGGATGCTGACCTTGGGCCCGAAGCCCTCACCAGGGACGGGGCCATAGAATTAATGACACCCCAGCCACCGAAGTAATGGGCTCATTTAGAAAGAAAGAAAGAAAGAAAAAAAGTGAAGCTGAACTGTGGACAATAATGAAGGCTGCAGTCTTCACGTGCTCAGTGAGGGGCAGCACAGAATTCTTCAAATACGACCTGCTCAGCACTTAAGGCCCTCGGGGGACCCAGCAGAGGGCCGTGAGAAGAACAAAGCCAACGTCTTCAGCTGAAGCTGACTGGGTGACCTCGGGCCAGTCCGCAGCCTCTCTGGGTGCCAGCTTCCTCGTTTGTGGCCCAGTTGTCGATGAGGGCAGGCTTTGGAATCAGACAAACCCGGCCACCGGCTCTGCCGCTTATCAATGACCCTGAGCCAGTTACTTAACCTCTCTGGGGGCCCACTCCTTTATCTGAAAAACTTGCCTAAGTCTTACTTAAAAGATTGTTGGGAGGACCAGTGGATGACAGATGTGAAGCGCTTGGCCACTGCCAGGCACACGGGGAGGATTTGTGCGTTCAGTAAATATTTACTGGCACCTACACTGTCCTAGGCACCGGGAATCCAACAGTGAACCAGACAGGCCGGGTCCCCGCCCTGCAGGAGAGGAAACGGCACGATGAGTAACTTAGTTAGAGCATGATGAGCGCTATGAAAACAAATTTAAGGAGAGCGAAAGGATGGAGAGGGACACGGGACTGTTTGAGGCAGTGTGGACAGAGATGGCTCTCTGAGGCGACATCTGAACGACTAGTGATATTGGTAGGATCTGAGAATCCTGGTGCTGGGAAGGTCTGCGAAGGCCACCCACCGATCTCACAGTGCCCCAGCTCCCCGCCTCTCCACCGGAGTGCCCTTCCAGCACAGCTGAGGGCCTGACGTGGGACTTGCAGGCTTCGGCCCCAATTCCACCTCGGAGCAGCTGTGCGACCTCGGTAAGTTCCTTCACTTCTCCAAGACTCCGTTTCTTCACTTGCAGAATGGGGATAATGACATAACGAGGCGGTGCTGGCCTCCCTGTGAGGGCCAGTAAGGCGCTTGCTCAGTCCCTCCACGGATGTCGCCTCTGTCCCCCCACTCCATCCCAGGCTGGCGAGGCGGACACTCAGACAGCTGCAGTACCGGGGGGAGATAAGCGGCAACAGAAGCACGAAGGAGGACTTCCTGAAAGAGGTGACCGCTGCGTTGAAGTTCAAAATGTCTTTAAGTATAGGAGGTAGTCCAGCCCAGGGGACAGCACCATCCGAGGCTCGGGGAGCAGGCAGCACTCTTCCTTCCTGGCCCAGAAGTGGGGGCAGGCAGAGAGAGAGAGTGTGTGCGGGGGTGGGGGGGTGTGGGGAGGGGGCTACAGGCAGTTCGATAACCCGGAGAGTGAAGGATGAGGTGGCAGATTGTGAGTGACAAGGCTGGGCACGCTGGCAGAGGTCAGATCTTGGAGGGCCCCGTCTGGCCGACGAAGCTTCCAGGACTTCAACGTAGGCGCTGTCAGGGGTTGGAGCCAGGGCGCGATGTGGTTGGATCCATGTCCTAGGCAGATCCCTCTGACAGTTGAAAGGTCTGCGAAGACAGCTCTGGAGCCCCACGGGCCTTCCCTTTTCAGCGTGGGGCCTCCAGAGCCTCCAGCTGCCCCTGAGCTCATCTCCTCTGCACGTGCTCTGCTTGTAAATGGCACCCACAAGAGTGAGAGAGCGTGGTGACTTTCTGGAGTGGGAGATATTTGGGCTGGGCCTTGGAGGACGGGGAGGAGCTGGGTGGGAGAGGCGGGCGGGGGCATGGGTGCAGGCTATGTCCTCAGGGAGGAGGATGGCCTGGGCCAAGCCCTGCAGGTAGGTAAGTTTGGCCCTGAGTATGTATGCTTTGGCTGGGGTACAGAGGGCCCCATGCCAGGAACCACATTGCCACTTCTTCCTGCCCCCTGGAAGCTTGGATCTGAGCCCCCAGGAAGGTTTTTGAAGCTTCGGATCAGAAAATAGGGGGCAGCCTATGGTATCCAGGGGATCCTATGTCCTCAGGCCTCTTGAGTGGTGGGTTTGAGGAACCCCCCACCCCTCAAGCCTGGAGTTCTGGTCTTGATCGCCCAGGCAGCCGGGCCTACCCTGGAAGGCTTGGAGGCACAAAGCATCAGGCCTTGGGCCTTGACACTCCCCATTAGTCCTCAAACAAGGTCAAGGGTGGAGCTCCTACGTGGATCATGTCCGCCTACTGCTCTGTGGGCACCAGAGTCCAGACAACGACGCATAGTCTCCTCCTACAACAGCTGGCCTTTTTGGGGTCAGGCCCAGGGAAGCTAACAATAAAGAACCACTTAGTGAGTCCCTTCTCTGTGTGGCACAACATAAGGACTTTCGTGGGTATTATTTTACAACCCTAAGAGGCAGGTAAGTACTACTATCCTCCCCGTTTCGTAGGTAAGGAACATAGGGTCCAGAGCGGCTGAGCGGTTTGCCCAGAGCCAGAGCGCTGGGCCGCAGCAAGACTGACATCGGACTGTGCGATGCTATAGCCCTCTCAGCTCTTTGGCCACTCTGGGCTCTAGGTTAGCCGCAGACCAGGGCTCACGAGGATGCCAGAGCCACTGTCCCCAATCCCCACTCTCCTCCAGCTCTGGGAAGCTTCCCTCTTCCAGGCCTAGATGCTTTGGTCGCCTGTTCCTACCGGCCCCTCCCAGCCGGGCCAGCGGTGGGCACAGCACCCCTGGCCCCCACCCCCACCAAGGTGAGGGGGAAGCCAGGCTGCACCGGGTGGAAAGGACCACAGAAGGCTCCCGTCGGTGCCACTCTCAGCACCTGTGCCAGCATCCTGGCCCCAAACAGGGACACGTTTCCCCTCCTACTTGAGGACAGGGAGTTTCCTCCAACGTCTCTTTCCCGAGAGGGGGTGACGAGGTCCTGTGCCTATCAGGGCTGCACGAGCCTTCACTGCACACTGGTCGTGTGGCAGCCCCGTGCTGGGATCAGTCCTCGCAACACTGTGGCGGTGGCACCATTACAGATGAGGAAACCGAGGCTCAGAGATGAGTCACACAATGTGAAAGTGGCCGAGTCAGGCCCAGAATCCCGATTTCTCTACCACCCACGCATTTGGAGGAATCATAGAATATTGGAGAAGGGCCCTTACAGGTTATCTGATCCACTTTCTGGGATGCAGCTGAATAGACTTGTCCAAGGTCACACAGCTCACGAGTGATAATGCATTTAGTTTTCCCGCGACTTCCATTGTAAATGTGCTGGCTCATTGCCACGAATCTTGTTAGCTCCAAGATAAACATCACATTTAAGGTTATGGTATGCTTTTTAAAACAGGTTTAATTGAGGCAAGTACCTTCTACTGCCATAGTTGTTAGAAAGCTGCAAACACACGAAGGTGAACCTGTCCCCTGAGAACCCTTGTTCCCTGCCACCCACTCTGTGTGAACAGCGGCTGGTGTAGTGTCTTCTTAAAAGCGGTGGAAGGGAGAGGCCTTCCGAGAGGCCTCCGTGGCATCTTCTAATTCCAGTTTAGCTCCGGTCCGGAGCTGGAGTGTAGCAGGAGCAAGAAGTAGGCATTTTCTGGTTACACCAGTGTGACCCCTCCAGCAAAAGCTGGGTGACCTGGGACAACTCTGTCAAGATCTTGGCTAAGTTTCGCAGCCCCTCTGAGCTTCGATGTACTCGTCTGTAAAATGGGATAATGGCAAGGTCATTGTAGAGTTAGGATCAGTCACGATGGAGGGAGAGCCCCTGGCACAGCATTTATTATTGATGTCGATGAGGATGAAATTGGAGGAGAGCACAGAGCGGCGATGACTGACCGTGCGAGCATGAAGCAAGGGGTGGCCTTAAGGGAGCTAGGCACCCTGAGCCTGGCAGCGATGTGTACCACGCAAGCGCATTTCCCTCCTGACGCTGGCACCAGCGGAAATGTCACAGGCTGACAGACCTGGTTTGAATTCGGGCTCAGCTACCCCCTGTCTGACCCTCGTCCAATATGGTAGATACCCTGTCCACACGACAGCCAAATGTGACTATTTAAATTTTCAGGCATACTAGCCACATTTCAAATGCTCAAAGCTGCTTTTTGGCTGGTGGCTCCCATAGTGGCGGACAGGGCAGAACAGATCAGTTCCTTCATCACAAGGAATCCTACCGGACAGTGCTCGTCAGGTGCCTGAATGTAGGTTCAAGGGCTGCCCTGGGGATGCTGACCATGGCCCGGTGCAGGGCAGAGGGGACCACATGGCAGTGCTCAGCCATCCTTGCGGCAAAGACCGGCTGATCCTCGAGTCCCCTCACTCGCCTGGCCTATGCCGTGCTTTTCCTTGTTAAGAGGGCGTCATGCTGGGTCCAGCGGCTCTGACTGTGGTTCTGCCACTGACTCGCTGTGTGACCGAGTGGCACTGCCTCCCAGAACCTGCTTCTTCCTTTGCAAAAGGGTAATTCGTGCTCTTTCAGCCTCAAGAGCACTGTCGCCAGAGTCAAGCAAGTGAATGATTCAAAGTGCTCTGAAATGTTGGGGGCCGTAGAGACACCAAGGACAGCACGGTGAGGTGGGAATCGCCTCCCTCTGGCGTCAGAAAGCTGGACTGCACTAGCCGATGACCTCCGATTCCACAGAGGGGCCGCGTCTGAATCCCTGCATTCTAACGGGGCAACGACGAAGATACTATCCTAAACTTTCACGTTACTGTGACGATCAGCAATATATACGAACGCAATCTGAAAACAGCAGAGTGCTACTCAAGAGGGAGACGTTATGGGACTACCCTTACCAAAACGAGGGCGGCCAGTTGGGCCAAGCATTCGCCACCTCCTCTCTTTCCACGCTCCCCCAGCCTGAGAGCCCTGCTCCACGGGGAGGCCTCTCTGCTCCAGACCAGCTCGGACGGGAAGGGACGGGAACGGGGGCGCCAGACAGATCGAGACAGCCTGTTCTGCTGAGGATGGAACAAGACACTGACTCCACTGGGGCCACATGGCCACACCCTGGGGCTGTGAGACCCAGGAAGTCCGCTCGCATTTGTGACACCCCTTGGGCTGTAGGATCTTCTTCTAGGTGGCTCTGGCACAGCAGAGAGCAGCATGAGGAGCGGGGTCCTGGGCACCCACAGACCCCGGCTTTACTTCTGGTTCTGGGGCTCAGGTAATCATGCAACAGGTGTTCCCTGCACACCAGCCACACGCCAGACACCAGGGAGATGGGGGACAGAGGGAAGGTGAAGACCAGGCCCTGCCCTCTGGGGACCCTGTCCAGCTCGTGCATTTTCATCTTCCTCTCTCTCACCAAAGCCCAATTACCTGAGCTTTAGAAGCACCCAGAGGGGTCTCTGCACTGGGGCAGGGACCACTTCAGAGCTTTGGGTCCCCTGATAACATGACTGGTATCATTTTTTATCGAGCACCTGCTACGTGACATTACTTATACCAGTCACATGCGTCACCTTTAATCCCTACAATTACTCTAAGAATTTTTATTATCTCTATTTTACAGACAAAAGAAATCGAGGTAAAGAAAAGTTAAGCTGCCTAAAGTCACACATCTAACATGATAGAGCAGGGGTCTGAACTCAGGTCTTCCACTCTAAAGCGGGCTCCGGACCACTGCGTTTTGTCTTCCTCTGATCCAGTCCTCTCCAGCAATATGGTTGCTGTTCTGGAAAACATTTTTCCTTTAGGATTAGGGCAGAGATGGGGCATCAGATTGGCCAAGGTGCTTCCCAGAGCTGCCCGAGTTGGGGAACAGCACACTTGTGCCAGGCACTGTGTGGGGCTCGGCTGCCCCCGTGGAAGCTCGGGCAGGACTAACGACTGTCCTTTACTCCAAGGAGGAGCCCCAACTGAGCCTCCAAGCATTGACTGAGGACTGCTGAAACTGAGGGGCCGGCCCGAGGCCACAAGCAATCTAGTCCCAAAGCAAGGCAGAGGACAGGACTTGTTGCTACTGGACTCACTTCAGTTGATAAAAGCAAAGTTTCGGCCTGGCTGCTGTCTCAGGCAGGATGGGTAGAAGGGAAGCAAGAGGAGAGAGCAGGCGGGCAGACTTGGTTGGTCCTACGAGAGGAGTCCAGGTGTGACAGACCAGGCTGCTTGAGGACTGGGCAGCATGGCTAAATATTAAGCAAGAGAAGCTTGAATGTAGCACGGTGTCTAAGAGCCAGCTCTGGATCCAGGTGGCTGGGTTCAAACCCCGGCTGTGCTGCTCGTGAGCTAGGTAACTCGTCATGTGACTTCCCTGGGGCTGGCTTCCTCATCCGCAACGCGGGAGAGTAACAGCGCTGGCATCATGGTGTTGGCGAAATCAGAATCATATAAAGGTCTCTGTCCAGTGTCCCACAGGTGATAAGCACTTGATAACAGTGACTATGAACTATGAGAATATTTCTAAAAAACACTAATCCCCCACCCTCATGAAAAAGACAAAACAAACAAACAAATAAACAAAGCCCAGCATTTATAGGTGCTTTAGTCTGGACCAGCATGGCTGTTTCTGGTCCTTGTTTCTCATATATAATCCTTGCCTGGCCAACCAGGTTACCGGTCCCCGAGCAGCAGGAGCCACGCACCATGTTAGCCCCATACGGCCCAAGCTCTGCAGCACCAGCATGGGGGTGAGCACATAACAGGCCCTCTGAGACTCCAGAATTTCAGGTTAAAAAAGACACCTGATGTGCCGGGCTATGTGCGCACGTGTGTGTGTGTACACGTTAATAAAAAGGATACTGCACAGTTCTTGCCCTTGAAGGGGTCACGGTTTAGCGAGGGAGGATCTGAAGTCATCTGGTGACAGTCTAATAATCCCACGCTCCCCAACCCACACTCGCCCGGCCTCTCTCTCACGCCCCCACGCCCCGGCACGCGTGCTCGCACAGCTACCCCTTTCCCTCATTTTGTTTCGGCTCCCTGGGCTCACAGGCGGCTCCCGTCCGGGCCTCTCTGGAAACGCTGGCTTGGGGCTGGACCCTGCGCGGAGCACAGGTTCCAACCTTACACGGAATGAAAAGCTGTTCGGTCCCGAGCCAGCTCCTGGGCCCTCTTTTCCACCCCCTGCCCATTCTTATCAGACCCTCCTGATGGCAGGTCTATGAAATCTCCCCTGGAGGGGACCGCGGGTCCCTGGACTGACCTTGTCCTGATGTGTTTGATCAGCTGTTTCTGGCCTGCGCTGGGGGAACCAGTGCAAGACGGGCCGGCAGGAGCGGTGTTTGATCAGAGCAGCTGGGAGCTCTGGCCGGGCTGGCCGCTCTTAGCCTTCTGCTAATCTCCCCTTGGAGGACAAGAGAGGAGGATGTTCTGATGGACCAGCCCACAGGAACCTCGGGCAGAAGCCCTGCTGGCAGGGCTGAGATGAAGTTGGCTTCTCCCTGAGGAGCCATGAAGGTGAGGGAAGAGCACTGCCTGGTACCAGCCGAGCAGCAGCAGCATCTAAGCACCCCAACCGCACCGTCTGGTTCCGAGTATGCGGAGATACAAGTGTCTCAGTGGACACCCGACCAATGATCTGGCAGCAGTGGGGAAAGGGGAGAAAATGGGACAGATAGACGAGAAGGAAATGCGCTTGTTTTTATGCCCATGTCCTAGACCCTCTCTTCTCATGAAACCTGGGGGCCCGGGTTATTTCCCAAAGAAGGATGACCACTCTTGGTCTAGAGCAAGTTCTTTTTTCTCACCGGACACATGCCTGAGCACGAGCTCATGGAGGGTAGGATAAACAATGAATATGAAAGCCCGAGAGGCAAGCTGGGAAGGCCAGGAATTACCACGGTTTCCATTCCCCATGCTCTCGCTGGATGTGTTCCTACCTGCGGGACTGAGAGTCTCTGCTCCAAACCTCTCTCAGCCAAATTCACTCTGGTCTGTGACAGAGGTTCTGCTCTACTGCGGGGCAGCCCAGAGGTAAATCCGCCTTGGCGCTGGGCGCCCCCCTGCAGTCCATCCCAGGCCCTTCGTCTTAGACTGTGTCAAGCACCCTCCTTTCCCGCCCTCCTCTGCCCTCATAAAGTATTTGAAACATTAATAAAGGGAGCACCTACGCCTGGCTAGGTAGGCATTTTACAAATGTTAATTTCCTCCTATCGATCACTAAGAGCAACTCGCCTAAGGTCATGGTCTCACGGGAGGTGGGCTGGGAAGCTGCTGAGTCTGTGTCCTGTCCACTGCGCCGCTCGGCCCGTCTGGGCCAGGCCCCGGCCTGGGCCTGGTAGCTGGATCACCAGGGGATCGCCCGGCCCATTTCCCACCTCTGCCCAGTGGCTCCTGACCCGCAGCAGCCAGTCGCCCCTGTGCAGGTTCACCTTCACGGCTGGAGCCCAGCCATATGCTGCGGTCCCCCCGAGCTGCCTGGGACACTCGGGGTTACTGCTCCAAATACGACAGTTCCAGCTTCTCTCTCCAAAGACACTGCTCAGGCAGAGGGGCATTCCTTCATGAGAGCCCGTGGGTGCTGGACAAGGGTCTATTCAGGTGACCCTAGGACCATCCCAGGTGCAGTTCACACACGGCCCCCTCACCCCACCTTCCCCACCCTCAGCGCTGACCTGAGCTTGGAGGGCTGCAGGATGCCGCCTCCCCCTGCCAGTGCAAATGCTGGATTCTGACTGCAGAAATTATGTATAGTCTGCGTCTGCCTCTTGTTTCCTTGTTGGCTGCCAGCAACGTGACATTTTCAGCTGTTCACCACAAAAGGTTTCTGCTTATTTTATAGTTATCTGCTCAGCACTTTATGCTTTTAGGGCAGTTGAGATTTAAGGGATAAATGAAAACTGGTGGGTGTTATAAGGATCCCTAAGGATTCAGAGAGATTGGAAGGAGAGAGACACATAAAGGTGCAGGGATGAACATTCCTCAGTGCCAGAAACTGCAGAGATCAGCTGACCGGTATGTGAAGGACTTCATTAACAACTAAAATTTTCGACACTAAATTCATGAAACTCAGGCTTTTACTTTGTATACTTCTGTGGAGTAAACATTAATAATTTTCCCCATTTACACATGGGTGTTGGAAGAGAGAGAGCTCGGAGAGGCTGAGTATCCCACCCAAGGTCACACAGCCAGAACGTGGCATGGCTGGGATGTGCCCAGATCTGACACCAAAGCCTGTCTCTGCCACACTGCACCACACTTGCTCCCTGGGAAAGAGGGTTCAGGAAACCAGACTCCCACAGGACAGGCGAGCCCCCCAACCCCCTCCATGCTACACAGCCTGAAGATACACAATAGCTCCTAGGAAACCAGGCCTGTTAGGCCTGTTCAACAGCTGCCCAGAGCCAAAAAGAAAACAGGTCTGTATCATCACAGTCCATTTGAAACTCACACAAAATCATTTCTTTTCAAAGTACATATTTTATTTATATAGAATAGTGCAAGGTGGACACAAATAATGCTTTGTAATCCAATTTATACAGCATCATGTGCTGGCTAGTTGTCCTGACCACGGGTGGTAGCAGGTGAGGCTGGCCCAGGCAAGGGAAATGATAACCATTTCAGTGACTTGGAAGAGATCTAAATTAGATTAGCCCAGGGGATACTTTTTTCTCAGCAACATAATCCCCAAAGCACAGACAGCTTCTCTTCAGTACAGGTCGAGTCACAGGTGAGTTTCCTGAGCTTCTGGCCCAAGTCCTACCAGCCCCAGGGTTTTCCATGGCAACAAAACAATTACCAATTTGCCTTCATATTCCCTTCAAGCCATAGTGTTCCTCTTACTCCCATTTTCTCTCTCCCTTCTGAGTGTCCCTGGAATACCTGGGAGAAGCTGAGTAGGGCTGGGCCGCTGAATTCTTCCTTTGGGAGGACTAATTAAAACATGCCAGCATTTTTTCTATCACTGCCCAACTTTCTAGCCCCAATTTAATAGAAATATTGCTTGTAAGAACCATTCGATGCAAGGTGAGCAGCTTCTTCCAACCCTCAGTCAAACCATAGACCTTAGGCACGTGAGATTTAAAGGCACATCCCTCCCGCCCCATTAATAAGTCATCAGGCTGTGGCGACAGCAACATCACCTCGGGCGAGGGAGAAAGTCTTAGGGCCCATCTCATCTCCTGATTTGGACCATTAGGAGACATTCGCCCCATTAACCCAAGTTGGACTCGACCTCATTCCGACCTCCAGCCTGACTACCAGAGCTCTTCCCTGGGGGATGAGGGTGATCTGTGTTCTGTGGTCAGGAGGGGCGAGTCAGAGACTGGAATCACCTGGGGAACCCAGAATCCACGCTGCAGACTGCAGTCTGCGCTGGGCTCGAAGTTTTCCGAACGCAAAGCTTCTGAGAGAGGAGATGGGCTTTATGAAACAAACAAGACCTTCGTCTCTGGCCCTGTGCTGCCCTGCTGGGCCCAGGTTCTGCTCACACCCTCGGACAGTCCCATCCTCCGAGGGCAGCGCTTGCTCGCCAGTCATCTATTTGCTGTCTCACTTACCTGGGAAGGGCGAGTCCTTCCACACATGACCGCCATCACTCACAAGAACTAGACTCCAGCGTGGAATCCGCCTGCCATTCCCTCCTCACCAGCTGTTTCGTGAGCCCTGGGAGCCGAGGTTTGGGGTCCCACTGAACAGAGTCAAGTGTTCTGAGAAGCCCAGAGACTCCTCCATGTCGCTGCAATGCCCCAGGGTTCAGCCCAGAGGCTACGGAGCAGCAGCCACGGCGACGAAGCGAACACCACCGCCCTACCGAAGCCGGTGATGGGGACTGAGGCGGCCATGACGACAACGTCTTCTGTGGCAGCGATTCAGAAGGTCTCTTGGACAAAAGTGGGAGAAAAGGAAAAAAAAAATGGCCAAGTAGAGCTAGAAAAAGTCTTCCTACAATAAAGCCCACACGTGGGAGTCTCTAGAGAGTGACCTTGTAAGATTATCGCCAATGCAGCAGATTTCAAAGGTCCACTCAGGGGAAAGGCTAAATTCAGGATGGCCCTTCCCTCATTCCTGACTGGAGTGAGCACAGGGTTCATGCCCCACGAGGAGTGGGCCACGGGGAAGAGTCTGTCCAGCAGCAAGTTCCACTCCTGTTTGCTCTCAGCGCGGCAGAGCTGCTTGACGGGCGGGTCTGAAGGAAACGTGTGTCATGTCCCGGTCTGGGTCCGTCAGAAGCCTGAGAGAGGGCTTCTTAGTACTTGAAAGGATCTGAAACTTGGGTTTAAAACTTAGAGCTTTCTTTATTCAGAAGACTTTCAAAAGAAAAATCACTTTCCCCTGTGGGCCCTTGACAGTTAATTTTTTATTTATTTCGTGTTTTGGCTGTTAGAAGTTTTGATGACTCTGCAGTTTCTGGCCACAGCCCTGGCTCCTGAGGAGCTACATTCTCATCTGCTGGGCTTGGCCTCAGGGCCCTGTGAGCACAGGCCACTCCTTCGGCGGGTTTTATCTACTGTCCAGGGAGATCCAGCTCCAGTTCACCACTTGCAGATCAAGAGCTCTCCTGGTCTGACAGCTCCCAGGACTGAAAAACCTTAAGACAGAGAGGCAGCCGTGGCAGAAGCAGCGAGGGCTTCGTGTGGAGGCGAAGTCTTAAAGGTTTGAGCACCATCTTCTGGTCAGTTTTTGGCTTCTAAGGCTGACATGCCTTTGAAAACTTCATTTACTTCAGAACAAAGATCCCTGAGCTGACAAGCTCAAGTGATTTGCATATCAAAATGAGGACACACTGGAAGAAGGAGTGGCCACCTGGGGAAGCTGGCCTAGGCTGGAACTCGCTGCCTGCACAGAGCTGGAGGGCCAGCCAGCCAGCATGCGAGCCAGTATGAAGGATCCACCTTCTGCCCTTGTAGCAGTGTGTGACAATAAAAGTCCAGACCATGACCAAAATCAGCCCCCCACTTCTGCCTGTACCTGTGAAGTGTGCTTGGAGAAAAGGGGTGGGCTAGTCTTCTGCCCACCTATACAGCTTGAGGAACAGTGATCAAACTGGACTCTACCCTCCACAGGGGGTGAAGCCACGCAATGTGGCAGGGAGCCCTGCCCGTGTGTAAACGCTGCACTAGCGGGCTTCAAGGAAAGGAAGATAAATGCTAGTCATTCCCTTCAAACGGCAGGAACCTACATCCATCTAATTGCACTTCATAATGGATTCCACAAACCATTAATTATCAGATTATATGTTAGGAATTGAAGATAAAAAAGCTTTGTGAAATTCAGACTCCAAGGGATCACTGACCTGCAGCCGCGGTGGCAGCCTGCAAGAGCTCAGACAGCAGGCCACGCACCAGCCTGGACCACGGTGGCAGGAGGCAGAGCCAGGGGCAGCCAGAGCACGACTCCACCTGGCGCGGGTTCCCCAGCTTTATTATACGCTCCAAGGCGGGAGGCGGAGTGGCGAGCAAGGCTTCTAGGTCAGGTAGAAGTTGTGGGCTCTGATGAGGGGAAGATGAGGATAACGTGGGAAGGCTGCAGGAATTGGCCTCAGGTATGAAACACCGTTGAGGAGTATCATGGAAAGGCAGAGAGTGTCTTTTTAGCGGGATGGCCACACTGAACACTCCCAGCAGAAATGCTCCAAAGGCTTCGTTTTCAGAAGGGCCAACTGTGCTGACAAGGTGGGACTCGGCATGGAAACGAGGCCTTCGTGTATTAACACGCTGCTGCCTGTCCTGCTGCCACCGCGGTGGGGGCGGGGGGGGGGGCAGTTGGATGACCAAAGCTGCTGGGAGGATGACGGAAGTGAGGGAAGGGCCCAGTGTGCTCAGGCTGGAGGTCCCTGGATGCTCTGCTGGTGCTCTTCTCTCATTTCTAAGTGGCCAGAAGGCACTGGCAGCGTTGCGGGCCCGGTCTGTGGGTCACGGTCCCACTTCTGTCACTCGGCACGCTGAGGGCTGCCGGCACATCACACGGTTACCCTGGTCCCCAGCTCCCGCCCCGCCGCTCTTTCAGACCTTCTGGCACTATCTCTACTTGGGGATGGCCAGAGTCACGGAGGCCACAGCAGCAGGCCTGTGGGGAAGCAGGCCTGTCTGCTATGGGGGGCGGTGGTGTCAGCGTTAACGACTCGGACATTGCTGGTTCTATGAGAACGACGTCGCTCCTTCTGTCTGTTTTCCAAGCGAGACCATTTTGGTTGGCACAAGGCTAAGATGCTCACCACTCGGGGTAGTTTGAGGTGGCCGGCAAAGGGTGCGCCTCTCCCCCCCACCGGATGGCTGGCCGCTCACTTGGCCTCACCACATATCAGGGTCACGGTGCCGTCCAGCAGGTCCTCCACGGTCACCGCCACGAGCTCAGAGCTGGTCTGAGATGGCTGTGAATCTGGCAAGGTCACGAACACCTGTGAACCAGCAAGCTGCGTCTCCTCCAAAGTGATCACCTGCTCCGTTGAGGCTGCCGGCTCTGGGGTTTGGATCACCTGAAAGAGAGAGACCGTGAGGCTGCTCTGGGCAGTGTCCACACTTAGCTCCCCAGAATTTACATGGTTTTCATCTCATGCTGTAATGATGGTATTTATGTTTTCACCTGAGGAGAGCAATTACATGTGCCTAATGGGAAGAGGCAAATCTAACACACCAGCGATGCAAAAGAGAAGGCAGGCAAACAATTTAAATAACTCTGTGTGCTAAATTGCTATAATTTAGCTCAGTATGCCGTCTCAGGGTGCCCGGACTCTATGATTACACCAGTGAACGCTGGCGCAGTTTCTCACACTGGGTTTTCCTGTCTCGAGGATGACACTGCAGAGGTAAGTGCCATGTGAAAGGAATGCTACCGAAGGTGGTTATTCTCACGCTTGAACCATGGAAACTAAAGTGATTTACCGGAAGCCTCGCTTTGCCAAAGATGGCATCTCTGGACCTTGATCAGGCTAAGAGCTTCCTTGGCAGCTACATGGCCACAGAGATAATGGCTATAGGAGGAAGAACAGGTAGACGAAATGTGGCTTCTGTCAACTCACTCATTTGGCTCACCAGGGCGGCAAGGCAGGCGCCTTCTTCTCTCCTTCACAGGCCACACACACCCATCACATCTGCATCATCCGTTAAAGATGACCTTCGCATCTCAGGGGAAACTCGTCTGTGGTTAAATCTACCCAGTTCCTGCCTGAACCTCTAAGCTGATGCTTTTGACCTGCGGATATCAGGGCAGCTTGCTGTCCCCAATATTTTCAAACCAGAGTGTCCGCAGAGGGCACAGGCACCCTGGTGCCTGAGAACCAGCCGGGAGTAGGGAAAAGAACACTGGATGTGCGCAGGCAGCGGTGGGGAAGCCAAGCTCAGCCACGTCTCCGTGCTGCCGGGAGTAAAGAGGCCAACTGTGATGTTCCATCAAAAATCGTCGAGGAGAGTAATTTCCAAAGTATGTTTTCTTTCTTTTAGCAATGGAATCTTTTTCCTCCCAAAGAACATCTTACCAAGAATCTGAATATATGAAAAGCTCAAAGCAGAGCCACTTTGCTTGATATGGCAGCAGGAGTATCGCCCAGAGGCCCGCCTGCCTGACTTGCTCTCTGCTCCCCATAAGGCTGGAGAACGTGGTCTGTAAAGGGCTGCTCCAGGAGGCTGGACAGGGGGACACGCAATCAGTTTGCAGTTCCTCTCCAGTCCACTCACAAATCAACTGCCAATCAACAGAAGGGCGTTGCTTTTCCTTCTTTGCCCACCCTCTCTGTAGAAGACAGGAAGAGCAGTAAAGAGGACAAGAGACACAGAGAGGGGCTGGAGCAAACTTAGCCTTAAGCATCAGGAGAACTGGCTTTCCACCTCAGTGAAGGCAAGAGGCTCAACATGTCTGCATGTGTCCTGTGCCCAGCCCGGAGGAGCAATCCAAGTGTTTCGAATGAAGGTGTCCTCAACAAAAGGCCATCCGCCCTTCTCTGAGCTTTCCCGTAACTCTCATCACATCCCATAGGCTTTCACAGAAGGTGAAGAAGTGTGTGAACTGGGAGAAGAAGCCAAGGTCGTTCAGCTTTTGGAAATTCTTGTTCTAAGCTCCCACTACCTAGGGGCCATCTCGCATGTGGCCACGAGGACACTAGTCTTTCCTGTTCTGCGTGGTAAGCGGTCCAGAGAGACTCTTACAGGTCCTCCTACTGATGAAAGCATTGCTGACAAGCCCTCTGAGAGCCACAGAGGAAAAGGCTGTGTTTAGAGAAGCCTTAGGAAGCCCGTGACAGCCCCCTCGTGTCTGGTGGCCCCTAAATCACCTGCACCATCTGCGAGGCTGCTGCTTGGGTTTCAGTGCCTGTCACCTTTGGGTGTTCGGCTTCCAAGTGGCCCTCCAGCTGGGCCTGGGAGGTGAAGAGCTCCCCGCAGAGCTCACAGGGGAAGGTGCTCTCCGACTGCTTGAAGTGCTCTGTGGTGACGTGGTGCTGCAGCGCCCCAGGGAAGCGGAAGGTGGCCGCGCAGTACAGGCACCTGAACGGCTGTGACCCTGGAGCAGGGGAGACAGAAGGGATGGGCCGTGGGGGAACGACGGAGAGAAGTAAGAGCAGGGAGGGGGGACAGGAAGGGACAATGAGGGCCGGGGGCCAAAGGCAGATCCAGGTTCTGGGGGACCCGGGCTCCCCTGAAGCCACGGCTTCAGGAGCACTGGATTCAGGCTACATCTGCCTCTGCTGAAGTCCGTTATTCATTCGACTGTAGATAATGATGCTGACAACGCTGCATTTTCACCAATTCTAAAAAGTACATTTTAACGTCTCTGAAATGGATTCGCTGGCATTTTACAACTCCTGCGGCTATTCGGGGATAATCATCAACGACCGTGCACATGTGAGCACCGACACCCGGCGGAGTCCTGCCGCACCGAGGCCTGCAGAACGTGTCCGTGGTGTGAACGGAAACGCCTAAGACGGGAGCGGTGCACGTCATTGACGGACAGAGACCCAAAGGCTTAGGAGAGACGAGGTAAGGCGTGGATGTTCGGAACGTTTGAACATGCCCCAAACAGGAATTAAAAGTGGACTAGTTTCACACGGTGCACGGGACTAAAACCAGGGGCCTCGCTATGTGCTCTTGATGGCAAGGGACACACCATGTAGGATGACACCCACTAGAACAACACGCGTGTCGACAATCTAAATCGAAAGCTGCTCTGAGAAGCTGCATTCTTACCTAATACCTAATCAGTTTATTTCTTTGTTTTCCTTTTAATGTATGTGCACAAAAGTGCATAAAAAGCTGTATCAAATTAAGTCCAAAGCAGCACTTAGAATAACCTATAAATTCTAAGTGATAACAA
The DNA here is from genome assembly GCF_014176215.1 of Rousettus aegyptiacus. Lineage (NCBI taxonomy): Eukaryota > Metazoa > Chordata > Mammalia > Chiroptera > Pteropodidae > Rousettus > Rousettus aegyptiacus. The sequence continues at coordinate 13,565,877 of NW_023416284.1, read as the reverse complement.
AGCATAGTTTAATTGGCAATAGTTTTTCTTTCTTAATGGTTCATTAAAGGCTGCATCTTATAGCTGGCATTTTAGACTTGATGAAATGCAGCAGCAGCGGTGATAATCGTGGGTAAAGCTTAGGGGTGCTTACTGATGCCAGGTGCTAAGTGTTTTCCGTTTACTAGCATATTCAATTCTGAGTTACCCGATGAGGCAGGAAATGCAACTGTCCCCATTTCATAGATGAGAACACTGAGGCACAAGTTACTTAGCCTGGGTGGCTGCACAGCTGTGAGTGGTGGTGGAGAGGAGATTCATGCTGGGCAGTGCAGCTCGACAGCATCTCTGCGGGCACTGACCTGAATGCTGGCACTTGATGTGAACCTGTAGCAAAGCTGGCGTGGGGAAGAGCTCTTTACACTGGTCACATTCATGGAACTTCATATCTGCAAACCACACGAGGAAAGGACAAAAAGATGGCTAAGTCTGGAGAATAACAGGGCTGGCGGTGGGAGTGATGGCTAACACTCAGAAAAGCATCTACCGACTGCCAGGAACCTTATCCCATTATACATTAGCACAACCTAGTGGTAAAGACCCCAGATCTGGATCCAGACTACCTGGATGCAAACAGGGTTGTTGTGAGAATTAAATGACAAAACACATGTGGAGTACAGAGTATAGTGCCTTGAATATGGGAACTGCTTCATAATTGCTAGCTATTGTGATTATCCCCAAGTCCACCTGTAGAGAAGAAAACAGGCTCAGAAAAGAGAAGTCACTTCCCTAGGTCATGTAGCTGATGAGTGCTGGAATCAGAATTTGCACCCAGGCCTATCTGCTACCAAAACTGCCACCTTGCCCATGACTCGCTCAGGGGCTGGTAGGAGCTTACACTGCTCTAGGTCTCTGAGTTTCAGAACCACTGCCACTCAAGCTATTGTTCCGGATGGACCAGCGTGGCATCCTTCAGGTGTGCTGGGGCAGAACAAAAGTTACTGCCATAGCACACCACACTCCAGCACCGGAAATCAGGATTCGGGGATAGAACCCAGGGTGCTGTGTCATCAGCTCCCCCTCCCTTGTCGACGGCACCCCAACTTCACCTGCGTGCTCCGCTTTGATGTGCTTCTTATGTTCAATGGTGTTGGAAAAGGTTTTGTCACAGGAGTTGCACTGGAGTGACGAGAACTTTGAAGATCGATGGTTCTGAGCAGCAAACACATCGGGATGGTGGGTGCGATTGTGGTACCACAAACCGGACAATTGCTGCAAGGAATTTGGTAAGTGTTAGGTCGTAGAATGTTCCAACAAGCTGATGTGAGGGAGGCTATGGGAATCAGACACCTGGTATGTCCTGAGAGGCTGCTACGGGCAGGGCTCAGCAGAGAAACTCACTCCTCACAACAGGCCTGTGAGGGAGGAGCCAGAATCTTCCCAGTGAGATAGAAGCTGAGACACAGGGTTCGATGACGTGCCCAGGGTCACAAGATCAGTAAATAGTAGGACCAGGATTCAAATCCTAGCCTTCCGACTGACTGGAGCATCTGTTCTTCACCAACGAGCTGTATCAACCTCACCGCTTCCCTGAGGGGTGCAGCAGAGAAACATGAGGAGCAGAGGGGGACACTGTCTCTACTCCATAAGCAAGTGTCCCCCTTCTTCCTGGGTTCAGAGAAGCATTGGGATACTCTCCCGACAATTCTATGGTTTCCTAGAGACCAAGCCCAGGTCTCAGCTCTGTAACACTAATCTTACAACACAAGGTTTGGCACACAAAGTTAATTCTCCATTTTTGTTGAACTGAAATTAACGGCTGGCTCCTCCTCTATACCCAAACCTACAGATGCCATCAAGGACTGTTCTTTTCTCTGTGGTCTTAGAGTTTCTCACAGATGTGATTTCTTTTTAGTTCTCTATGTGGTTCACTTTAAATACATTTCAAATTCTAAAGTAAAAAAGCGGAGCCCTTCCCTGGGAGTCAAAATAAAAAAAAAACAATAATTGTACTAAACAAGATAATTCCAGGCAGTATTGTTATTCTCATGTCCCTTGACACATGGTGTTAAAAGGAATGTAAGCTAAGGAATGTAAGCACCCAAGGGGGCCAGCAGCATCAGTTCAGAGGTGTGAGAACTCTGATCCAATTAAGCTCCCCCACTTGCCCGACTGGCCAGAGCACCTGGAGAATCTGAATTATTACAACCTGCAATCTTCACGAAAACTGGCCAAATGGTCACATCCTGGAGATAAGATGCACTCCGCAAGACACAAAATGGGACTCAAGGAAGACCAAAGGGAGAGCAGGGCAGGGACGGGGGAAGGGCTCCCAGGGGCAGTGAGGTCACCTGGTAGGCCTTGTTGCAGATCCCGCAGCTGAAGGGCTTGCCTCCGACGTGGGTCACCATGTGCCGCTCCAGCATGGAAGGGGCGCTGAAGATCTTCCCACACGTGGGGCAGGGGTGGTACTCCTTGGAGTGCACCTCATGGATGTGCTTGCGGTGATCCTGCAGTGTGGGGAAGCTCATCCGGCATTTCTTGCAGTCATAGGGATCTTCTATGTCTGGTTCCATGAGGGGCGTCCACGAGAGGAAGGGGTGGAGGGGAAAAAACAGCACAGGCAGCAGTCAGTGAGGTGTGGGCTGCTGTGTGCAACTCCACATACAAGACTCTGTTTAGAGGTTGTGCAAGGTCACAGACTGCAAAAACCAGAAGTCAGTGCAGCGATCACCTGACTACCCCCTGCCTTCATCCTGGGAGGTGGGATTCCTCCAAGGCTTCTGAATTAATCACCTGGCAGTGTCAAATAGTTTACCTCAATTCCGCGTTTTACACCTACACGTTAAATTCCATTTTACTTGCCAGGGTACATTGCTCTTGCTCTTCTCTTGCTTGCAGTGGGCATTTTGTTTTCCAATTCTCTAGAGAGATTTCCAACATATTCCCCAGAGCACCACTACTTCCTTTGTTGTCAGTCATGTGAATGACAGGAGGAATGCCTCCCTGCACCCCACTTTAGATTCAATAATAAAAATACTTTCATAGGTAATGTTTAAAGAGTGCCATACGACAGGCACCTTCTAAGTGCCTCATATTTATTAACCCACTTAATCCTTCCAATAGTCCTATGAATAGGTTCTACTACCAGTCCTATTTTGTAGATGAGGAAAATCAAGGCTGGTGGCGTGCCCAACAGTGCAAGCAGGAAATGGCTGAAGTAGGTCACAATCCCAGCTTTCACTCCCAAGGCCATTCTCTGAGCTACATGCTTAATTGGATGAGCTGATTCTTCAGTGGGATCTCAAAAATAAGAACTAGCACTGATGAAGAATACACTTGCCATCCCTATGGCAGGGAACTTCAGACTTTCTGAAAACAACAGAAGCGAAATGTTTTAATAATAAAACCCTTTGCCCACAAGAAAAGTACAGCCCAAGGGCCAGTCTTATATGTGCAGTGATTCAGATTAATTCAGGAATTCTGACATGCAGCAGCACTCGATATCATTAACTAGTTTCCCTGTGGACATGAGCTCTTAAAATCTTGGTTTTTACACTGTCTTTTCAGACACTTTGAAGCAGTTCTCTAGAAGCACTGATGTGCTCCCAAGAAACAGGTAAGGAAGTCAGAGAGGGAAATGCACGATGGGCCTGCTGTCAATGATATACTCTAAGGCAGTGGTTCCTGACCTTTTTGGCACCAGGGACTGGTGCTCCTATGAGAATCTAATGCCTGATGATCTGAGGTGGAGCTGAGGTGGTAATGCTAGCTCTAGGGAGCGGCTGCAAATACAGATGAAGCTTTGCTCCCTCGAAACCCGTTCACCTCCTGCTGTGCGGCCTGGTTCCTAACAGGCCATGGACCAGTACAGGTCCACGGCCTGGGGATTGGGGACCCTTGCCCTAAGGCATGGCAAAATGTTTCAGGTCTTCTCCATTGTGAAAACTGATGTCTTCCTGTTCCTGACTTCTATATAATGCTACTGGGAAAAGGAGACTAAAGCAGAATGTCATTTAAAAGGGTCGAGAGGATATCAAAATGGTGGCACTGGATCTAAGCCAATCATCTCACTTATCCAGAAGTCTACTGCAACTGAACTTTTTGGACAATCTTGTAAACTCCTTGCAGGGAGGAGAGGGTGGCACCTTATATTCCTTCTGCATTGCCCAGTGTCCAGCCACATGCTGGGCACACAGGAGCACTGGCAAAGTCCTTTGCCAGCTGGCTGGCAAGAAATCTGAATGTGCGGACATGAAGCGCAGGCGCCGCACTCGGCAAAAGGTAGAAACTGGTGTATGGGGAACAGGTGTGGGGAGAGGAGGAGGGAAGAAGGGTACGCAAGGTGCATGGCATGCAAGAAAGACAGGCTTTGATGCTGGCAAATGACACCCGAGGGGGTTGTTCTTGTCACACTTTCTGGCATTTATCGAGCATTTCTGTGTGTGTGTCAGATGTGGCGCTTCATGCTTTACATGTGATAGCTCACTTCACGTTCACAGCGATCCAAGGCGCTGGCGTGATTATTTCCTTTAAGTTTACAGAAGGGGCCTAAGAGGCTTAGGGTAGGTAAAGAAATTTGTTTAAGGTCTCAAGGAAGTAAATGGCAAGGTCAAGACTCAAATCCGGGGCGTGATTTCAGAGTCCAAGCTCTTCACCCCCTGCTGTGCTGCGCTGATTACACTCCCCGCTGCAGCAACAGCAGCTGCTGAAGAGCGAGGTGGCCAGCCAAGTGTCACACGGCGCGCTCCTGGGGCATCGCGCGGTTCCTCTTCCTTCCTGTGCCTGTGTGTGTTCAGTAGAAGCGTGTTTTTGCCTGTATCAGTTCTAGTAGAAGGGGAGAAAGATGGGGGCAGACCCCATTAACTGAGTGAATACAATGGCATTTGGAAGAGAATGTTGGCAGAAGGCTTTTAAGGGAACGTGACCAGGGAGCACTTACGATGGACTAACTCAGAGAGTGTCCGGGTTGCTCCTCTGGGAAAAGGCAGGTATGACCATAAGCTAGAGCGGGGAAGGAAGGCATGGGTAGAAAACAGAAGCTCAACGGACTAATGAGAATATTCTGGAGCTCAGCGAGCCTGTCTGTTACAGAGGCTCTTTCCTTCAAACATAATTTGCCTCTGTCAGCCAAACAGGGCCAGGTAAGCTAAAGAGGAAGACAAAATAATAGTCTGGACAGAGAAATAGGCATCGTACAATGACATGTTGAAATGAGATTCCTCTTGAAATAGAAATGAGGGACTTTAGGTTTAGCAGAGCAGCAAGGGGAAGGCAGTGAATGGGGCCCAGCTCTGGTGAAGTGACAATTGGGTTGTGATTGTTACAAGTCTTCTCAGGGCCAGGCCTGGTGCTATGTGCCCGACATACAAAACTTCAGTACATACTGTGAAAGGTGTGCAGGTGGATGGAGAGGCCATTGGCTTGTCGGAAGCCCTTGCCACAGTCTCTGCAGACATATGGCTTATCCCCGGTATGGGTCCTCACGTGGCGGGACAGCTCAATGGACTGGGCAAACACAGCATCACAGTACTGGCATGCATACATTTTTCCTGGAAATATACACGAGTTTATTAGAGCCAGTACTAAACATTTATGGTGCTCCTAAAGGAAATCACATTCTAAGGCCTGGAAATATAATCTGCAACGTAACGGTAAAACATCAGGCAATTTGTAATACACTGAGTGAGAGATGTGAGCCATCCTATCAGACGATACCTCACAAACACAGCTGATTAAACAGACAGGGTGTTGGTGTGGTCTCCCTACCCTGAGCAATAAGGACAGAGTTCTTATCACGCAAGACTACCCATCTGTTAACCAGGACACCACAAGAATGGAAGAGCTCATTCCACTCCCGAGAAACAGAGATACCCTTGTGCCCAGAAACACTCCAGTCCAGAGCCCCGGAAACATATTCATTCAGTACAGAACTGCAACTGCACATAAAGGCGAGAGACGTGGATTAGAGAAAAACGAAAGCCTTCCCCCAGTGACTCTCCACAGCTATTACGAACCACTTGGGTTCTCTATTTTCTCATTCACATGATGAGAATATAATGACCAGACTGTCAGAGACTGTTAGAAAATATGGGTAAAGGGCAAGTCTGGGAAACTGGCACTTGTAAAAAACGCTACAGAAACTGTACCTCCAAGCTCCCTTATGGGCCAACAGAAAAGTAGGGAAATCAGTGAGGCGAGGGCCCAGATCCCCCATGTCCTAGGGCCTACCTAAACTACTACAATCAACCTCATGTTCGTTTTTACATATTTGGCTTCGAAATAAGATTCTGTTAGGAAAAAAAGGGCTTCTCAAGTCAAGAGTTAATGTTATTGAGAAGCCCCAGAATTAGTCCCTGGCCCTCTTCCGAACCCTCGCTTTCTAGATGATCTTATCTCAGAGCCTTGTATCCCATCTGCACACTGGAAGTGCCCACATTTATGTCTCCAGCTCCCAGCTGTCCCCAGAACTCCAGACTTCTATATCCAACTGCCTATTACTCTCCTTCTCTACCTGGAGGTCCAATGGGCATCTCAAATTTATCACATCCAAAACAGAGCTCCAGATTCTCTACCCATCCTCACGCTCCAATTTTCCCCACTTCAGGCAGCATCGTTCGCCCAGTTGCTCACGCCAAAACTCCACAGCCATCCTTCATTCTCTACTCCCTCACATCCCTCATCCAGAAGCCATCAGTAGTCCTGTTACTTCCACTTTCAACAATATAGCCCCAGACATAACCATTTTTCACATCCCGCCCAGCACAACTCTAGTTGATAATTCTGTCAGCCTCTACACTAGATTACTTGCAATGTCTCCTGTCTCCCTGTTTATACTATACTCTTGCCTTATTATCTAGAGTCTATTGTCCAGAGTAGACAGAGTTAACTTTAAAAAATGTAAATCAGATCCTATCACTCTTTGGCTCAAATCTTTCCTAGAGCTTCCTGTGGTAGTCAGAATAATGGCCCCAAAGATGTCCATATCACAGCCCCTGAAACTTGTGAATCTTGTCACCTTACGTGGCAAGGGGACTTTGTAAATGAGATTAAGTTAAGGATGCTGAGATGAGAAAGAAGAGTCAAAGGAGGCATGATGACAGACGCGGAGGCAGGAGCGGAGAAGCTGTGGGCCAAGGAGCACGGGCCACCTCTACGAGCTGGGAAAGGCAAGGGATGGGCCTCCAGAAGGCACACGCACTGCCAAAACTGGTTTTAGCCTTGTAAGCCCCATTTTGGACTTTTAACTTCCAAAGCAGTAAGATGATACATTGTGTTGTTTTAAGCCACTATCTGTAGTAATTTTTTACAGCAGCAATAGAAACTTGCACAGTTCACATAAGAACCGAATTCCCACTTTGGCTTATAAGACTGCCAGATGTGGCCTTTGGTGCCCTCTGTGACCCCATCTCTCAAAACCCTCCCCTCATTTTCCCTGCTTTGGCCCCTTTTCGTTTTCTCTGGTCTCTCAAACCGCTCAGGTTCATTCTGCACTTGGCTGCTTTCCTCGCAGCGCTTCCGCTGGTCCCATCTCCCACTTCTTCAGGTTTCTACTCAAATCTCCTCTCCCGGAGACCTTATCTGATATAAAATAGTGCCCCACCCCCAACCCTGTCATTCTCTTGCTGGTTACCCTGCTTTATTTTTCTTCATAGCGAGAGCACAATCTGAGTTTATATTCCACATTCATTATTTTAGGGTTTATTGTACGTAATAAACCCTAAGCTCCATGAAAGCAGGGTGTATATAGTTACACTATCCTCAGTGCCTGGGATAGGGCTCGAGAAACTCATTTAATCAGTAAACGTTTACTGAGGGCCTACTGTTACTAAGTACTCTTCTCAGTTCCACAGATGGGAAAAAAAAGACAAACAGCTCTACCCTCATGAAGCTTGCATCCCAATGGGGGGCAGGGGACTGCCAAACAATAGGTAAATAATATGTCATGATAACCACTATGGAGGAAACTGAGGCAGGGGACGGCGACTGGGTGGCTGAGATTTTATACAGGGTGGGCAGGAGGGACTTGTGCAGGAGGGGGTGTGAGCAGCCTTGAAGAGGTGAGGAAGTGAAGCACGCAGGGGTCTGAAGGGAAAGCTTTCCGAGCCGAGGGGAGGGCGAGGACATGGGGCCTGCGGCCTGCGGCAGGGGACCTGCAAGTCTGAGGCCTCGCCAGGAGGCTGCAGTGGGTAGAGCAGAGCGGCTGAGGGGCGGGTAGTCAGAGATGGTCAGACAGCCATCAGGGGACTTGATCACGTGGGTCTGCTAAGGCCTTCGGTTTACAGGTGACAAGCTTTTGTAGCGTTTTGAGTAGAAAAGCGACAGGATATAGTTTAGTTTCTTTCTTTTTCTTATTTTAGGTGAGACAACCCTTGACTGACCTCATAGGTTGCAAGGACCCTGTCAGCTTACAATCTCTTATTTTAAATTTTTTTTTACAACTCAGAATCTGGTCTTCCTAGGTGGCCTCCCATCCAAGTACTAACCAGGCCCGACCCTGCTTGGCTTCAGAGATCAGACGGGATTAGGCTTGTTCAGGGTGGCATGGCCGTAGACTATAGTTTAGTTTCAAAAGGATCACTTGTGTCTGTGTACTGAGAGCACTTTTCAGAGAAAGGGTGAAGGAAGGAAGCCAGTTAGGAAGCGACAACAACAGTCCAGGTGAGGTGATGGTGGCATTATTACCTACACACAAATGCTCCAAACTACACACAGAATCCTCGGAGCAGTCTTCTCTGACAAGGCTCCTCCCCTCCCCTGGACTAGAAACCCCTCCTTCATTCTTCCCAATTCCCTCGTCTTATTCCACATTGCGCCACTGATGACGGCACACTGTCACTGTGTCTACACCAGACACTCAAGACTGTCAGCGCTGTGAGCTCGGGAATTCCAGCTTAGCCTCTCAGCACCTGCCACTGCCCAATCCATGGCAGGTGCTCAACCGAAGTGCTCCTCATGCTTAAACTCCAACTCAAAGTCCAAGAATTCCTGGCTTCATGTAAAAATTCTATAACTACAAGGTCATAACACTATGTTAGTTAAGTCTCTCTTCAGAAATTCTCACCATAGCGTTTTACATGCCTGTGCACAAGTGTATTGCTAGTCACCTGTGTGCCTAGAGACCTTTTTATGTTCTGTTTTGTTTTAAATCCTCTTGAGATACATATATCATGCCTGATTCAAAGTGGGGTTTTAGGCAGCTCATGCGGTTTAAGTCTGCGGGAGAAATGAAGAAATTCCCCATGTCTTACCTTCTGAGTGCTTCTTCTTGGTGTGGTAGGCCAGGGCGGAGGCCTGCGTGAAGGTCATGAGGCAGTGCTTGCACATGAACGGGCGGTCCCCAGTGTGAAGGCGAAGGTGGTTCTTCAGAGTAGAATTGGCTGCGAACTTTGCCCCACACTCTTCACAGGAGAAAGGCTTCTCGTCAAAGTGCTCGGTCAGTTTGTGGTACTGCATGCCTAGGGAAGCCATGCCAGGGACCAGAAAGATACTGGTAATCAGTATCATGAAGCCAGCATGAGGATACGTCACACAGCACTGTCTCAGGCCAGGCCTCGAGAGGAAACACAGTATGAACCAGAGGATGCCGGGCCATGCTCGCTTTGACTTCACATAGCTGCTCATCTCATACCCATGCGGCCCATCTGCCCCAAAAGTCACCTTGGTCCCACTCATGGTTTAATTAGGCATGAAGTGTCGGGGGTTTAAATTTTCCATCCAAGCTCGCTCGCTCTCTCTCTCTCTCTCTCTCTCAATTAAATAGGACCCAGTCACCCCAAAAGAGTAAAATGAAACTCACTTTTATGTTTCATTAGGTTTATCCAACATCTGGGGCAAGGGAAAATAATTCTGACTTTGCATCCCATGGCTTCCATGACTCTTGTTCATTATCAAGACATAGGTGATGCACGGAGGCCTAATAGTCGATTACTAAGGAGCTAACGGCCGCAACTCACTGAGTACTAACTCTACTGTAGGCACTGTACAAGGTGTTTAGCTCTATTATCTTAAATCTCTATAATCTGAAAAAGTAGGTGGTATCAGGGCTCCTTTTAACGGATGGGAAATTAAAGTTCAAAGAGCTGATCTCAAAGCTCTGCTCTTCTCCAAACATTACCCTGCCTCTGTAGGAACCGGCTCTATTTTCTAAGCCCATCCACGGCTCTTACTGCATAAAACTAGAGGCCAGGCCTGGAATCCAAAGTACAATATCCAGAATTATCCTCGATTACTTTGCCTTCTTGAAAGTACCTGAGGCATGAGCAAATTCTCTTCCGCAGAGATCACATGTCACTGGAAGCCTCTTTTTCTTCTTCTTGGGGACCTCAGGCTCTCCGCCTGCACCATGGGCCTCCAGCTGATGTTTCTCCAGCTCTTTCTTAGAATCCTTGGTCTCGTTACACTCCTTACACTGCACCTGTTTGCTCCTGGCCACCCGGCAGCGCTTCATGTGCACCTTTAGGCGGCAGTAGAAATGGAAGCTTTTGTCACAGGCCTTACAGATGAAGCTCTTCTTGGCAGAGTCTGGGGAGGCAGAAGCGTCCTTCTCTTGCTGTTCTGGCAAGGAACTAGTCTCTCCTTGATCTTTCTGTTTTCCAGACTGGCGGTCTTCCTCAGCTGGCTCAGCTGCCTTTTCATCTGCTTTGTTGTTGGCTTCAAGGTGAAATTTATTACTCACCTTCCATCTTTCCTTCTCTCCATTTTCCTGAGTAAGAAAACCTGCATAGGAGAGAAATCTCATGGCTCTGGGAATTCTCTCTGTGTCTACTTTGCTTTCTAACTTTTCTTCTTAAGAGGAGAATGTAGACTACTTTGAGACCCTCATAAAACTCTGAAGCATTATCACTACCATCTTTACTTTCTGATTTACACAAAGAGCATCATGTTATGTCTATGTCTGTGACTATTCTAAGTACTGAAAGCATATGAAATAAATAAGGTAGCGATACATTAATTCAAATGACCTACTGCCTCTTCTCTCCAACAAGGAAACCAGCTGGGGGCCTGAGAGGCCCCCGCCTCACCCCGTTTCTCACCAGTGAATGCCAGCTCTTGCAGGACAGTCTGCAGGCCTGGGAAAGATCTGTGGATGCTGCACAGGAGGTGACATATCTCCGCAGCTGAGACGGCTTTTTCCTTGGCTCTGCTCAGCACTGCTCTCAGGAGTACTTGAGGGCTGGTTGTCTCACAGGAAATGCTCAAAATCTAAATGAACACCAAGAGAGGAAGATTTGTGTTTAATATCAGATTTTCTAGATGGTTTTCAACTTTTAAAAAAGCTAACTTCAGGAAGGCATTGCTCCATATCCATAACAAGTTTACATTTCTTGTGATAAATGTAGTGGAGAGCCCTCTTTCCCAAAGAACAGGGAAAGTAACAAAATAAAGAAAAAGGAGGCACATGTGAAGACGAATGTGCATGGAAGCATTAAGCATTTTCTATGAGAAATATCTTCTCAGAAACCAAAGAACTTTTCTACATCTTAATATTAAAAGACTGCAAAACTGTAGGATTTGGTTGTTGATGTTTTTGTCTTGAAGATCAAAATAATTTTTCATAATTATCTCAATGTCTGAAAGTAATTCTGCATGATCAGTGGCTTCACATTTTTAATACTTAGATGTACCCTTTAAACACCATTTTCTTTCATAAAGAAACCCAGCTTTTTAAAGAAGGTTCAAATAGGGGCTTTAAAGAGGCCAAGAATATTATTTCAAAGCCGTCCTCTTTTAGAATGTTAAAGCTATCAGCAGAAAGAGTCAGAACACTGAGAAAATAAAGCTAAACCATCCACAGATGGCCAAATGGAATTTTCATTTTGGAAGACATTTTATTTCTGCTCTTTTCAAGTCTATCTAAATAAACCTGTTGTCCCTCGAGGCAGGCATGAGACTAATTAGTGAGGCTAAAACTGATCAACTGCAGAAGCCCTATCTCCGAAGTATGTGGCATGCTGGAGAGAATCTAGCAGATGAATCCTTCCTCTGAAGGCCACAGAAATGAGTGCCATCTTCTTCCTATCTGAGAGTCAGACTAAGGTGGGGCTTTCACCTATGTGAACAGTGAGAAACCAGCCCTCTGCACACCTTCCATACCTCCTTGGATCAAAAGGCACTATAGGTGAATCTGTAATTTAATTTTATGTTCCTTTATAATTCTTCCCTACTCAAGCTGCACATGCTCCTGGACTGGACATCATGAATTCTCTCCCAGCTTCCACCTGGTTTTTCTGGGATGCTGGCCACACTGTGAGAATCTTTACAGAAAATGAGTTGGCACTATTTGCTACCCCATATGGGCAAAAGCTTTGTTCTATGTTTATCTTGGCTCTTTCTAGAAGCCAGAATGGAGCATGTAATAAGACCATTTTTCTTTCTTTCCTCTATAAGAAATTGCTTCTTAAAACATGTTAGAGAACAGTATCATGGCTCTCTTTGAGTTTACCAATGTTTTAGACAAGTGGAATAAATCTAGGTGTGAGTCATATGAACCTGGGTTCAAATTCTGTCTTCATCTCTGACCAGCTGGAGCATCCTAGACACGTTACCGAACCCTTGGGAGCCTCACTTCCCTTAGCTGTAAAATGTGGACGACATCATCTGTCACTTAGCCTTGGGAAGATTAAAAGTGCAAAAGTATTGTGAACTGCAGAGGGCTCAGTACACAGCAGGAGTTGGTTCTTCCCTTAGGAGTGAGGCAGTCCCAGGCACCAACTCTGTCGAACTCTCTAAAATAAAGTGTTTTGTTTGTTTGTTTGTTTGTTTTTTATTCCCACCATACCTCTTTCACAGTCTCTGCCAGGTGCTCTTCCTCTGAGGCAAAGCCCTTGACTTCAAGCCTGTGTTGGATGGCCTCTAGGATTGATTTGTGATGCTTCAGCATGGTTTCTAAGGCAGCACTTTCTGGGGCAGTCACTGAAAGAAAGGGAGATTGAAAATTCATTAGTAAAACGACGAGCACCATTTTTTCCCTTCGCCTTTTCTCAATTCGACTCTTCACAATGAGAATACACTTTACCTACCTCCTACCTGGTGTTGGGAGTGAGGAAAATAGCAAATAGCACTGCACCTAGAGTATAATTACTGGTATAAGCTTAGAATACTTACTGCATATTTTATTAAAAAAGGTTTACCCTCTTGAATGAAATTGCCAGTCCTTACGTGCAATGGTAGGGCTGCGGAAGACTGCCGTCGAGAGCTCTTTTTGTTTTCTGGGAAGCCTGACAATAATCTCTAGTGGGAGCAAAGCTATGACAGAGGCCGGGTCACCTACCTGCCCGGAAGAAAGCGTCGGCACCGGGCTCCCTTCGTATTTCCTCCATGAGCAGGTTCAACGGGCAGTTCTTTGTCTCCTGAGCCACCAGCAGCAGTTGCCAAATGGCGGTTGCAGAGAGAGTCTGCTTTTCTAGAACTGCTGACAGCAAAGAACTGAAACCACTCGAACCAGAGTCACGTTTCACAAGCTTCTCCATGACCTTCAAGATGCAGCACAAACGAACACATAAGGGACTTCCGAGCTGCCGGCCCAGCCACAGAGCTCCAAGTCTGAGTACTGGGTTACAGGGCACATATTTCTGCAGAGGGAGTTTTTCAACATCCTACACCTCTCTCAACCTGAGAGATTTCTATATACAACAAAGTTCTATACCCCTTCTTTTGAATGCCTTTCCTTATTAATGCAGAAATTACAACTATCCTACTTGTCACTGCCATAAAAACTGAATCACCTTTTTTTTTCTACTAACCCCTTAGCATTTCTCAACATATTTATATATATACATGCATCATTTTTCGTACTATCTCATTTGACCCTCTCCCTCCCTTTTTTTCTCCCTCTTACCTCTCTTTCTCCAGGGGCTAACCTCTTCATATTTGGGATCATTTTCAGTAACATCTGGTTGTCTGTGAAAATCTCAGAGAGGTTTTCGTGATACCGTCTCAATAGCTCAGTCCCATAATTCTCAGGGCTTGCTTGGACTGTAAAGATAATGACAAAAACAATAATGTTCACTGGAACGAAACCTCCTTAAGGGCTTCTCCTACAGAAGACCAGGGGAGTTGCAAACGAGAGAGGAAGAGAGATCAGCCAAGAGCTCTGTCTCTGCTGGAGAGCAAGTTCAGCTCCTGGCTTGGGGCCTCATACACATGTGTATGATCTCCTTCGGTCTACCCTTAATCACTCAGTGCTTCAGGGTCACAAAACCACTAAGCCTTTCAGAGTTAGTGCACGGTGGTAGAAGCTAGCGATTACTCAACGGGAGGGTAATTAGAAGGCTGCACTTGTAAGAGATTCAGATGTACTGATTCAAGGGGTGTTAGTCATCAAGCCTGAGGTAAAGGAACCATGTGGTGGTCCAAAATGCAGGCAGGCATGAGTCATGAGTCCAGACTGTGGCAGTGAAGGTGACCCACTGTTCTTCTGTTTATATGCCCTTTGAGCCAATCTGCAAGTACTCTCTTTTAAGAGGACATATTTATTTGAAAGAAATAAAAAATCAACACCATCAGGCGTTTCCCTTAGCTTTGCAGATATTTTAAAATTTATTCTCCTTTGGCACAGTAAGTCTACTTCTGGGAATCTAACCTTAAGAAATGATCTGAAGGCAAAAAAATAAAAATAAAAAATCTATGTACCAAGGTATCTGTCACTGTATATAGCTTGTGGTAATAATGATGATGATGATGAAGGTAATAACAGTATTTACTAAATGCCTATTATGTGCGAGGCACTATGCATGTATTATGTGATAGCAGCCACAAAAACGAATGTGACACGTACCATTCTTAGCTTCATTTCACAGTGGCAAGAATGAGGGTCAGAAAGCTTAAGTCACTTGCTTATGGTCACATAGCTACAAAACGAGTTAGGATGCAAACTCACGTGGTCTTCAGAGTCTTAACCATGATGCTACATGTGTCCCCACACAGGGGCATGAGTCATATGTCATACACATTCTTATGATGGAAAACTACGTAGCCTTCTCAAAAAATGGGATTATAAGGAGGAGATGGGATTATAATGTGGAGAATATTTATGTTATACTGTTAAACAGGAAAAATTATAAAATATGGTAGAGTATTTTAACATTATAAAAATAATGTGACTGATAAAATGTCAATGTGTGAATATTGATGTAATCCAGTAGTAGGATTTTAGGTTGTTTTCTTCCTAATTTTTCGAACTGTTCAAGTTCATATATGTGACTTTTATATGCTTCTGAAAAATATCTAGTCTCAAATGCTCTGGGATCAGGGAGAACTGGCTAGAGTTGGTGTTTTTCTAAGGAATGGGATATGGACTTGTTTCCCCAAAATGAATGGACATGAGGGGTAGTTAATTGTGGGAACTACTGGAACCAAACAGCACTTAAGTGGGATGGGGAAGCCAAGATTTGAGTTTTTGCTGTTCACATTTGTCAACATAACTTGTCAAAGCCTTATGAGCCCGACTGCTCCGTAGGCATTCACAGGTGACACATGACAGCCCTGGGGAAGCCACACTGTAACACACCCTGCACCACTGAAACATTATGAGGGAGCTTAATGAAGAGTAATCCTTGGATATCAGAACTTAACTCCAGAAATACTGAGAATCATTGATTTGTGACAGCTAGTTTCTGTTTTGCAATAGCATTTCTTAACATTATCTTATCTCCCCAGCATGGAACTAAAAGGTGTTTTGATTTTATGTAGGAGCGGTTCCAGTCCAGAGAGTCAACAATTAACTAGTACCTGGGGTGCCAGGCAAAGTGGCTAATTTCTGCAAATTCTCCAGCAGAAGGCCCAAGTTCGGGAACGTCTTCTTCACAGCCTGGAGGAGTTTTACCAAACTCTCAGCAGTCAGGGTCTTCTCTTCAGACATTCTGTGCAACAAATTTTCTATTGCCTCCTTGGGCGTTCCTCCCTCACAGCAATTCAGAATCACCTGCGGTGGCAAGCAATCAACCAGACACCAGTTACTGGCAATTCTAAGTGTATCTGAGACACCACTGGAAAACACTGCAAGATGGCATTACGAGATGCCCTAGCTCCAGCTCCTTCTCTGCTGGTCTCTAGTGTTACTTTTTTTCATAGTCTCTTCCTTAGTCTGTTTCAATAAAAATCCAAAACATTTTCCAAATAGATAGCTCTATGAAAATCAATCTTTCTCAATTGTAGGTCTATATACATTTTTTGCCTCCAACAGTTGCATTTTGTGAAAATATTCTTACACTTCAGCCTGTATGGAAGAGCAAGTGGCTTATATCTAACCTGATTCTTTAGATTTAGTTTGTTCAGACATAAGATTGAGAAATAGACTGCCAATTAATTAATACAAGTTAAAGTGTTTTTCGATCTCTGTTCAGTAAAGTACATGAGGTTGCAATTTCAGAGCAATACTATTATTTCACTTCTTTGTATTTTATTTGCATAGCAACTGGAATACCCAAATAATTTACACATTAGTCTGTGGATCTAAAATAACAGATTTAAAGTATATTTATGGATTATTTTTCTTGTGGATTCTTTATTATCTGTCCTTCTCATTCTCAATGGCACACACTTCAGTTCCAGTCATCATCCCACAATTCCATTCTCTGTTCTTCTTTGATGGGTTAGAAGATGTTCTAAGGCCAGAGGGCACATGGCTCCCGTAGAAGGTTGAAAAATAAAACACATGACAGCTATTTTACAGATATTTTCCTATTACAATAGAACTATTAATGGATTGTGACTCAATATGCATAACTTGGCTCTTATGGAACTGATTATGCAGGGGATTATTCGATACATATAATCTACAGATGCACAGAACTGAGTTTTGAGTTGTCCTTCGGGAAAGTACCAGCTCTCAGGAGAAAGAGTAAAGCAGATCAGTCGTGGCAGCATGCCAGAGGATGTCATTATGAAATTAACTCCCATTTTAAAATAATGAATTTTGCAACAAAACCAAATTGGTTTTACATATATGAAAGGAATATCTACATTATATTTATGATAGGAATGTACATATTATAAATCAAGTTGTCATATTCCTTGTCAGTACAGAACATAGTCATTCTCTTAGTTAAGGTTTAATATACATTAATTTCTACTAAATGAATCACAATTTAAAATTTAAGAGCTTGTATCTAAAAACCATACTGATTTCAGTGCTATCTCTTAGTTCTTAAGCAATAACCTGATACATAATGAGGCGGCCAGACACCGTTAAGAGTAGAAATGGGTTTTAAAGCCAGACAGGCCTGGCTTGAACACCAGTTCTAAAATTTATTGCCTGTGTGAGCTTGGACGAGTTATTTAATTCTTTGAACTTTATCTTCATCACCTGTAAAAAAAATAACTATACCACACCTCTTGCACAGTTTTTATGAGGATTCTGTAAAATGAAGTTACTATTTGTGGAAATCAGCATAACTCCTAGGCTGTGTGTGACCATTAATAAATGATAGTGGTTACCGATATTGTTAGGAAGCAGTATGTGCAGTATTTAAGAGAATGTGCTTTGTTTAGAAGTCTGGGTTCCAGTACTCCACAAGCAGCTACGTCTTTGGGTGAGCTGCTCAGCCTCCTCACATGTCTTGTTCCTTCATCTTTAAAAATTAGGGTAATATCCATGGCTTCATAAAGTTGCTACGAGGGTAGAATTTATATGCTTACAAGGTGCTCAGCATACTTCTTGACACACGGTAAGCAATAAATAAATGGAAGCTATAATAATTACTATTTTTGCATGTTTCTCATCCTGAAGACTTTCCTATTTGCCATTTCTTACAGAATTTGAGATATGTACAGATAAGCACCATGGTGCCTATGGTGAGCATCATTCCATAACAGAAAAATATTCCAAGAGGTGCAATTGCCTGTTCCCTGCGATGTCAAAACACTGTGGCTATTCGATCGACATGCACTTCCACACTTCTGTTTTATTATTTTGCTTCAATTTTCGTAAGAAGGAGTAGCTTAATGAAGCTCTGGTGGAATCCCAATCCGAAGGAGTGTTTTTGTGATTTATATCTAATTTAAGTTCTTCTGCTTCAGCCCTTTCTGTCAAGTAAACTGAAAGTGACAGAAGAAAATGACAGTGTGGTCTATTTGGCTGCAGAGAACGAGACTGAGTTTGGGCTGTACCTATAAACGCTGTTTTACCAAGATAATGAAACAGCTCAAAGGACACGTTCGATCCAGCTAATAAGGAAAAGGTTTGAATAAGTAATTGAATAAAATCACTAAGGGAATCAGGTACCTCTGGAGCTATAAGCAACTTACTTTAACTGAGTCCCTGAAAGTATACTTAATCTCAAGTCTAAGAAGAAAACAGGGGTTTAACCTTAATATTGTGTATTATCTTTCTCTAAGAAGTTCAGAGGAGTTAAAAAAAATTGTTTTTTTTTAGATGCCTACAGCGCCTGGTCTTCCTATGTGGTCTTCCATCCAAGTACTAACTAGGTTTGACCCTGCTTAGCTTCTGAAATCAGACGAGATAGGACATGTTCAGGGTGGCGTGGCTGCAGTAAAATTTTTAAAACACAGTTATTTTGCAAAACAAAATTGAGATTAAAGATTATTCCATTTTACATGAAAAAACAGCAACACAAGATTACTGAGAAAAAGAAAATCTAGAATCCAGTCTCACTATTAATGCAGTGCTTAGCCATTATGCCAGTGGTTTCTAAACATTTTCTCTCCTGAACATTTAAGCCACTTCCCACAGTTTTAAGAACTGGTGCCACAAAAGTTCTCTGTGCCTTATTCCTTCCTGCCAGATACAAAAATATTTTTAGCACAAAGTTGAAATCAATAACACCAACAAATACAGTTATCTAGTTGACTTGAAAAGTCATGCCAGCAGTTTCATGAGGATTTTAGTAGCTAGCTGGTAGGAGAGTAAATTGGTATAACCTTCTTGAAGGACAATTTGGCAACATATATCAAGCACTTGAAAAATTTATACTATTCCAAAATCCTACTTCTTAAAAATTAGCCTAAGGAAATAATTTTAGAAATATGCAAAGATTTGTGTACAAAAATGTTCTCTACAACATATTTATAATAGCAGAATACTGGAACAAATGCCCAACAATAAAGAATTAATGAATTATAGTATGTCCATTGGACAGAATACCATACAGCTACCAAAATCCATATTGTTGGTATGGAAATGTATTCACAGCACAGTAAATAAAAAAGCACAAAACTGTATGATAACACCATTCCAGGATAATTCAAATGAGAAAAAGTGAGAGCACGCGCTCCAAAATGTTAGCAGTGATTATCTCTGAGTGATGAGATGGTGAGAGATTTGAATTTTTTTCTTTCTGCTTGTTTTCTCAATTTTCTACAGATGAACAATATATCATTTCTGTAAAGAGGAAAAGTGTCATAATAATTCCAAATGTAACTAGACACTTAACTCTTGGGACAACTAATTTATAATAAAAACTCACTGAGTCAGAGCAGGAACAGCCATCCATCCATGCATCTAACCATTTAATGCATGACTACGACATGCAAGCTGTTGCAAGTTACAGAGGCATGAATCAAGAATCTGAACTTCGAGGTGCTTACTGTATAGTATGTACAAGATACTGCAAGGTAAGAAGTGTTATGTACCACAAAAGAGGTAAAAAAAAAAAAAAAAAAGTGCTACATGAATTCAGAAGGGAGGGGGAGGCACTCGACACAGTTACCCTTTTCTCAGTGGCAGTCAGGGATTCCTCCTTGGCTGTTTCCAGGAACTCCGTAATAGGTCTCAGCTGTGTTACACATTGGATCAGGTCCTCTTTGTGTTCTAGTAACAGAACAGACAAGGTCTTTCCCTCCTCTGTGCTCCCTGGGGGAGAAAGCGTTAGAGACGCACAAGAGAAGCAGAGAAGCTAGTCAATTTGAAGAAAATGACAGCATGGTTTGTCAAGAGAGATCTAACGGAATAGTAAAGTGATTCTCAGCCTATTCTGAGGACCCAAATGCAGAATCTCTCTTTTTGGAGAGGAAAATACTTTATTATTCTGTTTAAACTCTATGAAAGGAAAAATGTTTCATTTATCTGTTGAAACACAAAGCTGCAGAGCCAGCCAGAGGTTAACTTCTAGTTGGCAAGGCCACTGCTTTGTACCTAACCCAAATGAGAGAAACTTCAGCCTTGAAAAGTGCTGTCAGTGAACCAGTTCACCCTGAGCACTCAAAACACCGATTTGGATGTGTGGCTTTTTGAAGGGCAGAAGAACGGTGGTTTTCTTCAACTTCAAGGTGTCAGACTAGTTTAGTTAACTAGGGGACAGAAATGGAGACTCACTCACATTTAGCTCGTACATACTTAACATGCAGCTTCTGGAATTATATGTAGAGTTTATGTGAAAATCACTTAACTAAGCCACTGAAGAAATGTAATCACCGGAGCAAATGGTACAGCATCTGCCCAGAATAAAACTCGGTGACTCAGGTGCATGGGGTTTTCTCCTACCTTTTGGCTGCACAGCTTCCACATCTTCTGGCTTTCTGCCTAACAGCGCTGTCTTTACTGCAGAATTAGAACCTTGGTACAGCCTCAACAGGGACACAACAGCCTGAACATCCAGGCTCTCTTCTCTTACTTTATCCAGGATTCTCCGGAATGCTGAATGTCCTTCCTTACCCTCAAGACATCCCATTATGGTCTGTGGAACAAGAGTAACAGAAAGAGAGATCAGCCAGGTACAAGAACCCCATGCTCCTTGGACTTGGCAAGTAAAACCCTCAATACTTCGATCCCCTCGTACTTCACCTTCCTGTGTGGACGTCTGGCATTACCACTGTCTCTGTACAACAATTCTCTAACTTCATCACACTGAAGCATTTTGGATACACACTCGCCTTTCTGACCACTCCTTTTCAGCCTTCCTCAATGGTTCTTCTTCCAAATCCATAACCATAAGCAGTAAGACTGGTCTCAACTCTTTTATTTTTTCTCTCTTTGTTCTCTCCTTTTTGGAAAGATCTCAAATGTATAGCCTTTACTGTCACCTTTATGCAGATACCCCTGAAAAATAGCTCTCCGATCCTGAACTCTGTGTTTAAATACAGAGCCACACAGTTTCTGCTAGATATGCCTGATTCTCCAGAGGTCTCAGCACCATATGTCTGAAACCAAACTCACCATCTTGGCTCTTCCAAACCTAGAGTACAAAAAATATCGACACTCCAGTGATAAAAGAAACAAAATTAGCATTCCTTTCCTTGGGCTGAAAGAGCATCTCTCATACAAATGAAAGGAAGGCCAACTGGAATGCAGGATTAATATTTCTATTTTGGCAATAATAAATTTATCTGGAAAAAATCTGGTAACCAAAACTTAATTTCATGTGTATACTCTTAGTATAGTCTTTGCATTTCTACTTGGCAAAACTATAAGCTAACTTTGATGTTTTTTACTGTCGATACTATAACAGAAAATAGAATTTTCTGAAGAGTCTTTAGAGAGCAAAAAGCTAAGGTTTTCTATATACAAAAACACACATACACACAATGAAAGGATCTCCTCAGTATCTACACTTTCAAAGTTCAGCTAGACAGTTATAAATTTTGGTAGTAATTATACACTTAAAATTTTTGTTTCGAGAGATTGTTTTTCTCCCCCTCCTCCCAAATAAACAGTATTTATAACTGAGTTAGATTTAGTTTGTTTCCTGATCACAGAATGGCTGCATAAAGCTCAATTAAACATTTTTTAAAGGTCCCTATGTATTTTGGTTATCTCTTAAAAGATAAAACATGGCAATCCTTATTAAGATTTTATTGGAATAAGTAACTCCCTTGAACTTATCTTGTCTCTATTTTAAAAATAATGAGATAAAGGCATCAACGGATTGCTTAATTCCCTTTAGTTTACTTATCCCATCATGCTTTTGTTGGCTGGCCTAAATCTCTTTAGAATGTCAGGGACAGCAGTAAGGACCTGAGGTAGGTGGTCTGCCTCTAAAATGGTTCTCAATATCCACGCTTCCAGGCACTTATGCCCTTTGGACTGAACCTAATGACTAAGGAAGATTATAGGACAAAAGTAACAGGATGCCACTTCTGAGGTTAGGTTCCTAGACTTCCATCTTGCCTGTGTGTGCGCTCTCACTCTCTCTGCCTTTGCTCTGGGCACCAGCTGCCTTGTTGTGAGCTGCCCTACAGAGAGGCCCACGTTGCAGGCAATTGATGTCTTTAGACAACACAGTCATGTGAGTGAGCTCAGAAAAAGCATGCCCCCAGGTGAGCCTTAAGATGTCTACAGCCCTGGCTGACACCCGAGGCAGCCCTGTGAAGAACCATGGGGCCAGGGACTCAGCTATGCTGTGTCTGGAGTCCTGACCCACAGAACGGGAGGTAATAAATGTTTGTTCTTTTAAGCTGCTACACCTTCCAATTTGTTACACAGCAACAGATAACCAATAAAGACTCACTCGCTGCTAATGCCCTTAGTAAACATGTTTCTTCCTCTTTATTTTCCTTTTCATTCCTTCCTTTCTTTAGTGCATCATAATTGATATAGCAAATAGCTATCTCATTCTATGCTTGGCCAGTTTTGTTCACCCGAAGCTCTCCAAATATCCCAAATCCACCTTTCTTAGCGTCTGATTTGTCTGGTGTTATCATGTGAGCCACTGGAGAAGAGACACTTTCATCAGTGGTGGCATCGGATATGCTTCTCATTATCCTCTCTGCTTTCTCCTCCTTTGCAGAACTGCTCGGCAGTGAAATTAAAACATTTGTTAACTTCGCTGCTCAGCAGTGATGCTAGCTAGGGTGACCATCTGGGGAGAGAAACAGGGGTGGGCTGATGAAAGGGCCAGGAGGGAGCAGTCTATTGCCTGGATGGCCCTGCTCTTCCTTCCAGAACCTACTGGGGACCTGTATCAGAGCCAGCGTTCATAACTGTTACTCCATCAGCTGCCCATGCTGCCTGGGGCTCCAGAGCGAAGTGAGCCCTTTTCTGAAATAGTGTATCTGCCTCAACAGAAGGGTATCACATATTGCTATGGGCTGGAGCTCACTGACGGCTACCATGTTACAGAACTCTAAGAGGTGAACCAAAACGGAGTTTTATTCTTCGACCATGCATTTGGAGCTCCTCTGATTCTTACAGTTAAAGACATGTCAATAAATTCCTATCAATTCATAGTCACATGTATAATCAATGCATTTTTGTCTGTAAAATATAGGTCGATATATTTAAAGATGGGACAGTTTCCTTTCTCTCTATTATATATGAAAAACCATTTAATCTTTCCCTTACACTCAGGTCTTTTAACTGAATTTACTTATTTTCCTGTTTGCCTGCTGCTTTCAGATGTGTTTGGGTGGCACTGTATTCTTGCTCACTCATGCTTCCCCTAAACGCCGAAGGCCACAGACCCCAAGAGCTCAACACCATCCCAGACACTGTGCCATCGACTTTGCCCCTCTCGTCAATCCTAGGAGGCATTACTATGACTAGTTAAATGAGAGTCCGAGAGGGGAAGCAACCTGCCCAAGGTCACTTGGCGAGTAGGCAGAGCAGCCTGGATGAAACACTGAACTCATTCATTTGACCTAGCACCCCTTTCTCTCAGTTCCATCTCCCAGATTTTGAGTGTAACCAAATCCATTTACACTGGATTCTACTGGGCTTACTGGAATCCACATCACTTTGAACACTATAGCAGTAGCCAGACGATCTGTAACATTTCTCTTGGTCTCAATTAGTATAGACTGGTACACAGTAGATGGTTAATAAACGCTTACCCTAATGTAATTTCCTTGCCATAAAAGCACTAGCCTTCTATCTGTGGCAGCAGATCTTAGACTTAATAACTAGGACAGAGGAGATGTGGAAAAACAACAGCTTATTTTCATCTCTCACAGACCTGCAAAATGAATCCTACTGACTACTTCTCAAGAGGGTCAGCCTACCCTGTTAGCAAACACAGTCTACGAAATACGAACCTGAACTTGACAAACCTCCAAAGCAGCGACATGGCTGAAAACATTAGATTCACAGAGGAGATGGGACTTAAGTGCCTTTGAAACAAAGTTGAAGGAGAAAAAAAATGCTACTACATCGTCAGCTTTGGGAGTCTTTCTAGAACGTGAGGTGAAAAGTGGATCAAACAGCAAGGAAATCAATAGTAGAAACAGTTATCTCCTTATTGTAGTGAAAGACTCACTTTGTTATATGCACAATTAATTAAAAGCAGGGACATGGCTAAGAATAAAGAAGACAAAAGTTCTGGCGTAGAAGCTGAAAAAAAGCCCGCGTCTGCCTTTTAAATAAAGATGTTACTCGGCTCAGCCAGAAAGCCTCTTAGGTCAGTATCTGCTTTTTCTAATGGGCAGGGGGTAGTATACTGAGATAAAGACAGGCAGAAGACACGTCCCCATCCCGGCACCCAGGAGACTTCCCCTTAATCAGTTCTGGCTTTGGCTTCACACAATTCGAGCAGCCCAGCCTCTTCTCATGTTGCTGCAATCATTGCTCAGGGAATGGCTTTGCCACCTCTCATCATTTATCTCAGGAAATAAAATAATCAAGACACTGGTTCATGGTGTCCTCTCTAATCTCAATGCAGGCCTGCTACACACCCTATATTCATTTTTCAGAAAAGGAAGAAGCTGGTCCATCTCAATCAGAACATCTCTCAAAAGCCTTACAACAAGTCTCAAAATCACACGTAACGGTGGATTATTTTTAATGTTAAGCTACCTCAAGTTATGTTATGACTGATTAACCAAATAACTTTCAACAACAAAAAACATTCAAAAAGATCATTGGGAGCTAAAAATGTATAAACAGAAAAACAACAACAAACAAATGAAACCCTCCAAACAATCTTTACAATTGTAGCTGAAATGTAGCATGCCATTCCAAGTGAACTGTTCTTAAATACACTGAAGACCTAAGTCTTTGGTGATTCCTATAGTTTGGTGACTTCTGCATAAACTTCTCCCCAAATTACACAGGTGGCAGAATTTCTTTGCTGTCAAGACATAATCTTTAAGGACAGGGATTAAGTCCTATTTATGTTTGTTTTCCTTGTAACCAGCTCAATGCCAGGCACATATCAGTTGCTCAGTAAATATGTGCTGAATCAAGGGGTAAGCCAAGAGTAATATTTGGGGAAAATGGGTATTCAGCAACCCCTCAAGACTTTGAGAGATGTTAGCATAGACACTGAGACACCCAGCATCATGCACTAAGAATTCTGTAAGCCATTAGTTTACCAGCAGTGATTCTCAAAACGTGGTTTAGAGATACCAAAACTGCAGCTCCTGAGGAACTTGCTAAAGATAGAGATTTCCAAGTTCTACCATAGCTTGAGAGAGAGAGGAGTAGGGCCTCAGTACAAAGCAGTACTTCCCTAACTCTGTATTTTATTTAATTTAATCCTATGTTCTTAAAGTATCTTCTTCCTTTTTCTTCCTGCAGCAAAAACATTTATTATGGAATATAACAGAATCAGTTTTAAATGCAGCCACCAAATGATTTGTGGAGCCCTTACTCTGACCTCTAAAACTGAGGAAGAAATAACATAAGCCTATAATGATCACCAACAGTGATTCAGTGTTCTTTCAAAGTACTATTAATGTTATTGCCATCAAAAGATTAGGACAAGAATTGGAGGGGAAAAAATGTTAAATGAACCCATGTACGGTAAATATTTTTGAGCACCTGTTACGTGCCAGACACTTTTAGGTACCAGTGTTAGGAAAAAAATGTGTAAGACACAGCTGAAATAAGTACAGAGGTGTCACTAATAATTTCAGTATTGCTGATCTAAGGAATGATGTTGCTCCTTTGGAGAGGAAGTCTTAAGAGAGAAAATAAAGAGGTGTGCCTACAGCTATCAAGGTAACGAACTAGTGACAAAAATGATGGATTGAACAGTTAAGAGGACATCCAAGTGCAAAAATATAAAACCATAATGTCCTTCAGCATAATTGGTACAAAGAGTACCAAGGATTTACAACCTGAAACTTCCCTAAGAGAATCATCTGCTTTAGCCCAGTCTTGTAAATAGCTTATCTCTCAAAACAACTTACAGCCGACTGTCAATTAACCATTGTTAAAATAAATACTTGACCTTGATTTATTTTTTTAAGCAACTTGCTATGTATCAGGGGTATGTTTAAATAATAGAAGGCATTTATTTCTTGGATTAATAGTAACTAACAAAACCTAAATTGCCTATGGCGATGTGGAAACCGCCAAATACTAGCCCACCAACCAGGTGAGCAAGCCTACGGGAGCAGAGCCCTCTCTGCCAGCACCTCGCAGAACGGAGACTCGGCTGGGAGAAAGAGGAGGCAAGGGGAGTTCTAAAGTGGCTGTGGAGTTACTCCTGCAAGGTCATGAGGAATTAGGTCGCAAGGAGCCCACTGATGGGGATGCGCCTTACTGAGATATTGAAGGAAAAAAACCTGTCAGCTAAGAAATAGAGCATGATAACTATTTGGCAGTTTCTGTCAGTCAGTAAAGCATTTATATATACATGGCATATACACATCATTTTTACCCTGTTGGGAGGCAATATTAACTCAACATGTAAGAGAACGGCTCAAAGTCAGAATGCTTAGGTTTGAATTCTTGCTCAGAGTCTTATAAGCTCTGTGACCTTGGCCAAGATATATCACATCTTTGAGACAGTTTTCTCATCTATAAAACAAGGCTGAAAAATAGTAAAATATGATTTCTGTGAGGATTAAATAACATATGTACCAAACATAGCACAATAAATGTTCAACGAATGTTCACCATTGTTTTGATGTCTGAAACCAGACATTGTGTTCCTAAAATTGGATGCAATTTACTATGTAAGTTTATATTACATCCTTTTTGTAGCATGTTTTCAGTGTTATTGTTTTTTTTTAATCCTTGATTAATCAGAGAAAATGGTATAATCAGTTAAATATTCGAGATCAAAACTGGCTATAAGTTGAGATTTACTTTGTAATTGAACTAGAATTTTGTTTTGAAAGCATCCTGCCTAGTACTTTGCAAGGCTGTCTTTTAGGGAATAAATGTCAAAAAAAAATTAAACTTTGAAAAAAAATTGAGACTCTGGGGTATTTTGCATTTTCATATTTCTGCCTCATATGGGAAGCACATCTGGTACCCTGAGAACACTAAACCAGCAAACAAAACTCATGGTACCTACCTTCTTCTGTGCATCGTTAATTTCTGAACATTCTTTTAGTTTATTTAAAACATCCTGGGTAACCAAGAGTGCATCTGAGAAGATATTTTCATTATCTAGAAGAAAATTCAACTGGTAGTGTTTCTTCTCATACTCTGAATATAAAGCAAAACAAAATAAAAAATCAATGATTCACTACTTAAAATGATTTTGAAAAGTTTCAGTTATCCGAGAAACTTTAGGTCACAGACTGCATTTATAATTGATGCCTAGTGCATCAGTTATGAGTAATAGAAAACATTGTCTCTAATAGCTTCCGGCTTTGTGCCATCCTCCCCCTAGTTAAAGCAATCGGTAAGTACAAAAAATGGTACATTGTTATTTCAATACTGCTTTTCTGCTCTGTAGTTCGGCTTCAGACTTCTAACACTCAAAAACACAGATACTTTTAAAAGAAGAATCTAATAGTGGTCTTTGGTAAATTTATCAATGAAACAAAAAAATTATAAAGATCATTGAATCTAGTAATTGACGAGAGATTACAAAACAACTATTACAGAATGTTACCTGGTTCTGTGCTCGCCTCCTTTGCCTTACTAAAGGCTTGTACAACAGGGGAAGGAGAACCAACTTGAGAGGTATGAGGAGCCTCCAATGGGACGTCCGCATCCCCCTGAATCTCCTGGGCAGTGGAAGGATCCACACTTATCTCTTGCGCAACTGTGTGGACTGCTTCCTGGGCCTCAGCCTTCACAGGGCCCCCTGCAGGGGTAGAACCCTCCAGGGAAGGATGCTCTCCAGAACCCTCTGAGGAGAGGATTTCTGCTTCAGGCTTCTCTGAGTCCTTTCTGAATGAGTCTGCCGATAGCACGGAGATATCCCTCACCACTTGACCCTGAACCGAGCAGTTGACAAGGCTGGTCAGAAGATTTTTACAGCTAACAGCCACATCGAACATCTGTAGGCTGTCGGCTAAGGAGATGATTTTGGAGAAGTTGTGCTTGCCCACAGGTAGTTTGCCAGTGTACATCATTTCTAACAAGAGAGCAAACTCCTCGGGGCTCACCACAGATGCATCGATGGAGATGGTGTCTGTGTTGTCCAGCAGGGTTTTGAACAGGAGGCTGGCAGCAGCCAGGACAAGTTTGTGGGCCCTGAAATAAATGGTACCAATTGAAATGGTGCAGTCACAGAACTGCTGCTCCTTGCACAGCGTGTAGAGCTGCTGCAGCAGCTGCCGGCTATAGTTGGGGAGCTCCATCGCATCAGCTCGGCGCCAAGGAGTTCTCTTCCTCCCTTCTTCCAGGACCCACTTTATGAGGTTCAGCACTAGATCCTAGAGAAAGCCCAAAAATGCCATGTTAATATTCTACAACACACAGGGAAATGCCTTGGATGAAATATTAGAACAAACAAATCAACAAAAAGGCAATTTACTTGATTATTCGACAAATGTTGCTCGAATAGTGAGAAGCACTGTGCCCGTATATGAAATTAATAATAATTATTATCACATGTTTAACTATATGAATGGGACTATACTTAGTGCTTTATCTGATCTTATTTGATCCTCACAAGAACTCAATGGAAAAGATACTGTAACTTCCCCATTTTACAAATGAGACTGAAATGCAAAGTGACCAGGAGAACCAGCCCAAGGGAGAACAGCCATTCAATGGCAGTCTGTATCACTGATTTCCAAGCTGTAAGTAACTACGGTGCTGTATGCATTCTTGCTCTCAGTGACTTCTCAGCCCACTGAAGGAGACAAATACACAAACAGGGACTTACAACACAATATCCTATCTTATTTTACCCACCTGCAGCACCAGACACGGGTCATCATTCCCTCTGTTTTAAAGTGCATTTTTCACTTGCTCTTGCTCTCTGGTTCTCCCACTGCCTCACTAGCCTTCTCAGTTTCCTTTGCTCAGACATCCTCTGTATCACGTTGGCCTCTAAAGCTTGGAGTGCTCCAGGACTCAGTCATCTCCCCTCTTATCTTCTCTCTCATCTGATACCCCACCTTTGAAATCTCTAAATGCTGACAGCTTTCAGATTTATATCTTGAGCTCAGACCTCTCCTCTGAACTCCATATGCCCACCTCCAACTATGCACTCAACATCTCCGACTGGAGGCCTGACAGAGTTCTTCAACTTATAGAATCCAAAATTCTATAAATTTAAGAGTCTAAAATTCTTCTACCAGCTTCCCCATTTCACAGAAATTCTGTCCTTCTAGTTGTTGAGACTAAAGACCTAGAAGTCGTCCTTATTCCCTCTTTTTTTCTCATACCCTTATCCA
This sequence comes from Rousettus aegyptiacus, assembly GCF_014176215.1. Lineage (NCBI taxonomy): Eukaryota > Metazoa > Chordata > Mammalia > Chiroptera > Pteropodidae > Rousettus > Rousettus aegyptiacus. The sequence continues at coordinate 13,536,477 of NW_023416284.1, read as the reverse complement.
ATCCTCCATAAATCTTGATGGTGCTACCTTCAAAATATATCCAAATCCAACCACTTATCACCTCCTCTACTGGCTCTACTCTAGTCAGTCCAAGCCGCCACCACCTTTTATCTGGATTGTTCTGGCAATCTCCTAACTGGCCTCCATGCTTCTGCCTCTTCTTAGCACTATCCCTACCCCACCCTATCTTCAACCCAGTAGTCAGAATGATCTTTCTAGCACATAGCCCGATCTTGTCATTTCTTTGCAAAAAGCCTCCATAGTTTTGGGCCCCACAGTAAAAACTAAAAGCCCAAGTTCTTATAATAGCCTACGATCCCTTCATGATCTGGCTGTCATTAGAAGGAATTGCAGGCTATTATACAATCCCTCTATGGCATCTACTACTCTGCCCCTCACCATTCTCTAAGCACACTGTCTTTCTTGCTGATCCTAAGACAAAGTGAGCATGATGCTCAAGGTTCCTTCACACAGGTGCACGGCTCACTCTCACCTCCATCAGGTCTCTGCTCAAAGGCCACATGTTCAGTGAGGCCTTTCCTGACCACGTTCTTTAAATAGCAACATCCTGTCCAATCTCAGAATATTCCACCCCTCTTACTCTATTTTTCATCACAGTATTTATTACCTACTGACATATTTTTACTTGTTTGTTATGGATCTCCCTTTGCTAGAATGTAAGCTCCATTAGGGACGGAACTTTTTTTTTTTTAATCATTTGCTATATCCCAGTACTTAAAATTCTGCCTAACACAAATATTGTTGGTTAGTTGATGGAATGACTAAATGAATGGGAAGGAAACGTAATGACAGTTACATCTAGAAACCCACTTTGGGGAAGAGGGGAGTCCAAGGGTTACACTAAGGTTTTGAGTGGGAGCTAACTGATGTCCTGTTAATAAATGAGTAGGCACTGCTAAGGTGGAAAGAGTGTGAGAAAAAAGGCTTTCCCAGCCCAGAAGGCTGCATGAAGCGCACAAGTCAGAAAACAAAACAGAGTAGCAGGAGGAGGTGGGATTGTAAGGAGTTCAGCAGCAGTGGAACATAAAGCAGGGGATAGGGAATGTCAGGAGATAAATCTGGAGAGGCAGGCAGGGGTTCTGGCCACAGAGAAATATATAGGCCAGGCTTAGGAGCTTGGATTTATCCTAAAGGCAATTAGGAGCCAGTGAAGGGTTTGAAGGGTTTTAAGCAGCAAAATCACATGGTCAGATATGCATTTTAAATATATGATCTAGATTAAGACATATACAGAATTTGAGGGAGATAATGCTAGAGACAGGTTCTATTACTGCAGGAGTTCAGAGAAAAAGCAGTGAGGGCTTTGACCAGGAAAAGTGGTAAGAGAAGAAAGAAGAGATAGCCAAAAATATTTAGTCAGCGTAACTGTCATGATTTAGGGTCTGAATGGATGAGAGAGACAACTCTCCGGGTTTCAGGTTTGGTGAGTGGGGGTAGATGGTGAGATGATCCAGATAATACAAGAGAAAGATAGTTTAGGGAAGAGGACATCTATATTTCAGTTTTAGGTTTGAGGATCTCATGCTAATAGCAAAACTGTATAATCTCACTTGTATAAAGAAAAAATACAGTAAGAAAGGGGTCTAGAGACATGTCAAAATAACACCGGTTGCCTTTATTAGCAAGATTATGCATGATGCCCTTTCTATTCCAACATTATTTCCTCATTTTCCACTTTTGAAACCGACAGATAAAAATAGAAAGAAAATATTTCCAAGTTCCAGTTTCTGGTCCGGCATTTAAGGAGCTTAGCAGTCATCATTTCGTCCTGTCAAGTAAAAAGCTGAACAAACACAAAAATCGACAACTCTTCTTAGATTCAACGGAGATGCGAAGTCAAAGGGCAAAACTGCTGCCCCCAAAACTGGAGAGGCAGACAAGCAGATGCAGAGAAGCGCAACTTCTCAGAGCAGAAACCCAGTAACAGAAACCTCCACAGGAACCAGTGCCAGACTAAGAAAACTGAACTGAAACTGATGAATCGCTGCAGGCTTGGTGTGGACAAGTCTGAGTGTTAAAAACTCCAGAGGGAACGAGTGATAATTTTGTGAGTTTTATCTCCAAGAGCACTACCAGGTTCTCATAGCGAATACTGAATAAAAAATTCCCTCCTTTTTCTGGGAGGGGGAGCAAGCAATTTTTAAATATACCATAGTATTTTATTCTTCTTAACAAAGCATACCCTCTGGAGAAACTATTTTACCAGTCTAACCTAACTGGGGGATGGGAAATATCCAACTTTTACCCATTTCAGCCATCCCATACCACCTAAGGATTGGGGGACTTCAGAAGCACTGGTGAGGTTCATAGTCCAGGGGCACGTGCTCACCAAAAGACTGAGACCTAATCATAGGTCTATAAACATTTTCTCCTCCCACACCCTATCAACCCCATCACTAAAGGCCTATATCCCACAGTTCTTTTTACCTAGTACTTTATGTCTACCTTTCATGGAAAAATTATAGGGCATACTAAAAAGTAAAAAACACAATTTGCAGAGACTGAGCAAACATTAGAACCACTGTCAGATATGTCAGGAATTATCAGGCAAGGAATTTTTTAAAACCAAGATTAATATGCTAGAGGCTTAAACTGAAAAAGTAGATGACATGCAAAAACTTCAAGGTCATGAATCTCAGTATTATCGAGATTTGTTCTTCCTAACCTGATCTACAGATTCAACACAATCCTAATCAAAATCCCAGCAAGTTATTTTGTGGATGTTATAAACAGATTCTAAAGTTTATATAGAGGGGCAAAATACCCAGAATAGCCAACACTATATTGAAGAAGAACAAGGGTGGCGGACTGACACCACTCAACTTGCAGACTTACTACATCTATAGTAACTAAGACAGTGTGGATTGGTGAAAGAGCAGATAAACTGACCCACAAAACTATAGACAACTAATCTTTGACAAAAGGAGCCATGACAACGTAATGGAGCAAAGATGGTATTTTCAATAAATGGTGATTGAACTGGACATCTACATGTTTAAAAAAATGAATTTAGACACAGACCTCACAGCCCTGATAAATCTAACTCAAAATGAATCATAGTCCTGAATATAAAATGCAAAACTCTAAAACTCCTTAAACAAAGGAGAAAACCTAGGTGAACTTGGTATGGCAACTGATTTTTAAATACAAAACCAGAGGCATGATCTCTGAAAGAAATAACTGATAAGCTGGACTTAATTATAATTTAGAAACTTCTGATCTATGAAAGACACTGTCAAGAGAATGAGAAGACAACCCATAGACTAGGAGAAAACATTTGCAAAAGACAAATCTAATAAAGGACTATCAACCAAAAGATACAAAGAACTCTTGAAACTCAACAATAAAAAAAACCTGCCTGATTAAAAAATGTACCAAAGACCTTAACAGACATCTCACCAAAGAAGATATACAGACTGACTGCAAGAAAGTATGTGAAAAGAAGTTCAACATTATATTTCCTTAGGGAATTGCAAATTAGAGCAACAATGTGATACCACTGCACACCTATTAGAATGGCCAAATCTAAAGCATTGATGACACCAAATGCACGAGGATGTGCAGCAATGGAAACTCTTATTCATTGCTGGTGAAAATGCAAAATGGTACAGCCATTTTGGAAGACTGATGAGCAGTTTCTTATAAAACTAAACGTATCCTTACCACATGATCCAGCAATAGCACTCCTTGTATTTACCCAAATGAACTGAAAACACGTCCATGCAAAAACCTGCACACAAATGTTTTTGTACAAGACACATAACTAGCAGCTCTTGGAAGCAATCAAGATGCTCTTCCATAGGTGAATGGATAAATAAACTGTGGTACATTCAGGAATGGAATATTACTCAGTACTGAAAAAAAAAGGAGCTATTAAACCATGGATAGACATGGAGGAAACTTAGATGCATATTACTTAGTATAAGAAGCTAATCCGAAGGCTATATACTATATAAACCCAACTAAATGACATTCTGGAAAAGGCAAAACTATGGAGTCAGTCATGAGATCAGTGGTTGCCAGTGGCTGGGGTGAGGGCGAGATGATTAGGTAAAGCATAGATTTTCAGTGAAACTATTCTGTGTCATTTTACAATGGTGGATTCATGCATTATGCTTGAGTCATGATCTACGAAATGTACAATACCAAAAGTATACCCTAATGAAACCTATGGACTGTGGGTGATAATGATACACCAGTGCAGGTTCACTGATTATAACAAATGTGTCACTGTGGTGTGAGACTTTAGGGACGGTTGTACATGTATGGGAAATCTCTACTTTCCTCTCGTTTTTGCTGAAAACTTAAAACTGCTCTAAAAATAAAGTTCATTTATTTAAAAAATTTCCTAAAATGAAAGTAAAATTTTCAGCTCTGATCAACCTGTAAACCCTGTCTAATAATACCATGGTATCTAACGTCATAGGGCATTCACGAATTCATAAAATACTTTTACTTTACTAAAAGAGTATTTCTGAGGACATCCAGCCCTACTGTTTGAGAAGTTGGTCTTAATACTTGCATTACAAAAATGCATACTTTTAAAAAACAGATAAAGAAACTGTGGCTTAGGAGCTAACTGACTTGCTGTAATAGTAGCAGCAGTAGAAGCAGGACTGGCATCTGTATCTCCTGGTACTTGTGGAAAACAGAAAAAAAATTCTATGAGACTCAGAGCAGGCCAAGAGTAGAAGCTATCTTTACAAGAAAGGAGATGGTTTTGAAAAATTGTAAATTAACTTATTTTAATATCTGAGAAAAATCAGAATAATTCAATTTGTAAATAACACAAAACATAAACCACTAAATAGGCACCAATGTGGTTTTTCTAAAGAACAAATTATAGCAGCAAATGTGGTTTTTTCCCCGAAAAGAAGACATAAGCCTTACGAATTACAGTAAATCAAAACTTATCTAGACATACATTAGATCTTTCTAAACATTCTTATTAATAAGAAACAAGTGGTTGAAATTATATTTTCAGAACAAACTAAAACTTACTTAAAATGTAGTTTGGTCATTTTTCTGGGGTAAATATTCACACTTTTTTATGAGATTAAGAAATAAGAAGATATATCAATGGCCCAAAGGGAGGTATTTTGAGCATTAACTATAGGACCTTGTGGTCAGAGCTATTTCATATTTTTGTTAACAACTAAATTAGATTAAAAAATAATAGAATAACTTTAGCAGAATAAGCAACTGAGCAAGGTTTAAACAATTGAACAGAATTATGTGGCTTACCAACACATAGATAACAAAAACATGTGTATAAATTTGACCAATAAAAAGAGAATGGTGATAGTTAAGGTAGAAAACATTCAGGGGAGATCAAAAGATACTTCATGAATGTAAGCTGGCAATGTTGAAAGTTGAAATATTACTGAGTTCAATAGGAATACTAATTAAAGAACAGACTTTTGGCAAAATGGCACACCGAGCTGATGTAAATGGACCTTTTTTCCTACTACACACACAGAAATGCTGGCTAAAACAAAATAAAAATGCTTTATATATATTAACTCATTTTATCCAAACTTAAAAATAAAAAAAAAGGTGGGGGTGGGGGGGCCGAGGCAGAATCCCCAGGCACCTGAAATGAAAGAGACATCAAAATCAAAGCCAGAATGGTAGACCATGGTGGTGCACGGGAGTTTCAAACTCCAATACAGGCCCTATTCTTGGAGGAAGAAAGCATTAAAGCTTGCATGAAGACTGGAAATATATTTTTAGGTGGGTGGAAAGCGGGGGAGTTGGAACTGAGGCCCTTGCATAAAACAGCCTCAAATACCTATCCCTCCTTGATATGCAGTCTGAAAGATCTCTGCCCACTGGCTCAGGGAACAGCAATAAAAGTTGATAATTATCTAGGCCTTGAGTAGGGGAAAAGGCACTCATAAGAAAGCTAAAATGTAGGCCTATGTCACAGAGGTGTAGGATCCAAATTTATACCCTGTATCATACAGGAATTCTGAGTTGAGAAATTAACATAAAAACGAGTCTTTGATATGCCACAGCAAAAAGAAAATGGAATACTTTCATAATGCAAGGCCCAGAGACTCACACCGGGAAAAAGAAAAACATAGAAAAGAACTCACTATTACAAACCAAATGTGAAAGGTCAATCTATAAAGACTAACAGCAGAAAATGTCAGAGGGTATTCCTGAGGGGTAGGGAAACTTCTTAAACAATACTCCCCACCACCAAAAAAAAAAGGGCAAAAAGATGAATTTGACTACATTGATATTAAAGGTTTCTGTCAAAGAAATCTGTAGATGTGATTAACAGACAAATGGACAAATGGTAGAACTAGGAGATAGTAGCCGCAAAGTTAAAAGGCAACAAGGATTTAACATCTAGACTATATAAGAAATTTCTACAAATCTTAGGGGAAAAAAAATGAAATCCAAGGAGAAAGATAGGCAAATGCTGTAACTAGGCAATGCAGAGGCACTTACTTAATTAGCAACAACTATAGTAACCGTGATCGTTACGATAGCAGCTAACATTTATTTTGATATCTATTGTATTCAGGAAGTGCTCTATATGCTTTATATATATTAACTCACGCTATCCTTTTAACAACCTGATGAGGTAGATGCTGTTATTACCCTCTTTTTACTGATGGGGAGACTGAGGCCCAGAGAGGTTGAGTAATTTTTCCAGTCTCACAGTAAAATGTGTAGAACATGTATATGCATCTAGTATACCAATGATGGGTATATAAATTGACATAGCTGTTCTGAAAAACATTCTGGTAATATTTAGTGAAATCTTCTGTGCATATATGCCTTATAACCCCGGGAATCATACTCCTGGATATATATCCTAGAAAAATTCTCACATCGATCCATAAGGAAACATGGCCAGAAAGATCACTGGGGCATTGTTTGTAGCAGGGAGATGAGATGCAATTCAGATGTCCATTGCTAAAAGAATGTAACTAAGTACGCAGGATGTATACTATAGAATATGGTGCATTAGAAAGAAGTAACAACTAGCTATTCAGACAGAAACATGACTAAATCTTTTTATTATTATTGTTATTAGTTTCAAGTATACAGTACATTGGTTAGACATTTATATAGTTTATAAAATGATCCCCCTGATTGCTCCTTCTCTCCTCTGGTTTTCCACCTAGCCAATATATTAATACTAACTGCATTCTCTACGCCTTGCTCCCCATCCTCAGGCCCATCTACTAACTACTAATTTGTGCTTCTTTAACCCTTCACCCCATTCTCCCAGCCCCTCAACCTCCCATCCCCTCTGTCTATCACCAAAGTATCCCCTATATTTGTGAGTCAGTTTTTGATTAGTGTGTTCTTTTTGTTCCTTAGATGACTTGATCTTAAATACCCGGTGCTGAATGAAAAAAAAAAAAAGAACTGTAATGAGATCTAGAATATAATACTATTTATATGTTAAAAAAACACAATCAAAACAGTACTACATAATACTTAAAGCCACATATGTATCCAAAGACATTCTAGGAATAAAATATTAAGTCACTGAAATTCATCGCTGATGAATTAAATATATTAGATACAGCTAAGGAGAAAATTAGTGATTAGGAAGAGAAGTTTGAGAAAATGACTCAAAAAGTAGCAGTGAGTTAAAAAAGAAACAGAAGAATGAAAGAGAAGTTAAAGGATATGGAAGACAGAATGAGAAGGTTGCACATGCATCTAACAGGTTTTCCAGATGGAGATGATGGAGACCGTACGGAAAAAGAAATTTGAATATATAATTACTGAGAATTTTCTAGAATTAAAGACAGATATGAAGCTTCAGAATGAAAAATCAAAATCGCAACACAGAAAAAAAATTGTAAGCAACCCAAGAGAAAAGATATTACTTACAAGAGAATGACAATTGCACTGATACAGACTTCTCATTAATAACAACAGGTGTGTAAAAAATGGAGTAAGTTTTCAAATATTAAGGAATATAAGAATAAACCGAGTATCTATATCCAGACTAAAGTAAAATCTTCAAACAAGAGACTCAGAGACTGTCACTGAAAGAATTACTGCAAGAAGGAACTGAACCAGAGATAGGATGTAAGAAAAGAAAAAGCAAGTAGCAAGCAAAGGAAATGCTGACCATATCCACTAGGAAAGTTAAAATCAGAAAGACTGACAACACCAAAATGCTGGTAAGGATGTGGAGTGACTCATACATTGCTGGTGGAAGTGTAAAATAGTACCACTACTTGGAAGAACTGTGTAGTGGTTTCTTATAGTAGAGAATGAACCACTGACACAGGCAAGAACATGGATAAATCTTAAAAATATTATGTTGAGTCAAAGCCAGGCACAAAAGAGTCCATATTATATGACTCGATTTATAGGAATTAGAAATATCTGATAAGAATCAGACAGTGGTTGTAGAGGTTATTGGGGTGGTACAGTGAAGGGAATTGAATGGAAAGACAAAAGAGAACTTTCTGGGAGAATGGAAATGTTCTACATCTTATTTTGAGTAGTTCTTAAAGTGTAGATATTTGTCAAAATTCTTAAAATAGCAAACGTAAGCTCATTGTACTACATGTACTATATCTCAATGAAAAGAAATTAAGAAATATGTTGACATACCTAAAATGTACTGACTGTTTCAAAACGGGCATGGGAAGGGGAGATTAAAAAACAAGGCAGAATAATGACAACCACAGTAGCTGCCACTTACTAAATGCTTACTATGTGCCAGGCACTGTTCTCAATGCTTCCATATATGAACTCACTTAATCCTTTCAACAACTCTATGAAGTAGGTGCTCTTATCACCCCCATTTTACAGACAAGAAAACTGTGGCACAGAGGGGTTACACGACTTGCCCAGGGTTATACACTAGTGTGCGGTAGAGCCAGGGTCCAAGCTCAGGCAGTCTGGCTCTGAGGTCTGTGTTTTAAAAAATCCACTGCCTCTCTGAAATTAAAATCTCAGCAACGTGGAAGATGAGAGAAGGAAGACTAGAGTGAGGGTGTTCTAAGAGCCAAGAGGATGACGAAAATAATGATTAACTTTAGCTTCCGTTAAGTGAAGTATGTATGTTAACAGGTAAGGATAGAAGGGAATAAAAGCTAAATAAATATTTGCAAACAAGAGTTATAAAAGGGAATAAGGAAAATGTGATTGATCTAATAGCATGTTGGAAAAGGGGAGGCAAAGAAAGTGTAGTAAATAGAAAACAACTAAAGACGGTAGAAATGAACCCAAATGTATTAGTAATCATGACAAAGAAGCAGATTAAACTTTCTTGTTAAAGGGCAGATTCTCTGATTGGATTTTTGAAAAACCAGCTAGAAATTGTTTGTAAGAGAATTAACATGGGGGGGGATTTACACTTAAAACAAAGCTTAGGTGTAGTAAATACTACATGTGTTAGCTGTTATTATTATTACCAAGAGAAGGTGTGAATCAGTCTCATGAAATGGTTCTGAAACTAGCCATCTGATATAACAGCTGAAGTATCTATCTGTAAATAAACTAACCACTCTCAGGCACAAAATACTATCGTTAAATAAATCTATATAATCATGAAGGATACACTAGTGATTTGGGGCTGCTGAATTATACTATAGAGGCTAAACTATACTTTGCTGATCTCACAACTGAAATGTAAAAGCCTCTAACATATATTTTACTGAGTTTACCCCTAACTCCCATTGCAAGGAAGTTAAATGGAGGAGAGAAAATATAGCACTAGATATAATGTCACTAAAGTGTGCTTTTCAGAGTTAAGAAACTAGAGTGGAAACACTGCATGTTGGACTCTCTAAGTAAATCCTATAGATTATCGTATGGAAGCAACCTAAATTATGTTATTAAGCACTTATTAAAGTTGCTAGGCTTAGGAAAATTGTCAAAGGTCCCAGGGGAAGAATATTTAAGCAACAAAAGAGCACTAGACAGATGAATGTTCCTCAAAGGAACAATATTAAAGCCTCAAGAAAAGACTATACTGATACAGAATAAAGATACTTAGAAAGAAAAATTTAATTGGTTGAACCAAGTGCTACAAAATGACCCAAAACACAAATGGGAATTCAACACAAAGTGAAAACTAGGCCAGCTTTCTAAAGGGAGCACAAAGAATATTTATTTATTTATTTACTTGCTTATTTATTTAAATTTTTATTCTGTCTACTGCCAAAAAGGAATCACAAGTTTGAGGATTCTTTAAGTTACAAAGAAATCATTGTCAGATACAGGACAAAAACCAAAAAATGTCAAAGTGAAAACTAAGTAATAGTTGTTAGAAAATGTGGAATGCCTTTAACGAACAAAGAGGAATATAAAGACTTACGGTTTCAATATGCATTGCTTAAGTAAATAAAATAGACGTTCTGAAATCCACAACTGCTGGTAATGCCCTTAGCATAGTACTTAAAGGACTTTGCTGCCACTACTGGAGAGTAAGAGGCTCTTTTCTGTGCCTCAGGAACTCGACCTGCGATTCCCTGATTTACTATACTTATTTTCCCATAAGTCTTCAGCCAGCAAAACACACGTCAACCAATAACTATTTATGAGTCAACTGCCTATTATTTACTCAGCCTATTGCTAGGTGTTAGGTGGGAGCCAAGTGAAATATAAAACAAGATCCTTGTCCACAGGGAGTCTGTAATAAAGTTGCCCCAACACTGGAAGGATCAAAAGCAGAACTCTTTTTTTTTAAAAAAAAAAAAAAAAAAAAAGCCTTAAGACAAGAAGAGGGACAGGAAGAGAAAGGGGAAAAACAAAACAAAACAAAATAGATTTATCCCGGTGAGTAGCAAGGAAAGGGAAGGAGCTGGAGGGGGTAAAGCAAGTTAGGTACAATTTCAACAGACAAGGGTGAGGAGGTAAAGACCTGTAGACAGGGAGAACCATGAACCCAGTTCCAGAAGAGGTACGCTTGGCATGTAGGCCGGAAATAATGCATGTGTGTGGGCAACTGGCGCTGCACCTGGAATTGGAAAATCATCTAATAAGTAGTTGCCATCATTACTATGGACACTAGGCTGGATATGATAGGTCTCTAAAAACACTCATGTAAGAGGAAATGAGGAGTATAAGGCTGCCTAGGTTAGGAAGGCCAGAAAACAAGCACAAGGTCTTATACTTGTTTTGAGGGAGGCCTTCTAAATGAGAAAACAGCACAATTAAAGCAGAGCTTTACCAGTGACAGGTGGGATAGACTAATAAGAAAAAAGTGACTAGTAATGGGAAGGAAGAATAGGGATCCTATACATACTGTCTAACGCTACACAATTGTTGGAGTTCCATGGAGCAGAAGCCAGACCTGCCTCTGCCTGAATCTCTGTATCAAGAGAGAACAGCCATTCTAATACTTGTTCTGGTTCCCCAAACGATTCTGCACTCTCCTTGGGGTACACATATCTCATGGTGTGAGACATGATCTGGTTCTTATTTTCTGGTGTGATGCAACCTGACTCCTTAAGTACTTTTTTTTTCTTTTTTACTATTGCTATCGATAATCCCTATCTCCTGAATAAAACTTTTACTTCTATCTTGAGGCCGGGCTCTGTTGGAACCAGAAAGCTGGACAGGACCTTGCTGAGCTCTATTCATTGCTTTCAGCAAACAGAAGTTCATTACTTTATCTATCACGTACTCTTGTCACATGACCAGATGACCTTAGTCCAATCTCTTCCCTTTTTAAGGGAGGAAACTGAGGTCCTGGGAGGCTGAGCTACTCTTTGATCTGAGTCAGCTTTAACCCTGTGGCTATTTAGTATCTCACAAACAACCAGAATCAGGTGAAATAACAGGCACTCTCAACATAATTAGAGCAAAGATCACACATTCAGAGACAAGAAATGGGGGCATTTTCTACACACAAAAAGATGATTTAAAATGTAAGGTATCTAAGGAATCGGCTAAGTTAAAAGAGAACCACTAGCAATTATTTCTGAGAACGCAAGGAGGATTGGTGAGGTTAGAAAAGGGTGACTGTAGCTTTCATCGGGCCCAGATTTCTCAAGTTCAAAGGCAGCCGTCATTTGGTCTCTTCTCTTACACTGAGGGCCTGAAAGGCAGCAATGTATAGTGTAAGGGATGGAGGTTTTTGTATTCGACACGTCTGGGTTTATGGTAGCATTTTTTCATATATATATATTCATTGTTATTCCTATTGTTATCATCACTACCATCATCATTCCATCCCGAATGCTAGTCTACTACTGTTCCAATCCCTGAGATTTGTAGCAATACCTGAATGGCCTGTGTGCTTTCCTGAAGTACATTTTGATCATTGGTAAATCCAGGTAGCCAGAACACCTTGGAAGAACTCCAGTACTGAAGATTCTAAAGTGGGTGAATCGGGCATAAAATCTACCTTTGGGGATTTGGAAGGCTATCCAGTGAGCTCTCTGGTAGACATCAAGTAGGGATGATGCTGAGATAATACCACCTTGCTTATATACTGGGATTTGCGCCTCATCATCTCCTGTACCCTCATTTTAAAGATAAACTCTAAGGCTCATAGATGCCAAATGCCTTAAGGGCCACAGAGCTAATAAGGGGCAGAACTGAGCTCAGGTCTCAATTCTCAAGTCATGGTTCTTTCCTTTATAATGTGAAGGCCACACTGGATGCCAAGCCTTATGTACCAGTTCTGCGGATAATTCTCTCTTCCAAGAGCTCAGTAGCTATTAAGAAGTATAGCTGTCAACTCCTGGTTACTTAACAAGTACACTTCAGTCTCACCCTGAGCCAACCACATCCACTGGTCAGGAAACCATATTTTTCTCAGTTATCAATTCATGTCTCACAATTGAGTTAGTCTTAATGACGTCCTGCTCTCTCTTTTCATATTCTACTGAATTATTTTAGAATGTTATTCATCAAATAACCATGAATAAGAGCTACTAATAATTAAGCATTCTATTGTTTCTTTTTACACTAACTCCTTTAATAGTAACAACTCAGCAAGACAGTTAAACTCAATTTACAAGTAAGTCTGACAGGGAAGAGGTTAAAGAACAGGCCCAAGGTCACATAACAAATCAGAAAGGAACTGAGATTTTTAATCCAGTTGGCCTGATCCTGAAGCTCACGCCCTTCTATCCACTAGAACATTTTCTCAAACTTTAATATGCTTAAGAATTACCTGGGAGTCTTGTCAAAGAAAAGATTCTGATCCAGAAGTTTTGGAGTGGGGTTTGAATTCTGTATTTCTAATAAGCTCCAGGTAATATGAATGCCGTTGGTCCAAGGAACCCTCTCTGAGATACAAAGGACTACACAACATTGCTTGTTCTCAAATGACATTTTTTCCCATCTAATTATTATATATTTAAGCAACACTTCACCTCTAAAAAGTCACAAGTCATCCTTAAATCTTTCCTTTTTGCACATATCCTTGGCTCAAGCCAGAAAAACGAACTCCAAATAGCTCTGGGAATAAAACCTACAAAATATGGAGGATTCCAATAACCAGGCTTTAGGTGAATAGCTTATATGGCCTGGCACCAACCCAAACTCCTTTAAGATGCATTCCAGCAACCTGGTCTTCCAGGACTAGTCAGCTTCCCTGGCTGCTGCCAAAATAACTAGAGGTCAAACTGCTCCTGATCTAGAGTGAACCTAACCTAGCTAAGCCTCTAAAGGCCTAGGATGGTACAGCCAATCAATAAATGTATGCTGAACTGAATACAGTGAAGAGATCTTGGCTCATGACACTATATATGACTTATTGTGACACCTTTTCTAGCCACTGTACCATCAGTCTTCCCCCACAGAATTAGATAATTCTACTTCCTCCTACCTGGATCCCCTGAAAACTTAAACAGCATTTCAAGGCCTGTATTCTCCTTCCTAGTAAAAAGTCTAAAATTAAGGCTCAACATTTGTGCCACCTCAACATCTGGTAAAATCAGGAAAGTCTCAAAGGGCTTAACCACAAATTCCACTACCCGCTCTGCTCCACGGACAAGGTCCCTTAGCCAAACAATTCTCCTTATCAAAGGGACCAGGTACAGTTTCTGCTTGTCCCTGAGTAGTGGAATTCAGTCCCCTCCCAGCACCCCCAATTATTCAAATAAGTCAATCACATCCTCTGGCAGAAACCAGGGGGCACTCCATCCTCTTAATACCGTAAAGTCTGCTTCCCACAGTCCCTGGTTCATCCGCTCCTGAGTGCAGGTGGTCTGGCATGGCAGGCCATGTCCTCTTCTGGGGCTAGGTGTATTTGCAACTAACAGAATGCTGTCAGTCTCATCTGTGTTATGTGTTCAGCCATAAGTCTAGGGATGGAATCCCTCCCTTATCAGCGGGGGTGATGAGGGGGTGATTAAAATATCTTATTTGCTCAATTTGCTGGTCTCTGCTCTTTGTCATATCCTTGAATCTCTTGAATGCCTTTGGCAAGGTCGTCAACTGCTCTGTGATAGTAATAATGTCCACCATTGTGCGAAGTACTGTCTACACACTTCCTATTTAATTCTCCTACCACCCCTGTGAGGTAGATATCATTATCTCTAATTTACAGATGAGGAAACTAATGTCCAACAAGATTATGCAACTCACCCAAGTATCATCAGAAAGCCTTTTAAGAATCACAGAGGAGACAACATGCTACATTCACTGGAAGCTTGGTGCATCTGTCTTTGCCATGGAAGTAAATGCCTGGCCCGCAGACTTGGCAGGCAGAGTTCAAGGGTCAATGTACACTGCACCAGCAGCACCAGCTGCCACTCTGTCTTGTTACCTCCATCACTGAGTTCCTGGACTCTTCCTTGGCTCCAGTCTCACTTTTAATATAGCTGGACTCAGCTCTGCCCTTGAGGTAACCTTGTGCAGGTACCTAACAGCACTGATCATGTGCTAATTTTTCAGTCTCTCTGAGAATGTAAGGAGTGCCCTCCTGTTGCTCCCACCCACAGGTTCTTCTGATGGTGCTCCAAACATCTATCTATAGCAGATCAGAACTACTCCTCCTTCCAGGAGCTTTCAACTCACTTCAAACTTATCCGCCTTCTCAGTCCCATCTAGGTCATCTACCTTACAACGGTTACACCAGAATTCAGTCCTCACCCCCTTTCCTTTTGTGCCCTCACCCACTCCTTCCTCCTTTGTCCTTCTTTCGCCTGTCATCAGGCCACTCTGCCAAACATCACTGATTAAAACTTAAAAAATTACTTACCAATACCAAACGTACACGAAGTGATTCCAGATCAGAAGGATAATAAAAATTAGAGAAGTCTGCAGCTACAATTATCCTTACAGGCTATATAATTCAGCCCCATCATTTTACAGATGAAGAAACTGATAGAAATTAAGTAACCTGCCATGTCATATATTTAGGTAATGGCAGGGCCAAACCCGGGACCCAGGTGTCTGGGCTTTGTAAGCCAGTACTTTAAAATACCAAACTCCTAAGCATACAAAATATGCCCTCGATGGGGAGGGCTTTCTATGTATCTCACAGACTGGCAGCCACCAGCACTAGGTGTGTGCATACAGCATATTTACTGTTTTTTTCCCTGAATGTTGATTAAATATCAACCATTAATAGCTCTTTCAGTAAGAAAATAATTATTCTTAAGCCATAAAACTGCCCAAAAGTACCTGAAGGAATACATGATTGCAAACTTCCCAAACTACTGTCATCAGTAGAACAGTATGTAGATTTGACTTAACAAAAACAAAACAAATTTTTTGAGTGACTAAGATATTTAAAAGATAATATAGTAATGACTATTTCACCAAGGTCAAGATGAAGGAGGCCTTTCTATGCATAAAGGAAACAGAAGAAATTCACAAATGACCAGTAGGTTTAGCTACATAAAAATTCAAACTTCCCCAAAAAACCATCATATGAAGTGAAAAATAACAGTTAATATTAGAATAGGAAGATCATAGAAATCAATAAGGAAACCCTTAATATTAAAAAAAATGTTTAATGGACAAAGAAAAACATAATTCACAAAATAAAAAGTCAATAAACTGATTAAAAAGTTTATTCTCATGAATAATTAAAGAATGTAAATTAAAACATTAATACTATTTGGGGACAATCAGACTGGAAAAATTTGCAGCAATAACATTTAATTGGGAAGCAGTGGTTTTAGACTATGGGCTCTGATTTGGCAGACTTCACTTCGAAGTCTAACTTGAACCGTTAGTGGTCGTGGACAAGCCACTTTAAGCACCGTGAACCTTACTGTCTTCAGAGTTTTGGTGTGACGATGAAATAATGCATCTGAATTGTTTTAGCAAAGTGCCTATCAACAGTAAATACTCATAAGTGTTCGCTGATATCACTATAAAAATATGACTTGCATTAATAATAACACATGGAAGGAAGCAACGAGACAGGTACACACACAGTACTGAGGGAAGTATAAACTGCTAAAAATCTTTCGGGGAAGTAATCTGTTCACCTAGAGCTATAAAAAATGTCCTTGGAGAAAGATGTGAGAATTTAGGGGAGTTGGGGAGAATATACTTTATGTGCACTATTTGAATGTTTTACCAGAATATGTTTACATTATCAGTTGCATAATGAAAGATAAATTTTAAAAATTAGAAGCCTGTGATAGAAGAAAAAAATTTTTAAACATTTATGCTTTTAGTCCCACTTGAATTAGGGATATAATGAAATAATGAATTAGAAATATAATGAAATATTTATGTATACTGTATTCAGGGCAATAGCATTAATGGGAAAAAACTAGAAACTTAGATGTATAATATGAGATTTTAAAGTAAATATGGAACACAGTCAAATCATGGAATATTAGGCTCTCTACATGGTACGCAAGTGACCAAAGAAAAAAATAAATTGGGACTTAATCAAATTTAAAACTTTTATGTATCAAAAGACGCTATTATGAAAGTAAAAAGACAACTCACAGAATGAGAACAAATATTCTCAAATCATATATCTGATAAGGGTCTAGCATCTGGAATATATAAATGCAATATTTCAGATTAGTATCTAGGATTCTTACAACTCAACAATAAAAGGACAAATAAGCCAATTTAAAAATGGGTGAAGAATATGAATAGATACCTCTTCGAAGAAAATATACAAAATGGCCAATAGGCTTATGAAAAGATGCTTAAAAATCAGTAGTCATTAGAGAACTACAGATCAAAACCACAGTGAGATACCATTCCACACCCACCAGGATGCTATAAGAAAACAAACACAGAAAATACAAGTGTTGCTGAGGATGTGGAGAAATTGGAACCCTCATACATTGCTGGTGGGAATGTAAAACAGTGTGGCTGTTGTGGAAAAGTTTTGTTTGGCAGTTCCTCAAAAAGTTAAACACAGAGGTACTATATGACCCAGCAATCCCACTCCTAGGTATACACCCAAGAGAACTGGAAACAGATGTCTACACAAAAACTTGCATACTAATGTTGATTTGGCTGTTACTTAGCCAAAAAGTAGAAATAACTCAAGTGTCCATCAACTGAAAAATGGACAAAATGTTGTATATCTATAGAATGGAATACTATTCAGCGATAAAAATGAATGAAATCTTGATGTGCTACAACACTAGAAAACACTAAGTTACGTGAGAGGAATCAGATCCAAAAGACCACATAGCGTATGATTCCATTTATATGAAATATCCAGAACAGGTAAGTCCACAAACAGAAAGTGGCTTACTGGTTGCCGGACGCTGGGAGAGGGGATTTAGGAGTGAATGTTACAGGTATGGGGTGTTTTTCTGGAGCAATGAAAATATTATAGATTTGGAAAGTGGAGATGGTTACACAGACTTTCAAATTGTACACACTTTAAAACATTAAATTGTATGGTATATTAATTATATCTAGATAAATTTTTTGACTAGGCTCTTGAAGATTTTTAATAATGTGGGAAGATGCATTCAATATACTAAAAGGAAAAAAACATGGCTGTATATATATTTCAATTTGGTTTATGTATCAAAAGATATGTACATGCATATACACATTTGCATTTAAAAAGACAAAATATTTCAAAATGCTAATGGTGGTTATTCCTAGGTAGTGTCATTATGGGGAACTTATTTTCTTCTTCGTACATTTTCAAAACTTTCTGCAGTAAACAGGCATTATTTTTATAACCAGGAAATTTAAAAATAGAAACCTGGGTAGGTCCGTTTGGCTATAAAGCTAATGCCATTTCCAACATACCATTCACTCATTAACATTTATTTTACTTCTAATAGGTATCAAGCAAAGTTAATAAGATATAATCTCTGCCAGCGAAGAATTTACATAAATCCATGGACTGGGAAGGGGAAGAAAAATCCATATACTCTTGAGATCACATGTGATGTTGTCCAACTGCACAATTTTGGGGGGACGGGGCCCACGGCTGCCATGAGCAGCAGTGTGTCTTAGTGGTTAAAGGCCAGAGCTGGCATCAGACTACCTGGGTGTGAAGCTTGAACCTCCGGTTACAAACTGTGATCCTGAGAAAATCACTTAACCTTCGTGGGGCACAGTTTCCTCATCTACAAAATAGGAGTAATAATAGTACCTCTCTCACTGGGTTGTTAGATTAAATGAGTTAACACACTTAAAAGCGCCAGCACTAAGTGCTAGGGACATACTAAGTGCTCGATAAATTAATTAGCTGCTAGCTGCCCTTTCTGCCCGTCCCCCTCCCCATCATCGTCATCATCATCGTCATCATCGTCATCGTCATCGTCATCACCACCATCACGACCACCATCTCACCACCTGATTGTCAAGGAGGTAGAGATTAAGGATCACTAGCAAGGTCATTTTTCACATCTCAAAACTGGCAGCTGGCAGCTGATTCTTGATAAACCTTAATAACCATTACATTCAGCTAATCTCTTTTTCCAGATTCTTTCAATTTCTAATGGAACTCTTCTTTTGAGGCATCCTATAAAATACAATGAGGCAAAACATCAAACTGTGTCCTCTTATCTTTTGACTAATTCATAGAAACAAGTGATTTTTCAAGGCTATTAAAATGGAAGGAGGCTTTGAGAGACTGACCTGCCTTTCCTCCGCCTTTCTGGGCCATGCTAGTCTGATCTGGTAGTTCATCCAAGACGACTCTTGACAGGATAAACTGCGAAAGCTCCTAAGCAACACTGTCATCTAATGAGTGACTGGGGATAATGACTGCATTGCGCCTAATGTGACTCTTGGATCTGCAGTCGGAAGTCTCAACAAGCGATCATCGCTTCGGTGCTTTCACACCCAACCTCTTAGGTGTGAAAAAGGACCCTTGGCTTTGTCATTGGTACTGACAGCCATTTTGATCAGACCTGAAAATGTGAATGAATTCTGAGTTTTCATCAGCGTTATTATAAGAATACACTTTTCTTCAGCAGGGACTAAATCTGGACCACGACAGTAATGTAGTACCAAATTCCAAATTCAAAGATACTGCTCTAATGTAAAAATTGAAGAGTTCAGGCAACTGAAGAATACCCAACCAGGCTTTGGGACCCCAGGGGCTGTGTGCTTACAGTACAGGTTTGGAGCACAGCCTCTGGAGACAGACAGCTCAGGGGGTGAATCGCAGCTCTGCCCTTCTTACTAGCTGTATGACTTTAGGCAAGTTGCTTAACTCTTTGGGCCTCAGTTTCCTCCTATGTAAAATGGGGACAATATTAGTCCTTATCTCATGGGGTAGTTATAAGCAATAATAAGCTACTACATTGAAGTGAACATTTTAAACGCTCATCAAATGTTAGAGGAAGCATAAAAATACACCTGCCAATATATTCGTTTTTATAGTTCTTGGGTTGGGTGATCAATTCACAGATATACTTTTTAAAAATCACTCCATCTCATCATTTTATGTTACATATATATCTTCTATGTATGTCAAACATTACATGATTTTTTTTTTTTAAAGAAAAAAATTCTAGACAACCACATTACCAGTTTCATACAGAAGGTCTGAGCTGGGAGTCAGCTAGAAAAGGGGGAGAATGGAGAGGGTTGGGCTTCTCAGAACATAGATCACTGGGCTATAATCAGAGATTTCATACAAAGCCTTAAACTCACTGAAAATCAGGAGATACAAAGAACTTCTAAAATCACCTGGTCCAATTCCCACATTTTCTAGGCAAGAAAACAGAAGTGTTGAGAAGTAAAATGTTTTTAAGATCTTCCAGTTCACGAATGACAGAAATGAGACTCTTCCTGTTACCTATGTCTGAGCTACACAGTCTAAGTGCAAAGCAATGAGGAAGACATTTGGGAAAGGGGAAAAAGACAGACACAGTCTGGAAGAGTTCAGGTGGCAACCTGAACAATATGTAGCTAACATTTCTAAGATTTATTCTATCCCAGGCACTGTGCCAAGCACTTTGCATGGGTGGCCCTATATAATTTTTGCAAAACCTGTGAGGTAGTTACTATTATTAACTCCACTTTCAACTGCGAAAGTGGAGGCCTAGAGAGATTAAATGACTTCCCCAAATCACAAGGCCAGTGAGTGGCGGAGTCAGTAAATGAACCCATGCTGTTGGACTCCGGCGCTGGAACCTTTACCACACTGTACATTGCCCAAGCTTGAGAATTTAAACAGCAGTGAAGCTCTTGATCCTAAAGTCTTTCTCCTACTTTGCTGGTAACTTCTCTGTTCAGAGGCACTATAAAGATATACAGTTTATAAAAGTGGTTTTTTTAAGTAAGAGCACATGATTTAGAACCTACTTATTCTGTGCTACATGAGGCACCATATACACACTCCTCAAGCCCTCTGACTTGTCCAAGGCCACACAGCTGGTAATAGTGTGGCTAGGGTTTGCAGAGCCCTTGCTGGCCCAGCATGACTCCAAAGCCCCATTTCCCAGCCTCATCCATGGACAGTGTGTCCAGCAGATCTTTAGGGAGCTCTGCCAAAAGCCCGTAACTGAGGCTTGACACTGCACAGAGAAGAAATTCAGCATAATCCCTGCTCTTGAAGAGCTTATGGCACAGCTGGAAATAAGAGACCACTTTCAGCCTAAAATCCTTCTTTTCTTATACCTTTGTAGTTAAGCAGCAGAATCACTGAAGAGACTATGAACCCCAGCTTCCTGCAATCCTGTCCTATTACACTACTCAGATCGCCCAACCTTCAGTACCCTTCTGTGTACATTTCACAGATGAACTCCATTCTCTTCTCCTCCTAGTGCTGTAAGCTTTTTCTTTAGTCTTTGAATTATTTTCATCTCTTTCTTTCTCTCGTCCATCACCAGGGAGTGTGAAAAGAGGGTTAACTTAAGGAGCTAACAAAAAAAAAAAAATTGCAAAAGAGCCTAACTTCTCTGTTGTCTTTAACTTTGGGGAAGAGCCTATGGGATTCTATATAGAGTTTGTTCAAAAATGTTCAAAGGAAGACATGGAAAATTTCATCCTCAACATTTTGCTTGCCCGGGGAAAAAAAAAAAAGTCCAGAACTCTGGGGGCCAATTAGTCTGCTGTCTTAGACTCTGACCTTAGAAAGTCTCCCTCTGGTCTGAATCTGACTACTAGAGCTGAGGGCAGTTGACAGCAAAGTGCCAGCTATATGAGCAGCTGGCGTCTAGGGTGGCCAAATTTAATGACTGCCAGCACTTCAGCACAACATTCAGAAGTTATAGTACCACACCAATCTATGGGCTAAATGAATGAGTGGCAAGTTTCACTATTTAAATTTATAAGTTCCTACTACATTCCTGACATCATGCAAGGTAGGAGCACTCAAACCAGTGGTAGGCCTTTAAAAATCAACTAATATCAATTGCACTAATAAAACTAGACAAGAAGGCAAAGTGTGAACAGAGCACATAAGAATAATAATGAGAGGAGGGCTTATGTTTGCAAATGGTAGAAGTGAGGGCAGTATCTACGATATGAATTAGAAGGGAAGACTAATAAAATACTACCAGTTTGAGTTTAAGATTGGCTCTTGACTGTCTCCCTTTTGCTTTTCCTTTGGCCAGCTAGCGTTTAAAATTTGAAAAAAAAAAAAAAAATCTTAGTAAGGAGCTAAAAAAGAGTTAGGTTTTAAAGCTGACTTTAGCTTTGTAACCTTGAGTTACTTAACCTTTCAACACCTGTTTCCTCAAGTGTAAAATGGAGATAACATGTATACGGGAGTTCATAATGCTATTCTCACTCTGGTATTTTGTGATTTCCATAATAATTTTTTAAATGGGGATAAAAGTATCTATTGCTTAGCTGCTGTAAAGATTACAAGAAATAATCATGTAAAACACCTAGTCCAGTGCCTGGCACTTTATAGGTTCTTAATAAATGGTAACTGTAACTATTAATACCAACAGGATGTTTTTTTAAAGTTCCAGGATGGAGTTAAGGAGGAGAACAAAATACTATCGACCAGTGAATTAATGGCTGCAGAGTGTACTTATTGGTCTTAATACACTTCTCACTTCCATCCACTTTCATTTTCTTGTTACTGCTTTATTTATCCATTCGACGGCTAGGTGCTGATTGCCTACTGTATGTGAGATATAAAGCTAGGTCGTGAGTGGGAAAGAGAGGCAGACAGACAACAGAACAGACTTTCAGAGGGACTTTGGGATATGTGGGTGTATACGACTTCTGAGAAGTTCTGCAGGGATTCTCATAGAAAAAAATTTATATTAAAAACGAAAGTCTAACAAACTTAACAAGAAGTATACAAATTATATATAAGGAAAAAGATAAAGCATTCCTGAAAAATCATAAAAGTAGCCTTGAGCCAATGGAAAGATAGACCATGATGTTGGGTAGGAAGACAATATCATAAAGATGTCACTTCTCCCTAAGCTAACTTATATATTTAACATGATTTCAAAAAAAAAAAAAATATCATCAAATTGTTTCCTCCTGAAATTAGACTAACTGATTACGAAACTTACATGGGAGAATAAGCAAGTAAATGCAGCCAAGAAAACCTTGAAAAACAACAATATGAAAAATTGGCTCTTTAGATAGTAAAACAAATTACAAGGCCTCTAAAATTATGATGCTTTTGTAATGGCATATGAACTGACAAACCAATGGAACAAACTAGAAAATCCACTAATAAATCCAAATGCATACGAGAGTTTGGTATCCAAGAAAGACGACATCTAAAATCAGCGGAGAAAAGGTAAGAACTTTAAGAAGTATTAGGACCTGGCTAGCCAATGAGAAAAAGATAAAATTGGATCTTTTTTCAAACTAAATGCCAAGAAAAATTCCAAATGGATCAGTCTTAGATAGTAAAAAGAAAAAAAAAGTGGAACAATGTATGTACTAGAAGAAAGTATTAATGAATTCCTGATAAATTGAGAGTGCGGCAAACTTCCTACTCTGACTCAAAATCTAAAGCAATATATACACTGATAAACATGACTGTACAAAGATGTAAAACTTCTGTATAGCAATAAAACATATGCAAATTCAAGCATATGACAAATTGGAAAAAATCTTGTTGCAACTTAAACCAGATATTGGGCAGATAAATTTAAACTATGCTAAATTAATATATACTAATACTATATATTATTTCTTACCTAGCAGATTGGCAAAAGCCCAAAACTCTGACAAGACTCAAAAAAAAAAAAAAAAAAAAAAAAAAGACGGGTCAGGCATGAAATAAAAACTCTTGTGAATGTACCTTGTTATATAGTTCTGATTTTGGAACTGTGTAAATGGTTTACATAGTTAAAAAACAAAATTAGACTTTTAAAGGTAATTCTTAAATTTTAAAACAAATGAACCTGTTTATCAACTTTATCAAGTTGGTGGCGCAACCACACAGAGAAAATAATTACAAGTGACCTTAGCACAGTATTTGACTGTATTTCCAGTAGCATGGTGTAAGGACAAAGGAACCACAGGGAAACTAAAACAACGTTCAGTAAGCTAATGATTACAGTAGATAACAGCATCACTACTGGCCTGGTTAATAACATGGCCAGGGAAATCCAGCAGCCTCAAAGCCCCAGAGTGTGGTCCACTTGTCTCAGCAAGGATGAAGTTCTTAGGCCCACTGAATGTTGACTAGTGCTCATGGGGAAGGGTGAGAAGGGAGTGGAGAGAGTGCTGAGATGAGGCTTGGGACTGGCACGGCCAGAGAGCCTGAAGGCAGCACATGCCAAGCCAAGGAATTGCACTAGCCTGAGGGCAGGCAGTCATCATGGAGTTTTAAGCCTGGGAGTGACATGTTCATATCTATGCTTTATAAAGATCACTGGCAACAGTGTACAAAACAGACTGAAGAGGAACAAAACTGAAGCCAGCTGACCAGCTAGAAGATTGCTGCAGTAATCCAGAACAAAAGATTATAGCAGCTTTAACCAAGAGAAAGAGGGTCAGTGGCCTGTTAGGAACCGGGCCACACAACAGGAGGTAAGCAGAGTGGCAAGCCCATCTGTACTGGCAGCCGCTCCCCAGCGCTCGCATCAGGGGCATCACCACCTCGCCTCCACCTCTGATCATCAGGCATTAGATTCTTATAGAAGCACCAGTCCCTAGTGCCAAAAAGGATGGGGACCGCTGTTCTACATGACTGAAAAGAAAAAAAGAAAACTAGGGACACGCTCATCTCTGAATTTAAATGCCCTTAATATTTATTTATTTTTTCTATGTGGTTATAGCCTGCTTTCTCCACATCATCAAGACGATGACTTTAGAAGGCCGGCTACTGGAGATCCAGAAAACCATATATCGCAATTCGATGCCCTTGTAAAAATCAAAGAGCCCACTCTCTTGAAGAGTTGAAAGAGGCTGAGGGGTCACTGCTTTCCCCCAGGGTGCTGGTACGGGCAGAACTCCAGAAGGGTAATGTAAATACTCAGTATGAGGCAACAGGGCAGACCAATTTGTTTTTCAATCTATTTTATTTCAGTTCAAAGCATCTTTGTAGACAGATAGTCCGAAAAAATAAGCCACACTTTGGTTATACTCAGTCTTCCCCAATCTCCAAAAGCAGTTGGGTATTGCCAAAGCGTGGCTTTTTTTTTCTGTGCTGCCTGTCTGCAATGAGGCTTTGAACTGAAATAAAATAGATTGAAAAACAAATTGGTATGCCCTGGCTCTTCCTGCAGTTTTGTATTATCCTTCAAAGCTAGTGTTACCACCTACTCTTTACTGGAGCCCAACAGACACAAATCACAGAGAAAAACTGCAATACTTTAAATGTGAAAGGTCCCACCCAAACCTAAAATAGCAATTTAATTCAGGGCTTGTTGTTTAACATTGCATTTACATGCCACTCTCTGTCTAGTTCCTTGCATTTGCTGCGCTGGATTACATCTTCTGATGACATGTGCCATCTGGGTACAGCTGAAAGCAAAACTTGACATTGCTGATCTAAATAGTTTGCTCGATTTATTACCGCCTCTGTAATTTTTCATGTTCATGTGCCCAGACATCATATTATTTTTACCTATTCAAAAAGTCTGCTATTTGCTTTAAAGTATTCAATGCTCTGCTTAAAGTATGCAACATTATTTTTAAAACTTTTAGAGGTAACTCAAAATCATTTGCAAATAAATTGTGAAATGATCACCACTAGAAGAAGCCTATAGTTTTCCTAGAAAGCCTTAAGAATGTGCACATGCACGAGATGGAGGAACACAAATGGTTTTGAGCTTAAAACACTAAAATGATGAAAAATATTCTGAATAAACAGTTATATAATTTGGTTGAAAAAAAATTATATAGCAGTTGGAAAAGTTCATCTCTTAACAGAAACATTAAGAAAAAATAAGATCTGTTCCTCTTTCCCCAAAAGACAGAAATACAATTTTGTCTGTAACACACCTCTGGATTTTTGTTTTTAGCATTTTAGATGAGTTTCCATTTGGGGCCAAACTTGGTTAGTTTTCGCTGATTAGAATTCAGCAACGTGTGTAACAACAACAAGAAAACTCAGAACCTATTATTACATTTTCTCTTATTTAATCCACACAATAACCCTTTGAGGAGGCACCATTATCCACATTTGACAGATTAGACAACTAATCCGTAACTGGCCAAGAGCGTGCAGCTCTATCAGCAACAAAGCTGGGTTCAGGGCCAGGGACTGAGAGCACAGGACTGTAAACAACAGCACAATCATTCCTTTCAGTTCTCCAGCACCCCAAGTTCTTGCCACCTCATGTCTCTGAACTTGATGAAAAGTTCTGCCTCCCCACTTCTCTCCCTTTTCCCTTCTTGCTGGACTGGATTCTTGTCACCGACCAAGTTTCGGCTTAAACTAACTTTTTCAACAGAGGCCTTCCAGGACCATCCTGGTAAAAGAGGTATCTTAGGATAGTACTGTTTTGTTTCCATTTTGGCAGTTGCCACAATTTGGAATAACTTTATGTACTGTCTTAGATGCCAGGTTTTAGGTTCATCTTGCTCGCCCTGGCCTAGCACAGTGGTGCCTGATACATAGTAGCAGGCACTCAAATAGTTGCCCAACCAATGGCCTGGATTTGTGACTGGCTGTGGGCACTGGCTAGCCCCCAATACAAAAACAGGTAAGGTGTGATCCCTGCCCCTGAGGACCTCCTAAATTGGTAGAAAAGATAAACAGATGGAATACAGGGTGGTGAGTGTGACCCATTTAGGTTCAGATCCCAGCTCCATTATGCATTCATTAGCTATGTAACCTTGGACATCTTTTCTCTCTGAGTCTTAGTGTCCTCATCTTTAAAAGGGGAATATTAATATTACCTATGTCATAGTGTCGGTGTGAGGATTAAATGATAATCCATGTAAATCAAGTACACAGAAATCACTCAATAAATATTAAATACTAATTTTATGCTTATGTTGCTATGACAGCTGGATTTGAAATTGTCTTTCTTTACTTGTGTACCATCTGTCCAAGCCCCTACAGAATTTAAATTCCATGGAAGGACAAAGATCATGTTGATTTTGTTTACCACCCTATTTCCAGGGGTTTGAATCATCCTTAATACAAAGTAGGTGCTCAACGAATACTAAATGATTCACCAACGCATGCTTGCAAGCATGGGGTGTTCTAAAATCATTTGTTAAGCTGGTAATGAAGAGCTAGGTTTGGGAACTACTGCCATATAAGAAAGGCATCTAAATCAGAAAGCGGGGTGTGGCAGAAGTTTTATGATTTAGCCAAGTAGAGAGAATTTTCACTTTGGAGTTGTAATTAAATCTCCATAAACCGCACAAAGATTTGGATACTATTCCAAAGAAGAACCAATAGTCAGCCCCTTGTTGAGAGACTTGAAAGATGAAACTCTGAACAGTATATCCTCGGTCACCGGCAGGGGGCTCTGGGAATGAGCTCACTTTGCCATACCTGTACCCTAGTACTCCCTTAAATAGCTTAACCACCCAGAATCTAACCCAGAATCTAAGCTTCCTCCTCTTAAATGAAATCGGGGCACTTGTTTATAAAGTGTTATTAGCACAAAAACGCTGGGTATGAGTATAAACAAAGCACCTGGTTTATTGTGGAGCTGAGTAGATGGCATTATTATTTAAACAGGGGAAACAATTCCCACTTTGACTAATAAATCAGCAAGACCAGAGAGGTAATGGGAAGCCAGAGTGTTTGGTCAAAGCTCTAGGTGCACGGGACAGTTGTAACTTGTTTCCTACTCCGTGAGAAGTGGCCAGAGAAATCGCTGGACGACAGTGATGCGTCTAGGGCACTCTTTTCCTATGAAGGACCAGATAAATATTATCGGTTTTGTGGGCCAAGCGATCAAAGCCACGTAACATCTGTCTCAACTACCCAACTTTGCTCTTCTAGCAGGAAAGCAGCCACAGACAAAACATAAACGAGGAACACGGCTGTATTCCAATAAAACTCCCATTTATGGGCTCCGAAATTTGATTTCATGTAACTGTCACAATTCACATGAAATATTCTCCTTCCTCCTCCACCCTCCCGTAACAATTAAAGAATGTAAAAACCAGTCTTAGTTCCTGGCAGACAAAAAATGGGAGGGGGAATGGGAGGGCGGATTTGGCCGAAGGCCAGTTTGCCTGCGCCAGGCGAAGGGACTTGGCGGGAGTGGGGACTGAGACTCGCAGCAGCGAGCGGCCTGCGATCGCGCCGAGTAGCAGGCGGTGCGACGCGAGGACAGGCCCCGGGCGGAGGGAAGGCCGGAACCCCTCAGCCCTTCCCCGCCGGAGACCAGAGCCGAGCCTGCGCTCGGAGTGTGGGCCGCCTCTGGGGGTCCGCGTCGCAGGGCCGGGGGCGGCTAGGACCGGGCTGCGGCCCGCGCAGTTGGACACGCGGAAGGGTCTCTGTGCGCCCCTCATTCGGGGTGCCTCTCGGGCCTCAGCTACAAAGGGGGTCTCCACGCTGAGTCCCAGCCCCGTTTCTATGGTTACCTGTTCAGCACCGATTCAAACTGCCGTTCTTTATTGACAGCGCCATAGAGGACACGAACACTCCTGCCCGAAGGGAACAATAAAGATTTCTCCATTCAACAGCGCCAAAGACGCCAGAAGGCGGCCATCTTGAGGCCGGCGCGGAAGGGATATAGCGGTGCGGGGGAGGCCGGCCCGGCTCCGCGCGCCAGTCACGTGCGGGGGGCGGGGCTCGGGGGGCGGGGCTCGCGGGGCGGGGCCGGCGTCACGCGCGCGCCTCCACCAATGCTGCGGCGGTGGGACAAGCCGGTTTCTGGCCTGTGTCTGACCTGTGACCTGTGGCCATCCCCCTCCTCCCCGCACGCCCTAACGAAAGTTCAACTCAAGTTCCACCACCCCTCGCTGGGGTAGCACTAGGGTTAAGATCGTGTTTCAAAGATGGAAGAATAGTAGATTGAAAAAGAAAAAAAAAAAGGTATATTTCATTTTTTCCAAAACAACATGTTCACGTGCAAGGGGGGGACGTGACCTGAGCCTCGTCCCCAGACGTATTCTCATTGGTGGAGAGGCGTGGCGCTGCTCTGACATGAAAGGCTAACAGACCCGAATCAGCCAATCGTGGCGTCTTGAAGGCATTTTGATCGCGCCTCTCCCTCCTCCAGTTTTAGTATTTAGGAGTTTGGGGAAAAAGTATTCACAGCTGTTCTTTTGCTCACTTTCCCTTTCACACAGTTTGTCGCACACCATGCGCTCTGCTTGAAGCTCCTCTTGCCACCCTCACACAGCCAAACAGATGAAGTCAGATCCAGTGTCACACCAAGTCACATCAGCGCTGGCCCACCGAGCCTCACACTGTCACTCTGTCACTGACACGCAGCCAATTTTTCTGCCATCGCCAGTCATGCTGCCCACATCCAGTTGTCTCAGTGCAGTACTGAATTCCCTGTGTGGTTACAGCTGTTACAGCCGTAGTGTCGATATTCAGTCCTTCTGAGAGCTGTCATTGTCAGACTGACTCCTACTCCATTATCGTTTATAATCACAAACTCAATCTACGGGGCGGAACTGTCGCATTGTCGCTGTCAGCTGGTCCATCATTTTTTTTTACTATCACTGTTTGATATGCGAACACTGTCAATGACCACAAACTTCAAACAGTTCTGTAAAATATAGCACTTGGACTGTGTGCCCAGCTGTCACCCTTTCAGTTGTCTTCAATGTCATTGTCACTCACCTACTTTCACTGCCACATAGTCAAGCCAGTATTTAGCAGGCCCCTACCAGGTACACAGCAGCTGTCCTGGTTACTGCCCAATTAGTCACTTTCACTATTATACTCACACATCACTGTCACATTCAGGGTCAGATTTAGCATAGCTGACATTCAATCACTTTTGTAGTCATGAGAGTCACAACACAGTTGTTGTGCCTCCTAATCATTCATTTCTACTATCTCTACATTATTCTATAGTGAGTGTCCCCAATACAGTGTTGTGGATTTAGCAAATAAACACCTAGAATGGTGATTGGCGCATAGTAGGTGCTCAAGAAATATTTGTCAAATCGATGGATTAAAAACAGTATTATTCCATTGTGCTATATGTAAATGTGGGTGACTTGAGACTTAACAATCTCAAACAATAGGAGTGTTTGCAGGCAGAATCTGTCTCCCCCTTCCACTTAGCAAAACTGCATCCTGTAGAGACTAGAAGGAAAAACTACAAGAAATGTGGCCACTGTGCCTACACTGAATTCCTGGACCATGGTTACAAATAATAGGACTTTTAAAAAATATATTTATTTCTTATTTTATTTCATGTTTTAAAACAAAAACGTGTTTGTTTTAGAGAATTTAGAAAACATAGAAAGGGCTCTTCTGAAGGATTGTTTTAGACACAACAATAAATGTCACATACCCCCATACACCCACACACACTCGCACAGAGTCGAAGATAATGGCTGCAGCTTTTCCACGATTGGTTACTTGAGGTTTTGCATTGTTAGAAATTCCTGTGGGACTCCCTTGCCTACGGTTCATGAAAAACATCATAGGGTCATGGAAAACAATGGCTCTGTAGTCTGGTTGTCCATTATATGGAAGAATAAAAAAACTGTCTGGGTCCTTTAAGGACTTCATCTCCTGGAAGAACCTCAAGGGTTTAGGAGAAATAATTTGTACTTCCAAATTGCCAGACCCAATCCTCGACATTGAAGGGAAGGTACTTGTGGACTTTTCACCCTTTTTTCTACCTTGACAGAAAATGTTCCCATCCAATGGCTGAAGTGGCTCCAGCTAAACTGTCAACTGTTTCCGGAGTGACTACTACATGCCAAGAACACTGGGGTGAATAGTCCCTTGCTAGTAAAAAAATAACACAGCCACCACCATGTCTACAGCTAATAACAGCACTCCACTGACCTCAATCTTACTCTCTGCCAGGTACCATGCCAAGTTCTTTACCTAGATTATCTCATTTAATTATCATAACCACCCTGTGAGGTAGGTAACATTATTACTCCCCTGGATTCAGTAGAAAACAGACCCAGAGAAGGTAAATAATTTGCTCTCAGTCACATAGCTACGAAGTAGAGTTGGGCTATAAACCTAGGAAGTCTCACTCTAGAGCCTTCAGTTTCCATCTCACCCTCCCTCGCCCCCGAATAATGACTTATGGTTTTTACAAAATGTGTGTTCATTATAAACAATTTAAGGATTATAGAAAAAAATACAAATAAGAGTTCAAAACAGAATCTCTGTAAATCTTACCACTTGTCAGTAACATATTATTATAGATGAGCATTCTTCCATCTCCGGGCACATATAAATGTAGGTAGGTAGATGAAGAAATAATAATGATAACAATGACGGTGTCTCTCGGTAAGCACTTTGCGCTGGACACTAATCTGAGTGCTTTCCATGAATGAACACACTTAATTTACTCAGAGAAAGATGGATAGACATAATTTTATTAAAACGAGCTCATTTAACATAGTCAGGGTTCACATCATGAGCCAACCACCTGGTGATGTTTTTTTCCCCCCAAATCTGGTTCTTTTCCCAGTCTTTGCTGTCCTCTCTCCACCTTCCAATCAAATCTTAAGCCCAGAGTCATTGGGCTGCAAAAGCTGGATTTTTAAATAGCACCCTCTGCACAGCTGCCGCTCGGGTCAAATGTCTCCGCTGTTCCCCAAGGCGATGGTGTTATTTGTAGAAATGAATTTTGCTAGAGGCTCAACATATGCTTTTTATTTCTTAGAGTAGGTATGTGAGCCTTGGCATTCTTTTTCCTGTCTTTCTAAGTGTTAGAATTTCACTACCATTTTCTCCATTCCTATTGAAACTTGTCTTCAGATCTTGCCCAGTGGAGACCAGAGAGTCTCAGATGAAGATGCTGTTGGAATTTGCAGAGTGACTCAGAAAGGTCAGCCGCCTGCACATCCATCTGGATAACTAAAGAGGAGGAGGAGGAGGAGGAGGAGGGAGATTGCTTGGCACCAATGGGCTGCCCAGCCAATGGGAGTCTGGAGCACTTCTTATATTGTAAAGGGATCCCTTGCCTCAGTTTCCCTGAGACAAAAGGCACTCTTGCATTTAAAATGATGAAATCAATAATTCCATGGAGATGGAGAATCCACCGAAGCTATGATTTTTCCAGGTAAACCTGCCTCTCCTCTCTGGCTCCCTACCTCAGAAAGGACAGCCCACCCACCATTCTCTGCCCGATTGCTCAGATCAGACACCTGGAAGTTGCCCTTGCCACTCTGTCACTCACCCTCATCCAGTCACCGAATCTTGTCGATTTTTCCTCTAAATATACTCTCTCCACGTCCACAGGCAAAGCCCAAATGACCTTTACAGGCCGCCTACTGTAATATCCTCCTCATGCTGCCTCTTTTGATATCTTTTACTTTGTTCTGCACACCAGCGTAGGCTTTCATTTAGATTAGAATCAACTTTATTAAGGTATAATAAAGTTACATACAAGAAAATGTACTCATTTCAAGTGGAGTTTTGGCAATATATATACCAGTGTAAGCAATACTATATCAAGACATAGGAAGTTTTTACCTTTTAGAGGAGTTTTAGGTTCACAGCAAAATCGAGAGGGAGGTACAAAGGTTTCCCATCACCCCTGCCCCTACACATGCTTAGCCTCCCTCCCTCCCATCACATCTCCACCAGAATGGTGCGTTTGTTACCATTGCTCTGCCTACATTCACAGACTGTTATCGCTCACAGTCCATAGTTTACATTAGGGCTTACTCTTTGTGTTGTACATTCTATAGGTTTGGTTTAAGTATAATGACACCTATCCACTATTATAGTATCATACGGAATAGTTTCACTGTCCTAAAATAGTTTCTCTGTGCTCCGCCTGTTCATTCCTTCCTCCCTGTAACCACTGGCAACCACTGGCGACCACAGACCTTTTAACAGCCTCCATAGTTTTGTCTTTTCCAAGTATCATATAGTTGGAATCATATAGCACGTAGCCTTTTCAGATGGGCTTCTTATACTTAGTAACATGCATTTAAGTTTCATCCATGTCTTTTCATGGCTTGATAGCTCATTTCTTTTTAGCGCTAAATAATATTCCATTGTCTGGATGTACCACAGTTTATCCATGTACCTACAGAAATATGTTTTGTTTGCTTCCAAGTTTTGGCAATTATGTCTACAATTGCTATAAAAAAAAAAATCTGTGTGCAGGTTTTTGCGTGGACATGTTTTCAGTTCTTTTGGGTAAATACCAAGGAGCACAACTGCTGGATCGCATGGTAAGGGTATGCTTAGTTTCATAAGAAACTGCTCATCTGTCTTCTAAAGTGGTCGTACCATTTTGCATTTTGACTGGCAATGAACAAGAGTTTCCATTGCTGCACATCCTCACTTGCATTTAGTGGTGATGATGTTTTGGATTTGGGCCATTCTAAAAGGTGCAGTGTGGTATCTCATTGTAATTTTAATTTGCTTTTCCCTGATAACATGTGGAGCATCTTTCACATGCTTAGTTATCATCTGTGAATCTTCTTTGGTAAGTTGTTCGTTAAGGTCTTTGGCCCATTTTTTTAATCAGGTTGTTTGCTTTCTTGTTGTTGAATTTTAAGAGTCCTTTGTGTACTTTGGATACTATTCCTTTATCAGATGTGTCTCGCAGATATTTTCTCCCAGTCTGTGGCTGGTCTTGTCATTCTCTTGATAGCATCTTTCACAGAGTGGGAAACTTTAATTTTAACAAATACAGCTTATCAATTCTTTCTTTCATAGATTGTGCCATAGGTATGGTATCTAAAAAGCTATCACCACACCCAAGGTCATCTAGATTTTCTTCTATTAGTTTCTAGGAGTTATATGATTTTGCATTTTACATTTAGGTCTGTGATCCATTTTGAGCTAATTTTCTGAACACTGTGAGGTCTGTGTCTAGATTAGTTTTTTTTGTTTTTGTTTTTGTTTTTTGGCATGTGGCTGTCCAATTATTCCCGAACCATTTGTTAGAAAGCTATCTTTGCTCCATTGTATGCCTTTACTCCTTTTGTCAAACACCAATTTACTTTACATGGGTCTATTTCTGGGCTCTTTGTTCTGTTCTATTGATCTATTATTCTTTTGCCAAAATCACAGTCTTGATTACTGTAGCTTTATAGTATGTCTTGAAATTGAGTAATGGCAGTCCCCCAATTTTGTTCTCTTTCAATACTGTGTTGGCTATTCCGGGTCTTTTGCCTCTCCCTAGAAACTTTAGAATTGATTTGTCAAAATCCATAAGATAACTTGCTGAGATTTTCATTGGCATTGCATTGAATCTATAGATCAAGTTGGAAAGAAGTGACATCTTGACAATATTGACTCTTCCTGTCCATGAATGTGGCATATCCCTCCATTTTCTTAGTGCTATAATTTCTTTCATCAGTCTTGTACATATTCTATTAGATTTATATGTAAGTATTTTATTTGGGGGGTTTCTAATATAAATGGTATTGTGTTTTTAATTTCAAATTCCACTTGTCATTGATGGTGTATAGAAAGTGATTGACTTTTACGTATTAACCTTATATTCTGTAACCTTATGATAATCACTTACTAGTTCTGGGAGTTTTTTGTTGTTATTATTGATTCTTTCAGAATTTCTAAATAGACAATCATGTCATCTGTGAACAAAAGTAGTTTAATTTCTTTCTTCTCAATCAGTATACATTTTATTTCTTCTTACCTTATTGCATTAGCTAGAAATTCCATTATGATGTTGAAAAGCACTGGTGAGAGGGAATATCCTTGCCCTGTTCCTGAGCTTAATGGGAAAGCTTTGGGTTTCTCGCCATTAAGGATAATGTTAGTTATAGGTTTATTGTAGATGTTCTTTATCAATTTGAGGAAGCTCCCCTCTGTTCTTAATTTGCTGAGTGTTTTTATCATAAATGGGTGTTACATTTTATCAAATGCTTTTCCTCACCTATGTATATGATTATGTAATTTCTCTTCTTTAGCTTGTTGATGTGATAGATTACCTTTATCAGTTTTGAATATTGACCAAGCCCTGCATACATCATGATGTATAATTATTTTCGTGCATTGTTAAATTTGACTTGTTAGTATTTTGTTAGAGGTTTTTGCATCTACATTCATGAGAGATATTGATCTGTAGTTTTCTTTTCTTGTAATATCTTGGTTTTTGGTAGTATACTGCTGGCCTCAAAGAACAGTTAGGAAGCATTTCTTCTTCTATCTTCTGGACAAGATTATAGATACTTGGTATAATTTCTTCCTTAAATATGGTAGAATTCATCAGTGAAACTTTCTGGGCTTGGTGCTTTCTGTTTTAGAAGGTTACTATTTATTAATTTAATTTCTTTACTAGATATAGGCCTATTCAGATTGTCTATTTCTTTTTGTGTGAGTTTTGGCAGATTGTGTCTTTCAAGAAATTGGTTCATTTCATCTAAGTTATCAAATTTGTAGGCATAAAGTTGTTCATAGTATTTCTTTACTATACTTGAGATGTATAGTGATGTCCCTCTTTTATTTCCTATATTAGTAAATTGCGTCCTCACTATTTTTTTCTTAGTCTGGCAAGAGGCTTATTGATTTTATTAATTTTTTTAAAGAACCAGCTTTCGGTTCCATTGATTT
Organism: Rousettus aegyptiacus; assembly: GCF_014176215.1. Classification (NCBI taxonomy): domain Eukaryota; kingdom Metazoa; phylum Chordata; class Mammalia; order Chiroptera; family Pteropodidae; genus Rousettus; species Rousettus aegyptiacus. The sequence goes on along the minus strand of NW_023416284.1, from coordinate 13,501,070 downwards.
TTCTCTATTGCTTTACTCTTTTCAATTTCAGTGATTTCTGAAATTAAAAATTTTAGAAAGTTGAAAGAAATAATTTTTATTATTTCCTTTATCGTACTTATTTTGGAATTAATTTTCTCTTCTTTGTCTCATTTCCTAGGTGGACATTCAGATTATTGATTTTAGATCTTTCTTTTTTTCTAATACTTTTCTTCTTTTCTATAATAACATTATAATATTATACAGTAGATCTTTGAACAATGTGGGGATTTGAGGCACCAATCCCCTGCACAGTCAAAAATTCGTGTGTAACTTTTGACTCCCCTAAAACTTAACTACAGTTGGCCCTTCACATGTGGATTGAAAACTGTTTTTTATCTGCAGCTGGAGTTGAGAAAATACTATTTTTCCTCCATAGTTGGTTGAATCCGTGGATTCAAAACTCATGGATACAAAGGACCGAGTGTATTTATTGGAAAAAATCTGCATATAAGTGGACCCACACAATTTAAACCCATGTTGTTCAAGGGTCAACTATGATTTATATTTTAAATTTTCCTCTAAGGACTGCTTTCATTTTATCTCACACATTTTAATAAGGAGTGTTTTTATCTCATTAGTTCAAAATATTAATAAATTTCTCTTGAGATTTCTTTCTTGACCCATGTGTTATTTATTAGTGTGTTGTTTAATCTCCAAATATTTTGAGATTTCCCAGCTATCTTTCTGGTACTGATTTCTAGTTTAATTCCATTTTGGTCTCAGAGCAGAGATTGTATGGTGTCCATTCTTTTCAACGTGTTGAGTTTTGTTTTATGGCCCAGAATGTGGTCTATCTGGGTGAATATTCCATGTGAGCTTGAGAAGAATGTGTAATCCGCTGTTGTTGGATGAAGTAGTCCATAGATGTCCATTATATCCAGTTGACTGATGGTGCTCTTGACTTCAGCTATATCCTAACTGACTTTCTGCTAGACCTGTTCACTTCTGATAGTTTCCGACTAGAAGAGTGGATCCATCTATTTCTCTTTGTAGAGCTTTTAGTTTGCCTTACATATTTCGATGCTCTATTCTTGAGCACACGCACAGTAAGAATTATTATGTCTTCTTATTGACCCCTTTTTCATTATGTAATGCCCTTATATATCCCTAATAACTTTCCTTGCTTTGAATTCTGCTCTGCCTGAAATTAATAAAGCTACTTCTGTTTCTTTTTTGTTAGCATGGTATGTCTTTCTTTATCCTTTACTTTTAATTTATACATGTCTCTATATTTAAAGTGGGAGTTTTATAGACAACATGTAGTTGGGTCTTGTCTTTTGATTCACTCTGAGAATTAAAGAGAAAACTTTATTGAGTATTGAGTTAAGGTATACTACTTGATGAGTTTGGAGAGAAGTGTATATCTGTGAAACTGCCAACACAATCAATGCCATACACACGTTTATGACTTCCAAAAGTTTTCCTATTATTATTATTTATTATGTCATAAAAACACTTAAGAGCTATACTCTTAGCAAATTTTTAAGTATATAATACATTATTGTTAGCTGACGATGTACCGTAGACATTCGGGACTTATTAATCTTGCATAACTGAAACTTTGTACCTTTGACCAATACCTCCCAGATTACCTTCTCCCCAGGTCCCTGGCAAGCACTGCTCGCCTCTCTGCTTCTATGAGTCTGATTATTTAGATGCCACATATAAGCAGGATCATGTAGCATTTGTCTTTCTGCGTCTGCCAGGCATTTCACTTAGTCTCATATCCTCTAGGGTCATCCATGTTTTTTACAAATGATAGGATTTCCTTCTTTTTAAAAACAGAGTAATATTCCATTGCATGTATCTACCACCTCTTGTTTATCATTCATCTGTTGATGAGCATTCAGATGTTTCCATGTACTGTGAATAATGACTCCACGAACTTGGGAGTGCAGGGATCTCTTCAAGACCCTGATTTCAGTTCTTTTGAATATATACCCAGCAGTGGGATTGCTAGATTATAGTTTTATTTAAAATTTTTTTTAAGAACCACCATACTGTTTTCCATAGTATGGTGGCTGCAATTTACATTTGCCCCAAGAGTGTGCGAGGGTTTCCTTTTCTCCACATCCCCACCAACGCTACTCTCTGTTGTCGTTATTGTTAGATAATACCCATCTTAACAGGTATGAGTAGATATCTAACTGTGGTTTCAATGTGTATTTCCCTGATAATTAGTGATGTTGAGCGCCTTTTCATATAGCTGTTCAACATTTTCATATCTTCTTTGGAAACGTGTGTACTGAGTTCCTTTGTCTATTTTTAAATCAGGTTCTTTATTTTTACTACGGAGTCGTAGGAGTTCCTCATGTATTTTAGGCATTAGCACCTTACCATATACAGGGTTTGCAAATATTTTCTTCCATGCCATAGGCTGCCTTTTCATTTTGCTGTTTCTTTTGCCGTGCAGAAGCTTTTTAGTTTGATGCAACCCCACTTGTTTATGTTTGCTATTGTCTGTGCTTTTGGTATCATAGCTAGGAAATCATTGCCAAGACCAATATCGATAAACTTTTTACTTATTTTTTCCTAAGATTTTTATGGTTTCAGGTCTCACATTTAAGTCTTTCATTCATTTGAGTTGATTCTTGTGTATAATGTAAGATGAGGGTTCAGTTGTATTCTTGTGCATGTGGATATCCAGTTTCTCCAATGCTATTTATTAAAGAGACTATCATTTCTCCATTTTGGATTCTTGGCATCCCTATCGAGGAGCAGTTGACTGTATATGTGTGTTTATTTCTGGGTTCTCTTCATTGGTCTGTCTGTTTTATGCCAGTACCATACTGTTTGATTACTGTAGCTTTGTAATATATTTTGAAATCAAGAAGTGTGATACCACTGGTTGTTCTTTGGGCACTTTTTCCATATGAGTTTTAAGATTGCTTTCTATTTCTGTAAAAAAAAATGCCATTGGGATTTTGATAGAGATTGCATTGACTCTGTAGATTACTGAGTACAGTATAGAACTTTTAACAATTTTGATTTTTCCAATCCATGAACACAAAATGTCTTCCCATTTACTTGTATATGCTTTAATTTCTCTTATCAGTGTTTTATAGTTTTCAATGTGTAAGTCTTTCACTTCTTTGTTAAATTTATGCCTAAGTAGTTTATTCTTTTCGATGCTCTTGTAAATGGGGTTGCTATCTTAATTTCCTTTTCAAATAGTTTGTTTTTAGCATATAGAAATACAGCCAGTTTTTGTTTGTTGTGACGCTCTCTTTTAATTAGTGCATTTAGGTCATTGATATTCAGAGTTACTATTAATAAATTTGGATATATCTTTCATATTTATTACTGTTTTCCATTTGTTGTACTGAACAAGTTCACCTTCAAATAACAATATACCGTTTCACGAGCAAGTCCCTAATAATAACAAAGTAATCCTAATTCCTCCATACTGTCCCTTGTATTATTGCTGTCATTTATTTCATTTATACATAAACATACATAAGAATATGTATATGTATATATATAGTATGTAACCAATATATTGTTACTATTGGTATTTTGAACAGACTATTATCCGTTAAGCATAAGAAAAAGAAAAGTCTTTATTTTATTTTCGCTTATTCTTTCTTCAGTGTTCTTTCTTTTTTATGTATATCAATATTCTGACCTATATAATTTTTCTTTACTATAAAAAACTTCTTTTAACATTTCTTGTAAGCCAGATCTACTGGTAACCAATTTCTTAAAGTTTTGCTTGTCTGAGAAGGTCTGTATTTTTCTTTCACTTTCAAAGAATAATACTGCAGAGTACGTAATTCGAGCTTGATTTTTTTTTTCTGTCGACACTAAATATTTCACTCCACTCTTTCCTTGCTTCTGAGGAGAAGTCGGATGTAATTCTTATCTTTGCTTCTCTATAAGTAACATTTTTTTTTCTCCTCTTACTTTCAAGACTTTTTCTTCACCTTTGATTTCTGAAGCTTAAATATGATATGCCTTGGTGTAGCTCTGTTTTGTTTTTGTTTTTCCCTTTACTTCTCTTTGCTTTTCAATTTGGGAGGTTTCTACTGAGATAGTCTCAGCTCTGAAATTCTTTTGTCAGTCATATCCAGTCTATTAATACGTCTATCAAACTCAGTTTTCATTTCTGTTACAGTGTTTTTGATCTCCAGCATTTTTTCCTCTGGTTCTTTTTTATAATTTCTATCTCCGTTTACATTGCCCATTGTCACTGAATGCTGCCTACTTTGTCCATTGGCATATTAGTCATAGTTGTTTTAGATTCCCTGTCTGATGATTCCAACATCCCTGCCATACTGAGTCTGGTTCTGATGCTGGCTTGTCTCTTCAAACTGTGTTTTCTGCCTTTTAGTATTCCATGTAATTTTTGTTGTTGTTGTTGAAAGGAGTACAAAATGTACCGGGTCAAAGGAACTGTTGTAAAAATGCCTTTAGTGATGGGCAGTGAGGTGTTCGGAGAGGAAGGTTTTTATAGTCCTATGATTAGTTAAGAGTCTCTTGGTGAGCCTGTGCCTATGGATTGTGAACTTCACAAGTGCCTCTCATCACCTCACCCGCTTAGGTGAAATGGGATGGCTAGAGTGGGCTGGAGTTGGGCATTTTTTTTATCCCCCAGGTCAATTAGGCGCTGATCAAACTAACTCTACCAGGTTAGAATCTGGTTTAATAGTTTCTTATGAGGACAAACTTTAATTCTTAAGAAGAACAGAATGCTCTGGTTTATTTTGAAATGATTTCTTTGCCCCTCCCTCTGCCAGAAGCACTCTGATATTCACTGTGAGAACTCAAAGTGGTAAAACTCACAAAAGAGTGCTCCCCCACCACCAATGACTCGGTCCCTCTGGAGTTTTTAACTCTCAGACTCATGGGCACTGAGCCTCCAGCAACTTATCAATTACAGTTCAGGCTTCCCTGTCCCTGGGCTGGTTCCTGCTGAGGTTCTGCTCCTGGGTTTCTGCCCAGGTAAGTTGTGATTCTCTGTTTTCAATTTGGGGCAGGGGGAGGAATAGTTTGCCCTGTGACCTCACTTCTCCGAGAGATCTAAGAAGAGCTGTTGATTTTTCAGTTTGTTTAGCTTTTTACTTGTGAGGATGAAGTGTGACTTATAATCTTGTTACATGCTTGACTGGAAACCAGAAGTCCTATCCTAGAACATTTTCATCACCTGAAAAAGTTTTCTCACACCCTTTGCCTGTTCAACTACCCCCATACCCTGTCCCCCATCAACCGTTGATCTACTTCCTGTCAGTACAGATAAATTTTGTCTGTTCTAGAATTTCATAAATTAAAATTATATAATATGTTATATTTTGTAGTTATAGCAGAAATAGAAATTTTGACTTATTTTTTATGCTATTAAAATAAAACTAAAAAGCTACTCAAAAAACTCTATAAGAGAGTTTTGGTGTATCAGGATGCTTTGGGCTGCAAAGAATAAAAAAAGAAGTCTGTCTAAACCAATTTTAAGAATAATAAATTTATTATTTCATATGACAAGGAGCCCAAAAGAAAGATAATTCAGGCACCAGTTAACTGCACCCTCCATTAAGTCATCAAAGTCAAGTTTCTTTATATCTTCCCACTTTTCCATCCTCAGTGCATCAGACTGAAACACAGACTAGCTTCCTTGGATTCAAGACAGGTGCAGCAGCCCCAGGCTTTACATTATTATCACGACTACATTCACAGGCAGAATGTTTGTTTCTGTGTTTCCGATTTTGTCATCCTCTACTATATACTCACTCATCTGCTTCATTGCATCATATATTTAGACGTAAGCTAATCACTGACAAGGAAAAGGGGCCCACTATGTTTGCCATAGGCCGAATCTGGGTCACTCTCCAACTCACTCTGTAAGGCTGGGGATAGGCCCTCCTGAAGTGTGTGACCAAGTACAGAAAAACAGAGGACTGGGGAAGCGATTTACAGAAGAGGAAACCAGAAAAACAGAATGACTAACAAACCTATAAAGAGATGTTTAACCTTATTTAAAATCAGAGAAATGCAAAATAAAGTAAGAAATAGATACTACTTTACATCCAAAGATAAAATATAAGATAATACCAAACTGCCACAGATGTGGGGAAACCATAACTCTTACGTGCCGACAGGGGAAGTAAACATTAATACAGTCATTTTGGAGAGCAATTTGAATGTATTTAGTGGTAGATAGTATGTATATCACTTTATACTGCAAATCCTGTCTTGTGCATAAACCTCAGAGAAATTCTTTGAGTATGCAAAGAGAGATGTTCATTGAAGCCTTGTTTATAAGAACAGAGCTGGAAATAAATGTTCTTCAATAAGAAATTACTAAATAAAATATAATATTGTATAAATGATGAAATGTAATGCAACAGTCAGAAAAAGAGATTTAGACCTACATTAATCAATATGAATAGACCTCAAAGAAGCGGAATGAGATATGTAGCAATGTATCACTTACGTACATTACATATACACACATAATAGCATATGTTGTTTATATAAATGTCTATAGACGCATTTAAAATGTAAAATATATTTATAAGTATAACTAAAGTGGACAGAGAACCTGAGAACAGTGGGAAAGGGGAATGAAACTGGGCATAGAAGACGAACAGGACAAATTAAATTAAAACAGAAAAATAGCAGTAAGAAAAATAGAAATAAATAATAAGCGTGTGCCTACTTGGGGGCAAGATCGAAGCTCTTTAAGTATAGATTTGGACTGGATTCACCTTTCACGCCACAAAACACCCAGTGTTACAAATAATTGGGTGTTCCATACTGTTCCTGGACGGAATGGCTGATGATTCCCTGAACAGAAAATCGCTGAGTCTGGTGTGCTGCAGCGTGAATCTGTGTGGAGATTCATACGCGTATCTTCTCCTTTGGGGTTTGCATCATTTGCCTCCAACTGTTTAATCTCATCAAGCAGCGCACTCACAATTTCAAGTTATTTCTTGTGAGGCCATTACCACGGCTGAGGTTTTTTGTTGTTGTTGTTGCGGTATCTCTAAAGCATCTCTTTCCCCGTGGGTTTTGAGCCATCCTGCGATAAAGGAGGTACTTAAGATTTCAATAACAACAAAAACAGATTAACTAAAGGTTTGCCTTTCATGTTGAGTATATTTCTGTTCAACTTTCAGGCTCTGCACTACAAAGAGTCTTTATTTAGTTTCAGCGGATTGAAAATGAGGCCGAGGTACTGGATGAAAAGTGTTTGTTCTCTCTGCAGCTAATTTCCAAGTGTGGAAGTCTCTCCCCACTCCGATAGCCACGTGGCTTCACTCATGTGTCTGCTCAAATGTCATTTTTTGGAGAGGTTGTCACAATGTAAAATGACATCTCCATTATTTCCTACCTCCTTTATTCTGCTTTATTTTTCTTCCTGGCACTTATTATTATATCATATTCTATGTTTATTTGTTTATTATCTGTCTGTCCACACTATACTGTGAGCTCCAGGAGAACAAGATCTGGTCCCCTTTGTTCACCCCCTAACCCCACACTGGGAAAAGTGCCTGGAACAGAGAAGGCGCTCACTAAAGGTGCACTGACTGCATGAATGAGGGATTTTCTGCTGCGTTTCATAAAAACCTCCCCTTTATACTTCTATTCAGTTTAGTATATTTCTTATAATTAACTCTAGAAGCATTTCTCCCTTTTGCTGTTAATCTTTTCACTCAGTCTATACATTTCTTCATCCGATATTTATTGAGCTCCTACTGTGTGCCAGGCACCGTGCTAAGTACCGGGTGAAGTCCATGGCAAATGAGACAATCCTTGCCTCATAGATTTTGTTTTTGTTTTCATTAATGACAGTACCCCAAGTTGCTAAAATTTGCGTACACTTATTAAAAGTTTACTCTGTGCCCAGCAAAGAGTGAATCTCGTTATATCCATTTTCTTTTTCAAACCTCACAACAATCCTATGGAGTTGATATTATTAGGGTGTCTCAAAAGTTCTTTTCCAGAAGCATACAGTTTGTGGGTAATAAAGAAAACAAGACCATTATTTTATCAAAGCCAGATAGAGGCTTCAGAGAGCAGTGCACAGGGCACAGCTACTCGGTACAGGTGCAGAACCCCTGCAAAGACCCCTCCACTCCCCCCCACCTGTCCCCCAGGGGCTCCTGATGCTCTTTTCCCATTAAGCGCACCTTTGCCTTCAACTTTACAGATTTGTTTAGCTATGATCTTATCCCTCAAGGCTTTTATCCAGAAGAAACGCAGATTTACGCAGACACAGAGCTTTAAGACATAGTTGAACATGATGCATAACACGTTTATATACGATCACCTTTTCCATCTATACCCAGCACTGCCCCTTGGTGCGAACAGACTTTTGAGAAACCTTAGTACGTTTTCTGTCACCTCAGAGGAAATTGACAGAGAGGTTAGGAAACTTAACTCAATGTGAGTAAGTAGCTGATTCAGGATTCCTATCCAGGTCTGTCTCCCAAACCCGTGTTTTCATCCACTGAGCCCCCTCCGACGGACCATTTTTACCCACCGAGGCCTCTGTCAACTTCCCTTGCATATTTTTTTCTGAGGGCAGGGTCGCTAATCTTGGAGATAGGACATTCTGGATCTCAGTCTTGACTCTGCCCCAAGTTTACCGTGTGACCTTTGGCTGTGTCTTCCCCTCTGTGACCTTCAGGTTCCTCACCTGCAAGATGAAAGGGGGAAAGATGAGCATTTTACACATCTTTAAAAATATCTCCTTTCTTCAAATGACATCACATAGACATAAAAGAGGTGGACATGGAGCTTCTCTAGATGAATCTGGAGTCGGGGATTCCGAGCTCTGCCTGTGTGGTCCTCCCCCAACACGATGGAGGGTCATGGATGGGCTTCTGGGAACTTCCAAAATTGGGTGCTGAGTTGTGTTCGTGTGCACTCATGTGCATGGTTATATTTTCCGTCAGTCTCAAAGGAGTCCATCCATGAGCCCCTTTTAAAAGTAATGATGATGATGACGACGACGATTACGACATCGGTCCTAGCTGACGTGCACCGGGGACCACACTAAACACGTTGTATGCATTTACCTGTTTCATCCTTACAGCAACCTGATGAGCGGGGAGTAATGAGAAAATCTCCACTTTGAAGATGACAAAACAGAGGAAAGAGAGGGTAAGTCGGTTGCAGAAGGTTGTACAGCTAACACATGCGTTTCTTAACATCTAGATTTTCATAAGGGCAACCAACCTACTCTCTCTGGTTACATTTCAGAAAACTTGACATTGTCTCCTACGGGCTACTGTTTTCATTAACAACAATGTTTTGCACTCCGGTCATTTTACTTTTTCCCCAGGCCTTGACTGGGACACATCTTATACAGCTCTGATTTCCTCTGTCCTGTCTATCTTGACCTCTGCCCTTCTCTGGGCACTAGGACAGTATTTTGCAAAAGCCGGTCTGGGGACCTCACACTGGGATCACCTTGGGATCACCTCTGATCTGAATCAGGGTCTCTGTGTGTGCATTTTTCACAAATTTGAGTGTACGGAGATCGGAAGTTTCTGATTTTGAAATCCCACCACTTGACTTTCCAAGGAATCCCTTGTAGAGAGGGTGTGGGTCTGAAAGGTGGATTAACAGGAGGGGAGGGAGCTAACGTTATCCAGCTCTGCACTGAGCTTTGAGCTAAACACCGTATTTGCTCTCCGAGGGCAGGGACTTGGTCTTGATGAATTCCTACTGATATAATAAATTATCTTTGGCACACAATAGACCAAACATTATTTATCGAAGAAGTGACTGACTGACTCAATGAATGAATGAATAGCTGGTAGGGTTTTAAGCAGGGAGATCATAATCTTAATTTTAGAGTGACCACTCTAGCCATAGAATTGCAAATGGATCACAATGAGATATGACTGCAGGCTGCTGAGCAGTCTGCTGGAGGCTACCATGGTGCCCATTCTTGAGGTGATAGTGGCTTTGGCCAGGGTGGTAGTGAGGGGTGGTGGAAGAAGTGGGGGAAGAGAGAGGCTTGTGGGGGCAATAGCAGGACTTGATGATCAAGGTGGCTGAGGGACAGGCGGGAATGAAAGATGGCCTCCATAGTTTTGACTTGGCCAACTGGTTGCTTGTCATGCCATTTAGAGCTTGCGGCTGTCACCAGCTCACAGCCAGAGGTGAAACCTCAAGCCCATGAGTGACTGCAGAAGACATTGACTAAAGACCCACATTTCCTTCAAATTCACCTCTATCTTCCCCTAGGGAGGAGAGTGGGGGGACGACTCCCAGTAAGAAGGGGAGGGCACCTGCAGTGAGCGGCTGCTGGGCATAGGTTATGTCAGCAATTTCAGCAATGCGGGCATTTCAGATCCTGGCATTTGCACAAGCGATGCTCCCTTAGGGCCCTGGAAGAAATATCATCCAATAACCAGCAAATACTGCTGGTCTCCCAGAGATGCAGTGCTGCCAATGACCTTGGTGGTAATGACCTTCAGAGGAAGATCCAAGTGGGCACAAAGCCAGTCGGAAGAAACTCTCCCACCCAGGGGCTGTGGCCACATGGGCTTCACAGCGCATGGCTGTCCGCCCCGCCTCTCTGGCCTGCTAGCAATTAGAATTCTTCTCTGGTATCGAGCACATCAAGATGGAACAAGCAGAGATTTGCCGAAGATCTGCCTTTCGCCGGCACCCCAGCCTTTATTCTGGTGACCCCCAGGACACAATATATACCAGGCCTCCATTCAGTTACCCAATGGCAAATTAAATCCACGTTCACAACAGCACAAAAGCCCAACCTGAGCCGGTCTCCAAGACAGAGTCTCTCTGTAGGTGCCATTGATTCGGGTCCTGCTTGGCAGTGAAGGCAAGCAGTGATTCCCTTATGACACGAGAACCTCTTTGGCTCAGCTACTTCTTAATCACAGGGGTAGCCATCCCACTGGAGGGGACTTGCTGCCCTGCACAGGTCCAGGGCAATGTGGGAAGCATTTGGTCCATTGTGGTCTTCTTGTCGTGGGCCCTGAGGGGAATGGCACGATTTTTGTCTGCACGAGGCTTTGGCACACGGTGTTCCTTCAGCCTGAAAGGCCTTTCCTGTGCCTTCTTTACCTGGCCATCTGTCTTTGTCCTGAAGGGATCAGATCGACTCTCACTTCCTACAGCAGTACCTTTCTGCCACTCCCACCTGCTCTCCAGGTGTCCCTCCTCTGGCTCCCACAGGCTCTCGCTCCCCACCGCTGGTGCTAATCAAACTGGCGTCTCTGGGTATCTGCTTGCCTTTCTATCCTGTGTAACTAACACAGTGTCCAGCATGTAGAGAAACCCTGGGAAATATTTGTGGAAGGAATCAAATAAATTTACAATATCGTACTGGCAACTAAGAACCAGAATATTTAAATTCCATAAATGACCTCAGAAGCAGTAGGATTCCTTTGTACCAACTGCCATGGGAGAAATCAGGATTGGAGATCGAGAACCGGGCGCTCGCCTGCCATCTGATACTGATTTCTCTCTCTTCTTTTGACACTAGAATCACAAACTCTAGTTCGACCACCTGGGGTCGAGACTGCCCAGTGGCTCATCTGCCGTGTGGCCTGGAGCAAGGCAGTCCCCCTCTGGGCGTCGGTGTTCTACTTCATGAAGGTTAAGTGGTTGGACTACATACACAAAGCTAAGACACATGCTTTTAGGTATTTACAAGTGCCGGGCACCGTTCTAAGTGCTGTACATGCATTATCTCATTTAACCTTTATAACAACCCTACCACATGGGAAGTAGTCTCCTATATTCTTAATGGGGAAAACAAAGCGCAGAAAGGTTAAATAACTTGCCTCAAGTATCACAGCCAGTAACAGGTGGAGCTGGAGCTTTCACCCAACAATCTGAACCCAGAGCCCGCCTCTTAACCCTAAAAGCCGAATTGCCCTCATTGGATAATTTATAAGACCCATTCCTGCTTTATAATCGAAACTCTATTATTCTCCTTTTGAGGATATTTACAGTCGGTGCCTTCATGGCTCATTTTTAACGGGCTGCTTCTTGGAAAAAACTAAGGAATTCAGCTTTTTTTTTTTTTTTTTTTTTTTTTTAACAGAGGAAACTGATGAGGGCAAAGATTCATGAGTTGGGCAAACCTGGGTTGGAATTGAGGCCCCACTGTTTGCCTGCTGCACAAAATAAGTAGTTCCTCCATCTCTTGGTGAAAGTGGAGATAGTTCCAGAATCTTCCTCCTTGGTGCCTGTAAGGACGAAATAATACAGATGGGGTTGCCAGATTGAGTAAATAAAAATAGAGGATGCTCAGTTAAATTTGAATTCCAGATAAGCAAGGAATAAGTTTTTTATAGCGTAAGTTCCACGCAATATTTGGGACATATGCTAATAAATTATTTCTTGTTGCTCTGGAATTTAAATTTAACTGGATGTCATATTTTATCTGACAACCTTACATGCAGGGGAAGCACTTAGCATAGCACCTATCCCATCGGAAATGCTTAATCAACTTTAGAAAGATCTCTGCTGAAACCTACTACTTTGCATTTCCTGGGGACTGTGGTTAAAATCTGCATTCACCTGTGTTGGGATGCACCTGACTGGTAATAACTGTTAACCCCTGATCAACCATGTGGCTCCATTGTCTGGATTTGAGAGGACTCACCTAGGATTTCAGTAGGGGCGGCTTGAAAGGGCCTTTCTGAAATGCAAGCTGATGTGAATGAGGAGCCTCCGCACCCCTCACCAGAACGACAGAATCTGCAGGTCTCAGGTCAGCAATCCTGAGTCAGTTCCTACACTGGCCAGGCTCACTCCAGCCGGTTCCTTATCCAAGAGCGCCACCTTGTGGCAGCATCTAGGTTGCCAGCCTGATACACGGCTCTGGATAAAGCTGGGGGCATGGGGGAAAGGGGAGGGGTGCTGGGTTGCCTCGTCCTGTTTCCCGCCCCAACAGAGCCTCCTTTCTTAGTTCTCCAGTTCTCCTGCTCTCCTTTTCTCCGTCTACTTCTGCCATCTTTATTTCTCCGTGGACACTCACATTAACCTACTGAATAACACCTGTAATACACTGAAGTTCTCAGGTTGCAAGTGTGCAACAGCTCAGACCAGGAATCAGAAAAAACATAGGTCCGGACCCAGGGAAACCACCTACTAGATGCACGACCTTGAGGGGATTCATGAAACTCCTCTGGAGCTATTTGAAAATAAGGCCTGCCTTGCACACATTGAAGGATTTTGTGCCCGCAAAAGTGCCCTGAAAACTGTAAAGTGCCATGGCGATGTGAGTAATTTTACAGTACATTATTACGGAGCATCTATAATAATGAACTACGTTATCAAAACAGTCATGGCAGCGACATTTCCCGGACACCCTAAAACCCCAGCTCTGAACGCCTGGAGACACCTATACCTGCTTGCCTCTGTTTGCCTCTGACTTTCAGACCCAGGATGCAACCTTCCGGGTTCACCCTTCTGTGCCGTGTTGGGTACCACCAGCGTCTGGGCAGCAGAATGGCTCATGTGGCAGTAAAGAGGCCTGTACCTGCCAGCTGTTACCTAGACTCCTTGTGCCTCAGTTTCCTCCCCTATTTCCTGGGGGTGAGAGGTAGCAGCCTCTCTTGTTGTGAAGCTTCAATGAAATCATGAGTGCAAAGCCCCTGACAGTTTTAGCAAACTCCAAATAAATGCTAGTATTTCCTTTACATGCTGGCTGTGATTTTGACTGTCCCCCTTTTAGGAAGCAGCGTGGAGAAATGGAGATTGCATAAGGTTTGTAGCCAGCGAGAAGTGACTTTGAATATTCGCTCTGTCACCATCCTCATCACTATGTGACTCTGGCAAGTATCTTTACCTCTTTGAGCCAGTTTTCCCCGCCGTCCTCCCCCCCCCACCCCCCATGAAGAAGAGGAGGTAGAAACAGAATCGATCTCCACGGTTGCGGTGAGGATTATGTGACATCACTTTTTAAAGTGCTCTGCATGTTTCTGTCACTGCCAGATAAATAGCAGCTCTTATGTATTTCTTTTCTTTCAGCCACGTCTATTTATCTATCCATTAAAAAAAAAATCATTAAACTTCCTTATGGACCCAACCCCATGCTAGTTGCTGAGGATATGAAGATGAATAAGACGTGAGTCTCACCCTCCAGGAATATGCAGTGGTGATTTAAAAAAAAAAAAAAAGCCACTCCCATTTATTGCGCACCTACTATGCAGCAGGCACCGGTTAGGGCTTTCCACCCAGCCTCTCAGTAAATCCCCATGAAGACTCAGGACTTAAGCCCACGCCTGATGGCACAACCCCGGAGGGCTTGGTCTCAACCAGCGTTCTCTCCCGTCTTCCAGGACTGGCTGGTCAGGTAAGAGAGCCGAGCAGCGGAGACGGGCGGTCATGGAGGTGTGAGAGAGGCCGGTGGGGCGCAGAGGAGGGAGCGAGCACTCAAGTCCACGAGGGGAGAGTTGGGGAGGTGGGGGCAGTCGGAGGGTTGGCAGAGGGGGGTTTGGAGAAGATGCTCTGGGTGGTCGCGACAGTGGGCCGAGGCTTGGAGGCACGAAGTAGCAGAGAATCGTCAGGGGGTTCGCGTGCTTTGGGATGGTGGGAGCAAGGGAAAGGGGGGCGGGAAGAGGATGCTGGCAAGGTGGGCGGAGGAGGTGGAGCTGGGATGACGGAGGGCCTCGGGTATCGGGCTCTGCGGAGGACTCCGCGCTGTAGGGGAGTGTGTGGGTTCAGAGTGACGGATGCGAATGGAGAGGGGGTGCCATGACCAGCACAGCGGCAGGATGAAGGGTGGAAGGAGGAAACCCGCGAGGAGGAATGTGCTGTAAACTTAGTTCCGGAGCAAGAGCAGAGGCCAAAGCAGGCGGAGAGGGTCAGCCGTGTAAGCAAGGTGTGACGGGGTTGACCTCACTCACGGAGCTGACACAGGTTGGAGAGCACCGGCCACTCCTCGCTGGGCGGCCGAGCAGATGCTGCCCCCTACCAGGACAGGAAATCCAAGAGGAAGAGACGCATCCAAGGGGAAAAGGTGGCGAATTGATTTTGAGCTGCTGTGCAAAGTGTCACGTTCCCGACACTGCGCCATGCACTTTACCCCCAATCCTTCAGCTCTGAATGCTCCTGTCATCATCCCCACTTCGCAGATGAGGAAACTGAGGTTCGGAGACACCGAGTCTCTTCCCGAGATCACACAGCTTGTGAGTGGCAGGGTCAGGGATTGAACCCACGTCTTCTTGGCTCTAAGCCTCATGGGAAGGGAAAACCAAGGGATTTTTAGGGCTCTCATCATGAGACTTGAGCCTAGCGGTGTCCAATTGTTTGAGCTGGGCCCTCGGAGTCATTCCAGAAGCTCAGGAAGGTGTTGGCTATATTCCTCAACCTGTGTCCTGACCCCAGAGAAGCTCTCTGGGGTTTTAGCCTTTCTCTGAGACTTGGCCTTGGCGGTGCTCACCCTGGGCCAGAGCGTCCTGCAGATCAGCAAGTGGGCAGTGCCGATGGCACCCACTCCCCAGTCCCTGACCAGACCACCTCCTCACTCAGCACCTCATGTGGGAGGTGCACGAGAAACAGGTGCTGGGGATTATTAATTTGCCACTTTGGGGCTTGATGAAAAGAAATAGAATGAGAAAACGGGAGGAGGCGAGATGTATGCCCCCCCAAATGAGCCAGTGAATTAGAAGCCTCACACAAGTAATAATGAAAACCGTAGCAGGCATTACCACGCTCTGGGGCTGGTTGTTCCCTACCAGGCATTGCGCCACCAGCCTTTCCTCCTTCACACCTTCTCTGGCCCTTACAGCCACCCCGTGACATAGGCTCTATTATTTTCCTCATTGCACAGAGGAGGAAACTGGGGCACAGAGAAGTTGAGTAACCTGTACAAGGTCACACAGTCATCGAGAATTCATGTGCCCATCACTGCTACTCTTTTTCTTCAACCTGTCCCACTCTACTTGGTGCATCTGGCAGCCCTGGGGGCAGAGGGGAAAATGGAGGCAGAGCAGGGCCAGGGGGAGGGGCAGGGGCAGGGGCAGGGTCCGTGGATCCAGCCTCTCTGAACTTCTTGCTGGGGCTGAAGGGGGAGATAGGCAAGCTGGGCTCTGGTCTCCACTCGGTGCCACTCCCTGTGTGACCTTGGATGTGCCGTTTTCACTCTGAGTTTAATAATTTTCTCTGTGCAAAGGGAGTGTTTGGTTAGGTGGTGTTTGGGTTTCTTCTCAAATGAAAACGATGTAATTATAAGAACCTTGAGACATGTGGAATATCGGGGTATCAAAGAGCAGGTGACCCTGGCACTCAGCTGGACGGGTGAGGGCAGGAGTGGGAGGGACCCTGCACCCTCACCTCTGGGCTGCAGCCCTTGTGAATTTGAAGTTTCCCTCCCTCTGCTCCCTCACTACTGCACAGCAGCCACTGGAGGGCGCTGTGTCCTCATAGTTCTGGCTGAGCTTGCCTCCTAGGGCTTCTCCTTCAGCTTCTCTTGAAGGCAAAGAGAACTTGCAAGGCCAGAGGCGGAGACCCGGGAGGCCTCTGGCCGCACCCAAGCCCACCCAGGCCAGTAAGACCTGACCCCGTGAAAGAATGTACGAGAGCACTGACCGGGAGTCGGGGCTGCTGCTGACTCGTGGTGAGCTCTGGGCCCAATGCCTCGCTTCCCCGAGCCTCGGTCACAGCAGCTGTAACATGGAGACGATGACGTCTGCCTTCTGGGCCGGTGCAGGAGAGCACGTGCGGGCGCTTCCAAGAACTTGGATGTTTCTGATACCAGGGTAGGAGTCCACTGTCATTACCCTCAAAGACTCGCTAGCTCACCCTTCCCACTCGGGAGGTGAGTGACGTTTGGTGAGGGCCATCTGGAGACTTAGACCTGGCTCGGAGCGCTCTCCCTAGGCTGCCTCCCACCTTTCCATTCTCACTATGGCCCCATGAGGTGTGGATTCTTATCAGCTCCATATCACAGTGGGCAAAGCCCAGGCCCAGAGAGGTGGCATGGCTTGCCCGGGGCCACCCAGCCACTGGTGGCCTTAGCAGAATCCAAACCCGGGTGTGTCTGGCTCCACAGAACGGCCCCTCGCTGCCTGCACCTCCGGCCGAGGCCTGAGGGGCCTCCGCGCATCTCACGAATGTGTCTCAGGCTGAGCCTTCAGACGGATGTCCTGTATTTAGTCCTTTGGAGCTGTGGGCACCCTTCGCAATGGCTTTCCCATGAACCAATATGTCCTCGGCATGGAAGCACATTTCAGTGGGGTCGGAGACTCCCCGATTTCGCAGCTTCCTCCTCCTTTGGACTTGAGCTTGATTCTTCCTCCTCCCTGGGAAGCAGAGCTGGCCCTGGGATGCAGGCGGTTTCATCTTTACCTTCGCCGAGCTCTCTACACGATGAAGTGGCAGATGGGTGGGGAAAACTTGACGTACAGTCCGTGCCCAGGCTCCCCGAGGTGTTTGGGGAGCAGGGCATTTGCTGGGGTGGGGGAACATGCCTCTATGAGATGGTCTAATTGAAGGGCTTGTAGTTTTCCTCAGTTTTTTAAAAATTTTCTAGCTTGATGAGAGAAAGATCATGCTACTTGCGTGGTTGTAGATAGAGTGTGGCTTAGTTTTCACAGTTTCTGTTCTCGCTCTCCTTGTCCTTCCCTCAGCTCGAGAAGGGTAGAGGGAACGGCCAGATGAATTCTGGAACCTCCCAATCTGGGGGGTTCTTGGAGTCCCAAAGCCACAAAATCATGGTGCTGGGAGGATCCCTCGAGACCAGGTAAGCCAGATCTCTTAGGGCAGAGATGAGGCAACTGAGGCCCAGCGAGAGACCCAAACCTGCCCAAGGTCAGTGACAAGCTGAGACCAGAGTCTGCCTGGTTTCTTGGTCTCACGCCAACACATTTTGCTAAGTCACTTGCGGCCCAGAGTGTGGTTGGTTGAGAAAATTCAGACCAGGAGAGAAGGGATGGGCAGTGGAGGCGGGCCAGGGAGGTGCTGACCTTGCTGTTTGAAAGCTCCAGTCTGCAATCTGACGTCAGCCTCTGGGCAAATAATGGCCATTGAAAGCAAATATTATGAGAGTAAATGTGTAAACACGAAGCCAGTGAGTTTCAGTGGCAGAAATGGGCTGAAGACTCCGGGTTCTACCAGACGAGCCCCCTGACACCGCCCCTTACCAAATGCTGTGGAAGCAGGACCTGTCTGTAAAGACAGGGGTGGGTCCCCTCGAGAAGCTGCAGGAACTGGGAAGCAGCTTGCCCAGAGACGGAAGGAGAAGGCCTAGTGAGGCGGGAAGGGGAGAACAGGGTCTGTGGCTGAGGGCCAGGCCCGACGGCGCACTTCGTAGAGGTCTTCATTTAATCTTCCCAGTAGCCCTGAGGGACAGGTCTTGTTGTCCCCGTTTTGCAGATGAGGGCACTGAGGCTCAGAGAGAGAAGTAACTTGCTCACAGTCACACAGATGGGAAGCGGTCGAGCGGGGATTTGACCCTAGGTCTATCTATCTATCTATCTATCCTGTTTCGAAATCTGGGCGAGGGACCTCCCTTTATCAGAAAAACCAGGAACGCTTGTCAGAAAGGCGATTCCCAGACTTCACCCTGGACCTACCAAATTGGAACCCGGGGGCGGGCCTGCCGACAGGGTTTTAACAAGCTCCCGATGCCACTAAGACCCGGGAGTAATTGCTCAATAGCAGGACTTAGCCACCTTTTTCTGTAAATGGATAGATGGTAAACATTTTAGACTTTGCATTCCTTAGAGCCTCTGTCACAACTATTCAACTCTGACACTATAGTGCGAAAGGAGCCACAGACAATACACACGCGAACGAGCACAGCTGTGTTCCAATAAAACTTTATTTACAAAAACATGTTGACCCGACGTGGCCCATGGTGGTTTGCTGCCCCTTGCTTAGTCTGCAGTGTGCAAAGTAACCCCCATAGTCTGCCTCTTGTCTCTCGTGTCGTATCTCTTGCAACCCTGTGACAAGGTCGTGGTCGTCTCCATTCTGCAGATGAGAAGGCTGAAGCCCAACGAGGTTGGACATCCAGGGGTCACAGAAGGAGCACCTGGTTGAGCTGGGATCGGAATCAGACCTCCCGATATCCAATCCAATGGCACCGAGAAGTGTGAAGCATGCCAAGAATGCCCGGGCCACGGGGACTGTCATTATTTAATGAAGGCAGCCACCATGCGCCAGGAAGAGTCATTACCTCATTTATATGCTACCCAGATGTTGAACGTCATTGTCTCTGTCACACGGGGCCGTCACAATCTCCCTGGGAGGTAGGGAGGCATCTGCAGTGTGTCAAAACCAGCTTATCTGGAGTGCCCCATACACCTGACATGCTACAGCTGGACACGGGGAGATGGAAGCTGCTGACAACATGTGTTTGCCTTTCCATTCTTGAGTGTGCACCCCTCCCCCCCCCCAACTCTCAAACAAACATCGAGCAGATGTGTGGTCGGTTCGGTGACCTCCTTGTCATAGGTAGGAGAATACAGAATTCAAGAGCCACGAATGACTCATCTGGTTGACGCGGGACGTCCCCAGTGAGATCAGGAACCAGGAAGCTGCCTGGTGTGGGGGAAAGAATGCTGGACTTCCCGCTGGCCTGGATTCCACACCGCACTTTGCCCCTGGTCTGCCGGGTGACCTTAGGTGTCACTTTCCTCATTTCTAAGTGAGCATCACTCTCTTTATTTGTAAAAAGGTTGGGAAATAGGTTTTCTCAGTTGTTTCGGCGATTCATTCATTCATCCAGCCACTCACAGTGTGATAGGTACCTACTGTGTGCCAAGCACAACTAGATCATTTTGACCTGCAATCCCAAAGACTTGAGATTCAATTCTTCTTACTACTGATATGTCCTTTGGTTCAAGGATGCCTTGGGCTACGATTTCTCTCTAGGTAAAAAGTTTCTCTCTCTCCCCTGTATAAAGGAGGTCTTGGCAAGAATGAAGAGCCAGCTCCACCCACCGATCGATTCCTTAATCCATCCTTCCATCTTTCTCCTACTCACCTGCCCTCGTGCCCCTTCCTCCAATCATCCATATATCTCTACCCATTACTTATTCATCCACGTATTTGTTGAGCACTTACCATGTGCCTGGTCCAGCATTGTGTCTAATACCTCCCCACCTCTAGGAAGTCCCTACTGGTGCCCACACCAACCTAGGGTTTGAGGCAGAGGTGAGAGAAAGTCTGGAGTCTAGGTAGCAATAATTCTCCATTCTCAGAATCCAGGGAATTTCTGGAATGCCTTCATGCACTTTTAGGATGGACAGGGCGAGAGACTGATCAGCTCAGGTTGCAAAATCCCCAACATCCAGACGTGACCTCTCCTACTGATTCTGCTCTGGCCTCCTCCCTCCCTCTGAGAACACCTGAGGCCCCAGCCTGGGGCCCGTGTGAACTAAAGATAACCCTATGTGAATGCATAAACAAATGTGGTAGATCCATTCAGTGGAATATTATTCAGCTATGAAATGAATGAAGTACTGACACATGCTACAACACAGATGAACCCCGAAAACACCATGCTAAATGAAAGAAGCCAGGCACAAAAGACCCCCTATGACGTGATTCCATTTATATGAAATACACAGAAAAGCAAATCCATAGAGACAGAAAGTATATTCGTTGTTGCCAGGGGCTGAGGAAAGGGTGGCATGAGGAATGATTGCTAATGAGTGCAGGGTTTTTTGGGGGGCGAGGGGGGATGATGGAATGTTCTGGAATTAGATAGTAGTGATATTTGCACAACTTTGTGAATCTATTACAAACCCTTGGGCTGTATACTTTAACAGTGTAAATTTTTTGGGCTCCGGGTCAGTTTAAAAGGTTTAAAAGTTATTAGAAAATATTAAACATTTTTAAATCAAAATTCCCACGTGTTGCCACATAGGCTCCTCCTAACTTCTGGTGACGCAGCCAGGGCAGGTAGCCCTGATGCTATTTTTCAGCTGAGAAAGTGGGAACTCAGCGCGAAGGCCCCGCATTGCTGATGAGTGGCGGAGGAGCGACAAGGTGCAGAGTTGGCCTCCTGGTCAAGGGCTCTTTCCTTCAGGTCAGGCTGCCTGACAAGCAGATGGTGCCTCGCGAGCCAATCCTCCAGCAATATCTACTTGCCACTTAGTTCAGGGGTCTCTGCAGGCAGGAACTGAGCTAGAAGAGGTACCACAGTAGCTACTGGCAGCCGTTCAAGAGTGTTACTCGGTGCCGGGCACAGAGGATCGATGTGAGTTGTCTTATCTTCTTTTCAGAGACCCCATCGCTGACCTTTATTGTTAGCTTCAAGCGCCCTGATAATTCCTAAAGAATCCCCAGTGAACGTGGACTGGTGGGAGGTCACGCTGCTGCCACTATGGAAACCAAAGAAATGGGCCGGAGACAGGCCTATAACTCAGGCTGGGCCACGAGCATCGAGTAAGTGGCCTGCCAGCTCAGGGACCACTGGCGTCCTGATCATCACCAACGGCAGCAGCCTGTCCCTGGGCTGTTCCCACTCGCTCTGATCTCTGCCACCCTGCCCTCCACTCTTCCCTGTTTTCTCCTCGCTTTCTAGGCTTGGTCTTCCAGCTTCCTGCACATTCCGTGGGCTCCCGATATCCTTCCGATAAATTCCCTTTGGCGCTTGAGGGATACCATCTGGTTCTGTTGCTTGCGGCTGTTCACTCTGACCAATGCATCTTGGTTGAGATAACGAACTCACTTGCCCATTTTACAGAGGAGGAAACTGAGGCTCAGAAAGGTGAAGTAACCTGCTCAGACCCCACCCCCCTCCACCCCCAAATAATAAGTGGTGAAGCCAAGGTTTAAACCCAGGTCTGTCTGAGTCCAGAGCCCAATCTCTCAACCTCTGCAAAAAAGGAGGGACAGCAAATCCTTCCTACAAGCCAGACCTTGAGTAGGCATATACTCTCAACAAATTATCTGCATTTTAGAGATATGAAAACCGAGGCTTAGGGAGAGGAGGTAATTGATTTACAGGTCCCAGAGCTGATCCAAATCCCGTGCTGTGTGCAGAGGTGGGAACCGAGACTCCCAGGGCGGGTGTCCCCTCTTCTCAGTCGGCAGGCGGACTCCCGATTGTGGTCTTGGCTCCAGCCGCACACGCCTGCCAAGGCCCGAGGGGGTAGAAGCAGACTTAAGCCTAAGCACATGAGCTCAGATGTTGGTCTACACAACTTAGGTCCCTTATAAATCAGGGGCTCGGGAATCCACAACGAATATTTGCTGTTGCCTCAGAAGAGTCTCCCTTGGTACATTTTATTTGTGAAAAGGCAGTAAGTGGCAGCGCTCGTTGCTTCCGGTGGTTCAGCAGAGCCGTAGGGAGCTCGGTCGCACCTGGCGCCCGCGAGGCACCGCCATGTCTCCGCCTCGCAGGCCCCGGGGCCAGGTCAGAACATGGTGTTTTGCTTGGGCTCTGGTGGGCCACGGGCAGGACGCTGGGGAGGACCCACTGGGCAGTCTTGGTGGAGAGAGGCATGAGGTCAGGGTGATGGAAGGAAGGGGACCCTGGGCCCTGTTCCTCCAGTGTCTTTAGCCCAAATCCCAAGGCCATTCCCACATCAGCTTCAGTTCAAGCTGGACGTCAGTACCCGCCTCAAACCCCTCTTCGGCCCTCATCCCAGCCAGACTTCGGCACCAGCCCCGATTTTAAACACCACCTGCAACTTTCCTAGCTCCATTCCCATCCACAATTCAACCAGACATCAGCTCCATCCCAAGTTCAACTCAAGCTCAGTCAACCCCAGGCCTAACCTCAGACACTGCAGCTACAGTCTAGTTGGAAAATTCAACCTTAACCCAGGCCAGAATCCTGCCCTCAGCTCTATTGCATCCTGATGAGCCCCAAGGCTGGCCAGTGCTCTGGTCAAGGGCAGAGGGGTTGCCAGATGGCTTTCCTCTGCCTCAGGGTCTGATAACAAGTTACTTTTAAGTGCTTCCTATATGCCAGGCCTTCTTCTGGGTGCTGGGGACATATCTATAACACAAACATTGCCTTAGGCAGAGGTGAAAACCTCTTTCCTTCCCTCCAGCCTCCCTCCTCCCCTCACCTGTCTCACCTGTACTCTCTCCCCAGCCCCCATCCCTTCCCCCAGCCTCCATCCTTCCAATCCCCACCTCCCCCAGCTCCCTGGACTCCATCTCTTCCCCAGCCTGCCAGCTTTGAGACCTCCACTCACTCTCCACCCCCATCCATTCTCCGCCCTTCTCCTCCAGAGCCAGGAGGCTCCAGGTATGCTCTGAAACAGCCATCTCCTTCTGGGCCCCGAATAAACTTCATAACAGACAGTAAGAAAGGGAGAGTTGGACAACTCGGCTTTTGAGGTTCCACCAGCTTGTGATCTTCCAGAAAAATCACCGATCTATACACGAAGATCAATATCTGAGTCACAAACAGAGGCTAGGATTTCTGGACTGGGCTTCAGTGGTTGAGTGGAGGTACTGGCATCAGGAACCAAACAGATGGTGCCGGGGTAGGGGTGGGGCGGCGGGGGGAGGCAGTTCTGGAGAGCACGAACTCTCTCCTCAACCCAAACCCAGAGCCATGCAGCCCCGGCCCTGTGGCCACCTGCCCCTGACTCTTCCCCATCCCTTAGGACCATGTGCTGGAGTTCCATGGTCCAGGCCCGGTCAGGCTCCAACCCTCGCCCTCCGCCCCTGGCTTCCCCTGCTTCCTGCCTCTCCTGGTTTAGCTTCAGCTTCTCTTGTCCTCACCACTGATCTCCCAACCCCCACTTTCTCTCCGGGTAGCTTTTGCTCTTTTATGCATTATTTTTCAATCCTTCTCATTGTCTTAGGCCCACCTCCCTCCCATCTTGTCGTTTTCTCTGCAGCATCTTTCTTATCTCTATTTGTTTATCTCTGTCTCTCTTCCTTTGAATTCTCATCATCTGTCACTTACAACCAGAAGCACGCAAAGGAACTGGCAGTTGAGGAAATGATTTGTCCCTTCGAAGTAGATACCCTTCTTGTCTGTGTTCGGCACAACTTTAGAGACGGCTGGGTGACCTTGGGCACGCTGTTCCTTGAGGTTTATACTAAACTGCATAATCTCCCCTGGTCCTCCCAGCTATCCTGCGAAGAACGCGGGGCACGCGTTAACCTCCCCACTTTTCAGATGAGGAAACTGATGCTCAGAGCAAACTCTCACTCGGGTCAGGAGCCGGCCCCAAGTCCAATGTTCCCCTTTGTCGCCTTTGTTATACTGAGGACTGCAGAACCCACCTTGCACACTATGGGAATATTTCCAGGTGATTTGGGGGTGCACGGGGCCTCCAGAGCTGGGCAGTAGGTGACCCAGCTCCATGACCTACGGGTCACGGCAGCCTCTGCGGGAACACAGGGTGGCTCTGTGGAGAATTTGGAGGAGAGGCTGCTGCTCTTGGAAGCCCAGAGAAAAGGAACTTCCTTTGGAGAGAAGACCCACGGGGGAGAGAGCAGCAGGTAAGGGAGATAATACCCCACCGACTCTTCCCCAAGTCACTGGCATTCAGCTCAGAAAAGGGGCCCAGGGCACAGGCTTTGGGTTCGAGTGCTGGCTGCCAGGTGATCACTCCAAGCCTCCATCTTCTTCATGCAAGTTGAGGCTGCCCACCTCAGAGGGCGACAGCTATGACAGCCCTTTGTTAAATATGGCGGGCAGATGCTCATTGTTTATAACGTGGACCATTTAAATCGCATGTGGAGGACCCAGTATCTAGCAAGGGTCTCTCTGTTTACCTAAGAACTCCACAATAATCTTAAGCGGTTTGTGATTCTCACCCAGAAAAAGCAGTGGATTTTAAATGTGATTTATTCCACCATCTTGAAAAAGAAACCCAGCAGCTGGCAAACCATTTATTCCAACAGTGTTGTATGTTCCCGAGTTCGGACTGGATGTGAGGGTGGAGTTTGCGAGGAACCTGGCTGTACTGAATAAGCACTAATAATTGTCAACATTTTTATTTTATTGAGCACTTATCATCTACATGGAACTGGTCGGCCCTGTACATACATGCTTCATCCTAACAGCATAGCGGGGTTAATGCCTTCATTTTAGAGACAAGGAAATTGAGGATCAAAAAGGTGAGATAACTTGCTGACCCTTGGGTGGTGGATGCAGGACATAAACCCAATCGGTCTGGCTCCAGAACTCTTAACAACCATGCTCTATCATTACGTGCTAAGAACGTTGCCTACGTGATCTCGTTTCATCTCATGGCAATTCTGCTAGACCAGAATCACAACGCTTCTTTTAGCCAGCATGTGGGGAGCCTTCGCTATGTGGCAGACCCTGTGCAAAGCCCAGTCAGTCCCTGGGTCATTTCGCTTCATCCTAACAGCTCTGTGAGGCATTCTAGTTTTAAAAACAAGAAAGCGGAAGCTCGAAAACAAGGTTCGAACCAACCTCCAAGCTCCTTAGTCCAGCACTTGAAGTTGAGGGATTTCCTCATGGCCCGGGCCCTGCCTCCCTCCGTGGCCTCGCCAGCCGCCTCGTTCCTCCCCTCCACACTCGACTTTCCAGCCCTGTTTGCAGTTCTCTGAGAGTTCCCTGGAGTTTTATGTCTTCGAGTCTTTGCAAACCCGTTCCTTCTACCTGAGATACCCAGGCCCTTAACATTGCCTAACGCCTACTTGTACTTCGAGCCTTAACTGTGATGTCGTCTCCTACAGAAAGCCTTCTCTGATTTGCTTCTGGCTGTCTGGGTGCCTTCGTTATGTTCTCCCATAGACCTCTGTCCCCTCGTCCCCAGCGCACTGTGCTGTGATCACCTCTTTGCTGGTCTGCCTTCCCTGCTGGACCGGGAGCACCAGGAAGACAAGAACTTGTCGGTCACAACAAGGATTGTCTCCCCAATTCCCAGTCCAGCCCTGACTCTAGGAAATGCTCAGCTAATACTTGAGGAAACATATAAATAAAATGCACCAAAGTCAACAAACCAGCTAGGTTCATTGCACGCTTACCCAGTGACGAGTGTTTTACATGTATCATCTCATTTAATTCTGACAACAACCTTATAAGGTAGAGACTATCATCATCTCCATTTTTAAAGTGGGAAACTGAGGCACAGCAAGGCTAAGTTTTTGCCCAAGATCACACAGCTAGTACTGATGATGCTGGGATTCACACCTGGGTCTCCCTACACTGTCCTGCTTCTGAGATGCCTAGAAGGAAGTCAAAATACGTGGACAGACAGACGTAAACTCACCGTATTATAACGATCAAAATACGATTCTAGTTGATTATTCAGATGAAGCTTGTGCTTCTTTTTCCTAAGCGAGTGCTTAGAAAACATGAGCTAAAATGAAAATTCTTCAAATGCTCAAAAGTAGGCAAAATAGCGGAAGAGCTCTCTAAAAGTGTAGCAGGGTTTGCATCCCCCAACGGGAAATGCTGGTCGAAACGGGGGAGCGGGGTGGGGCTGCGGCTAAGCTGGCCCGGGTTATGCGCTGGGTCAGGCCTGGCCGAGGAAGCGGCAGATCGGCTCCCCGGACAAGGTGGGTGTCTGCTCGGCCCCTTTCCGGCTCTCCCACCTCTGGTCTCCAGCCTGGCCGCACGCAGCAGGGCTGCTGGACGGATGGGCGGCGTGGCGGGGAGACTCGCACCCCCGGCCTCGCTGCGAGGGCACATTCTCTGTGTTGGGACAGGGGTGTTCCAGGGCTGTTATCTGTCTGGTTTGAATTAGATGTTGGGCTCTGCAGAACCTCGGGCTCATTAGTGGTTTCATCGCCCAGCCTGGCGCCTGCAAGATGGTAACATTTTATTGTTTCCTTGCTTTTTTCTTTCTTTTTTGTTTCTGTCTCTTTGCTCCCTTTCTTTAATGTTTCAAATTTCCACCTCATGCCACAAAAATGTAAAGGCTGCCACAGGCCCGCTGGGGCACACTCAAGTCAGCGGCACGTCTGGTGCCGGCACCCCTCGCCACTCTCCAGAGTGCCACCAGCCAGGGACCCGCAGGTCTCGCTCTCGTGGGAGGACACACAGGGCAGAGGGGCTGTGTCTTTCCTTGCCCCCTCCCAATACACAACCCACCCCCGCACTGGCATGTCTCCGGGAACTCAGGGTGGCACAATAGTTACAGGCCTTTCTGAGGTCTTTCTGCCTCCATTTTTTGGGTTTTGTTTTGTTTTGTTTTGTTTTGTTTTTGCCCTGAACTAGTTTTGAATTCTGATCCACAAGTTGTTCTTTTACTTAACAACTCAACTTTTTTTCTCACCTGCAAAATGGATGTAATAAGAGTATTTATCTCCTCCCATTGATATTAGGCAGAAAGGAGATAGTGAGCAGAAGGCGTTTATCCCAAACCAGGCACATAGCAAGTGCTTAATGAATAGTAGGCATTGCTACTATCCTGCTGATGTCAGGGACAGCCACTACCGTTGGGAGAGCAAATACCTCCATGACTGCAGGAAAGAAAAGATGAAAAGTCTCAAACAAGGAGAAACACTTGATAAGGGGTACGTATCAGTGTTCATCATCATCATCATCATCACCACCATCATCATCATCATCACCAGCATCATCACCATCATCACCACCATCATCCCTACCATCACCATCATCCCCACATTACCATCATCATCATCACCATCATCGTCATCACCACCATCACCATCATCACCACATCATCATCATCATCATCATCACCATCATCATCATCACCACATCATCATCATTTCTGACTCTAATTCTGTTATTCTTTCTCTGCTTTCTTCTCAGCAGAGGGTGGGAGAGAAGGTGATGAGGAGAAGGGGTGTAGGACTGATTCGACTTGGAAGACCTGTGAATTTCAGGACCGAAGAGATTCCTGAAAACAGAGATGGGCTAAGTTAGGTGGGTCAGGGAGATGGTCCAGGAGAAGCGAGAAGGAGGAGGGAGGCAGTTGGAGGGAGGAGTTCATTTCTGATGACTGTGATCAGAGCTTACATCACAGAACATACATTATGTTACCTTTGAGCTGACAAGGATCCTCTCAGGTTCTTTAACCCTCACAGCAATCTTTGGAGGAGGGTGTGATTGCTTCTATGTGCTGTTCTCTCAGGCATCAGAGTTGGGTGAGTGTGGACATGACAGATATTGCCTCGCAGGGCCTCTGGGTAGTTGCACCATGTGTAACTTCAGCTCATTCTGGGCAGGATGGTCTGAGCTTAGTGGGGTCTGTGCCAAGACTTCAGCTGACATTTTCTTGGGACCTTTGCCAGACACCTGTGTGAGCAGAGCAGAGATCATCAGTCTGCCAATGGGTCTGTGGCTAGAAACGGGAATTGGGAATTGTGTGTCTCAGAATGCCAGAGAGAAGATGCCTGACGTACATGGTGACCAGCTGCCAAAGTGGGCGGTCTCAGCCCTCACCTGCCTCACCCTCTCAGCAGCTTTTGTCAAAGCCGAGTCCTCCCTCTGAGTCCTCCCTCCTGCCGTAAGCCCTGGCTTCCAGGATGCCACACTCTCGCGGTCTTCCTCCTTCTTCCCTGGTCACTCCTTCTCGGGCTCCTTTCTGGGATTCATCTCTCTTCTAAATCCATGAATATTGCAGCACCCAGGGCCCTTCTCTCCCTACCACCCAGGGGGTCGCATCCAGTCCGAGGTTGTGCATAAAATCTCTATACACTGACATCTCCCAGATTTCTCTCTCCAGGCCAGACCTTTCCCTTGATCTCAACTCTTACATCCAACTTCTCACCTCGAGAAGCCCCTACCACATCTCAAACCAGACAGAGTTCCTAAAGCCCTCTTTTCCTCCAGGCTTCCGCTTCTAGGTAAATGACGACCCTGGCTGCTCATGCCTAACCCTCTGGAACCATCCTGCCTCCCCTCTTTCCCTCACATCCTGCCTCCAATCCACCCACAGATCTGGTCAGTGCCGACTTAATAATGAATCTTGACTCCCACAGGCTCCCCACTGCCACCCTGGTTTTGTCCCATTAGCTCGTGTCCCTGTTGCTGAACTAGCCTCGTACTGCCTCCTTGCCGTGCTCCAGTCCAGTGGCCCTTCGAAAGTGGACTTCAGACCTTGTCACTTCCCGGCTTAAACTTCTCAAATGCTTCTTGGCCAAGGTATAATAAAGGCCTACCTGACAGCCAAGTCCCTGTGTGTGTTACTGACTCCCGACTACCCCTCAGCCTGCATCTCCTACAATTCTTCCCCACTCACTTTGGTCCAGACACCAGTCTCCTTCCCGCTCATGGCCTTCCCAAGGTTGTTCACATCTCAGAGCCTCTGCACTTGACATTCTTCAAGCCTGGATTGCGCTGTCTGACATGTTCCCAAGACTTGCTCCCTCTCTTTGCTTAGATCACCTTTCCAGAGCTACCTTATCCGAAAGGCCTTCTCTGATGGCCTTTTCTAAATGACCTACACATCCACATTGTATTAGATCATGTACTTATTTGCTTGTTTAATGTTTCTCTTTCCCACTCAATGGTAACCTGAACTGTGGGGACTTTGTCTTGCTCACCACTGTCCACTATGCCCAGCACATAGATGATGATTGATAAAATTTTGTCTGATGACTGACTAAATGAAGATTCACCTTGGCTGGGCTGAGACAATGTATTCATGGAACTCCTTGCACAGTGAATGTTTGTGAAATGAATCAATGTGAGATTGCCGTGTTTGCCTTTTCGACTGTCAATTCCTTAAGGGCAGACTCATAACTTGCTCCTCTGGGTGTTTTTCGTGATGCTTTACAGAAGCTGTGTGACCTTGCTCAAGTCATATAACCTCTCTGGGCTTCCGTTTCTTTATCTATAAATGAGAATAATAATGGGACCCACATCATGGGGTCGTTGGGAGAATTAAACGAGTTAATATATGTATAGCTCTTCAAATAGTGCCTGACGCAGCAGAAGTACTCATTCAACCTCAGCTGTTATGACCATCCTGATTTCACACACAGCAGGTGATTCAAAAGACTTAAGAAAGGGGATCGAACAGACGCCGAGTTACCTTGAGCTGAGCCTGAAGAAGCCTGTTCATTTTGCCCTCTGCTTTTCCCATACCAGAAGCTGGAGAATTGTCTGATAACGTGAACTGAACTGAAATTAGAAACCACATTATGCCGTCAGCTCATGCTGCGTTTGTGGTCGGCTAAACCCCAAAGCCTTTCTTCACAGCCTTATTGCTCAGCCAGTGATCCCTCATCCTGTATTTGTGGGTTTCGCTTTATTTTTTTGTGGTCTTTTGCTTTTTTTATGTTCCGGATTATAAAAGTAATATATGCCCACTGTGGAAAGTTTACAATGAGCATAAAATTACAAAGGGCAGGAAAAGAGCAGGTTACAAATCAGCATGAATGTTTTGAATCCACTTGCATATAATGTTCTTATATATTTATAAAGAGAGGCAGAGATCGACAGGAAGAAAGAGAGAGGAAGATTGAGAGAGAAAGAAGGATGCTTGAGGATGTTCACGGAAATGTTTGTATTGGCTGAGCTCGTGATTTTTAGATTCTCCCTTACATTTTTCCTTCTATGCTGTTTGAATTTTTTCAAGAATAAACCTGTGTTATTTTTTCAAAACTAAGTGTTTTTTTTTCCATCATAACCCTTTTAAAATCAAAATCAGATCATTTAGGCTCCTCTTCCCCTTAAAACCCTTTAAGGGTTATTCATTCATTCAAGAAATATTCATTGAGTGTGTACCAAGTGCCAGGCTGGTTCTCTCTCCTCCCCGTTATTTTACGGTTCTCACAGCTCTCATCAATATTTCAGAGTATTATTCTTTATAGCTTCTGTGTTTAATGTCTATCCCCCCATAGAACTTGACCTATGTGAAGGCAGAGCTCTGTAGAATGCCTGCGTCTATCTCGTGCACAGCCTACGCTCAGCATCCCAAACAATGCCTGGCAGATGATACCTATTGAGTGAGTGAGTGAATGAATGAATGAATGAATGAATGTTGAAGAGCAGAAATGAGTAAGTAGAAGAAAATCTTTCATAATTCTACTGCCCAGAGATTATTGTCATCAACTTGGTATGTTTCCTTCCAAACTTTTTTTCTATTTTACGTACAAGTATAGTTAAAAACACATTGTGCATCTTTTTCTCTTTAACTCAGCATAATAGCATAAGCATTTCCCATGGTATTAAGAAATATTTTTTTTTTTGAATGTGCAACAATGGTCTCAACTGAGGGTGATTTGCCTCCTAGGGAGCATTTGGCAATATCTGGAGACATTTTTGGTTGTCACAGCTGGTGGGAATGGGGCCATTGTTGCTGGCTGCTAAGCATCCTGTAATGCACAGGACAGCCCCCATGACACAGAATTATCTGGCCCCAAATGCCAATCATACCGAGGCTGAGAACCTGGCTGCCTAGTGGTCTGCCATGTGATTCTACACGACTTGACTTATCCTCCCCCTCTCATTGGAAATGGAGTTGTTTCTGGTTTTTCACTGATACAGATAAGGTCATGAGAAAGATTTTCAGGCATAAATCTCTACTCACGTTCTATACATTTCCTTAGGATAGGTTGCAATGCTTGACTTTCAGGAACTTAAGTGAAGCGAGGACAACGTTGACCTTGCTTGAACTTCATTTTGTCAATTTGGACTGGGTAGTCCAGCTGCTCTGGGTGTTCTGTGCTCTGCCACATTTGTGGTCTCTCCTAGCCGTGAGTCATGTCAAAGAAAACATCCAGATTTATCATGGCCAGGATGCTTATTGTGATGAGGGAAACCCCAGCAGTACCTCACCTGTCTTAGCCGTTCGGGCTGCTATGATACATTTCCATAGACCGGATGTCTTGAATAATAAACATTTATATCTCACAGTTCTGGAGGCTGGAAGTCTAAGATTAAGATGCAGACAGTTGTGGTGTGCGATGGGGGCCCTCTTCCTGGTTTGCAGATGGCTGTCTTGTTGTATCCTCAATATGGGGTGGAGAGAGGGTTCTAACTGCTTTCTCTCCTTGTAAAGGCACTAATCCCATCATGGGTCTCAACCCTGATGACCTCATCAAACCCTAATCGCCTCACAAAGGCCCATCTTCTAATACCATCTCATTGGGGGTGAGGGTTTCAGCATTTAAAAGGTGGTGTGGGGCGGTGCTCAAACACGCAGTCCCTAATATCACCTGTCCAAGATGTCACACCCTCACTTGTGAAGAGCCTGGTTAACCATGACCTATAAATAATGTCCGTTACTGGAGGAGAAGAGTAGGGTCTGGCCGCTTCTCACCATCAGTACGTACCTGACGCACGGAGGCCGTCACTTGCCATCCCTGACTCACGCCAACAAACCGCCGTTGTTCAAGGCAGTTCGGACACCTCTTTGGGAACTGCTGTGGGGGTATACAACGCCTTCCCTCAATAAGAACGTCATCTAGGTGGAAAGTGTTGCTATGTGTATAAATGCAAACTATGGGAAACAGAATGTTCATTCACTCAATAAATTTTACTGAACCCCTGCTATGTGCCAGGTACTGTTCTAGGCACTAAGGACACAGAGACGGAACGAGACAGAGAGCGAGCCTCTGCCTTCCTAGAACTTACATTCTAGTGGGGACACTGTCACATTGTATGAAATTCGGTGTCAGGAAGTGACTGAGGCTTGAAAGAAAAATGTAGCAAGGACAGAGACAGAGAGTGGCGGGGTGAGGAGTGTAATTTTAGATGAGCTAGTCAGGGGTGGGCTCTCTGAGGGGGGCATGTTTTAAAGTGATCTGATTTAGGAGAATGAGTGAGCCCTGGGAACACCTGTGCGATAGCAAGTGCAAAGGCCCTGAGGCAGGCACGTGTCGGGCGAGCAGGAAGAGCAGCGACGAGGCCGGTGTGGCTGATGTGAAGTGAGCGATGGGGAGAGCCATAGGAGATGAAGTTAGGGTAACAGGCGGTGGCCAGGTCAAGCAGGGCCTTCTAGGCCACGATGAAGACTTGGAGCCGTACTCCGTTGGAGGGTTTAAGCAGGATAGGAAAGAGTTCAGATCAGATCAGATGGTTTTAAGTAACCCCACTGGCTGTTGTATGGATATGGACCATAAGGAGAGAAGTGGGGAGCCCAGGAAGAGGCTGTCGTGATGATGCAGGTGAGGGATGATGGGGACCTGGCCCGGGAAGGTGATGGTACGTACTGATGGTGAGAAGCGGCCAGACCCTGGATGTATTTTGAAGGCAGACCTGGTAGGTTTGTTGATGGATTGTATGTTGGGAGGAGTGACAGAGGAACTGAAAATGACTAACAACTGAGAGTTGAGAGCTGTGAGAGTTGTCTGCTGGGATCTGCGTTTCGTGACATGCCCCCATGTGATGGATCCCCAAGACAGACGGCCAACCCCTGGACGGCTGGATGCTGATCAGCTGGCAGGGCCGGGCGTGCTCTAGGGTTTTGTTTTGTTTTGTTTTTTCCTGGACCATGAACTTTTTTTCGCTCTTTATTTGGTGCCTTGAGACAGGGCCCCCAGCCCAGTCCCATGGAGAAGTCTTGCCTTTCAGCCAGAGGACTGTCAGGACAGGGCCTGCTGGCTGTGCCCAGCCAAGAGAGTGGTTTAAGCTGTCTCTCTCCTGTCCCCTTAGCTGGACAGAGCATGGCACGCCTGATGAAAGCTAAAACACCTCTGTCACCCAGCTCTTGGGCAAGCTGCTGCCCACCTGGCCTTCCATGCTCATCTTGGCTTCATGGTCTCAGCCAAGCTGGCCGGTATGATAAAGAAGAAATTAGCACTCCATTTAGGAAAGAAAAAGGGTTTGCTTTTATTGTTTGGTGATGAAATGAAGTATGGGAAAGCGTTTGTTTTGGTTGCAGGGCTGGAAGGAGAGGATGTGGGGGCTGGGCATTCAGGAACATGATCAGTAAATAGGGCAGGACGGGAGGAACAGCTGTCGGAGCTGCCCTCCACCTGGCTTGGGGAAGAGGTCCTAGGGGTGGCATCTGCCCTGGAGGTCACTGAAGGTCTCCCAGTGCTTCGGGAGACTTGACTTTAGGAAGTGGCCACTGCACTGGGGTTGGGTGGAGCTGGATTCTAGCCCCAGGTAGCTGTGACTGTAAGACTTAGAGAAGGTTGGGGAGTATTTAACTATGTCAAGCCAGCTTGCTGGGAACTCCTGGAGAGGGAGGAGGGCAGCAGGGTAGGGGGGAATGGCAGCTGGCACGGGGGAGGCTGGAGAGACCCTAGAGAGGGCAGGGCTGACAGAGACAGAGAGAGAGAGAGAGAGAGAGAGAGAGAGAGAGAGAGAGAGAGAGAGAGAAAGAGAGAGAGAAGAAGAAGAAGAAGAAGAAGAAGAAGAACAACAAGAAGAAGAAGGAGGAGGAGGAGGAGGAGGAGGAGGAGGAGGAGGAGGAGGAGGAAGAGGGAAGAGGGAAGAGGGAAGAGGGAAGAGGGAAGAGGGAAGAAAAGAGGAGAGAGGGTGGAAGGGAGGGAGGGAAGGTGTATGTGTTGGGGTGGGGTGGGGAATTCACTGACTTCTGTTACCAGCTGGATTTAAAGGTTCTGATCCAAGGGGGCTTTTAGCAGGTTTTAGTGTCAGACATAATGACTCAACCATGGATCAGTGTGGACAGCTTCCACCAATGCCAAGGTCCAGACCCAGGGCAAGGACGGGCAGCCAGGAGGCGAGGACTGGACTCCATCTCCTGCGGGCTGTAGCATGGCCCTGGGGTTCTGTGCTCGGGCTCCAGACTCGGAAGCAGGAGCTGGCCCCAGCGCCTGCTGAGCTAACCTGGGCAACTGCCTTTGCTTCTCTGTGCCTCATTTCTTCCTCTACATAAGGAGAAAAGAATAGTCCCACCTCACAGAGCCGGGGTGAGGATTCAGTAGGACGAGGTGCCATGTGTCGGGGTACCTGGACACAATTCACTATCAGTGGGTGTTGTTTTCAGGAGGATGGGAGGCCCAGCCAGCAGTCCCAGCCCTGGGCTGAGCCAAGTGAATTTGGGGAGGTCCTACCCCTGCCAGCTGACACTGTGGCTCAGGCAGGGGACAAAGCTCTAGAGGTGGAATTCTGGCCGTGCCTCACATGATGCAGATTCTTGCCCCAATCCCATGAGCCTCCTCCCCAGGCAGCAGCTAGCTCGGAGAAGACACAACAGTCCCCATCCAGGAGTCAGACTGTGGCTCCTGGCAGCCTCCCCCTTTGACGGCTTGGAGGACCAGGCCTTCACTCTGCTGCCACAAATCCTGCCTTGTCCCCGAGGTCGTATCTGTCTGCAGTGAGGGTGTACACTTTTGCTGCCCCATCAGGTTCCAATATGACCAGCCAGTGACTCACAGCCCTAAGCAGAGTACTTGGCACCTCCTCGCAGACAATGTCTGTCCCATTCCCAAGCGCTTAGAGGAGGCAATCAATAGAGTGTACTTGGGGGCCACCCACCCACCAAATTATCTCCTTTGTGGATGCCTGAAATTCCACCATTAATACTTCATTCTTTTGGAGGATACTGTTGCCTTATCTCAGTTCCACTCTTTCAATATAAGCCCCTCGGGATGTATAACATACCTGAATATGGATGAGCATGTCAAAACATTTTCTTTCCCAGCGG
The DNA here is from genome assembly GCF_014176215.1 of Rousettus aegyptiacus. Taxonomy (NCBI): domain Eukaryota; kingdom Metazoa; phylum Chordata; class Mammalia; order Chiroptera; family Pteropodidae; genus Rousettus; species Rousettus aegyptiacus. The sequence goes on along the minus strand of NW_023416284.1, from coordinate 13,465,686 downwards.
GAGGGCTCTACATTCTCAGGCTCCAAGTTCAACACTCTTTCTGAAACTTGGCACCTTTAGTCACCCAACCAACATGATCGAGCCCCTACTATGTGCTGCGCCCTAAGCCCAGTCCAGAGGTGAGGGAGACATGGTCCTGTCCTTAAGGCACACAGTAGGTCTTCCCTAAATGTTTGTGGGAGGCATCATTATTCCCTGCACCCTTAGCATCTCGCTCAATGCCTGGTGCATAGTAGGAGCTCACTAAGTAATTATAGGGGAATGAATGAAGTTCCACAGCTACAGAAATAAGGCAGCACCGGGAGTGTGAGCGCAGATCTGGAGCCCGCTGTTTGAGCTTGTCTTCTGGCTCTGCCGCTTATCAGCTACGACCGCCCTCAAGTCTCTGCACCTTTCTCTGCCTTGGTCTCCTCATTGGGAAAATGGGAATGATAATGGCTGTTATGAGGATTAACTGAGTTAATCTTTGTAAAATACTTAGAACATTTTCTGGCACACAGTACGCACTATGTAAGTGTTTGTTAAATAACTAAAACTCAGCAAACATTATTGAATACACATGGAAGGTATTCGGTCATGTTTGTTGGCTGGTCTGAGGGCTACGCATGGCAGGAGTGGTGTTTTACTATTCTCCGTGGCCTCAGAGGCTGGCACAGTATAGACATCAGTAAATGTTGGTTTACTGGACCGATCCTGTCCTGCTGGACCCGTCCTTACTTTTCCGACCGGGAGCTGTGTGTCTGGGAGTGCTGGGAACCACAGCGGGGCCGGTGCATTTTGGCAGCCTGTGTTCTTAGAGATGCAGTCGTAAATCCAGTTGTCGACGGGTCCGTCCAGCAGGGCTGTTTTTTCTGCCTGTTTGGGTGCAGACAGGAACTGTCAATACCGAATCGATCTTTACAAGGCGGAGACTGACGTGCGGGGCTGCGAAATGTGGTGTGGAGACAAGCAGGAACACTCCGTGCTTCTCTCGACTTCCCCGTGGCTCTGGGCGTGTGATTGGCACTCGGTAAATTCTCACGATCTGGCGTCTGAGCCTGGTTTGGGGCAGCCGGTCTCCTCTCGACTCCCACACACGCTGTGATAATGTCCACTCCAAGCCTTTGTCTGAGCTGGTCTCACGACGCAGAGCACCTTTTCACATCACCTTCTCTTTTCTGAATTCCTTCTGCCCTTCAGGGCCCCGCTCTGTTCACGTGGCTTTTCCCTAGATCTCGGCTCAGTTTTTGTTCAGTATTTTGAGCCTTTTGTGTGAACAACACCCCAGCTCCACCAACCCACGCATTGCTCTTTTGTCCGTTCATTCACCAGACATTCGCTGAGAATAGTCGCTCGACATTCATCGAGGCTCTCCTCTGTGCTAGATGCTGTGCTGGCATCTGCGGATACAAAACTTATAGTCGCATGTGAAAGGTGAAAAGTAAACAACAGAACGATCACGCCATGAAAAGGAGAGGCGGAAGCTGCTCTGGGGTTCCTGTGCATGGAGATCTAACCCAATCTGGGGGGATGAGGAAGGGTGTCTCCTGAGAGGTTGGGTTTAAGCTGAGTGTCCAAGAATAAACTTGAGTTAGCAGTTGAAGGAAGGGAGAGAGCGGTCCAGATTTTAAGCTTGATACCAAGGACAGTGGGGAGTTTGAAATGGATTGTTGTTCACTTTCCATGTTTTAATTTTAGATACGAAATGAAGTTGATATTTTCAAATATAAAGCTGATGTTTTTAAAGGTTTTCTTTTTAATCAGCTCTATTGAAGTATAATGTACATGTGATAAAATTCACCAATTTTAAGTATATGAGTCAGTCATTCTTTGACAAAGGAATAAGTTGTGTAATTACCATCATAGTTAGAACATGGAACATTTCACCCCCCGCCCCAAGTTCCTTCATGTCCCTTTGCAGTCAGTCCCCTCCCCTGCAAACTCCCTCACCCAACCCCAGCCTCGGGCAACCACTGATCTGCTTTCAGATCTGTAGATTTGCCTTGTCCACACTTTCTTAGAAATTAAATCATAAAGTAGCCTCTGTCCCTGGCTTCTTTTACCTACCACCATGCTTTTGAGATTCTCCATGTTGTCTATTAGGAGATTTTCTTTCTTTTTTTTTAACTGCAAAGTAATATTCCCTCGCATGGCTGTGCCACAATGTGGTTTTCCTTTCACTAGCTGGTGGGCCTTTAGATTGCAAGAAAGCTGCTTTTGATTCTCCCCTCCTCCACCCTAAAGCCTGTTGCCTGTCCACCCTGGAGGAAAGCCCAGGGGACTCATTGTGCAGGGAAGGAGAAGAGGACAAATATCCTTTAGAGCAATGAGGCCAGACTGCCTTTCTTAAGTTTGCAGTAGGACAATTGTCTTGAAAAGCAGCCTCCTGCAGAGAGAAACATTTTCTTTACAATGTACAAATCTCCCTTTGTATTCGCAAGCCAGGCCTGAGCATCTTGGACCAGTGGACTTTACTGAGACCTTTAGATGGAGAGAATGTGCATAGGATGCAAGAGAAGCGCGTGGCCGAGGGAGAGTGACCCTGGGAGTTCTTCCTGCTTGGAGGGAGGGGGAGGGATTAGCCGGGAGTGGACAGCCCCCTGGTTATTTGGAGGACAGGAGAAGATGAAAGGTCTCTTGGCACCTCAGGGAAGTAAAAGAGGGAATTAACAACCTTGGGCTTGTGCTCTGCCCCCTGCCAGCTCTGCTGCTCGGGTTGCCACTCAGGGACATGTCCAGAACAGCAAGTCCAAGAGAGCCCTGCTGCTTCTGCACAGTCTATGGGGTGATGGACACAGGTCCCAGAAGTCCACATGTGCCTCCCAAAGTGGGGCTCAGAGGACCCGGGAGGATCAGGGCAAGGAGGCCACAGAGGCAATGAATGGCAGCAGGGGATGTGGGCACACACCTGCAGGCCAGAGGAACCAAAGACAGCACCTGTCAATTCAGCGAAGAGAGAGTCTGAGGCTCAGAGATAAAGGGGTCGGGACACAATAAGGGGGTGAAGCCTACGAGGTAGGCCAGAGGACACATGTGGACAAGCAGCAACTCCCCCTGCCACTCTGAGAACCATCTAAGGAAAGATGGGGTAGGAGGTTAAAAGAACCCTTGAAAAATGGAACATATTCCCCAAAGAGACCAAAGTGACCTAAAAGAGATGGAATTACCTTTAACTGGTAAAATCAAGTTAGTTGTTAGTTTATTGCCCTCTGTCAGCAGGATGAGGAGACTTGTGAGGACATTGGGGTCAGTTAAAGAAAATAAATTTCGTCTCTATACAGGTTTGGTATGTCTCAATTATAGTAGATGTGATTTTTTTTCCTGTTGTAGAAGACCACTAGCTGGAGCTCTGGGGATGGACTGGGGAGGGGGCACTGTCCTGGAGGCCAAGCTGGGACTGTCATAGTTGTTCTTGGAGGAGGCCTGGACCAGGGTAGGGGCAGTGGGCAGGCTGAGAGGGACAGGGGTGAGAGTGGTGGGTCCCAACCCCAGGTGCACATTAAAAGTGCAATATCTTGATGCTCAGGCCACACCCTGGACCAATTCAGTCAGAATCTCTGGAGGTGGGACTCAGGCATCAGTATTTTTAAAGGTCCTCAGATGATGTCGGCGGGTATCCAAGGTTGAAAAAATTAGAAGTTGAAGAGAGGGGCTTCTCGAACTTTAATATTCATCTGAATCATCTGGAAATGTTGTTAAAATGCAGATTTTATTCTGTAGGTCTAGAGTGGGGCTGAGAGTCTGGCTGATGCACATATCCAGAGATAAGATCGAGGCGTTAGCAGCAATAGGGCTGGTGATGCCTGGATGTGGAGGAGGGCAGGGGATTCCAGTTTTCCGGCACGAGTAACTGAGAGGCTGTAGGGCCTTTAACTGAACTTTGGACCCAGATGCTGAGCGGATGTGAGGATTGGAGGTGAGTAGAAACTAGGCCCGTCTAGGGCCCGTTGAACACAGCTGTCTGTTGGCCGGGAGCTCAGTAGACAGTAGGAGGTATAGATTCAGGAGTTATCAGTACAGTACTAACATCAGCTCGCATTTACCCAGCACTGTGTGTTGAACTCTAGGGTGAGCATTTTGCATATAACAACTCACTTAAAGGCCACAAGGATCCTGTGAAGTAAGTAGTATTATTTATCCTATGTCTCAGATGAGGAAACTAAGGTTTAAGAGAGATGAAGGAATTCAGCCATGGTTGCAAGTCTCATAACTGGCTGAACTTGCATTTGAACCCACGTGTCTGGTTCCAGAGCACACACGCTATGACCCGTGCTCTGGGAATGGAGGTCCTCACCCAGGGAGTCAGTGCTGAGAGAAGGATGTGCCAGGTGTTCTGAGCAATTCTAACCCCTAACATCTGTTGTAAATTTTACTTTGCAACAGACTCTTACAAGGTTCTGAGGATGTGATGCATCCTTAGGACTTTTTTTGGTCACAGGTGATAGAAACCCACCTCAAACTCGCTTACACAGAAAATGGAATTTATTGGCTCATGTAACTGAAAACTCAAAGGTCAGCTCTGAATTACAGGCATGCTTGGATCCAGGTGCTCAAAATGTCAAGAACCTGCTCCATCTATTGCTGCTTCTTCTCTGCATTAGAGACATTCTCAGGCAGCCTCTCCCCAGGTATGACAATGATGGCCCAACAGCTCCAGGCTCCTGTCTTACCAGGTTAGAAATCCCAACAGAGAGAGGGACTATTTCCTAATCGCTCCAGCAAAAGTCCTGGAATTGCTGCTCACTGGCTCTGATTGGCCCAGCACAGGTCATGTGCCAACCCTTGAGCCAATTGCTGTGGCCAGAAGGATTGGCACTCTCATTGGCCAGGCAAAGATCAAATGCTTACGCCAGGGGTCAGCTCTGTGGCCTGAAAGTGAAGGGTGGGAATGGATTCTGGGGAGGCCAAAGCACGGATGCCACTGGCCATGGCAACAGAAGCCAGAGCTTGCCTCGTGGTTGCAGGGCACAGGAACGGCATGCCATGGTCCCACGACTCACAGTGCAGCCTCTGCATCTTTGCCTTACCGCTTCCTCAGCCAGAACTGCCACCCCAGCTCACTGCCAGAACCGCTCTTCCGCTTACTCATTCTTCAAGGCCTGACTCCCTTGCATCTGCCCCTTCTGAAGCTTTCCCCAGCAACCCAAGTTTTTATCAGACACCTCTTACCCACCACTTCAGATCCTCTCGTCCTCACAGTCCTAAGGAGTGTCTTCTTTTAGCTCTTTGTGGGCCTGGCAGGCTTCTTTCAGAGGCAGCTTCCTGCTCACCTGGGGCTTCCCTTCACTTTATCTTGGGGTGCCCCTGTGCCATGCCCAGGTGTGCGCAATCCAAAAGTTTAGGAGAATCCTCGCTGTGTGCGTGAAACTTGGACCACTGAGACATACGAACCAGTGGGTAAATAGTCTTCTTTTCTTCCCACCACTCGACCCCAGGGGACATTCCAAGACACGTGGTTCATGCGGTTTCCCGGGGCACAGTTCACAGACCCAGCAGCCCGTGACTCTTGCCTGCAGCCGGCTCGATCACACATCTTTCCACAGCTCTCTCCCTCTTCTCTTCATTCCTCTTGTCCTCCACTTCTGCTTCTTGGGTATATTAATATTAGTCAGGGTTCTCCAGAGAAACAGAACCAATAGGAGATGTATCTATGTCGATATTGACATTGATATACATATGTATCTGGAATGAGATTTAGTATAAGGAACTGGCTCACACAGTTATGGAGGCTGAGAAGTCCCACGATCTGCCACCTGTGAGCTAGAGACCCCAAAAGTCAGTGCTGTAGCTTCAGCCTGAGTCCAAGGCCTGAGAACCAGGAGTGCTGATGGTATAAGCTCCAGTCCAGGGGCAGAAGGAGACCAATGTCTCAGCTCCCAGTGGTTAGGTAAAGAGAGAGAAAATTCAACTTTCACCACCTTTTGGTTCTATTCGGGCCGTCGGCGGGTCAGAGTGTGGCCACCCACACTGGGGAGAGCCATCTGCTTTACTCAGGCCACCAGTTCAAACGCTGGTCTCTTCCGGAAATACCTTCACAGACACACACAGGAATTATGTTTAACCAGATACCTGGGAATCCTGTCACCCAGTCAAGTGGGCACACAAACTTAGCCGTCACACAGGGACTCAGTAACGGGACAAACACGAGCCCTCCGCCTCCAGCTTTCAGAGGAGTCTGAGCAAGGAGGGAACTAGTCCCCCCTCAGTACTCCTATCGCTCTTCGGTTTTACTTTTTTCACTTCAAATTAAATTCACAGCAGCGTTAGAGTTCATGCTTTGTGTCTGCTTCCTCCGACTTACCAGGTTGGAGGATGGTGCAGGTCATAAACCAGGTGCGTTGCAGGACAGGTACGCCTTGGTTTCACTGCCCTTCACAGGGGTTGCATTTTTTTTACAAATCGAAGGCACAACCGTCCACCAGCAAAACGATTACGACTCGCTTTCTTGCGATACCCAGTTCATCGCCATGGTCTGGAACCAAACGTGCAGTATCTCAGAGCTGTGCCTGTCCTTCAAGTGCTTCCTACCCTGTGAGGCCTGGAAGGTGCAAGGGGGGACTTGGGGGTGCGGCATGAGTGGGCACCCCATGTCAGTGTAAGAAGAAAGCTAATCCTTTTTCTCCCCAATTTTATCGAATTACATTTGAAGTTCAATAACCTGCACACATTTCCAGTGTACAATTTTGGTCATTCTTGACGCATGCACACAATCGTGGAACTATTGCCATCACTGGGGTAAGACACACTTCGCTCAATCTCCAAACCACCGATCTGTATCCATCACAACAAATTGTTTGCATTTCCTAGAGTTTTACATAGTCACGAAGCATGTATTTTTTTTTTTTTTTTGGCCTGGCTTCTTTCAATCAGCTTAATTATTTTGATTCATTCATGTTATTGCACATATCAATAGTTTATTCATTTTAATTTTGAGTCATAGCCTCTTGTATGAATATACAGCAATTTGTTTATCCGTTTATCTGTTGACGATAAACGGTTTTAGCTGTCCAGGTTTAAGCTATTACAAATAAAGCTGCTATGAACATTCTCGTACAAGTTTGTGTGAACACACATATTTCCTTTTCTCTTGGCTAAGTCCCTAGGAATGAAATGGCTGGGTCACATAGTAGGTATAAGTTTAACTCATTGAAAACTGCCAAATTATGTTCCAAAGTGGTTACGTTATTTTTTCATTTCTACCAGAAGCATATGAGAGTTTTGTTCTCACCCATATTTGGTACAAATGGTCAGTCTTTTTGATTTCAGCCATTCTAATAAGCGTGATTGGTATCTCATCGTGGCTTTAATGATCTGTTCTCAGATCATTATTTTGAACATCTTTAATGTGCTTATTTGCCATCCATATACCTTCTTTGGTAAAATGTCTGTTCAAATCTTTTGCACATTTTTGTTGTTGTTGTTGTTGTTGTTGTTGTTGTTGGGCTGTTTGCTTTCTTATTATTTTTGGAAGTTTTTTATGTATTCCAGATGCAAGTCCCTTAGCAGACAAGTAAATGGCTTCTGTCTGTGCCTTATCTTTTTGTTTTCTTAATAAAATCTTTCCAAGAGCATGTGTTCTTAATTCTGATATAGTCTAATTTATCTATTTCTTCTTTCGTGAATAGTGTTTGGTGCTGAATCCAAGAAATCTTTGCCTACCCCAAGGTCACAAAGGTTTCCCCCTATGTTTTCTTCTAGAAATTTTATATTTTTATGTTTTACATTTAGTTATATGATCCATTTCTATTCCATTTTTAAGTATGAAAATGCAAGATGCAAGATATAGCTCATAGGACAAAAGATTCAAGCTTTCACCATAAAGAAGGCTGTTTGTTCTAGATTTTTCTTAGAGGCTCAACTCCTGGTCAAGTTCTCTGAGCCTTCGCTATGTTGGTTTGGATCTGTCCAGTGTTCACAGCGTTCTGGGTTAAGGTGAGACTTGTCTGGGTCATTCGGATCTCTGATCCCTGTCCTCGTTTGAGCTGCATAACAACCCTTTGAGATGCACAAGGCGGAAATCAACCTCCTCATCTAGCAGAAGAAGCATTTGGGGTCCACAGCCAAATAGGTGCCCAGGAGCAAAAGCCACAGGTAGCGCGGTCCTTCCCTGCCACCTGGGAGGGCTGAGGGCGACCTAGGTCCACGTCACTGGAGATGGGAGGCTGTTCCGGCATCTTTGCGCCACACAGTGGAAGACATGAGGCCAAGGGCTGACCTCCCCAGCCACGCTCTGGCTTGGGGCGAAGTTTCCCAGCTCTAGGCCCACCCCCCATTTCCCCCACCCAGATGACAAGCACTCTGACTCAGATTGTCCTCATCCTTCCACCCCATGGCCCAAGGGCATGTGGCGGGGGCGGAGGAAGGGAAGGAGAAGGGCAAGGAAGGGGTGATCCCATTTCTCTGGGCGTCTCTGGGCTTCGTGAAATCAGCAGAGTCCCAGCTGCTTCTGGTGTCAAGGAATAATAGTAATAAAAACCATGCTTATTGAGCGCCTGCCGTGTGCCAGGCACTGTACAAAGCACATGTGTGTACATACATGCGCTCCTGGACTCCTGGTAACAACCCCGTAAGACAGGGGCTGAGAGGACACCCATTTAACAGATGAGGACTCTGAGGACCCCAAAGGCAAACTCTCTTGCCCAAGGTCACACAGCTGGTAAACGGTAGGGCCCTGGAGGGAGACTTCATACTGGGGCTTCTCCAGCATTTGAACCAGCTCCCTTAATTCCTTGCCTCATTCCCTGAAAACCTCCTACCCTCTTAATACCACTGTCAGTGCCAGAGCCCTTTCTTGAGATGCCCAGAGGAATGAGCGAACGCCAGCCCCCAACCCAAAAGAGAAGGAGAAGATTCCCAGGGGCCCTCTGGCTGAGCAGACCCCTGTCTCCACCGGAAATTAACTCAAAGGGTGAAGCTGGATGCAGAGATGGGGTTGATTGTTTTCTGTTCTTCATTAAGTAACAAAGGAGAAAACCAACTGGTCATGGTGTATGAGCTTCCCCACCAGCACCACCCCGGACTCCTGGAACATCTTTATCCACTTACCCGTGGATTCAGGAAATTCTCCTCCAAGCCAGTTTTATTGGAGATTTTGGAAGCAAAGCTCACAGCCTCCCAATCAATAACAGATGAACAATGTTCACATCGCATTTTTTCGGGAGGACATTTGGCCCAGGCTTGTCCCAAGGCCTAGCCTTGGACATTCCCATTCGTTTGGATATTGCTGGGAAATGAGGTTCAGGACAGTTCTAGAAACCAGAGTCATCGGCATGTGGGTGCGGCGGGAAGGGGTGTCCTGGTCTGGGGCAGGCCTGGGGAAGCCCTGTGTTTTGCAAGGGGTCTGGCGCATGCAGCTTCCCCTCGCCCCTCCTCTCCCCTACCTCCTCTCTGGCTCGTCTTCTCCATGTGCTCAGCATGGGCATCGAAGCCACAGGCCATAAAGAATCAATCAAATCCGGTCGTGGCCAAGCCAGGGAACACGGCGCCAAAGCGCTCGCTGATGGAGGACGCGTCGGCAGCGGGGGTGACGGCACGCCCAGCTGTGCAGGAGCCTCCTCACCCCACCCTCCATCCCACAGATACACGACTCTGGAGGACATGGTCCGAAGACGGGGACGAGGACTACCTCTTGGACCTCCACGTTCCCCAGGCCCGGAGCCGGAAGGGCGGGATGGGGAGCAGTGAGGAGGACGGGGAATGGCGGTAACATTCTGCTACCATCGGCCCATCTATACTACAAGAAATGAGCCGCTTGGAAGGAGAAGCGGGGTCCACAGTTCTGTTTCTCTCAGCTCATCGACACTTACTGAGCGCCTATCGAATGCTGGTCAGAGAGAGTGTGAGACGTGGGTGAGAACGTGCAGGCCCTGCCTGCCGGAGGTCACAGTCTGGTCGGTAGGTTCGTAGCAGCTCCGTCAACATCGCAACTCTCTCCTCGAGAGAGAAAATAAACAAGAAAAACTGCACGTTGGGGTCCCTCGGTGGGTGATAGCTCTTTCCTCGCACCGTTTGGGAGATTCCATCACTCACACGGCCACATCATCTATCTCCTTCGCTGAAGAAACTCCCTTGCTGAAGAAACCGCTAAATATTTTGGTCCTGCTACAGCCGTGCTCATCCTCTGGCAGATGTTTGCTGAGCACCGGGAAGGTTCAGGGCCCTGAGGAGGCATTCTCTCTGGGCGCAGGAGGCCAGCCAGTGATCAGAGAACCTAATGGTGAAAAACCCATGCCGAAGGCTGGGCAAGCTTCAATCCAGAGAGGAAGGACTGTGCAGCAAGGTGGACTAGCCAGGTCCCACGAGGCGCCAGTCCCGGGTCAGGCCTGGCTCTACCAATGGATCAGTATGTGACTTTGGGCCAATCCGTGCCCCGCCCCCCTGACCTCAGTTTCCCCGTCTGCGAAATGGAGTGGTGGATAGGTGTTTCTGCAAGTGTAGCCTGTGGGCCACTTGTTCAAGAATCATCTTGGGCTGAGGGGACTTGGTGAAAATGTAGATTCCTGGGCTCCATGGTAGACCTCTGGCACAGGTACTCAGAAGGTAAGCCTGGGAGTCTACATTTGAAATACACTTCCTTTGGGTATTTTGATATCCTGAATTTTGAGCAAGATTCCTGGAGGAGATAGCGTCTCAGTGCTGGGCAAGCTTGCCAACTTGGATGCTACTCTAGAGGAAGTTGGCTGATGGGGACTCAGGTGATCAGGGGAATCTTCATGAAGATGGACACGAGCTAAGCCTGAAAGCATAATAACATTAACAGTCATCATTATCTTTGCTGAGCAAATGACTTTACCGGACCCTAGGCACAGCACCAGTTTCTTCGTGGTGGGCTAAGTGTTTTATGTGCAGTATCTCATTAAGACTCCATTGTGACAGCCCTACGAGATAAGACCTCTTATCCCCATTTTGTGGTGAGGAATCTTGGGCTTATCTAAAGGTTAAGTGACTTGCCTAAGATGTTTGGATCCCCTCTGAGACGGACTGAAAATTCTCCCTAACAAAGTATAACACAGGCTGAACGCGGGTAGAGGAAGCCTTTCAGGAGCAGAAGGTGTTGGTATCTGAGGCTCAGAGAACAAAAATGGATTGCTTCCCAGAATGCTTCACTCATTCACTCACTCATTCAGTCATCCACTCAGTCATTTGTTTTCTCACTCCCTCATTAACGAATTCATGTATTTAATTTGTTTAATCCCTCACTCTTCCCGTTGATAGCAGACTTCATTTCTGGACTGTGTTAGTCAAGATTCTTTCATTCTAAGTGGCAGAAACACAACTCAAATTCACTCAAGCAAAGAAAGGAATTTATTGATACATGTATCTGCAATGTCCAAAATATATACAGTGTATGTTCAGCTGTAGTCATGACCGGATTCAGGTGCTCAGATGTTGTTGTCAGGAACTCTCCCTACACCCTTTGGCTCTGCTTCTGTGTTGGCTTCCCTCTCAGGCAGATCGGTTGGGTTTTTTTCTTTTCCTTTTTTTTTTTTTTCTCTCTCTCTCTCTGCTTGTAAAGTTGGCCACCAGCAGCTGCAGGCTTATGCCCTATTAACTTAGCCACTACAGTTGAAAGAAGATGTCTTTTTTCCCCCCAAGAACTCAGCACAAATCCAAGAAAATATCTCTTATTGGACAGCCTAGGTCACATGCTCACTCCTGAATCAATCACTGCGGCTGGAGGAGTCAGAGATCTGATTGGCTAGACCTGGTTCTGGGGTGATAGCATCAAACTCAGTGAATTGCATAGACTGAGCATGGAGGAGCGGTAGTTTCTCCAAGGAAACTTGGGGTGCTAATACTAGAAAATGGATTCTGAGTGTGCAAAAATTAAGAGGTGTCTTCTACATAGGGGTAAAACATTTATATTGTACTGGGCTCCTCCCACCCAATTCCAATTTGACTCTAGTCACAACTACCAATTTATTCTTGGTTTCGTGATGGAGTTGGGGAAGTAGCCCCTTTGGGTTTGGAAATGCCAAACCATTTTGTCGCTCTGTGGCTGAGATGAGAAAATCATGGGCATTGATTACCTAGATGGCTAAATGCTTTACAGACAAGCTCCTTTAATCCAGTCAGCAGGCCCTCACCGAGGCAGGCAGAGGAGAGTTCTCTTCCCATTTCACTTGTGAGAACCTGAGAATCCTAAAAGTTAAGGACTTCATGCTAACGTAATGGCTAATTTTATATGTCAATTTGATTGTGCTAAGGGATGCTGAGATAACTGGTAAAAACATTATTTCCAGGTGTGTCTGTGAGGATGTTTCTGGAAGAGACTGTCATTTGAATCAGTAGACTGAGTGATGCAGATCGCCCTTGCCAATGAGGGTCGGCATCATCCAACACTTCGAGGGCCAATATAGAACAAAAAGTTGGAAGAAGGGCGAATTTCCTCTTTCCCCTTGGGCCGGGACGTCCATCTTCTGCCGTCGGACATCAGTGCTTCTGGTCCTTGGGCCTCTAGGCCTTGGAGCTGGACTTATACCTTTGGCAACCCTGCCTCTCAGGCCTTCAGACACAGACCAAATTACGGCATCAGCTTTCCTTTTCCTGGGTCTCTAGTCTATGGAAGGCAAATTGTCAGACTTCTCAGCCTCCATAATCAAATGAATCAATTCCTATGATAAATACCCTGTTATATAGCTCTATAAATCCTATTGGTTCTGTTTTCTGGGGAACCCTGCATAGCCACAGTCACAGCTGCCAAGTGACGGAGCTCCGGTTTCAACCCAAGTCTATGTGGTGCAAGAGTCCACGCCATCTGTCTCTCTGTGTGGTGAAGGTGAATTCCTGCCCACAGGTGAAGTTCGGTTCTGTTTGAGGTGAGAGAGCGGGGAGAGGGCAGAGTTGCAAATTTGGAACTGGTCAGAAAGAAGCTTCTATGGTTACTAGAGGTTTTTTTCAGACCCACCCCAGCTGAACTAGGCCCTGATTTCTGTTGCACTGGTCACACAGATGCAGGCCTCATGGGGACAGGGCTTAAGCAGGACACACCCTTGTGGATGTATCTCAAGCCTCCCCGAGTGTAGGGTAACTGAGGTCACCAGGCAGCCGGGGAGGGGCAGGAACCAAATGTTTGCAGAGCGTCCACTGTGTTCCCAGAACTGTGCCGGGCTGAGTGGGTTACCAGGAAACGTAACTGTCATAATCGTTGTGGGCAGAGATTCTTAGGATGTTAGCACAAGTGGCCCCCAGGAGCCACCTCGTTTGGGGCTGACAAACTCAGATAGCTATCAGGGCTGTGCAGGTGGCAGTCATGAGAATGGCTGGAAGGGTATGAGAACTGGTATGGGTGGGGAGTCGTGGGGAACACAGGGACGGCCACCGCTCAGCATTTGCCATATGGATGTGTGGGTCCTGTGCTGCTACACCTCTGGTTTTTCAGAGAAAACATGTAAGTTGATTTTCATGTGATCATTTCTAGTCTTTAAAAGGTAAGTTTGAATTTTTAACGCACTCTATGTAGGCTAAAGCAACATGTCTACAGATATGTTGGCCTCATCTCACTTTGCCATTGGGGATAGTGAGGTCCCCAGAGGGGAGGTAATGTGCCCGAGGTCACACAGCCAGAACGAGAACGAGCTCTTCCACCGTCCAGGTCTGTGGTCTGACCCCGGGCTGCGGTGTTCCTTACAAGTACATGTTCAGCACGCGGCAGTTTACACAGCACTTTTGCGTCCAGTATCTCAGTCGATCTTCACCTTGCCCCAGAAGAGGCTGAGTGGGGACAGTCACCTCCATTTTACTGAAGAGGAAGCAGAAGCTCAGAGAAGCTAAGCATCATGAGCAGATCCCACAGCCAGTGAAAGAAATGCATACATCTGGCTCCCAGTGCAAAGTCTGCTCTCATAGTTGGTGCTAAATCTTGTGGTCTGGGTTTCAGCCAGAGTCGGGCCTTCATAAAGCATGTTTGGGAGAGAGTTTACATTAGGAGACAAGACTCACATTAAATATGCTCAATGGAGCACAGATGTATGACACAGAAAGTGAGCAGCAGCTGACTGGGCCAGGCACAGGGCTGAATGTTTCACATAAATTATCTCATTAAGTCTGCACAGCTACTCCTGTGAGAGAGGTACTCCTATTTTACTGATGATGAAACTGAGGCACGGAGAGGTGAAGAGACTCAGCCAACATCACATCTAGGAGGCGATAGGTCTGGAGTTAGCATTTGAGTGGTCTGGATCCAGAAAGCCCATGCTCTGGAAATGTTACTGGGATGGGCGAATTGGTTGGCATCATCGTGGAGTTGGGGGGAATTCTTCAGCAGGGCATTCCAGTGATGGGTCAGCATTAGCAAAGGTTTGGAGGCAGGAATCTGCAGATTGATTAAAGATCAGCCAGGAACCCAGCCAGCCAAGGATGGCAGAGCCAGAACAGAGCCCTTCTATATCGAGAGGATACTGATGTCTAGAGAGGGTCAGACCCAAAGCCACACAGCACCCTGGTGGACCAGGGCCAGGACCCAAGCATCTGATCCCAACTGCTTTCCTGCTGCCCCCAAGCCCTTCTCACAGTGTTTGTATTTCCATTTATGGGACTTTCCCCAGGTGGACCTTACAAGTGTCAGGACCCTGCCTGTCTCACCTCTCTATGGCTTCATGACAAACCCTCCCAAAACTTAGTGGTTTAAAACAACAACAGTTTTATGATCCCTCATGTGTCTGTTGATGGACTGGGCTTAGCTGGTGGCTCTTCTACTCTGCATGATGCTGGCTGGGGCTGCAGTCATCTGAGGGCTCAGCTGAGCTGGGATGTCCAAGGTGGTGACCTCACAGGGCCGGTGATGGATGCTGGTGTTAGGCTGTGGTTGAGCCGCAGCTGTGGAACAGAGCTTCCCTGTGGCTTCTCCATGTGGGGTGGGGTTCTCACAGCATCACCGTTGGGAATAACTGTTGATATAATACTATGTATATGTTTTGATCTCCTAAAACTCTTGTAATTTCCTACGTGATAAGAGCAAGAGGAGCATCTTTTGTTCTAATATTTGGTTTTTGTCCCCAGCTCCTGAAATAACTCCTGAAACATCTTTGGTTATTCATAATAAGCTCCTTTCAATCATACCTGAGTTTATGTTAATGAGGTGACTTTGACAAGCCCCTAAGAATAGGAGCTGGTTGCCAGGGAAACCAACGAAGTAATTAAAGGGTTGGAAAACTCAGGCCCATTTCTACTTCCTAGGAGGGGAGAAGGGCTGGAGGCTAAGTCAATTGTCATAATTGAATCGACCATGCTTATGTAAGGAAGCCTTTGTAAAAACCCTGACTGAAGGGGTTTGGGGAGCCGTCCATGTGAGTGAACACATGGAGGAGCTGGGAGGGTGGCCCTGGTCAGTATCATCCAAGAACTAGAGAATTTCTTGGTGTGGAAAAACTCACACGTCTGGTGTCAGAGGTGCAGTGAGCAGAGAAAACGGGAAGAGGTTTTCCCTTCAGGTTCTAAACAAGGCTGTCCCTAGAGTGAGCATTTGGGGACCCAGGTAAAAGCAAGGCTTCTGACCCAGTCTTAGATGTTACAGGATGCTCTCCGTTGGTCAAAAACAAGTCATAAGCCAACCCAGCATCAAGGAGAGGGGACGACACAGGGTGTGAACATTGGAGTGGTGGTTCATCTTTGGAGACTATTACACTGTCATTCTGACACCCCATTCATTTTTCCCATCCAGGTTTCAAGGACTCTTTGCTCCTCAGTTTCCTCTGTTGACCAGTGATTCAGTCCACTTCGTCCAGGTGCTTTGCCAGGAACTGATATCCAGTACAGTGCTGGCCTCTAGGAAGGAAGAGAGAAGGAAGGAAGGAAGGAAGGAAGGAAGGAAGGAAGGAAGGAAGGAAGGAAGGAAGGAAGGAAGGAAGGAAGGAAGGAAGGAAGGAAGGAAGGAAAGGACGGGAGGGAAGGAAGGTGGGAGGAGGGAGGGAAGGGAAGAAGGGAGAAGGGAGGAAGGGAGGGAGTTTCCTACAACAGCCAGAGTCATAATCTAGCCTCCTCCCTGAACCTCCAACACACCAAGCTCCTGCCCACTTTAGGTCTTTGCATTCACTGTTCCCTTTGCCTAGAATCTTCTCTCCAAGTTTTCCATGGCCAGGTCCCTCTTATTTTCTAGGTTTCTAGGTTACCTCCTCAGAGAGGCCCTCTCTGGTCACCCAATGTCACGACCACCGTCAGCCACTCACTCTCTCATTACCCTGAATTATTTGTTTCGGAGCACTGATCCCCATCAAAATGATTTTATTTATTTGTTATCTCTGTCCCTGACTCCCTCCCTCTAGAGTGGGGTTTCTCAACCTTGGCACAATTGACATTTTGGGCTGGATAACTCTTTGTTGTTGGGTGGGGTGGGGGACTTCCTGTATATAGTAGAAAGTTTAGCAGTATCCCTGGTCTCTATCTACCAGATGCCAGTAGCATCTCCTGTACGTAGTGATAATTCAGAATATCTCTAGACACTGCCAATTTTCTTAGGCAAATGTGTGTGTGCGTGCGCGCACGTGTGTGCGCGTGTGCGCCTGGTTGAGAATCACTCTTCTAGGCCATTGGGTCTCATACTTCAGAACCACCAGGAAGACTTAGATATAATTGACAGAGATTACTGGGCCCCTCCCCAGAGTTTTCAATTCAACAGGTCTGGGATGAGATCTAGAATTTGCATTTCTCACAAGTTCCCAGGTGATGCTGATACTGCTGGTCCAGGGACCATACTTTTGAGAACCACTGGTCTCAGATTGTCCGTCTTACCTCACAAGTGCCTAAACAGTGGCTGCGCATAGTTGGCACTCATAAATATTTCTTGAATAAACCATCTTAAAATCTCAGCAGCAAGGAGACAACTCCTGGGGGCTTAGAATGAAAAATTATCTGGTGGGGAAAGGGGAAAATTTATGTGTTCGGGGAGGGGGCATGACAGATTATGTGAAATTGGTTGGTTGGCTTTGACCTGGGTGGGCTTTATGGCTTGGCCATTCATCTTGGATTTCTCCCGCGGTTCACTCTGATCCATTTCTCCTTATCATAGGGGGATTATTTGCTGCTGGAGCAGCTGGCAGCAGGATTCCTGTGACTGACGCTTGCTCCCCGCCTCTGGGTTCCTGGCCTCTCTGAGAACTGAGGCCGCCTCCCTCCCTGGCTGCCTCTCAGCTGGAGGATTGAGAAGGTGATAGGTCTACCAGGGGTGAGATGGTGCCTCATGCAGCTATAATAATATTAATAACGACAACCAGAGCTGACATTCACAGGAGCTCACCACGGCCAGGCAGAGTGAAGGCACACGCGGACATGACTTCATTTGCCCCTCACTAAGGCTCTGCGAGGTGAGTGCATGTTATTATCTCTGTTTTACAGGTGAGGAAACTGAGACTGAGAGGTGATGTCATGTGCCTACATTTGCATAGACTAGTAGAAGAGATGAAACTGGGATAAAAACCTCGGTTTTTCTGACTAAAGCCTTATTCTTAAACTCCATCGGTTTCTCAAACCTCTTTGGTAGGTGATGGAAATGTGTTCTGTGGGGCGGGTAGAGGAGGGTCTGGTGGCCTCCCTGCTGCTTCTAGGTCCTGCCGGGCATGCTCAGGCCCCAGGGCCTTTGCACTTGTGGCTCCCTCTGCCTGGAATGTTCTTGCCCCAGGTATCTGCAAGGTGGGCTTCCTTCCTTCCTGTAGGTCTCAGATCAAATATCACCTTCTTAATTAGGGCTCCCTCGCCCCCAGTGCTCCCCACCCTTTCCTGCTTTATGCTCCTCCATCGCACCTGCCACCATCTGACATACTCTGTGTTTCACTTATTACACATGTTATCTACCTCCTCCCTCTGGAATGTCAGCGCCTCGGTCTACTTCGTTCACTGCTGTGTCCTTGAAACTTGGGACAGTCCCTGGTGGATATCGGGAACTCATTGAGCGTTTGTTGAAGGAAGGATGTTAAAAGGAGAGAAGGATGGAAGGAGGGAGAGAAGGGGGAAAGAAAGAAGGACAAAAAAAAAAACATGGAAATTCTGTTAAAAGTCAACAAATTTTCCTTCCTGCAGTACTTCTCAGAGCCTTCATCTCACTAGTGTACATTTAAAGAAATATATGACTTTGGCATTTCTCAAACTTGGTAACAGAGTACTTTTGGGTAGAGCTGCAGTTAACCTTGACTATCCCAGGGCATGATCTTTGACCCCATCCTCTTGACCTATTTCTTCTTACTCCTGTCCTCCCTCTGCATAAAGCGCACACTTAGATATCAGGGCACGTGGACACCCACCTGCACACCCGTTTGCTGGCGTGGTGGAGATCCGCCTGTGGGTCGACAGTGGCCTGCCTGTGAAGATGCTGCCAGTTCGAACAGACCAATTGTCAAAGGCAGAGAAAGTGCATCTCACTTTTGAAAGAGGCCACTCGCCAAGCGAAAAACAAAGTGGCCTGAACTTGGGACAACAAACAAGGCAGACGATGAATTCATTAGAAGCAGTTTGGAGCCGCAGGGGCTGTGAGAACTCGGCCTTTCTGTACTAGAAGGACAAGAGAGAGCCAAGTCACACTGGGACAACAGTTTCCATGTCTTTTTATCTGTAATCGGAGCCAACAGCCCCGGGGGCTGAAGAACTCAGAGCTCAAGGACTCTCACCCACCCAACCTCTGAATTCCTGCTATCCAGACCGATCCTCGAGGAAGCCAGACCCAACCTTGAGGACTTTGTACTTTTCTTTATCTGCAAAGCCACCTTTCCGTGGGATTCCATCATTTAAAGAGAAATGGCGTCAACAGTATATACTTAGGAATCAATAGGCCTCCGGTTCAAATTCCAGCTCAGGCAATGACAGCTGAGTAACTTTGGGCAAGTCACTTTATCACTCAGAGCCTCGATTTCCTGCTCTATAAAATGGAACGATGCTACCTGACTTGCTTTCTCCCTCCTTGTTCTCCTTACAGCCAGCCAGTCAGATTCGTCCCTTCATTCGCCCAGTCTACACATACCATTTGGGGTCCTTCTGACCCACAGTGATCATCCTTGGGCTCCAACATCCACCCTCCCCAATGTGGTCCAGAGGCAGGAGCACTGGGCTATGCACCTGGGGGGCTCGGTTCCAGTCCTAGTTCTCCTGAGCTGTCGGGGTCCTGCTGTGTCAGGCACAGTGGAAGTAGGGGCAACACTTTCCTTTCTTCTTCAGGAACCTTTTGTTTCCCCTGATTTCCAAAGAAATAGGAAAATCTCAAGAAAAGCACTTCTAATGCTTAGTGTATATCCTACTAGTGTGTGTGTGTATGTGTGTGTGTATGTGTATGAGAGATATAGACAGATGACAGGTAGATGGTAGATAGATAGATAGATAGATAGATAACAGATTAGATAGATATAAATGATAGATAGATAACAAATTAGATAGATACAGAGATGATAGATAGAGACTCTCCTCAACTTACAACGTGGTTGTGTTCCAAAAATGTATTTAATATACCTAACCTACCAAACACCTTAGCCTACCTTAAATGTGCTCAGATTACGATATTCAAAAAAATGCTGGCAACACAGTACACTGTAGAGTATTGCTTGTTTCCTCATGATCGCGTGGCTTTCTGGGAGCTGTGGCTCGCTGCTGCTGCCCAGTTTCACAAGAGCGTGGTACTGCTTATCACTAGACCAGGAAAAAAACCAAGATTCAAAAGATGGTTTCTACTGAATGTGCATCGCTTTCACACGATCTTGAAGTAAAAAAAAATCGTAAACTGGACCATCATCAGGGACTGTCTGTATGTATCTATGTATAGGTATACGTATATGTGTGTGTATACATGGATACATATATATGATTTTCTAAATGCTTGCGATGTGCCAGGCTGTATCCATGATCTTCTTTAATCCTTCTGATGACCCCATGATGTATGTACTATGACCACGTGCCTCTTCTAGATGGGGAAGCTGTGACTCAGATTAAGAGTGTGTCTGAGGTCACACAGCTGCTAATTGATAGGAGCCCCCCTGAGCAGGCAGGGGCAGGTGGGACAGAGCTACCTGGGTGGGCAGAGAGGGCAGAATATGTTGCATAGATCAGTGACTTGGTCCCGAAGTCTATTTAAAGCATGTAGCAAGGGGGGCGGGTAAGTCCTGTATTACACAAGCGATGCACGCTCTGTACAAAATGAAGAAAAGCAAAAAATCACAAATAAGGAAATAAAAATAAACTCCACACCCACCCACCCACCCACCATCCAGAAATAATCAGAGTTCAAATGTTGGTGAATTTTTTTTCGCTGCACTTCCATTTAATTCTAGTCCCCATGCCTCTCACCTCCACGCTATGGCAGCTGTCCTGAAGGTGACAGACTCTTTTCACAAAATAAGACCCCACGGTCATTTCCACACACAATTAAATATTGTTTGGGAAGAAATGATTGTAAAAAATTTCATGGGATTCTGGCTATGAGATAACTTACCCTCCACAGATAGATTTATCCCAAATTTTGCATATTGAAATTGTATCTGTATTTTAGCTGTTACAGATGACACTGGTAGGGTCTTTTGCCCTTGGAAAATTAGCCTATTGCCGCTGCCCCTTCGGGACCATACCACGCCAGAGGAGTCTCTCTGCACTTCCTGCCTCGCGTTGTCGTGTTGGCAAGGCTCCTTCTTTTGCCTTAGCCTCGGGAGACACGAGGCAATGGGGAGGAACTGATGATAACACCTCCTGTTGACCGTGTAGCCTCTGCCCACGACTCCACTGATTCCTCTCCAGAGTCCTGTGAGGGGAGAGCTGTCTTCTCCATTCACAGAGTGGGCTGATGACCCACCCAAGGCACCTCCCAGCCAGCAAACCCTGTGTGCTCCTTACCCTGTGCCCCAGTTAGAGGCAACTCCAGCTGCCTGAGCTGCAGGCACAGGGCCCGGCCCCCTGCCCAGCCCCACCCAGGCCCTGCTGGGTGTGGGGAGCTGAGATAGTGGGAGAGATGCTGCCCAGGGCTCAGCTGATAGCGCCCGGGGTGAGGTCAGTGCTGGGAGGCCCCATGGAAGAAGTGATTATTCAGGAGGCAGTGGCAAGAGGAGAGAGGAGTTCACTGCGAGAGCTGGAAGCTCGGGTGACGCTATGGATGTCCTGAACAGGGACAGACCACCTTGGATGTGGGAGGCAGGAGGGGCCTGTGTTTTGGGACCAGATGGCCGTGTATGTGCAGTAACAATAGCATCAGTGGCAATGACAACTTCCTCAGTGCTTGCTCATACCAGGCATTATATGTAGTTCTCATTTAGTTTCCTTCTTTTTCATATGGGCAGGTGTTCTTGTCTATTTTTCAGATGAGAAAACAGGCTCAGAGAATAGAGGACTTGCTCAAGGGCACACAGCTAGTGCCTGGCAGAGTCAGCTTCACTCCAAGGCCGGCTGAACTCCGAACAAACTTCTCACTGCAGGACGGATACGGGATCCAGGAGAAAAAAGGTACAGGGAAGAATTTTCTCCCATGACTGCCAAGCACTTGCTCTGTTCCTTATTCACGCAAGCTCCTACACTATCCAAGTTCTCCATCCCCCTCACTCACCTCCTGCCAGAGATACCACTGGGTTCAGACATATATTAAATGGAGACTTCTCACTTTCCATTCCAAATAGCTTCTTGACACCTTTTAGCAAACCTTTCAAAATGAGCATGTCCAAAATCGAACTTTATTTTCTAGGCTCACCTCTTCTACCCTAATGTTCCCCATCTCAAATTACATCACCATCCACCCAGATACTTAAGCCGAAAGAGATGCTGCCTTAGATTGGGTTCTCTGGAAGCAGGGTCCGCGCCAGGAACCCTTGTGTAATGATTTATTGAGGAAAAACTCTCAGGAGGAAGCAGGTAAGGACACCTAAGTGAGGCCGTAGTCTTAGCTGGACACCAGCTTTAGCCCTGGAGGGTAAATTGTGACACAGAGTAAGTTCCACCTTGAAATGTCAAGGAGGCCTTAACCTCATGTCAGCCAGTCATTGGTAGGGCAGATGTGGACTCCTAGTGAGTCAGGTCCCTTTGGCTAATGGCGATTCTCCAGAGAAGCGGGTGGCGGACACTCACAGGAGCCAGGGGATGGGTGCTCCAGGAACACTGGAGGTCAGGGCGAGGCACCAACAGCTTCCACTACACAAGTCATCCTTCGCTCCACCCTCCCTCCTGCCTCACATCCTGCCCCTCAGCTCCACTCCACCTCCCCAGGGTATCCCATTATGACCAGTTGTCATCACCTGCACCCCCTTCATCTTAGTCCATGCCCCTACTACCTATCACTTAGACCAACCCCGTAGCCTCCCTCCTAGCTGGTCTCCTGGTTGCCACATTTGCTTCCACCAGCCACTCTGCATCTAACCACCAGAATAATCTTTTTAAAACAGAAATCACATTAGCTCACTGTTCTACTTCTGAAACCCTCCGGAAGCTGCCTGTCACACTTGGAATAACACCCAAAACCCTGAGCTTGGTCTACAAGAATCAGAGTGATCTGACCTCTCCCTTCTTCATCGATCTGATTTCTTACCATCCTTCTACTGCTTACAACTCTCCTATCCACACCCCACCTCACCTCGGGTAATTCTGCATCTAAAGTACTCCACTTTGGGGTATCAATTTTCAAATGCATCAAGATTTTCTTAGTTGTTGCTAATGACCAAAAACACAGCCCCAATGAGCTTAAGCAAAAAAGGGTACTGCGTTGGCTCACATGATTGAGAATGCTGGAGATGAGACAGTGTCGGGCATGGCTGGATCCAGGGACACAAGTGATATGACCAAGACTCTGGATGTCTTTTTACCCCTCTCTTTAAAGTTTCAAGCTCTGCTTCCTTCTATATGTTGGTTTAAATCTCAGTGAAACTTTCCTCCATGGAGTGGGAAAGATGGCTCTGCCAAGCTTATGTCCACAAAGCTTCTGATCTAATAGGTTTTCTCTCAGAGTCCATATATCCGACCTCTTGGTAGGAAATCTAATGGGCTGTACTTGGGTCAACTCCCCACTCTTGGGACGATTAGTACGTCCAGAGGAGTAGATCTCGTGATTGGCAAGGCAGTAGGCACAGTAGAAAGCTCTGTAATTGATACTTCCACAGGAACCACATATAATGGAAAGCTGGGAAAGACATAGCAAGAAATGTCCCTTGTACCTTTCCCCCCAAAGTTACCCTTTGTTCAAATTGAAAAGGAAACAGAAATGACTATAGAAGTCATGATCCATAAGCACTATAATTGTTTTCACACAGGTCGCAATGTTGCTAAGGCGCAGGGAGACTGTGAGTCATGAGCAATTTCCAGGGCAAAGGCTGTTAACTCCACACCTTTCTCTTTCACTGCCCAAAAGTGAGTCAGTGAGAACCGTGATCATTTTGAATCCCTTCTGAGTCTCAGTGGCTTTGATATTTACACCGTTGAAAGTATACAATGAATTGAGACACACCTCTCACAGACCGTCAAGCACTAGAGCAAACCCTGGGAAGCTGTTACTATAATGAATGGAATACAGGAGCTGAGGGCATAATGCAGCAATTCCTACAGTATGTTCCACAGGCACAGTTATCATAGAAAGGACAAAGAGTTATATGGTCAGATAAATTCAGGCAAAAACAAGATCACACAAAATCAATCCGTTTCTTTTCACGTAGGACTTCTCAGAGCCTTGTACATGCTAAGGAATCTGTCACTTACCAAGAAGGAGAAATAGTTTGCAACATTTCCCCAAATAGTTTGCCTAAAAAAGTTCTTTTTGACCTGCCATCTGGTGGCCCTTATGCCCCCTGGGGAAACACTTGGGGAATGGAAAGAGTACAGGATTTGGAGTCAGAACACCTGGGTTTGGAGCCCAGCCCTGCCATTTGGGTGAATTCTCTATTTTAAGACTGTTTTCTCATCTGTAAAATGGGATCATTATTTTTGCCTTGTTATATGGGCTGACGTATACGGAGTCATCCAACAGCGTGCCTGGCTCAATGACTTGTTCTTCTCTGACCTGAATTCAATTCTTGCAGGATTATCAAATGCTGGTTGCAAATACTGCCCCTAGTGGTGGCAGCCTAAGAGTGCCACCCATACGCTGAATTCCTCAGGTACAGAAACCTGATAACCTTGGGAAATAGATGGCTTGCTTGCATCAGACTTCTTAAGGCTGTCGCCCAGATAGCTGATGCCTCCAGCCTACGTCATGGGAAGCTCAGGAATGGCAAATGTCAATGTCAAATGGCTCTAGCCGACAGTTCGGAGTGCATGTATTGGGGGGTGGGAGAAATGTCAGGTCAACTGAGACCTGAAACCTTCAGGCAACTTCTTTGTCCAATAGCCACTGCTTTCTAATTTCCCTGGGACCATCTGACTTTCAACTTTAGCAGCTCTTAAATTACTAAAACTTTAAGTGTCATCAGCTTTGTAAATCCTATCCTATAAATAGAGGATGTGCAAAAAAAAATTTTTTTTTGAAGGATGCTGGATTTGGCTACATTGAAGTTTTGTATTATACATGATTGGCTAAGAGGATATGTGAGACTTACAGAGGGCCTATACCCAGAATCTGTCCTTTGGGGATCAAGCAAAGCTGGGAGGAGGTGATTCAACAGCTGTCAGCGGCCTTCTTCTCTGCTGAAACCAGGGGAGCCCTAATCCCCAAAACTGGTCTTTTGAACATGGGACCCCACCTGTGAGCCAACATACTTCCTTTTCCCCTTAAACTGAGTTAAGGTTCTGTCTTTCAACCAAAAGAGTCTTGATCCAGAAAAGAAGTGTTTGAACTTCTTATTCATAAGCAGTTATTCAACAAATGTTTATTGAGTACCTACTATTTGCCCGGGTCCTGCTATGAGCACTGGGAATGGAACACGGAACGAAGCAGGCATATTCCCTGTTCCCCTAGGCCTGTCTGAAGTATAGACTCATTGGATGAATTAACTTTAAAATGTTACTTTTTATATGCCAATTATATTTTAATAAAAGGGAGAAATGCTTTTTAAATTCCTGATTATAAAACTAATGTGAAGTCATTGGAAATAGTTAAAATAGTAGAAAGAAGACATATACCAAAAAAGTAGAAAAAAGAAAAAAAATCACTCATAATTCCATCATCCAGCGACAACCGCTATGAACATTTTCATGTATTTCATTTTTTTCCAAAACAAATATGTTTTTAAAAAATGAAATAGCATGGAATATATGATTCTCATCGTGCATTTTCATCAAAGGCATCTTGAATATTTTCCCACGTCGTTAAATATTCTTCGGAAATATTATTTTGAAAAACATGATTCAAAACAGCTGTCTTAACATTTTATTGCACGAATAAACAGAATTTTTAAGAATGAATCTATTGTTGGGCAGTCAGGTTATTTCCAACATTACAGTGTTATAAATAACACAGAGATGAACATCCTTGTTCAAAAAAACACTTCATCTGGATCTTTTGATTTCTTTAGCTACATCTCCAGAAATGAAATTTTGGTAGGCCAAAAGTAAGAAACGTTTAAATGTTTTTTGGATGTGTATGGAAGTTTACCAGGCAGAGAAGCCATATCTGTTTGTATCTCTACAGAGTGGATAGGAGCAAGCCTCTTTCTCTCCACCCTTCCTTCCTCTTTTGGGATGAAGCAGTGTGAGGAGAGGGTGAGGTGAATGAGGCACTTGCTTTGGGCACCAAAAAAACTCAACTCAAGATAAATAGCATTTTAATGCAAAATATCAAATTTTTATATAAAAACACAGTGCCCTAAGCCTGAGGAAAAACATGTGCTCCTATTTCCATAATTTTATGTATTAAAAAAATTTTTTTCAAATACACGAAAATACATTATGTATTTAAAAAGGTAACATTTAATCCAGAATGTTAAAGTAGTTGAAAATATGACAACATTGAAAAGTAAATGTCTTTAAACCATCATATTAAGTTTAAATATTTGGAAAGTGTATTTACATCTTTTGATAAAGTTTTATATTCATCAAACATATTTTCAAAGTTTTTTTTTTATTTGCGATAACTTACAACTCTCAATGGAAAATGAAATAAGCCAAGAAGTAGATTTTAAATTTTAATTTGTATTGATGAGCGTGCTTTCATTCAAGCCAGGAAGGCATATTACAGTAAATTCAGGTATGAATAAAGTATCCAAATTTAAAATAATATAAGTTCTAATAACCTGTTTTTGTTTTTCGAAATTCTTTAACAAATGTTCTAGAAGAAACTAACTGTTTAAAAACTATTTAAAATGTGTATATAAGGGTGCACATTTTTCCTTTTGCTTCCTGCTCCGATATGACTTGGCACAGCATGAGAATGTGGCCCATTGGTTGTTGATTTGAAAATCAAAAGAAATGTCATTTTGTTAACAAAATGACAATGGTTTCAGATTCATTCATTCTGTCATTCGGTTTTGTGCCTATATTCTGCTGGGTCCTGGTGGGGCATCTAGAGGTGAGTACAACACAGTCCCTGCCCTGAAAGACTGCAGTTTATAAGGGATAACTGATGAGATTGTATTTTATCATCACATAGACCTGGGTCTTATCACTTACCATCTTTTTAACCTTGAACAAACTTTCAATCTTCCCAGGCTCGATTTTTCCTCTTATAGAACTTCCCTCTCAGGGCTGTGGCGGGTGAGGTGCTTAGCACTCAGTGAGTGTTCAATGCTCAGTAACTGAGACTGTGATGATCTTTGCACATCCAATCAGTTCGGGCCATTCATTCTGCAAACAATTCCGGAGCAGCACCTATGTGTTAGGCACGGTGCTTGGCTCTAAGAATTGTGCCAGTGAAACTTAACCCTTGCCCTCAAGGAGTTTATAATCCAGTGGGGGCAGCAGACATACAAATGGCTAAGTGACAACATAATGTAATAAGTCCTTGATAGAAACCGGGTCCTGCAGGATGAATAGGAGAATGCTAGGCAGAAAAGAGGGGAAGAGGGCATTTTGGCAAAAGGGACAGCAGGAACAAAGACCTGGAAACGGGGCAGGAAGGGCCCGGGAAAGCGTGTAAAGTTCACGTGGCTCCACATGGCGGGTGGAGGGAATCCAGCGGGCTTCTTCTCATCCTTGGCAAAGATTCCTCAGTGATCCCAGTGGCCAGGGTGTGAGTTCATTATTCTCGTCTGCCTGTGGTCAATGGTGCTTGAGGTGCTGAGTGGCCGAGTGATTCAGTCCAGATCACAGAGCAAAGGACACTGGGGCGATTAGTTAAATGAAGGCTAAATGTCATATTTGTTCCTTGGGAAAGCTGGAGGAACCGTGACGTTTATATTTGCTCTACGTTTTTAACAATTCCGTCTTTTATTGATTTCACCCTTCCTTCCGCCATCATGCGCGTGGACTGTCCCTGACATTTGGCAGTGGACGGGCCCAGAAACAGCTGCCTGTACATTGCATCTAGTCAACTCGGAACCAGGCTAAACCTGATCACCGTTCTTCTCCCCGCCCCACCCCCACCCCGTGAACTCCGTGAGGGTCCAGGGGTTCCTGTCTGGTTGCCTCCCCAGTGTTGGGGCTGTTCCTGGCATATAGGAGGTGCTGGGCACAATCCAGATGACTCTGATGACCTTTCAGGGGTGGTGAAGGAGGGGGCCTCTCCCTTTTTCTCTGCATCTTCCCAGTTTCCCTGGCCCTTGGAGGGGCCTCCCAGCTTCTCAGTCTGGAAGTTACTAAGCTATAAACAGACACTTAAATGAAGAGCTCAGCCTTTAAAGAATCCTTTGAAGAAAGGTTGCAATGTGACTAATCATCCCCTAATTTATTGGTCTGTAAATTTGCATTTTCCTACAGTACATTTTTCTTAATGGAGGGCCCTCCCACACCACGGACAAAGGCAATTTTAGCTGGGGGTTCAGCTTCCCATTTAGAAGATATGGATTCTTTTCCAACATTAGAATCATTATTGTTTTAATGTCTATAACAAGATTATATGTGAGCAGGGGCCAGGAGAAGGTGAGGGGTAAGGGGTCAGAAGAGGGGGGCTGGGGTGGGGCTGGGACAAGGAGGGTGGGTGAGGGGGAGCCAGGCAGGGACTGGAGGGGTACAGGCAGCTTGGGTCCTATCTTTGCCCCACCCCCTCTCTTGCCGTTAGTCAAGAGCCCCCTGTTAGCTCTAGTCATTCAGTACCTGGAACTGCTCCCCACTGCTTTCCCCCACCCTGCCTCCCCTCCCCCATCCCTTGGCCAGGGGACAAGCTCAGGCAGGATTTATGGGGCTGGCCCCTGCGGAGAGGATCCGGGGATAAATCTCAGCTTATTTAGGAGCGTGATCTACATTTATTGCACTTAATGTGATCTTTAACGTGTCCAAGAGGGACCCATAAATCCCAGGCCTGGCCTGCTCCTCCAGTGGGGCCCCTGGGCCAGCCCCGCCCCTTTCTGGGGCGCGCTGATGGGAGTTCCTGGGTCTGTTGATTCTGTTCGCTTAGGGCTCCAGCCCTGGCTTAGCAACCAAGGACTGGTGCCCTCCCTGAGCTGCCTGAAGCCACAGTGCCAAAGCCACACGCCCACAGTTGGGCTCTCCTGGTGTGCACCCTGCTCTGTCGAGGGAAGAAGCCCTCTCTGGGACAGACACAGTTCATGCCTCCTGGACTAGGTAACTTCTAGGATCCTTTCCGAAGCTAGGATTTTGTAATTAACATGAATGATACAGGCACAGAGGAGAGAGGCGAGCAGAGCAGAGTCTGTTGAACAACATCCCAGGGCATTCATTAGGCAGGGATAGAGGAGAGGCAGATTCCACGACTACTACGACTCAGTATTGTTTTTATAAATATGAGCATGCGTATATATAATAATAACGAGCCCTTCAATGTGGATTGCATTTTACAATTTATAAATCACATTGACATGCATCCTTCCCGCTCCCCAGGAGAAACAATGGCTCGGAAAGGCCACGGCTTGCCCAAATTTGGAAGGTTAATGAAACGCTAAACTGGGCTTGGGAACTGGACACCTGTCTCTTTTCAGGTACCTCCCTGTCCATGTGTGTGGACACCTGTGTGTGCCACCAAGCATGCACGTGCACATGGGTATTGCACACCCAGGCGCAGTGAACTTGGGAGTACACCCCGTGTATGAGCACCTACCTGCTAGAGCATGCCCACCGGGGGTTCTGCGGACACACAGAGGTCTCTCCGTGGAGCTTTTAATCCTTCTGGCTCTGGTTTTCTCCCAGCAGAGAGAAGTCACGCCTTGCTATTCAGAGTACGTATGTGCGCATGTGTCTCTTGGGTGTATGAGTGTGCATTTGGGATGGGGTGGGGAAAGGATGTGGAGGAAGTCTCAGTGCACCCATTATGCCAGAAATGATAAAAGCAGCTTTAAGAACTGACTCCGCACCCCGTGTGTCTGGGTCGTGAAGTGGCCTCTGGTGGCCTCTTCTGCAGATGGGCTCCGTGGCCTAGTGCCCCTGGCCCTGGTGTGCCACCGTGATGGCGGGCTGAGGCCCATGATCGCACGGAGGGTTCCACCAGCCCAAAGCAAGAGCACGGCAGCCATGCCCTCCAGGGCTCACTGGGCCACGCACGACTACTGTCTCACCGCCTGGGTTCTGCCAGTAACAGCTCCTGAGTAAGCGTTGAGTACCATGGGGAAGCCGTCCCCCACCACGCGGGCCTCCCCAAGGCTGACCCCGGTCACTGCGGGTGAGCTGCTTTTTCAGGAAGTTCATGCTCCTGTTCATGGCCACGGTGTCGAGTCTCCAGAGCACAATCTCCCCAGCCCTCCAGCAGCATGATCCCCTGTGACCTGGCTCAAGAAGCCACAAGGAAGCAGCCTGGTGGCCAGCCCAGCAAAGCCAATGCAGGGACCCCCACACTGAGTGGCCCCCCACCAGCCGCTAGACTTCCAGACGCGCTAGGCTTTTTTGAGCCCCTCCCTGTCTTCCCTCTCCTCCTCCCCGCCCCACCCGAAAGACCAGGCAGGCTGCAGCAAGCAGAAGCAGTTGGGTTCTTTTATCTCAAAACGGCAAAACACTAAAAAGGAACTTGAGGAAAAGAGAGAAAACCTCACTCTTTACTGCCCAAGCCACACATGAGCCTTCCTGACACCCGGTAACTAACTGTGCCTTGCACCAAGTGGAAAATAAACGATCGGCAGCCAGCAAAAGTAAACCAAAACCAAAACCAAAAACAAAAACAAGAAAACAAAACACAAAACAAAAAGAATTGACTTCGATAATCAAAGACCATTCTCTTCTCTGGGTGTGAGATGACTGTCCCAGGCCCTGTTTTGCCATCCCCTGGCAGCATGCCCAGCCCCAAGAACACATCTGTGTACACATCTGTCTGCACACACGTGTTCATGGACATGGGAAGCAGAAGGATATGAAGCCCCGGACGCAGGGCTGATGTGATCACCAGGACTGCCACTTGAGGTTGAGGGTTATATGTTTTCCTTGGGCGAATTTCTAGAAATGGTGTCGTGTCTGTAATAAAGGCTTGCAGCTGAGTGTTGTTTAAGAAATGCCAGGGGAAGGATTAATAACTGCTGTTTCATTGAATTTAGTGGAAAGGTTAAACTCTGTGTATTATTTTCTAATTACAATACTAATCCATATTCATTGCAAAAAAGTTAGAAAATCAGGAGAGCATAGTTAAGGAATATTTTCAAAAATCATTTATAATTCTGTCAAAGATAACTAATTTTTAACTTTTCTAGAGTATATTCTATCAGACTATTTTTCCATGTGTGTATATATTTCTTAAAAACCAAGATCATCTAATGAACCCTATCTTGAAAACTTTTTTTCTTAATATATTAGAAACTGTCTCGCTTGACATTCCACATTCTCCTCCTCACTCTTGTCACAGGACACCTTGCTTCTAGGGCACAGATGAGCTAGGATGTTCCTCCCGAGAAGACATCCAGGTTGGTTTCTGTTTTTCACTCTTATAAACGATCTTGGAGGCTAAAGCTCAGACTCATCCCACAATGGGTTCCCTTAGCTTACATTCCTAGAAGTAGACTCGCTGGCTTGGACGTTGTGCACATTTGAGCGATTTCCAATAGCTCGCTGAACTGCTCTCTAGAAAGCAAGGTTTGCTCATGTCGGGGATGAGAGGGTCCACGTGATGACTTGAAGGGTTTGTTTATGAAGGAGGAGTTTGGGAGTAAAAAGCTGGGTCATGCCGTCCCTTCTGCTGGGGTGTGGGGTGGCAGAGGCAAGGAAAGGGAGGTAGCGAAGAAGAGATTCTTCCGCCCAGAGTCCTTTGTGGGGGACTGGCCTTCGTGCTGCCTGGCACTCTGTCCCTGACACCGTGTCGGCAATCTCCACCCAGCAGTAGGCACAGGGCAGGAACTGAGTCAACACTGGCGAGCAGGCAAATATTTGTTGAATGGACAGATGTTTGTTGAATGTTCAAAAATTTGCCGATAGAATAAATGTTTGTTAAAAGAACACTATTGTTCTTGGAAAAGCTCCTGTTGATTCACAGGCTCTTTTCCCTTCTCTGGGGTCCCTGGACTAGAATGTAAGTAAGTTCAGAGCCCACCTCGGCAGAGCTGCACAGGGAACCAGATCCTCATCTGTGCGTGGCCGGGCAGCTTCTGGAAGGCGGGCTGGACGTTTGTCATCTCTGTAACTCCAGGGTGCGGCACGTCCCCATCTCCCTGCTGCGTCTGAGCAATGTCAGTCGAATGAATAAATGACTTGGTTTTAGACCCCTGCTCGACTGACCGCTACTGCCAAGTATGGCTTGGAAAGTTCTGCTTAAGCTCTCCAAAGCTTCCATTCTCAAATGTAAAATGAAGAGACTGGATTCTTGGTAGTTTTCTACCTTTTTCTTTAGAATTTTTTGCTCCAAACGAATCCCACTCCAAAGTGATGCTTTCTTCCCTTTTGGAACCCATAGGATTCCGTGGCATGTGATTTGAGAACCCCCAACATGGTTTGTGTCTAAAGTTCAGACTAACTCAAGGGGGCCATGACTGGGACTCACATTGCTCAGCACCAGAAATTTACCCCAAACACAGCCAATCTGTCCAAGAAACTGTAAGGAAGGTGGCTTAAATCCTGAGGGAGCACAATGGATTAAAGTAAAGTATTGTATAAATGATAAATTTCCTGGATTGTGTAACTGTGCATTCTGTGGTTATGGAAAAGAAGATCTTTATTCTTAGGAAATGTATACTGAAATACGAAGGCAAAGAGTAGCACCACGCGGTCTAATATCAAATAGTTCAGGAAAAAGTATGAATATATCTATGTATGAGAGGATGATAAAGCAAATGCAGTAAAAGGTTACGGATGATGGATATGCATAAAGGATGGACAGGACCTCTTTGCACTCTTTTTGCTACTTTCCTGTAAGCTCAAATGAGCTCAAAATAAGAAAAATTTTTAAATCAATATTTTTTCGGAACACTTGGCCAAAAAAAAAAAACATTTAAAATTTAACACTATCTCAAGATAAAAGTAATAGAAAAGAAAGAAAAGATTCTAAGGGAAGGAGAGATTATGGGCATCCACAGCCCTGATCAGATTCAACCTTTTCTAAGGAGGCGGGTGGCAAGGAGAACTCCACGCAAAGTACACTCACTGGCCAGAAGTGAGATGCATGAAGCTGATCCTTCTTTCACAATCGGAAGTGGCAGAAGTTCACAACGTGCTAGTGGTTCCCACTGAGGAATGTTGCCGATGAATGAGAGCTACAGGGCTGCTCCATTCTGGGTCTGGAGGAGGAGAAGGGAGAAGGTCTAGAGGGCGTAGGAGGGCAGTGCTCAGGGCGGGGGGTGAAGGAGCGGCAGAGAGGAGGGACGGGGACAGGAACTGAGTGACCGCTTGGTGTGGATGTGGTCAGAAGGTTCGAGAGATGCGTCTGAGGCCTCTCAAGGATTCAGAGGAACAAGACATGCCTCTGGTATGTGTGTGCAATGTGTGTGTGTTTTGGGGGGGGGAAGGGCTGCGTGCACGCACGCATGCCTGCGCACATGCAGGCTCCTGTCCCACCTGCTCCCACGAGGAGGATCGGGCCCTGACATTCATCACAAATGAACAAACGTCCATGTCATGGGGACCAAGCAGCCCACCCAGCTGAGGGCCTTCCGAGAGGTCCTCTGTCTACGTACCCGTCACCCTGAAATCCAAGAAACTCCAAAAGCCGTTTTCACTTAACTCGCGAGTCTGTAAAATACAACTTGAACTGTCACAAGGCTATTTATGGTCTTTATTTTTCCCACTTACTGTGAATATTCATACATTTCGCTGCAGAAATATTAATGTGTTTGCGTACAGAGTGCTGCTCAGGCCACACAGGTGTTATTATAAACGCTGTGGAATGCGGACCGAATCACCCTTCTAAAATCTGAAAGGTTATGAATTTTGAAACATGTGGCCCCAAGGGTTTCAGATAAGGGCCTGTGGACTTGTTTTAGGGTGAAGTCGTAGTTTCCAGAAGAGAGAGCAGGGAGAAAGTTGTAATGTGCCCATGTGTGCACACATGGCGTGTGTGTGTGTGTGTGTGTGTGTGTGTGTGTGTGTAAAGGCTTGATTTGGGTGCCAGCGGCTGGCTGTGAACAAACCTAATTTCTGCAACCAGACCTCAGGATGTTGGAGGTTTCACTCCTTAAATAGCAGAAGAAGATTCATTCATTCATTCACTTTTGTTTTGGTGGCATCAATATGGTTGGTTGAAAACAGCAAAGCTCACCCTATATACATAGAGCGAACTATAGGTAACGCACAGAGGAGGGAGGACTGAGTTAACCACCAATCCCCACTCACCGGGACACGGCGAGACCTGGATTTCTGTCTTAGTCACGTCCTGGCCAAGTCTCCTGCTTGATCCCTTCTGGTTCTATCTCTGACTTGCCCCTCCTGCTTATTCATTTCCTGCAGGACCGTGATTCATCACACCCACCGGGCACCAGGTCCCAGAGCTAGTGTTCCAGGGGTGGACAGAGCTGATGTACTGGGAGAAAATGCCTCTAGTCTCTCTTTCTGTGTTTCTGCCCAGCCCTGCCCTTTCCAGCTTGTCACCTGGAGTACCCAGAACACACCTGCTGCAATGGAGAGACAGGCTGACAGCTCCGGCTCTGAGTTGGGACCCATTCGCAGCAGTTCTGGCTCCACTGCTGACACCGTGGGGCCTTAGAGAAGTCCTTGCTCTTTCTGGACCCCTCTCCTCAGCCACCCTACAAGACTCTGGGGTTGTTTTACTCTTGGGGAGAAGGGATCCTGAAAGGAGATGGTGTGTAGAGAGATGGCTGTAAACAGGAAGCATCATTCACACCTGAGTGGTGGCGCTTATGTTTTTGGATGGCCTCTGTGTGGCACATGGGTGGTCAGAAACCAGGAGGAACCCTGGAGTCCTGGTGGCCATGCCCTTGCACCTGTTGGAGGACATCACCTCACTCACCTGCGTCACCAGCTCCCTCCCCAGTACAGCATACACACAGGTAGCAAGTCCCCATATTTAAAGGAATAAAAAATAAAATGACCTTCTCTACTAAATGCAACATGATATCCTGGATTAAACTGGATCCCAGAGCAGAAATAGAACTTTTGTGGAGAGCCAGGTGAAATCTCAATCAAATCTGCAAGTGGGTTGATAATATTGTACCAATGTCTGTGTCTTAGTTTTGACAAATGAACTGTGGTTATAGAAGATGTTAGTATCAAGGGAAGCCGCGTGAAGGGTATATGGGAGCTCTCTGTAGTATTTGCAATTTTTCTGTAAATATAAAATGATTCCAAAATAAAAACGTTATTTTTTTTAAAAGCCCTCTCTTGATTCGACATTGTTCTCCCATATTTTGTTTCCTGTTTTATCAAAATTCCCCAAAAGAACTGTCCACAGTCACTATCTGTGATTCCTCTCTTCTCATTCTGTCAGGTTTTCACCCCAATCTACCCCAAAACTGCTCTGTCAAGGTCACCAGTGGTCTTCATGTGCCCATTCAATGGCAGTTCTTAGTTCTCACCCTTCTCGATACTCTGCAGGGTTGGTGACCAACGTTCCCTGTTGAAATGCCCCCAACTTGGCTCTGAGACTCCGCTCTTCTTGCTTCTCCTCTCATCTCGCTGGTCCTCCCTTCTCCACCTCCTTTGCTGCATTCCCCTTCTCTTCCAAACCCCTAAATGTGGCCTGCAGCCCCAGACTCTTTCATACCATCTTTACTCTCCGCCAGGTAACCTCATCCAGCTCCACAACCGCAAATACCGTCCACGTGGGGACAGCTCCCCCATCTATGTCTTCAGCTCGGATGCCCATGGCCTCCATGCAGGTGTGTAATAGGCCCCCAAACCCAACCTTTGAATACCCGCCCCACCCCCAAGCTTGCTCCACACTCATCGTCGCCATCACTGTAAATGCCAACTCTATCCTTCCAGGTGCACTGGCCCCAGACCCCGAATTTGTCCTCGACTTCCTTTTCTCACACATCTGGTCTATCAGCAAATCCTGTCGTCGCTCCACAATACGTCCACAATCTGAGCAGTCTCCTCACCCCCACTGCTACCCGCCGTTCATGCTGCATTGTCGCATGCCTGGATGGATTCAATAACCCCCTCACGGGGCCCCTGCTTCTGCCCCGCCCCCACTTCTGTCTATTCTCAAAACAAGAGCCAGAGGATCCTTTGAAAATATGTCAGGTCAGGCCATCCTCGGTTCCAAAACCTCTAACGACTTCCCATTTCATTCACATTAAGAGTGAAAGTCCTTACGATGGCCATCAAGGTCTCTACGACCTGGTCCCCTGTGTCTCTGACCTCACTTCCCTCCATTCTACTCTGCTCTAGCCACACTGACCTTCTTGTCCTTCAGATTCGCTAGGCGTGTTCCTGCCTCAGGGCCTTTGCATGTGCTATTTCCTCTACCTCCTCACTTCCTTCCAATCTCTGCTCAAAGATCCCCTTCTTAATGAGGCCTTCACTGCCCACCTTTCAGAAAACAGTAAAAACCCCATTCTTTCCCCCAGTTTAGACTTCTCATTATTATGTGATATGCTAGGTCTACCTGCTTACTGCTGATTGTCTCCCTGACCAGACATCAATCAAGTCCAGAAGACAGAAACTGAATTTGTTTTGACTAGATCCCTGGTCCCTGGGACAGGACCTGGTGAGTGAGAGGTTTTTCTGTTTGTTTGTTTGTTTGTTTGTTTGTTTAAATCAACTTTCAGGACTTAAGCCAAAAAAAGGAATCCCTTGCTGGGCCGAACACTGCCTGAAACATCCTCCACCAGTTCTGGAAGGCGTTTCCTGTGGCTGCCAAGGCTAAGGTAGCCTGGCTGGGCTTGGAACACCAACATCTTCCACCCCCATGACTCCTCCGGCAGGTGGGCACAGGCGCTCACGCGTGTGCTTGTGTCCTGCATAAGAGTGTGTGCACCGGGGGCAGGAGAGTGTGGAGCACCCTGGCGGCTGCACGGTCCAGGTGTCCTCATGGCTCTTGGGTGAGTCACGTATCTGTCCTGAAAGATCCCTGTGACATCCCAGGGAGAGAGAGTGGATCCAGAATGGAGGCCCATGGATCAGGAGTCTGGGAGGCTGCAGCCTCTTCTCTCCCGCCTCCCCGGGCCCCCTCGGACTGGTCCGAGTCCATTCTGAGTCCGAATCCCCGCCCGGCTGCCCAGCACTCGGACTCCTGCCCTGGATCCCAGCCGAGGCTCCCCGTCTGGCGCGCGCCTCCCTCTCTGTCTCTTCCCTCCCTTCCTGCCTTGTCTCTGTGCTGCTCCCCTCTCGTTCCTTCATCTTTTTCACTCTACTTTTCTCCCGCCGTCTTCCCCCGGTCCGTTCCCGCCTTTCTCTCCGCCTCCATCTCTCTCTCCCTGCCTCTGCGTCTGTCCCTCTCTGATGTGGCTCTTTGTCCCTCGGTCACCGTCTCCCCTTTCTGTTTCCCCCTCCTCTCCCGCACCTCTGTTGGCCACTCCCTCCGCCGCTTCCCCTGTTCTTTTCTTCTCTCGGCTGTTCTCCCTGGTCTGTCTGTCCGTCTGTCTCTCCCTGCCTGTCCCTTCTTCGAGCCTACCCTCACCGCGGCCCTCTCCCCCTGTCGTCTCTTCCTCGCCCGGCCTCGTCCGTCTCCCCGTCACCCTGTCTGTCTCTCCCTCTGCTTTCCGGGAAGGCAGCTGTGATTTACGAGCTGCGGACAGGGCCAGCTGCGGGTGCGGGAGGCCCTGATTACAGTTTCCCGGAGGAAGCTGCCTGCTCGGGGATGGCAGGGTGACAGCGTTTATACAGAGCAGCCCAGGGCTCGGAGCACGGCTGTCAGCTCTAGACGGATGGAGTGCCGGAGAAGGCCCATTACTTCATTCACACCTCTTCGGGCAAACAATAAAACACTTACACACGGCCTTGACTCAGGCAGGCCTCCCCCAGAACATTCCCAGCCTGGCCCAGGGTCTGGGCCTCTCTGATGGGAAAGAGTATGGCAGGGGGGCAGGGGCGGTCCCTGGGGAGGCCCGCCAGGCCCAAGCCCCAGAGAAGGTCTCAAACCTGGGCTCCCACCCAGGGCTTTGGCACTGCCCCAGGCCAGCCACCTCTCTCCGGGCCTCAGTTCCCTCATCTGTGAAATGGGACGTAACGCTCACACAGGAGGAATGAGGTGAAAAGCATATGTAAACTGTAGAGTGCTATAAGAAGTAAGTGACGTTATTACTATTAATGAAAAATAATGTTCACATTATCCTGGGTAGAAGGGAAAGTGTCCTCGGCCCCGCAAAAGAAGGTGTTTGAGCAAGATGTGAGATGGATTCTAAGGCTAACAATGGATGGGAAGAAACTATAAGGTTGGCAAAGTTACTCCCTTCCTGCCTGTTTCCAGGGGAATCCCTTCACCAGGTACCCAATTCTGGAATCTTCATTCACATGGAGGTTAAAGTGACTATGAACAGCTGTGTAAGCCCCCGAACCCCCAATCCCACCTGCGAGAAGCCACATTTTCCCCAAGAGTGAAGCGTTCAGTTAAGGGAATTCTACCTCTACGGCGAGACCCCAGGCCCCGGCCAGGACGTGGAGAAAGGATTCGAGGCTGAATGGGGTGGCCTCACTGACTTGGAACTGACCCTGTGTTTCTAGAAAATGAAACTGGGGTGGAGCCATCAGTTATGGCACACTCGCCACAAGCCGGGCACTTGAACTACAAGTGCCACCAACATTTGTCGCTCTCCTTCCACGTGGCGGGCACAGGCCACGTTCTTTGTGCCCCTTGCGTCCCTGAGTTCCCCCTGCACCTCTGCCCGGTGGGTGCTGTAGCCCGCGTCTCATAGCTGAGGGAGCAGAGGCTCAGAGAGATTAAACGGCTAGCCCAGGCTCACACAGCACGTCCGTGGTGGAACTGAGATTGGAACCCAGCTCCAAAGCCCGTGCTTGTCAGGCTCAGAGGAGCGGTTGGTAGGTGGGCTCTGGGGCCAGGGGACGGGGACCCCCATGCTGGCTTCAGCACTTTCCAGCTGTGTGGCTTGGGGCACGTGGCTCAACCTCTCTTGGGCTGAGTTTCCTCATCCACCCCTGGAGGGGATGACAAATACCCCCTCCGATGGCTGTGAGGATTAAATGAGACGATGCAGCATCTGGTACACACAGGACGCACCCAACAGACGTGAGGCCACGATTAAGGCACAGCATGTCCAGCCCCCGTGTCCTGGCCCTCCCCGCTCCTCAGCACTCGCCGTTGGTCTCTGGTGTCCATTTAACAGCAGTCCTTTTAAGAGACAGGCAGGAGGCCGAGGCTGTAAAGTAAGGGGTTGATCCACAAATAGACTTAACTTGGGAATAAAATTATCCACCAGGCAGCAGGAGCCAATGAGCAAAAGTGTTAATCTGTTTCTCTCCTATTGAATGTCCAGCTGGTGTCATCACACACCTCGCCAGGCCTCTGGTCCAGAGCTGAGAGGCCTGGGCTTGAATGGGCTCCACCAGTTACTGGGTGGGTAAATTGACCGACTTCCCTCACTTCTGGGAGCCTCGGTTTCCCCATCTACAAAGCGGGACTGATCACACCTGCCGTGAAGGGTGGCTGTAAAGAATGAATGAAATATTGCAGCAGTGTGACTATTAATTCAATGGCAATTTATTGAGCACCTACTATGTGCCAGGCAGTGTTCTAGACACGGGGGATAGTGATGAACTAGACACCGTGTCCTCCAGGAGCCTACCTTCTGATAGGAGGATTTCAGATCGTGGGAGGGCCCGCGGGGAAGATAAAATGGAGAAACTCGAACAAGGGCGGGAGAGGGCGTCTATGGCCGGGGTGGTCAGGGCAGGGCTCTCTGCTTGCCCACTTCTCTTTTTCGGCCTAAATTATGGCAGCCCCACCTCCCAGGGGTTATTCCTTGCACGTCAGCCACCACTCCTCTCCAGGGCTCCTCTGCCTCCGTGCTCACACCCGGCTTCCCGGCGGGGGACACAGAGGAAGCGACCCCTTCCGAGTCCTCTGGAAATCAGCCTTCCTCCGTCCCCAGAGCACTTGGCCAAGCCTCAGGTGGCCCCTGGCTCCTGCCCAAGCCCCACCCACCTGAGGTATCAGCGAGGACACCAAGCCCATTGTGGCCACCAAAGAGAGGCCCCTGGAGAGGGCGTTCCCCCCATTTGACCAAGGTCACAGGGCAGAGTTCACACAGAGGGTGCAGCAGATAGAATTGCCTCAGGCCTGAGGACAGCAAGTGTCGTGGCCCGAGTGTGCACGGGTGACTGGTCGAGGCAGCCTAGTGTCTTAGCTGTGGGCACCGGGCACAGCCAAGGCCAGAGTGGAGGACGCCGGCTGTGGCATGGCCCGTCACTAGTGCACTCTGTAGCCTGAGGGGCTTTCGGGAGCCCCAGGGGTGAATTTACACAACATGGTCCCCATCCTCCAGGGTACCCCATCTGTAACGGAGCCCACCGAGGCCCGGAAATGACCTTCCAATGAAGTGGTATAAGCCAGGCCTTTCTAGACGCCAAGGCAGCTTTGCTGTTCTGTCCTACACTGAGGGACAAAGGACTGTGAGCTGGAGGCTGCTGAGCAGAGGTGAAAAGGGAAAACACCTCCCTTAGGTTCAATCCGAGGAGACTTCCTGGAAGAGGGAGTATTTTTTGAGATAATAAAAAATGGTTGTACCAAGTTACATTTATTGAGCATGTGCTATGTACTATGTCTGGGTACTGTGCAGAGCCTGATGCACACCGTGTCCCATTTATCCCACAGAACAAGTTCATGGGATAAGTGCTCCCAGAGTCTCTGTCTACAGATAGGGACACCGAAGGTCATTCCCAGTGGGTGAGAGTCGGAGCTGGGATTCAAGGCTTGTCACTCTCAGAGTTCCTGCACTTGGCCACCACACCACAGGGAGTCCCATGACTTAATAGCAGCATGAGAGACAGAGTCCATGAGACTCCAAGGTCACCAAGCTGGAAGGGACCCTTATCTACATCACGAGTGGGAAAGCTGAGGGATCAGGGATCCCCTGCCCCCACCCACCTCTGTCCCCTGCTGAGCTCTGGGTGCAGGCTGGACCCTGAGGGCTCACAGAGCTGTGACAGGAGCGTGGTGGCCCGATCCGCCACTCTCTGAGCACCTGCTGCATCCTGACCGCTCGCCGTTCCTGATCCCGTTATCCTTGCACCTACGGAGATGCCGGCGACCCGTCGAAAACGTCGGCAGTAATAATGGATCTTTACTGAACGTCTGTTATGTATTCACAATTGTACTAAACATGGGGGCCAAGAGTGGGCAGCTGGGGAACTGTAGATGTGGGGAAACATAAGTCATGACCCCTGCCTTCAAGGGGCCCATGATCCTCGGATAGAGGCAGTGCATGCTCAGAAAGTTACACCGGAAGGTGAAATAAGTATGATTTGCCAATACTACAAGAGGCCAGAAGGGGTCTAGGGCCCAGTGACTAGAGGGCTCCTGGAAAGGCCTTAAGAAAGCTTCCTGTCTGTTCCCACCCACGGACACCTCGGATGCTCCTGACCACGTGTCCTTAATGGGGTGCTTACCTGCATGTGCGCACACTCCGCTGGTCCACCTGGAACCCCTTCCTCCTCTGCAAGGACTCAGAGATGGGCCCCTTCCCCAAACCTAACCCTAACCCTACAGCTATGTGAACTCTCCACCTCGCTGATGAGTCCCCCTGCCTTTCTTCGTGAACAGCATACAGGTGAGGAGTCGAGAAGCAATGAGTGTAAAGTGCTTATTCAGCACAGGCCCCGGCACACAGCAGGACTGCAATAACTATTATTGCCCTCGATGTTGTTTATAGGCACTCGGCGTGATTAAGTGGAATTCAATGGGTGGGTGAGAACAGGAGGAAGCACTTGGTCGGGGCAGGGGAGAGGGTCTGGGTGAGTGGGGTGGGGCGGCTGGCCGACCAGAAGCCGGCCCGGGGACTGGCCGGGAAGGAGCAGGGTAAGCAGGGAGGACGTATCCAAGGGGCCTGGAGTGGTGCGAAGATGCCTGACAGGGGGAAGCTGAGGGGGAGGAAGAGGGAGGGAGGCCGTGTGATCCTTCACCCAGATGGATGGCTCCAGCAACAGCCCAGACAGGTAAACAGCGGGACTGAGGCCAGACGGCCCCCCAGCCCTGCTGGATCTGTGCTGGTGACAATTCTTGTCAAGCCTTGATGGGAGGCTGCTGGCTGCTTCTGCCCTCTTGGCCCTGCTAGGGGGAGGAGTTTTTCCCAAAGTTGGGGGGCCGAGGGATATTCCAGTGACCCAGCTGCACACAAAAACTCAGAGAGAGAGCAGAGGGGCCTTTGCTTTCTCTCCACTTCCATGGTAATTTCAGAGGACACTGGGTCTGCCAGATCCTCTGTGTTTGTGGATGCCCCTCTCCTCCAGGAAGCCCTTCCTGATGAGCCTCTTTTATCTCCCCCTCTAGGCATCACCTCCATCCCCATAGGAGTTGATCCCCAAGCGAGGACCCCGGCCTTCACTCTTTGTCCCATTCACTGACTTTTATACTAAAGGTTGTACAACCGAAGGCCAGCTCTGTCCTCTCTGGCCGTGTAACCTGGGCTGCTCTGAACTGCGGTTGCTTCATCTATTTTGTGGGGCTGCGAGACAGGTATTCTTTAAGGCAGATTCGGCCCTTGGATCTTCTGCTTCCTGGCTTTGAACTTCGGTTTCTGCACATGGGAAATGGGGATCTCCACGATGCTCTCCCAGTGTTTGTGTGAGGATTAGTGAGACACTGGGGTGACAGGCTCGGCTCAGGGAGGTGCTTCGTGAGTGTTAGTAGTCACCTCTTCATGGACAGGCAAGCACAGGGGCAGCCTCTCAGGCGGGGGTCTGGGAGAGGGTCTTGCTCTCATCTCTCTGAGTCGGCGTAAGGGATTCGAAAGGGAAGGGGCCGTGGGGTCTGGCACATTTCCTTCAAGTCCTGCTGACCCACGACCTGTTCACACACATTTCTACCCCTCGTAGTGTCGTATTTTGTTCGCTCCATTTTATTCTTTGTACGTGGATGATTGTTTAGCCATTTAGTCTAAAGACCTTCTGGCTGAATTTGGGGGTGAATGACAAGTATCTCTTAACTACGCAGTGTTTCAGTTGGGGTGGGTGTCCTTTCGAATTTATTTCAATTACTTTGGAATTCTTCAAGACAATATTTCTAGCTTTTTAAAATTAAAATCTGGTCCAACTGTAATTTTATGTAATTAAATTTAAAGTGCAGGGGTATCTGAGATAAATTCTCAGCTTCATTTTTAGTTTCTCATCTAAAGGGATATGACCGCCCTCCCAGAGCAGGAGCTGCTGTGACAGGTGAGGGCTCAAGCTGTTCAGGCATTCGGACAGAGGACAGTGGCCGACCCTGTCCCCCAGAGTCTGCTCCGGAGGTCCTGTTGCATTCCTGAAGGGAGCTGTAAGGACACCCCCTGAGGAGGATCAAGTCTGGGACCAAAGGGAAGGGCTCATTTCAGCCTCCCCGTTGTTCCCCTGATCCTCATGGGGGAAGGCAAGTCGGTAATGGGGTGAAAACTATAGCTTCAGGTCACTTAGGTGACAGAAAGGCCAAATCTCAGCAGAACTAAAGCAGCATCTGTCCATCTCATCCCTCCATCCTGTCTTTCCACATATATGTTCACCCGCCCGCCCATCGGATTCATTCGCCCGCCCGCCCGCCTTTCCATCCATCCAAAGCCATCATCCACCCACACGACCCCAGGCCACTCGTCCGTCCATCTCCTCAGTCAGCCACTCTCCTATGCGTCCACTCGCCTAATCACCTCTTTACCCACCTACCTACTCATCCATTAATCCCTCCATCTCTCTGCCCATCCATCCATCCATCCATCCATTTGTCTGTCCATTCGCCCATCTAACCGCTTATCCATACACCCATTCAACCAACCACCCGTCCACTTATCCAGTGAATAAATTTTTTAAAAGATGAAAATAGAAGTAGCAGTGAGATCCCTGGAGTAGGAAAGAACAGAAATTCGAGGATATGAAAGAAGAACCATGTGGCCAAAGGTAATGAATAAAAAGATAAAGGAGAAAGAGAGATGCATGAGGAACTAGTTAGGGCCAGACCATTCTGATCCCTAGGGGCCGCGATAAGGTGTGAGTCTGGGGCTTGAGGCTGAGCTGGTAGTAGGGTGAAGGTGACGATGAAGGCAGAGGCCGAAAGGAACCCCGGACCTTGGAGTCCCTCTGCCGTAGCCCTGGTGTCCTCACACCACTGACCTTGGCCTTGGCAGAGAAGCTGGCACTGGAAGAAGATAATTGAATTCGGAAGCAGCAGACCTGGGTCTGGGCTGGGCTCTGCTCCTCACCGTCTGTGTGACCTTCTTTGGCCTCAGTCTCCTCGTCGGCAAAACAGACATAATCTTTCTATCTCCTGGATTGTCAAGAGAAGCAAATAATAGTTGCGAAGAGCTGTCTGTGCACAGGTGAGGTTACTGGAGGCTGAAGCAATCCAGGCGGGCCTGAAGCATCTGGAGCCGAGAGTGGGCAGGGAGTGCTGACGGCTTGCCCAAAGTGGTGCCCAAAGTGGCACGGCAGGGGTGGGTGGGGTGGGCCGGGCTCCTGGGCTGCCGGTTGGGGAGGTAGTGCGTGGGGCGGGGAGCTCCAGCTGTGGGATGGGAGGCTTATGACAGCAAGAGGTAAGCAGGCGATTATGTTCAGAGGGGAATATGAGCAACCCACTTGTTCACGGGTGGAATGGGGACTTTCATGACAGTATGTTTAAAAAAAGGTTTCCATCTGCCGCCACCCCGGCACTCTCTTCCCTTGCACCCACTGTTGAGGGTGTGACGGCGGCCGGGGGTGGGGGGGGGGCCAGAGGAGGAACACAAGCTTTGGATCAGACACAGCTGCCTCTGGCCATGGGACTTTGAACACACATTGAGATGGTTGGGTGGTTGAGAATAAACGAGAGAACATCTCCTTCTCTCCCTCTCTGTCCTCGCTTTGTTCCAGAAAAGTGCTTCGGCCTGATGTAAACTACCTGGTGCG
The DNA here is from genome assembly GCF_014176215.1 of Rousettus aegyptiacus. Classification (NCBI taxonomy): domain Eukaryota; kingdom Metazoa; phylum Chordata; class Mammalia; order Chiroptera; family Pteropodidae; genus Rousettus; species Rousettus aegyptiacus. Next base: position 13,421,400 of record NW_023416284.1, on the reverse strand, counting down.
GGGCGAAGGTTCATTCATCCAGAACCATAACTGGGGGCAGCGCCTCAGTAGCTGGCCCTGTGCCTTCCGCCCCCAGGCCCAGCCAGAGACCCTGTTCTACCCCTCCCCTGGGACCTGGTGGGCGCTGGGGGAAGCAGAGCTGCAGCCCCAGAAGAGAAGGCTGGGGGCATGCGGGTCCTGGCAGCTGCCCCTGGATTATCTCTGAGATACCAGCTGGGCCGGGAGGCGTGCACTGGGTTAGGGAGCATCCCGGAATCTGTAATGACTGTTTCTTTCCATACACTCATTCATTTACCAAACTTCTGCTGAGCATAGATTCTGGCTTCCCTATGCATTGGGGGGCCCAGCTGGGGGCCCTTGGGCCTCCGACTGGCCTGGACACATGGTTCCCTGGGCTCAGAGCTAGGGAGAGAGAGGTGGGGTGGGGGTGGGAGATGTCCCAGAGAGACAGACAGACAGAGCCAAGAAGGCCCCAAGCTTAGTCACCGCTTCAACTTTTCACATTTGAACCTAAGACAGCGGATGTCAAACTCAGGCCCCTGCCCAGACTCCCACACCCTCCCTCCCTGCTCCGGGCCTCTTTCCCTCCTCCTGCCCGCCCCCCACCTCCTCCTGGAGTTTATGGATGGCTCCCAACCTCGCCCTGACACTGTGGGATCCTCACTTCCTGTGTTTATCTTGGAGAGGGATGGGGCTCTCTTTTCTCACCCACCAGGTTGGCCGATGGGCTGCCCCAAGGAGGTTACAATACGTGTGCTCGCGGGCACACCACGTGTGTGTCCGCGTGTGCGTGAGTGTGTGTTTGTGCACATGGGCACGAGGGCGTTGGTATACTGGGGAGTGTGAATGGTGGCTGAGAAGTCTGGTTGTCTTTCTGGGGTCTGCGCGTCTCCTGAACAGGTTTGCAGGTGTATGCAGGCTCCATGCTTTTGTTTCTGGGTTGCCTCAGTGTGTGTGCTGGGTGGAGACAAGCTCACAGGAACTGGGCACTACCAGGTGCATCTTCAGGCACCAACTCCTTCTGGCCTCAGCGCGTTCCATATCGCTCCGTTTTTGCCAGGAGGGAGCAGGCTCCTCGAGGCGATGTGTCCAGCGCAGGGTTAGAGAGTGACCGAATGGGTGAAGGCGGCCCTAGAACCCCAGGCAGTCCCTCTTTTCTCTCCTTAGTAGCTGTGGGTTTCCCCCCACCAATTAGAAATGTAAAAGGTATAACAAAGAAAAATAAAACAAGCTATAATAATTTCACCAGAGAGGACCGTTGTTAACATGTTGGTGTGTATATATATATATATATATATATATATATATATATATATACCTCATCTAATTAAAAAATGGAATTGTATTATGCACCCTGCTCCCCTCCCTTCTTCCTTTCCCTATTTCTCTGTTATTCTTTATAATAGAAATATACAACATATACAAAATTAGAGAGACTAGCATAAGGAGCCCCCAAAACGCACACAGGGGCCGGGCGCGGGGTTTGGGGTGGTACATCCGGGTGAACAGCTTGCCCAGAACTTGCTCTCCGTGCCCCTGATTATTTTCTCTGGCTGCATCCCTCAGAGAATCGTCTAGACCAGGGGAGCACAGGGCGTGGCAGGGCCTGCTTCTAGGGCTCAGCCGCACCCGCCCAAAGTCCAGTCACCAGTGTCTGTCCACCTCCTTCCACCCACAACGCAGGAGAGGGGCCAATTCCTGCCCTTGGAAACACCTGCGGTCCTGCTCTGCAGACCAGGTGGGCTGGTGGGGTCTCTGAGGGGCGGGGCCTGTGCAGAGAGCCCGGATCTCCCCCATCTTCCCTTGAAGGATCCCTTTCCCCACTGCTGCTCACACCGACCCCACAGCCAGCAGTGGCTTCCCTCGCTCCGGAACCCCTCAATTCCCACCCCAGAGTGAGTAGATGGACGTCATCACTCTGTGGTGCTACTGCCTGGTGACCAGTTTGATTCCCCCGCCCAGTGCTCACGCATGAGGCACCCATGGGGGATGGGGGTTCGGGCAGCAGGAGGAGGCACGGTGTACACAGATAACTGCGTTGGGGGTTGTAGCCAAGGCACAACGTTAATGTCCCTCGGCCTCAGTCTCCTTGTCTGTGAAATGGGGGTAATACTTGCACCCGCCGCACTGGGTTTCTGTGAGGATTGAAGAAGGTCATACATGGAAAGTACCCGGGATGAGAGCTAAATACGGGGAGCTGATGCTGAACCCAAAGCGGTGAGCTGGTGGCCGAGCTGGCCCCCTTCGCCGAGAGGAATAACATAAGGTCACACCCTCATGGAGCTTACGGATAAATCGTCAAAACAAACGGCTATAAATTGTGCCGAGCACCATTCGGAAAACACCGCTGTGCTGGAGAACAGGTTGGGACACTTGCCGGAGGCCTCCTGCCTCGAGGCGGTGACATTTAATCGGGGACCGGAAAGAAGAAAGGTCTTGTGAAGGGTGGGAAAGGTCTTAAGAAGAATGTTCCAGACAGCAGGCATTGTGTATGCAAAGGCCCTGAGTTAGGGGACAAGCTTGCTGAATTTCAAGGAACAGAGAGGAGGCCAGGGTGGCCGAAGCTGAATAAGTGGCCTACAGTGCCGGGGGTGACACCTGAGGGTCATTCGGCCCCATCCCGTCCACGTTAGGTTCTGCCAAACCCCTGGACAGGGCTCGGGTCTCCATTCTCTTTCGCCTCCCTCATCACCTCGTCCAAGGCTTAGCACCCAGGGCCTGTCGAAACTCCAGACCCCTGAGTGGGCAGGCACCTCCTCTGGTCCTCTCGAGACGTTGCAGCCCTGACTTGGCCTTGACCAGAATGTGCAGTGGGCCCAGGGCCAGGCTGCGTCTGCAGGAGGCCGGGTCCTCTTCCGCTTTCATCTGTGGGTGAGATCTCTTTCATCGGATCTGTTGTTTTTAGACCACGCGCTGGGCTGTGGACAGTGGATGAAAGTTCAGGAACACACCCCTATAAATCTGTGCAGAATAAAGAGAGGGTCCCAGCGCCGGGGGGTCTGACATCCCACAGGCCCTCCCTCCCCCTGTCCCAGTGAGCACTCCTTGGGGCCTGCTGTCAGGGAACAAGTGAAGAAAAGTGAGGGACTCGGGTGGGTGGCAGACAGATTGGAGCTGGAAGAGACCTGGATATGTCAAACCCAGCACCAGAGGGTGGGGACTTGCTCAGCATCGCACAGAACATTGGGCCAGAGCCGGACTAGAACCCAAGGCGCTTCCGTGGAGGACCTGAGCACCTACTGGGTACTGGACACTGTCAGGAAGATGAACGACTGCTGTGAGAAGTACCCAGGTATGGGACGGCACACCAGGCCAGAGTCCAGGGTCCTGGACCAGCTGGTGACCTGGGGCAAGTCCATACCTCTTTGAACCTCTGTTTTTCTCTTCTGTAAAATGTTTCTATAATGTTGAAATCATATGAAACCATGAATGCCAAGCAATCCTATGAGCTAAACTACTGTTTCTGTGCAAGACTTTTAATCTTTGTTTTATACTTATTTGTTATTTTTAAACCAATTCGTGTATATACATTCTCTTACTGTCCAACTTGGATTAAAGGTGAGGGGTGGAAATCAGACTAGATCACACGAGATACTTAGCGAACGGCTCAGTGTTAATCCAACATCTGGCATCAACTTGATTCCTCCACTGACAGGCAGCTTACTACCAAAAGACGTTGCCATGTTCCATGGTAGAACAGCTCTGACTGGTTATCAGTGCCTCTTACACTGAGCTGATGTCTGCTCCTCGTGCCGATGCCATTGGACCTGGAATAATCCCAATTACTCACCCATTTCTGTGGCGATCCTTCCAGAATCCTACGACCCTGAGTATGCTTTCCTGTCAACTCCAAGAGGCCAGGCTGACTCTGGTTTCTGGAGCCTTTCTCTTCTCTTTTCTGAGTTTTCTACAATGAATCTGTGCTGCTTTTTCTATTTTAGAATTCATTTAAATTATATTGTTTGTGATAATCAAACAATGCAGACTATAAGAAGAGGAAATGAAAGTCTCCTTATATCTCTCCCTCTTACACCCCACTCTACTCAAAGCCCAGAGGGACATCGTTCCCAACTTTTCTGTATCTTTGGTTGCGAATATACATAAACACAGAATAGCGTGAAGAACACAGAATAGCATAAAAAACGCAGAGCAGGCTGCACAGTGGAGGGGTTAACCTCGCCTGCAGCTTGCCTTTGAATCCTACCTCTCAACCTCAGTTTGCTCATCTGTAAAGTGGGCCAACTGTGGTAACTACTGCATTGGATCATTATGCGAACCGAGCGAGTTAATGCACAGGGTGTTTAGACCAGTGCCGAGCATGCAGAGTCGTCACAGGTGTTTTGTTTTTTAAATTAAAAACAGATGGGATCACGGTTCTTTCTGTGGCTTTTGCTTTTTCATCATGGACAGCTGTCCACTGGGGCACAGGTAGATCGAGCTCATCTTGTAAACAGCTGCACTGTGGCGTGTCGTGGGACCACACACGTGCTTTACTCACATTGACTATCAGGAGCTGTGACTTCTTAAGAAAAGCCCCAGGGTGAGGCCCTTCGGCAGCCTGTGGCCACTGTTGGCATCATTTTCCCCAAGAAAACCCTTTGGTTCTCTCCTTGGTGGCCCACCATGGCCCTGAGCAGGCTTGGCCAGTCCCGGTGAATGAGAGTCAGGTTCTGACCAAGAAGACAGCTGGGCCCCAGCGGAGACAACGGTTGGGAGAGGGTGGGTACAGATGAGAAGTGGCTTGACAATGCTGTGGTGTGGCTAGGGCCTCTCAGAGAGAAACACCCTGTGAGCAGGACTAGTCAAGGAAGGCTTCCTGGAGGGAGCAGGATCTAAGTGGGGTTTTGAAGAGTAAGAGGGAGTTGGACAGATAGATAGAGATGGGGTTGATGGCAGATGTGTGCCTGGTTGGGACAGTGAGGAATTCAGGGTGACCAGGACTGAAGGCTACACAAGGGAAGAGGAAGACCTTGAACCACAGGCTGCCTGTGGGGCCACCCTGCCAGCACTGGGGAACCACTGAGGGTTCTAGAGAAGGGGAGGCTCCACTCTGTGTGACCCTGAATCAAGCTCTAGGCCTCAGCTTCCCGTGGGTTCTAGAATAAACTTGGGAGAGGTTGGGGGCTACCTAGAAGCTGGAATTTGGAATCGGGCCCTGCTCCCTCCCAATTGAGGGGACCCAGAAGAGTGGGGGCAACCCCAGAGGTCGGTCCCTGCCTTCAGATCCCTGCTTCACAGAATTCAAACCAGTTCCTTTCCTTTTAACCTGCCGACTTTCCCTGGAAATCTGATTTTGCAAACATGTTTTCTTAGCCGAGGGGAAATGAGTGCTATGCAAACAATGAAGATAGCCGAGCGTGATAAGGGCCTCCAGGCTGTTCTGGCACTGGGGCCTGAGTGGAAAAGAGGGGCTGGGGCCAGGGCGGCCCTGGCCGCGCTGGCTGTCCTAGCCTGGACGAAGACGCTAGGCCTCAATGTCTGAGCTGGATGGGCCCTTGGGGAGACAGATGGGGAAACGGAGGCCCAGCAGGGAAGGAACCAGCCCTGGGGCAGGTGGCACCACAGGGAGGGCCTAACCCTCTGGCGCGCTGTTCCCCCACTGCGGCTGGACGGCTGGGCTTTCTGTCTGTAGCAGGCTATGCTGGTTGAGCCCACGCTTGGATTTGGGGTCTGGCTGATGGTGGCCCTGGTGAGTCCTCTCCAGGAAGGGATTCATGGAGGGGTGGAACTGGGTACTGAGGGGGTCAAGGAATGGCAAAGGTGAGGACAATGGGGCGAAGGTGCGCCTTCCGCCCCAGCACTGGTTTTGAGCTTTGATGGAGAAAAGAATGGGAAAAGAATTTCCCAAGCCATTGTCATGAAGACCACAAAAGACCCAGGGCTCAGGTAGGGCTGCTGTATGGCCCAGGTGACAAGACCCAAACTGAAACTGGCCTAAGCCCACTCTGTGTCCACCTCACCATGAGCCGCATGGCAACTGTGGCACCTGGAAGCTCAGGGTGGCCAAGGGTGGGTACACCTGGTGAGGCTCTTATTGAGGGGATGCCTGTGGCCGAGGCAGTAATAAGGCCCCTCACGAAGATGCTAAGAATATGAGCAGACTTCTTCTTGGACGTGAGTAGGGCACCTCCTTGGGATGTGTCGGAAGTAAGTGGCCGGCCATTTGAGGGTGGGGAGGGGATTTTGGGGGAGAGATAAGGCTTAAGAAACTTCTTCACCTGGGTGTTAATGTCAGTGTGACCTCACAGATACCTGGAGGCTGGTGAGGCCTGGGGACAGTTGGGTTCCAGTGAATTATCACCATCCTCCACTCTACAGCAGGCCCAGGTGCTTGGGGTCTGCTGGGCTGACCCTCAATTCAGAACGAACGAGCCTCTTTTGCTGTCTGGGGTGACTGGCACTGTGTTGGGAGCCCTCACAACCTGGTGGGGTTGGTGTTTCTTCCATTTTCCCAGAGAAGGAAACCGAAGCTCCTTAACCACCCGGAAAATGCCCTCAGGAGTGATGTTCCTTCCCTCCCAGCAGCTTGTGTTTTTCTAGAAGCTGTGAAGGATGAAATTTTTGGCCCTACGACTCAAGGTGGGGGACATTGCTGTGCTGTTTGCACTGCTGGGGGTGCCCATAGCTTCAGCAGAGCTCCAAGGAAGAGTACCAGCTTCCTCAGCAGCCCCTTCCCTCCATCAGAACCAGGGATACGGGAGGCTTCCAGTCCATCTTCCTGAGAACCACTCCACTCGTAACCTCTGGCCCACAGGGAGGCACAATCACATCCCTTCCACTCTCTGTTGGACAATAAGATGCCAAGGTTCGTTCAGCCAAAATCTCACACACAAGACCAGCAAAGGCTCACGTCTTGGCTTGACTTAACTCTGGACAATGAGCCAGGCAGAGGGGCAGAGGGTCCCAAAGCCCCCACCTTCCCACCCATTATCCTTTCCTGGAGCTGGCCCCCTTTGTGCAAAGTCTCTGGGCCTCAGTTTTCCCACCTGTAAAATGGGGATCATAGAAACAACACTTCGTGGGCCTGTTTCTCTCTCCAATACCTAACACTGGCACTGAGCAAGCTTAGCAATCAAGAGAGAACTACTGGTCTATGGCCAAGCCACCCTGAATACTCCCAATCTCATCTGATCTCGGAAGCTAAGCAGGGTCGGGCCTGGTTAGTACTTGGACGGGAGACCAGCTAGGAAGACCTAGTGCTGTAGGCGTAAAAAAATAAAATAAAATAAAAAATGAACTGCTTCCTCTTATGCAGGGCTAGGCTCCCTGTCGGCACACCATCCAAGCCAGGGACACCAGCAGCCATGAGAGGCCATGCTGGGTCCATATCCTGGCACCTCTACCTACCAGCTTACTTCCGAGTGACTTTAGACAAGCCCCCGTGCCTCTCTGTGCCTCTGCTTCCTCCTGTCTACAATGGAGACAATAGTGGCTCCCCGCTCATTGCGTTGTTTTGAAGCTCAGATGAAACTGAGACCAGGGCTTAGCATTTAGTTGGTGCTCAATAAATACCAGCCGTGAGTGCAGCTGAGAAGTGCAGTGAGTAAGGGGAGTGGAGAGTGTTTCATCCCCAAGGAGGCCACATCCATCTACTTTATTAGATCATAAGCACTTTTAACAAGGCAAACAGCAGACAGCAGGCAGCCGGCCAGCAAGGGCCAAGAACCCAAGACCAGTTCTTCAAGCCCCTGGACATCAAACACAACAACAGAAAAGGCCAAACATCAAAGAATGAACATCAAGTCCAAACATTGTGCTGTGCTCTTATCTTAATTAAAGCAAGTCTTATGCGGGGTTTTTGATGACACAAGTTGAAAAGCCTGGGTCTGGTTTTATTAGCTTTTGCTGACACCCACAGAGAATTTTGTGACTAGCCCAAGGTCACCTAAGCACCCTGGGGCCAAAGTTGGGGCCCAAACCCAGGCCTCAGATGCTGGAATCATGGTTCCTTCCATAACCCGTGTCCCCTCACACCAGCCTGAGCAAGCGGCATCTAGGGCGGGAGTGTCAGGGGAGGGACATTAGTTCATTCATTCATTCATTCATTCATATGTTTAACATTGTTTATTGAAGCCCCCATATCCTCCAGTTCTAGGCTCTGGGGATCCAGCAATGAACAAGGCACTCTAATGGGGTGAAGGGAAGGGAAGCAGATGTCAATAAATAACTACATAAATAACTATTTTAATTGTAATTGTGGTAGTGCTCTTTCCTATGTCTGTTCTCTGTGACTGCTTTCTTGCTAGAATACAACGGAAGTGTTTGTTACACTTTCCTGGCCCAAACCAACTTCTGTTTCTTAGAGTCCAGCTACCGGGGTGTGAGGAAGCCCAAGCTGCTCCATGGGCAGGTCTACAGGGGAGAAACCAACTACCATTCTCATGAGTGCCCCATCTTGGAAGGTGATTCCCCAGCCCCAGTTAACTGGCCCCAGCCGACACTGTGCAGGGCAGAGATCAGCCGTCCCTGCTGAGCCCACATTGCAAATTCGTGAGCAAAACAAAGTGTGGTTGCATTTTAAGCCATTAAGTTTTAGGGAGGTTTGTTATGCAGCAACAGGCAACCCAAACATTACACTTCACCTTCATGGGGTGGGGTAGATACAATTATGACCCCCATTTTACAGAGGAAGAAACGGAGACTTGGAAAGGTAAAACAATGCACTCAAGGTCACACAGGTTTTCTGCTCATCCTCATCACTGTCAGCTCAACAGCAGGGCAGCCAGGAGCATTTCCATGAACACTTCCCTACTCAAGGGCAGTAAACCCCAAAGTGGATCTGCAGGCATGGTAGAACGGGATTGAGGAGACGATTTTTGAGCAGGGGAGCTTCTGGCATTCTTAGAGCCCTCAATGCGTACCATGTGGATGGTGCCTGCTGGTCGTTTGGTAGGGAGAGTCCATGGTGGTGTTTGAGATGAGCAAAGAAAGGCTCGTTACCCTGTTCTGGGCCTCTGTTTCCCCATCTGCTAAAGGGGAATGAGAAAACCGCCCTGCTACGCTCAAGCCGAGGCTGGAGATGAGCTGACAGATAACACACACTGTCTTCCCCAGAGGCTCCTTGTCAGATGCTAACATTCCATTTGGAAAGAAATGAATAATAGCTGAGACTCCCACGATGAGAATTTTAATGCAAGGGAGTCCATGGTAGGCAGGCAGGGGAGAGGGCAAAACCCACTCCTGGAAGCTTTGTAAGCAAAACCTTCTCCAAAATGAGTTACATCTGAGGCTGGAAGCAGCCGGGAAAGCTCCAGACTGAGAGGCGAGAGTCCCGGGTTCTTGTCCTCAGTTTTGCCTCTGACTTGCAGTGTTACCTCAGGCAAGTCACTGTCCTTCTCTGGATCCTCATACATACAGTGAGAGGATGGGTCAGCTGACCTGGAAGATCCTGATGGTGTCCAACAGGCAGGAGTAACCAATCCGAAAACCTAGTAAGAACCTCCTCTACCCCACCCCCCACCCCCCAGGAGCTCACAGAATTTAGCGGTCGGCAAGGAACTAATAATCATTGGGCAGTTTCTAGAAACAAGATATAGGTGAGCTCTACTGCGCAAATTCCCGTCCCCCACCCTTCCTCCTCCATTGTCATAGTTATTATTTATTTCGTTTCCGATGGGCCACCCAGAGCTCTTTCTAAATATAAAAACATCATAACTCAAAGCCTCCACGAGCAACCCAGTCCCATCTGTATGATGATGGAGGGTTGCACACCACGGCTTCGTTCCTTCCGGCTCTGACCCTTCTAAGGTCTTATAACATGAGAGAGTGCACGTTAGGTGTTAACAGGAGAGCGGGTGCGGTGGCCGTCCCACGCCGCGCTTACTTGGCGCCAGGCGGAGCTTCGTACGCAGCATTTCGTAAACTCTTTAGAATAACCCTACGAAGTGGTTAACTGTCATGATTGCTTTTGTAGAGATGAAAACAAACAAACAAACAACAACAACAAAAAAAAACTGAGGCCTCGAGAGGGAAAGAAATGGTCCAGGGTTGCAGAGTTAGCCGTCGGAATCCAGATCCAGGCAGTCTGCCTGGTCCAGAGCCTCAGTTCTGAGTAAATTAGACTATTTTCCCCCCAGGAACAGCAGCTGATACTACTACTATTACTACTACGCTTCAGCGAGCACTTCTTCTGTGATAGGTATGGGGCTAGGGCTTTACATTTTGTTCTAAAAAAATAATTCCATGTTGCAGAACAAATCGACCCAAAATGTAGTGGCTTAAAGCAATGATAATTATTTTTTTGCTCGTGAACCTGCAATTTGGGTGGGGCTGGGGAGGGACAGCTCATCTGTCTCCACTGGGATGACTCCAACACCTGGAGGTGGGGGCCAGCTGGGCATCTTTGTCCCTCTCTCCGTGGAGGCTCAGGGTCCCTCCTCCTGGCCTCCCCAGCACTGCGTGCGTGCTCGGCTTCGTAGGATTCTTGTAGGGTGGCCTGCGCATCCTTCCGACCTGCCTGGGAAGGCCGGCACCATCACTCTTGCCGCATTTGGTTGGGCACAAGTGAGCACTAAGGGCAGGGCAGATTGGGGAAGAGAACTGAACCCCCACATCCCAATGCAGGGAGCGTGTCAAAGGATTTGTGTTCACACTGAGTCTAGCGCACTTATACTCTCACTTAAGAATTTTGACATTTATTCACTCACATTCACGGAGCTCATACCGCAGGACAGCTTTGCAGGCTCTGGGAGAGCGCAGTGGACGGGATGTAATCATACCCACTTCACAGATGAGGCGACGCGGACTTGCCAAGGTTTACGCCCCAGTGAAAGGGCCGGCACTTCCCCTGTAGGCTCCTCCTGATTCTTGACAACAAGCACAGCAAGTGCGTGGGGGAGGCACTGTGACTGCCAGCCTCGAAGTAGAGGAACGGGATTCGAACCCTGGTCTGCCGGAATCTGAGGGCGGGCAGCCGCTCAGCATCCCAGGCTGCCTCGTCTTAGCATGTTTCAGATCTGCGCTTCACTGTGACACCCATGCATGGGCCCCCCTAGACACGGGGCACCCCAAGGGGAGGGCCAGGTTCATGGAGGAGAAGCCGAGTTGGTGCTGTTAAAAAGCCAGCGCTGATGAGAGCATGAGGGAGGGAAGGAGGGGATAATGGCCCAGCCTGAACCGGTCGCCACGGCAACCGCAGGGGCTGTCTGGAGCCAGCAGCCTGCCAGGCCTTGGCCCCACAAAGCCCAAGAGGGAGGCATAGGGGGCAGCCCAGTGAGGCATAAATCAGAGAGCTCTATGCCCCTGACTCCGGGCAGACGATTTATGGGGCTGCTCAGAGCCCACTGGATGCACGGGCAGAGAGGAGAGGATCTCCCTGTTCCCACCGCCCCTGGGGCCCCTGCTTGGTGCGGGTTGGGCAGGAAGAGGCGCCTGGGCCTGGGAGCCCCTCCAGGCCACCCTCAGTGCTGCTGAAGGCCCCTGCCCCCCTTAGGCCTACACGGACCCCTCTATGCCCGCCGCACCAGCATGCCGCCTCCATGCCAACAGCAAAAATTTTAAGAAACAAGTCTTATCCTTAACTGCGTGGGGATATAGTCTGTCCCATTCTTTTTGCAAAATGCTACTCCCAATCCACTGATTTAATGCCATGGCTCTCTAATGGTTTATGACCTGCAATTAGATAAACACTGAGACAAATAAAGCCAGAAGGGGAAACTGAGGCTCATTCAGCCCTCCCGCCCTCACAAACTACTGGAACAAACTTTACATTCATCATCTCTCCTATCCTCCCCACAAGCACCTGGATCTGGCTCATTCCACTATCTAAACAACCATCGTAGCTGTCCCAGACAGCATGTAAGGTAATGACCTGCCCATCTCAGGAGTCATCCAAGCAAAAGGTGAACAATTACCTTCTGTGGTGCTTCAAGGGGTCCCAACTTCCCTTGGGGAAGGAGAAGACCTGACGCCTCTGAGCTTACACAGATGGCGGGCAGGCAAATGCTGACCGCTATACCCACATGCATACTGAGCCCTGAACGGGGTGGGAGAGAAGCCACCTGCCAGCCAGCACTGGCTGGGGAGGGCTCAGAGCTTCAGGCTGGCTCAGACAGACAGGGAAGTAAGGATGTCACCGAGAAGGTGAGCAAGCCTGGCAGGAACCTGGCAGAGACCTGAGCGTGGCTTGTGCCTCCCCTGGCTCGGACCCCCCTCCCTGAACGAGCCCCACAGTCACCCCTGTGCTCCCACCTCCCACCCTTGGAAAGGTCCGCTCCTCTCAGTTGCCCCCTCAGCTCTCTGTCTGCCTTCAGAAGGAAGTTCCTTGTACAGGGCCAAGGCCTCTGCCAGCACGGAGGAGAGGCCTGGAGCCCCAGATTTAGACAGACCCGGGTCCCGGCTCTGCCATGCAGCAGTGCATGACCTAGAGCCAAACGCTGCACCTCGCCAAGCCTGGTTCTCACATCAACGAAATAGGGCGATCATCCTGCCTCGGGGTTATGGATAAGGAAAGATGTCCACGGCACATAAACAAAGAACATTTGCTGGCAGTTCTCTGGCCTCCCGAAGAAATGAATGTGGGGTTCCGGGCAGGGGCAGGAGTATGAGGAATCCTCCCTTCTCTGCCTGGGAAAAAGCAGCCTTTAAACTCAACCCCAACCCGATGAGGTGGACACAGTTGTTATGGCCATTCTACAGAGAAGAAAAGTGAGGTTCAGAGCTGAAGGTCTAGTCCAAGGTCAAAGGGCTTGTGAGGGGCAGGGAAGCGGGTAGCCCAAGTCCATCCACCTGGCCCCTGCGCTCGGAGCCCCTCAAGGGCTTTCCTGGATGTGCCGCTCTGCGAGATCAGAGGGCAGAGCTGGGAACCCAGCACGGGACGGGGGAAGCGAAGCCCGGTTCCTGCCAGCGCCTCGGCTCCAGGTCCGTGTCGCATCCGTTAGCTGCCTTAATCTTCACAGCAGCCTCCATCTCCTCAGGGCCTCCACACTGGCTGTGCCCCCTGCCTGGAATGCCGTTCCACCAGATGTCTGAATTTTGGATCGTCTCCACATTCGGATCTCCTCAGAGAGGTCGACTCTGACTAGCCAGGCTCAACCAGGGCCATCCCCAAGGCCCCTGGCCGACCACCTATCACTGTGCCCCCCCCTTTTTACTCTTTGGGGCATAATGCTGCCTCCTGGCTCACCGAGAGTGTCTCCCTGTAGGAGTGTCAGCCCTACAAAGCTGGGCCTAGCCCATCCCCAGAGAGCTGCACTCCACGTACTTGGAATGGTGCCCTGTGCACACAGTAGGCATCCAATAAAAATCTGGCGGACACTGCCGGTGCCTCATCCACATTCCCTCAGCACCCCTTTTCTATGCTTCAGTTCCCAATACTTTCAACTGCCAGCACCTGCAATTCTCATCCAGGCCTCCTGAGCCAGCCCTGTCCACCCACTGGTCAGGCAAGTGTGTCGGGGGTCAGTGTCCCCAGGAGCATCCTTCAGACAAGGACAGATGGAAGCTGGTGGACGAATACCCCAGCCCCTTCCCCTTGGTTGGCTTAACTCTGGGGCAAGTTATCCACTGTCCCCCTGAGCTCCCCGAGGACCCAGCCTCAGTTTCCCTCGGTAGCCATCTGCTGGACACCCGCGCGGCCTTTTTGTTTACTGCTTCCTTCCCTGCTGCGTTAGTGACCTGGGAATGCCATAATGAAAGGCCACAAAGTGGGTGGCTTAGGACAGCAAAAACGTGTTCTTCACAGTTCAGGAGCCTAGAAGTCTGAGATCAAGGTGTCAAGGTGTCGGCAGAAACGGTGCCTTCCGGGGCCTCCGGGGTGGAGCCCGCTCCACGCCTCCGCCTCGGGGGTGGTCGCCGGCCGCCCCGGGCGATCCTTGGCTTGCGGCAGCGGCGGGCGGCGTGGCTCCAATCCCTGCTTTGTCCTCACACGGCGTCCTCCCTGTGTGTTTCTCTGCCCAGATTCCCCTCATCTGACGAAGACACCAGTCACTGAATCGGCATCCACCCTACCCTAACACAACCTCGTCTTAACCTGATTACATCTGTAAAGACCCTGTTTCCAGATACTGTCACGGTTACCAGTACCAGCAGTCAGGACTTCAACTCCTTTGGGGGGAAGGGGACACAATTCCATCCACAACGCCTTCCCTGTCTCAGGCTCCCCTTCTCCCTAGGACCACCTCCCAAACGCGTGTCTTCAAATCCTTGTCTTGAGTCTGCTTCCGGATAAGTCCAGGCTAAGATGAAATGTATTTTGAACGAATGCGCGACGTTTGGCAGAGGAGGGAACTCACAGGGGTGAGAGTTCAGGCTCTGGTGTTGACACTGGTGAGCATCAGATCTGGGCCCTCACCCCAGCTCTGTCTCCACAGCTCCCGAGGAGAGAGAGTATGGAGAGCTGTCTATCAACAGCATGGTCGTTTAAAAGGTAGTGAGCTCCCCATCCCTGGAAGGCTGCAAATGTGCCAGCAGGAATCACTGCACAAGAATAAGAGTTGGTTTGGGTGACCTCAAAGGCCCGACTAGCCCTGACATCTGAGTCTGTACATTTTAAAAGCATGTGGTAAAAACTCCAGGCCTCCGGGTTAGAGAGCAAAATAACCTTCCTTTGACCTCCCCAGAGCCTCGCAGCGAAGCCAAGTTTCTCCAGCATCCGCTTTAATTTGATGTCTCTTCTTCTCGCTTATTAAAGGGACACAAAAGAGAGAAAACCACTTGAATTGTCCCCCAGACGGGCTGGCTATAAATGTCTCCATAAAGGGCCCAGCCTGGACTCTGCTGCCCAACAATTACAGCTGCCGTGAGACCCGCCCAGACAACCCGCCCCGGGCACCTCTTCGGTCTCCTCCCTGCCCAGGCAGGTCACTGCCAGCAAGAGTCCCTCTTGGGGGACAGGCTAGGGACCCCAAGGTTTATCCAGGAAATCAGCTGACTCTCAGCTAAGCACAGGGGTGACTTGGCTCTAAGGGCTTCGTTCCCCAGTTTCCTTCAGGGGTGCAGCAAGCCCCCCTGAGAGCACATGGAGGAGGGAGTTCTCTGGCACGAACTCTCCTCCTTGCTCCCTTGGTTACAGAGCGTGTGCCTCCAGCCATAGGCAGAAGCCAGGCGAAGGTCAGATCATCTTGTTCCTCCTCAAGAGCTGTAACAGCTCCCTCGTGCCAAGTGACCAAAGCCCCAGTCCTCAGCCTGGTTAGAGGCGGAGATCAGAGAGACCTAATAGAATGGTGGTTATAAGCATAAGCGTGGACTCTGGTCCAAACCCCGGCTTCCCCGCGCACTGGCTGTGTGACTCAGGCAAGTCGTTGAACTTTTCTGAGGTCCTGTATCTTCATCTGTTAGACAGGTTGAGAAGATGGGTACCTACTTCATAGGGTTGGTGTAATGATTAAATTTAGAATTAACACATGAAAAACCCTTAGAACAGAGCCTGTGACCTGTACTAGTCAACAAAAACCAAGCTGATGACCTGTCCAGTACTCTCTATGTGGCTGGCACTTTACAAAGCTAGCTCATTTGGTCCTCATAAGTACCTTGTGAAGTAGATATTATCACCGTCTCCATTTTTTTGAGCAGTCCAGTGGCCTCCCCACAGTCTCGCAGAAACGAGTGGAGCTGCCATTTGAATCCTGGTCTCCCTGACTCCAGAACCTGGGCTCTTGCAGGGGTCCGGGCAGCGCCTGGATAGGTAAGGAAGGTCTGTGTCTGGCTCTGCCCCCGGCATGCCGGTGTTTCATTCATCGGTTCCTTCCTGCAGTCGTTTATTCACCTAACGAACCTGGACCGCGTCCCTGCCGTGGGCCAGGTGCTGCGTCAGGTCCTGGGGGTAGAGGCTGACACGGATCCACGGCATCCCTGTCCTCAGGGGACCCACAGCCTGCTGTTGCCTCTGGCTCCTCAGGAAACTGGTTTTCAGCTGTAGAGTTTGGGAATAACTCTTCGAGCCCAGCTCCAACGCTCTCTCCAGGAAGCTTGTCCCAATTTACTCTCTCAATCTGATGATGCCAGCTGTGTGCCAGGCCTGGCGCTGGGTGCCATAGGATGGTACAGGGCCCTGGTCTTTCTGACTTCTGAGGCAGGAGACACATGGTAGGTCCACAGAAAATGCTGATTGATTTCCTGTTCCTTCTCTTAGGGGCAGGATCCATGGCATGTTTGTAAAAGCCAAAGTGCTTCCAATGGCTGAACTTGACCTGCCCCAACCATGACCTCAGCTCTTCGCTCACTCTGCTCCAGACACACTGGAATCCTTCCTATTTCTCAATTCACCGAGCACATTCCCACCTCAGGACCTTTGCAATATTCTTCCTTCTGTCTAGAAGTCTTTTTTCCTCAGATACCAGCCTCGCCTTGTCTCCTTCAGGTTTCTGCTCAAACATCACATTAACATTCAGGTTTTCCCTGACCACTATTTAAAACTGCAACCCCACCCCCACCCCACACTCCGTATTTCCTAACCTTGCTCCTTTTTTCTTCATGGTACTTATCATCATCCGACATATTAAATATTTAAATTGTTAGCTAGCATTTGTCTCTCCACCCATGACTCCCTCCACCAAGAATGTGAGCTCCAAGAGGTCAGAAATTGTTTTATTTCTTTTGTTGACCCACGTATTCCCAGACCTTACGGGGGTATATGACTAAGTATAGTGTATATAGAGTATATGAAAGTATAGTAGGTGCTCAAAACTGTTTGTTGAGTAAATAAATGAATGCATCTCTGTAGTTTCAAAAATGCTCTCTAAAATAGCAGGTAATCATTTGTAAATAGTAGGTAGCCAGTAAGTATATGTGGCTTTAAGAACAGTTGTATTGAGCTACAGTAAGCTGTATGTATTTAAAGTATATAGTTTGATATTTTTGACATACGTATTCCACACTACAAAAGAAATAGCCCCCTTCTAATTCCTCCTTCCCCAACAACCCAGGCAATCACCGATCTGCTTTCCTTCACTAAAGATTAGTCTGTATTTTCTAGAATTTAATATAAATGGAGTCATAATAGTATCCATGATCAAGATGTATCCATGTTGTCTCATAGATCAGAGTTTGTACCTTTTTATTGCTGGGGAGTATTCCATAGTATGGCTGTATTGTAATTTGTTTATCAATTCATCTGCTGGTGGATATTTAGTTGTTTCCTATTTTTGGCTATTACAATGAACATTGTATGGACCTCTTCTCTTGAGTAACTATCTGGAGTAGAATGGCTAGATCATATGGTAGGTGTGCAGTAGGTAACCTTACAAGGAACTGCCAACCTATTTCCCAAAGTCTTTGTCCTGTTTTGCATTCCCACCGGGAGTGTCTGAGAGATCCAGGCGCCTCACGTCTCACCAGCACCCGATACGGTCAGTCTTTCAGATTTCGGCCGCTCTAATAAGTGTGCAGTGGCAACTCATTGTGCGTTAGTTTGCGTTTCCCTAACGGCTAATAATATTGAGCGTCTTTTCACTTGCTTATCTGTCACTCATATGCCGTCTTTGGTGAGGTAACTCTTCAGATCTCTTGCTCATTGAAAAGATCGGGTTGTGCTGTCTCTTATTCATAGTTTTGAAGGTTCTTTACATATTCTGGGTATAAATCCTTTATCAGATAAATGATCTGGAAAAATTTCCTCCCAGTCTGTAGTTTGTCTTTTCATTCTCATAACAGTGTTTTGTGGATAGTAGAATTTTTTTTATTTTATGAAAGTACAATTTGTCCATTTCTCCTTTTATGGATTGTGCTTTCAGAGTCTCATTTAAGAAATTTTTGCCTCACCCAAGACCACAAAGATGTTCTCCTTTGTCTTATTCTAGGGATTTTATAGCTTTAGACGTTTACATTTAGATCTATGATCTTATAAAGGTAATTTTTAAATATGGTCTGAGGTACAGATAAAAGTCCTTTGCTTTCATGATTTTTTCTTTCTTTTTCTTTTTCCTTTCTTTGCTTGGATGATGATAGTCAGTCATTCCAGCACCATTTAATAAAAAGACTCTTCCCTCGCCACCGAATCGTCTTTGCAAAATCAGTTCCCCATATCGTGTGAGTCTGTTTCTAGATTTTCTTTCCGATTCTATTGATCTATTCCTCTCTGTGATAATGCTACCGCGTTGATTATCGTAACTCTATAGTAAGTCTTCAAATCAAGTAGTATAAACCCTCTCACTTTGTTCTTTCTGAAAATTGCTTTGACAACTCTAGGTCCTTTGCCTTTCCATGTAACCTCAGAATCAGCTTGCCAATTTTTCTACCCAAAACCCTGCTGAGAATTTGATTGGGACTGCACTGGCTCTGCAGATCAGTTTGAGGAGAATTGACATCTTAACAATAGTGAGTCTTCTAACCATGAACGTAGTATATTTCTCCATTTATTTAGGTTTCCTTTAATTTCTTGTAGTTTTCAGTGTATAGCTTTTACACGACATTTTAAAAAATTTTCTGATGCTAGAGTAAATTATGCTTTTCAATCTAAATTTCTCATTATTTATTGCTAATTTATAGAAAACAATTAATTTTTGCATATTGATCTTATATCCTGAAATCTTGCTAAACTTGATTATTAATTCTAGCATGGATTGGATTTTCTACACACGATCTTGTGTCATCTGCAACAGTTTTACTTCTTGCATTCCAATCTGGATGCCTTTTATTTATTTATCTTCCCTTTTTGCACTAGCTAGAACTTCCAGTATAGTGTTGAATAGAAGTGATAAGAGTAGGCATCCTCATCTTGTTCCTGATCTTAGGAAGAAAGCATTCAGCTTTTCATCATTAAGTATTTTCATCATTAAGTATAATTTTAGCTGTTTTTTCATTTGTTTTGTTTTTTCATTTGTTGATTTTTTTGTTTTTTGTTTTTTTGTTTTTTTGTAAGTGTCCTTTATTAAGTTGAGGAAGTTCTCGTCTATTCCTAACTTGCTAAGAGTTTTCATAAGGAATCAATGTTGAATTTTGTCAAATGCCTTTTCTACATCTAGTAGGATAATCGTAGAGTGTTTTTTTTTTAAGTTTGTTAACATGGTGAATTACATTGATTAATATTCAGTAGGTAAACCAACTTTGCATTCCTGAGGTAAACCCTATTCAGTTATGATATACTACTTTTTTATATATTGTTGAATCCAACTTGATAAAATTTCGTAAAGAATTTTTGCATCTTTGTTCATGAAGGATATTAGTTGCAGTTTTCTTGTCTTGTGATGTCATTTTCTGGTTTTAGTTTAAGAATCATGCTCACCTCATAGGATGAGCAAGGGAGTATTCCCTCCTGTTTAATTTTCTGGAAGAGTTCATGTAGAATTGATATTATTCTTCCTTAAATGTTTGGTAGAATTCACTAGTGAAGGCCAAAGTTTCCTTCGTGGAAAGGTTTCTAATTATACTGCAGTTTGAAAAATGAGGTATAGAGCTACATCTATTTCATTTTATCCACTTCTTTTTGAGTGACTTTTGGTTACCGTATCTTTCAAGGAATTTATATATTTCATCTACATCATTGAATTTTTCAGCACGGAGTTATTAATAATATTTTCTTCTCCTTTTAATGCCTGTAGAATTTGTAGTGATGTCACCTCTCTGGTTCTTGATATTGGCAATTCGTGTCTTCTCTCTTTCCTGGCCAGTATGATAAGAAGTTTATTAATTGTATTGATCTTCTCAATAACAAGTTCTGGCTTTTATTCATGTTTTTCTCACTTTTCTGTTTTCTATTTCATTTATTTCCTCTCTTATTTTTATTATTTCCTTTCCTCCGCTTACTTTGGTTTTAATTTGATCTTCTTTTTCTGGTTTCTTTAAGTGATAGCTGAGGTCATAGATTTCAGAACTTTTTTCTTTTCTAATACAGATATTTAGTGCTACAAATTTTTGTCTAAGTACTGCTTTAGTAGCATCCCACAAATTTTGGAATGTCGTGTTTTCACTTTCATTTATCTAAAAATATTTTATAATTTCCTTTTAATTTCTTTTTTGACCTTCGAGTTATTCTTTAGAAATGCACTTTTAGTTTCCAAATATTGGAGGGACTTTTTAGAGTTCTTTCTCTTTATTGATTTCATTTTATCTTGTTTGCTTATTAGCTATAACTTTTTATTTTGTTATTTTCATGGTTGCTTTAGAGTTTGTAGTATACATAATTAACTTCTCATTCTACCTTCAAGCAATATTATACCATTTTATGAATAATATAGGAACCTTAAAATAGCATATTTCTGTTTCTCCTCTCAGCTTTTGTACTATTGTTTTCATACGTTTTTCATCTATATATGCTATAAATTCTACACTATTTTTTTATTGTTTTTATTTAGTCAGGATTCTTTTAAAGAAATTTAAATAATAAGAATAGTCCTATAATTATCTTTATAATTATTACTTCCAATGCTTTTGATTCCATATTTCATCTGATATCATTTTTCTTCTGCCTAAAGGACTTTTAAAAAAAAATTCCTACTGTGTGAATCTGCTGGTAAAGAACTATTTTGGCTTTTCTATATCTTTAAAAGTCTTTATTTCACCTTCGTTTTGAAACATCTTTTTCTTGGTGTAGCATTCTGAATAAACAGTTTTGTTTTGTTTTTCATACTTTAAAGATATTATTCTAGTGACTTTTCATTTACATTGTCTCCAGCAGGAAATCTACTGTCATTTTTATCTATGTTCCTTGGTACGTTGTGTGTCTGTTTTCTCTGGTTACTTTTAAGATTTTCTCTACCGCAGGTTTTGAACAATTTGATTATGATTTGACTCGGTAACATTTTCTTCATGTTTCTTGTGCTTGAGGTTCCTTCAGATTCTTGGTTCGAATTTAGAAAATGTCAGTCATTATTTCTTTTAATATTTTTCTTTCAAATATTTTATTCTTTCTCTCATCTCCTTTCTCTCTTCTCCTTTGAAGATCCATTACTCACATATTAAGCTGCCCGAGGTTGTCCTGCAAATCACCGATGCCCTCTTCATTTTTATTTTTGTGTCTTGTTTCTCTCTGGTTTCATTTAAAATCATTTTTATTATTTATATTAGTGTTGAAGTTCATTAATCTTTTCTTCTGCTATTAATCCCATCCAGTGTATTTTTCGTCTTAGACATTGTAATTTTAATATCTAGATGTTATTATTGAGTCCTTTTTTTTTTAATCTCTTCTGTTATGCTACTTAACATGTTCAATCTTTCCTCTAGTTTTTAAAACATATGTTACAATTATAATAACTGTTTTTAATGTCCTTATCTGCTAATTCTAATACCTGTATCAGTTCTGGGTTACTTTCTATTAGTTTTTCTCCTCGTTATAAGTTGTATTTTTTTGCTCCTTTGTATGACTGGTAAATTTATTATTAGATGCCGGACATTGTGGATGTTGCCTCATTGGGTACTAAATATTTTTGCATTTTTATTTTTAAAATCTTAATCTTTGTTCTGGGACACGATTAAATTATTTGGAAACAGTATTTAACTTTTCAGGTCTTGCTTTGGAGATTTGTTCAGAAAGATCAGAGCAGCATTCAGTATAGGGATAACTATTCCCACTGCTGAGGCAAGACCCTTCTGAGGACTCTACCGAATGCTCTGTGAATTACGAGCATTCTCAGCCTAGCAGGTGACAGTAGGCACTATTCTGGACTCTCTGTAAGTTCTGAGTACTCTCTCTAAAGCTTTTAGGTGGTTCTTCCCTAGTCCTGGGTAATCTCCTTCTATGCATATGGTCATCAAACTTAGAGAATCTTCAAAAGCCCTGAAATCGCACACAGGAAGACTCCTGCGTGTGCACTTGTCATACAGGGCCTCCATTTTATTTTACGTAGTTGTTCCATTCTCCAAAACTCACAACAATAAAGGCCAACATCCCACTCTCTAATCCGACACCTAATTTAAATTTTAAAAGCAGACACAAAGATGATGGCATGAATCAGGGCCACTGTAGAACAGCCACGTGTTGTCTTTGGTCACCGGCCTCACTTTTGTATTTCTCTCTTATTATTCTATTAATACCATCATCAAATGCAGCAGACAATCATTTATTAAGATGAGTCGCCCATGTAGCATAACAAAAATATGGTTCCCGTCAGCTCGAGATGAAGTATGAATCTCCCTTGAGAAGTGAGGAGAGAAGCAATTTACCCGCCATCAACGGCCCAAGCTGAAATTCTTTCCGAACTACACTCTGTCCCTCAGACAAAATTACATCATCTTTTTTCTCCATGTATCTAGTTTCATACTCTTCATGTGCTCCATCAGGATTGACAGCATTCAGTTCTATTGAAGATTTTCGTGTGTATAGCACTTGAATGCATCGTCACCTTAGACAGCACTCACTTTAATCAGATTCTTGAGGGAGCCAGTGACCAAAAAGCAAGCTAAGAGTAACCATCAGAGGAAAGAATTTTTAACATTTCAGAGTTTCATCCCTTCCCCTTTGCCCCGGCCTTATTTGTCTTCTCTCCCTGCTCTCTCTGCTCTCCATCTTTCCTACTCCCTGCCCTTCTCTCCCTGCTTCTCCTACTCCTGCCTCAGGTAGAATTCAGAGACACCTGGGCTCGAATACCGGCTCCGCATCTTCTTGTTGGGCGGCCTTGGTTAAAGTACTTTCTTGACCTTTCTGAACCTCAATTTCTTCACACATAAAACGAGGGACAATGTTATTTACCGTAGAGAGCGTCATGAGGATCAAATGAGATAATGCCCATAAAACACCTGGTACATGTATGCGCTCAGTAATAGAAGACATTATTTTTGCATTTAATGCACATTCGTTGAGCACCTGTTATATGTCGGGCCCTGTGCTAGGTGCCAGAGATACAAAAAGAAAGGTGTTCGATAAGGGAGGCAGGTAAACAAAAAACTACACTGAAGCATTCATATGATTATGAATAAAGGTATCAAAGGACAAGACTACTTCATGCTGGCGAACTCTCACCGGAGAGGTATAAAAGGAGAACGTGGGCACCATTTGCTGGGATGAGAATGCATGTGTGGTTTTGCTGTGTGAGGATGAGGGTTGGGGGGGAGTGGTACCTCTAAACTTCAGGCAGAGTTGATCCCACTCCCAGCTGAGTAGCTGAGTTGGAGAAGAAGTGGAAGGTGATATATGTGACCATGCCTGGGAAGTTGGAACATCACACCCTCAGATCTTCTGCAGGAGTTGCTGATGAGGGTCTGGAGCTGTTGGCGTGATTTTGTCTCCTTATAATGCCGAGAAAATAGAGCCCAGGCCTTTATGGTATGGTTGTAACTGCTGGGTCCAGCCGTACCTGAAGCTAAATTCTCCTCGGACTTTGATGTGAACTGAGCCAATAAAATCCCCCCTTTACTTTTCATCTAGATGAGCCTGGGTGCTATTTTTACTGTGTCCAAAAGAAGCCTATAATTGACACGATGGAGATGCTGAGATGCTGGGTAAATGCTGGATGGGGAGGGAGGAGAAAGGAGAAACGAGATGACCTTTACGAGCCCTTCCGGCCAGAGACGCTCTGACTTGGGCATTGAAGGGGCTGAATTGGTGGTTGTTTAAGGGACAGAAGACCAGAACGGCCATGCAGTGCCCCAGCATTCCCGACTCCAGTTTCCATTCCGGGGGCACTTCCTGGTGCATTAAATGCGCCCCTGTGTGCGAGCGCCTTCAGGGGGTTTCAAAATAGCCTGAAATATAAACAGACTGGAAACCCACTCCTTCTCTTCCTCTCGTTGCCTTTTCCGCCTCCCTGGGGCAGAGGTGGGGCTGCGGAACCTCGACTCGACTCGACTCGGAAGATCTGGAAAAAGTTTCAAATGAGGTCTCCCTCCTTCTGGGTTTGGCAAACCCGCCCTTCCTTATGTGGGGAGAGTCCCCGTGAGCGCCGGGCCCAGGTGTGTGGGTAGGAAAAAGCGGCTGTTGTGTTCCAGCTTTGCATCCTTCAGATCCCAGGACCCGGCCCTCACCAGCCTCGTTCCCAAGGAAAGGGGCCAGCAGGGAAACAAGGAACCAACTGAGAAGAGGCTGGTCCCTGTCACTTTCCTGCCGATGGAGCAGACCCCTTCACAATGGAATTCAGTGCAACAAGGATCTATTAACTAATAAATAACTAATAACTATAAGCAACTCTATCCCTGTGCCAAGTCCTGTGGACAAAAACAGGGACTAGAAAATCCTTTCATCTGGGGTTCAGGGCGTATGTGAGCTTGCCATGTTATGGGTAGCTTGTTTCCAAAAACGGCTCCCAGCCTACCTCCCGATAGTCACCCCCTTGCGTGGTCTCCTCCAGTGAATCTATGCTGGCCTGTGACTCACATTTGACAAGTAGACTACAGCAGAAGTAATGCTGTCCGATTGCGGAGAGTTGGTCCATGGAAGCCTCATGGCTTCCACCTGTCTCTCTCTGAGCATTTGCTCTGAGTGCTCCCTCTTGAAACTCAGCTGTTGTGCTGTGAGTAGCCCGAGCCATAGGGAGAGGCCACAGATAGTGTTATGGGTTGTGTTGTGTCACCCCCAAATTCCTCCATTGCACTCCTAACCCACGGAACCTCAGGATTTCTTCGTTTGGAATTAGGGCCGTTGGAGACGTAACTGGTTAAGATGGTGTCCTCCTGAGACAGGGTGAGCCCAAATCCAATAGGACGCGTGTCTCATAAAAAGAGAAAGTTTGGACACAGAGGCATGCGCAAAGAGAGGACGCCACGCGAAGATAAAGACAGAGATCGGGGCCACGGTCCACGTGCCGAGGAACGGCCGGCCGAGATCGCCAGACCACCACTCACATGACCAGGGCTCCTCCTCACACCCAGTGCCCGCTTAATAGCTGCCGCCCTTGAGGGGGCAGAGTCTGCAGTGCAGAAGAAAGATCTGGTGCTAGGGGGCCATTATCATGCGGGGGAGGGCAGAACATGGTTTACAGGCGAGCTTAGAGAGAGAGCTGTGGGGAGGATTAACTAGGTTTAGAGAAACGGACGGACGGGCTGGGGAGATGTGGGGACGTCCATATCAGACACCCCTGACCTGTGGGGCTTTGCGCCCTCCCCACTCCTTGCGCTGTGAAGGCCAGGCCTCTGCTCCTGCATCACTTTGGAGTAAGGCTCAAACATTCCGGAAAACTGCTGCTTAAATTTTCCCCCTGAGCTCAGGATGGATCTGACTTGGGGACATGGGTGTGTCTTGGTCTGAATAAGGTAACCCCTATTCCCCACCCTGAGAAGGGCCAAGGAGGGTCCCAGAAGGGCAGAAGCTCAGCCTCCACCCTCAGCCTCTCTGAACCCCAGCTTTGCCATCTGTTTAAGGGGGTAGTAGTTGTTGTTTATAAGGTTATGGTGAAGACTAGGTGAAGTAGGGCATGTAAAGGATTTGGTGCAAAGAACACAGCAAACCTTCGGGCGTGGCTAGTTGTTGTTATTGTTAACAAAGCCACCCGGCTGTGTCCACAGGCCGCCACACCAGCTGTTTTAAAGCATTTCTAATTCCGCCAGCCCACTGTGGCTTTGCCCTAATGCACCTTCAGAGGCTGCATTAGTTATCTCTTCCTGCAGAACAATCTTACCACAAACTTAGTGCCCTTAAATCCACACGCAGTTATTCTCTCTGTTTCTGTGACTCGGGAGTCAGGGCGCACCGCTTAGCTGGGTCTTCTAGAAGGCTGCAGTCAAGGTGTCAGCCAGGGCAGAGGCTCGGCCGAAGGACTCATGGGCAAAAGATGCACTTCCAAGTTCACGTGGTGGTTGGTAGGATTCAGTTCCTCTCAGGCTGTCTCGCTGGCTGTGGAGACCACCCTCAGTTCCTCACCTCCTGGGCCTCGCCTTGGATGGCTTACAATGTGGCAGCTTGCTTCTTCTTCCCAGCTCGTATGGGAAAGAGTCTAGCAAGAAAGAAGTGACCATCTTATCTATGTAACACAATCGTGGAGGTGATATTCAGTTACCTTCGCTGTATTCTGTTGGTTAGAAACAAGTCACATTCGAGGGGAAGGGATTCCACGGGCGTGACAGCAGGAGGCAAGGATCTCTGGGGCCATATTAGCATCTGTCCACCCAGAAAGGTTTAATCAAGGTCATGGCAATTGGCGAATGTCCAGCTGCCAGGTACCACGTGTTATGGGAAGCTGACACACACTGAGATGTCAAGAGACACAGAAAATAACGGCCACCATTTATTAAGCATTTACTCTGTGCCAGGCACTGTCCTAGTGCCTTATAAATAGCTGCTCATTTAAACTTTATAGCAACCCTTTGAGAAAGGGGTGTAGAGTATCTGTTTAGAGAAGAGGCCCAGTGAGACTCAGAGAGATCAAGTGACTTGCCCAAGGCCACATAGCGAAAGGGGGCAGAGCCGGGATTCAGACCCAGCCTGCCCAGCATCAAAGTCCTGTCTCTAAACCCTTGGGGTGCCTTGTCTGTGTCCCCTGCTGAAAAAAAATACTTGAATCAATGACTGCTGAATCTGGACGTTTCTCTAAAAATAAAAATCAAGGTCAGTCCCTGCCCTCATATGAGGAAATGATGAAAGCCTTGGGTGTGTTTGATTAGAGAAGAAAAGGAAGAAGAGTCATGGTCTCTACCTTCAGATCTCAGGCAGGAAGGATACTTTTTCTCCATGGCTCAGAAGCAGAAATAGTGGAAGAGCAAAAAACTGGCAAGCTGAGGGAGGTCCATGCTGAACCCCCACCCCAGCCCAGTGTCTTTCCCATTCATGGGGAAGGAAGGACTCATGAGTTGGTCTTTGCAGCTGAGCAAATATTTCTGCTTCCCACTCCAGGCTGGGGTTGACCTCTTCTCCAGCCGGCTCCGCAGGCCCTCAGAGCAATGGCCTTGAACTGCGGGGTGGAGGTCTGGTCGGCCACCCTCCCCAGATGCAACCAGCGTGAAGACTGCTGGGCCCAGGTTGGGGGGCACTGCTGGTGTTCTGTCTCCCTCTTCTGGGCCTCATCACCTGGATGACTGCCACGGGCTCCAGGGTCTCCCCTCCTGCCCATTCTCCATGCGGCAGCTGAGTTGTCTTTTTACAACTTAAAGCCAACCAGGTCACTCCCTTGCTCAAACCCCTCCATGGCTCCCTACGGCCCGGCCACAAGGTTCACCTGAGGAGCCCCTGCTCTCCTCCCAGGTCTTACTTCCAGCTGCTTCCCCCCTAGATCCCAACTCACCTTTCAAGGTTCCTGAACAATATGCTGTTCCCAATCCACCATGCAGTTCTAAGCCTCCGTGCTCGCTCCGCCTGAACTGCCCTTACCCCTGGAGCACCGCTATACATCCTTTAAGAGCCAATTCGAGCACCGCCTCCTCTGAGCAGCCTTGCCTCCGACGCAGCTGCTTCCTCTCCCCTGCGCCATGCTGACCCCAGGCCTAACTGAAGCTGACATTTACTGAGCACCGTGAGCTCAAGGATTGCCATGCATGAGCTCACTAAGTCCTCCTCCCTTTATTATCAGCTTTTGATCATCCCCATTTTCCAAACCTAGAAACGGACACAGAGAGGGTAAGTACTTTATTCTCGAACACGAAGCCAATAAATAGCAAAGCCGGAGCAGGAACCATCTCTCTCTCTGACTCTAGTGCTCTTTGCTGTGTATTTGCATATGTGTTTGTTTAAACAAAGTGATTCATGCAAATGGTAACAAATATATTAGAAAAGAAGAGTAAAGGGGGAAAAAGGGTCTCTGCCCCGCCCCCTGCTCCAGCTACATCATCCAGAAAGCTTCTTTGGAGAGGACCTGAGAGGACCAGTATTTGATGGGTAAAAACAGGCCTCTGGCAGCCAGACATCCCAGGGTTCGCAGGCAGCATCCACCACTTACACCTGTGTACCTTGAGCCAGATACTTACCATCTCTGTGCCTCAGTTTCATCATCCATAGAATGAGGGTGATAACAATAGCATCTACCACATAAGACTGTTGTCAGGAGTCGGTGAATTGATGCACACTTAATTGATGTACACCTGGTACATGATGAACACTCGGCAGTACTGATGATTATTATTTCTTGTTTTAGTTCTTCGGGTCGTTTCCTCCATATTATATAGAACAAACACACTTTTCTTTCTTCCTGTGTCAGCTTTAGGCAATATCTCACCAACGACGCATCCATGAAAGGAAGAATATCTCTTATATGTCTCTGTCTTCTCGCCCGTCTTCGTGATGTTCGGCACGTATTATTTTCTTTCTTTAATCGGTGTCCGCATTTTCCACTCCGTGTCACTGTCCTTGGCAGGGCTATGTTTCCACATCAGATTATCCACTTGATTTGATTCCTCAAGGCCGGGGACCTAGGCGATGACCTCCGTGGGGCATCTTGGCATCCCCAGCACCGGGCACAGAATTTGGCGCCTGCCCAGGGATCAGCTCGGCTTCCTGATGCGTAAATATTTCAGATGATGGAATGGAAGTCCGGCAAAGAAAAGTGCTTGAGACAAGGACAGAATCCTCAGGCTTCAGACTTTCCCATTCGCTTTATGGAGCAAATTGGGCTGTGGCCTCCTGATTGTCCTAACTCTTCAGTTAAGTCAGTATGAGTGGCTTGGCCCAGTGGACACAGGCAGGAACTGTCCTAACCCCCCACTGGGACCCCTCTGGCCACAATTTCTGGACAAAGAAAGGGAAAAGGGGAGTTTTCAGGAAAGCGGGAGCTGGCTCGCTCTCCATCAGCTGGGAGCTGGCATCCAAATCTCCCCCGCGGAGACTGAGTGGGGAGGAGCACCTCCCCTGGCAAGGGGCCGTCATAGTCTCTTCCTCTCCTCTTAGATTTGGGGGAGGGGTCCCTGATGTGGAGGGAAGGAGCAGAGCCCAGGGCCCAACCAAGCCCCAAGCTGCCCGAACACCTGCGCCAAAGGGCCATCTTAGGAGGGAGACCAGAACCTGCGGTCCAGGGAGCTCAGCCCCGGAGCAGGGCAATGGCCACCTGCTTCTGCACACCGGCTGCATGGCCGGACGCCCCGAAATGTCCCAGGACGAGCACGTCAGTGACGCCTCGCAAGTCCAGAGTGGATTTTGAGAGCTGGAAAGTTCCATAGAGGAGAACTGTGCCGGAGAGGACATGAGCGCCAGGCGAGCGTAGGGGACGGTGCCCGAGTGACCCGTGGAGCAGATGTCTTCAACCATTTCTTCATTTCTCCCCCGTGGAATAATCCATCGAAACGCAACATGCAGAGTCGGTAGTAACAGTCGCTGCTTCGCGGTAAAGACTCGCCATAGGCCGGTGCTTTTCTGAACATTTCACATCCTACATTCCTTGCGTCCTTGCAGTGAGAAGGACCATCATTCCCACTTTACAGATGAGAAAACTGGGGCAGAGAGTAATTCAATGACTTATTCGAGGTCATGCAGCTCACAGGTGGTAGAGACAGGTCTCAAACCCGGACAGCATTGTTCCAGAGTCCATGCTTCTTAAATGTCACACTAATTAAAGCCACTCTGGTTAAAACAGGCATGGCAGGAGGGAGAGGGGTGAACTCGCACTCAACTGCCTCTTCGACCACTCCCAATCCCAACAACCCTGCACAGTTCTAAAGGATATAGTTTGGAAACCACTGTTGTGAGATAATTGTGTGGCATCTCAAAGTCTCGGCTATACCCTGCTCTTCTCAGATGAATCCAGGGACCTGGTTGGTCCTGCTCAGGTCAACCGTGGTGTCCCCAGGACACAGACATTGAGAAAACTCTGGGTACCAGGAAGCAGGGTGATGCCAGGGGATGAGCCCAGGCTCGGGAGACAGGGAAGCTTGAGGGGCTATCTCACCACGGCCTGGAGTTAGCCAGGCTCTAGCTAATCAGTTCTGGCTGATAGAGGCAAAAGGAGAAGCTAGGAGCACGGGCACCCTGAACCGGCAGGGAGCTGGAGAAGTGAGCTCAGGGGTGGCAGGCCCCAGGGGGAATCAGGAAGGCTGAGAATGAGGGAGCAGGGACTCCGCCCATAATGTGTCACTGTGTCCCAGGCTCCCAACGCAGGGCCTGGCCCAGAGCAGTGTTCCCGGACTAACCACTGAATGAATAAATAAATGAGCATCTGAGAGCAGAAAAAGGCAATAAGAACATCGATACAACTTCTGATACAAAAACAAAGTCCCCAACTGATGTTGAGCAGTGTCAAATCATCAAAGACTCAAAGACTCAGCAGAGCAGAATCAACTGGTCGCGTCGGGGTCCGGGCTCTACTGGGGTGGGAGAGGATGGCGGCGGAGAAAGGAGAGTACCTAGAATTAGCCCCCACGGCCACCATCACCATCAATATCACACGAAGGACAGAGGCCATTCATCCCAAGGAGTCTGGAGATTGGAGTCTGGTAGCCAACCCAAGAAACGTCTACTATAGCTGCCTATAATCTTGACAGTGACAATCGTACTGACATTGGCACTATTTATTGAACACAAATATATTACAAGGATGTGCTAAGCACCTCCCATGTATTATCCTACTAAATCTTCATAATAGTCTATGATTATTACCCCTATTTTACAGATGAGGACACCGAGGCTCAAAGACACAAAGTAACTTGGCTGAGGTCACGCAGCCAGCGAGTGGTGGTAACGGAACCCAGGCCTGTTGGACTCCAGAGGGCAAATTCCTGCTTACTTCGACATAGGGCTTTCTCCCTCACCGCGGTGCTGTGTGACCTTTGGCAAGTGATTCAGGCTCTCTGGGCCTCAGTTTTCTCATCTGTGAAATGTGGGTAGTAACTCCGTCTTCACGGGAAGATTGTGAAGTATTGAAGGGACGGCCCGGCACATAGTCAGCTGACGGGTAAAGGAGCCGAGCTGAGCAGCCACATTGTCCCAGTTTCCGGCCCCTGGCCCGGTGTCCGGAGCACCCAGCAAGCATCCAGTGCGTTCACGAGCAGTGCCTGGGATGCCTCGCTCGGCCGTACGGGCTTAGGCAAGTCACTTTCTGTCCTGGGCCTCAGTTTCTTCATCCGTCGAAGGAGGGGGTGGTGGAGGTGACCTCCAAGGGCAAGGGTGCCGATGTGTTGACATTCAATTTTAGGCAGTCAAATACCAAAGGTGCTCACCTCCGGAAGGCTTTCCACGCTGGCTTCATGCTGTCCCCAGAACTGGCCAAATGAGTGTTGTAAATTTCCCCCTCTCCGAGGACCTCGCTCCTTCCACACCCTCCTTCTCGAAGGCTCACACTTTCTCTGCTTTCAGAGAGATGTTTTTCAAGCGTCCTGTGTGGGGGCCCAAGCAACAGCAGCGTGCAGAAGCCCAACCCCGGTGGTAATCCCAGGCGGGAAGCGAGAGGGAAGAAACGTGCAGGATGGAGGCGCCGAGGAGGAGGCCTCGCCCCTGATTTTCCGGCAGCGAGCTTGGGGTGGAGGCCAACGAAGGGCCTTGGGGGTGTCCAGCAGGTCCTCTGAGGGGGCCTCACTGGGACTATTCATAGCCCGAGATCCTCACCGGAACCGGCAGGCAGGGGGCAGGCACCAGAAGCGACCGTGCTCGTGTGTGGCGCACACAGGCTGAGTTGTTAACACAGCTCTTCCTCCCACCCCCTCACTTAGCTTCAGGCCGAAGGCCATCTGCCCTGGAGCCCGAATGGGTGTCCAGGACCCAGAACGCAGTCTGCGAGCTGCGCGCAGTGAAACGAGCACTGGATTTGCAGCGGGGGACATCGCCGTGGGATTTGGCAAGACACAGAACAGGGCTGCCGCGTGTGGCTGTTCAGCTCGTGCACTGAACAAGGGCGCCAGGAGCAACGAGGTGAATCCATCACGTGTTCTGCTAATCGAGCCGTGATCACCTGTTGTTCTAACACACGCAAAGGTGCTCTATGGGCTAACAGAGGTCCTGACCCTGAACCTGAGTTTCTGCCTTTGTAATGGCCCGCCCACTTTCTTCTACAAGGGGTATAGTGAAGACGTGGTGTATATATAACCTATGTGAACGCACCTTATAATTATTTGCAATGAATAATCATTATTTATTTATACAAAATCTTATTCCACAGAGGTTTAAAGGCAGACCGCAAAATTACATATAGCTAAATCGAAAAAATGAATACACATAATTTTATACATTGAGTGAATGAATGAGGGAAGGTAAATATGACGTATCTGTACCAGTACTTTCCTTCGCTAATTGATGAAATCCATGATGTACATGGTCCACGTTCAGAAAGTCAAGTTCCATCTTGATACAAGGAAATGAGAAAATTGGCACAGCGTGGTACCTACTACACGGCAGGTACTCAGCGAATGGCGGCTGCTACAACGGGAGCCAGGGCAGTAGGGCAGGGGAGGGAAGCAGGGTCAGAAAGTCCTGCACTGTTGTGTGTCACAGTTTTAGCCCTGAACTTCCTGGGGCAAAACAAAGAAGTAAACACTCAGGCAGGCATGTGCACACACACACACATGCACACACACACCAGTGTCCATGATATAATATTACACCATTTTCTCAGACTTCATGCAAATTGCCTACGCTGAGTTCTGAATAAATTTTCCCTGTGGTTCTTCATGCAAGAACTCGGACAGCATCCTCGACAGCATCCTAGAATAAGCATGCCGGCAGGTTTTGATTGGTGACTCCGTATAGAGCAAGCCCAATGTATAATAATACCCAAGCAGAGCCCGAAGAAAGTACACGTAAGCCCTGTCCCCATCCACACCCAGCTCACACGAAGGGAGCTGGGAATAACACGAGCCAAACTTCCTCCTCGCTTTCTGATATTGGGGAGCAGCTCTTCAAGGGGCCTCTGCGCCTTTCTCTAGATGAGGAGACCTCTGAGAGGCAAGGAGCAACCTCAGGTCCCCACCTCCACACCCAGGGGCATTTCTGCTGCCCCACTGCCTCCCCAAAGGTGGCCGAGCACTTAGTAGGACTTCCTGGTACAGCTCGACCCATCAGCAGGCTGGGTGGTTGCCTCCGAGTCCCATGGGCCAGGCCCCCAAGCAACACCCACCGAGAACTTCACCATTGGCAGGTCAGGCTTTGGGTGAGGCTGCCCCAAGGAAGCCCTTTGCAAATGCAAGTACCAACGGAACACACGTGCAGAATGTGGTCCCAAGGTTTGGTGGGGCTGGGGAGGCAGCATTTGAGCAGACTTTTAAGGATGGGCCCTTCCTTCTTTGAAGCTTGTCCAGACAGATAAAGCGTAGATTTGGGGATCAGGCAAACCTTGGCTCTAATTCCCATCTTGCCACGTGCTAGCTGTGTCCTTGGGAAAGTTATTTCACCTCCTTACTTTCCCATCTGTAAAGTCAAGGTAATAACTGACCCCTTCATAGAGTTATCGTGAGGACTGAGATCAGTACTTCTCAAAGTTAATGGTTTATTATTCACACTACTGTCATTACCAAAGATAACAGACTCTTGGGTAGTAGGCAGAGCACTGGCCTGGTGTCTGACAGATGTGAGTTTGAATCCTGCCTCTGACAGACTAGCCGACGAACTTTCTGAGCCTCAGTGTCCCCGTCTGTTTGATGGGAGGCAGGACTATTCCAAAGGCCAGCAGCCTGTGAGGGTACAGACCAGTCTGGCCCCGCAGAAGCCAGGAAGGCCAGGGGAGCCTGTACCTCGTCTGGAGAGGGCCCGAGGCCACAGAGCTCACCAGCAGCTCCCAGGCCTGTGCTGGGGGAATGTGTAGGAGGAAGGTCTGGGGAGGGGGCCCTGAAGCTGGGAGGAACAGCCCTGGCAGGCAGGCAGAGGGGGTGACCCAGGAGGGAGGGAGAGCTTGGCTCCAAGCTCATCACTCAGAGAGCTGTCTCCCCCGGGCCCGGAACCCCAGCGGCCTGTCCTCCCCACTTCCTGCGTGCTGGGTCAATATTGTGATTTGCACTGTGCCGTCCGCCTGGGACGGCCTGGCCCTGCGCCGCCCAGGGTCACAGGGCTGGGGGGAGACAGGGGTATGGAGAGGTCACTTGCTGCCTGGAAGATGACTCAGGACCTGAAGGCTGCAGGCGGCGCGGCCGAGAGCCAGGAGCCCCAAAGCAACCTCACCTCCGCCATCCCCACCCAATCCACGAAGAAAGGGCCACCCGCCCAGGAACCCTGACGCGTCAGAACAAGACCGGTGCATTATCAAGGCCTATGTGCTCCTCCCGTCTAAAGGAAAGAATTCACTGAGGCTTGGAGAAGGGCAGAGCTTCCCCGAGGTCACGGGCGTGTTTGTGGCAGAAGGAGGACCCGAATCCTATTTCCTGTCTTCACATCCAGACCAAACCTCCATCTCCTTCCTACTCGCCCTGCCCACGTTGGTCTACTTACCGCCTTTTTCATCAGCATCCGTGACTTATTTCCTCTTCTTCCTCTTCTGAACACAGGAGAGAGGACAAGGCCGACTCTGGCCAAGGACCATTGGAGTGAGGCTTCTCCAGGGGTGAGAGGCCATCCAGAGAACACTGTCCCGGATACCCGCACACTGGTAGTTATGGAGACAGTGGTTATAGGGACGAGCTCTGAGAACAGGGGACCTGTGGTTTCATTTCTACCTAGTGAGCTCATCCCATCAGGACGGAACCTGTGCCTGGGGCCCCTCTTTATTCTCCCTGGTGCTCAGTTGGCATCAGCCGAGAGAAGGAGGGAACAGGAGAACAAATGGTTTATGTCCCGTCTTCCCGCAGCACATGAACTCCGGGGGGGGGGGGGCGAGGGGCAGAAATGCTGCTCCTCCCAGCACCGCCTCTTCTGGAACCTCTTCTCATGCTTCACGTGGCTACCTCCTGCTGTTCCTTTAGGTGTCCACGTAGCTGTCACTTCCTCCTGGAAGCCCTCCCTGACCGCCCCGCCAAAACTACATTAGTGAGCACTGCTCTGAGTTTCTTATATTCCCCTATCAATGCTCTCATCCCAGAAAAAAGGAATGACTTGTTTAATGTTCTGCTCCTCTAGGCTAAACTAGGACTTGAGTCCCCATCTGTGATGAGACAAGAGGCATTTGTCTCGTCATTACATCTCTAGCTCGGGGCCTGGTACAGAGCTGGTGCATGATGAATAGATGGATGGATGGATGGATGGATGGATGGATGAATGAATGAATGAATGAATGAATGTCTCGAGGAATCTGGCCCATACTAGGGTTCAGTAAATGTTAGTGGATGGCGATGGAAGTGATGGTGGTGGTGACCGGGATGGATGTCTCTCGCTCTTTTCTGTCCAGCATCCTCCCTATCCCATCCTTTGTCTAATATTAGCCAACCCACCTTCTTTAGGAAATTGCTCTTCTTCTGCATATGACTGTCAATCACTAAACCTCGATGCCCTACCCACATGACCCAGACTTGGTCAATGATTGCATCCATTTCCCTGGCAGCAGCGATGGGTCCAAAAGGGGGCATGTGGCCCAAACAAGACCAGTCAAAGTCCTTCCTTGGGACTAACGTGGATCCCAGGAGAAGACAGCCCAGTTTACAATGACTTAAAAGTGGGAGCAGACAGGTTCCTAAGGGTGCTGCTATCGGAAGGGCAGGCAGAATTAAAGATCTCTACGATCCTTGGGAAGACGTCTTTGGCTGGAACTGCTCCCCACAGGAATGAAGGCCTGAGGGAGAGGAGAGGAGAGGAGTTCTTTAGGGGAAAGATATCATCCCCTTGGCTGGGCTGGGCTTTGGAGGAGGATGTGCCCCCCTGAAGGCAAGAGGATGGATGGGAGGACCTCTAAGTTACTCCCAGCCCTGGAAGTCTTCGGTTTGCAGCCGTGACGCCAATTGTCTGCAGCCAGACACATTCCTGGACTTGACTGAAAGGGTGGAGATGAGATTCAAGCCTCTAGAAGCACCTCCGATTCCCAAATCTGCAGGCTCCAGACTCGTGAATGGGTGAATCCTGTGGGCACTCAGAGGAAATGGCAGCCTTCTCTGCCCAGCACACCTGAGTTTGGCAGTCTGTGGGAGAATAAGCTGGTGACTGCTAGGATGTCGGGAGAATGCAGCGTCCCAGGGCCATGGCTCCAGGTAGTCTCCAGGCCCCCCTCAAGAGGATGCTGCAGATGGGGCTCACAAACCCCTGCCCTGTGCTTGGAGGAAAACATGGAGATGCTGTCCTACACTTTTAGCTTGCCAGTGTCCCCTGTAATTTACAGTGACGACCCTGCCTCACCCCTATGTCACAAAGGACCTCAGCCGGGCACCTCCCCATAACTCCATGCTTCCACTCCTCCTCTCGTCTTTAAAACCTAGAATGAACATTCCCTCAAGGGAGCTGCATGCCTCTTCACGAGAGGCACAGTGCTTCTCCGAGACTGTTTCCTCACCTGGATGATGGAGAAGAACCTTCCCTGCCAACCCTTCAGGATGCAAAGATGATCAAATGGGCTGGGACGATGACCAGGCTTTGGAAGTGATAAAGCCTCTAACCAGGATGCAGTATACTGATTCTCCACATGGACACTTGGGAGTGGAGGTTGGAGTGCCCGATGCGGGCTCTCTTGGAGATGGGGTTTGGGGAGAGGGGCGAGTCCTGTCTGGTCTGGAGGCAAGAGGATGGACAAGGTATCTTGACCCTTTCGAGCCTTGAGCTGACTGGCCCAACCTAGAGATGATGTGGTCAGACTTTAAGTCCCCACTGGACTGGTTGGTGCCCCAACTCCTTTGTTGAAAATGCATGCTGGGGGAGCCAAAGGTCACGAGTGACACTTCCTCTTGCCTTCCCATCGAGTCCTGGTCCTGTTGACACTCCACTATCTCTCTTGAATCCCCCCATTTCTCACCACATCCACAGCTACTGGCCCGGTCCAAGCCATCTTCTCTCCTGGACGACTGCTCTGCCTACCTCCATTCCTGCTGCCCTGGAATCCTTTCTCTACATAGAAGCCAAAGTGATTCGACAAAACAAACAAACCATACACACATAATTATATCAGTCAGTCCCTTTCAATGGCTTCCCATTACTCTTAGAGAAATATTCATATCATTGACTAAGGAGAAAAAATAATCTGATGTTTCTTTTTGTTTGTTTTAAATTGTGGTAAAATATGCATAACGTAAAATTTACCACCTTAACCATTTTTAAGTGTACAGCTCAGTTGTGTCACGTGCATTCAGCTTGTTGTGCATCTGATCTCTAGAACTTTTTCTCATCTCCCACAACTAAAATTTCGTACCCATGAAACAGCTCCCCATTCCCCCTCCCCCAGCCTCTGGTAACCATCTTTCTACTCTCCCTATGAATTTAACCACTCTATGTATCTCATTTCAGTAGGATCCTACAACATTCATCTTTTTGTAACTGGCTTATTTCACTTAGCATAGTGTCCGCAAGGTTCATCCATGTTGTGGAATGTGTCAGAATTTGCTGCCTTTTTAAGGCTGAATAATATTCCGTTATATGAACATACAACATTTTGTTTAGTCATTCATCCATTGACAAATATCTGGATTGTTTCCACCTTTTAGCTATTATAAATAAACATGCTATGAACATGGGTGTACAGACATCTCTTCAAGACTCTGTTTTTAGTTCTCTTAGATATATAACCAGAAATGGAATTGCTGGATCATACGGCACTCCTATTTTAAATTTTTTGAGGAACAGCCACACTGTATTCCATAGCAGCAGTCTCTTATATTCCACAGTGCACAAGCGTCCAAGTTTCTCACATCCTTGTCAATACTTGTTTCCTGTTTTTGAGAGTAGCTATCCTGCTGGGTGTAAAGTGAGATCTGAGGTGTGTTGCTGGGGGAAATGTCAGTATTATGTGGAGCTCCTTTGTGTTACAGGACATTTATTATCGCTTCCAGCAGCAAGTGCCAGTGGCATGTCCCCCAGTCCTTGTGACAACCACAAAACGTTTGCTGGGGAGGGCGGCACCCCCGGCCAAGAACCGACAGCCTTGCCTACATCCTCTGCTTTGTCTTGTACAACGCTCCCCCTCGCTCGCCACCTCAGCCGCTCTGGCCTTCCGTCTGCTCCTCCGCCGCGCCAACCCGTCTCACCTCAGGGCCCTGGCACTTGCCATCCCTTCTGCCTTGCATGTTCTTCTCCCGGATCCTCACGTGACAGGTCTCCTCCTTCAGATCTCGGCTCAAATGCCACCTCCTCAGGGAGTCCGTCTCTGATCAGCCCCTCGAACACTTGCCCTCTCTCTCACGTGACCCTGCCGTGCTGTCACATCACCATCCGAAGCTACCTTCTTTGTTGTGGGCGGATGCACTGTCTCTCCATCAAGAAGACAAGTTCTCGAGAGCAGACCTTGTCTTTCTCCTTCTCAGGGGAAACCTCGACACTTAGACCAGTGCCTGGCTCGTAACAAGTGCTCGATAAATGTCTGTAGACCGAACAGCCGGCCGTGTGCGGTTGTAGAGCAGGGAGGGAGATCTCTCACTCTTGCCACTACTGTGTTCACAGAGGGGCATCACACGGCCCAGAAGAGAGAAGGGGCTTGGTCAAGGTCACACAAGGTCCAGGCCAGGCTTGGTCTCTGGTTTCGTGGCCCCCGCCTGCTGCTCTTTCCTCCACATCTCACACGTCTCCAGAGGCCTTCCGTGCTGGAGTTGGCCCCATGCATTGAGAGTCACATGCTATTGATCTGCGTGGGAGGCAACTCATGGTCTCCAGCCAGTGGGTTTTGCCTTCCACGTGGTCTGTTTGTTCTTTGGCCACCAGGTGAAGTCGCTGGCTTCTTCGGAGGCTGGGCAGTATGAAAAGCCAGTCTTTACACTGCAGAACCCCTTCACTCAGTGAGAGTTCCAGGAGGCGACCTGTGTGCACACTGAGGGTCACCGGCCAGCTCCACACGGAGCTGACTGTGGAACCACGGGCAGAGCCATCTTCCATGTGGAATTACCCTCCATTTGTTCTCTCTTGCTCTCATTCATCTTTCCATCCTAAAGGGCATAGCCGAATTTAGGCACATGAACTATACAGTCGATGTGCCTCTTTTCTCTCGAGAAAGGCCTTGGCTGCCCAGACATGGCCTCCCTGAGACCCACTCCAACGCCAATCCATTGACAAAAACGTTGGCCTCCTTGGCGAATGGAACTCTCAGCTAGTGTTGACCTGACACAGCTGGACAGTATTTCTCCAGTGAGGCAATTTCATGTAGACTCAGGCTGACCTTGAAAGTCAGACCCGGGTTGGCAGCTCCTGAGTCAGGTGTTCACTCATCTACAGGTGGGGCTACCGGGGAAGGCTGTATGAGATAACGCAGCATGTGAGAGACTTAACGCCATCCTGGCACATACCTGAGGGCTTGGTTAGCCACCATTCCCAACCAGCAGTTGGAAAGACTGCCGGGCACTGTCCTCGCTCCCAAGTCTTGCCCTAGCTCCCCTGGGAATTTCCTCTCATTTCCATTTCCAGAGGGTTGGACAAGACCTCAGACCAGTGCATCTAGAGGGACAGAGAAATAAAATGGGATGAATGCGATCATGATGGTAACTAAATAAGACCCATTTCTGGAGCACTGATTATATGCAAGGTGCTATCTCAGCCCTCTGCCAATGGTAACTGATGGGATGCTCACAGCCACCCTGAAACAATTACTGATAAAATAATTACTGTTTTATTTTCATTTGACCACTGTGGAAACTGAGACAAAGAATATCTAATTGAACTGCCTAAGGTCACATGGCTAAGAAGTGGCTGCGCCAGGCAGCCCAGAGCCAAGAAGGGCCACATAAAGGGCACGGGGTAGCAGCGAGAAGCCCATTCCAGCCTGAAGGTCAGTCAGGCTTTGCTCTCAGAGCCTGAAGGTGGAGTTGACACTCTGCCCCAGCGTCACCTTCCCAGGGAAGCCCCCTGACTGACCGCCCCACCTAAAACAGCAGCCCCTCACCTTCAGCCTCCCCCACCAGCCTATACCCTGCTTTATTTTCCTCAGAGTACATAGCGTCATCTGAGTAAGGCAGAATATAGTGCTTGGGCTTTATCCTTGGTCCCTGGGCAGATGAAGGAGGATAATGGGAAGGCAGCCCCACAACACACACACACACACACACACACACACACACACACACACACACACACCTTATCCCAACAGTCATCCAGAGGGGCAGACTTTAACCCATCCCAGCGTGGAATCCATTGCCCAATCCTCTGGGCCAGGCTGTGTGACCAGGCCATAGGGACAGTAAGTCAAAGGTGACAGGAGCCTGCACTTGGGGTGCCCACAGTCCCCCAGGAACACAGACGGTTGAACTCACATGTACAACGGCCTTTCATAGATAAAGTGGCTCCTGCACCAGCGATGGCAGAACGGGGCATGCCTCCACGCCTCTGCTCATGCTGTCCCTGCCTCCTGGAATGCCATCCACCCACACAGCAAATATTTACTAAGCTCCTATTATATACCAGGCACTGGGAAAACAGAGATAATCCACGGCAGATATGGTTCCCACCTTCGCAGGGCCCTGGGATGCCTAGGAAACTCTTGCTCATTCTTCAAAACCCTACTCCGGAACCCTCTCTTCAGTGCGAAACCTCCCTTGACTTCCCCAAGTCAGAAGCGGCTTCTTCTCCAGTGCTCTCCCAGCCTCCTGTGACGTTAGTTGTAGAGCAAAGAGAAAGGGAGCACAGGCCATGGACGCGTCCTGTGCACCGGACCTTGTGCTGGGCACCGCACAGGCGATGTCCCGCTCCGGGCTCTCAGCAGCTCCGCAAGGAGGAGACGGTCCCCCTTGTGACAGATGAGAACACGGACTCAGAGAGGTTCAGTCTCTTGCCACAGGTCACACTGTCAGCTGGCAAAGCAGAGACAGGAAACCGCAGCAGTCCTGCTCCAGGATCGTTGCCATCCATGCTGCAAACACACCTGAAGGCAGGGGAGGTGGGCCGTGTTGTCACTGCACTCTGTCCCCAGGCCCCAGCACGGGCAGGGCGCACAGTAGGTCCTGGCGCAGAGGGAGTGGGCAGAAGCGCCCTGGAGCCGTCTGGAGCTGCGCTGCCCGCCTCGGGGCCTAGGTGGCGATGTGCACACTCTTGTCTCCCCGGCCCCTTGCAGGTCTCCACTTCGGCTCCCAGATCCATGGCCTGGAAAGATGTTTCTCTCCTTTCCCCAGCTTCCTCTGCCTGGGAGCCTCTGGGACCAGTTCAGCCTCTATCTCTGCCGACTGGGGTCCCCTTTCGTGAGGTGTGTCACCGTGGTGGGGCCTCGGGATGGGCCAACTCTCCTTCCCCAAAATGTTATGGAGGGGAGAGAGGAACTCAGTCATGTGCATGGTAAGACCCAAAAAGCCCCTGACCCAGGTAGTCTGGGGTGGGGTAGGCGGTAAGGCACGTGCCAGGGACCCAGCCCTCTCTGCTGTCACCCTCCCTGTTGCTCCAGGGTACCCTCCCCACACCCCACAAATCCAGGAGTTGCCATCGACAAAGCTCCAGAGGCCAAGACAGAACGTCTCAGCCACTCTGCACCACTCAGATGGGGGGCAGAGACCAAGAGAGGGACAAGGACAGAACTTCGTCCAAAGCACCCCACAAGTCAGGTGGGAGCTAGGGGAGAACCTAGATTTCCTGGTTTGTATCCTCGGCAATTTCCAGCACAGTCTGAAGCAGTTTCTACAGGGCCCCGGGGGCAACTGGAGAAAAATGCAGTCCAACCAGTTATCTGATGTAGTAATAATAAAAATAACAACAAATCCCATTTCTGTCTGGTTTTCAGCCTTTCACCTGCATTACTTCGTTTGTCCTTGCACCTGCCAGGAGCAGTGGGTGCCACTGTCCCTCATTTTACCTCTGCCCAGAGAGGAAGGGGCTTACCCCAGTCCCCGAAGTGTTGGGACCAGGTCCCAGCTCCCCGACCTGAAGTCTTGCCAAAAGGAGGGAGGGGGTTTGGCAGGGGCAGGTGTGGATGGAGGTGAGAGGCAGGGAAGGCTGAGTTTTAGGAAGGGGCGAGGCAGCCAAGTTGTGAGGTGCAGGTGTACTTCTCCAGACTGACCCCCCCCCCCAGCTCTGAACCTCTTTCAAAGCAGCAGCCAGGCTCTGCCCTGGACCAAGCTACCTCTCTTCCCTCCTCCCCTCCCTGACCGCAGCCCCCACAGAGCCATCTGGGCCTCCACTGACCATCTGATCTGGTTTTCTCTGCCTGCCCTTAGGCAAGTCCTTTCCCCCATCCTGGACTCGATGTCCCCATCCGTATAACAGGTAAGTTGGGCTTTGAGTTGGATCTTTCAGCTCTCATAAGCTGATCTCTCTGGAGAAAAGGATGAGGGCGAGCTCAACAGAAGGGATAGGGGAACGGCTTGTGTGTGAGGCATCTACCAAGGGCCAGGCACTGTGGCCTGGCTTCTTTGCTGGTGGCACAGAGCAGCCACAGGCAGATGCTGCCCAGAAAGCTTAGAGTACGTGCGATGGACACTACTCCCTGCCTTCCTGTGCCTTCATTTTCTTATCTGTCCAGTGGGGAGAATAAACCCACTTCGTACCGTTGTAGAGAGAGCCCGACGTGATAACACATACAGTGTGCTTCGCACAGGACCCACCACATGACGATCAAAAGTGTTATTGTCATCATTGTCATCATCTTCACCTATCCCTCTCCTGGTCTGGGCCAGCCCATTCAGCGCTCAACCTTAAAATCTCCTTGGCATCAAAATAGCCTGGGCTCTACCCTCTGTTCTGTCATTAGCCTGCTGAGTCACCCAAGTCTCGGTTTCTTCACCTGCCAAATGGGGCCGATAAGCTTTGCGTGGACCAGTATTATGGGCACGCAGCCAGGTCACTTGTGGAAGAGTGCCAGGTACAGGACGCGGCCAATAAAGTGTCTGACGAGTGCCTGTCCCCTCTCCTTGTTGATCAAAATGAAATTTGATGGCAGAGCAGAGCAGATCCACAACACCGCCTCTAGTATTTAGTGAGCGCTTTCCACATGCCCGACACTGGCCTCACGACTTTTGTTTACTTAACTCACTTAATTCTCATAAACAACACTATGGGGTGGGCAGAGAGGGACCACGCCCATTTTACAGAGTGGGAAACTGAGCCAGAGAAGCAAAACACTGTCTTCTCAAAGCTATTTAAAGCTCATCGGCACTCACGTTTACTGAGCAGCTACTTTGTGTGGGGGGCATCCTAACCCCTCTCCTGTGTTCTCCCCACAATGCTATGAGGTAGCTGCTACCAGAGTCCCAATTCGACAGATGAGAAACTGAGGCACGGAGAGGTGCAGTCATTCATCCAGTTAGCAACTGGCTGAGCCAGGACTCAAACCCAGTTCTAGGAAAGTCCTCTATGTGGCTCTCATAACGTTTGCACCACCTAGAGTGTGGCCCTCCCAGGAGGCCTCAGCAGCACCTCGGGGTGCGGGCCAGACGTCCATGACGCCAGGAGCTTATGAGGAGGTTATTCCTTATATCTGGTACCCTCAGGGAGCGGGGGGTCTCAGGTAGGGCAAAGCTACACGCTCTCAGGAGAGCAAACATGCTCCCCCCGCCCCGCCGGTGTCCCAGACGGGCAGGGAACAGGTGCACAGATCCCAGCCCCCGGCTAGGTGAGGCGGGGGACTCATTTGGCAGCCGGAGCCCCCGCAATGAACAAGAAGAAACCCAGCCTGCAGCCCCTTGGCCCTGGCAGGAGATTAACAAAACAAATACCCGAGCAATCTCAATTTCAACACTTGGGGAGGGGGGCCAAGTGTCAGGGCGCAGGGGGCGGGAGGGAAACCTGGAGACATTTTACCACCTAAATAATTTTCCCTCTGTTTAGTTTCACACAAATGTACACTCAAGTGCTCATTCTCTCTCTTTTTTTACATTTTTATTTTATTTTTACAAATGCTCAAACTTTCCTGCCACAAATTATTCTTGGCCAGGTTACAAGTAGAAAGGCTGTGTGTATCCTTTACTTGACAAAAAGGAGGAGGGGGAAGAGAGGGTTCTTATGAAATATTTTGGTTGTGGCTTTGAGGTGGGATTTCTTTCTTAATTTTCCTGACTGTGCCTTTGCCCGGGAGTCCAGGAGTCCTTGCCTCCTTGTGCACGAGCCTTCGCGCTCGGTCTAAATCACCCTCTAGCACCCACCCCGCCCCCCCCACCCCCACCCCACCACTGTGCTCACCTCCAGCTGCCCTAACGGGGTTTTGTGGTTCTGGTTTGGAATGACGTTTGGAAAGGGCAGAGAGATCAGAGATGGCACCGGGGCATCTCACCTCGCCCAGGCCCTGCAGGGTCCCACACCTGGGCCAGCTGGAGGGTCGTATCTGGAGCCCTGGGAGCTGGGGCAGAGGTTCCCACACTCCCAGGTGGACCTGGCCTGCTCCACCCAGAGCCCAAGGAAGAGACTGGCTCTGGGGCCTCCCCAGGTGTGCAGGAGCAGGTGAGCTGTCCAGTTCCCCTCAACCCTGCCCCACCCCTCCAGTCTCCCAGTCTCCTCACTCCTGCAGTATGGCCCAGGACCCCTCCCCAGCCTCACCTCACCCCTCGGCCCCCATCACTTTGTGCCGGCCACGTCATTTCTCAAACTTACCAAGCTTTTCCGACCCCGGGGCCTTGGCCACTGCTCTTTCCTCTTCCTGAAATTCCTGTCCCTCTGGTATTCCCATGGCTCCTTTCCATTTATCATCCAGGTCTCAGCTGGACTGTCACCTCTTCAGAGAGACTTTCCTGACCCCATGCGAAGTCGGGACCCTGTTATTTGACATCTCAACCCTTTGTTGGTTTTCTTCATAGCACTTAGGTAATTTATTCCAGTTTTATTTGTCTATATTCTTGTTTTCTTCTGGTCCTACCCAACTAGAGAGAACGAATGAATGAGTGAATAAGGGAACAAGTAAACAAATGAGTGGGTGAGTCCCTTACATTGATACTAACCCTGGGCTGTCCATGGCTGCCCTGTGCGAGGGCCACCCCTTCCCAGGCTGGTTAGAAGGGAA
Organism: Rousettus aegyptiacus; assembly: GCF_014176215.1. Lineage (NCBI taxonomy): Eukaryota > Metazoa > Chordata > Mammalia > Chiroptera > Pteropodidae > Rousettus > Rousettus aegyptiacus. The sequence continues at coordinate 13,376,797 of NW_023416284.1, read as the reverse complement.
TGTAGCGGCGCTGATCTAAAGGTATCTGATGGTGACCAGCAGTCCTGTGTTGCGGGGCAGAGGGGGCGGGGGGGGTGGCCTCCGTCACCAGCAGCAGGGTCTAGGCCCTCTTGGGATCTGACCGAATCACTAAGAACATTTCGTAGCCATTTCTTACGAAAGTACAATCGCACAGCCACGGTCACTTCTAAACCAATGTCCACTTTTGCGCCCAGTGCCTGAGGGCCTGACCACGCTCATGCAATTTAGGTCAGACAGAGCTTATGCAAATCGCGCGTCTTACCTTGACAGTGAGCATTTCAGTGCGCACTCACCGTCTCAGAAGTGCTGTCAAGGCAGAGGTTCTGAACTCCGTTTGACAAGTGAGGAAACTGAGGCTCGGAGAGGTGACGGCATCTGCGCAAAGCCACCCAGCACCTCTCATCCTTGCCTCTCTGCACTGTCGCTGGGCCTGCTCTCCTGCGTTAACTCGCGATTGGCACTGCAGTCTACCCGTGCCCGGGTGAGCAGCCCGGCGGCGCCAGCGCCGGGTCCTGTGGGGCTGGCCTCCCGGCGCGCCACGCCTGTGCCGTCCCACCGCCTCTCGCTCGACACACGTGCTCAGGGATCGCTGTCGTCGGCCGCGACGTGCACAGACTCAGAGCCACGAGCCAGACCGTGACCCCTGGTGCTGCCTCGGGAACTGTGTCATTTTATTAGCATGATGAGTGAGTTCATGAAGTTCTGGGGTATGTAATTACATATTCATTTTATTGATGAGCGGCTTGAGGCTAGAACTTTCTTATCCCTTAATGGAAACCCTGCTGCTCCCCTCCGGCAATTACGGTAGAAATGAATGGTTACTTTCATATGACTGAGCTCATGAGCAATCATTTTGAGGGCCAATTACGTGTGCTGTATCTCTTCGGAAGAAGTGTCCAGCCAGCATCCCGGCCAGCATGCACTTGCCCTTATTATGGTCTTCGGTGGTCATGGGGGGTGGGGGGGGTAGGGGTGCGTGGAGTGTGGTAGCTTTCTAGTTCTCCCATCTCTTTGCCCCAGCTCTGAGCATCGCAAGTGCCCAACGAGCCTTTGTTGATGGGTGCCATGAGCATTCTCTCTTCCGTCCCTAGTTAGGAAGGAGAGATTAGTGGAGAGCTGGGGGAGCGTGTGGGCTGTGAGGAGAGGTGGGAGAAGGGCTTCCAGGCAGGAGGCAGCTGTCTCCTTAGAGCAGAGGCCTCTGGACAGGAAGGAAATGTACAGGGAGGGAGGAGAAGACGGAGCTGGGGGTAGGCGTGGTGAACAGTTTCTCTGCTGAACACCCTCTCAGTCTTGGAGTCCTGGACACACGTCCCGAAGCCACATGCAACATCGGTGCGGTCCGTACTTACCGTGCACCAGGCACCTGATAGGGGCTGGCGACATGGCATGGGACAGAACAGACAAGATTCTCTGTCCTCGTGAAGCTTCTATTCCAGCAGGCAGTGATGGACAACAATAAGCAAACATGTAATAACCATGGGGTACTGGGTCCGGAACAGATAAGAAAGATCAATGAACAGGATGAAGCAAAGGTAAAGCTGGGGAAGAGACCTGTACACACTAAGAGGAAATAGTCTCATGATCTTGGGGAGAAAAGCCCTTCCTCGGCAAGTCACGAAACCCCAAAGCCAGAAAAGAGGAAACTGATGGATTTAAACATGCAGACATTAAGCCTTGAGGAGTCTGGAGCAGAAAGAGCGAAGGGCATGGAGAGGTGGAAGCTATGGCCATGCGAACCACAGTCAGGTGGTGCACCCAGCCAGGGAGGCCCCTGGACTAGTGGTGGAGAGACAGGGGCCCCTGCGCACAGCCACACCCCATCGACTCCCTGCTCAGTCTATTCCTGCCCCTACCGCTGCTGCCTCCCCTTCCTGACCTGTCCAAGGCAGCAGTGGAGGGTTCTGGTTGCCCCTGGCCCAGCCTGGCAGGGGCAGCTGTTCAGCTCCCCCGATCAGTCCCCCACTGAGAGATGAGGTGAGCTTGTCACTTGGGCCCTGAGGGAGGCACCTGTCCTTGCCCTGACCCAGGTCTGCCCTGGGGCCTCGGGGCCTCACTCACTGTGCTGAGGACTCCACCTCGGCCTCTCCCTGGCCCTGTTCCCAGTCCCCTGGCCCCACCTGGACGTCCTGAGGGCTGCGCCTCCCCAGCTCCAGATCAGCCCGCCTCCTCACAAACGTGCCCAGGCATCGTGGCTTGGGTGTTCTTCCAGGGCCTTCCAAGAGCCCTTGCACAGCCTCAGCAGTGCGCCTACCTGCAGCCACAGGGCTGGGAGGTAGCAGAGGAGCTTGGCTCTGGCTGGCTCTGCCCTCCTTTTGCCTCTGCACCTGCCCCCTGGTGACCAGCCAGAAAGCCATGCCCGGACCCTGGCTGAAAGCTGGGCTTCTTCAGCTCTTGGAACCAAAGAAAAAGTGGAAATCGTGGGGCCCCCAGGTCCTTAAAATGCCTGATGTGGGGTCTAGGCACATCTGACAGTGAGGAAGGAGTGAGGGGGAAGGGGGAAGGGCTGTGGATTGAGGCAGAAAGAAAAGGACAGAGAAACAGAGAGTCGACCCAGAAGAATGGAGGCAGAACCAGAGACAGGGAGGTGAGTGTGGGCTCAGAGCCCCAGCGGTGTGCCCTGGACCCAGCCCAGCAGGACAGGAAGCCCTCACAGCACCTGTGGCCCAGCACAGCCAGGTCACTCAGTGACATGGACAGGGAAACAAGGACCAGCAAGGCCATGCAGGAGAAAGAAGCTTCCTGTCCCAGGCCAGCTGGAAGGCCCCTCTCTGGGCCTCCTGCCACAGCCCCAGGTGTGGAGGAGTCTCTCCAGGGAAGCAAGGAGATCAAAAGGAGGAGAAGCTGATAAATCACCAGCCTGTGCCTCCCTCTCTACTCTCCACGCACCGGGGAGCCTTCCCATAGCAGCTCCGATGTGGTTCAAGGACCCGGGGAGATCCCAACCCAGTGTGGCTCCCTCCAGCCCAGCCCCCTCTTCCAGACTCAGCCTTTCCTCTGCACAGGGCTGACCCCCACCCCCACACACACCCCAACAACACACAGGTACATGCACAGGTGATGCGCGTGCACCACAGCGCAAGGGGCCACTCGCACCCACCGCGGGGTGGGAGTCCAGCTTCGACCACCTCCAGCATCCCTGCCAACTAAGGCCGTCTCGGAGGACATGGGGCAGGGCCTGTGCTCCGCGGATTTTCTCCCCGGAAGTCAGCGTTTGTTGTAGAGAAATCATATTGAAATGAACACCCAGGACCCTGCCGAAGAGGAAACGCGAAGAGGCCATGAGGCTACACCAGCCACAGTTTCGCACCCCTGAGCAGAGCTTCCCGGGTCGGTCTTCAGACTGCTGCCACTTCTACTGGCCTGAAGCTTCTTACGCAGGGGCAGCTTGAAGCCGTGGGCGAGGGGTGGGGGGACGCAGCGCGGGGTCCGTGGCAGCACCCGCGTCACCATTTCTGTGTGGCTTTGGGCGTGTCGCTTAACCTCTCTGAGCCTCCGACGCCTCACCTATCAAGAGGAGCCAGGCCTAGAAAACACCACCTTCCTAAACCCCTTTCCTTTCATCCTGTTTAACTCTTTCCCTAGCACTAATCACCATCTGGCATGGGACCAACTTGCTTATTTGTCCAATGTCTGTCTCATCCCAGGAGGATATGCCCTCCTGTGAGGTCAGGAATCTCTTCTCTTCTGTCTTATTCATGCTCAGAGCCTAGAACAGTGCCTGACGCACGGTAGACCCTCAATAAATTTTTTTTTTTTTGAACAAAGGAAGGGATGAATAAATGCTAACCTAATAGAACTGAGGATTAGGAAATTAGGACAGGGAGAGAGAAAAGAACAGGGGGAAAGGGTATGAGTAAGAACAGACGTGAAACAGATACACAGACATGTTTAGGCACACAGAGACGGACGTATGAGACCACACACACACGCACACACAGGTCTTCTCACGCTCAAACGCAGGCCCAAATCTACACACCCATACACATACACCCTTGCGCACATGCACACAGAGCCCCTTACCAGCACCCCCCAGTCCACACCCCTCCCTGGGCAGGGAGAGGAGCTTTTCCAGGCGACCTCACTGAGTGGGCAGTGAAACTCTACCAGCTCTGTTTCAAAGCTGATTTGGCTCCAGTCTCCCTTGTAATCTGCTCCCGGATCAGTGCTCACGGGGGCGCTGGCCCTGGCCTGAGGTCAGGACCTCTCACCTTCTCCCAGGAAGTCCCACTGAGCCCGCCCCTCCACCCCCACCACAGTCCTGCACTCTGGCTGTGGCTCATTCCCCTGACCAGTATAACCTGCTGAACTGAATTCTTGCTGGGCACTTTTAAACAATTCCAGTTATTTGACGGGAGGAGTGATACTGTGGCTCCCAGCAGGGCCTTGGGGGAGGGGAGTTAGGGAGCAGAGGGGACACCCTTCAGGATGAGACAGTCTCTAAGATGCTTGTTCTGCAACCAAGCGCCAGGTCCTGCCCTCGCCTCCCCCACCGCCAGCCTCAGTTCCCCGAGAACCCTGAACTTCCTCAAAACTCCAGGTCTTTGCCCCTTGCAGTGCCTCCCACCTCGAGTGCCTTGCCCCTCACTTCCCCAACTAGTGAACTTCTCCACATCCTCCAAGGCCCCAGCCAGATGCTCCTGGCAGGGCCTCCCACCACCCTCTGCCTGGCCTCTTCTCTCTGTTACCCTCGCCTCTTTAGATTTCTGCCTCCGATCTGGATGCAGGTTTTTTCAGGTCAGAAGGCACGGTGATCCACTGCAGATCCCAGCACAGGGCCTGGCACAGAGCACAGGGCCTGGCCCAGAGCGCAGGCCCAGGAAATGCTTGTGGAATGTGGAAAAGGGAAGAGGAGGCCTGCAGAGGCCCAGAGTAAGTGCCCGAAGTCCGGGTTCGGTCACTACCTTACTCGTGACCTTGAGCAAGTCACCCACCCTCTCTGGTCTGCTATCCTTGAGAGTCTGGGTTCACTGTGGCCTGTGAAGAGCTATGAAGTGACTCTGACCCTGAAGGGAGAGGGTGGTGCCTTGAGAGAGCCCTCTCGGCCAAGCGCAAGCCAGGTGCCGCCCTCAGGGTTAAAGGAGTAGCCACACCGAAGCAGAAAGGAGGAGGAGTGAGTGCTGCCTCGGCATGAGTCTTTACTCTGTCGCCAGCACCACGGTCACTAGCACCATCTCTAAGACCATCATCAACTGTCTCCAAGACCCGCACCCTCACAACCCCGCCGTCTTCCCCACTACCGAGCGCCCCAGCGCCACCAGCACCAGCACCGTCACGGCCGCCAACGCCGCCGTCTTCCTCGTCACCCGCACGGCTTTCGCGTCATCCCGCCTGCATGCCCGCGTGCTCGCAGGGTTTTGTTCTCCTCCAAGGCAGGACCGTATCTCATCCCTCTCTGGACCGCCATCACCCAGCAAAGAACCTGGCACGATCCAGAAGCTCCATGCTGTGGGCTGAAGGAAAGAAGGGCTCAGTGAGTGAGGGTGTGGCCCCGCGGTTTGGCCCTCCTCACGCAAGTCTCACTTAGCCAATAGGGAAAGCTAGAAGAGGTCAGGGCCCAAAGTCGAAGATGATCCCAGTGACCCCCCTGTGTCACTGTCCCTGCCCTGGCTGCCAGGAACGGCAAGGCCACTCAGCGAATGACTTTTCTCTGAGTCCCCAAGTTGTTCCCTGGGAGCCTGTAGCCTGAATTCTCAGGACTCACAGAGAGGTTAAAGAAGTCCAAGACCCACTGAGAACTCAGAGAGGGAAGCCCCAGCTTCAGTTTCCCTCTGTAAATTGGGGGTCATGTTTCCATCTTTCAGGGCTGTTGGAAGGAGGAACCGAGCAACAGGAGGGGAGGAGGCCCACTCAGGGCCTGGCATCTGGCAGGAGGCACCCCCTCAAGCCTGCTAGCCCCCCCGCCCCAGCATGGTGCAGCTGCCGGAGGTGGGCATGTAGGTGTTTCTCTAGGTTGGGGCTCTGGAAGTGGGGGTGGTAAACCTTAAATTACATTACTCTTGACTGAGACACGTTCCCTAAATTATCTCATTGGTCCCACGCACCAGCCCTATGAGGAAGAAGAATCTATATCCCCACTTTGCAGATGAGCAAATGGTGACTTGCTCAAGGTTACCCAGCCAAGTGCCAACTACCCCAAGACCGTCGGCTCCCATGGCTCCTTCAACAGGGCGGGGGGCTCAAAGAGGTGCTGTGAAGCTCTGAGGACCGGGTCATACCAGATGCCTGGACCTGATTCTCCCACCTTCTGGGAAGCAGAGGACTGGAGCCTGGAAGTATCCAGCTCGGAGGCCTCCTGAGAAGGGGGTCTGCACAGCCACGTGGACTGGGGAGCCTGGGGAAGTTCTTCCTACTGTCTATCCTTAGTTAGGGCTCAGGCACCTGTGTGGTTTGGCGGTCATCTCTGCTGTGCCCCACCCCCACACTCACTGGGGAAATGGGAGGTTGGTGGCCCAAGCCAGGCCTTCCCCCTGGACCACTTCCTCTGGGAGATTAAAGGGGCTGGGCCTATCCCACCATCAATGCAGGGTCAGCTTCCTGTTTGCAGGGATGGGCGCCTATTGCTATGGAGACAGGAGGTGCCCCCTCCAGGTGGCTGATACCAGGCCCAGCCGTTCCCCAGGCCTGCCCCTATCACTGCAGCTGCTTCGCAAGCAGCTGGGCTGGCAGAACCATCTGGTCTGCGATCAAAGGGGCCGCGGGCAGGCGCTGCCTGGGGACCTGGGCAAGGCACCCCTTATCTCTCCCAGCCCGGGGAACTTCCCAGTCAAGACACCAGGAGCCCTGTGGGGCAGGAGGGACAGGCCAGAGGGCGTGGGAACAGACACTTCCTGGGAGTGGCAGGAAGGACTTGAAACTTACCAGGAACGAGGCCTGAGACTGAGGACAGGCAGGAGTGGGAGTCCTTATGGTTCTCTGTTCCCACTTCCGCCTTGCTTAGCCTCCTCTGCTGCCAAGTGGTGGCTGTGATTCCGAATGCACAGGGCCCATCCGTGGGTATTTGGTTATAATAATAAAGATGTTAGCTACTTCTTATTGGGAACAAGCCCTTAACATGTATTATTCTCACTTAATCCACATGGCAGTCTGAGGTGTGGGCCCTACTATCATCCACATTTTACAGAAGAAAACACTGCAGTTCATAGAGGAGGGTAAATTGCCCCCAAATAGCACAGCGTATGAGTGGCCAGTAAATGTTAGCTGCTAACACTGCTAGTTTCTTGCTCTTATATTTTGGCTGAGCTCCTATCAGCTCTGACTGACCCCTGACCCCATCCCCTCCTCACTGTCCATCCCGACAGGCCATTGGTTCACTTTTTCACCTAATAATTTTTATGAATAACAATTATTCGTGACCAATCTTAGCCCTTGATAATTAGCAAGTACTGAGCCTAAGCACTGAGCCAAGTGCTCCGTAATCTTTGTGACAGCTCTGTGGGGTCAGAACCAGATTTGGAATGAGGAAACGGAGGCCCAGACAGGGGCTTGTACATGCACTACACTCCAGCAGAACTATCTTTCATTTCTGGAACATATTTCACTCTGTCTCAACTCTTGGTCATTGCCATGCTATTCTCCCTGCCTGGAATAACTCGTCCATTTACAGTTGGTGTCTAGGTTGCGACATGGGCTCCTGCAAGATAAGGACATGTCTTTGCTGTTGAGGAGGCTTTGAATCCGGAAACAGTGAAGGACTTAATTAGTAAAGGAATAACTGCTCGGAACCTTATTCATATAAACTCAACAGGGCCTAAAGGACAATCATGATGCCCCTGTGTTTTTCCAGATTTTCTCCAGATAAAACAATCTTGGTTCATCTAGCATTTCCATATCATAACTTCTAGAGCCCTGAGTTTCTGATAGAGGAATAAGTGAATGCGTGAATGAAAAAGTGACTGGATGAATTCTTAAGTGATGTGTCAGTGAGCGAACAAGTTAGTGAACTGGAACATGAGTTAGTTAGAGATTTGTTGAAACAATGAAGCAAATGGGTGAATAGACGGATGAATAAATCAAGGGAAAAGAAGAAAGGGAGGAAGGAAGAGAAAATGAAAGAACGAATCATCCAGGTGGAGGGGGCACCTCCAGCAGGGTCAAGTGTATGAGAGAAGGTCAGTTGCCGCCCATCCACAAGCTTCCCAGAGAGACGCCCCAGCCCCCATCCATAAGCCCCAAAACCATAGGCTCTATCAGGTTGGCAAACTATGGTTCACAGGCCAAATCTGACCCACCGACTGTCTTTGTAAATAAAGTTTTATTAGAACACAGCCATGCTCATTTATTTATGTGTTCTCTATACCAGCAGAGTTGAGTAGTTGCAAGTGAGACTGTATGGCCTATAAAGCCTAAAATATTTTCTACCTGACCCTTTATAGGAAAAGGTTGCCACTCCCTCTAGTAGAGCCTCTTGCTGGAGAGGCCGGAACTGGCATGCTGCCTGGGACCCTCCCAATGCTGGCTGGAATCCTGCCCACCTTCAGAGGGTCCTCGGGACCCCACTTGCACATCTCTGGGACTGGGCCCTCGCCACCTCTCCAGGCAGCCCTTCCTGCCCTAGAGCTTCTCGAGCCTTCGAGCCTTCGAGAGCTCTTCCTTTGGCTGAGCAGAAATGTTCTGTCTTCCTGCCCGCCCCCACCCTAATCCCGACCTCCCGCCTTGACCATGGGTGTTTACTCTGACATTTGCCCTGCATCTTGGTTCCACACCAGCCAGGACAGCTCAGGCCCGGCTGGATCCCTTTCTCAACCAGGGAGGCAAGTGAGTCACCAAGTCCAGAGAGGGGACATCTGCTGGGCTCGGGCCCTCAGCTAATCTCACTAATTCTGAGAGAGGCCCAAGCCACCCCTGCTGCCTCTCGTTTGCACTTGGGCCTGGTGTGGAAGCCAGCCGGCTCGAGAAGGGAGATTCACTCACGTAAAATTGTGGGCTATTTAGACTCCGAGTGTTTAGTTCAAGTTCGGTTTTGTCTTCAGCTCCTGGGATGAATTCCCAAAAGAATAGGGGAATCTGGCCTCGACTGGGCCTGTGTACAGGCAGGCAGCACTGTCCTCATTAATACCCACGTAGATCCTGTACCCACTTTACAAAACACCCACGTCATCTGGTTACCTGTTCAGGGCACCTGCTTTCTCGTTGCCTCTCTTCCAGAATCTTCTAGAATCTTCTAGAATCATTTGAGAACCACATAAGCTTCAACAGCTTGCTTTGGACCCATTTCCACCATGCTCCATTGATGCTTTAGCCCCATTTTACAGATGAGATGACTGACACACCTCCGACGTTCTGGGACTGAGGACTCACATTCCAGTGAGCAGGTCGCTAATCAGTGGGCACCCAGAGAGAGGAGCAGGGTATGGAGAGGCAAACCGAGGGCCATACAGCAGGAGGCCTGAGCTCCTCAGCCCAGCGGGAGGAAGGAACGCACGGGCAGAGGGTGGAGTCTAGAAGGCTTCTTCCCCATAGGTTCCACGTGGTTTTGCCTCTGTTCACTGCGTTGATTGCCTCTGTAACTTTGCATGAAAAGGGCCCACAGATTTGGAGAGCAGAGGAGGGAAACAGAAAAATAAGCGAGGAGAGCGAGCAGCTATGAACACGGGCTCCGAAACCAGACTGACTGGGTGCAGGCCGGGCACTGCCGCTTTTTAGCAGAGTCCCACTTTTCTCGTCTGTCCAATGGGACTCGTCATGCTGAGCTCACAGCTTTTTGAGGGTGAAATGAGGTAATGCGTGTCAAGGCCAGGTGCTTGGCCAGGGGACACCCTTTCTTTCCGCATGGATGCAGAGCGCTTCTTATCACTTGCTATTTGAATCCAGAGCCTAGTGTGAGCCCCAGAGTGAGGTTATGTCTGATCGCCATCGTGTGAACCGCCCCCCCCCCCATCACCAGGCCAACCTGGCAAGGTCCGGAAGGGGCCACGCCGCTGTGGGAGCATACCTGGCCTGCGTCTGCCCCCGTGGCGTCACCTGCGCACTTTAATGAAAAATTCACGGTGCGGAGCAGGGCCAGGCCAGACCAGGAAATTGCAAAGTCGTGGGCGCCTTACCTCAGCCCCGCTTGCACACTCACTGCTTTTATAGCTCCACGTGTAATAACATAAAAGCATAATTTATTAAGGTATCACTGTAAGTGGGGATGGCAGGAGGGGGTCCATGCCCAGGGGGCTGTGAGTGCCATATTGACCAGAGATGCCAAGAGAGGGAGGGAAATCTTAGCACTCCCTGCCTGCCAGTCATGGTGCATGGTGCAGTGGGTTGGGGCCAGGGGAGTGACCAGGAAACAGGAAACAGAGGCGGCAGAACCTGGCGACAAGCGCCAGGCTGCATGGGTTTGAATTCTGGCTGTGTGACCTTGGATTGGTCAATTGCTCTCTCTGAACCACAGTTTCATCTGTAAATGGGAAAGACTTGACAAGAGGCCCATTTTTCTCAGATTGAAAGAGACTTCCAGGCACTGAGCAATGCCAGGAAATGGCCTGAAATCACCTCATTAAACACAGAGGGGTATTTACACTGGAAGAAACAAATATTTATCTCTGGACCAAGAAGGAAGAAGGTCTTTGGAACTCCAGTCTCATATCTGGCTCAGCCTTGCTCAGAGGGAAGGGATGAGGCAGGGAAGGGGAGGAGGACAAGGGAGGGAGGGTGCAGGGACAGAGGCAGGGCTGCAGTCAGGCAGCTGGGTTCAAACCCCAGCTCTGCCACCACCCAGCATTGTGACCCTGAGCATGGGTCCTCACACTTCTGTACTCCAATGTCCTCCCAGGAAACATGGCATGAAAAACACCACAACCTCTCAGGCTGAAAGGAAGTTTCAGTGAGGTGATGTGTGCCTGAAACAGGACAGGTGTTCAGTAATTACTGACTCGATGCCAGGCACTGTCTGAGCTCTCAAGGTCCTACAGGGAAGAAGACAAACAAGCAGCAGGTATTTTTATTAGGAGAAATATGATGCAGAGAGAGTGGTCTCACATGGGGACTTACGGCTAAGGAGCTGGTAGCACCAGGGAGATGGGGCCATTTAGCACATGGCCTGCACAAAGATAAAGAAAAGAAATAAAGATGCACAAAATGACTAGGCACATGGCAGGCTTCTCCTGGCTTTTGTTGACCCACCTACCCCTAGGGAGTAATAGATGGGCCGCCTCACAGGCATGGGATGCAAATTTTCAGAACCCAATTCAAGGCATTATTCTAACCAAAGAATTGTATTTTTGGCGCTCCCTGCATAGGTTCTGGTTGCTGAAATGGGAGATTTCCTGGAATCCAGGTGGTCTTCTCTACCTGCCTGGTGACTACCCTGGTCCAGGCCACCATCCTCACCTCTCCTGACTGGTGTATTTTAGTAGCATCCTGGCAGGTCCCCCAGCTTCCACTCTTGTCCCCTGCAGTCTTGGCACAGCAGCCAGTATGGTCACGTACCTTGGATCGTTGGGGGTGGCCGAGGTTGGCTAAGAGGAAGCCTCTGAAAGGACTGAACTAGGAGAAATGAACGCAAAGCAGGAGAGGAAGTGGTCGGATGTGGGAAGAACTTCCTGACTGAAGGACAAGAGCATTTTCAATGTACCCTTGGGAGAAGCTGCAGAGGGTCCGAGCTTCCAGTCCTGCTGCAGGCGAGTTATTTAGCTTCTCAATGGGGCCGAGGCACGGGGTGGGCCCAGAAGACCCCAGAGAGTTGTGAACACGTTGGCAAGCTGATGACGTGACCAGAGCTGACTGGTGGGATAGGAGCAAAGGCCTCCCCAAAGCACGTGGGGCGAGCAGCTGCCCTCCTGCCAGACTTTATTTATTTAAAGTTGTGGTTGTTGCGTTTGGTGTTTGTTGAAATGACTCTGGGGCTCTCCTCCCATGAGCTTGAGCTCCGAGCCCCACTGAGAACTTGAAAGTGACATTCCTCAGCCCAGCTAAGAGGAGGGCAAGAGCCCAGGCTAGAGGAGAGAGTGAAGGGAAGGGCAGCTGGGGACAGGGTGGGGGAGACACAAGTCAGGGTCCCAGCAGGAAACAGACACACAAAAGGAGTACCAGAAAAGGGATTTTCCGAGGAGTAGGTGCAGTTAAGGGTGACCGACGAGGGATGGTGCTGCACCTGGGACTGGCACCAGTGGGCGGCCATTAGCACCCTCTCCCAAAGGGCAAGTGAGGGAGCAGTTACTGGAACTCAGAAGCTATAGAGGAATGAGGCCCATCAGTGGCCACCCAGCAGAGAAGAAGCAAGGGCTCCAGCTCCTACCTTCCCATTGGCTGGAGCCAGGTGATGCATTGTCAGGTCCCAAAGCCCAGAGCAGGTGTGGGGGGCAGAGTGATTGGGAGGTGGGGAGCAGTTCTCACAGGCCCTGGGGCTTCTCCTTCTGTAGGACAGAATTTGAGTAGGGCCTAACATGGGTTTGAAATTTCCACTCAGCCTTGACCTGTAATTCCAGGCCTTTCCCAATGATCCCTGACTGCATGGAGCTCTGCTCCCCCATGGAATAAGTAAAAGGTCCCCAAGCGCCTCCCTTCTTAATGGGAGGCCAACATGTCTACAGCTCTCTGGGGTCTTCTGGGCCCACCCCATGCCTCAGCCCCATTGAGAAGCTAAATAACCCTCCCGCAGCAGGACTGGAAAGCTGGGACCCTCTACAGCTTCTCCCAAGGGCGTAGAGATAAAAAAGCACAGATGTGGAGGGAAGAAGACCCTTCCCCACCTCCTTCTTTTTAAGGCCTACAGCACCTGGTATTCCTAGGTGGCCTCCCATCCAAATACTAACCCGGCCTGACCCTGCTTAGTTTCTGAGATCCAACGAGATCGGGCTTGCTCAGGGTGGCATGGCCACAGACCACACCCACCTCCTTGCTTTTGCTCGACCTGTGCCCTCACTGGTTTCTCTCTCCCCTCTGCTCCCTGTGGAAATCCTGTTCCTCTTATAAGACCTGGCTCTGGTACCAGTCACTGCTTGTTGATTTTAACAACTATTGACTCATCACAAATAAGCGCTAGAACCAGGCTTAATGGCTAAGACCACTAAAGTCAGTCTTGCCTCTGCCCTTACACACTGCATGAGTTCAGGCTAGTGGCCTCCCCTCCTGAGCCTCCGTTTCTTCATCTGAAATAGTCCCACCTCCCTGAGGGGTGGAGATAAGTATTAAATAAGGCCCTAAGCACTGGCCTCGAGTTTGAAGTACAGAACCTGTTGACTTTTGTCATTGCACTTAACCTTCCTCACAGGGAAGAAACTGAGGCTCAGAGAGGGGCTATGACCCACCCAGGGCTCACAGGACAAGGGACCAAGCTGGAATCCCAACCCTGGTCTCACTCCAAAGCCAGCCTTCTTGTCATTGTACCAGGCTGCCTCCTTCTGCAGGAAGCCTTCCTAGGTTGCTCAGTGAGAAGCAATCTATCTTGAATGTGATCCCTATAATTTCCTAATAATGGCTATCACACACATTGTCTTATTATGCTAGGTACTGGCGTTTGAATTCATTTAGGCCTCATAACAACTCTCCAAGGTCATTCCTGCTGTCATTCCCATTGATGAAGAATCTGGAGACCAAGGAGGTTAAGTAACATAGTCACTCGGATCAGCATTTGAACTCAGCCCTGCCTCCTTTTCAGGCTTGCTCCGATGTGCCCATCTTCCCACTAGACAGGAAGGAAGCTGCCCAAGGTCAGGGCCGGCTGAGCATCACCTCTCTTCATCAAGTGCAGGGCCTCTCTTGGATATGGTCAGGTGAAGACCTGTTTTTTAAGGGAAAGCTGATCGGGAAGGGCGGTGAGTGGGAGAAAGGCAACCATCTTGAAACCCCATCAGACCCCAACCCATCAGACCCACTTTTCTCTCCTAGATGGGGCGTCAGCCTTCTTGGTGGTCAACCCCCCATCTCTACCCCACAGCAGCCAGTTTCTCCTTCTGAAACACAAATCTGTATCCGCCCCCACCCACGAGCCCCAAACCTTCTAACCCCTTTCCTCCCCAACCCCTCAGGAGCAAACCAAGCTCCCTCACCTGGCATTCTGTATTTCCAGGATGCAGTCCCATCTGCTTCTCATTGCTGCGCCCCTAGACACAAATATCTCCCCTCTCCCAGGATGCCCTCACAGATTCCCTGCTTTTGTAGAAGCATCTCCAGGTCAGAGATGGTTCTTTCCATCCAAACACCCTCTACCCCATCACCTGATCCAATGCCTGGCCCACGTGATGAATGCAAACACTCAACAACTGTTCATTGAATTGGGACCACTGGCCCAGGAAACCTGAAAGCTGGTCCCAATCTGGTCCCACTAATTTGTTCGGACACGTGCCTTCCCTACCCCTGAGCTTCAGTTTCTCATTCGTATGAGGAAGGATTGAATAGTATGCTCTTTGCGGGGCTCGGATGCAGTGAATCTCTCTCTCTCTTGCACACGCACACGCACACACACACAGCAGGACCCGTGCCAGCCTCTCCCCAGGACACTGAGCTTCTCCATGGATTAAATTACCAACGTTTCATCAGTGGGAGGAAGGGAGGCAGGGCAGGTGAAGGAGCTGTGAATTCCTCGCACCAAGCCTGTCCCCGCAAGGCCCGGACCAAATGCCACAGCGTGTCTGTGCCCATCTGCCTCTGGGGTGAGGTATGGGTGGGGATGGAGGTACAAGCAGGGAGAGGTTCCCCAAAACTTGAGTGCCAAAGAAAAGACACCCAAAGAATCTCACAAAGACTCACATATACTTTTTTCTCAGACACTAGCACACACTCATGCGTTCATAGGTGCATGCACACACACACTTAAACACACATGCGTCCCACACTTACATTTACACACATATCCAGTACTCTCTTGTATTCAGTCAACAAACATTCTTCGAGCCAGTTTGCTGAGAAAGACTCATTCTCCATTCCTCACTCTTTTGTGAAACATGGCCCCACATTTGATCACATCCTTACCCACGCACACACCCCAATCGCCCACACGAACTCACACATCCCAAGGCTTGAGCTACAGGCTCCTTCCAAGGCCCTGTGAGGGCCTAGCAACATGTGCATATGCTAGTCAAAGCCAAGAAAGGTAGGGAAATCAGCCACAGAGAAGTGTGCCAGGAAGTTAATTAATAAAAATATTATGATATTTTTCTGGATTTGGTAACGTTTGTGGTATTTCTCAGTTTTAAAATTGTGCAATTTGTTTTGGTTTCTTTTTCCATTTTAAAGACTCTTTCGTATTTGTACTTTTGTATTACTTTTCATAAAGAAGGACACCAAAACCAAGCACAAGTCCAGCCTCGCCGAGCCGGAACCTGCCCCTGCAAACACTCAGGTGTTCGGCCCAACAATCACTCTCACACTCACGCTGTTGCACACGCATTCACATCTCCACATATTCTTATGAGCCAGAGACAGTGTCGCATATGCCGTGGACACACAGTCTCTCACATCTGCCCTTCCCTTCTCAGTTCAGTCAGGTGGGCAACCCGGGCGCCTCCAGCTCACCAGGCCTCAGAACGGACCCTATCACTCCATCCTTCACAGGCTCCTGCCCTTCTGACTGGGGACGCTTTCACCAGGGAGGAAGGGAGGCAGGGCAGTTGAAGGAACTTCCTTTCAGATATGCCCTTCCCATCCCCAGCACTCACAATACCACACACCTGCTCTCCCCAAGACACCGGCCACTCGCCCTACCACTCCACACCTGGAACTGGACCACGCACGTACCCTGCCTCTGCCCCGCACTGCTCCACGCACCACCACCTCAGCCGGAAAGCGCCAAAACCCACAGAGCATCTGGGATTTCCTTGGAGACCTCCTCATTGCCCAAAGGCGCCTGGCATTGATAAGAAGATGTGAAAATTGGAACTATACAGTCCTTCTTGGGTTCGAATCCTAACTCCGTTTCCCCACCTGTGAAATCGGGGCATAATCCTACCTCATGAGGCATGTTGTGAGGATTAACTGAGCAAACACGAGCCAAGCACAGAGCGAGAGCCCGGGTGCATGGTGGTGGCCACTCTGTTTTCCTCTCCGTGACTGCAGGAAGGGGGGACAAGAGCCCTGCTTCTCCAGACTGACCCCTCTTCCCGTCGCCCCCGCGGGTGGGCCCGGCTCCCCCTCCCTGTTGCCTCAGCCACATCACCCCTTCGGCCACCCCAGTGCTGGGATCACCAGCGCACCTGCTTCCAAGGGCTCTAATTTCCTGTAAGTGTAAGAATTCAGGTCAGACACCGCCCGAGGCCACAGCCCCCTCCCGACGGAAACCCATAAATAACCTGGCGCAGGCTGCCTGGCCCGGGCACGAGACTTTCTCTCCTCACTCACCATCACGCTGTGCCTCGACACAGCCCTGGGAGGCGGCGATTTCCACTTACACAGGGAAACTGAGGCCATGGAAAGCAAGCTGAGTTTGAGATCCTGACCCATGCAATAGAAGGAATTTCCTTTAAGATATGTCCTTCCCATCCCCCGCTCTCCCAAATAAAAATGCCCTCCCATCAGTCCCCAGGTGGCCAATGACTTACACCTGAAATCCATTCATTAGCACGAACTTTTTCTGTTAAAGAGCCAAACAGAAAATGTTTTCGGAGTTGATGGCGAGGCACTGTCGCAACTGCTCGACTCTGCCGATGTAGTCACATACAACATGGACACGAACGGATGGGGTGTGTGCCCATGACACTTGTTTACAATAACAGGCGACAGGCCAGACGGGCCATGGTTTGCCCACCCGTGCGCTGGTGCACCAAACCCCTCCACCACGCTGTGCCGGAATCAGTCAGGGATGCTAGCTCGTGACAGCTCCAGGGCCCAGAGTAAGAGATTTCAGGTCAGCTCTGGCCAAGGGGTGAAACTGAGGTCCAGAGAGGGGACACAGCCTGTCCAAGTCCCCTGGCTGCTCAGAGCCAGGGCTTCTGCCCGACGCCTTGTCTAGTGCTCCGTCCACAGCATCGTGGATCCACTTTCCAGGCTCAGGACTCACGGCCTCCTGCTCGCTCCCCTCTCGGTTCCCTTGCTCTGAAGGTTGGGATTGAGCCGGGTCCTTGTCTGTCTCCCGCGCTGGACTGGGGAGTTCCCTAAGCACCAAGGTTTGACATGGACCACCTCATGGTCTCCAGTGTCCATCCAGTCCAGGGTCTAACATAGCTAGGTGCTTAGGGAGAAAACGCAGAATGGGGGCGCCAAACCCCTATTCCAGCCCAGGGACCTGGGTTTCTCAACTTTAGGATTACTGATATTTGGGGGTCTGTTGTTGGTGGGGAGCGGGGGGGGGGGGGCTGTCCTATTCATTGTAGGATGTTTAGCAACATCCCTAGACTCACCCTCTAGGTGCCAAGAGAATAGCATACACACACACACACACACACACACACACACACACACACACACACTCTACCAGTTGTGACAACCAAAAATGTCTCCAGACATTGACAAATGTCCCCTAGGAGGCAAAAATCGCCCCCTGTGAGAGTCTCTGCCCTCAGTCAAGCTGAGGACGAGAGCGCACCCTATGTGACCAGATTCTCTTCTGTCCCTTACTCTACCGTGGCACAGCTGGAAACCTGCACCCGCCTCTCGGGCAGCCTCAGTCTCCACCGCCCGGGATGGGTCCATTAGCTGCAGCGCGGGCTGTGGGGGGAGACGGCGGAGGAATGCGACCACAGCTGCAGGGGCCAAAAGTGCTGAGGAGACACGAAGACGTTTCCCTGTGAGTCAGGAGCCAGGAATGTGTCGCCCAGAGTGGCCACGAGCCAGAGCCCCCCACACGCCACCCCCCAAAGCATCCGCCTTTTATTAGAACAGAAAAGGCGGCAGGTGCCAGGTCTCCAAGAGGCTGTTAAGGACCCAATAAACTCCTCGAGCGCCGGGGAGGGGCCCGCCGGGTGGGAAGCCACCCTGAGAAGCAGCCCCCCGCCCTGGCCCTGCCTGGGAGAAGGAGCAGGGCCAGAGACCGGACCAGTGGGACTCCAGCTCCACGTCGTCCGGCCCTGGTCCTGGCTGTGCCGCCTCAGGCTTTTTGCTTCGGCTCTCTGGCCTGCATGTCCTTCTTTTTAAAATTATTGCTTTTTTATCTTTATTTGACTATGTTTTCTATATCAATTTTTGCTTATAACGAAACTCAACACACCACAAGTTAAAACTGTATGAGGCCAAGTGTCTCCCCCTCCATGGTCTCCCTCACTGTGAGTGACAACAGTTGTCTCAGCGACCTCTGTGGGCCTCAGTTTTCACATCTATATATGTCTTCCCACAGGGTTTTGGGGGGATTTAGGAGAATGCGGGGACCCTAAGGCTGTGTGTTCCCTCCTTCTTCTCCTTTCTTCTCTATCCTGCTCCCTGGTTTGGGGCAGACTCGGCAAGTCTATCCTCCCAGCTCCCCATGTCACCTCCTTGCCTCTCATCCTCAGGGCTCTGCCAGCAACTCCTTGACCTCCCCAGAGCCCCCACCCTCTCCCCAGGAGCCCGCCAGCCCCGTCTCCTCCATCTGCTTGCACTTTAACTTAGAATAGTGTCAAAGGTCACAGCTCCTCCGGGAAGCCTGGCTGGATGGTTCATTTCCAACACAAATCAAGCAGGAACTGCAAGATGCATCTCCTGGACCCTTGCGTTCAGCTGGCACGTCATCCACCTGCCAAGTGCCAGGCCAGCCTCTTTGCAGACACTATGTTCTTTAATCCCCATATCACAGCCACAAGGTAGGAACTATTCTCCCCAACTTCCGAATGTGTAAACTGAGGCTCGGAAAGGTAGAATGACTTGCTCACAGTTCATGCATTTCCCACAGTGCCAGAAGGCCCCATCCAGATATTTCAAAAGTTCACATGCACTATAGAAACTTCTGATTATTTTTATATTATTCTTTTGAATTATAAATATTTCTTATAGCTGCATCACTCTTTTTGTGAAGCAATGTAAATTAGAGATACATAAACTATTGATAGATGATAGGATAGGATTGATATGAAATCAGTACAAAGAAGTCCTCCTACGCACACGCACGTGCGCGCGCGCGCGCACACACACACACACACACACACAGCATGTGGCTCACCAGCCTTCTGCTTCCCGGGATCTCAGTATCACTCACGGAAAGGCAAGTTCTTCCCATGACACCATCCTGCCAATACCTCTGGACCTAGAATTATATCTTTAGTCTCCTTACACCCGGCCCCACAGCCAGCGTTTCACTGACTGGTAAGTAGGAATTTTTGATTTTTAAAAACTCTGGGTCAGAGTTAGAGGCAGCTGTGGGGCCTCTGGACCGAGTTCCAGGCAAAGAGGCAGAAGACCTGAGCCCTGGCCTGCTGCGTGGGGGGGGGGGGGGGGGTCTGAGGGCTCAGTTCTTAGGCACCTCCCCTTCCTCTCTCAGAGCTTGAGGCCCTCTCCCTTTCAGCTGCCTCCATCTCTATCCTGCAGACGCCCACAAACATAGGGTGTGCAAAGCATTGTCCATTGTTTATGTCACTTAATGCAAGAGGGTCTTCTCTGCATTTTACAGATGAAGGAGCAGGGGCTCCAGAAGGGTTACGCCGTGTGTCTGGGGCTTCTCCCACCTGTCGCCACCTCAGACCTTGCCCAGACTGGGTCCAGTCTCTTCTCCTCAGAAGCACGTGGCTCAACAGGGCTCAGAGAGAGTGCGTGGCCAAGGAAGCTTTTGCCCCAGGGCCCAGGCCATGCCAGAAAGGTGCCAGCACCGGCCCCAGAGGCTCCATGAGAGAGGTAGGCACACTGCTGTTTTCAGGGTCCCCCATGGGCACGCTGCCCCTCTCACTCCGGCAGGCACTATCCACAAACAGCAGCCCAAAAGCAGCTGGGTGGGTCCTGGCAGGAAAGCCAGGGCAGGCAGGGGTATCAGCTGCTCTCCTGGCCTCCGTTCAGGACCAGATCAGGCCAGCCCTTAGGGACCCACTTGTGCCAGTCGTGACTTCCAGGCACCAACCGGCCCCTGCTGACCCCCTTATCCCCACTTTCCCCCGAGGCTCTCCACTCCCATGGGCTGTGCTCTGGGAGCAAATATGCCTTCTGGACAACCCTAGTAACAACTAGTAATAGCCCCAACACCACTACTGCCAGGGACCCAGAGAGTTCTCTTGCTTGAATCTTAGCTACTTAATCATCCCTCTCTAAAACCCAAATGTTTGATTCATTCTTTTTAATCTTTATAGTCCTGGAAAGTTAGGATTCTTGCCTTAGTCTCTTATTTAAACCACCCCTTTGTCCCTAGCACCTTAACACATGAGTTTTGTTTTGTTTTCTTTGCTGCCAAGATGATGGAAGTCCAGAGCTGGATAAGACCTTTGGTCTCCAAATGATACCAATGAGGAAACTGAGGCCCAGAAAAGGAGAATGACTTGCCCAAGGTCACAGAGTGAGGTGGTGGATCAGCTGGGACAACGACCCAGGTACATAGTTTCTCTGTCTTTACCTGTCACCCTGGAGCCTCCGGCTCCTTGAGCAAGGAGGACTTCCTCTGGGACCTTGACCCATCCTGACAAGGCTTCCCACCCAGTCCAAGGAGGAAGTTCCTCGACCCCCCCCCTTTCCTTGCCCAGCCCTCTGGAATGGGCCACAGGTCAGAGCCTATGTCCTAAGCCTGCAGCGGGGGCAGAAGACACCCCTTCCCCCAGTCAGGGTGCCTGGGCCTCCGGTGCCACCCCCAAAATAGCCCAGCTCTCCGGCCCACAGATCAGGTTGCAGCCTCCCTGTCCAGATGGGGCGCCTGTAGGGCGGGAAGCGCTTCCCCCTAGCACTGCCTCCACCTGCTCCCCCCTCACACGTCAGCGCTTGGGCTGAACCTTAAATCACAGCCTCCCTCTGGAGGACATAGCCTTTTCTGGAGGCTGTGCTGATGGGAGCAAAGGCAGCAGTGCCTGGGGCTGGGGAGGGTGGGAAGGGGTTGTCTATTAGAAATTGGGAAGAAATTGGAGGCGAGGGGGATTCTCAGAGAGAAGAGCATTTGGGAATTTTTTTCTGCTATGGATCTGCTGTGTGGTTTAAGGAGAGTCAACTGCCTTCTCTGAACCTCAGTTTCCCCACCTGTAAAATGCAGAAAGTGTTTGGGTCCATCCAAGGGCTGTGATTCAGAAGTGCACAGATAAAAGTCCCTATCTTTGAGGAGTCCATAGTCCAGGAGTCAGCAAACCTTTGGCCCAGGCATTTGGGTTCCAGACCCTATATTTGTAGCCCACGGGATATATATAAAGGGCAGCCAGGATGAGAAGGGGTTGTGCTATTTTATTTAGGGTGCTCCAGGAAGACTTCTCTGAGAATGTGAGCAAAGACCACCCAACCCTGGACATCAGAAAGGTTGGGATTACAGGGGTGACCAGAGAAACCTCACCCTCCTCCTCCAAACCGGGGCTCTAGGAATAAAATTGAGGTTTCTGTTGCAAGCTCCAAGCTGGACTCAGCCCGATGGCCCCCATCCCCTGAGACTCGGCAGTGCCTGGGCCCTATAATCCAGAGGAACCCAGCTAGAAGGGAGCTGAAAGTCTCAGGTCCAAGGGCCTGGACACCCCGAGTCCCAACTCCGGCTCTAAGGCAACAGAAAGTAGCTGGAGTCCCAGGTGACCTTATGTGGGGCCTAGGAAGTGAGAAGCCACAGTGTGAAGGCCACCAGCTTCAGGGACAGGCTCACATTAAAGGGCTGGGACCCTGGAACTTCAGACATGCAGGTGTCTGTGTTGGGTGGGGGCTGTGAAATCCCCATGGTGAAGGGCTCCTGTGTACCATGGGCCACACCCCCACTCCTCCAGCAGCCTGAGTACGGTAAGAACATTCCAGAACTTCACAGTCCTTACCTCGTTCAACTGTCTCAGCAACCCTGCAAGGTTAAAGGTGGAGAAACTCAGGCACAGGAGACTGCTGTGTGACTTGCTCAAAATCACACACCTGGCAACTAGCAGACCTGGCCATCTGAATCCGCAATTTACATGTTCTGTTTCTTAGGAGAAAATGGAGATGAATTCAATTTTTAAAAATCTTATACTTGGGGCTTGTTGTTGTTAAAGCAGTTGCTTATTTAATCTCGTTTTTATTTGAAGGCTTTCTTATTTGCACTTTCAAAACACAAAATCACAGATGCATTTTGGAACAAGTGGCCCAGTGTCATACGAGATGCATGAAAGCAAGTTAGTCCCCTCTTCCCCACTCCGCTGCTCGCGCCCACCTTCCACGCCTTTCTCCAGGCCAAGTACCTCCTCACCCTCAGGCTCCACCTGCCTTCCAGATGATTCTTTGCTTCTTCAGTAAGGAAGTATCTCCTAAGGGCCTACTGGGTGCCAAGCTTTGTAGTGAGCACTGGAAAGCTCACAGTAAAATCCCACCCTCCTGGAGACCATGAAGATAAATGTAAATAAATAAGCATTAGCCGGCAAGTTCCTCAGAGAGAGAAAATTTGGGTCTGTCTTTGTTTACCGATATACCCAAAACACCTAGAGCGAGATTTGCCACAAAGTAGGTGCCCAATAAATATTTGCTGAATGAATGAATTCACTGAGATGGAGAACCCAGAGAATGGAGCCAGTTTAGAAGTTGAAGTTGAGCTTGAGGTATCCAAGGGCCACCCACAGGAGGAGGATGGTAGGGTATCCACAGACATGTCAAAATCTGGAGCTCGGCAAAGAACTGAGCAGAGAGAAGTGTCTGTTTGTCTCAAACTCAGCTGCGCCCCCCCCTCCTCAAGCTGTCCCCTCCCTCATGCCCCCCACCTCCCTTCCCAGGGAACTAAGAGTGGGGCCTGAGAGCCACCCCTCCCTTTGGAGCCCCTCTAGCCCCAGACTGGCCGGCCCTGTCTCCCTCCCTTTTCTAAGCTGCCCCAACAAAAGCTGCCCTTGTAGGAGCCAGGACCATCGTAATTAAAAAGGAAACATAATAAAGCCTCACTCTCAAGCCAAATCCCCATCCCTACAGCGGACTCCGGCCCAGCCCGCCCCACACCGCCCACGAGGACACATGGCCCCTTTGTGAGCCCCAAGCGGGGCCACTCTTGCCCTGCCCCACCCTGTCACCAGCCTCCCTCCCCTCCCTTTCCACACACCCAACCCGATGGCCCTTGCATCCTGGCTAGGACAGCCCAGCCTCCTCTTTTCACAGGTAGGAAGCTGAGACCCAAAGAGACAACGCCTAAAACCAGGCCCACTGCTCCTTCAGCCCAGCATTTGTGTCCAGTGAGTGTCCTCTCTTCTGGGCTCCATGCCCCAGGTCAGGGGACTCAGATGGACAGTCAAGAGTTTGAACCATGGCGCCCTTCTCACCCAGCTGAGCTGAAAAGGACCCCAGCAATTAAGGGCCAACCACTCAGTGAGGCCCAGAGAGGTTTGCTGTGCCCGAGGTCACACAGCAGAGAGGAGAAAGACCAGGAACCAAATTCTAGGTCTCCTGGCTCAGCACAAAACTCTCAGCATGGTGATCTGGGTGATTTGGGCTCCAGGAGTCAGCATGAGAGCTTCGCACTGTAGAAAGGGATGACGGAGGGGTGCCTCCAACCCTCCTCCCGCAACTGTAGTCAAGACCCCTGCAAGGGGGTTTCAGAACTCCCCCGGAGGCAGGGGGCCCTTCCGGAGCTACAGGAAAGACCTCCCCACAGCAACAGCAGTGAGAGGTTCACTGTGAGCCTTTAGTGAAGACAATCCTCTAGTGAAGCCTTTAGTGAAGTTCAACCATTCTGAACTTCCGGAAGCTAAGGAATACCCACCCCCCCCAGGCCCATTTCAGTATCTTCTCCCTAATCTGCCCACCCTAGATTTGGCCCATCTGAGTGCCCTCTGACACTGAGCTCAAAACTTTTGCCCTTTGGCCTTATACCAGGGGTCCACTCCTGTCATTCCGAGGCCCAGCAGGAAACAGCCTATAGCAAAATCGTGGCTCTGGCATCCTGCCTGCTTTCCCTCTTAGGGGTTCTGTTCCTGACCACTGTCTGCCTCACCCTCCTAACTGTCACCTCCAACACCCACATTCTCCCCAGGGTGTCAGGGACACTCCCCCCCCCCCAAACACACACACACAGAGGTGATTGCAGCTGGCACAGCCTCAGAGGGGGCCAGGGAGACACCATGAGCTCCCACCACAATGGCGCAATGTTCAGGGATCTTTGGGGGCTGATACATCACTGCCATGGATGTATGAAGACATCCAAGTGGGTGGGTGTCTGCTTGAGATGTGTCATTGGTGGGTCTGCAGAGAGACAGGCCTACATCTGGGATCACTAGTTAGTTAGTAAAAATAAACCACCACCATTGATTGAACAATTATTCTGAGAGCTCTGTCCGTTTTGCATTTAAGCTTCCCTTCCATTAGGGCAAAACACTCTCATTATTCCCATTTTACATAAAAGAACCTGCCCGAGGTCACGTGGCCAGTGAGTAATAGAGTCTGGATTCAAAGTCAAGTCTGTCTGACCCCCACTCTGCAAGGGGTGTACAAGATGTTTGAGCACTAGCCCATCTGATCCCTGCCGGTGTCATGAATCCTGCCCTTTGTCCTCTGACCCCTTCAGAAATAAGTATGGGCTGGTACAGAGGTATCAGTCACCACTGTTCTAGTTATATTGGCCAATTCTAAAATCCCCAAGAAGGCTGTGCGCATGTAAGAATGAGTGTGAGTGCATGCACATGTGCATACATGTGTGTGTTCAGGAGGTGCTGGCCAGGCCTGTAGATAGGGCCCACCCACAGTCTGCCATTTCCACCTGTCCCCATGGTCCAGCCCCTTTGGCCAAAAGGACTGAAGAAGGGACACCCTGGGCACCCAGGGCAGGTAGCAGTGGCTCCCACTCACTGCTTCGCCCCAGGAGCCAGCTGGAGCGGGCAGGGATTAGATAGATAATGCCTCTTGTAAGAACAAGGGATTGTTGCAAAGGGGAAACGAGAGTGGGGGGCCCGGGGACCAGTTCGGATTTCTCCTGGGGTGAAAACTGAGCCCCCCGGAGGAGGAGCCCTGCCTGCCAGGTCCTAATCCCCATCGTTCTCACCAAAACCCCAAAGAAGAGGCTGTTCACAGGCAGCAGATTCCTGGGATTCATTAATTCGGGATTTGCAGGCGGGACTGCCCAGGATTCCTCCTGCAGGCGGCAGCCTGAGCCGGGCAGGTGAACACTGGTGGCAGGGGGACACCCTGGGAGCCACAAGGAAGGGTGGCCTAACTTCAAGCTTCAGGCCTCTGGGCCAAGGGCTATACCTTGGGCAGCCCAAGGGAGTGGAATCCACCCCTGCCTCGTCTCACCCCAGAGCTGTTTCCCTTTGACCCGTCCTCTGCTACTAAATTTTATTTTCTTCTCTTTATGAGCTATAATTTACACGCGGAAAAATGCACAGGTCTTAAACGTACAGTGTTATGAGCGTTGACAAGTACCTATACCCAGGTAACAACCATGATGAAGACACAGCCCAGTTTCACCCCCTCGAAGGTTCCCGCAGAGCCCCTCCCAGCCAATCCCGCCACCCAGGCGGCCACTGGCTTGCTGTCTGTCTCCACGGCGGCACTTCTTCTCTTCAAACCCCACCGTCTGCACTCTGCTGCTGTTTGTGCTCAGCACAATGTCTGCAGATTCACCCACACAGTCCAATGAGATAGTGGGTTTCTGCGGAAGATTTCACCTGAACAGAGGGTTTGCAAACCAGTTTGCAAATACCAGGTTCTTCCCAGGTCCAAGGATTCTGGGCTTTTATGTGTCCAATCCTACAGATTTGCCTCCTGGATTTTTTCAAATATTCAATACCCTTCTGGTCCCAATCCCAGTCTCCTATCAACCCCTACTTCTGCAACAGCCACCTCTAACCTACACTCCTCATCAGAATCTCCCTTAGGCTTGCTCAGCCCCTGCCTCAGCCCTCCCCTCTCTACTCCAAGTGGCTCTCCAACTGCATACATCACTCTCCATCTAGATTCCTCAATGTCTCCCCATCACCTGCAGGAGAACGTTCAAGCTTCTTTGCCCAGCATTCTAGGCCTTCAGGGTCCAGCCCCTCCCCATCTCTAAACTTCATTCATCAGCATCCCCATCGCACTGTGGGTGCCCACCCACGGAACCACTCTGGGTGGCAAAGGTACTATGTTCTTTTTGCCTCTTTCTCTTTTCCATGCTTCTGTTCATGCTGTTCCCTCTGCCAGAAACACCCCACTCAGGAGCTGTCCAATCCAGCTGAAGCATTGCCATACCAGGAAGCCCACCTTGAATTCCTCACCCTAACTGGGTTAGGTTCCTTCTGTATCCCTACCCTGTCACCCAGTCTTCCATGCCAACCCTGTCTTGGTCTGTACCCTTCGATGACCTTGACTTCCAGCTTCCAGGGACAGTGTCTTGTTCCAATCTGGATCCTAGGACCCAAGCCAGGGTTGGCACATAATAAATCACAGCGAGGTCCTGCTACTGCATCTCCCCTTACCCTCCTCAGCTCTGACCTGGCACACACCTGAGCCCAGAGAAATCGGATTGAGTTGAATTGAATCAGCAATGTGGCATTGGGGCAGAACTGAGACCCAAGGGGGTGGGAAGAGCAAGAAGGAGGGAGACATGTCTGGTCCTCCAAGGACCAGACAAGTCTAGTTTCAAATACTGCCACTATAGTTGCATGATGTGGCAAAGTCATTTTAACTCCATGAGCCTCAGTCTCTTCATCTGTAAAGGGAGCATGCACATCACATCCACTTCACTGTGTGAGGTGTGTGTGTGTGTGTGTGTGGATTTATTGACATTCTGTGTGCAAAAGTCTTGGCATAATGTTCCCTCTGATGGCCACTATCAAGTGGGTGGAGCGAGAGAGAACAGAGGGAAGGCAGGTAAGTATCCAAATGGTAACAGGTGGGGAAGAGAGACAGTTCCCACCCATCTAGAGCCAGCGGCCTCTGCCCACCAGGCTCCAGAATCCCATCAGATACTGAGTCCCTGCTTGCCTAACTGTCCTCCAACCCTGACATTCCTTCCTCCCAACTTGGTGAAGAGGTCGGAGGCTAAAATGACCAAGTCAGGAAGAATCAAGTGGAAAGAAGGGAAAGCATGAATGTTCACAGCAGCATTACTCTTGATAGACAAAACATGGAAACAACCCAAATATCCATCATCAGATGAACAGATAAACAAGATGTGGTGTATGAAAAGGAAAGAAGCATGGATGCTACGGCATGGACGAACCTAGACAACATCCTGCTCAGTGAAACAAGCCAGTCACGAAAGGCCAGATATTATATAATTCCACTGATACAAAATGTCCAGAATGGGCAAATCTATCGAGACGAAAAGTAAATCAGTAGTTGCTTAGGCCTTGGGCAGTGGGGACAAGAGGAGGATAGGCGAGTGGTGGCTAATTGACTGCAGTGATGGTTGTACTACCTGTAAATAGACTTAAAGTCACTAAATTGTCTACTTTAAATAAGTGTATTGTACGGTAAGTAAATTATAGCTCAATAAAGCTGTTTTTAAGACGATCAGGAGAGGGCGGGTGAGAGAGTAGATGTCCAGCTCAAGCAGAAAAGGGGATGGCGGGGCTCAGCAGGAAAGCCAAGCCTAGACTTCATAAGATTTTGTTTGCCCATCAACCATGCGGGGAAGGTTGTCATCCTACCCATTTTACAGAGGAGAAAGCCGAGGCTCCAGAGGTGCTGCCTGCGATCACACAGCTGGGAAGCTGAGATTTAAAATTAGAGATGTGGGCCCTGCCTGGGCCTGCCTGCCTTGCCCCTCCTTGGGCTTCCCCGACACTCCAGGAATGTGCGGCTGGCATCCCCAGCCTGGCATGAGCTGCCCACGATAAGCTGGAGGATAGAGGGCGCGGCCACTGTGCTGGCACCCGCCCCAGGCAGATCCGCACAGGTGTGGGCATCCTGGCTCAGCCCACACCGCTGCTGACAAGCCCTGCACCCCAGGCCAGGGCCCTGTCCCCACCCTGGGCCAGCCCAAGCAGCTGGAAACACCTGCCCCGCCTGATGGGAACCAACCTGGGTGCCCGAGGAGCCCAGGGCCCTGCGGGGGGCATCTGAGGCTGGAGTGGTGGTCATCAGCGAGAGGGGTCCCAGGTGTGTCTCAAGAGGGGACAGAGGCCATGTGTGTGAACATTGGGAGTGCATTTGTGTAAGAGCTTTCCCAAGTCATTCACAGCGTGGGCACTAGAGTGTGTGTGAACACATAAAGGAGAAAACACAGGCATGGGTGAGGCCGGGTGTGCCAGCTCGAGGGTAGGAGTGTATCTGGGTATGTCCTGGGTCTTGAGAAAGGGAGTGGAGGGGACAGAAGTGTGACTGTGGGGACACTGAGTATGAGCACGTGTCAAGGGTGTGAGACAGCAGTGTGCCTGGGAGTCCCAAGGGTGCCCCAAGCATGAGGGGTAACAGGGGACCAGGAAAGAATGAGCATGTGAGTGGGCGTGAGTGTGACCACATGTTGTGCTGAGGATGTGTAAGTGGGGTGTGCTTGCACGTATGCCTTGGGACCTGCACTCTCATGAGGCTCCCCTCATTCTCAAGTGGTGTCACCCTCCAGGGACTGCACCTCCTCTATTTGTTCTCCTCTCCCTCTGACTGCCCTTCGGGTGCCGAGCGTTGGGAGGATAGACAAGCCCCTCCAGGCACACCTACTGCCTCTTACACACTGAGAGAACACATGCCCTGTGGGCCTCAGTTTACACATCTGTTCAATGAGGATAAAATGGCTGAACAGAGGGGTTCATTGGGAGCCCTCTTCCTGCCCTGACTCTGCCCTGGCTACCTGCCTCCAGCCAAAGCCTCAGGAAACTCAGGGTTCCAGCCTTCTCCTAGCCGAGGCAGCTTAGGGAGGTAGAGGCATCTGGGGTCTAGACCGCCTTCCCGAGCAGGCAAGGGCAGGCCCTGTGGAGCTGAGGCTCCCACAATGTGACGCCCAGTACCCCAAGTCTCTGTCCTGATGGGGACAGGTGGAGATCAAGGTTTAGGGTGTGGGCTCATCACCGACGTATATTCACTCAGCAAACCCCTTCTAGGCATCAACTCTGTGCCAGGGCCTGTGCCAAGCACTGAGGATGCCAAAATCAACTGAGTCTCCACCCCTGCCCTCAAGGGGTCTGGAGAGGGAGGGTATGTGTAAATGGAGGTTTTAATCCAAGGCAGTGTATGATGAAATCTCAAAAGCCCAGAGGAGGGCCCAGCCACAGGCTGGGGTGGTCCGCGGAAGGGTTCTTGGAGGAGCCAAGACTCCCGAGTAGCAGTGAGCCAGATGTTTCAGGCTGAGGGAAAAGCCTGAACAAAGGCCTAGTGCCACCTGAGCACCTATCATGAGGTGAAGAATGACAGAACACAAGACTGGAAAGAACTTCGGGCTTGGCACATTAGTCAAGGCCCGAGGTTGGGTACAGCTGTGAAATCAGTCATTGTTAACAACTGTCATTCTCACCCTGTTTTAACAGAGGTCTCATGATTTGCAAAGTGCTTTCATGTCTAAGATCTTGCAATCTTGTGATAGAAGTGGAATAAAAAGCCCGCTCATCCCTTTTCGCTTTGGCCACTAAGAAACTCAAGGGCTAAATTGAGCACCTGTTTACAATACAAAGACACCTCTTGTATTTCGACACCTCTGATATCTCCTTTCTCTCTTTTACTTTGTTTCCCTGGAAATCTTTTGGGAAGTAAAGGGATGAAGGAGACAAATCAACCATCACCTAGTGGTATATTTTACTAAGGTCAAGGAAGGGTGTGTGTATGCCCAGCTACATGTATGATGACCTTCCATATGAGTGTGTGTGTGCTCGGGTCCATGCGGAACTGTGTGTGTGTATGTGTGTGTACTCAAACATGTTATGTGCAGGAGGGCCTGCCAGGAGCTGCGCAAAGGTGAATGAGTATATGCAGGTGCAACAGTGTCTGTGGGCCTGGTGGGGTCAGGGGACCCATACCCTGACCCCACCAGGCACCCATTTTCCCAGTGTTCTCCTCCACCATCCTGTCTAGCAGATACTCTTTCTAATCTCTGCTGACACACTGCCAGCTCCAAGGTAACCAGAGGTCTAAGAAAGGGGGTGTCACATACCCCAAATCCCACGACAAGGCCAGAATCTGAGTCTCTGGAGCCCTCGTTTGGGGCTGTACCACCCTTTACCCACAGAATAAGCCTTTCCCCACTGTGTGACCAGGGACATGTCTCTTAACCTCTCTGAGCCCCTGCTCTAAACTGGCTTCTACATTGGCTGGAAGCCATTTAAAGAGCTTAGAGAAGGAGCTTGTTAAATGCTGGTGGATTTTAAACTCTGAAGACACCCTCCCTCCATTTCTCCTCTGAAACAACTTCCAGCTCCACAGCTGTAAAAAGGTGACTGCAATCTAGTGTGGAAAGAGCCCTGGCTAAGGGGCTGCATGACCTCGGCAGTGGCTCCCCTGCTCTGTGCCTCAGTTTCCTCATCTACAAAATGGGAAGGAGAGTGCTTTCTGTGTGCGTGCACTTCCTTCCTGAACTTTGCACAGATGAAACTCACTCTATTCTCCCCGAAACAATGGAGAAAGCTGTCGCTGTGTTCGCTTATTACAGATGAGGAAGCTGAAGCTCAGAGAGGTGAAGTCACTTGCCCAGGCCACAAAACTCCAGGACCGAGTAAACTCACAGCCCACAACCTTACACCACCCCTCAGAGTGGAAGGTCTCCTGCACATAGCAGGGGCTCCCTAAGAGTCGGAGACCTCTTGGCCCCCACATCCAAGAACCTCAGATAGGGGGGCATTGGCCACATAGGAGCTTGAGTCCCACCCTGGGAGCCTCTGGGCTGGGTGCCATGTGAGCAGGGCCCCATTAGGGCCATGTCCGCCGCGTGTGGCGCAAAGCAATTACACGGCCTAATGGGGAGAAGGTGCCAAAAACACATGTATTTACAAACCAGCCGCCACCCAGCCAAACTGCAGCCCAGAATGGTTGCGAAATGCAGCCTGGCAGGCGGGCCTCAGAGGTGGATCCTGGGCTGGTGCTGGAGCCCAGACTGGCACCATCTGAGCCAAGAGCAGAGCAGGGCTGCGACAGGCCAGCAGATGACACTCCGAGGGCTGTCCCACAGGCAGGGCCAGGCAGAGCCATGCCATCCCCATGCTCTCAGGGTCCTTTGCCCCTTAGTTTCCCAGCTGGGAGGCCAGAGGCAGAGCTGGGTCCAAAGAAATCTTTAGGCCACCTTTGATGCTGCTTCTGCCTCCATCTCTTCAAATGTCAAGTCCAGCCTCCTTTTTGGGGAGAAGAGGACAAGGGAAAGGCCAGGACTTAAAACATCCCCAACCGACTTCACCAGACACCCTTACACCAGGATCGCTTCTGGCTCTGCCGCGTGTTGTATGACTGAGCCATTGACTTCACCTCCCTCTGCTTCGGTTTCCACAACTGTAAAATGGGGTAATGACAGTGCCAACCTCATGGCATTGTTGTGAACATGAGATGACATCGTGTGTGTAGGGCCTGACTACAGTATAGTCTGGCATGCAGCAGTATCTCGCTACATGTGGTGTGCCAGTAAATTAACAACAGGCTCTGGGCGGGAAGAGGCCCTGGTGTGTAGCACTAGCCAATTTCCCAGTGTAAATACCCTCACCACGACCAATTCCAGGCAACCAACATGACGCCCTGGACACAAAGCTGGCCTGAGATGCAAAATAGCACACCATTATGTACTATTTCCACCATATGGATAGAATGAAAGCAAACAATAGTGCAATGGATAGTTCAGAGAATAGATAATACTAAAATAATTAGGATCTCACTGAATCCTCATGATTTTGTGAGGTAGAAGTTTGTAGTCCCATTCTTCAGATGAGGAAACTGAGGCTTGGCAAGTCTGTTGGTTGAATGGTGACCTTCCTGGGTGGGGACAGATCATGCTCAGGAACTGCCTTCCACAGAGACCAGGCAGGTGGATGCCTTCCTGGCATGGTTTGAAAACATTCCACTTTCCTACTTGCATTTTCTCCTCTTATGTCCTTGATTCAAGCATTGGAGCTCCGTCCTCTGGGTTAAGCATTGCCCAGTGCGGGCAAAGACCCACATGGGAAGCTGGCAGAGAACCATGGGGTGGACCAGGAGAGCCGGGCAGATGCTGGATGGGACTGAAGTAGCCAGTGGAACCCTGGGACCTACTGCCAAGACCTGGGAGCAGAGCTGGAGAGGAGGGCTGTGCACAGGGAGGTGCTGACCCACCTGCCAGCCTAGGGGAGAAGCTTCTGGAGGAATGTAAGCTATGAGGGAGGAGGGGACAGGCAGGCCCAGGCAGTCACAACCCCCTGGGGAAAGTGGTGGGGGAGGAGGTAAAAAGCCAGAGAAGACCCTGGCAGGGCCCTTGGCCTTCACGGTTGCCCTGGAAGAAAACATCCCCAGACTCATCCATCATGAGGGCTGGGAACCCTGGAGGGCCCTGATGGGAGGGGTGCACCCAGAGGGCCCAGGGCTGCCCGGCAAAGGTAGATCTGCCCTACCCAGGCCCTCCCTACCACCTAAGGTAGGAGGTGGCACCAGAAAGCCAGAGGGGTGTGGCAGACAGAACTGGATTCAAACCCAGCCCAATCACTTCTTGAATGTGTGACCTCAAGCATGGCACCTCCCAGCCTCAATTTCCTTTTCTGTAACCCTCTCTCTCAAGAGTCATGATGAAATACACAGGAAATATCCAAAGTGCCTGGCCCATCGCAGACAATAATCGCAATCACAATAATAATTACAGCAGTCAGTATCTATAGAGAGCTTACCATGCTGGGAGGGTCACTTGAGTCCACAGCTTCAGAGTGACCCTTGGAGGCCATATACTGATAACTGCATTGAATAAGAGAGAAAATTTAAGCACAGAGGTTAAGTGGTATCCCAGGGTCATACATCCCAGCAACTGAGTAACTAGAAGTACAACCCTGATCCATGCCCTGTGCCCCCTTTGGACAGCAGGCTCCCCAAGGACAGAGACATGCCCCATTTCTGAGTCCTCAACCCTGAGCATAGGGGATAGTAGACAGCAGAGCTCAATGACTGTGAAATGAACACAAGTACTCCTAAATGTGATCCCTTAGGGCCCCATATTATTAGGCACCTTCCCCAGGGATCCCCAAAACTTAAAACCAAGTTGGTTTGGGACTCCCACCCAGCAATTGGGCCTCCCTTTGCCAACACGAACCCAGCCTTTTGCCCCTAAATCCAGCCTTGGCACCAAACTACTGTGCAATCTCAGGCAGGTCTCATCCCTCTCTGTGCTTTGCCAGTGGGTAATGGGATGGAGCATTCAGATGGGGCAGGAACTCCAGGGGGGCTGCAGTTGGAGAAGGAGCCAGAGGACGAAGGGCAATCCTGCCTGGCAGAAACTTGGGCCTGAGCAGTGTATCACTCCCAACATGACCTGGCAGTTTCTAAATCATCTTTACAAAACACAGAGATGACCCACAAGTGCCCTGCTCCAGCCCTTGGGGGACAAGGGGAAGCTGGCTGAGTAAAGACAGTCCATGGGAGGGGGAGGAAAAGACTTCAGGGAGTAGGAATGAGCAGGGAGTGACAGAGTTCCCCCCACCGCCACCAGGCCCAAGCCCACATGCAACATGCATGCGCGCGCGCGCACACACACACACACACACACACACACACACACACACTCAAAAGGGCCCGAAGAGGCCCTTCTAATGTCCACCAAGCCAATCCCTCCTTTCTGTAGTCCTTCTAGGAGTTGGGACCCCAGGGGCCCTCGTGCTGTGCATCTTGCAGCCTTGAGGATCCTCACAAACCTCTTAAATGCTGCCAAAGGTTGGGGTAGGGGTGGAGGGCTCCAAGAGACAGAATAGTCTCTGGCTTTTACAGGACCAAATCCACTGTTACCTGCTTTCTGTGTTTAAATCTGAGGTGTGGTTTCATTTGGAGAAAGAAATCTGTGTCCCAAATTCTGTGAAAGGCACAGGCCGGGCTATTAAGAGTCTCTCTGGGCAAGAAAAAAGACCAGTTTAATAATTCAATAATACTGGTTTATAATGAGCACCTCCAGGCCTTAAAATGCACACACAGAATTTTAATCTTTTTATTCCTCTCCACTTATTCATGGAGCATCAATGAGTTGGGAACAAGGCACATGGCACTCTGTACATTTTGTCCCATTTCCAACTTTTGTCCCATCCTCCCTGCAGGGTAGGTATGTATTTCTCTCCATTTACTGATGAGGAACTTTAACAGCTCAGAAAGGTGATATAACTTACCCAGGGTCACAGCAAAAAAGAATCAAAGCCAAGACCAGAGCCAGGTGTGCTCCTTCAAACTTGTACTCAATCTACCGGGTGACAGTCTGTGGCCTTTAGCAGGTTACATGTGCTCCCTGCACCCTCTGTCATGTGTATACGGCATGGGCTCTAGAACCATGGCCCTTTGAGAGGGAAAGAGCCGTTCAGCCCATCTGGGTCTGTGTGATGGTAACAGTGGTGGTGACGAAGGCGGGCAAATTCTCAGTGCAGCCAGGGCCCAGAACGGCTGTGCCAGGTGTGCCGTAACCGGGAAAGAAACTGGAACTCAAATCCAGGGGACTTGGACTCATTCCTGCACTGACTCTCACCAGCTATGTGGCCTCAGGCAGGACACTTCCCTTCTCTGAGCCTCAGTTTCCTCAAGTGTGCAGGGAGTCAGAATGTCCACCTCTCAGCATTGACACAAGGGTTCAGGGGGACCCACCATGCAGATTGCCTGGCATCTAGGACGTACTCAGTGATGACCTTCTGTTCCACCGGCTCTCCAGAATGTAAGCCCAGGACAACCTTTGTCTAAGCAAGTGGGCTCTGTGGGCACCAAGATAACAGAGCAGGAACCTGGTGCCAGTAGCATCCATGGCACTGCTCAGCTTCTCAGGGCTGCCCAGCAAAGACCCAGTGGATGTCTTCAGACTAGGCCAAGCCCACGTCCCCATCAGCTGGCCTGGTGGAGGAGCCAGGCACAGAGTCCTCCCTGGCATTGGGACAGGACAGCAGGGACTCTAGGGTTACAAGCAACCAGTCTGTGAATTGAACTTCCTGAGGGACTTCCTGGAATTACAGTGGCACTGGCTTTCTGGGAGCCTCCAAGGAGCTGGAGAACCATGAACCCAGACATCCCAGAGTGAGAGAGCTGTTGACCACAAGAGCCAGCCTGCCCACTCTCACTCTGTCTGGTCACCACACAGCAAGTGCCAGAAATACAGCCCCTTTGGAGAAAGGTGGCAACTGGAATGAGCCTAGCCAGTCATCTTTGGAACGCCAGGGCCCGAGCCTGTGCCAAGCACCCAGAAGGACTCAGGGGATGGTGGATGGATAAATGGATGGGTGGATGGATGGGTGGATGGACAGATGGATGGACAGATGGATGGGCGGATGGATGGTTGGATAATGGATGGATAATAGATAGATGCAGAGATGGATGCATGCATGGACAGATAGACAGACAGATGGATTTAGATTCGGAAAAGCCAAGTTGTGAACACTTCTGCAGCAGAGGCTGCTGGTGCCCCACCTGTGGTCCCTTGGCATTCACCATCCCGTGAGTTTCTCATACAAACACCTGTGACTCTGCCTCCCCAGCCACAGGAATATACTAGGGCAGAAGGGCCTGGAACAGCCTCCAGTCAGGCAGATAGGAGTGGTAAGACACATACCACAGCCTCTACACCCCCCTCACCCCTTAGAGCGACAACTCTGAGGCCTATTCTACATGCTTCCAGAGTCCCCAGTGGGACTGATCCCCCATTGACCACAGTGCCCACCTGCTTTCTGACATACCCTCTGTTGGCTCCTTTCCCTTTCTCTCTCACTTCCCGACTTCTCTACCTGTACATCCAGAAATCACCTCTCAGGTAAGCTGCCCTTGAATTCTTGACTCAAAGTCTGCCTTTGGGAGACCCAACATATAAGACAACTGCCTTTGGGAGACCCAACATATAAGACAACTGCTTGCCTGTTCTAGAATCTTGGACAAGTTATTCCACTTCCTATGCCTCAGTTTCCTGATTGGTAAAATGGGAATAATTATTTAACATTCACAATGAACCCATGTGATTGGCATGTGCCCCGCCCCATCCTGGGTGCTAAGAGCACAGAGAGAAGAGCAGCCACAATCCCTCCCTGGAGGGACTCATCACAGACAGTGAAGATCGTGGGCGCAAGGCCAGGCCATAGGGTTGAAAGACTTAGAATCAAATCCTAGCTCTACATATCCTCACTGTGTGCTCCTGTGCAAGCTACATTCAAAATTATATATATATATGTGACTCAGTTTACCTTTATGTCCCATACAACGATAACAGAACCCATCTCATGAGGGTCTTGTGGAAAGAAAGTGAGATCGTGCAAGAGAGTGGCCAGCACAAGCCCTGACACACAGTGCTCAGCAAAGGGAAGGCAGGTCATTGTTATTGTCACAAGAGAAGTGCACAAAGCAAAGCAAAATGTAAGATTGTGTAACTGACAGTGAAACAGAGAGAAGGAGTTGGTGGCCTGGGAGTTCAAAGAAAAATCAGGCAGTCCAGGAATGAGGCTGAGATAAGGAAAACCTCTCAGACCACGAGCTGGCCCACCAAGAGGGCTCCATGAGCCCTGAGGAAGACAAGGTAAGGCCCTTTAATGTCAGCCCTCCCACATCTATCCTGCCTCCCTTCCCACCAGCCCCACCCGACGACTCATGCCCCCATCACTTTCCCAAAGGCCACTTGGATTCCCCGGCCTTGCGCATGCTATTTCCTCTGCAAGTGTGCCCTTCCCTCTCCCTAGAGCTGAAAGAAGGCTTTGTGAGTTCCCCCTGTGAACAGACAGAGGGTGCTGGACCAGCTGAAACATGCCCCCCATGGAGCTTGGTAAAAATGCAGATTCTTAGGCCCTGCCCCCTCAGATTCTGCTTCAGTAGGTCTGAGATGGGGCACATCCAGGTTGGAGAATCACTTTAGTCCATAGCACACTCTCTATTACATATGGAGAAACTGAGGCCCAAAGAGCTGACACGTGGGGCTCAGGGTGACACAGCAAAGTGCCCAGATTCTAATTCCCAGCGCTGTGCTCACCAAGCCTCTCTCCCCTTCCAAACAACACCTGCCTGGCGGGGGCATCAGGGCAGCCCCTCTGGGGTCCTGCTTCTGGAGGCACACCTGTCAGCCCCCCACCCCAGTCTAAGGGGATGCAGAGCTCTGTGAGGGGCTGCCATGTGCGTAGTGCCAAGACATCTCCCAGAGGCTCTGCCAGTTTTGGCAGGTGGCAAGGCCAGGGCGTGGGGGCAGAGAGGGCCCAGCCTTGAGTATTTAAATATTTGCTTTCTTACAGACTGGCATTCTTTGGAATATTAGCCAATTTGTATAGAATTAGTCAGTGCTTGGCCCCCCAGCTGCCGCAGGAGGATTCCGGGGAGGAGGAATGTACATGCAGCTTCTCCTGATGTGGACGCTCTGGCAAGTCCCAGCACAGGATCCACCTGCCTGCCCTGCCGGGACAGGGAGGGGAGTGGCAGCTGGGTGGGCGGGGATCCCAGACACACCCCAGGCAGCCGGTGCCCCATACAAATCATGAGCTGCAGCCACCAGAAACCTTCTCTGGAGTAGTAGGGGTGAGGCCACTGCCTTTTCCTTCACATATGTGCACACATGCCCTGGCTGAACGAGCTCAGAGCCAGCCCTGTCCCTGGGTCTATGTCCCCATGGACCAGTCTAGGGAATACTGAGGAGGGACACAGGAAGAGCTGTCAAACTGTCTTGCCGAAGTTCTAGAAAAAGTCCCAGAGGTTATACGTGAGCTAAATTCAAATCCCAGCTCTGCCTCTTAACTTGCTACATGGACTTGGACAAGACACTTCACCTCTCTCACACTCACTTTCTCCACTTGTAAAATGGAAATTATAAAAGTGCCTACCTGCAGTCATGTAAGCGAATGTGCTTTTGGACACCATGAAGGGATGTTTATGTGCTACAAGTCAAAGCAGTGTTACCTGGAATTTGACAAACAAGCCATGCTCCCCGTCTCTCGTGTGTGTGTGTGTGTGTGTGTGTGTGTGTGTGTGTGTGTGTGTGTGTGTGTTGATTCAATCAATGAGCACTAAGTGAGCACCTGTTGGGAAGCTCTGAGGAAGTTATTCTTGCTTCCTGGGCCTTGATATCTCCACTTGTAAAATGGGCAGGTTAAAACACAGCCTCTGACATTCCTTCCATAGCTATCATGCCCTGCATCTACCACAATCATTCATGTAAAATTCTTTTTCTGCTAAGAAAAAAGATGAAAAGAAAAGAGTTCTTGAGAGGGCAATGTACAAGCAAAAGGAATGCATATCTAAGAGTGAAAGTTCAGGTGCTAAGAATTTCAGTGTATGACTAACAGTGAAATCCAAGGCCAGCGAGGATTCTTTTCCTGAATGCCTACCCTCTATCATAGAAACCATCATCACTAGATGGGGTAAACTACCATTTATGGGCTGCATGGCATTGGTCAATATATTAAAGCTCTATGTCCCTTGTCTCCTCATCTATAAAAATGAAGTAAAAATACTGATTTTATGGGGCAGCTTCAAGTGTGAAGGGAGATATATGGTTATGATAATTAAATTGAGCAAGGTCACTCCCTTCCCAGGTTTTTTCCTTGCTCTTCCTCAGGTAACTCTGCTCTGTCACATTCATTCATTCTTTCACTCAGCATACATGCACTGAGAACCCACTATGCACTGGGCACTACTCTGGCTGGGGAGCATGGCTAGAAGTACAGTAGGTGGGGCCCCTGCCCTCAAGGGTCTCAGATTCCAGTGGAAGGAGACAGACCAAGAAAAAGCAACGAATAAGACCGAGACATGGAGTAATATGACAGAGTGTGACTATGGAGCCTCTGAGAAGGTCCCGTGGGGGAGGTGATGTTTGAGTTGAGCCCTGAGCTACAACCAAGAGCGGCCATGCAAGGATCAGGGGAGAAACTTTCCAAGCAGAGGGAAAGTCTGTGCAAAGGCCCTGGTGAGTTTTAGGAACAGAAAGACCCGAGTGGCTGGAGCTTGTTGAGTGAGTGATAAGGTTAAAGAGGAAGTTCACGTTGGGCCTTTGAGGCCATTAACTCTCCGGGCAGGTCTCTATTCTTTCCAGCATCCTTTTACTCATTTCCCTGAGGGCACGACAAGTCCCAGGACCCAGCAGGCAGAGGCCAGTCTCCTTAGAGGAAGCAGGCCAGACACTAGAATTCTCATGTGACCATTTCAACTTTTCTTGAATTTATGAAAGCTGTTGAGACTTTTTCCCCAAAGGTGACAAGCACTATCCAGGGAGGGGCGAGATTCGGATGAGTTCCCTCCTAGGAGCAAGGATGCTGTGGGCAGGAATGCAGGCCCCTCTGGGAACCTTTCAGGCCAAAGTCAAATCTTGAAAAGGCTCAGCCCCACGGGTGGGGATTAGACAGGCTACAGGGAAGGGCTGGGATTATGGCAAATCCTTCAGACACAAAGCCAGGCAGGGCTCTCCCTGCCCTCACTGCTGCCCCGGAAAGCCCCTCAGCTGACCCCAACCTCAGTCGGGGGGCTGAGACTTTGTCCCTTCCTGTCCATCAGCATAAGGGGCCATGGAGGTGAGCCCCTAGGCGAAAGCCCTGGGGAGTGGGAAGTCCCAACACGGCCACCCCAACCCTATTTCTCCCCACCCCAAGACCAGAATGCTAGCCCTCCCCTATCCAGCCTTGCCAGAAGTTTCTGTGCTTATAGCCTCTAAACCAGCGTACATCCTACAGCCAGATGTGATGCTCAGTGTGTCCCACTCCACCCACTGGTAGCAGGGTTCTGTTTCGTTTTATTTTTTATTGAGGTCTAATACACAAAAATGTATATAAATCATAAATGTGCAGCGAGATTTCACAAACTATATCTCAGATGGAGGAATCTAAGCAGCACTCAGGAAATACCTCCCCAACCCCTCTAGATCATTCCACCACCCCTGCCCAAGGGTAACTGTTCTCTTGACCTCTATCACTACAGATTAGCTTTGCCCATTTTTGTACTTTATAGAAATGGGGTCACACGGTCTGTGTTATCTTTGGTCTGGCTTCTCTCACTCGACATGTCTGTGAGAATCACCCATGTTGATGCCGGAGGTGATAGCTGATTCCTTCCCATTGCTCTATTGTATTCCAGCATTAGAATAACCAAAATCTGCTGTCAATGGCTGTTGGAGCTTTTCCCACCAAAATGAATAGATTAGTTTTCTACTGCTGCATCCCAACTGATCCCAAACTTAGCAGCTCAAAACAACAACCATCCTGTGTTATCTCCCCGTTTGCGTGGGTCAGGAACATAAAAGCAGCTGAGCTGAGAGGTTCTGGCTCAAGGTCTCTCACCAGGTTGCAGTCTGGATGTCATGAAGTCTTGACTGGGGCCGAGATTCGCTTCCAGGATGGCTCCCTCACAGGGCTGTTGGCAGGAGGCCTCGGTTCCTCACCAGGTGACGGGCCTCCGTCTCCATAGGACTGCTTGTGTATCCTCATGACGTGGCAGCTGCTTCCTCTAGAGTGAGTGATGCAGAAGAGAGCCAAGAGGAAGCTGCAATGCCTTTATGACCTAATCTTGGAAGTCACACACTTCTACCATATTCTATTCATTAGACGCCCATCCCTATGTCCACGCACAAGGGAGAAATATCAAAGAACTTATAAGCGTATCTTAAAACCATCACAACAAGCAGCAGTTCCTTTTTGCATCAAGTTCAATCTCCTTGGTCCTAGGGAATGAGGCCAACATTCCCCCCCCCCCATTCCCCTCCTATCTCCCTCTGCTCAGAAGATGCAGTCAGATCCAGATTCTAGTCTTGACTTGGTCAAAAGCCTCTCAGAGCCCCAAGTTCCTCCTATGAAAAATAAGAATAACTATAGTGCCCATTCAGTAGGTTGCTATATTATCAAGCATTTACTGTACACCGATTTCATTTAAGCCTCACCACAACCTTGCAAGGAAGATCCTGCATTGTTGCCATTTTGTAGATGAAGAAAATAAACCCCTAGAGGTAGAGTCACGTGCCCGAGGTCACTTGGCAGAGCCAGTATTTGAATCCAGATCTTTCTGACTGTGCTGGGAGAGTGCTTGTGAGGGACTGGGTGCCTCAGCCAATGCAGTCAGGAGCCTTTGCACACCTCCACATCTACGCCCCCTGGAGCTCAGAGACTGCAGTGGGGTCCAGCGTTACCTCCCCTCCAGGTCTTCTGGTGACTTGGCCGGGACCCCCAAGGCCCTGGACATGATTGACCCAGCCTTACCCTACCTAGCCTCTGGGGCTCTCTCTGCCCATGAGCCCCCCACCCTCAGGTTCCTGGGCCCCAGGTTCTTCTTCTTTTCTTCTTTCACTCTGAGCCAAGCAGGTTAAAAACACGCCAAAAATGAGCCCCCTCTCGCTTTAGTGCACTCACATAATGTGTGGCAAAGGAGGCTGCATTAATCGCTCGGGACCCACATTTTTCAGTGACATTAATCTCTAGCCGGAAAAGCCTCTCCGGACGGTTCTTTTCAGTCTGAAGGCACTTAACGTTGGCCAGGGGAGCAGAAGGGGCCCGCCTGGAATTCCTCTCTCACTCCCAAACACCACACCCACCAACCCAGCCCGGCCAGCTTCCCTGGTTATGGCAGGATGGGTGAGATGCCTGCAGGGGATGTGGGGGGACAGAGGGAGGGTGGGTGGTGAGTGAGCTGTGGGTGTGCCATGGTGCGGATACATGAAGGTGAGAAAGGCTGAGTTTCAGCCATTGCTTGATCTACGAGCGGAGTATCTACATTCACACCCCCATGTCTGCTCACTCAGAGAAGTGCATCAGTGTTTGTGTATACCAGGATGTGCACACTGGTGACAGACACCTGTGTGTGCATGTATGTGCCTTGTGTGTGTTTGTGATTGAAAGTGTGTGCATGAGCATTAGTCAAGGGTGATCATGGGTGTGATATATACCTATTAAAGAATTTATGTTCAAGAAAAACTGTACTTCTGCCCCTGAGTCGAGCTGTGCGTGCCACACTTTAAGTGTATGTGTGATTTCTGTGTGCATGCGTTGTCGTGAGCAAGACTGCAAGCATGTGTTTGCTGAAGCACACCAGTGAATGCGAGCTGACGAGGGCACGTCTGACTCTGAGTATGCACAATGTGTGTAAGGTAGTGGTCGGTTCTGGGGTCGATCAGCAGGGACTGGTGCCCCTCACAGATGCACACAATGCATTTTGACAGACATAGCTGGAGCACTAAATACGTGCCGGTGCTGCGTCAGGCACTGAGGAGAAAGCGATCAACAAGGGTGCTGTGTGCCGGAGCCCATCTGAACCCATTCATAGGAGCTGATCGCATAGCTCTTCCCAACTCCACATTCAGCAACTGACATAGGTAGCTTGAAATCGACCGTGGTGGAAGTATTTCCACCATGGAAATTGGCAAATGCCAAATGCCTTTCTTTATCCAGAGAGCCTGTTGTTAAACTTTACTAGCACACCACTAAAGACACAGTTCATCCCCAATCTAATAGGATCTTATTCTTGTACATGATGAGCATATTTATGTGTGTACCTATGTAGCACAAAGCAGCTCTGAAATTGTGTGAAAGCAGCGTGTAAGATTAACAAACAGATTCGAAGAAGACAGAGAAAGAGGCAGATTGAGGAAGCCTCAAAGGCATGAGTTTTACAACACTTTAAACATTGAGCCCTTCCTATCCTAAGGACTGTGAAATTCTCCAAACATAAAAACAACTGCCACGGGGAAAACTTAAACTCATAGGCATGAAAACAGCCACGATCCTCTCTCAACACTGTCAAACCAAACCAGTAGGGTCACTTGGCTATTAAATGGTGGCACTGGGTCCTGAACCCCAGTAGTTGGCTCCAGAGTTCACGCTCTCAGCTATGGTGGCTAGAAGTGAGTATAAAAAACAGAGACGGCATGGCCAGAGGGGTAGGAGGAAAATTGGAGTGTGCTGGGTCACCAAAGCCAAGCAGAGTAGGAGTTTTGAAAAGCAAATGACCTTCAAGACCTGAAAGAGAGGTCCCTTTTCCCCCATTTTACATGGGAGGACACAGAGACTCTAAGAAGTCAGTGTCGCATAGCTAAGCCAGATTCAAACCCAATAGGATCTGATGTCAGGATACCCAGAAGAGGGCTGGGGCAAGAAGGAGGATGCCAGATGCTTCCTCTTAGCTTCCCAAAGCCCCGAACCACAGGCCCAAGCTCTCTGGCCATTTCTGATCTCAGTTACAGGCTAGTCACACTGACCACAACCCACAGCCAGTCAGGACCCAGCCTCAGGAGGCCTCTTTGGGAACATCAGTCCCAGCCAGCTCCCAGGGAACCGAGCACCAAGGGAGGCAGGTGGCACTGGGGAGAGGTTACTGAGACGCCATCCCATGGTAGCCCCACTCCCCATGGCTGCCATTGATCTACCTGATGGGATGACATCAAGAGATGTTTTTAATAAGACGACAGGAGGCCTTGGGAGCTGACCTAGCCAACCCAGTGCCAGGCAATTAATGACCCAGTTAAGAAGTCACAGCCATGGGTAACCGAATCCTGGAGAGCTGTTAGGCACACCCTGCCTTTCATCTCTGCCCGTGGCTGCTCTGCGTGGGCTCTCCGTGCATCTTCATTAACTCCCAGCCCCAGGGAACCAGACCAGAGTTGGGGGCGCCTGTGTATTTGTGTGTGGACCCCTCTGAGTGTGTAGAGTATACAGGGGTATTGATGCACAT
Organism: Rousettus aegyptiacus; assembly: GCF_014176215.1. Taxonomy (NCBI): domain Eukaryota; kingdom Metazoa; phylum Chordata; class Mammalia; order Chiroptera; family Pteropodidae; genus Rousettus; species Rousettus aegyptiacus. The sequence goes on along the minus strand of NW_023416284.1, from coordinate 13,333,213 downwards.
GTGTATGCATGCACAGGTGTGTGTGTGTGTGTGTGTGTGTGTGTGTTGCTGCATGTGTGGGCATGGTTCCCTGTCCACATGTGTGTGAGACAGGCCAGAGCACTGGCTTCAGAATCATACAGATCTGGGTTCAGGCTCCACCTCTTTCTAACTGGGTCACCCTGGGCAAGTTATTTAACTTCTATGAGCCTCCATTTCTTCCTCTGTAAACTGAAGATCATAATAGTACAGTAACTACTGCACATACTTGAGGGGATCAAGTAACTATTCATTTAGAAGTGTCTGGAACTTAGTACATGTTTGATAAACATAAGTTCTTATTCGTATTACACATAGATGGGTGTTTACATCTGAGTGGTAGGCAGAATTCTAAGAATGATCTCTAATAACCCTGTATAATCCACCTCTCTTTGGGTATGGCCAGAGTCTGTGACTATGATAAGAGATGTTTTATCATATGGCAAAAAGGAGATTATCCAAGTGGCCAAATCTAATTACATGAGCCCTTTAAAAGCAGAGTTTTCAAAAAATAAAAATAATAAACAAACAAACAAACAAATAAAAGCAGAGTGTTCACGAGCTGCTGGGCAGAAGTCAGAGCAATTTGAAGTATAAGAGGGTTGACACAAATGAGCAAATTTCTCTGCTGCTGAGTTGGAAGGGGTCACACATGAGTAGCTGCTAGGAGCTAAGAGTGCCCCCCTCCAACAGCCAGCGAGAAGATGAGGATCTCAGCCCTATAGCTGCAACGAACTGATTTCAGCCAATAACTTGATGAGCATAGAAGTGGATGCTCTCAAGAGCCTCTAGATAGAAGCCCAGCCCAGCTGACACCTTGCTTTGTGAGACTTGAGCAGAGAAACCAGCTAAGCCTATCCTGACCTCTGAGCGCTCAGATCAAGGCACCATTAGTAAGGTTTTGCCAGCTCTGGGAGCACCCAAGAGACTTTCAGGGGCCCTAGCAACACACAGTGATACATACATGTCTGCTTTGGGTTCTGAAGGACACATGCTCTAGCTTCCAGGCCAAAGTAGCCATGAACAGAGGGGACAAAAAGTGAGGTCTAGAGCAGGCTGAGACATACTTTGGCTGAGATCTGCTCAGGGGACTCTAGCAACTTACTTACCTTCTCTGAGTCTCAGTTTCCTCATCTGAACAATGGGACACCAGGCCTGGGACCACCCTCATCGCAAGGATAACTTGATCAAACAGATAGTGCAAAAGCATTTTGGTGGGTTAGAAGGTTGTCCAGCAGCAGGAGAGGTAGTGGCCTGTCCCCTGGGTAAACTTCAGTCTCAGACCTGCAGCCTCACCTTAACTTACACCAGGGCACACATGGGAGAGGCCTGGGCCTCACCCTGGCCAGCTCCCCGTCCCAGACCCTTCTTGTCCACTCAGTTCCATGGCTGACATTCAACCTCTCAAAATCTCTTCAGTCATTTCCTCCTCTCTAACCCCACTGCCACTGCCTGCGGTCCAGTGCTTGAATCTTGCCTGGATAACCACACAGCCTCCTCCTAGCATCCCTGCCTCGAGCCTCACTCCTCTGCTCACAGCCCATCCAGGGCTCCTATTTTTCTAGAGGTAAAATCTAAACTCTGCTATGAAGATTAAGAATCGTTTTCACTTTTGCCAAAACAACAAAAATATTTTCATTTTTATTTCCCTGATACTAGGAAACCTGAGCCGCTTTTACTAGCTTTTGGTATATGCACCCAGATTTATTCTAGGAAATATTAGCAAATATGTATACATGTTTTTTTACACAGGTAACAGCATATCACATATCATTTTTTGTCAGTTAACAATATATCTTGGCAATTGTCTGTCTGGTATATTAAGAGTTGCTTCCTTTCCTGTTCATGGCTGTATAATGTTCCACTGGAGCAGAATATATAACCCCTCTTCTCCTGGTAGACTCAGGCTGTGTCCTATCTCTTGCTATCACAAACAATGTGTCACTGAAATGTCACCTCACATACATGTGAGTTTATTACTGGGAAAAGCTCCTTGAAATAAGATTATTGGGTCAAAAGCAAACATATTACTAAGTTGCTTTCTGTGGAGGTTGTAAAAATTTGATTTTCTATCAGCATTTTATTGGCATTCCTGTTTCCCTACACACTCACTAACCCAGAGATTTATACAATTTCAAAATTTTTATCTGATAAGTGAAAAATGGTATCACATTATAGTTTTACTACGCAGTTTTCTTATTTTGAGCTGGGTAAGTCTTTTTTAGTCTCTGTCATTTCTTCCCCTTCTCTGTGAGTGGTCTGTTCATATATTTCATCTATTTCTCTATTGAGTTGTCAGCTCTTTATTGTTGATTTATAAGAGCTCTTTGTATATTGAAGGACATTAGCCCTGGAAAAACTTAAATGATTTAAATTACTTAAATGATTCTTTAAATATTTGGTAGAATTCCTTTGTAAAACCATCTATGCCTAGTGATTTTTTTTTTTAGGAGTAACTATTTCTTATATGGTTATTGATCTGTTTAGATTTTAGTACCTATATGTGCTCCCAAGCATACTTTTGTAAGTTACATTTTCTTGAGAAATTATCAATTTTATGCAGCGCTCAAGTATATTTGCATATTCTTTTGATTTCCTCTGAAAGTGGGGTTATTTCCCTATACCATTTCTTATTCTATGAATGTGTGCTATTCCTTTTTTTTCTAGATTAGATTACTTAATATCTTATCTATTTCACTTGGTTTTTAAAAAATAATCTTTATTATGGTACTTTTCTGATTTCTAATTCATTAATATCTACTTTCATTTTTATAAATTTTTCCTTGCAATTTCTTTAGGTTTATTTTATTGCCATGTTTATAACTTCTTGGATTGGCTACCTAATTTATGAATTCTCAATCTTTATTATTCATTAATAAAAGTATTTAGAACTTTTCTCTGAGCTCTGCTTTAGCAGTATTCCATAGATCTGATATGGATTACTATTACTATCTCAAGTCTCTGGATTTCTACAATCTGTTTTGATTTCCTTTTTGATACAAGAAATGTTTGAGAGATAAAATTTATCTTTCATTGTTGTTGTATTGAATTGCAAACAGTAACTGTTACTAGGAATAATGATAGAATTAGTTTATTCTTTCTTCCCTTTCCTTGCCATGACTCAAATTTATTATTTTATATTTCTTAATGTTTACCTTCATATTTATAATATAATTACATCTGTTCCTTTATTTTTCATATTTAAACTATGTATTTTACACCTGGCTATAAAAGTTAAGGAAATCTGTGTGTTTATATTACTTCGTATGAGACTTTTATTCCCTGAGTTTTTATATATTTAAAAACTAGGATTGTTTCTATAGAGCTCAGCTTGGGAAACGATGGTACAGTCCAACTACTGCATTGTACAGATGAGGAAACTGAGGCCGAAATAGGAACAATGGCACAGGTCATCCAGGCGTATTCCAGAAACTAAGCCAGGACAGCAACAGACATGGCCTGCCGCCCTTGCAGGGGCTTTCCCCTCCAGCTGACTCTCACCCTCTGTCTTCCTGCGCTATTGAACAGGGGGAGTGGGAAGGTAGCAGGGGGACCTCTGCTGGGTTGGGGAGACCTTTTCCACCGATCCCCTGGAATCTCACCTGGGACTTGGTGGAAAGTGACTGGCAGGAGAATTCTCTCCCCACACCAAAGGATTAGCAGCCACGGCTGGGACGCCCCTAGTGGCACATCCTCCCTGGAGACAGGGAAAGTGTGAGCTCATCCTTGCTGCCTGCTGCCGAGGGTCAGACGGGGTGGGGCGAGGGGCTCCACCTGTTCCTGATAATCTCTCTAATCCAGCCCCATAATTATTCTTTATTAACGGAGGTCGCTGCCTTCATTACATGCTGAAAGAAGGGCGTCAGGAGTGAAGACACAGGGATCAAAAGCTGTTCACATTTTCCAAAAGGGTTTATTTGCCACAACCAAAATAACCTCACCAAGGAAGGCTGAGTTTCTGTCTCATCCCTTACTGGTGTCCAGCATGGGAGCTCTAGGACCCCGTATCCCCTGGTCAGGTCCAGCGATCCCTGCCAGACTCCCAGGCCCACCAGTATTCTTTCATCCAGACATCTCCTAAGAGCACAGTTTACACAAGGCCTTGTACTGGGCTTTGCAGATATATAAGTAAATAACACATGGCCCTGCCCTCCCCAGACTCAACATCTGAAAAAGGGAAGAGGACAAGTACCCCAGTGATCACTATGTGGACTGCTAAATGTGACACTGAGAGGATAGATGGCTGCGGGAGCAGAGGTGGGTCCCTAGGCCAGCCCCAGAAAGAGGGGTCTCGGGAGCAGCCTCCAGGAGGGAGAGACATTAGAAGCCTGCACTGAAGTATACCTAGTTCCCCAGGGGACAAGGCAAGAAAAGGACATTCTGAAGAAAGAATGAGAATGGTGTGCTAGAACAAAGCTGAACTGCGATCCAGTGTGGTCAGAGCAAAGGTCTGAGATGGGAAGGGGTTTGACTGGTGCTGGATGGATGGGCAGGGACAAGCCACACAGGACCTATGGGTACTAGGGAGTCACTGAAGGTTTAGGCAAGGCGGTGGCATGGTCAGATTGTGCTTTTGGAAGATCCTCCTGGCTGCAGAGTAAAGACTGGCTTGGCGGAAGCTACTGGGCGCAGGGAAGAGCTGGAGTCGCATGTAGGGGCCCAGACAAGCAATAGGGAGTCTGGAACCTGAGCAGTAACACGGGGATAGAGAAGAGAGGCAGCACGCTGGCACCAGGCGATGGTGACACAATCTCTCTGACTTTAGTGATCATACTGTCCATTGGGACGCATGGTTAGACAAGAAATCAGAATGGTCCCAGGCCATCTGTGACCCTGACCCCGTCACCATCACTATGTTCAGCCTGGCACTAGGTCTATGGGTAACCAGATGACCTTGGGTGGCACTCCCCACCCAGAGGCTCTCACAAGCCAGGGACCTGAGGCAAAGGGATGTGAAGTCTGAGCTCAGGGCCCTCCGGCCTTCCCAGCCCACCCACCTACGCTGCCCTCTCCCCTCCTCCCCTACACCCCTCCCCACAAACAAGCCCGTTCACTGTTTCTTTCGTGTTCTTCCTAACCGGCCCATCCTTGTCCACTTGCTGTCCATGTCCAGGTCCCACTGAAAAGCCTCGCTTGCCGGTCCCCACTGCCAGGAAGCCAGATCCCCCACCAGCAATGGCCTCACGTCTGCCTCCTTAGGTGTCCCTGTCTTGCTGCAGGTCTTTGTGTCCATCCACCCCTTTCTGCCTCCCTCAGTGCCTGGGCTGTTCCCTTCATTTCCTCCCTCTCAGTGTAAGTCTCAGCTTCAGCTCGGAGCCCCGCTCTTTGGTCTTCTCTACCTGTTTCTCTCTGTGTATGGGTCCCTCTCCCTCTTCCATTTCTTGCTCTTCACCTAATCTCCTCCCTGGAACTCATATAATTCATGATCCCTTGATCTGAACCAACACTGGGCACTGAGTCTGAGTTAGGCCCCAAGCCTGGCACTAGGGGTCACAAAGATGAAAATGAAGAAGCAGCTCTAGCCCTCTGGTCCTTTCCCGCCACGCATGCTCCAACAGACAAGTGGGCAGTATGAGCCAATGGAAGTGTTAGGAGGGGGATCAGAGAGGTGGGAACAGCGCATGCTGGGCTCTGAGAGGTGCCAACCACATCTGAGCCCCAACACTTAATTCCCGCTTGCAGCCAAGGGACCATCTCCCTGCCCTCCAGGAGTTCACAGCCTAGGTGGGGAGGTAGGCAGATCAACTGTGGGACCTGCGCTGCAGCAGTCCCCACGGGCTCTGAATGGCCACTACACATGGGGGATTGCAGGAGCCTGAACGCTACAGGAGGAGCTCTGAAATCAGGCAGCCATCCGCCGCGATCTTCTCTCTCTTCCTCTTGCTTCTCTCCGCGCCTTGCCCTTCACTCCAACTACTTTGACCTCCTTGTTCTTCCTCCAACTCCCCAGCCATACTCTGGTCTTTCTGTGTTTGCCCTTCTCTCTGCCCAGAATCTACCCCTGTCTACATCCCACATCCACGTTCTCCCTCTATTACTTCATTCACGCGAATGTCCCCTTCCATGTGGGGCCTTTCCTGACCACCCTCATCTTTGACTTTCTCCTTAACCTGATTTATTTTTCTTTGTAGCACTTACAAAAACCTGGTATGTTGTATATGACCTGTTGATTCCATTGACCTTCCATCCCAATTGACTAGCATGCCAACTCCATAAGACAGGACAGTGTCTGCTTGGTTCACAGCTATACACTTAGACCCTACACAGTGCCCAGCCTTAGTCAATACACACATGAGTCAATACACACAATACACACAGTCAAGAACTGCATGAAAACTAGGGTGGGCCTGCAGCTCTGGAGAAGCAACGTGGGTGGGATGCGGGGAGAGAGATCTCGAGAACTCCCTGGGTGCCAGCTCCTGACAGCCACAGCCCTCTGGGGCTCACCCACTGAGACCGTTCACAGCCTGCAAAAGCACAAAGCTCTCCTCCGTCCCTGCCGGGCACATGCTCCTGCCCTTGGGGTCATGGACCTGAGATGACCACCCCAGCCTCAAAGCCCTCAGATGTTTCCAGGGCCCCAAAGCCCTCAGATGTTTCCAGGTCGGGGCAGTGGAGGTGGGGGTGGTAGCCTCTGGGCTCCATCCTTTGTCCCAGGCCCCTGCAGAATTTAATTCCAAGGTTCAAAGCGCCTTTGCCCCTTCCCAGATAAAAGGCCGCTCAGCCGGAGAGATGAGCTGGTTAATAAAGGACAGGAGGGGGCCTCTGGACAGGCAGGCCCACCACCGCTCTCTGCCCACACCCTCTGCCAGTGAATGCTCTCAGCCCTCTGCCGCCGTTCCAGCCCACTGCCCCACAAGAAAAGCCCATTAATTTAACACTAATAGGATTTTCAATTTGTCACAATCCTTGGAGATCCTAGGGAGGTGGAGAGGGGGAGGGGGAGATTCATAACAAGTCTGTGTAAAAGGAAATCTCTGCAGAGACTGGCCCAGACCCTAGACAGCTCCCTACCCCTCTAAGGCCTTCAGGCAGGCCACAGCAGCCCTCCTGGCCTCAGTTTCCTCATTGAAAGAAAATTAATAAGACCTGTTTTAAAAGGAGGCTGGCTGTGTGAATTAAATGAGGTTATAAAGAAATAACATCCAGTTTATGCTGCCTAGCTCATAGTTGGCACTCTAACTTTTGCCCCCACCTGTCTCAGTCTCTCTCCCAACTCTGTCCCCCAGGTAGCACTGGCTATGCAGGCTGGATATCTGTCCCCTTGACCCCAGCCACTGTGTCTCCAGATCTGACCATAGTTTCAGCCAAACACCCTGGGTTGGGGGGGCATGGTGTCTGGGAGCCTGTGGCCTTTTCATCCTCAGTGGGATCAGCGTCCTGAATTCCTCGTTGTTCAAGAAGAGCCGAGGATTTGGAGCTTCCAAACACAGCGGCCCAATGGGAAGGCCCCAGTCCATGCCAACCAGCTGTGTCTCGGTTACAGCTAAGAACACAGCACACCAGCTGCCCGAGCCCTGTTCTCCAGGCGAATTCCTCCCGGATCAGGAGATGCCAGACAGCGGGGACCATGTCCGTGCCGCCCCCTGGCCATGGGCTCGGCTTGGCACTTCTCCACAGTCTGAAAGTGAGGGACACCCTGAGTCTGGGGATTGGGGGGCTGGGGGAGATGTGTCTGTTGGGGCAGTTGATGAGAGACTGAGACAGACATGACGGAACTACTGCCTCCAGGGTGCCCGAAGCCAGCGGACAAGCACACCTGACTGGGCCCCCTGCCTGGCTCAGAGCCATGCGCCCTGGGTTTGCCGCTGCTGCTGCCACCACCCAAGAGAGGGAGGTGGGAAAGGAGGACTCAGGAGCCTAACACCCCCACCCAAGTCTGGCTCTGGGCAGCTGCTTTCTTAGCAAAGCCCTCATTACCAGACTGGCCAGGCTGGGGGCGGGGGTGGCTGGCCAGCTCTGCCTGTGGTCCCTGTTAGCTTTTGCCTCCATCTAGGCCCCAACCATAATTTATCACATCTCGATTCCTCAGCATCACGTGGTCCCAAACCAGACAGAGGTGGAAGGAGACAGCAGGGAGACAAAACTGAGGGTGGTTTCAGTTAGTCTATATTTCAGTCACCACAGACCTACTCAGGTGCAAAGAGAATCATATATCTTGTGAATAAAAGAAATAGAAGCAGCAAATTGATGTTCACTCTCATTTTAATGGTCACAGGAGAAAGCCTGATGGGGATCCCAAACATGAGAATGCTAGTGAGCCTTCACTGAACCAATGTGAATGAACTCGAAGATGCCAGAATAAAAGCTTGTGGCTTCTCAAGCCCAGAATGCTAAGTGGATGCCAGGGATAAGATCCTAGAAGGAAATGCTGTCCGGGTGCCACAGTGTAGACTGTGCAAAGTCACCATGGGTGCCAGGTGGAATTCCAGAAGAGGCTGAGAAAGAGGGGCAGCTCACCTGAGATAGGGAGAGTACAATAGATGAGCAAAGCAGGGACAGGACTCTTCACCCATGGACCCAGTTGGTCCCATAAACTTTTCAAAGCATCTGTGCTTGGACCTGAGTCACATCCTTGCCTCAAGCAGTGAATGTACAGCTTTGCTCACAAGCAGGAGGTAGGGCCCCAGGGAGTCAGTGGCAGCATGTGCCCAAGCAGAATAGGGACCATGTCACCATATCCAAGAGTCCCTGAAGGGGTTCTGTAAGGCAGCATTCAGAGTGCCCATCACTCCTCTGGTGGGGCTCCCTAAATTACCAGCTCTCACACTAAGAATGATCCTCAGGGCTCCACCTGGCTTCCAACCACACTCCGATCTGGCCCTGTGAGCCTTAATGGGTTACTTACTCTCTGTGTGCTTTTAATTTGCTGGGCGCAAAATGTGAAGAAAGAGGGAGAAAATTAAGAAGGGTTCTCCTGACCTATGGAGGGTGAATGTCCTCTAGAACAACAGTTCGTCTCCTTAAATACTGATGTGACCTCTGCTCCCACATCCAGTTCCCTTCCACTTGAAATCTGGGCACCATCCCATTCATTTGCTCATTCGACATCTCAACCATCAACTACATGCAAGGCACATGGAGTGATCAGTGACTTTAAAATCCAGACTTGGTGCTATCCCCTTGATAGGTCCACCCACCTCTGCTGGCCTCCACCATCACAGCAGGGACTTGGAAATACCTGGGTAGATGTTGGTCTCTCAGAGCCTTCCCAGTAAGTCACCAGTCAAGGGCAGGCAGGACTGGGCCTGCGGAGGAACATTCCTCCTCTGCTCTCCCGCCCAAACTCGTGGCCAAAGGCAAGGCACACGCACGGCTGAAATCCCATCAATGGCACTCAGCCAACTGGCTGCCACTTGCTTATTTGGCTTGGAACAGGAAATACATTTTTCTACTATTTATACTGCTGACCTCAGGAATAAACTAATTACGGCTGCAAAGCTGCATTCCCACAGTGTCGGGCTCACATCTGTAACCCCTGGTTGGGACCAAAGCAGAAGGTGCCAGATGGCTGGGAGGTCTGAGGGCTCTGGCCCACTGGACACTCCTGCTCCGCTCCCAAGGTCTTCAGGGAGAAAAGGAATTGAGAACACAAGTTATCTTCCTAGATCTTCAGCTCTGACCAAGGAGAGGTCTGCCTACTTCTTCCCTTGGCCTTGAGTTAATCATTTCTCTAGATCTCGGTTTCTTGATCTGCACAGTGGAGGTGTGGTAATGCTGAGCTTGAGGGATTGTCATTTAGAGTTAAATGACACCATAGCTGAAAACAGCTTCCTGTAAATGTGACTACCCTAGAAGACCCATCAACCTGGACGGCCCAACCCCAGAGGCCGGGTTGGCTCAGGCAGGCCCCACAGCTGGATCAGCAGTGGCATCATCCAGATGTGCTGCAGATCCTACTGCAGTCTTCACGTCCCGATGTGTGAAAGCAGGCATCTGCCTCTGAGACCGCTGCCCACAGCAAGTAGACCAACCATGCAAACCAGTTATTTGGACATAGGCAGGCCAGTCACCAGGAAAAAGAAGCTGAGTAAATGGATGGATGGATGCAAATTTATGCCTCATTCATAATATTATTTTAACTGATTTTTTTTTAAGTGACAGAAATAAGTAACTGTTTGGTTTAGAGATTAGCAAACTTATCTGCAAAGGGCTGAATAATAAATATTTTAGGCTTTGGGGACCATACAGTTTTTGTCACAACTATTCAATTGCTATTGTAGTATAAAACCAAACATAGACAATACCTAAATGAATGGGTGTAGCTGCATTCCAATAAAACTTTATTTACAAAACAGGTAGCAGGCTAGATTTGGCTAGCCTCTTTGGCTGAACAAGCCAAATAATTACTACATAAATTTAGCAGTGTCCTTGACTCTTCCTCATCACCCCTTCATCTGATGGGTCACCAGGTCCTATTGATTGCTTGTTCCTTCTAAGTAGCATCCCTTCCTTCCCACACCACACCCACTGCCTTGGTCCAGCCCCATCACCCACCACCTAGACATTCCAACAGCTTCCCTCTTCAGCCTCTTGCCCCTTCAGTCCATCTTCTACTCAGAAGCAAGACAGATGTATCTAAATCACCAATCTGACCATGTCGGTCCCCTTTCCTGACTCCCATTGTCCTGACCACACAGTCATTTATGCCCTGAGTCCCAATGTCTAGCCTCACTACTCACTGCCCTCCTCAACTCTCATTCTCAGCTTTCGCCAGATTGACTATTGTTTAGTTCTCCAAACATTCCATGCTCAGTCTTTCTCTATACAAGGAAAACTCTTCTTTCTCCTCACCCCCTGGCCAACTCCTATTTATCCTCCTGGTCTCAGGTCAGATGTCACCTACCCTGAGAAGCTTTTCTGAGGTGTTCCAGCTACCTTTAACATAGAAGTAGTCACACTTATAGCACAGATTGCCACGTGGTCAACAAATTCCATTTCCCTTTCTTCTTAGGTATACAGCTGGCCTACATTTCCCAGCCTTCTTTAGAGTTAGGTTGGGCCATATAACTTGAGTTCTGGCCAGTGGAAGAAAGACAGAAGTGATGGAGGCTGTCTTAGGTCTGGCCTTGACCACCCACATGATCCTGCACGCTCGTTCTCTTTCTCCATCTTTCAACTGAATGGAGAGGATGCTGAGGACCTCCAGGAAGGCAGAGCCACAAGCCTGGGCTCCTCGGCCATTCCTTAGATGAGGGCAACTGAAGAGAGCCATCTGACCAGAAATCCCATGCTGTATTAAGCCACTGACATTTAGGGTCGTTTGTTACAACAGTTAGCCTACCCTGACTATACCAATACTCAAATGGAATTAACTGTCATTTATCTGCCTTCCCCACTGGACTACAAGATGCATGAGAGCAGGAATTTGTCTATATCACACAATACCGTATCCCCGAAACTTAGCACTATGCTTTGCATGTAGTAGGAACTCAATAACTTTTTGTTTGTTGGATGAATAAATGAATGAACACAACCTTAGTGGATAGTATAGGCTACTCTTGTCATCACAGAGATATTGCAGAAACCCAGCGCTCACCCAGGTCCGGGATAGGAGACTTGGTTTAAAGCTTTGGCCTGTGCAGATTCCACTCTGGAAGCTAAACTCAAGCAAGCCAGAGCCAAGGTCGTCCAACAGTGCGGGTGCCGAGGGGCAGAACACCCATTAGATAGAGGCTGGAAGTGGTAGTAATAGGAAGTTTCAGAAAGATAGAATAAAGCAAGCACTGGACTAAGAGTCAGGAATTATAGATTCTGGGACCAGTTCTTCCTTCTGCATGACTTTGGTAAATAACTTCCTCTCACAGAGTCTTGGTTTCCCCCTGCTATAAAAGAAAAGGGTGTGTGGGGAGGGGTGGGGTGGGCTATAAGGCTTTCAAATGGTTCCTAGTAGCAGAATCCCCAATTCTAATAAATAAATAAATAAATAAATAAATAAATAAATAAATCTCTGGAGTCTCAAAATATAAAACATATATAAGTGGAATGGCTCTAAGCTGAGGAAAGGTATCAGAACCAATCCCACAAATATCCTAAGGCACTTTCTCAAAACCTTGAGCTCCATCCTCTCCCTGCCAAACAAAGATGTCCCAGACTCTTGGTCTAGACAGAAGCTTCCAGCTCATCCAGCCAACCCCTCAGTCCCTGCTTTAACACCTGCAGTGATGGAGAACTCACTACCTCCTGGGAGGCCCCTAAGGCAACCCTAATGGTTAGATTATCCACCAGCTGAAGTCTGCATCTCTGGGCCAGGCATCCCGGGTCTTTGTGCCTCATCCACCACCGCCTCTGAGTAACCCAGCTAGAGTCAGGCCTTGGAAAGCTGGCCCCTGGAAAATAATGGTAATAGCTAACAAATTTTGGCCAGGCATTTTCCTAAGCACTTTACATACATAACATATTTAATCTATACAGTAAGTCCATGAAGTAGGTACTGTTATTTTATAAATGAAAAAAGTCAAGGCATAAAAAGTTTATGTCACTTGTTCAATGTCATACAACTAGTAAGCAGCAAAGCTGGGACTCAAGTCCAGACCATCTGACCATCTGTTCTTAATGGCTTCTCTGATGTATAGAAATCTGGCTGCAATAAAAACACTCTGGTGTTTAATATCATTAATAATAATAATAATAACTGATACTTGTATAGCACTTCTTATGTACCAGGTGTTTTTTATAATAAGCATTTTACAAATATTGATTTAATCATTAAGCAATTCTATAAAGGTGACACTGTTATCATCCTCAGTTTATAGATGAGTAAACCAAGGCACAGAGAAGTTAAGTAACTTACTCAAGGTCACACAATTTGTAAGTGCTGAAGTCAGGATTTGAACCTAGGCAATTTGGCTGTGGAGTCTATTGAAAATTTCAAAGAATCAACAAAATATTCCTGGAACTATTATCTCAAGGGATTATAGCAAAGTTTCAGGATACAAGATTAGTATACAGAAGTTATTTTCTCTCCTCTATACCAGCAATATACACATTTGACATGCAATATTATCTTTCAATTATAACATATGTTGACCATTTGCCACATGCTAGCCCTGTGTTGGGTGCTCCAGATGCACTAGCTCATTTAACCTTCTCAAAACCCCATATGGGCAGAAAAAGTATTTGACAAACTCCAACACCCATTCATTATAAAAAAACAGAAAACAACAAAAAACTCTCAACAAATTAGAAATAAAAGGAAGGAAACGTCCTCAAATTGATTAAGAACTGGAAAAAAAAAAAAAACCCAATGGCTAGCATCATCCTTAACGTGAGAAACTAGGTGCCTTCTTCCTAAGATTGGAAACAAACCAAGGATGTTCCCTCTCACATTTCCTATTCAACATCATACTAGAAGTCCTAGCTAATGCAATAAGGAAAGGAAATAAAATGTATACAGATTAGGAAAGAAGAAATAAAACTGTCTTTGTTACAAATGACATGATTGTCAATGCTGAAATCTCAAATAATCAACAAAAAAATCCTGGAACTTTTATATCAAAAGATTATAGCAAGGTTTCAGGATTTAAGGTTAATATTCGAAAGTAAATTACTTTCCTATAAACCAGCAGTGAACAATTGGAATTTGAAATTAAAAATACAATACCATTTACATTAGCACCACAAATTAAATACTTAGTTATGAATCTAACAAAAAATATACAAGATCTGTATGAGGAAACTCTGATGAAATAAATCAAAGAAGATCTAAATAAATACATAGCTTATGTTCATGAATAGAAGTACTCAATATTGTTAGCATGTCGGTTTTTTCCAACTTCGTCTATGGACCCAAAACAATTCCAATTAAAAGCTAAGCAAGTTATTTGTGGATATCAACAAACTAATTCTAAAGTTTATATTGAAAGACAAAAGATCCAGGATAGCCAACACAATACTGAATAAGAAGAACAAAGTCAAAGGACTGACACTACTTCACTTAAAGACTTAATATCTACTTAATATCTACTTAATCACTACAGTGATGAAGACAGTGTGATATTGGTAAAATAATAAGCAAATAGATCAGTGAACAGATTAGAAAACCAAAAATATGGATCCACATAAGTATAGTAAACTGATCTTAGGCAATTCAATGGAGAAAGGATAGTTTACAACAAATGATACTGGAACAACTGGACATCCATATGCAAAAACAAATCTGACATAGACCTTACACTTTCAAAAAATTAACTCAAAATGGATCATAAATCTAAATATAAAAAGCAAAACTAAAATAATTCTATAAGATAGCATAAGAGGAAAAATTGGTGACATTGGGTTTGGCGATGAATTTTTAGATACAACACCAAAAGCATGATCCCTGAATGAAAAAATAAGTTGGCCTTCATTAAAATTAAAAACGTCTGCTCTGTGAAAGACACTGTTAAGAGAATAAAAAGACAACCCACAGACAGGGATAAAATACTTGCAAACACATATCTGATAAAGGGCTTGTATCCAAAACATACAGAGAACACTTAAAACTCAATAAGAAAACAAAAAGTCCAGTTTGAAAGATGGGCAAAAGATCTGAACAGACACCTCACCAGAGAAGATATACTGAAGGCAAATATGCACGTGAAAAGATATTCAACATTATATGTCATTAGGGAATTGCAAATTAAAACAACAATAAAATACCACTACATACCTATTAGAATGTCTAAAATCAAAAAAGCTGTCACCACCAAATTCTGGTAAGGATATGGAGAAACAGGAACTCTCGTTCATTGCTGGTGGCAATGTAAAATAGTACAGCTGCTTTGGAAGACAGTGTAGCAGTTTCTTACAGTGCTAAACATAGCCTATCATACAATCTAGCAACCATGCTCCTAGGTACTTATCCAAATGAGTTGTAAACTTTTGCCCACATAAAAACCTGCATGCGGATGTCTATAGTGGCTTTATTCATAATTGCCAAAACCTGGAAGCAATCTAGAAGTCCTTCCAAAGGTGAATGGATAAACACACTGTGGTACATCTATATAATAGAACGTTATTCAACAGTAAAAAGGAATGAGCAACAAGCCATGAAAAGACATGGAGGAACCATAAATGTGTATCGCTAAGTGAAAGAAGCCAGTTTGAAAAGGCAACATGTTCTATGGTTCTAACCATATGATTTTCTGGAAAAAGGCAAAATTATGGAAACAGTAAAAAGATCAGTGGTCACCAGGGGTTCTTGTGACTGGAGAAGGTGCAGGGATGGGGGTGATGAGTAGGTGAAGAACAGGGGATTTTAGGGCAGTGAAACTATTCTGTGTGATACTGTACTGGTGGATACATAACATCATGCATTTATCAAAACCCACCGAACCATCAACACAAAGAGCGAACCCTAAGGTAAACTCTACATGTTAGTTAATAGCATGTTAATAATATATCAGTTGTAACAAACATACTACACTAAAGCAAGATGTTAATAAAAAAGAGAATTCTGTGTTTGTGTGTGCGTGTGCATGTGTGCATGTGTATGTGTGTTGAGGACTGTGTAAGGGAAATTTCTGTACTAGTGCTCAATTTTTCTGTAAACCTAAAACAGTTCTAAAAAAAAAAAAGTCTATTAATTTAAAAGCAAAGCCCTATGTGGACAGATTATCATTACTTTTATTTATAGATTATTATCACCCTCATTTTAAGGAAGGGGGTAGAATATTTCCCTTCTTTTACGGAAGACAACATTAAAGTTTAAGGAATTATATGTATCATTCAAGGTCACACAGCTGGCAAAGGGTATAGTCAAGCTTTGATTAGGGACAGGTGGCCTGAAACCCTTCAGGGTGTGATGCCCAGAACCTCCAGTACTTGGAACAGACACACAGACATTTGAGTTCTGCTGGGCGACCTCCTACCCACATCCCTGCGTTATGACCCTTCTAGTGGATCAAAGCAGAGACCTGCAGCCCCCACACTGAGCCTGCTATGTGTGCAGTCATCACTGGGCTTTCTGCTCACCGTTCCTTACCTTCCACAGGCAGGAAACCCAAGAGGTATCTGTGAACGTCTACGTCTGTCAGGTTGGTTCAGTAGTAAGAGGTGAGTTGATATGCAAAACAAAAATGTAGCTCAGGGTGGAGATTTGACTTTTGCCTCAAATGCCATGGTACCAAATAAACTAGAAACACCGGGTGTAGTATATAAGCTCATGCTGCCACTACCACATCTTCCAGCATGGGAAGCCCATGATTGAATGGGACCTCGAATGACATCAGGTCCAACTATCACCTCCCATCATGACCAGGACTAAAGAGGTCCCAGTTCATGGAGAGGTGGCATCTGCCATGAGAACTGCTAAGACCACACTTGGATGGGAATGAGGAGTGGAATGGAGGACAGTTGTCCTGAGCGCTGACTGTGAAGCTATGCTCAGTCAAGTGATAAACACCTACGACAACTGGCAAACCCCACTGAGCTTCTGACCTGGGGCCCTGTTATGGACTGAATGTTCATGTTCCCCCAGAATTCATATGCTGAAGCCCTAATCCCAGTATGATGGTATTTGGAGATGAGGCCTTTAGGAGATAATTAAGTCATAAGGGTAGAACACTCATAAGGGGATTAGTGCCCTTATAAGAAGGGACAGAGAGATGATCTGTCTCTCTCTTTTCCACATGACACAGCAAGATGACCATTTGCAAAACCAGGAAGCCTGCCTTCACTAGAATTTGGCCATGATCTAAGACTTATTCTCCAGAACTGTGAGAAATAAATTTCTGTTATTTAATATATTATTAAATTTCTGTTAGCCACTCAGTCTATGGTATTTTTATTATAGTAGCCTGAACTAACTAAGACAGGCCTTAAAATTCTTGCTAAGGGTCTGAGAGTCATCGGGGATGGAGAAAAGATATCTATTCGATGCCTGGTCAGAGACCCACAGGACAGCCTAGAAGCAGGAAGAGCCATGACCACAGACCCCTGGGCTGGCCAAGGAAGAGACTTCTGGCTGGGAAGAAAACAAACAGGGAAGAAACTGAGAACATGATAAAAGATTGTTCTTTGCCTATAAGATTGTTCTTCACTCTGAATACCTGGCTTGAGCTCCTGGCCTGAGCCATCTACAAAGGGCTTCTCTGCACATAATCTTGTTTAAACTTTCAACAGCCTTAGGAGATGGGTGTATTTGTCTTTATTTGACATATGAGGCAACCACGGCTCAAAGAACTAAAATCACCTTGTGCTCAAGGTCATCCAGGAACTAACGGCCAGAACTCTTCTTGAGACCTTCTGACCCTACATCTTACCTTTTCTGCTAACCCAACACAGCCCAGAACATAGAAAGTGTACAGGAAACCTTGGCAGAGTTTCATATAATGGAATGTTGTCCTTCAGCCCTATTCCCTCAGTGGCCCTTCGCCCTTGAGCCATAGCTCTCTCCCTGGACAGCCTTTCTTTCTGGAAGATTCTAACCCCTGCCTCCAGCCGAAGCCCACCTCAAACACTCCTGTGACCCTTCACCTTGTTCCCTTTCCTGGTTCCTCCACTCGACTCTCTCCTCCCCTCCGTTTCCTGAATTTCCCAGGCCAGCATGGACTCCTTGCTCTCCATCTCTGCCACTGTTCTCTTTAAAGATCCCCAGTGGTCTCCAGGCCCCACTTTGCCTCCCTCCCTCCCACCCACTGTCCCCAGTGCAGAGAGAGGCATTCCTTTCTTCCAGTTCCTTAAACACTTCAGCCCACCTTCTTAGCACGCCCTCCTCCCCCTGCCCCCATCAGACAACTTTTCTCCTTCTTCAGATTCAGCTTAAATATCGTTTCATCAGAAAAGTTTTCTCGTCTCCCATTGCACCCACCCAGAGCTGCCTGCCCTTTTCTACCAGTTTCGCCCAGGGCACCGGTTATCGCTTGATGTTCGTGTATCTTCCCACTAAGCTCCATGAGGACAGGTATGATGTCATGCCCACTCTCTGGCACACAGTAGGTACTCAACAAGGCCTTTATAATGGTCAAATGAATGAACAAATTCCATGGCTATGTCCAGGGCTACCACTGTCTCCTCAATCATGTGACCCTCATGAAGCCTCCCTTTTGCCAAACTGCATTCTAGGAAGCCTATTTCTTGGCTCATCTATTGACTAGATCTATTCCACTGCTCCAGAATTAGGCATTTCAGAACAAAATCTACCAAGCTTGTTGAGGCCTTGAATTGACCTTCATTAATCAGGACCTTTTTGATTATAAGTGACAGAAACAAACGTTAAAAAGGAAAGAATATTGACTCACATTCATGAGCCTGCTTTGGCTTCAGGCAAGACTGGCTGCATTACATCAAACCATTACCTCAGACTTCAGGCTCCCTCTCTCTCCCTCCAGACCAGTCTAATCCTCAGGTGGACAGTCTGTCTCCTCATGGAGACATAATGACCACCAGCAACTCCAGCTGGCCACTTATCCTCTCATCAATCCCAGCAGCAAGAGGACCTTGCTTTCCTGAGGGTTCCAACAAAAGTCCCAGCACTTGGTTTCATTAGCCCTGCTTGGGTTTCATGTCTATTCCCGAACCATTCCCTGTGGTCCAAGAGATAGAATGCTAGGCCTACCCATGTGTCTACTTCTTAGGGATGTAGACACAGCATGGTGATTCAGTTGGTGACAGTCCCTGGTATTAATTATAATAACAGCAGCCACCATTTATTCCAGGCTTTGTATGCTCCAGACCTTTCACTCACTCATACATCTATGGACCCATTTCATTCACAAGGATCCTGCAAGGACAGGATTATAATCTCCGTCTTAAAAACAAAGAAACGGAGTTCTGGGTGGGAAAGTGACTTTTTCAAGGTCAGTGGCAGGAACAGGATAAGACTTGACTCTCAAGTCCACCGCTCTGGTCAGTCCAGACTTACCCCGACCCCTTGATCCCACCACCCACTCTCCCAACCCCTGCTCCACCCACTAGTGGTCCAGGACTCGGCATCTCCCAAACACCAGGAAAGCCCTACAGGAGACTTGGCCCAGGTGTCCATTATGTCTTCTGCTCAGACAGGCAGGTGGGACTGACAGGAACACAGCCACCACGGGTCAGCCTTGAACCTTCACCATGTCAGTGCTCCTGCCCCACAACTATCCCAAGGCCAGCTGCCAAGGTTGGGGGAGGGGTGCCGTGAGCCCTGTCTGGGAAGCTGAGAGGCTCCCAGCTCTCCAGTCTGAACTGAAAGGGCAGGTCCTCCCTGACCTGGGATGTGGGTTGGCTCCCACCACTCCATAGAATAGAGAGGAGGAAGTGAGCCTGATGAAAATCAAAGGAAGAGACAGGAATAAATACCACCTTTAAATTAGACTCACATCTTAAACATATTTGTCCTTTGCATATCCTCAATCAAACTAAGATATTCCCTATTGACATCCTTCCTTCAATCAAGTCCCAGAAATGAAGTTCTAGCTCCAACTACACATGTAATAATAATGGTAAAAATAATAACAACAGCAGCTTTCTCGTATAGTGCATCAGCTCCATGCCAGACACTATTTTAAGTTGTTAACACATAATAATTCAGTTAATGCTCTCAACAAATCTGTAAGGTAAACACTATCATATCCCCATTTTATAGATGAGGAAACTCAAAAGCAGAGTGAAAACTACAAGGCCTCTCTTTCACTTCCCTCTTGGTGATCGCTGTTAGTTGTGTCTTGACAGCTGAGAGTCCTGTGCGACACAGCCTAACACACTGGTCCTCTGCTGACTTCAGTGTATTTTGCTGCAATTTCACCTTTAATTATCTACTTTCCTCATGTTCTGCTTTGCAAGCAATCCCCAAAACTTTTAAAAGTAGGTGTGGTGTAAACCCTAAATAATTTTTAAAACTAATTTCTTCAAATCGTTTGTACACTTAACTAACTCGTCCAGCAAATAGTATTGATAGCGAGGCTTGTAGGCATGGTGTATTGAGTGGTCATGGGAGGCCCAAAACACAAAGCACTCATGAGCCATGGTAAAGAAGTTGGGTTTTATCCCATGGCAATGGGAAAGCAATGAAAAAGGCCACAGAGTCTAGCGGTTAGGAGCATGAAGCCAGATGGCCTGGGTTCAAATTCTGACTCCACCACTCACCAGCTGCAAGACCTTTGGTGAGCTACTTAACCTCTCTGGGCCTCGATTTCCTCATCTGTAAAGTGGGGCTTGAAATCGCAAACTCAAAGGGTAGTTGTAAGGACTGAATGAGTTTATTCGTGTGAAGTGTTAGAGCAGGGTGTGACAGACAATAAGTGCTCAACCTTACAGTCTTTAAGCCATGTCCACTGGAAAGGGCAAGGACCCCCATTTTGCCACTAGGAGACTGAGGTCCAAGTGACATGGCCACCTCCAAGGTCACATAAGTGGTAGAAGCCACTCAACATCCATGTACAATGGCTTCCTTAGTGCCGGGGCCCGTGCTGGGTACTGGAGCATCTTGCTGCAACATACCCCATCCTGGAGATGCTCACCCACATGGGACTCAAGAAAACCCAGGCCCCTGAGCCCTTGGCTAAGCTGGAGCCACCCTTCCAGCTGGGCCCAGCAGTAGAAGAAGCTGTGGTCTGAGATCAAGTGCTTTTGGTGCTCCAAATACTCTCTCCAATTACCCAGCTCTGCACCCTCATGGGGCTCCAGTTACTCTATAACCAAGTTCAGTACCTTGGGGTCCAACCAGCATATCTACCATACAGTGCAAACCTCAACAAGCACCTGCACTCAGGGGAGTGGCCAAGGTGCCACACACATGATTCTACCTTCGAGAAAATCCTCTGGCCTCCACCTCTCTCCTAGCTCCTCCCCCAAGATAAGAGAAGTTAGAAAACATGAAAGTACTAAGCCAAGTGCTTGGCACATAGCAGACACTTGAATACTCGTCTATTGGCTGTGAGGAATATCTCACCAGACAAGTGCAAAAAACTGGCTGCATTCATTCAGAGGAAAATAAGCGGGACTATTCAAGGTGCCCAAGCAGTTTTTAATCAGTAGCCTCTCACCATCCTGGGCCTTGTGCTTTGATGGGACAGACTCTGAAATGGAATCCAGGCACCTGGGGCTATTTCCATTGGAGACTGTGGGTCTCCATGTTCCCAGCGGTAGAACAAGAGGTGTGGACTAGGTGTCTGCAGAGCTCTTATAGCCATTGGCCTCTGGTCAAGGCATATTCGCCGGTGCCTTACTCAGTGCCAGGCCCTGGGCTCAAGAATCCTGCAGTGCTGGAGGAGATACTTTAGCATTGTGTGCCGAGGCACACAGAGCAGTCACTTGATAAATCCTGGAGGATTTCCTGGAGGAAGTGATGCCTGGACTGAGTCTCACAGGATGAGTAGGAGTTAGGAGGGTAAAAGATCAAAGATTCCACCTTGCGGCACTGAGCAGTCACAGTTGGACTAGTGTAACTCAGAGAAAGCACCGTGGCAATTTCATGGCAGAGAGACTAGAGGGGATGCCTGGAGGGGCAGGTGATGGGATCCAGGTGACCTATGGACATCCCAGGCTGGAGCTCATTAAAGAATGTTCTGGACTAGGGGCTGGGGATCCCTCTAGCTGTGGTTCGGGGCCAAGGCCATGGAAGCAAGCAAGACTGTCAAGAAGGCACAAGCACAGAGGAGCCGCCAACGGAAGAGTAAGGCGGGAGAATGCCAGCATCCCCCAGCAGATAGCAGGAGAGGGGTGCAGCCAGGGACAGCCCACGGTGCTCCCCGCTCAGGCGGACGAGGGCCTCGAGTATCTGTTCCCCATGCATCCCCCCAACTCAGCAGAGTGGACATATGGCAGTCATTCAACAAACATTTGGTTTTTCTCAAATCCTTTCAAGTAAAAGATTAAGGAACCCCAGGAGAGGTAGGGAAGGTAAAGCCCAGGAGGAGAGTGCACTGGCAGGAAGAGGGAGCAACCTCCAGCATCGACACTTCCCAGAGGTCAAGACCATTGGGTTTTGCCTCAGGAAGGTCCTTGGGAAGATTTGTGGGTCTCGGGAGTGGAGAACACAGACAGCAGGGGGGTAAAGAATGAAGGTATAGAAATAGCGAGCATAGAAGAGTCTCTCTAGATCTTTTGATGGGAAATAGATGAGGAAGAGGGAGAAGGGGGAGTTCAAGGGGGAAGAAAGATAGGTTGGGGAGAAGGAGAAGAAGAACAGTAGTTGGAGGAACTGTGGTACCAACAGAGAGTTTAAATTCCAAACTGGTTATTTACTGAGTGGCCTCAGATAAGTCAAGTCATCTCTCTGAGCCTCAGTTTCCTCAACTATAAAATGGAAGGGAAGAGCCCCACCTTAAAAGTTATTGGGAGCATGAGTTAACCATGCAAAGCCTCTAGCACAGTGCCGAGCATCCTCTCACCTGAGCCCCGCACCAGCTCAGAAGGGCATTCTCACTATCACATAATTTTCCCCATTTATATAGGGAGAAACTGAATCACAGAGAAACAGTGGCTTTTGAGTCTCCACGCGAGCCCCCCACCCCACTACCGCCAATCATACAGAACAGCACCAGTTCTTCACTGGGGTGGGAAAGTATCTGGCATAGGGTCTGGCACGAGAAGCATCCATTGATTGAATGAATGGGAGAGACAGAGATAGAAACTAGAAGAAGGTTACCCTGGCCTGTTGGCAACAGTGCTACAGAATGAAGAGGGAACCCAGAAGGTAGCCAATGAGAGCCAGGCATTTGGGTCTTGGGGGCCAATCAGAGCCAGGCATAGGAACCGTCTAGTTCAGGGATTTTCTCACTGGGGTGTCCCTTAGGTTCACCTAGAGAGTCTGTTAAAATTCAGATTCCTGGATCCTACCCCAGACCTACTGAATCAAAATATCAAGGAGGATAGTCCTGAAATCTACACTTTTACCTGGCACCCATGTGATACTGATGCAAATGGCTTGTGGGCCACACTTTGAAAGAGGCGGATGGGCCATGTTATTTTATAGCAGAAAAGACCCAGGGCCCAGGAAAGGAAGACCTAAGAATGAGATCACATGGCAAAACCATACGGGGGCTGACTGATAGCCTAGGTGTCTAAGCTCCAGGCCATTGTCACTCCTGGGTAGAAGGCAGGGAAAGGAACAACAGAGGGGAAGAAAGAAGAGAAAGTACAGGGCGATAGCGCACATAAAGGCAAGGCATGTTCGAGAAGTAAAGCTGATTACTCAAAACCTCACAGCTGCTCTGTGTCAAGACATGAACCCAGATCTGTCTGATGCTAGAGTCAATTCCCTAACGAGCTGGGTACCCTGCCTCGCAGAGAAGCAAGAAAAGGAGGAAGAAGAGGAGAGAAGCAGGTAGCAGTAGAGGGTCTTGCAGATGCCCCAGGAGAGGGAGCAGTTGCCTTCTGTGCCCGCCCAGGTGGCCAAGCCAGGCTGACTGCCGTGGGCGGGGAGCGCCTACCCGTCCTGGTGCCCTGCGGTTGCCATGCCGACCCCCAGGCTGTGTTTGCGGATGTTGTATTTGATTTCACACGTTTGGAACTCCAATTACGTCATTTCACAGCACAGGGTTGCCATGACAGCCGGCCCCACGTTTCCCTGGGTGGCTCACACCTTGGGGGAGGGGGAGGGGCCCGCTGGCACCCCCACCAAACCTCAACCCAGAAGCCCCTTAAGTGGGGAGGCCAGGAATGTGGGTTTGGGAAGCACCTTAGGAATCAGTTAACATCTATATTTCATGATGGGAAAACCAAGGTCTGGGTGGTGAGCATTCACCTCCTGATGCCCCCAGCCAGCACATTTCCCCACACCCCACACTCCTTTTGATGGAGTCTTTGCACACCTGGCTGCTCATGGGCTGAGAGCCTGACAGCTGGCACCCAGCAACCAGCCTGGCCATCTGCCCTGACTCAGCTCCCTGGAGCTTCAAAGCCCCCAGTCAATGCTACATTTATAGAACGATGCACACATGGGCAAGTGCGAGGTGGGACAATGACTAAGAACACCCACTTTGGTGTCAAACCTGGGTTCAAATGTTGGCTTCCCACAAACCAAGTGTTAGCTCTGGACAGGTGGGGTCACCTGTGTGAGCCTCCATTACTAGATCTGAAAATGATCGTAGAGGTACTTACCTCTTCAGGCTGTTGGGAGAATTAACTGTATTAGTACATACGGAGTAGATGCAATGAACAGTGTCAAGTGGAGTTTCTTTTTTCTTTTTCTTTTTTTTCTCTTTTTTGTCATTGCCCAGTTATTGTGGCTAAGTTCTAGACTTTGCTCGGCCACCAATCTACTCTGTGACTTTGGGCAACTGCCTTTCCCTCTCTGGTCTTCTAAACTAGTATTTCGATGATCTTCCCCCAATGCTCATTCCCTCACCATTAAACTCCCTATCCCTTAGCCCTAAATGCCAATTCTTTAGCCTCTTATCTGCTGGCTTCCTTCTGCTGGCTAAAGTCAAATAGAAAGGCTGCTGGACTTGGTTTAAAACCTCAGATGGTCCCAGCTCCCTTTCTCACTAGCCTTGAGAAGAGAGCAAACCCATCCATGGCCAGAGGCTCCATCCTTCTTATCTGTAAACTGGGACTAGGGATCATCCTTCCTCACCTCTGTGCCACAGGCTCCCTGAGAGGATGCAAAGCCTCTCAAAAGGGCACAGGAGTTTTTGTCATCGAGGTATTGTCGCAGCCATCCTTGCAAATAATCTGTCCCCCAAAATCTGAGCAATAACTATGTAAATTCCCCCTATTTTTTTTATTTTTTAGATGAGGAAAATGAGAGCCTAAACAGTGACGGGAATTGTCTTAGATCTTAAAAAAAAAAAAAAAAAATTTCAAAACACGGGAGTTGTTACTGCAGAAGAGGGTCATGGCCTTGGGGCAGCCAGCACAGCCCCGAGCTTCCTGGGATGACCAGGGAGACTCGCCTACTTGCTCCAATGATGCCCAACCCTCCACCTAGCCTCCACAGCCCTGGACACTTCCCCAGACCTGGTGCCAGGACCAACACAAGCTATTTCCCTTCGTCGCCACCTCCAACTTGCATGTACTCAAGTTTGCTGGAAAAAATCAAACACTGCCACATGTAAGGGAGACACGCTCTGGGCATGTGCCCACTCGGTCCAGTCCAACCCACGGAGTCTTTCTGGGGCCCAGCCTTTGGCCAGAAGCAGAGCACAAGATTGAGAGTCTGACTGGCCTGGATTCAAAACCTCACTCCCAGCACCTTGACCTTCTGAACTGCAGCCTCTTCATCTATAGAATTGGAATGATAATGTGCTTTTCAGAGTCTTCAGAAAGATGAAAGGATATGGCAGATATGAGAGGGCCTCGCACAAAGTTGCTCACTAAATGTCCACTTCTGCCTTTCTTCCAGGCAGCCAGCCCTGTATTCCAGGCTGGGAAACAGGAGAACTGAGGCCATAGTCTCTGCTACCAAGGAACTTTTTCACTAGCACATGGAAGAAGAAAGACTAATACTTATGATAGAACTGAAGACAAGACAGGGTCCAATCAAATGCTGAAAGAGTGTGTCACAGAGGAAGAGACTCTAGAGCAGCCTTTTAAAGGATGAGTGGGCTGTGCTGAGGAGAGAAGGCAGAGGTATTACTGTGAGCTTGCAGGCACAGGGAACAGCATTTGCAAAGGCAGAGAGGTTTGTAACATCCCAGGGCACTTAAGGAAACTTTGGACCAAAAAGAGGGAGATGTAGGCTGAAAAGACAGATGGAGCAGATCAGGGAGGCCCTTGAAGCCAGGCTTAGAATTAGTCACATAGGCAACTGGGAGTCCTGGAGGGTTCTGTGGGAGGAATTGACATGAACACATTTGCGGTTTATAGAAAACACTCTGATTAAGAGGGGATTGGGCTGTGAACGCTGACAGCAAAATTGAAGGCAGAGACATCAGAGAGAAGGTTCTGCAGTGATCCCACTGAGCATCAAAAGCTACGAAGGAAACGAAGAAGGGTTCTGAGACAATTTAGGAAGTGATAATGTAGATCTTTTTTTTTTTTTTCAATTGCGGTAAAATATATATAACTGAAAACTTACATTTTAACCATTTTAAGTGTACAGTTTTGTGGCATTAAGTATATTTATGTTGTTGTGCAACCATCATCACCATCCATCTCCAGAACTTTTTTATCTTTCACAACTCAAACTCTGTACCCATTAAATGCTAACTCCCTGTTCCCGCTCCCCAGCCACTGGCAGCCACCATTCTACTTTCTGTCTCTATGCTTTTGAGTATTCTAGCACAGCAGGTCCTTGAATAATATCATTTTGTCCAATGTCATTTCATTATGATGTTGATGGGGAAAAAAACTGATTCCTGGCCAAGACCACTCACTGTGTGAAGTTCGCATGTTCTCCCCACGTCTGTGCAGGTTTTCTCCTGGTACTCGGGTTTTCTCTGGGGACTCTGATTTCCTCTCACATACCAAAGATGAACTGGCATGTCTAAATTGTCCCAGTCTGAGTTAGTGTCATGTGTGTGAGTACACCCAGCGATGGAAGGATGTGCTATCTAGGACAGGTCTCGCCATGTATCCTGAGCTGCCAGATAGGCTCTGTCCACCCACAGCCTTGGAATAAGGGGATTGGAAAATGATGACCTTAGTTGTTTTTATTAATCTTTCTTAAATATATTCTTACATTTATTTCAATCTTTAATATTAGAATTGTTTTGCAGCTTTGTTTAGAAGTTCGGTGATGTTTCTGTGACCAGAAATACACTGTAGAAACTTAACTCTTATTTATATCAATTAGCTTATGGTAAAATTAATTTCATTATTCTTGTTTTGCTTAAAGTTGCAGTTTCTAAGAACTTATCCATGGCGTTAAGTGAAGACTTACTGTACCTCATTTAAGTGGAATCCTAGAATTCCACTTATTCTTTTTCGACTGGCTTCTTTCACTTCGCATAATGTCTTCAAGGTTCATCAATGTTGTAGCATGTGTCAAAATGTCCTTCCTTCTTAAGGCTAAAAATATTCCTTTGTATGTGTACATCACACTTTATTTATTCATCCATCGATGAACATTTGGGTGGCTTTTGGCTGTTGTGAATAAGGCTACTATGAACATGGGTATACAACTAGCTCATTGAGATTCTGCTTTCAATTCTTTGGGATGTATACTTAGAAGTGGTACTGCTGGATGATGATATGGTAATTCTGTCCTTAACTTTTTGAGGAACTACCATACTGTCTTCCACAGTGGCTGCACCATTTCACATTCCCACCTAGTAATGCACTAGGGTCCCAATGTATCCACATCTTTGCCAATCCTTATCATTTTGGTTTTTGGTAATGACCATCATCCTAATGATATAAAATGGTAAATTTCTCAATCCTGCTGTATTATTGCACATGAAGAGTTAGGGGTAAGAAGGTGAAGAAAAAGAGGACAAATGATTCCTGGGTTTGCATCTTGGCCAACTAAGTAAATGAAAATTCACCAGCTGAGCTGAGGGATCTGGGAGGGGGTGATCACATGAGGAAAAACTTGCAGACCACCGAGCTTGAGGGTTCTGTGAAATATCCCGGTTCGATATTGGAGTATGTGGGTCTTAGAGAGTCTGTTCTAAAAATTGGAAGTCACAAGCATATGATGTGAAGTCACAAGCAAAAACAAAATTACATAGGAAGTATAGGTTACAGAAAAAAATGGGAGACCCAGAACAGAAGCATGGTGGTCCCTATATTTTAGATGCAGGAAAATGAGGACAAATAGAGAGACAGGGGAGAAGCAACCTGTAGGAGGAAAGACAGGAAATGATTCTGAAACTACATAGTCTAGAATTGGATTCTGCTACAGGAAACAGAGAATCCAATCCAGTGGCTTAATCAAATTGCAGTTTTTGTGTCTCCTATATAAGAGAAATATAGAGCGAGGCAGCCCATCATCAGAGACTCAGGCTTTTCTATCTCTTGCTCTGCTATTTTAAACCTAATTTCCACATTCAAGGTCATTTCATGATAACGAGATTATTGCTGTGGCTCTAGCCATCACGTTGATGTTCCAATGTCAAGAAAAAGAAAGAAGCAAAAGCAGATTTGCCTGCTGGCTGAGATTGCCCAGACTCTTTTAAAGAGCTTTTCTGGAAGCTTTCGCACCCTTCCCCATAGCTTTCACTTACACCTCACTGGCCACCCCCAGGTACAAGGGAAATTGGGAAATGTGGCCTCTTAGCAGAGCACATTAATTTCCTGAAGAAGATTTGGGTTCTTTTAAAAACAAACCAGGGAAGAATGACAATAGGGAAGGCCACTAGAAGGCTCTAACAAAGAAGGGAGAAGAACTTTCCGAAAAGAAAAAAATTATCGGAGGCATTAGCTAAGGTGTAATGGGTTAACCATTGAACTTAGCAATGAGGTCACTGGTATTCTTCTGCAGGATGATGAGAAGTGGAGATGGCAAGAAGTGGGGAAATGAAGACATGTTAGCTGACCACACCTGGGAGGTCCCCAGCCAAAGAACGAGCTTGGTACCTAGAGAAAAGATACTGGTTCAAGGGGGGCTTGAGATCCTTTATTTTGAGCTGTGAAGACTTAGACACAATAGGCCGTGAGGGCTGAGACAGAGAAGGGAGGTGAAGGTTTTAGAAAGAATGAGATTATTGAAGATGTAAAGTCCTAGGAGAGATGGGACAGAAGAGGGTCCAGAAGAGAGTGGAGAGAGCAGCCATGCACCAAGCAGGAGACCTCAACCTGGAGACCAGAGGTCAGAAGGCAAAGATAGAGTGACAGGAGTGGATGAATAGGGGCAATAAACCAAGGGTGTTCCCACTAAGGCCTGGGGGGTCTCGATGAGGTCACAGGCAAGGTCGCCTTGTCTGTGTGACGGGTAGAAAGCAGCTAGGGGCCTTAAGGAGGGTGGTGAAGGCAAGGCCAGGTAATGAGGGCTTGGAGAGGGGACAACCCACAGCAAGAAAAGGGCTTGAAGGGAGCTGCTGAGACTGGAAACCATGGATCTGCAGTGACCATGTCCCACTGAGCTTGATGATCAAGTGAGCAAGCATCAGAGAGAGGAAGGTGGAGGGATCAGGACTGGAGGCTTTGGGGGCAGATAGAGTGCGGGGAGAGGGAAAAGGAGTGCTTGGTAAAGCTGCACCAGGGGTCTCAGTGCAGGTGTAGAGGGTCCAGGAGGGCAGGAAGTGGTCACCACCAGGGAGGAGGGTTAGGAGATAGGGTTTCAAAATTGCAGTCCTGGGGATGACAAGGTCCGGGTGGCTATAGCAGTGGGCAACTAAAGGGAGTAGAGTCACTAGAGATGAGAAGTTCCAGGAACTAAGTGGCCAGAATGCTAAACATGTCATCCATAAGGTCACAAAAGTCACCCTGAATAATGGCGGTAACAGGTGGGAGGGAAGAATGTGAGCCAAGTCTTTAAGGAATGTGGAGGTCTATAGGGGACAGCGACAAGGAGGACTCCAGCCTGGTGGAGTGTGGAGGTGTTAAGAAGGAGTGTCCTCAAGGAAATCAGGGTCCTAGGAGGGTTGGGGAGTCAGTGTCAGAGCTGCCTGAGGAGGTGGCAGAGCACCTGTGAGCTGTAAAGACTTCCAGGACCTGTACATGTGACCAAAGGCCTGGTCAAGGATGGTGTCCATGGGAAGGGAAAGGAAGACCAGGAAGTGAGAGGATGGGAGAAATCTGAGTTTTCAGTGCAGACTTGGTTATCCCATTTTACAAATGAGAAAAGAGAGGCCCAGGGAGAAGAAACTCAACCAGGGTCACACGGAATGACTGAACTTGGACTGTCCCAGGCCTTTGCTCCAACCACTCAAGCCTGTACTGGTCCCTTTCCCTCTCTAGACATAGTTTCAGCTGGTATGGTAGCTGGGCCTTAGCTGTGACCCATGTAGATTTGGGGTCTATACAAAAATTCTTGCGTAAGAGATCCTCTCCCCCTGACCATGACCTTTTAACTAAGTCACTTCCAAACCGACAAACTAAAAATTCCCCCACAACTCTGTGTTAAGTCCTCAGAGGGGCTGAGTCACAGAAAAGGTGGAGACTGGGAGGGAGCAGGTGATCGATGCAGGCGAAATCAGGCTGCCTCCATGGCCATTATACAGGTGTGCTTTTTTCACAAGAGGCCACCTCACGTCTGCCTGTGTTGATTTGGCCACAACAAAACCCCTAGAGTAAATGGTCCTCAACACCAAATGCTCATGCCCCACATCCTTGCCTGTCTCCATCCCATCCCAGTCCATTCACTACATGCCACTGCTCCTCATTCATCTCATGGTATAAAGTCTTCCACGGCTCCTCATTTCCTATAGAAAAAAGTCAAGCTCTTACCTGTACCCCGCCATCCCCGCTCCCATGCCAGGTCCTTTGTGACCCAAACCCATTGCCATCTGCAGAGACACCATCCACCAGTTCTCCACTCCAGTCTCGTGCTTCTCAGCTCCAGGTCATGCCACTCCCCCACCCACCCGCATCCAATGGGGATGCCCTTTCCTCAATGCTGATCACATTGTACAAACATAAAACCAGAACCCAAAGTCTCCATGTCCTCTAGGTTCATTGTGGCCTTCATTTGAAAATAAAATCATTCAAAACCCCATGCGCTATACTCCAGGAAGTCCAATGCCCTCCTTGATGTCTCTGAGACCTCCTACACAGGATTCCAATTCCGATATCTTCACTCCTAGCTCTTCTCATGGCCTGAGCCATGGCTCTATTGTATCTGCCGGCCACTCTCTGCTCTTGTGTGCAGCCTCTACCCTCACTGCCTCATCCCCAAAATCCTAAAACACAAGGCAGTGTGGGCAACAGACCTTACTAAAGATTTGGGGAAAGGAGAGAGATTGCTGGACCTAACCGGCAGCAATATCGGAGTGAACATTTCCAACAAAAATGTCAAAGTGAATATTTCACTTACCATGCAGAAGTTTCTGGAGCCCTCTCTTCCAGCTGCTCCCTGCCTCTGGCTGCCCCTATGTCCTGATCCCTTCTCTGCTGAGGAACCCCTTGCTCATCTGTACTCTGTTCCAAGTCCTGAGACTTCCAAAGTCTCTCTCCAGTGGCCAAGAGATAACTCCCAAACTCCACCTCCTCGTTACACAGAACCATGTCCTTCACTTTGTGATGACCTTCTCCTTCCAGACCAGGCCCCTAGAGGGTGGGGTGGGGAGACCCCGACCTTTCATAATCAAAAAGGGCCTTACAGGGAGGTTTTCCAAAGTGAAAGTACAGCCTCCTTTTACAGTCCCATCCCAAACAAGGAACAGCTACCTTCAGCTCTTTATTTAAATAGCAATATTTTTGTTTTTGCAGAATGAAATTTTAGAGTCAGAAGCGGGACCATCAAGTCCAAAGTCATCATTTAACAGATGAGAAGTCAATTGAGACCCAGAGGTCAGGACACCACCCAAAGGAAGCCCAGCAATTTAGTGCCAAGCCTGGGGCAGAACTTAGTTCTCTGACTTCAGATCTAGGCTTTGCTACTCTCCACACCATCTGCTCTTCCAAACTCAGGACAAAGATGGGAAGCAGTGAGGATGAAACTAACATTAACTGAGCACCTGTTATGCACCATACATGCTGCTAAGCATTTTTTGTGAATTATGTCATTTAATCCTCATGTCTACTCTTGAAATAGGAGTTTATAGCCCTATTTTATAGATGAGCAAACTGACACCCAATGGGGAAGTCCAGATTCCATTACTCAAGGCCTATTGTCTCAGAACTAGAATCATAACCTAGGCCAGTTCTTTTAGGAATTTACCCACCTCGGTCTGAAGTGGGGCTCTTATTCTTCATAACGATGAAAGCAAAGATGGGTAGACTCTTTGCTTGTGCCAAACACCAGTTTGAGCATTTTACATGATCCACCCTTGTTCAATCCTCATCACAATCCCAGGAAGTATGTGGAATTAGTCCTATTTTGCAGCAGGGAAACTGAAGCTCTGAGAGGTGAAGTGATTTGCCCAAGCTCTCACAGCTGATTAGTTGCAGAGGTAGAGCCCAACCTAGATCACTTGGCTCCAAGCCAATGTTCTTTCCACTCCCTTTACCCCAAGGCCCCCTAACCCTTTCTGCTGGGGAAGGATGGGTGTGAGCACCAAGGCCTGTGCTTGCCTCTCTCCTCTACCTCTTACTATCTTCCCCATCCCCCACTCTTGGATTCACTTCTGGGCAATTGGAATGTGGTCTGGTCATTGTGCCAGCCCAGAAGAGCCAGTCCTTCCTTCCCCTCCCCTGTACCCTGCCATCCCCACTCCCATGTCTCAAAAAAAGGATTAAGTTTGGGGCTAGGAGGCCCCTCTGGGGGCCCAGGCTGCTCTTCACCGGCATTTGACTCAGGGACTGAACTAGCTGACTTCCGTGGTTCCATCCAAGGCCAAGATGGAGCCTTCCCCTCCTCCAGGCACCTTCGCCATAATGCTCCTCTCTCCTCTGACTCTCAGCTCCAACCAGCTGCAACTGAAAAGGCATTGAGCTCCTCTAACCCAGGAGTTAGGGGTGGACACTTGTAGATTTGAGGGATGCCTTCCCTAGAGCTCCCTGACTGCCAGCAATTGAATCCAATTTGGCTTTCTTATGCTCAAGAGGCATTTACCCGGAGGCCATGAAGTGCTCACCGAGTGGAGGGCAGGCTGAAGAACCAGGCCCAGACCAAACTACAGGAGAAGGCGACTTGGGTCTGTCCGGCAGCCTCAGCAATATCTCAGCATGTCTCACTGGCTCTGAGTACATCAATCCCTGTAGCTGAAGGAACACAATAACCAGACTGGCTTAGACGGGTCACGTGTTCCACCTCTAAGAGGCAGGAGTCTCATGCGAAACAGTGGACTAGAATCCCCAGGGATCCTGGGTGCTGGAAAGTCAAAACCCATCCTACTGCCTCTACTGTGGGCCTCACATATTGTTTCTTCCATGCATGTAGACTAAAGACTTCTCTGGTTTGGTGTTGTGCCTCCTGCATCTAAGAATTCCCCTGAAGCAGGAAGATCAATGCTCTCACATACAGAAGAAGTGAGCAAATACGGAATAAAGGTGTGCTTTTCAACCCACCACTGGGCTGTTTCACACAGGTTATCCATGCAAGTAAGGAAAGGTGATCCTAGAAGAGCAAATGGCCATGCAAAGGTACATGTGACAAAGTGAAATTGCTGAGTGCTCGGGTCTGTAAGGAAAAGAAGCAGGGCAAAGGAGGCCAAAGGGGTGGACCAAGCAGGGATTGACTGAGAAGGGCCTGGAGCACCAGAATCATATGAACTATATAGATGTGTAACCAATCTACTGTATTTTTTAAATTAATTTAAATAAATAGATTTTAAAAAAAAAAAAACTGGCCTCTTGCTAAAAACTAGGCAGCCACCTCCTCCCAGGTTTCAGCCACCTACTACCCAGACTACCCCCACAAAATGGGACCCTCCTAAGAAATGCTTCTGCCTAGGCCCCTGGGGCTCTTGCAGGGGACTCCCCAGCACCCAAGTTCAGACACTCCCGACGTGGTGGAGCCTTCCTCTGGATGCAGCCTATGCCATCCCAGCAGAGTCGAACAGACAAGAAAGCCAACCAACAAAAACACAGGCGCGGACGCCACCTGGTAAGCCTGTCTGCAGAGCTGCAGGAAGAAGAGTTCTCAGCAGAGATGAAAGACAAGAATATTGACTTTTAAACTACTTTTATGAAGCTAAAAAGAAGCTGGAAAACAATCACTGCTTTATCACTGCTGGATAAAAACACATAACTTTATTCTTAGTTCAACTAAAATAATTTTTCACCTGGTGGTCACAGATTTGTTATATGATCGGTGTGTTAACAACTGCCAGCCCCAAATCTCTCTGCAACAGATCCGTACAAACACCCACATGTCTCAGTAGACTTGTCATCTCATGGTCTGATCTGTCCAAGATGGCTGTGACCTATAAATGTGCCACTGAGCCTGTGTACAGCTGTGACCTGTTAGAGCAAGGCAGTAAGTCCTTGGTGTCCAGAGTAAGTGGGATTTGGGTAGGTTTTAAGGAGGGGCCTTAGGATATATCTAGAGAAGATAAATGGCCAGAGAACAACCTGGACTCAAATCAAAGCTCCCTTTACAAGCCATGAAACCTTGGCCAAGTTACTTCCCTTTTCTGAGCCTCAACTTCCTTATCTATATAATAAACACTAACCCCTCAGAATTGTGAAAATTAAGAAATTGGATGAAAGTCACCTAGCACAGTGCAGCGTACACATAGGAGGCCCATTAAAAAATGCCCACTTCCCTCCTTAATCAATCCCACCAATTGATTAAGTCTTTTCTCTTGCCTTACCCAGAATGACCCCAACCCCATCTCCAAAGCCTACAGGAAGATAACATTCCCTTATAAGTTGGTTATAGGAGGAGTGCTCACTGGGTGGGTTGCACCAGTCTCAGACAGAGATGCCTCCAGCCTGCAGCCCACGGCATATGGTGTGATGGCTGCCCACCTGCCCTGAGTTATGGCAACAAACAAAACCTGAAGCATCCCCCAGCAATGGCCCCAGCCCCAGGTGAGCTCATTTATTTGTAGCATCTTGATGAAGACCCAAGTCTGAACCTGCTAGGCCTTGTAGGAAGCAGAACCTCTGGGCTCCACTCCCTGGGCAGGACTATGTGGGGCTTCAGAGACGCTGGAGGCCACTGCAGAGGGCAAAGAGCTCCATTCTTCCATTCATTCAACAAGTGTGATCACAGCAGTTGTGCAACTCACCCACCCTCTGCCTGATCCTTCTTTCTCCGCCTCAGGTCCTCTTCTCTTACTCACCTGTCAGAGGTCACAAAGTGCTGGGCCATGAGCCAGATCCAGGCTGCAGATGGGTTCTGTGGAGAAAAGCATGCACTCTGGAGCCAGATTGCCTGGGTATGCATCATGGTCTGGCACTTTCGAGCTATGGGTCCCGGGGTGTTACATAGCCTCTCCACGCTTCTGTTTCCTCATCTGCAAAATGGACATAAATACCTCATAAAGTTGTTGTGAGGATAAGGAGCTTAGAACAGCCAATAGTAAGCACTCTCCAATTTTGCCTCTTTTTCAAAGCTGAGGCAACAATTTTAAATAAGACGTTTTCACAGAAAAATTCAGATTTCTGACTTTCTTTGAAAAATCAAAAGATTTGGGAAGATATGTTCCTGCAAGATACCAAATAGTATTCCTTTTGGTCCAGCGGTCCTCAGCCTCAGCTGTACCTTAGAATCAAATTAGAATCACCTGAGCAGCTATTAAAATATTTTGCTGCCTGGGCCCCACCCTGGACCAATTAAGTCAGATTCTCCAGGGGTGGAGTCTGGCAATCCAGTGTTGTAAAAGTACCTCTGGTGATGCTAATGGGTAGCCAGGGTCAAAGGCCTCTGCTTTAGGCAGACTGTGGACTTTCCAGTTGCCATAGTGACATTTGCCCTTTATCATTTCGTTGTGGTTTATGTTAATTAGAGAACAATTTTTGGATTCCTGCCCTTTTAAAAGTGGGAAATATAAGCCAGACCCAGAAAACTACAGGAGCTCTCTCATACCTGACCAACTTAGCTCATTTATGTGCCCACCTGGCCCTCCAAAGCAGCAGCCTGTGACCCTGGTCTCTCCCCTCTCTTTGGCTAGCCTCGTCTGCATGTCACCTTAAGAAAGCCAATTTCAAAGTCTTCATCTCTAATCCAACCTCCTCTCTTCCTGAACAAAGCAGAAACTCTTGCTTCTCAGTGCGTTCTCCTCCATAGTTTTTCCTGCCTTCTCCAGCAAACTTCTACTCATTCTCCATAGCCCTGCTCAAGAGCAACTTTCTCTAGAAACCCTTCTCAGCTTGCCAGGCAGAGTTGGCATCCTTCTCCTCTATGTCCCAGAAGCATATTGTACAACTTCCTATCCTCACACCAAGACATTGTATTCATTTCTTGGGGGTCTGCTCCCCATGAGATTGGGAACTTCTTAAGAGTTAGGTAATATCTGGAACCCTAAGACCTAATTTAGCTTCTTGACCTCACAGACTCTGCATTGGCACAGTTTCCCTCTCCTCGTGACTCCCCTTTGCACAGGCTCCTCATGGTCTCTCAGCCTCTCTCCATATCTCCATCAGGCTTCAGTCCCCACTGCCAGCTGCCTTGGCCTCTCCTCATCTCTAAGTTCAGGCATGACATCTGACCAGGCCACTTCAACTCTTCTCATTGAGTCACAGTGAAAGTCTACCCCTGGTTTGGCAGCCCTTGGGTAAGCCAATCCTTGTCCGGTCATCTGTAGCTGGAAGGTCCTGAGGTGAAAACGTAGACTTGGGCGGGGGAAAAATGGGAGAGCTTTCTCTTCAAGGGGGTTGTAACCACTGCAGGCACAGTGACTGCCATGCTGAGTACATGTCCCCCGCTTAGCTCAGAGTCCCCATTCTGGCAACACCCTCAATGACCCCGCTCTCCTCTGCTGTCTTCCCTCTCCCCTTCTTCAGCTCCTCCCTGGTCACCGCTCACATCTCCAGGCTCCCACTCCATCCAGTGTCAGCTCACGTGTACCATGCCTGCCTCCTCCTCCTTATCTGGGTAACAAAACTGTCCAGAGTGACTTCTGAGAAAGTCTGGTATAGGGTTGCCAGATAAAATACAGGATGCTCAATTAAATTTGAAGTTCAGATGCACAATAAACAATTATTTAGTATATCCCATATATCGGAGACATACTAAAACACTATTCGCTATGTATCTGAGCTTCAAATTTAACTAAAGGTCCTATATTTTTATTTGCTAAATCTGGCAACTCTAAAATGAGTCCCGTCGGTGAGGTGGGTCCCAATGGAATGCATACCCCACAAAGAAAGCAGGTCCCATGGTAGATCTTGGTTGAATTACACTGAATGTGCCTTTCCCGAGATACAGGTCTCTCTGGGATGATGACAACAGGCTAGTTTTCTAAATGTCTCAGAATTCCAGCACCACTTCTCCCATGTGTAATTAGGACCCTTGAGTGGCTTAAGAAAAAAGGAGATTCTTTGGCTCCTGTCACTGAGGAGAGTCCAGGACTGGGATGGCTCCGCAAGGCCTAAGCAGAGGCCCAAACCTGCCTTACCAGGACCTAGCTTTTCTCTCTCCAACTCAGCGTCCTCTCTGTGCTAACTTCCTTCACAAACAGATTTTCCCTCAAAGTGCGGCACCTTCAGTCATTCCTGACCTTTGGGCCTCCTCAGGTCTAAATCTTCTAAGTTTCGGTGAGCATTTCCTTCCCAGCAGCCCCAGCAAAACTCTCACTGCTTCTCATTGGCTCTAATTGGATCGTTTCCCCATCCCTGAACCAATCACTGTGGCCAAGGAAAGCCAACGCTCTGATTGGCCAGATCTGAGTCACATGACACTTCTGGAGCCAGTGGGAGGAGCCAGTCCCCAGAGCTCTCTCAGGACCTAGTTCTGGAGAAGTGGAGTCTGGGAGGCAAGGACAGATGACCACAATGGTCCTGCAGAACACACCTTTGCTCCTCGTACCCTCACAGCTATGATTCTTCTCCATGTGAATGTTTTCCCAGATTTTATATTTAGTAGTGACTAAATAATAAACTACCTAATGATTTTTTAAAATATGAATTTAGGAATTCCTTGAAACTGATTTATGTTCTATTAATCACTTCAACATCTTGTATATGTATGTATTCACCCTACAGACAATGCCTGTCTGATATCTGACAATGACTTCGAGGACCCTTCACAATTACCCAGACTATCTTCCTGAGAATGGAACCATAAAATGCATAGCCTGAATCGAGTGGAAAAATCACCCAGACTGCATTTGACAAGCTCTCAATAAATGACAGACCTCTTGCCCAACTTGTCACAGCCTCTTCAGCAAGCAACAGAAATGAGCCTTGCTAGCTTCAGCTACTGGGAGCTCACAGGATCCATAGGGAGCTGGGAGTCCAGGCTCGGGAACCAAAGACACTGCAGAGATTAGATAGCAGAAGGTACAATATTGGGTTCACAACCAGAACAGTATGGTAAGGATCCCAACTCAAGGATGGATGGATCAGCCTCTTTAGCTCAAGATTCGATTCCGGTAAAGGAGCTTCTGTTTGCCCACCATTAGCTAGGGAAGGTGGGACCCCTGAGGTAATTCCAGGGAAGGAAATCAGAGTGCTGGCCCACAGGGGAGTGAATACCGGCAGCCAGAAGCAATGAAAATTCCCTGCAAAGATTATATGCCCTTCAGGTAGTTTAGATAGAGGTACGCCCTCCTCAATCAGGAGTGTGGTGGTCAATTATTTTGCTATTAGAGTTGCCACTACTTTTTTTCTTCTTGGTTATTCTGGAAGCATTCACTTCGATTTTTCCCTGCTCTGGTTTTCTTTATGTTTCCATAATCTTTCGGCTCCTGGGTGGTCTGGTTTCCGACAGGCAGCAGCGTCAGCTGGTTCTCACAGAGTCCATGTGCTCATGGAGGAAATGTGGCCTGAGCCGATGTCACCCCACCCACAGAAAGGAAGTGACAGCTACACAAGGTGGAGAAATGTATGGGTTGTATCCGTAAGAATGATTTTCGTTACTAGGAACAGAAAACCCAATTCAAACAGCCATAAATAATAAAGTCAATTTATTGGCTCACATGTTTCAAAAAGTCCTTCAGGAAAAGTTTGATCCAGCAGCTTAACAATGCCAGCAAGGACCCAGTTTCTGTCTCTTACTTGACTTTCCATTTTCAAGACTCACCCCGTCTATAGTCTCAAAACACCTGGAGGAGTTCCTAAAACAAAGATCACCTCATTCATGCTCAGTGGTGTATCAGAGAAGCATCTTTGTCCCAGAATTCCCAGCAGGAGTCCTCAGGTTCGCTCTGATGTGACAGGTTTGGGTCATAGACCCAACCCTAACCAATCACTGAGCCAGGGAGTTGAAATGCCTGGCAACAGAAGCAAACTCAGTCCCTAGAACTCTGTGACTCCCTGAACTAAAACCAAGACTATCTAGGAGGCCAGCAGGATACTGGGAAAGCCACCCACACAGGCCCACTGCATTAGGCAGCCACATACATGGGAGTTAGTTGATTAATCATCATAATTGCAGCTCCCACCATGAACTGCATTAAGCATTTCACATGCATGAGTTAATGTGATTTAACAAATCATCACAGAACCCTGGGAGGTGGCCCTTTAATCTTATTTTGCAGAGAAGGAAGCAGGTTAATTGAAGTGACTTGAAGCATCAAAGCTGTTGTGAGTCAGAGGCAGGATATGAAACCCAAATTACCTGATCCCAAAACCCATTCTCCTAACCTCTACCTCATCCTGCCTCTCAACCATGTGCAAGGCACTGCTAGGGACACCAAGAAAGGGAGCACATTGATATAACAGGCCTTAACTGAGTGTCTACTACATGTCAGGCATCCTATCAGGCTCTGAGGATTCAGAGGTCACTGAGGTGCAATTTCTACATTCCGCGAGGCTCATCATGGCTTAGAAAAAGAAACAGGCACAAACCTACAATGACAACCCAAGGGAAGTACAATTTATTGCTGTGTTGGGCACTTCACATACATTAAACACACTCTTGGGAAGAAAAAAAAAACGGTCTTATCTCTTCTGGATTCCTGAGTTAAGGGAGATACAGTGAACGTTAGCCACTCCAGTTCACTCAGTCGTTTGGGCACCTCTACTTGGTCTCACTTCCTGGGAGCTGAGGGGCCATTCATGAAGGTCAAATCAGCAAAAAGACAGCAATGTAATGTACAGGTCCATCGAGAATTCAAAGACTGGAGGAGGGGAGGTATATTGTGGATTAGAGTGAAATGAGAAGGCTTCAAATTTTGCTGAGCCATGGAGAGCAAAGGTACAAATTTAAGATGCCTGGGATTTGTCTTTACAAGATTCCTACCTCTGGGAATTCCCATCCCAGAATCCCAAATAGGGAAATCTGATTGATTTTTTTGGTATTACTCAAAAACCCCAGGTTAGCATAAGAGAATTTTAACAATTTATAGGTCCTTCCTCAGTGCCAAATTTATAGGTCCTTCCTCAGTGCCAAAGCTTCATCTCAGCTTTGCTATCATGCCACACAGTAGAAATTGTAGACATAATTTTACAAGCAAGTAAACTGAGTCTTAAGGACAGAATTCAGAGGTCACGAGGCCAGGATTCAACCTCCCAGCCCAACTCCAGAGTTCTCGCTTGTCTGCAGACACTGAAATTCCCCAGGCCACACACACCCTCCCTGAGTCACCCTCCTTCAGCTTCTCTCTAACCAGCCCTCTGTCTTAGGTTTCCAGATGTGAACTTTCTAGAACCTTCAGGCAACTCGATGTGGGTGTTCCTTCAGTAGGGAGCTGGGTTTCCTGAGCCTCTCTAAGTCTGTCACTCATTCTTAAAGACTTAATGGAGAAGATAAAGACAGAGAAAGAACCATGGAGAAGGACATAAGTTTTGAAGACAGGCAGACCTGCATTTGAATCTGGCCCCAGCCACACACATTCTGTGTGACCTTGGGCAAGTCATCTCCTATCTCTGAGCCTCAGTTAAATGCGAGCCAATAATTTCCATTCCATAGGTTGCTATGCAAGCCAGAAACCTAGTAGCTGTTTTTCGAGTGTTTTTCTTTTCTCACCTTTCCCCCATTCAGTCAGGTATCAAATTCTATTAATTTTGTCTCCAAAATACATTTCAAATTCATCCATCTCTCTCTGTCTCCTATGTCACTTCCTACATTCAAATCACTATCATCTCCTGCCTGAACTACTACTGCAGCAAACCAGCTGATCTCTTGGTGCCCACTAGCCTCTTCGATCCATTCTCCATAGCGCAGCCAGAAAGATCTTTATAGAACATATATCCGATAATGCCACCGCTCAGTTACCACTCTCCAAGGGCTTCCTATTGCTCTCAAGGAATCTCCAAAATTCTTTCTGTCATCTCTACAGGCTCATGTTGGCTGCCACTGCTACCTTATCCACTCATCTCCCGACCTCTGCCTATGGCTCTCTGCATCCCTCC
The DNA here is from genome assembly GCF_014176215.1 of Rousettus aegyptiacus. NCBI lineage: Eukaryota > Metazoa > Chordata > Mammalia > Chiroptera > Pteropodidae > Rousettus > Rousettus aegyptiacus. The sequence continues at coordinate 13,292,401 of NW_023416284.1, read as the reverse complement.
TCATGGCTACTCTGTTCCCTCTGCCAGTAACACTTTTCCCCATCCTAAGCCAATTAATTCCTGCTTATGTTTCAAATCTCTGTTCAAAGTCCACTTCTTCAGGGAAGCCTTTCTTGATTTCTCAGACCAGATCAGATTCCCTCATTTATTGATCTCACCTTGGCTTGTACTTCTCTTTTGTAGCAGTAATCACAATTACATTTACATAGTCTTGGTTGAATTGGTCCTTGGATATCTCTGTCTTCTCGGTCACGGACACATTATTTTTGCCTCTTCCTCAGGAGGAGGATCACACACACACACACACACACACACACACACACACACACACACACACCTAATGGTCCCAGAGGTGAGCTCGGATTAAGATTGGATTAAGATGTTGGTAGAGGTAGGGGAGCAGTGAGGGGACATTGGTTGGGGTAGGTATCCTCAATGCTCCATGAAGAATGCCCAGATGAGAATGAAGCCCCCAGACAGAGAATGTAGAACCTTGTAAACAACAGATTAGAGGAGGCCAATACAACTTTTCTGGAGTGAAGCTCCACAGTGATGTCTATGAGTTTGTCTTCTCTGGAGCTGTACCCCTAGGCCCAACTCAGAGTCTGCTCCATTACTACCTGTTAAATAAACACATGAGGTAGAAAGTAGACAACCCAGTATGGGATCCAAAAAGAGTCACAATTATTAAGAAATGTGATGCCTTCTCCCTCCCCTGTCACATAGGTGCTGCCAGCTTGACCAAGGAAGAAGCCTCCCTAGTGTCCTAACTCCAGACCTCCCTCCCTGGGGAGGAGACAATCCCAGTTGCCCAACAGGGGCCAGCTTCTGTGACAGCAGGCTCCTCTTGGGCTGTCCAGCTGGTGCCCTCCACCTCACACTCAGAACCTGAGGCCTCTGGTTCCCCTCCTTTACTTCCCGGAATATTCCAGAGCTGACCCATCACTCCAGGTGCACACCCAAGTAGCCAAGGCAACTGTTTACCCTCTGCCCTTAGAAACCATCTCTGGTTTGTGGCAGTGGGCACCCCACACAGCTGCCCTCTGCCCGCAGCTGGGCCAAACAAGCAAAGGTGTTTCCTGCTAGGGGTTGGCATTGCCAGGCTGGCTTTCCTACCCCCTCCACACTAACTCTTCAATGCTCCCTATCCACCCCAGCTCCCCACAGCCCCAGCATGCCACACATTCACCTTCTGGTCTGCCTAGGAGCCAAGAGGAGCGGGAATGAGGACTCAACTCTTCCTGCTCCTCCAGGCCCACTGCCCAAGGCTTCAGCAAACACCACCAGGTGGATAGTAAAGGACAAGACTTTGGGCTCTGGATAGAGACCTGGGTGCAACTCCCCCTCTCCACTTGCAGCTCTGTGACCTCACGCAAGGCACATTGCATCTCCTTGAGCCTCAGTTTTTTCACATGTAGCGTCAGATGATAACTCTAACCAGCCATGGGCTGTTAGGACAGTGAAATTAGCATGGTGCCTGGCACGTATTTAAACACTGACTGACTTAAGGGGTGCTGGCCAGGGGCTCACTGCAGGAGTGCAGGAGGGGACACTGAGTGTCTCACTTCTTTCCTGAGGGAACACAGGCCTGGGAGACTCTACCTCACCTAGTAATAAGTCCTGCTTTTAGGGGCCACCCACTCTTATCACCTAGTTGGAAGGGAGCCAGGAGATTTGATGTTGCATTTGCATAGCCAGCACCCTGTATTAATATGACTGGCGGTTATTTGGAAGGTCCAATGGTGGCTTTGGGTCTGAACAACTCCCAAATTGTCCCTGGTCACTGCTGACGCCATTGTGGCCCCAGTCCTCCTGTGTGACTGCGACCTGTCCTTGACCTCTTCAGGACACTTTGGAACTACACTCACCCCAATCCTTCATCCCTCATCACAGCTGTAGACACAGGCCTCCATCAGCATATGCATCCACCCAATTCCCCAGTTTTGCTATTTCCTAAAAATGGGTTCCCCAAACCTGTGAGCACTAGCTCTGGAGTCCATGATCAAGGGTGTTCTACTGGCTGTGTGGCCTTGGATGAGTCGCCTCACTTCCCCAAGCATCATAGGAAGGGGAAAACATTACCTAACCACTGGACACCATGAGGATTAAACATGGAAACTTGAGAAAGCTCTGGACATGCCAACAAGCCCTAAATAAACGATGAGCATACGTGGCAAGGAAATGACACGTTTACATTCTTCCCACCCCTTCCCTTGCTTGCTTGCTAAAGAGGGGGCAGACTTAAAGCAGAGAAACTGGACAAGAAGAAAGGAGAGGGTGAGCCAGGCACCAGGCCCTGAGCAGCCCTGGGAATACCCCCCTGGAAACAAGTGTAAATCATACAGCTCCCCAGCAGAAGGGCATATGAAGGCCCTAGCGATGGCTTGTCCTCTTCCCTTCCCACCCTGGACTCAGTGTGCAGATACCTCAGCCCACATGCACGTCCAAACTCTGTCCATACCCCTTCTTCTAACATCTGCTACATGACCACCTCGACCTGTCAGTGCTCACGCCTGCAGTCATTCTACCCTCAGGAGAACGGGCCCAGAGAATGAGGCCCACACAAACCCTGAAAGCGAGCTCAGGCCTCAGGGGCAGGGCGTACCAGCATCTGCAGGGTGGTCTGTGTGTAGCCCCTCACCCTGTGAAATGGAGTACAAGCAAAAGAGGACGAGAAAAGGGTCTAGGGTCAAGGTCAGGGCCTCGATTGCCTAGGTCTAAGGGCAGTTAGAAAGTAACTGAATCCCTGCCCTGGGAACACTTAGAGTCTAGCAGAGAGAATAGACATTAAACAAAGAATTATAAGAAAGTGAAATCTATGATACAAATGCCTACGGGGAAGAGAAACTGGATTCACTTGAGAAGGGGTCCACCTTCTGGTACCCCAAACTGAGGCCCCTAAGGCCCCTCCTACTGCATGGCTCCTTCCCGAGACCTCTGAGGCAGGGTGCTCAAGGATCCAAACCCACAGCTTAGCACCTGTTCTGCTACTGGTCCACTGAGGCCCAGGGTTCCTGGGCCAATGTTTCACAAGGGATAGCCCCGGGACCAGCTGCAGATTCCTGCCCACCCCAGACCCACCAAATCAGATCCTCTGGGGTGAAGCCCCAAGTCAGCATAGTCAGCAAGCACCCTGGGGGTCTGATGTGCCTTAAAGTTTGAGAACCATTGTTGGAGGGAACACACACCATTCGCGCATTTATTCAGCAGCCTTTTATTGATTATCTACTGTGTGCCTGACATTATTCTAAGCACTGAGGACACATCTGTGAACACAATCCCTGACCTCAGAGTTGACGTCCTTGGGGAGGTGGGGAGAGAGGCAAATAAATCTATGACAAGATCATTCAGACTGTGGTAAATACTGTTAGGAGAATAAAACAGGGGCAGAGTGGTCAGGGAAGGCCTCCTGGAGGAGGTGACATTTAAGCTGAGACCTAAAGGATTCAAAGTTAAGTCTCTCTGTATCTGTATCCTAATCACTGCAGCACCGCCTCCCTCACCCGTCAGCCTCCTGATTCTGAGGGGCCAGGAAAAGCAAAGGTAACGGTGGAAAGAAGGCCGTGCTTCCTTCCCCCCTAGAGAAAAACCTTCACAAACTAAGCGTGGAGGGAAGTGGTGATATAATGCCCACCACATATAAATAGGCCCATCCTTTCCAGGGTCGCCCTGGAAACCTGCGGTCAATTTGGACTTTGCTTAAGGCCGAGCTCCCTGCCACCAGGAGCCCAAAACGGCTGAACAAACTTCGAGCTTCACATGGGGCCGGCCCTCGATGAGTTCAAGGCCGGAGCATTTCTCCAAAGTCAAAACCGCAACAGGAAGGCACAGAAACAGTCTTCTGAGGAGGCCCGGCCTGGCGCAAGGGCTCTGGTCAGCCTTCCCGAAGCCAGTCATGGAGTAGGAAGGAGGGAAGTCAGGACTGTCCCCTTGCTCCAAAATCTCTACCCTGCCCAAGTGCCACCGTGCCTGAATTGCACCATGAGGACTGAAGATTTGGGTTAGGCATCGCCCTGTGTCCTCACTCTTGGAAGAAGCAATGCATTCAGTCCCTAACACGGGGGGTGGGGGAAGGGTGAAAGAGGAGGGGCTCTGTGTGGTTTAGTTGTGCTGACTGTGTGTCCCAAATTTTCCTTGACAATTCTGAATTCAGATCATCTGTTCCCATTTCCCATGGAACCAACTAGTGTCTCGTTGGGAAATAGGATCTTTCTAGAGGTTATTCAGAGGGAGCAGCCCTGGGCAGAGAGTCTGGAGCCCAGGTTCTTAGTTCTGGCTCTGCCACTTGGCAAATCTCCCTTCCCATCCCTGGGCCTTTCTTTACAGTAGGGACTGAGGGAGGGGGGTGGGCTCCAGAATGAAGGTGGTAGGGGACCTGGTAAGGGGCTAAAAGGGAAGTCAAGGGCCCTGGGAGGAAGGATGAGGTTCTGGGAAGCAATCTGCTGACTCCCCAGGGCCACCACCACCTGCTGCCCACTAGCCTATTTCCTGCCTCCTTCCTTTGGCCCTTGGGCCCCCAGGGAGCTTGACCCAGTTGCCCCAGAGCAGACTTGAGCCCACTCTCCAGCATGATGACAGCTAAAGCCAAGCCCCAGGGCAAGACCAGTCTCGTGGGATCGAGGAAAGGCTTCGCCAAAGCTGCTTGGGCTGTCACACGACCTTAGCTGGCAGTGGAGAAAGTGAGCAGCGCAGAGCCCTGAGCACTGTCTGTTCAAGAAAGAGCACAGGAGTGGGGGCAGACGGGGACCTGGGCCGGAATCTCTGCTCCATCTTTTATTCACTGTATGCCCTTGACCAGTCCCTCGGCTTTTCTGAGCCTCAGTTGTACCATCTGTAGAATGGGGCTAATTGTCCCTCTTAGAGTCCATGAAATCATAAACCCTCTTTCTCATACAGTAAGAGTTTTAGAACTCTTCAGAACCCCTCCCCTAATAAATGTAAATTGAATTGCGCCCTTGATCCTGGTCTCAACATTTAACCCAGGAGCTAAGCTTCCTCCACAAGAGGAACTGGACTTGATCAGTTCAAAAATGCAGTCACCACCATCACCCCAACTGTTGCCACAAAATCTCCGCACATTCGTTACTGAATGACGTCCTGTCCAGTGCATGACACTACCACCACTGATAGGAACCACAGGTTATTACACATCTACTGTGTGCCAGGCACATCACACGTTCACTCTCCTGTCACATTCTCACAACAACCCTTCAAGCTGAGAAAACTCCCATTTTACAGATGTGAAAACCGAGGCTCATAGATTTGAAGTGTCTGCTCAGGGACCACACAGAGGCAGAAAAGAACTCAAGCCCAGGAGTCACCACCAGGCGACCCTGCCTCCCAAGGCTCGGGAAGTCTTTGCTCTCTCGGTACTCCAGCTACTGGGGAGACCCCAGAAGAAATAGCAGAGGCCTGAGTGGCTCCCCTAACCAACTAGCATTTAACAATTTGACTAAAACTCAATTACCCCTACTGCTCTGAACTCTGGAGGAGTCAAGAGTGGGGTTGAGATGCTGGGAGTGCAATTCTAAAGTTGATCACATTTGCCAAGCCCAAAATGGACACGTGGGGCTTGCCAAGAACGAGGATCCCCAGATATGTGATTTGGGGGCAATTTGTGGCAATCAAGTTCCTAGAACCACTGCTGGCAAACTCCCATGATGCCTCAGCTCTCCCTGGAAAAGTGTAGTTGTGCCTCTAGGCTATGATTCAGTCAACACATTTTTGAGCCAGCCATGATGATCAGAGTTCTGTGGGCCTCTCTAGCCCTCCAGACATCCTGTCTAGAGCTGGGAGCTAGTCAGGGAAGGTTTCCTGGAGGAGGGAGGGTTGGGCAGGCCCTATGAACAGAGAGGATTCAGGCAGGCAGAGAGAAGGTTATGTCTTCTCCCAAGAGACATCCTGGCACAACAAAGGAAGTTGGTCTTCATGGTCAAGCTGACCTAGATTTGAATCCTTGAATGGACAGATAGATGGACAAATGGATGAATGGACGAATGGACACATGGATAGATGGATGGATGGATGGATGGATGGATGGATGGATGGATGGAGGGTTAGGCAGATGCATAAATGGGTAGGTGGATGAACAGACAAATGGACAGATGGAGGGATGGATGGATGGGTGGATAGATGGATAGATGGATAGAGGGTTAGGCAGATGCATAGATGGGTAGGTGGATGAACAGACAGATGGACAGATGGAGGGATGGATGGATGGGTGGATGGATAAACATATAAAAAAATAAAAGAAGGAAGAATCAATTAGTTAACCCTGAGGCCACAGTTCCTCTTGCCATCCCACTTGCCCCTCCCCTAGAACTTATCAGTCAGGATACACTGGGCGATGTCACAGCAACAAACAACTCCAAAACCTCTGCGGCTCTAAAGAGCAAAGGTTTAGTTCTTGTTCACACTACATGCTTGTGGATTGGCTGGGTCTCTGCTCTGCATTCTCCTCACTCAGGACCCAAGCCACCACCATGCTGCTATTGCTGAATGCTGTCACATTTCATTGGCCAAAACCAGTCACATGGCCACCCCTAATTTCAGGAGAGTGGGCACTCCTTTCCTACCATGGATCTGGGATGAGGAGAACGCGTGTTTTTGTGATCAGCCCTAATGCTGCCACCCAGGTTATGCCCTGGGAGCATCGTCCCCGGAATCAGTGGGATGGGGACAGGTGGGAAGAAAACAAAATAAAGGCCCTGGCCCTGCCTCTTCCATCCAGGGGTCCCGGAGGCCAAAGAGGACACGTTCACTCCTCCACTCCCCAGCCCCGTGTGCTGTGAGTGGAGGCCTCAGGATCCTCGAGGAGGCTAAATCTTTCTGAGGGCTGGATCATAAACTCTGTCCTGGTCCTGTCTCAGATGGATCTTGCTCCCAACTATGCCCTCCTGAGCCCAAGGATAGGCCATGAGGCACCCTGGAAGAGAAATATGGGGCATCCAAGCTGAAATATTCCTTGAAGTTCACCATTTACAGAGAGAAACTGAGGCTCAGCGAGAGTAAGTGATTCCCATGGCCCAGCTTATGAAGCGCAGAGCTAGGTCTCCAGAAACTCTGTCCAGAGTCCCTTTGGCACTCAAATTGCAGGCAGGCACCTTCGTAATGTGACATAAGGGAGCAAGAAATGCCTGCCTTTCCCCTGGCCAGAGCTTGACTGTGGATCTTGACATGGAAATGCGGTCCTTGGAGGGCAGCTGCGGGCCCTTAAGGCCTCTCGCTAGCCCAGGGCACCTTTCCATCTGCAAGAGAAGCACTGAAATCAGACATGCTCCGGGCCCTGTCCCACCACGTCCCAGCTGGGTGTCCTTGGGCAAGTCACTTCACATCACCAAGCTCGTTTCCCAGTCTGTGAAATAGAGGCAGTTATAGCTGCCCTGACTAATTTGCTTGGCTCTGGGAAGGTATGGGGATGTTTCTTTCATCACAACAGGTCATACAGGTGTGTGTGTACAAAAAGGTGCTTTCATCCCTTCTCCCCAATCAACCAATCAGCCCTGGATCCCCAGAGGCCAGCACAAACCCTGCGCAGAGTAGTGTTTAGATGATGTCCTGATGAACCAAATTGACTTGTTCTTGATTCATTTCATCAAGTACCTGCCGACTCTGGGGCCAGCATTGTGGGAGCCTGGATGACAAGATCCCTCAGTTCTAGGAGGAGCCCAAACACAGCCACTAAAGGTGCAGGAAAACAGCAGGTCCCAGGCCATGCTGGACGCTAGACGCCTGTCTGTGTGTCTGTTACTCCTGCACTGCTTTGTAGCCCATTTTTCCTACTGGTTGTGAGTTCTATGGACACCGGGACCTGCTAAATCCCCAGTGACTGTCCCAGGGCCTGGCACATAGCTGATCTTCACTGAATATTTATCAACTGAAGGAAGGGTCTTCTAGATCACTGATCTGTTTCTCTTTGGGCAGTTCCTTCCCTCTGAGCCTCGGTCCTTTAACTGTAAGATGGGAAGGTTGGGAAAATAACCTGAAATAACAGTGAACTTAGATAACCTCGTCTGCAAAATCCCTGGATCATCACAGGCCAGCAGTAGCTGTGGCTGTTATCATCCCCATTATCATGACTAAAGAGAAGGGGGAGCTCTCTCAGAGACCCCTTGGGGATCCACACTTCCCTCCCCACCCACCACCCCCAAATATTTTCTATGAGGAAATTGAGACTCAGAGACATAAGAGAACTCACCCAGCTCACACAGAACTTACGAAGGTTGTCCATGGGAGAGAGCATTTCCTGAGTGTCTACAGTGTGCCCGTCACTGTACTAGGACTGACACTTCTTTTGCCTTATTTTATCATCCTCCTCTTACAGGTGACGAAAAAGGCTGACAAATGTCATCGACCTTGCCTGAAATCCCAGCCAGTTAGTAGAGGAGCACCTCCCGCCCCTGCCCAAGGCCTCAGCCTCAGACCTCAGTGCCCACCCCACCCCCTGGGGAGGTCGGGATCTGAGCAGTGCCCTGGCCACCCTCAGTTGCTCCCGGAAGTGCCCTGTGTGTGCACCTTGATCTCCACACCCACGATGCCAGGAAACCCCCCAGGGCCTGCCGGGCCGTGGGGTATTTATAGCGGACATGCAGAAAAGCTGCCACCCCCATCTGTTTACCCAACGACTTTCTTCTAGCAGGACGCTCTCAGCCCCGCCAGCCACAGACAGACCCTCACCGCCGCCTCATCTATTTTTTCCTCCCCACTTAATTTTGCATCATCCCAGCTTCCAAAATAAACTTCTCCAAACCAGCCGGGCTCATTCTGGCCCAGAATCCCTAACGAAGAGCCCCCTTCAGCCCCAGCCCCCACATCATCCCATACGGCAGAGCCACCAAACCCAACCCGGCCCCTCGGCTGCCTTTGGCCTTGATTTAGAAGCAGCTGCTCCTGCCCCAGCAGGCTTCTGACACTCCAGTGCCGGGGCGTCTGCATCTGTGGCAATGTGGGCTGCGCATCTGTGTGCATGGTTCCTGGCCGGAGGCCCAGGGTGCTGCCCCCTGCCCTCCCAACTGCCCCCTCGCACATACCCACGCATATGCATGCACGTGCGCACACGCACACACACGCACGCACGCACGCACACACACAACGGCCCAGCTTCGGTCTCTTCCAGGGCAGTCCTCTTTTCTGTTCTTGCCCCGCTGACCTCTTCCAGTTTCATCACAGGACCCACCAACTCCTCCATCTCTGCCTACCTGCCACTCTGAATTTCTTTCCTTCCCCAGTCACAGCATGCCATCTCATCTCCAGGCATTTGCACATGCTGTTCTCTTAGCCTAGAACTCGTACTTTTCCTCTCAAACCATTTGCCGACCTAATCTTACTAATCCTTCAGCATGGAACTTAGATATCACCTCTGTCAGGAAGTCTCCCTTGACTCACCAAGCAGTCTCTCCAGCATCTTCCACATCAAAGGCCAAACATGCTTAGAAGACACACCCAGGGCAGAATGGAGTCCCCACGATTCTCCAAGAATTCCTCAGCCCAGCCCTGGGCCCTGCCTACGCAGGCCAGCCACCTCTCTCATCCCCAGGAGAAAGCATTTCTAAACCTTAGGATCTGACAGAGTTATTTAGTTCATCCCCCTGTGGCAGAAACCAGGGACATCGCAATCATTCCAGAATTATAATTCCAACTTTCTGTTTGTTCCCTTGAGTTGTGGTGGTTTTCAAGCTAACAATTCAAAAGACCATTTACTTCTTTTGAACCTTTTGCCGAGAGTGAGGATAGGAAAGACTAATGGGTAAATCTGTTCCCACTTAAAAGAAAAGATACCTATAGGCCGATTTTTTGGATGAAGAAACTGAGGCTTAGAGAATTGCACTTTGTTTATTCATCTAGCACTATGTGCTGGGCACACAGTAGCACCAGGAACACCGGGAACAGTCTTCAAAGGAAAAGTCCAGGGAGCTGAGAAGGAATATGTAACCAAGAGCCCAAGGAAATCTTCTGGGACATGACATATAAACTGAGCCCCAACAGGAATTAGCCCAGTAAAAGGCAGGTCAAGGGCGTTCCTGGCAGGGAAATAGCAAAGGCCTGGAGGGGAGATGGAGGGAAGAAGGAGGGGAGAAGGAGGGGAGAAGGAGGGGAGATGGAGAGGAAATGCAGGGACACAATAGATGATTTCCTGAAAGCCAAGCAGCCAGTGAGCCCATGGCTAGCTGACCCCAGGGCCTTTGCTTGTGCTCCTTCAATGGGAGGGCGGGTTGCTGCTAAAGGAAAACAACCCTAGGAGCTGCCTCCATCATTGCCTCTTGTCCAGAAAATTGGATTTCAGATGTAATAAGCATGACAGACAGGTTAACATCACTCAGTCTACTTTTCTAATGTTTAAGAAAATTAAGCCCTCTACTAAAATATCTTAGCAATCCATTTTTTTAAAGTTTCTAATAAAAACAAGTCAATGAAATAGACATTCAAAAGCCATTTGGCACCTCATGCAGTAATCCTTAGCTGTCGATTAAATTTCCTGTTCCCATGAACTTATCGGAATGCCTCTTCTAACTTACCTTAAATATTTCTTTACAAGTCAGACCTTTTTTCTGAGACTCCAAGATTACGCGTGTCCGAGGCCTTATAGGTAATGTGAATTACCTTTGAGAAAAGTCAAGTTCATACTGCCTACCCCCTCAAGTTCCCTTTAGGCCAATGAGCTGCTTTGGAGTTCTGCCATGTGCAAGGGATGGGTCTCACAGGGCCTTCCTGCACCTGAAAAGCTTGTTACCTAGATTGGGACCTAAGAGCAGGTTCAACATGGCTCAGATTCAAACTTCTGGCTCAAGGCATAGCGTTAACAACGCTGTCCTGTTCCCCAAAGGAACCAGCATCACTTCTAGCTCAAGCCATTTTCAAGATTCAAGCAGAATGCTCAGCCACAAGAAGTGTTTTCACCACAGCTCCCTGTTTCTGGAAGGAAAGAGCAATCTCCCAGCTGACTCAGTGAGGTGGGGTCAGAGCCCAAAGAGCGGACAAGAGGATGAAGGCGGAGAGGAATCAGTTTCCAGGATTTGATCCAGAGGGCAAGAGAAGGCAAGGACAGGAACCCTATTGTGGACCAGAACCAAGACATGAGGCTGGGTGTTGTGGACAAGACCCCAGACCTGCTAGCCAGGGTGCACAGGAGGATTCCCTCTGCCCTGACCCACAAGGCCCCCCATCCTTTGGGTGGGTGGAGGAGGTACTACCACTTCTCCTGGGGCTGGGGACGCAACGAGGTTAGAAACGCCTTGGGGTGAAAGGATTACCATTTCAAGTACAGGATTTAGAATCCTAGAATCACAGGGTATTTGAGGTTGTTTTTCTCCTCAGTGCTAAAAGAGACTTGAGGAAGGGGAAATTAAATCCTAAGGTTCCAGGTAGAGAAAATGGGCTGCACCTAAAGCAGGAAAGACTAAAGTTAGACATGAGGTAGGAATATCTGACCATCCAAGTGACAGCATCCTGGAATGAACTCCCAAAAGCAGTTCTTCATCCCTGAGACCGGAATGTAGAGAGACCTGCCCAGACTGGTGAGGCCCAATCAGAGGGGCCCAGCTGTTCTGAGCCTGACAACCCCTCCTTCATAGTAAAAGATTCCATAGTGGGTGTGCTTGTAGTATAGGCATTGATGGTAAAATAACAGAAAGCCACCATAAATTTTAAAATGCTTTCATTCATCATAAAACATCTACAAGCATTGAAAAATTAATTGTACAACCCAGCACCATCTATGAAGTCTTCTGGCCCCCTGGAAAAAAAAAAATCAAAAACAAAAAATGTTTAGATTAATTTATTCAAACTTTAAAAACAGAAACTACAGGGACATAGAAACACGATAACTTACAGCACAAATAGCCAACGCACAACGGGGACCCTCTACAGATCAACCAACCTGACGTCTGCAATGATCAAGGGTATGATAAAAAGCCACAGGTGAGGGAGAGAGCACGGTATTCCCTACATTAAGAAAAATTAAGAGACAGGACAACCGAATGTCATAGGTGGACCTTGTTTGAGTCCTGATTAGACAAACCACCTGTAAACGGACATTTTGGAAACTATTGGGGACATTTGATTAGAATGTTACCATTAATTTCATTAGGTGCGGTAATAGCATGGGGCTTATGTAAGAAAATGCCTGTGTGTTTTAGACAGTGGTGTAAACATTTAACAACTGGTACTCTGGGGTGGGGGTGAGAAGGAAGCCTGGTTTGTCATGTGTACTGATTTCCATGGCGTAAATACTCCCACCGTGGCCGATTTCAAACTACCAACATGACATCGCTGAAGTAGGAATTTAAAAGAAATGAGCACAGTCAGCATTTAGCAGTCAAAACGAGCTAGTTTTAAAAATCTACACTGATGAATGTACAGGTGACGAGATATTTGGATTGCATTTTGAAATAATTCAATAAAGAAAAAGAAACAAACAAAAAAGAGTAGATGAAGAAAATAGGACAAAATGTTGATAATTGCTGAATCCGGGTGACACATACATGGGGGTTTATTATACTGTTACTTTCTTCAATTGTGTGTATTTGAACATTTTCATGATAAAAAATTTAAAACCACAATCATCTTATATGTAGGTAGGAGAGTTTTATTCCAAGAATTCTAGGTGCACACATTGATTCTCGGACCCCTACCCTAACTCCACAGCCCCCTACCCCGGGGGTCTGAAGTAAAAGGATGAGAACTACGAGCATTGACATCACATGCTCAAACCCATCTATCAACCCATCAACGAGTCATAACCAGGGTGTCTCCATGGACCCTGTGCAAGGCTGAGGGTGGAAAGAGAGCCCAAAAAGAGAAAAGTGACACGGGTCTTGATGAGAAGTGCCGGCTGCACCTTCTGCTAACACGGTGAGCTTGGGCAACTCATCACAAATCCCTGAGCCTCTATTTCCTCATTGGCAAAGTAAGGCTATTAACAATTCATGCTGAGGATTAAATGCTATATGTAGGCACAGCTGCTGATAGGGTCCCTGACACACAGTAGGATGCTCAGGAAATACCGTCTTCCTTCTTTCCCAAAGGGCTTTGTTGGGGGTGCAGGACCATGACTGAGGTGTTAAAGATGTATGGATGTCACTCCTCTTCGTTTGAGAATCCGGGTGCCCTGCTGCCAAAAATATCCCCATTTTTCAAGAGGAACCAGGGATCAAGCTTCTTGTGTGACTCTCTCAAACTTGAAATGTTGTCAACAAAATCATATATTTAAAAACACTGGGCGGGCCAAGCAAAACACACCTGCAGACCACCAGAGTGTGACTTCTGGTTTAAACCATAGACCAAAAGGAAGCGCTAACAACCACTGAAGCTGGACCCAGGCTTAGAAGGCTTTGCACATATTATCACATTGATTCCTCACAATATTTCTTATAATCCCCATTGCACGGATGAGAAAACTGAGGCTTAGAGAGGCAAAAAGATCTGGCAGAGCAGAGAACAAACAGGTTTTTCCGAGAAGCTGACGTTCCACTTTACCCCATCTCTACACTCCTACAAGCGTCTTTAGGAACAAATGCCAGGCCCTGAGAGGGCAGGGAGCTACCCAGGGCCACACAAACATTCATGAGTGGCTGAGAAGGGTCAAGTTCCAGTTGCCTTCTTGATCAGGGCCCCAGGGTAGACAGCTCTAGAGGAGAGGACTATGCAGCTCCGTCCAGCCAAGTCCAAGATTGCGTGAGCTATGGTGGCAAGAGAGAAACCCTCTACTTTTCATTCCTTGAATAATGCATAGGCTTAAGAATGTTCTAGACCCCAAGCCTATGCCCTCAGTTTCTGTACCTCAACAACCTGGGGAGTTGGATTGGAAACCCCAGACCCCAGCTGCCCAGACACTCCATTACGGGGTGCTTCTAAGACTGGGCTGGAGGTACGTCCAAGCACATTGCTCTGGACCCATTCACCAAGAGCTGGCAATAACTTAGACCCGCAGTATGTGGTTCTTTCCGATTAAAAACTTGGCCAGGTTTCCCTTCCTTGGTGAATTTTCAAAGTTTTACTAGTAAGAAAGGAGAACTCAATCCAAAAGTGGGCCACTTAGAAAGTTAAGGATTGTTTCCTTCGACTGAGGAATAGGAAATAGCCAAGATGTGTTCAGACTCCATTATGTGTGAGGCACTCAACGCTCTAGGCACGTAGACGGGGTACAGAGGGGAGAGGGTCGAGGGTTTGCAGGAACTTCCAGGAGAAGCCTGGGAAAATTCTTGTCTAGTGAACAGAGTAGTGAGTGATTCAGCACCCAGACCTCCTACGTCTCAACCCTGGCTGTGCCATTTACTAGCTGTATGACTGTGGGCAATCCAGTTTAAACCCTCTGTGCCTCAGTTTCTCCATATGTAAAATGAAGATAACAATAGACGCGCCTATGACATAGGGCTGTTGATATACCTTAAAGCACTTTAGAGCAGCACCTGGGCTTCAGCACCTGTGAATGGGAATAATAACAGAATCTACTTCCTAGGGCTGTGATCAGGATTAAATGAGTTAGGATAAGCAAAGTATCTGAAACAATGGCTAGCACAGCAGAAGCCCTAGATGGATGCCTGTTAGCTATTGTATGTAATTATATAGGAAACAGCTGTTGACAATTGACCAATTTAATTAATTCGAGTTCACATTGTCACAACTGAACTGTTCTTTAAAGTTAGAAGGACATTTCCTCAAAGAGACTTTCACATTAAGACTTTCCACTGACTCAGACCAGAGGACTCCTCCTCGTCCTTATCACGAGCAGGGCGGGCCTTTCTGGCCATGGGCCTCAGTTCCCTCCCTCCCTCCTCTCTCAGTTCATTCCAGCTCACAGAACTCACACCCACTGCTTCATGTGTGTCTCCCAGCAGCCCCTGGAAAAGGTGAGTCAGGTAACATCTCCAGCTGATGGATACGACACTGGAGGTCCAGCAGCTCCCCAAAGGTCAGGGGACATGTGCTGTGGGACAGGGGCTCAAGCCCAAACACCTGAGCCCCAGTCACAGGGCAGCATGGGGGCCGAGGACATGGCTCTGGAGTGCTGGGTCCACTGCTTTCCTTGGGCAAGTCACTCCTCTAACCTTCATTTCCTCATTTGTAAAGTGCAAAAAATAACAATACCTACTTGTGGGGTTTGTTGTGAGGATTAAATGAGTGGCAGCATGTAAAGCACTTAGAATAACGCCTGGCATATGAGGGCTCAATATTTTAGCAGAACAAAACATCCTACTTTGCCTAGCAGAGTCCTGCTTCATGCCTGATAGACCAGCAAATCTTCCAGGTAGAGTCCCCAATTACTCTCAAAAATAGTTTGGAAGAAAATTTTATGGCCACCCTAAAATAATTTCCTGTTGCTGTTTAAATTATTATTACTATTATTATTATTTTCCGCCGTTACCACTCTAAACTTCCAGGAAGCCAATACAGTGGCTCAAAATAGTTCACTAATTCAGTACCACACTTAGGTGAAGGTGGCCTCTGCACCAGTCTCCACACTCTGGTCCTCCAGCTAAGATCTCATCACAGGAGAAGAAACCATGGAGCCAAGGAGACGTGCCCACCTGGAGCCTGTGCCCCCTCCTCTAGATCACATTCCGAGTACCCAGGACCCTGGAACTCTCTGCCCAGATGGCCCTAAGCCTACTTGCAGGACCTGGGAGGGTCTTCTGAGATCCATCTCCTGAGGACAGACTACACCACTGGGATGTCCAGCCCTGGGCCGCTCTCCAGTGGGAGGAGGACGGTGTGGACCACGCTTGTGCAGGCTGAGATGTTCACATGTGTGTGCACGAGGCCCCTTGCAAGGCAGGCCAGGGTCAGAGGAGGGGAACAAAGGGGTCTCCTCTCCCTGTGCCACCGTGCTCCAGCGCAGTGTTCGAGGAGTCTGAGAATTCGACATTCAAAGCTGGTCTTCCAAGTTGTTATGAAAATGTACTTGTCAAGAGGGGAGACTAGAACATATTTTATTTCACATTTTGTTAGCTTGATTTATAACTTTCAAATATTTAGACATATGGTATGTGAGCCTCCATCTGCACTCCCGCTCGGCCCCACAAATCGCTGCCACCTTCTGCCCACTCTCAACATCAAATGTTTACTGAGCTCCTTCACTGTGCTGCGCCCCACGGACTCCATGGGGTGAAGGGCATCCAAGCACCCAAACAAGACCATCTACAAAGGATCAAACCTCACGTTCTTAAAACAGTGACGAGTACCGAGTCAGGGCTGAGGGCATAGGCCTGGTCTATGGCTCTGTCCCCAACTCCCTCCCTGCCCCTCTGGACCCTAGTTTCTCCACGTATACAAGAGGTCCTTTCCGCTATGAGTAGCTGTGGGACCCAGGCTGAAGCAGGATGAGAAGGAACACAAAATTAGATCAGGGAGCTGGTGAGTTTGCGACCTGGGGATGGGCAGATAACTCTTACCAGTTCTTGTGGTGTGGAATTGAGGCTTCCGCACCAGCGAGGCACAGGCTGCGGCGCATTGCATTTCATTCATCCCACAAACAGCAGCCACGGACTCTGTGCCAGGCAGTGAGCTAGGGCCTGAATCTGATGAATATAAGAGGATAAATAAAACAAGCACCCCGAAAACCGAAACGCAAAGCAAGGCTTCGTGAGCGTGCTAAAAAGAGACCTTCCCTAAGCTCCTTCCATCCTCACAAACCCCGGGGTGTTACGTCCATTTCTCGAATGAGAAAACGGAGGCCCAGAGAGGTAAGGGACTTGATCAAGACCCTGCTGCTTAGGGCGCGCCCTGGTCTTGTGGCTAGCCTGAAGCGAGGTTTCAGATTCCCGCAGTCTCGGGCCACTGTCCCAAGCTACCCCAAGCTGGAGAGGCCCCGTCCAGCTCCCGGAAGGCTGAGGGAGGTGAGCGCCAGGGAGGGGCTGTGCCAGAGGACGCGCGGGCCGGGAGGCAGGGAGGGGCCTGGCGGGAGGCGGCCGGGCGGCCCCAAACTCCCGGGTGCACAGCCCCGGGCGCTCGGAGCGCAAGCCCTTGGGTGCGCGCAAGTGGCAGCCGCGCTCAGGTCCGTCCGCCACGGTCCCGCCCGGGTCCCGCTCCGAGGCGCCGGCGGGGGGCGAGGCGGGGCAGCGAGGGCGGCGGTGCAGTGCCCACAGCGGCGGGCTGGGGGAGCTGTGCCCGCCTGTCCCCAAAGGCCCGGGCGGGGCCCCGGCAGCTGGGTCGCCGCGCCTCGAGCCTGGCCGGGCTAGGCGGCGCGCAGCGGGGCGTGCCTGGAGCGGGCTCGGGCCCCAAGTCCTCCCGGGCGTCCGGCCGGGGAGGCCCCCGAAGAAGCCCAGTCCCGCGGGCCAGTGCTGCAGCTACCGCCGCCGCTGCGGCCCGCCCCCGGGGGGTGTCCCGGGCCGCTGGGCCCGCCCAGGTAACCCCATCCTCGGCCCGCCCCCGGCCCGCCCCCCCGGCCGGCCGCCCGCCTCCCCGCCGCCGCCGCCGCCGCCGCATCCCGGCTCTGGGGCGGCGCTGACAGTCTGGTCCGCGCCGGGCAGCGGGCGCAGCAGCGGGCAGGGCTACCGGCAGGCACGGAGGCAGAGCCCCCCCGCGCGCGCCCCGGCCCGCGCCCGGCGCCGCGCGCCAGCCCGCCCGTGGGGCGCCCACCTGCTGCCCCGACGCGAGGCCCCCCGCGGCCGCAGCCGCTGCCCGGGGCCGGGCGCCCGCGGCCGCACCATGAGTCCCCGCTCGTGCTTGCGTTCGCTGCGCCTCCTCGTCTTCGCCGTCTTCTCCGCCGCCGCGAGCAACTGGCTGTAAGTCGGGCCGGGACCCGGCTGAGTCGGGTGGGGGCCGGGCGGGGCGGGGCGGGGCGGGGCAGGCCCCGGGGCAGCGACCGGTGCCAGGCGGCGCGGGGCAGCGGGCGCGGGGGCGCCCGGCAGGTGTCTCGGCTGCGGGACGCGAGACTCGGTCGCGCTATCCGCTACCCGCTACCCTGGCCTCCCTCTGGACAGCCTTCCTGTCCGGGTCCGGCTCCCGGCCCAGAGGCGACAGGGGTGACGGCGGCGTCCGCACCCATAGGCGGCCTGGGGCGCTCGAGAGCGCTAGGGGTGCGAGCGCTGGACGGCTGCTCAGGGTGGGGTACTGGGCGCGGGGCGCAGCCCGGGCTGAACTGACAGGTCACCAAGGAAGCCCGTTATGAGGAAGGGCTCTGGGTCATAGTAGCAGGTTAATCCTGAGAAGTCCCTGAGCAAGCTCCCTGCGCAGAGCTGTGCCGCGCTTCGGGCTAGGCTGGAGGCGTGCAGGGACCTGTTTCTGCTTCGGCTGGCGCTGGCCGGCCTTGGTTCTCCCTGGGGCAGGAAGAAACTCTGTCCAGCTCTTAAAGAGGACAACAGCACCCCACCACCACCACCTCTCTGTGTCTCGCCTAAGGAGGGAGAGGAGGTGACCACTGGTGACCTGTCTTGTTTCTCCTTGAAGAGGGCCTGACTCAGGGGGACTCCCTGTGAAGGCGCCGAAGGTTCGCTGTGGGGTGTGGGGGGAGGGATTCTAAAGAGATGAGCCTGGGTGAGTGAGTCAACAGGGAAGCTAGAGAACCCTGGACTCCTTCTCCATCCCTTCCAGTGACCACTCCCCAGGCCCCAGGCTTACCCCTGGCCCTGAGAGCTGCCCCCATCTGATGTGGGCAGCCAGTGGGGAGCCAAGCTCCAATATTGATCTGAAAAGCATGAGGTGGGAAGGGGGATAGCCAACAGTGTAGCTGGGGTTTCCATGGAGATAGCGGGAGAGGAAAAAATTCTCTCTGCATCAAGACCGAAGAACAAATATCTCCCATGAAATTGCCCCGAGTGTCCAATGGCTGTTGCTATGAGGTCATTGCGGCCAGTCGGGGCCCTGCAGGCTAGAAGGAGAGTGTTCTTTGGGGTCTGAGCCACCCAGGGCTTGGGGGACGGAGGTGATGTGGAATTCTCCCAGCTGTTCAGATTGAGGACTCTGAGGCCTCCCGAAGTGGCTGTGGAGCTTTTGTTTTTCTTGGAGCCTTAATTTGATTAACACTTCAGGGGCAGGGGCACAGTGTACAGAAACCAGGGCACCACTACCTCCTCCCACTGCCGCCCTGCAGACCAGCCCCTGGAGTGGGGCACGGAGCTCAGAGCCGAGGAGGAGAGCTGATTTAGACTTGGGGGAGCCTGGGGTCCCTGCAGCTGACCCTTGAAAGCATTGGTTCAGAGCCGGGGTGTCCACGGTAAGCGTGAGCATGAGGAAGAGCAAGGGCTGGAGGTCTGACCTGCCCGGCACAGAGGGCTATGAAAAGGCGGAGAGAGAAATGACAATTCTGGGGTCTGATCTGGGCCTTCAGAGAAGAGAATGACATCCTCGGTAGAATGTCCTTCAGGGGCATCGAGTGTTTGGGGCTCAATTTACAGATGGGAAAACTGAGGCCCAAGGAGGGGAAGCTACATGCCCAGCCTCAGAGCTAAGAACTGAATCTAGGTGCTCGGACTACAGGCAGTGGCATCCCCCCATCCCTGGAGCTGTCCCAAAGTTAAGCCAGTGTGGCACAGGTGGTGTCGCCACCCACCCTCAGCCCAAAATCCTAGCCGGGGTCGCAACCCCAGCTTTGGGTCACGCAAACCATGGGGAATTCCAGCAGCTCACTTCTCTTGTGCTGGCGCCGTAGGGGGTGGGGTGAGGAGGGCGGCCTAGAAGGAGAAGCAAGGTTGGCAAACCTGTTCTCTGTGACGGTGATGGTTCAGGTTGCCACGGAGCAGTCTCTGGATGACCCCGCTCACTCCTGCTCCACCCTGGGCTTTGAGCCAAGGGTCTCTGCTCAGCCCAAGGCAGTAGGAACAGGGACTCCCAGGACCCTTTCCAACCAGAGAGGCCGTGATAGAGAAGAGACCTTGGGCACGTCCAAGACTGGGTCATTTGCCTTGTATTCATCACTCTCCATCCCCAGGCCAGAGACTGCACCAGCTCTTGGGGAAATCAGTGTCACAGCCTGGTCTTCGAGGAGCTTGGGGTCTATGGAGAAAGACAAGATAACGGCAAAACCACAGATGGGTGGGGCGGTGTACATGCTGTCAGAGGAAAGAGCTGAGTGTGAGCCGGAGCAGTCACAGAGGGGGCATTCGGCCTGGAGTTTGTAGAATCCTGACAGAAAGAATAATTACGATAGCTCCCACTGACAACATCGGACTCCCGTTTCACAGACGAGAAGATTGGGGATCACAAAGACAATCGTCCAAAGTCACCTAGCTAGTAAATGGCAGAAAGATCTGACCCAAAAGCTGCCTGTAGAAGGAAAAGCTTCAGGCAGACAGGTATTCTGGCCGGCGCTGTGTCTTTTCAAGTGTGAGCCATGCTGGAGGTCTGGCCCCAGGAGGATGGCTGGCAGCACTCTCAGAGGGGCAAGGTCTGGCTGTCCATTCCCCTTCTAGTACCTAGAGTCAGGCTTTAGTCCAGGGATGGCTGGTTGACCAGTTGCAAGAGCCGGTGCTGTCTGTTGTCTCAGAAGGGCGGGCGGCCTGGCAGGCAGGCCAGGTGTCCCGCTGCGTGCAGCTGTTGGACAGAACGGAGCCTGGAGCTGGGAGGGCTCCGCAGCCTGAGGCCTGGGCAAGCCCGGAGAAGCTGGAAGCTGTTGATTAGACTTGTGTCTGGCACCCAGAGCGAGTTGACAGCTTGTGGCAGCTCCCACCACCGAGGCAGGGATGGATGAGTGGATAAAAACAGTGTGTCAGTGGAAGGCCAGGACTCTGCTACAGACTTGGGCTCAGAGCTGTCTCTGAATGTTCCCCCGGCACTGGGGCTGTACAGGGAGTCAGGAGACTGGGGTTCCAGCCCCTGCTCTGTCCCATGTGTTGGGTGGCCTGGGTTGGGCCTCTTCCATGTTCTGGGCCATGGTCCTCAACAGATTGCTCTGAACCCCAAATGGAAGTACTGGGAAGAGTTAGAGAACAGATAAGCTAAAGCTTCACCACTGTGGATTTCCTGGGGGGAGGCAGTGGTGCACGGAGCAGGGGTCCTAGCAGAGGCCCACTGGGCAAGGGCAGGGAGCCTGTGCTGCTCTCAAAGACAGCCTGGCAGAGAGGCTAAGAACTGGACCTCCAGGATGACACTCCATGGTTCCTTCCCAATTCTTCCACTGACCAGATGAGTGACCTTGGATAGCTTAGTCAACCTCTCTGAACTTCAGGTTCCTCATCTGTAAAATGATACACACCCTTGGTGGGTTGTGAGGCTTCACACGCATGTAGCATCTGAGCACGGTGCCAGGCACACCAAGGAAAATGGCTGCTGGAAGCTGAAGGCTCCTGTCAGTGAGATAGGGGAGTCATGTCCTTGTGTACAGGGATGATGGAGCCTTCGGGCTGCTGCTGCTCCCAAACACTACTTACCCCAAACTATTCTGTCCAGATCCTGTGAACTTACACAGGCCACACAGGTAGGATCCCTAGGCTGCCGCCTCCCTATTCTTTAACCAGGGTCCCTACGAGAGCTTCACAGAGCCAGGGAGGCCCAACCTGGCTCACAGGCAAATCCTGCTGGCCTGAGGAGTTGTTGCTGGGAGAGCCCATCGATGCCACTGGGAGGAGGCATCGCATTCCTCACTGGATCTGACTTCCCACGGGTATGTGTCTCCCAGCCAAGCTCCTGTGAGCCTGGTCACCCAGCAGGGTATGGAACTCCCTTGGCCTTGGGCAGGGTGAGGCCTGGCACTCTGGGTGCAGCTCACTGGGCCAGGTGTACACAGAACCGGCCCAGCTGTCAGTGCCAGCCCCACAGGTAAAAGTGTGGCCTGTCTCCCCCAAGAAGTGTCCCCCTAGTCCCCAGATAAAAAGGATCCTTCCCTCCCTTCTAAATAGTAAAAACCCATTCCCTTGGACCTGCCCCTACAGCTATGGGCATTGACTCACAATCAGTAGCACACCTATAGAGCCCTTCACAGTTTATACCAGGATTTCTCAAATCACTCTGTTGATATTTTGGACCTGTCCTGTGCATTGTGGGATATTTAGCAACATCCCTGGCCTCTACCCACTAGACGCCAGTAGGACTTCCCCCTCCCCAACCCGGTGACAACCGAAAAACGTCTACAGACATTGCCAAACATCCCCAGGGGGGCAAAATCCCCCTGGTTGAGAATCAATGGTTTACAAAGAACTTCCGCACCCATTGCTGTATTAGAACCATGTAATGTCTTCCCCTCCCACGTTCGGAGGAGGGAGTCTGTATTCTTTTCAGCCCCACTTCAGAGGCCCAAAGGTGTAGTGGCTCCCCCAAGGGCACTCTGCAAATCAGAAGCAGGACTTGAACTTTACTTGCTCTCACATGTCCAGATTTCATGGTTTTTATCCCCTGCCTATAGAACTGTTTCATATTATATATAAGGAGTGTGGCTTCTTACTTCTTCTACAGGGTTATAAACACCTCTCAACATCTTCCGAGTGTCTGGCACGTGTCTGACATGCAGTAGGTGCTCAGTCAGTATGTAATGGATGAAGGAAGGAAGGGCTTGTTCGCTCCAGAGGGTTCGAAGTTGTGGTCAAATGGTGCCCTATCTTCAGAGACCTAGAGTAGGAGGGAGGCTCTGCTCCACTGCTGAGTCTCAGGTGATGCTAAGATGTGCCTAAGTGCATGTCAGGAAATGTAGCTGTCACCCAGCAGATCTGCTGCTGTGGGCTCAGCTCCCCAGCTAGGCACACCCCTCAGAGGCAGGCTAAGTGCTTTCTCCCCCTCACCCTCCATTGCAGGGCACTGGACCAGGCCCTGCCTGAGGGGTTTGTTCAGGCAGCAGTCACGACCCAGCTGTCTGCTATGGCTTGACTTTCTTCCCTCAACCCTGGATTAGCAATTGAGCAACTCAGCAAGCATCTGACAAGACAGTGCTCCCCAAACCTGTTGAAACTCGCCCAACTCGGGCCCTGTGGGTGCATTTGGAAAGCTGAGCATTTGCACCGAGCCTCCTTTTCTCGTTTCTCTCTCTGAGAAGAAGGGCTTTCCCTGACCCAGCCAGACACACGGTTAGCCAGAGAAAGAGCCATGGATGGGGGTGACAGCTTCCTGCCATTGGCCCCTCCCTCCAGTCACCCTAATACCAAACCAGCTTTAAAGAGCCCATGCTGGTTTGCTGGGCAAACTCCGCTGGAAGGCCAAGCTGCAACCCCATGGTTGCTGTCCAGATTTCCACAGGAGTTGCCAGGCTTTATCTCTTGAGTCCTGAACTGCTTCTTCTGTGATTCAGCCAAACCCAAGAGAAGGCTCGGTCCCTGCTGAGACCCCACCAGCTTCGCTTACCCATCCAAACCCCTCTCCACCTCCCCCATCTCCTAGCAAACTTGAAACCAAACTTTGTTTTAAAAGTTCCCCAGCCAAGTCAGAACCCTGAAGTGGAGGGGACCTGGTCTGAGAAGAGAAGGGGAGGGAGGTGGGTGGAAGGAGGGGGCGACGGGTCAGGGCTGGGAAGGGACCGCCCCACAGCTCACAGCTCAGAAGGCAACCTTGGAGAGGCCCATTGGAAGCAGCAGGAAATCGCTGATGAGACTGGATGGGCCTCTTTCCTGCTGTGACGCTGAATGGTCCTTTCAGACCCCGTTTTTCACTGTGTTCACACACAAGTCCTGTCATGCAGAATTGGGTCCCAGGAACTCTTCCCCAAAGGCTGGAGACCAAAGGCTATTCCTCCTGAGTGGTGGGGCACTCAAGGGTCTTGGCATCCCAGGCATAGAGTACTGAATCATGGCCATCAGAGTGAGCGGGGCTCTCAGAGATTATCAGCCCAATCCCATTGTAGGACATTGCACCTCCAAGCAAAGGAGTGCCTGATAAGCCCCATTCGGTCATGTAAAGCACTGGTCAAGACCTACTCCATCGGGCCCCGCGCGAGGCACTTTGGGTCACAAAGCATATGATGGTAGTGCCAGAACTTCATCCCAGGTCCCCTATCTTCCCAGAACTCTCTCTGTAGCAGATGAAAGCAGACTGTCAGCCTCATGCCCCGAGCCAGTCATTCTCTGCTTGAGGTGATGATCGAGGTGATAATTGGAGCAAGGAAGGAAACAAGGTCCAGTTCTGTGCCTGTTGGGGTGGGATGTGGATTTGGCCATAGGCTCTCTCAGGATCAGGCCTTCAGAAGGAATCCACCGAGGAGCTCACTACAAACCTGGAGCCACTAGAACATGAGCCTCATTCCAGGAAGCCAGCTCAGGAGCTGGACAGCTCAGCTGGGGCTTCATCCGTCCCTCCTCACTCCCCCCACCCCTGCCCAGGGCTTCCTCAGTGGAACTAGGGAGGACAGTTCGATGGTTCAATGTCTACAAGGACAAGAAAGGCACTCTGGGAACATGAGTTTGAGAGGGAGGAGCTCTCCGCTGGCAAATTAGGGGACAAGGCAAGGTCAGGAAGTACCCTAACTTTGACACCCATTCATCCCACAACCATACCTGCCCCAGAAAGAGAAGGAAACGTCTTACCTTCTGGCACAGCTCTGGGGCTATCCAGGCTCAGGTCTGAGTGGCCACTTCCTGGCCCTGAGTCAGCCACCAGCTCCCCTGGGAACAAACACTCCAATGTGGGAAATGGGGGGGCTCCCAAACAGACAGTGGGGGACACAGAGCCCTCAGGAATGAAATGTAGGGAGCTGGGACACTGGGGTACTGAAAGTCATGGAAACCGAGAAGTCAAGAGACAGAAAAGGGGGTGCTGAACCTTCTGAGGATGGGGAGTAAACGAGCTAGGGAATCCCAGGAGACAGGAAGAGGGGGACTAGCACCCTATGGTGCAGGAGTGGGGACTTGGGCTCCGGAGGAGGCAATCATTTCCCCCAGCTGAGGAATGCACTTGGAGCAAAGGGAACTGGACCTGGGCATTGAGACGTCTAGAGTTATGCTAAGACCGGGAAGAATGTGGAATAGGAGCAGCACCCACTTACCCCACAGCCACTGTTCCTGTCTCCAAGGCCGGCCCCTCCTCACTGGCTGCCCCTGCAGGGGCTTCAGGCCAGCGGCAGGAACCCTTTCCACGGCCCCAGAAGCTGCCGAGACCACAGGCCCAGACACCGTCCAGGCAACTGCATAACCACCGAGACGTCTCCCTCCCCAGAACCCCTCGCTCCTAAAAGCAGCCCAGACGCCTTCCCTGTACTTCAGAAAGATATGGAGCTCTGGGAAGATTCACCAGTGGAAGAATGAAGCCACCTTCCTCAAGTCACTATTCATTGATGCCTAACCATCGTGCCCTTAATACCCAGGGCCACCTTTGGAACCTGATCAGCGAGCCTGGGCTTAGGACCCAGAGTGACGTATTTTCAAACCTTGGTCACCCCTGACTGGCTCGGTGGCCTTGAACACATGTCTCTGGGCCTCATTTTCTTCATCTGTAAAATGGTGCGGAAGACACTCACCTGGCCCACCCTGCATGGTTGCACTAAGGATGAATGAAAGCTCTCTTGTGTAAAGAGCACAAGTGACAGAGGACACGAGGTCCCTCTCTTCCAGTCACCTAGTCCCACAAATGGTTTCCAAGCCCCTGGACACCACCGAGCTTGCTCGGGATGTCTGCCGTGCCTGCCCTCCTCACCCCAATGTCCCCAGCAACCGATCTCCCCGACCCCATCTCTCATACCCTGGTCCTTGGAGGATCCATCTTGTGGGCCAGAAGCACCGGAAACACAGTCTCTACCTCCACGTACTCCATCTGGAGATGCCATCGAAAGTCTGCAGTTGCGGTCGAGGCTGACGCGGCTCGCTGTTCCCTGTGGGAGCGTGTCCTCCCCTAGGTGTACTCAGCTGAAGAAAAGGGCTAGGAACCCAGGTCTGAGGGAGCTGGTGGAGGCAAGCAAGGAAGACAAATGAGCAGAACCGGTCAGGTCCAGCAGGGGGTCCAGCTCAAGGGGCTGTGAAGAGGCTTTGAGATGGCAGCGATGATGATGACAATGACAGTAAACATTTAGTAATGACAATATGATAATGTCACCAACGGGGGAAGAGTTCCTACTATGTGAACATTCAATTCAGTTAAGCTTCCTGAGGTAAGAGCTACTATTCTACCCACTGTGTAGATGAGGACTCTGAGGCTCAGCCATGCTCACTGACTTGCCTCAGATAACACAGAGATGGGGTTCTGACCCTGTGCATCTCCCTTGCGGTAATCCACACCACCTCCATGCTGATGGTGAGAGTCTCGGGGACAAGAGCTCCCTAGGGGAGAGGACGCCAGGATAGTAAGACCGTGGGTACAGAAACATTCAAAGGTCTGGACAATCGGTGTCTGGTCCTGGAGGACCAGGTCCTCTCCGCCGCCCCACACCGCCCCCCTCCGCCCCCATGAGAACACCCTCTGGATGGGCTCTGTGTGACTCTCGCTTTCTCCCAGCCCCGCGTCTCCCAAAGTAGCTCACTGTTGAGCAGACAGGCACTCCGTTTCTTTCAGGCTCCTCCTCCCACCCTCTTGGCCTTCCTCCTCCCTGGTGTCACAGGCAGGACCGCTCCTGAGGAGGCTCTAAATGTGGCCCAAGCAGAGAGGCCAGAGGGAGGGGGCAGAGAGGCCTGGGCCGGCGTCCCAGCCCCCCCCCCCACACACACACACACACACACACCCGCAGGGCCAGGACCCATGACACTGATCTGCTTGGCTTCCCAAACGCTCCAGCTATTTCCCGTCCCCTCTCCTCCGGACTCGCAGAGTAAGAGCCCAGGAGGAGTAAGAGGTGCGGATTTTCCTCTAAGAATTTGTATATTTTTTGGAAAAAAAAAAAAAAAAAAGGCAAGCAAACCTGGAAAAGCTTGGGACAAGCCCAGCTAATTTTAGTTTCTAATGAAAACAGCAGGTGGCCGAGAGGATCTGATCTCCCTGGCAGGGCCAGGGCCCTCCAGCCTTGCGGGCTGCAGGCACGGGCAGGAGCGTGGGGAGGGCCCCCTGGGAGGAGCCTGAAGGACCCGCAGCCCCCGTCTGAGAAGATGGGGCACGAGCTGGCTGGCGGCAGCAGCCGGGGCAGCCTGGGCTGGTGGGATAACCTGATCAATGGCACGGCTGTGGCTAGAGTCGTAGGTGGCCGAGGCAGCAGGTGGCAAATTGCTAAGCCTGTACGCAGCAGTGGCAGGAAGAAGCCTACGTTGGGGCAATGCAACCAGAAGGGGAGAAGAAGCGGGGACGGCGGAGGCCCTCCACGGGCCAGCCCAGCCCGGCGGCGGCCCACACCGATCACGTCCAGGCTCTCTGTCTCCCCCAGAAATGGCTTATGCAGTCGATATTTGAGCCCGGCTCGGCTCCGGAGTCAGCAAGTGGCACACGTGTCTCTGGGGGAAAGGCTGAGCCACCTTAGGGTGCAGAGAGAGGGTTCCCAAGGTCCCCAGGACCAGTCGGACCTAACCCCTAAGGGCCTCTAAGCCCTCGGCAGACTGAAAGGCAAAGGCAGCCCCCATTTTCCTCCCTCACCCATCCCACCGGCCTTCCCCATCCTGAGTACTCTGCCAGGAGGTGAGCAGAGGAGACCTAATCAGGACAGAGTTCCCTGTTCATGCTGTAAGTTTTTATTAAACACTTTCTCTGTGCAGCACCGTCTGCTAGGCACTGAGGAGGCCCCAGGCTGGACATGATGCTGAAGGTGGCTTCAGGCGCCGCAGCTGTCAGAGGAGGCAGATCCACAACCAGGGTACACAGCGAGAAGAGAGTTCCTAGTCGGAGCTGGGTTTGCCTTCCGACTTTGCCACTCACAGGCCGTGTGACTTTGAGCTAGTTACTCCACCTTTCCAGGGCTCAGTTTGCTCATCTGTAAAATGAGGCCAGACATCCCAAGGGCACCAGAACAATCGAGCAGGGCTTGACAGCGGACAGCCTGCGATGCCTGGGGTCCTAACGCTTTTCACCCCATTTCTGGTTCCATGTCTAGCTCCGGCACCCAGCCCTTCCCAGCAAGGTCCTTGGCTCTGGGAGAACTGGGGTGGGGGTGGGGCCATGCCTTCTGCGGCATGGAAGGGGACAGCTGCTGGCCCAGATGAAGGCAGGGGCTGGGGGTGGTGGGCACTGGTGCCAGCCATGGGGGCAGGGCCACTCCTCAGCGGAAGAGGTTTCTCAGCTTCTTCCTGGAAGCCGTCCCAGTGACTCACGGCCGTGGCAGCCCAGCAGCTCACCCCTAAACCCCTACTACCGTTATTCAGTTCATCTCCCTTCGTCGAGCTCTGAGCCAAGGGCAGAGGGGGTGGGCGCCCCCTCTGGTCCATCTCATTCCTTGTCCAAAGGCAGGAACTCCATCTATCAGCCTGGCATAGAGTCAGGAGGCCTTTGAGGCTTGGACCCCCACCCACCCACCCGTGAGGCAGTGGGAAAGGCTACGCGGGTCCACTGGTTTATTGTACCCATGAGACAGGCTCCGAGAAAGGCAGGGACTTGCCCAAAGTCACCTAAAGGGTTGGTGGCTCAGCCAGGCCTCCCCAGCCTACTCCTCCTGCCCAGAGAACCCTTGCCTTTGAACAGAAGCCAGGACCCAGCACAGCCCTACCTGGCCCCCCTTGGCTGGCTGGACGCAGAGGAAGCATAGGCTGAGATGGAGACAGGCTAGCTTTGTGCCCCCATGTCACAGAGGCCATTGGGGTCACCACCCTTCTCCAAGAGGCCAACCCTGGGTCTAAGCAGGAAAGGATCCAACTTAAGGCCCAACTTCTTGTCCCCACACTCTTGGCCTCCCAAACATGGATCTGGCCCCCAGCCAGTAGCTGGGCTCTTGGCGCCCCCTGCAGGCCAAGAGCACCAGGTGGACTAACTCTATAGGGGACCCCTTCTCTCCACTGGCAGAGGAGGGGAGCACCCGGGCAGGACTGAGGAGCCCAGTGGCCCCCTTGCCTTCTCGATGCACTCTTACCCTACTCTTTAAACTATATTCCTGCCCTGTCTGCCTCTGAGAGGCTCAGGCTTCTGCCCGGATATTACTAGTCTCTGAGCCGTTTCTATCCCCTAGGTAGAACCTGGTAGAGAAGACAGGGAGCCTCCGGGAGGCAAGGACTGCGGGGAGTGTCCCAACTCCCTACATTTCATGCCTTCATTCGCCCACACTGCCAGGGAAGACAGAGATCCTCGCAGTTACAGGGCACCCACAACGTGCCCAGCTCAGAGCCAGATGCACCAGCCGCAATGAGTTATGTTAATTTCTCACAGCAGCCCTATAGGATAGGAACCATTATCTCCATTTCTAGATAAAGAAAGCCAGATACGGACAGGGCCCACTGCCAAGGGACTGACTCTGCGGTGGGCAAGGAGAGTGGGTCCCAGAATCGGATCTCGCCCAGGCTTAGAAGGAAACACCACCCAGTGGTTACCTGAGAGCTCCCCTAAAACACCCTCCAGGCCAGCGCCAGCCCAGTTCACAGCTGCTCCTGGGAACGTGTTAAAAGCACAGATGCCCACCTGGAGTGGGGCCCAAGCACCTGCACTTTCGACAAACCCACAAATGTTTTGATGCACAGCCAGATGGGAGAACCTTCAGTCTGGTCCAACCCACATGCCTAACAAATAGAACCCAGCTGCTGCTCGCACATCTCCAGGGATGGAGTGTTTGGTGACCAGCAGGCAGCCCGCTTGGCTGCACCTTGCCTAGCATCCTTAGGTTGAACGAACCCGGCTCCCAGCAGCTTCTCTGCCCACCACTGGTGTCAGTTCTAGCCCTCCAGCCACATTCTCTCTACCAAAGGCTTCGAAGTCAGGCAAAACCAGGTTCAAGTCCTGGCTCTACCTCTTAGTAGCTGTGTGACCTTGTGCATAAGACAAATTGCTTAACCTGGCTGTGCCTCAGTTTCCTCCTCTGTAAAATAAGGAAGGGGTTCACTGGCTTGCTGAGAGGATAAATGCAATAATGTAAGTAAAGTCCTTAGCCCAGTCCTTGCTAAGTTCCATAACAGTTCGCTATTTTTATTATCATCGTCATATAAATTTTCCATACTTTAATAGGGCTTTCTGTACCTTTCTTTTTGGTCCCCATTCGTTCATTCACTCCTTCAGTTAGCAAACAAAGGTTGAGTTCCTGCCCCATTGCCTCAGGCTCCTGTCAAACCACCTCTCACACATAGCATTCCCTTTGCCTCTGACAATAGTTCTTGACTTCGCCAGAGCTGGTATCTTCCCCACATTACAGATGAGAAAATTGAGACCTAGAGATGGTGACCTTTTCCTGTGACCCTTCTTACAGCAAGATGTCTGTGTGGCTTCCCTTATAGGAAGCCACTCCCCCAGAAAGCCCCCCCCCCACCGAGTTTGCTGGCGAAGCCCCTTGGGGTGTGGGGTCCTAGGCCACTGTAAAGTAGGGGGCAGCAGGCCCCTCACTGTCTTGTGCAGAGCCCCTGATCTGAACAAGATCTGAAGGAACAGCCTCGGTCTGAGTTTCCTCCTGGGAGGAGGTGGAAAGGCCCCTTTCTCAGTCTGCGCTCACCTATACAATCAATGAAGAGTCTGGACCAGACCACCTGTCAGGGAACATTCCTTAAGTCTCTGGTTCTCTGTGCTCTGCTGTCCCCCAGGAACCTGGAAGGCAGCCCCAGGCCGCCCTCCCCGGGTAGGTGAGCAGATGCATCACCCACAGGGCAGATGGAAAAGGGAGGCAGGGAAAGACGAGGAGGCCTTCCAGGGGTACCACTCAGCTCTCCTCCCACATCGGGCTGCCACTTGTGCACCTGTTATGTGCTGGGGACATGAGATGGGGGCGGGGCCTCGGCTGAGGGGCAGAAGTTACAGCACAAGTCATCGGGACATCCAAACTTGGGCTTCAGTCCACATCTGTCCAACAAACCGGGTTGAGCCAGTCACTTCACCTTTCTGAAACATACCTGGCACTTAGCAGGTGCTCAGTGAATGTGCGCCCCTTTCCCTTGAGAGAAGGACTGCGTCTCCACAGGGCCTTTCCCTGTCCTAGTGAGCATTTTTGCGCCTTGCTCCCGAGCCCCTTGCCTCCTCTCACCTCATAAAGTGTCTGTTGTTCGATGAAGCAAAGCCTTCCTGGGCTCCTCGGCCTGCTGTGGAGGACAGGCAGAAGGAAGGTCCTCGGTGTCTGAAGGGGTTAGAGGCTTGGCTCCGGCACTTGCTATCTGTGTCACCTTGAGCATGTCACCTTCTTAGCCTTCATTTCGGAATTCGTAAAATGGGCATAATAATTATCACCTCATAGATTTGGGGCGAGGATGCAACAGGATGAAGTGCCTGCTACTGCGCAGCACATAGTAGGTGGTCAATGAACAATAGCGCTCTCTCTTGTCCTCCACCGAAATGGATGCGTTAAAGCCCCTTCTCCTGACGTGTGCCTAGTCCCAGAGCTTCTCGACGTAAATTATCTCATCTAGATTGTGATCTTCACCATGACCCTATGAAGTGGAGCCGGCATCGTGACCCCATCTTCAGGCTATAAAAACTCAAGGAGCTAAGGAGAGAGCATGGCACACTTTGTTTTTGAAGACCCCCTCGCCCGCTACCACCCCTGTGCCAACCGTCCCCAGCCCCCCAGCCCTTCGCTGCCCTCATCGTCCCAGCCCCAAATGCTGCAGCTCTGATGCTGGTCTCTATCTGGTAGCCCTGGGATGTGGCTAGCAGTGAGGATCTTGGCTTTGCAGCCAGAAGATAGACTTAGGTCACTGGGGTCCCTACCTGGGGGTGGAGAGAGATGCCAGGGCGGAAAGTGACTCTCAGCTAGAGGGCGTGTCAACGTGAAGGGGTTGGAGCCCAGGGGCTGGGGCTGGGGTAACATCAAGGCACAGACACTAGTGCAGGGGCCACCCAGAGCAAGAAGGGGTCCCACGGGGTCTCCACCTGCTTTGGCTGCCTTGAGGTGGAGGCCTCCTTGTGCGAGACAGCACTTTCCCCTCTTGCCCTGAGCGCTGGGCAAGAGGGCCTGTCTCTGGGTCCAGACAGAAGCTGACAGCCGGGACCCACGTTGGGACAAGTCGGGTCCCAGCGACCTGGGCTGGGCACAGCCTCGTCCTGGGAGTGGAAAGAGGAGGTAAAGGGCTCTGCGCCGCACTCCACCGCCACCGTCCTCTCCCCAGGTACCTGGCCAAGCTGTCCTCGGTGGGGAGCATCTCGGAGGAGGAGACGTGCGAGAAGCTCAAGGGCCTGATCCAGAGGCAGGTGCAAATGTGCAAGCGGAACCTGGAGGTGATGGACTCGGTGCGCCGCGGCGCCCAGCTGGCCATCGAGGAGTGCCAGTACCAGTTCCGGAACCGGCGCTGGAACTGCTCCACGCTCGACTCGCTGCCCGTCTTCGGCAAAGTGGTGACGCAAGGTGAGGGAGGGGCTCGTGGGGCGGGGGGCGGCTGGGAGCCCGGCAGTGCCCGAGTGTGGGCCCTCGGCCAGGGGACCCCAGAAGAGACCACCATTTCATATGCTCGTGAGTGGCCAGGCTAGTCAGTCACTTATCAAATGGACACAGCACGCAGCTCCAGCGAGGGCATAAGGCTGCGCGCAGGTGCACGCTTGGTGAGAGCGGCGTGATCCAGGGGGCGGGAGTTCCGGGTGGGGGGGCCGTCAGAGGAGGCTGCCTGTCTATGGGCTGTGCGGCACTCTACAGTGTGCGGCATCTTCAGTCCTGGAGCTGCCATCCCAGGTTACAGAGGAAGAAAGTGCAGCCCAGAAAGTGGAAAAGATGGAGTTACCCCAGGCTTCTCAGAGAGTAGACAGCAGAATCAGAATTCAGACCTGGGGGTGGGGGAAGGGGGGAGGTAGACTGGGTAAAGGGGATCAAATTTGTGGTGACAGAAAGAAATCTAAATATGGGAGGTGAACACACAGCGTAAATATATATATAGATATATATCTATATATCTATATATATATGCCTTATTGTTAAAGTGTACAGCTGAAACTTATTGGATTTCGTTAACCAATGTCACCATTAAAAAAAGTAAATTAAAAAAAAGAGAGAGAGTTCAGACCTGGACTCCGGGCCTCCACGCTGTCCTACCTCAGCACTCGGCCTCTCCTATGTGAGCCCATCTCACTCTCTTTCTGTTTCTCTGATGAACTGTATTGAGAGCCTCACCGCACCCAGCCCTGAGACCCAGAGATGAACAGCACCAGCTCCTCCCCTCCAGGGCTCTGTCGCAGCTCAGCAGGCATAGTCGCTTGCACACCAATAGCGCTAACTAGGGACTGGACACTGCAAAGTATTTTAACTCATCTGGCCCTGGGGGATAGGCCTCCATGTTACAAGAGAAGAAACTGAGGCACATAGAGTTTAAGTGACTTGCCCAAGGTCACAGAAGTAGAAAGTGACAGAGCCAGGACTCGAACCCAGGCAATCCAGTTCCAGGGTCTTACCCACGAGGAGAAAACCCTGTGATGGAGAGGACATAGGAATCTTGAGACCACAAGGGTGGACCCTTCCCCTGTCCAGGGCTGGGGCTCAAAGAAAGCTTTTCCAAGAAGGTAAACCCTTAGCTGAGACCAGAAATGTGAGAACGCATTAAGCCAAAGGATAGTGGGCCAGGGCATAGAGAATGTTCCATGCAACTGGAAGGCTCCTTGAGAGGTCACCGGGTCAAGCCTCTGCCCTCGAGGAAGTGTTCTAAACCAGCTGCCTCTTTTTCTACTTCCTGAGCATGAAACTGACACTCCCAAGCCACCAACAGTCTACAGGGGCCCTTTGACTTGCTCAGGCAGCAGGAAAGCATTGCCTGGGCCAACCTTTGTCTTGGCACCTGTGATCCTGGACGTCTAGGGCTGCTGGGCTTGTGGCGAACCATTTGGATGTTGTTGGAAACCAACTGTGATAGAAATTTGGAAGCCATTCTCCTGGGAGCTGGCAGAGGCCAAAAAGGCATGATCATGCTTGGCATTACTGAGCACTGCTGCTCCAGGAAAGAAGCAGAGACCCAGTGAGCAGTCTGGTAGCGAAGGATCTCCTGGGACAATGATGCCACTGCCAAGGGCCAGGGCTGCCTATTTGATGAGGCCCAGATACCAGGCTCAGGCAACACCAGCCCCTGAGCACAGGATGTTCTTCACACACAGTGGGCGTTCGGTGTTTTGGATGGACTGGTGGCGAGATCAGCTAGATCACGCGCTGGGCCTTTTCACACCCCCATGCCTTTACACAGGCCGCGTCCCCTACCCCAAATACTCAACCCACTTTCTTGGCCAACCTAGTAGGGCCCTCGCCCACAGTCTTCCCAGATCCCCTGAGCAGGTAGCCGCTTTTTCCTCTGGGAGCCAAAGCTCTTTGTTCATGCCGGAGTTTTTTCCTTTTTTTTTTTTTTTTTTTTTTTGGTAACTTTTTTGTTTTGAAAAAATGTGAAACTTACAGAAAATTTGCAAAGCTAGTACAAGGAATTGCCATATGCTCTTTACCTAGACTCACCGACAGATCACATTTTAACCCATTTGCCTCATCCATTTCTCTCTCTCAATTCACACACACACATTTTCGTCTAAACCGCTGGTGTTCACATGGCTTTTATTATACCTTTTAGACTGAACTCTGATGCCTGTCTCCCCCACGCCCCCACCCTGCTATCCCTAAAACCTGAGCTCTTCCAAGGCAAGGGTGATGTCACAGCACACGGCAGAGCCTTGGTGTGGAGGAGACAGTCAGTTGATGCCTTCCAATGACAGGAAGCAAGCCAGAGCACAGACCAGAAGGGGCAAAGAGAGGCAGGCGTGGGCCGGTGCTGGCCTGAAGGCGGACCCCATCGAGAAGGGCCTTCCTCACCCATGTGCGTGGCAGAAACTAAGCAGGGGGGCCCAGCCCCGGCTCAGCAAGTTTGGAAAGACACCGGGAGTCATACCCAGCTTGGCTGGAACCTGTCGCAGTCTACAGTCAAAGTGGTCTGGTGGAGCACCAGTCCCTTGGAGCCAAGTCAAGTTGCCCTCCCCCCAGGTCCTGTTTGGAGGAGTCTGAGATCTTCCCATCCATCCACCTCCTCACTTTTATATTTTTCATTTCCTCCCCTAGTAAAATTCCTCTTGTAAAATTCTTGTCTCCATTGAACAAGAGGAGAAGAGGCTTGTCCGTCCCAAGGCAACGTGCTGCTCTCAGAAGGTGCAGGAAGGAGTTCATGAGGTGGCTGGAGGGAGAACACGGGCAAGCATGGCCTGGAGCAAGTGACTTCACTCCTTTGAGCCGTGGTGTCCTCACCTGTCAGTGAGACCGACAGGTGCGCTTACCTCATAGGGTTGTCATGAAGTTTCAGTGACGTAATTCGTGGCAGCAGTTAGTGTAGACCCTGACCCAAGAAGAACTGTCTATCATCACCAGCTGCTGTCGTTTTCGGTGGTGGTGATGGCAGCAGTGGCGGTCCGGGCAGGCCTGTCTCGTGGCTCCCAGCTTTTGGGGTTGGGGGACGAGCCGCCTGGCTGGGGTCACGACCACACACCCGGAAGAGGCCAAAGTTAACAGATCCCCTGCAGAGCTAGGAACCCGCATTTGCCAAGGGCCTCCTGTGTGCTCCCCGCCTCGGATCACCCTGATGATAATTCTGAGAGCGTGTAGTAGTATTTCCATCTCGCAGCTGAGGAAGGGGCTCAGCAAGCAGAGGGTGGTAACATGCCCAAGTCCGGAGCCTGCCAACTCTTGGCTGTGAGATCTTGGGCAAGGTTCTTCCCTCTCCTAGCCTCAGCATCCTGCTTCTTATAAAGTGGGGACAATCCCAGGACCGTTCTCCTGGGACTCCCATCAGGATTCAGAGACAATGCCTCTGAAGAACTAACCGACTCTAACAGACATCCCCCCTCTCCGACTGCCCCACAAGAGGAGGCCAGCTCTCTTACCACCAGCATTGCCCAAGCCTCCCCAGCCTTCAACTCTGTGCTCCCACCACCCCTAAGCAGTGAAGGCCTCCTGCTTTTGGCCCACTGAAGCAAGATGGACAGTGAAATTATGGTGACCAATGAGGGCCATGTGTAAGTTAAGGCCAAATTGTGTGCTCTCAGCTGAAAAACTACCAGAAATCTGGTAAAACTGGTGTCTAGGCAGCCAGGAATGGGAGCAGGTGGCGGTTAATGAGGAGCAGTCATTAAGGGCCCGATATGGGATGGCATCTGTGCATTTCAGTCACTGCCTGAAAACAGTGCCTAGAGCAGCACCTGCACGTAGTAGGTAACTGATAAATATTTATTGAATGACTGAAAAGGGATTGAGGATGGGAGGGAGAGGCCACAGAGTCTGACAGAGGTTGCCGTGAGCAGATGTTCTGGAGCCTTAGAGCAGGCTGGCCGGAGCAGGAAAGAGAAGAGAGGCAAGAAAGGCAGTGCAGACTCCCATTCTCCTGCTTCTCTCCATCTCTAGACAACACTGGGCCTCCCCCTGCCTCTTCGTATCTCACTCTATGACCTTGACCAACTTCCTGTCCTACGATAGAGGACTCCGTGAGCCCTTAGGCCCCTTCAGACTCTGGCCGCCATGGTTGGGAGGGGATGTGGTGCACTGGCCACAGCAAAGTGAGGCTTCAAAACCAGGCCCCCCTCTCCACTCCCTCTGTGTCTAACATCACAGAGGATGCCTTACTGACTGTAACTTCAGGCTGGATTTAAGAAGTAAATGCTCTTCAGTCTTGGGCTGTGACTCACTATAAAACCTGTGTTCTCATCTTTGTCCTCAACATTGGCACCACGTTGGAGCCAGTGAGGGTGAGGAGATGCCTTCCTTCAGAGTGACCCCTCAGGCCAGCCTTTGGGTGCCATCAGACAATTTACAAGGTCGGGGGGTACCCCAGAGACACTGCCACTGAGAGTTCCTTGAGGATGAACTCACCTGGGTGTTCCTAGAGCATGGCATAGGGCCTGGCTCACAGCAGGTGATCAGGAAACATTCGGCAAGGCAGCAAGGGAGGAAGAGTCTGCCCTAAGGAAGTTTGAGTCCAAATTGCGAAGATATGGTCAACCGGCCCTCAGAGTGAATGTGCCAGACCAGTATTCGTTAGCAAATGAATAAAATGACATTTAATCACCCAGCAATAATTCTCACCACAGTTGCTATGTCTCAAGTGCCTACTGTGTGCCAGGGCCTAGACTTAAGCCCATTCCATATTCGACCTCAATAGATTTCCAGAACCACCTGATGAGGTTAGTTCTATTATCAGCCCCTGTTTATGGACAAGAAAGCTGAAATCACACATCTGGGAGTTGGCAGTGCCATGCCTAGAACTCAGACCTGCCTGGTGAGCGTCCACACTTTCCCAACACTGACCCCTGTCTCCAAGTAGCCGTGAGGGGCCTACTCTGTGCCCAGCCCTGGGCTAGAGGGCCAGAGGAGAAGTTTGAGGGACAGCCTGGCCCCAGCGACTTCCCATCCAGCTAGAGGCCAGACAAACACAGGATACTTAGAAGATAAAACAGGCTGCAGCCCGATTCTGATTGCGAGGGGCAGTCAGGCCAATGAAAGCAAATCTGTAACGGTGGGAGGGGAATGCAGGAGTGTGAGGGTCTGGCCTGCTGGGCAGCAGGATTCTCCCCATGTTTGACTTGGGAAAATGAGGCTCTGAGAGGAAGGTCACACCACTAGTAAAAGTCTTAGCACAGCGTCGTCCAGCTCCAAAGCCTTTACTCTTACCCCTGTCCTATCCTACATCATCTCTTAAATCCAAAAAGGCTTCCTGGAGGTGGCTTCAATAAACAGTGAGCTTCCGCAGATGAGAGCAAAGGAAACTGGAAAGGCAGGCTGGGGGCAGAGATGAGGAGGAGACTGGGAATAATGCCTTTCTCGGAGACCAGTGCCTGTCCTGCCCCACCTCCCTAGGACACCTGCTGAGTCTGCTTTGGAAACATGCGAGTTATGCTGGGAATGGCACTTTCACCAGGACACCCACCTGGTGCCCAGGAGATCACCATGTCCATGGCTTCCTTTCCAGCCCAATTCAGCTTCAGCCGGTTCTCCTTTAAACACCCCTTCCCAAACCTGTCTGTCTTTCCACCATCTGGGAGAGACATCACACATTATGTGCTCAGAAGAGCATAGGCCCTGAGTCGGACAGGCCTTGTTCCAATTCCCTCTTGGCCACAGACTGGCTGAGGGACCCCAGACAAGCCACCAAGCTTCACTTTCCCCTCCATAGAGCAGAGCTGGAGAGAGCTGGTTGGGAAGGTTGGCATGAGCCTTGGACAATATATGCAAAGGCCCTGGCATCCTCAGAAAGGAGAGCTGTTGCTGGACCCATAGGATAACTGAATTCCCGGCCCCAGGCAGCCTTAGCACCTTGGAAAAGATGGCATCGAGGTGGGATCCAGAGGACACACAGGATTTAGGCCAGTGGAGCTAGGGTAGGAGGTACTCTGGGAAGGAGGAAACGCAGGAAGAAAGGAGTTGAGCGTGGGATGGGTAGACGTCTTTGTGGAGAAGGCAGAAGGTTGCAGAGCAGCTGCTGGCACCTTAGAGAGTCCTGCCTTACCCTGGGCCGGCTCTGCTGTCCCAGAAGGACAAAGCCAGGACTGTCTTCTTCCTGTGGCTGGAGCAGGCAAGTAAGTCCCTGACCAGGGAGCAGTTTTCTACCATGTCATTGGGGAGCTCCTTTCTGCTCCACTCGCAGGGATACCACAGTCCTTTTTCTGCCAGTTACCCCACTAGTGAGCAAGGCTCCAGCCTGGGCACCCAGGCAGAGAGGAGAATCTGGGAGGGGCCATGGCGCTGGAATCAAAGGGCTGGGACCCAGGGTCAGTTCAAAAGGACTGGAGGAGCCGCTGCCATCGGCTTTCGGGGCACAGTGGCTTGGCCACATTATCCAGGCCTTCTGGGGCCTTCTGTGCTGAGCACAGAGGCCAACTGCTCACCTTCCCCCAGTAAAGAACCCACAAAAGGAACTGGGCTTATCCCTGAGCACGTGAGATTTAGGGTACACCTAAGGAAGCCCTTCTTGGCTCCACATGTGAGGTGGGAAAAGATGGACTGCATGTGTGTTCCTGGGTGCGCCGGGCTCCGTGAGGTGGGATAACATCAAGGTTGAAAGCTCTGATGCCAGGCTGCCTGAGTTCAAATTCCCGTCCCACTACATCCTGGCCAGGTATTGTCAGACAAGTTGCTTCACCACTCAGTGCCTCGGTTTCTTCATCTGTAAAATGAGGGTTAAAAGTCTCTACTTCATAGAGTTGTTGTGAAGAATATATAAATTACGTAAAGTACTTAGACAGTGCCCAGCACAGCGTAAAGTGCTCTGTAAGCTTTAGCTCTTTTCATTATTATATGCCTTCCAGAATCTATTCCTTCAGACCCAGCCCCAAGCTGAGAAAATCACAGCATCCTTGTTCCCAAGGCCAGGGCAAGGAGGACCTGGAGTCCTGGCAGATGGGTATTGGTTTGGGGAATGAAGCGGGGGTCTCCCTGAGCAACTGCACAGGGCTTCCTGTTCCCCAGGGCTCCAAGCGCTCAGGGGAGAGATGAGGCCAGAGCTTGGGGTGGGCTGGAGCTGCCTGAGAACCTGGAGAGCAGGGAAGGAAGGACTGCGCCAGGCCAGGAGCTGGGGCCCAGGGCCCTATCTCCCATTTTCCCTTCCCCCTTGGTCTTTGGGGGCAAAGAATTGTGCTGGTTCAGGCCTGGAAATACCATAAATACCAGAAACTGAAGTCGTCTCTCTTCAGGCGGCCACAGCACAAAACCAACCAACAGGATCCTGCTATTAACCTCCATTAACTTGGAGAGAGTTCCATCTCAGGCTGTCAAGGCCCCCATGGCCCCAGCCAAGCCCCCTGATGCCGGCCCAAAAGGACCAGGCCAGGGCAGAGGGCGGCCAGTGGAGTGTGGGTGGCAGGCTGTATCCCCAGCTCAAGTGCCGAAGCAAGAACAGGGTGTCCTGAGCCATCAGGGCCTGAGCTGCCCCCTCTCCAGCACTCAGCTTTTTCTGCTGCCTGTCCACAGACACGGGCACAGAGGAGGTGATTGTTTCTGTCTGACCACGGTGACTGCTCCCCAGGGCAGCCGAGAGCACAGGCCTGGGTGTCGCAGAGGTAATTGCCAACCACGGGGCCAAATCCTGCCCCCTTCACTCCTGTGGACACGGACACTCCAGCAAGAGACAGAAGGACAGTCACGGGCACACAGAGGCCCTCACAGGACCCAGGAGAGGAGCAGGGCCTGTCTGGTCACACTCCCAGCCAGCCATGCACACATGCACCACACTACACACACACTCTCTCTCTCTCTCTCTCTCTCTCTCTCTCTCTCGCTCTCTCCCTCACCCACCCACACCCCCAGAAA
Organism: Rousettus aegyptiacus; assembly: GCF_014176215.1. Lineage (NCBI taxonomy): Eukaryota > Metazoa > Chordata > Mammalia > Chiroptera > Pteropodidae > Rousettus > Rousettus aegyptiacus. The sequence continues at coordinate 13,252,344 of NW_023416284.1, read as the reverse complement.
GAGGCTCCACAGAAGCTACACCCCCTGAGGCACAGTTCCTAGGAGGATAAAAACACCCATTCAGGCAGGGGACGGGGGCAGGCACCAAAATAGCACCGCTGAGAAGTCACGGCAGGGAAAGAACAGACACAGGGCAGACAGACCTGCGTTTGAGCCCCGTTCTATTAATTCCTGGCTGGCTCTCTGGGACCAAATCACTTCCCCTCCACAAGCCTGTACTGCATACGCGCCATCTGTGAAATGGGCACGGATTAAAGCTCCCAGCGGCAGATGGCATGCCCTCATCAGTAGTAGTGGTAAAGTGTAGAGTCCATTGTGATTACAATTCATTCTTAAAGGGATAAGGAAGCAAGACAACAGGCCCAGCCTCAGCGAGAAGGGCCAGGGCAGGATGCTAAGGTACAGGGAACCCTCAGAGCCCGGGGGGGGGGGGGGGGGCTGGCTGAAGCATAGGTACAAAAAGAACACTGGCTTTAAGGGAAGCTACACCTCGTCTGGCAGCCTAGCCCTGCCGCTTCGCAGCTCTGTAGTACTGGTAAGTCGATTCGCCTCTCGGAGCCTGCCTTGTCTCTCAAAAATGACGTGAACGTCAGTACCCACGGGCGCTAAGAGCACGGAGCTAAGAGCACTCACCTGTGGCCCCCTCTGCGCACCCATCCGCCTGCTCAAACACATACTGGGACCAGGAACAAGCAGACTAATCTCTGTAAAATGGGGATGACAGTACTGTCCTCTCGGATGCTCTGAGGATGAAACGCTCGGCATACGTGAAGACGTAGGGCGGCGCCTGGCGTGCAGTACGCGTATTTAGCACCCAGGTGGCGGCGATAAGCACAGTGTCACTCTCGGCCCACGGGAGTTAGCTTGCCCTGCTCTCTCTGCGGTCCTCCATCGTTCAGGTCCCACACACCCCTCCCCCTCTGAACAGAAGGGTGCAGGGAGGAGCAATGGGACCCAGCCCTGCCCTCCCTCTGCCTCCCACAGGGACTCGGGAGGCGGCCTTCGTGTACGCCATCTCTTCAGCAGGTGTGGCCTTTGCGGTGACGCGGGCGTGCAGCAGTGGGGAGCTAGAAAAGTGTGGCTGTGACCGGACGGTACACGGGGTCAGCCCACAGGGTAAGTGTGGGCGGTGGGGAAGCGCGAGCGGGAGGCCAGGGGCCTGGCCCTCACTCATCCGCGGCCCCCTCTGCACACCGTGCTCAGGCTTCCAGTGGTCAGGATGCTCAGACAACATCGCCTACGGCGTGGCCTTCTCCCAGTCATTCGTGGACGTGCGGGAGAGAAGCAAGGGCGCCTCGTCCAGCCGGGCCCTCATGAACCTCCACAACAACGAAGCCGGCAGGAAGGTGACGTGGCACTTCTTCCACCACCATCACCACCGGGGCGGGGGTGGGCCCGGGAAGGTCCCCGAAACACTCTCCCAGCCACACGCCACTCAGCAAGCATTGTTCAGGCTCTCGCCAGCACTTGGCACCTCCCGTCGGCCAGCGGGGTATAGGGCGGCAGGGCAGAGAAACGAATGGGAGCAGGTGTCGCGGGACAGTGAGTGCCCCTCCAACAGAGCACACGTGACCCCCGACACAGCACCCCTCCCCATGCATATCGATGTGTGTCTCCATCCTTTCGTCACACACATGCACACCCCTAATAGGTAGCAGAGCTAGGACTTGAACCCTTCTGCGTCACTGTGAAGATCACGTGCTTAACTATACCATCTGCCTTCTCGATATCTGCTCTTCGAGGTGCGGCCATGCCCTTCCCCATCATGTCACTTGCCACTCAAGTTTCATGACACTGCATTTTAAAATGTCTCTCCTCCATCAACTGCAAGTGCGCCAAAGGCAGGGACAATGTCTTACTCAACGCAGCTTACCACGACATGTAGTAGGTGCTTAATACAGGGGAAGCATGAAAGTACATCTCTCTCCAATTCCGTGGCATGCCCCCGCCCAGGCCCCCTCTCTAGCCCCAGCAGTCCCTCCCCGGCCATCTCTGGCATCTCCTGATGGCCCCTGTCTCCTCCCTGTCCCTGCAGGCCATCTTGACACACATGCGGGTAGAGTGCAAGTGCCATGGGGTATCGGGCTCCTGCGAGGTAAAGACATGCTGGCGAGCCGTGCCGCCCTTCCGTCAGGTGGGCCACGCACTGAAGGAGAAGTTCGATGGCGCCACCGAGGTGGAGCCACGCCGTGTGGGGTCCTCCAGGGCGCTGGTGCCGCGCAACGCACAGTTCAAGCCACATACAGATGAGGACCTGGTGTACTTGGAGCCCAGCCCAGACTTCTGCGAGCAGGACATGCGCAGCGGCGTGCTGGGCACGAGGGGCCGCACGTGCAACAAGACGTCCAAGGCCATCGACGGCTGTGAGCTGCTGTGCTGTGGCCGCGGCTTCCACACGGCACAGGTGGAGCTGGCTGAGCGCTGCAGCTGCAAATTCCACTGGTGCTGCTTTGTCAAGTGCCGGCAGTGCCAGCGGCTGGTGGAGCTGCACACATGCCGGTGACTGCTGCCCAGCCTGCGCCCAGCAACCACCTAGTGGCCCAGGGAAGGCCGATAATTTAAACAGTCCCCACCACCCACCCCAAAAGATACTGGTTATATTTGTTGTTTTGGTTTGGTTTTTGGGTCCTCATGTTATTTATTACCGAAACCAGGCAGGTGACCCCAAGGGCACCAACTGGGGTCTCCCTGAAGCCTGGGCCTTTGTGGCTGCCACTGACCAAAGGGACCTTTCTCATGCTTCTGGCTGTCCACATGTGGCTGCTGCTGACCACTCATTTGTTATCTGTATCTGTTTTTCTACTTGTAGGCTTCAGGTGGGCAACGGGAATGTTACAGCCATATGCCTACTGACCCCGCCATCTAGGGTAAGAGGTGGCCCAATGGCAGGGGGAAACTGGTGCCATTTTGATGGAAGGCGCGCCCCACACATATGTACAGACCCCCTGGCAGCTTCAACCTGGTAGCCTTGTCTTCTCAAATCCCCTGGAAAAGGAATGGGCAGCTACCAGGTCAAAGGCAAAGGGTTAATTTCAGCCTCCATGAGCAGCTGGAAGTTGAATTTCTGTGGGACCTTCCAGGCAGGAAGAGCAGGTGAGATGAAGGCAAGAGAAGACTACAGTCCCACCCCAGAGCCCAGCCTGCCTGGCCTCCCCCTCGCAGAGGGAAACCTCCCATTCCCTGGTCCTTCCCAGGCAGGGGCATAGGCTGTCACCCTGGATCAGAGATCCCAGCAGGGCCTTTGCAGTGATGGCCCCACGAGTCACAGTGCTGCTCCTCCATAAGACTAAGAATGGTAATCACTCACACACACACCGAGGAAAGGGCTGTGTAAAAACACCTCTCCCAACCATTATTTCACTCAACCAAATTTACTGAACAAATACTATGTTCTAGGCCCTGTATTGGGCCATCTCACTGGATGATGGACAAGACAGGGATGTTTTATGCCCATTTTACAGCAGAGAGGGCAATGCCCAGCCAGGTCTCAGAGTGAACCAGATGCAGAGGCAGAGCCAGGAGAGCCCTCCAGCCAGGCTCCTCCCGGGATCCTGTACCCAAAGACCCAGGAACTTCTGGTTTTCTTGGGTTTGAGCCTTGGGAAAGGGGCTCTGGCTAGAGGAAGAGGAGCCGTGAGGCAACCAGAAGCACAGACCACAGGCTGAGCTAGAGTCCACACAGTTCCTGAGGGCAGAACAGGCTCTGAGGGACAAGGGACTGCTGGAAGGCTGATGAGGAGAGGTAGCTGAGGCGCCTCTGCCCCTGGAGTACCATGGGTACTGAAGAGTCAGCACCAGCACCTGGCCCTGGCCCTATGTACCAACCAAACTGTCAGGAGCCCAAACTTCTGGGAGCAAGACGAGTATGCGAGACCTGGCCTAACCCAACTGCTTCTAGAGTGGACTCCCAAGGACCAGAGGTTCTCGCTGTCAGCCATCTCTGAACTGCCCCCACACTGGGGCTCTAGGCTGCTGGTTTGAGGTCTTGAGCTCCGAGATCCCCATTGAAGGTTCTCAGACCCAAGCTCTTGGCTCCAGAGCTCTGCATCTGAATTCAAAGTCCCAGATTCAGAATGCAGGCTCCAGCCTGTAGAAGCTCTCCTCCAGGCCTTGTGGTTTGTGCCTCCTGGTGTTGGCTCCTTCACGAAGAAGTCAACACCCTTGGCCTCCAGCCAAGCGCTCTGCTCAATGTCCATCCAAGAAGGCCAAAACCAAGTGAGATGCTGGAGCCATATTTGAATGTGGGGATAATCTTGGGGCAGGCAGGCTCTGATGTGGATGAAAGCTGAGCCGACTAAGTGTCCCCACAGCTGCCCAGCTGGGCTCACTGCTCTTCTGGCGGGCTCTGTTCAGCTGTCCACTCAGCGCCAGGGAAAATACTATCCCTCACTGGCAGAGGCCAGACCCAGACACAGGAAGCAGTGGAGACCTCTCCCCTTCCAGAGACAGGGCTGAGCCACTCTCCCCGACCCCAAGTCCTATCCCCATAATCAGGGGACTAGTAGGTCCAAGCTAGGTGCTGGCGTTATGGGCACTGCCCCCAATAAGAAGTGAGAGGGTCTGTGCCCTTTCACAGGCTTCACTGTTCCACCTGCCAGGGGGCTTCTCAAAGTTGATCCTCTTGGGGTTCTGAAGGGTGTGACCTCAGTGAAGCCAACTAGATTCTAGGAACCTCTGCCCAGCCCTACCACCACTACCACTAGCAACCCAAAGGCCAAACGATCCACAGCTGCAGGAAAATGGAGCTTCCTTAGACACGCCCTCCTCCAGCTTCTCCCAAAGAAAGAGGAAGAGCCAATAGGCCTGACACAGCCCACCCATTCTGAAAGCGTGCTAGAGGTTCCGAGTCCTGCCCGAAACCTCCACTAGTCTTGCCACAGGCAATGTTGAAGCTCTCTGAGGCCTCAAGCCAGATAAGCCCCAGCTCTGGATGCTGCTGCCCCCTCTGCTGCCCTGACCCCATCCTCCAATTTTTATACTAGGCTCCTTGCCATTGTGACATCCCCATGAAATAGTCTGATGCACAATAAAATGATTATTTCTTTATCTTGCAATTGTGGCATTGACTATTTTATAGAAGAGGAGAAGAAAGACTTTGGGAAGAACATGGGAAAAGCAGATTAGTACTAGCAACCTCTAGATGTGAGGACACTCTTTCCTTCTGAATAACTGGTCTCATGGCCACGAGCAAAGAACCCACCTGCAGGTTGTCTGGAATTCACCCTTAACACACTGAGGCCATGCCTGCAGTTCAATGACCCGTGATCAGCTACTGAACCTTGGCCTGGGCCAAGGCCTCAGAACCCTTCTTGAGTGTTGCGGTAGAGAGGAAAGACAACTACAATGACAGAGGAGGGTCTAGTGAAGTGAGTGCCAACCAAGGAGGTAGGAGACAAGTAGGAAAAAACAGCACTTAAGGAAGCAAGGATTCAAGGCTGTGACTAGAAGAAACAGCCAGGATTGGAGCCCAGTGAGAATGAGATAGATGACTGGATGGAAAAACGCCACGTAACTCAAGTCACAGATGATGGGGAGACCCAAGACGGCTTCTCAGGAACCTCAGTCTAGTGGAGTGAATTCCTCACCTTTACCAAGGGGGCCAGGGCCTGCCTCCCAACCCTCCACCTCCACTGCAGCAAATCCACACCAGCCTGGAAACAAGTGATGTTAGCCTTTCCAGAAGTTTAATGGGATATAAAAGGGCCAATGCGAAGAGCTTTCAGAACAGTACACAAATCTGTGAAGAACTGGGGAGGTGAATAATAGACAGTGGGGGAGGATGGGGTCTAGACTATGGGTAGATAGAAAAGGAAACCTCACCCTCAAATCAAGGTCAAAGGCAGAAGGGACAGGACTGGCAATAGAGTCCAAGATGGCAGAGCGAAGAGGTGAAGGTGTCCATTCCCAACTATTTTCTAGAACTGTGAAAAAGATGCAAGCTTTGCAATAAGACCTGAGTTGGAATCCCTTCACTATTTAGAACCTTGGGCAACTCACTGTCCCTCTCTGGGACTCTTTCTTTTAAGAGTCACAATATGGTGCTGCTCCCCTTGCCCCAACTTCAAATGGCACTAAATAATAATAAAACCTGTTTATTGGGGATGTTAAATCACACATGTAAAGCTCAATGAATGATAACTATTATAAATGTTAATATTATTCCCTTTTCAAGAGTGTAAGAGGCAATTCTAAGATTGAGGGGGCCGGAAAGGGAGATAGAACAAGGAGTAAAGCAGAGACAGTGTGGGATAGGTTAGGGGCTGAAGACAGGTACCCCAAGATTGGGGTCCTCCTTTGGCTTCATCCCAAGGGTCAGAAGCAGGCAGATGCCTCAAGGCATAGATCCTCAGACAGAAGACAGAGACAAAGAATCCCAGTAGTCAAGAAACCCAGCAGTACCAAGCAAGCCAATAGCAAAGCTGCCCTTAGGCACCAGCTAGAGAGGCTGAACCAAGGCCCCAATCTGGGCAAAAAGCAGGGCTAGAACAGGGAGCAGGGGCCAAGGAGGGCAGAGTCAGAAGTAGATATGGGAGTGTCTGAGCTGTAGGAGGCTTATGTAGTGGGGCCCAGGGGCTCCGCCTTTGAAGATGGAAGGCTTTCATGTCTCCCAGGCTGGGTGTGTCAGAGAGGTGGTGTCCAGATCCATCCTTGACGGCTGCCCTCAGAGCTCAGGCCTTAGGTTTCTGGGCAAGTTGTAAAAACACGTGATAAAGCAGACCTCCTTCTCAACCCCTTCTTGCCTAACAGTGGTCCAAGGGAAGTCTGGGGAGACCAGAGGCAAGGCTTAAGGTGGATCTTGGGCCAAGGAAGGACCAGAGAACACAAGAAGGATATAAAAGGGTCTGGGGAACTGAGATGAGCTAAGAAAGGCTGAGGAGCTGAGGGAGAAAACAGCAGAGGGTGAGAGGACAAACACAGGAACAGAGAGAGAGGGGCTGAGGAACAGAGGAGCATCTGGGCAGAGGAGCCCAGCAGCTTCCTAGTAAGAGGAGAAAGTGCTGAGCTTCAGGAGAAGGCGTCTGACTCAAGAAGGGGGGTGTGAGGGGATGTCTAAGGGATGTGGGGGAGGGGGTGGAGTGTGGCCTGGCCTAGCCCAGGCAATGACTTCATAGGCATCTCCCCCCACTCCTTCCTGAGCCGCCAGCCCTAGTGACCCCCTGCCCGCATCTCAAGGGTCTAGGCCAAGCAGGCGCTGACAGGGGAGAGTAGGGGCCCTTCTGGGCCAGGCCCCCTAGCCTGGCATAGTGCCTGCTGGGAAGGAGGGGCCTAGAAGCCCAGCCCTTGTCAGCATCCAGGCCGGCACTTCGGAGGCAATTAGCAGCCCAGCTGAGCTAATCCCCCGCCTGGCGAGGCCAACACAAACAGGCCCAGGCCGGGTGCACACTCGCCTCCCTGTTTGCTGAGGGGCCCGGTGGTCCGCCAAGATCAACACCAATAACCCGGGGCCTTCTCTAGGTTAAGAGGAGGACCGAGGCTTGCTGAAGAGCTGACCATGCCCAATAGAGCATACTCTGGCCAGATGCCCTGGCTGCCCCAGAAAGGCAGCCACTGTTCCCAAGCCTTGAGCCAGCCAGGAAGAGGAAGCTGGACACAAGGAGCCATATACTCTGATTCAGTACCCACCCCCACCCCTACCCATGCCACCTGTGAGGGAGAAGGACCAACTCAGGCTTGTGTTGCCTTGGCCAGCCTAACAATCAAGGCCAAGAGGAGCTGGGTCCCTCTGGTCAGGACGCGAGGGTCCTGGACCCTGTCCTCAAGGAGTTCACCGTCTAGCTAGGAAAGAGATCATATATGACCTTGGGGCAGGGCCAGACTCTAGTCCCATCAACAACCACCTGCCCCAGACTTGGAAAGCTATAGTAGGACTCCCGCAACTGAGAAGGCAAAGGCAGACACAGGAGAAGCAGCAATAGGAGGCCAAGAGATTGATAAATGGAGGAAGATGGTGCCCAGGGAGGCAGAAGGAAGTCAGAGCAAACTCTGGCACAGACTGGTCTTGGACCAGGAGTGGCCCCTCTAGACAACCCAGCACCCACTGGGAGAGCCCAGGCTCCAAACAAGGCCCTACACCTGCATACCCACGTCTCAATTTCATGCTAATTCCACCTTCATCAGCTCTCAACCAGGGAGTATCTCGTTTTTAAGCCAAATCCTCTATCCTCAATGAGGTTCCTCACCTACCCAGGTACCTGTGGACTTTGCAGCAACATCAGGAACTACAGCCTCCTAGGAGCTCCTACTTGGGAAAGTGACATAGCCTCCCTGAATGGGCCATGCCCCTCAGGAAACTGTGATCACCAATATGCAACACCACTACCATTTATTAAGCACCTATTGACCATGGGGTCAAGTCGACACACACTAAATACCACCTACCAGCATTATTCTACATGTCATGGTCACGAGCAAATAACAGAACATAAATATTCCCTGTGGATGAACCACCTGAGAGGCAAGTATGATTCATCTCCACAATACAGATAAGACAACCAAGGCTCACAGCATAGAAGAGACTTGCATATCTATTTTGTGTGTGTGTCTGTGTGTGTGGGCGCGTCTCGGCCCCTCCTCCAGTTCTACATAACTCTCCATTTTTTCTCACTCCACTGCTGGCCGAGACCTACCTTTTATGCTTCCTGGGTGAAAGGGCCTCAGAGCTCTGAGCCCACCTCCTCCCCACAAAGCAGTATTATATGTCTCTGGCTAGGCTAAGTTCAACTCTGCCACTCTGCTGCAGATCTACATATTACTCTGTAGACAGCTTTCTCTAGGGCAGAAGGTGAGGAAGGCTGGAGTCACACTGCTAGGTTAGACAAAGTCACAGCTAGAAACAGCAGCCTTGCCTACCACCTAGTGCCCTGGCTGGTGTGGCAGAAGACTTTAGGTTCAGTTCCAAGCCCACGAGACAGGCGCTCAAGTTCATGCCCACAGCAGGAAGAGGAAGGGGTTGACAATCCAGTCTGAACTCTGGGCTGCTCCCACACCTGGCTCTAGATTATCTAGCCTGGACCAAGGTATAGATGAGTAGATGAGTCCTTTTCCCCTTCAGCTTCAGCCAAAAAGGGAGGTATTTTTCAAAAAGATCTTTTACTGGGAAACTGAAGGAAAATAAACAGATCATAAGGACACAGAAACAAACAGATTCCTAAGCAGGACTTTAACCAGCACTTAACCGGAGCCCTGTAGATGCTGCTTCTCCCGTACCTCCTTCTAGACATCAGACCTGGGGTCTCACTCTAGCTCCACTGCTAGCAGCCTGTGCAACCTGAGGTTAATACCTCTAAATTTTACCTGTAAAAGAGAGATGAAGATAGTGGCGGAGCCAAGACCAGACCCAGTTCTAATTCAAAGGCCTCTATTGTACACAGCCTCCCTACCCCCGGCGTTATGGCTGTTGGAGGAACAAGTGAAACGCTGAATGGGGAAGTGCTCTGAGGACTGGGAAGAGCTGTAAGAGACATTGGTAGTCGTCACTGGTCAGCACTCTGGCTCTTTAAGTGTGACAGTGTGTGTTGGGTGAGTTGGGATGGCATTGTATACTCCTGGTCCCATCAGTTTTAGATGGCACCAGAATTTGCTGGGTCTCTCTGCTCCTGGGAGTCTTCCCACCCCTCCTCCTCCCTCCTTCCAGCACCTCCTACAGCTTGGGCCTCCTCCTCATCTCCTTCTTGGACAGCGGCTGGAGCCACCTGGGAAGCTTCAGAAATGGCTGATGGTTATCGCAGCCAGGACAGGGCGAGTTGCTGCCCCTCCGATTCTTCACAGAGCTGGAGTAGATCCAGAGAAGTGACCAAGAGGATGCAGGGCTGCTGCTATGAATTCAGACTGCTTCAGTCGGGAAGGAGGGAGGTGAAGAGACAGGACAGCTCAAACATTCAAACCAGAAGGGGATGAGGAAAAGGGACTTTAGACTCATTCCTCAAAAAAAAACAGGCACAGCGTGATAGAAGCAGCCTGAGAGCTGAAGTCGCACAGAGCTGGGACTGAACCTCTTCTAGGCCTCTCACTAGCTTGGTGACCTCGGAGAGGTTAACTCCTACGAGTCTCAGCTTCCCCATCTGTACCGTCTCATAGGCTACTGTGGAAACGGAACCACAATGTAGGTAGGTGTCCATTCCCTTCACTTCTGACCTGGGACATGCATTCGCCCCTTCCCACCTGGCCAGTTACCACTGCCATACATTTGGTAATGGCTCTCCAGTACACACTACCCCAACCCTCTCCTCTCAGCACGCAGGGTACATTACAACTACAGCAGGCTTCAGTTTGATAAAAGGATCCCAGCGTGTTGCGAGGAAAGGCAGGTTAATTCCCTCCAATCTGCCCTTTAAGAGTCAGAGCTCTGTCCGGCTCACCTAATACAGGCATTAGCTCATTAGCAAAGAAGAGGTTCTCAACCTTTAACCTCTGTCCCCTGCCTGTGAGACACAAAAGCCTTGCTGTTAGTTCTGACAAAATAAATGCTGTGACTAAAACCAATTCAAATTATATACACGATTTGTCCATTGGCTGTTCTAATATTTACCCCCAAGGTAGTTAAATGCTCTGGAGTCAAATATCCCCAGCTCTACCATGTCCTAGCTGTTACCTTGGGTAAGTCATTTACCCTATTTTCTCAGTTATAAATTGAACTATTGTGAAGATAAAGCATGCAAAGTACTTTAGCACATTGCCGGTCACACAGCTGCTACTCGCTCACCTATTAGCTACTACTATTGCTGTTAAGATTATAGAATAATCCTGCAGACACCCCCACAGCTCTGATCCTGGGACTCTCTGAGCCAGATGTCTCAGAGTGGGCTCCCCATACTTCAGGTGGGCAGAGGGCACACTTTACAGAAAAATGGGTGGGTACCCCTTTTACAGACCTGTGCTTCCCCTGAAGTCCATGCCACATTGTGCCACACTACTGCTTACACGTTCACATCCTCCCCCTTGGACTGCCTGCGCTTTCAGAGGGGGGTCTGGATCTTCTGGGGGGCAGGGGACAGGAAGAACCAAGGCATGTACTGTAGAAAAAAATGCAATGTGGCCATCTGCTAAGCACTAGATAGGCATAAGGTGGACTGCCAGGCTGATGAAGGGCACCACAGGAGTGGGCTCAAATCCCTGAAACCTCGAAAATGCTACAGCTCTAGGGCTGGCAGTATGGACTCCTTCAGGATAAGGGAGTCGGGGAACAGATTAAACCATCTCCATCCATTATTGTCCCTGGATTGCAGGATCCCTTTCAAGGCCCCAGAGAAAAGCCTCAGCATGGGTCCACAACCCCTGGTCCATTCGCAAGGCCCCCCAGAGGGCCAGCCCACATGGCTTTGTTATAAATGATGCTCTGGACAGCCATCTGACCCACTGTCTCCTGGTCTCCTCATCTCTGAGTTCCTGAAACTTTGGCCAAAGACAACAGTGTGGGCTCGTTTCTTCGGGGCCCAGAGAGGAAGGCTCCCCAGCACCTGGGAGCAGCTGGAAGCTGGAATTCAAGGACTCATCGCTGCTGGTCTCCCCATCCTATGCCAAGTGCATCTGTAAACAAACCTTCTCAGTGGCTCCCTGCAGCTGCTCCCAAGGGATCAAAAGGGAGAGGCTACAATCAGGGCAGCCCATAGCTGACAAGAAAGAACTGAGCCAAGCAGGGCCTGGTCTGAAAGATGGTCCCTGGGTATGTCCAGGCCTGTGCTGCTGGCCCTGTGCCCAGAGCTTTGATTGGGTTTGCCATTGCCTCGGATTGCTGCTCTGTGCCAGGCTGCTGGGACCCCAAGAGGCATGGGGCTTGTGTCACACTGCTGTAGGTCCCACTGTTTTACAAGCTGGTGGAGAAAGAGCTTGCTGGGGTGGAGATGCCTGGATGCTGGGCTGTTGTGCGTGATTCTGTTTGCTATAAAACAGCCAGACATTCCTAGGACCTGGAATCGCGCCGAGGCCATGGAGCTAGCCTTCCCGGCCATATATCTCCAGGCGGGGGACAGGCCTGAGACATCTGAGATAATAAAGACATGATTGTCTCAGCCCTGGGGCTTGTCTCCCCTTTGTCCCAGGGCCCAGCAGCCAGCAAGAAGTTTAAAGACATCCTCCCCCTTCTCCTGGGAAAGTACAAATGCATCAAATTCTACAGCCCCTGGGGTGAGCTTCCCAAGAACCAGGCCTGGGATTCCTGCTCTTGGCTCACCAGAGCAGAAGGCAATCAAGGGTCCATCTGTGGCAGCACACAGGAGAGACAGCAAGTAACAAGGATGTGGAACACTCGGGGAACATGACCTTCTCTGTGCACACATCTCTAATTCTCATCAGCCCTACAACATAGGAACGATTCGGTTTTAGGGTTGAAACTGAAGCTTAGAGACGTTAATAGACTTGTCCAAAGTCACAGCTATTTGACCTCTAGATGGTCTGAAATCTAGATGTCTTTTACTTCAAAGCCTGGAACTTCCACAGTAACTCTATACCACCACCACCCCCTCCACACTCACACACATACACTTAATACTGCTTCTTCCCTAATGCCCAGCTTCTCAACCCCAAAGGCAGTGGTTTACCCTTTAATAACTAAAGGGAAAAATTCATGTGAGGGAAGCAAAATCCAAACTCTCTAATCTGAAAGCCAAAGCAGCAATTGTCAGCCTGGTCTCCCATGAGCCATCCCTACCTCAATCTGACTCAGTGTTAGCAACCACCTGTCTCAAGAGCGTGTACCTTCATGGATGGAAATGGACACGGGAGGTGCTGAGGATGAACCTCATCCACTTTGTGAATCAGTGAGATATCAGTCCTAGCTTTCCTAACAACAGAACCCACTGAATGAAAAAGGGCATTAACCACACAGAGAAGTAACATGCTCAAGTACCAAGGTACTTAAGTAGAGGGCACACTGGACTTAGAACCAGAAGACTCTGGTTTAACCTGTGCCATCTTATAGAAGTTCAACTCTAAGCCAGTGTACTCCTTTGTAAAATAATCTCGTGTTCTACCTGCCTCACAGGCTTTCCTGAGGATGAACATGAAAGCATTTAATCAGCAGCTTCAAAAATCAATGGTATTACAACCCATGCATGTTATTTCCTCTGTTGGTTTCTTTTGTATTCTGACTCCCTTTCTTCTCCCTGCCTTTTTTATGTTCAAACTATGTGCTCAACACCATTCTGGATACAAAGAGAGGCTCACATACAGGTTAAGAAAAGATGACAGAGAGACATGAGAACATCAAGAGTGTAAGAACAGAGCAAAGTGACTAGCAATGAACTACAGGGCCAGGCCTGCTGAGGGAAGGCCAGGGTCTGTTTAAGCCTCAGGCCTGCCCATGGCCCTCTAGGCCTGACTATGGGGCCTTAGGACTAGAAGTTTAGCTCCTCCTCCACCCCCCAATTGAGACATTCGTTTGCCCCTAGGCAAGGGTATGAACCACAAGATCTCTGGAGGCCACTTACAGCCCCAGGAGCACACCCATCTGCTGCTCCAACTACCTGCTTTTTCCATTCTCTACTTATGAGCCGTGGCAAATTAGAGAGCCTCAACTCTATTAGACATACAACTTCCCTCCTTGGGAACAAAAGGGGGCTGGGAGGAACCAAGTAGTAAGCAGTCTTTCTGAATGACCCCAGGAAACGCCCAAGATTCCCCTTACTCAACTGGCCACCTAGGTTCAGAATGGTGAGAGAATGTGGAGGTCATCTCATGTAACAGTCCCAGTGTACACCCTTAAGAGGAGTTCTGTTTGCACACATTCCAACCAACCCAAACCTTCTCTACAGTCCTGAAATAAACCAATTCCCTCCAACTCCCAGGCCCACATGGACATTTCACTCTTCCCTGGCAGCCCAAATTTAATGCTGCTGCTTATAGGGACAGAGTGTATGTCTGTAATAGAGGATGTCAGTCTGCAAGCTCCCCAAAGACAGTCTGCATGAAGGCTCGGTTCATGATCCAACTTTAAAAAATAGAAACAATAAAGACTGATGCTTGGCTGAAAAGTAACTGAAAGATATTCAGTTATCTGAGAAATGGGAAGCAAGATCACTGGGTCTGAAGAGTAATAATGGTTCCCAGAACTGGAAGTACAGCCTGCAGGTATGGGAGACAAGACACTGTGGACAGTGGGCTCTTAATATGAGAGTTTGTACTCCCTTCCCAAGGGCAATGAAAAGGCAGAAACTCAAGAATTCTTGCTAAGTCCCAGGTGCACAATCACCTTTCTTGCTGTTTCTCTGCCATCTAGTGGCTCCTCTGGAGCATTACAGGTCCACCTCGCAGCCACTTTCCTGGGCCCCTCAAATGTCTTCCTACATAATGGTACTTTAGACAGACATTATGCTGGGTGCTTTATCTATATTATTGCTAGTGTTCACAACAAGGTTTGTATTAATTCCATTTTTCATAGGAAAACCAAGGCTTACAGAGCAATGTCATTTGACCAAGGTTGCAGCAGGATCAGCGAATAATGTGATACCCGAATCAACCTTCACACCCTTATTTATATCATCCCTCCTGGAGAAACAGAAGGCCCCAAAACTAAAGATAATCTCAATTCTTTCATAAATCCCTACATGTTCAAAGCTGCTCACAGTTTGTTAACATCTTGACCAAGTAGACGGTATCACAGCCTCCTCCAGCCCCAGGCACAGCACCGGGAATTGGGTAAATCACCTGGAATTTCTCCACCAAAAAACTGAAAGGCCACATGAAACATGTTCACGAATGTTCAAAGGAACATTATGCATAACAGCCAAAGGTGGAAGTAACTCAAGAGTCCATCAATGAGTGAATTAGAAAAAAATATGGTACCCATAAAATTAAATATTAGCCATAAAAAGGAATGAAGTCCTGATATGCTAAAATACGGATGAGCCCTGAAAATATCCTAAGAGGCCCAACACAAATGACCATACATATGATTCCATTTATATAAAATGGCCAGAAAAGGCAAATCTATTGCAATAGAAACTAGATTAGTGGTTGCTTAGAGATGGTGGGATTGGGGGCAGGGGAGGAGGGTTTAGGAGGTGATAGCTAAAGGGTACAGGGTTTCTTTCTGAGGTAAAGAAAGTATTTTAATATCATGGTTTTTATTGCACAATTTAGTGAATATATAAAACCACTAAACCACTATATTCAAACACTATAAATAAGTGAATTCTACAGTATATGAATTATAACTCAGTAAAACTATTGTATCACTCCTGTACCCCCGCCTCCAAAAAGTGAGGACTGGTCTAAATAACCTCTAAAGGTCCTTCCTTCCGGTTTTCTTTTTGGCAGACGAAGTCATCCATCATTGTTAGTGCCGGCACTGATAACTTGGCCTTGGCCAACTCACACTGGTATTAAAATCAGTCCCATCACAGGCCACCTGAGAAACTTTGCTACCTGCCCTCTCCCCAAGCCCTGAGCAGTCTCTACCCCCAAGATGTACATGCCTTCTCTCCTTACCTTGAGGAACCCAATCTGTAGACATCTGTATACCTACTACTCTAGGAAAGAAAAACAAGGCAGACACAGTGTGCCTCCATCTCTGGTCCTCTCTCCAGAGGACCGACCTAACGTGTGGCTCCTGCCTGAGTCCAGCCCTCCTGAGAATGTTCATGCACACTTTGGGGAGCAGCCTATATTGTGGGCAATAAGCTATCTTTGGAATCAGATCTGGAGCTGAATCCTGGTTTCATCATTTTGAAGGTTCGTCTTGGGAAAGTTACTTAGCTACTCTGAGCCTAAATTTCCCACTACTGTTACGGGAATAGCACATGTACCATTTGGGGATACCATTCCACAAGCCAGGCCCATTACACAAGACATGAGGAACACATCCTTTCCTATGAGCCCTGGCTGAAGACCTCTATGCTCTGAGGTCTGCCTGTGCAGCCCTACCTCACTGATTAGTCCCTTTCAGTCTTCCTAGCACTCAGAAAATCTGATGGCCCACATCTCTGAAAAGGAACTCCCATGTCTGCAGATTTCCTGTTTTCCTATAATTTATTAAATATCTAAGTTTTGCTACTCTTCACTAGCAAGAATTGCTCATCCAGTCTTTTAAAAAAATGAGTATCGTATGTTATATTACAGGAACAAAGTCCTGGATTGTGTACAGGATTCAGGTTGTTTCTATCACTATATGTGCTGTATGGGACTTTGAGCAAGTGTCCTCCCTTCTCCATGTGTAAAATGAGGGACTAACAATAACCTTAGGTCTCTTCTAGGTGTATAAGATTCTCCCTAGAAAACCTGTGATAACTAATACCGAATTGTTTGAAAAGCAATCAAATAAATGACACTTTAATGAGGCAGAAAAGATGGCTACAACCAGAAAGTAGAAATACGCTGTTGGGGTCAGACTGGCCACTTGCTAAATTTTTAGCTGCATCACTGATGCCGTACTACCAAACCCTCTCTTCAACTATGTGGTCTAACTTTTCCCTTTCTACAGGACTGAAGAGATTTGTGACCTAGGTGTAAAAAAACAAAAACAAAAACAAAAAAAAACCCACTCCTGAGTAGGGATTATTATCCCGAGGAAAACATAAAAATAAAATTAAATAACTTGCCCGAAATCATTCAGCAGGTAAACAGTAGAGCCGAGATTCAAACACACGCAGTCTGGCTCTAGAGTCCATGTTCTCCATTATTACTCTATTACACTACCTCTTGCACAATGGACGAGATATAAACAAATATTCCTTGAAATGAATAAACACCTCAGCAAGAGTAAATCATCACTGAGTGATACACCATTCTGAACCCACTAATATAAAAGTGGATGCCCTGCTATGAGAAAAACTCCCTAACAAATCAATCTTTATCCTTTTGTCTGACTCCATGTTCACTGGAGGTTGAGGATCCATTATCCCTAACCCTTATGACGATTCTGCAAAAGGTTAACAGGTATTGACTCAATTTAAAGATGTGTAAATGAGGGCTGAAAACCTAAAACAATTTGCTCAAACACAGCTAATTATTGACAATCTAATTCAAATGTAGGTCACTCTACTCCAAAACATATGTTTCTATTATTCAATACTGTTTCTCTTTAAAAAGTTCTATACAAAACTAGCACTAGAATGATTCCCAAAACACAAATAACCACAGCAAACATTCTATTTTATATAAATTGTAATAGAGAATACTACAATATTTACAAACAGAGAGATATCTGTAAGGGGATATAGTTTCACTAGTGAACTATATTAATGCTTGGATTCTACTGGTATTCCCAGAAAAAAAAGTGGTCCATAAGATAGGAAAATGCAGTGTCTGCCATTGTTAAGAAATCATATTTATCCCACAAGCAAAAACTAAGTCAGTCTTTATTGGACACTACAATATACAAAGCACTAAAGACTGAACAAAACTTTGGAATCTCTGAAACATTATCAACAAAAACCTAATTCTTCTTGAAGACTAAATAGTCTACTTGTATATTTAATACGCAGGTTTTATAGATTTTTATTAACTACCTCTCAATAGCAAAAATTCTTAGAGCTGTACAGATGATCCTTGCCATAGTGTTCAAATCTCTTGGCAGAGCACCAGAGGTCCCACAAGGGTACACAAAGTGTGTGTCCATGTTAAGGGCAAAGAAGCAGCGGGGCAACAAAACTGTTGGGCTTGTGTCCTTCACAGCAGTTGTTTCATGAAAACTTTAGTATCTATAATGAGGTTCTATGTAAGACTTCATTTTTTGGGGGGATGTGAGGGGAGAGAAGAGGTCTACTGCTAAAAAGACACAAACCAAAAAGGAATAAAAAACTATTTACCCATGAGCAAACTGAGGCCCAAAGAGGTAGAGCAACTTGCCCAAGAAAATTCTGGTGCTGCAACTAGAACCTGGGTCTTCAACTCCTAATTCAAAGCTTTTTCCGGTAATGATATTAATATCATGGGAGTAAATGAGATATCAAACCGCATAACGCAAAAAAAAAAAAAAAAAAAAAAAGACTCTACTTTTAGTCGCACTACTTTTATCAGGATTCAAGATTCCTATGGACTAAGGAAAAGCTGGTCTTACAATAAACTAGCATCTGTAATAGAGGAATTTTATATAGCGGTCCTCCCTCCCTATATCTGTAATATCGCTTTCCAGTTTCAGTTACCCGTGGTGAACCATTATCCGAAAATATTAAATGAAAAATTTCAGAAGTAAACAATTTATAAGTCTGAATAGCATGATGAGATCTCACACTGTCCCACCCTGAACATAAATCATCCCTCGGTCCAGTGCATCCGCACTGCATAGGCTTCCCACCTGTTGGTCACTTAGTAGCCATCTAAGTTATCGGATTGCCTGTCATGGTACTGCAGTGCTTATGCTCGAGTTACTTAATAATGACCCCAAAACACAAGCATAGTGTTCCTGGCAATTCAGATATGCCAAAGAAGTCTTGAAATGCTCCCTTTAAGTAAAAAGTGAAAAGTTCATGATTTTAATAAGGAAAAAAAAATTGTATGCTGCAGTTGCTAAGACCTACAGTAAAAAATCTGTCAAACTGTAAGAAAGGAAAAAGAAATTTGTGCTAATTTTTTGCTGTCACATTTCAAACTCCAAAAGTTATGTCCACAGTGCATGATATATGCTAAGATGAAAAAGGCATTAAATTTGTGGGTCAAAGTTATAAACAGAAAACATGTTCTGAGTGATGGTGATGTGTTGCACCAGAAAGCACTGAGCCTACACAAAGACTTTAGAAAGGGATCCCCTGACACCAAGCCAAATACTGCTTTGGACTGAAAAATATAAAAATTACTGGAGAGGCTGCATCTACTGAAGAAGGTTCTGCCACATTTCCAGCAGAGATGAAAAAGTTGATTAGGGTTTGGTACTATCAGTGGTTTCAAGCATCCACTGAGAGTCTTGGAACATATCCCCCACAGATAAGGGGTACTACTGCAGTAGGAGATGAGGTAACTGCAAACTCAGCATCCTAGGGTGAAGTCATTCTCACATGAGGCAAGTGAAGAATTCTCTAGTGCCTGCCTACCTCTCACAAGCTGACAAGGGATGTGGAAAACTCCCTTACACCAATACAACTATGAAGTCCTCAAGTTATGGAGAAAAGGGGTCAATTCCTTAGGGAGTAAGAGATTCAGAATCAAAACCAGTGCAGAGCCTTTAAAGCTTTACAAAGGTGGTCTAAGAAGCCGACACTAAGACTCCCCTGTGGGTCTGGAGCTACAAATGCTTAGCCCTGTCACAGAGTTGGTTAGAAATGAGATATAAGGAGACTACGATATTTTCTCAGGCTCCCTTAAAGTTTTATCCTATTCCTGGCAATGGAGCTGAAGGCCCCTCACTCATAGAGCAGCCTAACACCCAGAAGCCAACAGGGTTCTCTGGCTCTACTTTGAAGTGAGCCAACAGTCATAGTAACGATTGCCTCAATCCATCCCATTTACTGCTAACTATCTACTACTTGCCAAGCACTGTGCTAAGTGCTTTACACAGAACATTTCATTTAACCCTCATAACTCTCAGGTAAAGTAAGTATAACTATTTCCATTTCATAAAGGAGAATGCAAGGCTCACAAGGTTTAAGTTACTTGCTAAAGGTCAAAGATCAAGTTAGTGGCAAGGCCCAAACTCAAATCCAAAGCTGATGCATGCACTTTCTATCACAATGCCAAGTTGTTTAACCTCAATCTTGCCATCTGACAAATGATACCATCTATCCTGCCTCCCTTATGAGGTTGTACTGAGGAAAATCCATAAGTCTCCCCAGTCCACCAGTGTATTGACTCAGTCTCAATTCTTTTCTGCATTATCCTCTCACCCTTCTGCAATCTATGACCCCAAAAGTGGTGTCACTATTAGACTGTACCCTCTGTTCAACTACCAGTTTTATCTTAAATTCACCACCAGGTGGGGCTAATCTCAGCAATCCAGGAAGTTCATGGGCTGGCCCACTGGAAAGAGAAAACAGAGGGGACAGAGTAAAATTTGTTTAGAAAGAGCAAGAAATAGATAGCGTAGTACTGGCACAAGCTTTCCTACCTTCATGACACTCTGCCCCAAGAGACCATGATCAGAAAGAACTTTTCAGTTCAAAGCTTATGGCTCAAAAACACTATAAACATCTGCAAACCCACAAGGCACCCCTCTCCAGTTCCCACCTCTATGAAGTCTGGCCGCTTGAGTTTGTATCAATTTACAGATAAACCAAAACCAAGACACAGAAACTTAGACCCTATTTAATAAAGTACTAATTTATCAGTATCAGGCTAATAAACAGAGGAAGTTGCTGTTTAATCAGACTTAAAAAAAAATCCATCTGGAACTACATATTCACTGACACGAGGAAAAAAGAAAGCCATATAACACTGGCCTACACCCTGCCCATAGGTCTGAAAAAATTACTTGGGAGCATCTGCAGCAGATGAACAAAGTGACTTTGTTTTTAAGTTAGCAAGAGATTTGACCTCCTAGAAGTCCAACTTAGTCTTGTTGGAATAGCTTAAATTTCATAATCATTTCTAAGCAAGCACTATCTTACACTATTCGGAATTTGGTCCTGTGTATTCTCTGCGGATGAATTAGAATATTCCTGAGATGAGTGGAAAGGATATCCATCTCCAGTGAAACTTGTAGAACACTTGTCTTGAGGTTCCTGGGGAAAGACAGCCTCTCTCTACATTCCAGCTTTAAAAAAAAAATTATAAGAATTTATTTGAGCTAAACTGACAACACATGCCGAGGAGCAAGGTCTCAAATGCTCTTACATTCCAGCTTTGACTGAGAGAACAGAACCTCGGTTGATCTCTACAACTCAAATACCTTCCCTCTCTCAAACTGCTGCCTAAGTACTTTAATTACTTAGGAGTCTGCCCAAACTATCTCAGTGCCAGTTTACCAATAAGATTATATAACTATAAACTTTGTAAACCCTCTATCTGATTAAGGAGTCAAGAACTGAGGCTAGTTTGGGACCACAGGTTTGGAAAACCTCTTTCCTAAAAGAACAGGTAAAGCTATAAAGACTTATAACCCATAATGTCAGATACAAATGAAACCTTGAGATCATTTAGTGTCATGGTTTTCGAACCTGTTGGCATATTAAAATAATCTCCTTAGCTTTAAAAAAGTGATTCCCCTCAAAAAATAATTTGACAAAAATTGTATATGATACCCAGGCTCTACCTCTAGAGATTGCTTAAAATGGACCCAGATATGTTTTCCTCTTTTTAAAATGAGTTCCCTAGGTGGCACTCATGCAGCCGGAGTTAAGAACCATTAAGGTGTGTGCTGGTCCCCTAAGTTCTACCTGGGGAGCTTTTAAAACTAGATTGTTTCCCAGGTCCCACCCTCGCAGGAAATTTTTTAAAGTTTCTCATTAATTGTTGACCAACTAGGTACTTGATTTGCATCTGAGACCTCAACAATGACAAAATACATAATTATCTTAAATAAGGAGGCCAGGAGAGTAGAGGTTACCTGCCAAAGGGTACACTAACTTAAGGCTGTCATTCTCCAGTGTCTCCAGTGCCCAGGATGGAGCAAGTGCTATGAAGAATGTGGGTCCCATATGGCATGCACATCAAACAAGATTTTCACTTTTTCCCTCAAGAGTCACTCTAAGAGTACATGGTTATTTAAGAGGAGGCAGCTATCACAACTATAAGGAGAGAAAATTCCAACCAGAAGTCAGGAGCCCGTATCTATTTTATTCTATTATATCCTCAGAGCCATATTAAGTGCTTTTTAAAATCTATTTTGGAATTTACTAAATATGAATGAATAAATGAGTGGCACAGACTTTGGGTTTGGCTGTGTGGCACACTCTGGGCAATGGAATATGATAAATTTTAAATGTGCTTGACCTTGCATTCCCTTTGGCTCACCGGGTTCACCATCTTAAAGTTCACTCTCTCAAGCGGTCTGCTCTCTGAAGCTGCACTCCAAAATAAACAACGTGGAGTCAACTTGACCCAATATGAAGCCTGGAGGGAAAGCCCAACTGACCATGAGAAAAATAAATGCGTATTGTAGTAAGCCACTGAGTGTTGGGGGTTTTATAATGCAACGTTATTGTAACAATAGCTTATAAAACAGGTTTAAAAAAAAGGTAGGGGCACTTTGGGAAAAAATCAAAGTAATATATAAAGTATTTAAAAAGCCCTGGAAAGAAAATAATAAGGCGAGGTCTTCTGTTGTTCTATATAGTTAAATCACCATGCTCTGAGTTGGAGGAACTTGGGATAAAGTTTACAGAAAACAAAGAGAGCTAAATTAGAAAGGTAATTTAAAGCTACTTCCTTCACATATCAATCAGAGATATCCTCACCCTGAAGAGCTCAGCCCTTCCAGAAAGATAAGGGAGTTGCTACTTCCTGGTGAAATACAGTGTGGGGTCCTTTCCCCACACTGTTAAATTTCAGCACAGTGGTACCCAGAGGAGACTAAGTTCTGATCCTTCTCAAGAAGTAAGGTCCTTGAATATCAGAGTTTCTTAACACTCAGCACCCAAATAACCACTAACGACATCAAAATGAGAGGGGAAAAAGAAAACAGTCCAAACCTAACAAAGAAAAAGAAATACCTTTATCCATTTATGAAGATAACAATTACAAAACACTATTGCTTTACTGAAAACTTTTCAGAACAAAAAAAGTACTACTACATTAAATGTACACACAAATTTTAAGAGGTATTGATTATAAAATAAAAATGTGAGAAAAAATACACCTTAAGAATAAATACTGTAATTGTTCTTTTCATCTAATCCTTTCCTCCTTTTAAAATATACTTCCTAACCAGCATAAAATCCAGTTCTAAGGATGCAACTTTAACAAACTACAAAACCTATTTCTAAGACCTTCAGTAAAACACTGATATTTTAGAAAACCAGTGATGTATTAGCCTAAATACTACAAATTTGGCCACAAGCTAAATCTGTTAAGGACTGTTTTAAATAACACTTTTCCAACTTCTAGGTTGGCAGTCCCTAACCTTTTTGGCACCAGAGATCACTGACCTGATGATGTGAGGTAGAGCACCACAGACTGCTACAGGTCTGCGGCCTGGGCGTTGGGGACCCTGCTCTAGATCACACTCCCTGGACAGTATCACTCACTAAGCCAAGATAATAGACAAGTCTCTTAAGTCAAACAGAAAACATTATTTAAAAAGAAAACAATGTTAGTTTCCTCCCTTTGCCACCCATGTTCTTCTGATATGTGGAAGTCAAATTGAATTTAATTAGAAAACAATGTTAGCATTAATCAATTCCCTTGTCACCACTGTCCTTCTGATGTGTGGATAATTCCATGTAACTCATCTTATTTCATTTATTCATTCTTGGAATCATGTACCCATCCAATGACTAATATTAGAGCCACCTTTTATGTGTTGAACAATGCTCTAGACAAGGAAGCAGCAATAATCAAGACGGACCTATATGCCATTCATTATACCAAGAACCACAGATATACAGTCCCTGTTCAACAAGGTATCACAGCACAATCCAGGTACCTCTCCCTGGTGTGGTCACCAAGAATAAGACACATTGTTTAAGACAGTAAAGCTGATATCTGCCTCTTCCTAATCCCTTCCTAACCAACCTAGCTTAATTCTAGCATACTATGGAATCAAGCATGACTCCATGAAGAAAGCTATCAAAATGAGGGTCTTTTATCAACCTTACTGGATTAACAGTTCTTTTCTAAGATTCTCATACAGATCAGTAAAATGTTTTAAAGTAAATGAATCATTCTTACCACCTAAAGAAAATGTGTCCCAAACTCAGATTCACAGCACAGAATCTGGAATCTGATAGAAATAACAAAGGAGCATCGCTGTTGGCTGCATTTCAGAAATACCTGGTAAGCTTTTAAATATCCCACTGTTCAAGCTGCATTCCAGTAAACAACAAAATCTGAAAACCACTGATACAGAAAACTCAAGAAACTGTCTGCTTTCCAACTAATTGATGGATAAGAGGTGTGCTTCCTTCCAACACGAGCAGTGAGCTTCCTGAACATTTCTTCACTAAGAACTGTTAAGAACCCACTTGGTATTAAAGAAAAGGAGTTTACAGGTTACCTGCCAAACTCAGGGGAGCAGGCATAAACCTGAAAATATGGAGGGAAAAATATTATCTCGAAATGAATGCCAGAAAAGAAATAAAAGCACATGAAAATAATAAAGCTTTAAAATCTTATCTCAAAATTTGTTAGAAATTGATGTTTATAAGAGTCAAGTTCCAACTGCTACATATCTAAAAGGTAAGAGTCGGAGGGAAAATAACAACCCCCAGGCTGGCTTGTGAAGGGTTTTTGTTTGTTTAATACATCTGAAAAGAATGCATATACAAAGAATTGAGACATGAGAAAGCATTGGTTCAACACTAATGAATCTACAAGAATTAGGATTTGGGGAAGGTGGAAAAGATTACCTAAACATTTTTAAAAACTGGAAACTGCAACCAAAATAAGCTGATAAAATCCCTGTTAACACTTATGAAGAGTCTTCATAAGACTCTCTTCATGATTTCTATTAAACTAGAGAGCCTCACTGGCAGCTCTAGGGTTCCTCATGCAGAACAGAAATAAGGGGATTCCCCTGACTGGTCCCCATGTTGTTAAATGTTCTTCCCACCCCCACCCCACCCCTAGCTTCTTAATGAAGCAGGTCTCCATCCTCACAACTTGAAAGAGGATGTGAATCATTCCACAGACATCTGTCTTGTAGCACCACCCCTCATATATACCAGGTCTTCAGCTGTGTTCTAGGAACACCATATGATACACTATTAAGCTGCACATCTATGCTAAGCATATAAGACAATGACTGACAGGGAAAAAAATGTTTTTTTAATTATGAACTCAATCCATTTGGTGTATTTCAAAAGGTGCAATACTTTTCTTCATTTATCAGTGAAAGAAGTTAGACATTAACTTCAAAGAAAATCAGCAAATGGCTAACAAATTTCCTTGAAAGTCACAGTCACATATATAGTGCATCCTAGAAAAGAGGAGGGGCGAGACAGGTTCCACCCACTTTCATGAGTTTCATCAAATACTGGACCTACTCAAGGGTGGAGAGAAAAGGCAACTTTCAAAAAGGAGTATGTTATTAAATGAGGCGTTTACTATACTCCTTCCTAAGAGCACCAGGTGGGGAACATGTTTTCTAAACTAGATCTAGGAAGTGGAATGTGGAATCACTCCATCATCCTCCCATTAAGGGCTGTCTAATGGTTAATGAATTTTTTAAAAATGACTAAATAAAAACAAACACCACACACACTCCCCCCAATAAAAAGAAAAGAAAAAAAAACTAGATGTCTCAGATCACTCTCCGGAGTGGAACCCGGGAGCAGCTCAACAACCCAAATTAGTCTGTTACAGAGTCATCACAAGCATGCCTTGCTTTTAAACAAAAAAAACAACAAAAAATTTTTTTTGAAACAACAAAACAAGAACTAGTACTTATCACTTTTCTGACAATACACAATTACTCAAAATTAACTAGCATTGAGAAGGGGAAAGGGGCCATACCTATGGGCCTTGTCTCACACGAGTGCATGTGGGTAGGTCAGGGCATTTGTCATTATTGCAAAAACGAATTTAATTTTTAATCTTTAGTTTGATTTAAACATTGCTTTTAGTATGATGCCGACACGAGCTGTGCAGAAAGGGCTCTGGAGAGACGTTCATAGCAGCACACACCTGCGGCTCTTCTTCGGTTCTGGAGGCTCCAGGGCAGCCAATATTGCTTCGTCAAATACATTCTTTAGGCCTTTCTGAAAAGGGGTAGAAAGAAAAAAATGGGCGGTCTGATTTTCAGTATAATGAAGTTGAAGGTCAAATTAAAAACATTCAAACCCCCAAGAGTTGGCAAAGAACGAAACATTAAAAACAACCCCAAATCTCAACACGATCGTCTCACTTCACCAAGTTTTTTGTCCAGGAAGGGCCCTGGAAGGATCCAGCAATTCAGGAGCAGAAGAGTATATATTCATCAGTGAGACAGCGGTCCTTTGAGAAAGCTTTCTGCAGACCAATATATGTCACAAGAAGCAAACAAGCAGGCGTCATTTGCTCATTCAAGTTTTGTAATGTGCTGCTGAAACATTTTACATAAAAAAATAAGTGAAGCAGCTCTGCACACAAGTGAAACAGCTGGATATGGAACAGGACTGAGAGGATGGGCACTGGGCAGCGGCAATCTTATTATATGGAAGGCGCAGGCAAAGATGGAGAAAGCAATTACAGTGGCTCCAATCAAAGATATTCTCTCTGAACTCCCTTTATCCCACCAATTAGATAGAGCCAAGGAGACTCAAAGCAGCAAATACATGGGTACCTGATACATACGTAAAACTAGAGCCAGTCAATGCAAGAGGAATAAAGCTTCATCAGGCATTTATACAAACAATTGTATATTTTTAATTTCAAAATTTGAAGTAACCACAATTGTATTTTTCCCTCACAACGATAAAATCAGAAGCAGGAAAATATAAAGGTGGCAGCTTTACATCTCAACATTAACAAACCTTAAGTCAACTGTTAAAATGAATGCTATTCTTAAAAGATAATGTAACAAATAATCTCTTAAAGCAATAGCAGATACATCAATATCTTTCCCACCCCAGACTGACAAATACTCCACCTACAGCACAGACAGCCAAAGCAATAGCAACACAAAGTTTCACTACACAAAGGGAAACCAGAAAAGAATCCTCCCTTCCCCGTTACACTCTACTAGCAGGTCACCCTTTTTCCATAAAGTTTGTCATGCAATTACAATTAACAATTGATCATAAGAGTAAAATGATGTTTGTGTTATTTTCTCCATCTAGAACTAAGATCTAGAAGTATTAAAACTCTTCTTATTTTCTCCAAGAGGACATTCTTAATGCCAGACCAAGTTCCCTTTTGCAATAGTAATCCAAACCAAAAAAGCTCTGAGCACAGGCAACTCAAGCTGCAGAAAGTAAACAAGTCCAACTTGACTACTGATCACAAAAAATATTCTATAAGATATTGCATTCTTAATCAAAAACTAATACAGAGGTTGCTCTAAGGTGCTGAGTAAAAAGACGCAGAGGCTTTCAAACAGGATGGTTTTATTCCTTTGTTTTTAAACGATCTTTCTACAGTAGTGGGACAGGAAGCAGCAGCAAAGAGGGGAAGGAGAAAACAGTTTAGAATATACAGCACTTCCTTTTGGGTTGAGTTTCCGGAGGCTCGAGGGCAGCTAGGATAGCCTCATCAAACACATTCTTCAGACCTCTCTACAAGACAGAGGGGAGGAGAGAGAATAGCAGCCAGGTTAGAGGATTAGAAAGACTAGCAGATACAATAGCAGTCTGGATTAAATGAGTTGAATTCACTGAAGCAATGTGCCTTAAGAAAAATAATGGCCAGAAAGCAGATCTTAAAGACCATTACTAGGGGAGCAGATAACCAAAGAGAAACTTCTTACCTCAAGAAAGGTTAACTGAGCAAGAAAGCAGTTTTATGAAAATGTCATATGTTGACTTCTAAAACAATCGCACTTTGAAATGTACTATTAAATTTTAATGAAAATGCCAGGAGAGAAAAATGGATACGTAAATACAAGAATGGATGCATTGTATAATTACGCCTTGTAAATTCCCCAGTTTTTCTCATGAAAAGAATGGCACACACATTTTGTAATCTATTACAATTTCGAAGCTTCTGTGAATTCAGCCCCTGAATAACTGAAGGACACAAATAGCAGACTAACAGGCATGCTACATGTTTCTAGATTCAATGACATATCTGGATGGGATTAATCAGGATTTCAGAGTGAACCAGTTTCCCAGAACAAAAAGGTTCAGACATTTGAAAGAGTGTTAATTGTTCAACAGTACCAAGTGGGAATAGTTTAAAGAACAGACTCTAGAAACAGCATACACTTACTTCAGTTATTCAGTAATGTTAACAGAGCAAGTAACTACCACCCAAGTCATAGAAAACAAAGAATGGGGTCCTAGAATGAGTTTTAGCAAGCAGTCCAATGCTTTAAGGTATCTGCATGGGTATCAGAGCATATAAGCATGAAGTGAAAACGAAGAATATTCTCAGATCTAAAGGAATTAAGATGCAGAAATACACTTACACCTCAGCCAGAACTCCAACGTGACAGTGTGACTCAGTAGTACTGGCATGTTGGGTCCAGGTCTATAGACTCACCTAAACTCACTTAAATCTGAAACCACAGGTTTACCACCCAAAGTTTCACATGTTCTTTAGGTCAGTTTGAGCCCCCAAAAAAATTTCCCAAAAGTCCCAGAACACAGCTTCAGTAACAAGTGCAACCCCACATTACCCCCATCCTACTTCCGCCATGGTATCCCAGAGGATTGGCATCTACATTCTATTAGGTACAAAATAAATGAGAAATAACAATAAGTATTTAAAAAGAAGCAGAGGTTAAAAGGTTTTCTTTTTTCCAAGTAATTTACAAAGCAGAAATGCTAAACAAAAGGTAAAGTTCTCTGAAATTCTTTCTCAACATCTAGGAGCAAATGTTGGTAGTCAAATATAAAGAGAAGAAAGAATGAAAGAGAAGTATACTTTGTAAGGGAAGAAAGTAGTGGACTGCTATTAGAAACAGGACATCCTTTAACAAGAAGCAAATCTTTCCTTGCTTATTGACAAAGATCAACTAATCCCCTAGGAAACAAAACTAGTTCTTTGCTTTACCCACATTATCTGACTACGTAGAGTTCAGTTTTAGAGGAAACGACAAACAGAATCTGGAATCCTAAAAGTTCTAGCTCCCAAAAATGAACAGAAAACACATTTTCTATCTTCACCTCTTCTGACTTCTCCAAACTTCAAAATCTGGTAAGAAAAATATAGCTGCTAAGACCTTTTCGAATACTTATTCTCTGCAAAGTTACTTACTATATCAATCTGTTCATACTGTAAAAAAAAAAAAAAACTTATATGGAAGCATCCAATTTTCTAAAATAATTTTTATTAGTGACCTAAAATTGGGTCCTGATGGCCTACTTGCCTCCATTTACCCCCAAAGCAACTCATATTTAGAGGAAAAGGGTATGCAACAGATGCATATATTTACAATCTGACACACAAGTTCCACACGCAACCTTCCCCCCCTCCCCCGCAACATACACACAAACATTTTTCTGAGGATGGTATAAAACACAAAAGTATCAGGCATTTTAAAAATCTCAATCAGTACTGTACGTGAGAAGATGTAAACTGTTCTTTAGTTTTAAATATCTGCTTTTACAATAGAACTAAACTGCCAAGGAAAATTGGGTTTGGAAGAATGTTAGGCCTTGAAATTATCCTGTACAATATCCAAATAAGATGAAAATGTCCAACCTAGCATTAGAGGTTATTAAATTATGTCTAGGCCCTACATACTAAATACTGAGTACATGCATAATATGTAATTATATATGCCATTCGTTTCAGTATATATATAAAATCAAGATTAATGTAATTAAAAAAAAAAGAAAGAAAGAAACACTCTTCCTTCAAACCTGCTCTATTATAATTAGGCATGCTTGCTCATTGTCAAAATGTCGAAGCACCAATGCCAGTGAAATATAAATTCTGTGCTAATTATTTCCAAAATTTTTTCCTCTGCCCCCAGAACAGAGACTCAAAACAGGAGAAATGATCAGCAATAACCATGAAGGTGGAAAAAATGAAATCACACAGGTCAGTTATAACTTTCACTCTAAATACTCTTAACATTCTCCCTATCCACAGAATCTGATGTTTCCCATCAAGCTTATGAGAAGAGTTCTAATTAAATCATTCAGAAAGACAAAAGAGAGGATCACATGAGGAAAGAAAGCCTCCAAAAACATAAAAATAGAGACACTATATAAGCATGCTTGAGAAACAGCCAAAGCAATTTCTTTCTCTAACACGAAAGTCTCTATTATGATTAATTCTCTATCCCAGTTAAATTACCCCAGAAACTGTATAGCATAAGTAATCAATTGCCAGAACTGACAGGAAAAGATTAGATCTATTTAGATGAAAATTTAAGTAGGAGGTGGGGGATAACGCAAATACTTGCTTGTAAATTTGTGCTAATCTGGACCTTTCCTGTAAAAAAAAAAAAAATCAGTACCTGACACTACAAATGACTAAGTACAACATTGGGAAGCTCACCAATACAAGACCTTTAGTTAGAGACTAATGATTTTCTCTATAAACACAGACCTCTAGCAAAAGAACACACACTATGAAGCTGGTCCTAGTCTTCCTAGAAGCTTTCCTGAGCACTGCAGACCATTCTTAGAAATAACCCTGAATCCTAATGTTCTCAGAAACTATTCAACTGTAAACAGACATGGGGTTCCGCACAGTCCTCACCTGTGTGAGTGCAGAACACTCCACATACTTGACAGCCTTCAGGTCACGGGCTAGCTTTTCAGCCGTCTCTGGAGTGATAGGCTTCTGTTTGTTCTTGGCAAGTTTCTCAATAGTAGAGGGGTCATCTCTGAGATCAATTTGGGTCCCAACAAGCAAGAAAGGAGTCTTTGGACAGTGGTGAGTTATCTCAGGCACCCACTAGAGAAAAGTATTTTAAAAAAATACACTTCTGTTAATACAAAAGCCTCTAAAACTATTAAGAAGTCAGTAGAAGTTCTGACAACCTTTTTCAGGGCGAGAATATCTGACCAACTCACCTTTTCTTTCACATTTTCAAATGAGGATGGAGAGACCACTGAAAAACAGACTAGAAATACATCTGTTTGTGGGTAACTCAGCGGTCGTAATCTGTCATAATCCTCTTGCCCTAGTGGAAAAAAATTGGAGAAATCAGCCAAATCTTGAGGTCCTCACAGCATTAAAATCACAAGTCAGTCAACGGATTAAGCATGCAGCTAACAGAACAGTGATCATTAACAAGAAAGCAACTTACTTATCTAATAAATGTATGGCTTTATAGTATACTATTTGAGAATATTATCACTTGGCAAATTCTATTTAATATTTCAAGTCCTTAGGACAGCAGTGAATTTGTTATAATGTGATAATTACCAATCTGTAGTTTTCAATCTTTGTGTCTATTAGCAACTCAATCATAAAGTAATAAACACAATAAACTGTTGCTACAGAAATGATTAAAAATCAATCCTACTCAGATCTGGTTAAGAAATAATCACAGTGAAACCATCTAAGGAAACAAAAATCTCAGTGAAACCTAGCTGACAAAAATCCACTGCTCATTCATGATTATAAAGCAGGTTCACTGTTTAGTTAAGACCAGTCAGTATCAGAAACCAAGAATGCCCAGAAAAAAATAATTTAGCAAGAATCAATGGGTGCTAAATCTTTGGGGGGAAATTCTGATGAAAAGAAGAATATCTGAAAGGTCTAAAAGATTATCTAAAAATCACAAAGGAAAAACATAATATACTGTGAAGAAACAGGACGTTACTTTGAGTGATCAAAATTACCATCACCAATGAATGACTGGAATATCATGTGCCTCTAGATTTTTATCCTACGAAAGATACATAACTATTGCAGTATTCCAACCAAATAACCTGAATCTAATCATGAGGAAACAGAGACCAAACCCAAAATAAGGAATGAATCCATATTCTACAAAAAAGATGTCATTGAAAGACCAAAAAAAGGCTGAAGAACTAATTCAATTAAGAGACTAAAGAGATATGACAACTAAATCCAACAGATGGCCCTATACAGAAAGCAGAAAAAAACTGGACCTAGATCAACTGACAAACCCGGAATATCGATGAAAGATTAAAGTACTATATCAATGTTAAATTTCCTGACTATAGTTACACAATAATGTCCATATTCTTAGGAAATACATACTTATTCAAGGCTAAACAGCTATGACATATGCAACTTACTGTCAAATAGTTCAGGGGAAAAATTAATGTACATGTATGTTTAAAGAAAGTAATAAAGCAAATAGAGTACAATGTTAACAATTCGTAATCTGGTTAAAGGGTATATGGGGGTTCCTGGTAGTAGTCTTGCAACTGTCTTGTAGGCTTAAAATTACTTTCAGATAAAAAGTTTTTTAAAATAGCCATACATATTTCCAAAACTGGGAGAAGAGGGGAGTCGCAGGGGACGTATTTAACACTCTAATTCAAAACAACTACAGCAATCTTATGTACTTAAAAAAAAAAAAAAATGTTAAGTATGTATTGCCACTGAACTGTACACTTAAAAGTGGTCAAAATGGTAAATTTTATGTTACATATATTTTACCACAATAATTTTTTAATGAGAAAATAAAGTTAAATATTTTGTATACCAATGAAAAAAAAATGTTTGGACACCCCTGAAAGAGAATATAAGAATTTAGAGTAGCTATCAAAACATGTAATTAAAGCTGTTAGTATTATTGCTAGTTAATAATATATATCAGAGTAGACAGCAAAGGTATCTTCAGGACAATACAGAAATTAAAGGTTAAAGGAAAAGTCAAAATAAGGGAGGTTATAAAACAATAAAATCACCATCTGCACCTCTAACATTCACTGAATACTTACTACAACAATACGCTACAGTTAATCAAAAGAATTCAAAGGTATGCACTTAGATGTCTAACTTTCACTTCCTAAATTATAATGTAACATTACATATGTGGAAGAGATTAAAAAGGAAAAAATGGGCTTAAAGAAAACAAAATCAGCTCTAACACTAGCTGGAACTTTGAAGTATTGCATATCTAAACTCCAATAAACCAACAAAAAATATTTTAAAAATAAGACAAAACAGTTGACAAAGCCTTGTAAAAAGAGATATAGATGTTCACATAGCTTTTATTAGCCCTTTTCCCTATTCAAATGGAATATATTTCAAAAACTTAAGTCTGGCATAGACTAGAGAAGACTTCATTTTTAGTCATTCTGCCCCTGCAAGCAGTATAAGTGAACATCAAAACAGATCCAAGTCTATATTTCTGAGCACCACTAAAAGCACCTAAATGAATGTCCAATGTTTTACCTGCGACTAACCTTCTATTGAGATGGATTGGTGACAGAAAACAAATATGGCCATTATTTTTTAACACTAGGTCCAAAGCAGTATTGGTCAGTCCATTTATTTGTGATGAACAAGCCTATAAAATCAATCTTTCTTTCCCCAAAGAGAAAAAAAATCAGAAGATTGCTGTATAAACGAAAAGAGGCTACCTTACCTCTACTTCTGCTACAAAGTCTACATTTAAGGAAATAGAAAACAGTCCCTTAGATGAGCAAGATTCTTCAATATCCAAGCATAATTTATCTGGCTAAAATTTATCCTCTGAGTATGTCAAAAATGGCCATTATTCATTCAAGACAGAAGCAATGCTATCATTTAGCATCCTTTAAGGTATATAGTATGATCAACAAAATTTCACTCTACTGTGTCAACAAGTTTGGACAGTCTTAAATTATACCAACTCTAACAGCACATCACCTCACCACTTAGCATCGAACGCATGTCAAAAAGCAAGACTACATCTCATGGGTTGCTGATCTTTTCTTTGGTTAGAACCTCATATTTAAAATTCAAATTCAAGCAAAACTAAGTCAGTTTGAACTGAGGACTTTAGTCCATGTGAAAAATATCAAAGGATTTCATATAAAAAATGAGAATATTGCCAAAAAGCAGAATTTTTAGAGAATCATAGTAGGACATGATAAACACAAGAAGAAAGCAAATAAACACTCTGTAGTTTTTACTACTACAGGTCAAAACCTAAACATTTTTTCTCAACCAATTACTCAGAATTTAATGGCACTTAGTTGTCCTGCTTCATCTCTGCCATGAAGCTTACTCCTAAATCATCTCATAATACCTTTTAGACTCATGGGGAAAAAATCCAAAAATAAATAAGGACACTATGGACCCTGACAGTCTTACCTTTTTATGTATAACATCTGCAAAAATCCAGACTATTATATGTTAGTGCAGAATTTACTGAAGTCTCAAATCTTAGTCAAAACACCCCTCTGGAAGATTCTACAATAACGCTAAACCAGAGACCAAGGCTATAATGAGTATCTCTATGGAGAGCACTGTCATTCCCACTAACATAATTAAACAATTGCATAAAAAGGCCAGAGACTAGAAAACTCAATGAAAGAAAGAAGTTGTTTAAAAACAAAACAAACAAAAATTAGCTAAACTAGGTCAAACTACACCACTATGACCTGTTCTGAACATTATCAATATGTTAGTATTAGCTGTGTACCAAAAACATTCTAGTCACTATGTAATTTTTTTAATGTAAAGTGTATGAATCATAAATAGCTCCTGAGTTTTTAAACATGTATACACTTTTAAATTTTGATTATTTATCATTCGACCTCCACAGCATCTCTGAGAGAAAAGTATTTTAAACATTTTACATTTCAAGGTATTAAGCTCCACATAGTTCAATAACTTGCCAGCTCTCTAGCTAACTGGTCTGTATAGTGTTAAAGACCAAGTTTTCTCTTTTCTTTTACTATAACACCTGAAATGACAGAGATTGTGGTAACATTAAAATTAAAAAGATATCTTCCAAAAACTGAACCTAAGAAAACAAGAGTATATGTAAATAAAAATCAATGAGTATAGAGAAAAACTGAAAATTTAATATAAATATAAACAAATGAACCAACTATATTCCCAAAAACATGGCCACACTGAATAGGGAGGGGAAGACAAGTCCAAGGAACAAAGAACTTTGTGTGTTATTAGACTAATGAAAAAAGAATTGCAAACAAATCGTGAACTCTTATTTGCTTTCCACAGTGGTATAGTATAGCAATTCTGAAACTATTTTGTGTGTATGGCAGGACTGAAACTTAGTTGATGTATTGATCTTTTTGGGAACCAAGCTTATAACTATAGAAGAAAAGGTGATGAAAATATGAAATTTGTGAAAGTAAAGGCAACTGACTCCTGGAGTTGGACTGAACTGGAGCTATCAACAAAAAGTCATTTTCCAGATTAAATGTGCTAACATTATTTTCTTCCTTAGTGGATTAATGATGATAATTTAGGACAAGTCACTGTGATGTAGAAATTAAATCAGGATAAAAAGTGACCAAAAATGTGTGTGAAAATATTAAAATGTTTGTGTAGGGAAAAGTCTTAATAATATAAAAGAAAACTGCAAAATGGAGCACAAATGTTAACAAAAGTTAAATTATGGTGTGATTTGCCACATAACAGACTACCGTGCAACCATGAAGACAACATACAACACTGACAGAGGCCACCATATTTTTTTAAAAGAAAAAGGAAGGTACAGAAAGGGGGAAAAAATAATATCCTTTTTTTTTTCTCCTATGTATAAATACAACGAACATACAGGAAGAACTCTGTTTAGGACATATACTAAGACATGATTGTCCCTGGATATAAATGATTTTTCACTTTCTCCTTCTGCTTATCTATATTTTGATTATTTTTTCCTATAATAAGTAAAATCTGCATCTTTGCAATGAAGAATAACATTTAAAATTTTGACATAAAAAGGAATTGGTGGTAGGGTGATGATTATACAACATGGGAAAGAGCCTATGATAAACATGTTAAGTGAAAAAGCTAAAAAGAGAATTATATAGGCAGTAGTAAAACATGAACAGAAAAAAAAAGAACAAAGTAACTCTGGGGACTCACAGCAAGAATTTAGTGTTGTTACTAGAGAGGCAGAAATAAAGCCACGAGACAGAGGGAGTGCCCTATCTCTGATCTTAAATATTATTTAAATATAACTGTTAGAGTTGCAGCCAGGGGTGGGATAGGAAGACTATAAAAAGAATTCAGAACAAAATGACATGGTCAACAGATTAAATGCAACCAGTCAAAGGAAAGTCAGAATCCATCTTAGTGGAGATGAAAGCTTCAGTGGAAAGAAAACTGAGTTAACAGTATAACTTAAACCACGAAGAGGGACTCTGAGATTAAGGGCTTTGAGAAGGAAGTGGAGTCTCCTCAAGTGTATCAAAGACAGGAGGCTCATCCTGGATACCTGATCTCCAGTATCTGTCAAAAAAGATCTCTGACTTATAATGACCTCAACCACTTGAGATAGAAACCCCACGACTTGCCTGGGATGGTAAAATTGTTTAATGTCTTTTAACTCCCATAAAAATTCAGAATCTAACACAAAGATGGAATAAAACAAATATTATTGTCAATTTTAAGTAACATTTAGGAATAACCTATCCTTATTTAACAGTGTCTATAACATTTAAAATAATGTCATATTAAAAAACATGATAGATCAGTTTTCTGATTCCAATTTAATATGTGTAATTCAGTAACTGATCTTAAACTTGTGGTTTTGTAACTGAAAATGTTAAGAATTTTATGAAGGATATAAATCATATTGTTTAAGATAAATTAAAACAAACACAGGAAATCAAAAGTTATCAGGTTTATTAAAGTAATGTATCTAAAACTTTAGACTGTTTTACTTGTCAGGTCAGGAAAACTGAATTGCTTAAAATAGAAAACTGAATACATTAAATTTAGAAATGCAGTTTAAAGTGCTGGAAAAAATTTAACACAGTTGTAAATTAGGCTGATTGAGATTCAAATCTTGCCAGCCTAAGTTAAATAAACCAGTATTAATCAAAGGACACTCGGCCACCTTGAGAATGACTTGTTAAAACTATTTTAATAAAAATTTTAATAAGTTGTGCAAATAAATTTAAAAGCTTACCTACTCTAAGCTACTTATGGAAGAGAAATAAAATACGTCCATACAAAGATTTGTATACAAATACTCACAGCATCATTAATAGCTTAAAACTGGATCCCAAATATTCATCAACTCATAAATGGATAAATTATGCTATATACAGAGAATTAAATACTACTTAGCAATAAAAACAAACAATTGATACACACAACAGAGATAAATCTCGGGCTAAGTGAAAGAAATCAAACACTAAAGACTACATATTGTATAATCCCATTTATATGAAATTCTAGAAAAGCACAAGTAGAGTGACAAGAAGCAAACATGTGGTTTCCTGGGGCCAGGTGAAGGGAAGGGACTGTAAAAGGCACAGAAACTTTTTAAGTATCTTGATTATGGTGGAGGTTACATGATCATATAGTCAACAAAATGAATCAAAAGGAAAACTTAAAATAAGTAAATTCTATTGTATTATATACTTCGATAAAAGTAAAAATAAAATATTGATTAAAACTTAAAGGCTTATAAAAATAAGCTGTGAAATTTGGAAATAAAATTTAAAACTAATTTTCAACCCCAAGTAGTCATAAAATTGTCTTTTCTCTGCATACAAATGCTTCCCAAGGGCATATATAAAACAGAAAAATCCCTCGCCTATCACAATACAGGTCATTATTTCATTTTCTCTCTTTTCCAAGTTTCTAATATACCTTACTCTTATAATTTTTAATTCATAAAAATTTGAAAGGCCTAAGACACCATTAGAAAGCCACTGATCTCTAAACTTAACTGTTTACTATTATCCCTCCATTTCACCCTCCCAACTGAATCCAGACAGTTCCCCAAAGTGGGCAGTATAATAAATTCCATTAATGCAATGTCAGCTGGCAGATGGTGAGAGAGTAACTCAAAAAGAGAAAAGTTTTAGAATTCCTGCAAAGTAAAAGGATAACTTTCTGAAAATTTCCTTTTGCTAACTGAGCTGAAAATAACACAGATGACAGGTCAGAAATTAAGATGTACAGCCACTGTTAAACCAAGAAGAAATAACACTGAGGAATTCAGTATACTGAAGAAAGTTGTTCCTTTAATTTGAAAAGCTGACCACAGATGTCAATTATGAGCTAGATATTGGTTCACCCTCAAAATACTTTCAAATGTAGTATAAAATAATCAGCTTTATATCATAAGAAGCTATCAGTACATATATTATACAAACACACATATTAAATAGCCTTCGAATTTCAGGGAGTGATATTACATCTTGTCTAATATATGCTCTGGTCTCACCCAACTTTATTTCCTTCCACATCATCCACACAGGGTACTCCAAACTCCTATTTGACATTTCAGGTCTGGGACTGCCTCTTGGTCAAACATCAACCATCATGATAGTCAGTCCTGCCAACTATTATTAAAAGGCAAGTTGTCTGCTAAAATACTAGTTTCGCAAAATTTCCCAAAGAAGACAAACGACCAGCAACTACTATCATAGTTACAGACCAAAACATTATAAAAGACATGAAGTTTTCACCTGCAGTATCAAAAAGTCCAAGAGTATATGGCTCTCCACCAATCATAACTGTGACTGCATAGTTGTCAAAAACCTAAAAACACAAAAATACAACATTGTTAGTATGCAAGAGGATGGTCAAAATGAGACAGGACAACACTTAAGATAAGGCGATATTTCCATATTTCCTTCCTAAGACTCAGTCCTCTCTTAGTCCATCTTCCTTATATAACCAACCTTGCATGAACTAAATGCTTCTTGGAAAAAGTGATAGGGGACGTGTTCTGAAGTGTCTGTTCTACCCCAGTGGCCTCAATAAAAAGCCACAAAAGACTGAGAGGCATCCCAGAAGCAGAGTCCCTAGCTATGAAAATAATCCTGTTCAAGTTTGAAACTTCTGAGACAGTAGTTTAAAGTTTACCTCAATGTTCAATCTGATTTCTAAGAAATTATTTATTTCCTCACAGACCATTTCCTTTTAATCTAGAATTAAAATCTCCTAGATCCCAGAAAATCTTTTCCCTTTCATGGTTTAAAACAAGAAGAGGGTACCAACACACTCATTAGAGAGAAACAAAGGTTCTATCAAGGTACTCAAGGAAAGTGTCCAAGAAAATGCTGGCAGATTATTTATTATTTCATGAATAAAACTCATGCTGTTGGGTAAAAACTACATAACCTAAGGTACCTTCTTTGACTAGACGTTTTATTTGTAAATAGACTATAAAACCCATGACAAACACGATAGATACTAATATCGGTCGTACTCAGTTATTTGTGAAAATGGGAGGTAATGGTGCTAAATGAAAAAAGACCCAACACTAATTCATAGATGCTTCTGAATTAATTTACAATTGAAAAGCAATGATTTCCAACTAGGAGAAGGATATTACATTTTAACCTTTTAGCTATCTAACACTAATTTTCCAGTTCATGTTTTAATGGGTTAGGAGCTTGTTTAAATGTAAACAAGAAGGGACGCAAGGGCATGTGAAAGGTGGTAGTTAAAGGAAAGACAGTTCTTGATGACAAGAACAAGTAAATGTAATGAATGTGGTTAAGCTGTCAAACCGTATAGGTTATTTTCTTAAGTCATACCTAACTCTTTTGTAGAGATCCACATACAAACACATATTTAAAACACCCATGAGCCCACCTTAAACAGAACACCTAATAACGAGAGTCATTAAACAGACTCAGAAATGTTTATAAGAAAATAATTTTAATGGAGACTGAAACACAAAAGTTTTGATAATTGCCCTCACTCTGAAACAAGATATATGTATCTCTAAAAGTCCCCTGAAAAGTCCTTCTCAACCTCAGAACTTCTTTCGTTTACAATGAGCCAATACAAAAATATGATTTTGTATTTAATTATTCCTTCAAATTCTCCCCCTCCAAGAAACCTAATTTTTCTTCCTATAGCCTTAGCCTACCTCAATCATTTTACCTGCCCTGGGACATTATAGACTATCAATTCCAATTAAACATAACTACCAAGCCTTTAACAATTCACCCTCCTAAAAATGTTTATATATCTGAAGATTAACCTAAAGTACATTTTCTTCCTTTTTACTTACAAACAATACTAATCCCATATTAATCTACATAGGTGCTTCTTAGCCCCTAAAATAGTTCACTTGACAGAGGTGACTGTCGCCAAGCCAGGCCAACCCTACTCCCCTCCCACCACTGAATGAATAGACATCTATGTTTAACATAATTACATCACTGAGTTGGTCAAACAGCCTGGGACAAACTCTGGATCCCCAAACTCACTCTTTCACGAGTGCCTGCTACTCTGAATAACTCTGTCTTCTCTTTCACTTCATTATCTTCATTACTCCTATTTTCTCTTTACTTTTCCAAGGAGGTGTTAAGATTTGTGGGAAAGAATTCCCAAAAGCTTCTGTTGGTGTTCTCATAACAAATGCAGGTCTTCTCTGCACCTAAAAATCAGTCTGGAGCTTCATTACTGCTAAGACAGCAGCTCTTGAAGATTCTCTTCTACTATTCTCTTCTAAGGAGAATAAGCATAGACATACTACTTTCTCAGAAGTTACCAGACCCCCAAAAGCATCCTAGAAGACCTCTAAGCACTCATTAATCAAAAAAAAAAGTCACCTCATTCCAAGATGTAGAGCATACTTCTCCAAACTGAGACCACCACTCTTTAGAATCTTGTCTATTGGAGTTTTGCCTCCCAGCACTTCTTGCAAACCCTTGTGTCACCCCTTCTGACTTTCCACTGATTTTTCAGCTGTTTAATTTTAAAGTGTATATAATTTACCCATGAGAAGTCAAGATCTTTAAAAACAGGAAACAAAGGCAGACAACAGAAAAATTTCAGTACAGAGAAAGTTTTCAAAAAGGTATCAAATTATAATACATTTCACTAACAGATAAATGCTTTTATACTTACAGTTGGTACATACTCAGATGGAAATTTGTTTGTTGTATAGGATATCAGGAGACATGTTTTACCAACGGCACCATCGCCCACAACAACGCACTTAATTGTCTGCATTGCTGAAACAGTTTTCTACCCACTTTAAATATTTCAAGTCCGATGATGACCTACAAATAGAATTAGAATAGTTTATTTATTTGTACTTATATATGTATTTTTTTCTTCACCTAACAATAGGTTCACTCTTTCAGAGCAAGAACTGAACTAGCACCCCATTACTATGGCTGAAAGAACCTAAAAAGGGAAACAGTGACTTGTTCAAAGTCATAATAATAAATTAAAGTTTCTGATCTCTGGTTTTTTGACCTCATTGGTTTTTAAAAAGTCCAAAGTGATGTAAAGAGCAGCATTATTTCTTTTTATAGTGAAAAAGAAAAGGTTGTTTCAGAATGAATCCCATGTACTATGCCAAGTATTATTTTGTGACACTTCTCCTTCAGTTGTATGTGTACACGCATGCATGTGTGTAGGTGTACCAGACTGCAATGAAAGCCACTGTTTTAAAGAATGGTCCACATATCCAACCCTAGAGCTATAGTTACTTAGAGTATAACCAATGAGCAGCAGAGCACCACCACCTCCCCGCTCCTTAACAGATTGAGCAACCTAAGGAACCGGACAAAGATCAGGGTGATCCATCATCTCACCAGCTGTTTTAGCATCAGGCTGCCTAGTTACTAATTCAATATTCATGGCATGAAGAGGCCAAAACCTATATTTTCATAATGCAAAAGATTAAAGCATACTGATATTAAACAGATATAATTACTTTAGCTTCTCTTACTATAGTCCTCCATTCTAAAAAGCTAACAATTACAAATGCACCAAAGCTTTATTATATTTCAATCCTGATATGCTTGTTTTCACATTTAACAACTCTACAATCAAAACATGTCTTTACTGAAGGTTCCCTACAATCATTACCAGTCATACTTTTCCATACATTTTGATATCTACAAAGTTGGAACAAATGACATTTTAGAGTTAATGAAAATTTTTAAGTTTTTCCAGAAGAATAAAAAAGAAACACAACCCCTTGTGTACCTATATTTTAAAATTAAGTCCTATTTTGAGTATATTCCTGAAGAGGTTACAATTTCTTGTTGGCTAGAGCTGCCACCTTATTACACATAAAAATGTCACAGAACCACCAATTCTAGGTTAGATGTCATGCCTATAGTTACCTTCACAACTCTTAATCATAATTTATAAATGCCTGTTAACGTCTATGTGTATACATTAGCAAGGAATAAGCTACAGGAAATGCACACTTACCCTTTCCTCATCAAAAAAAAACATGTTTCTCTTTATTTAACCTCTTGTTATCCTTTTCCTTCTCTTTCCCCTCTAATCCACTAGAGAAGCACTCGTACTAATATAACATTGAAGGTTAAAGATCTTGATCCCTAAACTAACTAATTAAACACACTGAGTATTAAATTAATTCTAGAGAATTGCTCTAGAAGAATGTCTTACTTAATAAGAAAAAAAAAAAACAAGGTCTTCTATAGAATTAATTTTCAATTCAGAGTGAAGAAAAGCAGAGACAGTTCTGATCCTGCAGAATATTTTCCAGAGGACTACAAATCTATTTCAAGTTCAGTTCTTGTACTTTCTATTTCTCCTGACCATTATTACAAGGTAATTTTTTACGTAGAGTTTAATCATAAACACTAAATAGAAAGTAATGTTTGATCACAGTAGCAGAGACTACTAGCTGTCTACCAACTCTTCCTCTCTTCTTTAGTAACAGAATTTTTACCTAAGCATATGTCACCTAGTAAAGACTACATTTTCTAAATTCCTAGACATGACCACTGAGACTAAGCTTTAGCAAATGGGAGTGGACTAGCCTTAAAAACAAGCAGTAGAGTCTCCCCTATGCTAGCCTTCAGGCTGGGATGCAAACGTGTTGATGGAAGCTGAGGTAGTTATACTGAACCACAGACAGTTATCACATGTTAAGGATGAGTAATACAATAGGTGGGGCCAGCCCTGAAGAGACTCCCAGGACTTTTACATAGGAAATAAACTTCTCTTTCATTAACCCCTAGTATTTTGGATTTCTTTGTTACAGCAGCATAACTGAAATCCTAATTACTATACTTCATAGACTCTAAAAAAACAATGATTTTAAAATATATCCTAAATTCAGGTGTTAAATGTAGGAGAAAATATTTTAGAATCAATATAATTATAGTAATATTTGGATTTATCAAGTAACTTTACAGTAAACTTGACCACTTTTGAGATTGTCTCAAAAACATCTGAAATAAATGCTGTTTTTGAGTTTTAATTGTGGTTTAAGTCAAATTACTGTCATATCTAAATATAAAGTTCCTTATCTTCATTCTGTATCTAGGACTTATAACCCATACTAATAAGCAAAAACAAAATCAACAGGCTGTTTATAAACTTCAAACTTCTAGTGAAGAAAGAGCTATCCTTTCTTGAAATTTTCATTAAAATTTCCTAGGGAATAAGAAACTGAGAACAAAAAGTTTCCAAGACTAATGCCATAAATAGGACTGCCACATGGCTAAATCACAAACTTCCACAAGCTGTGATGGAAAAGGTCAGAGCTCATTTTAAATATTCCCAAAGAGTC
Organism: Rousettus aegyptiacus; assembly: GCF_014176215.1. Lineage (NCBI taxonomy): Eukaryota > Metazoa > Chordata > Mammalia > Chiroptera > Pteropodidae > Rousettus > Rousettus aegyptiacus. The sequence goes on along the minus strand of NW_023416284.1, from coordinate 13,209,144 downwards.
TACGGCCATGCCACCCTGAACACGCCCAATCCTTTCTGATTTCAGAAGCTAAGCAGGGTCAGGCCTGGTTAGTACTTGGATGGGAGACCACCTAGGAAGCCAAGATGCTGTAGGCGTAAAATAATAATAAATAAAATATTCCAAAAGAAAACAATCACTAACAACTGTACTAAAGAATTTACATCTGATTCGACCTGAATTCTTTTTATATTATAGATATATTTGGAAATGCCATAAAAATGAACTGTCTTAAGGAGTCCATTCACAAATAGCATATTTAGAATACAGTACTGTTTTTTGTGTGTAGTGGAAACCTGAAATGTAGTTCCTCTGTATCTCTGATACCAACAAGAAAATGTTAACATGAGATCATTCTGGCCACCAGGAAACTTTCAACACTTGAGTAAAACATACAGATACAACACAATCTGTGGTAGAAGAAATCTATGATACAAGTTTAGAAACAAAGGTAACAGTATTTCCAATTGGCGCATCAGTTATACCCTTTGAAAGTGTAATTTTAAAAAGTATTTCTGCATTCTTAAGCACAAATTCATTATAACTAAATGTCAATTTTTCTAAGGAAGATCTTTAAGATTTTCCAGTGGAAGAAGGTAATAGGTAAACATAAGTTGTATAAGAGAAATATGCTCTGCATACAGTTTGGATAGATCACTGAACAAACAATATTATTTTAAGAACTTTTAGAAGTCCATATCTTTTCTAAGTAGGAAAAACAGCCCTAAGCCAATTGGGTCTTTCTTGTGTGTCTGCCTAATAAGCTGGAAAGAATATCCAAAACACATAAACTTAATACACGAAATAATAATTTTCCTAATTTGAAGTCAGGAAAGTCTGGGTTTTAATCTCTGCTCAGAGCTCACTAGTGACCTAATTGCTTTTGCCTCCACGGTCTCATTTGTAAAACAGAACTAATAATTATATCAAAACCTCACAGCTATTATAAAGATTAAATAATATGAAAAGAGCGGCTCATAGCATGTACTCAATACACATGACCCCCTCTACCAAATGTGCAACTAAATCGATCCCATCACATCTATTTTAATGCAGTGGGTCAAAACTGACATTGTACTTTCTTTTCTCTTTTCATCCTTTGCACACAGCAGGCACACCAGAAACATAGGTTAAAATGAACTGAGTATATTTGCTATTCAACTAATGACACAAAAAACAAGAAACCCACACAAATATTTCTTCTTCACCTAAAGACTCCTGTATTATTTCATTCTGTATTTCCTGTAGTATTTCTGTATTTATAGAGTAATCCCCAAAACCAAGTTATCTAACAGGTGTTAACAAAATAATTCAGGTATGAGAAGAGACCCACCACTATCTTTAAATGTCAAATTCAATGCGTTTTCAGTTTATAAATTATCACTGCCTCCATGCAAACTAAGAAAAATCTGACAGTTATTACCTTTTATAATCTTTTTCCTGTTGTGACTGAATTCATCCTCTAAATAAGCAATTTCAAAATTATCATCTCAGACCACCAGAGCCAGAATTACCTTGTATTGGGTTTGTTAACAATTCAGAACCCTGGGCCTCACCCTAAATCTAAGAAATCGGAATTCAACACTCCCTATGTAACTCTAATGTGCAATAATAAAGTTTAAGAATCACTGTCCTATGTGATGGCAAGACAAGGAATACCAGTAACACAAGGATCTAAACTAAGATAAACATTACTGGTATTTTAGGTCACCTAGCGGTTTCTTAAAAGTAGAATCCCAATTATCAATCTAAACTAGCTGTGCAAACCAGGCATTTTACATATTTAGTAATGAAAAACTCACACTGGATTTTGAGAGATCATGAACTAAGATACTTCAGAGGTGCTTCAACCTGAAAGTGTTTTCAAATAATAGTGATAATAGCAAACATTTATATGGCACTATGTGCCACATACTGTTCTAAACACACTACACATATTCATACATTGCATTCTCCCAGCAACCCTATGAGGTGTATATTATCCCCATTTTTTAAGTAAGAAAAGTGAAGTTAAGTAACTAGGCTAATATTAATGAGCCAGTAAATGGTAGAACTGAAATTTAAACCTAAGCAGTCTGACTGTCAAGCTCCTGCTCTACAACACTGTACTACACTATCTGGCCTGGGAATTGTCATTTATAAAAACAAACATGATCACTGCAAATGGAGGTGGCAAGTACATACCCATGAGAGTGCCAACACTGGAAAGAGGAAGGCAGAAGAGGAAGCAAGAAACAGGAGTTAAGTTCATTTCCTGTTTCTTCACCCTGCAGAAAACTACTGAATTTTATTGGGGAGAAAGAACACAAGAGAGAATAAGAGTTGCTCTTCCCCTTTCTCAAAAACCACAAATCTCCCATTTCTTAGGTTTCCTGCCAGTTCAGCAATCTGTTGGAAACTGTGAGTCTCCTGGTAAGAGCACTGGTTCAGGAGTCAGACTGGCTCTACCACTCTAGCTACGTGACCTTAGGCAAGTTATTTAACTTCTCTGTGGCTCAGTATTCCTTTAAAAATAAAAACAGTAATACTTTCCTCATAGAACAAGTTGATTAAATAAGATAATACAAGTATGTAAAGTATTTAAAACAGTGCCTGGCATACAGTAAATGCTTAGTAAAAGTTAGCTATTATTTGAGTGATTAAAGAAACATTTAAGTCAATATAAGTTTTAAAACATCACAATTCCAACTCAGAAAGGAGCACATATTTTTTTTCCCAAAATAATTACAGTACTCAAAGTTCCTACTAAAAATGTAGTCAAATATAGAGCTACCATTACAAAAATGGTCATTCCAGAGTTAAGTTCCAATTTAATTATTCTACAAAGCATTTGACATGTATTAATAATTTCATGTATTAAAATGTCACCAGATGACCCACAAAGGGTGAGGAAGCAAGTTACCAAGGAAGAGACTCTGTTTTGCAATACATACAATGCCAGCTTCAACAACATAGAAGAAACTAGGCCAGACATGTCTGTATATCCTGTTAACTTCCCGTTAAAACAACGTGAAATCACTATGGCAGCTAAGAGGCTATGTAGTTCCAATTACCATTTTGCTATTCAAAGTGGAAAAGTTATTTTGCACAAATAACACTTCCCTTTTTAATAGTGAAGTTCATTTGTACTAGAACTTAGAACTGGGGTTAAGCAACTTAAAAGCATAAAAAATGATTCTGCCAATTACAAGAAAAATAAGTTGTAAAATGATGTATATCTTCTACACTTTCTCCGTACCCATCACTACATTAGCCAGCCACACCACGACCCTTATTTCCTAGATTCTTAAATGCTTTGGGAGTCCAATGACCCTTTGAGGATCTCAGAACTAAAGTCCCTTTAGTTTTCTGGGATTCTTGAGTTCTAGATAAAGAATGAGAAGTTTTTTTAAAGAGAAATATCCCTAATGAACTTAATCCCATTATTTTACAGATATTCTAGCCTAAACGCAAAGGACTTGCCCCAAAGCTAGAAAGTTAACTGCCATGTATCCTGACATTCTTTTCCAACTCTTCAAATATCAGGCAAATATAGAACAAGCCACATAAAGACAGTTCTTGTCGAACTTTACAATTTGTTTCCAGAGTCCTCAATAAACAGGAAATAATCTTAGAAAACTGTGGCATTTATTCAAAAAGTCAAAGTGATACAGATTCTGCTCAAAGGTATTTGCCCTGATAGAACACCAAAAGCAGCTTAATATGATCAACAGTTGCCTCAGTTTTTAATATTAAATGTACCCATTCCCATTTGAAAAAAAAAAAAAGTTGTAATTCTATAAAACATCTTTCCATTAGTAAAAACTAGACAACCCTGTGTTGGAAGAGATAGTCACCCACGGATTTCTCATGCTCCTATCCAACTTGCTGGGTATCTGAGAATGCAAAGGCCCTGACTTCTCTTACACAGGCCATAGCAGAGAGTTGTGTTTGCAACAAATGACCTTGAAGGGCACATCAATGTCTCCTTGAAGGGCACATCAATGTCTCCTTCTGGGACAAAGAGCAAACATGTTTCCCACTTGCTATTAAATAGTGGGTTCCCCAGGCTCAGTGTTCCTCAGCTGTGACAGAAACCCACTGCATCTCCTGCATGGAAATCTTAGGGATAAGGGGAAGTGTGAGAGAGAGAGAGAGAGCGAGAGAGAGAGAGAGAGTCTCTCTCTCTCTCTCTCTCTCTCTCTCTCTCTCGCTCTCTCTCTCTCTCTCACACTCTCTCACACACACACACACACACACACACGATCTCCTGCTGCTAGTTGTGCCTTAATTAAATCCTTTTTCTCTCACCCAGTCTCATGTTTTCTTCCAGTATTCATAAAACAATACCAATGAGTGAATTTTTTCTTTATAGGAAATTCTCCTGAAAAAAAAATTTTAAGATTTTTTCCCACCTTCTCCTCTCATTTCCAAGCCAACCAACACATCTTCTCTAGGAGCCGATTGGTTGCTTTAATTTGTTTATGTTCCATAGATGTCTATTCTAACAGGAAATTAATACAAACTATAATCCTATCAAGAAGGGTAGTTGCTCTCAGTGATCTTATAAAAATAAGAAATTATGTATTAACTTGTTTTGCTTTAAATTAATAAGCTAATAAAATTTTTAATTTTTCAAAAAGCAAACAAATCTTATTTTGTTCTCTTCTATCCTTGAATAGCTGTTAGTAACCTTACTTTCCCCCAAAACTTCTACTTATTTGCCTCTAGAAGTCATTATAGAAATTTAAAGGACAAGGTCTCCATGGTACATGTTGAAGAGCCCTGTTGTTGCTTTTCTCTTGTTGATTTTTGACGTGAGATTGGTGAATATATACAAAATGGCAGATAGTTCACCAAAAAAATAGTGGAAGAAACCAGAGAAACAGACTCAGGCAGAAAGTAAGTGATAATGGCACTATCACAGCTTTTGATTGTTGGAAAAATACTAAGGTTTCCCTCCTCCATCCTGTATGTACTTTTCAGATGTATAAAACAAGTTTCTTTGGGTTTTTGACAAATACATACCACCTTGAATTCTTCATATATACATACAAAATGGCTGCAAAACTCCTAGTATCTCCAGATGCCAATTAAATGCATTAACACATAAAAGGTGTTGGATAGCAAGTAGCAAGCACTTAAAGCATTTACTCAAATTCCTCCATTTTCTGTCACTTGTGACAGAAACTGACATATGTTATGAAGTCACAACCTACATGAGAAAGTTGAGAGGCAAGTCTTAAGGTTCTATGTGTCCTTGAGATGACAAAAATAAAGGAGGAAAAACGCTGACAGTAGCACTCCTAAAATGAAAGATTACGATTCTGTGTGGTAAAAGATGTTTTCAGCAGTGCTAGACAAGTTTGTGTCAGCTTCATTCCTGAAAATGACTTCACTCCAAAATGTCTGATCCAGTGAATGCAAGTCCTTATTTTTACTGTAATGATGAGTTTCCCTTCCTCAAATTGGCAAAAAGAAAAGAACGCCAGCCAGAGTCATTATTTCCTATGTAACAAGAAAAATAACATTTAAAAATCCAATTAGTACATATTTAAATGTTATATGTTTTAACTATAGCATGTTAAAACCATTTGGAAAAACTGAAAAGTGCAATAATGTATAGGAGTACTAAGTGGCTGATTAGAAGAGAATGGAAATTACAATGAGCTTTTCCCTCAAAATATTCAAGACTAGTAGATTTATTCACTCATTCAACAAACCCTATTAAGCATCAAATATGTACAAAGCACTGTCCCATACATAGCCATATTCCAGTATGCCTGCAACAAAGCCCATGTCCTCTTGGGGCAACAATCCTAAGTGGGGTATGCCAACAATAAATAGACATCATCCCTCTCATACCTCCCAACGTATTCTTCCTTCATTACATTACTGATAACAACACCTTTATAAGCAATTTTCCCATTCTGGGAAAAATTTAGCATGACATAATTCTATTTTCTTAATTAAGAAAGGGCAAAGATATTATACACACTCCAACCCCTCTCAGTTTCATGCAAAAGACCAGATAACAAAAGATAAAAGCATTTTGTTTATCCCAAGTCTCAAATCTGAATTTGCCACAGCTCTGAGATCTAGACAGCCTGGAGGAAAACAGGATTAACACTGCTCAACCAGTTTTTTTGCATCTTACTCTGTCCATCTAATCAATTGCCAATTGCCTGTTACTATTTAAATGATTTAACATGGTTTAGTTCTTATTTCAAAGTTTATGCCTTTATTCACATCATCTCTCCAAACCATTGATGTCTGACCTTACAACTCATCCTATTTCTACACTAACTTTCCACCCCAAAATCCCATATTATCTGAAACTCCTTCCCTAAGTATTCCAGCTATCAAAAACTGCCCCAATTCTCTGCACTCCCATGGTACAGTCTTACCTCTTAAATCTCATTATTTCTTACTCCTCTCCTTCACTCTCCATGCGTTAGCTACTCAGGTCTCTTTATAGTTCTCAAACATGGTAGGCTCTGTCCTGCCTTCAGGTCTTCTTATTTGCCAAGAATATTTCTTACCCAGTTCTATAAGCTGCTGACTTCTCATCCTTCAGATATCAGCTCAAATCATCTCAAAAAATAATCCCCCTAAGCACATTATCAGAATAATATCCAACTCCCTCCTTCCCTACTTCTATCATATTGCCCTTTTTATTCCCTTTATAGTAGAGTTTTAATCTATAATTATCTTGTTTATGTGTTATATTACAGTAAGGGATACAGATAAAAAATAAAAAAAATTCTGTAAAGGCAGGGCTTTGCTGTATTTCCAGAAAATAGCTCAGTACTGGGCACAGAGTAAATACTGAATAAGTGAATCACATTGACTACTTAATCATGCAGTTTTTATGCCAATGTGATTGTGCTTATTCTAATATTTTAGGATCTCCGAGAGAAAAATTAGGCTTGTAGTTCTTTATTTCCCTCCCAAGTCACATAATACAGTACTGAGCATATACGTAGGGCAAGAAAAAATAAAAATTTTAAAAATTTTTAAAAACTTGTTAATTAAAGTAATAACATGAAAAAAAACCATAGGATTTTTAAAGACAAGCAAATATGGGTTCCAATGTTAGTTCCACTTCAATGTGTAGAACTTCTTATCTTAATTTTCTCATCTACACGATAATATCTAACTCAAAAAAAAAATGCTATAAAGAGAAATGAGGTAATGTATATAAAGCAACTAATATATCACCTGGCACAGAGTAAACACTTAATATGGCATCTTATCCTCATCCCCAATTAAAATTCACAACAGACAAAATGGCCCTATGATAAAGATTAGAACTACTACTGTTAAATGAAAACATCTAAACACTACAAACTCAGAAAAACCCGTGCTTCTACTTGACAGGGTTATTTGCTAACTTAATCAATCCTTTTTGAGATCCTCTCACTCTGATCTGAAAGAACAGTTTAAACGAAATTTCATCTTTGTAGCCAGAGAATTCTGAATGTTACAAAAAAGGTTGTAATCCACCTCTATTTTAAGAAGAGACAACATAACATTACTTGATCATACAGCAAACACTTATCAAGTCTCCAATATGGCCAAGGAAGACAATACAGAGTAGCAGTCAAGCACAGAAGCTTTCAAGTCAAGGAGCCCTCAGCTCATAACCCCATTCTTGTATGACTTTGAGCAAGCTATATAACCCTTTAAAGACTTTTATTTCTCCATTTGTAAAACAAATAGCATTAACATCATAGGTTGTAAAAATCAGTTACTCCTCCGTAGATAGCACTTAACACTCAAATATGAGCTCCTTTTTTTATCATTGTGAAATAACTCAGGTAAACAGTCAACTGAGAATCTGATTATCTAGGCAATCTTGTATAGGGAACTGTGTTTATACTCTATCAAAGCGCTAACTGAAAGTCAATCATGTATCCAGAAAACAAAATGTGGTTTTAGATTAGGACATAATACACAAGACAAATTTTTGCTTTCAAAAAAATAAAATACCAGAAACAATAAGGAACAAGGTTTCTATATATAGGCCAATACCTACCAAAATATAACAGTCTTTGACCTGACAATTCCATTTCTAAGACTTTCTCCAAGTTTGCAAAGAGGTAGGCACAAAGATATTTACCACAGTCTGATTTGCAGGAGCAAGATTGGAGACCACATACATGTGTATCAACGGGGAACTGGTAAAATAGGTCATAATACAAAGGAATATTATTCAACTATTAAAAAGAATGAGCTATAGTGTCTGTTATAGATTGGACTGTATGCCTCCCCCAAATCCCCCAAAAATTGATGTGATGAAGTCCTAACCTCAGTACCTCAGAACTATGACTGACTGTATTTGGAGATAGGGTCTTTAAAGAATTAAGGTAAAATGAGATCATGTTGGTGAGCCCTAATCCAATATCACTGGAGTCCTTATAAAGAGGTTAGGACACAGAAAAGAGGAAAGACCAAATGAAGACCCTAAAAGTGGGCCATTTATAATCCAAGAAGAGAGGCCTTCAGGGGAAACTAACTCTTCCCAAGACTTTGATCTTGGACTTCTAATCTCCAGAATTGTGAGGAAATAAATTTCCATTGTTTAAATCACCCAGTATGGTACTTTCTTATGGCAGCCCTAGCAAACTAATACAGTGCTACCATGAAAGATCGCCAAAATATATTAAGTTTTAAAAAGCAAAGTGAAGAACAATGTATATAACATGTCGACTTACATGAATTTTCAATGGAGAGAAGATATATATATATACTTACAGGTACAGAGATGATCTACAAAGGCACTTAAGACTAACTGCAAAGGCACAGGTGCAGACTATCTACAAAGACATATCTGCTAGATAACAGTGGCTGCTTCTGGGAAGGGGATAGAGGTGTATGGGACAGGTAGACTTTTCATCATATGCTGAAGTTTTCACCATATGCATATAGCATTTCCTTTCATTGTAAAAACAAAACTACTAAAATGAGAAGATCTCTAAGACACATCCAACAATTAAGAAAAACACCATCAGCAAACCTGGTCTAATAACTAACGAGTCCTGATCAACCAAACTCACCAAACTCACCAAAATCCTCAATCTATTTCACTAGCATAGGCAGTTTTTTTTTTTTTTTGGCAGTTTCTTTAAATGTCTTACAAATGTATCTTAAGAAACATAAAAATATTTACACCACCTGTCTTAATAATCTACTTCATTCACTTAATACAACAATGTAAATCACTCGATTTACCAATATATTTCAACAATTAAAACATTTGTATCTCTCTTTAAAAGTAATATATACTTCAGTTAATTTATCCAAAATGAAGAAAATACCAAGAAACAATGGAATACTATAACATTAAAAGTTAATGCAACAGAAAAAAATGATTAACATACCACAAGATGAAATAGTACCTACATATTAAAATAGTTGTGAAGAGTATCAATATAGTAACAATGTTATTAAAAACATATACTACACTGTTAAAATTCTGTGTCCTAATGTGTAAAAAACAAATGCAAAGAGTTTAACAGCAGCTATGCTAGCACTTACTCGCACGTGCGTGTTAAAAAACAAGACTAAGCATCTAAGAGATCTTATACAATCTTCACTGCACCAGGACACAAGTTAGGACCTTCAGCATGTTACAATAGACTTCTGTTCTTCCAAGAAACAATTCTATTAACTATAAAAGTCAGCAAGGTATTTAAAAGCCTATTATAGTACTACAGTGGGTAAGACAGAAACCCTGCCTTTGAAAGCCTTCAAAACATTTTAGTAATTTAATGAATGCCTACTCTGTGCCCAACACTATGCTAAACAGCTTGACATACATCACCTCATATATTTTATAAGTTATAAGCAAAAGAGGCTAACATGACTGCAGTAGTCTGACTGCTACAAAATTACACTATAAACTACAAGTGCCAGATTTCCAAAAGAGTAAAAAATATGAGTGGTCTTGAAGAGAGAATAAATCTCTAGTTAGATGGAATATCAGGAGAAAGGGCACAAGTGCTGCCAACCCGCAAATTGGAAGAAACAAAACCAAAAAACTGTTTGAGTCCAAGTCATTAAAGACTGAAAGCTAGGCAGAGGGGTTTTAATTTAACCTGGAAGGCAAACAGGAGACTACCAAGGTGGACTATCAAAGGTAACCAGATAAAGTAAAGAAACTAAACTAAGAAACTACTTTAATAATCCAAGACTTAAATGAAAATAGAGAACAAATAGTTAACAGTTCAGAGGTGGGGAGTGGATCTGTTCAAGGAGGTGGTAAATTATGAGGAAGTTTTTTAGTTTGGGAAATTAACATAGGTTTGCACCACAGAGAAATGGAGAAGTTAGAAGAAATCTTAAGGTCAGGCTATTATGTTCTTAAAGCATTCATGTAAGAAAACAGTCTTTTCAAAAACAGTATACAAATTCTGTCCTAAGTCTATCAAGGATGAAATCATGTGCCAGCCTGCATCAGAAATGCTACATACAAGCACACATTTGCAGCGAAAAAAAAAAATAAGTCACTATACTACTCGGGCAACAACACACACTGTAAAATGAGTGAAGGCTGAGAACTTTCCTTTGAAAGGTTACCAGGTGAGATGCCAACTACAAAACTAATCATGATCATGTAGGCTTTGTTATATCTAATGAGACAGAGGTACCTACACTCAGATTTTCATAGTCTGTTTTATAAACCACAAATCATTTTTTAAAGAACAAGACAAAATTACCAAGATTCTGAATCAGTCAATTCTGATGTAAAAGTACAATTGATGTAAAAATCTGTTGTTAATGGTAAACGTCTACAGAAGCATTCAACCATATACTTGAAAAAAATAACTAGACCAACAATAGTAGGTGATGCTATAACACTTGCATCAAGATCTGTGTCAGTGCAGTACAGCTGGCATGACAGCAGATGTTTTTGCTTGGTTGCAGTAGTGTGTAACTATATAGTTCTATCCACTAAAAGAGACTAAAACAACAAAGAATTGCAAACACTGAAAAAGAACCAATATATGTTGGCAACAAATCTGCCTTTTCAAGCACGCTTTGAAACCAAGGACACCACCATCAAAGCACAAACTTCTGCCTTGACTATCAACTGTTTCAAGGGAAATTATGCACATACACCATATTTTGGGAAACTAAGCTTCTATAATGGTACTCCAGCTGCATTATGGAATGCATTGGTTAATATCTATTTTTAAAGATTTCATATAAAAGTACTTGTCACTGTTAAAAAGTGATTATAGTTGCTCCCTCTACCTGGAATTCTCTTGCCTAGATGGCTCATTCACATTCCCTACAGGTCTTCACTCAGATGTCATTTTTGAGCTAGAACTCCAATGACTATCTTATTTTTAAAATGCACCCCAAGTTCTATCAAACCCTGAAGCACTCCACTGTACCTCACCCCCAGCCCTCCCTCATCTTCCTCCTCCTCGTCATCTTTCTCCAAACATTTACCTCTAACACACACACTAGTATGTAAATTTTATAGTGTTAGATTTATTTCGGCCTGTTTTATTCACTGCTATATCCCCAACAGCTAGAACAGTGACATTCACACACCATGTACTCAAAGGGTTGTTGAATTCATAAATAAAATAGTATGTGTTAGAGATGCAGTAAAGCAAAAAACGAAATGGACTTGGACTCAGAATATACCCTTCAATGGGTCCTTTAGGCTCTTAAACCCTCTCCTATTACTACCAGGATAAAAAAAAAAAAAAATTCTACCCTTCTGAGAGAAAAGTCCAATTCCAAAGGCAAAGTCAAAACCACAGCCTGAACCAGCTAAGCAGTTAACACAAAGTGTTTAAAGCCACCCTGTATCACAGAGAATAAATTATCATCATGAGCTATCTTATTCTGTTCTGAGAATCCACAATTGTACCAACTTTTAAACTACCAAAAAATACAATCTCCTAGGAAAAAAGCAGGATGCCCCAAACTAGGTGTATCACATTATGTGCAACTATATCAAAGTAAAAGAGTTAATGTAACCAATCTTACACTCATTTTGTAATTACAATAAGCCTCTTATTTTGAAACAATTCAGATTCAAATCAATTAAAATCGTGTATAATGTATTTAAACATAATTCCCAAAGATTTTCTACAGAATCTGGGTCTTCACAAAAATCTTTGCCACTGATTAACTCTATCTTAAAAACTACATTATAGGTTTCTTTTATTAGATTTGGGGGGAGGGGGTTTGTAAAGAATCATCTGCATATGTAGAAGAGACTGAGCTAGAGAGGCAGATTTATATGTCATAAGAACAGAAATGATTCCAATTTCTCCAAGTGAAAGTAGCTGAGATAAGAAATTTGGTGTCAGAAAACTTTTTGGATCTTCAACTTATGTCACATCCAGGATACGAATTCATCTTGATCCTGGAGAAAGCTTAGTCAATTATCAAATAATGGTATTTCTTTTTTAAGAACTAAGACAGCCCAACACAAGCTCCTAAATCCAACCATGATATACAAAATTGTCTTTCCCCTACTCTCCCACGTCTCCCAGATAACTGGTAACACAGGTATAAGTAAAATAATTTTTCTGTTCCTGGCTCTAATTTAACTAGAACCATAGACAAGTTTTTAGGAGAATGTATCTTCATTTCCATGTCATACACACACCAGAAAAAAAAAAAATTAACCTAAAACATGAAATTGGGTGGGTTTTGTGGGAGAGAAGCGGGGGAAGGACTAGGTAATACGTGTGACAAGACGAAAAAGCGAAAGAAATATGCCAAATTATAAAATACAAAAAAATTATAGATTACTGCCACAACCTCCTAAAAACTTAACTTCTCATGTATGTGAACAACTGTTTTTAAAAAAACAAATTATCTGTAGAGCAAATAAAAGTTATGAATTATATAACTTTACTGCATTAAAATATTGGCTTTGAAATTACTGCAAGCTTTTCAGAATACTGGGAAAAAATTAAAATACTCAAACTAAAATCATCACTCCAAAAATAGAAGAAACTGGAGACAGTGACTCTATTTCAGAAGTTTCTGCTGCAGCCACTGGACAATCACTCCCACAGTCCCTAATATTGGACAGCTTCTCCCTTCCAATACCTTGCCCCAATTTTAAGTTGAGATGGAGCTATTCTCTCATAGGTACCCCAAGGGTGTATTTTATATATAACATGCTCAGTTCCAACCCAATAAATTGCAAATTAGCAATTTCTATACAACAGCTGTTGATTGGGGCGTAGGCAAGCATAATTCATGGCCTATGCTGAAGTCTACCATTCATTCACCTGCCTCAGAAACTTGAAAAAATGTTTCCCATTTTTCCATCCTTTACAAGCATTGTCTGGACATACCAACAGCCCTTGAACCTAATGGAGATTAATAAGCCCCAGATACCAGTGTCTCCCAGTCCATTTTCTCAAAACTTTAAAGGGCATTCCATGGAGGTCAAGGGGAGGAAGCTCCATCAAATAAGAAACACTGAATTAAACAAGGTTCTCTGACAATCTAACTTCTCCAAGGCTTTAATAAACATATACATTATGAATTTCCAAGATAGGGATATAATAAGTAGGATTTCCAATTAATTTGACACCCATCCCCATGGAAACGTCTTTCAGGTATTCTGAAACACATTAGGGAAACAACACAACAATCACTTTTAAAATTAAAAATTATTCATTACTCCTCATCTCTCCTGGTTTATAAACTCCCAGAATAATCTAACATTCCCTTTGGCCCTAGGATGAGAACAAATAAATATGACCTTAAATAATTCAAACACTTCCGCAGCTATTTGTATACCTTCTGAAACATGAGGGTTATTTTAGTGATTTAAGTCCTCGCACTCTAATATTCACTGAAACCACCCATTTTTTCCTAGTTATCAGATAAACGGTATTTTACATTTTAAAATCTAAATTTATTATAAAATTTAACCATTAAACTCCACGATAAAAATGTGGTTTTCTGGCAAAGGACTACATGATAAAGATGGTTTAATTCTGCTTCAGGAGATTCTAAAATTGAGCTCCTCTCCAATAGCATTCAGCTAGTGAAACAAATACTAGTAGCGCTAGTGAAGTTTTATTACAATGAAAATCCCTGAAACCACAGATAACAATAATTCTTTAAGAAATTTTATTCTTTTACTTCCTATTCCTCTTCATCTGCTTTTAAACAGACTTAAAAGCAAACCAAAAAATTACAAGTATTTTTAAATTGCCGACCAATAAAGTGAATGGACTGTAGCTGAAATCTTACTGTGCTTTCTTCTATAAAACGTGTCCTTTCTCATACTCCTTATCTACTTAACATTAGTATTCTTTTATTACACCTCCGTCTCTCACCCTTTAATTTGGTTGTCACTTGCTCGATCTGTTCTCAATCTCTTTTGTTTCTACAACGAGTTAACAGTGATTATCTTTTTAGCTGTAAAAGACAGCTGTGGTTTAATATCTAATAGTAGATGGCTGCATACTGCCACTTGGGACACTGGGAATGGACACTGGTTAAGTCTGAGACAATGATCCTCTAACTCCTTTGGAGTCCACAGTCAGCCAAAAGCTGCCTCATTCATTTACTCCTGTATGGCATACAAAGAGTTTTCTGCCTGTCTTAATTTCAAAAGGTTTAGGAAACGCTGCACGAGAGCATACACTGCAGCAGGGTAGTGCTGGTGAATTTCTCCAACAGTAGTTTAGGAAAGGAGAAAAGTTAGTAGAGAAAAATTCAATCTAGTCTTTACTTACAGCAATAATTTCTCAATATGGCAGCTCAGACTAGATTTTTATTAACGTTTTCCCTTAATATAGTCAGTATTATAATAACTACATATGGCGTATGGATAATAGTGATCACTTCGTAAGTTATATAACTGTCCAATCACTATGTTGCACACTTGAGACTAATGTGGTTTTTCCACTGCAATTAAAAATTTTAAAAAATTTTTTAATGAATCTCCCATTTGCCCGGAAAATACTTGCTGGTGGTGCTTGCAACTACAGCTTTTACCTCGAGATAAACTCATGGATTACAGTCCTAAACTTACCCCCAAAGTTTGCCATGAAATACTTGCTTTTATTATTATTTTTGTATCACTCTAGTATATTGATAGTCTTTGGAAACAAATGACATCATTCTATTTACAGCATTCTGTTTTTAGTATTTCCAATTACAAAATATAGTAATTCTCGATCGCTGAAAATGTCAAATTCTAGTAACTGTAGCATTCCTGTTACATTAGCGATAGCAGATGCACTTTTTTCCCTAACCAGGAAAAGAGTTAAACATTCCCCCCTTGAGATTTGAGTTTATTCTAGTAAAGAAAGCAGAAAATATTTTTTAAATATGACCAGCTAAATGCCAATTTTGTATTTGTATTCCACTTGTTTTCATAACCAACAAATAATCCTGATCATATGCTCTTCATAAAAATGTTTCCAATAAGAAGTCATCAGACTTCAAATGTGTAACTGAAGTACTAAACTAGAATTTAAGATTATCTAGTTATTTCTAAGTAGACAATGGCATTTTAATAACTAAATGATACATTTGTTCCTGATGAGCCCAGGTATGAGGTGATTCTACACAATAGACAAGAAACTATAATAATTTTTTGAAAACCAAATAGGTTTCACGTTCACTTTGATTATGATCCTTGCAATAACCTTTGGTACACTGCCTAAAAGAAGCCAGGTTATACTTAAGTAGAGGGAAAAAGGAATAAAGCACTCAACATTTTTCTGAAATTCCTTATACCACTCTGGCAGTCCTGAAGAGGGTGCTTCAAACTTTAACATGCATGAATATCTTATTAAAATGAAGGTTCTCATTTAGTAGAATTGGGATGGAGCCTGAGATTTCTAATGGGCTCCAAGGTGAGCTTCTGCTGCTGGTCCACAGACCACGCACTGCATACTTAGGACCTTACACTCTTGCTTCTAGTATGCTGGTATGATATGAATAAAAATTTAAAGCAGGCAACAATTTCCACTTCATTGAATAATTTAAATGTTTTCATGAGATTGATCTGGAGAAGAGATGGTTATTAAAATGTTGTTTGGAGGGAAATGCAGGTAGCTTCTCAAAAGTAGGCCTAAGAGAGATAATAATAAGACCAAACACCTACAGAGTACTATGTGCCAGTGCTTCACACAGATTAACTGATTTAATTCTCATTAACACTGAGGCAGGGACTATTGCTGGCCCTATTTTATAGAAGGTAAACCTGAGTCACAAAGATATAACTTAGATTGCAAATAGCTAATAAATGGCAGAGCTAAGATTTGAATCCCCACTTTTAATCACTAAACTAGCAGTATCTCTCTCAAGAACATACAGCAGAATTAAAATGCCAAATCATAATGGATTACTATTAGAGAGAGAAAACAATACAACTGTTAAATTGTAGTGTTAAAGCAGAACGGCAACAAGGTTCTCTTCAGGTGACTCCATCGATTCTTGGTGAATACCATGACTTAAAAACATACAGTTTTTTGCTGTATTATAAACTGTTCTGCACTTCAGCATAACAGCTAAATATTTGAGGGAAATGTTGGTGGCTAAATATTCAGTTTCACTTCATGAAATAAGCAGTTTAAGACCAATGTCCCAAGGGCAACTAGTAGAGAAGAGTTTTGACATCCAGGGCTTATAATAGCAGCAGTGGCAGACATGGCTGAAATGACAAGTAATGAAAATTCCTTTAGCAAAAATATTCTGGACTGAAGGGATGAGTAACTAAAAGTAGAAACTGGTAAGGGACAAAACATAACCAGGAATTTGATACTGCTGAGTAGAGAGGAAGAAGTGGAAAAAATAAGCTGCTCTTTGCAAACAGAGGAAAGAAACAAACATTAAAGTCTGAATAATTTTTAGGAGTATAAGAACTAACTACCAGAAAAGATTTTCTAAGCAATAGTAAACTCTCCAGATAGTACAGATGTATACAAACAAAACTAGATTAGTAATCATCACTCAATGAACCCAAACATGGATATGGCTGAGCAAGCACAAAAACCTCAGGAAACCAACACACAGGCATATAGAATACACAGAAAGTTACCCTCTGACAACATCAAATTCATTCGACAAACATCTCTTGAGACCTACTGTGTGTCTGGCACTGTTCTAGGTGCTAGGAATTCAGGAGTGACCATGTCAGGTCACTGCTCTAATTGAACTTACATTCTAGTGGGGGAAACTAACAGATTTGTAATAGAATATTGAATATTGAAGGCCTATAATAAAGCCCTTTAATATGAGGATATATATTTATAGGAAATAAAATATTAACCCCTCTGTCTCCTGCCGAGGCCCTGTAACCTGAAGTGCTCATTAAGTGTTTGGTCCTCATCCTCTCAGAAAAGATCCTAAAACAATAAAGAAATGCATTTAAAATGTATCTAAAAATAAAAGTACAATCTTTTATTTCCAAGAATACCTATAAATACTACTCTCAGACAGGCACAGTAAATTGTACTTCAAAGTTTTCCAAATGCAACAACTCTTGTATCAAAACACTTTATGTGTAACCAATTTTTAAATAAAGAGAAATGCTTTTCTGGTTACAAAATTGTAAGTAGGAAAAGTATCCAAATAAAACAAATCTTGACGTTACAAAAAAACATCAAGATTTGGTCTCAGTGGGCTTTAAGAATTCTCACTGATGTTTAAGGCCCCTGTCTATCCTAGGTTGTAACACGGGTCTTAGGGTCCCAAAAACTTAGATTTAACTGAGTACAGCTGTTGGTTATTAAGTCAAAACATTTGAAAAGGATGTGATACCTTTTAGGTCTGAAGAAATTATTGGAAAAGAGCTCCTTTTTAATACTCAATTACTAATCTCCTATATCCTTGCCACAGCCTAAACACTGTAAATGCAAACTATTCTGCTACCTTTTAAGAGGAAAGATACAAATTGATATACGTATATTTAAACTTCTTAAATATAGAAGACTCAAGGCAGCAAATAAGTGTTGCATTTTTATATTCTTAAAACGAGATAAATTATGGCAAATATATTTCAGAAGATCCAAGCTCCATACCTATCCAATCTACGACACCTAAACACTAAGAAAAGCTGACTTAAACCTACTACTTCTAAGTGTTTTTAACAAGCAATCTGTTCTCACTATACAAATGAGAAACAATAGGAAAGTACTTGTTCCAACAAGAACTACCCTTACAAGGCATTACACAATTGGGTTTCATTTGCTTTACAATGCTAACATTTTTCAGTGCTACAGTACTCTGTAATCAATGAAGGATGTACCTAACAAGTACTGTGATCCCAAAATATTACTCAAGTTTTTCTAGTTAAAAATCTAAAACTCGTTTTAATTACAAAACAGTGTCTAGCAAGCAAAGAGTAGGGGAAAAAATCACTACACCCTTGTCACAAAAAACCAACTGGACTCAACTTGAATATGTATTGAATCTATAAGTCATAGGGAAGAAGTTAAAAGTCTGGGAAAGTCATCTTGGACCAAGGTGCTGCTTCCACAAATAAATTCACTTCATTCGAGTACAGTCAAAGGAATTTTTAGTTATTGTCTACGCAAGTGGCTGTAGGTGTCTTATGCGTTATTTCCTGGCACAAACTAATCTTGCGATTTTAAACCTTCCTGGCTTTTAGGTGCATTTGAGACGCTGGGACTTGAAAGATCATGATCTAAATACGATGCACTGGAAGCAAGCAGGATATCCAACTAAGGCCGCAAAATACTGTCTTGATTTGGTGAGTCCCTGCCTTGCAGGAGTTAAAACTCTCATCCCTTATATTGCGATGACGTAATCTTCCACACTGCATTTCTCTTGGACTTAAAGGCGAGGAAAAAAAAAAAAAAAAAAAGAACAAAGAAAATTTGCCCCTACTAATAGGAATTAAACAAGCAGCAAAACGACAGTTTCGGAAGGTGGTTAGGTAACTCCCTGAAAAGGAAGCTTCGGCTCAATAAGCAGGGAGAGAGAGTTGGAGAAGCAAACGGAAATGGTGTTAGGAACTCAACCTAAGGCAAGAATAAAGCAGAATGGAGAAACAGTGATCGGTCCGGCCGCGCCCGGACTAAGCGTTGGGCGGCGAGGTTGCAGAAGTAAGCGCGTCGCAGGCAAAGACGCGGGTGGCCAGCAAGCCGCCCCCTCCCCGACTGCCACTTCCCCGCCGCGCTAGCAATTCCGCTCCCCTCCCCCCGCCCGCCGCAAAATGTCCGCGGCAGCGCCGGGAGAAGCAGGAAGTCAAAGCCGGAGCAAAAGGGCAGACCGAGCCCGGTGGCCCGGGCCGCCGACACTCCCGTTCAGCCTGGCGCCCACGAGCGGATTCGAGGTCCAGGCCCACCGCGCCCCGACCCGGCGCCCTCCCTCGAGGCCCGTGGAACCGGCCGGGGGAGGGGAGCCCGGGCTACCGAGATGGGTGTGACCCCTTCCTTCCGCCGTGGCCGGTGACAGCCCGGCCCCGCCCGCGCCCTCAAGCCGGTACCCTGCGCCCCGGCCGCGCTCCATTCTGCGGAGCAGGCGCCCCCCGCTTTCACTGCTGCGGCTCCCTCCCTCCGCTCCCTGAAAGAACGCGGACCCGCGCTCACCCTGACGGCGCCGCGCGAGCCGGGCATCCCCCTCCCACCCGCGCCCCGCGCTCTCAGGTTTCCCGGGATCCCAGAGGCGGGGTATCCCCGCAGACTGGGACAGGACAGGGTCGGCAGGCCCGGGACAGTGGGGCCGCCGCTCTCGCGGGGAGCCTCGGGCCCCGCACTCACCTCAGCTTCTCCGCCGGGGCGTTGGCAGCACTGCGCGGGGTCTCCTCAGCTGCCGGACAGGGGCACGCGCCTGACGTCAGCACGCAGGCAACGTTCGGTTGGGTACCCGCGGAAGTGGGAGGGACCAGAAGGTGAGCGGAGGGCAAGCGCTTTGAGGCGGGACCTGAATTCATCCACCGCCCTTCTTCGCGCCGCCTATTGCACGCCGGTCCCTTGTTCGCGGCTGTGAGCCGCTAGTCTTTCTCCCATGGTGTATTTGTAATAATACTGTAAATAATCGTTTGCAAACGATTCCTTTTGATCCTTGCAACCTTGTGAATTAAAATATTATCCCTATTTTGCAGAGAAGACAGATGCTTCTCAAAAGGGGACAGTGACACGTCCGATACCACACTGCCGGTGAATGGCCCAGGTTCCCACAGGACTGTATTCTGTGGGTCCGCATGCCGTTAAGAGCTGTTCTCATCTCTCCGTACACCCCCATGCCCCTCACCCCAGCCACATCGTCTTCTTTCGGTTTAAAGACTTCCAACTGCAAGGCTTTGCACTCACTGTTCCCCCTGCCTGCTTTTTACCAGCTCTTGGGTTGGCTCTCAGCCCTTCTTGATCATCCTAGCCTCACAACACCTGTTTATCTTGTCGTCTCTGCTACTGTGCAAGCTTCCGGAGAATAGGCACATTTGCTGTCGTATTCTCAGATGTTTCCTAGCGTTAGAGAAAAACAACTTATCTTAATAGTTCATTTATTGATGATACCACAGATATTCCAATATTTAATTTCATAGCCATATTTTTTGGATTTTTTAATTACGCAAGAATAACTACATTTTTGAGTGGTTAGGCATGATGCTAACAACTTTGCATGTAATAGTAGCTAATTTACTACTCAACGACCATTTTATAAGAACTAGTACCCCCATTTATTGATACATGAACGGAGGCTCAAAGGTGTCAAGACTTGCACAAAGAATCCAAGACATGCAGTGGCAGAGCTGGGACTTACACCCAGAAGGCTGGCTCTAGTTGACCAGTACACTATTATACTATCCAGCGGGTTTATTATAGAGAAATCAAAAGATAAGCTTCAGCTGCAGTCCTACCCCTAATACCAACTATTAACATTTTGGTGTACACCTCAAATATTTATATACATACACACACATCCATTGCACCAAAACAGATTGTAATCTGCTTTTCTCTTATAAAGCATATAAAGCTTTGTTTGTAAAGGCTGTATTCTAATGTATGGGCATTACAATATTTAACCAATCTACTGCTGGAATTTAGGTTGTTCTGGGCTATTATAAATTTTTGATTATTATAAACATGTTTAGTTTCTTAAACTTGGGGGAAAACTGATTGTCTTTTCTCCCTCTGCAAGACCAGTTGGCAGTGACCTTTACTTCATCCCATCTCACAACCCCATGAATGTCTGCAAACAATGTCTGCCTTTTCCATCGACAGCAGTATCTTGATGGGGTGTCACCCAACTACTTGACTTTTCCTGCCTTTGTTCTGGGGACAAGCACTCACTTAGCACTTTGTCTATTATGTTGTCAGGTTTTTGTCACAAGGGCCTTCTGAGTAGCTGAAAACTTGGAAATGAGGGTGGGAACAGGGGTTGGAGCAGGTAGGGAATTGGGAATCATGTAGAGGGTGGGTGGCAAGTACCGCACAAGGGCAGACATGGGAAGTAGCGATGACAGTGATCGTCAAGCGTCTTGCAGTTGTGAAACCTACTCAACCTGGCTCAGGGAGTATAGGGAATTTACTGGCGCATTGAACCCAGACAGCATTCAAGGGCTCAAACAGTGCCACTTGGACTTAGTTTCATTGTGTCCATTTCTCAGCTCTGTTGATTCCCCCGTCTTGGTCTCATTCTCAGAAGCCCCATCAGCACCACTGAAACTATCTTCTGGTTCCCACCTGCTCCAGGTTCTGTGGTGCCTATATCTGCTTTGGGTCCCTGCAATATTGTACATCCAGGGACTCCCAACCTTCTCTGAATCATAAATCCTATACCCACAGAATTAATATCAAATTCCTGGAGGTTTCCTTTGAGAATCTGTTTTAATTCATTTTATACAGCACAAACTTCATCTTCCCAGATCACAGTTCTTATTAAGTCACTCCCCAGCTCAGGAACTCCCAGTGTTTTCTCCTTTGTCTTCAAATTAAAATTCAAAGTCCTTTAGCCAGGCATTCTGTGTCTTCAATGATCTGGCACCAACCTGCCTTTTTAAAGTTATTTCCTTTTCCCTTCTGTATCAGTCAGGGTTCTCCAAATGAACAGAACCAATTGGAAAGATCTGTATCTCCATCTATCTATATCTACCTATTTACCATCATATATACATATAATGAAATTGACTCACACAACTATGAAGGCTGATAAGTCCCAAGATCTACAGGGTGAGTTGGCAAGTTAAGAGACCCAGGAGAGCTGATGGTGTAGTTCCAGTCTAAGTCCTAGGTCCTGAGAACCAAAAGAGCCAATGTCTCCATTGCAGTCCAGTGACCAACAGCCTCAAGACCCAGGAAAAACCTATGTTCCAGTTTGAGTCCAAAGCTAAGAAAAAAAATCTTCCCTAATTCGAAGGTCAGTTACCTTTTTTGTTCTATTCGAGCCTTCAACTGATTGGATGAAGCTCATCACATTAGGGGGAGCAGTCTGCAGTACTCCATCTACCTATCCAAATGTTAATCTCAACCCAGAACACTCACAGACACACCTAGAATGTCTGACCAAATATTTGGGCACCCCATGGCCCAGTCAAGATGACATATAAAATTAACCATCATACCTTCCATCACACACCTTGCGCTGCAGCTAAACTGATTTAGTATTATGCATGCAGGTACCATATCTTGCCTTTATGCCCCTGCTCATGCTGTTCTTTGCCTATAACACTTTTCCCGCTCATCCATCCTATCAAGTCCCACTTTCCTTGCCACCATGAACTATCCCCTTTTGCCGACACTGATCTGTGTCCATTCCCACCTCGTGCCTCTGCAGATTCAGTGGTTCCCTTCTGTCTGCGAAACTCCTTCTCTCATTTAAGTACTAGCCTAGACCTCAGCTCTGAAGCCTTCTCTGACAATTCCAGGCACTAATCATGCCTATTACACTCTATACTTCAAGCATACCATATTGGAATCATTTATATGTCCTAATACAAACATTAGGCCATGAGCAGGCAGGGATCTTATTCATTTTTGTATCCTTTGACCCGGCACACTGCCAGCCTTCAAAAATGTTTGATAAATAATGCATGAAGGAACATACCGCCACTTCTTCCACAAAGCCTGCTTTGCTTCCCACTGACAAAATTGATCTCTGCCTCTTCAAAACTCCCATAGCACTTCTTTGGGAACTTCTTCAGGCCTTCACTCTGTTCTGTTGTGTGTCCCCAAGCTATCTCTGCCCTACTGCAAGCTCCCAGGGCCAGGTGCAGTTTTAGATGCATCTCCATGCCCCTCACCATACTCTTCAGGTACCATAAACACAGTGAGCACTTAAAGTGGGCAGAATGAGAGAAGCCTCAGAAGTACATCTGTTGCCAGATGCCAAAGACCGCAAACCCACCACCATCTGTTTCCCCAGGGCCTGTGAAGATTCAGAAATGAGGATCCAGTTTAAAGAGACTCACCTTCAGTCTTCAGATTGAGGATTTACACAAGGGAATCCTAATCTAAAACTTGTGTGAGTCATAGTTTATAAAACTATTAAGGAAAAGCCAGAAGTGATTATTATTTTAAAAAAAAAAAAAAAAACCCAGCTACCAGCTGTGTCTAAAGGAGATTGCAATCTGGGAGGAATGGGGAGTGCAGGGGGACTGTGTTGGCAATGTTTTATTTCATGACGTGGGTGATGATTACATGGATGTTTGCTTTGTAATTATTCACTGTACTGTACATTTGTGTTATGTGCTTTTTCTCATGGGTAATATTTCATAGAAATAAAGGTTAAAATAATTCAATAAAAAAAAAAAATAATAAAGTCTCACTGCTGTTAAGGTTGATTTTGTATAAATTCCCCCCCACTTAAGAATCAAGCCTACCCTCTTCCATTCTGATTTACTGACTGGTCTTTCCCTACTCTGGCTGATGGCCCGCGCTTCATCAGCAGCTTCACTCTGCTGCTAGGATGCCAGATGTGCTCCTGGTTTGGCTTGCCATGCCATAAGGAGCTAGAGTTGTGGTCTCCTGGCTCTGATCCCAATCCCACCCCCACCCCTTCTGCAGCCCCTCCTTGTGGCTCAGTCTCCCTCCTCCCCTTTGTGTCACATTAGTACCCTGGCCCAGGAACCTTGACCATTCCAGGAATCGGAGAAAGGAAATAAACTGACAAAACCTGTTTCCTACTCGCCTTTTCTCCAACTGGCCCAGACTTGCCTCCTTCATCTGTTACACATCTCTCTGGTGGAGATAATCTGGGTCATTGAAGAGGGTGGATGAGATGGGATAGGGGAGAGAAAAGTCTAGAAATAACTGAGTAACTCCACTCCCAAATGGCAGGGTTCAGTAAGAATTCAGAGGCACATGGCACAATAATAAAGTTCTAACTTGAAAACTATCTGAAAATCGCTCAGGTGGACCACACTGGTCATGGGCAGCTGTGACCAACATTCAAGTTAGTGAGCGTACCTAGGATGCAAAGGTGATCAATATCCCTCTGCTCTACCCCTTCGATGGCTTCTCCTAGCTCCTGCCCATCCCTCCAACCTCCTCTGGACCATACATTCACTCTGTGGGCTCCAGCCACGATGCCCTCTCTCTCTCAAGACATACTTGAGCTTACTGCTCCCTCCTCAGAACTTGTACTTGCTGTTCTGTCTCCCACTCTGTACATGCCTGCTCCTTTTCACCCTGTAGGTCTTAACTATCACCTCTTCAAGAAGGCCCCTTCCTCACTCAGGTTAAGTGGCACCCCAACGCACTCTCACACCACACTGCTTTATTTCCTTCATAGTGCTTCATAGAACCCAAACGATCTCACTTTTGTCTTATGTCTCCTCCCATTAAAAAATAAATTTAAGAGCCTCCTTCACCACTGTATCAAGTGCTAGAATATAGTGCAATCTCAATACATATCTGTTGAAGAAATACAACAAATGATGACAAAATCCCTACTCAAGGTGTAATAGTGGGACAAACAATAATCGAAATAATTGCTAGGACAAGAGTATATACAAGGATGTCGGTGAATAAGAAAAGCCGAGTATTCACAATAGCTGTGCCTGTGCTCACTTCAGCAGCACATGTACACAATAGCTATGCCTAACATTCATTAAGTACTTCCTATGTTCCAGGTATTGTTCTAAGTATTTACTATGGATTATCTCATTTGAAATTCACAAGAACTCTGGAATAAAGAAACTATGATATTCAACCAAAATGAGGCATGAAGAGGTTATTAGTAACACTTGCCCAAAGTCATACAGCTGGTGGGTAGAGGAGCTGGGATTCAAACCCGGAGCTGATCCAGGAAGGTTTCCCAAAGGAGCGAGGTTTCATCTGAGTCTAAAGGACTTGCACAGACTGGCCAGGGCGAGACATGCTGGGAGAACAGAAAACTTCCTGGTAGAAAAAATAAGCATGTCTAGGTACACAGGCATGAAAAAGCAGGATGCTCAGGGAATAGGTGAATCTCACAGACATAATATTGAAGACAGGAAGCCAGACACAAAAGGGTATATACTGTATCATTCTATTTGGTGCAGAAACAGGCAACACTATGGCAAGAGAAATCATAATAGCAGTTACTTTCAGGGGTTAATGACCAAGAGAGGGCACGAGAGAGACTTCTGGGGTGCTAGCAACCTGTATCTTCATCTGTAAGACTGTTATAGGAGTATGCCCACTTTGCTCAATTAAGATTTGTGCACTTTACAAGATGTGTGTTATATTTAAATTAAAAAAAAATTAAATGTGACTATAGTAGTAGAATTGGCCTAAAAACAAAACACTTGTGATTTTTTAAGAAGTGTGGATTTTTTTCAATGATGAGGCTTAATGCCTGTGAATAAGATAAGCAACAAAGAGAGGGATGGGGACGAATAGGACAATAAGACAAGATTTTATATATAGAAATTAGGAATGAGATGGAGCTGTTCAAGGGATCAGAACAAGATCAAAGGAACAGTTGAGACTCAATTAGTCTTCCCCTAAACAAGTAGATTCAGATACAATAGCATTTATTGAATGTTCCTGTGTTTCTGGTGCTGAGCTAGGGTAACCCTAGCTGGGAATAAGACAGGTATGGAAATTGAAGCTAAGAAAGGTGACACGCTCTGTCTGAGATCAAACATCTCCTAAGTGCTGAAGTTATCTTTGCTAGAAACATCTCATTTGTACCCCTAAGAGTTCCAAAACACTAAGTATTCGCCTCAATTGTGGGAGAAGTCTGGGCTCAGAGGAAGTGAAGGGAAGGCCCTAGCTGCTTTGGTGGTGGTGGTGGTTTCCTGCCTAGAAGACACACCCAGCTTCAAAATCACCACTCTGGGCAGTCAGGTTGTTGCTAGGCACCCAGGGGGCCCTAGAGCTTTCAAGCAGAGCTAGCACAGAGCTGTTAACCTTACTTCTTTACAAGGTCAGATGCGAAACTGAGAGAAGCCAGCCACCCACATGAAGCCTTCTCTTTATTCTTTGGTTTTATTTACTCTGCCATCCCCAGCCCTTACACAGTAATGAATAATCTCACTCCCTGCCCCTTCCCCAATGTAATACTTAATGGTCTCCCATGAACCCTAATTATGTTCACTAGAAGGAAAACACCTTAAAGGAGGGAGCACCCACGTCTCCTGCAAAAATCAAACTGTTCCTTAAGGACCAGTCATGTGCAGGCCCTATGTTGGAGGCCAGGAACATAGAGATTGTCTTCAGAGTTCACAATCTGCCTGGAAACACAAACTAGACGCCCTACAGTGTGATACTTAGAGCAAAGCACATTGGGTACACAATTTATATTTGCTGAATGAACGGGGACTGAAAGAGAACTAAAGCTGAGGTTTTATGGGCGCTCACAGGAGGGCTTCAGATGCTATCAAGGCAGGCATCAAAGAAGGCTTCAGGAAGGTGACCATGCCTATCTGCGTCATAAAGAATGAATAGGAGTAGGCTGGCAGGTTGGGGGAGGGGCATTCCAGGCCAAGGAAAAATGTCCAATAAATGCATGGCAGTGGGTGGAAAATGTTTAGCAAAATAGTCAAGTCATTGTCAAGTGCACTGTACTGAGCTGCCTGTGGAAGCTGACCACACATGATGCTCTTGGGAAGGCCAGTTACACTTTAATTCCCTAGCCACCACCACCATTGTAGTGAACCCCTCACAGCCCCCGCCCCTCCTGGAGTTGGCCTCCTCTCCAGCAGCCAGGGCCTGGCACCAACTCACTGCTCAGGGAGTAGCTGCCCAACAAATGACATACTTTTCCATGGCACCAGCCAATTGCTAGCAATCTCGTATTACCTTGTGGTCCCAACACTGATTTTCACGAGCAGCCATCTGGCAGGAGCATTTTTCAGTAACTAGATGAAATTATTCTTTTGTAAAACTTGGAGTCAAAATAATCACAAAGGGAAAATTAGACACACGATGTTTTAGAAATACTTCCTTCTGGTCTCTCCATTTTCCTCATTCCCTATCACTCACAGAACTAAAAGGTGTCAGGGTTCTTGAAAATCATGATCTATATTGACTCAAGAAATGACAATGAGACGCTATCGGTAACTGTGTAGTGCCAACCTAGTAGAGAAAGCACAGGAATCATCTCAGGGAGTGGCAATATAGGGAATTACTGTACTCCCAAGTCCCCAGAGCCCTTGAAACAATGAAGTTGGTTTACTTTTTGATATCCAGGTAGTGTGACCTTGTGACAAGGGCATGGGGCTAGAGTCAGATGAAATGGAGATGAACTCCAGCTTCTCTTACTGGATTTGTTTGGGGCACGGAATCTCATCTGTAAATTCACTTCCCTGGGAAGGAGCTGGTACCACAGGGTTGCTGGGAGACTTCTGGACAATCACAAATTGAACCAGTTCTGGTTTTGGAAGGTAAGGGTTGAGTCCTGGCTCTGTCAATCACCTCTCTAAACCTCACTTATGCTTTGGAGATTTGATTCCATACCCAAATACTCTACCTTGCACTTTTTACTGTAAAGTATTAGGCTAAGTATTAGACATATAAAGTACTATGAAATTGACACAAAAATGTTTTTAAAATAAATCTCTTTATATTGCTAGCAAAAGACTTCTAAGGCTTATCGGGCAAGAAAAAAAATATATAATAAACATGCATAACATATTTCGTGTAAATAAGAAAGGGATGTGTGCACACAGATGTGCTTATGTATCTGCTTACATATGTACCATTCATATTTTCTGGAAGGCACATACACTGTCAATGGGAAGAGAGCTTTTACATTTTCCTCTTATAACCTTCTATACCATTGAATTTTTCTATCCACATACAAACGTATCTTTCATCTTAAAAAATATCAATAGGAAATACCATATGATTTCACTTATATGCGGAATCTAAAGAACAAAAAGAACAAACTAATCAAAAACAAATTCACAAATATATACCATCTGGTGACAACCAGAGGGGACAGAGGTTGGGGAGCTGGGAAAAAGGGATGAAGGGTTAAAGAAGTACAAATTAGTAGTTGATAGATGGTCACAGGGATGGGGATCACAGCATAGGGAATGCTGTTAGTATTAATGTAATGGCTAAGTGGAGAGCCAGAGGAGAGAAAGAGCAATTAGGGGGATTGTTGTATAAACTACATAAATATCTAACTAATGTTAGATATTTTTAGTATACTTGAAACAAATAATAAAACTTTTTAAAAAATCAATAGGTGTTACCTAGGAAGTTTATGTACCATTTTTGTTTTTTTCATACTTTTTCTCTATCAAATGAATCCAAGAAATGTTATTTTAAATTGTAAGATAAAGATTTTTTAAAAAGCAAAAGAAACATTTTACATGTAGGAGATTCTTGAGACACTTGCAAAATTAGAATTTCCAAAAACAATGGAAAAAGGCCAAACTAGGGTCAAGTTTTTGCTCCAGGATGAGTGGCCATGTTCATTGCCTAAGGGTCATTTATGGCATGTCTGTGATGAACTCTACTAAATCAGTGGTTCTCAACCACCACAAATTTGCCCTGAGAGGACATTTGCCAATGTCTGGAGAAATTTCTGGTTGTCATACCTAGAAGTGTGTACTGGCATCTAGTCAATAGAGGCTAAGGAGGCTGCTAAAGATCCTATAATGCACAGGAGAAACGGCTACAAAAAATTATGTGGCCCCACAGTATCGCGGTTGAAAAATATCTGTGCTACATTCACTTAATTAAAAAAATCTCAGCTATCTTGCCATAAAATCCGTAAGGTGAAGACTTTTCGGTCTTTTACTTGCATGTAAAATTCTAGACCACTGAAACAGGTAAAAAACTGGTACAGGCCAGGAAATCCCTTAACACGAGGAGTTCCTGATCCCTGAAGACCATAGGAAATACCTTCAGAATGTTCCTAAACATTGGAGATGCTAGGACCTATCAGTTACTTACTTCTATGCCATTGTTACAATTACTCCTAGAACTAAGAATAGAAAAGCTTAACCTAGACGATAAGAGGCATAGTTCTTTTGTCTGTATATTCACTATTCCCCAAACATTATATAGGCTTTTGCATTCCCACGCTTTTGCCCAAGATGTGCCTTCTGTGCAGTGAACTCCTTCCTACTCCTCAAGTTCAATTAAAATGTCACTTCCCTAACTCGCCTATTTCCTCCTTGCTTGTAACATGTTTTTAAAATAAGAAATGTGTTTTCTTAGTGCTGTCTCAAAACCGGATACCAAACAGACTAGTTTTACTTTAACATTTTTAATAATATATTTTGGTGGCTCCTTCCTCTGTCCTCACAAACTATACATTCCCTGAAAACTAGGTTTTGTATTTGTATTCTGGCATCTACAAGAGTCCTTAAAGCACAGGAAGTACTAAACAAACGCCAGCAGTATGGAGCTAATCAGCTCCTAACCCAAAAGATTAGTTGCAAATTGGTACCAAGTTTGTTACCAGAGCAGATCTGCAAATCCAAGAGCCCAGCCAGAGGCAGAAAGGTTCTTCAGACTGGGTCATGCTGGGGAAGCAGCTGCTGTTTACTCTCCCAGAACCATAGATACTGCTCGTCTCAACTGTCAACCAAAGTACAGGTCTCTGTACCCACAAAGCCAGGATGACCTGTTTCAGGAAGAGCAGAACAGAACCGTCAGACGGCATTACAGCGAGTTCTCTTGCAGGAAGACAAGCTGTAGAACAAAGGTGATGGAAATGCAGAAAGAGCAAATTGAACAGCTCTGTGTAAGAGTTACTTACCTCTTACGACCCTGTTTTGTCCAACTTGACTTTGAAAACAAAGGACAGGCCTGTTCCTAGTTCCAAGCTCAGTGAATGCCACGGTCATAGCTCACATCTACTCCTGATAATTATCTCACCTTTTCCAAATGCTGACTTCTAAGAGCTAAACTGGTTAATTACCACAGCACATTTTTATTAAGGACCAAACTTTAACATTTCAAGGACATCCCAGTGAGTTACTTCTTTGGATATATAAAAACAATAAATTAAAGCATGTCACAAAGTGCGAAAAAAGAGGCATTCGGCAGAGCAAAAAACAAGCAGCAGGTTGATTGTCCTAACGAGAGCACAAAGAAACTCCTTCTGGAGTTCACAGTCCCAGGAAATAGAGCTGCCTCAGGCAAGAAGAGGTCCAGACATGGGCTTTGATTGATTCTTATTACAAAAAAAAAAAAATGGAGGTTCAGATTTCTGATTGCAATTGGATCTTGCAACAAAAAAGAACCTTTGGTTAGGTCTCACAAGTAGAAGCAAATGGTGAGACTTAGCCAGTGATTCTGACCCCAGGCTGACATCTCTGCGCCCAGGCTCTGAGCTCCTCGGGCAAGACGGCCTGAAATTGCTCCTGCACCAACATTTCCACAATCTGCTCCTTTGTGTGATTATCAGGTCTCAGCCACTGTCCAGCAAGCTCCTGGAGATGTCTGAGGACATCCCTGGGCCCAGCCGCATCCTCATAGCGGAACTTTCTGAACCTTTGCCTGGAAGCTGCAGGGTTGGAAGGATTCCTTCGTGGCATGGCCTCAACATCTTCCATACAGTCTTCATCAAAGCTCTCTGGTGGATGCCTAGAAGGCTCCCGTGGAAACTGGATCTGGGGAACAATTATTAGCATGTCTTCTGGCTCCTCAGCCACCATCTCATTTGGTGGTGGCATTATTTGACCATTCTGGACTTCTCTATTTCTTTGTGTCTCCAAGTATCCTTCAGTCTCCATTCTGGAACTCTGGAAAAGGATGACAGACTCCTAGGCACAAAGAGAAAAGTCAAGGACAGCAAAAACAGACCAAGGCTGTTAAAACCACCCTGATCTCATGGATCTGGGCCAGGACCAGGGTCCATCAGCTTTCTACTGTTAACAGGTTTTTAAATTTTTTTAAACAGGTTTTTTTTAATAAAGCTACTAGAAATTGTTTTTCTTTCCTCTTGTTGAATCAATTGACACAAATGAGAAAATGTCAATGGTTTATCAAAATGAAAAACCTAGACTCTAAGAATATTCAAGGAGAAAGAATGAACCCTGGCCTTGTTAGCTAGAGAATCTTTCATCCACGCCTCCCACCCCCCAATTACAGGGTATTATACTAAAAACAAAATACTATATATGCATGTGACTTGTAGTGGGGGGGGGGATTGTTAAAATTACGGGTATTTGCTTCCTCCACCCACTTTTATGGAGCATTTGCAAAGTCCAAAAGCAAGAGATGCTCAGAGGAAAAAAAGATGTGTTTATTTACATCTACTCCTCTGTCTTTTCTAACTCCTCCTATTTCATGAAGATGAAAAAATAGCAACTGTTAACTACTTTAGAAGCCTAAGGCTCAGGAAAAAAAAAAAAAAAGAAAATGAAAAAGCCTCTATGTTAAAATCAAGATCTCAAGATCCTCCAATCAATGTATGGGAAACTGAACTTGTCAGAATCTCCTGATGTTTGATAGCTCCAGGAATAGCAAACCAAGGGTAGTGGGGGTCAAATACCTGTAAAATGCCAGGAAAAAAAGGTTTTGCTTAATTTGAGTTAGGGTCCCAGTTCAAAAGAGGGGTTATTTACAGGAAAACTACATCCTATGTTAATCTATTTTTTAAAAAAGGGGGTGGGGGAGACTCGAATGACAGTGATGTCTAAACTTTCACATTAGGGTATGTTAAATTAAGAGTATAACCCCTACAATATAGTGAGTTTTCAGAGAGCATCTTTTTTCATGAAGAACAAATTCCTGCCTACACAGAAGTGTTCACATTTAAAATCACTCCCACCCTAGAGACTCTCAAACCTGTTTCCTGGGTAACAACTGAGCCCACAACCACCAACAATGACCAGCTGACCTGCATCAACTAGCTCTCAGCTCCTAATCACCTCTTCTCTAAAGCCTCCCTGAAGTATTTTCTAGTATTGATTTTAAACCCTGTACTTGAATATTCTTAGAGTACAGCAATTCTATTATCTAGGGGTTTGCTCATTCTCAAAAGTTGTTACTAACTAGAGAGATGAGAGCAAAAACAAAATAGTACCGTAACTCAAGGGTGATTTGGATAAAAAGAAAATATTTAGTCAGGGAGAGGTTAGATGAAACATTGTGAGAAAGAAAAATCTGGGAAAAACCGAAGTGACTGTCAACAGGAAAATGATTAAATAGACATTCAATGAGATATTGTGCAGCCTTGTAAAGAATGAAGTAGGCCTATGAGTGTTGATGTGAAGGTATCCATAACTCATCACCCTATGACAAAGGAATAGATCAACATGAATAGTATTATCTCACCTGTGGAAATTGAAAGTACCCACAGATAAGCTCCTATTACCTGATTTACTCACAAATACCTGATGGTTAGCAAATAAATTGTATTTACTTCTGAGGGGCAGGAACCAAAAGAGGGAAACATTTTTCATTTAATATTTTCTGTATTGTTTTCTTCTTAACCACACGGTGTATTAATCTCATACAACTCAAACAGGAGAAAATTTTTCAGGCTTTCCCTTCCTGCCCAAAACCTTTCTGAGTGAAAAACCCCTAACCCACTTGGGAAAACACCCTTTCTATAATTCTAGAGTCCAGCATCGAGGACTTTACAACTCCAGCTTCTAGGAAACGTCTGACTTGTCAGCAAGCCAGTTTTCAAGGTTGGCTGTGAAAGATGGACCCAGCCATAAATCCTAACAGTTTTAGACCACCTGCCAGAAACAACGCTTAACCTCACAAGTAACTAACTCCAGTTTTCCGAGCCCTTACTTCCTGACACTATGCTGAGCATTTTACATTCTCTTCTACATGCTCCTCTTAGCCACTCACGTTAAAATCCAGATACGACTCTCTACTGCCCCAGTTGTCTCTATTAACAACAGCAACAGCTGCTACTATTGAATTTTACAGGCCAGATACTCCGCAGCTCTTCCTCATCCAATCCTCCTGATAACCCAGTAGGACGGTTACTGTTATTTCCATTCAGATAAGCAAACTGAAGATCGGAGAGAGGGACTTGCCCGAAGTCACAGGCTAAGAGGTGGTGGGAACACTACTGGAGTCTAGATGGGGAACTGAGCCCGACTCCTCCCACCAATATGGGCGCGGCTCAGAGGGCCTAGGTCGGGCTGGAAAATGCGCTTCTGGGGTTCCAGAACCGGGACGTCCTCCTTCTGAGTTGAAGCGAGGCCCAAGGCTACGCCAGGCCAAGCATCCCGCAGATCCTAAGGGCAGACCCTCCTCGGGCCGGCCGACGCTGTGGTCTCCGCTCCCAACAGACCACGCGCGGAGAAAGGAAGCGGAAGGCAGGAGAAGGGGCCGTTCACCTGCGCAGGTGTCACCTCGAAGGGCGGGGAAAAGTGGACCACAAGCCCCACAACTGTCTCCGGGAAAAAGAAACCACCTCCTTCGCACAGAGCTTTGTAGCCCACCGCCGGAACCGGAAGTTATAGCCTCCCCGGAAGTTGGAAGTAGTAGGAGACTAGGTTCGATGGTAGGAGAGCGGGTCGCTCTAGGCCTAGGCGGCGCTGCACAGCTTCATGGTTTTAACCCGTGGTGGTGTTCCTCAGTCCCTAGTCCTTGCTTCTTTGCGGAGCCTTGTGTACAGCCTAGGCAGCTTTTATGCTTCGGGTAAGTTCTTTGTTTTTCTGAGCCGCAGTTTACCTAACTGCAAAATGGAAAGAGGATGAAGTGGGAATTGAGACATCTAGGAGCCCGCCGGCAGCTGAGTCAGTGCCGCACCCAGAAGTTACACCCTTGAGTTTTTGCACCACCCAGAGGGGAAGAAAAAAGGGCCGGGTGGCTGTCGTTTGGAGACAGTGGTTCCGTGTGGCACCTCATGGAATCACTCCACATAAATGCATTGGGCACAGTCTGTTAAGTACCCCTGTCTCAGTCTACCCAGACAGAGTGGCCATGGGGTTTTTTACAGTCTGTCCAGGGAGAGACCATATACAGATACGGGGCTCGATCTGAGCCCCATGTGCCTGTTCCCCCAAGACTTTCCAATTGCTGATGGTTAAGAACTGAAGTTTTAAGTCATACTGAGTCTGGGTTTGAGTCTGGGCACACCGGTTATCTTAGATAGCACTGCCTGTAAGAGGAAGTAAAGATGCCCTTCCACCTGGCTCTTAACCCTGAAGGAGAAGGGACTTGGCTGTTAGAAAGAGGCACTCAGGCGGCTCATCTCTCTTTTTATTGGCCTAGCCAAATGGGACAGGCAAGGGAATTAAGAGGGGCACCCCAAAGTATCTTGCTGGGTTACCACCCCCAAGAGTCCATGTGTCTAGGAAAGAGAAGATGTGCCTTTTGTCTATACTACCACTGATGGTCAGTGAACTCCTAGATGGCCAGTTACTCCAGTGGTTGGAGAACCAGGGCCTTTTGCTATGGCCCCACCCCTACCTCTCCTAGCAACTCTGGGCCCTTTCCCCACTCACTCATATAATGAAGCTTCCACCTTTCACTTCTCCTCAGCCTTGGTTTCCCCATCTGTAAAATGAGATGGTTAGACTAAAGACTTCTAATTGTCCTGTCTCCAGCAGCTAAAACTAAGCATAGCCTGGGCAAACATTTGTTGAATGACTAACTGAGTAAACAAATGAAGAGAGAAAGCTTGAATTTTATGATAAAGCCAATCTGATAAAGACCACCAGGGACATAGGTGTAGTTTTAGCAAAGTTAGGTTTATTAACTTGATGCAACAAGCACCCCCAGAGGGACCATGGCGTGTCTCACTAAATAAAGGAAGAAACAGGCTTATCATAGGATTTGGGAGGAGAGTGGAATTTAGGTGAAATTGAAATGAAGCAGTGTTGATAGGTTCGAACCGAATCGGGCTGTGTGGAAAGGGTTAACATCTGGCTTGAGCTGAGAAGTGGACTCGTAGTCCTGTTTCCTTGGACACCACAGAGTTAAGATAAACATAAACTGTTTTGTCAAAAAAAAAACCCTTATCTGAGGCTCTGCACCTGGGTTGGTAGTCCAGGCTGCTTCTCTGTGTCAAATCTGGCTCCAACTCACTAGAGGAGAGGGAGATGTTTCATCTCATCGATACGATTTTAAATAGCAAAGTTTCTCAGCACTATGATGTCTTCGGTGTTAATTGACAAGAGAAGATTTGACAGATTCACATTTGACAGAAATCCCTTGAGGTGAGGGCCATTGAGAGCTCCAATCTTCCCATCTTAATGTAATCCCAGCTCCTGGGACCCCACATCACTCTTGGCCTCCATTAGAATACTGAGTCAAGCCTTCATACCTGTTTGGGTGTACTTGTCAGCTTCCCAGCCAAACTGTGGCCTCATTGAGGGCTTGGCCCAAGTTTGGGTTATTTTCTGCTGCCCATGCCTAGCATAGGATGATACCAGTAGGTGCTCAATTCATGTCCACCAAATCTGTCGACAGGTTTTTCAAATACAAAAAAAAAAAAAAAAAGCGGAAGGAAGAATATCAAAATGATAGTAGCGGCTGTATAAGGGAGGCAAGAATGTGTACATTTTAAAAAACTTTCCCAAAATGGAAACTTCTAAAATGTAGCCCATATTAATGTGCTAGAAAAGGAAAAGACGATGGAATTGTTGACTCTTTTAAGATTAGAAAATGAATTTTTGACACCTTAATGATTTTAAAATGAGAACTAAATTGTTAACATTATTTGAAAGAGAGCATTGTGATACTGATCCTTTCTCATTTTTAAAAGGGAATCGATATTGTGCTTTTTCAAAAAGTGGATTGTTCTTCATGTTTAGAAAACAAAAACAATACATTGTTAGCGTTGACACTAATCATTATTCAAAATTAAATTATTGACTATATGGTTTTTAAAGAATTTGATATTGTTGTAACTTGGAGATTAAACTAAAGGAAATTGAATTATTGATAAAATTTTGGGCATTTTTAGGTAAGATTTCCTCTCTACTGCCCATGTACAAGAGGGGTGTTATTGCAGTTCTCAGCCTCCTCCTGAGGCTGGATGGAGGCCCCTTGAGGGTCCACTGCCCAGCCACAGGGTGGAGTTTTACATACTTGATTGTCCTTTATCATAAATTATTTTGGAAAATTGTCCCAGGACCCTTCCCTAACCCATTAGGAAGAAGTAGATACTCAGCTTTTGCAACCCCGCAGTGCTCTGGGAACACCTGACAGTTATATATCACCTGGCACTGTTTGTCTCAATACAAATGATTAACATATGCTGGTTCCAGAATTTTTCCCATCCTCTGCCACATTCCCATGATGCAAAGGTGTCTGCTTTGCTTGACAAAATTCCTTCCTTGCCCTCACTCAGGCCTTGCCATACCAGCTTTTGGGCTTTCGTAGGAACCAGAGTGGCAGTAAGGGCTGTAGGAGAGTTTTGTGGGGGAGACTTGAGATTCCAGGAGTGGTTTTAGGAGAAAATTGTGGGGCAGTTGTAATGAATGGAGACAGTGGACGGGAAAGGTCGGGGGGGTGCTTTTTTGAGAAGTATTGTCGATATAATCACTTTGGAGAGTAATTTGGCAATTGGGAAAGTTAAAAAATGAGCACACCCTCTCATTTTCGGAATATATCCTAGAGAATTTCTCACACATGTGCACCTGGAGGTATGTCCCAGGACGTTCACTGAAGCACTATTTGTAATCACAAAAATTGGCCCTGCTGTAAATGCCCGTCAGTAGAGGGAAAAGGATAAATAACTAGTAGTGTTGAGCAATGGGACACTCTACAAAACTAGCAGCACTGAACTAGAGGAATAGACATCGGCCGGGATATATCCCAAAAACAGAATGTTGAATGAAAGAAGCAAGTTGCAAAATCATCCATACAGCATAAAGACGTGCATGTATTTTTAAAAACCAAAACAATGCAATATGTTATTTGTGGATATTTATATATGTGATAAAAATATAACAGCATGGAACAGAATGATAAACACCAAGCTCATTTTGTCAGGATAGATCATGGCCATGCTTCTGTAACGAACACCCAAAATCGCAGTGGGTTATAACAAGAGTTTACTTGTTCTAATGTCAGTTAGGAGTTGGCAGAGGCTCCATTCCAGTCTGGGACCAAGCTGACCTATAGCTACCAGTTACCAGAGCAAAGGGACAGAGAGTTTGGCAAACCATCCTGTCTCTCAAATCTTCACCTTGGTCAAAGCAAGCCACATGGCCAAACCCAACTTCGAGGGGCCAGGCAAGAGCTATCTACCAAGTGCCCCCAAGGGAAAAGCAGTAATAGAGTTTATAATCCCACACCCATGATGATGGTGACCTCTGGGAAGAGTAAAAAGGAGCCTCCACCTTAACTATAGCAATTATATTAGAAAATATGAAGCAAAAATATGAAATTTTTTAACACTGGAGGGAGGCTACATTTGTATATCCTATATTATTCACCATGTCATATCTTTTAAACTTTTTAAAACTAGAAGTATAATTTTTAAAGGGATGGGACAATGGAACTTTAATATTAAAAATTATATATGTGTATCCTCACTAGGACCATATTTTCTTTCACGGTATTCAGGAGAAACATGAGTAAAAGAATTTCAGGTGTTTTTATGTTGCTTTCGGCTGCATGGCAGCAGTCTTAGACCTCAACAACAGCTCCCTGGGCTCCCACCTCGTTTTAAGCATGGTGCGCGCATCTCTGTGTGCACCTGCTCCCTCCTCCCCATGCAAGGGCTCTCCCCAGGTTGTCTGACTCACCTTTGTACTCTCAGCCCTGAACTTGCCACAAAGAAGGTGCTAGTAAACCTTTAATAGATGATTCTATTATGCTCATTTCTATCTAAATAATGAGCCATTTCAGGGCAGGAACCACTTCATCTTCCTCCTGTGAGCCCTCCTCTGGAATAAGGAATGCATGTTTGTTGAATGAATGAATGACCACAGTTCTTCCCTAGCCCATCAATGGAAGCAGAAAGCACATGGCCCTTCCCTCTCCACTATGAACTTCCCAAGGAACTGGCAAAGCCAGGTTTTCTGCAGATTCTACCATGTTTTTGTGCCTATGTTGGAAAGCCAATCATTGTGTGTGGCTATATAGGATGATCAACTTCCCATGGCTCTCCAGTTTTAGCACTGAAAGTCCCATGTCCTGGGAATACCCTCACTCAGTCCCAAGCAAACTGGGATGTTTGGTCACCCTCTAGCAACTCCCTTCTCTCTTTGCCTCATTTTTTTTCTCATCTTCATATGAGAGTGTCGGATCTGGTCTTGTCTCTGCATATCAGATCTAAGATTTAAAAGATGGGCTGGAGGGAGAGAGGTGAGTCGAAGAAGGAGGCAAAACTCAAGTTGGAATTTTCTAAGAGACTTTTATTTTTTTGGCAAAGAGCGTGGATCAGTACTGCCAGCCAGGCCTTGGTTCTAGTGGCTTGCTATGGTCTGGAAAAGAAGAGGGGGAAAAACCCAGAATAGTCTAGTTAGGAACACGATTTCTGAAGCCAGGTAAAACTGGGTTCAACTCCCAGCCATACCACTCATTAGCTGTGTGACCTGGGAGAGTGACTTGATCTCTCTGAGCCTCAGTTTGCTCATCTGTATAATAGGGATAATCATAGTAGTCACCTCATGGGGAGGTTTAATTAAATTATTAACTCAGGAGTTCATCACAGCACCAGGCACATATTTAAGTAGTCTGTAAATGGTGACTATCACTGTTAGAAACATTTATTAATCCTTCCAGATGAGATTTGTGTTCTCATTGGGGCCTGAGCCTTCCCTATCGCAGCTCTCACATTTATCACTCATTTATCATCTGTCCCTCATGAGGCAGCAGCCCTTTGACACATCGCTCTGTCCTCCATGACAAGAAAAGACCGGGACCAGAGGAGGCACTTCATAAACACTTGTTGAAATAAGAAAGTTCAAAAGCAGTTCAAAGCTCCACCCAGAAGCCATCGGAGTTCTTGGGCCCACATTGTAGCAGAAAACATCCCCAAACCCTCTGGAGTGTCTCCAGGGGCCTCTCCACTACTGACCTTCTAGGACCCTTCGAGCCCTTCCTCAAGATCTGCTATTCTTACTCAGCGCCCCCAGCACCCCTCCTGGCTTGCCTCCCTGCTTACCTCCTCGATCCAGTCATTGAAGGCCGAGACACGTGTGAACACAGTGGGCTTCTTGCGGGTGTTGCAGCCAAAGGCAGAAACAAAGCTGGTCACACCGTGAACCTGCCAGGAGCCATCTGCAGCGGGGCAGTTGAGGGGTCCTCCAGAGTCACCCTGGAATGGTCAGAGAGTGGCGGGGGCTGAGTCATGTCTGAGCTTTATGGAATTGGTCCTGACTTTGGAGATTTCGAGAAATCTGTAGTATTTGACCTCTGTGAGCAGCAGTTTGTTCATTTGTGATGGGGAATGGTATCTGTCTTATGGGATCTTGTGAGAATTAAATGAGATGATAAATATATGATCTTAATGCCTAATAGAAAGGAAGCAATCAATAAGTGGTAGTTCTCATTATTAGTACCACAGTTAACTATTAAGATTATTGTTCATACTCACTTTTAATACGATGAGAGTTTGGTATAATTATAACTTCAAGACAACAGTTGAAGGTGACCTTAGAAGTTGTAAGGTCAATATCCTTTGCTGTGCTGATGGGGAAGCTTGAGGACCAGTGAGGGATGGTGATTTCCCCAGGTCAAGTCAGTGTGCGAGCTGGGACTAGAATCCAGAGGTTGTGACTCCCAGGCCAGGGCTGTGTGTCTGGATTATGCTCACTCCCTCCCAGTCCTGCCTGGCTTGGAGGCTGAATGGGGCAGGCAGGACATGATTTCCCCTCTGCCTTTAGGCAGATGGCAGCGGTACCCTGGGACCCTGCCCCCTCCCCCCAGCTGAATGGCTCTAGCCCACCACTAACTCAGGCAGAGGAGAGATGACTCACATTGCACCCAGAACGGGTGTCCCCACCAGCGCACACCATGGTCTTCTTCAAAGAGAGACCCCACCAGTCCCACCTGGAGCAGTGCTCATAGTCCACCACGGGCAGGAGGGCCTGCTGCAGCTTGTCCGGGAGTGGCCCACCAGCTGTGGAGATAGAGAGCACTGAGTAGGGTAGTCAGGGGGTACAGGGCTTGGGTCTGGGAGTTAGGGCTGGGAGCCCCCGAGTGGAATGGGGGGTCTGAAGCAAGCAGCGATTCTGATTGAGAAGATGGGGACTCTCCTCCCACCAGGTTATATGGTCCTGCCTGCTTTAGAGGTCTGCACCCGGCACACAGGAGACAATAAAAAATGTTC
The DNA here is from genome assembly GCF_014176215.1 of Rousettus aegyptiacus. NCBI lineage: Eukaryota > Metazoa > Chordata > Mammalia > Chiroptera > Pteropodidae > Rousettus > Rousettus aegyptiacus. The sequence continues at coordinate 13,168,581 of NW_023416284.1, read as the reverse complement.
AGTTGAGCACATTCATGTTTGGCAGGATTGGCAGGGAGAAGGCTGCTTTTGGAGGAGCAATGTGAAAAAAAATGCAAGGACTGGTCCTGGTGTTGCCCTCAATCTTAGTCCCCAGGCCCTGTCTTTCTGCCCACTGCCCCTGTGGCCAGCTGGATGGATCAGCACATACTATAGAGACGACCCCAGCCGCTGATGTAGCAGGGCGCCTCATTTGGCAGGATGTCGCCGGCAGGAGGGAGGCAGGCAAGCTGGACTGCGTCTCCCAGCTGGGCAGGGCGAGAGAGCTTGATGAGGGCGATGTCATTGCTGGGGAAGAGAGAAGAGTCATAGGAAGCCTGGTCCTGCTGCCAGACCAAGTCCCACCTCCGGGTCTTCGCTCCAGGTGTTTCATTGTTGGGCTGCCGGCTGCTCCTTTCCCCTCCGAATCCCACGCATTCTTAAGGCTAAGCAGCCTTAGGAAGCCCTGCCAGTCCCTTCAGTGCATGCTGAACTGACCCTTGGCCTTCACAATTGTCCTCCGCTTTTACACCAGTGTTTCTCACACTCCGGCTGCATCAGAATCAGCAGGAAGGCTTGGTAAAACACAGGTTGCCAGGCACTGCCCCCTTCCCAGGTTTCTTATGCAGGGGGTCTTGTATTCAAAAGTTCCCAGGGGATGCTGATGCTGGTAGCCTGGGGACCACACCTCAATAACCCCTGCTCTCAGTCTTCATCCGCCTGCTTGTCACTCAATCATCTCACCTGGGTCCAAGTTTTCTCTCCAGTTACCCCAGGAGCCCCATGAGGACAGGTCAAGGTCTTGATCATCACGGCCCCTCACTCCTACACTGCACCTTCAGGGGCTCTATACCCTTCTTTGGCCCTCTCACTGGAAAGCTAAGCCACCCAGACACACAATTTTGCATATGCTTCAGGGGCTGAAGACGTCCCACTTTGTGTCCTCGCCCAGTGATTATCTGTCTCCTTGACCTTCACAACCACCCAGGAAGCCCAGAAGTTCACCCTTAACAAGTGGTAAAACTGAGGCCTAGAGGAGGGCAGTGACTTGCCCAGGCCCCACAGAGACTTCGTGCCGGAGCCTGACTCTCAGTCCCCTGCTCCTCCTTTCGCCCACGGTCCCAAGAACTTGGAATGCACTGGGCGAATGTCTGCTGAATGGAGGAACCCCTGGATTTGAGAAAGGGGGTGTGCCAGAGGAGTCCTGAGTTCTGAGGCCAGCTAGCCAAACGCCCTCTGGGGAGTCCCTGCCCCTCCTTAGGCCCTGCTGTCCCCTCCATAGACAGAAAGGTTTTGTGTAGACAGTCCCTAAAAGCTCTGCTGTCTGTGACTCTCAGTGTGGGACCTATGCACAGGCAATTGGACCCAGGCCCACTCACTCTGAGAGTCTCCTCAGAATCAGCTTTGGGTCACAGAGGGATGAGTACAGGAGCTGCTAGGTCCCAAGCCTGAGAGTTCACTTACCCACAGGCCACGCATTTGGGGTTCCAGAGGGGGTGCACGAAGAGGTCCTCAGCATTGATAGGGATCACCTGCTCAGGGCCCTCGTTCTCAGCCCGGTCGTACTCTCCCAACACTACCTGGTAGGTCAAGGAGCTCCTGCCAGTGGAGGTAAGGTCAGTCCAGGCCTGACTGGCCTCCTTCCCTCCCTCCCACAGTCAGCCACCACTCTGGTCTGCCTGGGTCTCACGCAGGGACAGGGGCAAGTGAGAGAACTCACGAGATGCAGTGGCCTGCGGTCATGACCCAGCTGGGGGCAATGAGGCTGCCACCACAGGTGTGGCTGAAGGTTCCATTGTTCTGATACTGAAGAGAAACCTGGCGGCCAAGTAGGGAGAAGTCTGAGTGGTGTGAAGCCCAAGAGGAGAGTTACTACTCATGGCTGTGTAGGTTGTGCACTGCACAACCCCCAAGGGCATCATTCGTGCATAAAGGATGAGGCCCTCTGGAAAAGTGCAGTGTGCAACCTATACAACTGACCATGGTGGCGCTGTCACTTTTTCACTAGAACCACATTCTGACTCTCCAAAGCCCTCCAACCCTTAGCCCTATGACCTCAACATTCTCTGTCCTCCAGGATATCTCCAGACCTTCTGTCTCTTGAAAGCCCTACGGCCCTCTGTTCTGTTAGGCCCGAGTTCTTCTGATCCTCAGTTCTTTCACAGCCCCTTGGGCCCTCTGAGGCACAATCCTCCCCAAATCCTTTGCCTCTCTTCTCATTTCCTATATTCTGAGTTTCAAACACTCCCTCTAAACCAGAGGTTGGCAAACTATAACCTGTGGGCCAAATATGGCCAATGGTCTGTAGTACATATGATTATTGGAAAATAGTCATACTCATTCATTTATGTATAATCTATTACTGCTTTTATGCTACAATGGCAGACTGAGTTAAATCATTGCAATAAAACTGTATGACCGACAAAGTCTAAAATATTCGCTCTCTGGTCCTTTATAGCAGGGGTCCCCCACTCCTGGGCCATGGACAGGTACTGGTCCATGGTCTTTTTGAAACCAGGCCGCCAGCAGGAGGTGAGTGGCAGGTCAGCAAGTGAAGCTTCATCTGTATTTGCAGCCGCTCCCCAGCGCTAGCATCACCGCCTCGGCTCCACCTCAGATCATCAGGCATTAGATTCTCATAGGAGCACTCGTCCCCGGTGCCAAAAAGGTTGGGGACCGCTGCTTTATAGAACAAATTAGCTGGCCCCTGCTGTAGATGAGTGCCTTCCAATAGAATTTTCTGTGATGATGGAAATGTTCTGTAATTTGGCTGTCCAATATGGTAGCCACTGGTCTAGTCTTCTATGCCTCCCTCCACTGACCTCTATAAAGCTCTTCACCCATTTATTTATCTTATAGCTCTTTACAAGAAGTCTAGAAATGAGTCCCCAAAACCTCCCTCGCTAAACATGGAGCATGAAATTCCAGTTAGTACACCAACACTTGGATTAAACATTGCCATCTCCCCAGATTCCACTCTTAACTTGCAAATACCCAAGATTTAATGGGCAAAACTTCCACATGGAATAGATTGTCCGAGGGTTTCCTGGTCTTTGGAAGCTGAAGTGGATACTGGAAGCCCAGCAATGGGCTCAAGACTGGATGCCTTGCAGTCAGAACACGGGGTGCAGAGCCCATGGTAGGAAACAGTGCCACCAGAATTGCTCTTACCTGCCAGGGCCAGCTGTAGGGGACTGCATCTTCACCGTTGACTACACGGCTGGAGGGGTTGTAGGAAGGTCGGCCACAGCCCGAGGCTGGAGGGGAGAGTAGAGGTGTCAATCAGCCAGAGAGTTTCCCAAAATAGAAGAAGAGGCCTGGGTCCCAGTTCCAGCTGTGCCACAAACTGGCTATGTGACCCCATGCAAGCCCCTTCCCCTCTCTGGATTTCAGTAGCCACATGCACACAGTGAGTATTTGGAATAGAGCAAGGGTTTCCTGAGTCCCGGGAGTCCAGGATGGAGAGGAACGTAAGGCCTCCTTCCACAGTAGGATTAAAGGCGCTGATGCACTGAGACCAGTGCCTGGAGCCCAAGAGTCTTCAAGAAGTGATAGCTATCATCGCGAAGAAAGGCAGCTTTGGAGTAAGACTGTCTGGGTTCAAAGTACAGCTCTGCCCCTCGTTTCAAGATGGGTTACTTTATTTCTCTAAGGATCAGTTATGGGATTAATAATAGCACTTACTTCATGGGGCTGTTATGAGGATTACATGAGATAATAGAAGAAAAGATCCTTAGCATTCTACCTGGCATATAGTAAGCACTCAATAAAACCATTACTGTCAGTCATGGGAGGAAGCTTGGAGGAGGTGCCCCTGAGCCGGAATGTAATACTGCAGAGAAACAAGGAAAACGCTAGACCACAGAATACGGAGCGAGGTAGGGGGAGTAGGAGAGGAGAGTTAAAAAGTTAAGCAGAGGAGCAGACATTCCAACCAAAGCAGTCTAACCACAGAGCCCAAACTCTTTGCCATTAAATTTTATTCACTACCCTATCAAGGATTCCCACCATAGCTCTTTGGGTTCCCCAAATTTTCTTCTAAGCTCATCCATCCATAGCTCCCCCTCCATTCTCCTGCTCCAGCACCAAGCCAAAAGCCCTGACAATCATGCCCTAGTTCAAGCTGAGGGCCCCTCCTGTGGAACTATGCGTTGGGTTCGGGAAACCCATGGCAGGTGGCAGATTTCAGGGGCTCCCAGCCCAGTGAAGCACAAAACAGGCTGGGGTCTTACCAAGAGCCACAAATAGCAGGGAACTCAGCAGCCGGAACATCATAAATTTGGGGATGATAGGAAAAATACAGAGCCTGGGACTCTAATATAGTGCAGGAGGCAGGTGGTAGGGGGCTGGACTGGGCCCCGTTTCCGGAACAGATGGTGGAAGGCCAGGTCTCCCATGTTGCAAGGCCACAGTCCTTACCCACTGCAGATGGAAATGACAGCCAACAGCAGGACCCAGAGTTTCCTCCAACATGTGGTTACACAGGTGGCATTGAATGGCCAGCTGATAACAGGGGATGAGGAAGGAAACTTCACATCAGAACAAGCCAGCCTCTTCCAGGAAAGAATGTGGGCTCTAGAACTGGTCAGACCTGGGTTCAGATCCTGCCACCTCCAAGCTCTGCAAACTTGGGCACATGGCTTACCTTCTCTGAGCCTTGGATTTCTCATCTCTAACATGGGATTAGTATCCATCTCTATATATATATTAAAAAAAAAATTTGTCAAGTACTTTCTCCATATTACACTGTTTTAGGGGATACACCCATGAACAAGACATGGTCCCAGAGCTCTTGGAGTTTTAAGTCTAATAGAGGAGACAATAAAAAATCAACAAAAAATAAGTAAAGGCTCTTTTGATTGTAGTGGTAGGTGCTGTAAAGAAAATGACACGTGAGTAACTGGTGTGGGAATGGGAGTAACTCACTTAGATGGGGGGCCGGGGAGAGTGACATTTGGACTGAAGAAGTCCTGTTTGAGTGTGACCTAGAGCACAAGTAAAAGCCAGCCATGGGAAGCCCTGAAGGAATAGCGCAGCAAATGCAAATGCCTGGGGGTTGGAATGGGCTTGGCTTCTTCAAAGAAAGGGCAGTCGGTGTGGCTGGAGCTTAGAAGTCAAGGAGGAGAGTGGTGGGGGGCCGGGAGTGGGGTCAAAGAAGAGGCAGGTCCTAAAGCTGAATTCACCTGTGATTCAGCGGTTCCACTCCTAGAACCCGACCCTTGAGAAAATCTTGCACATGTGCCCCAGGAGGCATGCGTGAGAACGTTCCTGGCAGCCCTAACCTCAGTCCCCAACTGCAAAGACCTAGAAATGACTCAAATGTCCCTCAAGGAAAACGGATGAACGTGTGCAGGGCAGTCACAGAATGGAGTATTGATCGGCAGTCAAAAAGAGTGAATCACAGTGACACGTTGCAATGTAGGCAATTCCCAGGAAAGAAAAACAAAAGAAAGGTCCTGGGAGATTAAATGCAGTTGAATACCCTTTTTATAGACTTAAAAAACAACTAAAAAATTTAAATATACTTTTTAAGGAATACCAATAGGAGGATAAAACTGTATTAAAAGGCAAGCAAAGACATGATGGGCGTAGGATTCTGGACGATGGGTGGCTTAGGCCTGTGGATAAGGAGGAGAAATTAGATGTTGCTAGAATGTCTAACTTTATTTAGTAGTTTTCTCTTTGTTTTAGCTTTAGTGAAGGTTAATTTACATACAATAAAATTCACCAGTTTCAACGGTAAAATTAATGTTTTGACGAACATGTATGGTCATGTAACCACCACCATAATTGTGACACAGAACATTTTCATTACTCCAAACTTCCCTCCTGCCTAGTCTCACTCTGTCCCACTCCCACACCTGGCCCCCGGCAACCAATGATCTGCTTTCTGTCACTACAGTCTTGCCTTTTCTAGAATCTTTACTGTGAATGGAAGATACAGTATCTATCTTTTGTTTCCGTGTGTCTTTTACTTAGCATTTTGCTTCCAAGACCCATCCGCGCCATTCTTAGATGTGTTTTTGAAGGTGCTAAAGACATTATTTAAAATAACTATACATCTAACGTAATAAAAGTGGCCCATGAGTGAACTAATGATACCTAAAACAATGATGAGAGAGCATCATGGGCTGAGGCTTATGATTTATCATAATCTATTACCTGAAAGAGAAAGAGAGAGAATAAAAAGAAAGAGGTAAGTGAAGAGCATATCCTGTAGGGTTTCTTAGCAGGTCAGGTAAAAAGGAGTTGGGTCTGTAGCCTAAGCATAAGGAGAAAGCCACGGGGAAGTGGAAAGAGTGAGGTGATTCAGTACAGGAAAGACCTGGAATCTAATTTCTATTTGAAAAAAAATCTCTTCCTGGGTGCTGTGTGAAGGGTTATGGTTGACAGAGAGGGGGACCAGCTAGAGCTATTTCAGGAGTGAGGCGAAGCAGGGGTGAGGGGTGGAGTAGGGCTTGGCCTTGGGCAGTAGAGATGGAAATGGACAGAGAGGGATGGGATCAGAGTGTATTTTGGAGACAGAGCCATACCTGAGATCACCTCTGTGAAGCGCAAAGTAATACCTGGTACAAAGTCAATGAACTGAGCTCACATTAATTCGTAGAAAAGACTTAGCACGTCCTTGTTGACTGTTGGAAATAGACTCCCAGGCCAGGGCCAGAGTGCTACAGGTGTCCAACAAATATCTGCTAAATAAGGCTAACTGCCCCTGCAGACTCTCCTGAGTAATCCTTGTCACACCTCGACACGTCGTGCTCTAAGAATGGGCAGACTCCTTCCTGCCAGTGTTACTGACTCAGCATAGAGCCCTCCTTTGGGGATCCTACGTTCTGGAAGCACGAGAGGAGGTCAATGCTTAGCTGCTTTAGATGGATCCCTAGTGGCGGGGTGTCAGGCATTAGCTGGACGGGTTCTCCTCCAGTTTAACACCTTTTTTATGGAGTTAAAAACAACTAAAAACTTTAAATGTACTTTTTAAGGAATACAGATAGGTGGATGAACCTAGGATTCGGTAGCGCGCCCCCTCCCACCACGCCCTCAAAGGATTGCCACTCCAATAACCGGGGGGTGGGGGGGATAAGGGGGTGGGGAGGTGGGGGGGGATGGACACGACAGCAGAAACAGCTGTGAAAACCCTTCAAACTCTGATAAAAATAGCCATGCCCTCCCTTATCACCTGTTCGCTAATGGGCCCGGACTTGTTTATTTGCTCAGCTTTAAAGCTCAATGTCATTTCTCAGACTCCCAGCTGAGGAATAAAGGGGGGGGGGGCACGAAGAGGTGGGTGGGGAATGGGAGGGGCAACTCAGACGCTCTGAGATTCCACCAGAAGTCTGAAACAGGGGAGCCTGAAAGGATCTAATTGTCTAACCCATCTCTTCTGTCTGAGAGTTGGGGAAACGAAGACCCAGAGAATAGTGAGGACTGGCTCCAGGCCCCTTGGTTTGTCGCTGCCTGACCTGGCAGTGAGTAATCCACCCCCGTCCCCCATCTTCACACAATAAGCTGCCCCAGCCTTTCTCCAGGTGGCCTTCAGCAGGTCCCAGCCTCTCTGTGGGCTCTGCAGACGGATTTGCGGCCACCGTAGCCCTCTGCCCTCCAGGGTGACTGTCCCATCACACTGTCAGGTCATCTCACCTTCAGGCCTTATGGACACACTGTCAGCTGTACTGCTGATTAACCCCCTGGGGGTTTTCTGGCCTACGAGCAGATGAAGCAAAATCCCTAAAGATGAACCTCCTCCTAACCCCTGAGAAGAGGGAGCTGGTCAGGGACTCTGGAGTCCTCAAGCATAAATCAAGCCACGTCCTGAGAAGGAGGTGGCAGTCCAGGCGCACAGGCGCCTACGGGGAGTAACAAGGCAGGTCTGGGGAGGGGAGGGAGGGTGGAGTGGCTGGAGAGCTTTGTTCTTGGGGTTGGGGGTTCCATTATTTCAAGTTCTCATATAATGGGAAGCTCCATGAGAACAAAACCTTCTCTTATTCACCTTTGGATTCCCAGTGCCTAGAAGGGGCCTGGCACATTGTAGGGACTCAGCAGTATACATGTTACATTAAAGGAGGGAAGGAAGGAAGGAAGGAAGGAAGGAAGGAAGGAAGGAAGGAAGGAAGGAAGGAAGGAAGGAAGGAAGGAAGCTAGCTAAAGGACTCTTCACACTCTTGCCTCTTCTTACCTTGAAAGTACAGTTGACCCTGACATTCATAAAGGGCTCACCCGGAGGCCGCCCCATCTGTGTGTCCAGGAGAAGCTCAGCCACAGCTTTGGGGTGGCGCTTCTGAAGAGCAGCATTCAAAAGGATATTAACAGATGTTCCATAACGAAGGGACCCACATGAATGGAGCCCCAAAAGGCAAGGTTTTTCATCTGCTTTTGTTTATGGCTGTGGCCTCAGCTCTCAAGACATAAATGAACTGACACTCAATAAAGAATCAAAAGTCAAACGGGATTGGAAAACACAAGATTAAGTGAAGTTCTTTCCTGCAGGACTTCTCAGGTGCCAATGTTCCTTGTGAATCACACAAGGTGATCTTAAGTCCAGGACTCTCTGGTACTTTATTGCTCTGAAGTTCCCCACTACCAGCCCCATCCCCTTTGGATGGGACAGCCCAGCCTCAGGGATGGGTAAGGAGGCCCACAATCAAGCAAATGCCCTCCCTATCTGTCCTGTAATGGCACTGAGAAGTCACTGAAGAGACCCAGGGCTTGGACCACATGAAGCTGGCTGTTCTCCCAAGAAAGCCACTGCCTCAGCCGAGACCCAAGGAGATTGTTGAGCAATGACGCTGGGGAGAGATGGAGAGCAGGGACAGGCTTCTTCCCAAAGCCAATGCTCTACCTTCTTGGGCCTGAGCAGGAGTGGGGTGGGAGGGACTCCCCCACTGCAGCCAGCCTTTCTGGGAGATGGTGACGAAGGAGGTGTGACCCGCCCCCCTTTCCTCTGCTCTCGTTCCACTGTCCTCCTGGCAAATACACATTCAACAAATATTTGTCCAACACCTACTGGATTCCAGGCATTGTCCTGGTCAGCAGGGATCCTTCTGAGATGACAGACGACAAAGTCTTCCTGAGCTCACGGCCAGCAGGGGGAGTGTCACAGCAGGAATCCCATGGCAGTCTGCTGGATCCTCTCCATCTGCTCTCCCCTGGCTTCCACCTAGCTCCACCCTAACTGCTGGACGACCTGATAGATAGCATCAGTAGGGTCCTTTGTCCTTGGCCTGATTCAGTCAATGGAAGGTGCCAGCAGGAGACTGGAGGACAGGAAGGGAGACCAATTATAGCATCTATTCCCCAGGCCCCTTCCTGCCAGGCCTCCGGATGCAGTGGCTGCATGCCTCCACCAAAGGCCCTGGCTCTATTAACTGCCTCCTCCCTCTGCCCCTTCAGGCCTCAGAGTGGTATGAGCTCCCCATTGTTGCTAGCCATGGGATGCTTCGCCATCCCTTGTTAGCTTATCCAAACTCATCTCCACTTTCATTAAATATTCCCCAATTACCCCTTGGGGTTGACATCTGTTCCCCTCCCAGACCGATGACTCATGTTTGGATGAATCTAACAGAGACCCCAAATAGCAGTGCATAAAATAAGGTAGAAATTCATTCCCTTCCCCTCTAACTTCAAAGTCCAAGCTGGCATTGCAGCTTTGCTCTGGAAAGTCCGTCCCTAGGGTGTGCCCTCACCCTCAGGCCAAGTGTTATGGGTTCAGTTGTGTTCCCCCACTATAGGACTCCAATGCTGAAGTCCTAAACCCAGCACCTCAGAATGTGACCTTATTTGGACATAGGGCCACTGGAGATGTAATTCGTTAAGATGAGGTCACTAAGGGTGGACCCTACTCCCATGTGATCAGTGTCCTTCCAAAAATGGGAAATTTGGACACAGAGAAACACACATAGAAGGAAGGTAGCCATGGGCAAGCCAAGGAGAGAGAAAGACCTGAAACAGAGTCTCCCTCAGCCATTGGAAGGAACCAGCCCTGCTGACACCTAGATTTCAGACTTCTAGCCTCCGGAACTGTGAAAGAATGTATTTCTCTTGCTTGCATGACCTAGTTTGTGGCCCTAGGAAACTCATACGGCATGCATTGGCTCCTACACCCCACCCACATTCCAGACAGAAAGAGAAAGAGCAAGCATATGCTTTATCTGTAAGCACCCAACCTGGAATTTTCTCTGACCTCTTCTGAGAATGGTCAGAAATCAACTTGGAGCCTCCCCTGGCTGCCGGGGAGCCCAGAAATGCCCTGGCAGGAGAGAAACCGCTCTTATTACTGAAGAAGGGAGAGCAGATATTGGGGCTCCAGCACCAAATGCCACAGATGTTTTCAGATGTAAACAGTAGGAAACCCTGTCTCAGGTAAACAATTAAGAAATTTACCATCTCAGGGGACTTGACTTCAAGTCCAGAGGCAGGGAAAGCACAGGCATGGTACACCGAGGTTCAGGTTCTGTTCTCTGCCATTCCATGGTTCTGCTCTGCGCAGGCTGCTGGCTTCCTCCTTTGGCTGGCAGATGGCTGCTGGTGTCAGCTGGGGTCAAAGCAGAAAACAGAAATCTCAAGTATTTGAAATGGAGAGACCAGGTTACCTGGGTAGAGTAAGAGCTGAGATTAGCCACAGCTGCCTCCAGGATGGAGGGACAAGATGTTGTTAGCTGGAGCCCAGGAGCTAGGCTCACTCTGCAGAACCTGGGCCCAGCCAGGCCTGCTAGGTGGGAGCCATGGAAGAGGAGGTATAGGGAGAAAAATTCCCTGGATTCTCTCTTCTTACTTCCCTCCAATCTCCCATCAGTGCCTCCCATTGGCTGAACCCAGCTAGAAATCAGCTGTCACTGGCTTCTTGAAAATCCAGCCTGCGAGAGTCAGTCCTCACACCTGCCTGTCCAAGCAGGATACAGTGAAGAATAAACCCCAGGCTGGAGCTTCTGTGGGAGGGAGGGGCGAGATAGGACTGGAGGCCTTGGCACAGCAGCCCCTCAGCAACAGAGAGAGAATGACACTATCCAACACATGTTTTCAAACTATATCTCTGACTGCTAAGTGGAAAATAGTTTAAAGAGAAGCAAGAATACCACCTGGGAAACTAGCCAAGAGGCTACAGAGGTTGTCCAGGTAACCAGGATGAGGACAGGACAAGGGAGGTGCTCAAGAAAGACAAAGCCTGGAATCGATAAGAGGAACCACACAGGACATGCACGAATGAGCCAGGATGACCTAGTTCTCTGTCCCAGATACACAGCCATTACACAGGGCCTTGTGCACAGCAAGCGTTCAGTGCATGCGGTGTGCATACACAGCCACTGTGTGCACGTGCACAGCTCAGCAATGCTCTTCCCACCATGGCTTCTCTTCAGCCAGCCACCAACCGACCTGCCCTTCGCATGGAATCTGCCCCTAGAGAGTGAGTGCCCATTCCTGGAAGGCTTTCAGTCACGAGAAGCCTATGACGCTATTTAAAGAGGTGTAAATGGTTCAGGTTTTCTGGCCTAACCAGAAGGTAGGGGTGGGACAGTTGTCGACTGGTTAAATCAGAGGTGTAGTTATACCACCACGGACCCAGACTCTTGCCGTCTGTGCTCTGCCAGCCTCAGCTGGCCTCTCCTCTTGGGCTGCCTCCTTCATTGTCCTAAGAGCAGGCCTGGAGACAAGGATTCGAGTACAGGTAAGCTATTTGGAAGGTGATGCCGAGAAGCGTGTGTTAGGGAGCAGGGGAGTGAGATTTTAAAGGAAAGGAAGCCAAGACAGGGTGCGTTAGTGGACAACTAGGGCCCAATCCTGCTAGAAAACCCTGGCAGCTGACTCCTCGGAGTTGTCCCACACACATTCCCAGAGAATGCCTCGTGAGCAGGAGGCAGGGTTACTCACGTGCACAGCTCCGTCATGCCTGGGGCAGGGTATGCGAACACATGCTCAGAATTGGCACCTTGGCTCCCCCGTGTGCGTGCACCCCTACACACACTGAGGCACGCACCTCCTCCCCATTAAAACAAACCTCTCTGTCTGTGTCTGCTTGGGATGCTGTAACAAAATACCATAGACTCAGTGGCTTAAACAACAGACATTTATTTCTCAAGGTTCTGGAGGCCAGAAAGTCCAAGATCAAGGTGCAGGCAGATCCAGCGTCCTGGTTTGCAGATGGTCATCTTCTCACGGTAGCCTCACATGGCAGAGAACAGGGAGCAAGGAAGCATGCTCCAACCTGGTGACCTCATTAGCTCTCAAAGGCCCAACCCGTGAATATCATCACATTGATGGTTAGGATTTCAACATATGAATTTGGGGAGACACAAGTATTCAATCCATAACAATGTCTCTCACTGCTTCTGACTCTGGCCTTTGGCTGGGGCCTTGCAAGGGCTAGGGCATTAACCATTTCTGATAAGAACTCCGTCATTACGAGCCCCTTAAGTGGATTTGCTGGCAAAAGTTGCAGCTTAGGCGGAATGCAGCAGGGAACCGGAACAGCCGGTTCCTGGAGATAGAGGGACCCTCTGGCCCAGGATGTAATCTCTAAAATTACCAGCAGGGGGTGTCCGAGAGCCATGACTGTCTCAAGGTTTTTTGTTTTGTTTTGTTTTGTTTTTGTTTGTTTGTTTTTTCCTTTTGTTTTTTTCTCTAGAAGGTTGCTTGGTTTATGTAAGGATTTGTTTGTCTCTGGGTGTGTTCAAAGAGGAGGACAGATCTCAGCTGTTCCTCATGGAAATTTAGCTGAGTGTGTTGGGTGCACTCACCATCAATTCTAGGCATTGCATCACCCAGGCCCAATGCCCTGGCCCAGCATTTGTGTTCAGTTCATGGTAGATGAATGGCTGAATAAATGAATGGATAGATTAATATATAAATGGATAGATGATTATATGGAGGACTGGAGGAGTAGAGAGATGATCCAAGAAAAAAAAGGTAAAAAGAGAAAATTAGGAAGAAGGATGGACAGTAGACAGATCAGGGGAGAGTCAGGGAAAAGAGAGAAATGCAAGGAAGGTGTGTGGTAGGGAGGAGGCAAGAGGTAGTGCCTGGAGGGGCGCAGCGCTAAATCTTCCAGCCTCAGTGTCTCTTCTCCAGATTGCCTCCCTCTGCTGTCCACAGCAATGTTCCCCTTCTTTCCAGGCCAGTTGAACTGGCACCTTCTTCAGGAAGGCCTCCCTGAACCCACAGTTAGGATCAGTTCCTCTTGCCTTTATGCTCCCTCAGCTCTGGGGGATGCTACTGGGGCCCTTCTGGTCTAGTTAAAATATGGGCAGTGGAGTCAGACAGATTCAGGTTTGGTTTGAATTCAAGCTCAACCATTGTTGTATAACCTCGGCCAAGGTTCCTGACCTCTCTGCACCTTGGTTTGCTGGGGTAATAACTAGTTGCTGCCTCACAGGGATTTTGTGAGTAGATAGGTAAAACACTTAGCATAGGACTTGGCCCAACAAAGGGTGACAATTATTGCTCTAGCATTCTAGAAACTCCCAGCCTCAAATGGTCTGTCGCATCATTGAATCGTTTGCCTTGATTCGATTCAGAAAATATTGTCATCAAAATGAATATTTAATAACACCAATCAATGCATGTAAGCACCCTGGAAACAATCATCTATCTTTGCTTGGTTCATTTTTTGACCTGTACAAGAATATTGATTTCAGTACTGCTTGAAATAACAAAACATCATTAGAAATGACTTAAATGTGTACTGACAAGGAAGTGGATGAACTATAATATATTTGTAGAATGAGATAATAATGTAGAGTGAAAATGATTGGACTAGAGCTATGTATATCAATATGGATAGATCTCAAAAGCGTTTCATTGAGTAAAAAAGCAAGTTACAGAATAACACATTTAGTATAATGCCATGATACATGTAGCATTTGAAAACATGCAAATCAATGATAAGCTGTATAGAAATGTGTAGGAATGGGATAAACACGAGAGAACAGGATGGTGGCCCCTTCTAAGAAGGGAAGAAGTAGGGCTGGTGAGGGCATCGGGTGGCTTCAGCCCTTTCTATAAGGTTAATTTGTTTTTGAGTTTCTTGAGTGTGGTATGAGACCTTCTCTACAACAACCTGAAGCATGAAGTACATTGAAGAAACTGAGGCTCAGGCAGGCAAAGTAAAGGGCCCATGCTTACCCAGTCTCTGGGAGGCAGAGGTAGGAATTGAACCCAGGTCTCCTGATCCCAGCTTCCCCCCCTGCCAAGCAGGCTGCTCAGTGTTTACTACTGAAATGCTAACGGAGTTCTCAGGGGCAAAGAAGGTCCTGAGCAGCTAGGGCAGAGGGCCTGGGGCAGAGGGTCTGAGCTCTGCCAGGCTGGACAAGGAGGGTGGGCTCTGGCCCACCAGGCTCAGAGCTTAGCCCAAACTTGGGCCCAGACCAACCAAGGCGAGTTTTCCCACCTTCCTGTCTATTTCCTGACACTGTCCTGGTGGGGTCAGAAGTCCAGGCCAGAGCCAGGTCGGGGAGGGTGTCCATAGCAGGATGTGGAGGCCTCCAGGCTTCTGAGCTGACTCTCTTCCTCTCCTGTGGCCTCCCTCACCTCCCACCCAAGAACAGGCATCCCAGGGGCATTGGCATGAGGGTGGAATTCGAGCGAGCTCCAGTCTTGAGGAGACCCCAGTCTCCCCACCAAGGACCTCAACACAGATACTAAACCCTTCAGGGCAGAGGCGTTCCACTATTCCAGGATGTGGCCTGGCAGTCATTCATTCTGTCCTTCCTTCTTTCCTTCCTTCCTTCCTTCCTTCCTTCCTTCCTTCCTTCCTTCCTTCCTTCCTTCTTTCTTTCCTTCCTTCCTCTTCTTTCAAGAACCCACCAAGTACCAGGGCCTGTGCCTGGCACTGAGGGACAGGAATGAGAGACAGCTCCTACCCTCCAGGGGCTCCGTGTCTGCTCAGATCCTGACTCATGTTGTAAAAACTCACAGTGCCATTATGAGAACAATAGGCCTGGAACAGGCTTTAGAGACCGTTCGGTCCCACCTTCTCCTTTTCTAGTGCCAAACCCAGGACCAGGTCATTCGGCAAGTTAATAACACAACGGGGCCTAGAGCTCAGTTTTT
Organism: Rousettus aegyptiacus; assembly: GCF_014176215.1. NCBI lineage: Eukaryota > Metazoa > Chordata > Mammalia > Chiroptera > Pteropodidae > Rousettus > Rousettus aegyptiacus. Next base: position 13,153,542 of record NW_023416284.1, on the reverse strand, counting down.
TCATATGTCAAATAATCAACAGCTAGTATTTACAGAAAGTTTACAGCATGCCAGGGGATCAACTTTGTGGGGCAGGAATTCTTATTATCCAGGTTACAGATGAGGAATTTGAGGCTCAGATAAGGGAAATGACTTGCCCAAGGTCTTAGAGCTGGTAGAACCAGTCAGAAGGAAGACCTCACTGCTAAATTCCTTTCTGGGAAGACAAAGGCTTTTACCTCACAATGTTATTGAAAGGATCCAGCCATCTAGAGCACATTTACCGGAAGGAAAAAAATTGTCAGCAGCTGCTTCCATAGTGGGGGCACAGCAGGAGGAAAACGCCTTCATATGGAAGGTGACCTTCCCCCACCCCTCCCCAGGTGAGAGGCAAGGGAGCAACTTTTCAGGGCACAAAGAACTGGAAACGTCCACTTTGGCATCAGCAGCCTGAAGGTAAGGGGGCCTGCTTGGGGGAGGGGAGCCCAAGTACAGGGGAGCTAGGAAGAAGGTGGGGTGAAGGGTCTCCCATGAGCTTCACAGCGGAATCCCGGGGCCTGAGGAGAGGAACTCAAAGGACATGAAGAACTGAGAGATCACCATTTATTCCATGTTGAGCTGTTTTGGTCCTGTGCTGCGTGGTCACTCCTCTGTCACTCTGTGCCTCGGTAAAGTCTGTCGCACACCATAGCTCCATGTCTGTGGTGGTTTGGGGTACGGATGAGAAAGGAGTAGTGGCCACAGTGCTGGGGATGGTGGGTGTATTTTGCTAAGAGAAGATGGCAGACAGTCACAGAAGGTAGAGGGGACCGAGAACTAGTTCAGGAGCAGGAATTCAGAGTGAGGGGTGACGAGAGGACAAAATAGCACCTTGGGCTTCTCAAAAAAACGTGCACTGGGAGGGCTCTGAACTTCCCACAGTGCATGGAATAGAGGTCTGAGCTATTTTATTTGATTATTAAAGGATGGGGTAACCCCAGAAGGCAGGAAGGCTTTGGAGAACACCTGCTCACATGATGAAAACTCTGAGCATAGGTCTCTACTCAGTAAATGCTTAATAAATGGCAATGGCCTGAGAGGCAGTAGGTACAGTGGTTAGCGGGCAGAGCTGAGCCAGGTTGCTTGGATTCATATCTTGGCCGAGTTCCTTCTGGTGAGTGACTTCACCTCTGCCCTCCGGTTTCTCATCTGAAAAAATGGAAATGCTGCTAACATCTACCTCATAAGGTTGCAACGAGGAATCAGTAAGTGAACGCACATAAAGCACTTAGCCCAGTTTAGGAGTCAGGGTTCTCCACAGAAACAGAATCAATAGGAAATACATATATATATTCTTAATCTGTTTTCAGGCTGCATAACAAAAATGCCATAGACTGGGTGGCTTAAATAACAAACTTTTATTTCTCACAGTTTCAGAGGCTGGGAAGTCCAAGATCAAGGTGATGACAGATTCGGTATCTGGCGAGAGCTCTCTTCCCGGTTCACAGGTGCCCGTCTTCTCCCTGTGTCCTCACATGGTGGAAGGAGTGAGGGAGCTCCCTAGGGTCTCTCTCAAAATGTACTAATCCCATTCACAAGGGCACCACCCTTATGACGTACTCACCTCCCAAAGGCCCCACCTCCAATACTATCACACTGGGCATTAGATTTCAACATACGAATTTTGAGGGGACACAAACTTTTAGTCTATAGCCATATGCAGTAAGTCCTCACCTAATGTCATCGACGGGTTATGCAACTTTAAGTGAAACAGCGTATAAAGATACCAATCTTACCGTAGGCTAATCCATAATTGACATGAACAAGAGTTCAATTCCTACGGCATCTTATCAACATTATTGCGAAACGACGTTGAGCAAAATGATGTTAATCAGGAAACTACAGTATATGTATTTAGAAATATTTATTACATACATACAAATATATGTAGAGAGATTTATTATTAAGTACTGGCTGATGTGATTATGAAGACTGAGAAGACATGTGATCTGTCATCTGGAAGTTGGAGACCCAGGTTAGGAGAGTTGCTGGTGTAGTGTTAAGGCTGGGGAGCCAGACCACTGATAGTATAGATTCCAGTTCAGCTCCAAAGGTCTGAGAACCAGGGGCACTAAGGTCAGGAGAAGATTGATGTTTGAACTCAGGCAGAGAACAAATTCAACCTTCCTCTCATTTTTGTTCTATTCAGGTGCTCAACAGATTGGATGATGCCCACCCACTTTGGGAAGGGGTGTCTGCCTTATTCAGTCCACCAATACAAATACTAATCTCTTCCAGAAACACCCTCGCAAATACATCCAGAAATTAAGTTTAAACAGACGTCTGGGCATCTCGTCACCCAGTCAAGTTTGCCCTATAAAATCACACCCAGCAATACACACAGCAGCTGGGATGCAATGAACAATCGATACATACAGGCCATTATTATTACTGTGGACGTAAGAAATGCCCAAATCTGTAGAGATGTCGCGTAAGAGTTTATTTGAGCCAAACCAACGACATATGCTGAGGAGCAAGATCTCAAGTGCTCTGGAGAATGATAAGTTTGCAGTTTCTGGCTGCGTTTGAAATTGAGGGAAAAGAAGAAAGATGATATAAAGGTGGGAGAAAACGAAGCGGGGACTGGATTATCAGATAAGATTATGCGCTCTTTTTGAGGGTGCTCATGCTTTAGAAGGAGGGATCTAAAAGGGGGCGTTTCACAGGTGCGTTAACCTGGACGCACGGAAAACAATGGCCAGGTCTTGCTTAAGGCAAAGATAAGCCTTTTAGTAAAGAAGTTGTATGTCTGGGACATGACTACCCACCATGACCTGCCCAGTTAGGAATTTACGATCAGATCATCCTGTGAGGTAAGTTTCCATCACATTATAGTTTTACGGACAAGGAAACAAAAATTCAAAAATGTTATGTCATTGTCCATAGTCACACAGCTTCCATGATATGCTGGTGAACCAGGTCTCAAAAAAAGAAAAAACAAACAAACAAAAATACCCTGATTTGCCACATTTCCCAGTTCCTGTGGTGTAAATGTTACCACCCCGGCTGATTTCAAGCTATCAGTGGTTTAACCATCAGTTCACCAAAGTCCAGAATATTTAACAATTGGCTCTTGGGAGCAGGTGTGAGCTACTCCAGCTCCGGAGCACAGCTCCACTGTGCCACCACAGTGGTGGGGACAGCGATGGTGGCGGTGCACAAACATCAGCTATTCCTGCAAGTCTGTCAGGTCAGCCGTGCTCAGTGGGCACCCTCCTTACCCCCATTTCACAAACAGAAGATTGAGGTTTGGAGAAGTTCAGTTACCCGAGGTCACAGCACAAGTCAGTTACTTGCTATCTTTCTTCTCTCAGCAAGATTGTACATAAGCCTACATATGGTAATTATCCCCCCACACGCACCACCCCCGTCTTTAGAGGGAATTTCCCAGGCTCCATGAAGATGGAAGCCCTGACCCCTACCAGACTGACTGCTCTACGCCAAAAGCCCTGAGGTGGAAGCTCTTACTGGCTGGAGCCCCACCTGCCCCAATGTTCTTGAGCTCAGATCTGTCCTGTCTTGTACCTGCCACGTGTGGGCTTGGGGAAGCACCGTTTTGGCAGCTGGTGAGCAGAGGTCCCTTATCCTTGAGACTATTAAGAGTTGAAGGTATGTGACTCATTCATTATGCTTGGGAAGACAGCAGCCAAGGGAGGGCCAGAACCAAGCCCAAGAGAGATTTTCGGATTTTCAGGCAGGCTGGCCCAACTCCAGGTGAGGGCTCAAGTGAGTCACACTTCAAACAGTCACCTGAGGCTAGGCACAGATGTCCTTGTAGCAGAATGAGACTGTCGAAAGTTTCATTGCTCTTGGCTCTAGCTGTCCCTTAGAGCTGGGCTTGCTCCTTATCTGTGATGCTTTCAAGAGCCATGTTGCTGATAGAATAAGGGAACACTCCTGTCACCATATCGGGCCCCATGGGAGGGGAGAAACTGCTAAATGACAGGTGGGGGCTTAATAAGCAGCATATGCACTAATGGGGCAAAGTCCTAAGGTTTCTGTAGAAGGAGGCTGCTCCCTCCATTCTGGAGAGCCCAGGGCAGTGAGATACCCTTGAACTCTTCTGAGCCTGGGATGGGAGAAGGGTCCCTGATGATCTTGGTAGGACACAGGAAGAGACAAGGATTGGTAGGACTGCAGGAGGGGGAGTAAGATAAGAGGGAGAGAGTGGGAGGGGCAAAGGCTAAAGGGAAGTCCACAACTTACTGCTGGTTTGGCAATGGAGCTAAGGAGCCAAGGCTGGAGGTCATCCCAGTGGGGCAAGAGTGGGGGCCACTGAAGGTGGAGACTGCAGGGAGGGGCATCCCCCCCCCCACCCCACTCAGGATATTCTGAGACCCTGGCAACCATCCCTGCAGTGCTAGAGAGAGAGAGGCAGCTGGGCTTGGCTGGATGGCGAAGGATGGGGGTTTGTTGGGGGACCAGGCCACAGTTACCTACCAGCTTGTGTGTCCAGGCTGGACCCCTCCCAATGCTGCTCACTTCACAGGGTTACTTACTAAGTCTTCGGTGAGTGAGAGGATACTTAAGCCAGTAGAACCCAGAACACCAGGTTCTAATTCTGTCCACTGAGTGAGCTTGGGTAAGTCTCCCCTATCCTCTCTGGATCTTAATTATCTCACCTGGAAAACAAAATACCTATCTTTTTAGGGGTTCTGTGAGGATTAAATGAGAGGGTGGATGTGAAACTCCCGGCACTGACAATGTCAGGTTCTTTGGCACATAGAAGTTGCTTCACAAATATCAGTTTCTCAGGGCTGGGCCTGGGCAAGAGGTGGGGCAGGCAGCCTCCCCAAACCCTCCTCCTGTGTGTCCCCGCACTTGGAGTCAGCAGGACTCCAGCCAGCCGGCCTGACTCCAGGCTGGGCCCTGAGAGCCCAGTATCTAAGGACAGAACCACCCCTCCCACTCCTGGCTCCCAGGCCCCTCTGTCTGCAAAAGCCTCTGTGGTCCCCAGAAGTCCTCGAGATCCCCTAGAATTGAAGAAGCTGGAGAGGGACATTCCAGCCCGACTTTCTGGGAGGATGGAGGAATAGCACATTCCTCCTGATATAATTGTCCTGAAGCTATTTCCAGAGGCTCTTAGTGACCAGGCCAGAAATGGCCGATGATCTCGATGCCTGGGTACCTTCAGGACAAACGGCAGAGAGGTCCAGCCCTCTCCCTGGCTGCCTTCCCACCTGCCCGGCCCCTGCCCAGAGCAGAACCAGGCCTGGCTGAGGCTCCACAAAGGAACTGTTGACACTGCTTTCCTGGTCCGCTGAGTTCCCCACCCTCCTCTTCCTCCTTGGGGGGTGGGGTTGGGGTCGGGGCTCTAGGTTTCAGCAACTATAACCACCCAACTCCAGGCAAAGCCTTTTACTCTCAACGACTGTACCGGGAGGGCACGTCTGTGGTAAAGCATTTCATAATCTTGGATCTTATCATTAGGAAACAGCAGAGAAATCCAAATTGGAGAACATTCTCCCAAACAGTTTGCCTGCACTCTTCAAAAATGCCAATGTTAGTCTATAGACAGACCACCCTGAACAAGCCCAATATGCTCTGATCTCTGAAGCTAAGCAGGGTCAGGCCCGGTTAGTACTTGGATGGGAGATCACCTAGGAAGACCAGGTGCTGTAGGCGTAAAAAATAAAAATAAAAAATAAGGGATAAAAAATAAAAAATAAGGGAATGTAAATGGACAAGATCGTTGCAATCTGTGATGTCAACCCAGTGTTGCCTCACCTAAAAAAAAAAAAAAAAAAAAAAAAAAGCCAATGTTAGAAAGACTGAGAAACTCCCAGAGCCCCTGAGACTAAAAGCAATGCCTGATCCTGAATTGAGTCCCAGGTTGGAGAAAGAGTTGCCATGAAGAACATCAGAGGGACAATTGGTGAAATTGAAATAAGAACTGTATTTTAGGTAAGAATTCTGTATCGGTGCTAAGTATCCTGTATTTGATAACCGCGATGTGGATATGTAAGAAAATGTCCTTGTTCTCCCAGCATGTAGGGGATACAAGCTAAAGCCATTGGCCGTAAAATACGCTATTATTGTCTGCAGCTTACTCTTAAAATAACAATAATAATCAGTGTGTATATGTGTGCGTGGTTACAAATGTGGCAAAAGTGTTAATAATTAGTGGATTTGGATGAAGACTATATGGGAGTTCGCTGTCTTATAAGTTTTCAATAAGTAGAAATTTTTTGAAAATAAAAAGTAAATCTGTATTTCCAGTATTTAGGGAAGGAAATGATGGAGGGCGGCTTTTCCTGGCAAATATCATGAGAACTCGAAAGGGGAATTTGGTTCATTTATTTGACAAATGTGTACTGGATGTACCCAGTGGACCAGGCCTCAGTGAGGGGCATGGGGCTTCTGAAAGGAGCTGAGATTTGTTCCCTGAATAATCCTCAGGCTCCAGCCGGAGCCCCCAGCATAGTAGATACTCACCGCTGGATTGTTACTGCAGGAGGAACTGGAGAGAAAGAAGGAAAGAAGGTGCTATTATGCCCAGGAATGGGTTACTCAAAAGGATTGCACTTTAGGGCATCTTGGTAAATGTTTGCTGACCCAATAAGAAAAGAGAAGTAGTTGATGCTGACTGACCATAACCAATGGGAGTTCTATTAGACCCAGCATAGAACTTCCTGACTCTCAGCATAATTAAACACTTAGGAAAACAACAAGGAATGCTGGAAAATGTCCACCCAGCCTCGTTTTAAAAATAGGGCCCATCTGTTCTGGAAGGCTTAAAGTGGTGCTGGCCTTGAGGCAGGGGCTTGACTAGGATGACCCCGGGAGGCTCCTCCCAGTGCTAAGATTCTATGATTCTATGACATGGCCAGCAGTCTGGAGTGGCAGTATGAGGGTATTCTCAGTGGAGAACAAGAGGAGAGCTAAATCATCTGCCTCCTAAAGACAGAGTGAGAATGGGAGGGGTCCCTTATGGCATGTGGGGCCCAGCCAGCCAAGAAGGGAAGGGTGGGGCCCTGTGGGGGTCAGCTCTCAGTCACCTCCTATATTTCTGGAGGAAGAGACGGGGTGGTGTTGGACCAGGGAGGGAAGAGGCGAGGGTCTGGACATTCCACGCGCTTCAGATCCGAAGGACAAGGGCAGCTGAGGGGCCGTGGTCTGTGAGAGGGGCCAACAGCTGTTTTCTGGGTGGGACAGGCTCAAATACTGCTCTGTTCTCACTAGGCAGAAGTGGAAAATTAGTATCAAGCTGGCGGCACTGGGGGAGACCAATCGGAGCCTTCCTTCTGGTGCGGGGGGTATTGGGGAACTTGGGGACAATGAGGACAGAGAGTGGTGGACTACCCTGGCCTCGGCTGGGCCCAGGCAGGCCCAGGAGGTGAGATTAAATGGACTGAGCATCTATTCGGCCTGGTCAGGGCTTAGTCCCTGTGAAGTGTCCTTTTGGACCAGGAGGAGTAGGAGGCTCAATACCCACTCCCTTCTTTTGGGGTGGATATGGAGACCCCCTACTGTCAGTGAGAATCAAGGTCAAACATCCCAGAAGGTTCTGATCTCACAAGTTCATCCCCATTAGTTGACTTGCAACAACCCCTACCCCCACCATTCGGGGTTCCGAAAGTCAGAATCAACTAAGTTATGGGGTTAGCAAACACCCCTCTCCATCTGGTTCTCCCTGTTGTACCCCCAAGCAGGCAGGCAGAGCAGGGTGTGGTAAGACTTTTTTCTTAGCAGATTGTGAGGGGGGGCCAAAGTCATCCTGAAAACATAACATTGTCTTTCAGGGGTCAGCTGACACACCCAAGATAGTACCTTTCCCCACCACCAACAAGCTGTATGATCCGAGGCAAGTCATGTCATCTCTCTGAGCCTCAGTTTTCCCAAACTACAATCTTGATTTGTTGGGAGAATTACATGTAAGACACAAGCAGAAAGTGGGCTCAGAGAGTGCACTGAGTACTGCATTGCTTCTAAGATATATTTTTCAGTATCAAGATACATCTTGTAGTTGATGATTAGCTATTTGCTATTACCTTGAAAGGGCTGTCTCAGTGCTTGGAATTTCACCATTAGTGATTCAGTCCTTGGCCTTTGTGGTCTTCTGGAGACCCTGCTTAAAGGGTGAATAGGAATTTCAAAATGTAGGTTAGAGCTAAAGGAAAAGAGAGACTGCCCCATTTTTTCTAGGGAGTGTCCTGGCCTAGGTCATTCTCAGAATCTTACCTTCCTCCCCATTTCTTGCCATTCTCTTTGTGCTTCCTGAAAAATAAGGTGTCTGTTTTCCAGTCTAAAAATCCCTGGGCCTAGGAAGAAGATGGGGAGAGAGAAAAGGATGGTGCTGACTCTCTGGAGGCAGAGGGAACATCTGGAGAGAAATCCTGGAGGGAGGTGGCAGGGAGCCAAGGAAAGCTGATGCAACTGTCTCCTTACCCAGGTAACCAGCCTCCAGGTGAGCTCACAGCAGTTCAGTGCCACGAAGCTTTATCCACACAGCCTGGACAATGTCTAGACGCCAGGTGAGCCATCCCAACACTTACAGCCGCTTGAACCATCCCAAAGTGTCCTTTCCAGCCCAGACATCAGGCTGGTCCCACTGCCCCAATGTGACCAGGGCTAACAACTTTAAACGCCCCCACACTCCAAGCGCCTCGGAGTTTAGCAACTGCAGCAGCCCTTCGGAGCAGTCTGACAGCCCCAGCTCCCCCAACTTTCCAGTGAGGAATATCTGCATGGGCCGGCCATACAACTCCAAGTGCGTAGAGTCAAGCCACCTGGCGAACCAGCCCAAGTTTGCCAAAAAGCCCACTTGGCATAGCAGCCCCCACTGCTTGCTTTGCACAGATCATCCCTCGGGCTCCTCTGGCCCCACCTTCCTGGACCAACTCATCAAAGGCATCAACTACCTTGACAGATCCACCAATGCCTTCTACAACAACTACCCTAAATCACTGAGCCTACCGAGGCTTGCAGCCAACTACCTAGAACGTGCTGCCAACTCCATCCACCTGGACCAACCAGACCACTCCTTCACTCGCAGTTACTCCAACCCCAGGAACAGCATGGCTGCCTCTGACAATGGCAGCACCTGCATGGTGCCACACACCAGGGGAGTCAATGCTACAGATGAGTCCATCAACATGAGTTGCCCACGCCGGCTTCATGGCCGGAATCTCACTCCCATGCTGCCTCATAGGCAAGGGATAAAGTTGCCCGAGCTCCCTTTGTTTGGCAACGGGATCTTTTCTTTAGGTCGTCTGCCCAGGATCTGGGACGCGATCCGCTCGGGCTGGAATACCCCTGAGCCCATCTCCAAACCCAGTCACTGGTGGTGACATCAACACCAACCATGAAGTAGACTCATGTCCATCAGTCTGCAGGTGTGGAAAATAAATTGTCTGTGGCAAAATGCTCCTTCAAAGATTCTGTTGAGGGGAAATGGCCATTTAGGTTGGAGGTTATAAATTCAAGGACCTACAGGCCTGGGCAGTTAAAAATTAATGGGCGAATTGGTGGTAGTAGGGAGAGGCAGACACTGTGTCTGAGTGGAGAGGGAATACCTGGTCTAAACCCAGCTCTCAAATGAGTTGTCACCTTTTCTTGAAAAGCCAGGAATCTGAGTTTTATATGTTAGCAACAGATTCGAAAATATCATAATGCTCTGTGGGCTGAACAAAAATACTTGCTAGCTGGATGTGAAGCCCTCAGGTCTCAGTTTGGAATCTCCGGGTTTCACCTTGTATGGACCACTGGGGACATTCCTAGCCTCCCTTATCTTCGGTTTCCCCATATGAAGAAATAGGCTAGCTGTTAATACCCAATCCCTATCCGCACCCTTCTTCTTCCAGGCTCGTGGTCGATTTTAGCACGGCCACATGCGAGCAGAAAGGTAGCATCATAATGATGATAGTAAACTAATAAAGAGCACTTATATGTGGCAGGCACTGTTCTAAGTGCTTTACACATTTATTCTTGTAAAGATGTGGTTTTGATGACCAAGACCTAAGGTGGATGTAGAGAAAACTTTAAGACGACTAGTGTGAGATGCATTGGAACAGGCAACTGGGGATAGCAACAGATGGAAGAATGGCCCTTCCTGGAAAATCTCTGAAAAGAATGGTTTTGTCCAAGCCAGGCGACGGCTGGAGGATCAGAATGAGGTGGTCCTGCACTTCTTTCCGGGAATGTTTGGGGAAATGTTGCTGGGCCACTGGGGGCTCCAAACCTTCAGACTCAACTGATTTGGGTGCTGAGAAATTGGGCCCCACAAGGTACCCAGGTATCTACTATCCCACTGATGACTCTGGAGACCAGGATTTCAGCCTAGTTCTGCTACTCTCCTGCCTTGAGAGCTCAGGCGTATCGTTTCCCCTCCCTAGTCCTATTTCCGCTTCTCTAACATAAGTGGGGTAGCTTTGATGATCTCCTGAATCCTGAGTCATCTTCCTGGGCTACCCAGAGGCCATTTCAGGCCTCAGGGCCTATTTCTGTGCAGCTCTGGACTTCAGGCCCAGTCCTTTCTGGCTGGAGCTTTTCTGTCTTGAAAATATGGGAGCCAATAGCAGCTCAGAATGTGGAATGTGACTGACCTTGAAATAATGCAGAACCTGGAGGTCTATAAGATTCCACGGCTCTTGGAGGAGGTGGCTTGCTGTGGCCTAGCAGAGACCTGAATATCTCTATCATGAGATCACTGCAATGGTCCTAGGGTAGGAGGAAAGAAAGGGGTACTGACCTCCCAGCCCATTGAATTCACCTTCATTTCTATTCCATCTCTTGGAGCCCAAAGCTCGGCAGGCACTCTCTCCTTTCTCTGTCTCTGGTATCCCTTCCCTCCCCAGGGAGAAGACTTTGGCCTTTGTCTGAGGGGTCCTCAGCCCCCCAGTGACCCATTCCCCCGTGAGAGGTCCTTCAAAAGTGTCCTGATTCCCAAATCCTCTATTTGGCCACTCGAAGCCATCCTTTTCTTGCTCTAAGTCCATCTTTGCATAGGAGTCATCTAATTTCCTAATCAGAGAATAAGACCCTTGCCTAGGACACTGCTCTTGAGGTCTCCAGTATCTAGACCAGTTCTGGCTCACAATAGGAGCTCAATTATTGTATTGATATTGATTATAGGGCCCAATGATATTGATTAGGTGCTCACTAATGACAACTACTATTAAGAATATTTACAGTACCTTGCATGCAATGGATTTTCAATAAACAATAATAATGATAACAGCCAGCATTTATTATACTCCTAAGTATACCCAAGGCATTAAGTGTTTTGTATGTATTAACTCATTTAATCCTCATGCCAGTCCTTTAAGGAAGGCGCTATGGTCCCTATTGTACAGATAAGGAAACTGAGCCACGGAGACATCAGGTTTGAATATAATAAAGATAGTTACAGTGTATAGAACATAACAGCTCTTCAAGAAATTGTTGGCATTGTCATTATAGAGTACTATAGGCACAGTAGGTGCCCAATAATAATAATAATCTTCACGAATATAACATCCTGGAAGTAAAAGGTGTTCCACAAATGTACACCGTGCATGCCCAAGAAATGATAGATGTCATTTCAGAGCCCAGTACACCATAGGTACTCAAATGAAGTTTGACCATTGTTTGGGGATTATATTGTTCCCTAAAGGGACAGGATCTCTGTACTTGGCCCAACCGCTACTAGGATAAATACTCACTGCTCACGAATCCCTTTCGCCAGTCACTCAGCCCAAGTCCAGAGAAAGAGAGGACCCTCTGCTTTGTGTGGTCGGTCATGTGAAGGCCATAGGAAGTCCCCTTATTCACTATTCAAGCCATGCATCTGCAGGGCCCATGTAAACAGGAAGCAGTGTACTGGCTGCAGAGCAAGCCCATGGCCTGCTGTGCTGTTCATCTTGTGAAAAGTGGCTCAGGTATCTTCAAAGCTGAGAGCGGCTGGGAAAGTCCTTCACGCCTGCAGAAGTATGTCAGCGTTTATTGAGCACCCTCACTGTGTTCCAGATATGCTGACAAGGCCTGAAACGTCGGCGCTCAGCCCTCTGCTCCCTGTGAGCCTAAGTTTTAGTAGCCCATTTTGCAGAGGGGGAAACTGAGGCTTGGAAAAAGTGATACACCCAAGCCCCTTCAGCGGGTAAATAGCAGAGCTGGGATTCCGACCCAGGCCTCTGACCCTCAGCCAATGCCTTTTCTACCTAAAGTGTAAATCTTAGCCCTCAAAATATACAATAAATTAGACAAAGCAAAGATGGTATTGAATCCCGGGGGGTTGGGCTGCCCCCCAATACCAGTCTTTTGACCAGAGCAGTGTTAACCCAAACAGGCCCTTTATAGGAAATAGCAAACGAAGGGAGAAAATTTCGCAAAGGTCACCTAGGGTGTCAGTTACCCAATCCACTGGTCCCGCATCATTTGGAAACGTTGGGTATAGGTGTATGATATTAGAATTATTTTTGTATATTTAAAAAAAATTGTGATGTGGCCCTTTTCAAACAGATAATTTGATATTATTATTCTATGATCCTAAAAAATAAATGCGGTTTTTCATATGACCAACGTGTGTGCTTGACAGACACATTCATCTTATTCCTGACCCTAACTCTACCCCTAACCTTTCCTTATCCTGAACCTAACCCTCTAAGCCTTAGCCCACTCCACCCCTTACCCCATTCCTGAGTCTCACTTTATCCCATACTGTTTTTTTTCTGTCTACACATGACTTGTCCTGCTCGCTCTATATAAGAAACACAAAACTAGGAAGTGGGGGCACTTCCCCCCAATTACATCTACACTGCCTTCTTCTAAGTTGAAATCTCAGGAAACAGAAAGAGCCTCAGACATGTGCTGTGCCTGAGTTGGTACTATCGTTTTTGGAAAACTCTCTTCACAGCCTCCTGGACCCCTCCCAATAGGGCAGGAATTTTTCGCGAACAATTGAACAAAGCCGTGAACTCGGAGGGAGAAGGCACAGGACATTCCAAAAGGATTTCTCTCAAGCTCCAAAAGACAACATGTAGGAACACAGTAGAAGGTTCATAGCCTAGCAAATAAAAGCATGAAAGGGATGGAAAATCTGCCCAGTAGGAAGGGCAGTGCAGGCTAAAGGAAGGAACAAGGGGCCGGGGGTCAGGAGGCTTGGGTGGGAGGCCTGCCTCTGCCACTCGTGACCCTACTGAGGCCACTCCACTCTCTGGCCTCAGATCTGTGGTCCTTAAAAAACAAGGTTGCTCCAAAAGTAAACACATGGATGCATGCATATCTGATCATAGCAATGCTTTATTAATCACGATGACCTGAAAATAGCCCAAATATCCAACAATAAGATAGAGTTAAAGAACAATGGTGTGTTGATAAGACCAATACCAAATAATTATTAGAAATATGTGCAAAGTCAATATGAGTGCTATTCAAAGTAGCTGGCCCGCAAATTACTAATGGTTACCATCTGTGATAAAGAGCTTCTATCAAAATGTAAAGCTATGTTGGTTCCAAAACGGCCAAGTTTTGCAGGAAAAAAAAGTGTCAGTTAAGCTAAACAGAGTGCTTACTGATACAGTCAGTTTCCACTCTGAGCAAGCTTCTTATCTCATCCCAGACTGTTAATAAACAGTTTAATGATTGGCACTGATCCGCAGAGCCATTTTTAAGTAGCTCTGGTCCTTACTGACATGTAGAACTATATTTATAAAAAGAATGTTAAGTGAGAAACACAAGACATGAAATCATATGCATAAACCGATCCTATGAGGTAAAATGCACGTGAGTACAGTGACAAAGGAACAGAAATGAACACTTACAGAGCTCCAACTACAGGTCCTGCACAGAAGTCTCCTACAGCTGAAGCAGGGGCGTGTGGGCAGGAATGTGAAGGAGTACGTGAACACCATAAGAATTCCAGTCTGGCTAGAGGGGAGCAGTGGGGATTGGGGAGCATGAGTGACAAATTCAAATTATAGAAACCATTTACGGTCAGCTCAGGAGCTAGGTTCTGGGGCAGGATTTGCAAAGTGTGTAAGGAGAACACCAGACTTATGAGATGTTAAAAGGTTTTTCCATATCTTGAATATGTTGAGGGATGTTGGGTTAAACAGAGCTAGCTGTACAGGTGACTGTAACTGGGGATCTGCGTAGAAACTCTCCTGTGTAGGTGTCTTTTGAGATGGCCATAGTGTGGGAAAGAGTGCAAAATTCCTAACTTTGACCAAGGAACCCCTTTTTCGAGGAACATCTCAGGGGGCAGATGATCCATCATGCAGCGTGGGAACCCTGCCCTGGGCCTGGGACCAAGGCAGGAGCTCAGTAAGAAAGCAATTGATAATGATGGGCGGGGAGGGGATATCAAGATGGGGCAGAGGACCGAATCCAAGGCCATTTTTGGAAAAGTCACCTTTCTGCCTGGGCAGAGCTGAGAACAACCCAGGGGAAGGAAGAATTAGAAATGTCTGAGAATGTAGGTTCCAGAGTCAGACAGACACAGACGTGAATCCTGGCTCTACCATGTACTGACTGACTATGTGACCTTGGAGGACCACTTCATCCCCTAGGCCTCACTTTCCTTGCCTGGAAAAGGGTAGTAATAAAATACACTCACTTGTCTACAATCCCAGGATTGCAGCGATCAAATGAGATCCAATGTTGATCAAATGGCGAGGGGAGTTTATCTTTGCTCCAAGCACAAACCAGAAAGAAGACATTAATGCTTTATGACAGGCCTGAATCAACTCGTTCTTTCATTCAAGTGAAATTATTCGAGTGCCAGCTCCATGCCAGGCACTGTGTTCTTCACAGTGTAATTGGGAACAAGACGGAAACCAGATAGCCACGCTCCCTCCCTGCCTTCATTATGCCTCATAATATTAAATGATCTTCCAAATTATTTCAATTGTCAAAAATGGTAAGAGAGAGAAGCATGAGGGATGCAGGTTATGGGAAAGTATAGCAGGGGACGTGACCTAGCCCGGGAGGTCAGGGAAGCCTTCTATGTGACATGATGTTTGAGCTGAATCCTAAAGGAGAGTAGGGTAAATTGGGGTGAGTATGGGGTGAAAAAAAGCACCCAAGCATGCTGGGGGAAGGACATGGCTAGAAAAATAGGCAGGACTATATCTTGCCAGGCCCTGTGCGGTCCTCTCCTTCTCCAAAGGACCTTTTACTGCCTGCTTGGAACTGCATCCTCCCTCTTCCTTCTCCTCCTCCTCCCCACACCATTATGTTTTCTTTCCTCCATCCCCACTCTCTCTTAATACCCACTTCCTGTTCTCACCCAAGGACAGAACCTTAGTATCTATTTTCCTGTACAGGCATTGGAACCCTTGTGCAAAATAGGTGTTCACTTTCATTATTGAATAAACGCAGGGCCACACCTACCCCATGCAGTGCCTTTGCTTTATTAGCAAAAGGTACCCCCAACACCCCGGGCAGATACAGACCCACAACAGGGCCCATTCGGCTGCATATCCTTATCCAGCGAACAACGTGCCCAACCATCCACTGCAGCCATGAATACACAAACGAATAAATTAATGAAGAAATGTGAAAATGAATGAGAAGCTCTGAGGCAGAGAAAAGATTTGGATCAGAGTGGAACCCAGGAGAAGTTGAGTCCTGTCCATTTTGGAGCAGCAGGCAGGTGACTCACAAACTACTGGTTAACCACCGGAGGGCCCCCAACTTGTTTCTCAGAAGTCAGAGTGTTTGGCTACTCTTGCCTATTCAAACTCTTGTAGTCTTTCCTTATCTAAGGAACCTTGTGTGAAACTTGAGTTGTTTCTTTCCCAGAGAGTATGAAGAGCACCCTGAGCTAAGATTATAGGCGATTATGGGCACCTCCCAGGCTCAGCAAAGCCGAGAAGGCCCTGCCTCTGCTCTTCTAAGGCATATGAGGAGATAGCCAGGCCCTAGACAAAGCAACCTGAGAACATTACTAAAGATACCAAGGACTGCGAAATAAAGCAGAGCTGGCCAAATCCCTCAGTGGGGAGAGGATGCAGAATAAATAGTGGATGACCAGTTCTCAGGGTGAATGGGGTTGCTCTGCAACACTTTCTACACATTTCCTGCCCTCCACGTCGGCCCAGCTCCTTCCAGTCTCCAGTCAGCTTTGCCATCTCTTTCCTCAAGCTCTTTTTGGAAGCAAGACTTACGGCTTGGGTTTGGTCTTGACTAAACATCTACAAAGGGTTACTTGTTCCCCTTTTCCTTTTGCTCATGAGCAAATCATCCAAGAAGCCAAAGTTCTGGAACTTAAAGGGCCTGAGGTAGGGAACAGACACTGAGGCAGCTCACAAAATGTGATTTGTCACGGATGCTGACCCTCCACGGACAGGCAAGGCCTTGGAAAAATCTTGCCACCACAACTGGCCACCTGCCAACTCTGAAGTCAGCGGAGTTTTGTAGCCTTCCTCATCAGATGGGGAGTTCTCAAGTGCAAGGCTGTACTCCCCCATCGGACTGGAGAACCTTGGAGTGGGGGTTGCATCTGGCCTTCAGACTTGGGGCAACACATTGGGTGCAGAGGCTGCTCCTCTGTCAGATTGGATCCCCCTGAGCAGTGGTCACCAACCTTTTTGGCACCAGAGACCCATGCTCCTATGATAATCTAATGCCTGATGTTCTGAGGTGGAGCTGAGGTGGTGATGCTAGTGCTCAGAGAGGCTGCAAATACAGATGAAGCTTTGCTCACCGGCCCACTGCTCATCTCCTGCTGTGCAGCCCAGTTCCTAACAGGCCATGGACCAGTACCGGTCTGCGGCCCGGAAGTTGAGGACCCCTGCCCTTAAGGACAGAGTTGTGCCTCCCTCTTCAGATTGGGAGCTCACACAGAAACAGTAATAAGAGAAAAGCTACCACTTATTTAGCGATTAATCTGTGCTTGAAATTGTTCTTTTAAAAATATGTATTAATTCATTTTAATCCTCACAACAACACTATAAAGGAGGTCTTAACATTATTTTCCTTTTCTAGATGATAAGACTGAGACACATGGAGAGGTTGACTAGTTTGTTCAATACTGCACAGTGTGGTCTCCATCAGAATGAAAACAACATGAGGACAGAAATGATATCCTCCCCCTTTCCTCCATCAGATTAGGGGTTCACCGAGGGCCAAATCTGGCATCTCTTCTCTGTCCATCCCTATCTCCCTGTCTGGAGTAGAAACAGACCTTATTCGACGCTGTACCTGGCATCTGGGTTGGGGTCAGTGAGCTGGCTGAACCCCTGTGGATGTAGTTTCTGTCCCTTAGAGCTCTGAGCTGGTCACCAGAAATATGCCCCAGAGGGTGGAGAGCCCCATCTTTTGGAGATAGACATCTCTATAGGATGGGGGTCGGAATGCTGGCATTTTCTCTATCTCCCAGGTGCCAGGACAGGAGGCCCCAGAATGCAGGGGAGACTGCAGGCCACTATCACAGGGAACACACCTTCCGGAGCCAGGCCTGGTGCCACCCAACTAGCTAGGCATTTCCTTCTGTCCACAGCTCACCTCACTCCTGGCTGCAAACCCAGCAATGAGTCTCTGGAACCTAGCAACTGTCGAGGAAACAATGGAAACTTCAGTTTTTATTCTCCTCCCTCTATCATTACTCAAAAGGTTTTCCTCTAAGAAACACACTTTTTCTCTCCACCCATCTGCCCTGGAAATTTTCAACAGAAAGGAGCCCTAAGTGTAGGCGGTAGAGAGGCCTTGTGGTGTGGCCATGTGCTGTCTGTGGGTCTGTGTCAGACATGGATCATCCATGACTGTGATTTACCATCCAAGCTTCTGTGATTGGGGCTTTGGCAGGGTCTGTGTGTGTTTGGGCCTGGGTGGGTGAGTTGGTGTGTCTCTGGCACTGGGGCTGTGATCTATGTGAATCAAAGTTGGTCTTTGAGTGATTTATGTAGAACATGGTGTGTATTGGGAACAATTCAGTTCAGTATTGAATGCCCACTGTAAATAGGCCACTGTGGTTAGTGTGTGAGAAAATGTAAAAAATACAGGCTGATAAACACGTGAGAAAATTATGTTGGCCTGTGTGTGAATTGTGAGCGCCGGTGAGGAATTTGTGTGTGAAAATATGCCCTTATGCTTCGTGTCTTGGGATTTATATATGTGACTGTGTAAAAACGTGAATATAAATGTGAGCAGCTGAGTGTGTATCTAAGTTGTGTCACCGGCAGAGGTGAAAATTTTGAAGAGATAAAATGTTCTTTTGAGTCTGTAAAGACTATTAATGTATGAAAGTTGGATGTAAGAGTGTGAACGTGTTCTGAGTGTTCACAAGTAGTGGATGAGGATGTTCGTGCGTGAAAGTTTTGAGTGTGAAAATGTCCCATGAGCCGAAGTTGGCGCAAGTGTGTGTGCATGTGCTCAAGTGCGCCTGCTCACGTGCATGTGTGAGCGGATGGAATTCTGGGTCCTCGAGAGTTGCCCGTGGGAGGAGTCACGTTTGTGGAGGGTGACAGGGTGTGAAACGATTTTAGGGGTCTGAGAATCAGTGGTCGCCTGCGGGGGCACTGTGCATGTGGAGGGAGGACGAGTCCCAGCACGCAGAGCCCCGGCCCCCGTCCCATCCCAGACTCCAGGCCAGGTTTGGCGGGGAGCCGGGCTGGGTCGCTGCCCGGGCGGAGGGGGCTGGGGGCCCAGACAAAGGCCCAGTTGGCTGCGAGGTCCGCTCCGGCAAGCGGCGCCCATGGCCTGGAGCCCCGGGCAGGGCGGGCCGGGGGCGGGGCCTGGCACCAGGGGCGGGGCGGGCGCGGGGCGGGGCGGGCGGTGGGAGGGGTGGGGGTGGGGGTAGCGGGAGCTGGCCTCGCTGTCCCGACTCCGCAGGCTGGCGAGCGGGCGGCTGCGGGCGGGCGCCGAGCAAGTGAGCGAAGCGGGCCGGGCCATGGAGCGGCTGGCGGCGGGCGCGCTGCTGCTGGCTCTGCTGCTGCACGGGCGGCTGCTCGCTGTGAGTGTGCGGAGTGGAGGGGCGGGAGGCGCCCTGGGCCGCGGTCTCCGCGCCCGCCAACTTGGCTGCGGCGCCGAGGCTGCGCGATTGGGACTCTGGTTTGGAACCGCGGCTCTCGCCAGGGACCCCCGGACTGCACGGGCCGGCACCACCCTCCGGGGTAGGGCTGTTTGGAGGGGTGCCCAGGGAACCCTGCATGGAGCCGGGGGCGGGGCCGGCCCGCGTGGGAGCCCGTGGGTCTCCCGGCCACGTTGCCGAGTCTCGGAGTCACACTAGGCATGACTCGGCCTGCCATTCCTGGGGACCAGGCAGAGAAACTTCGAGCTGGGTGAGGACTTGGCAGGGCGAGGGAGGGCACCTCTTTCTGTGCCAACTTGGGAAAGGGACACACAGTGGTGATGGAGACCCTATCAGTCCTCACTGGAACTTCACCACGCCATGTGTCCCCTTGGGGATCTAGTAACCAGGCAGGCACAAGAGCCGTTCATAACACAACTGAGGCTTGCGCGGAACACCCCTAGACCCTGGAGTTCCGACATCCCAGAACTTGAATTAAAATCCCTGCTCTTCACTGAGTAGCTAGCTGTGTGACCTGGGGCAAGCTAGTTAAACTCTCTGAGACCAGCCTACATACCTAAAGAAAAGTCAAAATGCATTGCCCAAGGGTGGTTGGTAGTACTGGATGGAATGCACAGGAAAGTTAGTGCCTGGTGCTGGGCCTGCTATGTGGTGGACAGGGGTGAATCTGTTTCCCCAGCTTTCCTCTTGCCAGATCCTCAAGGTGCAGGGGAGGCGGGCACCTACAGCCCACTGCCCTGGTCTGAGCTGGGATGGGCCCTCACAGAGGAAAAGAAAATAGCTGGCCAGGAGAGGCTCCGAGGACCTGAGTGAACTCCAGGAGGGTGGGGCTGGGTGGCTGGGTCAGTGGGCAGGGAGCTGGTGGCAGATGTGGGTGGGGAACCACAGAACCACCCCCACCCTCTTTGAGGTGGTCTGAGGCTGTCCCTGTCCCTGCCTCCCTGTTCTCAGAGCCAAGAGAGGGACTTTTCTAAGCTGGCCAGTATTTACCCAGTGACCGACTCCCTGTCCTTGCCTTATGGGCCCTCTCTTACCTCTGCCCTCCTGAGTCACTCATTTACCCCCACCCTAGACCTGACCCCTCACCTCTCTTGCCCCACCCACCTCTCCTACCCACCTCCTCACATGGGCAGCTTCCTTAATCCTCTGTCTCAGCCTCTCACCCCAACACATCCAGCAGGGCCTACCCAGTTGCTCCCCAGTCTTGATTTGAACTTGTAGCTCCCAACACTGATCTTCACTTCTCCAAAAAGTAGGCACCAACAGCACATGCGCTGTCTTCCTTTTCTGATGAGGGGCCCCTGGATGCCTGGGTTCCACTGCGGCAGGAGTGGGGAGTGGGTGAAGCTGTTTACTCTGTGCAGGAGGAATTTCTGCAGAAAGTCCCAGATTGCAGCCAGTCATCTCATTTGCTTGTTCATTCAACACATCTCTTGGAGCAGCATTCCACAACAGTCATCCGGAGTTCAGGGTTCATTCATTCTCACTGGGCAGGTATTTGTGCACCTGACATGGTGCTAAGGGCTGAGGTTTATGGCTGAGCAAGATCAGGTCCTATCTGTGCTTTTCTAGAACTGAGATCAGTAAATACGCAGCTCTGATCCTATAAGATTATAGAGTTTCCTCAGCAAACACATTGAGGTCTTCACTGTCTCATCCCAGCCTGATAGTGGAGGGCTGGAAAGAACTTGGCTTCTGGAGCTCACACACCCAAGTTTGAACCTCAGCTCTGCCATTTGCCAGCTGTATGATCTGGGGCAATTTTCTCTCTCTGAGTCTCAGTTTTTAAATCTGTAAAATGGAGATAAGGAGTTAGTTATAAGTTTTGAATGACATCAGGTTTCTAGCCAGTGCTCCAGCAAGCCTTGGACTCCTTGCCCACTGCCTTTTTTCTTCTGCCTTTCAGTTCACATCCATAAGCCAGTACGATACAAGAAGAGGGTAAGATGATCTTTAGGGAGCTCAAGACCTCATTGAGGGCTGGAGACAGAAGAAACAGTGGTCTGTGATTAAGTGGCGGAGTAATTTCAGTTTAGAGGGGGTGGTGAAGCTTGTTGGGGGAGGGGGCCAGGCCTGAGTGACTCAGGGCCTGCCTTGGCTTGCTGACCCCATTTCTTCCTCCTGGGGTCTTAGCTCTTCCTTTCTCGGGGCCAGCTGTGCCAGGAGATAGGAGTCTTGAGGCCACAGTGATTACAGTGTTTCCAGAGCTGAGGAGGGAAGTCACTGAGATACCTGTTCCCTGCCTCAGCTGGGTTTCCTCACCAGGGAGGCTGTGGGCTGACAGGAAATGGAGGAGCCTCCCTTTCCCTCAGGGGCAGCATTACCTCAGTCTTCCTCTTGATATAACTGGCCTCCCTGCCCACCCCCTACTGACTCCCTTGCTCCAGACCTGCTGCTGGGAGAGGATTATGAGTGTGCCCTAGGGATTTCAGGCAGCAGATTTGTCCATAGAGGGAGGTGGAGGCTGGAAGGAGCAGAGATGGACCCCTTCCCCCCATGCCCTAAGCGAGCTCCCTATGTGTAGGGAATCATGGCCCCTACTAGGCTTGGCCTGGGCCTGTTCTCAGGCTGAGCACAGGCAAGTCGGGATCTGTGAGTCTGAGGCCCTGCCTGGGAGACGAGTGGAAGGAAAGTGGCAGAAGATGAGTGGGTTCAGGGCTTGGAGTGGTGGGGAGGGAGGTCTTGGGGTGCCAGGTCAGAGGATGACAAAACAATACGGATAGTTCACATTTATCAAGTGCCTGCCGAGTTTATCAACGGATCACCGCATGTTCCCCTGCTCAGAACCTCTCTGCACCCGCCGCGTTCCCAGTTAGACCAGAGCCCCTGACAGTACAGCCCACAATGCCCTATGAGATCTGGCGTCCCCCACTCCCTCGAATCTCTCCTCCTTCCCTCTTCCCCCTCACTCCTTCAGTCCAGCTACACCAGTCTTCGTTTCTCAGACTTGCCAAACACACTGGCACCTTAGGGCCTTTGCATCCGCTCTTCCTTCTGCCTAGAAAGCTTGTCCCGCAAATATCCGTGTGACCTTCTGCCTCACTTCCTTCAGGTCCCCAACTATTCTACCCAACATTCGCCATCCCCTTACACCGCTTTATTTTTGGGGTCACCATCTGACATCTATTCGTATACTTGTTTCTCTCTTTTCTACCTCGATTTAAGCTCCACAAGAGTAGGGCCTTCCATGTTTTTGTTCACGGCTGCTGTATCTTTAGCACCTGCAGGTAGTAAGTGCTCAGTTAATATAGCTATTGAATGTATATAGCTCCTAGTTAGTCCCTTTTCTCTAGGCAGAGGAAATTGAGGCACAGAGAGATTTACTTGCCCAGGGACTCACGCATATACCCAGTGGTACCACGAGCCAGGCTTTGGAGGCTCTCCTCACTGCTTTACTGCTTTCCCACTTGCTAGTAACAGCAGGTGTACATGTTGATAAAACTTGTCACTCGGGTTGATAAAACTTGTCACTCGGATTGATAAAAGGGAGAACTCAGGCCCTAAGTAGTGCAGGGGCTGTCTTTGGGATAAGAGGTACAGAGGTTGGGGTGCCTCAGGATGCATGGTGCCTCCTAGGGACACTCGCCTAGGTTGGAGCTTTGAATGACTAACCTAGGAGGGTCATTTGTGGGATTACCTGTCCATTTGTAGGTTTGTTAATTAATGAATCTCCTCATTAAATGTTCCCCGACACCCCAAAGACAGTTGACTTAATCGAGGGGTCTTAAGGG
This sequence comes from Rousettus aegyptiacus, assembly GCF_014176215.1. Classification (NCBI taxonomy): domain Eukaryota; kingdom Metazoa; phylum Chordata; class Mammalia; order Chiroptera; family Pteropodidae; genus Rousettus; species Rousettus aegyptiacus. Next base: position 13,130,844 of record NW_023416284.1, on the reverse strand, counting down.
CCGCGTAGGCCAGGCCGGGCCTTCCCCTCTCGCGGGACGTGAGGGGGGGACCGGCTTGCCGCCCTGCATGGAGCCCTCACTAGGCTCCCCTGGCTGTTCCCCGGGGGCTCAAGGTTTAGGGTGAATCTGCAGAGGCTTCAGGGCTGCCTGGTCTGTCCGTGGGTGAGAGTCTCAGAAGGGAGGGTGGGAGAAGCTGCCCGAGATGTGGAAAGATCTGGAATGATGATTCAGAGGCCACTCCGAGGCCAGATGTGTGGGTTCTGGACCCTCAGACCATTTGGAGCATGCGGGAAAGGCTCTCAGCCCTGGCCAGTTGCCCCCACTCTCCAGCCCATCCCAGCTGCGAGGATCAGGCTGAGAGAGGAGGGAGCAAACATGACCCCATCCCCCACCAGCAGCTTCCCAAAGACCTGGTGAGCCCATCGTACCCTCCTCCCAAGGCCCACTCTGGCCTTTCCCCCATCTCGCTTCTGCCAGGACGGGGGAGGTTGGGCTAAGGGTCCTGGCCCTGCTGGATGGAATATTGCCCCAACCCAGGCCTTGGCCTCTGTGGCCCCGCTGCCCCCTCCTGCTGGGGCCTACTGGCTGCTCCAGCGCCCAGAGCTGCCTGACTGAAACCCAGAAGAATGTGTGGAACTCACTTCGCGGGGAGCCGCCAGCCTCACTGCCCAGCCTAGTGGCGTCGTCCATGTCAATAGCGGCCTTGAGAGGGGAGTGGCTCGTGGCTGCTGGGGGCGGTTGGGCCAGGGGCACCATCATGAAAGCCCTGGGAACAAGGAGGCTCTTTGAGGCCAGGGAATGTGGGGACTTCGAGTCTCAGCCACCCCCAGAACCCACCCTTCCTCCTTTTCCTGATGCCCACCCCTGCCAAGGTTGCAGGGCCCTCAGAGCATCCCCAGAGGCATTTGTGGCATCCCTGAGATTTCCTTAAGACCAGCCCCCAGCTACCTACCAGAGCCCTATCCCCGAGGCACCAGGAGGGCACCCGTTTCTCTGTTGCTCTGGGTTTTAGAGGGGCAGCTGGAGCACAGAGGCTTATAGTTTGCTGAATGACTGAACGGACCCATGATGTATATGACTAAATGTTCTGTAAACTGAAGTCCTCTATAGGTGTGTGTTAGACTTAAAATTTACTAGATATTTACTGAGCACCTTCTAACTATCTGACTTTGTTCTAAGTGCTGAAGTTACGGCAAAGAACAAAAAAAGTCAAATTCCCTCCCTTCGTGTAACTTGCATTAGAGCTAGTGCAGGAAGACAGACAGTAAATATAATATGTCGGTGAGTGTTAAGTGCCAGAAAAAATAAAGCAGAAGAGAGGATAGAGAGGGAAGAGGTGGGGTGGTCAGGAAAAGCCTCTGATAAGATGACATTTGCATAGAAGGCATCTGAATGAAGTGAGGATGTGAGCCCTGCAGATATTTAGGGAAAGGGCCCTCTGAGGCCCAGAGGTGTGCTTGGCATATTTGCCGAAAGCAAGGGGGTCCATGTGGCCAGAGCAGCATGAGTGAGGGGGAGCATAGTCACTGGGGTCAGAGGGTTGGCAAGGGAAGATCCACAGAGCCTTGGCTGAGGGAAGAACTTCATATTTGCTCCTGAGTGAGAGAGTTCACTTGAGTTGCTGTGTAGAGAGAATGTGGAGGGTCAAGGGCAAAAGCAGGCAGGCTGTGACTCAGGCTGGAGACAATGGGAGTTCGTACCAGGGCAATGGAGGTGGGAAGAAGGAGTTGAATCCTGAATGTGTTTCGAAGGTAGGACCAGAAAGAGAGAGATTGGGTGTGGGTGGGACAGAAAGAGAGGAGTTAGGGATGTCTGCACAATCTTTGGCTTAAGCGTCCAGAAGGATGGAGCTGCCGCTAACCAAGATGGAGAAACTTCAGGAGGTGCAGGCTTGGGAGAAAGATGGAAAATGACAGGTGATGGAGGGGACTCACAGCTAGGGCAGGTAGCTTCCTCCCTGCCTCCCACCTTCAGTGAGGGGGTCTTGCTGAGTGTACACCTGAGTTGCTGCAGACACTAATCCCTTAGAACCCCACAGCCTCAGCTCATGGTATATAGATCTTTGTGTTTAATTAGAATTTACTATCTTCCACCCATCTAGAATGGAAACTCCATGAGGGTGGGACTCCATTTTTTTCATTGCAGTTTTCCCAGTGCTAGGTGATAGTAGATGAACATTTATTGACTGAATAAATTAATGACCTTGAGGAAGCCAGCAGGCCAAAAAGGCCCAGGCTGCTTGCTGAGGATTGGGAAGGGACTGCTTCTGGCTCCTAGAGAGCCCAGGAGAGCTGTCCTTCCAAGCCACTGCTATCTGCTGAGACCTGGAACACCTGGAACAAGCTGGCGTGCCCACCCTGCCGTCCTCTTGTCTGTGCCCTCAGTGGACTGTGAGCCCCTTTCCCTGGGCACTGTGGTTGAGGGAAAGATGTGGGCTCAGAGGGCCCTGACTTGAAGTCTTGGCTCAGCCCCAGCTGGCTGTGTGACTGACCTTGTGCAATTTGCTTTCTCTGTCTGAGACTCAGGTCAGAAATAGGGATCTTGATGCCCCTTTCCCAGGCGGAGATGAGAGCAGGTGGCTGCACCTCTCTTGGTGTCTGGAATGTGATAGGTGTTTGACAATTGGTAGCTTCTCTATTAGTCTTATTCCTTCACAGGGCAAGGATGGAGTGGTATTTGACTCAGGGTTTCCATTGCTCAGCATGGCACAGCTTCTGATCGAAACTGCTGCCCAGGCCCTGCTCTGGGCTTATTGAATGAATGATGGAGGAAAGAATTCATTCCCGCTCCCTCTGCTTCTCTTCCGCAGTCTGAGAGCCCCGGATGTGACTACATCTGATCTGTCACTGCCTCCTTCCCCCACTGAGGCCACAGCTGCAGGACAGAGTCCACCCTTCCACCCTGATTGCTCCTTCCTGGAGGGGGAGAGGGAGGGAGTACACTCAGGGTGTGGCCTGGGAAAGTCTGGGGCCTGTGGATCCGTAGTCCCCTTCCCAGATGTGTGCAGTTGGTAGGTTCTGAGCAACAAGAGGTGTGGCCAAGTGGCTCCCATGGGTGCAGAAAGGATGTTCATGCATCTTAAGGGGAGCGGCAGAGGGAGACTTCCTGGGACTTCATCCCAGCCCCATCCTCCATTAGGCCTACCCTGGAGGAGGCAGGACATTGCCCAGGGAGCCCTGGGAAAACCTGTAGCAGGTCTTCATTGCCAGGGTTGGCAAGGTCACACAGCTCTAAATCTGGCCCCCGTGGGCTCTCAGAGAAACAACGTGAGTAAAGAGAAAGAGACATGCGAGTGGGTGGTGACCTCTCTTCCCCCATACTATGCCTTGGGCTTGGGTTGCTAGATGGGTCAAGTCCAGGTGTTTCATTTTTTAACATTTGGCATCTTTTCCCACCTTTTCCCCAGTGCCAGGTTGTGGAGATGGGGAGGCAGCCTGGGGCTGAGCAGAGGAAGGACTTCAGAGGCGGCCTCGGGTGACCCCACAGATGCTTCTTCTGGGGTGGGGCTGGGAATTCCCAGCTGCTTCTGGCCCCTTCCCAGCCCACCTCCTGCTCCCTGCCCCCACTTCTTCCTTTCCCGCTTCTCCATACTCACCCCCAAGGAGTCAGCTCTGCTCGCCCCCTCCACCTCCTGGTCCTGGTCTCTCCTCCTCACCCCAGCTGACTCATCCGTCTCTTTGTTTGGCGTTTCCAGTTTTCAAATAGTTGGGAACTGGGATCATGCCTCTTCTTGGATCTCTCACTGGGCTGGACAGATTGAAATTCTGGCCTCAAATCCTAGCCCCAGTGGCCTCTAGCTCCTCTCCCTCTCCTGCGGTTTCTGCCTTCCCCGTCACCCTCAGGCCAGAGAAATAGAGACCTAGGAGTTTCCTGAGGGACAAACCAGGGCCTTCTGAACTCTAGGATTTCCAGGGTCTCCTCCCCAGTCACCTCTGTCACCCACATCATCAGCCAGTTCTCAGTGAACATCCATGCCATCTCTTGATTAAAACTGCCACCCTCTGGAGCCAAGCCTTGCATGGGGCTCTCTCTGGGCATTATCGCAATCTTTTGAGGTTGGCATTATAATCTCCATTTTGCAGAGGGTGAAACCGAGGTACAGAGAGGGGGAATGGCTGGCTCAAGTCACCCATCTAGTACGTGGCATAGCTGGGTGTAGAGCTCAGGTTGTCTGACTCCAAAGTTGTCATCCCTTCCCAAGTGGGTCCAGCCTCTTGGGTGCAGAGAGAAGTCTATCTGGGAGGACAGGCATCGTCAGGACTGCTGCCTGTAGGAGTTGGACTGGGCTGGCTTTGGCAAAGGCTACATACAGTAAGCATCATACGGGCCATGTGGGCTTATCCAGCTCCTACTTCTCAGGCTTGGGCACCTCTTGCCCCTGGGCCTCCATCTCAACTTAGTGATAGCATTCCCTGGGGAGGTGAATTTGTCTTTCCCTGGGATCGAGACCCTTGGGAACCTGTATCTTTCAGGTCCCAGGCTCCCTGTGGGGTCTGTAGGTTTTTCTGTTGGGAAATAAGTGAATTTTTGCTGCACGGGGCCTGCCTGGGACCCACTTCTGTACTGGGGGCTTGGCTGAAACAGAAGGCACAGAAGCACATGGCCCAGCTGGGGTGTCGAATCTACATAAAAGGCCAAAATTGTGTCATTCGAACACCCCGAGAATTCATCCGTCTTTTTATTCGCAACTTCATTGCCTGAGGACCTACTGTGTGCTAGACATCCTATTAAATGTTTTACCTGCATTATCAACTTTCCTATATAGTTGGGATTAAATCTCCATTTTCCAGATGAGAAACAGCTAGAGGAGAATAGTGACTTGCCCAAGATCACACAGCCAGGTGCAGAGAAAGGTGGGAGCTGAATCCAGCTCTATCAGTCTTCCTGGAAGACATTAGAGGCATGGTCCCTCCTCTTCCAGAAGCTCTGGTTCTTGGAGAGTCAGGACCCACAAACCATAAGTACCCAGCACAACTCCAAGTCCAGACAATAGCAGATCGTCCCAGAAGGAAAAGACGAATTTGTCATGAGCTATCTGGAAAGACTTTCTGGAGGTAGTGAGGCTTAAAGAGCAAGGAAGGGGGAAGGCATCCAGAGCAGGGGTCCTTATTGTCCCTAGATTTGCATTGTTAAAGTGTGTGGGCAGGAAAGCCCTGGCCTGCTGCTGGAATCATTAACACTGGGGAAAGAATGAGAGGAAGTCACCAAGAATGCTGAGATGACATCCATCCCAGTCCCCTGCCCTGTACCTGGCCAGACCAGGAGGCAAAAGGTCAAGGCCCCGGCCTCCACTTGCCTTCTAAGCCAACTACCAACCCTCTTCTGTGGGCCTCACTTTTCCTGCTCACAAAATGGGCTTCTTTCTTGCCCTGTGGCCACCTGCCAACTCAGAGGAAAGAGACCTTGAGTTCTTAGAGAAAATTGCTAGCTTCCCTTCAAGAGTTGGTGGTATTCCATTCTCTGGGGCCAGGGGTGGCAGCCACCTTGTGGAGCCCACCATCTTACCAATCCCACATCTTCCTTCATTGACACTACCAGCCCACAAGTGTCAGGGCCTGGACAAGGGAATCGTGAAGGGGTGGCTTTCTGCTCCCTTAGATGTACTCAAAGCTTTGCCTGTCCTCCTGTGTGTGCCTGAGATGACCCCTGCGGTGGTCTGCCATGTGGGTTCACCTCTGTGGCCTTTGGGCACCTACCATTGAGCTAACATCCAGGGGCCCTGTCAATGTCAGTTAGGTGAGTGAGCATAGACTAGGAGTCATGAGATCCCTGTACTCTTCCTGGCTCTGCCTGTGTTATCCAGGGCAAGTCATTTAACTTCTCTGAGCTGAATTTTCTCCATGTGCAAATGGGACCATTCATTCATTCATTCATTTGTCAAACACTTATGGAGGGTCGGCTCTGTGCCAGGCTCCGTGTTAGGTATAAACACCAAGCATGGGCTGAAGAAGCTTTTAGTCTGATAGGGTCGACAAGCTGGGTGGTGCACTAGTCAACAAAAGGTTGGGGGCCAAGGAGGCTGCATTCAAAGAGAGTCTTCGAAGAACTTTAGGTTTTGAGGGCGACACGACCTCTGGGAGAGATCAGGGTCTTTGTGACTCTGTCTCAGCCCCCGTTTGTTATTCTAGTAACTGTACAATCTGTTTCCCTCAAAATTAGCTTGTGGGAAGAGGGGACGTGACGGGACAGCTTGCCTGGGCTAGGGCAGGGGACAAGACTCACAGAGGTAGAGAAGAGAGCAGGCTGGTTCTGTTGTGAGTCTCAGATAAGCTCGTGAATGTGGAAAGTAGTGGGGGCTATTTATATTGAGTCTGGTTATTTTAATTTAGGAAACATAGAAGCTGCCCGTAGAGCTCAGCTTTGGGCTCTGTGGCATTGAGAGAGTTAAAAGAGCCTACTAGGTCTGAAGCTCCTGCTTTCCATTTCCTTCTTCTTTTCTCTCTTCCCACTCTGTGGGGTGGGGTTCAGGAGGAAGGCAGGGATCCTGGATTTGCCTTGAGAAAATGAGAGGAAAGGGTTAAGATGGCTTGTTTTTTTTACCTCAGGGGTGGGAGGAGGTGGGGAAAAGGGGATGACGGGCTGGGGCTGGGGCAGGAATGTGTGATAAGATCAAAGCTTTCAGCTTGCCTGGGCCTCACCTTGGTTTCACCTGAGCAATAGAAGGGAATTCTCTTAGCCAGGGGAGGATGGAGAATGGTGACCTGCTGGGGGGAAGGGGAGTTGCAGGTCGCATCCTCTTCCCTTTAACACTCCAAGAGGCCCACCTCATGCAGACCTCAGATACCTGCTCCCACCTATCCCCAATCTCCCAGAAGGCCCAGCTCTTGCCCTGGCAGGTACTGGAAGTCCTAGGGGCCACCTTTACTTGGCGCATCCAGACTGGGGTGGGAGGACACTCTTCCTACCACTCTCACCCCCATCAGCTTTCTCTCCCTTGAGGTTTCTGGCCCTGACATAGAAACTCCTTTATGTGGCCCGTTAGACTCGCCTCTGTTAATCCTGCTGTGGTCAGTTCTGAAGGTTGGAATAGTGTCATTGGCAGGAGGCACAACCCTGAGTCCTGTCCTAGCTCTATCACTTATTGCTGTGTGACTCTGGGCTGGTGGCTTAACCTCTCTGAGCCTCATCTGCCAGCTGGGAATGGTAAAATCTTCTTTGTAGGGTTTGATGAAGATTAGAGATCATGTAAATCTAGCTAGAAAAGGCAATTGATAAATAACAAGAACTATCATTTTGTGACTTTCTTTTTCCCACTTCAGGACTGTCCCTGGACTTGATCCTAGGTAAACTCGGGGACTTAGTTTTGTTCTGCCTCCCCACCCATCGTCTGAGAGGACCCCAAGCCCTTGGGTTCATCCTCTTGTTTAATACTCTTCACTTGTGGGTCTTTATATATTGGTGGGGGCGGGGAGGAGCCGGGAAAGAAGGGCTATGAGTGAAGAGGACCTAGACCTCCGTAAGTGTCCTCCAGGCACCTGCTGGGCCACCTGCTCTGGTGATACCAGGTTAGGTCTTTCTGGCCAACCCGAGTCTGCCAGGTGGTCCAAGCCACCCCCTCCCATCCCAGAGACCTCAGCAGCCCATCTGTTTGACTGGAAAGGTGGCCCCAGAATACCCCAGCTGAGAAGGGGCCTGGAGCTGGCCCTGGGGCTGCTGCAGCGAGGCTCCTGCCTCAGCTCTGTCCTGGTTCTGCCCCAGTTAATGATTATTCTGGGCTGCAGGAGAACAGGGGAGGGGAAAACCCACCCTCCTAGCTCCTTAACCACTGGTTGCACCTGAGGTATGTCAGCGGCCTGGGTGTTCCCTGCTTTAATGTGACAGCCCTGCTCTGGGGCACATGGGGTAGGGGAGCAGGGAGTAGGGCTTAGAGTCACAGATTGACAGGCAGCATCTCCCCCTGGGGGCCTGAGGACAGACATAGAGCCTACAGGATGTGGGTGAAATGTGAGCTAGGGTATAATAGGCCTCTATGGTTTAGGACCGGCTGGGTGAGCAGAGCCTATAGCAATACACCAGGCGAGCAAGGCGCTTCTAGCTCATAAAAACCCCTGCGTTCCTCCTCTCCTGGGCTCAGACCCTGCAGCGAGGTTGGAAGTAGAAGGTGGTGTGATGGTTACGGGCTTTCAGCAGCTGGGCTTGGCTTCCAACTCGGCCACTCCCAGGCTGTGTGACCCTGGGCAAGTCATTTCACCTTTCTGGGTACCCATTTCCTCATCCGAAACAGGAGAATACTAATCCCTACTTTGCAGGTGTCAGCAAGCCAAGGTGTGGGAAGTGTTCAGCTCAAAATTAATACCCGGGGAATGGTAGCAATGATTACTATTATAGTTTTTGTTATTAGGAGAAAGTGAAAGTTGAATCCTAGTCTTGGGTAACCAAGGCAACAGTGGCCCATGGGATGAGTTGGAGGATTTGAGGGGAGTGGGGGCCTGGGGAGGTCCCAGGGACGTGTATCTGTGCAGAGGGCTGAAGGCTGGAGAGAACAGGGCTTTGGTAGGCTCCCTCGGTCTCCCCTAGGCCCACCTTAGTCCTCCCAACCCTGGCTCCTCCCTGGGCTGGGTCCTGAGGCTGGTGCAGGCCAAGAGTGGGGGTGGAGAGAGAATTGTTTATTTTGATACCATTAGGGCATTTTCCCCCACTGGCAGCTGCTATTTTGGGATCCCCGGAGAGCAGGGGTATGGTTAAATTAGGTAATGTTGCTCCAGAAGGAATGTGTGAAGCCGTCGAGCCCAGGCTGCAGGGAGAGGATGGTTGGTTCACTCCATATAAAATTAAACTGCAACTTGGAAAAGAGCAGTTCAGGTCTCTTTATAAGGCAATGGAGGGGGAGGCCACTGGAAGCTGCCGCTGGGGGAGTGGAGGTGATGGCTCAAGGCCTCTATTTGGGGGAGCCTGGGCTCATGACCATGCCAGGAGGCCTGGCTGGCCGAGCAGGGGCCAGTGATGAGGCTGAGGGGCAGGGCTGGTGTGTCCTTAGCTCCAGGCCTCTGGCTGCCTCTGGCGGGTTGGGCCTGGGGTGGTGTGATGCATGGGGAGGATGGATCTGCAGACTTGGCCTCAAATCATAGCCTTCTGTGCTCACTCAACCTCAGCGTTACCAGTGGCGAAATAACGGTCCCAATCCCCTAGGGATGTTTCTTAAGGATTAAATCTCTAGAAGAAAAAGCATAGCTAAGGTCTACTGCGTGCAGAGTACTGTTCTAACTCCAAGGTGCTCCATGCAGCTTGGACCTCACCTGGGAGCTTGTCAGAAATGTAGTCTCAGGCCCCACCCACATCTACTGAATCAAAATCAGAATCTGTACACTAACGAGATCCCCACACCCCCAGGAGATTCCTGTGCATGTTAAAGCCTGAATCCCCACCCCTATTAAAGCTTGACCCCCACACCCCACTCCATGAACCTCCCCCTTCCGTGATGTAGGAATTATCATTTGACAGTTGTGCTGAGACAAGAAAAGATAGGCAAGATAGAAACTCCTTAGGTGCTCATTTTCTCCTAAATTCTGCCCCTTCTTCCCCTCTTTTGGTCTGGGCTAAGTTAGGGAGAGAAATGGGGTGTCAAAGCTCCTGGCAGGACTAGAAAAAGTTAAGAGTGCCCCTTGCCTTTGAGACTTATCAGACTCTCTTCTCTCCATTCATCCCTGGGATCAGCACAGCCGGATGGGAGTCATCTCCCCAAAGTCATTCTATACTTCCCGTCCTTGGAGAAAGAAGAGGGCAGGAAAGGGATTCTCCGTTGCTATGGCCTGTAGTACAGACAGTGGCCACTGCCCAGCAGGTTAGAGGGGGGAGAGGGAGTCAGCAGGGGCTGTCACTGGAATGTTTGGGACTGAGTCAATCTAGAAGCAAATATTTTGAAGAACACCTACTACATACCCGGCCCTGGGAAAGTATCCCAAATTTCCTACTATTCTATAAACTATTATATAGGGGAAAAAAAGTTATAATTTATTTAGCAATTGCCCTGTGCCATGTGTTGTCCTAAGCCCTTGACTTGCATTACCTCTTTTATGTCTTTAGTTTTACTGTCAAGTTTCCTCTTCTGTAAAATGGGGATAGTAATAATAATACCTGTCTTATGGGGTTGTTATGAATATATTTGTCAAATGCTTGGCACATCATGTTTGTTAAATATAATAAGTACAAATACTCTCTCAACAAGGTGGGTACTATCACCGCCCCTATTTTACAGATGGACAAATTGAGATCCAGAGCAGCGAAGGGACTCACCAGTTGGGGACATAGGAGATTGGGACAGAGCCATAGAAATTGAGTCCCCAAACTCCTTGGCCACTATTATAATTCAGTTCAACTTAGTAAATAGTTATTTATCATCCACTAGCTGCTGCTTAGCATTGGGAAGTATCTAAAGGTTTAATATATATTAATATATATATATGATATTAAAAAACAAAACAAAACAAAAAAAGAGTGTTTGCCCCCAAGGAGCTTTGGTTCCAGCAGGAAAATAGAAACATTTGCTCAAGTGACTACAGTTAAGGCCAAATCTCCAGCCTTCCAAGAGGTCGAAATTAAGTCCTATGGATGTCTAGGGGAGAAAGATGTCTTTGTGAGATATCCAGGAAGACTTTAGAGTGGAGGTGGTAATTGAGCCAGGCCTTGAAGGACAGATAAGTAGATTAGATTGGGAGGAATAGGGCCAGTATTCCAGGAGAAAACAGCATACACAAAAGCCTAGAGGCAGGGAAATGTGCCCTGTGAGAGTGAGTGTCACTCAGTTCTCAGGAGCCTTCCGAGGGCTGAGGCTGCGTGAGGTGGGAAGGCCAAGCCCAGCTTTCTTGTCATTGAAGATCTCTAGTTTTCTAAAAGACTTGGCTCCTCATCCAGCTGTGATTATTCAGTCATCATTCTGCCCTTTTTTCATGTTAAGAAATCAAAGACTTTTATAAATGGCCTGTCTGAGCTTCTGGTCAACGTGTGATAATGGGTGTAACTGACAGAATTCAGGCCAAAAGCAAGAGACTTGATGTCTTGATTAAGTGGACAGCCTTATCTCCCACACACATACAATTTCTGTTAGTCTTTTCCGGTGCCGACAATAACCTGGGTGGGGAGCACGGTGGCGGGGCCAGGCCCGGGTTCCGATTTCTCCTCAGTAGCTGACCAGCTGTGCGCCTTGGGCAAGCCTCAGTTTCCTCCTTTGTAGAATAGAGATGGCTCTGCCTCTAGGCTTGTTTCGAGGATGGTGTAATCTGCACTGTCCAATATGGTAGCCGTGAGCCATGTGTGATGATTTAAATTTCAGATTTGATGGGATAAAATTACATAAAGCATCTTAAAATACAAATTCAGCTTCTCAGTTACACTAGCCACACTTCAAGTGCTCAGTAGCCAGCTACTGTATTAGACAATGTAGACTTAGAACATTTCCATCACTGCAAACAAAAAGTTCTGCTGGATGGTGCTAGTGCATATAAAGCACCATGTGCACACTCAGTTAGGAGTCGTTGTTGTCATTATTACTGGTTCCCTGTCCCAGTTTGGGACCCCAAGGCCATGGAGCCCTGAGAGACCCCTAGGTCTTGATGGAGGTGGACGGGACTGCCCGTCCTGTGGTCCTGTGCTAACCCCGATTTCCCCTCAATGCCTGGGCACGTCTCACTCTCCCCTCGCTTGATTCCACCTGTGATGTTAAAAAGTCTGTGACTTGGCTCCGGCTAGCCGACATTCTCCCCTTAATTTCCCACCTACTCCCTACACCCTGTCTCTCCTTATCTCCCCTTTCAGCTGCTGGCATCTGGAATCTCCGCGTCCAGCCTCCAAGATTCCCACTGCCCGTTCCAGGGGGCGGGGGCGGGGAAGGAGGCCTTTCCTGGCAATCCCCAGCTCCCAGCAGAGGTGTCGGCTGCCTGGCTGCCCGGGCCCCTCGCAGCAGGGTGGAGATGATGGTTTGTTGTGACGGGGGCAGTGGGCAGCCTGCCCACTCTAACGCTGTCATATCTGGGCGCCAAGCATGCTGTTTGCACTTGGCTGGGCCTCAGGGTCTGGCCTGGTGCCCATGAGGGCTGGCCTGCTTTGGCACCCCGGGTTACAAGGCCCATCATGGGCCTCCGCCTGGTTGGGACACCAGGAGCTGTTCCTGGGCTGGGTCCTGGGGGTGAAGGGCATGTCTGACATGTGGAATTGGAGTGCAGGACAGATTCCCAGCTGTGGCCGGGCCCTGGGTCCTGAATGGGGACAAGGCCTAGGCAGGTGTAGGCATGTTTCAAATACTTGGGGGCCAGGCAGGAGGTCGCCCTGAGCGGTTCAGGTTAGTAGGGTCTGCATGTAGCCTTCTCTGCCAGGGAGGGGCTTTGGGTCTGAGATGCCAGAGAAGATACTCAAGGTTATCTCTCAGCATCACGCTCTCCCCTCCCCCTTCTTTTGGCTTCCTTCCTCATCAACTGGGAAGTGGACAGAAAGGCATCACTGGTCTGAGTTCTGAGGACTTGAAGGGTCAGCAAGGAATATAACGTCTGAGATCACACAGCCAGCCTGAAGGAATCAGATCTCTGACTCTGAACACCTTACATGTTTTCTCCTATTAAGTGTCTCCCCGTGAGAGCTCCGAGCACAGTAGCCCCTGGACACTTTGCTGAGAAGGAGGGTTGGGAATCCTGGCCTTGACATTTATTCCTTCTGTGACCTTGGACAAACAAGCCTCTCTGAGCCTCATGTGCCTCATCTGGGGGATGGGGTTAATTATAACTTGCTCTCATGGCAATTGGGAGTGTTAGATAACTGGCCTCCTGGCTGTTTCCAGAACATTCTGAGGATACTCCTGCCTTGGGGCCTTTACAGTTGTTGTTCCCTCTATCTGGAATGCTCTTCCTCTGTGCATGCACCAGCTTCACATCTCCCTGTCACCTTCCCTGACAGGCCTGTGTAAAACAGTAACCCCACCCAGCCACCCCCTGTCCCCTCACCTTGCTCTAGTTTTCTTTTTAGCACCCTCACCATCTGATGAATATTATTAGCTCATGGTCCAGCTGGCTCCGAGTAGAATGTTAGTTGTGTGAGCATGCAGGGAACGTGCCTGGCTCAGGGGACCCTCTCACATAACGATCGATGATTGGTTATCTCCTTTCTCCTTCTCAGAACCTGGTAGCCACTGTGTATTGGGCCCTTGCTCTGTGCCCTTACTTGCGCTGAGAGATCTGCGGCTCAGCTTCATGAATTTCCCAGGGTCCGCATCACAGCTTTGTCACTTCCACATCAGAGATGAGGGGCGGGAGGGGCTGCCGTGATTTGTCCAAGTGCTAGCTAGGAAGTGGCAGAGCCAGGCTTCCAACCGAGTCAGTCCCACCCTAGACCTCACACTGTGCCACCTTCTGTGTTGGGTTAACAAGATCAGCACCGTTACCCACACCGGGGTCTCAGAATCCACATCTGACAGGATTGAACAGATCAGATTTAGGGGTCGCTTTCCATCTTTCTTGGGTGCCCCTTCCAGTCCTCTCTTCTCCTAGATTGCTTAATTAAAACTGCTTCCACTGCCCCAGGATGACAGGTGCACTTTGGCTGGGTAGCCCCAGAGGCCAACCCGAGATTCCAGGGGTAGGGCAGGGAACCTGGGTAGGCCAGGTCTGGGCCTGGCCTCTCGCTGGTAGGGGGTGGACAGGATGTTCCCTCAGGCAGCAGACATTCCTGGTCGGAGGTGGGGAGGTGGCGGGCAGCAGGAGATTTACCATTTCCTTTCTGGTAACCTGAGCCCCCTGGGAGGTGATTTCTCTCTGCCAAGGACAAGTACCTCTCCCTTGCCAGCCCTTCCTGCCATTTCCTCTGCTGGGCTTGTCTTCCTCAGGCTTAAAATGGAGCAGAGGGACCAGCTCTTATAGGTTGAGGTTGGGGTATCAGGTACTGATCAGCCCCTGACAAAGACCTAGCTTAATGCCACCCTCCCGGAGTCCTGGCCCTGGACTCCAACTTTGGGGAAGGAGGGGAAGGAGATGACGTCATGGAAGAAGGACCCTATGTTAGAAGCCAAGAGACCTGGGTCCCAGGTCTGCCTCTGCCATCAACTTGCTGTGAGACTTTTTCTTCTTGGAGCTGCCCCATCCTCTCTGGGCACACAGCACTTTTCTAAGCACTCTTCTATGTATGCGATCCAGCTTATCCTATACCAACACTTGGAGTGGGCTGAACACTAAAATGACACTCAAAGAGGTAAAGCCACCCAGCAGGCAGTCAGTGTCACAGAGGGGATTCGAACTCAGGCTCTGTAACACTGGTCGGTCCTCCTTAATGTCCTTACGTCCCCTCTCTGGGCCTCAGTTTCCCCTTCTGATAGGTGAAGGCATCGAGCTAGGTAATCCCTCCCAGCCCCGATAGTCCAGGATCCAGGAATTCATTGGAGCCTTTGCAGGCAGTTTTCTTTTGAGCCTTACCTTGCCTGTGGGGGCATAACAGGAATTGTTTTCCCCTTGTGGTTCTGGAAAGGTCGCCCTCTTGGCTGTGAGCTCTTGGATTATTGGCGGTGGGAGGGGAAGAATAGGAAGAAGCGACACTTAAACCTAGTAAGTGCCGGGCAATTCACAAAGCTCTTAGGTTCTCCTGTTGAATCTTCACAGCGACCTTGTGAGGTGGCCATTTTAATTCCCATTTACAGATGAGGAAACAGGCTCAGAGAGGTCAAGTGATTTGTCCAAGGCTACACAGCTAGGAAGTTACCAGACTAGGACGTCCAGTCGGTTCCAAGTGGTGTGTGGTGGCGCATTTCCTAGGATGGCTTTGATTTATCAATAAAATAAAAATAATAGTCTTCCCAAAAGGCTACGAACATGCTCTAGAATTTAAATATCTATGCATCCAAACTACATCTTCTGGGCCGCCTCTGACACCCAGAAGTAGCTCGGGAATCTTTTGTTAAACTGTTTCTCCACTGCTTTGGAAAATATGGTCAGTCATAATTATGGGTATGCAAGAGTTCAGAGGAGCAAGAGCTACGTGGGCTGCAGTGGACTGAAAAGGATTGGCACTGAGCTGGGAATGGAGCTGAGGGGGCTGAGAGGGGCGTGGGGTAGGAACTGGCCAAGGCCAAGTTCACAGGCTCCAAGAAGCCTCCCTGAACGGTCTCCAGCCCTGTCTCTGTGCCAGGAAAATCACAAGGCCTCTACTTGGACCCCTTTTCCACCCAGCCCTGCCTATCCATCTCCCCCCACCGGGTCTCCGGGGCAGCCTAGGCTCCAGACAAGCCATGCTGGGTCCACAGATCTTTGCCCCAGCCCCTCTACCCTCACCCCAGACTTCCTCAGGAACTAGGTAAAGGGCTGTAGGGTGGGGCAGCAAGGCCTGGGTCCCAGCGGGGCCAGGCACGCTGAGATTTTAGTAGTTGGCAGTATGAGGACTGAGATGACCCTAGGCAGCCTGCTCCCACTGCCTCCTGCTATGGGGCCCTTGACCCTGAGGCCCCAGCAGCTGTCAGCAGGAAAGGGCAACAGAGGAGGGCCAGAGGTGACTTCTCAGCCGCCCTTCTCCCCATGCTTGGGCTAGGCCCAGAACTCTTACCAGCTGTTGTCAGCAGCTGCTGAGCTTTGTTCCAGAGCCAGCATTGGGCACCTCCCTCCTCCCCAGGACATTTTCCCACCTTCCTTCACAGCTGCTGCCCCTGGGGAGGGGTTGGGGCTAACATGGGGACATGGTCACTTCTCTTAGTTCCTTTGATTCTACTAACAACACAAAGAAATAGGAATTAATGCCCCTGTTTTTATGGAAAGGAAAACAGCTCCAGAGAGGCCAAGCAGCTTGCTTGAATTCACACAGCTACTTCGCGGCCGAGTCCAGGCTCCTGCCTCCCAGCTGTGTTCACCCCTCCGCCTTTCTTTGGGGCGTGTTTGTGCAGGATGATAGAGACTTCGGGTTCCTGGGTTTGACTTCCAGCTTGGCCACTTAGTTGTTCTGGGACCCCAGGCAAGATCCCTAACCATTTTCCTGCTTGTAAAATAAGATAATAATGCTATCTACCTCTTGGGATTTTTGAGCAAATTAAATGAGATAATCAATGTAAAGTACTTAGCATAAGCCTGGCTCGTTCTAAGTGCCCAGGGTGAGCTCTGGCAATCTTATCATCAAAGAATACTAGCCACCCGTACACCCAGTACTGCCGGTGGTTCTATGGGAGTTATAGACACATTCCACAAAGATTTATATAAGCCAATAAATATTTATTTGGCATCTACTGTGTGCAGGTGCTAGAAAAAGAACAGAGACAAAACAGACAAAATTCCCGTCCCTAGTTACATTCTACCCCACGCTGGCTGAGGAAACACGACTTCATCTTAACCACAGAAGCCTCCAAGTGTTTTTATAGACAACTGGGATTATTCACATTTTGCAGATGAGAAAACTGGGCCTGAGAAGATTAGTGGCAGATTCTGCCCAGAGCAGGGCCAAGACCCAGATCTTCTGAGGGCAGTAACCCTGAGGGCTTCCTGGAGGAGGAAGCACTTTGCTGCCTCCCACAGGGCCTCAGGTCCTGGCAGGAGAGGTTGGGACACAGTATAGAATGCAGCCTTCACACTCTGGGCAGCGACAATTTCAGGAAGGTCTCACTGAGTTTGAGGCCTCTTGTTCCCCAGGGATGGAGGCCCAGCCAGAGCTTTAAATACCCCCATGAAGCCCAGAATAGCCTCCATTGTCTTGGCCAGCCGCTGGGGGGACCCAGGAGGATCCTAAGGGAGGCTGATTCTGGAGGTCTCTGAGCACTTCCCTATATGGTATGGGTGGTGTTTCTGCAAAGACTTTTCCATTTGGCTAGTGCAGGAAGGCCGGGCCTTGTAGGAAGGGTGGAGCAGCTGCCTGAGTTCTGCGTGAGCAACGTGCTGCTACTAAAGGGGTGCCTGGTGGGTGGGGGACTCCCAGGGATGGCTGTGTTCCCTAGCAAAGGTGCTCCAGGAATCTGTGTTCATTGGCCCACTGGGTCCTCCACTGTGGGCGGTCCCTGCCCCGGGCCTCCTGGCACCCTCTCACGCTCTGGCTATTTTGGGCTCTGGCTGTGTTCAGGCTTGGGGTAGGATGGGTAATTCTGCCCAGACCAAGGATGTTGGGGGCCCTGCCTGGACAGGCATTGCAGCCTTCTGGATCTTTGATCACTGTAGACTGCCCCTGACTTCAGCCTCAAAGGGTCATGATCAGTGGACTCCAAGGGGATGCCGGCCCCACTGGCAAGGGCAAAGAAGGGCACCAGACAAGCCTTTTCTTTTGGAACATTTCCCGCTGTCAGTCTCAGGAATAGTTGCGCTTCATCTAAGCAACGGTTTTGTTTTTTACCTCATGGGACATTGAATCCAGGGACTGGTCAGGTTTCCTGCTTCCCATTGGCTACTGGAAAGCTCAGAGCCAAATGAGCTGTTCCTTTCCCAGACCTCCAGGATCCGGCACATACTTTCTGTTCTACTCACCTCACTCTAGGCTCTATCTGTCCGCCCTGCCCAAGTTTTTCTTATATGTGTTTAATTTTCTTTTTTTGTGTGTGCATCTTTGTAAGGTGCTTTGAGTCCGTCTGGAACAGGGTGGTGTGGAAGGTATAAATAGATAAATGATGGTGATGGTGATGGAGATGGTGATGATAACCCTTTGCTGATCAGTTCTCCAAAATCACCTTATGCTTGGTTCTGACTTTGTAATTCCCTCCCTTAGCCCCACCCTCTCTGCTGATATAGTCACAGCCCAGAATTTTAGATTCCTATTGTTTCAGAATGTCCATGTCCTAAAATGCCAAAACCAGAAGGAACCTTTGGGATCATCTGAGTTGAGATCTTTCAAACATTATCACTATTAACAGCGAAACCCTTATTTTAATCAAAATGATAGTATATGGATTAAATGATGTAATGTTTTGATAAATAACAGCAAACAGAGCATTCACCATGTGCTAGTGCTATTTATGGCATTCTATATTTTTGTCGAATCCTCACAACAGCCTGATGAGGTAGATACTATTAATATGAATTATCAGACCCATTTTACAGGTTAGCAAATGGAGGCCCAGAGAGGTGAAGTGACTTGCTCACAGCCTCACAGCTAACCAGGGGCTAAAACAGACCTATCGTGTAGAATATAAAATGGAGAAGGTGGATTTGTTTTTACTGAAGTGAGTATTTGGGGGAGGCGTCCCAGACTCTACCTGTCTGACCCCTACGCCCTCACCCACTCTCTAAAGTGGCCCTGAGGCTGCAGAGGACAGGACTAGAAACCAGTGATCTCTCCTTTATCATCTGACAGAGGGATCCTGGGGCCCATAGAGGGGAAGGGACTTGCCCAAGACTGCAGGGTGAGGTAGAAGCCTGGTTCCTGGTGCAGCCTGTTGACTGGAGGAGCTCTAGCCCCTCCCTCCCTCCACCCCCAATAGTCCCCAGCCCCAGTCCCTGCCTTCAGATGAACTCCCAAAACACTCAGCTCCCTCCTTCTCTGCATTACAGGTACTGGCAGACCTTCTGCAAGGTCCTAGGGGAACTAGGAGTGACCAGGCGCTGAGCCACCCTCTCTGTCCTCACGGACAGGACTCATTACCCCAGAGGGTAGGCTGATGGCCAGGGAGGGAAGGGGCAGCTTTTGTCTGGGTTTTTTAAGACCCCAGTGGTGGTGGCGGTGGTGGGTCATATCTTACATCTAAAGCCTTACTTAGAGCTGTTTGGCGGCTAGCTGAAGGAAAGGCATACGTTTGATGTGGGTGTTCCCAAAATGTGTTCTATGGAACCCTGGTCCATGAGCTCCACATGAAGAAAGAGTTCCAAGTGAAGCAAATTTGGGAAACACTAAACAGTCACCCCATTCCCCCATCATCATTTCAGAGACATTGGGACTCAAGGAACCAGCTCAGCTCTGTGTAAACAGCCTTTCCCAGATGAGTGTCTACAGGACCTTCCCCAATCCCTATTCCTGTCCAGAGTTACTGTGCCCTGGAATGGACATTAGTCATGAGGAGAGGGGACAGGGAACAGCCCAAAAGGAAGAGGCCCTTCCTTTTACTTCCAGCTCTGTTTTTCACAGGCCTGTCTTCAACCGTGGCCTAGGTCCTGCCTGCCCCTTCCTCCTCCTCCAGGAAGCAGATGGGGAAAGCCCTGGGGGCAGGGGAGCTGGCCTCCTTGGCTGCAGCTGTTGGGTTGCTGTTCCAGTCTGCTTTTTCCTGTTGTCGATGCCCATGGGAGCAAGCAGGAGCGGAGCCACGGAGGCTTGGCTGCCTCGCTGCCTTGCGCAAGGCCCTGCTGTGGTCCTGCTCGCCTCTGAGACCCTCTGCTGGCCTGGGTAGCAGACAGGTCTCTTCTTGGTGAACATGGGCTGCTTCTCATTTCCCCAGAGAGGGACCCTCCTGGCTGGAAAGCCCCAGGTGCCAAAGATGGCAGGAGGAGGGTTCAGATAGTACTGAGTTTCCAATTTGGAACCAGGGGGTCTGGCTTCTAGTCTCAAATCTTCCAACTCGGCGACTATGAGCAAGTCACCTATTAAGCCTGTCTCTTCACTTGTAAACCCCATTCTTTAATTAATTTAACAAATATTATTGAGCATCTCCTGGGTGCCAGGTACTTTTAGGTGCCGGGGATACAAAAGGGAGCAAAGTGGACAAAGTTCCTGTTGTCATGGAGCTAATGTTCTAGTGGAAGAGATAGATGATAACCAGATAAACATGTAAATATGGGGTTGAGTGTAGGTGGTGAGGTGCTATGAAGCAGGGTAAGGGACGTGACAGAGCTCTGACTACAGCTGATGCTTGACTTGGGATGTGGTCAGGGTTGGTCTCTGTTAAGGTGACATTTGAGCAGAAACTAGAGGAAGAGAAGGAGTGAGCATGTCTGGAGGCAATGTCCCGGTCAGGGATACAGCAGGGGCCAAGGCCATGAGGCAGGAAGGGGCTTGGCATGTCTGAGAACTATTGAGACAAACGTGGCAGGGAGTGGGGAGAGCACAGCGGGGGAGGAGGTTGGAGAGGTGTGTGTAGGTGTGTGCGTGTGTGTAGGCAGATCGCACAGGACCTGGCTGGCCATAATAAGGGCTTTTTTTTCCTAATCTTTTGGTGAGTCAAGAGCAACGGAAAGGCTCAACTTAGTAGGTTCAGGAAGTGCTCATTGTTATAAGTGGTGTTTCACTTAAACAAAAATTTGTGGAATATTTCTCTCATCCTCCTACGGACCTGGCGCTGTGCTAGAGGCTTCATTGATGAAATCAGTGCACAGTGACCCTGGAGGGTATGGGCAGGCCAGACCAGGTTGATGTAGCTTTGAAGGTCCACAGACACACCAGTGTTGCAGCAGGGCCACCTGGGAGCCAGAGAATCTGAGAACCAAGCCGGGCCTCAGGCAGGAGGCAGGCACGTGAACACCGTAGGCGCTGTTGGCACCTACAGTGCTTGGCGGATAATATTCAACCCCTGGGGACCTACTTGCTGAGCCGCCCAGCCCGGAAGCTGTTTCCGCTTGGCCACCTCCACCGCCTTAGTGGCACCTGGCAAATGGGTGGAGTAGGGGCATTTCCCGGTGGCTTCCCGCTGCCTCCCTGTAAGCTGGCAGGCAGCTCACTCAGCATCAGGGGAGGCGCATTCTTAGGGTGTCTGTGGGGGCACGAAGAGAGAGTGCAGGGACTCTGGGGGGACTGGGAGAATTGGGGTCTGTGACTAGCACCATGACAACAACATTGACCAAGGAGCACCACTCCTTAAGTGGAAAAGACCGTTCAGAGCTGGTCCCTTTGATCCTGTGCCACCCGGCACACCCTGCCCCATTGCACTAGACTTCCGGTCTCTTTACTGCGCCATATACTCTTGCCCTCTGGGCCTTGCGTGTGCCTTTCCTCTGCCCGGTGCATGCTCTCTTCCCCTCCTCCACCCTACTTAGGCGAAATCATCTTTCAGACCCAGCCGAATGGTCATTTACCCTGGGAAACCTTGCCCAGACTCCCGCCCTGCCTCACTAAGTGAGGGGACCCTCTTCTGGGCTCTCCCGGCCCCCATCCTTCCTCAGCAGAGCTCTCCACCTACGGGATTGTCTTCACTCGGTTTAATGATCTGTCACCCCTAGGAAGACAGAGAGCTCTGTGTCTGTCTACTTTCCTTTATCCTCAGGGCCCAGCACATAATAGGTGCTTGATAAGTAATGGTCAAAGTGATTCGCTTTGAACCTTATGGGCAGGTCTGATTGCTTATCCCTTTTTTACAGATGAGGAAGCTGAGGCCGCCCAGCTAGAAAGTGGCTGAGGGTGGCTTGGAGGCAGGGTACCTGAGCAGAGTCGGTCCTCTGCCCCACCAGTCACATCTCTCTGAGACTCAAGGGTAAAGTGCTCTTGCTCAGCTGTGGCCGTAGCAGACCCGTTTGGGTGTACACCCCAACTATTAGAGGGGCCTCAAAGCAGAGACCATATCAGGTCTACCTGGGAAAGGCCTGGACAGATTCGGAGTTCTCCAGCCGTGCTTCCCAAAGCAGCTCTTCCCTCATTCCAAGTTCGTTCATTCATTCCTTCAGTCTGTCAGTGTGTCAGCAGATATCAGTGAAACACCTAGTATGTGTTTTCTGTTCCAAAAATGCAGCAGTGCTCAAAATACGTGAAAATTACCGCCCTCCTTGTGCTTTCGTTGACCTCGGCAGGGAAGGCTGGTGTGGGAGCCTAGCACGTATTGAAGGCGCTCACTGCAGTTTGCTACGAGGAAAGAGTGTCCAGGTGCTTGTCCACGGCCACATGGGGAGTTCGGGCAGAGCTGGGATGAGGAGCCCGGGACCACTGCTTCCTGTTCCTGTGGTCTCTGTGGAAGGCCCTGATAGGCCTTCCGTGTTCCCCTAGGCCCTGGATGGAATGCAGCCTTTCCAGGTCCCAGGCCTTGGTACGAGTTTATAGAGGGCAAGGGTCAGAGCCTCAGAGCCAGCGGAGTGCAAGAGAGGGCCCTGCTTCCAAACCGGATTCCTGTTGCCTTAGCTGTCTGACCTTGGGCAGGTGACTTCACTTCTCTGAGTCTTGTACTCTTATCTGTAAAATGGGGAGCGCCAGTATCTGTCTCATGAGGTTGTGGGTTTGTGTGAGCGAAGCCTTGCAAGGATCTGCACGCATGAATGCGTCAGGAGCCTTGGCCCTTCTCCTTATTCTGGAGATCATTGTTCTTCCTGGCCAACTGGCTGGCGAAGGTCCTGCCACCTTGGGGGCCTGAGTACGGGGAGCTGGCAGGCCTCCAGAGTGGCACGGGCAGCACAGGCATGCCAGAAGGGGCTGTGACCACCCCCTTTCCGGCCGGCGCCCCTCTCAGCCTGTCAGGGGATTAAGGGCCTTTTGGCCTTTGTGTCTGGCTCTCCCGCCCCTGGCGGTTTGCACAGCAAAGTGCTGCCCCAACAGATTCCTTCCCCTTTGCCGTCTGCTGCCCATGGACTAGGCACTGGCAGCCTGGGGGTGGGGCAGGGCACCTTGACCCTGTATCTGGGGCCTGGGTTGTAGCAAAGAGGGGAGAACACTTGCGGGGTTACCCGGGAGCCTGTATCGGAGCAGAGTGAGAAGGGACACTCGTCTGGGTCCTCGTCTTTCCCTGGAGAATTGGGACCTGTGGGTCACAGCCTCTTGTTCCCTCTCCCATACACGGAGTAGAAGCACTGAGGCCGGCTGTGCTGGCAGGCGGCAGGTGGGCAGGCAGGGGCTCGTTTGTCCCCCGCCCCCACACCGTCTCTGGATTTCAATGGGGTGAGCTCACTCCAGCCCAGATGCCTGGAGCCTTGCCCTGGGCAGCTGCAGCCACCCTGGGGACTGCGGTGCTCAGACCTTCCTGCCCAGCTGGAGGGCCGGTATGGAGCTCCGTCCCAGGTCTGGGCCATGCAGGGAGAGGGTGGGCTGGCTGCCCAAGGCATGTGAAGAATGTCTCTGGAGGAGCCTGACGTCCCAGATTGTTCCAGGGTCTGCCTCAGAGCAGGCAGACAACTTGAGCCTTGGAACTAAGCTTTGTTGTCACCCCCAGTCAGCGCCACACCCATTCAGCCAGCCCAGAGCCTGGGAAGCAGAGCCAGACCCCTCCCTTCATTCTACACCTGGAGGCTGACCTTAGGCCTGAGCCCACACCCCACTCTCCCATGCCTAACCTCTCATCCCCTCACCTCTGCCTTACGCTTCCTGCGCGGTACTACATCTAATGCTTATTGGTCACTTTATACAGGCACCGTGCTGAGCGTCTTGAAAGCTTTAACCCAGTTTACACAGATGACCCTCTTTGAGCCTCAGTTTTCTCACCTGAATAATGGAAATAATACAAACTCAGTCCCTTAACTGAAATTCTTGGAGTCAGACTCGTTTTAGAATTCAGAAGGTTTCGAATTTGATAAAGGCGACATAGCGCACATGCCATCTGTGCCGTGACATCCTCAATAAAGTCTGGGGCAACACCCTGTAATCAAACACATTTGTGTTGCTATAGCAAAACGTATGACTGTTCACACAAAGTGGAGGGAATAAGCTATTAATAGCTTCATGTCAGTTCAGGTCAGGGCCTGGCACCAGATGAGCCTGTTATAAACTTATTTGAAAAACACGCACTCTTGGTTTTCAGAGCGCCTTGAATTTCCCTCCTGCAAGTGAGGGACAGTGGTCCTGTAGGGCCAGCTTTCCCCGGTTGTCCATGCAGCATGCAGGACGGGGCCTGGCCTGGAGGACGCCCTCCCTCCAGGGACTCTGACCATCCTTACTGTCATCTCTTCACTGGGACACCGCCTTCCTTACCGCTCTGATTTTAGCAGGTCCAGAAACTCTCATCTACACATGTAACCTCTGCAAACCCCATGCCTCTCACTTAAAAACTCCTTTTAAAACACCATATCCTAGTCTATGGCCACGCCACTCTGAACGTGCCCGATCCCTGTCTGATCTCGGAAGCTAAGCAGGGTCAAGGCCAGGTTAGTGCTTGGGTGGGAGACCACCTACGAAGACCAGGTGCTGTAGACGTAAAAAATAAAAAATAAAATAAGGGATTGTAAGCTGACAAGGTTCTTGCAATCTCTGAGATCAACCAAGGATTGCCTTGCCTAAAAAAAATTAATTAATTAAACCCTATATCCTATATCTGTATCTGTACCTCTCCCTATACCGCAGACCTTCTTTACCTTCTGTGCCTTTCTCTGATGGCTTGATCTTTCACCTCCATGCTTCTTCCCAGCCATCCTTTCCTCCATCTGTACCCTCACCCAAGCCAGGAGAGGAGGGCCCAGTCTCTGTCCCTTGTCACCAAGGGCCTCTGCAGCACTTGGAGTTGCAGCTCCTCATCCTGACCGTGAGGGCCTGGACACAACTCAGCATCAGGAAGCGGGTGCTTCCTAGAAGTCCCCTGCCTGTTTGGTATCCCCCCAACCCGGCTGTGTGGAGGGAATGCCTGCCCATTGCGGGGCCACCCTACCCACACCCCTGCCGTAAGCGATTGTTTTCTGCACACAAGAACTGTCTTCTGACCTTGGCCTATATGAGTCAGCTCTACCCCCTCTTCCCCTGCCAGAAACCTGCAGGGTCTGGAAAACCCCCCTCTCTGCCTGGCTCCTTCCTTTCTGGCCCAGGTCTGCCCTCCAGACCCCTGCTCTCTGGCCCGCCATCCGTCTCCAGCGCCTGCCTAAAGTGCCGGGTTCCTCTGGGAGGAAGCAAGGCTCCCTCACAGCCGGAGGCAGGCTGGAAGGGAGGAAACCTGGACTCTATTTCTGTCTATGACCTTAAAGTCGCTGATGGCCCTCCTTGGGACCTGAGGCACCCGCTGCATGGGCCCAGGCTACTGCCAGCTCATGCATCCCATGATCCATCTTGGAAGCTGATCAGACTGGGCATGGGGACCGGGCAGCCCTGGGCTTCCCGGCCCAGCCCCGCCCAGCCCTATCTCCTTTCCTGGTGAGCAGGAAGCTTGGGGTATGGAGCCTGGAGATCCTGGGTTGGTCCTGGCTCTGCCAGAGGCTCACCTATGATCTTGGGCAAGTTTCCTCCTCTTCCAAAGGGGGCCATTCGCACATACTCAGCCACTTCAGGGGGTCGTTGTTAGGGTCAGATGACACTGAGGGTGAGGAAATGCTCTGTAAATAGTGAAATGCAGTGTGATTGAAAAGCTTTGCAGGAGTGACTCAGTGACCTCATGAGTTCTGGCTCATTCCACAGCCCTGGTTGCAGAGGCAGTATGGTGCACTGGTAAGGGCTTAGCCATTGGAGCCAGATCACCAGGATTTTAATCCCAGCTCTGCCACCTGCTAGATCTTCAAGTGGGTGACCTGAGTCTGTACAGTGGAGCTGTTCAACACCTCTCACCTGGGTTAACACATTAAAATCCTTAAAGGAATACCTGGTGCATAGTAAGTGCCCAATAAATTAGCTCTTTTTATTCTCCAAGTAGACCTTGGACTTTTCAGGTCTGAATCCAAGTTCCCTTCTATGGTCAAGTCTCAGGCTTCTTCGGGCTCTTTCTGAAGCCTCTTTCCGGTCTAGCTCCATCCCCCTCCCAGATGTGAAATACAGCTGCTAGAACCTTTTGATCTTCAGCTTTTCACAAGCGAAGTCTCTGCTCTTGCTGGCTTGGCCCTTGCTAGCCGCAGACCCTGATCCGACCCGGGAGTTCTGGGTCCTGGGGAACGGGCTGCAAGCAGGGGCAGGCTGTCATGTGGAGAGCCCATCCTCTGGGGTCCCTGGAGTGGGGGGCTTTCTCTCCAGGCCTGACATGCTCTGGATTCTCTTTTCCCTCCCACTGCAGTTGTGTGTTCTTTGCATTTTTTCTAAGCTGAATCTCGCTTTGCTATTTCCTGTCCTGTCCCCCGCCCCCGTATCCCGCACCCCCCCCCCCCCCGCTTCTTCCTCGCTGGACCTTGCTCACCACCAGGATTCCTATTTCCAGACAGTGGTCTAGTGTCTAGGGGGTGCCAGGAATCTCTGTGTCCCATGCGGCCCTCCTCTGCCTTGCTTGCATGGGGAGGAGGAGGGTATGGCAATGACGCACAGAGGTAGCCCTCCCCAGGTGCGGAGTTGCCAGGCCTGCCCCTCTAACCTCCTCTGCCCAATATCAGTGCCCCTGCACCAACTCTAGCCTCACAGTCCCCTTAGGTCAGCCAGGGCCTGCTCAGGACCTACCCCCACCCAGCGGGATCATTGCCCTCTACCGCTGGCCAGGGGAGGAGGGAGAAACCCTAGTGGGGGGGTTGATGTTGTGAGTTCAGAATCCCCTGAGCATACACAACCCTAACCTTCCCGCCTGGGCGTAAGGAGAGCCTGACTCAGTGGCTCTGAGAAGCAGCCCAGGCTCTAAAGCGCACTGCTGGATGCACAACCCAGAAGTCCACTGACCACCCAGCACAGGGATGGACGCTTGTCCAGAGCGGGAGGGTGGGGAGAGGAGAAGGAATAGGAGGAGAGGTTTGCCCATGGATTATTGGGGGAGAGGCGTTAAGTCGTAGCAGAGGATAAAGTGGGCAGTGTAGGCCTTACACAAGGTTCGGTAGCGCTGTAAACACAAAGATGACCAAGCGGCACTCAGCCCTTGCCCCCACGGTCTCCCAGGCTAGGAAGCGAGGTGCATATAGACTTTGTCGGGGCGGGTGAAACCTTCAATGCAAGTCATCTTCATTCAGGAATTAAGCAGCTAGAATTAACAGGCGATGACTTTGTCCATCCATCCATTCATTTATTCAAGTGTTTATTGAACACAGGTGCTGAGAAGATAGAGGTGAATTAATCACAGTTCCTGCCTTCAAGGTTCTTTTCATTCCAGTGGAAGTACAGGCGATAACACCATGAGTCTCAGAGGGCCCAGAGCCCAGCCTGGGGGTGCAGGTGGCTGGGAAGGCCAAGGAGTCAGGACAAAGTCTCCCAGAAATTTTCTTTTTAGTTGTCTTTATTGAGGTATAAATTACATATAATAAAATGTACCCACTTCAAGTGTACAGTTCAATGATAAGGAGATGTATGTACCCAGTGGTATGTACACCACTCCAAAAGGCTCCCTTGTGCCCCTTTCTGGTCAACCCCGCCCCATTCCTGGTCCCAGGCAACTACTGACTTTTCTGTCGCTATAGATTAGACTTTTCCCCGCTAGAGTTTCATACAGTACAGAGTCTTTTGTGTCTGGCTTCTTTCGTTCAGCATAATGGGTTTGAGGTTTTTCCATGTTGCTGTGCATATCTATAATTTGTTCTTTTTTATTACTGAACAGAGGAGGTGATGTTTAGCTGAATTTTGGAGGAGGAATGGAAGTTAGCCAGATAAACAAAGGGAGAAAGGGCATTTAGGCAGAGGAACCAGTGTAAGGAAAGGCCAGAGGCTCCAGAACATGGACTGTGTGAAGTTGGGGGGTTGGAGGGAAGGAGGCAGGCTGTTTCTCCAGTACTTTTCTTCTTGGGCTTCTCTCCTGTGGCCACCACTTTGTCTTCCACGAGAGACCATTTCTTTCTGGCCAGGCCGGGCTCCCTAGAGTGGGTAGAAGCCAGGGCAGGGCATGAGACGCCCCTGCCAGGCCACCTGGGGTTGGATGTGAGTTATGGGGCCACAGCGAATCCACACACACTTGTGTGTGGAGGGCTCTGGGGTTCCCTGGGGCTCCGCTGGGTTTGTTTTCCTCTAAGTGATCAATAAAATTCCTTTAGTAAAATCTCGATCTCATCTAAGAGAAAAAGACATTCACTGCCTACACCTGCACCTGAGAAAGGCAGGTGTGATTGCTGCTGGGGCCCTTCTGCCCCAGCCTGCAGGGTGCAGGGTCTCAGCAGCAGCCTGAGGTCACATGAAGTTGACACCACGCCTGTCCTGCCCTCATTCAGCCCAGTTGCCGGGCTCCACCCCTGCCTCTGCGCAGACGAGCCTGTCAGTGCAGCACCAAGTGCCAGAATTAGTTCTTCAACATGGCTGGAATGTGTTCCCTGTGGCCCGGAGATTTGGAGGCCAGACTGAGGCGGAAAGAGGTAGCCAAGATGGCCCGGCCGGCGGGGAAGCTACTGTTGGAGGCAGCTTCGACTGATGACTCACCCTCAGTTTCTGCCTCTTGTCCCTGTTCAATGCTGACCCTCTCCACCCTGCCACCTGCCCATGATTTCATCTTTGTTGGCCCAGGTCACCCTTTACCTGCTTGTGTCCCCATGTCCACTAACTCATGTCCTGGATATATTCCTTGCTTTCTCCAAAGGAAGAAGAGTCATCACTTACCAAAATGGTTTTAATGTTGTCTGTTTATTTGAGGATTCATTCAGATTTGGTGAATTTGTAGGTTTGGGCTCAGAGGCCTCCAGAGCCTAATGGGATTTGGGAAAACTGAGTCAAAACCAGTGGTGTAGCCCCAGGCTGACTCTCTGAGGCAAACCAACTCTGACTTAACCACTGGAGGGCTTTGGGGTGGGACTCTGGATTCCCCTTGAAGGGAGGGGAGGGAGCCTGAGCTCAGTGAGAGCTGGAGAGTATGACACATGTGGCTGTATGGTCTCCCACAGGTAACTCATGGGCTGAAGGCATACGATGGCTTGTCTTTGCCTGAGGATGCAGAAACAGTCACAGCAGGACGGGCTGGCTGGAGCTATTCAGACCTTTCCGACGACGAGGACTTGCTGGCTGATGAAGCCTCTGGAGGTAGGCAGAGGGTTCTGGTGGCTGGGAGTGAAGAAGGTGAGGGGCAGAGTTGGGGTTCTTCCTACTGGGCCTAGGCATCTTGCCCAAAGTGGCACCTCAAGAGATGAGCTAAGAGTTACATGTGTCCTGAGCCCTGGTCCCCGTAACCCCAGGATTCTCCACTTACAACCTGTGTAAACCTGGACTGGGGGCAGCTCCTCTGCCAGAGCAGTCCCCTCATTGCACAGGATGATCAGGACCGATGGGGAAGGTGGTGAGCAATGCACAGTGAGGACGATTATCTCCCTAGTCCACCTCCTGTCTTCACCTGGTGGCCAGTGTGGCCTGGCCTCTCCCACCCAGCTGCCCTTGGTCCACACCCTCTCTGATGGAGGCTTCTATACTGACCTATCTAGGCCAGCCCTCCCTAGGCATGGGGAGGAGATAACAGTTGTGTTTTCATGACCTTACCCACTGTGTACCCAGAACAGTGCATTACACATAGTAGGTGTTCAACAAATGTTTGTTGTTGCTGAGTAAATCTCTCTTTTGCTTGCAGATGACCTGGGCAGCGGGGACGTGGGCAGTGGGGACTTCCAGATGGGTAAGTTGCTGGGGGTGTCCCGTAGGCCCCTGTCCTGTCCCTGGGGCAGCCCCAGAGGCCCCATATCCAGGGCCGCGGGCCTTGAGGGCTCCTTGGGCTTGCCATAGGAATGGCCTTGTACCTGCTGAGTGACAGTTATATGAACTGGTTGGCAGGTACCTGCAGGGTTGGAGATGGCCAGTTCTGTGCTTGCCTGTACTAGGAAACGCCTGGTTCTGATGGGGGCACTGAAAGCTGCAGGTCGGCATCCAAAGCACAATTCTTACCTCCCAAGGCACCTCAGCTGTGGAGTCCTTCCTTAGAGTCCTCTTGGGGACTGCTGAAGAGCTGGGGTCTCCAGGCAAGCGTGGGCAGCCAGAGGGGCTCTGTGGCCTAGAGCATCAGGCAGGCCAACGGAGCTGACAATGGGGGTTTGGCTTTACCCAGGAGGGAGCCCTGCCTTAGGTAACATCACCACTAGGAAGCCAAGGATTTGCGGGCTGGGGAAAGAGGGCTGGGCTTCATGGAGGGAAGGGAATCAGGAGCTCTGTCAGCTGCCCATTCTGCCAGCACCTGAAGTGCCCGGCTAGGGCAGGGTCTGGGCCAGCACTGGGACTGGGGGTCAGAGTCCCTGCTTCCTCTCACTCTAGGATTCTGGGTAGAGAAGGACCTACCTGGTGACAAGTCCCAGCAACTCCATGTGGTTCTTGCTGACCTCTGAGAGACAGTGCTGGGCACTCTTTAATCTATGATCGAGGCCAAGGATGGAGCTCAGCTCAGACTGACCACTGGGCAGCCCCACAGCATTCAGCGCTGCCCATGCCGGCAGGCCTGGGGCAGGTCTGGCCTGATCCTCCAGGGCTAGGGTCGCCTTGCTTCTGCTGGCTTCTCATGGGCATCCAAATGTCCGAGGGTAGCGTCCTACCTGGGCAAGTGCTGACTGGAGGGTTGGTATCTGGGTAGAGTGGTCCTGTCCGTGACCTTCTAGCACCTGGGAATCAGATACTGCCTGAAGCTTTTCCATGTGTAGGTCTCTGCAGGGCTACAGGATACTTGGGAACCTTGTGGGGCCCAGGAATGAGTGTCAGGTGGGCCCTCTGTGCACTGCTCACCCCTAGAATGGCCCGTGCTGATGCATCCCTGGGAGCTGCCTCTTGCCAAGCCAGGCCTGCCTGTGGAGAGGCCCTGGCCCAGTCCATGGTGTCCATTCAGAAATATCTATGGCCCTCCCACAGGGCTGCCCACTGCAAGAGCTCTGTCCACTGAGTCGTCCTTGCCAGCTCATCTCCCACCATGAGAAGCAGCTATGAGGGCAGGAGAGGCCAGGGGTGAGGGATGGGTGGGGGTGGGGAATAGCAGCTAGGGAGGGCCCGAGAGCAGAGCAGGAGCTTTTCCTTTTTGGTGGGGTTGATCCGTGGGAAGATATGAAGCTTTAGCTTCTCCAGGCCCAAGCCCTGGCACCAGCCCACTGCCCTTGGGTCAGGCCCACGCAGCTGGGCTGACTCTCAGCCAGGAGGCAGCAAGTGTGTCTGATTCCTAGGGGCTCAGTGTACCCACTTCAGCCTTGCCCAAGGGCAGTGTCCTCCTGCACTGACTGCTAAGCAAGGGCCGACCTGACTGCGATAGGGCCGTCCCCACCTGTGCCCTTCGCCTGGGTCCTGGCCCAACCCCAAACCCTGGAGTGCCACTCCTGAGATGGCACCTCCCCTGTCCTCTTCCTTAGGCAGGGCCGTGGCTCCGCCAGGCTCTGCCCAACCCTGTCCCACCCACCCCCCATTCTGTGTGCCCTTCCTCGGCAGCCCCTGCCCACCTCTCCTCGCCCAGTTTCTTCTCATCTTCTGACTCGTCTTTGCTTTCCTATTGCCTGTGCTGCTCTGACACCTGTCTCCATGTCTCTCCTGCCCCCTCCGCCCCTGCCTGGGCTGCCTCTTTCCCGTTTGTGTCTCTCTCATCTGTGCCTCATCCTCTGCCTCGCTCTTTGTCCTCCTTCCTCCGTCTGTTTGATTCGCCATCTCTGCCCCACATCTCTGTTTTTTCCTCCCTTTCTTCTGCTTTTGCCTCCACGTCTCTCTCATGTTCCTCTCACTTTCTCTGTGTCTCTGTCTGCATCTCTCCGTCTGTCTCCATTGCTCTCTTTGTCTCTGTCTGGCTGGCTCTCTCTCTTCATGTCTTCGTCTCTGCCTCCCTTGCTGTCTCTGTCCCTTGTCTCCTGCCTCTCTGCTACTCCTCTCTGCAGGCCCTGGGCCACCCCTGGGCCTCCCTTCCATGGCCGGCGCGATGGTCTCGGAGCCTGATGAGGAGTCTCCTCTCAGTAAGTGACCTGCTGGCCAGGTGGTGACTCATTCTCCCTCTCTCCCTCCTCACCCTCTCTCCCACCTTGTCCCCTCACTCCTTCTCCTTCCTCTTCGCTTCCTCCCCAGCCTGTACTTTGTCATACTGGCGGCTCAGAGGCACCTGCCTGCATGGTCTGGGGGCCAGGCCAGCCACTGCCCCACCCAGGTGGCCCACCTACTCCCCTGCCCAGGATGCAGTCAGGCCCCATCTGGGTACTCACTCTGAACACAGTGGACCGGGCCTGACATCCTCCTCACAGGGTGCTGGTCGGGCAGGGGTGGGTGCAGCAACCCCTTGGGGAATGAGGCCCTAGAATCTGAAGGCAGATGTATCCACCTTGGAACTGGCCAATCCTGGGTCCAACCAAGGGACCCAGAGGGACCCAGGGCTGGGGTTCAAGTGCCTGAATGTGTGGGGGAGTTCTGGTGAGCAGAGACTGAGCATGGGGAGTAGGTGGGGTAGTCTGCATTCCCCACCCTCAGCTGGGTGTAGGGCAGCTCCGGGCCTCCCGTCCCTCCAGCCTCTGACTCCAAGTGGGCTCTCCAAATGAGGTCAGAATGAGGGCCAGGAGAGAGAATGCTGGCTGGGGCAGGCACCCAGTGAACATGCCCACCCCTACATAGTGTCGCTCCTTTCCAGCATCCTCAGCTCTGGGGGCTGGTTTCGGAAACAGACAAGTCTCACCTTCTGCCCCAACCCTCAGGCACTGGCTTCAGAGACAGCTCAGGGTAGAGGAGGGAGGGCGCTCGCCCTGACCGACCCCTGTTCCGAAAGAAGGCCGGAGGTAGGATCAAGCAGGAGGGTCCATGCCCTTCCCAGGCCCTAGTAGAAAGAGGCTTTGTGGAACCCCAGCCCCTCCCCCAGGATGGGGCGCATTCCTGGGCAGAGGCCTGGCCTCCTCACCCGCGCTATGCCGTGGGGCTGAGTCCAGGGGCTAGGGTGGGGGGACTTTCAATGGGCCTCTGTGCCTGCTCACAAGGGGCCTCTGTGGCCAAGCTCATGGCCCCCACACGCTGGCCCCCAGAGCCCCACCCGCCTGGCACCCAGGAGCCCAGCCCGGCACGGTCCCTGTGGCTCAGAGTAGACAGCATCGCCCTCACAAGCACCCTCCCTTGGTGTAGGAGTCTACTCCTGTACCTTGTGTGACCCCTCTGGGGGTGTGTACAAAGTGAAGAAGGAAGAGGACAGGCTTTGTAGTCAGGTTCCGTTGGTGCCACTCCCTCCTCAGACACCTACATGATGGTCATCTGTCCCCTCTCTCAGCCCACTTCTGCCTTGGGTATTTTGCAATTACTGTTCCCTCCGCCTAGAATGCTATTTTTCCAGATACCTCCTTGTGGCTCACTCTCTGCCTTCAATCGTCCCTTTTGAGGAGAGGCCGGCCCTCTCTTGCCACCCTGGGAAAGTAGCTGCCTCCCTGCACATATTCCTCGCTCATTTGTTTCATTTCCTTCCTCTTCCCAGTAGTAAGTGATCTCCTTGGGGGCAGGAATCATCATTTTTGGAGTTCACTGCTCTATGCCCTGCCTGTAGAACACTGCTTGGCATACAGTAGGCCCTCGATATAAATTTGTTGAAACAATGAATTCCTCCTTCGGATAGGAAGTAATCAAACCAAATATATTCCTTGGATTCGTCGTAAAGACCAGAGAGAGTAATTACCCATGCAGGCACTAGTGTGTGCCAGACACTGTCAAAAGCATCTTGCGTTGGTTAACTTATTTAATCCTCACACACAGCCCTTTGGGGTGGGCACTGCTGTTATCCCCATTTTATAGAGGAGGAAACAGGCTCAGAGAGGTAAAGTAACTTGTTCAAGGTCACAGAGCTGTAACTGGCAATTTTGCTACAGAGGCTAAACTTTTAACCACTTAAGCTACACTGTTTCTCATACGGCAATAGTTCATCTATTGCACCTGCTGTGTGCCAGGCTCTGCGCACAGATTTTAACTCATTTGTAACTCATATCAACTCTGTATTTATAATTTACCCCTTAATTCATGCACAGTATGAGAATTAATGCATAAAAACATCTTGTACATAATAGGTGCTCAGTAAATGTGTGTGTGTGTGTGTGTGTGTGCGCGCGCGCGCACGTGTGTGTGTGTGTACCAGTGTGTATAAACCATAGGTATATGGTAGGGATTGATTCAGCATCTACTACTAACAGTGCCAGGCTCTGTACTAAGCACTGTGTAGTATATGTGTGTATACACATACATATGATTTATTTGCAAATCATATTAACTCCTATAACTTCTATATGAACTCAGTGAGCATTATAAGATTTTATGTGTGTAAATATGTATAGTAGGCACTTAAGAAACAGTAGTTGTCTGTGTATGCTCACACCTATCTAATACAAATTGATTCAGCCATCAATTATTAGGTACCCGCTAACTGCCAGGTGCTATATAAGCACTGGTGATACAGGAGTGAATGAGATCTGTGCCCCCCTCCCCACCCCTGGCATCAAATTTATAGTCTAGATGTAGAGAGAGAAAGGTGTCAACAGCCTCTGAGTCTGGTGCTTGCTCCGTGCCAGGTACTGTATCTAAGTGCACAGGGAAGGGGGCGTGTGATGTTATTTATATCCTAAGGCAATCCAGTGTGATAAACGTAATCAATGTCCCCATTTGACCAAGGATGAAACAGAAGATCAAAGAGGTGAGGTCAGTACCTGAGGTACAGGTGTGTCTGACCTCAGAACCCATGATTTTTAGGATGATGCTCTGCGGTCCATGTGTATCCAAGCAGGATCTATGTGATGTGGGGTAGAAGGTACCCTGACAGTGAAGGCAGAGGGGCTGGAGGAGCCCAGAGGAGGGGGTCTCTAACCCAGCGAGGGTTGGGGGAGTAGGGAATTTCAGGCAGTCTTCTTGCAGGAGGTAATGGCTGAGCTGAGCCTCAAGAGATGAGGAGGAACTGTCCAAGGAAGAGTAAGAAAACATGTCACAGTCACTCACGAGAACTTTCTATGCCAGGCCAGCCTACCTCCTGGAAGCGCCTTCTAGCCCGGCCTTACTCTAAGCCTCTGGGGATCTCCTCTTCCTGCACCATGGCTTGGTTTATGGATCAGGCTATTTTTTCCCTGTTAGTTGAAGCCCCTCACTCAAGGGTGGGCCTTGGCTTTGACCCCTGAGCAGCCCAGTCAGGGCCACTGCAGCATGTGCTAATAGGGGCAATTCTGGGCACAGCTGTGGGCACACACATGTTAGCTTCAGCAAGAGGCCTCTGGGGACCAACCTTCCATTTCCACGACTGACCCAGTTGCCTGAGGCTACCATATACCAGGCCGGGCCCCTCACGGCGACCCACCGTCCCCTTCCTTTTCTACAGTTTATTTCCGAGCCCTGGTAAATTTCACTCGCTCCATCGACTACAGCCCTCAGCTGGAAGATGCAAGCTCTGAGGCATTCCGAGAGGTGTCCGAGGCTGTGGTAGACACGGTGAGGTGAAAGGGTTCTGGAGAGCTCCCCGGGTGTGGTAGGGCAGGACCGAGGATGGGGTGAAGGTATCCGGAGGCTGATGGTGCTGTGTCCCTCCCCAGCTGGAGTCAGAGTACTTGAAGATTCCCGGAGACCAGATTGTCAGTGTGGTATTCATCAAGTGAGAAGGGTCCCCGGGGGCTGGCGAGGGACCGAGGGGTAACTCAGAGGGAGCCGACAAGGATGGAGAAAAGCCTGGGTACCAAGAGGGAGGCAGGAGAGGTCTAATCGGGTTAATCTCTATTGGTGGGGCTACAATTTGGACCTTAACTTGCTCTGCTGGGGATATAGGCTGTCCAGGAGCAGGGCAAGGGTCAAGCGATCAGGCCTGAGCATCAGGCAGGGGGCTGAGGGAGGAGCTGAGACCTTAGGCATCTTCCTCACCCTGCTCCCCTGCCCCATGCCCATCCCTAGGGAGCTGGATGGCTGGGTCTTTGTGGAGCTGGATGTGGGCTCCGAAGGGAACGCGGACGGGGCTCAGATTGAGGAAGTGCTGCGCACAGTCGTCTCCAGTGGCTCAGTCGCCTCCTACATCACCTCTCCCCAGGGGTTCCAGTTCCGACGCCTGGGCACAGGTGAGCCTGTCCGGGAGCCCGGAGTCACTTCCCCCAGTTTCTCAGACTCCTGTGGGTCCCCTTTGAGTGTCCCCACCATGGGCTCTCTTAGCTTGGGCCAAGAGAGGGACAGAGAGCTCACCACCTTATGAGCCTGCCCCATCAGTCTTGGCTTGGGTCAAGCATACTCTGTTTCCTCTACCAGATACCCATTAGACCCCGCTTCTGCTCTCTATCAACCTCTATACATTGCCAAGTCCTTTCTTCATACAGTACTTTCAGGTCCAAAACACTTTTGTGTTTAATAATAACCAACAGCTATTTACTGAGCACCGATCGTGTGCTAAGCGCTCTGTAAGGCCCTTATTTCCAGCCTCCCATTCGGTGTTCACAGTAGTTCCTGTGAAGTAGATGTCATTCCTCCTGTTTTAGAGATGAGGGTAATGAGGCCCAGACAGGAAAAATGGCTTAAGTTCACATACGCAGATAGTGGAAAAGCCAGAGTTTAAATCGAACCCTGTGTCTATGCCAGTCTTGCCAGAGCCTATGAGGAGATGAGATGAGAAACGGATAGCAGCTGAGGCTCAGAGAGACCAGGAAACGGGCCCAAAGTCACACAGCTGTTGGATGTGAAGGCCTGGCCTCCTGCTCTCAGTCCGCCCAGGGTTCTTTTCCCTGCACACTCGGGATCCTGTTTTGACTCCCTGAGTCTTTTCTTCTCTGGGCCAAACAGTCCCAGTTCACTGGTTATGGTCCTCAGCCCTGTCTCCATCGCAGTCCCCGCTCCTGGGAAGGCTCCAACATGCCACCATCTCTGACTCTGTGGAGCCCAGAACTGAACAAACTCCACCCCTAGCATGATGTAGCCCAATCACAAAAAAAAAATAGTGAGACCCTTACTTCCTTCGTTCTGCATGTAAAACCTCAATTAATGCACTCGAAGATCAAGTTCGCTCTTTTGGCATCCCCAGACCCTGGTCTAAAGATTGCCGGGGATCCAGCCCTCTTCTCCCCACTTTTCAGTGAGTCTTCCTGGCTAGAGATGGGGGGCTGGGCCTGGCTCTGCCCTGCAGCCCACGGCTTCCCGGTCCCAGGTGGGACGGCTGCTGATCACACCTTCCTTTGCAGCACAGACACCCCCGCCCCCCTTGGCCGCCGTGGCGGCCTCGGTGACACCAGGTGAGCATGTCAGCCGGACCCAGGCCCAGCCTAGTAACTAAAGTGAATGGATGGAGGGGAAGGAAGGACGAGAGCAAGATGGCTGGGCATAGCCCACACGCCACCCCTTCTCCCCTTCCTCTTTGTCCTTGGGAGGCTGGCTAGGTTGTGGCTTGCATGCGTGTGATGTGGTGGATGCATGTGTGCGGCATGGTAGCTGTGTGCGGGGTCTGTGTTAGGGCCGAGTAAGGCTGTGGTCACATATCCCACGTCCTGTGTGTGCTGCGGACGTATCCACCACATGCTCTTTTCCCTCGCTGAGTGTGCCGGAAACCACGTGGCCTGACGCAGGGCACCGACGCCCTCTCCCAGCCATGCAGTGCCTGTGCTGACCTTTCACCAACCTTCCACCTGCCTCTCTGACTCCCTCCAACCCCACAGTGCCCCAGATCTCGAGAGTCTGCACCGAGACCGAGTTTGCCTGCCACAGCCACAATGAGTGCGTGGCCCTGGAGTATCGCTGTGACCGGAGGCCTGACTGCAGGGACATGTCTGATGAGCTCAACTGTGGTGAGGGGCTGTCTGGGGCACAGTGGCCTGCAGACGCCAGGGGAGGGTCAGGGTATGCCTGGGCCTCCCAGTCAATCCGGGCTGCGAAGTTTCGGTGTAGGCAGAGGGGTCTGAGGTTGGTAGGCGGGGACATGGAAGGGTGACAGCAGGGCCAGGGGCACCGGGTGCAGCAGGGAGGGTCTGGAGAATGTGGGGGGCAAGGAAGCCACCCCTTCATGCCAACACCAAGTGGGCTCTGTCCACAGAGGAGCCAGTCCCAGAACTCAGCCCCACCCCACCCCTGCTGGTGGAGACACCATCTACATCACCCCAGCCGGAGGCAGCCACCCCGCGGCCACTACCAGGCATCCCTGTTCCCTATCCTCTGCTCCCCAGTCCAGGCAGGCCCGTGCCCTGTGGGCCCCACGAGGCCACATGCCACAGTGGGCACTGCATTCCTAAAGATTATGTCTGTGATGGGCAGGAGGACTGCAAGGACGGCAGTGATGAGCTGGACTGTGGTGAGGACCGGGCCGAATGGAGGTGGGGGCGTTGGGTGTGCGGGAGCTGGCTGGGGGAGGGCCTCTGGCTGAAACCCTGCCTGGTCCACCCAGGCCCCGCTCCGCCCTGTGAGCCCAATGAGTTCCCCTGTGGAAATGGGCACTGTGTCCTCAAGCTGTGGCGCTGTGATGGTGACTCTGACTGCGAGGACCACACCGATGAGGCCGACTGCCGTGAGTGCCCCTGCCCCACCCAGGCCTAGTTCCCCAAGCCCCAGCCTTTCTGGGGCAGGTTTGTTTGCTTTTTCTGACTGAGTGGTAAAGGCCCTGGGGACAAATTTTAAGGTTTATTTCTCTCTGTCCCCAGCAGTGAGGGCCCTTGGCTCTGAGTTAGCCTTTGTAGCAAGTAGTGTGGCCAGACTGCCAGGGTTAATGTCTCTGTCTCTTTACTTTTTTCCTTTGTTACCATTAATCGTGTCTCTGTTATTTATGCTTGTGTGTTATTTGTGCTCCGAATCAGAGGAGTAGCTAAGAGGGATCAATACACCGAGTCCCCAGTGTATGTATGAGTCAAAGCCTTCCCCTTATGGGCCTAGAGGTTTTTTACCTAGAGCTGGTTCTGAGTTATTTTGTTCCTCCATCATCCCAGCTCTTAATCTATCCATCCCTCAACTGTCCATCTATCCATCCATTTATTTGTTCAGTAGCCTTCTTCCCATCCATCTCTCTATCCATTTATCGTCTGTCAATTGTCTATCTTTCCCTCTCTCCATCTATCCATCTATTCATCCATATAGCCAATATCTTTTCCTCCCTCCTGTCCATCTTTCCAACCATCCACTAGCCAGTGCCTGTCCACCCATTTGTCATCCATTTAGTCAATGTAATGGGCCTTATGACAGTTAAATGGGTGAGGCTGGAGAGTCAGAGACCATACAAGATAGCATTTCATGTGCTCTGTCCTATGAGATGAAGCCTGGGGCTTGTTAGTCCGAGACTGAGGATAATCTTTAAACCATTTCTCTGTGATCATGGGTCACATGTCTGAGTGCATGTTGACATTTCTACGGTCCTCTGGTCCACCTTCTCCTCCTTGCCTTCCCTCACCCGTCCTACTCCAAAGCAAACACTGGAGAGAGATAGCATCATGCCTCAGACTGGCAGCATTTTATGATGCCCTTTCTGTGACTCTAAGCTTGCCTGACTACATGGCCCCTGGGGAAAGAGAAAGTAGTTGAGGGCTTTAGTTGAAAAGCCCTTCTCAGAGACCTCTGCCGGAAACAGTCAAAGAAGGTCCTTGTTGACAGCACAGAACAGAGAATGCCAAAGCTAGATGGCCTTGGGGCTTGCAGGGTATGGGGACAGAGGTCCCTGAGACAGTGTGAGCAGACAGTTGCCTCCTGACCTTTCCCTTCTCTGTGGATGTATGGCTTCCACTCCTGCACCCTCTGCCCTCTCCACGTCTGTCCATGTGTCTGTCCCAAGCTCAGTCTTTCCGAGGAAGAATATCAGTCACTCTTGTCCACTAGAAATGCCTAGGTGAGGCCCAGCCCTGGTGCCAGGTCAATTCTAGCCCTCTGGCCGGTCTGTAGGTGGCTGCCTCAGGTCAGGTGCCACCCCCGGACCAGGAGAGGGGTATAGAGCAGCAAGGTCTGTGCCGTGGCAGGCCCCTTGCAAGGCCTTTCAGTAGAGAGCGCTGCCCTGGGTATTACCCAGAGTCCATAGATACTGGCCCCTAGGCTATGCCTTTGGCAGGGGCCTTGTGCTTCTGAAGGTGGCCAAATGTGGGAGAAACCGAGTGACTATGACATGCCAGGTATACTCTTTTGGGGGACGCAGGTTGAGTGAGCGGTGGGGGCAGGGCAATGTGATGAGCCATTTGATGGCCGACTGGTGACCGTGATATTGTGGGCGTTGTTATGGCAGCAGTGTCAGGGCACCTGTGTGTCATGTGAGCAAGGTGAGAGACCCTGGGAACACCTGCGGAAGGTGGACAGGGCGGATTGGGTGGGCACAAGTCAGAAGTGGGGGTGGTCCTTCCTGAGGGCAGCACCCACTACCCACACCACCTGGCTCTATCCTGCAGCTGCGAAGCGCCCCGAGGACGTGTGTGGGCCCACGCAGTTCCGCTGTGTCTCCACGAACACGTGCATTTCAGCCAGCTTCCACTGTGATGAGGAGAGCGACTGTCCTGACCGAAGCGACGAGTTTGGCTGCAGTGAGCAGGGAGCTGGGGGCGAGCTGGGGGCCCTGGGCTGGGTGCCAGGTGCCTTCTCCACAATCTCAGCTTCGACTCTCTCTTACCTGGCTCCTCTGAGCCATTCCCCCACTACTTCTCCCTTTGCCCCTCACAACTCTCACTCCTGCTCTCATCTCCCAGTGCCCCCCCAGGTGGTGACCCCTCCCCAGGAGTCAATCCAGGCTTCCCGGGGCCAGACAGTGACGTTCACCTGTGTAGCCATCGGCGTCCCCACCCCCATCATCAACTGGCGGCTCAACTGGGGCCACATCCCCTCTCATCCCAGGTGCGGCTCTGAGCCCAGGCAGGGACTGGGGCTGTAGGGGAGGCTGGGCTAGTGCCCCAGGCCTGACCCTTCCTCTGTCTCCATGCCCGCCAGGGTGACAATGACCAGCGAGGGAGGCCGTGGCACGCTGACCATCCGAGACGTGAAGGAGGGAGACCAAGGTGCCTACACCTGTGAGGCCATGAACGCCCGAGGAATGGTGTTCGGCATTCCTGACGGTGTCCTGGAGCTCGTTCCACAGCGAGGTACCACGGACGGGCTGGAGGGTGCTGGGTGTGGGCTGGAGTTGGGGCCGCCTGTGGTGGGGAGCCGGCTACAGCCCACTCCCATGCCGCCCAGCAGGGCCCTGCCCCGATGGGCACTTCTACCTGGAGCACAGCGCCTCCTGCCTGCCCTGCTTCTGCTTTGGAGTCACCAACGTGTGCCAGAGCAGCCGCCGCTTCCGAGACCAGATCCGGCTGCGTTTCGACCAACCCAATGACTTCAAGGGTGCGTTGGCGGGTGGGCAGGCGCTGTGCTGGGCCGGGGCCAGGCACCGGGCTCCAGCGGGCTTAGAGGGAGGGCGGGTGGGAGAACAGCATGCACAAGGGGCCAGGTCCAGGGAGGGACCCAGGGTTGCTGGAGAAATGCCGAGCCCTGTAAGAAGAGCATTTCAAGAGGGAAACATTTTTTGGAAAAGCCAAATCCACACTTGATATTTGCCTGTTTCGGGTTATGAAGAGAATGGGCTCTGGGGCCAGATTCCTGGTTCGGATCCTTACTCCGACCCTTACTACCTGTGTGTGCCCTTGGTCAAGTCCCCATCTTGTGTCTCAGTTTTCTTATCAACAAAATGGGGAGAAAATAATAACTACCTTCCTCCCAGGTTGTTATAAGGACTTAATGGGTTAATATGACAGCCTCTCAGAATAGTGCTTGGCCCGTGGTAAGTGCCCAGTACATATTCCCTAATGTCATCCTCATTCTGACAAGACCGAGAGGTGACATGGTCCCCGGAGCGCAGAAGCCCAGGGTTTGGCACCCTCTTAGCCTCAGGCTGACCTCCAGCCATGCCAATTACTGCCTATGTGACTCTGGACAAGTTTCTTGGTTTCTCTGGGCCTCTTTTCCCAAACATGAAGTCAGGAAGCTGGATGCCATTCTCTGACTCTGAGAGACAGAATGGCATGGGCCCAGACATCAAAAGCCCCAGGTTCAAGTTCCAGCTCTGTTATTTACCACCTGACGTCAAGCCGCTCCTCATCTCATTTCCTTCGTTACAGAAGATAAAATGCAAGTAGAGGGCATAGCACCTTACACAGTAACCATTCAACAGATATTGCTTATTATGTCTTTTCGTTGGTTGAGGAACCTCAAAATGACTTATAAAATGTAATTACCTCTCAAAGTTGTCCGCTAGTATACTGAGAATAATAATGGCCATGGCCACCATTTCTCAAGCACTGAGTTGGCACT
Source organism: Rousettus aegyptiacus (assembly GCF_014176215.1). Lineage (NCBI taxonomy): Eukaryota > Metazoa > Chordata > Mammalia > Chiroptera > Pteropodidae > Rousettus > Rousettus aegyptiacus. Next base: position 13,089,192 of record NW_023416284.1, on the reverse strand, counting down.
GTGGCTTGATTTGCGCAGTCATTGGGTAGCCAGTAGTCCTGGCAAGGTTGGGGCTGTTTTTATTAGTTTCAGAGGAGGCCCCCAGAGCTCTGAGAGGTTATGGGGTTTCTCTCAGGACATCCAGCTATTTAGAGGCTGAACTGGAACCCAAGCCTGTCTGACTGGAATCAGGGTGGACAGGGATTCCAAGGCAATAGGTGGCCTGTATGTGGATAGTGAAAAGGATAGAGGGGGCCTGAAAACATCCCTGGAAGAGAGGGATGAAGGCAGGTGTGGGGCAGTGTAGCCTGGTCTTGGGGGCTGTGTGTGGTCATTCTGCAGATGAGGGGCTGGACTCCTCCCTGGTTGCAGGAGCACATTTAGGATCAAGGGGGAAAGCTGTTGGCAGACAGGTGTAGACGCAGAGGAAGGAAAACTTTCTAAGAGTCCAAACTGTCCAGACTTGAGTGGGACTGCCTTTGGAAGTAATGAGCTCCCCATTCCTTAGAGCTGTCCAGTGTGGCATTCACTAGCCACGTGTGGCTATTTAAATTTAAATAAATTAATTCAGTTCCTCGGCCACTCTCTAGGTACATTTCATGTGGTCAGTAGCCACAGTAGTTGGAAAATACAGATATAGGGCATTTTTTATCATCACAGAACGTTTTCTTGGATAGTTGGTGCTGCTCTGAGATCTGGGAGGGTGGTGTAGAGAGAATTCCTGTGTGTGTGTGTGTGTGTGTGTGTGTGTGTGTGTGTGTGTGTGTGTGTGTGTAGGAGAGGGTTGGACCAGATGACCTGTCAGAGTAACAGCAACAATAACACCTGATTTTTTGAGCACTTCCTTTGTGCCATGCTCTGTTTTAAGCATTTTATGTCAGGTTGCTCATTTTATCTTTCTAATAACCCTCTGAGGCAAGCTACTATTACCTCATCTTATATGTAGGGAAACTGAGGCCTTTGCCCAGACTCACATCTGGAGGGAAGTAAAACCAGGACTTGGGAGCCTGTTCTTCCGCTCTCTGTAGCTCTCTACTGCCCCCCCGAGGGCTGTTTTAACCCTGACAGTCCATGGATCTATTGACAAGCAAAGACCCTGAGAAGTCCTGCTGTAAAGAATCCCCTTGACCTTGCTTTGACCCTGTGGTTCCCAAGTGGTTCTTAACCATCATTCCACAGCATTGACCTTCCCCAGAGCATACTTTGAGAAATATTGCTCCAGACCTTCAGGAGGAGGAAAGAACATTTTTTTTTTTTTTTTTTTTTTTTTACTTTGGGGGAAAGATTAAAATTTTCTCTAAACCACATTTCTTCCAGAACTTCCCACCCCTAGATTTCCATCCCTCAAGGTGCGTGTCTCAGGGATACGCGTGCTGCAGCCCTCACCCCCCCCCCCTCTTCTTGCCACCGCAGGTGTGAACGTGACGATGCCGGCGCAGCCTGGCATGCCACCACTCTCCTCCACCCAGCTGCAGGTCGACACTGCTCTGCAGGAGTTCCAGCTGGTCGACCTGTCCCGACGCTTCCTGGTCCACGACTCTTTCTGGGCTCTGCCCGAGCAGTTCTTGGGCAACAAGGTGAGGGCCAGGCTGCTGCCCGGGATAGGAATAGGGCCAAGACCCTCCCCACATGCCCAGAACCTGCCTGGGCTCCGCTCCCTCTGAGGTTCGTGGGCAGCAGGACAGACTCGGCTATGGGGAAGAACGTGGTCGTGCCCAGCACAACCCCCATGGGCAGCAGCTCGTTCATCCTGTCTGTCCCCTCCACCACCCCCAGGTCAGAATGCTGACTCAGCCTTCACAAAGCCCTCCCATACCACCCCACTCCTGGGCTGGGTTCAGAGCCCATCCTCTGGCCTACTTGGGCACCTTATACATAGCATTATCATGTCCCCCCGACAATGGACTGAGCACCCCAAAGGCAGAGCCCAGGTCCCATCCGTCTCTGCTCCTCTGTGCCCAGCTCTGTGCCAGGCACACAGTGAGCACCATGTCTTCAGAGTGAAGGACGAGAGGGACAACTGGGCACATGCCCATGGCTGTCCTGCCCTGATCTGCCCTGTCCTGGCCAGGTGGACTCCTACGGTGGCTTCCTGCGCTACAAGGTGCGCTATGAGCTGGCACGGGGCGCACTGGAGCCAGTGCAGCGGCCAGATGTGGTCCTCATGGGTGCTGGGTACCGCCTGCTCTCCCGGGGCCACACGCCCACCCAACCCAGTGCTCTGAACCAGCGCCAGGTCCAGTTCTCCGAGGTGGGTAGTGCCTGAGCCCTCAGGGGTGGGGGTCACAGGGATACAGGCTGGGCAGGTGCTGACGTGTGACCCCCTCCCCACCACCCCCTTTGTTTGTCCCCAGGAGCACTGGGTCCATGAGTCTGGCCAGCCAGTGCAGCGGGCAGAGATGATGCAGGTGCTTCAAAGTCTTGAGGCCGTGCTCATCCAGACAGTGTACAACGCCAAGATGGCCAGCGTGGGGCTGAGCGACATCGCCATGGATACCACCGTCACCTACACCACTAGCCATGGCCGTGCCCACAGTGTAGAAGAGTGCAGGTGCCTGGCCCAGCAGGAACCCCAACAAGCATAGGGGAGAAACAGCAGGGTCTCACTGTCTCGATCCTGTCCCCACAGATGCCCCATTGGCTATTCTGGCTTGTCCTGCGAGAGCTGTGATGCTCACTTCACCCGGGTACCTGGTGGGCCCTACCTGGGCACCTGCTCTGGCTGCAACTGCAATGGCCACGCCAGCTATTGTGACCCTGTGTATGGACACTGCCTGGTGAGTAGTGCCAGCTGGCACTTGGACACTGGCTAGGGGCTGGGGGCAAAGGCAGGGTGGGAGGCCTAAGCTGAGGCTTCCTTGTGTCTACAGGCTTAGCCCAGCCTCCACAATGACTGCCATGGCTGCCAGACAAGCTATCATGACCTCTGGATATATTAAGAGAAATTTAATGTCTAGATAAGGGAGGTGAAAGTCCTACTCTCCTCCTGGTTAGACCAATCCCAGAGAATACTATGTAAAGCATGGCCCTTAGCAAGGCAGCCCTAAGGGGAAGGATCCTATAAATCATATGTTATCTCTTACGAATAGTGGAGAGAGATGGGATTGTGGGCTGACAGAAAGCCGGGAAAACCTATTATCTCTGAATAGGCGTCAGGGGTAGAAGGAACAGACTCCAGAGGGCAGGCCTGGCCAGTGGGCACAGATGAGAAGAGGAAGGCAGGTTTAGGTCAGTGTAAAGCAGGTATTTCGAACCTTCTATAGGACAGGCTGCCTGTGAGGCGATGAGGTGCCCATCAGGATGCAGCTGCATGCTCCCTGGCCTGCAAAGCTGTGGAGTGATTCCTGCACGACAGCAGAGGCAGAGCCAGACAGCCTCAGAGGCCCACCCTCAAGGAGCCCATCTGGTCCAGTAGGGCCCCACATTGGGGGCAGAGGGCTGCTCTAGAGACCCTGAGCCACTCCCTTTCCTTCCTTCCAGAACTGCCAGCACAACACCGAGGGACCACAGTGCAACAAATGCAAGGCCGGCTTCTTTGGGGATGCCACAAAGGCCACGGCTACTGCCTGCCGGCCTTGCCCTTGCCCATACATTGACGCCTCCCGCAGGTAGGACCCACCTCAGAATGAGGTGGGTGCGTCTGGAGGAGCGGGCGGTGCAGCAGGCTAGGGGCATACTCTGGACAGGGAGGTAGGAGACCTGGGTCAAATCCTAACCTGGCTGCTAAATTGTTCTATGTCCCTTGACCTCTCCGGTCCTGTTCCATATAATGGGCCCATCTGCCTTCCTAGCTTTGCTATGAAGCTGCAGATCAAGAACAGATGGGCGGAGAGGAGATATCATGCTTCGAGCCCGCTTGAGTCCATGTGACATCTCAGAATGGGACTGGAAGACCTTGCCTGGCCCATCGCTGCAGCCCTGCCCCATGTCCTATCCACTTGATCCCCACAGATTCTCAGATACCTGCTTCCTGGACACGGATGGCCAAGCCACGTGTGACGCATGTGCCCCAGGCTACACAGGCCGCCGCTGTGAGAGGTAATGGAGGTTGGTGGGGGCTGAGGGAAGCAGGTCGTACTCTGCGGGTATATGAAAATGCCACTGACAACCTGTTCTCTCCCCCAGTTGTGCCCCCGGATATGAGGGCAACCCCATCCAGCCAGGCGGGAAGTGCAAGCCCACCAGTGAGTATCGCAGCCACCATCCCTTGGGCCGCCCACCAGGCCCCGGACCTGAAGCCCGTGATCCTCGGGGAGCGGCCCATTCTGTCCCTGTCTGCCTAGACAGTGTCTATCCCATTCCCACCTACTTACCAACACCTGCTTTGTGCCTCCAGACCAGGAGATTATACGCTGCGATGAGCGGGGCAGCTTGGGGACCACTGGGGAGACCTGCCGCTGTAAGGTACAGATGCCTCCCCTACCCCACCCTGGGGGCCTTGCACACAGCTGGGAGAGGGAGGAAGGAGCCTCCAGCCTTTCCACAGCTCCCTTGGCCAGTGGGTAGTAGCCTAGCTGGAGGCTAATGGGCCTGGCTGGCCCCTCGTGAGAGGCGGCCTAGCATCAGCATCAGGAAGGAACACTTGATGGGAGTCGGGTGACCCAGATTCAGATCTCAGATCCTTTGCTAGTTGTTCTTTTTGCAGCCATCGTATCTGTACTGTACCTTTGCTTCTACCACACTTTAATTCTCACACGGACACAGTGACATAAGAATTAACATTACCAATTTACAGGTGAAGAAATGGAGGCCCAGAGGAGGGAAATCATTTGCATTAAAGAGTGTCAGTGGAAAAAAACTGGACAGCTTTGGAGTCAAGCACCCCTGAGCTTAAATCCAGAGTGGATTAGCAAGCCCATAACCTTGCATAAATCATTTCCCGTTCCTGAGCCTCAGTTTCCTCATGCGAAGCGGGGAAATATCACATACCTCTCAAAGTACTTGGAGGAGTCAAATGGGCTGATGGTTGAGCAGAAACTAGCACAGTGCTTGAAACACTTCATAAACAGTCACAGTAATTATTTTAAATCTAAATTTCTATTTCAAATCTAAATTTATTTTTGAGCCCCCTAGCAACCAAAGAGAAAAAGGAAACATGATCAGTTGCATAAGCCCCCATTAACTGAGAGTTATTCTTCACATGGTGGCAAACCCTTCATACATGTGCTCTTTCTGTGGCTCCCCCTGGCCTTGGGTCCCCATCTAGAATGTGGGCGGATTAGGACGGAAGCTCCAGGCAGCCCCTCCCGTGGGCCATCCTGCAGCTCCCAGCTCTGTGCCTGCAGAACAACGTGGTGGGGCGCCTCTGCAACGAATGTGTCTCCGGCTCTTTCCACCTGAGTAACCGCAACCCCGACGGCTGCCTCAAGTGCTTCTGCATGGGTGTCAGTCGCCAGTGCACCAGCTCCTCTTGGAGCCGTGACCAGGTACCTATGCGAGGCGAGCGGTCGGGCAATCGGGCAGGATCTCCAAGCCCTGGGCTGGGTGGATCAAGTGCCAGTCCCAGGCCACAGCCCCATCCCGGCCTCTTCTCCCATCCCAGGTGCTTGGGGCCTCCGAAGAGCCCGCTCAGTTCAGCCTGACCAATGCTGCAAGCACCCACGTCACCAGCCTGGGCATCTCATCCCCCACGCCTGGAGAACTGGTCTTCTCCTCCTTCCAGAACCTCTTGTCTGGACCTTACTTCTGGAGCCTCCCTTCGCGCTTCCAGGGGGACAAGGTGGGCAGGGGCTGGGACGAGAAAGGGAATTCTAGGCAGCAGGGACATCCTAGGCGAAGGCTCGGAAGCAGGGATGTCGTGGTGCCTTTGGAGAAGAGGTGGAAGAGGTGGCTGGGGCAGTGGGAGGGACCAATCGTGGGGGCCCCAGCTGAGCGCCTTCCACCCTGTATCCCAGGTGACCTCCTATGGAGGAGAGCTACGCTTCACAGTGACCCAGAGGCCCCAGCCTGGCTCCCCGCCCCTGCACAAGCAGCCATTGGTGGTCCTGCAAGGCAATGGCATTGTCTTGGAGCATCACCCTTCTCAGGAGCCCAGCCCTGGCCAACCCACCACCTTCACTGTGCCCTTCTGGGAGGTGAGCAACATTGTCTCTGTAGCCTTTGGGGGAGGGGGCGGGCCCCCCGTTCCTCCCTCTCAGAGGTGTCAATATCCCAGGATGTCAGGAGTTGTAGCACATGTGTCCTTTCCTTGGCAGCAAGCATGGCAGCGGCCTGATGGGCAGCCGGCCACACGGGAGCACCTGCTGATGGCACTGGCGGGCATCGACACCCTCCTGATCCAGGCATCCTACAGCCAGCAGCCAGCCGAGAGCAGGTGTCTGGGGCCAGGGCAGGAGAACAGAAGGGCGCTTGGGCAGGTGGCTTCTGTCTAAGCAGTGTGATGTGGTGCAGCCACACTGCCAGCTCTGCCTCTTACAGGCTGTGTGGCTGTTTGGTGCCTCATTTTTTCCATCTGTAAAATGGAAACTGTAACAGTGCCTTCCTCACAGGGCTTGGCTCGGGTCAGGCCCCTTAGAAACAAAGCCTGAGGTAGAGATTGGGGTACACACAATTGACAAGGGGAACCTGGGAGGGACAGAGATGGGGAGGGACACAGGAGGGGAGAGTGGCCAGGCAAGGAAGTGGTTTCAGGAAAACCTCAGCCTCGTCCCTGTGATGCTCTGTAGAGTCATCCTGCTTTGAGGCGACAGGGCTTTTGTACCCTGGGTCAGTCTGTCATTGGTCACCCGGGAGAGCACAGGGTAGTGTGACCTTTCTGGGCGAGGAAGCCGCATTCTCTGGAGAAAGTTGCAGTTAATTTAAGCCATTTGCCACAGCCCTCGCAGCAGCCGAGGGGTGGGCGGACACCCGGTAGCATCACAGCGGGGCTGTTGGGAGGGTGAATGAGATCATCGCTTATCGGACTCCAGGGATGCCTGGCACAGAGTGAGTGCTCATTCATAGGGGCTTGTCACATCCAGGATCTCTGGCATCAGCATGGACGTGGCTGTGCCGGAGAACACCGGCCAGGACCCTGCACTGGAAGTGGAGCAGTGTACCTGCCCACCTGGGTACCGTGGCCCATCCTGCCAGGTGAGCCCTGGGCCCCACACACTTGTCCAGCCAGCTCCCTCCATGGTGCTCTCCAGCTTCTCCTTTAGGTCTCCCTACATCCCCAGGCCCACCTCAGCCCTGCTACCCAATGGTCCCTGCCCAGAACCCAGCCCTGCCGAGGAAGCCCCTCCCACTGCCATCTTCCTGCCCCCAGGACTGTGACACAGGCTACACGCGCATGCCCAGCGGCCTCTACCTGGGCACCTGTGAACGCTGCAGCTGCCATGGCCACACGGAGGTCTGCGAGCCCGAATCAGGTGCCTGCCAGGTGAGTCCCGCCCTCCTTTCCTACCTCAGGGGCCTGCAGCCTTCAAGGGCCCAGTCTCAACCCACGCTCTGCCCCTCCAGGGCTGCCAGCACCATACCGAGGGCCCTCAGTGCGAGCAGTGCCAGCCAGGATACTACGGGGACGCCCAGCGGGGGACACCGCAAGACTGCCAGCCATGCCCGTGCTATGGAGCCCCTGCTGCTGGCCAGTGGGTCCAGTCCCTGCCTGTACCTGCCTTGTCCTGAAATGTCCCACTGCCCCCTCCCAGACTCCCTTCCTCCCAGACCCTTCTGAGAGGCAGCAGTTAAATCCTGACCTTACTGCTTCCTTGGTGTGTCATTTTATGTAAGATACACTTTCCACAACACTGGGCCTCAACTTCCTCATCTGAAATGGGGACATCGAGGTACTCCACCTTGGCCTTAGCACAATGCCTGGCACATGACTGGCTTCAGAACACGTTCGCCCACATGTCCACTCTTCCTCTCCCTTCTCCCCTGGTCTTGAAGGAAGAGCTGCTGACCTTTTAACTGGAAATTTTCCCCCACATTCTCAGGGCCACCCACACTTGCTTTTTGGACACAGACGGCCACCCTACCTGTGATGCCTGCTCCCCAGGCCACAGCGGGCGTCACTGCGAGAGGTGAGGCGGGCGGTGAACAAAATGGGGAGTGCGCAGGTGTAGCTGCCCCTGGAGTCAGGCTGGGCTCAGCCCTCCTGACCAGAAGGGACCAGAAGCCTTTTACCCACCTCACACAGACCCCCAGAAAGCAAGCAGGCCCTCTCCCTGAGAGCCTAAACCTTGAGCCTGACATTTGAGACCTCCTCGAAGGTCTGGGCCCGCAGTTCCCCTCCAACCCCCAGCACCCCCTTCCCCAGCCAGCCCAGTCTTCCCAGAAAACCCTTCATTCTTGTGAAGGTCCTAAACTCAAGGCCTGATCATGCTCACTGTGATCTCTATGATTACAGTGAGCATGATCGCTGTGGCCTAGGGCATGTCCCTGCTCTTCCTTTTCCAGCTGTTTCCCCATCTGGAAAATGGGTGAGTTAGGCTAATAGATCCTTTCCGGTCCTGTGAGGTCCTGAGTCCAATGCAGGGTCTCCAGCCCTTTCCCAGGCTTGCAGCAGGCTCTCTGCGGGATTCTGTGGTTCTGTCTTCCATTCAGGTGCTTTTTTTCCTCCATAGGTGTGCCCCAGGTTACTATGGCAACCCCAGCCAGGGCCAGCCATGCCGAAGTGAGTAGTGTTGGGAAGGCCTTTGGGGTGGGGCTCCCAGTCTCCCCCAGGGGTGGAGCTAGCAGACTTTTGTTTTCCTTTGACCTGGGACAAGTAAATTTACCTTTCTGAGTCTCAGTTTCTTTATCTGTAAAATGGGCTAGTAAAAGCCCCCCCTCCCAACCCCCACCCCAGAGTGCCACTGTGAATGTGTAGAATGCCTACACATAGTAAGGGCTGAGAAATAAACAATTCCTTTTGCAGCGGTGAGTTAGATGCCCAGGGGTGGTTGAAATGGGGGTGCTTGGTGGCGGGTTTGGGGTTCCAGCTGTGGCTTCCTTCCACTTCAGGAGACGGCCAAATGCCAGAGCTAATCGGCTGTGGCTGTGATCCCCAGGGCAGCGTCAGCAGCCAGTGTGACTCTGCTGGCCAATGCCAGTGCAAGGTTAGTCCAAACCCCTGCCCTCGGGGAGGCCTTGAACCGCAGCCACAGTGGATGCCAGGCCTTCCTTCTCACTGTACCCTTGGAGCTGTCCCTGTGCCCCTGCCATGCTTCCCCAAAGGGCCTCTCTCTGCCCCAGCTGACAGGAGTGGGGGCCTAGGCATGGGGGCAGCCGGGGTTCCCATAGCTGCCGGAAGTGACTGGGAACGCTGGCCTGGCAGGTAGCTGGAGGTGCGAGAGACCCAGCCAAGCTCCTCACACCTGCCTCTTCATTCCTCCTCCCAGGCCCAGGTGGAAGGCCTCACCTGCAGCCACTGCCGGCCCCACCACTTCCACCTGAGTGCCAGCAACCCCGACGGCTGCCTGCCCTGCTTCTGTATGGGCGTCACACAGCAGTGTGCCAGCTCCTCCTACAGCCGCCACCTGGTAAGAGCCTATACATGCCCCAGCATGGGGCAAGTCAGAAGCCTGGCCCAATGGTGTCCCCATCGCCTATGAGGACAACTATCTCCATACCCTCATTATTGCCCGTGGAAACACAGATCCCAACAACCCTCACTTCTACCCTGTCACTACTCCTCATGACTCCATCATTGCTTATGTCAGCACGCAGTCCAACCACCCCCGTCCTTCCCCCAAGTGTCTTCCTCATTCCCCCATTATTTCTGTCCCAGCCCTGATCTCGGCAACCCCCATTATCCACCCTAATGCCTTCCCGTGCCCCTCCCCCACTAAGGTGCTGGCCCCAGGGCCCAGGCTGACACCCATCCTCCTTCTGCTGCCAGATCTCTACCCACTTTGCCCCCGGGGACTTCCAAGGCTTTGCCCTGGTGAACCCACAGCGGAACAGCCGCCTGACAGGAGGCTTCACCGTGGAACCCGTGCCCGAGGGTGCCCAGCTCTCTTTCGGCAACTTTGCCCAACTTGGCCATGAGTCTTTCTACTGGCAGCTGCCAGAGACATACCAGGGAGACAAGGTATGATGTGCAGCAGGGGCTGGCAGGCCCTCCCTGATTGTCAGCTCTGGGCCAGGCTCTGCCAAGCCCTGGGGCCAGTGGGGACTCAGAGTCACGTTGACTTTAGAGCAGTCTGGCCCAGCAGCCACCGTGCAGTTAAGTGCACAGCCTTTGGGGTCAGGTAGGCCTCGATCTAAACCCAGCGCTGCCACTTACCAGCTGACTGCCCGTTGATAAACCTCGGCTCCAGGGTGGCTGAGCGGATTGGAGAAGGTGCCTGGCACATAGTGAGTGCTAGCCCGGTGATGATTATTAGCTTTCATGCAGCCCTCAAAACACAAGGACGGATGAGGCAGTTTCAGTTTCATTCGTTTGGTCACGCAAAATTCAACTGTGCTATTGGCTCTGTGCTTGGTGATGAGCATAATAATTCTCATCACGGGTCACATTTACTGAGCTCGTACTCTCTGCTTAGCGCTGTTCCAAGCACTTTTACATGTGACAAGTCACAGCTTGTCACATGTACTGCTACTGCCCTATCTCATCAGCGAGGAAATGAAGGCGTGAGAGGTTAGGTAACCGGTCTGAGCTCCCACGGCTAGAAGGTGCCGATGCTGGGATCCGAACCCAGGTCAGAGGCTGCCCTTCGATACTACACCAGGCAGAGATGAACTTGTCTTTGCTGTTCCCAGTCCTGGTCCAATGGGGAGGTGATGGTGATGCTGTTGTTGTGGGGTGCAGGGTCAAATGTGTTCCTTGAGCACTCAGGGCCACTTTGTGGCACCCTGGGAAAGTGGGTCTTGGCCAGGGAGTACCCTGCTGCCTGAGGCCAGTGCTCAAGCAGGTGTGTCCCCACCCAAGCCCAGAGTCCCAGGGAGGTCAGGGACCTTAAAACGGGGAGGCCCAAGGCTGCCTGCCTTGTCCCTGTTTCTTGGACAGCCTGCTTTCAGGGCTGGCTGCCTTCTAGTCCTTTCCCCCTTCTCGGTTCCTCCTCTCCTGGCCTCCCCGCCTGTCTCTCTGCTGCCCTGCCCTGCGGTTCCAGACCCCTCTCTCTGACTCCCTCCCCTGGCATTTCCCTGCGCCCCACAGGGGGAGGCATATTTTGCGCGGATGCGCCGGGCTCACCAGGTAGGCCCCCGATCTGAGTGGTGTGAAGCTGACGTGACATGGGCATGGTGTGTTCTTGGATGCCCTCAGTCCTGCTTGGGGAGATGCCCAGTGCCCAAGGCAGTGTGGGTCTGCATGAACCCCAGTGGTGCTCAATGGCCCCATGACCAGGGTACAGCTGTACCCAAGCCCTGCGATGCCAGGAGTCAGAGCCAGTGTGTACCTCATCCGCTGTGTGGTCTGGTCCCGGTGCCAACCATCTGTGGCCAGAGCGGTAGCTGAGGTGGCAGGAGAACTAACTCAGTGCTAAACCACATGACCATACCTGGCCCCTAGATTACCCCAGCGCAGCCTCCATCAACCCTCTGTGTGCATATGCCCCGCCAGCAGCCTGGAATTAACCTGTGTGTGTCAGCCTGGAGAAAGGAGCATGCGTCTTTCTCCCAAATCAACATGGACCTCTCTGGCCACCATATCCACGGGGAGAGGACACTCCCCAGGACTCCAGCTCCAGGGGCCTGGAAGGTCTGAGCTGGCTTATGCCCTCCACCCATCAGAACCGCACATCCCTCTCAGAGGAGCAGTTGCGGGTAGCCGTGACAGCTGGGAGGATCCCGGGGCTCCCAGAGGCCAGGGGCCAGGCACAGCAGCTATCACAGGTAACTCAGAGCCTCGCTGGCACAGGCCACGTCAGGGGCCCCAGGAAAGAGACCGAAGAGCGTAATCCAAGCAGGAACCTTGAACCGAGGCCCTGGCCTTCCTGGGCCATTTTCCCCCATGCGAGGCCAGGTCCTAGCCTGATGCCCAGTCCACTCCTGTGTTGCCCTTGGCAAATATTTCAGAGCCTTGAACGGCTGAGGCTGACACGTGGGCATGCATGGAGCGTGAGGCCCAAGGAGTGGCCTCCCCAACAACAGACGCCCTTAAGACTACTGTCAGTCCCTCTAGTGTGAGCCAGACAGAGCCATCTGCTCCTCTCCTGCCAGGGGCACACTGGTGTAGGCTTCTCCCCGTAGTCAGCTGGGCCCATCCAAGGATAGCCCCACCAGGCTCATGAGGAGCAAGAGGATGATGGGTACAGGGGCCAAAGCATCAGGCATCAGCACTTGTGAACAGACAGCACAGGAGCAGGCGGCCGGCTGGGCCTAGTGCAGCCCGGGGGGAGGCAAAGCCTCATGGCACCCTTTCCGTCCCTCTCTGCTCCTTTTCTCCGTCCTCCCTCTCCCGGCCCCCAGGTGGATGAGGCCCAGAGGCGGATGGATGCCGAGATCTGGCAACTCCTCTCCAGCTTTGCTGCTCGCCCCCACCCTCCTCCCCGGAGGCTCCCGCCCCATCCCCAGCCTGCAGCTGCTCTGCGGGCAGCCCCACCTTTCTCCCCTTCCTCCTCTTCTTCCTCCTCAGTCCCTCTGTCTTCCTCAGCAGGCTCTCAGGTATGTGCCAAGGCACCCACCAAGGGACCCCCACCCACCATGTTTTCTAGACGTGAATTGTTTCTGAACCAGCTTTACAGATGCTGCCATTTCTGCATACTACCTGGACTGTTACTGGCTTCATATTTCCCTTTAAGTGAATCATATGCCAACTCAGTTTTACTGCGTACACATTTTTTGAGGTTTTTATTAAAATGTAGCTAACATACAATATTATATTAGTTTCAGGTGTACGCCGTAGTTATTCAACATTTCTATACCTGAAGAAGTGATCACCATAAGTCCAGGCCCATCTGACACCTTATAACACTATCACGATATTGACTATGTTCCCTATGCTGTACGTTACACCACTGTGACTTATTTGTTTTATACTTGGAAATTTGAACCTCTTATTCCCCTTCACCTTTTCCCTCCCTTTTTGAAAATTTTCAATTACAGTCGAGGTTCAATATTATTTTATATTAGTTTTGAGTGAGCTACTTACAGTTATAAGTACACATTAAAATCACCGCTAAGTTTTAAAATGCTTTCTGGTGTGGCGGCACATCGGTCATGTTGGGGTCCACAAGAGGCACACACCAAACGTGAGGTGACACCCAAACCACGCCCAGCGAAAGCAGTTTGGGGTGTCCAGGTCCAGACGGGGGGAGCAAGTTGTCCAAGAGCAAAGCCAGAACCTGGGCTGTGAGGGTGGGGAGCTTCTATCCCTCTGCCCTTGCGGGTCCCCCCGCCACCTGCTCCCTCGGCTCTCACTGCCTGTCCTTCTGTCCTAGTTCTCTCTGTTCTACGAAGGCTTCTCTCTGCTTCCCGAAAGCCTCTATTACTGGCAGCTGCCCCAAGCCTTCCTGGGGGACAAGGTAACAAGGAGTTGGTGGGTAATAGGGGTGTCACCGAATCCTAAAACAGCAGAGGGCCTTTTGTCAAAGCCCTTTATGATAAAATGGGTAGATCGAGGCCCAGAGAGGAAAAGGGATGTGGCCTGGGGTGTCATGTTCAGGTCAATGTAGGGCTGAGGTTGGGGCCATCTTAATTGGGAGGTAGATACCCCTTCTTTGGGCTCCCTTTACCCTGTATCCATAGAACTAGCTCTTGGCACTCCATTCGTTCATTTGAGAAGCATTAATGAAGTACTTACTGTGCGCTGTACTGTATATGGGCAAGAGAAAAAGGGCGCTGGCCTCCAGAGCTCAGTGTTACTCTGAACGTCATGCTTATCATCAGCAGCATCATCATCATCAACAACTAATTATTATTATTGTTATTATTAGCACTATCATTAACATTAGCATTAGTGTTAGTATTGACATCACTTGTATCTTGTTCCAAAAACAATTTAGAGTCCTTTCAATCCACACTGTGCAATAAAACAGCATGCAAATGAGAGTCTGGTCCAGAGGGAAATGAGGGCAGGGAAGCCTGGCTGAACCCACGGATGTAGCTGGGCGTGATGAGGATTTGGCAGTACTGAGGCTATGAGCTCACAGGCACTGTGCTGAGTGCAGTATCTCCCGTGGCCTCTGATACTTAATCATGCTACCCTTCGGGGTAAGTATTATTTTTATTCCCTTTTCCATATGAGGAAAGTAGGGCTCAGGCAGGGTAAGTGACTCATCCAAGGCTGTCCAGCCAGCAGAGCTGAACTTGAACCCTAGTCTCAGACTGCAGAGTCTGGGCCCTTTATGATAAAACAGGTCGATCGAGGCCCAGATCGAGGTCCTTGCATTCAAATCAGGCAGGACACCAGTTGTTTCATGGTTATCTGGTTATGGCCCTGAACTCCTTATCTTACCCTGAGCTTGTGGAAGATATGCTCAGGGCCCATGTAACCCAGGGCCTGGCATGTGATCAAGAGGCATTTAATACATGTTTACAACTGAACGAACACACATATGAACAAATGGTCTAGGCCTGACATACTGTGGTATTGATTTGAACATCTGCCCTGGTGGCAGAGGAGAGAAAGGAAAGTCCTGTGGGACAGAGCCGAGGCCTTGGCTGACCACATGAAAACCCTCTGGGGCAAACATAAGGGCTCTTCTATTGTGCACAATAAAAAACCCAAGTCTGGCAAGTCTGGAACAAAGAATCTCTTGGCTCATGTAACTACGAAGTCCGAGGATATCTGGTGTCAGGCATGGCTGGATCCAGGGGGTCATTAGGACTTTATCTCAGTTGGCATCCTCCTCTGGCTTCTAATCTGACTAGTAAAGGGAGTTTCTCTATTTCAGTAGAAAGAGCAGACGTGCCAGGTTCACGTGTCCACCCCTGATGGAGCAGAGAGGGGGAGTGGTGGAGTACGCAGATTGGCCAGGCCTGGCTCACGTCTCCACTCGCGACATAGGTTCCTTTAAAGGAAACCAGGGCTGCCGTTTGCAAACAGCAGGGAAATGGATTCTGAGCAAACGAAACCCACCTGCCCAGGAGGCAAGGCCTCCAAGGGGCCACCCTCAGCTCTACTCCCATTGTGGAGAACTTTTGAACCTTCTGCAACCTCCTTGTGGTGGTCACTGTCATTATTCCTGTCTGCTTTGTGGGAAATGCCTTCCAATGAAAGGGACTAGGAGCTTGTTCGCTGCGATTGTCAGGTAGTGGAAAATGGGTAACCCATGACACAGAAAAGAGGCTGCTCAGGGTCAGCTCTGAGGCTGTGAAAGAACTGAGAGATGTCCTGTCTCCTAGGCAACCACAAGCTACGCACACCAGCTTCTGGTTGGGTGGGCAAGGGCGGGTGGGGACAGCACAGGTGCAAAATATCTCAAGAGGCTCCATCCCCTCACCTGTATGGTCATGCGCCCCCCCAGAGGAGGGCAGAGTCAGGTCGTGACTGCAGAACTGCCTCTTCGCAGGTGGCGGCTTACGGCGGGAAGCTGCGCTACACGCTGTCCTACACAGCAGCGCCACAGAGCAGCCCGCTCTCTGACCCCGACATCCAGATCACGGTGAGCACGTGGATTCCATGCCAGGCGGGCAGTAGGGGAAGCCAGAGTGCATCCTCGGTGTGTCTGTTCTTTCAATTCAGCACTCGGCTGGCCTGGCATGGGCTGGTGAGGGGTGGGGGTTGCATCTGGTTGGACACTACCCAGGCAGAGGCCCAGATGCCGGGAGAAGGGGACGGGGGACATGTACCAGATTTCTTGGGCACACGAGCCTGGGAGATTGGAGAGATGTGAGGCTGGTGTTACGGGGAGAGGCTGGGATGAATGGAGGACCCCACTGTCAGTCCCCCTCTCAATCCTGCTGGCGTCTTCCCAGGGGAACAACATCATGCTGGTGGCCTCCCAGCCGGCACTGCAGGGGCCCGAGAGGAAGAGCTATGAGATTGTTCTCCGAGAGGTAAGGGGCACTTGGCCACCCTGTGTCTGACCCCCTCCCACCCTCCACACTTGCTTCAGAGCCTGGCTTTGGCGCCAGCTTCCCTGCTTCTCACACCCCTGTCCTTGCCTCGAAGTCCTCCGCCAGTGCCTGGAAAGCAGGCACTGGGGGGCAGGGGAATGAGAAGCGGCACGCAGAGTCCAGCACCCCTCACCCACACTTGCTGCCATTTCCCCACCCAGGAATTCTGGCGCCGGCCTGACGGGCAGCCAGCCACACGCGAGCACCTCCTGATGGCACTGGCTGACCTAGACGAGCTCCTGGTCCGGGCCACGTTCTCCTCGATGCCACTGGCAGCCAGCATCAGCGCAGTCAGCCTGGAGGTCGCCCAGCCTGGGCCCTCAGGTGGACCCCGGGCCCTCGAGGTGGAAGAATGCCGCTGCCCCCCAGGCTACGTCGGCTTGTCCTGCCAGGTGAGTGTGGCCAGGCCAGATGCCTCTGCTCTGGCACGTGCTCTGGCACAGCTGGATCAGAGAGCTGATCAACTGGCATTTCAGTGGCCTGTGACCACTGTCGTGACTTTAATGTACCTTGCAATATCTCATTTATTCTTCCCAACAGCCCCAAGAGGTGTATGATTATACCCTTTTAACAGGTTTCTTAAAAAATAGAGATACGGAAGGCTGAGTGACTTACCAAGGGCACACAGCTACCCTCTCCGGAGGTTAAGACCCAGCTCATGCTGTCAGGATGTCCACAGCAGAGACAGGAAGACCATGCAGAGAAAGAAACAGTACCGTAGCCTAAAGCAGAGCATTGAAGTGCCTTAGAGGGGAACAGCGTGGAGCGGGGTAGGACTCTAGGCAGAAAGGCAGAATAAGCGGAAGCTCAGAGGAGGAACATGTGGGAAAATAGTCCGCGACGTACAAGGGTCACCCCTGGAAAGCTGGGGTGGTGTGGGAAGCACTTCCTTAGGCCTGGAACAAGGCGATCTGAACTGAGCCCCAGGAAAATTCCTCTGCCAGTGGAGGAGACTGGGGGTGGGGACAGGGAATCCTGCTGGGAGGGAAGGGCAGAGCAGGTGGAACAGAGGGCTGTCAGTTGGAGAGAATCCAGGAACACCTGCAGGGCTTGGCTGGAGACTGAGCAGCAGGAGAGCAGGGCCTGAGCTGAGCTGAGTGTTAACCACCAAATTCCCAGGCACGCAGCAGGCAACCAGTTAGCAATAGATGAGTGAATGCGGAGCCGGGGAAGGGGCGGGGATGGGGCTGCAAGGCCAGGTGGGCGACACGGAGGTCCAGCGCGGGAACAGCCAGCACCGCCCCCCGCCCTGACATGGGAACCCCAATGCGAGAAGTCCACATCTCTGCAGTTGTACATCCGTGCACCTGTGCTATGGCCACGAGTATCCAAATACATGAATTTCACATCCCGTGAAATTATAAAATTTAACACATTTTGAAGGAGAACCCTCGGGGAGAACAGGATCCTTGGTGCACATTTTCTGTAGTGAAGCGAAACAGATTTATAAACATGCCTTTGAAATGGTTGGGGAGGGTGGGAGGGCCTGGCGAGGTTTCAAAGAACGGGTAGCAAATAGAAATTCCTTGTTTTCAGAACCTATGATTACTCACTTAGGATGGGTGAAAACATCCTCGGTTGTATGTGCGCGGCCTTTCACTTAATTCAGTGAATGTAAAAATAGTTGTAAAGAGAGCTTCAAGGGCTCATTCCAAATCTAGGTCTCCCGAACCCGCCTTTTCCATCTAGGGGTTATGTTTCTCAATAAAGATCCTGCCCGAAGAATTTTCAGTAGCAAAGTCCTGGGGACGGAGATGGGTCCTCCATTCAGGATGAACTATTATTTCAGTAAATTCAGATGACTGGAGATGCCAGGATGGGGTCAGACAATACACCCAGCTTTGGAGTATTGAGAAAGTGAAGACGAAGTCGAGGAGGAGGGCTGCTGAGCGAGGACTCGGGAGTGGGGGGCTGGGCCTGGGTTTTCTCCTCCGAGAGCCAACCAGGGTCTAGATGGCGGATGGAGTTGGAGGGAGAGTGCTTCCGAGTCTGCTGGCTCCGGTGGCGCTGGAGATGGGGACCAACTCTTCTCTCTCTCCACCCAGGACTGTGCCCCAGGCTACACACGCACTGGGAGTGGGCTCTACCTCGGCCACTGTGAGATGTGTGAATGCAATGGCCACTCTGACCTGTGCCACCCAGAGACCGGGTCCTGCTCGGTAAGATGCAAGCAGGGCCAGGGCAGGGGGTCAGTTTGGCTGGGCCTGGGTGGGGTACCAGGGCTGGCTGTGGGACAAGGAGGGGTGGGCTTGGTAAGGTAGGCCTGCCTAGGTCCAGGAGCAAGGTCATGGGGCACAGCCTGTGAGACAAAGCACCTAGACCCACAGGTCTGGTCAGCGAGGGACTACAGGTATAGTGGGGCAGCCAGAACTATGGAACAACCTTCTTCTTTATAAAGAAAACTTCGATTCCTGCAATTTCTTATTACCAAAGTGACACATGTTCTCTGTAGAAGAGTCAGAGACAACCCAAAGAAAGTAAAAATTCCTCGTAACTCTTACCACCAGCGGGCAGCTCTTTTGCCCTTTTTCCAGGCCGGTATGTACACATACCAATATGCCTTTTGTCTTACAAGTAAACATGTGATCATTGTGTTTCGTGATCAACTTTTTTCACTTACAAGTTCATGAACATCTTTCCATATCATTAAATACTTTTTTATCCCTGAACTTTTCAGAGCGGGCTATGTGTAGCCCTCCAGAGTATGTGAATGGTTCACAGGACAAGGAATATTCCATGTTAATAAGAGAAACATGCATTTCTTTGGAGGATTTAAAACCCACACGTTTTTGTAATAAAGCATCTTTTTTCAAAGCTCTTCCCCTACATACCTAGGTGTATATATTTTTCCTTTCCTATGATATTACAGGTGTTTAAGTAGAAACATCTAAGATAGATACTGGGCTAAGTGTTCTTTTTAATTTATTCAGTTCCCTATTCATGGATGTTTAGGTTTATTTCCAGCATTTTGCTTTTATAAACACCAGTGAGACAAACATCCTGTCATGAAATCTCTGTGTGCTCCCACGATTATTTCTTTAAGCTCATAGACATGAATTTCAAGATCAAGGGCTTGCAAATTGTAAGGCTTTTGGTAAAGTCTGCCAAGTGGCGGGGGGCTGACGTTTCGTTCCTTGTAGCAATGCCAGCACAATGCCGCCGGGGAGTTCTGTGAGCTGTGTGCACCTGGCTACTATGGAGATGCCACAGCTGGAACACCTGAGGACTGCCAGCCCTGTGCCTGCCCACTGGCCAGCCCGGAGAACATGTGGGTGCCCTTGTTCAAGGCCCAAGGAGGCATTCTCCCCCTGGGGTGCAGAGGGCACTACGCTGGCCTTGGGGACAGAATGAAGGGAACAGGGTGGGGCATGAGCGTCCCAAGGCCTGACCTTTGCCTCTTCTATTCCAGGTTCTCCCGTACCTGTGAGAGCCTGGGAGCTGGTGGGTACCGCTGCACAGCCTGTGAACCTGGCTACACTGGCCAGTACTGTGAGCAGTAAGTTTGCAAATAGAAGGGGTGAAGGGAGGGGGCGTATAGTAAACTCCTAAGCGAGAGCCCAGGACTGTGTTGCTCAGAAAGGTCTCCACCAGGATCATGCCCCTCTCCTCTCCAGAACCCTTCCAAGAGTCCTCATTGTCCTTGGGACAAGCCCAGGCTCCTCAGGTAGCTTTGTCACTCTTCAGTCTCATTCCACTTCTGACACCCAACTCGATTCTAGCTGGGCTTAACTTCTTGACTACTAGATATTCAGGTCTTCTCCTGTGCTGTTTCCTTCACACGGAACATTCTTCACCCTCAAACCTCCCCTTCCTGGGGACTCCTGTTTAGCCTTCGAGGCTCTGCTTCCTTCCTTCATTCGGCACATGTTTATTGAGCATCTGCTGTGTGCCATGCAATGCGCCAAGGTATTGGAGATAAAGTGGTGAACGAAACAGTTTCAGTCCCAACTCTTACGGAGTCTGCCACCTGTAATGAGAGACAAGACAGCAAAAAAGTGACTTTACAAATATATAATTGCGAACAGTGAGACGTTCTCCGAAGAGAACAGCCTAATCCGAGGGAACGTAACAGCCCGGAAGCCCCGTTCCCGGGGACGCCTTTTCATTCCCACGGCTGGATTAGTGCCCCCACTCTGCGCACCCCCAGCCCCCATACTGTCCCTCTCTCTCATTTTTCGTAGTTTTCATGTTGATTTCCCAACGAGTGAGTTCTGTAAGAGCAGAGGCTTCATTTTCACTCTTATATTTCCATAACCTAGCATAGTAATTGCTTAATAAATGTTTGTTGAATGAATATTTTCCTGGAGAATGAAGGCTTTACCACCCCCATTACCCAACCTGCTGACTCCCCTTTCTCAGCTCACTGAGGACCTGAGGGGGCCTCTTTGGTCTCTGAAATCCTTCCAGAACTCTGAGCCTCCTCACTCCGCACTGGGCAGTCAGCTAGGCTTTTGGCTCCCCAAGTCCACCATGAGGTGCTGAGTGCCCTGGGGGCTGACAGAGCTGGTCTTTGTTCCTCTCTATAGGTGCGCCCCAGGTTATGTGGGGAACCCCAATGTGCGGGGAGGCCGGTGCCTGCCACAGGGTAAGTGAGACCATGGCCCTGGGTTGGGGTGATAGGTAAGTCAGGGAGCCTAGGGAATTTGAGAGATACTAGGTCTGGGGGACAAGACCGGGGTAGGGCATGCCACTCTTTGGGGAGGCAGAGATATCTGAGACTCTGCCGCATGCTGGGGACCGTCTGCCTGAATGGCTTCTTCTGTTCCTCCCTCAGCAGACCGGGCCTCGCTGGTGGTCCAGGTGCAACCAGCTCGGAGCATAGTACCCCAAGGCGGCCCCCACTCCCTGCGGTGCCAGGTCAGCGGAAGCTCTCCACACTACTTCTACTGGTCTCGTGAGGATGGGCGGCCCTTGCCCAGCAGCACTCAGCAGCGCCATCAAGGTAGCGTGGCCCCAGGCCCCTCAGCCCCTTGAGTCACTCCAGTAGGAGGAGAGGCACGGGCCTTTCCCTGCATTGGCTGGGGTCCTGTCCCTACACCCAAGGGGTGCAGCCACACTAATGAGCTGCCATCCTTTCCCCACCAGGCTCTGAGCTCCACTTCCCCAGCGTCCAGCCCTCGGATGCTGGAGTCTATATTTGTACCTGTCGTAATCTCCATCATGCCAATACCAGCCGAGCAGAGCTGCTGGTCACTGGTGAGTTCCTACTTCCCCATTCCCAAGATGGCCTTCCTGGGCTGGGCTGCAGAGGGGATGGGAGTTGCTTGGATGAGGGTGCTGGCCATGGAGGCGAAGAGAGGTAATGGAGTCAAGACTGGCTTTAGAGCAGAATTGTAGGACTTGATTGTGGTCACTGAAGGAGAGAGAAGAATCTAGGGTTATGCCCAAGTGTCTGGTTTCTAGCAGCTGGGCCAATGGGGTGCCATTTACTAAGATGGGAGAGGTTCAGTAGGAGAGTGTCTTCATTTGTACTCCTGCAAAAGCTGAGTCTGGATTTGTGTGTAAGTAGTTTGTGTGGAAGGGGAAGTGAGAAGGGAAGAGAGGCATCCAGTAAAGTTATTGAGCAAGTTACCACCATGAGCAGTTGTCGTTTAATGCATCATAGAGAACTCTGGGAAACTCCAGAGTAACACATGCACCTTAGAGTCATCCCTCCCCAGGGTCAAGGGAGCTGGGGTGTGTGTACACCAGCTCCTGCCAGTCATTGACTGGGGCCTCTTCTAGGAGCGTCAATTTCCCTGCTTTCTGTTCCACCTCGTGGGCAGGCACAGTGGTCTCTGGTGACCTGAGAAAGCCCTTGTGCCATGAAGTACAGCGACTGGCAGAAGTCAAGTGGGGTGGCAGCGAAGTGACAGGGTGAGGGACTGGTCAGGGCTCCGTCAGTACCTGATACAAACGGGTCAGAGGGAATCACTAGTTTGGTTTTGAACTTGTTAAAGTTTGAGATGTTTGAGGAAACATCTAAGGTACATCAGGCGGGCATTGGACATGTGAGACTGGAACTTAGGAAGGAGGCCCTGGCCAGAGAGAGGAATTTGGGAGCTATTGGCTTAGAGGCGAAGTTTAAAGCCACAGGGTAGGATGAGATTTCCCACGGAAAATGCGGATCCAGAGCCCCAAGGGAACATGTCGAGTTGAAGAGTCTTTTTTACAGCAAAAGAGACTGAGCAGTTTGGGTGAATAAGCTAGGAGGAGACTGAGAGAGGTGTGTGTTGGAAGCCAAGAGGAGAGAAGGCTTGCAAGAGGGAGAGATTGGCCTCACCAGATGCCCCAGAGAAGTGAGACATGGCAGAGAAACAATCCTTGGAGGTCGTGCTTTGACAAGGGCAGTTTCCTGTGGAGAGTAAGGGTAGAAGCCAATTTGGAGCAAGGCAAAGAATGGATGGGAAGGCGGCAAGTGTAGACAACTCTTTCAAGAAGTTTGACTCTGAGGGGAGGCTAAGAAATGGGGCAGTGGTAGCTGGAGGAAGTATGGAGTCAAGGGAGCCTTTTCAGAGATGAGAAATTCTACAACTTATTTGTCTGTGGAGAGGGATGATCCCATGGAGAGGGAGAAGAGAGACTAATATAGCAAGAGAGAGCACAGCTGGGGGCGGAAGTCCTTGGGGGGGGGCAAGGGGTGGGGCTCCAGCACTTGGAAGGTAGGTGGGGACCAGGAAGGAGGGAGGTGGGTAGATTTGGGGAGATGGGAAAAACTCCTGACTAGTAGTTTCAATTTTCTTACCAGTATGAATTGAAGCAATTAGCTGTGAAAGCGGAAGGAGGGGTAGGTTGGTAGAGAAGATGGGAGGAGGTGTGAAATGGTTTTAGGAAAGACAGAAACTCGAACCAGACAAAAACCCAGTTGGAGTGAAGTGCAAAATGTTAAGAGCTCATTTGCGGTCTGTGGTCATGAATCAAAGCCAAGTGGGCTCGTGGTGTGATGTTCTCTGCTCACAGCCCGCTGGCTGCTCAGGGCCAGCGCACTGAAAGGCGGGTAATGGAGTTCGGGTGGATGAGGGAGGGAGATGCCAGGGAGTGGAATAGAATCCCAGCTAGACTTGGAAGGAAGTGGCACCTGGATGGGATGATGGAGAGAGAGAAAGTGGCCACAGGGCAGGGGCCTGGCCAGCACCCCACTCACTGGGGGGCCTCCCGTCCCTGCAGAGGCTCCAAGCAAGCCCATCACAGTGACAGTGGAGGAGCAGCGGAGCCAGAGCGTGCGTCCTGGAGCTGACGTCACTTTCATCTGCACAGCCAAGAGCAAGGTGGGCAGGGCGGGGAGTGGCCATCAGGAAGGCTGTCTCCTGGGGTCTCCGAGTGCCACCCTTAACCCCCACCCTATGCCCCTGCCCTGCCTGCAGTCTCCGGCTTACACCCTGGTGTGGACCCGCCTGCACAATGGGAAACTACCAGCCCGAGCCATGGATTTCAATGGCATCCTGACCATTCGCAATGTCCAGCCAAGTGATGCGGGCACCTACGTGTGCACCGGCTCCAACATGTTCGCCATGGACCAGGGCACAGCCACGCTGCATGTGCAAGGTACCCTGTTCATGTCCATGCCTGACCCGCCCGTTCCCGGCCTTCTCCCATACCCCCCAAGACTTCTTCATTCAATGACAGTTTCTGAGCATCCACAGTCTGCCATGTCCTGGCCTAGATTCTAAAGAAACAGTGGCAAATAGGAGCTCTGGTCGAATAGCCCTGCCCCCCTGCATTACGTGTTCTAGTAAGGTGACAATAAGCATGGAAATAAAACAGATGGCATAATTACACACAGTGATGCATGCTGGGATAGGAATAAACCATGATGGGAAAGTGAGACGTGAGATGAGAGGAGGGTGAGCTCCTCTATAGGGGGTGGTCAGGGAGGGCTTCTCTGAGGAGGTGACATCTGAGCTGAGACCTGAAGGAAGGAAACGTTCTCTGCCACTTAAAGAGCTGGCAGAGAATGTCCTTGCCAGAGGAAGCGTCACATGCAAAGGCCCTTAAACAGGAATATGTTGATGTGTTTGAGGAATGGAAAGGCCAGTGTGGCTGGAGCTATGGCAGGGGGGTGGGTGAGGAACGCGACGAGGTAGGCAGAGGTGAGGGCAGCAGTTCGTGAGGGATCACAGTGGGAGTTCAAGTTTTATCCGAAAAGTGATAGGGAGCCACAAACAGGAAGTACCAAGATCCTATTGACATTTCAAAAGCTCCCTCTGGCTGCTCTGTGGACCAACAGCCATCAGGGGCTTGAGTGGAAGCACAGAGAGCAGCAAGGAGGCTCTTGCCGTGGGTCAGACGACACGTTCTCCTGACCACGTGTTCTCCTCCCCCATCAGCCTCGGGCACCCCATCTGCCCCCGTGGTCTCTATCCACCCACCACAGCTCACAGTGCAGCCTGGGCAGACGGCCGAGTTCCGCTGCAGTGCCACGGGGAACCCCATGCCCGCCCTAGAGTGGACAGGTGAGACCGTGGCAAGAATGACATCCAGAACCTGGCTCTGCTGATTGTGGGAGGCCAAGGGCAGGATGCTAGTCTGTGGGGCCTGCAAATTCAGGGGGACCCAGTTATGCCAGTCCCAGTGGGTGCTGACCCTACTTTTCCACGTCAGGGGGCCCTGGCGGCCAGCTCCCTCAGAAGGCACAAATCCATCAGAATATCCTGCGCCTGCCAGCCATCGAGCCCTCGGATCAAGGCCAGTACCTGTGCCAAGCCCTCAACAGCGTCGGGCAGCAAGTGGCCAGGGCTGTACTCCACGTGCACGGTGAGAGGACAGGACCGAGGGGTGGCTGGGGGCATATGGGCAGCGCAGAGAAGTTCTCACTGGGCTCTGTCTGCAGGGGGCAATGGGCCTAGGGTCCAGGTGAGCCCAGAGAGAACCCAGGTGCACGAAGGCCGCACTGTCAGGCTGTACTGCAGGGCCGCAGGTGTGCCCAGTGCCACCATCTCCTGGAGGAAGGAAGGGGGCAGCCTTCCCCAACAGGTAAGGAAATCCATCCGGGCCAGGCCCACGAGCTCAGCAGAGTCCCAGCATTTGCCACCTGCCCCTCGCACCTGCACGTCCTACCTCATCTCCTCTTCTGGTTCCCTTCATTTCCAAGATGGTAGCCTGCTCAGACATCCTCCTGGCAGGTAGCAGCTGTCAGCCTCGTGGTTTGCTGTCTGGCTCCACCCCCCTTGGTTGGTGTCCGGCTGAGCCCTGATGTTGGCTTTGTGCTTGCCTCTACCTTTTACGCCCCTTCCGCCCACCCGCGCCATGCCAGCCTGCCTCGGCCCCTCCGGCGGCAGCTCACCCTTCTCACTGTGTGGCAGGCCCGGTCTGAGCACACAGACATCGCCACACTGCTCATCCCGGCCATCACAGCTGCTGACGCCGGCTTCTACCTCTGTGTGGCCACCAGCCCTGCGGGCACTGCGGAGGCCCGGATCCAAGTGATCGTCCTTCCAGGTGCGGGTCCTCTGGGGGCTAAAAGAGTGGGGAGAGCAAGCCAGGGCTCCCCTAAGGCCTACTTACTCCCCTTCTGCCCCCAGCTTCAGGTGCCAGCTCCTTGCCGGTCAGGATTGAGTCCTCATCACCTTCTGTGACTGAAGGGCAGACTTTAGATCTCAACTGTGTGGTGACAGGGCTGGGCCAAGCCCAGGTCACATGGTACAAGCGAGGGGGCAGTCTGCCTCCCCACGCCCAGGTACGAGGGTCCCTGAGCCTGTGGCAGGGGATCTGGGGTGGCCTTGTACATGGCGGAGGCTTCACACAGCCCTTGCCTCTCCACGAGCAGAGGCCAGCCCTTATTTCCCTCCCTCTCCAGCTTCTGGCACAGGACAGCTCGCCGGAGCCAGTGAGAGCTTGATGAATACTCGTTGAGGCTCGAGGGGAATGGTGACCATGGCCCCCTCCCCATCCTCACATACCTCTGTTCTCGCCTGGCCCAGATTCACGGCTCCCGGCTACGGCTCTCCCAGGTTTCCTCAGCTGATTCTGGAGAATACGTGTGCCGAGTGAAGAACGGATCAGGCTCCAAGGAGGCCTCCATCACCATCTCTGTCCTCCACGACACCCATTCAGGCCCCAGCTACACCCCAGGTGAGGAGCCAGGTGGGGCTGGCCAGGGCCCACCCTTGGATCTCTCCACTATGCCCAGGGAAGGTGCCTGCGGCCTCTTCGGGGACATCAGGACAAGAGGGGCCACTAGGCAGGCTTTGACTCTCCACTCCCTACCTGAGGAGATGAGGGGGCTGAGGATGGGCATAAGGTTGATCTGGCTTACCTGGGACCCCCATCATGAGGGTACTGTTTTCAGAATTCATCAGTAAGCAGCAGAATCTGGGTTAAACACTGAGTTAGGAGTCAGGCTGACCTGGGTTCAAATCTTAGCTCTACCCCTTCTCATCTTTGAATGGGTTATTGTATGTACCTTTTGGGCCTCAGTCTCCTCATCTGTGAAATGAGGACATTGCCACCACCATGTGGAATGAAAACATGGCAAACATTCTGTAGAAGGGAGTTGTGGCATTAATGTCTGCATCGTCCGGCTTAGGCTGGGCACTAAAGGGCTCTGGTTCCCTACAAACCAGAGCAGGTCATCACAGATAAAGGTGTCGGCAAATGGGCCTCGAACTCTGAGTTGGAGGTGGGGGAGGGAAGAAGGGGTATGGCTGGCCATGCTGAACGGAAGAGCATGGCCCCGGGCCCCAAAAGGCCTCCCATCTGACCCAGCTCCTGTGTGCCCTTCTGTGCCTCAGCTCCTGGTGGGGCCCCAGCTCGGGGCAATACCCAGCCTATCCGCATCGAGTCCTCCTCCTCCCATGTGGCCGAAGGGCAGACCCTGGATCTGAACTGCGTGGTGCCTGGGCAGGCCCATGCCCAGGTCACATGGCACAGGCGTGGGGGCAGCCTCCCCGCCCGGCACCAGGTACAGAAGCCCCCCAGGGCCAGCTTGCTGAGGGCTTGGATAGGGCCGCTCTGGCCCTGTCCCAACCTTCCCTGTTTGCTCTCAGACCCATGGCTCGCTGCTGCGGCTGCACCAGGTATCCCCAGCTGACTCAGGAGAGTATGTGTGCCGCGTAGTCCTTGGCTCTGGGACCCAGGAGGCCTCTGTCCTGGTCACCATCGAGGCCTCCGGCTCCAGCGCTGGCTCCATTCCTGGTGAGTGACTTCCTATGACAAGGCAAGCTGGAGGAGGCTGAGACCCTTCCAGGGTGCTGAGGTCCTAGGGACTCCTGTTGTGACCTGGGGCAGGAGGCCCACGCTGGAGCTGGCCACGGGGCCTGGCCCAGGCAGGCTCCACTTCCCTGAGTAAGCCACCATCTTTCCATCAGTCTCTCCTCCGGCAACATCATCCCTCGTGTTTATGCTGCTGCCTCCTCTTCCTCCGTCCCAGCCTCAACTACCCTCATCTCTCCCGCTTCCTCCGTCCTCCCTACAAAGCGTCACCCCTGCCCCAGCCTTCCCCTCAGGGTTGCTCAGCTGAGGACATCGAGCCCAGGCCACAAAACCCCTGAGGCCTGGCCTCAGGAGACAAAGCTGAGCTGGCTCCAAGGGGCCAGTTCTTTCCATCTCTTCTGAAGGGCATCTGCTACCCTCACCCTTGTCCCCACAGCCCCAGGCCCTGTCCCACCTGTCAGGATCGAGTCCTCATCCTCCACAGTGGCTGAGGGGCAGACCCTGGATCTGAGCTGTGTGGTGGCAGGACAGGCCCATGCCCAGGTCACGTGGTACAAGCGTGGCGGCAGCCTCCCTGCCCGGCACCAGGTACGTGTCGGTAGCAAGGTGAGAGGGGGCCAGCCAGGCCGTGGACAGTGGGTCGCAGGGTTCCTGGCTCTTGAGCTAAAGGGCTGGCAGTTCCCAGTTCAGAGGAGCAGGGAAAGGGAGGTGCCTCTGCTGAGCTCTGGGAAGCCCCTCTCCCACACCCCTGTGCTCATGCTGCCCAGGTCCGCGGCTCCCGCCTCTACATCTTCCAGACATCGCCAGCTGACGCAGGCGAGTACGTTTGCCGGGCCAGCAATGGTGTGGAGGCCTCCATCACAGTCACAGTAACTGGGACCCAGGGGGCCAACTTTGCCTACCGTGAGTAGGGCTACCAGGCTGGGCTGGGACGGAGAAAGGGCATAGTGGGGAAGAACTGGAGTGACCTGGTGACTGTCTTCTTGCCCAGCTCCTGGTGGCACCCAGCCCATCCGCATCGAGTCCTCCTCCTCCCACGTGGCTGAAGGGCAGACCCTGGATCTGAACTGCGTGGTGCCTGGGCAGGCCCATGCCCAGGTCACGTGGCATAAGCGTGGGGGCAGCCTCCCCGCCCGGCACCAGGTACAGGACTGGAGGATAGGCGGACCAAGAAGGGGACAGGAGGGAGGCCCCTGGGTGCTGAGGTCAGGAATGGGGACTGCCGGAGGCTCCTCTGAGATGAGAAGGCTTGGACCCCATTGGCCATTAGCTATTAGTTTTACTGTATTTTATAGAATTTAGGATGCCATTGATTGTAAAGTGCACCATTATTTTATGTGCCTCTAAGAGGGAAAAAGCTGCTATTTGCAATTGTGAGATGATTTATTGAAAGAAGCATCTGGACTTCAGCAATATTAAAAGGTGTGTCAGCATCGATACAGTATTAGTGTCTGTCCAGTTCACCATGGCGCCTCCCAGCCACCCGCAACTGCTGGAATGAGACCCCATCCTCCAACCCATAAACAGGACAGAGCTGATGCTGAGGCCTCAGGGGTCAGAGAGTGAGGCAGGTTTGCAGGTTATAGGTACAAGAGTCCTGTAGTCAGTCCCCTCTGACCTCACCTCCATTCCGGCCAGACCCACGGCTCATTGCTGAGACTACACCAGGTGTCCCCAGTCGACTCGGGCGAGTACGTGTGCCGCGTAGTGGGTGGCTCAGTTCCCTTGGAGGCCTCCGTCCTGGTCACCATTGAGCCCGTAGGCTCTGTGCCGGGTGAGTGGCACTGGGGAGAGGGGAGGGCAGGGCTGGGGGCCCCACTGGAGGAGGCTCCCCACTCCAGCCATGGCGGGATCCCATGAGACCAATAGCCTCTACCTTCACGCATTCACCCAACCTGCTCTCCTCCCAGCTGGGGGTTGACCCTCTGCCCTCTGTCCTCAGCACTGGGGGTTACCCTCCCAATCCGGATCGAGTCGTCCTCCTCACACGTGGCTGAAGGGCAGACCCTGGATTTGAACTGCCTGGTTACTGGGCAGGCCCACGCCCAGGTCACATGGCATAAGCGCGGGGGCAGCCTCCCTGCCCGGCATCAGGTAAGAAGCAGGGAGCTAATGTTGCGGGGGGGCGTGAAGGATCCTCGTGACTACAGGATAAAGAGCATATGCTTTCAATTCATGCATATTCAAGTTCAGATGCTGCTCCCTGCCTCTGGCCTGCTGCGTGACTTTAGGCCAGCCATTTGACCTTTCCTGATCCTCAGTGTCCTCGTCTGTCAAATGTGCTCATGCTGCCCACTTCACCTGCCCTGTAGCACATCAACAAATGCCGGTCCCCTACTTCTTTCTGCTGAACCCAGTCCCAACACTGGGACAGGGGAATCGGAAGGTCACGAATGGTGGTCCTCCCTGGAGCAGCTTTCCTCAAGCTCCAGCGGGGGGGCCGGGCTGCGAGGGGCCAGGGAAGGGGGCAGGAGTCTGGCTGTGAGCCCCGGTGCCCAGCCCTGAGCCTGCTGCCCTCCTGCCCCTCCCAGGTACATGGCTCAAGGCTGCGGCTGTCCCAGGTGACTCCAGCTGACTCTGGAGAGTATGTGTGCCGTGTGGGCAGCAACTCAGGCACTCAGGAAGCCTCAGTCCTCGTCACCATCCAGCAGCACCCTGGCCCCTCCCACTGTGAGTGTCTCAGGTGTCATAGCAAGTGGCAGGGGGCAGCTGTGGCCTCTCCACCCTCAGCGGCTCCCACACCTTGCCTCCCGTCTCGTGCTCCCAGCCCAGAGTGTGGTGTACCCCGTCCGCATCGAATCCTCCTCAGCCTCCCTGGCCAATGGACATACCCTGGACCTCAACTGCCTAGTGGCCAGCCAAGCCCCACACACCATCACCTGGTATAAGCGTGGAAGCAGCCTACCCAGCCGACACCAGGTACCAGCCAGCACATAGTGGGGACAAAAGCTGGGCGCACTGGCCCCAACAGGAATCAAGAGGCACTCTCAGCACTTCTTCTGTGCTCATTTAGTCATTCAACAAACATTGAATGTTCTTGTACATGGGCTCTGGACCATTGTTGAGGATACAGAGATAAGTCCCTCCAACCTCAGTTGAATCCTGCATTTTAACTCAACAGTCTGTGATTCACTCATTCACTCCATTTCCCCGAGAACCTGCTCCAGGCCAAGTCCTGCGCCTGGCGCTAAGTATCCTAAATGGAATGAGCAGGTGCCTGTTCTCGGGAAGTTCACAGGCTAGAGGGAGAGGCAGACACGCCACCTGACAACAGTGTAATAGGAGCCATAGCAGGGCACTGTGAAGTTGCTGGGGAGAGCTGCGGCAGGCCTTCTGCAGGGCTGATGGGTGAGAATAGTTCGAAGGCTAGAGGTGCTGTCTACCCCAGTCCAAAGCCTCAAGAAGGCCACTGAAGGAGTTCTGAGGGAGGCCAGGGCGGGGGTCGGCCCCAGGCAAGGCAGGGAGGCTCCTAGAGTCCCGCGGCTGCTGCAGTGCCTGAGACATGGAGGTGCTGCCCGTACCCACTGATACCTGCTCCCCCACAGATCGTGGGCTCCCGGCTACGGATCCCCCAGGTGACGCCAGCGGACTCGGGCGAGTACGTGTGTCATGTCAGTAATGGTGTCGGGTCCCAGGAGACCTCGCTCATTGTCACCATCCAGGGCAGCGGCTCCTCCCACGGTGAGAGCTCATAAGGCCGGGTGTCCAGGAAGTGGATGTAAGGGAATGCACAGAGGTCCCTGGCACCGTCATTGTTGTCTGACTCTAGCTACATCTGGCCCTCTGTGTCCCCAGTGCCCAGTGTCTCCCCACCAATCAAAATCGAGTCCTCATCCCCCTCAGTGGTTGAAGGGCAGACCTTGGATCTGAACTGTGTGGTCGCTGGGCAGCCCCAGGCCACCATCACGTGGTACAAGCGTGGGGGCAGCCTTCCCACCCGACACCAGGTACAGAGTGCAGCTCAGCAGTGGGGATGGGACCTTTGCCTCCGGGGGTGGGCAGATCAGGGACAGCCCCATGGGCAAAGAACCCGAAGCATTAGCCGGCAGCCCCAAGGCTGTCCTCCCTCCCACCTTGGGTGGCTAGTGGGCAGCCTCAGCAGGTCTTACGAGAGAGGCTTGGGAAGAGGCCTGACCAAGCCAGTAACTCCTTGGCCCCTCGACTCCCTCTCCCCCTCCTTCCCCATCCCGGCCCCCAGGCCCACGGCTCCCACCTGAGGCTGTACCAGATGTCCGTGGCCGACTCCGGAGAGTACGTGTGCCGAGCAAACAACAACATCGATGCCCGGGAGGCTTCCATCATGGTCTCGGTCTCTCCCAACGCTGGCAGCCCCTCTGGTGAGTCTGATGAAGGCCCCAGAAGAGGGACCAGGAGTGTCCAGTCCCAAGGCCACTAGCCACATGTGGCAATTAAATTAATTAAAATTTAAAAATAAAAAATTTACATCCTCGTATTTCAAGTACTCAATGGCCACACCCAGCTGGTAGCCACTATGTTGGACAGTGCAGATAGAACACTTCTGTCATCGCAGAAAGCTTATGAATGTCGTGAGGACTAAATGAGTTAATATACAGAAAGTGCTTAGAATAGTGCCTGACACATTGTAAGTGCTCAACAAGTGTTAACTATTACTACCTTGGGGGTGGTGGCTTCTATGGCTGAGGAGTCCTCCAACCCAATTGTTCTCAAGTCTGATGATGGCCAAAGACCCGACTCGATGTTTCTGTGCCCTCAGTCCCTGGAAGTGCTGTGCCCATCAGAATCGAGTCATCATCTTCACATGTGGCCGAAGGGCAGACCCTGGATCTGAACTGCGTGGTCCCTGGACAGGCCCATGCCCAAGTCACGTGGCACAAGCGCGGGGGCAGCCTCCCTGCTCACCACCAGGTATGGGAGTTTGGGGACAGGAAGTAATGGGAGGGCTGCTGGATGTGGAGGCCCTAACCAGAGGCCCATCCCCCAAGCTCTGTCCAGGAAGGCCTAAGAGCCCCTGTAGAGTGCAGTACCTGCCCAGGTTAGAGTTTAGTCCCTACCTCAGACCTTCAAGGATTCTGATTGCCATGTTTGCTCCTCTGTCTCCCTGTCTTGTCCCCACTTAGACCCACGGCTCACGGCTTCGGCTGCACCAGGTGTCCCCAGCTGACTCGGGCGAGTACGTGTGCCGTGTGGTGAGCAACTCTGGCCCCCTGGAGGCCTCGGTCCTGGTCGCCATTGAGGCCTCTGGCTCTAGTGCTGTTCCTGTCCCTGGTGAGGGTCTCTGCAATGGGACTGGGAGGTCGGACGAGGGAGGAAGGAAGGGGACCAGCAGGTCACGTGGAGTGCAGCTCCAGGGCAGACAGCACAGACTTGGGAGTCCAGCATATGTGGGCTTGAGTCCCAGCTCCTCTGTCCACACTTTGAGGCGAGGCACAAGGGACTTCTCCTCTCTGCGTTTCACTTTCCTCATCTGTAAAGTGGGGACAGTCGAGTTCTTGCAACCATTACCTGAGTTCCCTAAAGGCTGGAACTGCACATCTAGGCGTATGTGAGGGTGACTTTTAGGTGGTGCCCTGATAAACATCTTTTATATTAGAGGTGGTATATTAGGAGAAAAAATAGCAACACATCACACCTGTCATGATTTCACCTGCCTATAAGGTTTGTTTGTTTTTTAAGTGAATCAGTCAAAAGGAAAACATAATGATCAGCACACGGCCGTGGCAGACACACGAGAGCGGTACATGAGGTGCTAATAAACACGATACAGCCCTTGCTAGGTGCTGGGCCCTGTTATATTTTCACATATTAACCCATTTCATCCTCACAGTGATGCTCAGAGGTAGGTATGATTGTGCTCTCCATTTTACAGATGGAGAAACTGAGGCAGAGAAGTGAAGTAGCTTTCCAAATGTCACACAACTAATAAATGGCAGAGCTGGGTTTTGAACCCCGGAAGTGTGGCCTTAGAGTCTGGTTTCCTAGCGACACATTGCTACTCGAGTTTCAGTAATCTGTGTGGAGGTGCCTGGCCCTGAGTCCTGGCCACCAGCAGTACTCGGAGCACAGGAGGAGATGGTGGGGCCAGCATCTGGATTGGGGCTGGAAGGATGAGGCGCCTCTGTCCCCTAGGCTAGCCCAGCTGCTCCAGGACTCGAGATAGGAAGGGGGAATCCAAGCCACCTTCCCATGGTCCCTGGTCAGAACATCTGGGCACCTAGGAGTGGGGCTGAGGGCACAGGGGTGAGGGTCCCAGCTCCTTGACCTCTTCCTGTGCCCCAGCCCCAGGCAGAGTCGCACCCATTCGCATCGAGACCTCCTCCTCCCATGTGGCTGAAGGGCAGACCCTGGATCTGAACTGCGTGGTGCCTGGGCAGGCCCACGCCCAGGTCACGTGGCACAGGCGCGGGGCCAGCCTTCCCGCCCGGCACCAGGTATGGGGGCTGGAGAAAGCAGGATGTGGACACTTCCCACCCCACCCCTGCCTGGGCAATGCTGCAGAAATCCATCCCAGGAGGGAAGTTGGCCCCCACGTGCGGAGCTTCGGGGAAATTGCAGCAGGAGAGTACTGGGAGTCAAGAGGTCAACAGCAGGCCGGGTACAGCAGGGCTACCTCTGGCTCCTTGGTGCAAATTAAAAAAGGACACCTCTTACTCAAGACACTGGATTTCCTCCTACCAGAACAAATGTCTTAATAAAGGGGGTTGCCTTTGACAAGATGTAGCCTATATAACTGTACAGGACAGTCCTGGGATTCAGGCACCAGAGGGCTAGGGCATCTTAAAGCCTTGGCCTCTGGCCCCCAGCTCATTCTCCCCACTCTTACTCCAACCTGGACCAGGTCCACGGCCCCCTGCTGAGGCTGAACCAGGTGTCCCCAGCTGATTCTGGCGAGTACTCATGTCAAGTGACAGGCAGCTCAGGCACCCTGGAGGCTTCTGTCCTGGTCACAATTGAGGCCTCCAACCCAGGCCCCATTCCTGGTGAGTGATGGCAGCCATGGGCGATGCTGGGGCATAGGCTTGGGGGGCCCTTTCTGGCCTTGCTCCTCTCTGCTCTCCCAGTGGGGCTCCAGCTCTCAGTTCCATGATGGCCCTCCAGCCCCTCCCTCCAACCACTGGGGACCAGTGCCAGGTCTCATCATGGCATCTCGGCCCCCAGGGAATGAAGACCCTTCTTTAGGTCAATGGCACTCAGCCATGTCGATCACTCTCAAGCCGCTGCACCTCCAGGAGAATCAGTTGACATTCACTGCCACCACCTTAGGTTCCTGCGTTGACCCCCAAGAGCCTTACCTTTCTCACCTACTCATTGTACCCACAGCCCCAGGACTGGACCAGCCCATCTACATTGAGGCCTCCTCATCCCATGTGGCTGAAGGGCAGACCTTGGACCTGACCTGCGTGGTGCCTGGGCAGGCCCATGCCCAGGTCACATGGTACAAGCGTGGGGGCAGCCTCCCTGCCCGGCATCAGGTACAAGGGCCAGGGTGGGGCAGTTCCAGGGCAGGCAAGGTTTGACCTGCAGTCGCCTTCTACGCCCCAAACCTCATGCAAACCCTGGCCTGCTTGGGGGCCCCAGGGGAGAAAATACTTTTTGCAGGGAAGAGTTCACCAGCCTGGGAGTTGAGACCCCTGGGTCTTTCTCCTGGCTCTGCTACTGAATCATTTCCTGAGCCACTTTCCTCTGTAAAGTGGGGGTGTTGGATGTCTGTAAATGCAGCTCATCCACACCAGTTGAAGTCCCGAGCTCCTGAGACCCAAGGGAGAACTCTTGGGCACTGACATAGCTGGTGGGCTTAGGGATTTGTCCTGTCCAGATACTTTGGCCTGACGGCTGCCCCCTCCTCATTCCGACAGACCCACGGCTCGCAGCTGCGGCTCCACCACGTCTCCCCTGCCGACTCCGGCGAGTACGTGTGCCGCGTGGTTACCAGTGCAGGCCCTGAGCAGGAAGCCTCCTTCACAGTCACTGTCCCACCCAGTGCAGGGTCCTCCTACCGTGAGTGTGGCAGTTGCTGTGGCAGGGGGAGAAGGGGACACTTGATCTCAGGTGGGAAGTTGAGCCATCCCAGCCCTGCTGAGCCCAGCCCTCTGCCCACCTTGTTCCCCAGGCCTTAGGAGCCCTGTCATCTCCATCGACCCGCCCAGCAGTACCGTGCGACAAGGCCAGGATGCCAGCTTCAAGTGCCTCATCCATGATGGGGCAGCCCCTGTCACCATTGAGTGGAAGACTCGGAACCAAGAGCTGGAGGGTGAGCCAGGCGGGGTGGTTGGGGCCGGAGGCAGGCGTGAATGCATAGTAATCACCACTGTGGGTGGCAGAGGCCAAGATGGTACCAAATTCACTGTGTGGCCCTGGATAGAGTCCTTCCCCTCTAGGGCCTCAGTGTCCCCATCTGGATGAGAGGGGTTCGACCCAGGAGTCTCCGAGGACTCTGTCATCTGCCATCTGTGGCCCTGTCAGCTGGACACACACACAGGCTAGAGAGGTCAAGAGCGTGGAGCAGAGTTGTAGCCACTGGCACCAAGGAACAAGGACACCCTCAGTGACTGTACCCTCCCCAATGTCAACCCCACAGACAACGTCCATATTAGCCCCAACGGCTCCATCATCACCATCGTGGGCACCCGGCCCAGCAACCACGGTCCCTACCGCTGCGTGGCCTCCAATGCCTACGGTGTGGCCCAGAGTGTCGTGAACCTCAGTGTACACGGTGAGGAGCGTCAACTCCATGGGCTCTGCCTTCCTGTTTCAGCCCCGATTCCAAACTCAGAACCTCCGGGTTTAAGTCCTGCCTCTGACACTGTCTCCCTCTTGGGCATTCTCCACCTCCGAGCCTCAGTGTCCACATCGGTGCAGTGAGAGACTAGTGCCCCCCGTGGCAGTTACTGAGGAAGGGGCCGCGACAGTGAGCGTGCCCGACAGAGGCCTGCACATGCATCAACAGTGTCATTCCTCTGGGCAGGGCCCCCTACGGTGTCTGTGCTCCCCGAAGGCCCTGTGCGGGTGAAAGTGGGAAAGGCCGTCACCCTGGAGTGCGTCAGTGCTGGCGAGCCCCGCTCTTCTGCTCGCTGGACCCGGGTCGGCACCCCCACCAACCTGGAGCAGCAGACGTTTGGGCTTGTGGACAGCCACACGATGCTGCAGGTAAGGCATGGCTTCCCCCAGCCAGGGGCCAAGGCCATTTCATCTCTGGGTCTGAGGCCCAGCAGGGCCCATCCTTGAGCAGATGCTTGGAGGAAAGAGTGTTGGATGGGCAGATGGATGATGAATGGATGGACAGAGAAAGGGTGAAATGGGATAGGTGGATGGCGGGTACAGTGGAAGATGGATGGATGGATGGATGGATGGATGGATGGATGGATGGATGGATGGGTGGGTAGATGGGTGAGGGGGGTAGGCTGGTGGGAAGACTGGTAGATAGGTGGGTAGGTGGATGAATAAGTGGTGGGTCAATGGACACGTAGGTGGATGGACTAGTGGAATGTCTAGAGTGTTGGCCCTCAAGCAGCCACCAAATAGGTAAGTTAAAAATGAAAGGAAGAGTAGAATAAAGAGGTAAAACCAAGCCAAAGCTGGGGGCTGATGCCAAGTTCCCTCTTCAATGCCCATGCAACCAGCCTCCTTTCTTTCTTCCAGATTTCATCAGCTAAACCATCAGATGCGGGTACCTATGTATGCCTAGCCCAGAATGCACTGGGTACAGCACAGAAGCAGGTGGAGGTGATTGTGGACACAGGCGCTGTGACCCCAGGGGCCCCCCAAGTCCAGGTTGAAGAAGTCGAGTTGACTGTGGAAGCTGGACACACGGCCACCCTGCGCTGCTCAGCTACAGGTGTGGACAGGGGCTGGGACACAGGACAAGCAGAGCAGTGGTGCCCCGGGGCCTGAATTTTAAACACAAGAAATCTGAAGATGATGTCATGCCTAGGGAGGGGACTCTGCTCCTGGCATCTCACAGTGATGGCTAAGGCAGAGGTCACCAACCTTTTTGGTACCAGGGACCAGTGCTCCTATGAGAAGCTCATGCCTGATGATCTGGGGTAGAGCTGAGGCAGTGATGCCAGCGCTGGGGAGCGGCTGCAAATACAGATGAAGCTTCGCTCATTAGCCCGCCGCTCACCTCTTGCTGTGTGGCCCAATTCCTAATGGGCCACAGACCAGTACCAGTCCATGGCCCAGGGGTTGCGGACCCCTGGGCTAAGGTGCTTTCTTCATGCCTCCTATGACGTCACAAGATCACCTAGTTCCCTTCCGCACCATCCCTACTCCCTGGAACGGCCCTGCAATCTCTGCTCTTCTCTACTCCATTCAACAGGCAGCCCCACGCCCACCATCCACTGGTCCAAGCTGCGCTCGCCGCTGCCCTGGCAGCACCAGCTGGAAGGTGACACACTGATCATCCCTCGGGTAGCCCAGCAGGACTCAGGCCAGTACATCTGCAATGCCACTAGCCCTGCTGGATATACTGAGGCCACCATCGTCCTGCATGTGGAGAGTAAGGCACCCATGCTCTCTCTTTGGTCTACCCTGTCCATACTGTGTGGAGGTCTGAGCCCACCCACCAGGGTATACCCTGGACAGAACCCCGGAAACCCCACCTAGAGGGCCGCATGCACCTCAGGTCCCCAGAGCCTGCCCTAGCCTAAACCCACATCACCTCCTGGGACCTTTGCTTTCCTCGTCCCTAGACCTCAGGGCTCACCCCTCAGTCTCCCTTGTCCTGTGGCAAGTCGCCTGCTCCCCTCCTGACATCTGTTCTTTCCTTGCCCACCCCCCACCTCTGTGTCCCCCTACCCCAGGCCCACCATATGCCACCACAGTCCCTGAGCACGCTTCGGTGCGGGCAGGAGAGACGGTGCAGCTCCAGTGCCTGGCTCATGGGACACCCCCGCTCACCTTCCAGTGGAGCCGTGTGGGTGGCAGCCTCCCGAGGAGGGTGACCGCCAGGAATGAGATGCTGCGCTTTGAGCCCGTGGCCCCCGAGGACACAGGCCGCTACCGCTGCCAGGTCACCAACAGGGTGGGCTCAGCAGAGGCCTTCGCCCAGGTGCTTGTCCAAGGTGAGCAGCCCAGCTCAGGTTGGGCAGAAGGAGGTCAGCCTTCCTCCCAGCCCTTTACTTACCCAACAACTGGCACTTGGGGACCCCCACTTGGGGCACAAAGGCCTCCCTCCATTACCCCACCTGGAATGCCTTTCTTTTTCCCCTGTTCTCCAAGACCTGAAGCAGGCCTGCCTCCTCCAGGAAGACCCCCATCACTGTGTTCTCAGCAGCTCTAGTTCTCGTGGCTGCATCCCTTTCTTGGCGAGGACTTCACGCTGCCAAAGGCTGTTATGTGTACATAAGTACCCCGGCCTTCTTCACTTACTGGACTAAGGACACTCGGGCCAGGGCCCCTTCCCAGTCACTTCAGCAGCCCCAGGCTTGTCCATCACAGGACCCAGAACAGGCTGGGTAAATGCCAGACAGTGAGGACAGTACTTATGTGACGGGCGGCACCGGCACACCCAGCGTTTTGGGGGCGCTCCAAAGAAACCTGCATCTCCACAGTCTCCTCTGTCAATGGCACAAAGCCGAATAAGTGCTGTTGGGCCCCAAATTCTAGAAGCAGAAAAGCATTTGGCCCATTGGTCAAGAGCCTGGTCTACAATGAGCCTGGGTTCAGTGCACAACTCTGCACACAACTTGATAGTTATGTGACAGTGGCCAGGTCAGTTAACCTCAAGCCTCAGCTTCATCATCTGTAAGGTGGAGAGAACATAGGCCGACTTAGCAAGATACACATATGTAAAGCCTGTGGCACACAGTAGGCGCTTATTAAAGGATGATGATGTGCACCTGCACCCATCTTCCCATCAGTCCTCGGCACAAGGATATGCAGGTGCCTTCACCATGACCGTGGGTCCTCTGATGTGAGACAAGAGCCGGATTAGTGTTGTTGTCCCTTCCCGAAGAGTCTGAATCTTTCCAAGACTGACCCCTCCCACTCGTGCCTTGGGCTGCACGCTCTTCCGAAAGACCAGGAGCCCAGCATTCCAAGGCTCATGTATGTGTTGATTGAATAACTGCACAAGTGAACAAATGAGTGAATCTGTCAATGAAAGGTCTTTGACCCTGGCCAGAGAGGCTACTAGGAGAAGACCGTCCCATGAATGTTAGGGTGGGGGCTTCCTGGGTTCTAGGCTGGTGTCAGGGATCACACACTCACACACATCCACAAAGATCCTCATCATGTCCCCGCAGGCTCCTCTGGCCCTCTCCCCGCCACCCCAGCAGGATCCACACCCACTGTTCAGGTCACGCCTCAGCTGGAGACCAAGAGCATTGGAGCCAGCGTGGAGTTCCACTGTGCTGTGCCCAGCGACCAGGGCACGCAGCTCCGTTGGATCAAGGAAGGGGGTCAACTGCCTCCTGGCCACAGCGTGCAGGACGGGGTGCTCCGGTGAGTAGGGATGGGACGGGACTGAACTTGGGTACCCCAGCCCAAGGTGCATAGTGGGGCTCAATATGAAAGAATGTCTTTGGGCATGTCACTTCACCTCGCTGAGCTTCGGTGTTCTCAGCTGTATGATAGGTTATATGAGACTAAAATGAGGTTATCTAAAGCACTTCACACAGTGCCTAGCACGTGGAAGGCCTTCAGTAAACAGTGACCCATATTCGTGTTGTTAGAGGAAAGAGAACAGGCTCTGAGGGCAGATACATACACATGACCTGGATCTCAGCTCTGCTACTTGATGTGTGATCTTGACCTCTAGACCCTAAGGCCTTGGTCTAAAATGGGCATGGTGACACCCACCCTGCCTATCTGCCTACCTACCTCCCATGGTTCCTGGGAGACTGGAAGGTGACACCCTGTGCTGATCTTTGATGGCTTTGAACTCCTGTACAATCACAAAGCAGTCTCATAGACGGTTTGTATTCACTAATGACGTACTGTTTTTCTTTACAGAATCCAGAACTTGGACCAGAGTTGCCAAGGGACATATATTTGCCAGGCCCATGGACCATGGGGACAGGCCCAGACTAGTGCCCAGCTGGTTGTCCAAGGTAAGAGGGTAACTTAAGGACTCTGCTAAGAGCAGGGGGACAGACGAGGGGCACAGGGACCGTGTTCCCCAGGAAGCCCCTTGGCACAATGTATATGAATAAAGAGAATGATTCGATTGTATCTTGCTTGTGTCCAGCATAGAGTAGGGGGTCTTGACAAATATTGTAGGAGAAGGAGGCAGAAGGGATGTGGGTCGAGTGAATAGGCGCTCACACAGGCCAATGAAGAATGACAGTGGATACACAAGTGAGTAAAGGGATAAACGGAAGAGCAGACAAGTGAGTGTGTTAATGAGCGAATGCATGAGAACGCGAACGAAGGAATGAATGGAAGCCTAAGGCCGCAGTGCTCACCTTTTCCTGGGCCCTCGGGCCAGGCCTGCAGCAGGCCAGCCTCATGCCGCCTTCGCCTCCCCCTACCCTCAGCCCTGCCTTCGGTGCTCATCAACATCCGGACCTCCGTGCAGACTGTGGTGGTCGGCCATGCCGTGGAGTTCGAGTGCCTGGCCCTGGGTGACCCCAAGCCTCAGGTGACGTGGAGCAAAGTCGGAGGTCGCCTGCGGCCTGGCATCGTGCAGAGCGGAAGCATCATCAGGATCGCCCACGTGGAGCTGGCCGATGCCGGACAGTACCGCTGCAGTGCCACCAACGCCGCCGGCACCACCCAGTCCCACGTGCTGCTGCTCGTGCAAGGTGAAGGCCGGCAGGGACCTCTGTGGGGGCCGAGGAGCGTGGCAGGGGCTGCTGGTGCTGCGGTCTCCTGCCTCGCCTGTTTTACTCTTCCTTTCCACTTTCTGAGGAATTTTCAATTTTGTGTATTTAAGGGGCAGGTTTCATAACAGTGAGTAATTCCTCTAGGGCGGGCTGAAACCTGCAGGGAAAAATTACACCAAGGGGCATCAAGAGGAAATCGATATGTAGCCCTCACCTACCTATTGGAGCACCTGCTCTGATAAGGGAGACCTACAGCCCATTCTGATGGCAGAGACAACGTAAACACAAAACAGACACAACAGAGAGTAAAACAAGGACAGTGGATGCAGGGCAGGCACAAATCTGCGTTTTCTTCTAAGGCAATTCTTTTTCACATCAAACCCTATGATTTGCTCCCAAACTTCCTGACCCATACTGCCTTAGCTCCCCGTTCTCAGGTCCCCAGAGGGATGCACAATTTTCTGCCTAGTTCCACCCTTGCAACCAGGAGTGAGCAGCCACTTTCCCCTCTAAGCCACAGTCTCCTCGTCTGTGAAATGGGAACACAGTGCCTCCCTTCTAATGTGACGATTAAACACATGAGGGAACAGGCTGGGCTCATCAGGTTCATGGCTTCTGTCTCCTGCTTCCTTCTTAGCCTTGCCCCAGATCTCAACACCCCCAGAAGTTCGAGTGCCCGCTGGTTCTGCCGCCGTCTTCCCCTGCATGGCCTCTGGCTACCCCACTCCTGACATCACCTGGAGCAAGGTAAATGCCAGGCAGGGGACCAGCAGGCATGCCTGAGGGGCAGGGACCAGGTCTTCACCATCTCAGTGCCCCCAGGATCTGGCCCAGCCTTGGCACTGAGTGCTCAGTATTTGAGGGTGGGCCCGAGGCAGAGATGGGAGAAAGGCCCTATGGAGGTATGGGCCAAGGCCAGGGTCCAAAGTGTGGGTGTGTTTGTAGCTGGATGGTAACCTGCCACCTGACAGCCGTCTGGAGAACAACATGCTGCTGCTGCCCTCCGTCCGACCCCAGGATGCAGGCACCTACGTCTGCACTGCCACTAACCGCCAGGGCAAGGTCAAAGCCTTTGCCCATCTGCAGGTGCCAGGTAAGACAACACCCCCCCGGGACTGGCAGTGCCCTGCCCACTGCCTGGTTTGCATTGTCTCTAACTGTGCTCTCTGCTGGCAGAGCGGGTGGTACCCTACTTCACACAGACCCCGCACTCCTTCCTGCCGCTGCCCACCATCAAGGATGCCTACAGGAAGTTTGAGATCAAGATCACCTTCCGGCCTGACTCAGCTGATGGTGAGCAGGAGAGAAGCTGAGTTATGGGGCCTGGGGTGAGGGGATCTCCTAGCGTAATTGCCGTCATGGTATGAGCCCTGGCGACCCTCAGTCCTCCCACTTCCATCAGCCCTC
The DNA here is from genome assembly GCF_014176215.1 of Rousettus aegyptiacus. Lineage (NCBI taxonomy): Eukaryota > Metazoa > Chordata > Mammalia > Chiroptera > Pteropodidae > Rousettus > Rousettus aegyptiacus. The sequence continues at coordinate 13,047,025 of NW_023416284.1, read as the reverse complement.
CCTGTCCCGGAGCCCCCAGGCCTGCCAGGCCTTCCCTCTGGGGGCTCTCTCCTGCCTCCTCTCTTTTCCATCCCTCCTCTGTGACACCTCCCATCCGAGCCTGCCTGTGGTCTCTCCTCCGTTGGCGCATTGATACTCAGTCCTCCTGTCCCATCTTCCTATTCCTGTCTCTGCTCCTTTTTCCCTCCTTTTTCTCCCATCTCTCACCTTTCTCTCTCTTTCTCTCATCTGTCTGCTCCCACCTATTGCGGGTCTCTGACTTTCACTGTCCAGGCCTCCTTCTCTACTCGGGTGAGTCTGCCTCCACCACCTCCTCAGGTAGACCCAACAGTGAGCGAAGCAAATGCAGTTTCTCGCTGGGGGTTCTTAGCAAGGCCTTCTAATTAGGGTACCATCCTGAGATAGTGGGTAGGCCTTGCTGTGTGGGGTATGCCAGAGGGGGCACAGGGGTTAGAGAGTGGAGGACTCATAAGCTTGGGTTGTTCATTTCTGGGCTGGGCAGTCAGGGACCCCATAGCTGGCTGGGGCCCCTTACACAGCTGTGCCTGCCCAGGAATGCTGCTGTACAATGGGCAGAAGCGGACCCCAGGCAGCCCCACCAACCTGGCCAACAGGCAGCCCGACTTCATCTCCTTCGGCCTCGTGGGCGGAAGACCCGAGTTCCGGTGAGATGCTTACCCTCCCTATTTACAGGGGAAAGGAGGCTGGGGGCCTAGACTACAGGGCTTTATAGTTAGGCACACACTGCCCCGGACCAAGTTGTACAAAGGAAGTTCTGAAGGGAGGTGGAGATATGGCTATTACCCTTGGTGACCCAGTCTGATGGAGTAGGGACAGTATGCCAGCTAGGTGGGAGAGGAAGCAGCCTCAGACTTGTACATAACTTTCTCAGAAATCCTCAGTGACGCTGAGTATGTCCTCAGGAAGTAGGACTTCCGCAGTCCAGGATTCATCCATCCATTTATTCATTCATTCAACAGTTATTTGCTGAAAACCTGCTATGTGCCAGGCACTGATACAGGGATAAACAAAACAGATTAAGTTCTGGCCCTTGTGGGAATGTATAGTCTAGTCAAGGAAGACAAGCCATAAACAGAGAAAGAACGAAACAGGGTGATCTCAGAGGGAGCAGTGCTTAGAGGAACAGTGAGGCCAGGTGCTAGGCTGCAGAGCCCCGGAACCAGGGGCAGCTGGAACCCCTGGGGGGCTGTCCTGGACCAGTTCCCAGGGAATGGGTGAAGAGAAGCATTGGGGACGGGGCAAGGATAGGGTGAGCTGGGGGTAGGTGATAGAGTGGGAGGACAAGGCAGGGACAGGAGCTAGAGCAGGACTTCAGGAAATGACGACATCACTGTTGCCCCAGCTGGGCCCACTGCCCAGCCTTTCTTACAAACCTCACATTCACTCTCTCCTGCCCTGCCCCTGCCCTGTGGAGCAGATTTGATGCAGGCTCAGGCATGGCCACCATCCGCCACCCTACCCCACTGGCACTGGGCCAGTTCCACACTGTGACCCTGCTGCGCAGCCTCACCCAGGGCTCCCTGATTGTGGGCAGCCTGGCCCCGGTCAACGGGACCTCCCAGGTGAGACCTGACCCATGGCCCTGTTCCCAGCCCTCTCCCCGCTCTGCCCAGCCTGTCTGCCATTCTCAACCTTCCCACTGCCCAGGGCAAGTTCCAGGGCCTGGACCTGAACGAGGAGCTCTACCTGGGCGGCTACCCCGACTATGGCGCCATCCCCAAGGTGGGGCTGAGCAGCGGCTTCGTAGGTGAGCCCCTTCCCAGCCTCACCTGGCTGTTTGGCAGAGCCCATGGGGGGTTGGGGGACCCTGCAGGATGTGGCTGGGGCTGGGCGGGCCTCCCGGCGCCCCACTTTACTCATCGCGGGCTCACCCTTCAGGCTGCGTCCGGGAGCTGCGCATCCAGGGTGAGGAGATTGTGTTCCATGACCTCAACCTCACGGCACACGGCATCTCCCACTGCCCTACTTGTCGGGACCGGCCTTGTCAGGTAACGCCATAGCACATATGCTACCTGGCTGCCCTTGGCCACCGCCACCAGCTGTGGCAGGGCCCTGTGGCGACGCGGGAGGGCCAGAGTGTTCTCGCCTAACTTCTGGGTGCTGCCTTGCAGAACGGGGGCCTGTGCCAGGACTCGGAGAGCAGCAGCTACATGTGCATCTGCCCCGCTGGCTTTACCGGGAGCCGCTGTGAACACTCGCAGGCCCTACACTGCCACCCAGGTGCGTGCCCCGCCTCCTGATCGCTGTCGCCCCTGGGTGCTCGCCTCCGCCCTTTGCTCCCCCTTCCTATTCACCTGCACTCCAGCCGTTCTCTGTACTTACCACACTCTGTCACTCCTACCCAAATACTTACGGCTCCTCCTAGACACTGACTTCCATCACTGCCACCCTAAAATTCACTCTGCCTCCCATCTCTGCTACCCAAGTACTCAGCCCCCTCATTACGGACGCCCAGGGACTCACCTCTCCCATCACTACAGCCCAGGTAACTACCACCTTCCCATCTATTACCAAGGCACTCTCCCTGTTACCTGCCACCCAGGTACTCACCACCCCGCACTGTTGTCCAGGTACCGTCTTTCCAAAACACCATAGACAGAGTCACTCATTCACGCCACCCCCCCCCATGCTGTCCCCCTTCCCAGCATCCTCTGACCCCACATCTGCTCTAATCCATCACTGCTCCTCAGTCTGGCCAAGCCCTAAATAGCTGAGTCTCCTGGGCTATAATAGGTAGGGCTTTGGCATTCAAGACCCCACCCTCTCTTGGGTCACTCAATGTTCTCCTTGTGGCTTATGTGTCCCCCAGAAGCCTGTGGGCCCGACGCCACCTGTGTGAACCGGCCTGATGGCCGAGGCTACACCTGCCGCTGCCACCTGGGCCGCTCAGGGATGAGGTGTGAGGAAGGTGAGGAGCCAGGCCTGAGATCCCCAGGGATCTCAATAGAATGGGGGACTTTGGACAGGGACCTTCTGAGGCCATGATGGGCCCTCACATGACAAAATTATACCAGAGCCAGAGGTCCTCAAAAGCACCTGGCCAAGCTTCTGCCCAGTCTGATCCCTGATATGCGAGCCCCCAGAGGGGATGCCCGTCTTATTGGAGATCCCTCCACCCTGGTCTTCAGTGCCGGGGTCAGGAGGTCCTGTGCTGCTACAGCTGTTGCCCAGCGGGTCCTGAGCCTCTGGGACTAGAGAGTGAGGTGGGCGGGGTTCCGGGGTGAGTGAGTAGTGGGACCCGTCCTGGGACTCTGGTCTCCCCACTGCCCCTGGCTGAGCTGTGGCTGCTGCAGGTGTGACCGTGACCACGCCCTCCATGTCGGGCACTGGCTCCTACCTGGTGCTGCCTGCCCTCACCAACACACACCATGAGCTACGCCTGGACGTCGAGTTCAAGCCAGTGGCACCGGATGGAATCCTGCTGTTCAGCGGGGGGAAGAGCGGGCCTGTGGAGGACTTCGTGTCCCTGGCGATGGTTGGCGGCCACCTGGAGTTCCGCTACGAGTTGGGGTCAGGTGAGCATCGGACCCAAATGTAGATGGGCTCTAAGCGTCAAGCTCCATGTCCCCTTGGCTCTCCGCACTCTGAGGAGGCTCAAAGGAATAAATTCAGAAGTTAAACCAATTAAGTCCCCTGCTCCTTCACGTTTCTTCTCTCCGTGTGTGACTTCAGGCAAGTCCATACATCTCTCTTGAGTTCCTTGTGGAACACCAGGAGGCTGAAGGAAGTTCCCTCCCTGAACTCCTTGTGTGAGGTGGGGCAGGGCAGGCGGCCATTCGCGTGCCAACCCTGCCCGGCGGCCTCCCCAGGACTGGCTGTTCTGCGGAGCCCCGAGCCACTGGCCCTGGGCCGTTGGCACCACGTGTCTGCTGAGCGCCTCAACAAGGACGGCAGCCTGCGGGTGAATGGCGGACGCCCTGTGCTGCGTTCCTCGCCGGGCAAGAGCCAGGGCCTCAACCTGCACACCCTCCTCTACCTTGGCGGCGTGGAGCCCTCCGTGCAGCTGTCCCCGGCCACCAACGTTAGCACCCCCTTCCGCGGCTGTGTGGGTGAGGTAAGGAGCAGCTGCCAGGAAACACACGGGAAGGGGAGAGGTGCAATCCAAGGCCCTTGGGACCAGACACTGCACCTCTGAGCCTCAGTTTCCTTTTCTGTAAAATGGGGATAGTGGCACCTACTTTCAAAGGTCATCCTGAAGATTGGCGGTGCTGAGGGATGTTCCTGGCATGCAGTAGACACTCCTGTTCCCCCCTCCCCCACCCTCGAACCTCATGTTACCGCTTAAGTTCCAGCTCGGGTTCCCAGCTCCCCTCTACTGTATTTTTCTCTCTGCTCGTACACCGACGCCCCTGCTGCCTGTGTCCCCTGAGTCCTTCGGTGTCCCCGTGCCCACAGGTATCAGTGAATGGAAAGCGGCTGGACCTCACCTACAGCTTCCTGGGCAGCCGAGGCATCGGGCAGTGCTACGACAGCTCCCCATGTGAGCGCCAGCCTTGCCAGAATGGCGCCACGTGCTTGCCTGCTGGCGAGTACGAGTTCCAGTGCCTGTGTCGAGATGGCTTCAAAGGTGTGTCAACCTGGCCAGGCCCTGGGAGGGAGGGGTGCTGGGTGGTCATTGGCAACTCTAGCCCATGCCCACTCACCTCCACCATCCACAGGTGACCTCTGTGAGCATGAGGAGAACCCCTGCCAGCTCCGTGAGCCCTGTCTGCATGGGGGCACCTGCCAGGGCACCCGCTGCCTCTGTCCCCCCGGCTTCTCTGGCCCACGCTGCCAACAAGGTAACTGCCCTGGCTTCTCTCTACCTCCCTTTTGAGGACCTGGAACTGGACAGAGTACCCACAGGTGTCCCTGCCCACTGACTGGAGCCTGCCTTTCTCTGCAGGTTCTGGACATGGCACAGCGGAGTCCGACTGGCATCTCGAAGGCAGCGGGGGCAATGGTATGTATTTACTGTGGCCAGCTAGAAATGCCGACTCAAGTCACTGAGCCCCCTCTTCCAGTTACCCCACACCCTCAATTCTGGCCTCTAAGCAGAACAGGTCCATGTGAGAGGCTCACTGGGTACAGACAGACAGAATAAAGAAGAGCATAGCCATACAGAGCTGGGTCCTGCCTAATACTTAATGGCTAGGTGACCTTGGACAGACCCTGTACCACCCTGATTTCCATGTCCTTCTATATTCATGCACTCTATCAACTAACATCTGCTGCGTGTCCATCCTTGTCCTGGGAGCAGTAAATATAAGACGAATGAGGCAGAACCCTCGTTCTCAAGGGTTCCAAAATCCTTTTAAAAGCAATGATGATAATTTTAAGAAAAGAATGTTTATTGACATTTATAGGCACCGTGTAACTGCTTTGTAGATCTTGACCTTATTTATCACTAATGTAATAGGAGAGATAGTGACGTAGTGGGTAAGAGCATGGACTCTGAAGCCGGCCTGCCTGGCTTCAAATCCTAGCCCTGCTAAGGAGCAGTTGTGTGGCTTCGGGTGAATCACTTGATCTCTCTGCACCTCAGTTTTCTCATGTATAAAATGGAGAGAAGTAACATCCTTCCACAAGGTTTTGGATAAAATTTTGTGTAAGAGTAGAATTATTTAATGCATTTAAAATGCTTAGAACAATGTCTGGTCTAGAGTGGGTACAGAATGTTAGCTTTTGTTAAATTAATATTATATGTAAGTCGTGATAAGATTATTCTAAGGATCCGGTTAAATGAAACGATATTTATAGCTGGATGTGAAGCTCCCTGCAGTGACTGACACATAGCAGGTGTTAGAAACACTTGGTGGAGGTGGAAAGGTGTCTCCTCTGACCCCTATAGCTACCAGGCCCCCAGGGGCCAACGCTGAACTGTGTGGCATTGGGGCCACACACAATATGGACATTGGAGCTGCAAAGTCCTGGTCGCCATCATCCAGGCTTCCCTCTTCCTGGGCAAGTCACTCACCCGTCCCTGCCCCGCATTTGGAAGATGGCGGGAACACAGAGATTCTGAACCTTCCAGGTGCCAGGGACCTAGGGAACCAACTGTCCCAGTTTGCTCAGGACTGAGGGGTTTCTCAAGATGTAGGACTTTCAGAGCTACAACCAGGATAAAGACTTGGCAGCTAGGGATGGTTGGTCAACCTGCCTGCACTCTATTGACTACATAAAATAAAATATGTCCGATTTCAAAGGAAACCAATTATACTGAAATAAGATTATCAAAATATTTAAAACCTTCTGATTTGGAATCTACATGCTTCTTTGTGTGTTACATTAAATAACAAGACCTAGTGGTGATTCTAATAGCTAGCACAGTTTCAGTAAGTGTAAATGATGTTTGGAGATATTTGCACCTACTGTGATTTGATAAGGAAATCTTTTATTAGTGACAAAGTCACAGATTCTGCTACTACTCCTTTGGTCTGTTGCCTACATGCATAATTGAAGGAACTGCTAAATTTCAGAAGTGAGTGAACGTAGAACCATAATGTTGTCCCATTCCAGTTCGCAGGCCCCTGAATTCTGTCCGTAGCCCCCGGGGTCTCCAGGGCCTGCAGGCCCAGAGCCCCACAGGCGTGCATGTCAGGGTGGAGGTAGGGGCTGGGAACCGATGCCAGATGGATACTCCAAGTAGGTGAGCAGATGTCTGACCTCCTACTTTCTCCCACAGATGCCCCGGGACAGTATGGAGCCTATTTCTATGATGACGGCTTCCTAGCCCTCCCCAGCCACGTCTTCTCCAGGAGGTGAGATGGGTGTTGGGAGAGCCTACGGGCCTAGGGAGGGGGCAGGTTGCAGAGAGGCAAATGGGAATCTGGGACTTCTGCCCCATCGTCTGCTCCCCCCTCACAGCCTGCCTGAGGTGCCTGAGACCATCGAGTTGGAGGTTCGGACTAGCATAGCCAGTGGCCTCCTGCTCTGGCAGGGCATGGTGAGTGTGGACATCCAGCCTAGGTCTTAGGGTTCCTAGCTCCTGGTGGCCAGGGCAGTGGGAGAGAGGAAGGTGGGGGCCACAGACATCAGGGGCATTCGCTCTCCAGACTGGGGACCCCAGAGGCCCTTTGCTTCCCTGGCAGGAGGTGGGAAAGGCCAGCCAAGGCAAGGACTTCATCGGTCTCGGACTTCAGGACGGGCACCTTGTCTTCAGGTGGGTCCTCTCCCTTCACTGGCCCCCGTACCCCCTCACTGGCTTCCCCTCTGGTCAGCCCATGGCTCCTGCCACAAGAAGCTACAGCTCCCAGTGCCCCAGTGACACACCACTGCCACCCTCCCAAACCCCCTCCTGTCCTGCCCCACCTCATACCTTCCTGGGCCTGTGTGACTGCAGCTACCAGCTGGGCAGCGGGGAGGCCCGCCTTGTCTCTGAGGACCCCATCAATGACGGCGAGTGGCATCGGGTGACGGCGCTGCGGTAAGGGAGCCTTCCCAGACACTAGGGCGAGGGGCCCAGAGTTCCGGAAAGGGATAGGATTCCCCCCAACCCCCCGCACCATACGTGGGAGGCAGGCATTGGGCTCTGGTGAGACAACTTAAGCCAGGGTCAGGGAATGCCTGCCAGGCAAGCACAGGCTTCCAGGGCAGGACACAAGTCCATGAGGTGGGTGGGCGAGCACCCTGCGGTGAGTGCTAGGAAGCTCGAGGGGACAGGGGAGTCAGATCTTCCATCCAACAGGGAAGAGAGGAACTCAGAGAGCAAACACCTCTGTCTGGAGTCTTATGGAAAAGGGAGGGACTATTCTTGGGTCAGGGAGCCTGGGGACCTGGCAGCGAAGGGCCTGACCCAGTTCCACCCACCGCAGAGAGGGCCGGAGAGGCTCCATCCGGGTGGACGGTGAGGAGCTAGTCAGTGGCCAGTCTCCGGGCCCGAACGTGGCAGTCAACACCAAGGGCAATATCTACATCGGTAAGTCCTGGGCTCAGGCCTCAGTGTAGACCTGGGGCCCCCTCCTTGGGACAAGGCGGGAATAGGGCTCCTACAGAGCTACAGCACACCCCTTGCTCTCCTCCTGAGCCCCTGGAGCTGATATCCCTTCTTCTCCCCTCCCCATAGGCGGAGCCCCCAACGTGGCCATGCTGACCGGGGGCAGGTTCTCCTCGGGCATCACGGGCTGTCTCAGGAACCTGGTGCTGCACTCTGCCCGGCCTGGCGCCCCACCCCCACAGCCACTGGACCTGCAGCACAGTGCCCAGGCGGGAGCCAACACGCGCCCCTGCCCCTCGTAGGCAGCTGCCTGCCCCACATGGACTCCTGGGCAGCGCCCCAGCCCCACAAGTCTATTATTATTAATATTATTATTATGAATATTTTGTAAGAAACTGAGGCGATGCCACGCTTTGCTGCTACTGCCCTGGGCTGGACTGGAGGGTGGGCACTCCACCCCCAACACAGACACACCTGGGCAAAGCCACAGACGGGGGCAGGACAGGCTGGATAGGAGCAGGTGTCTCAGAGGGCCACGAGGACTTTGGGGCAGGTGTGGTGACTGAGTGGGCTCAGAAGTGCTCCCACCAGCCGAGACCCGCAAGACAGAGCTGGGCCGCCTGTTTCCGCAGCCCCTGGGCAGCCTTTGTCCCTACGAGAGCCCCGGCTTACAGCCTAGGGCCTTACCAGCCACCGGGAGCAGAGGGCATCACAGTGGCCTTTGCCACCCTCCTCTGCGTGGTGAAAGCTCTTTAGTGCCAACTGTGGAGCAAAAGGCAGCTTCCCCCTGGGCAGGCAGCCCCCGCCCCGCCAGCCCCGCTCCACCTCCACCAGTGCCTGGCCAGCTGGGCCGCCTGCCTCGGGCAGCCTCCCCCTCCCACCAAGCCCTCCTGGTTTGTATCCTCCCACCCAACAATACCCAGCCCAGGGTCCCTGCTCTCGGGGGCTGTGAGGAAAACTCCACCCCAGCTCTTATCAAGATCTGCTACAGGCAGAGCCCAGCACTAAGAAGGTCCCCCCGCCACCCCAACCTGCACCAGGCCACATCCCCCCACTGATCTGGAAGTGAAGGCCCAGGGGAAATGGGGGGAGGAGGGTGTTGGTGGCTGGAGAGAGCTCGTGCCTTGGGTAGGGGAAGCCAGGACTCATGACTGGGAGGGACAGGAAGGGGCCATGACAGCCCTGCCCCATCTGTGGGAACCTAAGGGCCAAACTGGTGGCAAGTGACCTCCCCACCAGCAGTCCCCACGTGTGGGGTCGGGACTCCTGGCCTCTGTGTCCTAGAAGGGACCCTCCTGTGGTCTTTGTCTTGACCTTTCTTAATAAACGGTGCTATCCCCGCCCTGGCAGTCCCCCGTGTCTTCAACGAGGGCCTGACTGGCTGGAACCTGAGTGTGGGTCAGGGTGGGGCAAAGCAGGGCCGGTGAGGTCTGAGGGTGAAGCAAGGGAGCTTCAGGTGAGCGAGGCCCTCGCTCTCTGCCGTGGGCAGGGAGCGCCTGCCCTGCACTGACCCAGCAGAATACCAGCCACCACACGAGCTGCAAGGCCAGGTACCCTCTGTGGCCTTCATCACAACCCTGTGAGGCAGGAATCATCCCGCTTTCCAGAGGAGCAGACTGAATCCCAGAGAGTTAACGTGACCTTTCCGAAGTCAGACAGCCCTCTAGAGGGTGGGGACAGAACTCATGACCCTAGAGGCCACTCTACTTCCTCTGAAGCTGCAGCCCCTTTAGGGATGGCCTCCCTGACCCCGGAAGGCTGGCCCACTCGGCCGCAGTCCCCCAGGGGCCACCTGGCCAGGACATATGTGGCAGATGGTGCAGCTGAGGCAGAGGCCACAGGCACTAGCCCACCGGGCCAGCCGACCGGAGAAGCAGCAGCACCAGAGGAGGCCGGCAGAGGCTAGAAGCAGAGAGGCAGCCAGTGCCACCCTCTGTAGCCAGGGGCGACCTGCAGAAGGAAAGGGAGAGTCCACTCAGGTCTCAGCCTGGGCCCACTGCCCCACGTCCCCATTACCTAAAGAGGGACAGGTATGATCTTGATGGGAGGAGAGCAGGGGGTAACCGAAAGCCATTACCTTCCAGAGCTGCATCCTGTCCTACAGGGCCCCGGCCGGTGGGGAGACTGCTCTCAGCGGCAATCTGCGGAGGGCCTGCCGACTGAAGAGCTGGGGCAACAGTCAGGGGCTTGGAGGTTTCGTCCTCCGTACTCCCCACCTGGCTGGGCGCCGGAGAGGGACCTGCGGTGGAAATAACAGAACCGGCTCTGAGAATCGCCCTTTCTACGGCATGATTATGTCTCATTAATCCTCCCCAAACCTCTTTGAGTTTGTTACTATTAGTATTCTCATTGTATAGATAAAGGAAGTAAGGTACAGGGAGCTTAAGTTCCTTGCCCGGGTCGCACACCTGGAAGCGATAGGGGAGGACTTGAACTCATGAAGTCCAGCTCCAGGGCCTGGGATTTATGATGTAAGGGTGCTGAGAGTTTTCTCTGCACCGAACACCGTACTCCGTGCTGGGCCCTTTACCTACAGTATTTCTCGTAAAGTTTACAACAACTCTAAAAGGTTAGGTTTATCACCCACATTTTATAGATCAGGAAGTTGAGTCATAGCGAGGTTCATTCTTCTACTCATTTGACTCAAATTTCTTAAGAATCTACTACACCCCAGGCATTGCTCCAGGGACTGGGGTATATGACAAGCAAAACAGACAGAAACGTCTTCATGGAACTGGCATTTTAGTGTGAGGAGACAAAACAAATGATAATGTCAGATGGAAATCTGTGCCGTAGAGAAAGATTAAGCAGGGAAAGGGGACGGGGCACGTTGGCTGGGGGCAGGGTTGCTAATTTTTTTACTGTGGTGAAATACACCGCAATAAACCATTAACCATTTTTAAGTGTACAATTCGGTGGCATGTTTTAAGCACAGTCACACAGTTGTGCAAGCATCACCACCATCCATCTCTAGAACTGTTTTCATCTTGTAAAACCGAAACTCTGTACCCATTAAACACACTCCCCACCCTGGTCCCCGGCAACCACCGTTCTACTTTGTGTCCCTGTGATTTTGGCTACTCTAGGTGTCTCGTGTAAGTGGAATCATACAGTATTTATCCTTTTCTGTCCAGCTCATTTCGCTTAGAAAATGTCTTCAAGGTTTCATCTACATTGTAGCATGTGTCCGAATTTCCTTTCTAGGGCTGAATAATATTCCACTTTATGGACATATCGCATTTTGTTTATCTCTCACTTGTCCATTGACGCAGGGTTGCTATTTTTAAATAAAGGGGTCAGGAGAGAACTTACTGAGAGTGTTAAGCAGAGACCCACAAGAGATAAGGGAATGAGCATGAAGATCTCTAGGGAAACGCCTTCCAGTAAAGAGCTGGTCTTGAGACCAGAGGCAGGACAAGGCAGGAGCAGGAAAGAGGCTGCCGGGGAGCAGTGTGGAGGACTTGAAGGGGAGAGAGGGCAGGTAGGAGAGATGGCAGATCATGAGGGTTTGTAGGCCCTTGGGAGGCTTTGCTGTGGCTGAGTGAGGAGCACGGAGGGTCATGAGCACAGGAGTGACATGATCTGACTTAGTGTTTTGGCCTTGGAGCTTAATTCCCTACTCCTTAAATGTGGGCTGCGTATAGTGACTCTCTTCCAACGAGGACCCTACAGAAAGAGGAGGCGAAAGAGTAACGGAGAAACCCGACAAACACCACCTCAGCCAGGTGACCGAGGCCAGCATCAGAAGTCATGAATCAGGCTGGTGGTATGTACCTTTGATATGATGTGATGAAAATGACACTTGACCTCTCTAGTCTTTCTAATCACCCAGAACTCCAGTCTTATCACGAGAAAAACATCAGCTGAATTAATGTCAATGGCTTGGTTATGGGCTGATGATAAAAGGAGGAAAGAGTAACTCAACAGTTTGGGTGAGAAGGAGCAACAGGGGAGGAGCAGGACATGGGGAAGGGTGTGGATCAGGAGTTCAGTTGGGGGCCAAGTTAAATTTGGGGTGCCATCTGCACATTCATGTGGAGATGAGTAGGGAAGTGGTTATGTGACTAGAGTTCAAAGACAAGTCCAGCTAGTGATATGTTATTATAAAAGAGACCACCAAGGAAATGGGTATGAAGGATGGTGGAGAAGCAGATACAGGAACTGTGCCTCATGGCACAAAGCAGAGTGTCAGGGACCTGCAAAGGAGACCAAGGAATGGCTTGGGAAGTGGACTGCACCTCTCAGCCAGCTGGATTTTTGCAGTAAACAACCTTTTCAACAGTACATGCCAGCCCTGTTTGGGGGATGAAGCATCTCCAGATTCCCGAGAGGAATATTCCTGGGTGACTTATTCTGGTCTTCCTGCCCACAGGTCATTCCTGGTTATATCACTCGCTGACTCTCTGACCTTAGGCCTTAGAGTCATTTCTCCTCCCTAGGCCTCGGTTTCCCCATCTGTAAAATGTAGGAGTCAGACCAGATCAATGGTTTTCAAAGTAAGTCTTGAGAGCCAAAGTCAGGTCCCTCAGTGGGACATCCATTGGCCAGATCCCAGGCTCACCCCATGTCCATTTAAATGGAGCATCTCCTTTTGATGTTTTGGGCCTCTGTGCAAGGTTCCATTTAGGAAAAGCTTCCACCACTAATATATCATTCGGAAGCAGCTGGATTAGATCATCTCTAGTGTCATTCTGCCTCTAACCTGCTCTGATCCTCAGGTAGTCTGGGCTAAACCCATTCCCCACTACTGTGCTTCATCTTATTCTCTCCTGCCATGCCCCTGCCTCAGGCCTTCCACCGAGGCCCTGCCCTGGGGAAGGAGAACTAAACCTAGCTTTCCTCCCAGCCCTCAGCAGGGTCCAGGCCACACCCATCACTGACCTCTGCAGTTGGCTGGTGGCCAGGAAGCCTGGTCACTGCCGTCACCACAGTTGTCCATGCCCCAGAGATCACATACCAGGCTCGGGGGAATGCACCTGCCGTTCCGACAGCGGAAATAGGCATCACAGGATCCTGGGGCCAAAAGGAAAGGCATGTTATGAGGACGTAAGGCCGGCCCACGACACAATGGGATGTGTAATCTTACAGTGAAGGAATGTGGGAGGTGTGGTCAGGAGAGGGCTGTTTCCATGTGTATGCAGATGAGGGTATGAATGAGAGTTTCATGGGAGACAGGTGTATAATCATGACGATGACGGCTAACATTTATTGAGTTCCTATTCTGTGCCAGGCATGGTTCTAAACAGTTCATTCCCATCTCACCTCATTAAGTCTTCACAATAACCTGAGAGCAGCACACCCCCTCTCCCCCAGTACTCCCACCCTCATTATCCTGATCTGGGTTCCTCTGCGGCACATCCTGCCTAGGCAGAATAAGGATTTACTCAGTTATTTGTTTTTAGTCCGTCTCTCCCACCAACATGTCAGCTCAGAGAGGGCAGGGACTTCTCTTTTCTTCATTGCTGTATCCCGAGAGCCTAGAACAGCACCTCGCACATTGCAGGTGCTCAATTAATATTTGTTAAATGAATGAATATGCACGCAGGTGAAAGGATTGTATGACTCACTGCAATGATGTGGCAGATAGGTTGGTTCACCCAGCATCCCATTCTGTGGAGAAAAGATGGTCCAAGTGGGACTGCCTAACATCATGCTCAGGGGTGGACATGGGTATCAGAGCATTCCATTTCCTGGCATGACTAATCTGATTTGACCCAGGGCTTTTGCTAGAATCATAAGGAAAGATGTGTGCTCTCTATTTCATTCAGATCAGAGTCGTAAGGGTGGTTGTGGTCTTGGAGCTGCAGGACCGCCTTGCTGCCAAGTAGAAAGAAGACCTGCCTGAGATGGAAGCCAGACAGACCCACACAATGCAAAGAGAGAGGATGAGAACAAAGAGACAGCCCAGGTGACATTACCTGAAGTCCAGAATCCAGCTATACCGGAGCCAACACTTTACTATCCGGGTTACAGGAGCCCCTCCCAAATTCTCCTTTGGCTTAAGCCAACTTGAGCTGGGCTTCTTTCATTTGCAAATGAAAGTAAGTAATACAGAAAGTGTGTGGGTGTAAGAATGAATGTCTGTGAGAGAGAAAACAAATAGTAGCGTGGTAATGTATGGAGAATCACACATGACTGTCGACTGTCAATGTTAGAGTGTGTGCAGGAGCCAGGCAGGGTCTGCTTGCACGTGTGCGCCACTGAGACTGTGTGTGTGGCTCACAGATGTGAAATAAACCTTCCTCAATCAGGTAATAGAACTGATCCAAGGAAGCCGGACTTGTAATAGGGTTTTACCACTGACACCTTCTGGTTGGAGCCCAATCCTACTAAACACAGAGCGGGGGCAACATTCTTGGCCTCCCTGGCTGACAGTTGCACCTGAAAAGAGGGCAAGGTCATGGGGAGAGGCGGGGAGGAGTTGATTTTCAATCGGCCAGTGAGAGCCGTTTCAAAACAACATAATGGGAACCTACAGGAGCCAGAAAGGGATGCTTAGCACTATCGGTCATAGCCCCAAGGATTTACAGTACAAATTTCATATAGTTCCTCCCAGAGACTCTAATAGGGAAGAGAGAATCTAAAATCCAAAATTCAAGCCTATGGCCATGCTACCCTGAACAAGCCTGATCCTGTCTGATCTTGAAAGCTAGGCAGGATCAGGCCTGGTTAGTACTTGGATGGGAGACCACCTAGGAAGACCAGGTGCTGTAGGTGTGAAAAGAAATTTAAAAATAAGGGACTATAAGCTGACAAGGTCCTTGCTATCTGTGAGGTCAACCAAGGGCTGCCTTGCTTAAATAAAAAAAAATTTCGGACCATGCACAATTCCAGGAAAAAGAACATTGGGTCTTGACTAAAGAGACCATGAGACAGCACAGGGCGGCCTCCAACCAGCTCAGTATTAAAGGACTGTCCAGGGCCTGGCATGCCACGGTCTAGTTCATGGTGAACGCTTATTGGCTCTGAGACCTCCTGTTCTTGTCTCGAAGTGCTCACAATCCCATGTTTAATTCTCCAGTCTGGATATTTAGCCAGAGATGGAGATAAACTCCTCTGCAGTTTTGGAATTTTCTAGACTGTAACAGCTCATCTACTCACCATCACTAGACACAGTCTCTGCTGTGACACTGGCTGTGACATTGGTGAGTTCTGTCTCCGGTCCTGGGGTAACCTGCTGGGGCTAAAGCCTTGAACTCAATTTGAGCCAGAAGACATAACTCCAGCAGTGAAAGTCCACACTGCTTCTCTTGTGAGCAGAGAGTCCTGGGAACACTTAACCTTCCCAATTGTCCTAACTTGGCCCCTCTGCAATCATCTGAAGGGCTGGCCCAGGACAGAGGAGCCAGTGTGTGAACATGAGAGCGTGAAGAAGTGTGCAAGGTGGTACTGTGGGTGTACAAGGTATGTGTTGTGATTTGTATGTGTGTGAGCAGATGTTAGAGTGTGAGGTTTTAAGTGTGTGGGAGTTGTGTGGGAATGGGAGATGTGTGTGAATGTGACTGAGAGTGTGAGTGTGTGTGTGTGTGTGTGTGTGTGTGTGTGTGTGTGTCAGGGACTGGTAGGGTATGCTCATCCATGGAAACCAGATTTATGGGGTTGACTCACTGGGTCTGGAATGTCCCTCAGTGTGACCCTGCCAATCCTGACATCAGTCATCACTTCCTCTCTCTGAGGTCCCAGCCCCCCGCCCCCCATCTTCTTGTGCTCCCAGTGTCTTATTGGTGGCCCCTAGTTGGAGGCTCTGGTCCTGGCCAACAGCCCCAACCCACCCAACCGGAAAGAGGTGACTTCGCCCACGAAGTCCACGCGAGGCTGGCGACCTCCGGTGACCAGGCGCAGACCCAGGAATTCCCCGGAGGATGTTATCAGGGCAGGGATGGTCAGGCCGCAGAGTGGGGCCCCCAGGGGCCGGGGCGCCCCCGGCGGGCCCTCGTAGAACTGCAGGTAGGAGCCGGGGGCGCACGCATCCGCGGACGCCGGGGAGGAGGCGTTGGGCGGTGGAGACGCTGGAGACGCCGAGGTCAGGGTGTAGACCAGGAAGAAGCGGAACTGGAAGCGGATCCTGTCGATGGGGGCTGCCGCGCGCAACCAGAGCCCGCAGTCGGTGTCCGGGACCACGAAGTAGAACCGGCGCGACGCGGAGTGCGAGCGCAGCAGCAGCCCGTCCCTCTGCCACGTCTGCCCGCAGAGGTCCACCAGGTCGGCTGCAGCGAAAAGCACAGACCCTGAACCTCGCGGCCTGCTTCCAGGCCTGGCTCTGCCTCCTCGCTGTGTGACCCCAAGTAAGTCACACACCCTCTCTGAGCCTGTTTCCTCATGGGTAAAATGGGGCTAATTAAGCAATCAGAATTTTTGTGACGATTAAATAATTTAAGTCAAATCCTCAATCTCTTATTTAAAAATCCTAGGATGTGTTTCAGAATGTTCCAGATTTTAGAAAGATCATATGATGTATATACAGCATATTATGTTGCAGCCCTGCATGATTACATTTTCCAGAACGACTGTAGGAACATTTACCCTAAGCAGGACAAATAAAGATAATAAACAGCCTCCTGTCAGTTCAGGTCAGGTGTTGCCAGTAAATTAGTTAAAAATAAATTTCGGTTTTCACAGCTTTTTGTATTTTGGAGTTGAAACTAAAGGATTGTGGCTATATGGGGGTTCCGTGCTTAGGACAGTGCCTGACATTTAATGAGTGTTACGGAAGTGTTAGCTATTATTATTGCCTTACTTAAGGATGACGTAGACACAACCTGGCACCGGCTCGCCCAACAGCCTTTCCCTGTTCCTTTTTGCTAAAAGGGCCCTGATTTCGCTCAGCCATCATGGAGCAACATGCCAGCGGGGTGGAGTGCGGTGTACGTAGGCAGTGAATGCATTGAGCACCTTCTGTGTGCCAGGCTGTCAAGTGTCTCGCATGGTTTACCTCGTCTCATATGAACGATAATACATTCTCTTAGGGGTAAGAGCTTATTATTATTCCCATTTTACTACTGAAGAAACTGACTTAGAGAGTTGAAACAATGATCCCAACGGTAGAAATGCAGGAAGAGGCAACGGGCGTGTGTGAACACAGGGTGATCTGACTCCAAAGCCCACGGTGTTTCCCCTGCCAGGTCTGAGGGCTGTCCCACCCAGGCCCAGACCCATGCTTTTGGGTGACTTGGAGCTCCAGCCTTCCAGAGGGGTTTGGGGTAGATTTGGCGGTGCCAGGCACCTGGTTTCCCAGCCTCCCCCAACTCAAGGGGTCCCAGCCCATCAGGGTGAGTGCTAATTGGGAAACACAGTTGCTAAGGGTGGTGGGGCCCGAATCTCCTGCTTACCCTAGCTAAGTCCCTTCATACTCACCTGTCTCCAGAGCAGACACAGTCAGGGCAGCTGCCCCTAGCAGGAGCAGCCTCTGGGGCAGCTGCAGAAGACAGGCCTCCATCCAGGCCCTGCTGTGCCCAACAACAGGGCAGATCTGCAGAATCTTGTTTGGGGTCCTTTGGAAGACCGGGGTGTAGGGCCAAGCTAGCTGGGGAGCCGGCAAGATCCAAGGATCAAGGGGAAGCAAGTCAGTAAGCTCCTCTGGTCTCTTCACAGTGATCTTTCTGCTCCCAGTTCCAGATCCTCCTTCAGATCAGGATTGTGTCTAGGGTTGTCATGGAGATTTGGGGCTGGGACTGAAGCCTGGGGAGAGAAAGCAGGGAGGATGTCTGCTCACCCCCTGCCAGACAGGAACCAGGAAACTCAGATCCGGTTCAGCCATGGGGCTTCTGGGAGAGGGACCAACAGTCCCGAAATGCTATTGCCTTCTTAGATAAGTCAGTACCTTAGGAACTGAGCTTAAGGGAGGCCCAGGACACCAAAGGGACCTCTTTAAGTGCCTAGAGAGGCACCAAGTGGTGAAGGAGCATCAGACACGCAGTCAGCTCTGTTACAAACCAAGTATTCCTGCCTCAGGGCCTTTGCACTCACAGTTGCCTCCATCTGGAGTGCTCTTTTCTCAGAGTGTTCTATAGCTGGCTCCTCCAGGTCATTCAGGTCTTAGCTCAAATGTCACCTCCTCAGACACACTTCCCTGAGCCCCTCTCGATCTGAATTATCACTCTTCTTCCTTGTCACTCAATCACGTCTCCCCAAATTTATTATATCGGCAATCACTGGAATTATTTTGCTTACTTATATCTTGTTATATGTATTGTTTATTGACCCCCACTGAAATTGGGTTCTATGAATGCTTTGTTGGTCTCAGAACCTCGAAGTCATAGCACAGTGCCTAGCACAGAACTGACAACCAAGAAATAAGAATAAATGTGTGGCATTCAGGAAAACCCTTTTTCTAGGTTTTACTCCCCTGTGTGTAAAAGAAAGGGCTTGAACCATTTTAGGCTTTTAAAAAACTTATTAATAGGACAATTTTTTCAAAAAGTATCTTACATTAACCTTAATATATAAAACTGAAACTTTCAAGTCTCAGTTTCCTCATCTGAAAAATAGGATAATGATAATTCCAACTTTGTAGGTATGTTGTCAGGGTTAAATAACTCGATACAAGACAGATAGTTAGAACAGTATCTGTCACATAACAAAGTATCCAGTGTATGTTGGGCTGGATAATGGCTCTTAATGTCATCACTATTATTTAGAGTTTTAAAAGTCCCCGGTAGTAGCTTTTGAGACACCTTAGAGTCCCAGTGCTCTCTAATGGCTCTCCCTTCTAAACTGTCATTCTATGCAACCTTGGTATCCTATTGTGTATGATGTCCAAGGCTAGGCCTTGGGGGACTTAGAGAAGACTCAAGTCTGCCTTAGGCATGGATGTACCATGAAGCTTGGAATGCTTAAGCTCTAGGATACATTGTTTGCATGGGATTATATATTTTCATAAAATTTGCAAAAGTGAGATATTTTAATCAGTCACTTCACCCTATCTCCTCCATCACACCTCTCTTCATGTCAGATGGCCACAGGCATTGATGGAATTTGAATAAGAGAATGTTGGTTTGGGTTTGGGGGGTATATACTTATGACGTCCCAGCTCCTTCTGGGTATAGTTTTATTATTTCTAGATGCCCCAGAATGGCTTCCTAATGCCCACTGTACTGTCTTCCCTAGTTGTGATATGAATCATCATTATGCCTGGCCCTGGTGGTATGCAGGTATTGGGGGAGAAATAGGTTTGAAATGTATGAAGCCAGAAGCTAGTCTGTGGAAAACCTTTCCAGATCTTACCGCTCACATACGTAAGAGGTGAGATAGAGGTTATCCCAAGTTTGACAACAAATCCTTAAGAGTATATATAACCTTACCAATAATGAATTGCAAAGGCAAAGGGAAAAAATCTAAATGATTACTAATTTAAAAAAACGAATTTTGATCAATGATGCTAGAGGAAAGACTGACTAATTTTCCTAGTTCTGTTGTGGAAAATATCATCCAGTGTTGTCACATAAGTGATAAAAGAGTGTGCAGCCAGAAATGTAAGAAAAAAGTATTACAGAAAAGAACTAAGTAGTTGATTAATAATGATTTGTTATTATTTTTTATTTCTATTTTTTTGTGGTACTTTTCAGTTTTTTTAACTTTAAAAGTTGAGATTTTTTCTTTCTCATTCTAAATAAATATTCACTCTCAAGCCTGCTTTGGTCCTAATTTCATATTTTTAAAATCGTCTATACTTCAGGTCCCACAACACCTGGCCCTAGGAGAGCTCACAGCCTAGTAGGGGCTTCAGATTAAACAAATATATCAACAAAAAGATAATCATTAAATAAATAGTTGTTTTAAGTATAACAGGAACAGGGGGTGCCTGGGGCAGTCAGGAAAGTCTTTCCCGAGGAGGGCATTTCTGAGTTGGGCCCTGAAGGATACATAGGAATTTCCATAGAGAAAATGTACTAAATGCATCCCAAGCAGAGTACCTAGTACATGACCCAGTCACAGCCTGGACTCATTCTGGGTACCGGCTGGTGTGGCTAAAACATGCTACACGGAAAAGCAGAGGAGAATGATAGCCATGTTAACAATAATAGTATCTTCCCAGGCCCTTGACTGGGCTCTGTGCCTGAAATGGCCCTACCTTTCATGAACCAAGAACAAACCCCTTGTAGACCCTATCATATTTCTAACCCCTTGTAGACCCTATCATATTTCTAACGACCACTTCTTAAGTGTTTGCAATATTCCAGGCACTGGGTTTCAGCTTGTCACATGCTTTGTAACACCTAATCATCACAGTGACCCTACAAAGAGGACACTCTTATGAGCCTCATTTAAATCAAGAGAAACCCGAGCACAAATAATGATAATAAATAAGGTTAGTAAGGTAAGGGGTGGGGTAGAGAATACCCCAGGTCCCATTTCCTAGCGGTGTGACCCATGGGCAAGTGACTTCTTTGCCTTGGTTTTCTCATCTATAAAATGGGGACAATACTGAAGTATCTTATTGGGTTATTGGGAAGATTAAATTAAAAGTAGGATGTAAATTTTTAAAATATCACTAACCTCTGTTTTTGGTATTGGAGATACTTCAGAGAGCAAAATAAACAAAAGCTCTACCCATGTGGAACTTACATTCCAGTGGAGGATAAATGAGTCAAATGTATGGTGTATTGAATAGTGATAAATATTAAGAAGAAAAAGATGAAGCAAGGCTGGGAGATGTGAAATGGCGGAGAGATGCTGAAATTTTGACAGGACAGACTGAAAAGGCCTCAGGAAGATGGGTCTTTTGAATAATTATCTGAGAGAAGTGAAGGAGCCAGCCATGCGATTATTTAAAGGAAGAACGTGCTAGGCAGAGAGAAGAGCAAGAGCAAAGGCCCTGCAGCAGGAGAGTGCCTGGCACAAGCAGCACCAGTGTGGAGTGAATGCAGCAACGGAGGGTGATAGGAAATGAGTCGGATCAGGTAGGGCCCTCGAGGTCATTGTAAGCACTTTGGCTTTTTCTCTGATGAGATGAGAACCACTGAGCAAGGCTAGATGCTGTAGGACCAGATAGGAGACTAGTATTAAGTCTAGAAATGATGGTGGTCTGGACCAAGATAGCAGGAAGTAAACATATTTTGAAGGTACAGCCAATAGGATTTATTGACACATCGGACTTGGCGGTATGAAGGAAAGAAATGAGTTAAGGATGGTGCTCTGGTTTCAATCTGAGCATCTGGAAGGATGGAGTTGCCATCATAACTGGGATGGGGAGATCTGTGGGGCAGGGGCAGGATGATCAAGAGCTCAGTTTTCGGTACATTCAGACTGAGATGCCTGTTTGACATTCCAGTGGACGTGACAAGAGGTGGCTGGATCTCCAAGTCTGGAGTTCAGGGGAGAAGTGTGGACTGGGCAAATAAAATCTTAGAAACAGTCAACATACAGATGGTATATATAAAGCCACAAGATGGGGCGATAGTGCCATGGGAGTGAGCATAGAAAGAGAAGGGGAGAGGATTAAGGGGCTTGGACAGTGCCCTAACCGTCTCCATGGGGAATTCAGCTGGTACCCACGGTTCTGGAGAAAAACGTCCCCTAGAGGGTAGTCAAAGTTAATAAGGAACCTTGCTGAGCATCCTGGAAACAGCCCCTGGGAGACTGCAGGATGTCCCTTCGCTTCGAAGCCAAGGATGGTGGCGGCTCTCCAAGAAGCCAAGTGTTCAGTATCTAGGGGCTGAGGCTTCGTCCTCTTCACTACATGTTCAGGTAACTGTAGAGAAGAACAGTTGCCCCACCAAACTAATGTGCCCTTTTTGTTCTGTACAATGGGTCGACAAGACTGGATCATCTCTAGGGCTCTTTCCCCTCAGACTTTCTTTGAGCCTTAGATATGGGCTGACGCTTCTGCATCGAGGATGTCACATTCATTTCTCACATTCTTTCATGCAACTTATGATTTGTTAAGCTGCTAGTAAATAACTATTCATGGATGCCAATTCCAAGCTGGGTGCTTTGAATACCTTCACTCCAGAAACTCCCTGGGACAGGTCTAGTCATCTCCTTTTCTAGATAGGAAGCCAGAGGCCAGAGACATTAGGGGCCTTATTCAAAGTAGCCCCAGAAATGGGAGACAGAGCTAGGACTCCTCATTCCAGTAAGGCTCTGGACTCCATTTTCTTCCTATTGTATTATCTCACTTTGACCTTGAGTCCTAAAGTGCCTGATCCTGCACTAGGAGCTGGGGTATAGCAGTAAAGGACACATGACCCTTAAGTTCAGAGCCTAGCAGCCAAGCAAAACAAAAGTACAATTTAGCATTATAAGAGCCAGAGCTATGGGAACAGAGAGGGGAACCCAGCCTTCTCTGGAGCAGAGAAGCCAGAGAATAATAAACTAATAAAAGTATATGTAAAATGAATAAACAATTGTTAACAAAAATATTATTAATGATAAGTTAATTATAATTAATTTATCGAGTGCTTTCTATTTGCTAGGGACTGTTTTCATGCATCAGCTTATTCACTTTTCAATAGTGCCATGAAGTAGGCACTATTGTCATCCCCATTTTGCAGATGAAGAAGTTGAGGCACAGAGATGTTAACTATAAGAAGGAAGTGAGGAAGTGGTCTGCCTCCCAGAGGAATACTTGTATGGGCCGAAATCCAAATCTGGAGAGGACCTAGCCAGGTGACCAGAGAGTCAACAGCCATCCGGGCAGGAGAAAGACGCACAAAGCTGAGAAAGCTTGGGACAGCCCACCTGGATAGCTTGTACCCAGAACCTAAGAGAGCGCCTCCTTCTGGTAAAGCTGGCTTAGGCCTCACGTAGACTAAGTATGGTGTTAAGGTTCAATCCATAGCCAAAACAGACAAAGTCAGAATTTGAACTTGGAACCTGACTTCCAAATCCATGCTGTTAGCATGACAACGTGTTAAGCAAAGGTTTTTATATTGAGTCACGTGGGGAGACAGTTCTTTTGCCTTTTTGTCCTTATATTGGCAAAATTCAAGGATGAAATAATGAGATCACAGTCATTGTCACTGAATTAGAAAAAGAAGGCATAATTTGGTGGACCTAAGCCTCTAGAACTCATTAGGGCAGCCAGAAGGAAAATGAAAATTGACAACAGAAACAGCAATAGAAGTAAAATATAATGTACAAAATAAAACAGAATGTACAAAAAGTATAGTGAGTGCTTATCTAACACATTAGAAATCCCAGAAAAGATCTCTACATATCTAAGAAAATAATCTCTTTTGGTAATGCCAATACCTCTTGATTGCTTAGCCCAATTTGCATTTACTTAGCAAGATAAACAATAGATATTTCAGAAACTATTCCAGGAATATACAAATAGCCTAGTGCTTGCAAGGATTTGAGAATGTTAAATTCCCTTACCCATTATTATATACATGCTATCATAAATTAGAGGAACAGATAGAAAGCATACAATAATTTAAACAGATAAAATTATAAAATGTTTAGAAATAAAAGGATGGACATTTGCCCACCATAAAACTATAACAGGGAACATCTTAGTTACAATTTTAGTAAAATTTGTTCATTAGCGGGAGCACAACACCAGAATCAATGAACAGATAAAGGACACAGCCTAGCATTTAAAAAAACAAAAAACCTAAAATAGATAGGATTATTTGACTGCTGGAGAAAACAGATTCCATGTTAGACATTCTTTTACAGTATATCAAATGACTAGGGGACAAAGGCCAAGACTTTCCGTCAGACAACAGACCTCCTTGGAGAGACTAAAGAGGGCAGTAGGACCTCATTACTCTGAGCACCTATCCTACTAAAGAAAAGAGATTTCAGTGACTGACGGACATGTTGTTTGGTCACTCTGAGATAGACTTTGAGAATCAGACATAGAACTGTTTCTGCCTCGGGACATTTTCTGATACAGAAAACTAGCCCAAGAGAAAAAAAAGACACTGGCTATGTTGTTTGCATTACAAGATGCAGAGACTGTTGGTAGCCCCAGATAAGAACCAAATTACTTATCCCAGCATGAGCTAGACCCAGTAATCCTGACCAAACAAAGGGGTTAGCAGAAAGTCCTACTTACCTGAAATGGAAATGGTATTAAGGGAAATGTGTTTTAGCCTTGGCTATAATTGCTGCATGAGAAGAGAGAGCAAGGAAGACCTCAACTACTCCTGTGGAGACAGCAAGCTTCCTCTTGGTCCAGGTTGGCACTGGGGCACTCTTGATGTGCGTGGCTCGAGGATGAGAGTGTTTTGCTTATACTAGAAGGGATCAGATAGAAAACAGCAAGCCTAAATTCAACCACACGGCAAACTCTGGCAGGCGGAAAGCCACACAAGACAGCCTGCTATGGTGACTTAAAATCGGTACAATTGCCAATAAGTTATAACTTGCAAAAAAGGATATGCTGAAATTATCTTGAATTCTGATCTATGGGCAGTAGCCAATGTTCTGATAATTTGGTAACTAAAGTGGAAAATAAATCATTGTCTAATAAATAGCCAATATGGGAGAATATACATCATCGTATATGACAATCTTACATATCAGGAGACCATGACTCAGCATGCAGAAAGATAAAACTCAAGAAGAAAAATACAATTAGGAAGTAGATACATTAACTAGAAGAATAACATTAAAAATTGGTTAATTGACAAAATATTAGCTAGATGGGTTCCTCCAAACAAATGGACTTTCGGGCACAACTTATCGATGAAATGATCAAGGGAGAGAGGTATTTCTGAAACAGCACACGCTAAAGCATTTTCAAATCTGCCATCAGGTGACATTTTAGAAAAGGGGCAAACAGCCTGAAGAACTAACACAGAATGAATCTGGTAGATAGACTATGTTGAAGCCATTACCGAGTCACAAGGAAAACAGAAATATGTGTTGTGGATACTTCTTCAAGGTTGGGGTTTGCATACCAGACATACAGACACTTGTTGGTGCCTATGGGACTCCCCAGATAACAGGAAAAAAACAGCAGGAAACCAATTTTACGATAAAGAAATGGGTTTAGGTTGGTAATGAACACAATCATTTAGAAGAGCAATAAACAGGGATGTGATTGTGGGGCTGTGTGAGGGGTATCCACTCCTGACAGGATGATCAGGGAGACCTACTCCGTGGAGGTGGCACTTGAACTGAGATTGGAAGGAGCCAGACGTCTTCAGAGCTGGGAGAGAGCATTACTAGCAGAGGGAATAACAATTGCAAAGGCCCTGAAGTAGGAAAAATACTTGGTTGCAGTGACTCAAGCACAGTGAATGAGGTGACAACGATAATAATGAGGTTGGAATTAGGATCACGCAGGGCCCTTGTATTAGTTTGTTATTATTTGCTATAACAAATTACCACAGACTTAGTGAGTGGCTTGAAACAATTTCTAATTCTGAAGGTCAGAATTGGGTGAAATGGGTGGAAGCTAAAATCAAGGTTTTGGCAGAGCTGCATTCCTTTTGGAGGCTCTAAGAACTCTGTTTCTTTGCCTTTTCCAGCTTTTAAAAGCTGCCTGCATTCTTTGGCTCCTTCCCCATTCAAAGTCAGCAGTTTATTATCT
Organism: Rousettus aegyptiacus; assembly: GCF_014176215.1. NCBI lineage: Eukaryota > Metazoa > Chordata > Mammalia > Chiroptera > Pteropodidae > Rousettus > Rousettus aegyptiacus. Next base: position 13,021,604 of record NW_023416284.1, on the reverse strand, counting down.
TCTTTGACCTTCCTACCCTCTCCCCACCCCCCATTTTATGAAGACCCTTGTAATCACATTGGACCCATTCAGGTAATCCAACGTAATTTCTGCATTTAAAGATCCTTAACCTAATCTCACCTGCAAAGTCCCTTTTCCCACATAAGGTAACATAGTCACAGGTTTGGGGAATTCAGACATGGACATCTATCTTGTTCTGTTTGGGCTGCTGTAACAAAAATATCGTAGACTGGGTGGCTTATAAACAGCAGAATTTTATTTCTCGCAGTTTTGGAGGCGGGGAATTTCAAGATCAAGGTGCTGGCAGATTTGATATCTGGTGAGAACTCCCTTCCTGGTTCATAGATGCCTGTCTTCTCACTATGTCCTCACATGGCAGAAGGGACTAGGGAGCTCTCTGAAGTCTCTTTTGTAAGGGCACTAATGCCATTAATGAAGGCTGCACCTTTATGACCTACTCACTTCTCAAATGTCCAACCTCCAAATACTATCACACTGAACATTAGGATTTAGCACATGAACTTTAGGGGGCAAAAATATTCCATCTATAGCAATATCTTTTTGTGTGCGTGGAGGGGCATTATTCTGCCTATTGCAGCCTTATGGGTCATGAAAAGGAATTCAGATTTTATTTAAAATGCAAGAGGATGCAAAAATGGAATGATGTGATCTGATTTATGTTTATACTTATTTTTTTATTGACTGGTATAGAAGAGAGCACAAGACAAAGGCTGGAACCCCTTTTAATCACACCAGAGTTTATGTTAATGAGGTGACTTTAGGAAAGCCCCTAGGTGACCTAAGGATGGGGGTTGGTTTCCAGAGGAACTAATCATGATTAGAGGGCTGGAACTTTCAATCTTGACTTTTAATCTTGATTTTCAATCTTGAGCCCCACATCTGGGGAGGGGAAATTGAGGGGCTGGAAATTGAGTTCAATTACCAATGGCCAATGATTTAATCAAGTATGCTTATGTAATGAAGCCTCCATAAAAACCCACAAAAGATGGGGTTCAGAGAGCTTCCTAGTTAATAAACAGTGGAGGTGCTGGATGGATGACATGCCCAGAGATAGTATGGAAGCCCTGTGCTCCTTCTCACATGCCTTGCCCAATACATTTCTTCCATGGGCTGTTCCTGAGTGACATCCTTTTATAATAAACTAATTCATAATTAAAATGTTTTCCTGTGTTCTGTGAGCCACTTTAGCAAATTAATTGAACCCAAGGTGGGGGGGGGGGCGGATATGGAAACCTCCAGTGTAGAGCCAATTTGTCAGAAGCAGGAGTGAGAACTTGGACTTTGAACTAATGTCTGAAGGGTGTGTGCGTGTGTGTGTGTGTGTGTGTGTGTGTGTGTGTGTGTGTACAGTCTTGTAGGACGGAACCCATAACCTGCGTGATCTAATGCTATCTCTAGGTAAATAGTGTCAGAATTGAGTTGAATCATAGGACACTCAGTGGGTATCAGAATTGCTTGATGTGTGGAAAACCCACAGATCTGGTGTCAGAAGTGGTGTTGTAGTGAAGTATTGAGGATAGAGAACACACAGGAACGAGTTTTCCCTTTACACTGGCATTTAGAAAACCAGTAGAAGAGGAGAAGGTGGCAAAGAGACTGAGAAGGTGCAGCCGTTGAGGGAAGTGGGACACCAGGAGAGGATGCTGCCAAGAAATAGGGGGACGGACACTCCAAGATGGCAAGGTGGCCATCTGTGCTGGTGACTGCGGGGAGCTGAGAACAGAGAGAGACCGCTGATTTTGGTAATATGGAAGTCATGGAAACCTTGATAAAAGCAGCTACAGAGGAATGATAAACTCATAGGCCGGCTTGGAGTTGGCCGAAGAGGAAGTCAACAGAGAATAGACCTGTGCCGTTCACTGTGGTAGCCACTCACCATGTGTGGCTATTGAGCTCTTGAATGTAGTGAGTTTGAATTGATATGAGCTGGAAGTGTAAAGTGCACATCAGATTTCCAAAACATAGAGTGCAAAAAAGAATGATCTCATTAATATGTTAAAAATATTGATTTCATGTAGAAATGTAAACATTTTGGATATATTGGGTGAAATGCATTAAAATTCATTTCACCTGTTTTCACTTTTTAAAATGTGACTACTAGAAAATTTAAAATTTCATATGTGGCTCATAATATATTTCCATTGGACAGTACTGGAGGTAGATACTGCTTTCAATAATTTTGCTGTGAAGGGAGTCAAGAGATGGGAAAGAAAATAGAGAGGTATTTAACATTGCTGACCATTTCCATCTTCTTGAAACTGTCCTCCCTAAACTTCTGAGATACTAGATTCTTCTGATCCTCCTTATATCTAATAGATGTTTCTTCTTTATAGGAAGATGGGTGTATCAAGGGAGCTATTAACAAAAGAAAAGAATTATCTTTGTTTGGAGATGTCTTTTTTTGGAGGGGGATGTGAATGGGAAGGGTTTTTGTCATGCAGATTGCCTCTAAGGTGTGTATGTGGGGGCAGGGTTGGGGGGTTGGGGGAGGAGGAATGGAGAGGGCACAGGTGATAGGTTACCTCATTGGTGTTGACCAGAAAATTCTAGACTAGTTGATTGAGAGGTCGAAAATACAATTAGATCTCGTATTAAATCTAGATTTGGTATCATGGGCTTTTAGCATGAGTGATACCGTTTTGGATCTGCGGTTTTGTTTTCTCTTTAAGAAACAAGGGTGAAAACAGGGAGACCACTTGGGAAGCTTTTGTAATAATCCAGGTGAGACTGGGGTGGTAACAGTAACTGCCCAGTGGTGGCACTGTGTGTGTGTGTGTGTGCGTGTGTGTGTACACACACATATATATTTTTTCCATAATTGAAGTTTTTATTTTATATACAAAGAGCTAGCTAGCATTGTTTCTGCAGTAAGGTAAATGTCTGGAATGACTCATTCATGGAAGTTCACTCAGTCCAACTTACTGAAGCCTGTATCCTTCACATACTGATCAAAACACTGGCGGCACATATTGAGGCTGTATTTCCAGATCAGGCCGTGTGGGTTTGAGCAGACGTGGCAAGAACGAGACCCCTGGCCCAATTTTCTTGGATGGCTCCAGTACAGTTGCTGACGACCCATCTTGCTCTCTTGGAGGCAATGAGGCAAAAGGGACATTCTGTATATATTTTAAAGGCACAATTGACAGGATTTGTGGAAGGATGGGAATGTAAGAGAAAGATAAGTTAAAGTTGTGTCTAAGATTTCCAGAAGGATGGAGTTCCCATATGCTGAGGTGGGAAAGGTTAGAGAAAGATATCTGGCTGCAGTTGGGAATGAAAGTAGAATAAGGATATGTTTTGGGCCTGTAAAGTTGCACACTGGAGATGCCAAATAAGCATACACAAGGATATACAAGTTTGGCATTTTCGGAGCAAGGTCAGGTCTGGAGATATGAATTTGGGAGTCATCAACACACAGCTGGTATTTAAAACTATGGGAGATCAGATCACCCAGCGAGTAAATGTAGAGAAGGGATCCAAGGACAACACTAGGCCACTCAGGTTTCCAGATTAGAGATGAGAAAGAACCAGCAAAAAGGGAATGGCCAGTGGGTGATAGAAAACCAGGAGAATGTGGTGCCCTGCAAATGAAGTGTTTCCAAGAAGAGAGAGTGAATAACTGGGTCGAATCCTGTGCATAGGTCAAGTAAAATAGTGTGAGCTTACCACCGGATTTAGCAACGTGGAGGCCACTGGTAACCTTCTTGTGAATGGTTTTAGGTTGACAGAGGTTAAGATCTAGATTTGGAATGGGTTTAAGGGGAACTAGGAGGAGAACTGGAGAAGAACATAGACAACTCCAGGACTTTTCCTAAAAAGGGGAGCAGAGAAATGGGGCAGTGGCTAGAGGGGGATGTTGGAGTCAAGAGAGGATTTGTTAAGTTTAGGAGAAATTACAGCATATGTGAATGCTGATGAGAATGATTCAGTAGAGATTGAAAAATTCATGATGCAGAAATAATATATCCACCAAAATTCAGTAAGCCAATTAGCCAGCTCTGGCCTCTGGTGACTTAACATGAATGTCCCTGATGGATGTGAAATGCATTAAAAATCGAAATTGTCTCCCTTCTAAACCTGCACCTTCTTCTGTATTTTGTCTCACTTGGTATTGTTAAAATACAATTGAGTAAATTTAAAGATCTAATTGACATTATTAATTTACTCATGATTTGAGCTGCATCCCATCTAGCAAATAGAAAGGAGCTCTGAGTAGTTGTACAAGACGGAAAGTTTTACAGGCATCCCTCAGAGATAGTGCAGTTGCTGTTCTGGACCACCGCAATAAAGTATCACAATAAAGCGAATCATCTTTTTGCTGGTGGAGAGTCTTGCCTTAAATTTGTAAGAAAATGCAACGTCTCTGAAGCACAATAAGGTGAAGCACAATAAAATAAGATGTGCTTGCACAGGCAGAGAAGGTGGGACAAGGAAGTTAAGAGTTGTTTCAGGCAAGGTCACCTTTCCTTAGGAAAGGCAGGGGATCTTCACGTAGATTACCTCACTAGGGTTGACTAGGGTACCCCAGACTGATTGGTTTACAATTCCATTCCTGGATCTTGAGATTTTCATGTTCAGTAAGTCAGACAGAAAAAGAACCATATGCTTTCACTCTTCTATGGGATATAAAACTGAAAGCAACAAACAAACATGACAAACAGTCTCATGGGACAGCAGATTAGTTACCAGAGGGAAGGACAGTGAGGGGAGCTAGATAAGGGTAAAGGGGGTCAAATATATGGTGATGGAAGGAGATTTAACTTTAGGTGGTGAATACACAATGGAATACACATATGATGTATTATTGAATCGTACATTTGAAGTCTATATGATTTTATTAACCAGTCACCCCAACAATTTCAATTAAAAAAAATAAATAAAATTCAATTCTGGGAGAGCCTGAAACTGCAATTAGGTTAGGTACAGGCCTCTCTGGGAGCTACTGAGTCTTGGTTCCAGATCACTGCAATAAAATGAGCTGTAATCATTTTGCTGGTGGAGGGCCTTGCCTTCAATTTGTAAACAACACAACATCTGTGACGCGCCATAAAGCAAAGTGCAATAAAATGAGGTATACCTGTATTAAGTCTTGGTGGGGCTTACCAAAAGAGAATCCATTTTGGGTTTGTTTCTTTTTAACAGTAGAAACTCTTCATTTAATTACCCAAGTTAGAAAAACCTGCTGATAGCACTGACGGCACCAACTTAATAATAATATTCAGTTCTATCATGTGCTAAGTGAGGCAATGGATGACAGAAAAAGCTGCAAGCACTTAGGGAAGAGCCATGACGCAACTTGAAAGTCAAATAAAAGAAAAGTGAACAGATATTAGATCAATATTATCAACTTGTAGCAGTTCTATGTCCTAAATATCTTTCAAATTTGTCCCCTCACTCCATGCCTATTACACTAACCCCAGTTCAGGCTTTCATTATCTCCTGCTTGTATTACATGGATAGTCTGACCTTGATCCAGAGGAAGCTACACAAAATGCAAATCCCCATATCATTCACCAGCTTTAAACTTTTCAATGAGTCTCAGATAAAGGCAGTCTTGGCCAGCCTCTCAAGCCTTCTCTTTCGCCTCTCCCAATCTCAGAATTAGTGGTCTCACACCAAGAAGTTTCTCTCTTCTGTGCCTTTGCTCCTCACTGTTCTGTTTCTCTGGAATGGAGCCTATCTTCTACCCTGGATAACTTCTACTCATCTTTTAAGGGTAGCCTTCAGAGTTACCTCTTCTGGGAAGTCTTCTCCAAGTACTCCAACCCTTTCAAGGCTGGAAGGGGACCTTGCTGCACCTCCCCCGCCCTCCCCTCAATGGCAGGGGCCTCGTCTTATTTCCATCACGCTTTCAGGATGTTTAACAGCACACTTTAACTTTCAGTCCAAGGTTATCTAGCCGGTAAACTCTTGAGTCAGAAATCAGCCCCCAGAGGGCTCTCATTCAAATGTAAACGCCTTAAAAATCCTCTCTCAAGTCATGCCCTTTAGTTTTCAAAACATTCCAATAAGGCTATTCTTTATATCCTGGGGCAGAAGTTGCAAAAGGGAACAGTTTTTAAACCCGGGAGCTAGAGAAGAGCTACACGAAAGAACTAGAAAATCATCATATAGAGATAACAGTAGTGAGGTGGGTCAGCCAGCTGCAAAGATGACCTTCCAGACCAGAGAAACCCCGCCCCCGCGTGCGCCCCTGCACAATCCGCGGCACACCAAGGACCCCACCTCCAAGACCACAAATCCCAGGGTGCCTCTAACCCAGAGTGACGGCGCGCAATGCATGCCGGGACATGTAGTACAGTTCCAATTCAGGAAAAGCCCAGAACGTAGCGTGACGTCAGGAGGGCTCGGGAAAGGAGACGGAACCGGTCCAGGCTTAAGTTAAATCTTCCTTTGGAGAGCTGAGCCTGGTTTCTTTGGTGACTCGGTTTCAGGTCCCACCCCGCAGTTCAGCGGACCTATCTGTGCGTTGAGTAGCCTCTCGCGTGACTCCTTCACGGTTAAAGGAGAAGTACCAGAGGGCAAGAGTAGGCAGCCTTGTGTCGAGACGCCAGCTTGTTAGAGTAGTGGTACGCAGGACACTACCCTGCTCTGGGGCTGAGACACTGCTTCCGCAGCAGCACCGGTGAGGACGTGGCAAGACAGTCTCGGACCACCGCTTCCCTTTCCTCCGCTCGTCTGCCCTGAGGAGCGGGAGGCGCAAAGGCAGCTGGGAACGCGCATGCGCCTACCGCGGTGGGGAGTACATCTTCAACGTCTGCGGTAGTGGGGGGGGCGCGGTGTCGGGTGTCGGCGGCGGCGCTTTGCGGCCGGTCGTGCGGGTCGGGCGCGGGCGGGCGCGGCGGCAGTGGCGCGCACAGGTGATTGACTGGCCAGCTGGCTGAGGGAGCGCCTGGTCCTCATCGCTGGCAGGTGGCGGAGTCCATTTGGGCGGCTGCGGAGGCAGCAGCGGCGGCCCGGCTCGGGAGGCGCTCCTCCGGCCAAGGCCATGGCCCCGCGCCTGCAGCTGGAGAAAGCGGCCTGGCGCTGGGCGGAGACGGTGCGGCCCGAGGAGGTGTCGCAGGAACACATCGAGACCGCCTACCGCATCTGGCTGGAGCCTTGCATCCGCGGCGTGTGCAGGTGAGGCCCGCGCACCGGGCCTCGCGCCCCGGGCCTCGCGCCCCTCTCACGTCGGACTATGGAAAACCGGGCCGGGGGTCAGGTTAGGGGAAAGAAGAGGGCGTCCGGATGAGTGCATCTTGCAGGCGTGGAGAGGAGCAAGGTGGAGGCTTCCTCCTCTTCCGCCGTCCGGGCAACCTGGGAAACGCAACCTTCCTAGGCTCTCTAGCACGGAGGTGATGCTGCTGAAAGCCCTTTAGAAAGGGTTCTGCGTTCTTATTTAGAAGATGGCGGTGGAAATGGTTCAAGGCAGGAGCTGAGAGCTTAGCAAACGTTGGTGGTTGAATATCTTGGCCACGGCTCGGCTTTTTCGTTTGTAAAAAGGGAACTTCTTCGAAGTGAGCTTCATCGCAGCATATCTTGTATTAGTGTTGACGCCAAAGGCTTGATCATCTTAGTATTATTTTTGGATGGGGTTGCTTTGGAATAACGTATGTTTAACCTACGTCATCTGTGCCCTTCCTCCTCCTGTTGACCTCCCTTCTCGTTAATCTAGTATTTTTCAGCCTTTTTTCGGGGGTGGGGGACGGGGAGCGGCCGTTCTGACTCTACACCTCTCTACCAAGTGCGAAGTTTGAGCTGTGTAAGTGCTGTCCTCTACTTCTCCTTAGCCCTTGAACCCCTGCCTTTTCTTTTAGATCGAATCCTTTGGCATTATGCCTGTCTATTCTGTTTTTCTACCTTTTAACACGGGAACTATAGTTTTTGTTCCGGAATGTTGTTGAATTGACTCGGCCAAGCCGGGCGTGTCAGTGGCCGCTTTTCAGCAGGCATTTAGTAAAGGCTTTCTGGAGGTTTTACATTCTGCAGCGGGATCCAGAAGGAATGGAAGTCAAGGTCTCAGCTTTGCAGCTTAAAGTCTGGTTTGAGAAGCGAAACAAGTTAGGGAGCAAACGAATCATTCCAAGCTTTGGGCGTCGGGCTTACAGGAGGGCAAATCTGACTCCAACAGTAAGTACTGGAATGACAGAAGTCTGTGTGTAATAGAACTTATTAAGTTTCAGCCAGCTTCTCAACATGATTAGATTCCAGAATAACGAAACAGTGTAAACTCTTTTGCTGTAATAGTTCTGATTTTAAGAGAAGTAAAGGAGTAGAAATTGGTTGAGATAATTATGAGGGGATGTCATAGAGAGGCTGACTTTTAAGCTGCAGTTTATATCCAAGCATTTTAAACTACATCGAGATATAATTCATATATCATAGGATTCACCAATTTAAGATGTAGAATCCAGTGGTTATTTGGTTATATTTACAGGGTTATTCAGCCATCACCACAATCTGGTTATAGAACATTTTGGCCCCCCCCTAAAAGAAGCCCATCAAATTGGAACTCAGTCCTCCCCAGTACCCCCTGCCCTCAATCTTAAGGCAATCCATGATCTACTTTGTGCCTCTAAATTTGCCCATTCTGGGCATTTTATGTAAATGGAATCATACAATATGTGGACTTTCGTGACTGGCTTCTTTCACTTTGCATAATTTTTCAAGGATCATTCATGTTGAATCATGTATCAATATTTCTCAATTGGTTTGTAAAAATTGTGTAAAATATACAACAAAATTTACCATTTTAAAGTATGTAGTTCAGTGACTTTTATTACCTTTACAATGTGGTACAGGCATCACCGTTGTATAGTCTCAGACTTTTTCATCACTCTAAAAGCAAACTCCATATTCATTAAGCAGTCCCTTCGCATTTCCCCTCCCCACTCCCTAATCTTTCTGTCTCTGGATTTCTCTATTCTGGATATTTCATATAAATGCACTCATATAATATGTGGCCTTTTTTTGTCTGGCTTTCACATAGCATGATGTCACCCATGTTATAGCATGTATCAGTACTTTATTTCTTTTTATGGCTGAATAATATTACATTGTTTGGATATACCACATTTTGTTCATCAGTTGCTAGACTTAAACCCTTTTTCCTAACTTTGAGGAATAATTGACAAATATAATTGTATATATTTAAAGTGTAGGATGTGCTGATGTGATACAAATTATGGAATGATTACCCTGACCAAGGTAATTAACACATCCATCACCTCACATGGTTAATTAACTTGATGGACATATTGGCAATTTCTACTTTTTTGTTATTGTAACAGTGTTGCTATGAACGTGTGCACAAGTTTTTGTTAGAACGCCTATTTTCAGTTATTTTGGGTCTATACCTAGGAGTGGAATTGCTGGGTCATGTGATAATTATATTTAACTTATCGAGGAGCTTCTACACCGGTTTCCGTAGCTGCTATGCTATTTTACATCCCCACCGACAATGCATGAGAGCTCCAGTTTCTCTTCAACATTGCCAACACTTGCTACTTTTTTTTAAAATTACCACCCTAGTGTGTGAAGTGGCATTGTGGTTTCGATTTACATTTTCCTAATGACTAATGAGTTGAGCGTCTTTTCATGTGCCCGTTGATCATTTTCATTTGTTTTTATTGCCAAATCGTCCATTTTGTGTGTGTACACCTACCACATTTTATATATCTGTTCATCAGTTGATGGACGTTTGGGTCATTCCACTTTTTGGTTACTATGAATAACGCTATGAACATTCGTGTACAGGTTTTTGTGAGGACATTTTGGACAAATTATTTTCAAAAGTGGCTGCACTATTTTACATACAAAGTATGAGGATTCCAGTTACTCCATGTCTTTACACTCGTTTTTGCTTCTTATAGCCATCATAATGGATATGAAGTGGTATCTCATGGCTTTGATTTGCATTTCCCTGATGACTAATAATGTTGATCATCTTTTCCTGTGTTTATTGGCCATTCATATATCTTTGGAGAAATGTCTGTTCAAGTTCTTTGCCCATTTTAAAATTGGGTTATTTGTCTTTTCATTGAGTTATTAAGTTCTTTCTATATTCTGGATACAAGTTCCTTATATTTTCAAATATTTTCTCTCATTCTAAGGATTTTTCACTTTCTTGATGGTATCATTTACAGTATAAAAGCTTTTTTTAAAATTTTGATGTATTCCAGATTCTCTCTCTATTTTTTTTTTTTTTTGATTTCTTGTGCTTTTGAAACCGCACCTAATGTGAGGTGCAAGCATTTTTTATTTAAATATCAAAAAGGCTTTTTTCTTTTTCCTTTTGATTAAGCATTTATTCTCACTCTTAGCAAGAAGAGATTAAAGAATTAAATTAATAGTATCATTAATATCCTTTTTTATACATAATACAATTTGTTAAGAGATGCCAAAGCTGAAAGGTATTTAGCCATTTCAAAAGATAGATGAATCAGGACCATATTTATATTTCCAGAATTGCTTAGAACATTCACAGGATGAAAGCAGTCTATACTAAATTCTATATACACAGTATTCTGCAAGTATTTTGTGTCTTAATTCTTAAAACTAGGCTTGTTTCCTAACAGGATAATAGTCAAGTAAGTTCCTTGCAGTAAAATTGGTGGGTCAGGGTTGTACATTTTTCAGTTTAATCCATATTGTTACATTGCCCATTGGAATGATGGTTCTACCTTATATTTCTTCTGTCAGTAAGAATGTCTTGTTCCCTCAACCATTACGAACACTATGTTAATTATGCTTTTTAATCTGATAGGTGGAAAATGGTGTCATGTTAATTCCTTTTGTGACAGTTAAAATTTTGATATGAATTTTCAAAGTCTGTATTATGTCTATTTTGTTCTCATTACATGAGTATGATAAAATTGAAACTTCACAGAAATGTAATGTATTCTAGATAGTGTCATGCCAGTTTAAAAACTCTTAATGAGGACTGTTAGGCCTCACTGTTAAACTTTTATCAAGCTTTTCTTCACTGATTATGTTCCAATGACACCTTTCAATTGCTTTACATTTTTTCTCCCTTTAATTGTGTTCGTCTCTTTTGCCTTGCTAACTTTCCTGGGTCCTCTGACAAAAACAGGGAACCCAGTTTTTTTTTTATTTAAAAAAAATTAATTATCGCCAATTTTAAACATGCACAGAAGTAGAAATGGGTGCAGTGAACTCCCATGTACCCATTACCCAGCTTTAACAGTTATTATTTTTTAATACTGTGCATTAGCTTCAGGTGTACAGCATAGTGTTTTAAATTTTTTTTTTTTTTTGCGCCTACAGCACCTGTAATTTACGAAGTGATCTCTCCTACTAGTCTAGCACCCACCCGACACTATACATATTACTCCAGTGTTATTGACTGTATTCCCTGTGCTGTACTTCACATATCTGAGACTGTAACTACCAATTTGTACTTAATCCCTTGGCCTTTTCACCCAGCCTTCCTTCCAACCCCCCTCCCATCTGGCAACCATCAGTTTGTTCTCTGTGTCTGAGTCTGTTTCTTTTTTGTTTGTTCATTTATTTTGTTCTTTAGATTCCATGTATAAGTGAGATCATATGGTATTTGTCTCTTTTATTTTTGCGTAGCATAACACCCTCAAGTTATTGGCAGAAGATCACTTGTATTTTCATTGCATGCTGTACTTTTACTACTTAACACAAATTAAATCTAAAAATTAATTTAATGCATGTTACTGGTTTAATAGATGTTTTGTGTTCCCTGCAATCTGTGTCTTTGTTCTTGTTCATTGTTTTGTATCTTTCTGCTGCCTGGTACACTTAACACTTTGAGAATACTTTATCCTTAATTTTGAATGCAAGCGAAGCCCCTCCTTATTCTCAGGCTCATAGCTAACCATTCTTAAGATAGTATAACTATTCTTTGATTTTTTTCCTTGTGTGTATTTGTTAAATTCAATAACTATTTTTTGGATGCCTGTTATATGCCTTGCTGGAGTAAGTATTCATTCTTCATTCAACAAATATTTTTTGGGCCTGGTAGTATTCTAGGGTGGTTCTTGGATGATAGAGACCCAGAAGTTAAAGTGCCTTCATGTGACATATATTTTAGAGAGAAGACAGATATAAGCAAACAATATAATTGTTATTTTCCAAAAAAAGGGAGTGTCACAAGCATACTTTTGTAACTTGTTTTTATTTGATGATATATCTTTTTATTCCAAATTAGTGCATACATATATTCGTGCTTTATTATTTTTAATAGCTATGTGATATTTCATTGCATAGAGGCAGATATGTTATAATTTAATCAGTTCCCTGTTGATGGACCTTTGGGTTTCCGGTTTTCGATGCTGCATCCGTGCTGCTGTGAACATCCCTATTCATTTATCTTTGTTGAGTAAGCATTTTCACTAGGTTGCAAGATGAGACTTCTCCGAGGTAAAGGGAGCTATGACCATTTTAAATTTTCATAGATGATAAAGTTCACATACCATTTAACACTGCCACCTATATTCACCTTATTTCCCACCCCAGGCATTCCTGTGTCAGACACCAATCTGATTAGTGAAAAATAACATCTTATTTTCATTTGCCTTTTTTCGCTAGTGGCATCGAACATCTTTTTAATTTGCTGGCTATTCGTATTTGTCCTGTGAATTGTATGTTTTGGATTGTTAATTATTTTCTTAGATTTTTCAAGAGCTTATTGAATATTTCTTTGAAAGATACTTTTTACCAAATTTTTTTTACTGTGTTTTTTTTCCCCATTTGCTGCCTTAAAACCCATATTTTTATGTGGTCAAATTTATCAGTGCTTTCCTTTATGGTTTCTAGATTTCCTAACTCCAAGATTTTGGAAGTGTTCACTCATGTTTTGCTTTAGTGCCGATGGTTTCATTTTATGCATTCAATCTATGTCCTTTTAGCACTTACTTTTGATTTAAGGAGTGAGATAGGGATCCATCTTTATTTTATTTTTTACAAAATGATTAATCAGTTTTTTAAACCACTTATTGAATAGTCTTACATCTCCCACCCTTGCCCCACTAAGTTAAAAAGCCACCTTCGTTATATGACAAATTCTTATATATGAATTTGGGTTTCTCAGCCCTGTTCTCTGCTGTTGATTTCACTGAGTATCCCTGTACTTGGATCACAGTTCTAATTACTTGATAATATTTTTAAAATATCTGATAAGACAAGACCTCCTTAATTCCTCTTAAATTTTTTCTAATGGTTCTTAAATAAAATTCATTTTTTATGTACAGAAAGGTACACAAATTGAAAGATTTACACTGGATGAATTACCACAAAGGAAACATTTTGATCATATATCTACCAATAAGATTATATAGTTGCTTGAATTCCAGAACACCCTCACCACCCATTTTCTGCCTCTACCTGATCAGTACCATCCCCCTTTTCTCAAAAGTAACCACTGCCCTGACTTTGGATGCAACAGATTATTTTTGCCTATTTTGAATTTTGTATTCAGTTAATTATACATTGTAGTTCCTTCTGTGTCTGGCTTTTGCTCAACATTGTGAGATTCATCCTTACTGTGGATAGCAGTAGTGTGTTCATTTTTAGGGCTGCACAGTATTCCATTCTGTTACTATGTACTTTATCCTCTACTGGTGATGGCATTTAGAATTTTTCCAGTATCTGGCTATTATGAATAAAGCTGCAATGAACATTCTTTTATGTATCTTTTGGTGTAAAAAGATCCTTTATCTCTTGCAAATCCTCTACACTGCATTTTCCTCGGTTTCTGCTCTTTTGCTCTGATTATTAAGAAAAAAATAGCCTTCTATTTGGGACAGCCTTATAAAGAAATGGAATCAAAGAAGTTCATGTTTGGTCTAAAAATTATTATTTTCTGTATAATTTTTAAAGAAATGTTTATAATCGTTTTTAGTAAAACTAATTGAAATTTAGGTTCCAGGATGGCACAGTATGTTTTTCTTGTGACTTTATGATGTGATATATTCATCAGTGTGCACTGTAATTTGAGAAGCATGGATAAGATAAAATGAAATATAATTACATTAAGTTTGTAAGGAGTCTAATCTCAAGGCTGACTTGATGAACTCATTTCAATTAAAAGCGACCACTGGTGAACAGGGTTATAATATTTTAATTATTTTTTATTTTTCTATATGTACATAGAATATGTTATAACTGCATTTTGTATGGGTGCTTTTTAATTTAATATTAAGACTATTTCCCCAGGACATTATATAGTTTACAGAAGTAATTTCTAATTATTGCATAATATTCCACATGACATATTCCAGAATATTTAACTGTATTCCTGTTGGGCATTTATCTACCTGGCTGCTGTTTTCTTCTCTCCCTTCCCTTTCTCTCCCTCCTCTCTTCCTTGCCCTCCTCCTCTTCTTTTTGGTTAAGTTCTTTTAATGTTCCGAGCATCCCTATAAATTAATATTGTTTACTTTTCTGATTATTAGAAAAAATCGTAAAAGTGGTGTGAACATTTTTAAGGCATTTGACATGCATTACTATTGTAAGATTTGCTCCCAGCTCTGTCTCTGTCCTCGCTGTCACCGAGTATTATATTTAATTGTTTTTGTCAATTTCATAAGTGAATGGTGGTATTTTTTGATTACTAGGGAAGTTGGAAGATACTCTGTTTTCAAGTGTTAGACCATTATTACCCAAATGGTATAAAACTTCAAACATTTCAAATCATCTTCCTTGGAGAAGAACTAAGTCCCCCAGTAATAGAGGGAAGAACTTTCAACTTTTAATTATTAAATAAACCCTTTTAGACAGGAAAAAACCCTTTGACTTAACCAGTTAGCACTCATCCCCAACATTTTTTCTTTTAGTACCAATTTGGGAGATATCCTATTAAAGCAGATTCATAGTATTTTCAGGTCGAGTTACTTTTTTAAATCCCTTTTGTTTGTCTAATCTCCCTTTCCCTAATAGAATCCAAAATTTCAGGCCAATTGATTTAATATGCTAATTATAAGAGTTTGGATATAGTGATTATTTTTCATAAGATGCAGTTTTTGAATCCCAAATTAGTAGGCCCTAACTTTTGAGGTTTAGGAAAATGACGATATTCCACTGTTGTTAAGTGGCAGAGCTTCAAAGGTTGATTAACCTTGTGTCAGTAGATTTTTTTGGTGGGGGTGGGGTGGGGACTGAGTAGTCTATGGCACGAATATATGATAATTTGTTTATTCTGTTGATGAATGCTTGTATCATTTACAGTTTTCGACTTCTAAATAAAAGCTGCTATCGACTTTCATGTACCTTCTTTGGATATTTGTATCCTTTTCTCTTTGGTTCTCATTATATACAGTTACATTGTGTACTCTTGAATGGATTTACTGTAGTTTATTTAGCCAGTTCTCTAGAAATGAACACTGGACTTCTTTTCTGTATTTTGCTGTTACTGACAATGTTTCAATAAATAACTTTCATTTTTAATTGTTTTCCATGTATGCAGGTAAATCTGTAGAATAAATATTCACGTGGGATAACAGAGTATCAAAGATAAAAGCAGGAGTAATTTTGATAGATATTGGAAATTGCCCTTTATAGAGTACATTCCATTTTTTCACCTTACTAGCAATGTATGAGAGATTGCTTGTTTCCTCATCACCATGTCCGACTTTTTGGATTTTTGCCAATCTGATAGGCAGGACAAAGTGTATCAGTCAGGATAAGACTAGGTTATGCTGTGGGAATAAATAACTCCCAATCTCAGTGGTTTAAAACAACAAAGGTTTATATCTGGCTTAAACTACATGAAGATTATAATAAACTAGGTGTAGAGTGAATGGAGGCTGACTCATCCTAGTCACTTGGATATCCAGTGTAGCTGCCACCATTTGAAACATTGTCAGTTCCTCTGGAGGGTTTCTGTAGCAGCAGTTAAATGCTTGTCTTGGAATCACTTGCATCATTTCTGCTCACAGCTCATTGGCCAGAGCTTGTTTGCTGGTCCCACCCACCCAAAAATTGTCTAGGAGGAGAAGAGAGGGATAAGGCATGCTTGTGAAATTGCACTGTTGATTACAAATATAAAATGTCTCTTGTGTAGTTTCATTTTGCATTCCTCTTATGACAGGTTAAGCAACTTTTCATGCTCATGGGCCATTCATATTTACCTTTGAACTGCCTGTTGTGTCCTTTGCTCATTTTTATACTGGGTTATTAGTTTTTCTTATCAATTTGTAGGAGTTCTTTATATATTAAGAGATTATTTCTGTGACATGAGCTGCAAATTTTTTTTCATTATTGTCTTTTGACTTTGCTGATGGATTTCTTTGCCATGCAGAAAGTTTTTATGAGATTGAATTAATGGATATTTCCTTTTATGGCTTCTGAATTTCGAGTCATAGAAAAGCCTTTGTCATACCAATATTACAGAGGAATTCACTGGTGTTTTCTTGTGTTATCGTTATGGTTTCAATTAATGTTTACATCTTTGACCCATTTGGAATTTGTACTGAAGTATACTGTGAAGTGAGTCCAACTTTATCTTTTTCCAGATAGCTGCCTGGTTGTCCCAACCACCATTTATTAAAAAACCTATATTTACTCACTGCTTCAGATGGCTTTATTGCTTGCAAAATTGCCATATGTATTTAGGCCTGTTTCTGAACTTTTTATTCTATTACATTTTTAATTTGGTGGACTTTACCTTATGATTCAGTATCTGGTAGGGTTTAATCCCTCTTGATTATTTTTTTGGGGGGGTTTATTTTAAATATTTGTATTCTAGTCCACAATAAATCTGCTTGATTTAATAAATTTTCTTGTAATAGTTGTTTAAAACTTATGATCCATGGAGATGAACCATGTTTATCTCATGGCAGAGAATACCTTACTAGAGTTTGAGAAGTGTCATGAAGTGCTTTTCTTTGTTTTGACAAACAAGGGTGAGTAACTTAAATTTTTTTTTTTCTTTTCAATTTGAAATCATGATGGTGGAAGGAGGATGGGCCAGGGGTCTTCTTTAAAGGTCTATTAGGGTGCCCTACTGTGATCTTTGAAACAGTGCTTGGACACAGCTGTATTTTCTGCTAGAGGACTTATTGACACTGGTTTAATAGTTAATTTGCTTTTTTTTTTTTTTCCCCCAACCTACCCTGAGAAATTGAACATTGGATGAAAGTGCCTCTTTTAAATAGTGCCAGATGTTTCATAGCAGCTTGAATCTTAGAAGGATGAAAGGGATAACCCTTTTTGGTGGAAGATCTCTCAGTCTTGGAACTCTTTCTTAAAAGAGCAGCTATAGGGCCAGCAGATCTGCCTGGGGATGGTAACTGCACATTATGAAAGATGCTTAGCCAGGAACCGAGTACTGTGTCTGTCCTGTTTGCTGCATGCTTACTTTCTCTCAAATTCTTTTGATCAGAATTCAGAATTTCAAATAAAATCAGGTTGTTAGGTGAATGAACATTTTATGAATTTTTAGATGTGAGTATTCTCAAAGTTATTACCAGTGATTCTTCCTTAAAGATTTAAAATTAAACCACATAGATAAAAGCCTGATTTTTTCTTTTTACCTTACTCCCCACAGAAATGATGACTAACAAGTACCATCGATTTCCACTCTGCATCATCTCTTCAACTCTATAGTCATCTTATGTTTCAGATTCTCATTTCTCATCTCTTTTATTATAAGGGTATCTCCTTTAAATGTCTCTATGTCACTGCTTCTCCCACCCCAGTGGATAGGTTAGGGGTGCTGATACTCCACACAATCATAAATCCGCTGTATAACTTTTGATTCCCCAAAAACTTAATAGCTTCCTGTTGACGAGAAGCCTTACTGATAACATAAACAGTTGATTAACACATATTTTGTATGTTATGTACTATATTCTTACAATAAAGTAAGCTAGAGAATAGAAAATGTTACTGCATTGTATTGAAAAAAAATGCCATGTAAGTGGACCCATATAATTCAAATCCTGTTGTTCAGGAGTTAACTGTATTTGTATTTGGTTTTTTTTGAAGCAGTTTTAGACTAAGGACACATGATTTTTTTGTATGGAGGGGAGGAGTGAGGACAAGGAGAGCCTACTTTTTAAGTTGATTTTCTCTATTATTTTGCTGTCAGAAACAGGAGACTAAAATCTTAACAGTTCCACTGGAGTCCGTTTCTGAGAGAGTGATGTGTGTGTGTTTGATGCTTAGGAGAGGGCCTGTCTCCCAGCCAAATCGTGTGAAAAAGTCTTACCATATTCTCTGTCCAAGAGGAGGAAGCAGGCATGAGACGTGATATTATACCTTGATAAGCAGTTTTAAAAGAACGGGCTCCTACTTATTTTGTTTTAGAGGTACACTTTCATTCTAGTTATTTTTTTTCTATCTTAAAGGCCCTTGTAGTCCAATCCTGCTAGTTGTCTTTTTTTTTTTTTAAGTACCTTCTTAGTAAATTCTTGCCCCTATTCCAAGGAAAGTTTTTGGGTTACTTTCCCCACTTATTGAGTCAGATTTTTTTTTTTTGGGGGGGGGGTTTGTTTGTTTGTGTCATCTCTTGAGAGAAGAGAAAAATTACTTTTATGTAAAAGGGGTGATTTTTTTTTTTTTTTTTTTTTTTACTGTCAGCATTGTAGCTCCCTTATAGTAATCCTTGCCTATTACAGATGAGTTATAGGCACAAAAAATAACTCTTTTTAGACCCTCCTCCACAGAATCAGTCCTACTTTTACTTTTTTAGTAAGTTATTTTCCAACTTGGCTTTGACATAAACCTGACAAAACTGCTCTTAAATTGGCCAAACTTTTTTTCATTTTTATTTTTTTAAAGCCAAGAAGACAGTATGTTTAAGCAGAACATTAAAAACAAGTACTTATTTTTGGAATATGTAGTACACGTCATAGTTCTAAGTCTGAAAGGTATGAAAGGCGATGGAGGCCATAGAAAGCCTTTTAATTTGCAGCTAGCGAGTACAGAGGTGAGCATCTTTAGAGATGGTTTCCAGTTTATATTGTGTCCTTTGTCTAGACAAACAGGCCTATCATACCCATTGCTTTTTTCAACTGATCATATTGTTACATATCAGTATTAAAAATTTATCCTCCCTACTACAATAGATTCCATTGTTTGGTTATATTATTTATTTTTATCAGTTTCCTATTATTGGTCATTTATCGTGTTTCCAGTCTTTTAACTGCTATCAATAAAGCTTTAGTGGGTAACCTGAAATATTCAGAACATAGTGACCTGATAATGTCCTTTATAATTAAAGAAAATTCAAGCTCATACGTTGCATTTGGCAGTTGTGTCTTTTTAGTCTCCTCTAATCTAGAATGATTACTCAGTATTTCTTTGTATTTTTGTGAAACCGACACTGGAAAAGTACAAAACTCTTATTTTGTAGAAAGTTCTCAACTTGAGTTTAGCTAATGTTTCCCTTTAGAAACATGCACCAGGAGGTGCACGCTATCAATTAGACCCGTTACTGGCTACCTTAACTTCGATCACTTGGTTACGGTGGTATCTGCCAGGTTTCTCCACTCGAAGTTAATATTTTTCCTTTTGTAATTAATAAACAACGTGTGCTGAGATGCTTCGAGACTACGTAAATATTCTATTATTTCTCGAACTTGGCTACACTAGCTACCATTGATGATTCTTTCCTGATTCTTTTATTCTGATAGATGACAAATGGTGATTTCCTAATTCTGTCTTTTACTTAGATAGTTGGCTTTCTTCTGTAAGGAAGAGATTGCCCATCTACTCATCCACCCACCCCACCACCCGTCCATTCATCTCACTAGAGTTGTGCTTTATTCAGTAAGTTATTTATTGTTATTTATTTTGCTGTTCAAATTGTTCCAGAGTAGGCCACTGGGAGCTCTGTTTCAGCTGTCCTTTTAACATGTCCCCATCATTCTTTGAGTACATCCTTACTTCTTGGGCACAGAAACTTGATCTGTGTTTATTTTGTACTTTCCCTGCCAGTCCTTGGCCACAGCCATTTGTCAAAGGAGTACTGGGTTCTTTGAATGGGGGATAGTTAGAAATCAAAATCTGTTTGCTAGGTGTGCTCATGTGTATTGCTTTTAGGCCTTCAGTTGACAAAAAGCCATCCTGCTTAGGCTGCCCAATCAAAGTTAAACTTCAGATAGACAGCAATACATTTTTAGTGTAAATATGTCTTTTATCTGAAATTTTGATAACTACTAACCTGTATTTAACTGGCACCCCTAATCTACCTGTGTCCATATATTAAGATCTGTGAGTTTCGGCGTCTCTCTCTCATTCCTAATCAATACTGCAGGGTTCATTTTATCCTTCATCCCTTTGTTCTTTGTCACTGTCCTCTCCAAATCTTGAGTCCCTTTGTCTCCTGTGTATTTTCTTGTTTGTTCAGTTGCAGAATGTACAAAAAGTTCAGAATCCTTTACAGGTGTCTCAGAAAAGGAAACCGTTAGAGCTTGGCATTTGTTCCTCTTGTCTTTAGCTTAAGGAAGGACACTACTAAATGAGCTTTCTGATGACTGGGTTCAAGTTGCTTGGGTTAGTGCCCCATTCCCTTCTTTCAACGTGGATATGTTATTCAATTGAAATGTGTTTCCGTTTGTGTTCAATTTAGGGCTCCCCCATTCTCTGTGCATGTGTGTGACATTCACATGAACCCCAACTTAAAACATGTTCAGAGAAGTGTTACTTCTTTTTTTTTTTTTTTTACTCTTATTCCAGTAGGTAACCAATTTCATTAGTTTTGTCCTTTTCGTGTTTCTCACTGCTCAAATTAGCAGACACGTGGATATTTTATTTATTTACCTATCTTTTTACACACAAAAATAGCATGCTATAGATGAGTCATTAGCACTTTGCTTACTATATATCCTGGAAATTACTCCAGTTCAGAGAGCTTGTGTTTTTTGTTTTACAGTTGCATAGTTCTCCATTATGTGTGCATACCATATCCCCTATGTTTGGTTACTTGGATTGTTTCCAGCATTTTGCAATTACAATGCTGTAATGAATAACCTAGAGCATGTGTTTTTGCACCGATGAGATGTAACTTTAGGGTGAATTTTTAGAAATGAAATAGCTAGCTGTATATGTAGATTTGTTAGAGATTGCAGAATTCTTTTCCATGAGTCCTATCAGTTTGCATTCTTATCAGCAGTAAATGAGTTCTGGTTTTCCACCACCCCACAAACTGAATGTGGAGATATGCTTTCTCAGTTTCACTAATCTCATAGATGAGAAATAGATAAATGTTATTTCATTATAGTTTTAATTTGCATGTTTCTTAAAGTAAACTGTATTTTATTCATAGACGAAACTGCAAAGGAAATCCGAATTGCTTGGTTGGGATTGGTGAGCATATCTGGTTAGGAGAAATAGATGAAAATAGTTTTCATAACATTGATGATCCCAATTGTGAGAGGAGAAAAAAGGTAAGCCATCATTTTTAAAGTGACTTTTTAAAAAATTTACTTATTTATTTTAATTAGTTTCAAGTATACAGTACATTGGTTAGACTAAAGTGATTTTATATGGTTTTCCTATGTTTGTTTATTTTGTTTTCATTTCATTTTGTCCCAAATCAGAAACCATTACTGATTTCAGATAACCTGTCTAGCTTTAAGATAAATAATGGAATTTAAGATTCTAAACTGCTTGAATTGGAACAGATCTTTATGGTCTGCTTAACAATAGGTAACTGTGATCCATTGAGCCTTTAAATAATAGTTTTTGTTTAAATGCTAATTCTATGTTTGCTTTAATGTTATGTGTTTTATTTTGAACTTTTTAAAGTCGAAAGGAGGTAGTAAATCAAGGAACAAGCCCCCATAATGATATTACTTTGCTTTCTTGAGCCTATTATATATATTATATAAATAACAGATAATTTTACTTTTTTTAGTATACATTAATATTTCCTAATCATAAAGCCCGGCATTTAAAAAGTCATCAACTGTATTATGTATTTTCTGTGTTAAAAATAATGATTCTTTATAAGTTCAGAAATTGTCATCCTTATATCTTTGGTAAAAGTTGCAACCAACTCTCCTTGTACCCCTTCTCCCAGATCAATAGGGTTGAAGTTTTTTTCATTCTTCTGGATACTGTTAGTTTAAGAATATAGAAAATGAACAAACTTTAGGTGCCCACTTTCAAAACTGATCTTTCCTAGAGCCTACTGTTGTCATTTTAGATTAAGTGGCTGGAGAAGACTAGAAGATGACCAGAAGACTAGAGATGAGCTTTGGCGTTGTCCTAATCTTTTCCAGTCCTGTAGTCAACCCAAGTGGGGCTTTCATGAAAATGATGCCCTACCCCTGGCCTAGAGAGGCTTAAGGTTGTACCATGTTGGTTGCGACAGTTGTAACAAAAATTTTAGTCTGAAATTTAAAAAATAATGTTTATATATTTTTTTATTTAAAGGGAAATTGATTTTCTATCTGTAAATTTTCCACTTTCGTAGAACTCATTTGTGGGCCTCACTAACCTTGGAGCTACTTGTTATGTCAACACATTTCTTCAAGTGTGGTTTCTCAACTTGGAGCTTCGGCAGGCTCTGTACTTGTGTCCAAGTACCTGTAGCGACTACATGATTGAAGATGGCATCCAAGAAGAGAAAGGTCAGTGGGGATGGTGTGGGAAAGGCTCCCTTCTGTGTATATTAACAGCAAGGTTACTTCTAAACCAACCAAAGAGAGGAAGTTACTTTTGAGTGCTCCTTATGTGCCAGGCACAGTGCTAGGGCCTTTATAAACATTGTTAGGTTCAAAATTGTTTTCCTCTTTATCACAAAATGTCTAATATTCTAGTGAAGGAAATACATTTGGTTATTATGTACCTTACAGCTGTAGTTTTTTTTATATAATATGCTGTGATTGTAGTCTATTTCTAGTGATTGATAAAAATCAGTCAATAAAGCAGACAAGGTTA
Source organism: Rousettus aegyptiacus (assembly GCF_014176215.1). Taxonomy (NCBI): domain Eukaryota; kingdom Metazoa; phylum Chordata; class Mammalia; order Chiroptera; family Pteropodidae; genus Rousettus; species Rousettus aegyptiacus. The sequence continues at coordinate 12,998,726 of NW_023416284.1, read as the reverse complement.
CTCTTTTGCCTACGTTGAGAGACTTAATAAATACTTCAGTGTAACTCCAATCTTTTGTCTTTGTTCTCAAATAAGCTCACTTAGATGATAACCTCTAAAATTAAGATTAAATTCACCAACCTTGGCCAAATCAGCCACTAATGTGTGACTGGGCTCATTGCAGATTTAGACAGAATCAGTTTCAAACTGTTTCTACCAGAATTACTTCGTTTTTTTCATGCACAATATGTGTATTGTTATTCCTAGTTGGTATTAGCTAGTATCAGAGATTATTTTTTTCGAGATGGAACTTTCACGGAATGAACCAAATTTTTCTCCTTCTCAGAGTTGGGGGTGATGGTGGAAGGAGTGAGTGTCTAAGGTTACATATGTTTAGGAGTGCCACGTTGGGGACTTTCAACTCTTGTTTTCATATATACATCCTGTGCTGTCTTTTATATGATCTGATTGCTCAGAGGAAGAAAACTCAGGATTTGTAAGCCCCGCATTTTCTCACAGCCCTCTAGACCATGGTAATACTTTAGAGTCTTGGTCCTTGTTAACGGTAATCTTTGCTTCAAAACAAAGGGCTTAAAAATTCTTAAGTTGTTACCCCCAAAATTATAGTTCTGATTATTTAAATCTGGATGATAGTGTGTTAAGTATTGAAGGTAATAGTGTATGTAAAAGGTGAGTCATATAAAATATATCATTTTTAATTTTTAGCGTTGTTTCACTGAAGTATAAGTTTACCAATGAGAAGAAAGTTAAATAATAAATGAAAACTAAAATTCTGTTTCATAGTGATGTGCCATGGCCTTCTTTGGACATTGTGGCTTCAATGTATGTCTTCAAGAAATTTTTCAAAAATTTTTAAGCATACAAATTTTAATATTTCACCAAAGTTCATCACCTTGTTCTCTGATAAGAGTGTATGTACATTTCTGGTATTATCTTTACAGGCACAGTGCAGGAGAGTGGAAAGGGTTTATGTTGGAAATGATGGGATCTGAATTCTAGTCCCAGCTCAACCACTCCCTTATCTTACAGATAAGAAAAGTAGCAGCAGTGGAGTATGAGTTATTTAAGATCTTATGGAGTATATAACCTGTAAAATAAGAGGGTTGGAGTAGATACAAACTTATCTTGAATAGCTTTTAACAGCCTGCAATGCCTTTGCACCCCAGAAAGTAAGCTTTTTATCTTTATTTTAAAAATGAAATATTAATTTCTTAAAAGTCACCATTGATAATAAAGAGATAAACCATCAGAGTGCGATCAGGAGACAGAAACTACACAATAATTTGAACAGAGAAAGCATAGAGAATTATTAACAAGAAGTTAGAATAATGGGGGAATTGGGTAGTAAGAATTAAAGAAGACTTGAAAAAATAACAGAAGTAGCAGACATAGGGAGCAGCCACTAGCCCTGGAGCAGAAAGAGAGTACCCACAGAGGAGTCCCTGACCTCTGCCGCTCAGACCTGAGACCCAGACCTCTTTGGAGAGAGCACTGACAGGGCTCACTGGATGGCCAAAAGGGTGCCCCAGTGGGGGACTATGCTGGAAGCTGTCTCCTGAAAGATGCTGGGCCTTGGAACCCCCGTGAAGTGACCTGAGAGGGTGTCCAGGAGGTCATTCACAGGGTGGTCATTCAAGAGGAAAAGCCTCATCGGAAGCATCCCACTGAAGCTACCAGAGAAGGTACCAAGGGAAGCTGCTGTTCCTTTGAACCTGGAGTCCTTAGGAGGCTGGACCCCTCTGGAGTCTGATAGAGGCACAGTCCAACCATCTGGTGCCCTCTACTGACAAGACTTGACTTCGAGCCAGCTGGCAAAGGAGAAATATTTGCAGAGCTCATCTCTGTTATCACAGAGCAGGCAAGGAAGGGTGGATTTGGACCTAAGAGGCCATAAATTGATAACTGGCACAGAAGATAATATTCAAGTCTTTAAGGGCCCTTGAGATTTATGCTTCCTATTTGCATACCTTCCCCCAATTAATTAAAATTTACAGCCTGAAAATTCTAGAATTTTTAACAGTAAATCTTCATTCAGGTCTGAATATCTGCTTCAGATTCCTGTTGCTTGCTCTATATACGGCAAGTCCACATTCATGAGATTATATTAAAGTGCTTGGCCATCTTATGCGAATGGTAAATATAGTCTTTATTGCTGGAATGGATGTTTCATTGTGATTTGACACTCTAGAAGCTAGTCATGATTGTGATTGTTGTCCTGTGTGTATAGCCTTTTGCCTTAGGGGATGCATATAGGCAGCCATGGTTGCCTCATTACTTCCAAAAGATGTGATTACTAATTTGTTTTTTTTTTTTTTAATTTAAAACTAATGAAACACTCTGTAGTTGAGATGTAAGGGTGTTTATGTTCTCATGTGAAAAGGAAGTCTTTTAAAAAGTAGCAGCTTTTAAAAAACAAACTTTTTCTAAATAGATTATGAGCCTCAAACAATTTGTGAGCATCTCCAGTACTTGTTTGCCTTGTTGCAAAACAGTAATAGACGATACATTGATCCATCGGGATTCGTTAAAGCCCTGGGCTTGGACACAGGGCAGCAGCAGGTAAGAACCCTTGATTTTTTTAAAATATAAAAAGTTATCCAAGCATTTCTTAGAACATTTATAGAAGGAAATAAAGTGAAATGCTTTTTAAAAACCTTTTCCTATTTTGAATTAGCACATTTATTTACTGTTCAGTATATTGCACATTCTCCTTGATCTCATATCTGAAAATTCATATGTAGGCACAAACTAATAGAAAATGCTTGGTTCAAAGTACAGATAGTTTCTGTAATACTTATACTATTTATAACAGAAATTGAAAAGCAAGATGATTTTTCTTTTTATTAACCCACACTTGTGTTATAGGATGCCCAAGAATTTTCAAAGCTCTTTATGTCTCTTTTGGAAGATACTTTGTCTAAACAAAAGAATCCAGATGTGCGGAACATTGTCCAACAGCAGTTCTGTGGGGAATATGCTTATGTAACTGTGTAAGTGTGTTACAGCTTTTTCATGGTACATTTTATTCTAAGACAGTTGATCGTGTTATCTAATTTTCAGTTCAGTTCCAAGTTATAGCTTTAGAGGGTTATCATGGGACCTGAAATATTTATAGCAATACATTGCCATGGGAATGCGTAAACAACTGACTTGATAATTGCAGTTGAACCCGTCCAGGTGTTGGGAAATGTGTGTGGTTGAGCTCTTGCCTTTTGTTTTTCGGCTGTGGTGTCAGCTAAAAGCATCAGGTCGGAGCCAGCTAGAATACCAAGGGTAAATGTGAAATAACTCTTAAAAACTTGCCTAATCATAAACTACATGGCCTTAACCAATCATAAACCAATCACCTTCTGTTTTTATTTTTTAAATCTACATAGTATAAACAATTTCTGTGAAGGAGAACTTAGGTAATAAATGCTTTCCATATTTCTAGGGTGTAATACAGTAGAACTTTATTGTTTTTCCCACTCTGATCTTAATTTTATCACTCTATTTTATTATAGTTGCAATCAGTGTGGCAGAGAGTCTAAGCTTTTATCAAAGTTTTATGAACTGGAGTTAAATATCCAAGGCCACAAACAGTTAACAGATTGTATCTCGGAATTTTTGAAGGTATTCAAATTTTGGTGTATATGTTATTTCTGCTCATTAACAGTTAAATACTATTCTGAATGGTTTTTTGATTTAATGGATAAATTCATTATTTCAACTTTTTCTACATATGAAGTGTCTGTTTATGTAATGATCTAAAAGAAACTTTGTAAATTATAAAATGTTGAAGGAGGCTGCTTCTCAAAACAATCTTTGGCTATTCAAGTCATTTTATTTGTAAAGTTATGTATGTGTAAAATCTTATTGTGTAATGATTGGCGATAGTAGAGTATTAAGGAAATCTAAGCTCTGTTACCATAGAGTAATTTACCTTTTCATTTAACGGGAACTAGAATGTGTTGAATGTAAGTATATTTTACATCACTGTGGTCATTCTTCAACCCTGCCACTCAATATCTCTACTTTCTGTAAGCTTATATAGAGATCTGGAAGTGGTTCCCTTTTGTTCTGAGTAGAAAAGCTGCTAAGAGGAAACTTTTGTTATCAAGGAGGAACAGACACATAGCATAATAGACGAGCTTATTATAAAGCTTTCTTAAAATATTTTTCTACTACTTTAGCACAACTATTTAGTATGCTTGACGTACTCATTTATTGAATTCATTCAGTTAAATATCAATCGAGTGGTTACTACTGTTGAGGCACTGTTTCAGCTATTGGGGATAACCATAACAAAGACAAAACATTTTTGCCTTTAAGCAGCTTATAGTATAATGGTGTTGGGACCAGGAAGGGACAATAAATATAAGTAAAATATTTAGTGTGTCAAGTATAATAAGTGCTATGGAGAAAATAAAGCAGGGAAGGGGGATAGAGTATGTGGTAGGGATGAGGATGAGGTCGGTTGCAATTAGGAAATGATGGAAGGTGACGGAGTGCCATGCAAGGACTGGAGAGTGTTTGGGTAGATGGAGTTCAGTGTGGCTGAAGAGAATAAACAAGGGGAGAAGGACGGAAGATGAAGTTGCAGAGGTAACTGAGGACCATTTCAGATAGGGCTTGCTAGACCTTTGTCAGAAGTTTCACTTACTCTGAGATGAGATGAGATGCCATCGGAGGGTTGTGAGCCTAGGAATGATGAAACCTGTTTTAACTAGATAACTGGGTGCTATCTTGAGAATAGGCTGATGGTGGGGCAAGGGCAGACAGGAGGAGTCGATGACTTGGACCAGGGGTTAGCCGAAGTGGTGATAAGTAGTGTTTGGATTTTAGATATATTTTCAAAGTAGAGCTGATAAAATTTGCAGATTGGATATGGAGAGAAAGAGGGGAGTCAAGGATTACTAGGTTTTGACCTGAGCAACTGGAAGAATGGAATTGCTATAGCCGAGATGTGAAGGACTGTGGGAGAAGCAGACTTGGGAGAGGAATGAGGAGATTGTATTGGGGTGTGCTACATTTGAGAACCTATAGTTAGGGGAGAAGTCAGGGCTGGATAAATCACCAAGGGAGTGAGAGAGACAAGGACCAAAGACTGAGCCTTGGGACATTCAAACGTTAAGAGATCAGGCAGATGGAAGCAGCTGGCAAAGAATGCTGAGGAGGAGGACTGACTGGTCACTGAGTTTAAGAGAAAAGCAGGTGAATGTGGTATCTTTGAGCCAAGTGAATAAAGTGATGGTGCCAGTATTGTATTGCAGTAATCTATACGAAAAAGCTATTACAGAAACAAAAAGGAAGAATTTAAAAAGGAACTACTACCATTAGGTAGAACATTAAATTTTCCTGCACTTCTCTTTTAGCTTTGTCTCATCAATGTCTGTGTGTGTGTGTGTAAATTTTGCATATATAGAATTCTGTATTCTGGTGCCCATGTATAGTTTGCACCCATTTTCTCTGTTTTTAAATTTTACTGCATCAAAGTACATATGATATTCTTTTTAAAACCCACGTCCTTAAAATTCCCAGAAGTAGGATTATCAAGACAAAGGACCTAAAAAAGACTACTTTAAAAAATCTTATATTTTGGAAGGATGCACATCAGTTTTAAATCATTGTATACAAATCGATAGTGTTGCTGCTAAGCAGTGCCTTTTACCTTAGATGTCCTTCATTATTTATAGCAACTTTTAAACAGTTTGATTGGGAGCTATTAATTAATGTGAAATTATACTTTACATCAGAGATTAGATCACTTTTTAAAAATCCACATTCTAATTTTTTTAACTAATATGTCTTGTTCCTTATCAGGAAGAAAGATTAGAGGGAGACAATCGATACTTTTGTGAAAACTGTCAAAGCAAACAGAATGCTACAAGGAAAATTCGACTCCTTAGCCTTCCTTGCACTCTGAACTTACAGCTGATGCGTTTTGTCTTTGACAGGTAAATATGTACAAGTAGTGGTGTTTATTATTCATTGGGAACTAATACGTACAGATTTCACTGTAGACAGATAAGATAATAAAATGATTATAATTTGAGACTTTAGGTTCGAGGATAAAAGGTATAGATGGAGCCTGTCGTTTCGAAATGCCAATATTTTGTGATTTTATCACAAAATTGCTAAAGAAGCCAGCCATATAAAATTGAGAACTAGAAAAGTAGAGAATCCTTATTTTTTAAATTATTTTAAAATGTAAAGGAAAAGCAAACATTCGGGTAGAAACTGAATTGCCATGACATTCTGTATTATTAGCACTAGAATGAAATTTCTACTCATTACAATATTCCCCACTCTCATGGGAATATATCTTTTATAATTAAAATCAATGTTTGCATATGTCCATTTCTTCTATAAAAAATCAGGAGCATCCATGATTTGTGATTAAATCAAAATGCCTAGAAATATTTGGAATTAGCACTTTAAATGTATACTTTTTAACTGATTATTTGCCAATTCTAACGTAGTAGTATGTTTACTTATATAGGTTTTTGAGCAAGATTGCGAAATGAAATCTACCTAGCTACAATAGAGTTTATTAAAATGGCTGGATAGAGCTTATACATTGTTTTATGATTGTTTTAAATATAAATATAATTAGTTTTCCTCTTGGTTAGGCAAACTGGGCATAAGAAAAAGCTGAATACCTACATTGGCTTTTCAGAAAATTTGGATATGGAACCTTATGTGGAACATAAAGGTAATATTTTTACCGAACAGTGATAATTAAAATGCTCAGAGACTGTAAGTTGTTATCTACTTGTGATGAATACAAAATAGTACTCCTAAACTATTGGCTAATGTCTCGGAACAATGGCTTTTTAGGTGAGCTGAGATGTTACTTCCATTTTCTATGAGTAAGAATATAACAAAGATTAGATGGTTCATCAATATCTACATAATTAAATGTATAAAAGAATAAAAAATGAAAAAAGATTTCACTGTTCCTGAACCCACACATGTTATTTTAGTGTGAATAGTATATCTGTAATTCTTCAGAGTAAGCCTCTAAGCTGCCTCCATTAATATTTTTTTCCTTTAACAATTTATCAAAAACGTTGGGCAGCATAATTGCAATGTGTGTGTTATAATTCTCGATATATGTGACCACTGATAAGTTCTAGGATGCTGTGAAATAGTTTAAAGATAAGTTCTAGGATGCTGTGAAGTAGTTTAAAGAAGAAATAATTGACTACATTTTCTTCTGGCAGTCTTCACTTAGCAAACAGGATGATTCTTGTCAGAGAAAACAAACACCTTGCCCTTCCTGGAAGGACTGTTTGATTTTCCTTTCAAGATTGATCTTACTGCTTATGAAATTTTTAATATAGAAATTACGTAATAAACTGTCTCTTTTGGTAACAAGGTTTTGGAGGCAGCTTACGGTAGAAACAAGCCATACAACAAAACCTTTAAGAGAAATTATTGGGGCAGTTGGCTAACGATGTATATAATATTTAAGCTTTAAAATGTATGATGCAAAAAAGTAAAATAAAATTTAAAAATGTATGGATGCTCTGTCAGTACCGTGGTTGAAAATTTGGACCTCCCTGGATAAAGGAAACAGCTACAGATTTTGCCACTGGACTTTGTTACTGTTAAATTTGGCTGAATAAACAAACGTAGCTGTACTTCTCTTTATATAGTAGTTTGCTTCCTGCCTCCTTTGTTCAGGTGATTGTTTGAAATTAGAGGAGTCTGATAGATTAGTGGTTACTCCAGGGCTGGAAATTTAGATCTGAAATCAGCACTTTCCTTGACTCCACTATTTGATTTTGAATAGTTGTTCTTACCGTTGTTATTAAATTTATTATATTTTTGTCCAATTTATACTATAAAGAGAATAAGAAAGATATTTACAGATAAACTTGATAGGTTAAAAAGCACATGTAGAAATATTCAATTTTGGCATGTTGGTTTGCTAAATGTAGTAAACTCTTAGTTTTTAAAGAAATAAAAATTGGCTTATTTTAGAACCGTTAACTAGAACTTGTAAAATTTAATCCAGTAGATTATAGTTATAGGCCTGTCTTTCATAGGCTGTTGAAATGTTGCTATATAAATGTACTACCTTATATGGGTAGAATACTAAAAACAAATTAACTTCTGCTATAATTGCTCAGGGTTCATTCTAGATAATTTGGAAAATAATACAGAAAGCATAAGGAGGATAAATAAAAACATCCTGTAGCTGATTACCCAGACAACCAGTATTTGTATTTTTCTATATTCTTATTTGCATGTGTCTGCACACACATATCCACACAAAGCTGAAAAGATGTATCTAAAAGATGATCTTTTTGTAAAAGGACAATTGACTCATTTCTTTAAATAGTGAGCCTGCAAATATACAGACATCTGTAGACTGAGGGATCCTCATTCCTAAACAGTTAGCACCTGACTCTAACTCAACTCCTGCCGTATTTCTTAGGGATGTTAATATCCTTGTAAGAGCACTTCAAGAGTCTGGTGACTGAATAAAATACATAGAATTTCAGAAGAAACCAGTTATATTTAAAAATAAAGAACTGAAACCTATTAACAAAACACTAAGGCAAATTTGTGATGTAATCATATAGATGCACCAAAAAGAAGAGATTCCAGTGGCTGATAAAACTACCATCGTTCTAAGTAGAAGAGTATAAAATCTGGTTATCTGCAATAGTGCTGATAGGAACATTTTTGTGGTGTCTTGGTAATAGTTATAGTTAATAGTTACTACTTATTCTTCTATGATTTGTTGTCATTAATTTAGGAAATACTATTAAGAACTTGTAGATGAGTTAATCAGTGTATTTAAAAATATTTAAAAATATTTTTATCTTGCCAGATATTTATTTCCTGCTGGGGTGGGTTTGGGTCCAGGTATTAATCTGCATTACTGTGTCCTCCACTGAGCTACAAGAATGCAGGGACTTTGTCCTTTCGGTCATTCCTGTATCCTCTGTGCTTGAAATAGTATCTAGCTGCTTATTACTTGTTGAATGAGTGATTGACTAGACCTTCTGACTCACTGCTTGCAGTTTTTAGGAAATTATTTGAAGAAATTGTCAAAGATATGTGCAAAGATTTTTATTACAAAGATAATTATTGTTTATATTGACCCTAAAATGCTACCAGTTTATATGTCCAACAATATGGGAGTGGTCCAGTATATTGTTATGCTTGTACATAGTCATTATAATTTTTGGAAGAATATTCAATGGAACAATGTTAATGATGTATTTGTTAGGAAAAAACTGAAAGTTTTCAGTTTTAATAGCAGTTATGTCTCTGGGATTACTAATGAGTTTTTAAAATTTGTTTTGTGATTTTTAATAATAAAACATATTAGAAGTGATCTTTTCCCACAATATATAATTTCCTCTCCATAATTGGTTTAAGTTTAGAATCTAAAAGATTTTTTTCAAACTTTAATATACTTTGTTTTAAAATGTAAATATTCATTCATTTGCCGACATTTTAATGTATGGATAAAGCCTCGCATAAACCACTTGCTGTGATTTGTAGGTTTTGTTTATTTAAAGTGGAATAGGAACTGAAAATATGAAGAAATCTGAGGGCAGAATCATTCTAGATTTTTTGTTTTCCTTTTTCTATAAACAATAGTTTTGCACTCAAGTCTCATTAGTTTATATAATGAATTTTTGTAAGGTGGAAAATACCAAGGGTTTTTTGGTCAGTATATGGCTCAGCCAGTTTATGTAAAAGGACAAAGAAGAGCAGAGTATCTCTGTAGCTCTGAATGCCCAGAATGCCCCAGTTTTGTACAGGTAGTGGAGAGGTGATACAGCTTAGGACGTCCACATAATTTTATAAAATGAAACTTTTTCACTCTTAGGTGACATGTTTTGAATTCTCTCAGCTACTTAAAGAATCATACTCATTATAGTTCAGGTTCAGGATACAAGAAGACACATCGTTATATGAAATTTCTTTCACTGTCCCCCTTCTCCAGGTGGTTCCTATGTGTATGAACTCAGTGCAGTCCTCATACACAGAGGAGTGAGTGCCTACTCTGGCCACTACATCGCTCACGTGAAAGATCCACAGTCTGGCGAATGGTACAAGTTTAATGACGAAGACATAGAAAAGATGGAGGGGAAGAAATTACAGCTAGGGATTGAGGAAGATCTAGGTAAAACCTTTAAGTTGTGAGTGCCCTTTTAAAATATAAATTTTTTTTTTACCAAAAATATTTGTGATAAATTATTACGGCCCAAGATTGTTGTGGACTATCAAGGATATTTGCATTTCTTAAACATGTGAAATTTCTGAACATCTTTTATTAGCAGCATTTGATTTTTTTAAAAATGTTTTTGCTCCAGAGATAGTTTTCATAGTTCACGTTTTCAGTACCATTTGAAGACAAATATTTAATTTGCAATTACCAGGTTAATTGCTTGGGAGGGGAGAGGATGGTGAGTATTGGTAAAAATGATGAACAGTGGATTTAGTACAGTGGGATGTGTAGTCTTTTTCTTTGGGTCAGGAAATTTATTTTTGCAAAGTAACTATAGCAATGGAACTTTGCTCCAAGAAGAGTGTCTACTCCTCCCTGTTAAGTGTCTGATCCCATCCCTGGCGCAGTGCCTCTGTGGGGCGGAAGCTGCTGTTTTGTAGTGATGAGGTCTGCCATAAAAAGCACTTCTTGAAATAGTATCCTAGTACGGACCTCTCATCACCGCAGTTTTCTTAGGGCAAAATGCCCATTTATCCCCTTGAAGGAGTGAACAATTTTAGTAAGATCCCTCTTGGTTGAGGTTTTCATCACTTTTCTTACCATGTTTATCATTTTGGGATGAGGTTCGGATTGTGAGATCTAAATAAGAGAAAAAGAATGAGTGAATGGTGTGTGTCTCCTGCCACTGTGCTTCTTAGTGGATCAGAACCACTTTTCCAATGTGTCAGACAGGGAGGAGGAGCATGGCAGTGGGGGTTGGCCCTCAAAGTCCAAGGGTAGTCTTTCTACACATCTTTGTGTGGTGACCAAATTCTTGTTATGTAGTATATTCTATTTCAAAATCACATTTAGATGTTTATAGACATTCAGCAGTATTGCTTCCATGTTACCTAAATAGTCAAGTTCTTAGCATTTGCTTATATTTTTTCTCACTGTGATATTTTTACTAGGAATGAAATTGACACGTAGCTTTAAATTGTGAATAATTTAATTTTGATTTTATTTGACGTTCATTAAAGTTTATTTGATCTGGTTTTCAGTCAGAATTGTAAGATTAAAAGCATTGTTAAGGTTGTCCTATTTGCTACATATAGGTAGTCCTAAATTTTAAAATAGTTAAAGAGACTCCAGGCCAATCAGGATCTCATTCCAGTGTTTTAGTACCCCTCATTATTTATTATGTGCAACTGACATTGCAGCTTTCATTTGTTTTCTTATAAAAAATATAGAAAAGTCTCTCATTAAATAAATTACTCATTTATTATTGTATTCTATCTTGAACTTTAATGAATCATTATATCTTCCACTTGTACAGAGTAATGAACCGCTTAGGTCTTAATACTTTTCAGTTACAAATGACTGACCTCCTCTTGGCTGTACATGCTCCTGAGATTTTAAATCCCTGTGACAGTGGTCTTCAAACATTTTTGATCCTGTATTCTTTATAAGACTGTTGAACAAATTCGCATTCCTTTTGCACATTTTAAAATCCAACATTTATCATAAATTTAAGTAACTCTAAGTAATGTAATTCTGACATATAAATAGTAGAACTGCAACATCACTTTTAAGAGTATTCAAATGAAATTAAGTAACAGATTTGGTACCTTCATCCTTTTTTTAAAAAGGTAAATGAACTGGTCTTTTTTCATAGCAAGACATTTTTAATGCTTTTCTTTTCTCTTGTATTTCTATTACACTGATCCTACAGAATTTTGTTCTAATGGAATATACTAAGTTTTCTATAACTATAAAGCTCTAAATTCTTAAAAAGTTTTTAAAATTACAAATATCACTACATATTTAATTAAACCAATACAAATAAATTTTAAAAAGTTAAACACAAAAAATTTGTTTTTAATACATCTTTTAATGGATGAGACTTTTTATCACTGGGTGAGAAATTATGCCTTTCTTTTGTAAAGTGGGGGATGGATGACTGAGAAAGGAAAGGTGGAAACCATCAATGAAACCTCAGCTTTGAGGCCAATTAAGTTTTAGAAAAGTACACAGTGAATTAAAAGTGTAGTGATTGATTTTCTCAGAACTGTCCATGACTTCATACCCCTTGGAATGTTACCCTGGGATGCACAAACTCAATTTGAAGATCACTGTCATGTGGTATATTTACTATGTAGAACACTTAATGTTTCTACTTGCTACTGAACTCATAGAGATGCATAGCTAATCTTTTTGCTCATTAATGTTTCATTTCATTTTTTGAGGATGTCATTTTATTTCTATGGACAGTTAAGTCTGGATTTATTTTTATGATTTAAGACTAACACTCAAATAATGTTGTAGTACTCTTTTTTTGTTCCAAGTTTTTCCTCATGAAAAACAATATTTACTTATCTTTTAAATATGGAATATGGCAGCCAAGGGGGATAGGATAGTACACTTGTTTAAAGATTCAAACATCTGTAGAACCTGCTAAATTTGTGTTGCCTTTTAATGTTTTAGATCCATGTTAGAGTATCTTAAGTGTATATTTTAGGGATTGTTTTCTGTGGCCTCCCTCATCCCTGTACCCCACTTGCCCCCCACCCGCGCAAAAGAGTAAACAAACTAGGCATCCTAATTTAGTCATATTTTGGTTTCCCTACCTCAGCAGAACCTTCTAAGTCCCAGACACGTAAACCCAAGTGTGGCAAAGGAACTCACTGCTCTCGAAATGCATACATGTTGGTTTATAGACTACAAACTCAAGAAAAACCCAACACAACTGTTCAAGTACCAGGTAAGCAATTTTCCAGGATTATGTAAGGCAAATATTTTAGAATACCACGTACAAAGATCAATGACAAGAACAGATTGCTTTTATTTAGTAATATAGGTTGATTGCATATGGTAAATATCGGTGAAAGTAGATATAACCACAAATTTGCTTTAAAGTAGTGAGTTTTTAAAGTGAAGAGCCTTTAACAGAAAGAACTATTCCACTGACCCCCTCCCACCTCTGACAAGAAAGTAAAAGCCATTAAAAAAATCTCATAGGGAGGTGAACACAGTGTAAATATATATATATATATGCCTTACTGTTAAAACGTACAACTGAAACATACTGGATTTCGTTAACCAATGTCACCATAAAAAATGAAAATAAAAATAAATCCTATAGGTAATCAAGATATGTATTTAAAGAGCAATTTGGTTCAAATGTGTGAGTTTTAGCCAGTTATTTATAAATTTTCTAGATTTTTTTTTTTTTTTAAAGGAAGAATTGCTCCTGGCCTGAAGGCAGCCTTGAGATTTCATCTCACCTAATATACTGTTCTATTCTCTGTGGCACCATCGATTTTGAAGTTGCATTTCCGAGCCATTGGATGGTTTGGGCTGGGTGATGATATCATGGCGAATCAGGTGGAGGGAGTCGCATTCTAACATCTGTATTCAGGTTTACTTTTGCCTTCAGGTTGGAGGTCTCTAACAGAAAGGGAGACCACAAAAGGATGCTGCCACCAAAATCTTAGCCAATATTCGATATAATTTAAAGATCAGCAGTGTTCCGTGTCTAGAAACAGGATAATGTTATTTTTTCTTTGTTTGAACAGCCTTTCTTCAAGAGCTGGTAGATCGGGATAATTCCAAGTTTGAGGAATGGTGTATTGAAATGGCTGAGATGCGTAAGCAAAGTGTGGATAAAGGCAAAGCAAAGCATGAAGAGGTTAAGGAGCTGTACCAAAGGTTACCTGCTGGAGCTGGTCTGTAAGATATTCTGGGACAGCACTGTTGCCATTGAGTGCCTTGTTTCTTTTATGTTCACAAATGTATATGAACAAACTTTACTCTTTCTTATAACCCATTAATGCCAGCTTATGTGCTATAAAATTGCTGTGTAAACCAGCAATAACTTGATGTGTAGAATCAAGCATATAATGTATATAATACTTTTCATTATCATGTACTTTTTAAAAAATGAGAAGTGCTTAATTTATAAGGTTTAGGTCAGTACTCTGGTTATGACTCTTAAAGATATTTCTATTTTGTGAGATATTAACTTGTTCTTAGAAAAGTGTGATTGGGTTACTGTGGAAGCAGCTCACCCATTCTATTTCCTTGCATACTTTGTACCCTCACGATATGAACAGGCATTCTTTTATATGAATACTATCTTTTTATGATGCTATTAGATTAATTTGAAATTTAATATCAAATGTCATGCTAAGAATAGGAAAATGTTTTTGCTGACCTCTAATTTCTTAAGAAGTGTCCCACATAATTTAGCTCATCCCTTTACTGTATGTGTTTATACAGTTTACCTAGTGCTTCAAAAAGAAAACCTCAGCTTTTTAAGGCTGACATGCCATTTGTAATAATATTTTGTCTTTGCCATTTCATAGACATGAATCCCCCGTAACTAATTCCTACTTAAAGAAGAGAGGCAATTTAATCCTAATTTTAGAAAATAAATACTCAAGCATAATTGTATTTGTGGTTTTTGTCTTTTTGGTAATATTTTACATTACTGCTATAATTTTAAACAAAAGATGGATATAAATTGCTAAATCTGGAGGAATAGCTCTTAAAAGTTTTTTCAAAATGACATCTTAATTTGATTCTGACCTTTCTTTTGTAACCTGTTACTCTCACTTTGTCCCAAGGGTTGGGATTATCCTAAAGAATTAGACTTTAATTTTACTGGACATGTTTTGGAAATGAACATATGATTCAAAGCTCTAAATTTACTCAAGAATTGGGACCTAGAAATCTATTTTTTGAACTTTATTCACAGTTTTCATTATTCACGGAACAAGAGAAAGGGATTTACTGGGTTTGAAGTGAAATGCTTATGGAACCACTCTTTAAAATGGCACAGCCCAAAGATGCAGTGTGTCCAGTTAACGCATACTTGTGGTTCTCTTGGCTATTTTCATTCAGTCTAAAAGAACCGATGCTTATGTTTTTAGAATATAGCCATGTAACCAATACTCTTACCAATTATGAGCTTTACACTTTTTTCTTAAGTTTTTGCAGTAAATTTACATAGCAGAAATCCATGTTGTCCCAAAATGTTGTAAAATTTCAAAGCTAATGACCATGTTTTTGTGCTGCCATTCGAAGTCTTCTGTTTCGCATTTTCTGAATCTCCTTCGTGAACATTATTTAAAGAGTCACTTATCCTAAAATATAAATCTCACTGGGAACATTAACCTTTTTGGCTCTTTTAATTTAAATTGAAATAACTTATCTCTAAATAATCTTAAATTATCTCTGGGTAAAGTGTTTCAGATGTTTTTGGTGACTCTGTCTTCCCAGACTTCATCATTCCAAAAGAAAATTCCCTGTGTTCAAAACCTGGGAATTAAAAAAATTATGAATAACTTTGAATCAAAATGTACATTTCCCCGTAGTAAGTATTTTAACAGTTGCTCTCCTGTTTGTCAGATGCTTGAGATTTTATATAGTTTGTTATCTCCTATTTGATAATTAGAATGCTCATCCCTATTTGGTAATTGATTTATCCAGGCTTTTGGAAGATGACGCTTAGGTGGTTTGCTGAATCACAAATAATAGAGAATGTTTTTGAGAACCTGCCAGGAGTCTGTCTCTGACACAGAAAACCTCTGTAGTGTAAACACCTTCCACAAGCAGAATCTGCCTTAACTTGTACTAGACCCTGCATTCAAGGGACACTGTGGGCAGAGATTGATACAGCTCTTTATAGTAAAGGAGATTGAAAATGGAAGGAAAGATGTGACCACAGTCGCTCTTTCTTCCATGGATCCTCCAGTACATTGCAGTGGCTTCGCAAATCTGGAAACCTGGCTGAGTTAATAAGTGTGCCGTTACATCAGAGTTACAGGCCCCGTCTCCACTCTCTTCCTTCCTCTTCTTACTATAAAACCATACACGATATTTCTAATCTTCATTTCATACATTGAATTAGTATTTAACTACTCAAAACCAAAACAATAAGCTTCACTTGGAAGTTTTCTGTGGGACTCCAGTAGGAGATTAGAAAATATTGCCTTGGACTAGCTGCCTTTGAGGGTTGCTATTGTATGGGGCGGGGTTATAGTCACCTGGGCTTTGAATCCACAGACCACCCCCGTGGCAAGGAGTGCTTTGTGCACTTTTAGTTTTCCTAGAATTCTTCCCTTGTAAGGGTCCGGATTCTTGTGGCTTATTTTTTCAGTTAAGAGTTGCACGTTTTGTCCTCTAGTCATCCTTCCCCAGCTACTAGGGAAATAACACCTGGTAAATTCTTGAATGTCGCTCTGTATCACAATTGTGTTTTCCCTCCTTTGATAGCCTTCAAGTTACTAAAAATTTTAATCTATGTAACTGTATTTGTGAAAAGATTAGATAGGCTAAAACTTTCATTTTGTTTTCTTAGGAGGAATTTATCTTTGTATTCTTAAGATATCCAGTGTACTCTGTCCCTGCTAGATTAAACTTGATAAGTGGCAAATAAAATTGAGAGGTATTTTAAATTGAATTAACCATATCATTATGTATTGTGAAATGCCACAGCCATGTTACCTATACTGAATCTTAAGGTCTCCTCTTTTATATATTGTGTGAATGTATAATTAATTTTTCTATATCTCTTTTCTTCCAAAAAGCTCAAAAATGCTTCACATAGCTTATCTTTTACATTCAACAACATCCCTGTGAGGTAGGTAGAAGGCAGGTATTATTACCTTCATTTTACAGATAAAAGACCTGAAGCATAGAGTTTAAGTGACTTGCTCAAGTTCAGTTTCTTGGTGGCAGAACTTGGATTAGACCTTGGTCATAACCTGCAGTCACCAGCTCTTCTGTAGCTGCAGCAGAGCTGATCAGTCAGAAGTCTCTCAGTTGGTGATGTACCATTTTAGCACAAATAAGGATCCACCAATTCTGAAATTTTTTTGGTAAACATCAGAATAAATGTTTTATTTAAACTAACAATGGAAGTTAGTTTCCTAGATTTATACGGAGAAGTATAAAATTGGTCAAAATGGGCTGTGAGTTGAATTGTCTATCCCTCAGATCTCATCAGAAGTAGTACATAATTACAAATACATCAATTCAACCTCTGTATGTTTTCTTCTATGTTTTATGCTGGGACTCACTGGAGCTCTTTGTAAGTAATCAAAGCTGGCCCTTTATCTTTAATTTTGGCTTTTAGGGAATTCAGGGACTCTGTTTTCCCAAACTAAAACATATGCTGAGGTGTTTCGTTTCGTCTCAATTTTTGCAACTCCAAAATTGACGATAATTTAGTTCTAGTGTATTTCATCCTGCAATTTGTTTAAAATAGCTTACTTTCTTGAAATACATAATAATGTAATGAATAGGTCATGATATGGATTTGAGTGTGGACTTCAAATACCTTTTCATTGGTGTCAGTATCATCTTGGATGGAGAAAAGTCCAGTGGGCTTGTAAAAGTGCGATTAGAGCTTCTGATAGGTTAATTTCTAACTTAGAACTCAGTCAGGCTTCTCCTTTTAATTTTCAGATGTGTATCACATATTGACGAAAACTGTTGATGAAAATTATTTGTGGAACAAATCTAGTAGGAGATGAGGTTGTGTGATTTGAGCCAGTGTGGAGTGTGGCTTGTGGTCAACCATCATAGTGTCCTGATCAAAGCTCTGCTCTGCTATCAAGCAAGACACTTGTCTCTGTGGATAGCTCTCGGGTAGAATGTGGTTAATAATACCAGCCGATCTCATAGGGCACTGTGCAGACTGGTCCCTGTTGTTCCCAGCTCCTTGAACTCAGGAGAGAGGTAGTTAAATGGAGCTTTGTGTCATACTCATCAAATATCCTTCCTAAACAATGATTCTTCTGATTCTGCTAACTTTGGACAGAGTTTGCATTATCTTTTGAGAAAAATGAATGTATCACTTAGTTCAAAAAGCTGTAAAAATACATAGGCTCTTTCCTTTGTTTTCTTCCTCAGAGCCCTATGAATTTGTCTCTCTCGAGTGGCTACAAAAGTGGTTGGATGAATCGACACCTACCAAGCCTATAGATAATCACGCCTGTCTGTGTTCCCATGACAAGCTGCATCCTGATAAAATATCAATTATGAAGAGGATATCTGAATATGCGGCTGACATTTTCTACAGTAGATACGGAGGAGGACCAAGACTAACTGGTAATTTGAGGTGTCTTCTCTACAAAAAAAAAAAAGAGAGAGAGAGAAATGCTTAAAGTTCTCATCATACAGTCCTTATGATCATCTGACCAAATTATGTTCAGCCAGATGTTGCTTACACTTAACAGAAAGGATTTGCTAAATAAAGAAGTTAAGCAACATTATATGTGTTGTATTTAAACTATTAGAACAGAAACCGATACTTTTTCTTTAAGGCAGACAAAATAGGATACTTCTAAGGAAATCATCTGGTAGTTTTTCATTACTTTATATAATACTCTTCAAAGAATTTGAACCTTGAGCTGGCTCATTGCAAGTCTTATGCCTTCCTGCTATGGTGACTTTTAACAGTGTGAGATCTACAGATTGTTATTCAGCTTATGAATGGGAGCTGGTTTATTTCACCCTGAATACAACCAACCACGTAGAGTCCGCAGTCTTATTTGGTTCTGGTTGCCTCTCCCCATCACATTTTTCTTTTTAACAAGCAGCTGGCAACCCAGCTTCCCTTCTAATCTGTAGATGAGTCTAATAAATGAGATTATGCAACCACCACCGTTTGCCCTAAATTAAATGCTATTTTTTGATTGTATACCACTTTCTGCATAAAAACTGGCATTTAACTACATATTCAGTCCTTCTCTTGTACACATCTGGAGTGTTGCTTTTTAAATTTCTGTTTTTGATTTAGAATTAGTAAACTGTGCAATGAGATCTTTCAAAGAATCATTTTCATACGATCCCTAGAATTGTGTGTTTTAAATTGGGCCCTTGATTTTTCTTTGCCCTTTCGTGTTTTATGCTTTGTGCTTTGAAGTATTCCAATAGTTAATACCCTTAAACAATTAACAGATACATGACTGCCCCAGCTTACTTAGGGTCTCAATTATTTGATTATGGTCTTGTAAATTTTGCATCTAAACCTTGTAAAATATTGTGCTTAATGGTAAAGATAGTTTTAGCATATACACATTTCATCTCATTGATTTTTATGTAGATAACATTGTTAAGATATATTGTAATTTGCTGTATTGTCAAAATTTGTGATTTCTGTTTTGCAAACATTTTCCTAACAGAATTCTCTATGTAAGTAAACTATATTTCCTTTTATTCTCTCTTGCCCCTAGTGAAAGCCCTGTGTAAGGAATGTGTGGTAGAACGTTGTCGAGTGTTGCGTCTGAAGAACCAACTGAATGAAGATTATAAAACTGTTAATAATCTGCTAAAAGCAACAGTAAAAGGGTATGTTCCACAGTGTATGTCATTTAGGATAAATTGAAAAAATTTTAAGAGGTAATAACCAAGTAGTTGATTATTTACAGATAATAGGAGTTGGGATTTTTTGGAAGAAAGGTGAGTGATGAAGTGGATAGCTGAGCCAGGTTAAATTTTGCAGATTGTCACTGTAGCAAAAAATAAAGCTGAGTCACATAGCCTTTGTGACTGTATTCCATCCGTTAGAAAGATAGAAGCAGAGATATGGATCTGAGGCCTGACCAAACCAAAGCAGGGTTGATAGAGACATTGTTTGTAGACGTGGATGTTTATATGTGAGTGCCTCTTAAAGGCACAGCTGTATGTAGTTGTGAATAGTAATCAAGTGAAAGAAAACAGCCAGTTGATTGGTGTGATTGACATGAATGTAAATGTGTGTTAGGAGCAGCAGGTAAGATTTAGGATGGAAACAAAATATGAATTCAATAGTGAGGAATAAAACTGGCCAAAATGAGGAAGTGAGTTACAAATATTGTGTATACAGCAGATTTTGAGTGTAATTCATTTTAGCTGTGACATTTGTAAGAAAAGGGGAGAGGACATTCCTTGCATGTTTTCTCTTTCTCTCTGCTCCTCAGCAACGATGGATTTTGGGTGGGAAAATCCTCCCTGCGTAGTTGGCGCCAGTTAGCTCTTGAACAACTGGATGAGCAAGATGGTGACGCGGACCAAAGCAATGGAAAAATGAATGGCAACAGCTTGAATAAAGGTAACGTCTAAAACTGGAGGTGGTAGTGAGCTATACCACAAAACTCTAAACATTCCTTTTTAAAATTACTAAAATTCATTTAGTAAAATTGGTTTCATTCTCATCCATGTAATTTTAAAGATAATTTTTCATAGAAAAACCTAAAGTTCTCAAGAATGTGTCAAAACAAATAAAGAATTTTTAAGCTATTGATACTGAGCAAGGGTTCAGCAACTCACTTGAAGAATTCTTCATAACCTGGCATGCGTTGGGCGCAAGGTCTCTAATCTACTTAATCACATGCAAAATTAATTTTAATTTTGCTCCAGACTAAAATTTTTAAGAAAGGTAATTCTACTGCAAATTGCATAGTACGTTTCGGTTATAGACTATCTGTCACAGTTACCAGCTGCTTTTGTCAAGTAGAGGAGCTTATACTATACTGTGTTTTTCATCTTAGGAGAGAAGGCAGCTTGTGTAAGTCAACTTTTAACTGTTTTTTAAGACATCAAGGGAACTTAGGAGATAGAAACTATTTTTAGATTTAAAATGTAAGCAATGATTTAACTTATTTTTCTTATCTCCAGATATTAGTAATTACATACGGATTTATCATTTTAATATTCTTAATCATTTTACTAAAATACTTTCTATCTTCTGCATTCAAACATGTTATATCATTTAATTTTACTTGGTGTAGGTCCTCATATCACTACCTTACTTTCTGAGAAAATAGAAACACTAAAGCCACTATTAGTTTTAAGCTGTGAATTTTAACATTTTTAAATTTGAGGAGTTTAAATAAATTCTGAGAAATTGCTGGATCAGAGAATAATACCTATATATAATTGTCATATACAGATACATAGTGGTAAATTTCCTCCAAAAAATATATTGGGAGTTTGTTTCTATGTGCTTTTGTCAATATAAAGAGTACATCAGTCACATCAATTTTTATCATTTTATTGATACATTAAAAATGACTTAGGAGTGTTAAGGCTTGCATCTTTTAAAATTATCATTGAGGTTGACCGTCATCGTATATTTAAGAAGTTGTTTGTACTAGTTTATGTGAGACAGAGAGAGGATACCAGAGAGAGTTCTGTAGTAATGTCCTTCCTTTGCCCATTTCTCTACTTGAACTTTTTAATAAATCTTTTTAGTAAATACTCTATATATATTAAGTGTATTAAATACATTGTGTACTTACCCTGGGAAACCCATGATAACTATTCTAATCTCCTGAAACTTAAGACTTTATTCGATCATCTTCCTGGTATACACAACTACAAATAGGCAGTGGTGATACAGTGTAGACAAGTAGGAAAAGCAGATATTGGAAGAGAAATGTTAACAGGAAAAGTTCTTATTCTATGTATTAGCTGTTAAAGGTTAAGTCCTTATTGCATTAGTCTCTAAAGCTTTCTGCTCAACCTCCTAGAAGAGTAAGTAGGTGAGAATGACATGACATGTGGATGATTAACTTGCTTTATGACACAGTATTCTGAATGTCTTGACTGGAATTAATGGAAGGATATGTAAATTATTTTTCAATTTGAAAAAGGCACATTTTCTTGCATAACCTAACTCTTTAGAAAGTAAAACTGCCATTGAGATATTCTTTCCTTTTAAGGTAAAGAAATATAACACTTCTTAGGAGAACTATGTAGGAATCATTAGTGTCTAATTTTAAAGTTTTCTTTGTTCAAAATTGTGCAGAGTAGTGCCTCTGCTACTTTGAACTTTACATATAACAGCCAGAGCAGTTATTACCTGTATTTCTTTTGATTAGATGAATCAAAGGAAGAAAGAAAGGAAGAAGAGGAAGAATTAAATTTTAATGAAGACATTCTGTGTCCACATGGTAAGCCAGAAGCATAAACCTTCTGTTGTTAGTCAGATTTTAGCATGTGGTAAATATTTTGTTAAATGTTTCACACTTTCTCTTCAGGATTAGGCCTTAATATGGCAGCTTTGATGGAGTAACTGGCTTTCTAAACTGTACTTGTTGCTAATGTTTTTGTTCTCATACCCTTTTTATCTGTTAGTTTCTACTGCCTGATTTCATGCCAATGCCTCTCATACCTTTTCTTCTCTCCTTGCAAAAAATTTAATTAAAAAAAAGAAAGATATATATATATATATATATATATATATATATATATATATATATATATATATAAAAACTCAGGATTTCCCCATATTTAGAGAAGGAACTTTTAGTCCCTTTTTACATTGAGGGCTTCCTTTATTGGAGGGAAAATTTCAATTATTTGCCATGACTATCTTTGTCAAGTTTGAACACTTTGAGAACAGTGTTCATATATTTTTCTTCTTATTAAGGGTATGTTTCGTTCAGGGTTTTGTTTGTTTGTTTGTTTTGACATTTATTGACTAGCAACTGTGCTATATATTCTTAATAGTAATTCCAAATCCTTATTAATCTATGTATTTGTTTATATAGTTCTTATTTGGTCTTGGTACTCATTTCTAATAAGTAACTTTTTGCGAGGGATTCATTATATATGAGACATGATTTTCTGCTCTGTTAGCACTAAGAGAGTCAAGCAGGTGTCTGCTTCTCGAAGCCTTCTACTGTGTAAGTCCCCCCACCCACCCCTTTAAAAAATTCTATCCTGGGAAAAGTAGACCCAGAGAAGTTGGGATGTCAGTGGTTAATACTGTTAACCCACTTCTGTGCATTTCTTATTGCATGCTAATGTATTGCTAATACTCAGAATTCTTGTTGGTCCTAATAAATTTCTAATTTTAGTTTTCACTTTATTGGTTCATTATAAACCAGTATATGATGCCTCACACCCTCATGCACACCAGCACTTTTATATTAAGGGTCCTTGATGACACTGATGATAATAGTCACTTGGGTGGTACTTGCATGCTGAACTTTATAGACATTGTCCCACACACTTTACCTTACTAGCTGAGTGACATCTTTTTTATTGGCCACGCAACTAGGAAGTGGGGGAGGGGTCTTCCTGGGATGTGGATTCGGGTCTCTGGATGCCAAGCCCATCCATCCTTCCCGTCTCATCGCCTGCTTCCCAGTTTGTGTCCTTACTCTAGTAGTGCACAGTAGGAGCACAAGCGTGAGAAGACGAGGCTTCCTGGTGGTAGACAGATTGCATAATTAGAGGGAGGCAAAGAGAGTAGCTAAAAGTAGGTTAGTTTTTCTCTCAATGCTGTCATATCAGCTCTTCACAGCACAGATACGGACATAGGACAAGTGGCTCCATTTTGAGAGTTGAGGAATCTGGTGAAATACCAAGTTTCATGCTTGGTGCTGCCCCGCTGTTGGAACAGTGCCAGGACCCAGATTGTCATCTTGTTCCTTAGTTCACTGACTTTTGCTCTGTCTTCCCACCTCTTGTCTCATCTTGTCATTTCAGTATAACAGTTTTGATTAGAGAGCATGGCAGAGCTAAATGTGATTTCAGGACATGTGCTGCATTCCTCAGCAGAAATTTTACACAAGAGCTATTTTTTAGATCTTTAGCTTGATCTGCAACTTGGTGGCACTTTGGTGCTGCACTTTGTTTTCTAGTATTTCAGCTGTCGTTTTCGTAGACATCACCTATCGGTGTACTGTGTCCATGAGGTCAGGTTTGTTCGGGGCATGATATTGGACTCAGTAAATTGATCTCAAAACTTGTTCCTGAAATGTGTTGATCGTGGTGGTGGTGGTGGTAATTAGTACTAAAGTAGTAATAGTATGATGATAGTGGACATTTACTGAATGTTTACACACACGTATGTGGCCTGTAGTTTTCTGGGTGTGTAGGTATTAATTCACGTATACACAACCCTAAGAGGTCAGTATTACTGTCATCCAGTGTACCGCAGAGTAAGTAAACTGAGGCATAGAGAGGTGGGAGTCATTTGCTCAAGGTCACCACATTAATGGGTAGTTTTGCCTAGGTATATAATTGTTTGAAATTATTTTCCTTCAGAAATTTGAAAGACTTGCTCTATTTTTCATTGTACCATTTGTTCAAAACCATTATTCAGAAGTAATTTTTTTCCCTTCCATTTCTGGCAGCATGTAAGATCTTGTCTCCCGTGTTCAGTGACATCTCCCACTGACCTGCCCAGGTGCACGCCCTACCTCATTTTCTGTGCAGGCCACGTGCATGCAGCAGGGCTGGTAACTAAGAGCTTTGCTGCCAGGATGCCCTGGTGGAGCTGTTCACTGGGGAAGTCTTAATGTCACTTTCTGCCCTAGGGCTGCTCAGATTTCTCCATAGACATCGTCCATGCTCCTGCCTGGAAATAGACGTGGCGGTCACTTGCTGTTCCGGGGTAGCAGAGAAAGGGCTTGGGAATCTGCATTCTGTGTAGAAATGTTTATCCCTACCTCAGCTCATTCCCTCATTCTTCTAATTGCTTTGTGTCCCCAGTGCAGTGGCCTTAGGTTTTATGTCATCAGAGAGCTTGTGGTCTTCTTTTGTGGTAGAAGGGGGCAGTGATCTGAAGGGTATAGAGGATGGAGGACTGAAATTTTATTTAACTGCCTCTTAAATAGACTTTTATTCCATTCTCTTATTGTTTTAAACCCCACGCATATTACTGGGTGCCTCCATTATCTGGGTCTGGGAGCAGTTCTACAGTATAGTAAATTTGGTTACTTCTTGACTTATTGCCAATTTAAAGTTTATTTTTCATGCGTCTTAGCCATCTGCTTTTAGGCTTCTGAAATTTTTGTTGTTCCTGCTCTCTTCTTTTTAATCTAGCATTATGATTATAATCTTTTTTAAAAAATCCTTTTTCTGTGGTTTAATGGTGTTTCAAGAAGCAACTGAAAGTAAATGCAGTCTTAAAACATCATTTTTTTCTGGAAGTCCTTGTTTTGAATTTTCATGTTGTTATAACAAAATCTCCATGTATTTCTAAAGCCCTGTGTATATTTAACATCACAGATTTTTTGTGAATTAATCACTGGATTATATTTCATTAGAAGATTTACTACTACCATAGAGTTTAGCATTTATTGCAGATATTATATATGCATCAGGCTTTCTTAGCCATTTTACTTTATATATACTTATAGCTTTCTGTAACTTGCCTTGTTAATAACACCTCTTTTGCTTAGCAGATGGCCTTTGTTTTGTTTTGTTATATGTTCTTCTGACATTCTGTGGCCCAAATTATTACAGTTTGAACTAGATTTTTGGGGGGAGGGTGTTTATCCAAAATCTAAGCTCATTGTTAACTAGATTTCTATTTTTACTGAAAGAATCTTTGGGGATTAGATTGTCCAATTATGTTTGGTAAATTAAATCTCTCATGACTGGTTTGCTCTTGTATTGAGAGATGTTGCTCACAGGATGGGTTAAGTTGTTGGCTTTCCCTTTTCAAATTTAAAAAACAGTGTTATTTATTGCGAGGATACAAGTCTGATTCTGAAAAACTCATGTCACAAGTAAAAGTGAATTACCGTGAGGTTATAAACAATATTCAGACATATTAGATCATGGTATTATTAAAATATGAAACTGAATTTAGAAACATGGCTAAGAAATTAGAGTGGAGGACTTTATTACTAATTAGACTGCAGTAAAATGACTTATTGAAAATACTTTCCTGATTTCAGAAATAAATTTGGGTTGTTCTTTTCTAATTATATGAGTAATACATGGACAACATGAAAGCTAGTCAATAAGTAACAGTACCCCCACATCAGAACAATAGGCAGTATGCATCCATAATATCTGTGGAATCCTATTGAAGTGAAGTGTGTGTGTGTGATTGTTTAATTCGTTCCCTCTCTTTTCTGTACCCAGGTTGGGTAATACCACTTACATGCAGAGGAAGAGTTAGTTTGTTTTGTTTTTTAAGGGGAAAAAAAGGAAACCAGTTTAAATCTTAATTGCCTTAGAGTTCTTTGTTAAAAATAATGTCATGGAAATCTACCTTAGTCCTTTTTATGGCTGCATTATATTTCACCATAAAGATGTATTATGTTAGGGTTTGATAATCTACTCTTTTAAAAAAATCCTGATTGTGTCTGGGGATAGTTGTGTTGGAGTAAGTTTTCATAGCCTCCGAAGAAATTTAAGAGCCTCCGAAGAAAGAAAGTTAATTTTTACATTGTGACCTGTTTTTCTCTGGTCATAAGTCTATTAGCGCAAAGTAATCTTTTCTTGAGATTATTCAAAGCTCAATAAGAAATGAAGAGTAGAAGTTAAAAAGATGGATTTTGAGGGATTAGAAATTATGGGGTTTAGGTGGGTCAGTCCTGGGTCATATCCCATCTTCATTATTCACTGCTGTGGTGACTCCGGGCATATTAATTTCTCTGATTCTCAGTTTGTTAGGTAAAACACATAAAGCAAAGAATGATGATACTGTGTTTAGAAAGTCTCTGGCTTTATTTTGTTTTTTCCTTAATTTTTTTCCTTTTATACACTACTCTTAATAAACCTGTAGGTACCTGGCCATTGGGGGTAGAAACAAACAAAGGGCTTTGGAAACTGAAAGATGATTTTCTAGATTGTGACCCATATAGGTATTATAAGTACAGGTCGCTGATTTGTCAATCGGGAACAGCTGAAACAGTAAAAACTAGAACCACAAATGGAGTGAGAGGTAAAGTGGAGAGAAAGGCCCTGGCAAGCTAGGTGTAGGTATGTAAACAGTAAACAGGTGGGGCTGCTGAGGTTGCGGGTGCTGCCATCTGGGTTCCCATGACCTTCTAAGAAGAGAAAGGGTGGTGATGACTAATATTCCTCTCTTTGGAGACTTAAAGATCTAAAGGGGTTAGGGGGATGGCAGTAGCAAACCAGTTGGACACAGTTTTCCAATTGTAGAGTGAATTGCTATATTGCTTACCTTTGAATTGATAATTGAAGAGAACGAACCTGAGGGTTGGACACCACACCACTTTGAAAATACCATTTTAATTCAGGATGGTTTCAGTAAAGGAACACAATCAAATAGGATAAAATAAAGTCTGCAGGAAATTGTGACATTTGAGTATGGGCGGAGATGAAATGCTCTTTAACAGCCCCTGTCCAGGCACAGACACACTAGGATCCCGGGAGGCCTTTTTTTTAACTGGCAGGAAGAAACATAGGAAACACACAACTTCTGTCTCCTGGTTTTTCAACTACAGACCTAGATTAAGGACATAAAGAAGTGGCTTTTTTAGAATTAGATACAATAAAAAAAAATTAGAGATTTTTGAAACTGAGGAAAGAGAGAGTTACAACATTTTAGAAACGAAGGAGCTAGTATATCTACAGATTTTTCTTAAGTATAGGAAATAGATTTTTGGAGGCTATGCTGACTTTTTTAAGTCTTCTTTTTTTTTTTTCAAATGTAATTTTTTTTTAACCTCAGGGGAGTTATGCATATCTGAAAACGAAAGAAGGCTTGTTTCTAAAGAGGCTTGGAGCAAACTGCAACAATACTTTCCAAAGGCTCCTGAGTTTCCAAGTTACAAAGAATGCTGTTCACAGTGCAAGGTACCGAACGCTATGCTGGAAAGTTCTGGAACTCGCATGCCACCTCCCTGCACTGACTTCCTTGCATTGTTCTTCTAATGAGAGTGTGGGGAGGAAGCAAGTCCTATGCTATCAGCAGGAGATAGTTGATTATTTCGTTTTCTTTCAGATTTTAGAAAGAGAAGGGGAAGAAAACGAAGCCTTACATAAAATGATTGCAAATGAGCAGAAGACTTCTCTCCCGAATTTGTTCCAGGACAAAAACAGACCGTGTCTCAGTAATTGGCCAGAGGTATCATGATCCCCAGCAAGGACAGAATTCATCTTACCTTTTTCAGGCTTCTGTCAATCCCTCCCTCCCCACACACACATACATTCCTGATGAACTGTTTGAGAACAACCCAGAGCTTCTCTAATTCTCTTTTGTTTAGTTTTGTCTTATCAGGGGGATTTACTGTAGCTTGCTATTTCTCTGTAGAGAGCTGTTTTTCCATTTTATTTATAAAACTTAAAAAAGACCACAGTACATAGAAAAACATGTTCCCTAAAGATTTAGGTTCAGAATGCAGCGAATTAATGGATATCTTTACGTGATTTTTCTGTTCTAGGATACAGATGTCCTCTACATTGTGTCACAGTTCTTTGTAGAAGAATGGAGGAAATTTGTTAGGTAGAATCCAAAATTTTTCTGTTTCCATTTTTTGGGGGGTTGATTTTAGTGTTTTTAAAAATTCATGAGTTTTGATCATGGTACCCTTTTGGTTACTTTTACTAGTATATACTGAAAGCTTTTTTTTTTTTTTTTTTTTTAAGTTAAATGAATAACCCTAAAAAGCACACTTAATTACTAATATCCTTTTAAATATATCTCTAATTTTAAAATAATTATCTTAAAAATTTTCTCTGTAGTCATGCAGTAGTGAAGTATATTGATCCCTCTCTGTCTCATTTGAGTAGGAAACCTACAAGATGTAGTCCTGTGTCGTCGGTCGGAAACAGTGCTCTTCTGTGTCCCCATGGGGGACTCATGTTTACATTTGCTTCCATGACCAAAGAAGATTCTAAACTGTGAGTTCCTTCTCTTCATGCAATTTTTCTGTTTCTAATGATTGGGAAATTTGTCATCTGACACCGTTACTTTAAGAATCTAGTCCTTTGCTAAATTGTGGCGTTTTTTTCCTTTTATACACTACTAGAGTAAGTACTTTTTCTTTTTTTTTTTCTTTTTTTTTTTGATAAAAAAGACTGCTTCTCCATAAAAGGCAAGAGGCTGCCCATGGGCACCTTGCCCTTTGTTTCTTCCTTCTTTTTCCTGGAGCCCGGCTTTCTCCTTCCAAGCTGCTGGTAACGGGTACAGAGTCTCCAGGTGGACTTCTTTTCCAGAATCACATAATCAACAGGGTTTTGGTTGTCATTTATCTGTAGCCACTAGGCTTCATAAAATGGAGGAGGGGGAAGGCAGCATGGTGCACTGAGTGATCATCTGGACGTATAGGATCTTACAATCAAATTTTGATCCACTCCTCAAGTGCTTCCAGAAGGGCTCATCTATGAAACGTAGCCCTGATGTCACTGTTTTTTCTCTCGAAATAATTTTTAAATATAACTATATAAGAGAAGAAGGTTGGATGCTTCCGACCTTGCCTATAAACTGTGAAAAGAACATTGAAACACATAAATAAAAATTCCTTTGGGACAAAGCTAAAGTTAAGGACTTTATTATTTATGTATCAATGCTTTAATATTAGTTAAGGAAGCTTAGAATTAATATATATTTTCTTCTGGGTTCTCTCCCCCCCCCCAGCTCTTTTTTCCTTTTTTCTTTCATCTTCGTTGTTTAAATACCAGACAGCCAGAACAATAGCTATAATAAAATAAATATATGCCACCAGCTAGTTGAAAAATCAAACAATTAAAATATAACTGAAGGCCCCTCAGTACTTATCCTTTCTTCCAGTCCTCCTTTTCTCTTATTTCCTTCCTCTCTCAATAACTGCTGTTCTGAATTTGAGGGTTATCAGTCAGAAAGAATTTCTCTAAAAATAACAAAAACACATAGTAATGTTTGCATGTTAAAAAAAAACTTTTGTATAAATGGCATCATACTATATTCTGCAACCAACTTTTTCCCCTCAATTCAGGTTTTTGAGATTTAACCATGTTAATTCATGTAACCTTAGTTTAATGCTGTTGTAGCATGCTTTTGTATGGAAGAAACTGTTCTTTGTTGACGATGATATTTTTCCCCTCTAATTCCTTTGTGTTAAACATTGATTTTGATGATTTTGGTTTAGGAGGCTAATAGATTATGTTAGTTCTCTTAATTTCCATGTGTCTTAAGGCATGTTGTGTTTTTTTGCACAGTATAGCTCTCATATGGCCCAGTGAGTGGCAAACGATACAAAAGCTCTTTGTTGTGGATCATGTAATTAAAATCACAAGAACTGAAGTGGAAGATGTACATCCTTCAGAAACACAGTATATTTCTGAGCCTAGTAAGTTTTCATACTGCTCTTGGTTTCTGTAGTAAAAAGTTGACATTTAAGGAGTAAGGAAAGAGTATGTCAGTATGGTATTCTCTATTTAAAATTAAAGATCATGTGGCATTCCACACTAATACTCTCCAGGTGAGAACTGTCATATAATCTAGTTTTTGTATGTTTATTTGTTGATAGTAAGTGGGTTTCCTTATTTGCATTTAATAGAATACAATAATAGAAAATGTGAGTAGTAATTTAATGAATACTCGGTGGCGACTTTGATAACATATTTTTAGAGGTTCTTCAGTGCCACTTCTGTTTTGTTTTAGAGCTCTGTCCAGAATGCCGGGAGGGCTTATTGTGTCAACAGCAAAGGGACCTGCGTGAATACACTCAAGCCACCATCTATGTCCATAAAGTTGTGGATAATAAGAAGGTACCAGTCCCTCTTGTGGCCATGACTAGTAACGATCAAGCTTATTTTTTTTGTTTGTTTGTTTGGCTTGTTTTTGGACTGCCTAGGGTCACATTTTTGTTTTCTTGGAGCTGTTTGGCATAAGAATATAAATTAGACAAGAATTGAAAATGAATAATTGTGTGATTATATGTGGAATTAATCAGTTATTGTATACACAAATGCTTATTGAATGTTACCTGTGTGCCAGGGATTTTTTTCTACTGGGGATACAGTGATGAAGAAGATTGACAAGGTACTGGCCCTCAAGAATATTTGTACCTAGTGAGGTAAACCAAGAATAAACCCATAAGTTTATAAACATATAATCCATAAATTAACTCGATTTCATATAGGGAGGAATGTTTCGAAGGAAATTTTACAGGGCAGAGTGAGGGACTGGAGGTGACAGTCAGATAAGGGAGTATTAGACAGGAAAGATGACTTAGAAGAAGCATAATTTTACCTGAGCATTAGTTATCAGGGATCTAGCCTAGGGAGAGTATTCCAACAAAGGGAGGAAGAAGAGCTAAAGGGATAACCTAATGTTCTCAAGCAATACAGTGAAAAATCATTGTCTCTAGAGCAGCACTGTCCAGTAGAACTTTATGCAATGACAGAAATGGCTATGCCTATACTATACACTACAGTACCACTAGACACATGTGACTGTGGAGCACTGGAATTGTGTCTAGGATGACCGGATTTAAATTTAAAGAGCCACGTGTGACCGCTGGATACTGCAGTGGACCAGAATGAAGTTTCTTCCAGGTAGAGATGGTGATGGAATGAGGGACCAAATTCTGTTAGATTTTATACATTATACCAAATGTTGGGATTTTATTCTAAGTGTGGATATAAGCCATTGGAGAATTTGTAGCAAGGTTGTGGTGTTATCTGATTATGCTTTAAAAAGGTCACCCTGGCGATTGTTTTGGAATTGGTGAGGGCATAACATAAGAAAGGTCAGTTTAGAGCCACTTACATTGATTACAAGGGTAGGTGAAGTAGACAAGCTTGGGTATATTTTGGGAGATGGGGTGTTAAACATACGATGGATTAGATTTAGAGCATTTTTATTATTTTATTAATAGTGATGGCTCTTAGGTAGATTCTGACCCAGATCTATGGACATCTCATTAATTTGATTCCAAGGTTTTTGGAATTAAAGACAAAATAGAATACGTTTTATTCAATAGTTACCACACACATTGTTATAGAAGGGTAGCTTACAAATTAGACTTTAAAGGTCTAGGATTCTGCTTTCTAAGTTGAACTAAGGTTTTTACTTCCTAATGGGAAAAGGAAGCAAATGAACATAAATGTCTCAACTTATCCCTTTGAAATGCTCTTCAATTTTTTGTATCTATTAGTACATGTATATATTGGCACCCAGTATAACACAGTATCCAATTTAGCAAAAGTTTTAGTATTTGAGCTTAATAACAGTATTCCATAGTGCATAAGAGCACTTCATTTTCGTTCTTCATCTTCTCAGTCTTAAGGAGCATTGTGAGTTCTGCTGTCTGAACGACTTGACTTGAAAAGGCCTGACAATTAGTAAACTAAGGAAAACGTAGAGCATCTTTGAACTTCTGCAAAATAACATCATTGCAAAAGCCTGATAATAATAACTGTTCTGTAGAGATCACTTACATTTATGGCGACTGCATTAAATACAAGAATAAATCACAGGATAAAAACTAACGTGTTAAAAGAGCACAGAAGACACAGAGCCGCTGAGTTTTGATCCTCTTTTTGGTCTGTTATCCCACCATCGATAAAAGTGACTGGCCAGTCAAAGCCCCCACACCCTCCGTAGCTTGTCTTCCTAGGGTCTGACCTACTTCTCTTTCTCTCTCTCTTCTCCTGGTGCATTCAGGTGATGAAGGATTCGGCACCCGAGTTGAATGTGAGTAGTTCTGAAACAGAGGAAGATAAGGAAGAAGCTAAACCAGATGGAGAAAAAGATCCAGATTTTAATCAAGTACGTGCTGAAGCTGCTTTTCATTGTCATACTTTCTGCTGTTCTGGAAGAGCAGCCACTTCGTTCCCCCCACATCTCCGTGCCTCACGTGGGATGTCGGCTCTCAGCTCCCTTCCTCATTTTCTCTCTTTCCTTAGTTTTGGTGGCACGTTCTAGCTGTCCTGATTTCTCATGAAAAGCCATGGGCTACATTATTCCACAATTAATGTTTCTTGCTATTAAGGAAAAAAGGCTAAAATATAATGCATAAATTTTTAGCTGGAAAAGAAGACTAAAACAAGACCCACATCTTGGTTTGTTGCTTAATCATGGAATCTTTAAGTATGAAAAAATTATTTAACTCAGATTTTCTCATTATAAACAAAAATAAATAGTAGCTTTAATAATGGGGTTAATAGATGAGATTTGGGGCTTCTAAATAAGGTGTTAGATGACCAGATCAGCATTAATCTTTTGTTGTGCTGAACTTAGAATTCTATTAAAATTGCCTGTTTTCTCTGTATTCTGTTATGATTTTCTATCCCAACCCCTTTATATGGTTGCTTGGTTATATTCTATATGTTCATAGTGATATTGGAGAAAATTGTCTTAACAGGAAATAATGTGGGAATGTTTGGTTGGTGTATGATGTAGATAAGTTTCAGTTTCTCAAGAAGTCAGACCTCTGTGTTCCAGGATAATCTATGAATACCTTAAATTCATGGAATTTCTATTCTAACTAGAGTTTAGTTTTAACACATGAGGTATTTATTTTCTTTCCTTAGTGCTAAAATATAGTATAGTCAAATTATGGTTATCATTCTCCCCGAAGGAATGAAAGTGTTATAATGGCCATCTGCTATATCTGTTACAGAGCAGAGATATCTGGGCTTGTTGGCCTGTTTATACACACTGATACTGTTACTGCATTTTCAACATTGATTAAGAAAGTCTGAGAAGCCCTCTTGACTTGAATCTTGGTCTCTGTGAGGTAAATGTTACTTGTAGTTTGATAGCTGGCATAGAGATATGTCAGCATTAGTTTCCATGGCTTGTCAATCTTATAAAATGTTAACTTTAAAACACATCTAAAAGAACAAAATTGTGCACTTCCATGTACTGTCCTGCTGATGGCGATCAGCCACTCTTGTTAGAGCTTGTGAAATACAACTGAAAAAGCTGTCGGCATAAAGAGTCTCCTTTGCTTCAGTGCCAGTCAGATCTGTACATTTTGTAGGTATGCAGGCTTTCAGTTTTGAGGGAGTATTTTCCTATAATAAATAATACCCTTACTAGAATCTATGTACATGTATGCCTTCTGTTCCTTGGCATGGGTTTTGAGATTACTAAATCAAATAATATCTCTTGAGAAGAGTTTACAAACATCTTTCTGCCTACTAACCTGTTTGTTGTCAACTTTTTCATGTCCCATCTCCTTATACCTTCATCTTATAAGTCACAGATCTACCAGCTAGTCTGTTTATTTTTAGTTGTAATATTAAAAGTGTGTGTGTGTTTGTGTGCATGCATGCACTTGTGTATACACATACTCATCCTGAGTTAGGACTTCATTTTCTTTACTGAGTTTGGCTGGCAGTACCATACTATTTTACTTATTATCCCTTGGGATTATGGTTCAATAATCAGGTGGGACTTCCATCTTTTTTCAATTTTTTTTATTACTTCTTGTCACCAACTCATTTCCCATTCTTTTGGTAAACTTGTTAGTTTGTAAAGCTTGATATGTATGTTCTTTTTATCTTTAGTTTCTGTTATTTCAAGCTTTGCTTTTCAGCCTAAGAGGTATTTAGAAAACTCTACATTTCAAATAATTTAGACTTTTGGGAAACTTTTTTTGAACATGTCATTTTATTCATTATTATGGTCATAACCACAGCAATTTTTAAAAAGTGAATGTTTAGTTCTCAGTTGTTGATGACAACAGATTTCACATTGACAAATATGATAGAGAATGTTGGGAAACATTGCCTTGTATGCTGTAATTACTTTTTATACTTTATAATTTTCTTCTGTCTTCTCCTTGTTTGGATGTTGTAATACTCTAGCATGTTTTAAATAGTTCTTATCCCACAAGTGAATCTCAAGTGTAACCTTCCTTCTTTAGAAAAGAGCAGAGTCCCAGAATGTCAGCTTCCTCAAACCTTTCCTTTGTAATACAGTCAATCCTTGAACATTCCTGGGGTTAGGGAAGCTGATCCCTCACAAAGCCGAAAATCCACGTATGACTTTGACTCCCCAAAAACTTTACCAGTAGCCTACTGTTGACTGGAAGCCTTACCAATAACATAAACAGTTGATTAACACTTATTTTGTATGTTATATGTATTACATATTATATTCTTAACAATAAAGGTAGAGAAAATGAAATGTTATTAAGAAAGTCACAAGGGAAATACACGTACTATATTTATTGGAAAAACAAAAAGTTTAAAGTGGACCTGCATAGTTCAAACCTGTGTTGTTCAGGAGTCCAACTGTACATTACGGTATCTCAGTGCATAGATAGCTTCTGTAAGTGCTGTTTTAAATCCCTGTAATAGAAATGGTGCATTTCTACTTGTCCTTAATGGAGATGAATAAATCCCCTTTCCTCTTTTCTCTAAGCTAGATCAACCCACTTCCTTTGACTTTGACTGTATCTACAATTTAGGTTAATAATGTACCCAGTGTTGGGTATCACTTAGGTAATTGAAAGCCTTCTAAAACCAGTGGGCTGGTTTTTGTCAGATAAGTTGGATTTTAATTCTATGGATTTTTTTTTGAAAAAATAATTCTGGGAAAAGCTTTTAGAACCCATTTAGAATCTGAGTCATTAAAAAATGTGTCTTGGTTAATGTTCAGGGCTTCGTTATAGGGTTGTGCTTTGTATTTCTAAAGTAAAATTTTATTATTATAAGTATTTTCCCTTATATTCCTAATTAAGGAATTTAGGTTTAGTTTCAACTTTTCATTCAGCAGTGGAGATTAGGAAAAAATATTTCATCAACTTTGATTTTTATTTTTGAACTCCTATGTTCTCCCGACTTTTTCTTAAGATTGTTAGAACCACGTATGTATTTTTAGACTCGGCGCTAGAGATGAACCTTGTGCAGTGCATAGCCGGTGGATGTCACCCTGAACAAGTGCTCTTCTGTGTTTGTGTCCTGATTCTCTTCTGCTCTGTAACTCTCTGGAGCCCTAATGGTAATGAGTATGTGGCATCTGTGCCCACAATGACTCCTAAACCACTCCGTTTACACACAGCAGTCAGTCAGCGACAACTGCGGGAACCAGAGCCGGGGCCCTGGAGTTAGCTCGTTAACCTCATTCGGATTTAGTTAACCCGAGGAAAGAATTCTTTTAAAAATCTTGTTTCTTTCATTCTCTGGCCTAGTTAGCAGAAGAATCTTCATTTTTTGTTAACCTCTTGATGAGGCATTTTAGGAGAATTATAGAAAGACATTTGGTCCTTATCTATTTTGTTTTTCTTAAGACTACTGTAATATGTATCATGTACCTATATGTATGCCTGTACTTTCTTACTGCGCTATCTTTAAGTAAATCATGTTCATCATGACATTTTACCACTAAATACTTAAACTAGAATGTAAGTACAGTGTCCTGTTACCCGTACTCAGGTTTCTCCAGCTATCCCAAATACGTCTTAAACAGTTTCCCCCCAACCCCCCAAACCAGTGTACAGTTAAGGTATACATCGTTTTATTTCCCTTTAGATGGTTATCATGTAGAACAGTTATCCTCTTTAACATTAATTAGAGACTAGTTCAGTTTCTTATAGGTCGTCTCACGTTCTGGATTCGGCTGATTTTCTCCTGTTAATGATTTTAACTTATTTCTCTATTCCTTGAATTTTCTGGAAGTTGGACGTTGAGTCTCAGTGTTTCATTATATTTAGGTTGAACAATTTTTGCAAAAATATTTTATAGGCCAAGTCATATATATTGTGATCATGTCGA
The DNA here is from genome assembly GCF_014176215.1 of Rousettus aegyptiacus. Classification (NCBI taxonomy): domain Eukaryota; kingdom Metazoa; phylum Chordata; class Mammalia; order Chiroptera; family Pteropodidae; genus Rousettus; species Rousettus aegyptiacus. The sequence continues at coordinate 12,962,155 of NW_023416284.1, read as the reverse complement.
ATCAAATGTCTCCTGTTTTTAGTAAACTAAGTTTGGTATCTTGATAAAGGTACTGTCTATTTTAAAGTTCTCAGCAGTTTATATTTCTGTGTTATTCCCCAGAAGGCAAGAAAATGTTTAATACCAATTAGGATTATGAATTAAATTTAGTAGTCTTAAAGTTTTCCGGCATACCACCTGTGTGTTCTAATTTAAGGTCAGACTTACCATTTTGCTTTTAAATATCTTTTTTTATAGTAATTTTTTTGAATCCTGGAGCTTACATGCAGTTAGAGGCATCTCTCATTCACTCTTTTCTTTTTCTTAATTTTACATGAGTCTGCTAAGAATCTCTGATGAGTTTTCTGCTCATTTTTGACATCGAATTACAAATGGTTAAGGGACTGATACGATGGCTTTTGTTTTCCTGGTGGACTTTATCAGCATGGGTCATACTGCAGATAATTTCAGTGCTTTCTTTGTTTCGCATCTTTGTCACAGAGCAACGGAGGAACAAAGAGGCAAAAGATATCCCATCAAAATTATATCGCCTATCAAAAGCAAGTTATTCGGCGAAGTATGCGACATAGAAAAGTTCGTGGTGAGAAAGCTCTTCTTGTTTCTGCTAATCAAACATTAAAAGAATTGAAAATTCAGGTGAGGACAACATAATATCTGTTTAAGTGTACTGTGGCCTTAGAGGACCCTCATGAAGTCCTGCTTTCCACTTATGTGTATATATGTAACTTTTTTTTCAGAACTGACCTCTGTCTGCTCATAGAGGTCATCAAAAGGGGGCTTTGTTGATTTTAGAATTATGCTTGCAAGGCCCCAAATTAAAATAACTCTTTAAAATGACTTAGTTTTCACAATAGCCAAGAATCTTTCAATGAAGATCAAATGTTTTTTGGATTCTGTAAACTCAAGCCGGTTCTGAGCAGCTTTCCAGTAGGAGCATTGAGCACCAATTTGTTAACATGTCAGGGTTGTTCCTGGATAATTGTTTTCTCACTTTATCGTGTTGCATGTTTTCCTTTGACCACCTAATAGGTATGTGAGTCGATTACCAGGATCTACTGTGAAATTTAAGGGGGAGATAAAAAGCGACTGCTTTAATTGTTCATTCACATGGATGAGTCAGAAATTCTTTTTATCACAGTGTTTTTGGTTTCAGATAAGTCTATTTGGTAGAATTTTAAAGTTCCCTTCACCTCTCTTTATAGACCGGTGTTTTCCAACTTCTTTTTTAAGGGTCTAATTTAGATCATTCCCTCTCCATCCCTCCAAAAGCACGCATTGCTTTGCAAATCAATTCAGTGAATGCGGTGTAGGCATTATGAAAATGCTTCATGATAGTGTTATTTTTTGGTATGAGTACTGAAGTACTCTAAATGAGCATGTCAATGGCATATCTCAAAACCCAGGCAAAGGGGGCTGATAAATTCAAGATGTCTATGAAAAAAATCTGGCCTCTGATCTGTTTCAGTCACTGATATATATCCAAAAAGTTGACCAAATTTCCCTCTTTGCTACTTTCATGTGGCATAGTTTACTGGTTATGCATTTTTTTCTTGTTGCTGATATTTATCATTGTAATTGAGGCGAAAGTACAGGCTTCCTTTGAGGGTGTTATGTGTTCCAGATTGTCCTGGGAACAACAGTATTTCCCTCGTTTGAACCCACAGCTCTGAAAATAAACGTGTCGGCATAATATCTTTCCTCTGTTATTGTACCTTTTACATCTGAGAAAGCTTGTTTCTCTCACCGGCTTTTGCCTGTCAGTGGTAAACCTCGGGCATTCAAAACCTTTAAATTGCAAAAAGAGCCCCTGTGGATAAAGACATTTGAAAAGCCTGTACTGCTTTTATTGTGGACTGCTATTTTTGAAGAATAAATCAAAAAGTCAGCAGAAATAACCTTTGTCTGGGAGTGTGTTACCTGCACAAATGAGTTGTTAGAAGGCAGCAGCCGTCAAATGAAACCCCCAGACGTGTTCTTCTCAGATGGTGCCTTTGCGGTATCCTTCCTCTCATCTCCCGCCCCTGCTTCAAGGACCGCTGTGATCTGACCAGAGTCACAAGAGGGGCAAGAAAATGTGATTTCCTCTCCCTGCTCAGTGGCGGTAGCTTTGAAAGCTTCAACTAGATGTGACCTTTTTGCCTGGCGGCCTGGCCAGCATTGCAGTCAGTGGTGGGCCACGCGTGTGATCCTCAGTTAGTGGTGGTGGGTGGTTTTTTAAAAGCATGTAGTACGTTTTTTATGTTTGACGGAGCCTTTCCTCTAGGGGATACTACAATTCCAAATAAATAGGTTGACAAGCTTTGTAGAACTGTCAGTGTTTTATTCTAGACATGCCCATTTACAGTTGCTTAAAACTTGGAGAAACTTGCTTTGCCTAATTATTAATTCATCCACCCGTGATGTCATAAAGTAAATGATGTACCATTTATTCATCTCCTTTTTTCAGAGGATACTCAGTGTTTAATTGTATTTCATTTTTCCAAAGATAGGTTTTGAGTGGGTGGTATTGCTTCCCTAAGAAAGGAAATTTTGGCACAGAGGTTAAATGGCTGGCAGCTAAAGCCATTTACTTTCGCACTTCCTTCTCTCTCTCTCTCTCTCTCTCTCTCTCTCTCACACACACACACACACACACACACACACACACAAGCAAGCCACTCACTTTTAGGAGTAAGAGTTTTCATTGTTCGTGTTTTGCTCCACAGATCAGGAATGTTGCACCTACTTGCTAAACAGACCGACATAATATTAACTATACTCAAGCGTTCTCTTAGCACTTACTGTTTATAAATTATTGTCCCAAAGGCCTCCCTGCCTTAGATTGGCCTGTTCTCTCATTCTGAAATATGGTTTTCTCTTCACTAGTAAACATTGGTGTATTTTTCATCGCTCCTCGTCTGTAAAACCTGTCTTGGCCTCTTGTTATAAAGCTGACCATTCCTTCTTGTGTCCTTTCCTAGATCCTACGCATACCTTCTGCCGCCATCTTCACATTGTTTTGCCCTAACTCCTGTGAACCCCTGCAGGGTGGGGATCAGTCACCTAACACAGTATTCGACACATGGTTTTCTTAGTTATCAAATGAATTTAAATGTCCTTGTCTTTGTGCTCAAAATAAAGTATGTGCATCAGCCCTCACTGATAGTACTCATGTCTAGAGGTATTTGCTGTTTGTCCAATCTCATAGGGTGGTGCAAAGACACTTAACATTTAAGGATGTGAACAAACATTCCCACAGACGAGCAGCCGTGACATCATCCACGTTAAGTTGACATCAGACATTTCCACTGTAACTGCTGTCTCCTTCACGGGTCCCAATGAATAACCTGGGGGCTGGTCGCCTCTGCTGGGGGCCTGTGTGCCGGGCTGCCTTTGGTAGGGCTATCCTGTCAGTACTTCACCAGAAATAGTTACTGCTTCGTAGGCAGGTCATCGACGATGTCAGTGCACTGTAGCCACAGTCCCTGCCTGCTTCTCAGAGGTTGATGTCCTTTCAAGAAATCCAGTTAAGATTTTTATTTATCCATTTGCCATTATTTAAATCACTTTTCTCGTCCCAGTCTTCCCAACTTGGAAAGCTCTTCGGTCTTGTTATACACACAAATGATAGAATAGTTTTCCTATAATATCATGGATATAGATATAATAAAAGTCGCATGTAATAGAGTACATTCAATGAATATGTCACTCAGTTATGAAGCATAATAAAATGAATGCTCTTGAACTTATCCTCCAAGTTAAGAATTAGAACATATCACTGAAGGTGCTTATGTGTGCCTCTCTAAGCCCAATTCCTTCTTGCCCCACACTAGTAATTACTACCGGGAAATAATAATAATAAAAAGTTTTCTGAATTTGAAAAAATGTTCAAGTATTATGCCTAATAGTCTTTCTGAATTGATTTAATTTTTAACACTTGCCTAGAACTGGGGTGGGGTGCATGGTCCCTATCCTTAAGAAATTCATATTTTGGTTCTTAGAGGCAGGACTCAGGGTCTAAAAATATATGAGTCCCAAGGGCTGAATTACATAGTCTAGGCTACTTGCTAAAGGAATCAAAGTAAGATAGAGTCCACATCGCCTGCAGGTTAATTCAGAGGTGGTCTTATGAAAGAATTTGGACTTATGAAAGAATTTGGACTTGATTTGATTATTCAAAGGCTGCAGATCTTGGGCACAATGGAGGTGACAGTGATGAATAAGCCTTATAATCAGAGGAGCCGTCAGCCCAGCCCTACTTTCTGCTCCTTTGATTTTGGTACACCCCGCCCTTGGAGAGGTGATAAGGGATCTGTGGGTATAATTGATAATTGTTTCCTAATTCTCTACCAGCCTTCCTAGGGGTGTTCCCAGATGTATTGGGATTATAGCCTCAGTAGGAATTAGCAAGTGGGCTGACTGCAAACTGTGGTGTCTTTTGTACTCTGAAGCATTTTGTTTTTTAAAGAATTATGCATTATTTATTCTAATAGGTTATAAGTCTCAGTATTTTGCTTCATACAGAATTTTTTTTTTTTTTTTTTTTTTTTTTTTTGCACAGATCATGCATGCCTTTTCAGTTGCTCCTTTTGACCAGAATCTGTCAATTGATGGGAAGATTTTAAGTGATGACTGTGCCACCCTCGGCACCCTTGGTGTCATTCCTGAATCTGTCATTTTGTTAAAGGTAGGTAACATTTCCTTAGCTGAGGAATTATAGAAGGTTTTCATGATACACACCCATGTGTAAATTATGTGCAATAGAGGTCACGGTTGCTTCAGGTCCTCAGCAGGGTGTGGTAATAAGCGACTGCTGTGAATTTTTGGTGGCTTCTGGATTCTCCATCTCTTAGCTTAGCCACAGAGACTTAGAGGAGGTCATGACATTATCAGGTCTCGTGGGGTTTTTATTATTTTTGTTAAAAATAATAGATCTAGATTTAGCCTTTTCCCTAATTTCTGGATCAGCAGAATTACTTAACCATACTTCTATTAAAGCATTCCCTCATTTCCTCTTGGCTCAGAAGTATGTACCAGCCAGTAAAGCTAGGAAACAGACATGAGACTTGGCCACAGCAGTTAAAATACTTTTGGTTGGCTTCATGGGATTCTTGTCCAGGGCATGGAAATTGGTTTTGAGTAGAATGGACTTAGGAGAGGAGGAAGGTGTTTTAGAAAGTAGAGCTTCTGAGAAGTTGTCAAAGAAAATGAATCATTGAACCATCCTCATTAGTCCAGTTCTACCCTCCCGAAGGGCCTAATTGTGTCACTTCCCTTTGCCTCTTATTTCTTTGTGGCCAGAAGTATCCCTGCTGTGCCAAACACCACTGCATCATGCGGTAGAATATTTGTCAGGTCCTGACCTGTGAAATAAATGCTTTTCATACCGTTAAGCCTCAATTCTGATGAGATAAAGTTAGGCCCTGGAAATGATGAAGCAGACCCATATCTACCCGACACATACACACACCCTTCACCCTATCACCTGCTCCTTCCCTCTGTTTACTTTTTGCTTTTCTTAGAACTGTAGGTCCTATGGAATTGTTTTGAAAACCTGTTGCATTGCTGAGTCCCAAGGGCCCTTCAAAAATCCTAGAAACGGCTTGTCTCATTAAAGAGTTTGTGCTTCAGATGAGTAGCTAGACCCTGTACCAGTTATTTGCCTCTTTGTCTGTTCAGTTAATCCCATCATAGCTTAGACTCTAAGAAGGATATGGGTATTTTGTTCCCAATTGGTGGTGAGGAGGGACAAAAATGTATTTTTAACCTAGTTGGCATTTTTAGAGGACCAATCTGACTTTATTTCTACCTGACTCACACTGTCACCGCTAGTATCTTAACTCACATTAATTAAATCAGAATTTAGTAACCTCAGGGTATCTAAACATTTCTACGTCTAAAGGTGTTTTTAGAAGCAGGAAAGCAATGTCACATACGGAACAGTGTTTGGGTGATGAGTCAATACCCATCGTTGGCAGGATAGCCTTTGTTAATTCTGGACATTGCTGGCTGTGGCCTGAACCCGGTTTTCCACTGGACAGTTTGGAGATTTGTGTCTTGTAGAAGTCCAGTAGTTGACTCATGGGCCAGACTCAGTGTGATGAGGACCTGGCCTGCTGCTCTTTCCGGCTCCCTCTCTTGTGGTTTTGAATTGTCTTCATTTGTTTTCTAGGCTGATGAACCAATTGCAGATTATGCTGCAATGGATGATGTCATGCAAGGTAAAGACAAAAGAATCTTAACCTTAGTTATCTTACAAGATCATAGAGAGAAAAAGGTATCTATAAAAATTTGGAAAATGAAAAGCAGAGAGAAGAGTAATTAGAGCTGATATGAAGAAACAAATGTAAGCCTGCAGATGGAAGAGGTCAGCAAGCAGTGAAGCTAATTCAAGTTGCAGAGCCTCAGGCAGGCACGCAGAAATGGCAGACCCCAGGTACCCCTGTAAGTGGGAGTGGGGTATGAGCCTAAAACAGGAAACTTGGTTGGAAAACTATGCGAAGCAATTGGACAACTCACCACTGCTCAGATCCTCACTTTCCACCCATGTCACTGCCTCTTCCTCACCTGTTCCTTAGATGGGCAACTAGAGTATGTGTTTCAGCTCTTCGACTAAGTTAAACCGGAAATGAGGCCTGTTACATACCAAATAGGGAGACCACCCTCTACTCTTTGTTCGAATGCTGGCAGCCCATCTCTTTTAACTCCACATAGGAAGGAGAAGACTCCGCTGTGGGGAAACTGGCCAATCCTAGAAAATAATCTGCGGATATAAAAAAGAAAGAGGTTCATCTCCCAGGGACCCTTATGAAGCCTACCAGTGCTCACCGAACAGTTTTCAGGCATCTTTTTAGTGAGTCACACTTAACTAGGCAGAAATGGGCAGCCAGCGATCCATCCCAAGACAGTTGAGAAATGAGAGCATAGAACTGAAAGGTGTCAGTCACAGACTGAGAGAAAGGACCCCGGAGGAAATGGACAATGCAGGAAGCAGAAGAAAGCTTACAAATGATAATGCAGAGAGAAAGAGCAACCGGCAGCTAGGAACAAAATGAAAGGAACATTTGGAGAACAGAAAGGAGTTTATGAAAACAGATGATTGCACCAAGGGCCCAATACAGGAAGCGCAATTCTAGGGATAAGAGGATCCTAAAGCCATCTTAAAGATGTGGGAGGAAAACCAATCACAGCCGTAGGGTGAAGAGTCAGAAAGATAAACTAATGGAGTGACGCCAGAGAGGAAAAGTGAATTCCAATCTAGAATTCTGTAACTAGACAGGCTTAATTTTACCCCTCACACTTGATAGTTCTTGGAACACATGTAAGGACTCAGAAAATTTATCTCGCAAGCACTATTTGCCAAGATATTATGGAAAGATATACTCTTAAACAATAGAGTGAATCAAGAAAGAAGTCAACAGTGGAACCAGAAAACAGGGATCCGACTTAGGAAAAGGTGCCCTGGAAGATGGTGAAGGGAAATTTCAGAACAGAAGCCCTGTATGAGGCATGGAACACACCCAGTCCAGATGGGAGCAATGGGATGCAGGCTTTGCCAAGGATGTCCAACAGGGAAAAGTGGGAGTGGGAGATGATTGTCTTGAGGTTTACAGGTCTTAAAGAGTTTACACTTGAGTTGGAAATGGTACAGATAAAATGAAACACAAATAATGTAGCAGTTATTAACCCCTCCACACACACACACACACAAAGTCATACCCGACAAGAAATGGTATAACCAGGGTACTCCAAAGGGTTCAATTATAAACAATATATTTAGAGTTAAGAATGTTGTAAACACTGGAGATTGATTGATTTAACAACAAAGTATCACTGTCGAGAGGGTTGGGTAGGGGGCAGCTGGTATGTAAGAGCTGGTAGAAGAACTAACATGTTTATCTTTCATTGAGGAGGTTATTAGACTTTATCTGAAATTATGAAATAACAATATAAACATGTTATTTAGAAATAAAGAGGTTAAATACCAAAAGAAATGGCTGCAGGAGTCAAAAGGGATTCCTTCTGGAGTATGGGGATGGGGGGGGCGGGAGCAGGGAGAGCGACAGCGCCAACCGGCCAGTCATGTGGTTTTCTCGAGGACTTCCCCGCAGCCATGCAAAGTGCTGGCTCCAGTTATTACAACCCTTATTTACCAGTATTTGACTTTTTAAATGATGCATATTATTATTTGGATAAAAGTCAAAACAAAGAATGCCCTCTGATTATCGTCATCCATAACTTCAAAAGTAATCATTATGGGTGAGTTAAGGTAATTAAAAGTTATTTTAAACTTTTTGTCTTTAAGCTTTGAAGTGATTTTATTACTCTCTGTCATGACAGTCTTTTCAATTTGGAATTCTTTTTTTTTTTTTTTTTCCCAGTGTGTATGCCAGAAGAAGGGTTTAAAGGTAAGTTACATTTGTCATGTTTTGCTTATGAGTGTCAGAGTCATACTGTAATTTTCTATTAAAGTGAAGGCTATAATTTGATTTTAAAATTTAATTCAGCCTGAGTCTCATGACTGAAATTAATTTCAGTTAAATGCATTTTTTATTCAGGCTTCTTTATCCGTTTCAGCACTCAGGCCTCAGGTGGGGCCTGCGTGTTAGAAGGATCTACTGCCAGATGTCGTTCTGTTTTCTCTCATTTTGGAGGGAGGTCGGGGGATTAGCCAGTGGCATTTCGAGATTGCTAGTTAACCTTTTCCCAGGTCATCTGTCAGTCCCATCTTACAGCAACACAGTCTGTGTGCAGCAATTGGTAAGAATTAGAGGAGAAGAATTTGCTGAATTATATGAGGTTCAGCAGAAAGATTTCATTAATCTATTTAGAATTAAGGCATTTCTTGGATTATTACTTTAGATGGTGCCTTGTACTGCATCTTGGCCACTGTAGTTGTATACACCAATAATTTTCATTAATCCATCAAGTATGGACCTTTGACATTTACAGACTTAAGTGTTGCCTGCCATTTCAGTCCGTTGCGGCCTACTCCGGAGGTCCATAGCAGGTTGTGATTTTGCCCAGGAATGAGTTTGAATCAAATATCAGGGGTTCTTTGCTAAAGCAAATGAGTGAGTAAAGCTACCGGCCTAAATAAAGGCTTCCTCTCAGTGCGGCTGTGTTGTCTACATGGTGCCACCAAAAAGAAACTCCTGATGTGGTTAAAACAAAACAAAGCAAAGCAAAAAATTTCTTTATGAGAATGGCCATCAAATGAAAGCATCAATACAATCTGATTCACTTGTGTGAAGACAACACATAGGAAACACATGGCTTTCAAGAGAATGTGATTTAGCTGAAAGCCTCAAGTTGGCCGATACTTTTTTCTTATCCTTCAACATCAAAGGGCTGCTGTGCTCATTTATTAAATTGGATATTCTCTGTTGATGATGCGTTCTTGGCAAATGGAATACGTGAACTCTTAGTTTTTGGTTCACAACTGTACCTCCACGTGTGTTTCTTTTCCCAGGTACTGGTCTACTTGGACATTAATCTTTTGAACACTTGCTGACTACTAAGAAATGACCAGAAGGGAAGAGGAGTTTGACATGTTAGGGCATTAAAGAAAAGCTGGATTTAAGAATTAAATCATTACATGACTCTTCCAAAAGGCAGAAAACCATTCAAAAGTGACTGTCCCAAATGCCTTATGTCAAATAAAGCAGATTGCACTGAAGGACATCAGACTTGAAGGAAATGTTTCAAATTTTATATTTAAGGGGGGGGCGGGTCGGTGGGAAGGAAAGGGCAAATAAAGATTGAACGAGTTTAGTAGCAGTAACAGTAAATCATGTTTACATATGAGATTTATAGTCATGGGAGGGAATACAATTCTGTTATATTTCCTTGCTCGAGTTTCATACCAGATGCATTGGTCCATAAGGGATTTGTATCACAGTAGGTGGGACAACATTCTGCTCTGAACTAAAAGTAATTCTTTAGAGTCATAACCTATTTACCAATACTTGTCTTTGATTCATATTTTACTTTCAATAAAGCATGAAAGTGAAGAACTTGCCATAATTGTGGAAAAGTGTCTTCAGATTAGACTCCTCTCCGTGCCGCCTGCAGCACACCTGCCCCACGCTGCCCGGCGGCCTGTCTCTTAGTGTCGGGGACAGGAGGGGGCACCTGCGTGTGTCCTGCCATGAGCAAGGGACTCTGTCTCATTTTTGGCTTCAAAGGTTTTTGCTTTTCAAGCATTTCAGAAAGAACAGCGAATGTTTATTACAGGTGATAGCATCCTCCTCCAGTTTTTGCTATTGTTCAGACGTGGGAAATCAGATACACCTTGCACTTTTGAAAAATCCACCTACCTTGGCAGAAGAGTAAAGTGGACTGAAGTACATGTGGACAACACAAAGGCTTTTATAAAATGTTTGCCCATCTTCCGCATCCACCGTTCCTTGCATTTCAATTCTCTTTTTTGAAAGCGTTCTTCCAAAATGGCCAGAAAATAATCTTTTACATCACTTTGTTTAAAAAAGAAAAAAAAAAGTATATGAATGAGCTGTGTGCTATTTTACCCAATTTAGGATTATTGTTATTAATAACATAAAACCGAAGCAAGATTCTTAAGGATTTTGAAGGACTTTTAAATGAAATTTAAGGCTGGAGTTTGTTTCACTGTTCTCTCTGTTGACTATGTATGTACATCTTTGGGGCAGAGATGCTGACTCAGGTGTCTCTCTTGATAACATTTGTTTGTTTTTTTAGATTTGGATTCATGCTAGGCTTCCCACCTCTTTTCTGAAAATTGAAGCTCAAATAACGGATGGGGGAGGCAGGTTTCAATTGGAGGGCCAGTAACCTTGGCAGCATCCCTTTTGAATAGCTCTTTTTATCAGAATAATTATGGCTGTTTGGTAAAATTATAACTTCTTGCTTGTGTTTTCCCTCTGTGTTTGCAATGTCTTCAGTCTGTGCACCCTGAGGAGACGGGGTTTGTTTAATGAGCCTGTGTGGGAGAGTGAGAGCTGCACACAGGACCCTCGAAAACCATCCTAGGAACCAGTGGTTCCCGCCTTGAGATCGGCCCAGGGAAAGGACTCAGAAGTCGAGATCACGGATAGCTAATCCTGATTTTTTAGAGCTTAGTCTTATTTTGCTCCAAAGAAATGAAGCTGGAGCATAAAAGTAATAACACACCAAGCAACTTACTCTTTCCCAAGGTAAAGGCTTGTGAGCACATTCACTCAGGGCCAGATGCAGCGGCTTCCTTGTCCCTACCAAGCAGCTGTTTAGCCAGAGGAGATTCTTTCTGGGGATTGACAGCAACATGTTAGGAGCCCCCAGAAAGCCGGTATCTTTCCCCAAATTTGCCATTAATAACAATTTTAGAATTTGTTACTTGAGTCTTTTTTTTTTTCTTATGCAGTGGCACAAAATAAGTCTTGTAAGTCTTCCAGGCCGATAACCCAGTCTCAGTACTGGCTCCTGTATTAACACTGCCCGGAGTAGGAGTGGGGTGGGCCTCGAGTGAGCAGGTGATTCTCCACAAGTCTGTCCTCAGAGCCCCAGAAAGTGTCTTCCTCCTGTCCTTGCAACTTACCTGGTTCATCCAGCTCTACTCAGAATGTCAGCTACAGCCCCAGCAGTGCTGTAAAGCTTTGTTAGAGATGCAGGAGCTCAGGCCCCAGACCCCCCGAATTGGAATCTTCATCCCAGGCTGCTCCCCTGGGCTCTTCCAAGTAAAGGAGCCTTGGGGCTGGGACCTCGTCCCCACCCACAGTAATCAGTGGCCTTGCACTGCCACCCTCACCAGTTTGTACAGTGAAAACAGATATAAAGTATAACCTGAACCCGATTCTTCCTTTGTATTTACAAATAATTGAAGACCAATTGGCTGTGACCACATTGAAGTACAGAGACTCTTTCCATTGGGTTTTTTATGTTGTGCATATGTACTTTTATATACTAGATCAGTCTTCTGTAGAAGGTATTATAAAGCTTGAGGTCCTTCCCCCCTCTTATATTTTTGGCCATTCCTTAATCCCAAGCTAATATGTATAACATGCTGGTACAAATTGTTACCATTTTCTGAAATACAGGTTGCCATTTGGACGTTTTCATTCCCTGGGAGAATAAGTATCTTTCTGTATTAATGAACTTTGTTGTTTAGAATTACTGTGATCTTTCTGCCAAATTAAAAAGAAATGAGTGTCCCTTTATTTCTATGGAATCATAATCCAGAGTGAATTTTTTGTTTCTTTAAATGTTCAGTTGGTTAGTCTTTGTGGTCATGGACTTGTTGATCAGACCCTGGTTAATAATGCTGAGGTTGAATAACCTGTTTTAAGTACCCAAGAGATGACTTATTGCTGTCTAAACAAACTGCTGAAGTGAAATGAGCATTAAAGCCTGTCTTTCCTGTTAATCATGGAAGAGTATCATATCCTTTCTCTTTGGTGTTTTAATGTTCAGCTTGTTTAATGTTACAGGGGACTGTGAACAGAGTTCAGGCCGCTGAAAAGCCAGTGTTTTCATTTTAAGAAGATTCTCACCCCTTTGCCAATACCCTGCGCACCTCTCATCCACCTCCAGCCCCCTACCTCTACCCTAGGAAAGAGCAGAGTTTTGTCACCTGCTGCGTTCTGATTCTGAAAGCTAGGAGTTCACCACCCCAACCTTAGACGTTGTATGGACACCGATATTAGCTGGGGGTTTGATTATCAACATTGAAATCCTTTATTCATTAAAGTATAAATTAGAAACATTTGTAAAATGGTACCACTGTGACATATTTCACTGGACCAACAGCTCTATGCCAAGTCCTGTGTGCCAGGGAGAGTCTAGTGAGTAGGGAGGCATGGGAGATAACCTCTCCCTCTCATACATCTCAAACCCTTGTGGTTTTTTCAAGCCCGGCTGTTGAGTTAATTGGGCTAAGGGTGTAGGCAGGTGTTGAAAGGGCAAATGTGAGAAGCTGGGTCACTTATGTACCAGATAATTCGTTTACCTTGTAACTAAGAAAAGTTGCTTTGGCTTAGTTTCCTTATCTGGTAGAATAAGGCAGTATTTGCTGCCTCATTTACCCTCCCACACTGAAGCAATAATGTTGGGGTAAAAAATACATTGCGTTATTCTTCGTAATTAGAAAGACTAGCCTTTGTGAGGAAATGCCGTGGAATCTTTTTTTGCAAATCTTCAAAAAGGTCTTGGAACCACAAAGCCAAACTACCTGGAACCCCTCTTATAACTTTTAGAATGGACATCATGCTGGAAGCCCTTGGAGTTAAAATGATGACTGGAAAGGTGTTCAGTCACCCTGTTATATAACTATTTCATCTTGGCCCATAGGAAATGAAGCCAGTGGCCAAATACTAAGCTGTCTCGATTCTGTGTTTATATGCAGGATCATGTTGAAAGGTATTCGAAATATGTTTAGAATGCATGTTGAAGATTTATGTCTTTGTGACGGGCAGGTCCTGCCCCAGAGGGGCAGATTCCCAGGTTTTGATTGTCATTGCCAAGAATACCAGGAACAGGTGCTGTGAGCCTCGGAGGTAGAGCTGTGCAGGCACCGGGCAGCAGGAAGTAATGCAGAAGCCTGGCCAGTGCTTACCAGCGACTTCCGAGAATCATGTTTTTCATTATTTACCCCTTGAGCCTACATGTTCAAATGTAGAGTACACAGAGCAGGTATTACTTGTGCTCTCTCTTCCCTAACAAATAAACCACGGGACCATTTTTATCAAATTAACATGGCTTGCTGCTAACCATATCACATTCATCACTTTTTTTTTTAAATGCATGTTTCAGACAAGTTGGTGATATTTCTTCATATGGTGAGATTTAAGTATCTTCCGAGCCTCATTACATTTTGGGAAGGAGGTTGCAGAATTGATCTCATGACTTGCCAAGGGTTGTATGACCTCTTCTGGGTGACTGGTCTGCTGTTAATATTGGGACCTGCACCAGTTCATTACTGGACCAAATCTTTGTTATGTCCCACCCAGCCAAGGCAAGACACGATCCCTGAAGAGGTAGAGCCTTCTGCCAAATGGCCTCCATCCCTAAGCACAAGTGACATGTTGGCTATTCCCGTACTAGTTTCACACTTTCTCATTCATGAGGCTATCTGAATCCTCTGTGAAGTTAGTCCTTAGAGCTTGTCCAACATAATTACTGTCTTGATCTCAAATAGAGGGCATCATCTGTTTTCCCCCAACATGCTTAAAGAAAAAACACCCTGCTTTCAAGGACTTGGCTAAGACTGCGGAGGCCAGGCCCTTTGAAGTGAAATTGCTTTTTCGGTCAGGAAGGCAGCCAGCCTTATAACAGCAGCCGAAATGGCAGCTTGAATTCCAGATCTGTTAGTGCTGCCAGGCAATGGCGGCCCTGGGCCACAGGAAGTGGGGGACACGCCCCAGGGAAGACAAAGCCTAGGCAACCACTGCCTTGGTTGAATCATTGCTGGCTGGCATGTTGGCCTTTGCACACTTGTATCTTGGTCCCCCACCCCCTACATTGTTCTCTGCCATGTTTGTAACCGAGGGAACACTAAACTACCAGCTCTTTATGATCCTGGACAAGGGTGTTCTTCCCCTTCAGGCCTCAGTGTGCTCTCTGGAAGGAAGTCGAACGTGTAGAAGCTGTCAAACATGAACTAGGTGGAAGGAGACAGTGGGGCCTCAGCTCTGCACCTCCACACGCACCCACTCCCTCGAAGCTCTGGGGAGTGCATTTGGAAAATTGCCCGACTGGATGACCTCTAAAGGACTTATTTCATCAGTCTGTGAGTCGCCTCTGTGGTTGGTTCGTGCCTGGTGTCTTGGCTGCATCTTCGCTCCCATCTGTGGCACGCATTGGCCCCCTGGACGAAAGAGGCCCCAAGCTGAGCTAGACTGTCTAGAATTGTGGACTAGAGTGAATTGCTTACTTTTGTCTTACTGTGAGCTACGGTTAGGGCTGGGCTGAATCTTATGCCTGCACCTAAAAACCACTCCGGTCCCCAGAAATGAATCAGCCTGATGAGTACGAGATTGTTGTAGCTCTGAGGGCAGGGGCTCTGGCCATCTTATTCACTGTGCCCCACAGTGTGTCACGTGTGTTCTCAGCAAGGAAGAATGAACACGTCAGGATCCACTAGAAGCTCTCCTGTGACAGACAGCAAGACCCCTGGGAGAGAGTTGCTATTACTTTAGTTTGACCACAGCCATCCCCTGCCTTTGGGGTTGTTGTCTCTTTTGTCCTCGATTTGGGGATTTCTAGCTGTGTTCACATTTGCGATATAAAGACTTCTGCAGCCCAAGGTTGCCTCTTTGGTCGCGTCTCCAGCATCAGCATGGCAGCCTCCACCCCAGGCACCGAGGCCTCCGGTCTCCCTGGAGGAAGGACGTGCCCTGGTGCTGACACGCGCCTCATCCTGTCTTCTGCTCACTGGAGTGGCTCTATCCATCTCCCAAACACCCTGCAGCCCACTCCTCTTTACCAGCCCCTCCTAGACCTTACTCAGTGCCCTGCAGACAGCTCATCTTGATTACCCACTGCTTTGGGGTCTTCTCCCCCGCTTTTCCTGCCGGGCCATCTCTAGCCATTCCCTGTCCCCTTTAATCCGGCTGAGGAGGGGCGGGCAGAGAGGAGGGTTATTTCCAAGAGGCATCATTCTGCATTCACCGTTGTGCCACCCACATTTTCATCCTCCAGCCTTCTTAGATGTCAAGGTTTTTGTAGTCAGCTTTCATTTTTCAGCAGTGAGGAGGCCAGAGGTAGTGGCTAGATAGCAATGTATTAAAGAGTTTGAAAAAGAAAAGGCTTGTGCCCAGAGGCAGCCATGCGTGAGTGGTCAGTCCTGAGTGGTTTGGATTGAAGTAGGGCAGGGAAAGCAAAGCTGCGGGGCCTTTGTCCAATCTTCTCTTTAGTACTCAGGCTCCATGCCCAGCCCCCTACGGCACAGCACATGTTGCCTTCTCCCCAGGGACCCCGACAGTCTCAGAATGGTGCCCCCCAGGACACAGTAGAGATTATAAGGCTCTTGCATTGAGGTTTTCTGTCAAGAGGAAAATGCTGTAATTGAAAAGCTCCTTGATTATAAAGAAGAAATAGAGAGGCCTGGCACAGAAGAGCTTTCGTTCTTTGGCCTACTCACCCAGGGTCGGGCACATTTAATCCCTAGTCCTCCGGTGCCAACAGGACTTCAGGCCCTGGGGAACCTTGGAGTCTGCCAGTCCAAACCAGAAAAGATCACAGCTGCAACTCACTGAGTGTGCATCACCACTGCCTCCATCTGTCCCCTCGTTCCAGCTCAGGTGGGGCACCTTTGTCCTCTGCTCGCAGTCCGGAACGGTACCATCAGCAGTGCCTTTCTGCCAGAATTGGGAGCCCATGGTCTCTGTCTCAGAGCATGGAGAGGGAGAGGGCTCTTTGGGGGAGTAGTTGGAGAACCAGGAAGAGGCACTGGGATTGTGTTCAGAATTAAATTCAAGCATCCATCTGGCCCAGCATACAAAAACGCCAAAGGATGGGAAGAGATGTGCTTCAGAGAACCCTGGAGTTTATGTGCCTTTCATGAGGCGTGTGAGGCCGGCCCTGCTATAGGCGAGTCAGCTCAGTGCATGCAGCCCTGGAAGGTCTTAAGGCTTTCAGCTGGCCCTTTCCAAATAGGATTTGATTTCAACAAACATCTCCCAGGACCACTGCCCTGCAGAAGATACCTGGCTGGGGTAATCACTACACCATCTGCACCATCCCCAGAAGTGCCTGAGCCAATCTTGTTCAGCTTCTCTCGTTACCACTTTGAACTAACTCCGTAGCACTGGTGCATCCTGCAAAGGATCCAGGCCCAGGCCCAGTGCTAGACAGGAAATCACAAGGACCCTCAAGGATGAAGTGGGCTCAAATGCAGGTGATGCTGCAGGCGTCTGTCCTCAGAGCCCCAGCAGTCCTCTTCCTGCCCTGAACTTAACCTTGTTCTACCTGCCCCCCTCAACATGTCTGTGGCCCCCCCCCACTGCACCGGCAACACTGTGCAGCTTTATTAGGCATGCAGGAGCTCAGGCCCAGATCTACTGAATAGGGACGTACACCGGGATCAGGCCCCTCCTGTGCTCTTAGAAGTTTGAGAAACCCTGGGCTGGGGCCTTTTTCCTACCCATGGTTGAGGGAAGCTTGCAGGAGGGAGAACTTGACAGAGAAGGACTGGATAGAACTAGTGCCTGCTCTTGCTTTCCCTATCTGCCTTTTCACATATGCAGGGGGTGGGATGAGGGCAAAGCATGTCCTACTGTTCCCCCTTAATTCCAATCTCTTGGTCAGGGTGAGATTTTTGGTGGGGAAACATGGCCGTGGGACCAGCCCCCATGGGGCTGAACACTCAGGGGCCTACATGTCTCAGAGGCTGGTGTAAGGGTTGCTGAAGGCCTCAGATCTTTTCCTTGATGAAATGTAGTCCTCGTGGCTGGGAAAAGATGGGGAGGTGGAACTGACAGTCTCTCATTAAGCACAAAGCCGGTGCTCAATATGTCGAATAAGTTAATACAAGACTTGAGTCCTCCCTAAGTCCTGTCAGTGAGATGGGTGGGCCTGTTGGGTCCTCTGACCTTGGAGGGCCCTGTCGCCTTGACCCACTGATTCTAAATGGTTGATGAAATAGGTTTGTCTTTACCCTTTTTTGGCCTGTTTCCTGTTAGTAGAGCAAGAGGGTGAGATCCAGAGGTCTCAAAGATCCCCTCTAACAGGCTTCTGTGACTCAGCGCATGATCTTGGGACCACCAAGCATACCCTCATCGTTGTCCGCCACAGCTCTGACCTTATAGACACACTGCCTGTTTCCTCTGTTTGTCTAGGGTTGCCCTTGGAGGGGATCCCAGTGGAAAACAGATGTGACACAGCAGGGTACTCTTCAGTAGAGCCCTGGAATTACAATTGTCAACAGCTCTGCTACTGCTCACTTGCACGTGACCTTGGTCAAGTCTCTTTCTCCTCAGCGGGGAGTGGGACCCTGGAGCCACAATCATCGACAGCACTGCTACTGCTGCTCACTTGCATGTGGCCTTGCTCAAGTCTCTTCCTCCCTGTGGACCTCAGAGGTCAGACTAAGGTGATCTCTGCGACCCCTTCCTTCCTGTCTTGTCCTGACCCAACTTCCTTTTGTTGCCTTCCTTCTACTTTAGAACATGGCCGGCGAGGCTCGCCTTCCCTCCCACCGCCCTGGCTTCCTGGTTAGGTCGGGAGCAGGGAGTGAGCTGCTCAGTCTAGGGAGGATGTCGGGGAGCAGCTAACGCGCCGGGCAGTGTCACCGCGGCCCTCTGCGAGGACGCGCGTCCACCGCCCTGCGCGGTGTGCGTGCTGCAGGGGCACAGCCGACTCGCCCCGCGCGCCCCGCGCACCTTTTGCTTTCCCTCCGCCCCTGCAGGCACGCGGAGCCCGTGGGGGCCTAAGGCGTGTCCCCCACTTGCCCCAGAAGTTGTCCCTCTTCCCTTGGAGCATGGGCTGGACCCCTCCTGCCACAGTCTAGCCGTGTAACCTTGAGCCAGTCCTTGCCCTCCTCGGTTCTCAGTTTCCCCACCTGTAAGATGGGGGCACAGAGCGCCCGCCCCCGGGACCTGTTGTGAGGCACGGCGGGCGGCAGGGTGGGGGCCTCCGCCGCTCCAGCGCCCGCGGCCCGGGCTCCGCAGTGAGGGGGGAGCGGCGCCGGGAGGGAGCGCTCGCCGGTCACGTGACGCCCCCCTCCCCGAACTGCGGCGGCGGCGGCGGCGGCGGCGAGCGCGGAGCCCCGTCTGAGCAGAGCTGCAGCGGCTGCCGCGGGCACCGGAGCGCCGAGCCCAGGACGCCCCCGGCCCGGGCCTGCGGGTGAGTCCGCCCTGCCCGGGGTGCTGGCCTGGGAAGGGGAAGGCACGGGGCGCCCCAGGCTCCGGTCGGCCGGCAGCCAAGACCCCGCGCGGACGGGTTGGGTGAACGGGCGGAGACCCGGGACCCGGGGGTTGGCGGGGAGGGGCGCAGGCTGGGCTTGGCCGAGGCTGGAAGCGGGCGGTGAGAGGCCCGGCCTGGGCTGAACCGGCCGAGCTGAACCCCTACAGGGCTGGGGTCAGGCCGTAGCTGAAGGGCTTGGGTCCCCCCGCCCCCCGGCGTTGGTTGGGGGTCCCGCCTTCCGATTCCCCTGAGGAGGGGGCGCCTTGGTTCAGAGCAGGGAACGCGCGAAGTGGACGCGTTCCTTCAATCCCTGGGGAGGGGCTTTAACACCTCCCAGGAGGAGGCGCTCTGGTCCCCAGAAGAGGGAAGTGGGGGTCCTCGGGTCCAACGACCCAGAGCCAACAGGGCGGTGATGTCCTTGCCTCCTCAGGGACAAGCGCGTTTCTCCCGCCCCCTGTCCGTGACCCGCCGCCGAGCAGGGCACACGCGTCACGCAGTCAGGCGCCCCCTCGTTGCTTCCACTGGCTCCGCAAGATCCGAGGACTCGATGGGAATCTACAGGGCGGTCCTCGTGCTCCGCAGGCGCTATGGTGCCAGCCATGGGGCGCCGGGGCTTGGGGAAGATATCCTCTGTGTGCACACACATGCACACACACGCACACGTACACACCAGCTCAGAAGGTGAGCGCCTTCCCTCCACGGTCGTTAGACCCCAACCTGTGTATGACCCCCGAGTTCTTGGGGTCATACCACAGGCCTGGGGGTGGAATGAAGGAGGACACCCACCTTTCGCACATGGCACATTGGCATCTGTCCCAGGGCTTTATGCCCCTCCCTCAGCAAAGTCAGAGCCAGCAGTAAGGGGCATTGAGAGAACCTGGGTCAGGACAGAGTAGGAAAGGCAGAGGGGAGCTGGGTCCCTGGCTCCTAGCCCACCCTGACACAGGACAGTGATCCCTCCTTTCCAAGGATGTTCAGGGGAAGAAGCTGGGGACAGAGGGCAGCCCTGAGTTTCCTAGTGCATGAGAAGGAACATCCGTCAAAGGTGCCCCTGAGTGGGCGTCCAGGCCTGGCACAGCAGCTGAGGGCAGCAGCTGAGTGGGGGAGGTGGTAGTCATGCCCAGCTGGCCCGGGGATCTCCTCCCCACTCTGAGGGTCTGGGGAAGGGGCGGGGTGCTTTAATGGCCTTGGAAAAAATTCCAGGGTAATGATTAATCCTTGAGTGGCCTGAGCGCCTTCCCCATTCACAGCAACTTTTGAGGGCAGGGTCTGAGGTCTCCATTGCACAGAGAGGCCCAGAGAGGCTAAACAAACTGCCTAAGGTCGCAGAGTCGCCTTCTGCCTGGGGTGGTATAGATTCTCTGGCTCCTGATCCACGTGGATCACCCCAGTGGTGGGGTTGAGGAAGGGTCAGTGACAGGGGGTTGTGATCCACAGTGGACTCCCTCCCCGTGCTGCCTGGGGGAGAGGTGCGTCTGGATGGAGGTGGGGAAGTTGAGTCAGGTTGAGGAGAACCCCTCCACCTTTCCTCAGGGTCTGAACTCAGACCTTCTCCCTATCTGGGAGCCTTGGGCTCGCCTTGCTGCCTCCCTCCCACAGCCATGATGGCCTTCCCACCCTGGGACCTTCCCAGCTCACAGCCTTCTTCGGAGAAAGCCCTCTCCTCTTCTCTCTGCCTGGCAGGGTGTATGCCTGGCGGGGGTCTCAGGAGGTCCCTCTCCTGGCTCTAACTACTCAAATACTCCCAGGGTACAAGAAGGATTCTTCCTTTGGCCTCTTGAAATGCAAAAGATCTCCTTTTGGTTCAGGGGGTTCTCTGCTACTCTGGCCTTAGCACCCCCAGTAGGGTCTGCACAAGCCTGAGATTAGGAAGCCCTGAGACCCTACTGTATATCTCCCTCTTAACCTGGCCCTGCCCCCCACCTGGCTGTCATGTTCCCCAGCCAAGGGGCCCTTTGAGGACTGCTGAGGCAGTTCTGTCTTCCATGTGACCTGTCTGTCTACGAAGGCCTTTGTCCTGGCCGTCAGAGGCTGCTAAGCAGCCACACACGCCGTGCAAACACTGAGACCCTCGCACAGCCAGACACAGACACAAACACCATTCAGCTCACAAATACCCTGAGACCCAGACTCAGGAACCCACGGGCATCCCCAGGCCAACACCCCTGTCTCCAACTCTGCGTGACACTACAAACACTGAGACACAGCATCCAGATGTGTGTACACAGATGGGAGGTGGTCATCAGCAAGAGGAGCTTCCTCTGAAGCCCTCATTCGGCTGGTATCTGCTTCTATTATCTCCTCCAGGGCACACACATGATACACACACAAGCAGGAAGAAGCACAAGAAAGCCCCATGCCCTTAAAAATGAACCTGGCAGATCTGCACATGCAGCCACCCACCCAGGGTGCACATGCACCCAGGCTACCATGGGTGCACACACACTGCATTACATCTGCTTCCTGCGTGTGGGACGTGAACTCATCACCCCAGGAGGAAGAGACAGAGGCCTCTCTGACCACCCTCAACAAAGCCTCACCTACCCTCTTCTCTGCCTCACGTGAACCTAGCTTGCGTGAGGATACTGGAAAACTGCCTGGTGTTCTCCCCTCGGTGAACCTTCCTCCTCTCCCCCTACCTCAGCCCCCAACACCTACCAGGTTGCCAAAGGAGTCTCTCTCCTTGGCTCCCCCTTTGCTGTCCATGAAGGTGCCACTCCATAGGCTTCTCCCAAGATAGGGCATCCCCAGCCCAGGCTCAAGCAGACCCAGGATTCCATTTCCTTTGCCACTTTTGCCAGGAGGCCTTGCCAAGTCCTGGTTTCTGCTTTGCCTGCCCAGCAAGGCCAGAGCCCAGCTGGTGTGAAGGGAGGGGAATCCCCTAAGTTCTCTGCTTACCTCTCGTCTGGCAGAACCTCTGCAGGTTGGGCCCTCACCCCATGGCTAGGCCTCTGGCATCGCTGGGAAACAGCTGCTGAGAGGTGCTTCTATGGGCTCAAGATGAGTCTCCAGGGCAGACTGATGCTAGGCAGGGGGCAGCGAGGGCCTCTGGACTTTGTTTGCCATTCTCTCTTGGCTACTCACCCTAGGCTTCCCAGAGCATTGGTTTCAAATCTAGGCCTGGCCCTGTTTCTTGCTGGCTGTGTGGCCCAGGCAAATTATTTCCCCTTTCTGGGCCCATCTCCAGCTCTGGGAGGCAGCTCAGCCTGCCTAGGGAGTGTGAGGTGGGAGGTGGCAGTCCTGTGCCAATGCAGAAAGGAAGTTTGGGTCTGCTGGAAAGTGTAGGGCAAGCGGGGGCCTCTGGCTAAGGACTTCCAGCAGCCTGAAAATTCTAGGTCCACAAAGGGTCAAGCAGGGGTAGCCAGTCTGGGACTTCCTGGGCTGGCCAGCCTGGGGTCAACAGAGAGGGAACTGAAAGCAGGGGGCTGCAGCTGCGGTTTGCATCTGTGGGAATTTTCATGCCCCTAAATGTGCTCTATTTTTAGGGCTGAAGACTTGTACTTGCGGGCAGTGACTCAGAGAGCAGGGAGGGAGAAGCAGAGGGGTGCCGGTGGGGAGACATCCCCAAACAGGGGCATCCCGCTGGGATACCACCCTTCCCTACGATGCTCGTGCTGTGTGCTGGCACAATGGTGGGGACCTCATTTGCACACTTACTAAGCAGTTATTGACCATGTAGTCTGTCCCAGGGACACAGATATGACCTGGGTGTGGCACCTTCTGGTCCCTACCACAGTCCAGTGTGGTTTTATTGTGGCCACATCTCAGATGAGGAAAAGCTCAAAGAGGTGAAATACCGCGCCCATTCTGTTAGTAAATACCCCTCTGCCAGTGTGGGGCCACCCTCCCTTGGTCCCCTTTTCGGAAGAAGACCTGAGTTCAAATTCTGCCTTTGCCCCTGATTAGCTGCACAGCGTGGAGCAAGTTACTCCGTCTCTTTGAGCCTCTGTTTTTTCATCTGTAAAGTGGGGATCACCCACTTCATGCATTTGATGAGGTTGTTTCAAAGGTTAAGAAGACTAATGTAGGCAAGTAACCAGGGTCATGCCCAGCTCCTAGTGGGCACTTGTTAGGGACCAAGAAGAGATGGGCTGAGAGTTGTCAGGAATCCGAGTCTGGCCTCTGCTGTATGACTTTGAACAAGTCACTTGCTCTCCCTGTGCCTCATTTCCTTCTCTACGGAACAGAGATGCCGAGCCCTTGTTTGCCTGCCCACCTGGGAGTGCTGTTTGCGCAGATCAGATGCGATGGCCAGGAGCTGCTGTGAAAAACACAGAGCTGCACTCAGAGATGTGACTGCGCAGGAGATAAAACAAGCACTAGAAAAATGCGGAGAAAAGCATTTTTTAAAAAACTCCAAATATTTTATTACAGCAAGAAATTATAAGCCCTTTCTTCAGTGTTTTGGGATTGTAGGCAATTTTCCCATAACTTCACGTTTCCAAGGCGGTTGGTATTGCTATCATCATGTGAGATGGGTAGTTTTACCCCCAAGGTATCAGTGCCTGGCACGTAACAGGTCGTCAGTAAATGGTAATAGTGGCTGAGAGTGGAATTATGAGTTGCATAGTGAAAGGAGGAATGAAGGTGTTTCTGGGACATGACCAGCTGCAGTGTGGCCATGAGGACACTGGTTTGGCTTCGATGAAAGGTGTTTGTAAGGTTGAGCTGGGATCAGTTCATTAAGGGCCTTGAATGCCCAGCTAAGGAGTTTGCATTTCCCTGAAAGCCAACGGGAAAAACGTTGAAGGGACTGGCCGAGCCTTCCGTGGGCAGGCCGTGGGTCCCGGGCCAGGCTCGGCAGCCGGGAACGAGGAAGTAACCTGGCGCAGGTCTCTGTCCTGCCCCTGCTGTTTCAGTGCCGCTCCATGGGCTGTTTCCATGGGACTCGTTTTCCCCCATCTATGCAAAGAAGATGGCTCCAGCATCTCCCGTCCCAGGGGCAGGCGAGAGGACCTGGCACTAACCCATCAGGGATCGAGAGGGCTGTCACCGTGCTGGAAATCACGTTCCTCCTCTCACGAGCTGGGTGATCTCGGGAACGTCACTGGCTTCTCTGAGCCTCCCTTTCCCTCTGTGCAACGGACGGATGCAACTTCTGCCTTTGCAGTGTGGCTCCGTGAGACGGAGCTGGTGACCGTGTCGTATGAGCCTCAGATGTGTCATGTCTTTGGGGGAACCGTGCTGTTTCTTGCAATTACCCGTTCCCCAGGATCCCTTGAGAATTTGGGACTGCTGGAATTTGGTGGGAGGAACGGCAGGTGAGGACAGACTCTTGAGCTGCCAGAGAGGCCACAGGAGTCACATGCCTGCTGCACCCCGGCTGTTGGAGGGTGTGGAGGGTGAGGCATGTGGGTCCAGCCCTCTGCCCTGCTCCTGAGTTCTCAGCCCCAAGTCTTCGAGGTAAAGACACCTACATCCTGAGATCAGAGGACAGCCCTCCCCAGGGCCCCATGCCTCTGAGGTGGATGGAAGTGGCTGATGGAGGGTGACCTTGGGAATTCCTCTGCTTGCATGCTCAGCACCAGAACTGCTGGGATTGCCCTGATTCCTTCGTTCTCAAAAGCAGGGCGTGTCATTGACCTTTGAGGGGCTGCCAGGACAATGCCCAGGCTGATGGTGGCCAAGCCTCCCGTCCTGCTGCCTCTTCCCAAACTTGGAAGTCCTGAGAGAGGCCATCCACTCCTGGCAGGCTGCTGCAGACCCTCATGCTGGCCCAGGCAGCAGGCAATTGGATGTCACTGGGTTAAGGTCTCTGGGTAGACGGGCTCCAGGCTTGCCCCATCCACCACCTGCCTCTGCCTGACATGTGTGAGTTTTCCAGGTACAAAGGGGTGACCTTACAGTCCCTCCCTCAGGGCTTCAAGGCCCCCCACAAACAGAAATGGAAAGAGCCCTTGGGGCAGAGCCCTCACCTGCGTCACTCGCCAGGCAGGCCCTCAGACCTCCCTGGCTAGAGAGGTGTGGCCCTTTGTGGTCCTCTGAGGGGCAGAGAAACCTGGGCCCTGCCCCCTGCCCTTGCTCCCATGCTACACTGTTGGTGCCTGTCCTGCGTCGGCCAGGGTGGGAACTGGTTGGCTGAGGGATTCCAGAAGGGTTCTGACAGGAGAGAAGAAGAATGGAGGCCGAGTGATCGAATACAGGTGGAGGGCATTAATTGAGTACTTATGGTATGCTGTGCCCTATGCTAAGCACTATTCTCAGATCTATCTCATTTAATTCTCAGAGCAATCATTATCTGCCTGCCCAAGGTCAGTCAGCTGGTATGTGGCTGGAGCTGAGATTGAATTAAGGACTGTCTGACTCCACTTTCAATTACTTTATGTACTGCATGCAGAATTAGCTGGGGAGGGGAAGGTACAATAGAGAGGAATGGGTTGTGCCCTAAGGAATGGAGGCAGTTCTGGGCAGGGGCAGGTGCAGCTCCAACTCTAGGCTTGTCCCCACACCTTCAGGACCTGGCCCTGAATATCCAGCTCCTCTATCCTCCCTTTCCCTTTCTCCATGGTCTGTCCCTGGGACTCAGTGCCCTGGACTAGGCTGGGGGAAGAGGATGAATGGAGAGATTTATTTGCAGAGGTTCCCAGGGATGTACAATCTCACTGACCCTGGCTTCTCTCAGCCCCCTCTGCACAAACTCCAATGGAAAATGAGAAATCCTCAGCCTGAGAGCTGGAGAGGGGCCCATGAAGATCAGATGGTCTAGCCCCCTCATTTTACAGATAATAATTATGATTATGCCTGTTGGTAGCAATTTGCAAAGGGCTTTCACATCTGGGTTGGCTCTGATGTGCACCAGAGCCTTTGGGGCTGGCAGAACTCGTGTGGCTGAGGAAACTGAGGCTGAGAGAGGCAACGAGATGGGCCTTGGGAACATATCTGGCCTTGGTGCTGGGCTCCAAACGCATACCTTTCTTCACTCTGAGCTCCTCACACTATCCTGGGCCCCCTGAGGACCGGAGCCTACGAGGCAGGTGTGGCTCAGAACTGCATCCTGCATTAGGGGCAGGGAGGCTGGTTCTGAGAGGTCAGCATGGGAACACAGCAGGTATCAGGCGAAGCTCTGGGACTTCCAGTGATGCCTGCCATTCTCCCTGTTGTGGGAACACAGTCCCCTTCTCCATGACAAGAGTGATAGACCGAGGGGCAGACCTGTTCCATAGAGGCTTCCTCACCTGCTATGCCCCTAGGGGCCAGGCTGCCCCAGAGAAATCAGACTGAGAAGGTACCTCATTATACAGAGAAGCAAACTGGGGCCCCAAGGGGTAGGGACCTGCCCACAGTCACAGTGAGCCAGAGGGAGAGCTGGGCCTAGGACCCAGGTCTCCCGACTCAGTGCGTGGCTGTGCTAGCACGTGTCCAGTAACAGTAGTAAGGGCGGTCCCCACCTAGTGGGTGCCTACCCTGTGCCAGGGCTGAGCACTTTACACTGAATCCTAAAGAACAAACCTATTATTATCCTTACCATCCCCTTTTACAGATGAAGAAACTGAGGCTTCGAGAGGTTATAAAAATGGCCCAAAGTCACAAACCAGGAAGTAACAGAGGTAGGGATTCAAATACACGTCCATCTGACTTTAAACCTGTGCCGATGTCAACTGCTATATATATATTATGATAGGAACAAAATGATTTTATCTTCTTTTTTGTTCATAGCTAACCTAGGACATCATTCACTCATTGAATATTTATGGAGTGCCTACTATGCTGAGACCAGGGAGCTGATCCAGAGTCAGAGGCTAGGGGTTGAAGGTCAGAGATTAAGTAGGAGGTAGAGGGGTCTCCAGATACTCCTAAACTCTGCCCCCACCAGGGATGGCAGCCCCCTCCCCTCTCCTTCTGTCCCCAACCCAGCCTCAGACTGCGTTTGCAACCACTTCCTCTGCCCATCATGCTTGCCCATGGGGTATGCTGTGGTATGATTTACCCTTATGGGAAATGGAGCATGACTCAGCAGGGACTTCTGGATTTTGTACACCCCAAAGAAGACCCTAGTGGCAACAGCATTAGCAACCACCACCATGCAAAGCCCTTTGTGGGCACAAGGCACTGTGCTAAGTTCTCTCCCTGTGTACATCACTTAGTTGGTCCTCTCCGTCACTCTGTGATTTAAGAGCTAGTATATCTCCATTTTCCATATGTGGGAACTGAGCCTTAGAGTCCTGCAGCTCAGGACTGGGCTGGAACTCTGCTCTGTCTAGCTCTCACGCCTGCACCCGTACCCTGTGCCTCCCTCTGCCCTGCTCTGTGTCCAGGCTCTGTGCCCAGGCTGTGTGGTTATGCATTTAGAATCCTGGTTCCTGGAAGGCAAAGCTTCAACCAAGCAGCAAGTATTTAGTAAGCACCTACTGTGTGCCTTGGGGAAAGTGCTTTGTGAAGCTAAAGCTTGTGAGGACGAGGAGATAGGGGCTCCTCTGTGAGGGATGCAGGGCCCCATGCAGCCACCCCCACCCCCCAAGCACTAACTAAGGTGGAAGAGGATTTCAGGCCTCCAAGGGTGTCAGGGCAGGGCAGCGTGTGCTGTTTGAAAAGGTTTGTTCTTGGCAGGAGTGTCCCTGAGAGGGACTCAGAGCAGAATTAAGACCTCAGAGGGTCTTTACAACTGCTTCTACTTCCATCGAGCCTCGGGCAAGCCAATCAGAGACTCAGTTTGCTGGTCTGAGCTGTGATAACAGCTCCGAATGTACAGTGTGGTCATGAGGACGGAACCAACAAGAGTGCTTGGCACAGGGCCTCGGGAACTAGTAGCCTCTCTTACTGAGCCCAGGTGCATGCGTGATGGAGGATGATGTCTTAATCCGGTATCAGGGGAGCTGGATCTGCTCTGTTGCAAGCCTCAGTTTCTCCATCAGTCATGGCTGACATATAACTCCCGCGTGATCTGCCTCACGGGGCCGTTGCAGGGATCACAGGTCCCAGGGCGCGTAGGTGCGGCTCCGTGATCTGCACACTGAGTGAACGGGTCCCGGGGGAGAGGGGGCGGCGGGAACATGGTGGGCGGCGGCTCAGGTGCCACCATTGTGGCACGCAGGTGTGCCATTGTGTCCCGGGAGTGGCGCGGCAGTTCACACCAGGGAGAGGAGAGAGGGCAGGCCTTGGGGGCCGCCTCCGCACAAAGGGAGGAGGGAAGAGCGCGGGGGGTGGCGAGCGCACGGCCGGGAACACAGGGTGCTACCTCCTGACTCCCTCGGGGCCCCCACCATCCCCAGCAGAGACGCCAGAGGCGCCGGCCAGGGGCGCTGTCCCTGGTCCTGGAGCCCGCCCGCCCCGTTTGCAGTTCCTGTGGTGGCCATTTGAGGGCGCCCGGGACCGCGGCGGACACCCAGGTCTGTTTCAGAACGTTTTTAAAGAGCATTTTCCTGTAATGGCCTACCTCAACACCTAATTTCAAAAACAAAACGATATTATAAAAGCCCTCTACTTCCACCTGGCATGATCACACCACAGGACCAATGAAGTAACCACGTGCTTGCATATCTATATATGTCTGTACATATCTTTCTGTCTCAGGGATGGGATGAGCAGCCTTTCCCATACATAAATATCTGGGAGGATATTTGATGCACCGCTAGTCTTCCTTAAGTGGGACTCTCCCAGGCATAGCTTTCCTTGCCTCCACTCACTGAATGACAGTGGTGATCCCCAGTAATTGCAGAGATGAAAACCACCCTCAAGTATTTCCTAATGCCCTCTAGGGGGGCAGAGCCACCCCCATTGAGAACCACTGCTAAAGTCAAGGGCCTTGGCGGGATGAAGAGGTGCTCATAGAACTCCAGGATGGCTGAGTGGGAGGGGGTGGCATCTTAAGGTACTATCGGGCTTCCTGTCCCCCATCTTATAGATGGACCTGCAGAGGCCTGAACTAGGAAGGGATTGTGCTAGGAAACGAGTAGCCAGCAAAGCTGGGGGCCACACTCAAGGTCTCCTGCCCCCAGTACAGGGGGTTCTGTCGGCCCAGTTGCCCTGGGGGGAGCTCTGAGCATCAAGCAGTCTCTCGTCCAGCTCAGCCCATCTGCCCCTGAAAATGGGTGTGAAGGGCCACGCCCTTAGAGGTTAGGCGGAGGAAGCTGGCTGGATTGGTGTGAGAGGAGCCTTGGAATCCCCTCTCCTTGGGGATGCTACAGTTGTTGCACACCCCTCAACCTCCAAACAGCCATCCTCTCTCCTACCTTAATTTTTTTTCCAATAATCTTCCTAGTAGTTAGCCGGGCACTCGTGTGTGTGTGTGTGTGTGTGTGTGTGTGTGAGAGAGAGAGATATGAATGTGTGTGCATTGTATCTA
Source organism: Rousettus aegyptiacus (assembly GCF_014176215.1). NCBI lineage: Eukaryota > Metazoa > Chordata > Mammalia > Chiroptera > Pteropodidae > Rousettus > Rousettus aegyptiacus. The sequence continues at coordinate 12,933,039 of NW_023416284.1, read as the reverse complement.
TGTGTATACTGTGTATGAGCATAGTGTGATAAAGGCGTGTGTGCCTATGATTTCTGTGCATGAATCTTATTGGTGTGTGTTCACACGTGTGTACAAATGCGTATAAACCCAGTTATAGTCAGTAAGTGAGCACACACTGATTGGGAACATGTGGGTATGAACTTGATTTGACCTTTGTATACGGGCTTGCATTGTAGGGGCTTATGGTCACGTAAGCATGTCTGCATGCATTTGATCTTAATATGATCTCTCTAGGCACGAGTTAGATGCTCTGTGCACAGTACAAGGGCAAGTGCACATGTGACCTGGTGAGGTCACATGCATGAGGTCACATGCATGCAGGTCCACCACAGAACTTGCCAGTCTTGTTCTTCTCTGTTGCTAATGCCAGAATAGTGTTAGGCCCACAGCAGGTGCTCAGTACATCTTAGTTAAATGACTGAGAGAAGGAAGAAAGATGCCCTCATGTGTGTCTGTGTGTCCAGAAGACTTTTGCTCTCAGGGACCCTAGAGGTACATGGTCTATATTGTGACCAGAGTCACATCCCTAGGGGCAGGGGCTGAGTGGAGGCAATTATTCTGGCCATTTTGGCCAGAGCAGATTGTCTTAATTTCTGATGGGGACACTTCAAGTAGGCAGGGGTCTTAGGAACGCATTGAATGGGGTAGGGGTCTTAGACCTAGGACAGGGGATGGCTGGGTGTGTAACCTCACTGGGAAGTTTCCTGGGGAGAGTGTGTGAGCCAAGCAACACCTACTCCTGCCTCCCTTCCCAGGGCCTGGGGACCTTCCAGGAGACTCCTCAGGAGCTCAGAGTGCAGCATCTTGGGTAGGTGTGGCTCGGCTAGAAAGGCCATGGGCTAAGGATAGTGATTTTTTGAGCCTACAGAATTCTCTGAAGACAAACACTGTTTTTCATTATTTTGTCTCTAACTCAGGAAGGTGAGTATGTGTCTAATAGATGAGTAAACCGAGGTCCAGGGAGGAAAGCTAATTAACGCAGAACCCCACAGGAGGCTACTGGCCAGGCAGCCAGGACTGCCCTGTCTCCTGCCAGGAGGCCCCAGGCAGATATCCGGAATGGGAATACCTGGTGGGGTGGTGGGGTGGGAGGTTGCTGGGGACCCTGGCAGAAATTGATCCCACCAGCCCCACCTGGAGCCCTGGCTTCAGATCTCCCCAGAGTCTGCCCGTCACTGTGCCCTTACATTTTCCTGCTATGGGTTGGGAAAGGGGAGCTGGAGGCAGGTAGCGGGTGGAGGTCCCAGAGCTCAGCCTAGGGTGAACTTGGAAAGGGAGCTCTGTAACGCTCCATCACTGCACCCTTTCCTCCTTCCTCACACAGTCTGGCACCTGTTTGAACAACTTGGGTGCAAATCTAGGAGGCCCAGAAGAGGAGGCTTCCTTCTAGAAGGAGGCCCTGGCCCTTGGAGGGCAGCCTGGCTCCGGCTCCTGGGCAAGAGGCTGGAGGGAAAGGAAGAAGGAAGCTCTATCCCACCCCAAAGATGGCAATGACCTTCCACTGCCAGTCGGCAAACGTGGGCTCTGCGCTGACTTCAGAATAGTGAGTTCCTAGTCACAGGGGCTAGTGGAGGCCAGACGCCTGGAAGGTATTAAATAATGTCTTTAAGGTCGCACATCTAGGCAGTGTCAGAGCCTGGTCCAGCACCTACGCCCTTACTACACTGCCTTTGTGTCTGTCTGTTTGCCTTGTAGGTTGTTTTACATCCCATACAAGATCTGCCTCGTTCTTTCCAACAGCTGCATGGTACTGCATGATATAAATGGACCCTAGTTTATTTGTCCAGTTCCCTCTGGCTGGCCATTAGTTTGTTTTGAAACTCTTACTATAAATATTTGCTAACTACAAAAAAACATGATTTCATATAGTTCAGCCTAATGCAAGGGATGCTGCAGCAAGTGTTTCATTTAACAAACACGTACTATTTAAATACGATTCTTAATGCTTTACAAGCATTAACTTAGTTATTCTTTGGCAAAAACCCTTTGAAGTGGTTACTGTTATCTTCATCATCAAACCCAGTTTGCAGAGGAAGAAACTGAGGCACTGAAAGATTAAGCAACTTGCCCAAGGCCACACAGCTGACAAACAGGAGAACTGGGATTTGAACCCTGGGGGGTGGGGTTCACAAGGATGAGGATGTAAGCATGTGCCTCCTTGTCCCTTGTCCTTGTCCTTCAGGCTCACATGCTGTGATGTAGAGGCTAAATTCTTAGAAGCGGCCTTGCAGGTTCAGAAGGTGCATTTAAACTCCAGTTGCCCAAGGGACCGGGAGCTGGCTAGGGAGTGTCCTTTGCATCCCTGGCTGAGGGAACATGGCCCCCCACCCTCACCCCACCCCCAGCTCTTACCAGTGAGGCAGCTGCAGCTGGTCAGAGCCCAAGAAGCGGGAGCCCACACTGGACTCTTTGTCTTTGGTGGGAACCCTGCGGCCCCCACGGCCCTTCTCAAGGGCCCACTGTCCCAGCACCAGCTGGTCCCCCTGGGGGCCAGGCCCGGCTGGAAACTTGGCACATTGGAGTCCTTGGCCACCCTACCAAGTGGACATGCAGGGCCCACTTAGGAATCACTCTCACTGAAAAGACAGACCAGCGAGGCTGAGGGCCATGTCCAAGGGGATGCAGCAGCCTGGATGTGGCTAGAGTCCTGGGTCCCCCAGCCCTGGCACTGTGCACAGCCCCCATGGCCCAGGCCTAGCTCCTCTTCCTCCTCTTCCTCCAGCTCTCTGGGGTCCCCTGCTACCACTCAGGAAGGAAAGACTTCCTCCCTCCTCTGGCCCACCTCAGTGCCCCTAGGGCTTATCCCTCAGAGCCCTACCCACTGCCTTGTGAGGAGTGGGCTTCCCACATTGCCCTGGGTAGTCCCTCGACACAGGAATCTGCCCTTGCTTTGGATGAGCTGCATGCAGAGGAGGGGCTCAGAGTGTTTGTTGAGTGAATGCATACCCAGTCTAGGACTCAGAGCCCAATGTTGCCGAGTGAGGGAACCCGGGCTGGATGAATTTTCAAGGAGTATGTATTTACATTCCTACCCCGTGCTCCTCCTCCTCATCAGGGCAGTGGGTGGGGGCTCCAAGGAGCCGGGGATGAGAGTGGGCAATGGAAGGGCTATTGGCGATTCTCTTTCTTTCACTCACTCATTTGCCTGAAGAGCAGACCTTCTGACCTAGCGCAGGACTCCTGTAGCTGTATTAAGCATTTACTGTGTGTCAGGTCTGGGCTGAGCACTCTGCACGCATGAACTCATTCCATTACCACAAGGGCCCTGGGGGTGCGGAATGAGTCCCAGTTTACACATGAGAAATTTGAGGTACCTACAGGGAAGGCACGGACCTGCCCACAGTAAAGACTATTTGACCCTCCATTCCAAGTTCCTGACCTGACCTGCTGCGAGCTTCTCCTTAGTGATGACGGCGACAGATCCACCGACAGCTATGACTCTAGGACGATGGAAGAGGGTGTCACCTGCAGAAGAGGGTCTGCAGCCCGGTGCATCCCTGGTTTGGGGGGTGAAGGGTAGGTCTCGTTCTACCACTCACTCCTCTCCCTGCCCCCTCTCCCGAGGCCACGCCCAGCCCTGCCCCTGTAGTCCCCAGCTGGGAAAGTCCAGCGAAGCCCCCGCCCCCGGCCCGAGGGCGGCGCGAACAAGCGGTCCTTTCTGCACGGCTGCCCCCGGCAGCTGGACCGCAGCCCGCGGGGACGCGGACAATCCCGGGGCTTGTGGCCAAGGGCGGGGCGGCCTGAGTTGCCAAGGTGACCCGGGCGCGGGGAAGGCGGCTCCGGCTCGGCGCGGGCCAGATAGTCAGGCGGGCAGCGGCGGCGGCACCACCATGAGCTGCCGGAAGCGCAGCTTCACCTTCGGGGCCTACGGAGGGTAGGTGCGTCGGGTGGGGGCGCCCGCGTGCGCGCGCGCGCCCGCCTATGTCGCGGCTTGGGTTCGGGTGGTTCCGTACGTAGTTGAGCATTTGTGCTTGTGTGTGAGGCGAGCTGGTTGCCGTCAGTGCGTAGCGTGCAGTGTCGGCCAGCCTGTATGTGTGCGTGTGTGTGTTCCTGTGTGTTGCAGTTGGATGTCCATGAGCACGTGTGGGGTCGTGAGCGCAAGGGTGGGCATTTCTGCGTTTGGGTCCCAAGTGCGCGGCAGAGCTTATGCACGTGGCTGGTTGTGGACAGGAAGCTGGGCCTGTGTGTGCGCACTCCTGGGTGCATGTGTAGTGGGGGTGGGAGGAGGCAGGTCAGGGGACGCCCTGCAGGAGGCTCCATTTGTCCTCCGAAGCTGCTGGGCCCCTTCACTGAGGCTCTGGAAGAAGGGACCAGAGAAGCCATTAGCAGGCCACCGACCACCCCCACCTCTGGGCACCTGGATGACCCCTGTCTTAGGCCCCCTGGCTCTCGGGGACCCCATCCTCCTAGGGCTGCTATCTGCTTGGGCCTGGAGATCTGGGGGGGAAGTAGTCGGAGTGGTGGCTGGCCCGTCATGGGGTCACTATCTTTCTTGACCCCAAATGCCCACCTCAGAGGCAGGCAGAAGTGTGCTGGGAGGATTCTTGCCTTAGGCAGAAATTTGGTAAATGGGAAGGAAGACTGGATAGACAGACGGGCCAGGGCCCCTTCCCTGAATGGCCAAGTAGTTACAGAACCTTCACCAGGCTCTGCCTCCCTGCAGTCAGAAGAACACACACTTTTGGGGTGCAGAGCAATTGGGGCTCACACACGTAATGCTGCTGGTGTGGATTAGGTGTTCTCTGAGCTGTGTGGATTCTTTCCAAGGTGCTTCCCCTCTCAAGATGTCCAGCCTCCAAGGGGACCCTGGCAGAGGGCTTGTTGGGTGGGCTGCCTTCTCTGTCTGGGACCCTGCTAGCCGTCAGGTGGAGAGAGGAGCCCAGGTTGAGCCCTGAGTTTCCTGGTCAGCTGACACCAGAGGTAGTCCAGGGAGTGGGGCTGGGTTCTGTTGTGTGACCTTGGGCAAGTCCTGGCCTCACTGTCCCTGTCTACAGAGTCCACATTGTTAGCTGATCCCTGGGAGACCCCAGCTCTGCCCTCCCCCAGATAACACTCCCTAGCTAGCAGAGTCTGGTTTGGGGCCCCCAAGACATTCTCCTCTGACCTCTGGGCAGGAGGCAAGAGTTGTTTGTTGTCCCAACAGCTGCTGAGCACCTTGGCCCCCGGCTGGGCGGGATGGTGGAGCCCTCTCTGGCCCTCCCCAACCCCAGGGTGCCCTCAGAGGGCAATGAGGGAGGACCTGGGAGGGGCGCTACCCACACTCTCTCTCTTAATTGAGACCCGAAGGGATTGGGGGAGATAAAGCCTGGGGGTGGCCCCTGAACTATGGGGGCTTGAGGTCTTCCTCTGGCTCTGCTTTGGGGATAGGCAGGGTGTATGTGTTGGGGGTGGGGTAGGAGAGGAAGCTCCTCATGGATCTTCTGCTCCCAGATTCCCAGGCTTTTGTCCCCTGGTGGCTATGAGTGAGCTGCAGCTCCAGGATCAAGGCAAGCCACTGTGAAGTTGGGGGGAGGGGGTTTCTTCCTAAATACCCACACGCTTCAGTCCTGTCTGAAAACACTCTAAGCTGGCCCCAGCCACACCCATGATGTTGTTCTGACCCCAGACTGCCGTGGTCACTGTCCCAGCCTGTTCCAGGTCCTCCCGTGCTGACCCCCACGCCTGCCGCCACTCCAGAGCCTGGTCCTGGACCCCTGCTCCCCTCTCCCCATGTCCCCCGTTCTGCCTCTTTTCCTTACTCCTTCACCCTACACCTTTCCATGTCCCTGATCTAACATGAGGATCCCTGCAGCCTATGGAAGATGGTGACAGTGCATCTGGCACCTCCCCCAGGCCCCCCCGAGGGGTGAGTGTGGGGTCGGCCTGCTGGATAAGAAGGGGCCGTCCCCTCACTTGCTGTCCCTCTTACTGTGTTTCAGGGTGGACAAGTCCTTCACCCCTCGCCGGAGCGCGTGGTGAGTCCTGGGGCCCTCGGAAGGGCGGGGCTGCTTGGCTGGGCCCTGGGGCCACCCCCGAACCACCACCCCGCCTTATGATGCCAGACCAGACCCAGCAGCCCTCCAGCCTCCCCGTCCAGGCAGCGGGGCGGGCAGACCCTCCTGCCAGTCTTGCCTCCACACGTTCTCCCTCCCAGTTCTTCCTAGAGCACACTACCTTGGAGTCAGGCAAACCAGGTTAAATGTCAGCTCTGCCGCTGCCTGTGTGACCTTCAGCTCTTCACTGACCTCTCTGAAACTCAGTGTTCTGATCTGGGAAATGGAGATTAAATGCCTATTTAACAGAGCGTGAAGCTATAAAAACAAAAGCAAAACCAGGGCCTGGCACATCGCAGGCTCTCACAGTGTTTCCTCCCTTTTTCTCTTCTGTGTTCCTTCCCACCTCTTGGTGGCTCCCGGCTGGGCGGGGGGTGTCCTTAGCCTTTTCGCTGACCCCCGAACCCTCTAGTCCCATTCCATACATAGCCTTCCAAACCCTTTCCTCCAGCCCACTTCCTAATTGTGAGGCTGTCCTCTCTTTGGAGGAGGAGGGGAGGTGGCAACTGTGTCTGCAGCTTCCCCAACACTGAGAGCGGTGGGTGGAGGTGCCACCTCACCTCGGGATTCACAACACCCCCGGGCCCCAGCGGGCGGGCGCCTCCCCACTTCCCTGGCACCAGCGTCACAAGGGCCCGGCTGGCTGTTCCTGCTGCCACTTCAGCTTCAGCAGGAGAGCCCCTGGTGACTCTGGCCCCTGCTTCCTGCCCCTGCTGAGGGCTTCCCAGGGTCCCCAGGCCCTGCAGTGCCCCCAGCTGCTGGATGACTCCTATCTGGCACCATTGCTCTGCGTGATGCCAGAGCCCCCTAGGAAGCCACACCTGAGGCAGGAGGCACATGGGGTGCCCAGGCTGAGCTCCAGGGTCTGCCCTTTTATTTTCCTTTGATGCTTTCTGTGTAACCCGGAGCCGGTTACTCTCCCTCTCTGGGCTTATGGCCTGTTGCTGTTCCTAGTCCATTTGAACCTTGACTATGTGAAAAGCTGTGTGCCAACCCTAGAGCAGGGGTAGGGTGAGAGAATATAGAGATGGAGGTAAGAAAGATTCCATCCTTTCCTTCAGGGGGTTCAATAACAATATCCCAACAATTCCCACTTGTCAAGCACCTTCTCTGTACCAGATACCGTTAGGTGTTTGAACTATGTCATTTCACATAATCTTTACCACATGCCTGAGTTAGGGACTATTATCTCTAATTACAGATGAAAACGACGTATTGAGGTGGGAAGTGAGTTGCCCAAGGTCACACAGGTAGTCAGGGGCAGAAGTAGGATTTGAATCTTGGTCTCCTAGACTCTGCAGAGCCCAGCATCTTACCCACTCTGTCCCAGGGCCTCAGGCCACAGGGCAGGTCTGAGGGAATGCACTGAGGGAAAAACTTGAAGATGGAGGGGCGACCCAGAAAGCCCGTTCTAGGGAGCCCTGGACGAAGAATTAGAGATGAGTGTCCAGAACTGGTAGGAACTACTAACCTGCTGTGTGACATTGAGTAAGTCCTTTTCCCTCTCTGGGGCTCAGTTGACATATCTATAAAGTCAGATTCTGGAACTTGCCTATGACCGACAATACCTCGCCCCACACCCTCCTCGCCGGAGCTGCTATCCAAGACGCTAACTCGTGGGCCTCCCTTCCCTTCATCCCCAGCCCCAGAAACCAATTGCTTAGCCACTAGCCTGCACATGGCATATAATTAGAGTAAAATGGGGGTCATTTTGACTATTAATTATGATTTCTTGGCATTCGAGGCCTGTCTTCACCTCCCTTTCCAGCCTGGGACTAACGTCCCCGTGCCCCACATTTCTGATCAATGGAAGGTTGGCCCCCATGAGCACCACCTTCATGGTTTTGCTCACATCGTCCGCTCCCCTTGATATGCCCTCCCTTCCCATTTCCACGAGCCCTCGCCACGCCTCCAGTCCACCCTTATCACTATTTTCTTTCCTAATCCCCACGCCACATCTTCCCCGCCTTAGAGCACCTCCTCTCCTGTTCATCGTGCCTGTAGAGACATAGTAGTGCTCTTTCCTGGGGTGGTGGGGACGGCGTGCCCTCAGGAGCCTGCCAGTTGTAGATTTGAATCTGCTTCTGCCACATACCAGCCATGTGACCTTGGGCAGGTCACCACCCCTCTCTGAGCCCCACTCGGTGCTCAGTAAGTAATTGTTGAACTGGACCTTTCAGTGAGTTAACTTCAGTTGAATGGAGTGTGTTCACATAACCCTGCAACATGAAGCAGGCTCAGAGGTCCTCGAAAGCGGGGGTTACTTGAGTTACTTTTGACAGGTCCACTTTCCGGCATGAGTTCCATTAAAGCTGGGCTGTACTCTTCTTATCTTTCTGCCCTCCACACAGTCTTGCACAGCTACCTGAACCCAGTAAATGTGTAATGAATGTTCGTGGAATTGAATTGACTGTATCCGGAGAGTGGAACAGTGAAACTTTGTAAATTAGGCTGGGAGGGCTTCCTGAAGGAGGTTTGGTTTTCCTCACCCCTTTTTTTTAAAAAAAGGATTGAGAGATTGGGACTTGGATCAGGGCAGCAGTTAGGGCTGGTAAAGGTCAGACGTGATCGATCACGCCTGGATTCTCCTACCCCACATCCCCTTGTCAGCAAGTTATCTGCAGCGGAGGGATTCAGATCAAGTGTGCAACTGTCAGAGGAATGAGGCCCTGTGGAAAGATAAAGAGCCAGTGGGTCAGGGGATGACTCTGGTTTTGCAGCCCTAGTGGGGGCTGGACATTTAAGGCAGATTCAAAGGGTGGGGGGAGGAAGGAGGTGGAGCAGTGCCAGGGTGAGGAAATGGGGGTTCTGAAAATTTTCTGGGCAGAGGAGAGTCAACTTTGACCTTTAAGCTGGCAGCCTGGAAGAAGGAGGCTGGACCCAGCAAGGATTAAGTGCCAGCAGTGTGCTGGGCATTTTACTGTGGTCATCTCATTAAGTTGTGATGACAGTCCTACAAGCTGGCCTTGGTGTCCCCATTTTAGAGGCTAAAACCGGGACTAAGAACAGAGCTGGCAAGGGCTAGATTTGAATTCAGATTTTTTTTTTTCCTGCCAAGGAAAGGACCTTGGCCAGAGATGGGGAAGCCACGAGAATGAGGGAAATCCCGGTTGTGGTGCGAGAGAAGAGGGGGAGAGTGAGGTGATCCCACACACCTTCAAAACAGGGGTCACTGCCCAGCTCCATTTGTCCCACCAGGAGGGCCCATCTGGTCACTGAGATATCAGCCTTTCGTAGTAAAGGTGCCAGTTGCTCCCATATATGAAGCATTTCCTCCATCCCAGGCCCTGGGCCAAGCACTTCATCTGAATTATTTCATTCCAACCTTACACCAGCTTTACAAAGTAGAGACTATTACCATCTGTTTCCCCATTTTACAGATGAGGAAACTGGGGCTCAGGGAAGGAATGTGGCTGGCCCAGGGTCACACAGTCCATGAGTGGCAAGGATGTCAGCCTGAGCCTGTGCTTTTAACCCTTGCCCTCCTGGATGCTGCCTGTGCTGAGTGGGAGGCTTGGGTGGGTAGCCCCTGTCCTCAGGTGGTTTCTTTCTGTAATCACTGAGCCGGAAGCCCTGGGGGTCTGTGTGCTGCTGCAGGAAGCACGAGGCTGGTCTCATTAGTGGCTCTGAAATGCCAGGCAGGCACAGCCCGCTGGGCCTCCTCATCTATTATGCATCTAGTGGGCAGGCCCCCGGCAGGCAGCTGGCATAGCGCAGGACGGGGGAGCTAGCAGCTGCTTCCTGAGCTCACACCTGCCACCATACCTCTGGGCAGGGATCCCCTAAGCCGAATGCCAAGGCAGCTCCTGCCTCATTCTCCTGGCCCAACTGAGATAAGAGGGTCCTACTGGGGACAGAGGCATGAATGCTGGTCCCAGCTCATTAGACTGCCTGTCCCAACAGCCACTTCTTAGAGAGGCTGGGGCCTTAGCTGAGAGTCATTTGGGACTAGGGCAGGCAGAGGAGGGCTGATATGGAATCTTAGGTGCACAGGCTCCTGGCTGCACAGAACCTCAGAGTGATAGAGTCATGGTCATTTATTCATCATTCATTCATTCAGCCACTGAGCACCTACTGTACGCCAGGCACAGTTCTAGGGATTGTAAATTCAGCAGAAAATGAGACTGGTCCAGTCCCTTCTGCAGAGAGCTTGGGCTGGCCAGTACTTCATCTCTTTGAGCCTCAATTTCTTCATCTATAAAATGAGGAGTAGGGAAGATGCTCTATAAATAGTCAAGGAAACAAACTATTGTGGATGTGCTGAATTTTAAAGTAAGAGCGCATGCTAACAAGAGCTGGTCCTTACCCAGAGCTTACTGCATGCTAGGCTGTGTTCCAGAGCACTTTGCATGTATCGATAGCTTTAATCCTCACAACCACCTCACAAGGCAGGTACTGTTGTTATCCCTGCTTTAGGGCTGACGAAATGGAGGCATAGAAGGGTCAAGCAACCTGTTTAAGGTCTCTTGGCAACGCTGAGATTTGAACCTAAGAGGCCGTGCTCCAGTTTGCACATCACCCTGTGCTGGAAGGCTGGAGGATGATGGAGGGAGTCATCCCTCCCTCCGAGGAGGTAGCATTTGAACCAAAACCTGAAGAAAAAGAGGAGCTGGGTATGGGGAAGAGTCAGCCAGGGAAAGGGGGCAATCCTGACAGAGGGAACAGCAAAGATCCTGAGGCAGGTGCAAAGATCCTGGGGCAGGTGCAAAGATCCTGAGGCAGGGACAAGCTTAATATGTTCTGGGAACGGGGAGAAGGCCAGTGTGGCTGGAGGGATGAGGGTGAGCATGGTTGGGGATGGGTCTGGAAAGAAGGGAGGGGCCAGACTGAGCAGGGGTCTTGCAGGCAGGGTAGGATTTGGGGTATAATGTCAGTGACTGACATACAGAACCGCTGAGTCTTAGACTCCTGGCTTTGTAAAATCTTAGAATCAGAGAATGTGGGCCTCCTAGAATCTTTGGAGATGGAAGAGACCTTTGAGGTACCCTTGTATGGCCCCCTACTTAGCAAGGAACCCCTCCTTGGGTTTACAACCCTTTAAAGTATTAGAAGCTTTTGGGGGTCTCCTCAGAAATATGTACCTTTATTATTTTCAACAACTTCATGGACCTCTTGAAGCCTACCATCCCTGCTTGAGACCATCATGACCTCTTAGCAGCAACTTGACTAGTTCTTCCTTGTTTACTCCTAGTGACAAGAGGCTCACTAGACTTAAAGTAGCCCATTCCATTGCTGGGTACCTCAGATGGATAGCAGAGGCTCTTTACTTGGAACCAGCTGCCTGGGGCAAGATGCAGCCTCTGGGTCTCCCATTACCCACAGTGGCCCTTCAGTGAAATAAGGATGGGGATTACATGGCATCTCCCCAAATCTGCATTTTCCAGTCTAAACAGTCACTGGTCCTAGCCCACCCTCCTTTTCACCCTCTATATTCAGCTTGGCTCTTACAGGCCTTGAAGCCCCTTTATTTGTCCCTCCCTATCTTCCTATGGGGCCAGGAGATGCCTTCTTCTGGGAAAGACCGCATTCTTGGGGGAAGAGTCCTGGGAGAGACCCAAGACCAGAGAGACCCACTCTTCCAGGAAAGTGCTCCTCTAGCTTAAGGAGACAAGAGAAGATCCCCTCCAGATGGGTTTTGGTCCTGGGACTGCCACTATCTTCCTGTGTGATCTTAGAAAATGAGTCCACATCTCTGGGCAGTTTTCCCATGCTCACTTTTAGCACAATGAAGGGGCGGAGATGGTCCTTCAGGTCTCTTGCAGCTCTAAGGTTCCCAGTCTGTTGGCCCTGCTTGTCTCTATATCCTGGCAGCGCTCAGGCTTGGGCCCTTTGTTTGGGTGGTGCATGGAAGGATTTGAGTTCTGTTTTCAGGCAGACCTGAGTCCAAATACCAGCTTCGGATTTTCTTACTTGCCATCAGTCCAGTGCTGTGTACAGTGTAGGTTAATTTCTCTGGGTCTTGGTCTCTTCACCTGTAAAATGAAGACAGTAAGAGCACCCACCTACCTTGTAGATCATTGTGGGGAATTAAATGAGGTCATTTGTGCCAGGGTCTAAAACCAGGGCCTGGCACAGAGCAATGCCAGTGATCACAGTTATCACCATACCATTTCATGTGCTGTGTATGAACTCTACCCTCTGGAAGTTCACTGCCTTCAGGGAGGTGAGTCCTGCTTACATGTGGGCAATGACCTTGACGCTGGCCCTGAGAACGCCGGCTTTGCAGCCAGACAGGCTTGCGCTGAGTCCTAGGCTGGGTGACCTTGGGTAGCACCTCCCCTGGCTGAGCGGAAGCAGTGGTTTCTTCCTTTGTGCAGCAGAGTATTTAGTCCCCACCTCGGGGTGAGTAAGAGGAGTAAGAAGGTACTTTTAAAGGGCTTGCCCAGCATATCGGTGCAGCAATTTCAGACTATGTGCTGTAAGAGGAAAGAAAAATTTGGGGTCCAGGCAATCTGGAGAAATATCGGTCTCTGATGCTCATTTTTCTGCCTATAAAATGGGGAGTTTGGCTACAAAATGCTCTGATGTGTTAGGGTTCTAGTGGAGTCAGATAGTCTCTAATCTTGACCTGGTCTGAGACCTAACCTTTCTGAACCTCAGTTTTAAAATAGGGACAATATTCGCCTCACAGGATTCTTTCACAATTTCCATTAGCCATTTGTTCATTCAACTCATTTATCGAGTCCCTACTATGTGCCAAGAAGTGTCTAAGAATTGGGGAAACAGCAGTGACTCTGATGGACAGGGTTCCTGTGGCGTAGATAGATGCAAAATAAGCTAATAGACAAATAATAAAGTAATTTCAGATGGATGATGGTGAGTGAGTACCAGGGTGGGTTGGAAGGGGCCTGCCTTTGCTAAGGACATCAGGAGGGCCTCTCTGAGGTCTGAGTGGGAAGGAGCCGGGTGCGGGAAGGGTGGTCCAAGCAGAGGGCAGAATAAGTGTAAAGGCCTTCAGTCTGGAACCAGATTCCTTCCCCCACCCCAAATCTGAAATATTCCAGATCATCTCTTGGCGGCTGGTAGAAGGTGGAGGATCAGGCAGGGAGGGTGGAGGCCCACCTTCTCTCAGATCAAGAACTGCTTATGGGGCAGGCCTTGGCGGAGGGGTGGGCATTGTGGGTAGGCATGCAAGACCAGGCTTGGCTTGAGTCTTGGATGAGATGGGATGTGCAGGTAGAAGGTCGAGCCTCTGAGCTTGTGGGTCTGGGGAAAGGCAGGGACCAGCCCGGCACCCACCTGGCTGGCTCCACTGCCCAGAAGCATTCTGGAGCCTGACACAGAGTCCCTGGGACTGACTGTTTTAGGAAGGGCTTGGGGGAGAAGGTCAAGGGAACTTATGCCTGCTTTTCTTCTCACCCCACCTTGCCCAGGCACTGGCCACAGAATGCATTGGCCTTTCACAGGCCCAGCCCTCCTACAGGGCCCGAGGTTCTTGAGATGAACCCCTATGCACGCACACGCATGCGCGCGCGCGCACACACACACACACACACACACACACATCCCTACTCATACTCATAGACTTGACTCTTGTCCAGGTAGCTTCGTCATGAACATAGAGTTATATACAGACACAGTCACTCGTGTGGCATATCATGACTGGGCATCGACTATGTGCCAGGCCCCCTAACAGATCCGATCATTGCCTGAGGAAGCTCCTTCTTTAGTGGAAGAGGCTGATAGTGATCTAATAATCACTCTGGGACATGTGCAAACCAAACTGATAAGTCTGTGATGGCCCAGGATCATCGGCTTCTGGGAAAGCTAGTCAGGGTAGAGGCAGTCATGGGAGGTGACTCCAGAAAAACTGGATAAGAGTGTAGCAGGTGAGGTGTGATGGGGGAGGACAGGGCATCGTGCAACAGGTAGAGGGCACAGTGTGTGCAAAGGCTGGAGGTGGGACAATTATGTGGGGCCTCGTGGGCCACGTGAGGCAGTTGAGTCTCGATCCTTCATGGAGTGGGAAGCCACCAGGGGTTTTTAGGCAGGTAGATGATGTGACAGATACAAACACGCTCACATATAAACCCACATACGCCCCAGACACGAGCACTTTCTCTCCCACCCACACTTCACGTTCCTGCCAGGCTTCCCATCTACATCCTCACCCACAGAGTCATACACACCCTCTCGCACCACCGGGCAGAGCTGCAGAGAACCCAGTGCTGGCTTCTAGCAAAAGTGTCAGACGTTTGCCTCGCTTGCTTGCTGATTCTGTGGAGCAAGACCCTCTGATTTAGCCTCCGTTCACTCCACACTTGCACCGACATGCACAGGCCGCATGCACACACGCGTAGGAGTATAACCCTCCCCTGCACGTGGAAGGTGGTCTCCAGCTCAGAGAATATTTTCACGTGCATTATCTCATTGAATTCCCACAGCAACCCTTCAGGAAATGGAGACTCAGAGAGGTGAAGTGACTTGCCCCAGGCCACCCAGCTAGAGCTCGACGTAGTTGAGATTTGAACTCAGGTCCATCTGACTTGTAGATCTGATCACTGGTCCATCTGGACTCAGGCAAACACAATTGTGCTCGTCACATTTCCGGGCTCTCACTGAAGAGGTGGCAAGAGACCTTCAACACCGAATTCTTTCCAGAAACAGGTTGATCAGCTCGGAAAGTTATTTAGAGCCCCAGCATGAGCCCACCTGCCTAGTCCCCCTGTGGCCTCAGTGGGTAGTACCAGGGGTGGAGCTCAGCGCCTGCAGGCCTGGGGCAGCTCAGGCCTGCGTTTACATTTGCAAATGAGGTAGACAGCCCTGTCCCTCACGCACATGTTAACCTCGGCTGGCCTGGCTCCCGGGATGTGCCGGTCGAGTCCCAGGGCTCTGCCCTGTGCCCAGCTGCCTGTGCCGCTTCCCTCCTGTCTTCTTTCTTCCCTGACCCTCAGAGCAGGCTGCCTAATGCCTAGTGTGGGGGAAAGAGTGTGGGCTTCAGAGTCAGCCAGGAATGGAATTAAAGCCCAGCTCTGTCGCTCCTGGCTGGGGGGCTTTGGCCATGGTGTTTAACCCCACTCTGAGTCAGCTTCTCCTCTTTGGAATAAGGAGTGAAGAATATCTCCTCAAGGTGATTGAGAAAGGTAAAGGATTCAGGTACTCAGAGAGCTGACTCATAGTAAGTGCTCACTTTTCAGAAATCTTTCATTTTTTTTTTTTTGAATACAAAAAATAATAAGTGCTCATTGTGAAAATCCAAACAATGGAGAAAAACATGTCTTGTAGAAGACAGAAGTTCCTCGTGGTCCTGCCTCCCAGGGATGACCCATATGAACTTTTACGTGTCATTCAAAATGTTCACAAGTAAGATTTTTGTTGTGCAACTTGCTTTTCTCACATAACCAGTGTTGCCTCAAATCCCTTTTTCTGTCAGGACTAGAGAACTTCTTTGTCATTGCTGTATGATATTCCATGGTTTGCATATGCCTTGATATTTAACCAGTCTCTTGACTGGACATTGGGGGTGGCTTCCAGATTTTAGCTATTGCAAACTCTGCTGCAATGAATGTTCTTTGTTCATATATTTTTGTGCATTTGTGTAAGTATTTCAGGAGGATAAAGGCCTACATGTGGAGTTTCTGGGCCAAAGAGGATGCACAGTTTCATCTTAAATAGGAGTGGCCTAACAACCCTTAGAGAAGTAGCTGCAATTTATGGGCCCCCAGCCAACCCAGGAAAGTCCATTTCCTCAAAATGATGGGAGCGATCCACTGCCTCTGTCCTCGACCACAGGGACCCCAGAGTCTTCAAGAGGCACCAATTCCAGATGTGGGAGGCTCCTGGGAGGTCATCTAGTCAAGCTCATGCTCTTTACTCCTTTTTTTCCCACTGTGTCCCTGAGAGGCTCTACCTGCCTTTGTGTGACAGGGAGCTCCAGTCCCTTACACAACTGGTGGTTTTACTCTTGGGCAGCTCTACTTATCACATTGTTTCTTGAGTTGTACTATAGTCTACCTTCTCCCAACTTTCACTTGGGCGTCCTGCCTCGCTCCTCAGCAGCCTGCAGAGAAGGAAAGAAGGGAGAAAGGAAGGGAGAAGGGAAAGCCAGGAAATGTTCATGCCTAATGTTTACGTACTTTACATTATGAACTCATTCAATCCTCGTGACAACCCTTGGAGGCAGGCACTGTTATCCCATTTCATAGATGATGAAACTGAGGCACAGAGAGGTTAAGTAACTGCCCAAGGTCACACAGCTGTTAGGTGGCAGAACAAGGATACAGACTCAGGCAGCCTGGCTCTAGAGCCCACACTTCTGATGGAATACCTCTCTAGGCAGGAGCCTGTCATTTATTGAACACTTACTGTATACTGTCATGTGCCACTTAACAATGGGGATACGATCTGGGATATGCATCGTTAGGTGATTTTGTTGTATGAACATCACAGAGCGCACTTACACAAACCTAGGTGGTAAAGCCTACTGCATACCTAGGCCGCGTGGCTTAGCCTGTTGCTTCTAGGCTACAAGCCTGCATAGCCTGTTCCTGTGCTGAATACTGTAGACAGCTGTGACACCCTGGTAAGTATTTATGTATCTAAACATATCTGAACATAGAAAAGGTACAGTCAAAAGGCAGTAGACAAGATAAACAATAGCACACCTGTAAAGGTCACTTCCCGTGAATGAGGCTGGCAAGACTGGAAGTTGCTCGGGGTGAGCCGGTGAGTGTGCGGCGAGTGGATGTGAAGGTCGAGAACGTTATGTACACTGCCGAAGACTTTATAAACACTGTACGCTCGGGCTGCACTAAATGTATGGAACAGCGTGAGATTAAATGATGCCATCAGGAGATGTGGTAAACATGAGGTGTATGAGGCCGCTGCCGGCGTACCGTGGCGGACTGTTTTACAGCAAGCTTTAAAAGTTGAAAGAGTACACTCTAAAATAATGATAAAAAGTACTGGATAGCAAATTCATAAACCGGTCATATAGTCATTTATTATCATTATCAAGTATTATGTACATAATTATCACATAATTGTATGTGCTATACTTTTATATGACTGGCAGGGCAGTAGGCTTGTTTACACCAGCTTCACCACAAACACGTGAGTAACGCATTGTGCTACAGTATTAAGATGGCTATGACGTCACTATCTGATAGGAATTTTTCAGCTCCATTATAATCTCATGGGGCCGCCATCATATATGAAGCCTGTCATTGACCAAAATACCATTATGTGGCACGTGACTATACTCAGCTCTAGGCTAGTCAGATTGTATGTGTAATATCCAATTTATTCTGTGCAACAACCCTGCAAAGTATGTATTACTGTCCCATTTTGCAGATGGGGAAGCTGAGGCTCAGAGAAGAGAAGCAGCCTCGGGGAGCCGGAGGCCCCCTGCACAGCCAGGCAGAGTAGACCCTCCCGGGTTCCAGTTTCAAAAAGTCCTCTGCAGACTCAGCTCCCAGTTTCTTATCCTCCTGTTCACCCTCCTTCAGAACGTCCGGGCCGGACTGGACCTCAGCATCATCTAGACTACGTCCCAGTCTCCAGCAGAAACTGCTTGGGGAGATTATGGTGACTTAAGCGATTTAGAAGCAGAGGCAAGGCTTTTCCTTGTCCCTTTTGGTTAGGAGATGGTGACTTTGTCCCTTTCCAAGGGGGCTTTCGTCTTGGCCTGGCTGGAACTTCTCTTCAGCCTGGGGCCCATGAGGCAGCATACGCACTGGTGAGGGAGGGAGAAGGATGGATCAAACAAGGCCTCAGCACTGGAGGGTTCAGTGTCTAGGCAGTGAGGCCCAAGGAGTGCTGGGAACAGCTAGAGAACAGTCTGGCCCAGTGTCACTGGGGCTTTGCTCTGAGGTAGGGGAGGGCCTGGCTCAGCTGGCTCTGATGCCAACATCCAGCCCCACTGTTCTGCCCAGAGCAGGACTCAGGGCTTGTGTCCTGAATACGCGACTGCACGTAGGACTGAAGGGCAGGTGGGGGAGCGGGTGGGTGTTGGAGTGAGTGAGTGAAGGAGTGCATGGAGTTCCGAGAAGGAGACCCCTGGGCTGCAGGGGGTGGGGAAGGGGGGAGGAAGGACGGTAGGTTAATGAGGGGGGTGGGGCATAGGTGGTTCTAAGACTGTGCATAGGCATCAGGCCCCACCCGGTGGGTGCTGGGAAGGCCCGGCTCGTGGGCCCTGGCCCACCCGTTCCCCGGGCACTAAGGGTGGGCAGCTGGTGCCAGGCCCACCAGCCAGAGTTATTCTGCACTGATGGGGCAAGGAATGGAGCAGCCGGGTTTGAGCTTTGGGTGTGGTACCTTGGGCCAGTCACCACCTCTGTCCCAGCTTCGGTTTCCTTCCGTGTGCGACGAAGGTAATACGACCTGCCGTAGGCTCCTCGTGAGGCTGTTGAGAGGGTCTAGAGTGAAGGCGGTGTGTAAGCTGGAAAGTGTCAGGCCGGGTAAGCAGATGTCGTTATTACCTGAGCAGAGGCCCCACGGCTAGGTCATCTCAGTGTCACTCCTCCTCTGTCGCGTGTGCAGGGAGGAGTCCATTTCTGGGAGGCGGGGAGGGTCAGTCTTAGGACACAGCAGGGCTTGGGCTACCTGGGCAGGGAGGCGCTGGCAGGTAGCAGGTGGATGGGAGGCCCAGTCCCCAGGTGCTGCACCCCAGGTGGGGGCCAATCCCATGATCTCCTCTCGGGGCTGCCAACCTGTTGTTTGCACAGGAGGCCACTGCCTGGCCCAGCTCCGGGATCCGGATGTCTCGGCGCTCTGCCAGAGCTGGGTGAGGGTGGGGGCCCCCCAGCTCACCCCTCCGCCCAGCCTGGAGCCTGAGGTCCTGCCCTGCTATCCCCAGGGGGACCTTGCCAGCTCTACCATTTGATGGCTGTGAGACCCCGGGCCCATCTTGCAACCTCACTGAGCCTCTGCTTTCTTATCTCTGAAATGGGGTGAAGATCATAGCAGCCCGTAATCGCAGTTGTAGGATTACATGATATCGCAGCGCTTGGCTCCCCCCGACCCGCACCCCTATGTTCACTCCCTGTTGAGTCCTGGCAGAGGTTAAAGGTGTCTGAGAGAAGAGAGCCTGGAGTGACCATGCTTGTGTCCCCTGCCCCCCATGGGCCTGGGAGGAGAGGGCCAGGCTCCCTGGGCCTAGCTTCAGAAACTTGCTTTCCAGGCTGCCCCTGGCCACCTTCCCTGGCACCTTGGCAGGGCCATGGGCAAGCAGTGGGGGCAGTGCCGGACGGTTGAGACAATGGGCCTCTGTGGCCCCTGAGGAAGGGGGCAGTTCCAGAGCGGCCTCTAGTCTCTGGTTTCAGGAGATTAGAGTCCCCTTAGCCCTGATACCATGACTGGGAGACACAGGCAGCTAGCTCCTAAGCCCCATCTAGAGGGGCCTCTTTCAGGGGTGCGAGGGTCCATAGGAGTAGGCCTCCGTACCCGCTTCTCACTTTCAGGTCTGTGGCCCCTCCTCCTCCCCCCACATGGATCACCAGGTTGGTAGAACTAGCTGCTCTCATAGACCGTTGGTGACCAGCACTGGCCCCTGCAGCCCTATGTTCACTGGCAGCTGAGCCCCTCCTTTGCCCTCCCAGCCATTCAAGTCTGGTTTCTCAACTCGTGTGTGTGATGGCTAACACCTGTCCAGCCACCCTGCTCCCCATCACAGGCTTCGTGCCTTGGTGGTTGTATGTCCCCTGTTCTGGCCACCAGAGTTTCACATGTTGAATTTTAAAGCATGAATAGTTCAGGCAGAAAAGAAGGAAAAGGGAGCCCCTAATAGAGTGAACAAACAGCCTATGCAGAGGCTCCGCAGTATGAAATAGCGCAGCTTGTCTGGAAAACTGCCTGCGGCCTAGCCAGCCTAGGACAGGCAACTGGGCATGGGAAGGGGCTATGTGTGCATGCGGAGGTGAGACTGGAAGAGTCAGCAGGAGCCAGAGCCACCTGGGGCCCTCCATCCAGGACAGCTGTCCCTGGATGGCCAAAGGGCCAAGTCCTACCCCCAGGACAGCTCAGTCCCACCTCTAGTATCCTGAAAGGGTGGGGTTCTCCAAGAGAGTGGCAAATCATCATCATCGTCGTCGTCGTCATCATCATCATCATCATCATCATCACAACAACAACAACAGCAAACACTTCTGGAGTACTCACTTCATGGCTCACAGCAACCTTATGAGGCAGGTGTATTATCTCTCATTTTGCAGATGAGAGAAAAAGACAGGACTTTCCACCAACTCTCCAGCAGGTTAACAGGTAGAAAGCAGCCCAGGGAGGCATTTGGTCATCTGCCCTCCGTCTTCTCTATCCCTCCCACCATGCCTGGGTCTGACCTGCGTTTTGCAGAATGTGGGACCTCCCTGAGATGCCCACCACCCCAGTGTGGCATGTGGAGCCCTGGACTGATTGATGGAAGGCCTGGGTTCTAGTCCGCAGTCTGCCCCCGCCTTGCTGAGTGACCTCAAGGTTGTGGTTTAACCTTCTAAGCCTCAGTTTACACTCCTGGGAATTGGGGATTCTAGTGACTGCCTTATCTCCTGATCCAGTTCCGGTGAGTGTCCCAGGGGTGAGCAGATAAAGAGGGCTTTTGAAAAGTACAAAGAGCTGTACTCACCATGGTGAGATTATTATTGTTACCTCAATGCGGAGATAAGGGATGGGGAGGAGGTGCAGTGACAGTTGCCAAGAAACCCAGGAGCTGTCAGCAGCAGCTTCCTGCCTGGCCCATCCCACTCAGGAGCTGGGCCCCTGGGCCCTCCCCCACACCCCTGCCTCGCCTTTTTCCTGGGAGAGATGGGTGCTCCAGAGGCAGGAGAGCGGGAGCCAGCTGGCTGGTGGCCATGAATTTGCAGGGCCTGAAGGTGACCCAGGAATGTGCCTGGCCTGGACTCCAGCTTGGCTCTGGCTTTCTCTGCGACCTTGAGCAAGTCACTTCCTCTCTGGCTAGTGCCTTTTTCTGTGTCCAAGGTGTTTTGTATGTGTAGGCAGGCGTCCAGGCAGGGCAAGATTGGAGCTGGACCTAGGGAAGATGCTTGGTGGTGGCTGCAGGAGCCAGGAGCTGCGATGGGGAGACCACTGGGGCTAGGCAGCAGGACTGAGGTTGAGAGCAGCTATGATGTGTGCAGGTGAAGAACCCCAGGCTGGAGTCAGACCTTGGAACTGCCCTTTCCCTGGTGTGACCTTGGGCTTGTCACTTAACCTCTCTGAACCTCGGTTTTCTTATTTGGAAAAAGGTGGATAGTAGTCTATCCTCACAAAGCTGCTGTGGTAATCAAATGAGACAATGCCTGTGTAAACTGTAGAGTGCTATACAGATATATGACCATGGTCACTGCAGGGGGAAGGCATGCTCCAGGCACCTCCCAGCTGCTGCATGTGCAGGACTGTAAAGCATTTTAAGCTGCTCCAGGCCATAGGGTCAGGAAGGTTGTCAGAGAAGTGAGGAGGGGGTAGAGGCTTGGAGGACCCCGTGTGAATGGAATAATGGCAACCAGGGGGAGACAAGGGTGGGAGAGGAGAGAGAGGGGAGAGTCAGAGAGGTTCAAGTTCATGAAGAGGGAGGAAAATGACCAAGTCTGGGAGATCTGCAGAAGCGAAAGGCAAAGGGAAGGGAGGGAGGGAGGGCTGGACAGGCGGGGAAGAGATGGTGAGAAATGAGGAAGGCTGAGAGGAGAAAGAGAAGGTGTCAGAGGAGGCTAGAGGGGTGGGGAGGGAGGTGAGGGGCTGAGTTTATTCATTCCTTCCAAAGCTTTTATTGAGCGACTCCTACTTACTAAGAGGCAGCGTTAGGGCACAGCATCGAGTCCTAGATGGTCAGGGGTTCATGTCCTCCACATTTCATTTACGTTTCCTGTCAGCATGTCCTTGGACAAATTGCTTAACTTCTCTGTCTTAGTTCCCTCCTCTGAAAGATAAGGGTTAATTTACAAGTGAAGCAGTTGAGGCAGAGCGTGCCCATGGTACGACCTGTTGGCTGCCATCACTGTTGTCGCTATGATTATTACCTCTCTGATGTGTCATGCTGGGTCCACAGGGCTGGCCGCCCATGCTATGAAGTTCAGATCTTGGGCTCCAGAATAACAAACCTGGGTTCAGATGCCTGCTCTGCCTCATTAACTGTGTGACCTTGGGCAAGTTAACATACCTTCTAAGCTTCAGTTTCCTCCTGGGCAAAGCAGGCAGGTTTTGAGCACCTACCTCATGCAGGAGCCATGAGGATGAAATAAGATCATGCAAGGCACAGGTAGGCTGTGGCTTTTGTTATTACTGCCTTTCTATCCCTCAAGGCTGGGAGGATGGGGGCAGGCAGGGCCCAGAGCTTCCGATTTCCTGCTGTGTCCTCATCCTGGATCCCATTCCTTCCCCCTGATCTTCAGGACCTCAGCAATGACCTTTTAGGTGGAGTTGCCTGGGGGAGGGGGGTTGGGCATTGCCTGTGAGGAGCCAGCCAGGAACCGGATACCTGAGGGCCTCGAGGCTGGGTCCTGGGTAGAAGCCAGAGCTCCTTTGTCTTCAGAGACCTCCCTAGCCTTGTGCCAGTGTGAGCAGTCCTGAGTGAGATGGACATCCGGGCATGGAGAAACTGAAGCTGAGGGTTCTGGAAAGGGAGCATGTTAGGGAGCTGCTGCCAGGCTGACCCACAGTGGCCACTGCCTGAACCTGGAGGTGTAACAGGGTAGACAAAAGAACACAACCCGAATAGCTCTATCATAGGCAACGGCCTTCACTTGGCAGCCAGGGCCATGCCAAGACAGTGGTCCCCACCACCATGGGGGCCAGCCTCACCTGGTCTTCAACCCCAGGCCCTGGGCAGCCTCTGCTCTTCAACCCACTGACAACTGGCCCTGCTCAGTGAAGGGCATGTGCTTTAACTTCTGGGTGTGTTGCCCACTGGCTAGGGGAAATGGCTTCACCTCTCTGAACCTCATTTTCTCCCATCTGTAAAAATGGGGATAAGTAATGCCAAACTTCTAGCACTGTCATGAGGGTGTAAAATGCTTGACGCAGTTTCAGGCACACAGTGGGTCTCAGAGAAGAGTCCCCACGGCAGCCACAGTGGAATTCGCCAGGGCCATTTCTGTGGACCTCTGCAGCCTCTCTCCACCTCACTACCTTGCAGTCTATAGGAATCTGTATTCAGCTGTTCCCTGGCTCACAAACCTTCAGTACCTCCCTACTGCCAACCTTCATTCAGTCATTCTGTCATTCAGCCATTCAACAAATAATGAGATTCTGACTTGCGGAGCCGGAGTTCACCATAAGTGGATGAGTATCAGAATTTATTGAGTGAATGCCTAGTAGCTGCCCAGGCTTTACGGTGAATTTTTTTTTTTTTTTTGGAAACTGAGGCTAGGAAGAGTGTGTTACTCGCCTAAGGCCACATGGGAGGCAAGTGCCTGGGAAGACCTCCCCCACGCTGATGCCATAGGCTGGAAATGGCACTGTTATATCCAACCTTCTGGGTCAAGACCTTGCATTTTAAGATGCACTCCTGGGAGGCGGAGCGGAGCTATGGCCAGTCCCTCTGGGCCTTTCTTCTGCCGGTGTGGCTGGGCTGAGGGGAGTCAGCAGGGAGGCTGAATGTCGTCAGGGTCTCCTCCCTGGGCCAGGTTCCCGCAGGTCCTTCCCCTCCTGAGGTGTGGCATCCCAGCTCCACCTGAGGATCATCTGACAGCCTAAATGACTCACCTTTTTGGGATCTGTCTGGGTTGATGGGACCTGGGCGGGGGTACAGCCACGTCAGGGTGGCCCTAGGCAATGAGCGGAAGCCAGGCCTGCTCCCCAAGCTCTGGGCTTCCTGGGTCCCAGGAGCTACTGGGCTCATCCTCTCCCTGACCCCAGAGGTGGCCTCCTCTGCAGACTTTCTGGGGTGACAGGAATTGACTTCACCATCACCAGATCTGTTTCTTTTCCTCAGAGAGGGATACAGGTGTGGGCAAAGAGTCCAGGCCTCCCTCAGATGCTGGTCCTGCTGCTGACCAGCTGTATGACCTCTGCATGCCTTCAGGCCCTTATCTGTCAAGTGCGAATACCAGTGTGGTGAGGAGTCTGTGCCCTCAGGCCTGGAAAAAGAGCTTTGGCCCAAGGCCTGGCACAGTAGGCCCAGCTGAGTGTCCGTATTGATATGATATCGTTATTGTCAGTGATAGCAGAAGCCTGGCGGCCTCTCAGCCCTAAGACTGCTGTCTCCCTGAAAGCTCAGGGAGTCTGGGCATCCCTCTTAGTTCAGAGGTTAGGGTTCAGCCCTCAGCAGCAATCCTCACTGTTCCCTGCCTCAGTGCACCGATCTTTAGAATGGGCATCCTCTTGGCTGGGGTAAACATGAGGAAGGCCTAATGGAGAGCTTGTGGGGAGACCCTGTCCCCATCTCTGATCTCCGGGAAAGGGGAGCCTATTTAGCAGCCCCTCTTCCTCCTCTCGAGGAGCCCAGTACCCCTTCTTCCATGAAGTCTCTCTCCTTGCACATCTCCCAGCTCCGTAGGAGACTCTTCCAGAGCTCACAAATGTTCCATCTTGGGGCTCTCCTGACCTCAGACTCTTTTTCTCTTCCAGGAGGAGTGATGGGCAGAACCAGCGCTTCCCTCAGGCCCTAGACCTGCCACGAGTGGACTTCGTTCCCCCCAACACTGCTTCACTCTACCCAAAGGTATGTGTCCCCCTCCCCACTGCTCCTGGTCTGGAGACGCCCCGGGGCTGAGAGATACCTAAGAATGACTACTAGGCAGAGGTAAAATGTTCGGGGCTACCCCTGGGTGGGCCTGGTACAGTCTCAGAAGTTGAATGGGGGTCTGTAACCCTGCTGGGGGTGGGGCAGAACACCTGGGAATAAACTGGCCAGCCATTTATTCTTCATTATCTTCATCATCAACATCACTCAGTTTCCTCTTCTGAAAACTGGGTATGATGACAGTACCCACTTCACAGGGCTATTGTGAAGATTAAATGGAAAAGTGCCAATAAAGCGTTCCGTGCACAGAAGCAGAGTCCTATAAATGAAGCTATTGTTGTTGTTATCAAAATCAAATGTTTGCCCAGCACTTAATTTGTGTCAGACTTTCTGCTGGGCGCCAGAAAGCAATCAGACACAGACCCTCCCCTCAAGCAGCCATAGCCTAGTTTAGAGCACAATAACTTATGCAAAGTGTCAAATACCAGTAATACTCGCTAGTATTGATGGAGATTCACTGTGGGCCACGTGGGTACTTAGTGGGTACTTAGTTTACACACAGTGTCTCATTTCACCCTCAAACGGTAAGTGCTATGTGCTGGCTACTATTATTACTAGAACCCTTTTGTAGAGGAGAAAATTGAGGCTCCGAGAGGTTAAGTTAATTGCTCAAAGACACACAGGTAGGATATGATGGGGCCAGGGCCAGAACTCAGGCTGTCTGACTAGAGTGCCTGGTCTTGTGGCCTCTCTAATGCAATGTCATAGTCCTCACTTTTATGGCACACTTTGTAGCTTCTAAAGCATGTCCACAGACATCATGCTGCTTGGTCTTTTCATTAAACCTTGGGTTGTAGGCATTTTCCAGATGAGGATCCAGATGCTCAGAGAGGTGAAGTGGTTTTCCTAAGGTCACACAGCCAGGAAATAGCAGAGGTAGAATCTACCATGCTCCTCTCCGAACACTCTGGCTTGGAACAGGGCCCATGTACCTCTCTTAGGCCGGGAGGGCAGTTGGCCAAGGGATGGTGTCCAGGTGTCCAGGTGTCCTTGTGGGGAACCACTACCTCCAAGGGGGTCCAAAGTGGGGTCCTAAGGACAGTATCAGGGCATTCCTGAGACCCTCTCCTGCTCTCTGTGCCTGGGTAATAGCCCCAGAAAGACCGTGTAGATCCTGCGGCTTGGCAGGGAGTGAGTGACTTGATGGCAGCTGGGTTCATGAATGAGCATCTGGGAAGAGGCCAGGGTTCTCACGGAGGGCTGTGTGCCCTTGGATAGCTTCTTCTGCCTGGGCCTCAGTCTTCCCATTAGGAAAATGAGGCTTGGAACAGCCCATCTCCCTGAGTCCTGCCTGCTCAGACAGCCTGGAGCTGGCCTTCTTGGATTAGCTCTGAGCTACCTCCCCTCAGGCTTCCTGGCCTCCGCCCAGTCTGTCTAGAAGTCTCCATTTGTGCCAACACATAGCCCAGACAGCAGGCTCCCAACAGCCCACTCCCACCCCAGAATCAAGACACAGTCTGTGGATCATCCTCCTTTGACAGGAAAGGAAACCAGGATCCAGAAACACTGGGTGACCCGTCTGGATCCTCAGCAAACCAGTGGTGAGGCTGAGGCAACCAGGCCTGTGACATTTCCTTCACCCCCTCCCCCAGTACCCCTAATGCTGGGGGAGGGGTATTGATGGAGCCAGTCTGAAGGGCAGGAGACCTCCCTGTCCAGTGGGCAAATCCCTGCCCCTCTTTGGTCCTAGTTTCTTCATCTGTAAAGTAGGGTTGACAGTTTCTTTTCTACCTACCTTGCCAGCTTGCAATTGAGTGATGACTATGAAAGTTACTTGGAAGCTGAACTATTATCAGCATCATATGTTCCCAGGGTAGGATAGAACACCTAGAAGGGACATCCCCCTCTTCATTGGGAAGCCACATTTGTACAGACACTGAGCTACCCAGGACCTTCCTATCTTGCCCCCCGTAGGGCTTTCTTCACTCGGGGATTCGGAAATCTGCACACACGTACATACACAGCCTACCCACAGCTATGTATATGGACATAACACGTCTGCACATGCATTCAGAGACTTACACATGTACACATGCAAGCATGTACAGATACACATGTACAAACACATATACACCCAGGATGTCCAGGCACACACAGCCACATCTAGTCTCAGTCTCTCTCCCCCTCACACACACACACACACACACACACACACACACACACAGCTGCATGCACACGTGTGCACCCCTTCCACTCCACCTGGCACACAGGCATCTCTGGTGATACGACCAGGTCAGATCTTGCTCCTCCCAGAGTGGAATAGATGTTTCTCTGGCTGCTTTCGACGGGTGCCCGGAAGCGCTCAGGCCTGGAAGTGCCTGCATAAATCAATATTTGTTGCTGTTAATTATTAAAAGCAGAGCTACACCGTGTCTGGAACACATATCTCTGGAGCTCCCGCTGGCTTCCCGGGCTCCAGCCTGACCCAGGGCCAGGTCTAGGGGAAAGGAAGGCGCAGTGCCTTCCTTCCAGGAACCCTGGAGATGGAGGGTGGTGGACAGCTGCCAGCAGCTCCCTCAGGAAGCTGCAGAGATGGTGGGCACTGAGCTGGTGGGCAGCCCTGCCCCTGCAGGGTCTAAAGCAGCTGGTGTTGACTTGGCCACAGCTCAGGAAGCAATTGCCACTTTCCCAGCATCTGTCCCCACTGTACAGTGGCAGACACAATGCAGGGTCAGCTGGAAGAGCCTGCAGAGGCCATATTTTACAGATGGGAAAACTGAAGCCTACAGAGGTGGTAGGGGCTCAGTCAAGTTCACTCAGCAAGTTGTAGCAAGGCCAGAGCGAGGACTCACATGTCCTGAAGTCTGCCCCATACTGTGGGGCCTTGGCTCCTCCCTAGGCACTGTGGTTGTCTCCAGGGTCAGGGGCAATAAGGATGGGGGTGGGGGGACAATTAGAGCCAGGTGTGGCATGGGGCCTGCTGAAGGGAGGGAATGGGCCACCACTGTCAGGCATTAGGGAGCAGGAGAGGAGGAGGGAGGGGAGAGTAGCTCCAGGCCTTTCCCTGGATTCCTAGTTCTGCCTTTCTTAGCTGTGTGATCTTGAGCATGATATTTCACCTCTTGGAATCAGTTTTCTCTTCTGTAAAATAGATATGACGCTCATACTTCCTGGGTTGTGGGAGAAGATGAGACTTGCGAAGGGTCCAACGTTAAGTAGATGCTCAAGAAAAGTCCTGTCTCCTCCAAGTAGCCGCCTCTTTCTGACGGACTTCACAGCCCATCCCAAGAATCCCGTCCTGGAGGCCCTGATGTGGGGTACCCAAAGTCTGGGAAAACAGAGAAGGCGGGGGTGGGGGGACGCGCTGCGGAGAGCCCGGGAGAGCCTCGGAGAGCCTCAGGAGCCCCGCGCGCTGAAGACTTCCAGCGCTCCAAGGAAAGCGCGCAGGCGCAGTGTCCCGGGACCGTGGGTTGGGCCGTTTCTGGGGGCGGGGATTACGGTGTCCCCGCCCCGGATCTCCGCAGCCCCGCCCCTGCCCCCGCATCGGCAGTACCTGGTGCCCCGCCCCCTCCGGGCCAGGAGCCGGAGCTCGGAGCGCAGAGCTCGGTGCTGTGGGGCCCGGTCCGGGGCGCGCGCGGGCCGGAGCCGTCGGACCAGCTGAAGCGCCGCCGGGGCTGGGGCTGGGGCCGGGCCGGGCTCGGGATGGCGCAGCCACGGCCCCCGGCGAACGCCGGTCGTCCGCGGAGGGGCTCGCTGCCTGCTGGGGCCGGCTGGCAGGTGAGGACCCGGGAGAGGATGGCCTGGCCAAAGGGGTCTGCAGGAGCCGCCGGGTCAGCCCGACTTCCTTTGAGTCCAACAGGCTCTGCTCCAGCCAGGGCGGGGGTGCGAGGCTCCGTCATGGAGGGTGTGTTAGCTTCTGGGATGACACCCGGCCATGGCAGCCACAGGGCGCACCCCTGCCCTGGGGTCCCAGGCTTTGGGCGCTTTCTGCCCCTTTCCAAGAAACAGTGACTGTAGTGGCACTGTGGCTCGGGGCTACCATGGCACTATGTGTGCATGTGCGTGTGTGCATGCCTGCATGCGTGCGTGCGTGTGTGTGTTTTAGCTTCGGGTCCATGTTGTCGGTCCCCTGTCCCCTTTAAGGTGGTCTGAATGTCAGAGTGTAACTTTGCATGGTGCTCTTGGCCACTTGGCTCACAGCCTTCCATGTGTCAGGGCGTCTGCTGCTCCTGTGAGGCAGTGACTGTGGGTGTAACTTGTTGCTGTGTGTGCGCTCTGGGTGACAGTACCATGCATCAGTGTTTATGTGGCTGTGACTCCAGGTGCATGTTGTTCCCGGCCGTGTTAGGTTACCCAGAGTGGGGTGCTCTGGAGGACTTTAATGTTCCTCCATCACTCATGCTGGCACTGGCACTGTGCTGGCATGAGGTTATTTGGGCACAGATGCCGAGGCTGCTGTGGTACAGGATGTTAGGTTTATAGGCATGTTTGTCTACCTGGGCTACAGGTGTGTGTCTGTGGTTTGTGCTGTAACTGCTTGTGGAATTGTCTTGTCCAAGCTCAGAAGCGTTGGGTATGACCATAGGTGACCCGAGGGTCAGCATCTCCAATGGACTAATGTGGTGCATTTCATGGGGTGGATTTTGCCCCTGTGGCCAGTTCTCAGAGTATGTACATGGGTTTTTGTGTCTTGTGATCTTTCACAGAGCTCTGTGCGTGTGTCTGTGTGTGTGTGTGTGTGTGTGTGTGTGTGTGTGCGAGAGAGAGAGGGAGATGGGTGGTGTGTGCTCAAGCGGGTGTGAGGGGTGCGTGAGGTTCGGACGTGTGCTCCTCACCCTTGGTGACTCGCCACTGCCACAGTTGCTGCATGCTTCTTCTTTTTCTTAAAACTCATTTAAAGTCTGTCGTGTCTGTTTCACAGGGTGCGTGACTCTGATGGGGAAGGTACGTGGGAGCGGGGCTCTGTAGCTAAGTTTCCGTGAACATACCTGCCTGTGTCTGTGAGTGCATGTTATTGTGTCTCTCTGCACGCGGACGTGAGTGGTTTTGTGGTGTTCGTGTAGTTTTACCTGCAATGATTGATGTGCAGATCTGCACAGGGGTGGGCTTGCATTCGTTTGTGTGGTTCTCGTGGTACATGGACCTGTGTGTGTGTGTGGGTGTGCTGTTGTGTAGCTTGGGACACTGACACATTTATTTGTGTGTTAGTACATAGCTCTGGGTCTAAGGATTGATGTGCACAGACCCCATGGGTTTGTGTGTGTTTGCTTTCTTTGGTACAGCACGACTATTTAAATATTGGTGTGTAGGCCTGTGTGCGCTCAAGCAAGAGAGAAAGAGTATGTGTTTCCTGGTGCACAACCCTATAGCACATGTGTGTGGACTCAGGATCGGGGAGGGGTTGGGGGAGAGGCACCGTCCTGGAGCCTCTGGGGGCTTCCCAGGCCCAGCCCCCAGCCCTGCCAGCCGTCAAAGATGCCGCCTTCCAGGAAGGCTGCAGGGAGTTGGCGCTGGAGAGGCAGAGGCTGCCAGAGCAGCTGGCAGATGCCCGATTAACCCTGCGTGTGCCCTAAGTAGCCTCGGGAGAGGCTGTCTGGAGTGTGAGGGGTGGAGGGGTGAGTGTGGATTCACACACGTGTGTTGGACCAATGGGATATGCCAGCATCCTTTTTCCCAATAGCACCCCGGGTGCTTGAGATAGGCAGGTGGGACCCTCTTCCAAGAGAGGTGGGTAGAACCACAGACCCTTCTGAGGGTCCCAGCTGGGGTCCTCTCTGGGGCTGGGACCTGGGGCTCTTCTTTGGGGTCCATGGGTTGATCCTGGTACCTTGTAGTGACATGAAGGAGATATGTCTCTCCCCAAAGGTCACATCCCTCTGTCTGAGGCACCAGCCTCCTCCTTTGGGTAAGGGGACTGAGTCGAGTAGGCTGCCCCTTGGGGCCTGTGCTTCGGGCTGATAGGTCCAAGTTGTTTAGTCAGAACTGGGGGGACCGGGATGGCTGGGTTGGGTGCAGGATCTCCTTGGGGGCTCAGCAGGATCAGCTGGACCACGCTGAAGACTGACCATCTCTCTCCTCCTCTCTTGCAGAACACAGATCTGTTTGAGATGATTGAAAAGATGCAGGTGAGGCTGGCTCCTTAGCCATTCTGGGGAGGCGCAGAGGGGACTGACTGGGGGTGGGGAGCCCTTGCCATATCTCCAACCCCACACATCTCTCAGGATGGTCCAGGAGCCTTTGGCAGACCGTGCAGGAAGGAGATAGTGGCAGTGTGTTGTCCAGAGCCCCTAAGTGGGGATCACAGTAGGGGGTGCCCAACTCCCTGTCTCACCCAGGGGCCCAGGCCCCATTTGTGTCTCCCCAGCGCTATGTAGATCCCCAGCAGGGCAAGGGTCCCTGCCTCGAATCACCCCCACATGTACATACCATTCCCCATCCCCCAAGAGGCATTACAGACTCTGCAGGACCCCCATGTAGAGGGGGAGGAGGGACAGATGCCAGGGGACAGGGCGACCAGAACTGTGCTGCAGGTAGGGGGAGGTGTTACTGCGCGAGGCAGCCTGGGGGGCAGCTCCCACCCCCTCTGCCTGACTCCGGCCCTGGGCTTTCAGGCTCTTGTCTTTTTTTGCGTGGGTATGTGTTGGGAGGTGCGCGGGGGGCTAGGACGACTTGAACACACCGTAGGAGCTTTACCCGATATCATTCCACCCTCTAAACCTCTCCTGTCCCTTCCTGCTTCTCTGCCTCTCTTGCTTAGTCTTTCTGCCTCCACCTTTCCCCTCCTCCTCTCTCCTTCCCTCTCTCTCCCCTCTCTCCCCGCTCTCCCTCTCCCTGTCTCTCCCCACCCCTCCTCTCTGAACAACATGTATCTGTGTGGATGCAATAGCTTCCCTCCCCACATCCCCACACTCACACGCAGGCACGCGTACACCACCCCTGCCCCCACTCCCAGCAGCAGGCGCATAGGGCCCCCAATTCCCCTCACTGCCACGCCTCCTGCAGCCCAGGGTACCAGCAGTACAGCCAGCCCTGCCGAGGGGCCTGAGTAACCGTGCACCCTGCCCTGGGAGTACCCCACAAGGTTGGCTTTCCCCTTCTACACAGGAAGAGCTATGAGCCCAGGGGGAGGCATTGACGCTGCAGGCTTGGGAGGGGTGCAGCGGGAGAGAGGGAGGGGTGCAGCGGGAATATTGGCCTCTCTTTGCAGGGAAGCAGGATGGATGAACAACGATGCTCCTTCCCACCACCTCTCAAAGTAGGTCTGATCCGGCACCACCCCATCCTTTCTTCTATGGGCTCCCTGAGCAGCCTCTCCAAAGGGCTTGGAGGGGGAAGGAGGGGGGCAGACGTCCTCCCTCAGGTGCCGCTACAGCTGCCCACCCAAAGCAGCCAGCCCAGGAGAACCCATCACTCTTTCGTGAGAAGTAGTCTAGGAGTTCTGAGACGTGGAGGACCCCTCCCTTGCTATAGGCCTGGGGCCCTGTTCCAGCTCCTCCTCACCCTGTCTTCACCCCTGAAAACTCACCCTGCCTCTCCAGGCCTTGCCATCCCTGGGTCGAAGCCCCAATACCTCACAAGACAGCGTGTGTGAAATGGACGCCAGTTACGATGCGCAGTTGTAGGAAGACTCAAACCCAAGACCCAGGAGTCTTATGCTCTTCTGTTCCCTGTAGCTCCTGTCTAGAAGGGAGGCTGCGGGGGAGGGGAGGGGAGGATGACCTGGTGGCCCCTCAACTCCCATGAGGAGACTGACAAGAGACAGGACTGAAGGGGATGCAACGAGGCTCTTGTTTAGACCCAAGTTTTCTTGGGGTGGGAGCTGCATAGCCCCTCCAGAGGGGCATAGGACTCTGGTTGATGATTTGGGACCCCAGCCATCCCAGAAGACTGGTGGCCGGGCCTGGGAGAATGGGCCCAGGGCTACAGAGGTAAGGATTAAAGAAGGTTCATGGGCATAAGCCTGATGCTTCGTCCAGGGCAGCGGTTTTCAAAATGTGGTCCTCAGACCAGCCTCATCAGCACCACCTGGGAGCTTGTGAGAACGTAAATGCTCAGGCCCATCCAGGCCCAGGGCATCAGAAACTTGGGGGTGTGGGGCAGTGCAGCCGTCTGTGTTTAACGAGCCCTTCAGGCTGTTCTGAGAACCACTGGTCCAGAGGTTCCTTCTGGGAAGGCAGGATGGGGCCCAGAAGAGGCTGCCAGCCCTCAGCCCCCGTCTCCTGGGGTCACCCCAAGGCAAGCCCTGCCCCACCCGTGAGATGGGGAGATGAGGACCCAGCCCTCTCTACACTCTCAGCCCTGATGGCTGGTGAAACAAAGGAGCATTCTGGGGAGGCTGGAAGTCAAGTGTGCGGGCCCCGTCCCAGATGGGCCTCCCCCTGCTTGTGTTTTGCAGACAGAGGAAGACTATATTCCCTACCCAAGCGTGCACGAGGTAACCAGCTGGAACCCCCCCACCCCTACCCCAAGCCTATCCCCACCCGAAGTACTGGAGGCTCTCGCGCAGGGAGTTCAGGATGCCCTGGTCCTCCTCCTGGTCAGGAGCCTGACCACAGTGGGGGCTGGAGACTCAGTTTACGGGCTCAAGACCTCAGAGCACATTTGAACCCAAGGCCTCCAAACCAAACATTTCAGCCTCTCTGCCAAGGTCATGCTCCCAGCTCTACCTGCCCCCATCTCCATCATTTGAGAATGGGACTTGGGGCTCCATGTGGTCTGCGACCCATGTAGTACCCCTTAGTTGGGGAGGTGTCCTGGGGCCCCTGGTGGGGTGCAGTGTGAGTAGCTCTCAGCCGAGTCCCCCTTTAGGTCCTGGGGCGAGAAGGGCCCTTTCCCCTCATTCTGCTGCCCCAGTTCGGGGGCTACTGGATTGAAGGCACCAACCACGAAATCACCAGCGTCCCAGAGACAGAGCCACTGCAGTCGCCCACGACCAAGGTGAAACTTGAGTGCAACCCCACAGCTCGCATCTACCGGAAGCACTTTCTCGGCAAGGTGGGTAGCCCTCTGGGGTTGGAGGACTGGGCCTGGGCGGAAGCAGAACCTTGGGGCTGGGGCTGGGGCTGGGTGAGTCCTAGAGCCCTGAGTCTCGGGGAGCATAGTGTAGTGGATTCACTCATTCACTCAGTAACCACTTATTGCAAAAGGCAGTATTATAGCACAATGGTTAACAGCAAAGACGCTACCAGGGTTTGAATCCTGGCTCTGCCACTTACTGCATGGGACACTGGGCAAATCACTTACCCTCCCCGTGCCTCTGTTTCCTCAACTGTAAAAACGGATGGTGATGATACCCACCTCATAAGGTCGTTATGAGCCTTTAATGACAGGATGCTCATAAAGTGTGAAGAATGGCGTCTAGCATAGAGTAAGGCTCAATCAGGGTTAGCAAATGATGAGCGCCAGCTGTGTGCCTGGCTCTGTTCAAGACTCCAGGTATATAGCAGCAAACAAAACATACCCAGGCCCTGCCCTCAGGCATCTTGTGGGGGCTGGGAAGACACAGTAATGTCGTGACATGACCTGGATTGATGCAACCCCTACTCCACCACCAGCCCCAGAGCAGGAACCCTGCCTGGTCACAACTTGTCAGAGTGTCACCCAGCAGTGTTCCAGGCAAGAGTTATTGGGCAAGGTCGTGGGAGCTGGAGGGGAGGTCCCAAGCTGGGGCCCTGTGTGTGTCAGGTTCCACACCAGGTGCTGCCTCTGGCAGGGTGTAGCGTGGCCCTGTGGTCTTGATTCACCTGGGTGCCAATCTGGGCTCTTCTATTTATTGATAACCTCGGGCTAGTTATTTAACCTTCCCAAGCCTGTTTCCTCATCTATAAAAATGGGGTAATAAAAATACATTCAAGCATAGAGAGCCTGATATATAGTAAGTACTCAGTAAATCATAACTGTTATTAGTACATCTTCATAATTACTCCGTGAGATCAGGAGTGTCCTGGCTTTTCGGAAGAGGAGACTGAGGCTCAGAGAAGTGAGTGACTTGGTCAAGGTTACGTAATTACTGAGCTAGGAATTGGATCTAGCTCTGGCTGACCTTCCGTTAAGACACACTATGGGAATAAACAATAATATTGAACTATAATTATGCAAGGTGATATCACCATAATGGCAGTCATATATATTACAATATATGAATGTATCAAAGTAACCTTTGTACACCTTAAGTTTATACAATGCCATATGTCAATATATTTTTAAAAAGACGTGCCATGGGAAGAGTCACGTTCCTAGGTGTGTATTGGGAAGGTGTGTTGGGAATTGGGGAACTGTATGATCTCAGTCTGAGCCCAAGGCACTGGCCTGACCCTGAGGAGTATTGGTGCTAAGGCTGGAAGTGGAAAGGGATGGAATACATTGTTACTGAGACTAAACCAGCAGGCCTGGGTTCAGGAGCCATTGCTAGAGGACAAAGCCAGAACGGGGCATTAGATTCAGGCTGAGCCCTGTGGGTGGAGAGGGACCTGCATCTTGGCACCCACTGTCCAGAGTGCGATGTGGGGGACTGTGGGGGCCGAGCACATAGTTGGCACTCAGAAAAGTTTGCTGAGGAGTGATGAGTGCCAGAATGATGGTGGCACCTTGACCACAGAAGGACCCGAAGAGGTACAGGTTGGGGGGTCAGAAGAGGCATGATGACCAGGGTCAGGATGGCAGCACAGAGAGGAGGGGCCCCATGGGCTGGCACAGAGCCAGGGCCATCTCCCGACTCCAGGCGAGGTGGCGTGGGAAGCACCGGGGCCTGTTCAGGCAGAGGGAGGAGGTTAGGGTGACTTTGGTATTGGCTCCCTGGGACCCTGAGCCCACTCTCCCACTGTTCCTTGGACGCCTCTGGGCCTGGCCAGGGGGATTTTGGGAAACTCCCCACCCTGAAGACTTTAGTGCAGCCCTCCTTGGCAAGTGCCTGCCATTCCCTCTACAGATGGCGCCGTGCATTTGGGGGTTTCTGTCGCTCTGTGCCCGGGCAGTGCAGAGGGGGACTCTACCCCAGGCGCCCTCAGACTGTCCCTGAGTTGCAGATTTGTGGGGGCACGCCCCCTGGCCTCTGCCTCTTTCGTCTGCCCTCTGAGCACAGAGGTTCATGTTTAAACAGGACTTACTTCCAGGATGACTCCTGGGGCGGGTGTGGCTGCAGAGCCAGCTCCACTCCCAAGGCCGGCGCTGGCAGCGGGAGCCCAGGTGTGCTGTCCTAGCACTCGTGGCCCTTGGCTTTGGGGCTTTCCTGCCTGGAGGTGCTAGCCCTGGGCTCCTCTCCGGGGGTGCCTGCTGCAGTTTCCTCTCGTGCCCCCCGGGGTATTCCTTCCCACCCTCCGGCTTTTCCCAGTGAGGTAGGAGGGTGGGAACCTGCCCGGTCAGCCACCCAGTGTGTTCATGACATGTTTCACTTCCTGTTTCTCACGGGCCCTGGCTTCAGAAGCCAAAGGTTGAGCAATCAGTTGGCATATTTTTATTGAGTCCCTACTGTGTGCCCAGCCCTGAGAAGGGCAGCGCTAGGAGACAAGTATGGAGATCCGAATGTGATCCTGACTTTGACGAGGACACAGAGAGCCCGGGTTTCTATAAACATTCGTTGAATACCTACTCTGTGCCAGGCGCTTTATCCCCTTCAGTTCCCGCCACCATCCCACAAAGTAAGCGATCCCACTTCTGTTTTATAGACTAGGAAACTGAGGCACAGAGAGGTGACGTGACCTTCTCAGGCTACGCGGCTGGCAAATCCCGGCAGGATTTGAATGTGGGTCTGTCTGGTACAGAGTCTGCTATTTATTGGCTGTGACACCTTCTGCTTGGTGAAGGACCCCCACCCGGGAATGAGTTGGCTTTCTGGTCTGGTTCCAGAAGCCACAAGCTCAGTCTCACCCACTACCTTGGCTCCACCTCCCACAGGAGCATTTCAATTACTACTCACTGGACACTGCCCTGGGCCACCTTGTCTTCTCACTCAAGTATGATGTCATCGGGGACCAGGAGCACCTACGGCTGCTGCTCAGGTGAGGGTGGGGTGATGGACCCTGGGACAGCAGGTTGGGCTGAGGTCTTATAATCTGAGAACCCACCTCATTTTACCCACTCTTCTCACTGAGGCCCAGAGGGGGGCAGGGGTTTGCCTGAGGTTGCACAAGGCTGAGCCAGGCTTGGCCCTCGTCCTCACCTCTGGTCCTCCCTGGGGCCTTACTTGGTGTGGAGGGGCTCCCGTCTCCCTTTGCCACCGCCTAGCCCCTCACCGTTGACTTTTTCTTCCCAGGACCAAGTGCCGGACGTACCATGATGTCATCCCCATCTCCTGCCTCACCGAGTTCCCCAACGTGGTCCAGATGGCAAAGGTGAGGCCTCTGCTCCTCATGCTGGGCCCCCTTGGGCACCCCAGGTGGGCACACGGCCATCTGCAGCTCCAGGTCCTGGCCCCGTATGCTGCAGCCCTGTCCCTGAGGTCCTGCCTCTCGTGTGTTCCCGTGGCAACCACACTCACCATGTGTTCTGGTGCCCTGTCCCCTATCTGTGTGCTTTTGGCCCTCTGTAGAGTACCTTTGGTACTTCAGTTCCCTGTACCCCATTCTGAGCAGGAGTGAGCCCACAGTCCTGCGTCAGCCTTGGTCATGCCCTCTCCTTTCTGCTGCTGTCCTGCAGACCTTGGCCTGGGAGGCCCAGAGGCCCCACCCCCTCCTCCCAGCCCTACCCTTAGATGCCCCCTTATCTCCTCCTGCAGCTGGTATGTGAAGATGTGAATGTGGATCGATTCTATCCTGTGCTCTACCCCAAGGTATGGCCGGATCCGGTTCCTGCTCACTGGGGGTGGGTAGGTAACTAGGGGACCGAGCATTTATTGGGCAGCTGCTGTGTACAGAGTATTTTTCCTAAATTCTCTCGTTTAATCCTCACAACAATCCTGCAAAAGTCTACAGGTTGCAGAAGAGAAACCAGAGGCCCAGAAAATTTTCTGTGTCTTACCCAAGGATGCATAGCAGATAATCATGGCCTGCATTTAAACCTAGTTTTGTCTGCATTGGAGAAATGCTTTACTTACCTCTGAAAACTCTTAGTGTCATTTGGGAGCCCTCCCAAGGGCAATCGGTACCCCTGGGCCAGGGAGCTCCACTGGCCTTGCCTTCTGACCCCAGAGAGGGGATCTGGTGTGAGAGACTAACACGGGCACCTCCACAAATGCTGCCCCACAGAGAGCAGCTGCATTTCCAGCTCCGGTGCTGAGCGCTGGGTTTGCGGCTCTGTGACCATGTGGGAAAAGTGGTAGGGACTTTAGTCTTTCACGAGCCAGGGACGCTTCCTGAAAAGCAGTGGGCCTTGAAAGACGTATAAACCCTTGTAGCTCTGACTGAATTCTAGAGCAAGATGTGGACCCTGAGGGGTGGCGTGGTCCAGGAAAGGTCCCCGCAGGAAGGGGGCCTCAGAAATTAGATCCCATCTCTATTACAGAAGAGGAAAGCAAGGCACAAGGTGAGGAGGGGACCTAGCTCAGGGTCCCACCGCAAATTGGTGGGACTTGGCATGTTGTAGAATGCTGAGGTGCGTTTACTGAGGAGCCGAGGAGGGAGCCGGGTGTTACAGAGCGGAGATGGAGCAGGGGTTCACGGGCAGAACTCAGGAGCAGTGCTCAGCGCTGGAATTCAACAGACCTGCGTTCAAGACCCAGCTCGGCCACGTGCGAGCTGTTGGCCTTAGTCAAGTTACATAAGCTCCGAACCTTGGTTTCTTCATCTTTAAAACGTGGACAGCAGGAGTGTCTCCGTCGCAGGCTTGTTCTGAGGATTAAGTGAGATGATGCAGTGCCAGGCGTAGTGCTTGGCGCGTAACAAGAGCGATGAACAACAACTGGAGGCAGCAGTCCGTCTCACCCCTTGTCCTCTACCCCAGGCTTCCCGGCTCATCGTCACCTTTGACGAGCACGTTATCAGCAATAACTTCAAGTTCGGAGTCATTTATCAGAAGCTGGGGCAGGTGTGCTCACGACCTCCTCCCTGCACCCCCACCCACCTGACGGGGTATCTGGGACCTCCCCAGGGGACTGTTTCCCAGGAACTCAGGGGCTGCCAGGGGGTCCTCCTTCCAGCCTTTTTGGGGTGAGGGGAACGGGCGGCTCAGGCACTCCAGTTCCATGACCTACGCCCTCTGTGTGTCGCCAGACCTCTGAGGAGGAACTCTTCAGCACAAATGAGGAAAGCCCCGCCTTCGTGGAGTTCCTCGAGTTTCTTGGCCAGAAGGTCAAACTGCAGGACTTTAAGGGGTGAGCATTAGGGTGGGATAAGCAGAGTGCAGTGTGACCCACATCCTTGGGCAGGGAGGGAGCCCCTGTCCTGGCCCCATGGAGTCCTCGCTGGGGCTGGAGACTAAACTGTGGCCTGGGGGGCCTGGGGCAGGTTCCGAGGAGGCCTGGACGTGACCCACGGGCAGACGGGGACCGAGTCGGTGTACTGCAACTTCCGCAACAAGGAGATCATGTTTCACGTGTCCACCAAGCTGCCCTACACAGAAGGGGACACCCAGCAGGTACCCTGGGCACCCACTCACCTGCTTCCACCCGTCCTCCTGTCCCCTCTACCTGTCTGTCCAGTGTCCACCACACCAGGCTCAGTGGGCCCTCGGATATAGAAAATGGAAGTGATCCAGTCCCCCTACGCATGGGCTCTAGCTGGGGCGGGGGAGACCAGCCATTACAATGCGTGAAAGCCTCGGTTTCCACATCTGTGAAATGGGGGTAATAATGGCACCTACCTCATAGGTGAGCATAAATGAAGGATGGATGTACAGCGGCTAGAAGAGTATCTGGTACTAGCAAGAGCTCAACAAATATTAGCATTTTTACAGGGAGTGAAGGCCATTGTGGGGTCACATGGGGGGAGGACTTCGACTTGGCAGAAAAGGTTTCACAACAAAGTGCCTTTTAGGCTGCAAAGGAGCTGGGAGAAATGGGGGGATGGTTCCAGGTAGAGAGACCGGCTTCTGCAAAGGCCTGGACGTGAGGAAGTGTAGGACGTGTTCTGAGAGCCGAACTCAGAAGTCTGTGACCTTGTCCTAAGCTTCCTGCAGGACTGTCTGCCTTACCCCATACCCCCACCCTGGCGGGGTAAAACGGTAATGTGAGAAAAATGGAAATATGTGTTCCTTACTTTTTAAGAGTCATTTTATTTTCTTTTAATAAGTGTCTCTGTTCATTTTAGCAACATGAGTATATGTTCTGGGTATTTAGACAGGAGAAAGGCTGAGAGGTAGGGCCTGGGGACCAGGAGCCCTGGGTTCGAGTCCCCTCACTTACTGTAGGGCCTTGCAAGTCACTCCTCTCTTGGCCTCGGTTTCCTCATCTGTCACAGGATTCCAAGAAAATGAAAATAAAGACAAGTTTCTCACCACGTTTTTTTGGGAGGAAGCAAAGCCTTAGCCATGCCCTCTGCCCACCCCAGACCCTCCCACATCCCTGCGGCCCCCTCCTTTGCCCCCAGCGGCCCCGCTCTGGCCAAGTCGTGAAGGCCTGTGGCCCTGTGCTCAGTTGCAGCGAAAGCGACACATCGGGAACGACATCGTCGCCGTGGTTTTCCAGGACGAGAACACGCCCTTCGTACCCGACATGATTGCCTCCAACTTCCTGCACGCTTACGTGGTGGTGCAGGCCGAGGGTGGCGGCCCCGACGGCCCCCTCTACAAGGTGGGTGATCTCAGAGCTTCCCAGGGCCTAGCCCCACCTCACTATGAGGCCTCTCCGAGCCTCAGTTTCCCCAACTGCAGGGGGCCTGTCCTGAGCACCCTAAACTCCTTCTCACTCCAACGATGGATTCCTAGCCGGTCCTCTCTATGCCCCAAAGTTAGCCACCTCCTCATTAACCATCCCTGATGACTTCTGAGATCCTGCACCTCCTTCCCATCACTCTAGTTCAGGGCCAAGGGTGGAGGAGCTGGAATCCTGGGGGTCAGTCACCCAATCCCTTGTCACCGAACGTCCTCGACCAAGGGGCAGGCCCTGTGCCTAGCATGGGGCAGGACAGGGAGGTGAATTAGGGGTCTCTGGCTGGTATGGGGTCTCCACAGGGACTGCTGCTCTCCCTTCCAGGTCTCTGTCACCGCCAGAGATGACGTGCCCTTCTTCGGGCCCCCGCTTCCGGACCCCGCTGTGTTCAGGAAGGTGAGGGGCAGGACTAAGTAGGTGGGGGCCGAGGGGGTGCACACAGTTTGCCATCCTGAAGCCCCACTGTGTGCCAGAGCAGCTGGGCTTTCCTAACTACACCTGGGGCCTGGCTTTTCTCTCCATCTTGATAAAAACCGTGACCTTTATTTACAAAGTCACAGAATAAATTCATTGTTTTATACTTTTCCTAGCAGGCTCTTGTGGATTTCCCTCATTTCTATTATCTTTTTGACAATTACAGTCTTCCTTCCACTAAATGTTAGGGGGACACACTTCTCTCTCATCTCTCGGAAACCACATGTGGAGGCTTGGCTTCAGCAACCCCAGACTGAGGCAGTAGGAAACCCCGACTCAGCCTCTTACCTCTGTGGCATTTGCTCTCCAGAGTGGTGGGCACCCATGAAGGGCACAGGGGCCCCTCATGGTTGCCTGAGCTGGGGAGCTGAGCCCCAAGGAGGTGCCTGGGAATGCAGAGGGCAACCCATGGCCCCCCCAGAACACACGGGCCCAGCCCCTTGTCTCTGTGTTTGCCTGAACCCCCTTTCTCCTCTCCTCCACACTGGGGGCTCCCAGGGGCCTGAGTTCCAGGAATTTTTGCTGACAAAGCTGATCAATGCTGAATATGCCTGCTACAAGGCAGAGAAGTTTGCCAAACTGGAGGTGAGGATGAGCCCCTCCCCACAACTTAGAATTTCAGCCCCGCCCCTGGGGGAGAGAAAAGCCTTGTTCGGACCTTGGCTTTAGGGAGGGCTGCTTGGGGAAATGCCGATTTACGGAGGAGGAGGGCTAGTCAAGGGAGAGAACGGAAGGCATTTCTAGGGTGTGAGGGATGCCTGGGAGGGCCTCGGAGGTGGGCAGTCTGGCACAGAGGCCTCTGTGGGCGAGGGGAAAACGGGGAAGTGGAGTACATGAAGCGAGATTCTGGAGGGGCCTGAGCGAAGCCCGCACAGGTTTTCGGGGCCCAGGCCTACTCCCCACTCACTCAGAGAAGGTGGCGGGGATCGGAATTGTGGGACGAAGGGCTGATCACTGGGGTCTCCCCTGACGCCTGTCCCGGACCCACAGGAGCGGACTCGGGCCGCCCTTCTGGAGACGCTCTACGAGGAACTGCACATCCACAGTCAGTCTATGATGGGCCTGGGCGGCGACGAGGACAAGATGGAGAACGGCGGCGGTGGCGGCGGCTTCTTTGAGTCTTTCAAGGTGAAGGGTCGGGCCCACCTGGGTGCAGAGGGGCAAGGACCTGGCTGGAGCAGAGTCGGGATGGGGTTAGGAACAAGGCGTGGGGGTGTGGCTAGGGGCGGGCTCACGTTGGGGGTGGAGTAGGGTGGGGGTGTGGCTCGGAGTTGACCTAGGCTTTACGGTGGGCTGTACTTGGAGCTGTGGGTCTGTACCTGGGGTAGAGCTTGCAGTTGGGAGCGTAAGGTGGGGCTCTGGCTTGGGAGGAGTTAATGGTTGGAGGCGGGGCCTAGCTTGGGGGCGGAGTCTGCCCGGGAGTTACGCTGAAGGTTGGCACCCTCTGGTACCGAGCGAGGGTGGTGGCTGCCAGGTTAGCAGGTGGAAAAGAAAGGAGGAGGCCTCTGTCCTGATGGAGGTAAAGAAACAGGCCCTGGAAGGGGCGTGAGACCTGGCCTGTATGACCTTTAGCCAGTTCCACCCACCCTGGCTGTCTCCAGTTTTCGCTTAGTGTTAACTGTAGAGAGTCCCTGTGCTCAAATCCCAGCTCTGTCGCCTACCAGCTTGATCGTTCTCCGAGCCTCAGTTTATCTGTCAGGGTAATGGCAACTCAGGTCATTGCTGGGAATTATTTGCAAAGCAGATTCGTTTTTCCTCAGGTGGGGCCTGGACTCCCCCAGGCTGGCAGGTCCCCAGGCAGCGGCTTCTTTGCCACTGTGTCCTCTACCCACAAGAGGAGGACTGTCCATCCTCTAGGGGCTCAGCCAGGCCGGTTGGGACTCCACCCTCACCCTGGGCAAACCACAAAGCCGGAGATGTGGGTTCACATGAGGGGATTAGCCCAGCTTCTCAGGCCCGCCCTGGACTGAAGCCAACAGACCCGTCTCTGAGAAAGAGGCCTGAGGAGCCAGGAGTGGGTGGGGCGAGCATGGGTCGGGGGCGTCTTCTCTGAGGGAGGGCTCCAGGGGTCCCACATCTGGTGGGTACTGGACGTCGGACCTGGATTAGGTCACAGAATTTCTCAGAGGCAGCAGAGCCCACAGTTAAGGGTTTGGGTTGGGCGTGTGGGTTCCAGACTCACCTCTGCTTCCGCACGAGGAAAATGGGCGTGGTCTACCTCACAGGGGGAATTCAGCGAGAGCGCTAATGCCCGGTAGCTGGCCCTAGTGAGCATTCAGCATAGACCGGCTGAAAAAAGCAAGGGAGGGAGGGAAGAAAAAGAAGAAAAAAGCTTTAAGAAGCCTTCCTAAAAGGAAGAAACCAAAGTTTCTGAGGGCTCTCTGTGCATGCTTTTGGCCATGACCCAGGATTTTGTGCATTCCTCACAACAATCACATGAGAGGCTCAGAGCCTCAGGGGTGAAGTGTCTTGCCCAAGGTCACCCAGTAAGTCGGTGGCAGAGCCAAGGCCCAAACTGCCCTTGGCACCATGTGGACCTGACTCTCATGTGGCCTCACAGGAATGGACACACAGAGTGGCCTGGGTGGGAAGTGACCAGATGCCTGGGCTCCTAGGTTTCCCCAAGGTGAGGGGCTCATGAAGCCTGTGCCTCCTCTACCCCATCCCCACCTTCGCAGAGGGTCATCCGGAGCCGCAGCCAGTCCATGGATGCCATGGGACTAAGCAACAAGAAGCCCAACACCGTGTCCACTAGCCACAGCGGGAGCTTTACACCCAACAACCCTGACCTGGCCAAGGCGGCTGGAATAGTGAGTGCCCTCCCCCGGGGGCCCTCAGCTCTCCCCTGCCTGCGAGGCCTGGCCCCACCTGCCCCCGTCGCCATGGTGTCTCAGGGTCGCCCATCCTGGGCTCTAGACCCAGTCTAGCCACTGCTCCCCATGAGGGCCAAGTCCCCAGGCCATGACACTGGAATGCTGAGAGCCAGCAGCCTCCTTCCCAGCTCCTCTCCCCTCCCCAGCTCCTGGCCCCTTATTCAGGTGTGACTTCCTCTGGGGCAGCCTCTGTATCACATTCCTTACTGAGCTGAGCATCTACTGTCTATCGTGTGCTGGGAATTGGACTGCTGTATGGGCACCTACTGTCAAGCCTTTAGTTTCTGGGAGCACCTACTTTGTGTCAGGCTGTGGGCACGCACTGCGTATCAGGACCTGGATTTCTGTGTGAATACCTGCTGTATGCCTGGCTCTGAGATGCTCATGGGGACCTACTGTGTGCCAGGACCTGGGTTGCTGTATGGACATGTACTCTGTGAGCATCTACTGTAGACCTGGCCCCGAGTTTTTGTGAGCACCTGCTGTGTGTCAGGTCCTGGGCTGTTGTGTGGGCCTAAACTCTGCAAGCACTTACTGTGTGCCTAGCCCCGGGCTGCTGTGTGAGAACCTTCTACATGTCAGGAAATTGACTGCTGAATGAGCGCATGACGTGTGCTAAGCCTGGATATCAGTGGATACTCATTCTGTCAGGAAACGAGCTGTTGCGTGAGCATATACTGTGAACATCTAC
This sequence comes from Rousettus aegyptiacus, assembly GCF_014176215.1. Lineage (NCBI taxonomy): Eukaryota > Metazoa > Chordata > Mammalia > Chiroptera > Pteropodidae > Rousettus > Rousettus aegyptiacus. The sequence goes on along the minus strand of NW_023416284.1, from coordinate 12,888,599 downwards.
CTCTGTGTGTCAGGCCCTAGGCTGTTATGTGAGCATCTGCCGTGTGCCAGGGCCTCTGTGATTGTGGCTACCTGTTGTGTGTCAGGAATTGGGCTTCTGTGTGAGCATCTCCTGAGTGACCACCTACTGTGTGATTACTAACTGTATGCCAGGCTCTGTGGGATTCTGCTACTAATACACAGAGGGTGTGTGGTCACAGGGTGGACATGGCCTTGAATCGTGAGCCTATATGCTTTCTGCCACCTAGTGGCCACCTCAGGCACTGCACCCAATGCTCTGTTCCCACCTCCCCCCATCCATCCTTCTTCCTTATCCCTCCCTCCCGCCCTCTCTCCCTCCATCAATCATTTATTGACTGCTGCATGCCAATCATTTATTGACTGTGCTCAGTGCTGTGAGGCTGTGTCCCTTGTGGCAGGAGGGATACCCCCCCCACACACCCCCAGTTTCTGCCCCATGATCTGGCCTGGCCAGGGAAGGAAGGCAGGTCCTCTGCTGTCCAGCAGTCACCAAGACCACTGTCACTGGAGAAGCAGGCCCCCCGACCCAGATTTACAAGCCACTCCCTTCCTTGCCCGGAGTGGCCCAGCCTCCTGTGGGTGGCTGTGGAGGGCCCCTGGGACAGGGCCCGGCCAGCAGCACCCACCTTGGCAGTAACCAGACCCATTTCTGTTTTGTTTTTGCACAATGCTCCCCTCTTTTCACATTGCTTCCTCTTCCCTTTACTCTCTCCCCTTTCTCTGTTTTTCCGGCTCTTTCTCTCCCCCCCCTTCTCGTGCCCTCGGCCTCTCTCCGCCTTCTCACACGTATGTATCCACTCTCTCCTCCGGCACCTGTTTCACGCCCTCTCCCCCTCCTCCTCCTGCCCACCGTTCTCTCCTTTGCCTCTTCCTCCTCCTCCCCCGCTTCCCGTTTCTGCATGTGCCTCATCCCCCGGGCCCGGCACCGCGTCTGTCGGTCCGTATTTCACCCCGTGCCCCTCGCTCGCGCCCCGTCTCTGCGTAAATCTGTTTGCCAATCTCTCCGTCTCTCCCCCTGCCTCTTCTCTCCTTCCCTTCCTCGGCCTTGTCGTCCTCTCTTCCAAACCCCTGCCCTACTCTCTTCTTCATTTCTCTCTGTCTGTCTTTCCCTCCTTCCCGCATCTCACCTCTCTATGTCTCCCCTTCCCCTTATCTCTCTCTGACTCTCTCTGTGTCTGTCTGTCCTTTGCTGCTTGCCAGTCATTGCTTATTCCTGGGAAAAGTTCGAGTAGATTCGGACGCCGGGGCAGTGCCATAGGCATAGGAACCGTGGAAGAGGTTGTCACCCGCGGGCGCACCGGCTCTGGAGGCTGCCTGCACGTGCTGTTCTCTGCTCGCTCTCAGGACGGAGGCCATATTGGGGACGTTGCCCCCCCCCCTTTCCCCAGGACAGGGTGTGCAGGACAGAGCGCCAGCAGCTCCGATGGCACTCAGCACCCGCTTTGGGGCCTGGTACCCGTGCCAGAGCCAGTGCCCCCTGCCAGGGGCTTCTGGCCCTGCCCTGGCCCCTGAGACCCTGGCCCAGTCCCTGCCAGGACCTGGTACCCAAAGACCCTATGCCCAGCTGCACGTCCCCCAATATCGCCGGTTCTGCATGAAGCATCATCCCTCTCCTCTGCCCTGACTCCCCTCTCCACCATGAACGGGCCTGGGGGTTCCTGCCCCTCCATCCCTCCCTGGGGCCCACCTTCCTGACCCCCAGAGAAGCTGGGGGCATGCTTCTGGTGCCTGGGGAATCCTACCCTAGTGTATGTGGAAACTGGGGGCATCTGCGATGCTGGCTCAGAACCTCCTGCAGCCGCAGAGATTCTGCGGCAGGGCAGGGCTGGCCTGGGGCCAGGGCTTGGGTCACTATAAGGGCTCGCTCCCCACTGCCCTTAGGCTGCAGGTCCCATGAAGCCCTGGAGGGCGGAGAGGGAGCATTCATTCTGAGGACTCAGCCTCCCCCATCTCAGCCCAGAGTGGCCCGGGACCCCTTGGGCCCAGCCCTGCCTTGCGATCTCGGGTGGGGTGGGGGGCCCTTGCCCTCACGGGGCCGTTTCTCTCTCTGTAAATTGCCTCTGGAGATGGACATTTTCTTTCATTCTTTCTTGCTCGTTGCCTCTGCTTCGGGGCCTAGGGCAGCAGGGCCCACGGTGGCATGCAGGGGGCGCCAGGGCTCCCGGGCAGGTGGGCACTGAGTTTGGGCCTCTCCCTGCAGTCCCTGATTGTCCCGGGGAAGAGCCCCACGAGGAAGAAGTCGGGCCCTTTCGGCTCACGCCGCAGCAGTGCCATCGGCATCGAGAACATACAGGAGGTGCAGGAGAAAAGGTGGGTAGAGCTGGGTCTGGGTCCCCTCTGACTCCCTCCCCGACCACCGTTCAGTGGCCAGGCAAAACAGGTGGGAGGGAGTGCCCACCCTTCTGCCTCTCTGTCCCCCACAGCGACAGCTGTGCGCCAGGCACCAGGGCCCGCTCGTCCGCTCTCACGAACCGTTTTCATCCACTCAGCCTCTCTGCCGGCTTCCCTGGGTCTCACACCTGGCTCATCAGGGTGCCGTAGGTCAGAGGGCTTACTCAGGGGCTTACCCAACCAAGTCACACAGCGGTGAGGAGCAGAGCTGGGATTTCCGGCCTGGTTCGTGGGGGTCTGGGGGTGCATCTGTGAGAACAGGGGCCGGCAGCACACCGTCCTAACAGCAGGGCAGCCCCTAGGAAGCAGAGGATAGTTCCTGAGCGTGAATCCTGTCTTTACCAACACGGGGGCTGTGTGACCTTGGGAAAGTTACTATACGTCTCTGAGCCTCACTGTGTCAATCTGAAAAACGAGAATAAGAACATAACCACCAGCACGGGGGTGCCGCAGGGTGCACTGCAGTGCATGCGAAGCAGGGTGGTGGGCGCACTGGGACTCGGAGTGGTGCCGGCACCGTCCTCATGGCCCAGAATCCCACAAATCTTGGTTCAGGTCTTGGCCTCGCCACACCCTGGCTGTTCATCCCTGAGCAGGTTCCTTCCCATCTGTGGACTCCAGTTTCCTGGTGCACCATGGGGGACAGTTACACCTGCTCCCGTGGAGAGGAGGACTTGGGGGTGTCCTATCTTACATAGGTGCTCCACGCTGCCCATGCAGGCCTGGCCGGGGAGCTGCAGGGGTTGGCCCCTGAGGGCATAGATGAGTATGAGGCAGGAGGTGCCCATGACCTCCTGTCCCCACCTGGGCCTCATTCTGTCCTTGATGCCAGGCTTGGTGCTCAATCCCCCCGCTATCCCCATGTGCCCCGCAGGGAGAGTCCCCCGGCTGGCCAGAAGACCCCAGACAGCGGACACGTCTCGCAGGAGCCCAAGTCGGAGAACTCCTCTACTCAGAGCTCCCCAGAGATGCCCACGACCAAGAACAGGTTGGGGCTCAGAGCACACTGGGCCAGGAGCTCGGGGGTGGTAGGCTCGTCTTTTCCATCCCCCTGGGGCTTGGGGCTGCCCACAGCATTGGCACTGCCACGCCGGGGCATCGGGGAGGCCTGGGCACTCTCTCAGGTCCTCTTTTGACACACACCTGCTGCCAAGCTCTGGAATATGGTGGTGACCTGGGCATACAGGGCCCCTGCCTCATGGAGTGACAGACACTCCATGAGGCAGGAGCCCTGTGGCATAACCTAACAAGCTATTTCCAGATAGTGATATGTGTAGGAAAACGAAGTGGAGGTGTGATGAAGAATGCCTGGGACCAGGGTGGGGGGGGGGTTGTTTGGATGGATGCTCAGGGATGGCATCAACGAAAGGGTGAGGTTTGAATTGAGGCCTGAGCGAGGAGTCAGCCGTGCAGGACTGGCCCGGCAGAGGGAAGAGAGTTCCAAGTAAGAAGCATGGCCAGTTCAAAGGCCCTGCGGCATGCCGGGGGGCTAGAGGGTGGGTAGTGCATTGGGGCCGAGCGAGGGGCCAGGCCCACGTGGAGAGGCTGGGGCAGGGACCGGAGTGGACGCGGGCTGCTCTTCCATCCAGCGTTCATTGGCTGAGCCCCCTCCGTGCTGGCTCTGGGGGTGTCGGGAGGACTAAGCCCAGGCTGAGGAGTCAGGCAGGTAGACAGAGAAGCAGGAAAGGGCCCCGGGGATGGCGAGAGACCAGGCATGCAGGGCCCAGAGTGGGGAGGTCACCTAGCATAGGACGAGGAGTCAGGGAGGGCCTCCCCGAGTAGAGGGCCCTCGGCTGACTTCCGAAAGGTGATTTTGCTTTTGGGGGTTTGAAGGGGAGTGTGAGACTCCAGGCAGGAGACACAAAGGGCCCGAGCATGGAACAAAACTGTGAGAGGGTTAAGCGGGCAGACACGAAGCCGCAAGGCCTGGGTCCTGCCTGTTCTCCCACATGCACCTGGGAGACTTGGCTGTGTGCTGCTCGGTGCCTCCATGTCTCCTCATCTGTAAGATGGGTCTAATAATGATAGCAATGACATAACTCAGGGGAAGGCATTTAGAGCAGTGCCTGGCACAGAGAGAATGTGCGCTAGGTGGCTGTATTATTAATAGTCGTTGAGTGCCGAGTCAAGGAAGCTAGGCTTTACCTGGGGAGATGAAGAGTCACGAGAGGGTTTTGAGCAGGGGAGGGACATGATCAGATCCACGTTTTAGGAAGGGCAGTGGCGAGAGGAGGCGCCGAGGCCTAGGGAGCTGTAAAGCAACCCCCAAGGTGTTAGGCTGGATGCGGACGGGCCTTCCTGGGCCGGGACTGGCTCTTGGCCCAGGAGGGGTCCTGCGTGGGTGCGGCCTGATGGGACGCTGTCTGTGGCAGAGCGGAGACTGCAGCCCAGAGAGCAGAAGTGCTGAAGGACTTCTCCCGCTCCTCGTCCAGTGCCAGCAGCTTCGCCAGCGTGGTGGAGGAGACGGAGGGTGTGGACGGGGACGACACAGGCCTGGTGAGAGGCCCCCCCAGGGATTGGGGGTGCTGCGTGCTGGCCTGGAGGGGGGGCTCTTTGGTCCCTGGAGACGCTCTGGGTAGAAGCAGGAGCCTGGGTGTTGCGGAGATGCGATCAGGGACCCAGCCCGAAGGAGTAACGCAGAAGCCTGCCATGGCTCCCCAGTGCACCCCCCCTTACTCTGAAGCCTGCCATGGCTCCCCAGTGCGCCCCTGCACAGAGCCCAACCTCTAAGACCGTTGACGATCTAGTCACTCCCTCCCTCCTTCCCGCCTCAGCCTCATCTCTTGCCACCTCAACCATTCTGTACTCCTTTGCTAACCTCCAAAGGTACCAGGCTTACTCTACCTCTGGGCCTTTGCATGTACCATTTTCTCTGTCTGGAACCCTCTACTGCCTCCTGCTTCCCCTTTGTCTGTCTGACTCCTACTTATCCTTCTTGGCTGAGCCTCCCATCACCTCCTCTTGAAAGCCTTCCCTGATTTTCTAGTCCCAGGGTAGGTTCGGAACCTTTCTTCATACTCTCATAGACCCCTGGGCTTTGCCCTTAGCACCCTGTTGCCATTCTTTCATTTAGCACACATTTAGTGGGCACCTGTTCCTGGCCAGGTCCTGTTCCAGCTGCTGCAGGTACGGCAGGGAGCAGTGCAGACCCCTGCCCAGTGGGCGTAGAGTCCAGAATTATAACAGTCTCTTCACAGCCTGTCTCGCCTCCTAGACTTTGAGCCATCTGAGGCCAGGGGCCGTATGCAACGTCTCGTGGCTTTGCCCAGGAGAACATCAGTGAATGTTTGTTGAATGAATGAGTGGGAGTACGTAGCGTGTGCCTGTTCTCACTCCGTCCTCCCGTGGTCACCCCGGCACAGGCATGGCTGGGCCCCCCTCCTCTCTGCAGGGGGGCCGTGGGGGGAGGTCGTAGACTGAAGCGGGACCGAGGGGGCTTGGCGGGGGAGGGGAGCCAAGCCTGTGCCGTGGACGAGGGCTAACCTCCCACTTCCTGCCCCCCCTCATCCCCAGGAGAGCATCTCATCCTCGGGGACACCCCACAAGCGGGACTCCTTCATCTATAGCACATGGCTGGAGGACAGTGTCAGCACCACGAGCGGGGGCAGCTCGCCAGGTACCAGGCCGGGGGCAGCCTCCTCTGCCACTCTGGCAGTGGGAGGCGGACAGGGCCAGGCACAGAGCGCTGAGCCCACTTCCCACGCCCCAGGTGGTGGGGCTGTGACGTGGGAGGCAGCGGGTGGGTCATTACCCGACTTAAGGCGATCGGGTGGCTTGGAACGCTGGTGGCTTCTGGAAAGGTCTTGGAGGATGACGGGGAGGTAACGACAGGAGTTGGGGTGAGATCGCCTGAGGGAGGCACTTGGCGGGGGTGGGGAGCACCAGTGCCCGCTGCCCATCCATGCCCATCTCCCTGGTGCCTCCCCGCAGCCAGCGAGGTGGCTCCCTCCTGCCCCCTTCCCCAGGCCCCTCGCGGTCACCCCATCCAGATGCCGGCAAGTCGGGGGACCCCGCATGTCCAGAGATCAAGATCCAGCTGGAAGCGGCTGAGCAGCACACACCCCAGCTGGTACACGCAGCCCCTGGAGGGAGCCAGGGGTGGGGACTAGACCGAGAGGTGTCCCCCGGGCCAGGAGGGGCGGGGCTCCCCGGGCCTGGGCACAGCCGGTGACTTCTGCTTGCCTGTGTCTCCTGCTCCATGTCACCATCTGTCCTGTCCCCTGCCTCGTCGCCATTCTCTGTCTGTGCAGGGCTGTTAGCCAGGCTCCCCTCGGAAGGTGACTGAGCAGGTCAGACCCCGCCCTCAGCTTCTGTTGGGTGGGGCAAGGGCGGCAGTGGGCAGGGGCGTGGGCCAGCTCCTCCCTGTTCCTCTCCCCGCTCTCTGGGCTAAGAGCTTTGTATCTGGGTTCAAATCCTTTGCCACTCAGATGCTGGGTGACTTGGGCAGATCTTTGGCCCCTTTCTGGGCCTCAGTTTCCATATCTGGGCAATGAGGCTAATAAATGCCGCCTCACCTCTGCTCATGGGTTGCTGGGAGGATTTCATGAGAGCCTGAAAGGGACTTGGAATTCCTGGGAGAGAGGGGTCTGGGGGATTCCCAGTGGGATGGAAAGACCCAGAGCCTGGAACCCAAAGGGTGGCTCCGTGTGCCTGCTTTGTGGTATCTCCATCTCCCTTTACCCTGCAGGTGAGGTCGCAGAAGCACAAGGTGAAGATGCTGTGTCAAATCCAGGCAGACAGGACCTCTGCCCCTAAAGCCAGTACCAGCCTGTGGGCTGCCCCCTGTCTCCCCAGCCCTCCCCTCGGCCCACTGTCTGGGTGGTCTCTGCAGGGCGGAGCCATCCAGGCCTGGGATCGGGGACGCTGCTGGCATCATCCCCATTCCCCAGGGTTGGGGCTGGGCTGGCCCAGGGGGTCGTCAGTCGAAGCAAGACACCAGGCCTGGCTTGCCCCCACCTGGGCCCTCCATCACACCTCGGTGCCCCCCCGGGAGGGGGAGACTGAGATTCACTAGAGCGTACATGGAATGTGTACCGGGCCGCAGTCCGGAGTCCTGGCTTCCAGTGAGGGTTCTGCCATGTGACTCTGGGACACCTCTCTGGACACCTCTGCTACAAACGGACAAGATTATTTCAGAGGTCACTGAAGACTGTGATTCCATGCACCTGCCCCAGAACGGGGATGCCCTCCCAGGGGCCTCCCATCACCCTGCCCTGCTGCTTGGGTCCCTGGGGCCCCAGGCGGACTGAGGGGCAGGGAGCTGGCTCTGCCCTTCACCCCTCCTGGACCCTCGGACTCTCCCACGGATCTGCTGATGCCCTGTCCACTGCCTCCACATGACAGACGAGTGACCCCCTTGCAGGGGAAAGGGGGTCCTACCTGGCTCCTCAGCCAGCACCCAGCTTCACCCCTGCCATCCCGTGTTTCTGGTCACCCCAGGCCAAGGGGTCTTGGCTGGCCTAGAGACAGAGGCCTCGCCTTTGCCCCGCCCCCCACCCCCACAGAGGGGGCGGCCAGGCACAGCCGCTGTGAGTCCACATCCTTGTGTGTGTCTGTCCACACTTTTTAGGAGCCATGCCAAAGGCCAGCCTTCCAGCCCCAACACCCGTTTTGGAAGCCCCCATGGCCGTGTGTGTGTGTCGGTAACAGTTGTACAAAATAAATTCTATTTATCGCTATTGTACCCAGAGTTGGACCTGGCTTTGCATGAACCCTGCGCAGATCCACCCCAGGCGGATCTCAGTGGTACCAAGCTGGAGGGGGAAGCCTGTTCACCACCACCACCCCGGCCCGTCAGAGCCACTGGGTCCAGGGGCACCTCCAAGGCCACACCACGGGCTCCGTGACCACCAGCCGTGGCTTCTTCCCCATGGCGCTGCCCTTCCCTCCACCCTGTCCCCTTCTCCACAGGGGGAAGAACATGGCTGCGAATCAAGCAGACCCTGGTTTGAGTCCTGGCACCAGCTACTAGCTGGATGGCATTGGGGCACTCACTGGCTTCTGAGCCGTGGTTTCTCCTTTTGTAAAATGGGAGCAATGGCACCTGTCCCAAGGATTGATCATGCGGATTCATTCATTGAGCTGATGCATATCAAATACCTAGCCCAGTGTCTGGAACCCAGTGGGTGCTCAATGATCAACCTCACCATCCTGTTCAGCGAAGCCCAAGAATTTTCCCCATGTGGCCACCAGGGGGCGACGAGGGGTCACTTACCCGGCAGCTGGGGATGAGTCCGTTCAGCTTGGAAGGAGCCCAGTGCAGGACAGTTAATGATAAAGGGTGACGAGCGACAGAGGTGCGCGTGAGCAGTGGGCCAGCCTGGGTGAGGGAGGCAGGGGGACTGGAACAGTGGTGCCTGAGCATCCCGGAAAGGCTGTCAGGAAAGCGTCCCCCAGGGAGGGGACCGCTAGCTGATGCAACAGGGGTAGAGAGTGCCTGGGAAGGTGGCGAACAGTTCTGAGTGATGGGAAGCTGATGATGGAGGGCACAGGGAGATGGATAGAGATGAGGCTAGAGGCCGTGAATGCCAGACTCAGGGGCCAGGGCTTTATGCTGAGGGCAGTGGGGAGCCACGCGGGATCTGAAACAGGGCGCGCCGGAACAAGACAAGAAGGGCTGCTGGTGGAGACTGCGCTGGACAGTGTCGGAGCAGGGAGGGGAGGATCAAGAAGGCCATAGGGGTCAGAGGGTGGCTAGGCGGTCAGTGGGCAGGCCTGGAAGGTGTTGGGAGCCCTGAGCGTCTGGATGAAGGTCCCAATGGGCTATGAGGCTGAGGGAGGAGTCGAGGAGGCTCTCAGGGGTCCAGCTCGGGCAGTGCATGAATGAGGGGGTCTTCTCTGAGGCTGGAGCATGGTGGGAAGAGCATGTCCGGGTGAGCTGGGGGATATCGGGCTTGGGGGTGGGCACAGAATTGGGTTCCAGTGAGATCAACCATGCCCTGGCCTCCCCGACAGCTTTGCGGCTACCCTACCCCGTTCCCACCAACCTCCCTAATCTTCCCAGGACAATGCTGAGTGCACCCTAGGGGCTGCCCCTGCTTTTCCCGTAAGGGCCCTTCTGTGACTCTCAGACGTCTGGGGCCACCCAGGGTCTGTGACTCACACACAAGCCCCAGCCCCGCCCACCTCAGTTTGGCTGTAGGCTGCCTTGGGCTCAGCGGGACCCCTCCTGACCCCAATCCCCTCCCTTGCTCAGCCTCACCCTTGTTCTCTAACCCTCATGCCCGTCCTGGGTCCTGGCTCTTCAGAACTCTCTGCCTCAGTCTCTCATCTGTCCCTTCCAACCCCACCCCAAAGGCCAGGCAACCACCACCGTTCAGCACGAAGGTCAAGAGCTTGGCTCTGAGGGTATTCACTTCCTAGCTCTGTGACTGGGCTCTCTGGGTCTCAGTTTCCTCGTCTGTATAGTAGGAAAGCTAACAGTCCTGACGCTGGTACCCTGATGTGGGGATTCAGTGAGGGGCTACTTCATAAAGTTCTTGGTGAAGCCCTGGCCCATGGTGGGCCCCTAAAATAGTGTGTGTTGGGTATGGGGGGTGATGAGCCATGAGTAAAGATGACATCCACAACCCACATCAGAGGGCGTGGGGTCAGTGCTCGGGGTGGAGGACGGAGTGACTGGCGCTGCCCGGCACGGACATCTGACGTGAGGCTTTGGGGACAGATGATTGTTAGTTGCTTTCCTGAGCTTCAGCTTCCTGGTTTTACTGGGGTTGATGATCCTTTTATGAAAGATCCTGAGCGCCCCCACTCGCATCCTTTCCTTTACGATGTGCCCCACCCCACAGCTCCGACCTGCAGCTGAGCCCAAGCTCTGGGATCTGTTGTGGCAGATGCAGAGGCAGCTTGGTGAGCAGAACCTGTCTTTGCCCCAGGTTGTGCCAATTCCCATCTGTGGGAAGGGCAGGCCCCTGGGCTGGGTTCAGCCCAGGCCCTCACCCTACACCCTCCTCCCCCGGGCTCCAAGGTGGGGCTGGGGGAGGCTGAGGACCAGTCTGGACTCTGGGATCAAAGTGTCCAGCGCTGTTTCTTTTGTGCCCACGCCAGCTCCATGCTCGCCCTGGGTTCTGAGGCGGGGAGGGCGAGCCAGGACACTGCCCCGAGGCTGGAATTAGGGCTTGGGCGGGGGGCACCGGGTTCCGGAAAATACTGGACTCGGCTTAGAAATAACTCTGGTGGCGGAAACGGCAGCCAGAGGTTTCTCCAGACACAGGAGGCAAGAGGCTTCCTGTGGAGATACTTGGGTGCCTGGCTGCCCCAGCATCCCTATTTCCTGCCTCAGAGCTGAGACCTGTCCCTCCAGGCCTCATTTTCCTTACCTGTAAAATGGGGACAGAGCTTATTGCTGTGAAAAGACTATCATGGCCACTAAAGTACCTAGCATAGAACCCCATGCCCAGTAGGAGGGGTCCTCCCCTGTCCCCCCCCATCTGGGTTGTCCCTGGATGTACATGGCTAACCCTGGGGCCACATTGCCAAAGAGACAGCCACAGGCACAGGCCCGCCCAGTGCCAGGGGACTGGGACCTGGACATTCTCTGCTGCTCAGGCCACAGGGGTGCTTAACCAGGGACCCTGGAATGCGGCGGTCCCTCCCTGCACCCGCCCTGCCGAAGGGACAGGCAGGGACGGAGCCTCCTGAAATAACCAGATCTGGTTAGAGAGGCTAATTTTAAAAGCCACTCTGGCTGCCCCATGGGTCCTTCTGGGAAGCCATGAATGTCCCTGTGTTTGCCCCTGGGAGGCAGGGCAAGGGGAGAGCAGCAGGGGCTGGGGAGGACGCCCACCCCTGACTGCCAGAGCAGGAGACCCCGAGCTGCCTCGCAGGGCCTACCTGTTTAGGGCTCAGAGCCTCAGGGCCGAGCCTCAGGGCCCAGCCTCTGCCACGATCCACTCAGGGCGAACCCTGGTGGGATCTCAGGACCTTCCAGCCACTGCACTGGTCTCCCTAAAGCCGTTCGGCAGAGGGGCCCTCAAGCGCTCTGTCTCTCTCCGTCTTGCTCTCTCCCACCACCTGCATCTGCTCATTCTCTGTGCCCGTTTATCTCTGCCTCTCTCAGCCTCTGATGCCCGCAGTCCTTCTCTGCAGCTGTGGGCTCGGTCCCCCTCTCTCTGCATCCATCATGCAGGAGGACCGGCAGCATTCCTGACGGTCCATAGGCTGGACTATGCATGCCAGGTGGGCAGGTGTCCACCTGGGAGCTGGGGTTGCAGGTAGGGAGGACAGCCATCCTGGGAGCCAACAGGAGCTACAACCGGGCAGGCAGGGGCCATGTTCAGGCATGACCTGGGCCATCTGGCCAGGCCAGGTGACAGAAGAAGGAATGAGCTCCAGGATCGGGTTGCCAGATTTAGCAAGTAGAAACACACAGAGCCCAGTTAACTTTGAATTTCAGATAAACAAGGAATAATTTTTAGTTTAAGTATGTCCCAAATTTCGCATGAGGTATACTTAAACTAAAAATTATTCCTTGTTTATCTGAAATTCAAGTTTAACTGGGCATCCTATATTTTATCTGGCAGCCCTGTCCAGGGAGGCTCTGGAGTGTGAGGAGAGGTTTCTCAGGAATGTCAGGGTTTCTAGCTGTGGGAGCCCAAGCCTGGTGGGGATGTCACGACCGTGCCCTGGGGAAAACTTGGTCTCGTGGGAAAGCCACGGTTCCTGTCCACAGGGAGCTTTCAGTTTTCTGGGGGTAGGGACAGTCCTTGGGAGCGTGGAGTGGCACGGGACACACAGCACCAGTCACCTTCTCAGTGGAACCATAGACATTAAGAGGAAGGGCCTGTGTGTGAGCCCCAGTGCCTAACCCAGGGCCTGGCACATAGTAGGGGCTTCATAAATGTTTGATGATGAATGAAGAACCTTCCCTATCCCTCCCCCACAAGGGTGGGGGGCTGGCTGGCCAGTAGGGGGCTCCAGCATCCTACCTCCCAAGCTCTTTAGAGGCAACTGGAGTATGCCCTGCCCCCACCCAGGGGCTCCCCAACGTGAGCCGCAGAGGGAGAGGAATGGGGCGGAAGTGATGGAGAGAGGACAGCTTCTGCCCTGTCTCACCCCCACCTCGGACCCCAACCCCAGCTTGGAGTTCTGCCCAGGTAAGGGTGCAGGTGCGGGTGGGGGCTAAGGCGGGGTGATCTCTGGCTTCTGGTTGGGACTAAGGTGGGGGGACAGGCCAAAGAGGTGGTTATTAGTGCTCCTTTAGGGGGCATTTGGACACCCAGGGGGGTTCCTGGGACCTAGAAAGTTGGGGACTCTTGTTTTGGGAGGAGAAAAGATGGGCTCTTTCCTGCAGGCCATTAATTTCAGGAGTCTTGCTGGAGGCGGTAACTAAGGAGAGGCCTGTGGCCCTCCCACGTCTTCCCAGAGGCAGAGTCCCTTAAACGGGCTATTCATCCATTCATTCCTCCATTCGCTCGCTCACTTGCTGAAGCCCTCACTAAACTGTCACCACTCTCTGGGACGACCCTGCTCCAGACCTTGTGCCAAGGGGCCTCAGCATCTCAGCTCGTCCCAACAGGAACACACCTGTTGAGCACCAGCACTGCCACTGGCTCCCGCACCTGACCTTGGGCAAGTCACGGACCACTTAGGACATCAGTTTCCCCTTTTCTCCAGTGGGGGGAGCACGGGCAGCAACCTCTCAGGGTCACTGTGAGAGTGTGAGATTGTGCCTGCCCCGCATGAACACTTCGGAAGGGGGAGCCACTGTAACTGTTATTAATGCTATTATCCGTATCATTTTAAGACCCCTGGGGGCTGGACAGGGAGTGGCCAGCTGGCCCTAAGACCCTGGCTCCATGGCCGGTATCACACTGAGGCCATCCTTGCAGGTCCCACTTCCTCTCGAGGCTTCCGCCATGTCAGCCCCCATCCCTCCTTTTTAAGGAATGTCGGCTTCTTCAAGGTGTCTCTAGCTTCTCGAAGCAGCGACACATCCTGAGAAAAGCAAGAGGTGAGGGCAGAGCTTGAAGTGGTCATCAGGAGGCAGGGCTTGGGCCTGGGCCCCCTTTAATGTGTAGTGTGAGCCAGAGCTTGTCCTTTCCTGCTCAGGGCCTCAGTTTCCCCAGTGGTACAGCAAGGGAACGGGGCTGGACATCCTGCCATGCCCTGGAAGGGGCCTCTGTGTCATCCTGTTAGTAACGGTTTAGCTCTGAGCCTATAATCACATCGGCCCTGGGAAGAACTAACACAGCGTTTCTTTAAATTGGGCTCTAATTGCGGCTTTTAGTGGAGTCAGATGCTCCCCCATCCCCCAGCTGGTCTGAATCAGCGAGGTTGTCCCAGCCTGCCCTGCCAGGCCCAGGAATCCCTTGGGATTGTTCTGGCTCCCATAGAGTCAGAGATGGGCCACGGACTGATGCTTCTTGAGGACCTACTGTGCGCCAAGTCCTGAGCCAGGCACTTTCCATCCTGGGGACTCCAGATCATCTCAACACAGCTCTGGGAGGCAGGGGCTGCTGGGACTACTTTTCAGAAGGGGAAACCGAGGTACAGAAAAGTGAAGTCACTTGCCTAAGGCCACTCAGCTAGAACCCAGATCTGTCTATTCTCCGCCTGAGGCCGAGGCTCAGTCAGACCTCCCCTGAGTGGCTCTGAAGCAGTGCCTAGGGTCACTGGAGTCTCCCAGTCACAGCCCTCTTCGTCCACAGGTGAGCCATTCTGCTCCTTCCCCAGTGGTCTAGACTGGAGAATGAGATGGTCGGGGGTGTCGGTACAGGAGGTCAGAGGCAGCTCCCCTCCTAGGGAGGAGCAGGGGGGTGTGTGTGGGGGGAAGGCTGCGGTTCGTTCTGTTTGTTCTGGAAATCCCAGCCGCTTCCCTGAGGAGCCAGCCAGTGGTTCCCAGGCCACAGCCCCTCGGGCGGAGCCAGACCGCGGCTGGCCAGCCTGGGAGCACTGCCCATCGGCCCCGCCAGGCTCCACCAGGCCCTGGCGCTGGGTGGTCTGGGCAGGGGCCAGGGGGGCCGCGATCCTGGCCACGGGGCAGAAGCCACAACTGGAGACTCAAGGCTGACCTAGAGGAGTCCTGCCGGGGATGGGCTGGGTGGGGGATGGGCAGGGGCGAATGGTGCCTTGCGGGGAGCCTTGGAGGGAAACCTCTAGACCCCAGTTCCATCCAAGGGCCTCAAAAGAAACACCGCCCCACCTTCAAGACTGTCACCATTAAATGGTTTCGACTCAACCACTGAGTTGGTTCAGACAGGAGCCCACCTTAGCAGCTGGTGGAGAGCTCTGCCCTCCCCTGGACCTCAGTTTGCCTGTCTGGACAATAGGCAGGGTCTCCACACTCAACAGGGGCTCCCTCTGGCTGGACAGGCTGTAGTTGGGGGGTGGGCGGCCCACACTGGAAGGATCTCAGCTGTCCCCAAATTCATTCGCAGGGGCTTTTCCTTGCCCCCCCAGGCTTATAGCTCCCCCCGCACCTTGGGTAAAGCCCCCTTTGTTTTCAGATCGCAGAGCTGTACACCTGCGGGACTGGAAGGAGAGTCTGAGCTCCGGAGCCTGGCTGACTCCGTTTCAAACCCTGGCCGCCGGCTCTCCGTGACTTTGGGCGCATCACATCCTCTCTCTGCCCCGCAGCTTCGAATCCCGCCATGACCCTCGTCTTCTGGTCTCCAGCTCGGGCTTCTCCCCTGAACTCCGAGCATCTTTCCTTCCTGACTACCCACCAGCAAGCCCGCCTCGAGGTCCAGCGGACATCTCCCGGCTACCGCGAGCCAAACCAACTCTATTCTCTCCCCATTCGCGGCACTCCCAGCTACCCACGTGCCCCGGCCAAACACTCGGGGGGCATCCCTGATGCTATTCCTTCCCCAGCTCCCCGCGTTCAGTCCCTCAGCAAGCCCTGCTGGCTTCGACTCCAAACGCGCCTGGGATCCAGCTCTTTCCCGCCACCAGCACACTTGGCTGGTCCAAGCCACCACCGCCTTCGCCCCCAGCAGCGGAACGGCCTCCGGACTGCCCCCTGGCGGCTGCTCCTGGCACCGCCGCTGCCTCCTCTGCGTGGCAGCCAGAGCGATCTTTCCAAAACATCAACCCGATCACATGTCTCCCTGCATCTCACCCTCCGGTGGCTTCCCGCGACAGAAGTCGCGGGCTCCCACTGGGCTCCCACTGGGCTCCGCATGACACGGTTCCTGCCCACCCCGCGCTTCATCCCACCCGCCTCTGGGCTCTAGACCTATCGCCTCATTTCTGCCCGGCAAACAGATGAAGCTCGTTTCCCGCCTCAGGGTGTGTTTGCTTTAGTCCTGCTCGGAACAGTCTTTCCTCCACCATCTTACCAACTGGGTCTCGACTTAAAGGTCACCGCCTCCCCAGCTGCAGGAGAGCCCTCAGTCACTTGGTTCTCTTATCTGTGAAATGGGGTTACTGCCAGTGCCCGCCACCTTCAGTGTCGTTAAGAGGGTGGAAAGACCGTCGGGGAGTGGGGGCCGAAGTGCCGGCATAAGGCAAGCACTGGGTCCCTAAGAGTCCTCCCTTCTCAGTGGCACCCACGGTCCCAAGGCACGGCTTTCGCTGAACCGGTTGGACCCAGGGTTAGGAGGCTATTAGGACCCTTTGCTCGAGGTAGAAGCTGGGCTCCTCCGCCCACTTTACTGTGTGACTTCAGTTTGATGTCTGACCCTCTCTGTGCTGCCTTTCCTGCTCTGGCCCGCAGAAGCCCACTCCAGCCTGAGCTTTGTCTGGGGTACTTTGGAAAGAGGCCTGTGTCCCAGGAGAACCTTCAGGAGTGAAGGGCTCAGGGCAGACGGAGGACCTTGCAGCACTGAGTCTGGCCGCAAGGGTGCGAGCGAGTCAGGACAGCACCTGAGAACAGGCAGCAGCCCCTCCGATCTTCGCCCCGGGCGCTGAGATCTGAGGGGTGAACAGTTACATGTCAAACTCCTCCAGATCCTGCCCAGGGATGCTCCTTTCACCCTGACTCAGCCAGCTGTCCTCAGGGCACAATCTCACAGCTGCCACTGTTCCCCAGCCAGGTGACCTGAGTGGGCAGGATGTTGATGAAAAGTCCCGCAGCCAGAACGAGCAAGCCCAGGTTGACTGTGGAGACCCTAGAGCCAGCCCGTCCTGGCGTGGGAAGGTGGGAGTCACCGGGCGTTCCCACTAGGACAAGGGCACAGGCCCAAGACAACAGGATCTCTGCCACCGACGTCCCACCCCTTGAACCTTTGCAGAGTTACATTTCTGACTCCTTCTGCTCCTCTCCTTGCCTGACGCCAAGGGACACAAAGGCAGGATTAAATCCTGCTCTCAGGAGCCACACCGCTTGGCTTCGTGTCCTGCCTCCCTCTCTCGTAAGTGGTGTGTGACTTCACAGAAGTTACTGGATTTCCGCTTCCGTTTCTCCATCTATAAAATGGGGACAATAACGGCCCCTGTCTTGTGAGAGAGTTGGGAGGATAAATGAGTTCAGTGAGCTGTGAGGCACTTGGAATAGCACCCAGCACTCAGGGAACCCCACGGAAGCCTCGCGGTTGTGCCTGGACCTAGTATCCTCACTGTCTCAAGGCTTTTAAGCCCTGATTCCAACTGACAGGACAGAGAAGTGGCCCCAGTTCAGCCTCCACCCCCACCCCGCCCAAGCATGCTCCCCATCCTGAGGTTCTGAGGTTCGGAAGAAGATGGCTGAGGAACCAGAAAAGGGCCTGGTGCTGGTGCTGTGACCAAGACAACATCACAAGGAGGCCACAGGAAGCCACACAGGAACTTGGGAGCCCAAATCCTCTTCTGAGAATTTAATCCCCTCCCCCACCGGCCGGTGCTAGATCTCAGTGGGAGGTCCTGGGTTAGCCACCAGGACTAATTATAAATGCCGCTTGGGGCTCTCACAACCCCATTTAAGGGCTTCTGTGGCCGATGGGCCTGGGTTGTTTTCCTTAGAGGGATTAGAACCCCAGAAGTAAGGTCAGAAGGGTAGGGGAGACATGGATGGGAAGTCAGGCAGACCCGAGTTCAACTTGCAGAGGTCACGCACAAGCTGTGGGCCTGGAGCAGGTCGCTGTGCTCTGCCAAGCCTCCACGTTCTCATCTGTGACATAGGGATGATACTGTTTACCTCACAGGATAGGGTATGTGTGGAAAATGCACCTTCATGGTGGCACCATCACGGCCAGGTCTCAGGTGCTTAGTAGGGCGGATGGTGCGTAGTAGGTGTCCTCTCCCTCTTGCCCTTAATCTCGGAGGAGTCAGTTTGCTGGTCCAGCTTCCTTCTCGACAAACAGAGGCCAGGACTCGCATGCACGTATTTGGAACTCGCCTCCCTTTCCATCTCCATAGCCTCAGCTTCTCCTGCCTGTTCTAGTGGAGCAGGCTCCTGGCTGGTCTCTGAGCCTCCAGTTCCTTTTCTTGAAGCTGTCCTTGAAACTGGCTGCCAAGATGATCTTCCAAAAATGATGCTCACACCCCAGCTCCAGAACCTTCCGTGGCTCCCCAAGGTCTTCATGGTCACCTCCTGACCATCTCTCCCCTCAGTTTCCTCTGAATTCCTTCTTGTACCCTCATGCCCTCAGTCCTACTCACCTTGTCCAGCCCCAGCTCACTCATTGACTTCTCTGCCTCGGCACCCACTCCACTGTGCCCCCAGCTGGTTAGATGGCCCGTCCCTGCTCCCACAGCTCCTTGCTTCCTCACCCACTGGGGTTGCCTCTGGCAGTCTCTGTCATGAGATGTGGACTTTCTGAGGACAGAGCCTCAGTCCTGTTCACTGTTGTCTCCCATGGTTGGCACAGAGTAAAGCAGGGGCCATGAGCTCAGTCTCCATTAAAGCCAGATAGGTGACATCTGTCCAGAGGGGCTTAACCTTAAAAATCCAGGGAATTCTGGGGACTGCGGCAAACAGGGGAGCAATACACTGATTGGCAGCCCTCTCTCTGCTCTGGCTGACCATTGCTCTGCGGAAATGCGGGGCAATGCCAGCCACCCCTTCCAAGTTTTCAAAAAAGCCGGAAATCCAAGTCATATGTGAACATTCTCAATGTCTTAAAAACACTGTGAAGATGCTCCATGACATCTGGGGAGCATGTGTGTTGGAAGGTGCCCTGAGTATGAGTAAAGCTGAGATAAGACCTGCTGACCAACCAAGCTTCCCCACGCTCCTTCCTTATTTCAGAGTAGAGATTCTCAACTGGTTGGTTGGTGTGATTTTGCCCCCTAGAAATCTAGTGAGTAGAAATCTAGAGGCTAGAAATGCTGCTAAACACCTTACAATGTATAGGACAGTCTTCACAGCAGAGAAACACCCAGTCCCAAGTTGTCACTAGAGCCCAGGCTGAGAACCTGCTACAGAGCTGTTGGTAGCAAGCAGCCATTCAACTGAAGACTACATTTCGCAGCCTCCTTTGCATCTAAGTGGGATCATATGACTAGTTCTCACCAATGGGAACTTCTGAGAAGAAGTGGTTACAAAGTGAGTGTCTCCTCCACCTGCGTCAACTTCAACAATGTCTCGGTCAGATAAAACTTAGTAGATACAAGTTCTGGTTCAACAGAACCTCTGGAACTTAGAGGAGGGAAGAGTCACAAGGTGGAAAGAGCCTGAGTGCCAGTCACTTGGCCAAAGGCACCACTGGACATTCGTAATAGAAGTAAACTCTCATTGTGTTAAGTTCTGGATTTGTTTTTAACAGAAGACAGGGTACTTTGGATGAATTGAAGAAGATTCGTCAGTTCATCTTTGTTCTTCCTCCAGGAGAAAGCATCTGAGGGCTATGGAAACCCTTGTGTTGTGGGTACTGTCACCCTTAGTTTCTAGTTGCATGGCTGCTGATGGCTGGCCCTGAGACCTCTGCCTCAACCCCTGGCTTCGATTAGGACTCAGAGCCCAGCAACAGTAACAATAAAAAATGATCAGGGACCTGAGGGTGCAGGGGCCCAGCCTGGGTGAGGGGACTTGGGGAGGACTCTAGAGCAGTGGGTGCCTAATCATCAGTTCTTAGAGGACACATCAGCCCACTACCTGGACTTGGGGTGAGAAGAGCTCCTGGTTCCTAGTGGGATCCTAAGTGTTCACTCTACATTCAGGTGTAGGGATGGAACATCAGTGCAGTTAGAGAACTCATCTGAGTTCATAGAAACGAGAACACAACGGAGCAGAGACGCGAAACCTCATCCTTCTGACTCGGAGCCCATACTTTTTAACCCTATCCGTGTATCCCAAAGTTTAAGAGGCTCTTGGTACCGTTTTTATCCTTCAAGCATGTGATGTTGCAACACATACCTGGGGGCTTTCTCCCAGCCCTTCCAAGGGCACGTTGGGAGGGCCAGGGTGGTAATTTTCCCAGAAGCAGCCCTTAGCCAATGAAGGATGAGAGTGGAAGCATAAATAGCCCAGCACCCTTGCCCCACTGTGGGCTACCCCTGCGGTACAGCTTCCCCCCGTCCCCTGGAGGCCCATGGTAGGACGGAGCCCTGGTTATCCAAAATGGCAGCCTGCTCGATAACACCCCCTGTATTGCAATGTCTCCTTCCCTTTCCTGTCTCGTTTCCACACTTTCCATTTATTTCCTACTTTCTGGGTTCCTTTTACAAACCACTTGTACACAAAGTCTGCCTTTGGGAAACCCGACCTAAGATGCAAAGTATGGTTTGCACACCCCTGAGATATGTAAGTTGACTTCAGAGTTGGTACCGGTGAACTTCCAAAAATTGACTGCTTAAATGTGAATTAAAAGAAGTATTTAGGAAATAAGAGCATAGAGGTATGACAAAAATTGTGAAGATGGTATGAAAATAACACCTGCAAACTATACTATATACTTCAAAATGGCATATATCTTTGTCCTGGCAAGAAGATAGGCATGTAGTTTAATTTTTATCCCAGCAACAGCTTGGTTGTACTTCCATTTTTGCCACGACTACTAGGGAGCTCAGAGAGAAATCTGCTCATTTGCATTTTGATTCCCGAAGGCTGCTACACTTCTAATATATGGTTTCTCACATTTCTGAGTTCATATCTAACTTGGGTGTTATGTGTCATTAGTATTGGCTGCCTCAGAGCCTGGTTAGCAGGAGGTTGGAAATGCATCATAAACAAAGTGTTTTATTAAGTGTAGAAGCTTTGGAATTAGACGGATCTGGATTCTAATGCCGGCTCCACAGCTTGGAGGGCCTTGAGCCATCATATCACCTCCAACACCCTTATTTTCCTCATCTATCAATGTGGATGGTAGGGGCCCATTTCCTAGTGAGGATTAAATGAGCTGAATCCATATAGAGCATCAATCGCGGAACTCGGAAGATGATAAATGATCATTGTTAATTGTTATTATTGTTATGGGGATATTTATTCTAATGAAGCAAGAGAGCAAACTTGGGAAGCTCCGTATACCCCCCATGTCAGGTGCAATCCTGGGCCCAGTACCCAGGCTTGGCAATCGGGAATGGAAAGAGATCACAGTTGCCAAGCTCTGTGAGGGCAGACAGCATCTCAATGTTGTTCGCCACTAGATTCTTTAGACCTAGTACAGGCCCTAGCATATCCTCAATATTTGTGAGTGAATGAATGAATGAATGAATGAGCAGCTAAAACGGGCCAAGGTATACAGTTCTGTTGGTGAGTGCCATGCAGCAAGGGTGTCGTGGGGCCCTCGAAGGTCTCCTCGCTGTGGCTTTCGGGACACAGAGGCAGACTTCTTTAATCCTTATAGCAACCCAGGAGTAGCCTGTCTCCCGTTTTACAGATAAGGAAACTGAGATGCAGAGAGACAAAGCAGTCTGTCTAAAGTCACCTTGGTAATGAGTGTTAAAGACCCTGGGCTAGGAGGGGCCGCCTTCCTCCCCGCCTGACCCCACCTCCACTCTTGGGCCTTGAGTCCAGTTCTTCCCAGAGAAATGAGCTTATTTCAGCCTCTTTCTCACTGACCACAAAGACTCAGCTCTGTCCTCAGAAATATTTGGAAAGTTTTATTTAAATGTTTTGTGTTCCCTTTTAACCAACACCAAAAAGAGAATTTTTTTTTTTTTTTTTTTTGGCCATTCCAAACAGGAGAGTCGCTTCAGAGAGGAGCTGGCATGTTTGTTCGGAGCTGGGAAGTGTCTGCCCTACCAGGCTGCTCTTCCCAGCTCTGGCCACGCTGGGGTTGGACAGCCAGTCCCAGGAGCTGACTTCCTGGGAGCCCTTGGGTGGCCTTGGAATAAGTGAGTGAGCAAACCCCCAACCTGAGCAGAAGGACTTGGTCTCCCCTGCAGGTAGGGACATGAGCATGCTGGGCCCTGACGGGTTCCAGATGGAAGGACAGCAGAAGGTGAGGGTTAGGTCTGGAATGTCCCACGGAAGCTCCAGAGCCTCCAGGTGTGGAGAAATATGTTTGCTAGAAAAATAAGATGCTTTGAGAATTTCTGCAGTCTGTGATCTCTGCCTGCCCAAGAGAAACCTACCCTGTTGGCCAAAGTGGCATCGGGGTAGGGGTAGAGGCAGAAGGCCAGGAACTGGTCTGGCCCTGGAGGAGGGTTCCAAAGAGGAGAGAGGTGGGCAGCAGACTTTGGTTTCCTGGGTCCCTTTCTGGCAGCTGCAGAGGCTGGGGAGGCCCCTGGCTCCTTGCCCCCTTGAGGTGTGGGCTGCTGGGCGGTGCACAGTGCTGGGGGAGGGAGGCTGGCCATCTGTCATGGGCTGGTGGGTGCTGGGGTCCTGGGCCCTCAGAACAGGATGCCCAAGGGGAGCAAGGCCAGCAGGAGCAGTAGGGACCCTGGGGAGGAGCTCCCCGACGAGCTGACTGAGGCACAGTGGTCACGGTTGGCACCGATGCAGGCCGCATAAGCCATCACGTGAGGGATGTAGTTCTGCTCGTGGACGCCATGCAGCAGGTGCGCCATGGGGCCCTTGGCAAAGACGGCCACGTCCTCCCCGCCGTGGGTCTCGTGGCGCAGGGGCACAGCAGACTGTGCCTGGTAGTTGTTGTGAGCTGTGGGCCGGAAGAAACATTTGCTGAGAGCCTACCAGGGGCCGGGCGTTATACAGCAGCGTCTCTGTGCCCCTTCCAGGCTGGCTCGAATACCCCCACTTTACAGAAGAGGAGACTGAGGCTTAGTGGGAGGGAAGTCATTTTGCACGAGGCCCCAGGATTCGGGCCTGAGTCTGTTCTGACACAGAAGCATGCATTCTCAACCCCCAGAACTGAAAATCGGCCTCATCTGGGCTATTTGGGTGAGAAGAGAAGAGTCAACTCAGGAGAGCCTCTTACCACTGGCTGCACCACTCGACGCCCCAACCCCGCTTGGGACCTCTGGGTACATCAGGAACAAATGAACATCCAACAATATGGAAATGGATGAACATACTGGAAAGGCTCCTACATTGGATTATTATATAGCCAATAAAAATGACAGCACCTACATGTGCCAGGCTCCATGCTAAGTTCATCAGACCTATTTAGTCCTTCAGAAGACTTTGAGAACAGTTTTATGGAGGAAATTGAAGCTGAGAAAGGTGAAGTTATATGCCCCAGGCTCTAGAGCTACTAAATTGTAGAAGGGGATTCAAATTGAGATTGTTCTGACTCAGTCTTGGCTATTCTGAGACCTCTGTTTTTGACCACAAACCTACATTCTGTTCCCAGGCCCTGCCCCCTCCAAGGCCTGGGTCTTGGCAGTCTCACCGTAGTCCACCATGGAGACATTCTCTCGCTCACCGTCCACCACTTTGTAGCCAGGCCCATTGCCATACAGGATGGCAGTGAAGGGCTTCTTATCCGTGTCGCTCAACATGGGGGCCAGACCTGTACAGAAGGCATCGGTCTGGAGGTCACGCTGGAGCCCCAGGAGCACAGTCCCTTTGAAAGGCTCTGACCCAGCTCCACGAAGCCACCTTCCACACCTGATTTACCTCCAGCCGACCATTCCTGTTTTCCCTCTGCCCACATCCCTCCTCTCGGTTTGTCCCTCCCTCCCCCATGTCATCCATCCTCCCTCTCATTCTCCTATCTATCCACTGTCCAGGTAGCCACCCATCCACTCCTGCATTTGACCTTCACCCTGCATTCCCCCACCGGTCAGTAAATTTTCCTCCCTACCCCACTCTCACTGAGTCCCACCACGCCAGGCCCTGGGCTTGCTGGCCCTCCCGCCCAACTCCTGCTCCTGGATGGCCGGACCCCGGGAGTGCACGATGCCCACCCCAGTGGAGGCCCACTTACCAAAGATAGAATTGCCACGAGGGGTGTACCCGCCAAAGGTGAAGACGTGGGAGTGGTCGGCCGTGACGACGGTTATCGTGTCTTCCACGGAGGTCATGGCTCCCGCCCGCCCGATCGCCTGGTCCATCTCCACCGCCTCGTGCAGCGCCTGCTTGGCTTTGCCCTCATGGTGCCCGTGGTCGATCCTGCCTCCTTGGGACACCAAGGCAAAGGCCTCGGGTGAGGGGGAGGGGGAGGGGAAGAAGATCGGCACCCCGAGCCCCCTTCATGGATGGGGAACTGCCACACGCCAGGCGCCACACCAGGCTTATACACAGCCGTTCGACCTTCGCGGCAGCTCAGAGTTGCTGGAGCAAAGGCCCACGCGTGGAGAGTCCAGAACCAGGATTTAAAGCAGATCCACCTGACTGCAAAGCTTGTGCTCTTTCTGCCACCCCGAGCACCGCTGCTTCAGCTGCTAGAAGGAGTCCCCGAAACGTCAGAGAGCCAAGGAGGGAACCCACATGCCTGAGTGACCCCTCGGGGCCAGGCATGACGAGCTGACGTCTTGTTTCCCCTTTACAACAATCCTGGGCAGAGATAGATACAACCATCCGCATTTACAGGTAGAGCAACTGAGGCCTGGACTGGGGAAGCGATGTCCCCAGGGTAGAATCTGCTGGAATGTGAATTCAGGCGACTCACTCTAAACCCCTGTTTTTCCATCTCCACTTTGACTAGTCCCCTCTGAGTGTAAAGCACAGTCCAAAAGGGTGGCGAAAGCCCTCGGCACCTGGGCAGGGCCCACAGCAGGCCTCCAGAAAGGCCAGTGAAAGCTTGCATCCCATGCCGCCTCCCCCAGGTGAGCACAAGAGGCTTGGCACATGGCATGGCTTAAAGGTCACGGCCAAGGGCTGTGTGACCTGAGGGAATGCCTCCCCATCTCTGACAGGAAGATGATGCCTTAGTGGATACTCCCAACGCTGAGGGTCCTGGGTGCCTGGCCACTCTCCCTTCCCACTGGCCTGAGCCTCGCCACACTGGCCTGGCAGGCTGGCAGGGCGGGTCCTTCCTTTGTTGTGGCTCTGGGAGTAGCTGGCCTGGCAGGCCCAGTCCTGGCTCTGCTCACAAAGAGGACTGCTCCCGAGGGAGCCCATGTTCACCACTGCTCGTTCCTGGCTGGTTCCTCGGCGTCAGAGGCCTGTTCGAGGCCAGGCCGAGAGACCGCCGTGCTCGAATGGGAACCCCAGGGTTTGGCAAGAAAGCAGTCAAGCTAGGCTGGCGGTCACTGGCCTCTGGAGGGCGGAGGGGCAGGAGTGTGTGTGTATATGTGGTGAGAGTATGTGTACAGATGTGTGTGTGTGTGTGTGTGTGTGTGAGAGTGTACGTGTGTGTACATGTAGAACATGTAACAATGGCTGTTACAATTTGGGGCGATTCTGGAACCTTTATCAGATCCTCAAACTTCCTATTACTGACTCAGCTATCGCGTAATCATAATAATGGAAATAATAGAAACACCGAGGATGTATTCTCTGCCCAGTCCTGTTCTGAGAACTTTATGTCTCTGAACACAGTGACTGCTAATAACCCTTCTACAAGAGGGGGCCTATTTGGGGCCTCATTTTACAAAAATGTGCAGGTAGAGGGTGCACAGCCCATGGACGGCAGCATCAGGACAAGAGCCCAAGAGTCTGACTCCAGGGCCTCACCAGGGCTCTGGCAAACCCAGTAAGTGTTGGCATATGGCAGTGTCGACTTACAAAGCGTCTAGCTCTCCCAATGTGGAGGACCCTAGGATATCCCGGGCCCTTCCCTGGGCCTTCTCTTCTCATGAACCTGACCTTGGCCTCACACGTGCCCAGTAACAGCAGATATCTGCCATCCATCTGCAACGGCTCCCACAGACCAACAGGCATTTACAGGGGAGGCCCCTGGGCCTGTGTCCTTGAGCCTTACCAGGCAGCTGCTCAGAGCACAGATGTTTACTGGGGCCTGCCGATTTGTCTTTTGGGAGGAGTGAAGCTGAGGGGGCTACATGCCCCTTCAAAGCCGGACTTCAAGGAGGAATTCACAGAAGGAAGAAACTGGCCTCCTCTTTCAGGAAGGCTTCTTGGACTAGTCAGTCTGGTGTACCACCACCTCCATGCCCAAAGGAGAATAGCTTGTTGGGCTGGGAGTTTCAGGACCACCCCCTTCTTCCCCAGCCCACAACCTCTCCCCACAAAAGGAATTTCCTCCATCATCCCCAAGCCGGACAGTCCTCTTTGAGAGCTGGACCTCCCTATACCCTGACCTCAGAGCTGTGTATCCAGAAGCTCCCAGGGAAGCGGCCCGGTAGCCGGTCCTGGGGCCTACCTTCCACCAGCAAGAAGAAGCCTTTGGGGTTCTTGCTCAGAATCTTGATTGCCATCTCCACCATCTCAGAGAGTGACGGGTCGGTCACGTTGTTCCTGTTCAGCTCGTACTGCATGTCCCCCGGCTCAAAGAGACCTGAAGACAATGTGGATGGTGAGAGCTCATGCCCCTGCTGGGAGGGTCCCCGAGGAAGCTGGTGGTGCCTCAGGGAGCACAGGCTGCCCACATACAACGTAGGGGGAAAGCAGGGGGAAAGAAGCTCATCTGGATGGCTCTTGGGGCCCTAAGTGTGCCAGGTGCTTTGAGGGCTGCCTCCTTTCATCCTCATAGTGGTATCACGGAGAGGGATCACAATGTCCATTTACAGAGGAGAAGACGGAGGCTCAGGGGGTCAGTGACTTCCTATTTTCAGCTGCTAAGTGGGAAATCTGGGATTCAAGTTCATCAGCCTACCCCCAAACCTGAAGGGTCCCGGACAAGGCCCCATGGCCCTCGGGTGGAAGACTGTGTCCTGGACTGGACGGGGTAGCTTGGCTTTGTGTTTACATGTCATTTGCAAGTCAGGTGTGAAAGGCACAGTGCCCTGTGCAGTGAAACAGCACAAGATTCGGAGCCACTGTCCCTTCTAGTCACTGAGCTTGGCTTTCTCACTTATGAAATAAGGAGAGGGACCCATTTGTTGCCCATATCACAAGATTCCGCACATGCCAGGTTGGTGTTTGCTGTCCTAGGTGTCCTTCCAGAGCACCCTGCCCTTCTTCTGTGAGTGTGTGTGCAGCCAAGCGAGCGCTCCAGTGAAGAGAGTCCTCACTCTAAGTGCTTGGGAAGCATGTAGGTGCCAGCCTCCAAGACGGCGCCCAATAAGCCCTGACTCTTGGACTTCACACCCTTGTGTCCCCCCCCCACCCCCACCCCCACCCCCACCCCCACCACATTGACGAGGGCTGGCTTATGTATCCGATAGAATACTGCAGAAATGACAATGTATGACTTCCAGGCCAGGGCACAAGACACTGCGGCTTCTGCCTCGCGTATTCTTGGATTTGGAGAGCTCCCTGTGGCAAGGAGCTGAGGCCTCCTGCCAGCTCCCTGCACCAACTTATCAGCCATGCGAGGGAGCCGTCTTGGAAGCCCCAGCCCCGGCCAAGCCTTCAGACAACTACGACCCCATGAGAGGTCAAGCTAAGCGGCTCCCAAATTCCTGACCAAAGAAACCGTGTGAAGTAATAAAGGTTCACTCTTATTTTAAACTGTTAAGTTTTGGGACAATTTGTTATGCAGCAACAGATAACCCGTATAATGCATCAGCTCACTTAATCCTCACAACAACCCTGCGGTAGGTCCCCATTTTACAGAAGAATCATTATTCCTACTTTATAAAAGTGAAACCTGAGGCACAGAGAGGAGAAACCGCTTGCCCAAGGTTGCACAGCTCAGAGGTGGTAGGAGCTGGGTTTGAACCCAGCACTCTGGCTCTAAGACGCATGAGTGAATTGTCATGTTCTATGGGTGCACGTGTAGCTCTACACAGCCTGTGTGTGGTATGGGGTCTGTGCCACCTGACTCAGGTGAGTAGAGGGCTGTGTGTGTGTATATTTGGGGGATTCTCCAGGCACCCAGCTCTGAGCCCATGATCTCCAGTGACACACCAGGACCTGGAGGCTGAGCTCCTTGGGGAAGGTTTGCGGGAGATATTGCCACCGCTTGCTGGGCACAACAGCCAGGTGGGAAAGGGGATCCAGATGTCCATAGAGCGGTGCTCAGGTCTCATTCCACCTGGCTAGAGCTGCCCTTGGGCCCCACCCTTGCTCCCCAGTCCCTGGGGAGGAGAGGAAAACCCCCAATCGAGACCAGCAGAGAAAACCTGTCAGCCTGGCTTCCGACCTGGCCACACGGCAGGGTGGGCTCCAGGCCCCGCTGCTCTGCAGCCTGAGACCTGTCGAAATCCCAGCTCCACCTGGGGTCCAGACTCACCTGGGCATGCCTCAGTCGCTTCCCTTCTCTGAGCTTCAGTTTCCCTTTGCGCTCAGTGGGGCTATTCACCCTGCACAGCCAGCATATTTCAGGCTGAAGTTCTATGAACCAGAACCCTTTCCTCACCCCTCCCAGGTCCTGGAGACCGAGGGCAAAGGTCACTAAGTAAGGAGGCCGGTTGGGTCCTCACCCCCAGGGATCACGCGGCCTGACCCTGGGGCACCCAGCCACGTGTCCTCCACTCCAACGCCCGCCCCCACTCCCTTACCTAAGAGGTAGTCCACGGTGCTGGGGTCGAGGGCCAGGAGCTCGGTGCGGTTCCAGATGTAGTGGGAGTGCTAGGAGGAAGGGCCAATGTCAGCCACGCTGGGGCTGGGGGGGTCAGAGGGCCGGCTTCAGCTGCTCTGAGTCTGGGGCGGGTATTTGTTTCCTTCGGTCCTTTAACAATCCCTCCCTGAGCGCCTACCATCCCTCCCTGCCCTCCAGAAACGACGAATAAATGGTCATTCTAATGCAGGAACTCAGGGCCCGCTGGGGGCCCTGGCTCTGCCAGGAGCCAGCTGTGTGTCCTCAGGAGACTCCCTGGCCTTCTCTGGGCAACGGCATTAGGGTCCGTGGTTTTTGAACTTTGGGCGATTATGGGGAAATAGGGCGGGAAGGCTAAGAAAGTGGGGCTCCGTTCCTCCACTCCTACCCCCACCCCTGTTTCCCATCTCAGTTAATACTCACATCGGCCCTATAAGGTAGGCATTATTCCCATTTTACGGATGAGGGCACTGAGATACACAGGATATAGCTATTTGGCAGTAAAAGTGAGTCACTCTAGCATCTCCTCTTAAGGCATGATTTCCAAGGAATGCACATCCTCTCTGGGGTCCCACAGTGACATCCGATCCGGTCCGGTGCTGTGGTCCCTCTCCCTCCCTTGTGGGGTATATAGACTGAGCTCCAGGGTAAGCACCCTGCCTGGGCGAGAAGGGTTTGGCTCCGGTCTCATGTTCCAGGTAGAGAAACTGAGGCCGGGAGAGGTGCTGTCTGTCTGGCTAGGGCCGGTGGGTGGCCCAGCCTGAGCTGACTCAGAAGGAATGGAAATGGTTCAAAGCAGCTCAGTCGCACCCCCAGCAACCCCGTGGGGGCCATTCCCCAGCCCCTGCCCCGAACTCACACTTGGCCCCGCACCAGCCCACAAGGCCTCCCCGAGGGCCAGCCCTGGAACCCTCAGAAACCTAACCCCAAAGTGGCTGCCAGGCTGCTCGCTCCCCCTGTCTTCGGCCCTGACCACAGTCATTTCCAGACCCCAGCGGCCCCAGGCCCAGTGGCCGGCAGCACATGTTTCAAAGGCCAGAGCCACTGCAGGAACCGGAGCTCGGGTTCTTCCCACGCTCCGGCTTCCCTCCCCCAGCACGTGCCCTTGCCACGGCCAGAGCCAACTCGCTGTGGAGGGCTTCTACCTCACACCTTGCAACCTCTGCCTGCAGGACCCTCTCAGTGCTGCCTCCTCCACCCCCTCCTCCCCCTGCCAGGCCTTCTCAGGCCCCCACTATGGTCTGTCCTTTCTGGGTTCCCATAGGGCCCGGGCATCCTGCCATCCAATCACAATGCTCCGTGTGTTTTGACCATTCGATTCATCCTTTGGACCTCATGCCCAGCCAGGGACTCTGCACACAGCAGGGGCTCAAGGGGACTGGAAGGCCATGCACATTGCTCCTCAGCCCACCCTCCCCCCTTGCTACCTAGCTCTTTCTATCGCCCTCCCCTAAAGGAAGGAATTGATCGGGTCACCTACTGTGCGCCATTCATGTATCCATTAGACCATTTGAGCCCCCTGAGGTAAGAATTATGACCCCATTTTAGAAGAGGAAACAGATCAAAGAAGGCTCCCCCAGCACCACCCCCACCACAAGCTACCCCGCAGTCATGTGGCCCCTGAGTGGGCTACCTTGTGCCTCGGTTTGAAGCTCTTCCAGATGTCGATGAGGTTCAGGCCATCCAGCCTCGTGCCCCTGGCCTTCTCGTCTATCTCATATTCCACATCCGTTCTATTCTTGGGGAACATGTACTTCCGGCCGCCCCCCATGATCACCTAAAGGGGACAGGAGCCATCAGTACTCTGCAGTTCCAGGACATCCAGAAGCCCCAGTGGTCCCCACCTGGGGATGCCGTGGATGCTTCCCAAGTCTGACGGGTCCTGGGTTCCATCCACCTTGCCCTCCCTGAGCCTTTTCCAGCTCAGAGAGATGGCATCATGAGTCCACTGGGACGGCGGTTTGGGCTCCTGGGTGAAATATCGGAGCTACCGATAACCTCCCCTGGTGCATAACTCCCACTTGTGTAGAAATAATTCCCCCTCTAGAGCACTCACTGTGTGTCAAGCACTAAGCACTTCAGACACATTATCTTACTCGGCCTCCCTCCAGGGCCACACGGGAACCTGTGTCCCCATCCTCCAAATAAAAGGAATGAGTGCAGAAATGGGATGTCTTTTCCTCCAAGACCACGCAGCCAGCAAGGGGCAGAGCCAGGATTCGAACCCAAGGCTTCTCTGACCCTGGCACCAGGGCGCCCTGCTGTGCCCGCAGAACCAAGGATGGAGACTTCAAGAGCCTCGTCTCCCACGGCGAGAGGCAGAGTGCCTGCGGGCCGGAGGCCTCGGCCAGGGAGGTCTTGGGGCAGCCCAGCTGGGAGCCTGGGCAAACAGCGGGCCAGCGCCCACGGCTGTGTAGTCACCGCCAGGCTAATTTTACATCACCACGCTGCTTGCGTGGGCGGAGGGACGTGGGACTGTTTGTTTTCCTTGGGAGTCCATGTTTGAAGTCCTGACTATTTTTAAAACAGGGCCAAGAGCATAACAGCTGCCGCCCACAATTGCCACCACAACGGTGTCCTCCTGTCACCACAGGCGTCAGCCCAGGCCGCCGCCCCTGGCCGACACCTTGGGAGGGCAGAGCCCAGCGATGGTGGGCCTCAGATCCACTGTCTCCGGCCCTGGCATTTCAAATCGTCTTCTCTGCCGTCCACTCCATATCCCCTCCTGGGAACCCCAGGTTCTGTGGGGAGTCCAGGTCCGTGGCGGAGGTAGAGAAGGCAGCCCAGGACCAGCCTGGACCATGGGGAACCACAGAGGACAAAGCTTTGAATCCTGATTCTATCCCTTCTGGACCAAGGGCCTGTCACTTCTCCTCTCTGAGCCTCAGTTTCCTTCCTTATACAATAGAAATAATACCCACCCACGGGCCTGCCACAGCCACAGGACTGCCACAGGAGGACATGCAATAACGCAGGGCAGTCCTGGTACCCAGGGGTGGCCTCCATGGGGCGGGCGGGGGGGGTATTGTCACTGGCATGAGGAATTGGAGATGAAAATATTTCCACAGGGGCAAGTTCCTTACTGCTTGACCAGCCAGGAGCTTGGCGTGGGGCAGGCTGTGGGAGGAAGGAGAAGGGGCCCCTTACCCGCCCCCCCTCCACACACACATTGTTCCCACAGAACCTGACCCCTTGGTATTTTCAGAGTGGAAATGAAGCCCCCAATCTTCTTGCCTGGAGCCTCCTCGTTTCCAGCCTCAGCAGAGAGTTCACACGGGCTCATTAAATTCCCAAATAACAGACTTGCTGTTTGGCTTTGGGGTTTGGGTTTGTGTCTTTCTTTCTTTTATTTATTTTTTTGTTTTTTTGTTTTTTTGTTTTTTTTTTAGCAAAAGATATTTATTTTCAGGGCGGACACCAGGATTTTTGTTTCATGTACAGTCTGGGGCCGGGGGGCTTTGGGGTGGTGGTGATGCAGGGCCAACGGGAGAGAAAAGGATGAGGAGAAATAGAAAGTCAAAGGAGCAGGGGCTGTGCTCACTGGGGCCCCAACTCCTCGCTCTCGCCCTCACTCATGTCCCAGCGGCCCGTGAGGAACCCCCAGTCTGCCCCTCACCCCTACCGGAGAAATCTCCTCTCAAGCTCCTGTCCCCCTCTCAGGCTGCTCCTGCCAAATCTCCCTGAGGAGCAGCCCTGTAATTACACCCTGTGCTTGTACAACAAATGTTCTCACATCCATGACTTCATCTCGGCCTCCAGTGGCCCTGTGAGGGGGCAGGTGGAGCTCTCTGTTCTCGTTGTACAGGCGGGGAAACTGAGGCTCAGGGAGGAACAGCGACCTGTCCCAGGATGCGAGACAGGTGGAAACAGTCGGGAGAATGGTTCTGCCTTGAGTACACGCTCACCGGGAGCAGGCAACAGGACCGTTCGTCCTGAAAGAGGTGTTTGGTCCACCATTCGGAAAAGGGAAGTCATGGGCGGACAGAGGGGCCAGGTGACACTTAAACCCTGGGAGTTTACGTGTAGGGGAGAGGGTGGGGCTAGGAGCCAACGAGTTTGTCTGGAGGGGTTAGAAACAGAGGCGAGGGGTAGGCAGGACCTGGGGGCTTCCTCTGAGCTTCACTGAACCCCCACTCTAGGCTCAGGGGGCCAAAGTCCCCGTGTCCCCCTACCAAACCCCCACCCTGGCCCACAGTAAATGACAAGAGCCTGAAAAGGAACAAGCCAGAGGTCCCCATTTAAGACGAGAGCATGAGGGCCCGTCTAAACATCAGGCGGACAATGTTCAGCTGTGTGCGCTCACCTACATACAGGAACCTGCTCCATATTCAAATCTTGTATTTTGGGGCTAGAACAAGCGGCTTGTGCATAAACGCTACCACTTTCTGAGCACTCACTAGGTGCCAGGCCCTATGCTAAACTCCACAGGGATTATTTTATTCAGATCTTGTCATTGGGCTTACAAGGTAGGTACACTTTACAAAGAGGTTGTAAAGGGGAAGGTTCGGAGAGGTCACGTAACTGATCCAAGGTCACACAGCTAGCAAACAGTAAGGCAAGGATTTGAACCCAGGAATTTTGAAATTGAGAGTTTGTGCTAACCACTGTCTCCATCACCTTTCCTCTGGGCATGACGGTTGAGTCCACGGGCCACGTACCTGTCTATGCATGTGGGAATGGACGGGGCAGGTACTTACCCCCTGAGATGGTCACTCTGCCACCCCCTCCTCCTGCGTTGTGGGGGATACCGCGCCAGGTTCCAATTTACAGAATGATCCCTGGGCGCCTGGTCCTTGAGGTGTGGTGGAGGCCACATGAGGGTTTATCCCTCAGCTGCGCCGCAGAGAAATCCTACAGAGCCTCCCTGCCCCGACCGCAAATCCCCTAATGGGCTGGGAGCCCTCCCAGGTGTGTGGGGAGCCGGGCCAAGCTGTCTCTCCAGTGCCAGCCTGTACCTGAGGCCCTGCCCCACAAGCCCGCAGTCCCTGCTCTGGCCGCATCCCCCGAACTCGCCTCGATGTCCTTGATGTTGTGCATGAGCTGGTAGGCGATGTCCTTGCAGCCCTGGTTCAGGGCCTCCGGAGGCATCTCGTTGTCGGAGTACCAGTCCCGGTCGGCGGAGTGGGCGTAGGCGGCGCTGGGGGTGGCGTGGTTCACGCGCGTGGTGGTCACGATGCCCACGGATTTCCCTAGGGTGTGGGAGAGGAGGGATTGGCTTTGTCTGGAGATGAGCTGTCCAAGCTGCTTTCTCCCTCCTTCCGGCTCAAGGCTGCCCCTCCTGTCAGTTCCACTGAGCACCTGGGCCTCAGTCTCCATGGCAGTCACTCAAGTGAGAGACAGTGGCTCCCAAATCCCCTGGCAGCTCAGACGCTTTTCCTCTGTGACCGGCGGGCCCTTGAGCCCTGAGTACCGGGGCCGGAGCTCTCCCCTCCACCCAGGACCCCACAGAACCCCACTCCTGCAGGAAGTCCCCCCTCCGGGGGCCCTGCAAGAACACGGGGGCCCCTCCTAAGGGCTCCCAGGTGGTGTAGTTCTGTTGCCTGTGTCCACCGGTCTTATCCCCAGACTCTAAAGTTCCTGGGGGCATGGGCCAGGGCCTCCTGATTCCAGGAGGAAGAGGGGGGCATTACTGAACCCCCACGGGGCTGGTGCTGCGCCGTGTCCCTTGCCTTGCTCACACCCAGCCGATGAGGGGGCCGTTTCTGTGCCCATCTTAGAGTCAAATGAGTAGACTCAGGGAACTGCGCCAGGACCAGAACCCACACTGGAGTGGGTTTCTAAACCACGGGCCTGGACTGGATCCCATGAATATTTCACAGACTCCCAGAACACTGGGGCTGGCAGAGGCCCCGGACAGCATCTTTTTCTACCCTCTCTCCTCATTGCACAGTTGGGAAGACCAAGGCCCAGACCGGTCGCGGAGCTGGGCCCCGTCCCCGGCCACCACCCCCGGCTCACCGGCATCCTTGGCCCACCGCAGGACGGAGGTGACCTCGTTTCCCTGCGTGGTGTTGCAGTGGGAGCGCTGGGTGGCGGCGCTCACCCCCACGGTGCCTTCGTTGGCCTTCACCCCACACAAGTAGGCGGTCGCGGTGCCTGCGCTGTCAGGGACCTGAGCATTGGTGTTGTATGTCTGCAGGTGAGGAAGGAGGGTCAGGAGACGGCCAGGCCTTGGCCCTGCCCTGCTGCCCACCCCTCTCCCGCCCACACCATGGGGCCCGGGGCATGAGGGAGACAGAGAGGCTTCCCACAGCTTTGGCTGAGCCCTGCTACCCACCATAGTGCCCCCAGAGCCACAGGATTATCTAGCTGCCTGCCTTCTACCCCTACACCCTCTGCCCTAGCAGCCAGGGCAGCAGGAAGGGGCAAGAAGGCGACTCTCCAACACACGGGAACGTTTGGCAAAGGAATGGGGCTGGGTCAGCTCAGGCCTCTCTCTGGGTCTGGGGGCTACAGGAGCCAGCGACAGGGAGGGGGAGGCAGGTGAGTCCTGGAGAAGGGAGTGAGGGGGTCCTTGAAGGAGTGGGCAAGCCTGGCTGGGGGAAGGGGAGGGAAAGTGGTGGGGGGGCAGGATCTAGAATGGGGAAATGGGGAAGAGGCCCTCCCCGCCCCCACACCCTCAGACTTCTAGTAGAGAGCCGACACTCTCGCCCTTCCCTGCCAACCTGAGAGCTCCCCGAAGGCACGAAAACACCACAGGTGGTCCCTGCTCCCCACAGGTGGTCCCTGCTCCCCCGCACGCCTGCCCTTCCCCAGAGCGTCTAGAGGCTCTTCATCGCAGAATGACCGCCGCCACCAACGACACCAGTAACAAACGATAGCTCCCGCTTTACACCAGTAAACTAATTCCCTTCCCGAACCGCCTTGGGAGGGAACAAGTGCAGTGGAACCGCTGGGAGGAGAGTATATCCTGCTCGATTCCATTATTTATGTCAAGGACAAAAGCGGGAACAGCTACTCTCTGGTGATGGAAGCCGCGGTGGGGCGCAGGGGTGTAGGGCCTGGAGGGGGCGCTCGGGAGGGCCTCCGGCTGCTGTCACGCTCAGTTTCTCCACCTGGAGGCTGGTCATACCAACATGCGCAGTTCGTGAAAATTCGAGCTGTGCCCTTGCGCAATTTCCTCTGTGTATGTCATTCTTCAACAGATTTTAAAAAATCAATAAGCTAAAACCTTCAAAATAGTCTTGGGAAGTAGCTGCTGCTGTTGGTATTTCACAGTGGAGCCATGGAGGCCCCAGGAGGGCTGACCGCCTTTGCCAGGGCCTAAGGCAGCTTGTGAAACCTAGCAGAACCTACTCTCCCACCCTTTCCTGAAGCCCGGCAAGCTGAGAAGTGGGAGGCTTGGGCCCAGCGGGCTGGGGGCTGGAGCTCACCTTGGAGAGGGCCACGTAGGGAAACTTGTCCATCTCCAGCCTGGTCTCCTCTCCAGGGCTGTGGTGCAGCTGACCCTTGAGGATGCGGGCGGCCGTCACCGTGGAGACACCCATCCCTGTGGCGTGGAGAGGGAGGCCTCAGTCTTTCAGGCTTCCTGCCTCTCCAATCAGTCTTCTCGGACACCCATACCTCTCTAGCTTGTTGCCAAGGCAGGCTGAGCAGTGGGCACCAGAGCACGTCTCTGTAAATGTGACTGGGAAGCCCCTTACCTCCCCCCCACCCCCACCTAGACCCTCAGAGGACCACACGGCACAGCAAACCTCTTGGGTCCACAGCCTGCCCCCCATCCTCTTAAACAGGATCCCCAGAGGTCCCGCCTCTTCGATACACCTGGTTCCGTAGGCCCCTACCTAGATGCCCCATCCAGCCCCTCCCTCGGGCCTCACCATCTCCCAGGAACAGGATGACATTCTTAGCCACATTAGTGTTGAGATTCTGAAGCTTCAGAGCATTTTTCAGGGTCTGCTGAGCTTGGTCTCTCCAGTACTTGGGGTCTTTCTCTTTCTCTGTACAGACAGTGAGGCAGAGTTATTTGGCAGGGGAGGGGATAGCTTCTCATGCCCAGACTTATGGGTACCCTAACTTCCCATGCCTGAGGGCGGAGCGCCAGGACTTGGGGAGGGAGCAATAGTTGCCCATCTGACAGCCATCATGTGATCTGTAAACATATGCCAGTTCAATTCTCCAAATGAGCCAGCAGACCCCAGGTCGTCTCCCGATAGCGCAGAATGAAGAAACCAAGGCTCAGAGATACCAAGCGACTCACCCAAGGCCACACAGCACTGGCAGATGCTGGCAGAGCTGGGCTTCGCTCCCAAACCCAGGGCTCTTTCCTTCCACTCAGTAAAGAGACATTCTGCTAAGGCAGCGAATGAATTGTGCTAGCACAATTAGGAGGCTAATATTTAAGCCGGTTAGGAGAACAAACTACTTTCAACTGCAGGAGTCCCAAAACATATCCAGCCATCAATTATAAACTGCTTGGCTTACTCATTAAAGTAGGTCTAGCAGGAAACTGACTTAGTGACAGTGTTAACAGCAGTGCTGGAAAACAAGACTTGCCTTTTGTTTAAAAACACACCAGATTTAAAGTAGCCGC
This sequence comes from Rousettus aegyptiacus, assembly GCF_014176215.1. Lineage (NCBI taxonomy): Eukaryota > Metazoa > Chordata > Mammalia > Chiroptera > Pteropodidae > Rousettus > Rousettus aegyptiacus. Next base: position 12,851,910 of record NW_023416284.1, on the reverse strand, counting down.
ACACAATCACATTCCTGTTAGGATAAATGTGCACTTTCTTCACCCCTAATCTCGAGATAAAATGGGAAGCAGGAATGCTCTCTTCTCTCTCTTCCTCCCTCTTGCCCACCTGCCTCCAGTAGTCAGTTCCCCAGTGGAAAGAACACAGCAGTAGTGCCTGACAGACCTCGATTAAACCCCCCGCTGTGCCAAGTGCCAGGTGTGTGGACGAGTCACCTCCCTGAGTCTCAGTTTCCTCCCCTTCAGATGCAGTTGTTTATACCTTCCTCTCAGGGTCTTATGAGGACTGGATTAGATAAGGCATGGGACACACCTGACTCACAGGAAATGATCAAAAGCCCACCCCGTCTGCCCCTAATACTTCCATCGCCAGACCTGGACTCCCTTGTTCTTCCAAGCGGAGGCCCAGGATCCCTGTCCACTGTCTGCTGGGCTCTCCTATCGCACCTGCCCATCGGAGTACAGAAGCCTGGAGATGAAAGCTCCTTGGGGACTCTCTCTTTCAATGGCCTCCCATGCCATAGGATGGAAGGCTGAAGCCAGGAGAGGAGGGAGGGTCATGTCCAAGGCTGTGTTCCTTGTGTGAGGGCTGAGGACACGATCCTCATCCTTTGGCCCGGCTCAGGCCCATGCTGCCTTTCAGGACAGCTGTGGGTGAAGAGCTCAGGTCTCCTTTCTCAGAGCGTGGTTTCCAGGCAAGAGCCAGGTGCTCCACACACAGCAACAGCTCCTTCACCTTCTGTCGCCTTATGGGGTGGTTACCATTATTCCTCCTCATTACAAAATGAAACTTAGGGCCCTAAGATTAGAGTCACAGAAGAGGAACAGGAAACTCACACATCTATGGGTCTGTGCCCCTGCCTCAGGTGGGCAAGGAAACAGTTCTTGACCTCAAGCCTTAGATCCACCCACACTCTTCACCCCTACCCCCAAAGGCCTCGCCTTATGTCACCCCCACCCACAATTTCTTAGCCCACTACCTGCACCCTGGCAGCCCCAGCAGCACCTCTCTCTTCTGAGGGTATCTACTGAGCTCACCAATTTTAGACCCCACTGATTGAGTCCCCAGGGGCAGTCTGGCCCTTCCATTTAGCTGGTACCTACAGGTGAGTTCCTTTCACTGGAGTTTCTACTCAGGAAAATGAGAGAACATAGTTATCTACAAGCGGTTTTAGGACAGGAAGTGCTCTAGGACAGTGGTTTTGATCAGGGATCCCACTGGCTCAGGGCTAGTTCCCATCTCCTTCCTGCCTTCCTCCACACACACCATGGTGCCAACCAAGTCTTCGGCCATTTGGGCGCCATCTGGGTGAACTTCTACCCATCTTGACCACCTACAACCTGCCTTCCCCTAACACTTGAAGGGGCAGACGCCCCTTCAATCAGCCTACCTTGCATCCGTCATTTCTTCTCCCCAAAATCTCAATTAGCAGTTTGCCGAATTCCGAGTGTGTTCCCTGCAAGGGCCCTTGTATTTTTCAACAGAGCCATCCCAGGGCTTGTTCCTCAAAATAGTTCAGTGGTTGTCAAACTGACTTCATTGTCAGAGAGCTAATTTAAGCAATGATGGCTTTGGACAATGGGGTATCTGGAGGCGATTGTTTTCAGAGACCATTAAATGACGTGCAAATGCTCATGATATAATGCTACATAGAGTACTTGGTCAGTACCTACTGTGCGATTCCATTTATATGAAGTTCAAAACAGGCGAAACTCACCTATGGTGAGAGGAGTAGGCCTAGTCAGTCCCCTGGCTTAAAGGTAGGGGGTGGGGTTGGTTGGGAGGGGCTCAGGAAAGCCCTTGGTGTCCCAGGACAGGAAATGTTCTTTACGATTCTGGTTGGTAGTTACATGTACAGAAAAATATGTAAAAACTCATCAAGCTATATATAAAAGATTTGTATAGTTTAGTGTAAGTTATACCTAATTTTTTTTTAAAAAAAAAAAAAGAAAGAAAACACAACGTACTACCACCACACACCCATCAGAACAGCTAAAATGAAGGAAATTGGAAACATTTAGTTGCTCACTATGTGAAGATTTTTCGTTTTGTCACTTTTTCGTCCTTTCGCTTTTCATCCGTCTGCTCACTTTCTACCCAGGTGGGTGGTGAATGCTGAGGAAGCAGGGACTCAGTCCCAGAGTGACTTGGGGTTCCCGAGGGTACACACCAAAAGGCATCATGGGATCTCAGAGGACGCGATGGCCTGGGAACCCAGCAGCTCAGGTTCTACCCTCAGCCCTGCTACTGACTTGCTGTGCGATTTGGGAGGGTTGGTCCTTCTCTGCATCCCAATTTCCTGATCCGTTGGAAAATATTCTTCCTAAGAGCTCCCACTGCCCTGCCAGACACGGTGACTGTCCCATGTCCTTCCCACCACAGCCTAAAGGAGGAGAATTATTATCTCCATTGAACGGATGGAGAAAGTGAGACTCAGGGAGGGCACGTGGGGGCTTGCAGACCAAGCCAAAGAGGGCTCCCCTCTACAACTATGGATACCGAAATGCTGGAGAAAAAAAAAAAAAATCCAAAACATTACATAGCTTGAAAAAGAAAGACAAGAGGGAAGGGCTATCCCCAGGAGGCAGAAATTAAGAGGGAGTTCAAAACCAGAGCGGTAAACAGGAGCTAATTCTGAGGGACCCTTGAGGTGTCAGACCAGGTGCAGGTCTAGGTTGAAGCGGTTTTAATGAGCACATTTGGCCTTGGAGCCATGGCAGTGATGGCGAAAGAAAACCCAGTCAACTCCAAATCAAAGCCAGGTCTCAGCGGGGTCTGAATTTGTAGCGTAAGAACCTCGAACTGAGAAATTAACATGCAAACTTATCGAAAATTAGTTGAAAAATCAAATACAATACCACACTTCCATGTGAGTGTCCGAGAGAAAACAAGAAACAAGAATTCCTGTTGAAGATGCGTTCACAAGCAAGAATCGCAAACCACGCGGCAGCGCATACTACTCCGTGAGTTAAGCGGACACGACCAACAAGAGGAGACGAAGCGTGCCAAGACTTGGAAGAGTTTACAGAATAAGTTATCTTTCAGGTTGTTAGAGAGAAGAGAAACACCAATTAAAGAACAGGAAAATGTGAAGGGGGAGAGAGTGACCTCTGACACTCACGCGTGCAGTGCCAAGCTGGAATCTCCCGCTGTGAACGTTTTGTTTCCAGCTCTTATTACTCGGGATGGTTCTGTGACCCTGGACATGGACACTGCGCTCATCCTACTCCACCTGCCCCAGGTCTCCCACCCCTCTGCCTGTGCCCCGCCCCTCCAATCGTACCTGGCACTAAGGAGGTGGTAACGCAGGTGCTAATGGCCAGCACTAAGAATGGTGAAATCATGGTTCACTCCAAGCCCTGGTCTCTCTCTCTCTCTCTCTCTCTGGAGCCCAGAAGTACAATCGATGTGCACGGGAGGGCGTGGGCCGGCAGCGGTCAGCCGGTCAGCCGTTAGCTGATGTTAGGTGATGTTCCGATCCTAGAAATGAACAATAACAACAAAAGGTCATGTAGGGCACAGCTCCAGAGTTCGTTTGTTCATTGACTTATTCATGTGTTGATTCATTCATTAAGCATTTGTTGATTATCTATTATAGGCTGGGCCTGGGGCTAGGCATTGGGAAGCAAACCTAGGTGGCCCCACCTCAGGAAGCTTATCACACAAACAGTTGTAGAAGTCTAAATGAGCACCATGCTGTGAAGCGAAGTGGCTCCTTCCCATTTGAGTGAACTCTCACGTTTAATTGTCTGAAGCCTAGACCCACCAGAGTTCAGTCTTCCTGTGAAATGCTTCTCAAACTTGCAGCATGCATCAGAATCTCCTACAGGGCTTATTAAAACAGATTCTGCCCCCCACCCCCAGCGCCTCACCCAGATACTGATTCCACTTCCAACCAGCTCCCGGGTGATGCCCCTGCTGCTGGTTCTGGACCACACCTCGAAAAGCACTGTTCTATAACATCAGTCTTAAGCCTTTTAATTACCTGTGTCCCGGAGACAAAAAGAGTCCACCCTTTCTTACGGCGACACCTACATTTTCTGCTGTAGGACATCTACATTTGCTACATTCTCTTCTAGAACTTGTCATTTATAGTGAGAGATATAAAAATTAAAGGAGTGACATACAGGAAAAGATTGGCGAGTAAGGGTGGCCATATCTGGATAGTAACATTACAGATGACTCCAATTATTTTTTCTGCATTTCCCAAATTTTCTTCTGTGTTGAGATGTTACCTTTATAATTTTTTTGGAAATGTTATTTAAAAAAAAAAAAAAGACTAGAAGGAAATATACCAAAATGTTAACAGTGGCTTCCTCTGAGCGGTAGGACTGTGAATGATAGTTTCTTCTTTTTTATTTTTATTTTTTGAACTTCACAAATTGTTTAAAATGAGCATGTAGTAAGGGAACAAGAGTACGTTCAAACTGTGGTCATCCAGTTAGGTTCATGAGGCAGCCGAGAAAGGTACTAATCTCGTTGTGTACAAATGTTGCTGGCAGATAAGGAATTTTAAATGGCAAGGGTTCCACTGGGAAATAACGTTATTATTTCTACCAAAACCAAGATAAAAATGGTTATTCCACTTGTTGCGTGTTAACTTAAAAACTGAAAAACATCAGAGTGAGAGGCAACGAGCATTTATTTGGGATCCAAAAAGAACTGCAATTCTGGGAAGCACTGATTGGGGCAGAAACCCAAATAATCACATTAGGAGCTGAAGGCAATGGAGTATTTATGAGAAGGGGAAGGGGATTACATGAATAGAAGGAATTTCTTTGGGTGGGCATCCGCTAAGGAAGGAATTTCTCTATAGGTGCAGATAAACTCACAGTGATGATAATTTGAAAGAACTCATGGTCATCATGACTTCCCTTTCCTGTTATCTTTGCAAACAGTTATTCGTATATGGTGCTGCTTTAGGCTCAGTCTAAAGGTTATTTTGCCCGGTTTTAACATTGCAAAGGTGTGAGGAGCAAGACATGCAAAGGCAGTTCTTCTGGGATGGCAGCTCCAACTCCATTTTGAAGTGGCTCCATTTAGATTATTTTTCTACATGAAAAATAATGCTCAGCAGTGATGAGCAATATTCTACCGTTAAGAGTGTTGTGATAGATAAGAAACCACTCTACCACTGGAAAAAAGTTACCTTGATCCAACCATAAAAACGTAGCTGCTGTACTCCGGTGCCCAGAAGAGAGGGTTTATGGGCATCACAGCCCACAAAACACCCAGCATTACCAGACATGCCACCAGTTGCAAGCCCTGTGCTTTTCCATCCCCTTCTTTATCCACCTGGCTCCTTAAAAACCCAGCTTAGCAGTGAGGGAGAGAAGGGGCGAATTGAAAGGAAATACCCTGCATCTAACATCTATAGCACTTAAATGAGTGGTGGGATTTCAGATAATTTCTTTTTTTTTTTTTAATTCTACTTTAGTTTCCCAACATTTCTAGAGTAAATCCTATTATTATAAAAATGTTATCAAATTGATATAGAGTATCAATACATTAAAGTATTCAAAATAGTTTAAAAACTGAAGTGACCTCTTTCAGGAAGCTTCCAGGATGATCACTCATAACAATATACTACCTCAACTTCATACCATTTCAAACATGGCATGTACCTCCCTATTTTGAAAGTAATAATTATTTCCTGATTCACCTCACCCACCACACTGAGAGCCTCTAAGGGCAAGGACTTTGCCTTGTTTGTCTGTACTCCAGTGCTTATTTACATCAGCTGAAGGCCAGCGCTCTAAGGGAGTTTTGGGGGAAGGGAAGAATCACCCCACATCCTTCCTTCGTATGTGCAGATAAGTCCAAGTGTTGGCAAGGATGTGGAACTACTCACTGCTTGTGGAGTGCAGACTGGCTTTGGAAAATTGACAGCGCCTGCTGGAGCTGACGCCATACACACGCCCTTGACTCATTTACCTCCAAGAAAAATGCATACAGGTGTTCACCAAAAGACATGTACAAGAATGTTTATATCAGCCCTGTTCATAACGGCCTCGAAACTGTGTCCACCTTTAGCAGGACGGCTAGGTACATAGCGGGGGGTTCACAAGATGGGAATGTACACAACAATGAGAAGGAACGATGGACAACTCCACAAGACAACATGGGTGAATCTTACAAAGGTGAAGGAAGCAGACTCAAGGAAACATGTAGTGTGATTCCAACGATACGAATTATAAAAACTGACCAAGGGTGTTAGAAGACAAGATAAAGGCTACACTGGGTGGGGGGTGAAGATGAAGGGGGCACAGGGGACTTGTGAGGTACAGCTCTGTTGATTGATCTGGGTGCTGGTTAATTGTGTGGGTTATCTAAAAACCCAACAAGCTGTCAATTTATGATATGGCCACTTTTTTTGTACATGTTATATTTCAATAAAACAAAACTCTACTGTCTGGGAACTTATATAAACAATCAATAAAGGACAGAGACAAGATGAAAAAGGCCTGTGAGGGACTTCCTTTGTAGACGAGAAAACCAAGGCTCTGAAAGAAGATATGACTTGCCCAAGACTATAAGCAAGCAAGCAGCAGAGCAGAACTCTGACTACAGGGCTGCTGGTTCCAAAATTAGCAAGGAGGTCACCAATGGTGACCCACACAAGGGCGGGGCTTCTGGCTCCCCTACTGTAGAATGAAGATTTCGAAGTTTAATACATGTATAGATTTGTATACTTTCCACAACAATCAGGATACAGTAAGTCTACCGCCCTGAAAACTCTCTTGTGCTGTCTCTTTGTAGTCATAGACACCCCCATACCTAAACCTGACAGCCAGCTCTGTCCTTCATCATTATAGTTTGATTGGTATTATATTTATATATTTGGGTTTACATATTTGCAATGTTCAGTCTTCCAATTATGAACACAGTATGTCTCTCCATGCATTTAGTTCTTTGTAGTCTTCAGCATACAGATCCTGTGTTTTGTTAGATTTATACTGATGTATTTCACTTTTAGGGGCACTATTATAATATCGTTGTTTTAAATTGTTCATTGCCAGTATATAGAAATATAATTGATTTCTATGTTTTGATGTTGTATCCTGTGACCTTGTTAAACTCACTTATTAGTTCTAGGAGTTTGTGTTTATGTATGTGGATTCCTTGCCCTCTTCTATGTAGACAATCATGGCATTGACAAATAGGGACAATTTTACTTCTCCCTACCCAATCAATATCCCTCTCATTTCTTTTTCTTGCCTTATGGCACTGGCTAGGATTTACAGCACCATGTTGAACTGTGGACATCCTTGGCTGGTTCCCAATCTTAGAGGAAAAGCATTCAGCCTTTCAGCATTTGGGGTGGTGTTTTGAGGTGTGAGGTAGAACAGATCTGGTGGGGAAAACAAGGAACGTGATGTTGCTCATGTTGAGTTCGAGGGCTGTGGCGGCTTCATCTGTGTGGCACTCATCTTAAGACCAGAAGTCAGAACAGTAGTGTGGATGGAGCTTAAATACACAATCGAGCAAAGAACGCAAAGAATAAAATGCAGTTCCCTGCATATAAATGTAAGCCACACCTGCATACAGAACACAGCATAATTTATAAGGACACGTACAAATTCAAGGACATATTAGACACTTTAGTATGAGGACCTTTGGGGAGTGATGAGATTGGTCCTGGAGGGAGCAGGGAGCAGGGATGAAGGGGAAAATGAATAAATAAAACAAGAACTGAGCTCACGATAGCACATCATGCGCTGAAAAGTATGACCTATTCAACTCTCTGCACCTAGGGCCCAAAGCAAACATGTAATATGGAAAAATAAAAGTGAAAGGTGCCCCAGGAGACCTGAAGGACTCACCCAGCCCTACACGATTATGCTTATTTGTCTCTCTTTTCTGTTATACTGATGCATCTTATCCGTCTCTTGCCCTGTGCACACTGAAACAGCGCTGTAAATGCTGACTTAATGAGAGACCCCATGGCAATGGCTGGAATGTTCTGAATTCTGGATGTAGGGAAGTGGCGTTGAGACTGGCTTGTCCCAGAGAATGTCAGGAGCCTTCTCTCTTTGCCTCTGCTTGGAAAGGAGAGGGGGTGGGAATCCAGGAAACCCTTCAGAAGCCAGTTTCCCCTCTGGGCCCCTACCCCCATTCAGAGGCTCCAAGTCTGTCCTCTGGCAGCTCTGAGTGACAGGCTCCATGGGGCCCAGTCTGGGGCCGCGGGGGCCCCGGTTGCCCACCACCCTATGCCAATGCTCTACCAGTTCAGAATGGAGCATTCGGGTGTGTGGCAACCCCATTGCCCCCACCTCCCAGCCTGAGCGTCTCTGCCAGGCTCCCAGCTACGTGCCCTGATTATTCATGACAAGTGTGCAGAAGGCCTGGCTGGCTCTAGCCCTGGGAGAAGGGGCAGCTACTTGGCAGGTCAGGGGAGGGAGCAGAGGGGCTGGGCCTTGGCCCTGAGGACTGAGTCAGCATCCTGGGGCAGAGGGCACAGGAGCCCTGGAGGTTAGGCGGAAAGCCAGCCCTGGGCTGGGTTTCAAAAGGTCCAGGACAAATGACAGAATAATAGAACTGAAAAAATCACTACTGTTTCTTGTGTCTAGCCCTGTGCTAACTGTTTACAACTGTGAGCTCACTTAATCCTCACAAGTGCCATTAGCCCCATTTTACAGTTTAGGAAACTGAGCAAAAGCTCTCAGCTTGTCCTCAGCCTTCAATCTCAGGCTGACTCGAGCTCTCTGGGCCTCAGTTTCCCCACAACAGAGAGGGAGAGAGGCAAGTGCCTGCCCTTCTGCTGTCCCACAAGAGCAAACAGAAGCCAATGGCGTTTAGGGTGGGGAAGCTGGCAGGGGAGGGAGGCAGTCCAGGGCGCGCTCTCCTACCTGAGGGGCCTGGCCAGGCGGCAGGTGAAGAAGCACAGCAGGCCCAAGGCCAGTAGCAAGAGGAGGAGGCTGAGGACCGCTGTGAGGACTGCGTCCAGGGTCGGCGACAGAAGTGCCATCTTGGGGCAAAGAGGGCCGTTAGACGCAGCCTCCACAACCCTGTACACGCCTGGTCACACTTAGCCTTGGACGCTCACTCCAAAGCCCTGGGTCAGTGGCTAGTGACCTGGCTTTGTCCTCGCGTTAATCTTTGGGTATTAGCCTAGGAAGGATGAAATGGGAGGGGAATAGGCCAGAAGCTCCCCTCCCCCAGCCCAGTCATTGCCCACCTGATGATTGTTTACTCACCTTTGTTGATTCATTCTTTATTCCCAAACAGTTACCGAAAGCCTGCTGTGTACCTGGCTCTGTTCCAGGTTCTAAGGACTCAGAGGGAACAGGACAGACAGTCTCTGTCGTCTTGGAGGTTCCTGACTGGCAAGGGTAGGAAAAGTACCTACTGTGTACCAGCGTTGCGCTGGCACCTTGGAGGATAAAAGAAGAGCAGGAAAGGAACCCCTGCTGGGGTCAGTTTTTCCCTAGTAGCAGCAGCAGCTGGCCCGCCCCATTTATAGGGCTACATAGCCTAGGAGCGATGCCAGCTGTGTACCTCTGAGGCCAGGCCTTTCCCAGTCATACTTTCTGCCTTCCGGGATACTTCATATCCAATGGTACAAAGTAACCAAGATCAGGGGAGATGACTTTACCCTTTTGGTGCCAAGAGAGGTCCCTCTCTTCCTGGCCCCAGAGAGGCCACTGAGGTATAGGAAAACCAGTCACATTACTCTATTAAAACTTTTTCTTTCTCAATAATCCCGTCACTTGAATTGTATCAGATCCTCACAACATCCCAGGATTACAAGGCAGAGTAGGGCTTATTAGCCCCACTGATATGTGGGGGAAATTGGGGCTTATCAAGAAAGTCATTCGGTCAGCCGTCACACAGCCAGCAAGTCTGGTCCAAGCCCCAGCTCCATCACGGCCCAGCTGTGTGATGTTGGGTCTGTCCCTGCACCTCTGAGGCAGCTGTCTTATTCATCTAGCATCCATCTCCCATTGGTATGCTGAGTATGACATAGTTGAGCTTATTTTCACCCTCATTAAACACCCCCGAGTGCTAGATACAGTTGTCCTCCTTCTAAGGTGAGGAAATGGAGGCCCAAGAGGGCTGTAGTGAAGATGACCCAAGGTCGCACGGAGGGAGAGTGCTGAGCCAGACTGTGCACCGGGACCTGGCCAGGGGCTACCCCTGCTCTAGGCCCTCCACCACAGGGATGCTCCCCGCCCTGCCCAGCCCCTGGGCCCGGATGCCCTCTAAAGCTCCGCCCCCAGCCAGCCTATCAATCAATATGAGACCCAAAGAGTGTCACTTTGTGCTTCCCAGCTGTACTGGTGGAGTCAGAGGGGGCAGTTATTTGTCATTAGGGAGCCCCCAGTCTAGAAGTCACAATCCTGGAATACCTTGGGTGGGGAAGGTCCCTTAGGCAGATTTCCTCAAATGTACAGGACCACAAAAATCACTTGGGGTGACTGTGGACAAAGTCCTATTCCCAAGTGGTTACCTGGGGAGAAGTGTAGACTGGGAAGTGCATGAAGAAACTTTCTGGGGTGATGAAAGTGTCTTTTACAATGATCTTGGAGGTAGTTAAAAGTACATATACTATATGTAAGTATATTATACTAAAAAAGTACATATATCATATGTAAAATTCATCCAGGGGCTATGAACCCCACCCTACCTAGACGTCAAAGTGTTGTGAAGATCTGATAAGAATTGAGTTAAGGGAGTGTTGGGGTGGGGGAAGGATTTAGTTTAATGGAGGGACTGTATTCAAATTCAAAATGAGAAATTAAAGAGACAAAACAACCCCCAAAATAAATTCCTGTTCCCCCCACCCCAGACCTGCTCAGTCAGAATCTTCCAGGCAGGGACCGGCAAGTCATACGGAGAGCAGATTTGCCTGGGAAACTTTGCCTTAGAGATAGATAATCTCACTGCCCAGGTGGGAAGACTGAGGGCCCAAGAAGAGGAGAGACTTACCCTGGGTCTCCCAGCTCCTACTCTCCATAGACGCACAGGGGGAACAGGCAGAATCAGCCCAGAGCAAGCTGGGAACCTCTAGGCTGTCAGCTGGGCCTTCCCGGCTCTTTCAAGGAGCTGTAGCTGTAGAGAAGTGTTGAGTGCTCCCTGTGCTCGCAGCAGGCGAGGGGAATGGGGGAATGGGATGGGGGTCGGGGGACTCCTGCGAGGCCGAGTGAGGCTGCAGCGGCTGCCCGAGGAGGGAGCACTACTGAAGACCAGCCCAGGAACGCTTCGGCTGCAAGGTCAGAGACAGGGGACATGGAATCCCTCTGCCAGCCAAGCCCAGTGTCTTTGGCAAGCCTGGCTTGCCAGGACTTTTTTCATTCACTGTCGGAAGTTATTTATGGCTGCCACGAAGCAGCCTCTGGGTGAAGGGCTCAGCAAGGAGTGTGTGGTAGTGAGTGGGCTGCAGGTCAGACCCAAGAAGGGACTTCCTCAGAGGGCAGTGGGCCAGGTGCTGGTGAGAGAGCACAGCTCAGACCTCTAGCCACTGACAGTACCCCACCCTGGCAGGAAACAGACGTGGGAGTGTCCAGGAGGCTTGATATCAGCCTGCCTGCTGCCAAACCATGCGTCTTTAAGGGCTCTAATGAGACACCAGCTGTCCCTCCAGCACCTCGAGCCTCAGTACTTCTGCACACTGCGTCCTTTGGTCTGGAATGTCCCTTGCTGTCCACCTGATGAAGTCCTCCCACCATCCTTCTGCCCTGGCCTCGGTCCTGCTGGACTGCTCTCCGCACCCTGCCCCAGCCCAGGCGGCAGATACGGCTCCTCCTTGAGCTCCCAGAACCCCAGGCAGGTGCTCAAGACCTCATTGCATTTATCAGTCTCAGTGTCCCCTCCTCACCATGGTGTGAGCTCCTGGAGAACAGGAATCTCACCCTGCTGATGGTGGCAGCCCCTTGGCTGGTAGAGCCTGGCGCACTGCTGGCCAGGCAGGGAATGTGGGTAGGTGGGTGGGAGGGTGTTGGGGGCGGCCAATCGCGAGTGGCTGCAGAGGCTGCCCAGCGACAGTAAGAGCAAGCTTCCAGGTTCAGACCCTGCCTCTGCCTGGCTCAAGCTGGGTGGCTCAGGGCCGGTGACCCCACGCCTCTGCGCCTCAGGCTTCTCACCTGCAAAGTGGGAGACTAATAGAAGCCATAGGGCATTGTAAGGACTATATGAGTTAATATATGGAAAAGCTTAAAACAGGGCCCAGGACATGGTCGGTGTTCAACGAATGGTGGCCAGCAGCTATTATTATGGGGCAGGGGAGGGTGGACTGATGAGCAAGGGGGGCAGAGGAGGGGCTGGAGCTGAGAATGGACAGACACTTCTCTGCCCACTCATCAAGCAGCCATTCACCCCTGGACTCTCCCACAGACCTGCTCACCTGGAAGGCCCCGTGAGGTCTTTTTAGCTTTAAGACTCTAGAAACCAAAGCCTATCTGGTGCCGTGCACCTCCACTTGGGGGAGGGGGGGTGGCGCGGGGAAGAGGGGGAGTGGGTATTTAATTAAGAGGTAGAGATGCCAGTTTTTACATTCAAGAGGTTCTATGTTTCCTGAGAGGGCCAGATCTCTATGTCTGTCTCTCTGTCTCTGTCTCTGTCTCTCTGTCTCTCTTTCTCTCTCTCTCTCTCTCTCTCTCTCTCTCTCTCTCTCTCACACACACACACACACACACACACACACAGAGACTTGTGTGGGATGAAACAACTCCCCAGACAGTCTGATGCTTTCTTTTCCTCTTGAAGGACAGAGAAAGAGAGAACATCCAGGGTCAGCCCAGAAGGTTCCATGGAGGGAGTGGGGGGATAGCCAGGCCGGAAGAGTTGAGATGAACAGAGAGAAAGGGTGCTCCCAACAGGGGGACCCTGATGTGCAAAGGCCCTTGCAGGAATGCAGGATTTCGAGGTCAGAGAGGAAGGCAGGAGCTGACGATGGTGACAGAGGACAGAGAGGCAATGGAAACCAACCACAAAGGGCTTTGCTCCCTGAGCTCGGCCTGGTCAAGAGCAGCCCCTTTACATGACCCGTGTCACTCACATGCCTCTCGCCGGCCCATTGTACAGATAAAGATGTTGCAGCTCAGACGGTCTGCTACCTGCCCAAGGCCACACAGCAGAGCTGGAATCAGAAGCCCCAAAGGTCTGGGTTTTCTGGGGCTCCCTGGGGTGCCTGGACAGTCTTGATGCCACACACTGGCTCTGAGGGCAGAGGACTAAAGCTAGCCAAAATTCAACTGGTGGGAGGAGAGCTGGCAGCAGGGAGGTGGAAGCAGATGGCAGGACCCAGAGAGCCCAAGCCTAAGGTCTCATGGCTGGAGCACCAGGTAGGAGAGGGTCAGGGGTGGCTGTTTATGGGCACACAGGCTTCCACTAGCGCACAGAGAAGACATGTTCTGTCCTAGGCCACCTTGTTCCAGGGTAAGCCTGGAAGCTGAGTGGGGTAAGGGGCATGCACTGTGTTTCTCTGAGAAGCTGTCACCCCACCCCACCCCCCCTGCTCTGGTTCTTTACTCAGCACCCCTGCAGCAGGACGCCCTCTGGTACCAGGAGATTGGCTGTCTCATCCTGGCTCTCATAATCCACAAGTAGGAAGGCACAGAGAGTGTACACAACCTCCCCAGGGACACACAGCACATCGGTGGCTGACTAAGGACTTGGAGAGCTTTCGCTAGAAGCACAAGGCAGTCTGTGAGGCACAGTGTGGATGCCGGTGTCTTGGAATTCTAGATAATAATTTGTGTCAACTGAAGAGAATATTTCAAACTGAGACTATTCTAGAAAAATCCATATTTTACACACTTTGTCACTGTATTCTTAATAAGAGCAAACTTTTCCATAGCCCTCACCATATGCCAGGCATTGTTCTAAACACTTTACCTATGTTAACTCATTTAATTCCCACAATGATGTATAACGTAGGCATCATTATTCCCATTTTACAAAAACAGAAGCACAGAGAGGTTAAGTAGCTTGCCCAGGGTTACACAGCTAGTAAGTAAGTGAGCCAGAATTCAGCGTTACTTGTGGATGTTTCTGTCTCCCTGGGCCAAATATAAACTCTTCAAGCAGCGAGCAAGACTGGAAATGAACCATGTTTGTTCTCTCTGCAATATGAACATTATGTATCTGTAGATGATTGGATTACATGCAACTACTATTTGATTCATACTCACTACACACTCTTGTCAAATGTCATTTCACTGTATATACATCACAGTCCCCTGAGGGGGTGGGGCTTCCCCTTATCTCTAGTCTACAGAAGAGAGGTGAGGTGACTCGCTGAGGCCATAGCGGGAGAGTGGCCGAGTGTCACACCTAAGACTGACTGAGTCCCACTCCTGTGGCCTGCCCTGAAGCAGAAACCACCTGGGTCTTGCAGAGGGGGGAGTAGAGGACCTTGGGCTCAAGACCTAGCTCAACCCCCAGCCAGACCAGTGACCCTGAATACACACACCCCTTCCCTACCACCCCTTACTTCAGCTGCTCCTCCCACGGGGCACTGGACCACCATGGCTCTCCCCACATGCCCTGGCAGCCCAAACCTAGGAGAGGAAGTCTCTACTCCACAGATTGCCCTACGTGGGCCCTGGAAGAAGAGGCTGAGTCGGCTCTGGAGTGTGGCAAAATGGCCCATGAACTTGTAACCTGTTGAGTGGTGGCCAACACAAGCAGCATCCCTGGGTGGTATGTGCAAGGAACTTTCAGACGCTCTGCTCTCATCGGAGCACGAAGTACCCTGATGTTCCCAGAGATAGTGCTCTCTGCAGCTGGATTCTTAAAAACAGCGTTCCTCACATTCCCAGGGGACATTCCAGCCGGCAGAGGCTCCTGGCCGCTATTGCCTTTGATCTTCTCAGTGACTCTGGAAGGTAGCCAGGCAGGGGCTATCCCCCGACCCGCAGACAAGACACCAAGGGCACGCAGCTGGGCAGAGCTCCATTGCTTACCAGCTTCTTCACCTTGGGCATGTCACTTCACCTTTCTGGGCCTCCGTTTCCGCACATCCCCAACGGGGACAATCACAGTGAGTGCCTACATCGCTGTGCTATTGTAAGAATGAGAATTCGACAATAAACAATGAGATACAGACCCAGGGTTTGGCACATATTAAACACTCGAGAAATGTTACCTAGAGTACTAGTGATAATGAGTGTGCCAAGCACTGCTCTAAATGCCTTACGTGCATTCATCAATCTAACCTCACAACAACACTATGTGGTAAGTGGTGCTACGATTGCTCCCACTGTAAAGGGAAGTGAAACACCTTGGCCAAGGAGACACGGCTATTAATAAGACATTTATGAAGAGGGATAGGGAGAAACTCTCACTAGAGCCCCTACTGTATGATGGGAGCTTTTTGCTCAGCCTTCTAAAACCCAGTGTGGTGGAAATGATCAGTTCCAGGTCAGAAGAGACCACTGAAGCTCAGAGGAGGAGGAGGTAGGTGCCGGGTCACCCAGCAACCGCACAGGAGAGCTGAGATCTCGACCAGGCCTGCCTGGCTCCACACCCAATGTGCTTGCTGCCTCTATCCCAGACATACACCAACTCCTGACACAGACGGCCAACCTGATGCCTCAGCCACCCCAGGTACAGGGAGCTCCGAGTCAGCATGCCGGTGACCTCACCTTTGTGTGTGTCCGTGCTGGGGTCCTGGCTGTGAGCACTGCTGGACTTCCACTGTGTGTGTGTCCGGCTGCTGCCTCACGACCAG
This sequence comes from Rousettus aegyptiacus, assembly GCF_014176215.1. Classification (NCBI taxonomy): domain Eukaryota; kingdom Metazoa; phylum Chordata; class Mammalia; order Chiroptera; family Pteropodidae; genus Rousettus; species Rousettus aegyptiacus. Next base: position 12,836,236 of record NW_023416284.1, on the reverse strand, counting down.
TCCTCATGTCTGGCTGCTCCCTCTGTCCCCCAACCAGCTCTTCTTGGATGGAGATCACAAGGTGATCGCTACCTCCTTGGGACCACTCATATCCGGACAGAGCACTCCCTTCATCAAGGAAGGGGAGCTTCAGTCACATTGGTCCCTATACTCGCAGGTCAGGCCCTCTGGGTTTCTAATTCTGCACAGAGAGGCTGAAAACTCAAGGGCTGTGCCCTCATCTGTAAATCAGGGATGGTTAACGCCATTCCACCTCCAATTTTGGCTTCTTTGGGGGAAAGAATGTGCACACTCTAATGTGCTGTGCAGATGTTTCTTTGGCTTTCCACTGTTTTGCCTCTGATGACTGTAGCGGGCTGGGTATCTGTCGTAATATCTGGCCACTCAGAACCCATTCCCTCTTCCTAACAATACCACAGTTTCCTTTGGGAAGCGGCCCTCCCCCTTTTGCCCATGTGCTTTGGTGGGGTTGATGCCACCTCAGCAGCTCCAGGTGGGTCCTGATTGGCTTAAGCTGGAAGACTCTCTATCTGGATGGTATGTTGTGAGGGTATGAGGTGGTGGGGAGGGTATGAGGTGAGGGCCCCCTAGGTGGAGCCTGGCGATGAAGCAACTCCTTGGAAGGTGGAATAGAGAGATGCAAAGAATCTGAGTTTTTGATGACATCAGCTGAGCTGCTTGATGCAGCCATGCCTGAAGCCATTCTCAGTTATATGAGCCAATTAATTCCCCTAATTGTTTGCCTTGGACTTTCTGTTACTTGGAACACAGAGTCAGACCTCAGGACTCCAATTCATTCCATTTTTCTCAGCCCCTTACCTTCTAAGGAAACACATCATGTATACTCAGCCTGTTGTTCCTACCAAAGAATACATCTTGCAAACAAGCTAAAGATGAGTCAATAAGTTTCAAGTGCATGGTAAAAAAGAGTCCAACTGAATACAAGTTAGGTTTTCTTTTTGGAATCTTGTGGAAGAGTAAGAGGTGCCTGGGTGGGATTTCCTTAACAGTCCACTCTATGTGGGACCCGGACCCTCCCCTTCCAACAGGCTGTTGTCAGTTGACTTTAACAACTCTTTGACCATTAGGTCCCAAGTGCCTACTGCGTGCCTTCCGTGCCCTTCAGTCTAGCAATGATTGGTCAGGACACATATTTTTATTGGGTTTTACAAAGCCCTAGGAAGTCAGCATACAGGGAAAATTCTTCTGCACCCATTTCATTGAGGAGGAAATGAAGCTCACAGAGGTGATGTGACTTGCCCAAGGTCCCTCTGCTAAAGAGGGGCGTGGCCAGGCCATGCCCCCAGATCTACCTGGTTCTGAACTCATTGCTTTTCCTCCTAGCCTTTGGGTGGCACCGGTCATTTCTTTGGGTGGCTAGTTTCTTCCACTTCAGAGCAGTCAGAGTGGTTTATAAAGCTAAAGGAAAGAGGAAAGCCAAGTATTATGGGCTTCCTGTTTGCCCAAGGGTCTTGGCACCTTACGAAGCCCTAGGGTTCAGGCCCATCCAACTTTATCCTCCTAGAGGGTTCACCTTCTTCAGGCTGTGGCCAGAGAGAGATCAGGCACTGCCCCGCAATCCAGAACCCAAATGCTTTCATGGGAAGCCCTTGTGAGCTGTGGGGGTGCCTCGGGCACCCCCAAGTGAGCTGTCCTAACCTCTCTTGTGCCTCTGACCCCTCTCTCTAAGATCTGACTGACACTGACTCAACGCCCGCCCTCCCCCATGCACCTGGGCCCTGTAGGAGAGTAAATCAATATTCATTCGACCACTGTTTACTCAGCACCTATTATATGCCAGGGGCTGTTCTAGGTGCTGAACAGAGCAGCCCAATTCCTGCTGGTGGGGAGAGCATACAACAAGGAAAGAAAGTAAAGTCAGTAGGATGCCAGGTGGGGTTAAGTACGATGAAGAAAAAGGAGGCAGGGAGGAGAATAGGAAGGAGAGGTGGTGTTTAAGCTTTAAACAGGTCAGAGAAGGTCTCTCCCCCAAAAAACCATCCCACTGTAGCCTTGCAATAATCCCAATAAACCAAGAATGTGATTTCCAAATTGCAGATGAGGAAACTGAAGTTTCAGGTTTAAATCTCAAGTTTACGCATGTCAACCTAACCAGCTGGGGAACTGAGATTCTGGTGCAGGGCTGCCCATCTCCCACACGACCTCTCCCCAGTTGTCCCGAATGGTAGTGGGAGCCCTTTCGCAGATAAGGAAACTCAGGCTCTGAGAGGGAGTGCCACATGGCCAGACCTGTGGGAGTAAGTACACGGCGGGTCTGTGTTCTGCCCCACCGCCACCCTCTGGAACTGCCTCTTGTTAAGGCCCACATCTGCGTTTACAGGCTTTGCTCTCCAGCTTCTGCTCTGGGCTTGTTGAAACTCAATCCTCTTCTTTGCTGATTTCATGTCCTTCAAAAGAACTCCTCCCTTCCCCAAAACTCCTTTGGCTCTAGATCCCAGGTCATATGAGCCCATAATTGTCCTACGCACCCTTGTTCTGCCTCTTCAATTAACTTCTGGCCCATCACGAAACCCACATTTACATGAAACCTACAAAAGACATCTTGTGTATGGCCAAGGGTGGGCAGACAGCTGCAGAAGGGGGTGGGAGAACTTCTCACTGAACTTTCCCATCTGAATTTGTTCAGTAATCCCCAAACCCTAGTTTAATCTTTCTGAACACTGCAGTGCAGTGGAAAGACCTTGGCCATGGGGGACGTGGTCACGGGTTAAGTCCTGGCCATGCAGCTTTGAAAGTGACCTTATGACTGGGGCTGCAGGTTCCTTATTTGTAAAACAGGTCTTAGTCATCCTTATCTTGCAAGTTGTTGTAAAGATAAAAGGCAATGGAGAGAGTATCTGTTAAGAGATAAAAATTAATCGTCAGTGCATTGAGAAAAGATTTAGCAGAGGCCGGCAGACGAACATCAAGAAATTGTTGAACTGAATGGAGAAATCTGTCTAATGGTGAACAAATACCAGCAGAACAACAGCTGCATTCACTGGGTTCCTACACTCAGAAATAGGCACTCTCAGTACCAATCCCATTTTACAGATGGCGGCGGAAAGCACAGCGAGGTGAAATCACTTGCCTACAGTCACACAGCAGGTGAGTGGCAGAGCTGGGATTATGAGCCCCGACTGTCCAACTCCAAATTTTGAGCTCTTAACCATTATGCTAGGTTAGTCAATTGAGGCTTTGTGAGTTGAAGTAACTGCTCATTGAAACGCAGTGATTAAGTGCGGACCCAGGAGGGGATCGTGGCCAGTCCCATTCTAGAACCTTCCCTCTTCACCCCCTCCACCAGCTTATCAGAGCTAATAGGGACTTTGAGAATAATCTAGTCCTACCTAACACTCTCATTTTTCCTCTAGCAGGAGCCTGAGGTCCAGAGAGGCAATGTGACCTGCCCAAAGTCACAGAGCCAGTTAGTCAAAGAATCAGGACAAGCACCCTGGTTTCCTAACTCCAGAGCCCCATGCCATCACTGAGTATCACACTGACCATGAGGGGCCATCAGGGAAGGAGTCTTGAGGATGCGCAAGAATTTTTCCAGCAGAAGCGGAGGGAAGGCAGTCTAAGCGGAGGGAAAATGGCCCACGTAAAGGTGTGGAGGCCATGAAGGTCTCTTTTTTTGAGAATAGTGAGTTGTAAGGTGTGTGCGAAGGTTGGAGCAGGGAGAGATGAGGATGATGCTTTTCATACTGAATCTTCCCACTTGGTTCTTTTTCTACTTTTTTATTGTTTTATGTTTCTAATGTTTCCTCAGTTCTTTTGCATGTTTCTAATGCTCCTTTAAAATTCTTGGTCTATCTGTCCTAATGTCGCTGACTGCAGTGGTATCTCTAATCAGTTTGCTGTTTTTCTTTTGAAGCAGTTGTGCTCTGGTCGATGATGTGGTGTGGGTGGGGGCCGCATACACTCTGCCCTAAAACTACCAGTGAGGGAGGATGGAGGTCTATGACTCCTGGACCCCCTTCTTTAAATCCACCCCATAATAATAAAAGAGCAAAATGTCACTAAACCAAGGAAATTATGGAGAAAACAGAATCTCCTGGGGAGACAGAACAAGGTTTTAAATTTGTATGTGTAGAGTCGGGTGCTGGTGCTGCAGCCAGAAGGGGCAGAGTGACATCTTTAGGATGGTAGAGAATATTGTAGGAATGAATATCAGGGTTGATTTCTGCTCTTGCCTCTTTACATCAAGACATCCCCCAGCAGACTACCCCCTGCCCCCTGCCCCCTGCCCCCCCACACACCAGCTGCCCTTGAACAACCGAGGCCAGCGCTCTCACTTGGACATCAGCAGCCCAGGCAGATGGCACAAGTGTCTGCTTGAGTAAATTCAGGGCAGCGCAGCAAGCAACACGGAATTGCAGAAATCAACAGAGAACTGACGAACCTCCTCGATCACTCCATCACCCCTTCCCTTCCAGACCTGGAGGCTGGTTGATTCTAACCTGAGCAGGCAGCCCCCTCCCCTGGCTGCTTCTCCCTGGGGTGCTGAAATGGAAGCCCAGTCCTGCGGAGTTAGTTACTTGGGAGGTGGGGGGAGTATTGCTGCCAAATCCTGTGAGGAATTGTATGTTTCTGGTGTCTGCGGGTCTCTGCTCTGGGACTGTCATCCCCTTGGGCTCACTGGTGCTGCCAGAGACTTAGATTCTTACCCCAACATGCAGCACTAGACAGAATAGCTGAAGCCCCCTCCTCCCCGCCCCACCCCTCCGAAATGAGCTCATGAGTTAAAGGGAATCCAAGGAGCACGATGCCTTCAAAAGAAACAAACCGATTAGAAGTACCACAGGAATCAGCCTTATTCAACAGATGGACTGAGAATTTTAAATAAGCATTAGAAACACTCAAAAGAAATAAGGAAAGAGATTAGCAATACGAAATGGAACAAGAAAGTATTAAAGGACCCAAGCGACAATATTCTGTATAAAAACACAATTGAAATAACAAACTTAAATAGGTAGAATGAGTTGAGAAATGAAACAGGGAACTGGGATATCAGATGGAGGAATACTTCCAGGAGGAAGCTGAGAAGGATCAAGAAACAGATGATATGAAAAAAACAGTAAAACATCAGTTACAAGTTAAAACATCCACCTCGATCTTATTCCGTTAATTTAAAATGGATTATAAACCTAATTATAAAACCAGAATCATATAGCTTCTAGAATAAAACATAAAAGGATGTCTTCATGGTTTTGGGGGGGACGAGGAGCCCTAATTTGATAAAAGAAAAAAGGGACAAACTGGACTTCATCAAAATTTAAAATTCCTGCTCATTGAAAGATACCATATTAAGAAACTGAAGAGACAAGACGCATAATGGAGAAGTATAGTACATATAGCTGACAAAAGACTTGTATCCAGTAAATAAAAAACTCCTAAGTTGACAATAAAATGATTAACAATCCCCCTTAACGCACACACAGAAAAGACCTAGCCATTTCAAAAAGAAACTACAAATGACCAATTTTTCATGGAAAGGATTGCCACATCATTATCGGGTAAATGAAAATTAAACCCATTTCATACCCACTGGAAAGACTAAAATCAAATCAAAGCTACTTGCAAAATCAAGCATTGTCAAGAATATAGAAAAAACTAGAAGTCACATATAATACTCATGGAAGTGTAATATAGTACAGTGACTTTGGAAAAGAGTTTGGCAGTTTCTTATGAAGTTAAACATACACTTATCACATGATCCAGCAAGTCCGCTCCTAAGTATTTACTCAAAAGAAATGAAAATACCTACACAAAGATTCATACATAAGTGTAATAAGTATAATATCCCAAACTGGAAACCGTTTAAATATTTATTAATAAACAAATGAAAACACAATGGTGGTATGTTTATACAATGGAAAACTACTCAGAAAAAAAAGAACTACTGACCCAACAAACATAGGTGACTCTCAGAAATCTTATCTTAAGTGAAATAAGTTGGACATAAGAGTATAGGCTATATGATTTTGTTATATGAAAAACTAGAAAAGGCCAAATGGTGAAAGAAATCAGAATAATTCTTGCATTTTGAAGGCAAAATGGACTAGAAAGAGGTGTGAAGGAACTTGCTAGAGCGATAGAAATGATTTTTTTTTTTAAACCTTGTTTTGGAGTCATGGTTACAAGGTAACAACAGTTATCAAAATGCATTGAATTGAACACTTAAGATCTGTTCATTTTATTGTATGAAATTCTACATCAACAAAAAGAAAGAGATGGAAGTATAAGTGCCAACATGTAGATAACAGGAGTCCCAGCATAGGAAAATACATCACGGGAGGAAATAGTTGGAGAAATAATGAGGATAACCTTGGAACTAAAGAAACATGAAAAATATCAGTTAAAATGGGGCCCAAATATATCAAAAATGACAGATAAGGAAAAATACACACTTAGAAATATTACAGTGACTATCAAAATACGACAGAAACATCCCTAAAGTCTAGAGGAAAATAGATCATTTACAAAGGAATAAGTACCTAACTGAATTGACCAAAGTACCAAACAAAAAAATTTGAACAGAGAATTTTATATCTAGCTAAATTGTCATTCAAATGTTAAATGCTAATAAAAATCACACTATTCAAGGCCTTGGGTTTGTACAAAAAGAGAACTACCCCCACCTAGAGAAACAAAAACAATTTTGAAGCATCTACTGACGTAACAGAAACAAATTCCACAGATGATACTAAAGATACATGAAGGCTGAGCAAATAACTTAGTAAAGTTCAGTGTTAAAAAAAAATCCCCAGACCAAAGAAAAGAACAAGAAGAACATATACCTAAAATAACTGAGAACTGAAAATGGCCAGACAATTTCAGAATGATGTCAAGGGGGCCAAAGGGCATGTCGATGAAGAGTAAGGGCTGAGGCGGAAGACAGAGACCAAGGGATCTGAAAAATGCTAATCTTGTCTTTGTAGGGAAGAGCTATAGCTGACAATTTTTGTTTTAAGTAATAAACATTAAAAATAAAACAGAAAAATCAAGACAAATTAAAATGAAAATGTAGGATGCTAGAAACAAAGTACATACACACACACACACACATTCTTTTCAGGAACATTCAAGCATTTTAAAAAAAAAAATTGGTCAGATACCAGCCCCATAAAGCAAGTCTCACTTTTTAAACAACAGGTTTTTACATGGTCCACATTCTCTGACCATGGTATAATTAAGTTAGAAGTTAGGTTTTAAAATGACAAACAATTCCCCACACATCGAGATGAAAACATCCCTAAATAATTCATGGATCAAAGCAAAGTCATAGTAGAAATTAAAAATTACTTAGAACTGAATGATAATGAAAACACTGTATATCAAAAAATTGTGGAATGTAGCAAAGAAAAACTAAATATTAATGAGCTAAGTGTCCAACTTAGGAAGTTAGAAAAAATAGAGAAACCTCTCCCAAATAAAAGGAGATTCTATAGAGCGGAAATCAACAAAATAGAAAACAAAGATTCAATTAAGATGATCAAAGCCACAAGTTGGTTCTTTTAAAGTCAGTAAACTTGAGGCAAGATTAATCAGAAAAAACAAAAAAAATAAGGAAAAAGAGATAAGACACAGGTATTATAGAAAAGAGGAATATAGTAAGAAAGTGTTATAAGCAACCTTGTGTCAATAAATTTGAAAAAGTAGATTCAATGTATACATTCTTAAAAATAACTTACCAAAACTGACTCCAGAAGAAATAAAAAACCTAAATTAGAAAATTTAAACGGTAGTTAAAATTTTTACAAAGAAAACAACAGGCTGAAGTGATTTTTACAGCTGAATTCTACCAGACTTCAAGAAACAAATTATCTTAAGTTCACCCAAATTTTTCCAGAAAAAGGTAAAAGAGAAATATTACCATCTAATTCCACAAGGCCATCATAATTGCAAATCCCAAGCAGAAAAGTACCATATAAAAAATGAAAGTTAGAGGCGCACTTTATTCGTGAAAATTGATATAATTCAAAACAAGATATTATCAGACCATAACCAAATATGTACATAATGAATAAGGTAAATTTATCCTAGGAGTATAAGGATAATTTAATATCAGAACATCTATATATTAATATATATATTAACAGATTGAAAGAGAAAAAACATATAATCTCAAGATACTTTCGAAAGTATTTAATATAATTCAACACAATTATTATTTAAAAGATTCTCAATGAGTTATAAATAGAAGAGAACTTTCTTAACCCAAAAAAATCAATTTATTAAAAATCTGCAAATCACATATACTAAATGGGAAAATTTTAGAACATTCTCTCTACAATAAAATACAAGGCAAGTATACTTAGTACTACTATTTTTATTTAAGATTGGACTGGTAGTCCTAGACAGTGCAATAAGAAAAAAGATTAAAAGCATAAAGATTAAAAAACACAAAAGAAAACTACATTATTCTATGTAGATTGATGGTATACACAAAATCTACAGACAAATATCGGAAAAAGAATTTAGTGAGTTTGCTTGATGAGGTCAAAATGCAAAATGGAATAAAAAAGCCTATTGCATTTCTGTATATCAGTAACAAAGAGAACTGGAAAACATAAGAAAAACTAGGCATTTAGATAGGACAAAATTGAATTGGATCCCTACCTCACAGTATACACAAAATCAACTGCACATAGACCAAGGTCTTAATGTGAAAAACAAAACTTTAAATCACTTCATAGAAACTGTTAATAGCTTTCTATTAAGTGGTGAATAGCTTTCTGCCCTAGAGTAAGGCACACTTTCTTAAACAAGACATAAAAACACTAACTATTAAAGAAAAGATAATTAAATTAGACTACAGTAAATTTTAGAATTTCCATTTCCGAAACATGATTGGACTCAGGACAGGAATATAAAGAACTATTACAAATTAATAAGAAACAGACAAAAACAAAAACAAAGGACAAATAGAAAAATGAGCAAAAGACATTCCCAGGAGAGCACTCACATACATACTTCTTGGCATACAAATTTATTCAGTCTCATTGGTAATCAGAGAATTACAAACAAAATCCACAATGAGAAATTGTTATACTTACCTGGTTGGGAAAAAATTAAGAAATCTGACAATACCGTGTACTGTAGAAGATGCAGAACGGCAGGACTTCTTATATGTTACAGGTGGGGGCATAAACTGATACAATTGTGGGAAACAATAGGCTCTTATTTTGTAATACTGAACAAATTTTCACAGACCAACAACCCAATAATTCCACTCCTAGAAATATATCAAGAGAAAAATCCCTAAATGCATGCATTAGGAAGCAGGTACATAATTATCCATGGGTGCTTTTTCCACACTAGCAAAAACCTGAAAATAACTCAAATGCCATCGACAAGAAATTGAATTAATAAAACCTGTGAAAGCTACCCAGTAGAATATTATACTGCAATTAAAAATAAAAAAGAATTACATCTACATGCAACATATGGACGAATCTCAGCAATGTAAGATTGAGTGGAAAAAATAAGTCCCAAGAGACTGCGCATGATTCCCTATCATATAGATATAAATATATTTTTTATATATGATACACCTATATAATATGATTTTAAATACAAATCTAAAAAGGCAAAGGGAATGAGAAACTCCAGATATCTATTTATGGTACATATATATGTACCTCTAATACTAATTAAAATACTAATCAAAACCAAAATAAAAAAAATACTAATCAAAAAAGGCAAGAGATCGAGTAGCCTTAGGTTCAGCATAGTGGTTACCCCACAGGAAGGAAAGTGGGTGGGAGACAGATGGAAGAGTTCCAAGGAAGATATCAATTACTATCAATATTCTAGTCTTGGTACTGGATGATAGTTCATAGGTATTTTAAATTTATTTTTAATAATAGCCAAGAGGGCCATTATGGACCAATGATGAGAGCGCTTGACACGAGCATCATGATTCATCTCTTTATAGATCTCAGGGTCCATAAAATAATTTAAATGAAAACAAAAATGCTCAGTAAATATTCCCATTTTGCCAAGCACTACAGAAAGTGCTCCACATGCATTATCTCTCATCGAATCCACAACGGACTCATAAGCAAGAAAGCGTTATGGTATAGTTAGTTCCCTCTTATCTGTGCTTGCGTTTTCCGAGGTTTCAGTTACCTGTGATCACCCTTGGTCTGAAAATATTAAATGGAAAATTCAGAAATAAACAATTCATAAGTTTTAAATCGTGCACCGTTCTGAATAGCATGATGAAATCCCGCACGGTGCCGCTCTGTCCAGCCAGGACACGAATCACCCCTTTGTCCATGTGTCCACGCTGTAGACACTACCCGCTCAATAGTCACTTAGCAGCTATCTGGGTTATCAGATCGACTGTCAAGGCACCACAGCACTTGTGTTCAGACAACCCTTACTTTACTTGATAATGACCCCCAAAGTGCGAGAGCAGTGATGCTGGCAAGGAAGATATGCCAAGAGAAGCTGTCAAGTGCCTCTGTTAAGTTAAAAAGGTAAATACAGTACAACAAGATGTTGTCGGAGACCACGTACATAACTTTTATTACAGTATAAGTTATAATTATTCTATTTTATTATTAGTTATGGTTGTTAATCTCTTACTGTGCCTAATTTATAAATTAAATTTTATCATGGGTGTTCGGTACGATCCACAGTTTCGGGCATCTACTGGAGGTCTTAGAAAGTATCCCCCATGGGTAAGGGGTCACGACTGTAGTCCTAGCCCCATTTTATAAGTAAATTGAGGTGCAGTCACTTGGCCAGAGTCAACCATAAGGAACCCAGGTCTGCACAACTCTTACCCAGGTCCCTTTACCTCTCCGAGCCTCATCTTTCTGTCAAACTGGGCAAGGTACGTGACTTTCTTGGCAAACAGTAAGTGATTAATAAATGTCCATCTTAACTCAGAGGAGCTGTGTGGATATACTGGAGAGAAACTGTGCGGTGGCTAGAACCAGTTCTATCAAGTGGCAAGTCCCAAAGTCCATTCCTGGTCAAACTGTTTTTCAAAGTCCATCCAACAAACGGGAGGTCACTCGACCCCTAACTTCTCCTGGCCGATAGGATGGAGGTCTACAAGCGTGGGGTCCTGCCCACCTTTCTGACAGCATCTCCTGGCCCCAGGCCCCACCACTCAGACCCTCCGGGCCCCGCTCTCTCCCCTCAGGGTTTTTGCTCTGGCTCTTCTCTCGCCAGCAACACTTGCTGGGCTCACTCCTCGTTCTTCAGCTCAAAGGTTTCGCTCTCTGAGTTCTTCCCTGCCACACCAGGTGAAGAAACCCCCACAGCGCCCTGGTCCCTCACTATTTCGCAGCCCTGTTTATTTTCTTCGCAGTGCTCATTCATCACTGTCTGAAATGAACTTAATGACTTTAGTGTCTTTGTCTGCCAGTACAATGGAGCTCCAGGAGGAAGCACTTTGTGTTGTTGACTGTGTATCCCCTGGCATCTGGAACCACACCCTGCTATAGAAGATGCTCAGTAAATATTTATTGGAGAGAGGAAAAAAGATCGAATACCACCTCCTCTAGAACTCTTTCGCAGGCATTTTGCCCAGGGCATGGTTAGGTGGCCTCCTCTGCTCCCATGGCCCTTGAACTTCCCTTTACCTTCTACCGCTCTGTTTGGGTCTGTTGACACAACCACCTCCCCACATACTGGCTGCTCTTTGAAAGCAAAAACTAGACCGGATTCATCAGTGAATTGCGGCATCTAGCCCTGGGCCCAGCAGGCAGTTGGTCCGAGGAAATGTTTGTTGAATGAATGAATGAATGTTCTCCTGCACACATCTCTCCCCCTCCCTGACTCTGCTTTTTCCTTTCCCCACCCTGACAGGTGCCAAGAAACCGGCACTCAAGTGTACTGACAAGAAAGGCCACTCCAGCAGGAACTTCCTAGAGTAGGGGCTGTCTTTCTTCTCTCAGCAGGAGCCACTTCCAGGCAGTGAGGGGACAAAGCCCAAAGCCAGAGCTGCCTCCGTCACAGGAACCTCTGGGTCTTGACCTAGCAAGGCCAACAGGACAGGCGGTTTCCCCATTTTTTGCCTTCACTGATTAGATGAGGAGGTTGGCTGGTCTGCCTCGGAGCCCCAGCTAGAGGCCCTGTGCGGCTGAGCTCTGCCTGGCCAGGGGCCAGTCTGAAAAACACTCGATTATTCAGATCATGTAGCTACCCAAGAAGAAAAGATCTGCTCCCCCGAAAAGGGGAAGTGAAACAGGCAGGCTGGCCTGAGGATTCAGATGTTAAAGAAGGACATTTCAGGATAAAGTTGTCAAATAAGATAGTGCGCTGAGATTTTCCACCCCAGGAAGACACTGGAAGCCTGAGATAGAAACCCAAGAGCGTCAGGCCCGAGGCCAGAGCGCTGGACTGAGGTTTCTGAGTTAGCAGCAGCTTCTCCCAGGCTAATTGCTCTGGCCTCCCCCTCCCCCTGGTCCTGGAGACACTAGGACTGTCCCACTGTGCACTCCCCACCTCCCCCGGCACCTCCATCTCTCCCTTACCCCAGGAATCACACAGGAGACAAACTCTGCACTCCTCAGCTCATGGGGCCAGGTCACATAGTCAATTCCTGCCTCTCATACCCTCCCTGAGTTGGGCTCTGGAAAACCTTCAGGTTCAAGAAGAGTTGATACATATGGCTTGCAAAGATTTATCTAATATTAAGGGATTTGGGGTTCACACTCTGGGTCCAGGCTACCCAGGTTCCAATTCTGGCGTAACTGCTTATGAGCTGCATGACCTTGGGCAAGTCCCTTCCCTTCCTATGTGCTTCTTCTATTCACCTGTAAAAACAAAGATTTGAGTGCTGACTCTGTGGGAAGTTAAAAGGACCAAAAGAAAAAGAGTATGAAAAACACTTACTTAGCAGGCCATACAGAGGGATTCAGTAATGGCGACTCTTATCATTATTCTTAAACAGATTATGTTCTTTGGAGCTAGACCTGGATCTCTGGACCAGACAGTCCCAAGACAGACACTTCCACCCTCACCAGAGCCAAAACCAGTTGGCTTAGTAGACTGGGAGGCAGAGGAGAAAGACTCCAGGCTCTGGATTCAAATCGCATCTCCATTATCCACCAGCTCCGTGACCACAGGCAAGTGACTTACCCATATTGAGCCCTATTTCTGCCTTCTGTCTTTCATAGATCACAGCACTACCTCCCTCGAGGCTGTCTGGAGAGGTGCTAGTCTCTGCTGCTGTTGGCCATGAGCAGTGCCAGGGAATTATGGAACTGACATATGTCAGGCTGCTCCAGGAAGCATGGTACACATAGATTCGTTACTCTGTGTATAGCCATTACTATTATTATTATTATCAAAGAAATTAATGTTTCATACTGAGGGTACAATGCACAAGAAGACTGATCTGAAGTATAACGTTGAGGGAACCCATACCTGACTAAGGGCCCTAAGCTGTCATCAGGGAAACTGGCTCGTCCTGCTGCTAGTCACCAACAAACCGTCTATGAGCTGGTGTCCTCAGTGGTGAGACGAAGATACCGGTGGAGATCTGGGAAGGGCAGCTGGGCTCAGCTTGGGGCGACTTGGGTGTCTAAGCCAATAGGACAGGGAACCAAGCCCAGCTGGGCTGTGGAAACCCCCTGCCAGGGGTGGCAGCCTCTTTCTCACTTGAGGACATGAAACGTGTGCTGAATGCAGGCATCTGGTTAGACACTGGAATTCACGAATGATTCTGACGGGCTTCCTGCCCTCCAGAAACTCATGTTCAGAGCCGAGTGCTATGTGGGCATTCAGATTACAAAAGGCTTGAGATTTCTGAGAAAGATCTAAAAAAGCAGCCGTGATACCAACTGGCATTGCAGTCAGGAAGGGCCCTGCAGGGAAGGGGACAGCAGGTGCAAAGGTGAAGACGCAAGTGACCGGGAACACACTGGGTAAAGAACTCAGCCTGGGACCCTGACCTGAGTTCGAGGGCTGGTTTTGCCATCGATTTGACCTGAGCCTCAATGACTCCTTTTGCAAAATGAAGATAATACTTTATTGAGCTGCTTTAAGGGGGTCAGTGAGATCGTGAATAAGAAAAAGCTTTAAAAACTGGATAGTATGACAGGAGCCTGGAAACTGAGGCTGGGAGTATTAAAGTGACTCATTCAGGGTCGCATGGCTGATTAAAACAGGAACTGAATTGGTCCACCTGGGACAGGAACACAAGCCCAAACCCACCTCAGCTGCAATACTTCCGAGTTCCCTCCCATCTCGTGCCCCGGGCTCCCCTGGGCCCTCTGCTCATTAAGGCCTAGGGAACAGGCAAGACACTTAATTTTCTGGTGCAGGGATCACCATTTCATCCTTGTGTGGTCCCAGACCCAATTTTCTAACCGGCAGAAGTGGAGAAGCCATTGGCTGTGCTTCTCGGCGCGTATGTGGGAGACTCTCTGCACAAAAGAGCGCTTTCCACAGGTGAAGAAGTGTCACAGTTGCGAATGAGAAATGATGACGGCGAGCCGAGGAAGAGCCAGGCCAGAGTCCAGCAGTCCCCATACTGAGCTGGGGACGGGAAGTGGGTTCAGGGTCGCACGGACATGAATTCAAATCTCAGTAGCAACGCTGGTTCACCAGCTGGGGCAACTCAGGCAAGTGACTTCCCCTCTGAGTCCTTTTCCTCACTTAAAAAATGGGCTTGTTTTAGGGATTAAAAGTGTGGATGCATATAAAGCATTTAGCAGAGTGGCTTGGTGCATAATGAATATTCAGTAAACGTTAACTCTTATTACTACTATTGATACTATTTCATAAGGTGAGGAAAGGGATGCGCAGAACTTTCTAGGATGATCTGAAACCAGCCACTTCCTTTTCAGTCTTACTTTAAGCCTGGGTTGTGACCAGCCCCAGAAACCAGCGACTCCCTTGAAGACTGAACCTGGGAAGCAGAGGTGAGATCTGGCGCAGTCTAGCTCTCGGTTCCTCCCACTTTCCCACACAAGGAAAAGAAGACAGAACCATGCTGACATTGACCCGGGTGCCACTCTGGGCCTGTCCCTTCTCCACCCCTGTCCACACAATAATTAAATCTAATTTGGTTCTGGGATGCCCTTCAATCTTGCGTGCCAACTCTAAGTAGTTGATCATGGCTGCCTGGAGGACTGTATTTAGAAGGAATTTGAGGTTTGGAAGGAAAAAAAGCAGTGGTTGATTAGTGATGTCTGACATGTGTACAGCACAGAAGAGTAGCAACATGCACGCCGACTATTTGCTGTACGTGAACTAGAAAAGTCTTAAGGCCGCATCTCATTCAGTGCAAGCCAGGGTTGTCAAGTAGGGTAACTGAAAGCCAAAAGAGCAAAAGCGACTTGCACAAGGTCACACAGCTTGCAACGGCAGCCCGGTACTCAAACCCAGGCCCCTCTGGGTTTCTGAGGAGGCTTCCTGCTAGGACTATCCTTTCCTTTTTCTCAACTAGAAGAAGAGGTGTCCAAGCTGAGACCCACTCTCTGGGAGAAGAGATGCTGCTGCCCAGCCAGGAGTGCCTATGCTGGGTCCCCTCCCTCTGAGACCTTCCAACCCCACATCACTTTGCGAAGCCCAGAGACAGCCAGTTCCACTGAAAACAAATGTAAACAGTGGGGTCTCCTGAGGGCTTGTATCCAAACATAAAAATTTGAATGCAGATGCTAAACTGATTGGGCAAGAGGGTATGAGACCTGGATTTAAGTGTTCTCGTCACTTTCCAGCTGTGTGACTTTGGGAAAGTTACTCAGCTTCTCTGAGTTTCAGTTTTCTGTTCTGTAAAATAGAGGGGATAACAAGTTAAGTGCAAAAAAGATCATTCAAAGTGATTAGCTTAGTTTTTGACAGAGTAAGCCCATAAATGTTAATCATAAGGATTAGGCCAAGAGGAAAATTTAAACACAGCATTTTCACAAAAAATAAAAAGGTGATTCATGCAAGGGCTTGGATGAGCATTATTGAGAGGACCCCTGCTTATATTTGATATCTTAATAGGCTAACTGAAGCTGAAATATAAATTGCAATAGTTGACGACTTCAAAATAAATAAGGAATTCGATTCTTCCAGGAAGTTGGATTGTGTCATTCATGCCACAAAGAAGGAAGCAGCCTCGAGTGGGTGGATTGGCAAAGGTAGGGGACGAATGGGTATGTATCTCACTTCCCAGGTGGGTGCTTTGTGCCTGATTCCTCATCTGTAACATGAGGATAATAGCACTTGCCACACAGAGCTGCTGTCAGACTGAGCGATTCCAGGTGAGGCTCTGAACACCACACCTGCCTGGCATGGCGATGTGAGTTAGCAGTGGTATGTATAGGTGGGAGCGGGGAGCAGAGAAAACAGAGCAGCTATAGAAGTGCGGAGTAGGAGTGAGGAAGGGGAGGAAGGCTCAGAATCAGCTGAGACGCTTTCTACCCAGAATGGTGGCAGACGAGTAAGTTATTAACTCCTACATGTTAAGAGGCTGGTAAGTCAAAGGGTGGACAGGTAGAGGAAGAAAGACAAATGATATCAAGAAAGGCCAAAACTCATACGGTCCAGTGACAGCCAACAAAGAGGCCTGCGGAATGACAGGACAGAGACCTGAGAATCTCAGCTTGAGATCTAAGAGGGTACCCGCCCTGTTGTTTTGCAGACAAAGTAAAAGGTGGATCAGAAAAGGCAAGAGCTCGACTTGAGCAAATATTACGTGGTAGACCCGTTTAAAAGCTGAATTAATGGTTTTTCAAATAAGAGCCACCTGAGGAAGCACTTTTTAAAATAGCATACATACAATGTTTGTTGAGCTTTGCTCAGCGACTTGCAGACCTGGCCAGGTAAAGTTCATCCACCTGACTCACAGACTGAGATTTGGGAGGAGGAAACCACTTCTCTGCAACAAGCCAGGGTCAGGATCTCACTACCGAGAGGCTGAGGTCTATTCCCAGAAATAACCTCCCAGCCTATTCTCTTCCCTGGGTCAGGACAGGGCGACAGAGGCAAGTAGGGGAGGGAGTGAACCTAAGGTGTCTGCCCTCTGACCTCAGTCGCCTCAACTGCAAAACAGCAGGGGGTGAGATATGAGGATGAAAGATAACGCTGACGATGCCTGGTACCCATCGGGTGCTCATAAAATGCTACTTCCCACACAGGCACACGTCTGAACTCCTCTGCAGGTGCCAGGACCAAGAGACCTGTGGTTACCATCAGGAATCAGCATCCCCCCTGTTCATTTTGTATCCCCAGAACAGTTTGCAAAGACCTTCTAGGCTTTCATCTAGGCAGCTGCCCTAGAGCCCCTATATTTAACCATGAGGGTTCATGTCCTCCCATGCTATCCTCGAGCTTAGTCGTGGCGATCTGGAGATGTGCCATGGCTGTGGTATCTGCTGTCATCACCAGGCCTTGGCTCCCAGCAATGGGGATAGAACAGAGAACTGTGGGTTCAGAGTGCAAGGTGGTGTTTCTTGTCTGTGACGTGGGTGAACACCAATGCACAGGGTTTGGGGGAGCATTAGTGAGGTGGCAGATGTCGAGAGAGTCTCTTCTCTAAGGGGGCTGCATAATCTCTAGACTGAAGCACACAGAGCTGTCTGTCCCCAAGGCGGTAGGGCGGTAGGGCCCCTGGCCCAGCTCTCTGACCCCTGACAGGCTGATGTTGTCATCCCCAAACCTCTAGAGCCTATAGTCTCTCCCTGGGGACCACCAAAGCAAGAAGAAAGCTCCCTGCACCTAGTCAACATGTTTCAGCAACAACACCAGGCCGCAGAAGAGAGACTGATGTCCATGTGTCCCATATTCCTAACCCTGAGCCGCCTAAGGGCTGACCCAAGCTTCATGCGGTCCTTCAGATGAGATCTGAGTTCCGTTCTGTGGCTCAAAGCACCTAGTCCAGAAAGTGCAAACTCAGAAGGCAGGCAGGCAGTGTCAATGAGGCAGGTGGGCTGGGTGTGAGAGGGTAGGGAGTAGTGGGGACTGTGGTAAAGTGGACAGAGCAGCTGCCAATCAGCTTAGCCTGGGTGGCCAGGCAGGGCTGTGGCTTCGTCTTCTGATCTTTCAAGAGTAGTAAAATGAAACTGCCTAGTTTAACACCACCAATAACTAAATAAATGCTTTTAAATCACTGCAGGAGTCAACAATCCACCACACCTGCTCCCTGCCTCAGGAGGAAGGCAGTTTGTCACTAACCTGCCATAAACTAGGCTATAAATATTTGAGGACCAATTGATTAAATTAGACCCCTTCCAGGTCTTAGGGAAGTGCTGTGATCAGAACCAGGCTCGTGCTCCCCAGGCATCTTTTTGCTTACAGATGAGGAAGCTCAGAGAGAGGAAGTAACTTGCCCAAGGTCACACAAGTAGTAAATCAACAGGGCAAGAACCTAAACTCTGCTCTCCTGAGTTGAAGATCTTTTTCCACCAACCCACACTATCTGCATCCTCTCCTGAACAATTCCTTCTTTTCAAAAACCAGATATACTAAGGATGTGCTATGGAAAAGATACACACCCAATTCAAGACAGTGGGTATTTGGGGGAAGTCATGGAGCTCAGAGCCAGGAGACTGAATTCCCAGCCCTAAGCGACTGGGTGACCCTGGGCCAGCCCCTCCCCAACCCAGGGCCTCATTCCCCCAGGTCTGCAAGAAGGCCAATTGACAGAGCCAGCCTTCCTGCTCTGAAATTCTAGGCATCTGTGAGATCTCCTCTCTGGTCAGTCTTTTGTGGCCTCAGATGAACATAAAATAGTAATAATAATAATAATGGGGAAGGAGAATCCACACTAGCCAGGAAGGAACACTACAATTTTTAGTGAAACCTGACTCTTGGTTACTGGAACTCAGAAGGAACGATGGTAATACTGGGGCAGTTTAACCACCATCCTGCAGTTAAACAATAACACATCTGGTTTAACTTCATTTTCCTCATCTCCTCTCCCCGCCCCCTACCCTCATCTCAAATTTTACCCCTTAATTTGAGAAGTCAAATTAAATGCAAACAATTGATTTCATGCCACAGTGAGGTTGAGAATTTCAGCATGGAAAACTTTAAGCATAAAGTTTCTCTGGGAGCAATTAGGAAATGTTGGGGGGTGGTATAGGGAATTGGGAAATTTGGAGACTATTCTTGAATGTTCTTAAGACACTAAGCATTATATTAAAGTTGTCGAGGGCCTACTAGGAACTTAACACTCAGAGAGGTAAAGTGACTTGCCTCAGGTCACACAGCTAGGACTGGAATGCTGACCCCAAAGTCAGTATTTTCCCTGCTCTCTATCTAGGTCTTTGTAACCCAAACAGGGCCTTCTCTCTGGCCTTTGTGGATCACCTGGTAATGGTTAGGGAAATGCTGCAAAAATTAGGACTATTATTAACTTCTCAATAGTAATCGTCAACACTGGTTCAGCCCAGTGTTGAAAAGCCATCTATGATCTTGCTAGCCCCTCATAGCAACTCCACAAAGTACATGTTGCTAACCTATATATTATTCCTCATCTAAGGCTCAGAGTGGGAAAATGACTTGTCTGGGATCACACAGTACTGGGAATGAACCTCCAATCTACTGCCCCCAGCTGTCCTTTAAAAGTGAGGACATCTCTAGAAGGGGGGAAAAAAAAAACCCAAAAACATACAGCACAACCTAGCTCCAGCCCGCACTGGGGAGCTGAGTCAGCATTCCTGTGGCCACACAGAGATTTCTGAGCACTGATTCTCAGCCCAGCTTGCTTACTTACAACGCAATGTTCTCTCTTCGAGATTTGGGGTTGGTATTAACAATTCCAATTTCTATTTCAAGGTGAGAACTTCAGGTTATGCCACTGGATCTTACCCCTGGATTAAGAGGCCTCATCCCCAGAGAGGGATACAATATGAAGATCACTAGACTTGGAATTCTAGACACCAGGGCTCCATCCAGCCCCAGCTACCCAAGTAGCAAGTGTGTCCTTGGACAAGTTGCTTCTCTCCAAGACCCATTCCTTCACTTGTAAAGTTAGGACTGCATCTAGGTTGCAGGGGATGTTGGGTGTGTAAGCTGCAGGACAAGCAGGGCTTGAGTTTGGGTTTGCAAGGGGGGAAAGGGGGGACACCAGGCAACCCTACAATGCAGCCCATCGAGGAATGAGCAGAGCCTAGATGAAGGTGGGTAACGAAGAGACAGTGACGTAACCCTGCACCCAGTCTCCGCATTGCATTTTTCTGGTAGGATTAGGGCTGGTGACAGCCAATCTTTTCTTAAGCACAGGTGCCAGCTAAACACTTCACGTGCATTAATCTAGACCTCATCGCAGGTAGGTGCTATTTATTGATCTCCTCAGCCTAAAGGGGACAGAACTCATTCCAGGCCACACGGCTAGGTCGCCTTCTCTATTAGTGAGGACCAAATGTTGGCAGATCAATTTTGCACGTTATTGCATTTTAATCTCCTTCCCTGTGAATCACTTGATTCCGATTCTAAAATGTCAATTTCAGAGCATGAAAAAAGTTTGTTGATGCGAATGAATGTTGGAATGCCTGCTCCGGAAAGAAGGTATTTGTCTGTTTAAGTTACTGCTGTGTTCCCAGCACGGAGAACAGGGCTAGACGGTGAGAAATGAAGATAGCACTCATTTCTGGCCGTAGTTCAGTTTTATTCCTCAGAACAGTCTTATGGGAGAGGTATACTCCCCATTTTACAGGCGGGGCCACCAACACAGACACCCAAGCCTGTCTCACTTCAGGGGCTGAGGAGTTGGGAAGCTGTGTTGCGGGGCTTCTTCTGCTTAGGGAATTCAGAGGTGTGGAGTTCAGGAGGGGAAAAGGAAGCAGAGGGACAAGGACAGGGAGTGGACGGGCAGGTGGGAAAGCCTAAAGATTTGAAGGAGGCCAGTCTGGAGGATGGAGGGAGGCAGGACTGAGCCCTGGAAAGACAAGAAGGAGGAACCAAGGCTCAGCCCCTCATCCCTTTGGCCAGTAAAGTGGAAACAGGAGGCTAAGGATGCAGGGTTTGGAGTCAGGGTTCAAATCCTTGTCTCTATTTACCTAACTTCTTTACTTCTTAACTTCTCTAAGCTTCACTTGCCCATTTGTAAACAATACGGTGCAAAAGAAGTGTTGGAGAGGGACTGGCACACAGTAGGGAATCAATCAAGGGTTGCAGTCATCCTCACCCGGGTGGGAGCCAACCCCTGCCTCCCAGGGAAGTCCCGCCCACCCGCGGAGTTCGAGCCTTTTCCCCGGACCCGGGGGCCTTTTCTGTGCTGAGAATCGTCCTGCCTGGATCGCCAGGATCTTTCCCCTCCGCCAGCCCTTCTGAGGATTGACAGGGGGTCAGAAAGAGACAACGTCCGGGAAGGCTGGGGCTTTCCTCAGCTTCCCACCTCACCATTGTTGACCATGCATGCATTTAACCCTTTCCTACCAAGGCTGGGCACAGCAACCAACCCTGGGCAACTCACTCACCTGTATACGCCCAGAGGTGGGTTGCAGGCTCCCTGGGCTTCGGGGGTTCCAGAGCTTTGCCCCATGGCTGCTATGCCCACCCCGACCCCCAAAAAGACACCGACACGCCGGATGTTCCCTTTCTCCTCCCCCGAGCGGATCCTGGACTCAAGTGCCTCCCTCCCTCCACTGCTCTCAGCTCCGGCCAAACTACTTTAGACCCTACGGGGACAGATCAGCCTCCTCCCCTGGCGGCCTTAGCAAGGTCTAGAGGTTACTAGGTGGGGGGCATGGGAGGACGCCAGGCAGGGGGCTGGTGTTGCCAGCCTGAGACTTCAGATCTCCGATCAAGGGGGCACCATAGGAGCTGCTCAGTTGCTGGGCACACGCGGGAGACGCCTGGACCGAGGGTGGGGGTCCCGAGCAGCGGTCCTGGAGGCAGGAGACCCCAGGACTGCATCGGCGGTCCAGAACCCGGTTCTCTTGGCTCGCGGGCTCCGCGAGGGCCACGTCCAACTCTAGCCGACCCAGTGCGCCCGCGGGGAGCCTCAGATGCGTGTGAGTACCGGAGCGGGACAAGGAGCCGGAGGTCTCGAAGGGCTGCCCTGACATTTATATCCAAACCTCGCTGCCGTCCCGGAGCAAGTGGAGGATGTGGGAGGGGCCGGGGATCAACCACGTTCCCGGAGATCCGGAGGAGCTGGGGACAGCGTCGAGTCCTTACCTGCGCAAATTTCGTGGATAAAGGTCTGTTCTGGCGCAAGTGACGTGGGGTCGGTAAGCTGGAACGGAGGGCGCGGGCTGGCGGGAGCACGATGCTGCCGGGGCCGCTTCCCCCGCCGGCTTATAAAGGCGGCCGCGGGGCCGCAGCGCCACTGGGGCAGCCCTCCCCGCCCCCACCCCACCCCCTGGCCGGCCCGGGCCCTTCCCGCCCCCATCCCGCCCCCGCTCCTCCCCCTGCCCGAGACAGGCTGGCGGGTCCGGCCACGCGGCCATGGCGCCGCCTGCTGGGGGTCGCGGTGCACTCCTCTCCGCTGCGGCCCTGCGTGGGGCTGGGGCCCGCGATCCACCGCTCCAGGAACTCTCCTGCCCCTTCCACCCCCACCCCCACCCCGGCTTCTCTGGCGCAGCACTCCCCCCGCCCCCCCCACCCCACCCCACTCCCCGCGACTCGGGCTCTGATTCTGGTCTCCGAATGTCCTTTTAGTTGTCTTTATCTTTGGCTCCAATTCGTTCTGTGTCTCTTTGTGTGTGTCTTTCTGGCGCCCTCCGTCCCGTCGGCTCCTCTGTGTATCTGTCTCTGTGCCTGTCCGCTTGTCCCTTTTTGGGTCTCTCTGTCTCTATCCATCTCAGGACATATGTCCCTCTCTCCGTCTCTGTCCACCTCTGTGTCTGGCTGACTGTCTTCCTTGGCCTCTCTCCTTCCCAGTCCAGACAAGACAGCTAACCTCTTCCTCTCTTCCCTGTCCTTGCACTATCTTCTTGGCTAGGACGGGAGGAAGCCAAGGGTGACCTAGGAAGGGTGGCTCCGGGAGGGGAGCCTCCTCTGAACAGGGGCTATTTCCTCTTTTCTGCTTAGAGAGGGACAGACAGCCCGCCAGCATTGTGCTGACTGCATCCCAGCCAGAGCCCTGGCACCTGCCTCCTGGGTGACCCGGGGAGGGGGCTCGCACTTCCCATGGAGTGGAGTCGGTCCAGGTTAGCCAGTCGCTTGATTCCAGAGGACTTGTACTTTAACAGACAGACATCACCCCTGGTTTCCCTCACCATGTGGTGAGAGAGTCGTATGAGACAGTGGTTGAAAAGTGCACAGGAAATTCTAAAATTCTAGATAAACGAGGGCAGGAGGAAGACCAAGAGAGGGCTAAGGCCAGAACAGAGAAGCTGTCGGCACCAGCAGAACCAACTCCAGCCCAGAATTCTCTCTTTCGCCTACTCCATGCCAGCCTAGGGCCAAGCATCTTGCATACGTTATCTCCCAACAACCCCATTTTATTTTTTTATTAAATGTATTGGGAGGGCATTGGTTAAAAAAATTATATAGGTTTCAAGTATACAATTCAATAATGCATCATTTGTACATTGTGTTGTGTGTTCACCACCCAAAGTCAAATCTCCTTCCCTCATCATACGTTTGACCCCTTTACCCTTTTCTACCTCCCCCTCTTTTGTTCCCCTCTGGTAAGCACCAGGGGTCCCTTTTTTTCCCATAACCTCTCCCATATTATTATTAATTGTCTCGTTGACTGACATTAGCCATTCCAACAGGTATGAGGTAGTATCTCATTGTGGTTTTGATTTGCATTTCCCTAGTGAAATCGAAAATCTTTTCATATATCTGTTGGCCATTTGTATGTCTTCTTGGGAGAAGTTTGGGTCTGTTTGGGTCCTCTGCTCATTTTTTAACTGAATTATTCCAACAACCCTGTTTTACAGAGGAGAAAACAGAGGCCCAGAGAGAGCACACATGTGACTTGTCAGTATGATTGGAACCAGAACTGGGGCCTGGCACCGGAAATCAAGAATGTCTTTGTATCTATTTTTATTTCTTCTTGTATATTTAGCAATTGATAGTATTTCTTTATTTATGGGAATGATATAAAGTTTCATTTTCAGCCTAAGTTTATTTTTTTTAAAAAATGAATCAAAACACTGAGTAAATATGTATTTAATGGGTTAGGTTATTAGGGCAAAATTCATGGAGGTGGCAAATGAATGAAATTGAGGAAATACAACACTTCTGCATAAGACGTTATGGGTAAAAACATCCAGAACTGAACCCCAAATCTGGGAGGGTCTCTATAATTGCTCACAAACTCCAAAGAAGGGTTTAAGGTTACCAGGAGGCTTGAGATGATGTCATCAACAATAAGCCAGGGACCAGTCCCCAGGCATGGAAAGTCTAGCTGTATGTCACAGCCTAGACAGAGGCAGGAAAGCTGGGCCAGCAGGGAGTTGGGGGGGACCCCATCCCACCTATCATGGGTCCCCAGCACCTGCCCCTGACTTCTGACCTCCCCAAAGCTATGAGGGATGGCACTTCTGTTTGTACCACATGACCAGCATTGGGCCCTTTGTGTCTCGGTGATTTTCCTCTGGTTACCCCACCATACACACACACCTTGGGAGTCCAGAGATCGGTTATCAGCAAAAGGGACTGCTGCCTGGCCAGCCCTGCCACCTTCTTCTCTCATCCCTCCTACCCTGCTCCTGGGCTCTGCCCCCAGCGAGAGTTCAAAAAAGGCAGGGCCACCCCTGCCACCCCTCCTGATGACACCAATACAACAGGAAGGAGGCCTGGACCAGAAACTAGGAGCTCTACCTCCCAGTTCTGCCCTAGCTTCCTGGTTCCCTCTGGCTGGTTGGATTAGACAATCTCTAAATCCAGTCCAGATTCCAGGATTCCAGGACCACTCAGCTGGTAGAAAGCAGTTCATCACATGAGGTTTCTCTGTGTCTATACTTTTCATACCTTGTCTCTGGGGCTCCATTTCCTTATTAAAAAAAAAAAAAAAAAAAAAAAGGCAAATTGGACCGCTCGACCTCCCCATTCCCTTTGCTCTAAGAGCTGATGATCTCATTGAGTCTCGCAATAGTTTTGCGAGGCAGAGAGGGCAGACATTTACAATCCCCATTAGAGATAAGGAAACCAAATGCCAAAGACATTAGTTACCTAAAGGTCAGGGTCAGAGCTGAGGCTTTTTCTACTCATGCATTTATTTCACATTTATTAAGTGTCCCCGGATTTGAACGAGGCCTGAAGTTCACCAGGCATTAGAAGCTAAATTAGAGGGGAAAAGGCCAGGAACCCCAGAGTTTTAATTCTCACTTCCACTGACCCCTGAGGGGCCTCCTCCAGTGAGAAATGCTGAAATGGCAAGCTCAGGGGTGTCAGGCCCTCAGTGGTGAGTGACAGAGGAGGAAAAAAAAAACAAGAAATGAACAAAACTCCAAGGCATGTTGACAGGGGGCAGCACAGAGTCAGCTCTGACTGGAGCAGGGGGAAAGATTGCCTGAAATCTGGACGGGTACTTAAAGAGGAGGGGTCTGGAAACCCTTTGTCTTTTTTTGACCCCTAGATTGAAGGATGATTTCACCTCAAGCTCCCGCAGAACCAAAGGTTCAGCTGTTTGACTCCCAGAGCCGCCTCCAGCCCCACCTTCGACTCAGTGAAACCGTGGAGAGGACTAGGGAAACTGAGGCAATATCATTAAACCAACCATCCCACTGCCCAACATTATTGAACTGACTCCACGTGAGGCCCTGGTCTAAGTGCCTTGTCTGTATGAACCCATCTAATCTTCACAACAGCCCTGCAGAGTAGGGACTTTCATTCCCATTTTACAGATGCAGAAACTAAGGCAGATACAAGTTGTATATGCAGAAGTGCCCGCCAGCCTGGTGCAAAGCTCTTCACAGGTGAGACAGCATTTGCTCCTCTCTGCAACCCCGAGGCAGCTTCTTAATGTCCTCCTCACTTTTCAAATGAGGATGCGCTCAGCTCAGAGAGGCTTATTCATCCAACAACATGCAATGGATGTCTGCCCTATGCGTTCTAGGAACTGGGGACACAAGTGAACAAAACAAAGATTTTTGTCTTCATGGAGCTGACAGGCTGGTTAGGGCAGACATAACAAACAATAAACATCATAAATACGTAAATTATATAGTGAGTTAGAAGGTGATAAGGGAATGGATAAAGAGCTAGAAGAGATATAAGCAGGGGGAGGAGTGCTGGGAGGGGGCAGATTGTGACATTAGGTAGGTGAGAAGATGAGATTGGAACGAAGACCAAGGGCAAGAGAGAGCCTGTCTAAGGCCACCCAGAGAGTAAGGAAAGAAGCCAGGCTGCCTAATGCCTGGGCTTTTAAACAGTGCACACATGCCCTCCTAGGAGCAGCTCTAACCCTAAGCTTCATCCCAGCCCTGGCTTTGGCCCCAGTCCTGGGTTTACCCCCCAATCCTTCCCCAGACCCCGCCCGAATCCCACCTTGAGCCTAGCCTTTGCCGCAGCCCTCATCTTCTGTCTTAGTCCTCTTTCTTAGATAGACCAACCCAAGCTGTCCTTTTACACCTACAACTCCTTTCTCATCCCAGGCTCTGCCTAGCAGTCAGCCTTGTGCTCAGTAAAGAGCTGGCCAGCCCCTGGCCCAGAGAGTGTCCTCCAGTCCCAGCTGCCATTAAAGGAAGCTCTCCTCACAAAGGCCTGGGAAGGACATCTGTGAGAAAACCCCATCGTCCAGGGAACAATGTCCCCTTTTTGTCTTTTATTTCTTAAAGGACTTATGAGCAGGCTCCAAGTTCAGAGAGGAAGCATGTTGCTTCTTATTCTCAGCCCTGAAGAAGGCTGTGGGCCAAGTAGAAGGGTCAAGGCCATCTGGGGCTGGATTCCAGAGGCTAGAGCAGATTCAGGCAGGTCCGGCCTTGGCAGTCCGGTGGCACTTCCAGGATGGAGGTGGGAAAGGAGCCACCCCTAATAAGTAGGAAAGGAGCTTAGCTATACTCAGGATGGCAGAGCGAAGATCTCCTCCGGTTCCACAACCCCACTCCCAAACACACACACAAGGCTTTCATCATCTCTGATACAGTCTTCCTGAAGTTTCATCCACCCTCCTGCCTGTGCATTGGTCTGTCCATCCATCTTCCTGTCTCAGATAGACACATTTGAGATGGGTCTTGGAGATGTTCCTCCTGGAGACTGCACCACTTTAGCATCTCACTTCCTTTAGACACCAATTTAGGGACCTGAAGATGCTTTAGGGCTTGGGCAATGGTGGGTCAATATTGACTAGATTGGGGATAATTTTAACAATATTCTTAAAGGCTTAGAAAGTGTCTGATCTATTTGCATTCAGTCAAATACGTGGAGACCTTGCCACATCTCTAGGTGCAGAGCATGGCTTAGGGATATCTTATTTCCTGACAACTGGCCTTGGGCTCAGTGCATCCTACGGCTGTCGGTTCAATGGATGGCCTTGACCTTGGCATGTCAAAGCCGTGGAAGGGGTGGAGAGATGTCACTAAATGGCCGCTTGTCCATGTTCTGCATCTCAGCAGACATGGGAGAGTGGGAGCTGGGTTCCCTTGTCAGAAAAAGAATCCTTAATGAGATGTGTTTGGGAGGGACCTGAGGAGTCTTCAGTTTTGTAAGTCTCCCACCTCCTGGCCTCTGCTGACATTAAATTTAGCTTGGCATACAGAATTCAGCTTTTTGGCTGGACTCACCATCAACTTGGCCTCACGTATAAAGGGCCTCTCTTAACAAAGCCCCAGTTCTCCCTTCTCTCCTTTCAAGCAGGCCTATTTTGAAGGAATCAAGTCTCTTTCTTGCAGGACTTTACAAATAACTAAAAGAATTGGCCCACTATTCCAAAATCCTGAAAATTTCCCGCAAGTCTCCTAAAAAGCAGCCTTGCAGGCACCTGGTTTGAATTCCAAGATTCGACAGACGATGGCATAACCGACTCCTTCACCAGCAGCTGTTTCCCAAGTACCTCCTCCCCAGCCGGGAGACTGGGGTTCCCCCACGCCCCGCCTTCCTCCTCAGCCCCACCAGTCCTGCATTGTAGGGTCTATTACTTGCAACATCCCACTTCCCGTCCCAGTTTCTTTATGAGTTAGCAACTTGCGAGTAACAGAAAGTCCAACTTCGCAAGCTGTTTTTCAAAAATAGAGGACATTTCAATGGTTCGCGAAAAATAGTTGTAGCGAAGTCTACATTCAGGAGAGCCTTTTCCAGTGGCTCAGTGCTGTGATCAGAATCTGGTTTCTCTTCTCTTTCCATTTCTCGGCTCCTCTTCCTCCGTCTTGGCCCTGTTCTCACCCCAGTGGAGGTTCTCAGGTGACATGCGGAAGTCACCTATAACATATCAAAAACGTGGAAATCTATTTTCTCAAATAAACACAAGTATTGTAATTGAGTGTCATGGACCAAATCTCCATCACAGGCGGCCAAATCCAGTCATTACTATAATTGATTTAAACCAATCCGGGGCCATCAGTGGAGATGGGTGGGCGCTGGGGAGTCAACTCACAAAAGTCCCCTCCCAGTGGTTTTAGGACTTGGGCAAGTATCTACACTCTTGCCTTTATGAGCTTTATGCTTGTCAAAGCATGTCGAAGTAAATAATAATAAAAATACTTTATATGTGTAAACTTCGACATGTTTTTAAATACATAAATCATCTACTTCCATGCTAGAAAGGTTAAATGTGAAAATAGAAAGTAAATTAAAATGTCCTGTAATCTCATTACACAGAGATATCCCATTGAACACCATGATATTTATCTTTCCAGATTTTAAAACAAAACAAAAACTCTGAAAGAATGGGATTGCAGGATACTTACTGAAGGCCCCTGCTTTTTGCAATACATAGACATTTTCCCCAATCCTGTCCAGGTTTTTAAGTCCTCTGGATGCATTATCTAGTTTTTCTCCTCTGGGTATGGGTTACTGTGATTCCCATTCCGCGGTTAATGAAACAAAGGCTTAGAGATCAAGTCAAGAGCAATCAGCCAGCATGCGAGTCCCAGCCCAGGCCCCTACCCATGGCGCCCCACAGTCCCTGCGTGGGAGGAAGGATGCAATCCTGTTCTTTCACATAGCATCCAGCAAGTGCTTCTGGGAAGTAAGAATGGCCATGTGCCCCATCTCCTCAACAGTCCAGACTCTTCCAACTTCCTCCTAGGTGGTTCCAGAGGTCTCTAGGCACTCAGAGGAATGAAGACCAGTGGGTTTAATGTTTACCACCCAAAAACATAGTGTCATGGAAACCCAGGGACTCTGGACTCTCCCTCTGCCCCTCGGGGTAGTTGTGCTCAGGGAAGGGTGGGCAGAGGGCAAACACTCTACTTCAATTGCCGGTTCCTCCAGTTTTCTGTGTGGGTGCAGGACTGGAGTGAACATGTGATGGATAAGTTCAGAAGGCCTGAGTCCTCACTTCTCATCAGTCTCGACCAAAACAAAACAAAACAAACAAAACAAAACAAAAGTTATAGTAATGGATGGTGGCCCAGACTCTGAAGTCACACTGCCAAGGCTCAAATCTGGCTCCATTAGTTATGTGACCTTAAGTGAGTGAGTCTGTGACTTGTGCCTTGGTTTCTTCAGTTATGACATGGGAATAATAATACCTAGCAAACAGAGTTGTTGAGAGGTTTAAATAAGATACTCCCTATAAACCCCTTGGAAGAGCATATGGCACAGAATAAGCATTCAATAAATATCAGCTATTGCTATTATTTTATTACATATCTGTATTAATGAGCATTCTAGTTGCAAGTAATAGAAAACACTCCTGCTAGACTAATAGAAAAGAGGAATTTCTTTAAAATGGTTTGTCCATAACAGCCAAGGGCAGGGAGCCAGGTTCCAGAGAGACTCGAAACAGAGATCTGATCCATCACCTATCCAGATCATTTTGTCTCTTTAAGTTTCTACTCTGCAACTTCTTCATTCTCCTCTCTCCATCCACTTTCTCCTCTTCTCAGTCTTTGCAGCAGGACATGGCCTGTTCACAGCTGCCCAACAAGTGCATTAAAGCATTGCAGGGCCAGAGCGCAGAAGAGAGAATTGGATTGGTCCAGCTGGGTCACGTGTCCACTCTTTGTCCAATCAACTATGGATGGGGGTGGGGTCATGCAGGGCCAACATGGCAGCTCCTAAAGAAGAGACTGATCTATGAATGGGACTAGAAGCCCAGAGAATGAGATTCCATCATCCCATTTCGTGTTGTCACCAATCACTTTTACTCCTTGGTTCTCAAACTACGAGGACACACACTCAGTTTGTCTTTACCACACTTACTTGGAGGGCCTGCTGCTATTGCATTGGATGCTCTAAGTAGCCATCATGGGACGCCCTTTCACATACCCACCTCTCTTGACACAGCTGATTGGGTCGTGTTCAGCCAATCCCTAGACTTGTCTCCTGACTCCCCAATCAAAGATTGAACTAAGAAACTGAGGGAGGGCAGTTGTTGACCAAGAGAGATGAAAGGTTAGATTCTCCTGGGTACTGGGGCTGTGTGAAGCCAGGTGGAATCTGCGGAGATGAGCATGCCAGCTGAGAGAAGAGAAGAGAGCAGCTGCTCAGAGAAACTGAGGTAAGAGCAACCTTCCGCCTAAGAAGCTGAGCAAGCAGCTGCAGCCCTCAACCTCCCAGTTCCAGCCCCAGAGGGACCTGGCTAAGTTTAACTTTCCTGAGTTCAGAGAGATACCTGGAATTTCTGGTTAGAGTCTCACAATCCTTCCCCATCCAAGTTTTGAGTGTGTGTGTGTTGCCAAAAATACCCTATCCAGGAAAATACACTTCCTTATTTCTCCCTAAAATGAGCCACAAATAATCCAACTTCCTTACTTCTTCAGGAAGAGAAGGCATAACCAACCCACCCCCTCCTTTCCCCTTACTTAAAGCCCTAGGGTGTCTGTCCATGTGTGTGCCTAGAGCAACCACCGGAATCACGTCCATTAAAGGACACTTTCAAAGCTGGTTGGTACCACAATATCCTCTTTGTCCCAATATCATATGAGCTCTTCCAGAATGGAGGGGACAGAAAGCAACTTGCCTGAAATGCCCTGTAGAAACAATCATTATGGACACCAGCCCCAGAGCATGGGTACTGCATCTCTGAGGGCAGTAGGAGAGGGTCCCTAGAGTTGGGGGGATTGGAGGAACTTCTCCAGGCTTCAGAGCTGACCTGGTCATGGCATGTCACACCAGGGCTGGAGTAGAACTTTAGGAAAATATTTTCTCCAAAGCACCAGTATCAGTGCTTCTTCACTTAGATGCTAAAGCTGTTCATAGACCAGGCAACGATTCACTGGGAGGAAGGTGGGTCAGACTCTACCACAGATGCCACCTACCAAGCTCTCTTTCCCCCACCACGCCCCCACCATGCCTGAGAAGTTCAGCAAAGACCTGGCTTCACCCTCTTCTCTCCTCCAGCAAATGTTCAACAAATTAAATTAAATCACATAATTAAATTGTGCATGCACTAGTCCCTCCTTTGCAGGAGCTACTAGTAACACTGAAATCTTATTTTCTTATTTGTACAAGGTGTGACAAGGCATGGTCTTGGGCCCCACTCTGCTCTAATGAACTAGGAAAGGGGTGTCTCACAGCCACTGTGTGTTATGATAATGGATGGTAGACAACTTTTTTTTTTTTATCAGGCTGTTTATACACCTGTGTTTCCTGATCTCTCCATATCTTCAACAGAGAAGACCTGTGTGGCGCAAACTCTGATAATTGCTTGCTGAGAATCCAACTGATGCTAGTTTTAATTTTGGCATACCTGTTAGGTATTTACTTGTGGTTTGATGTTACTTATATTTCAGATCACATGGGAAGAGTTGGTAAAGGGCACCACCGTGCTCAGGCATCTACAGTGGGCCCTGGTGCTGAGAACTGGGTTCCCAACATTGGGACTGGTGGCCCCAAGTCATCACCTCTCTCTCTCTCTCTGGGTGAAAGGCCTATTGTTTTCTTATCACTGTCCCTTAAAATATCTTAAGGCCTTAGTTATAAAACAACACTCAACTCATCCTGCGTTAGTTAACCGAATCCAACTGGTTTTGTTTATATTAATTTTTTCCCCAGGGGGTGAGGTGGAAAGGAAGAAAACAATTTCTGTAGAAAAAAATATCAAAGTTGTTAATCGCTCTTTTATCTCAAGCAGGTTCTTTGCCAGCTGATCCCAGGTCAAAAGGAAAAAGGGTCATTTGATAGTAGGTGAGACAGAGGTTCCACAGACGGTTGTGAGTCTTGGCGCTGGGTGGGGGCAGTGCGTTTCCTCTTGCTTAGCTCTAGATGATTGTTGGCATGTCCACATTGTCACCACTTTTTTTTTTTTTTTTTTTACTTGGCCGATAGGCTTCTTCATGTGGATGTACTTTTTCTTCCTTTTAAAAAACTTCAATAGATTTATTTTAGAGTTAAATCTCTGTCGTAAATGGAAAATCAATCTCTTTTGCCATAAATAGAAGGTAACCATGACTGTAGAGTCGATGAATTCTGGCTCGAATCTGTTGCCTGCCAAAAGCTTTTAGCAAGTGGTAGGGAGGTGGCAAAAAGATATCTTGGCCCAGGTAGATTTAAGTAAAATCGAAAAAAAAGAAAGGCTTCGTGATAGGTGATTTGAGGTTAAGGCCACATCTGGGACTACCCAACTAGTTTCCTACCCTAGGATCTATGAGGCTGTGAGCTCCCTGGGGGAGAAAGATGGGTCAATGTCCTTCCTTACCCACAAAGCACCTAGCAGGATGTCTTAATATATTGAGTACTCAGTAAATACTTCCTTCACATTGGCTGCCCTGTGCATGACAGCAGCCTGCCAGGGCTGAAACAGACCCACGCGAGGGTCAGCTGCTCTCACAGACCTCTAACCTGGGGAGGTGGGACGGCAATCCTTGTGAATAAGAGTGGGGATAGAGCTTCAATGTCTTGGGGTCTTATAAACAAGGTGGGACTAAGGTGACAGTGCCTCCCCCTAGTCTGACCCGGAGAGCTTTGGAGAGCAGGAATGAGGCAGATCTCTTATCTGGGAGAACAGCATTTTAACACAATCTATGAATTGGCCTATTGATATCTGTAATTCTAAAAGAACAATAAATTGTTGCCACTTCCCCGTGGCCCTCAGCCAGTGTTTGCTTTCTCCCTATTTTCAGCATTCAATGCCAGTTACATTTGGGGGCCAATAGCCAAGTGTTCAAATGGGGATGTAATTATTTTCCCAGCTTGAGAATTTTATCTCCCCCCACCACCAGGAGGGTGAGGGGCTTTGGAAATTAAAATTCAACTTTGGCAATTATATCAGTGTCAATTTCACTTTTTTCAAATTCCTGACACCTGGGAGCTTCAGAACCTAGCTTGACCTCTTTGTTCTGCTGCCTAGTTCTTGTCTTGCCTGTAATGGGAAGGGCTCAGGCCGAGGGGTTAGACAGCCAGGTTGGAACCTCATCCCTGCCACTCGCTGGCTGTGTGCCCTTGAGCAAAAGTACTCCCCTCTCTGAACCTCGAATGGGAATTCATTTACTCTTCAAGTCGATCTAATAATTAAATCCTTGCAATAGGCATAAGGGCTTAACTCAGTCCCTGGCACATAGTAGGTACTCACCAAAATTCATCTTCCCTTTCCTTTTAGTCCTACTACCTGGATTTTTCCCAGCGGCAAAAGGGACCGCTTTTCCGAATTTGACCCCTGAATCTGAGGTAGCTGAGGGATGAATGAGAGTGAGTGAGTAAAGCATCAGCTCCATGGCCCCCAACCTGCTGGCGCTGGGCCAGCCTCAGCAGAGGATCCCTGGTTGCTGAGCACCCACTGTGTGCCAGGCACCACACACTGTCAGCAGGGAGGTTGGCACCCAGGATGTTTTTGTGCTCTCAGGAAATAGTTTCTTGGCTTCATTCTTGCTAGCTCTGTCTTCCATATGAAGTGCGAAATTGCTTCCAGAATGCCCAGACATGGATGCTCCCAGATCTTAAGCAATGGAGCATTTTTAACCACCCCACCCCTTCTCCACCACACACATACCAGCTGGAAGTTTCCTCAGGAGCAGCAGGCATTTGGCCCCTCCCCACCTCACCCCCCTGTCTGGCCATAACCAGTCTTTTTACCTCATAGAATCTCGGTTTCTTCAACTCAAAACGGAGATAACAACACTCAGCTCACCCCCCAACCCTTAGCCCTCATCCCCTCTGGGAGTTCCTATGTCATGGACTTTTCATTCATGGCTCACACCAGAAACCTGGGTGTGCTCCTTGTCCCTCCCTCCCCATGTCTAGACCATCTCCAAGCCCTGTTGTGTCACCTGAGAAATCCCTAAGATTTTCCAAATCCAGATCAGTGTCCTCCGTCTCCACCACTACCATCCTGCTTTATTGGTAAATGATATCAACTATTTAAGGAAGAATTAACACCAATCCTTCTAAAACTCTTCCAAAAAATAGAGGAGGGAACACTTTCCAACTCATTCTATGAAGCCAGCATTACCCTGATATCAAAACCAGACAGACAATATAAGAAAACTACAGACCAATACCCATGATGAATATACATGCAAATATTCTCAACAAAATACTAGCAAACCAAATACAAACTGACTACACCATGACCAAGTGAGACTTACTCAAGGAATACAGAATTGGTTTAACATATGAAAATCAATCAATGTAATACACCATATTAATACAATGAAGGAACAAAATTGCATGACCATCCAAATGGATAGAAAAAAATTTTTTGAAAAGACCCAACATCCTTTCGAGATGGAAACACTCAGCAAACTAGAAAAATCGGGAATTTTCTTCAAGCTGATAAAAGGCATCTAGAAAAAACCCACAGCTAACACCATACTGGTGATACTTCTCCCTAAGATCAGGAACAAGACAAGGATGTTCCCTTACCCCTTCAACATTATGCTGGCAGTTCTAGTCATGACAATTTGGTAAAAAAAGAAAAAGGAAAAGAAAAGAAAGAAAAGACATCCATATCAAAAGGAAGAAGTAAAACTATATTCTCAAATAACATGATCTTGCATATAGAAATTCCTAAGGAGTTCACTAAAATCTATTAGAACTAGGAGGTTCAGCAAGGTTGAAGGATACAAAAATCAATAATATATTGTATTTCTCTTCACTAGGCAATAAACAATCCCGAACTGAATGAATAAAATAATTCCATTTATGTTATCATCGAAGAGACTAAATTACTTGGGAATAAATTTAACCAAGGAGGTACAAAACTTATACACTAAAAGTTATAAAATATTATTGAAAGAAATTAAAGAATCCTTAAATAAATAGAAAGATAGTCCATATATATGTCTCACATTCAAGGACTAGAAGACAATATTTATAAGATGGCATTGCTCCCCAGATTGGTCTACAAATTCAGTGCATTTCCTATCAGAATTTCAACTTCCGTTTTGCAGAAATAGACAAGCTAATCCTAATATTCCTATGAAAACTAAGGGCACCCAAAATAACCAAAACAATCTTGAAAAATAAGAACAAAATTAGAGGACTCACAATTCCTGATTTCAAAACTTACTGCAAAACTGCAGTGCTCAGGACAATGTGGTGCTGGCATAAAGATGGACATAGAGATCAATAGAATAGAATTGAGAGTCCAGAAATACACCTGTAGGTCTGTGGTCAATTGATTTTCTACAAGAGTGCCAAAACCACTCAGTGCGGAAAGTATAGTCTTTTCAACAGAAGGTTGGAATAACTGATTATGCACAGACAAAAGAATGAAATGACCACACAGCATGCACAAATATTAACTGGATGTAATCACAGTTAAGATCAAAGACCTAAATGTAAAAGCTAAAACTATAAAGTTTCTAGAAGAAAACATAGTGGTAAATCTTCACGACCTTGGATTTGGCGATGGATTCTTAGGTATGACACCAAAAGCACAGCAACATAATAAAAAATGGATAAGTTGGACTTCATTGACATTAAACACTTATGTGTATCAAAGGACACACCCAAGAAAGCAGAAAGATAGCCCAGAATGGAAGAAAATATTTGCAAATCATAGATCTCATTAAGGTCTAGTATCCAGAACGTAGAAAGAACTCTTACAATGCAACGATAAAAAGACAAACAACCCAATTTTAAAATGACTCAAATAGACATTTCTCCAAAAAAGGTATGTATACAAATGGCCAATAAGCAAATAAAATGATGCTTGACATTATTAGTCATTAGGGAAATGCAAATCAAAACCACAATACATACCATTTCATACCTACTGGGATGACTATGATAAAAAAAACAAAAAACAAAAAACAAAATAGCAAATGATTAAGATGCGAAGAATTGAAACCCTTACACATGGCCTATGGACGGGTAAAATAGTACAACTGCTGTGGAAAATAGTTTGGCATTTCCTCAAAAAGTTAAATGGAATTACCATGCAACCCAGCAAGTCCACTCCTAGGTATACACCCAAGAGAATTGAAAACAAGTATTCGAAGAAAAACTTGTACATCAATGTTCATAGCAGCATTATTCACAATAACCAGAAAGCGAAAACAACCCAAATGTCCACCAACTCATGAATGGATAAACAAAATGTGGTCTATATGTGCAATGGGATATTATTTAATCATAAAAGAATGAAGTACTGAAATATGCTGTAACATGGATGAACCTTGAAAACATTATACTAAGTGAAAGGAAGCAGACATTAAAAGCCACACCGTATTCCATTTGTACGAAATGCCCAGGTCAACAAATCTATAGAGACAGACAGCAGATTAGTCATTGCCTAGGGCTGGGGTAATGGGGGGAGCGACTGCTTAATGGGTATGGGGAGTCTTTTGGGGGTGAGAAAATGTTCTGGAACTAGATAGTGCTGATGGTGGCTCATCATGGTGAATTTACTGGAAGCCACTGAATTGTACACCTTAAAAAGGTGAAAATGGTGAATTTCATGTGACGTGAATTTTACTTCATTAATTTTTTTAAAGAAAATGACTACTGACACCTGCTACAACATGGATGGACCTTAAAAACATGCTGCTAAGTGAAAGAAGCCAGTCACAAAGGACCACGTGTTGTATGATTCCATTTACATGACATGTCCAGAATAGGCAAATCCATAGAGATAGAAAGTAGATTGGTGATTGCCTAGAGCTGGATTGGGGGTGGGGAGAAATGGAGAGCGGCTACCAATAAATATAGGTTTCTTTTTAGGGTGGGTGACAAAAATGTTCTAAAATTGATTGTGGTAGTGCTTTCGCAGCTCCGTGAATACACTAGAAACATTGAATTATGTACTTTAAATGTGTGCACTGTATGGTATACAGCTCAATAAATTAGTCATAAAAAAATATTCTTGGGTATGATATTGATACCCTGGTCGTGTAGGCAGACGTCCTTGTTCTAAAGACATGTAAACCGAAGTATTTAGGAGTAAAGTGTCATGATGTCTGCAACTTAATTTCAAGAGGTTCAGCAAAATAAAAGAATGTATTTACATGGATGAGCTGTGCTGTCCAGTGCAGTAGCCACTAGCCACAGGTAGTTATTTAGGCTTATATTTAAATTAACTAAAAATAAATAAAATTAAAGCTTCTCAGTTACACCAGCCACATTTTAAGTACTCGGTAATCCCGTGTGGCTAGTGGCTACAGTATCGCACAGTGCAGGTATAAAACATCTCTTTCATCACAGAAATTTCTATCGGCCAGTGCAAACATGTACAGAGAGGATGCAGATGTAGTAGAATGTTAGAAAGTGGTAAATCTTGGTGAAGCATATATGTTTCTTGAATTATTCTCAGTGTGCATTCCGTGGGCCAAAGCGCCATGTGAATCAAAGTTCTTTGGAAACTTCCAGATTCTTGTCCCAACGATCCGTTCTGCTTATTAACATACCGTCCCCAGGATCTTCTCCCTAAAGTAGGATGTTTGCATAGCATGCGATGCTCTTTGTATCCCTGTTCTTCCACATTTCTTGGGAAAGTATCACAGGGTCATGGTTTAGAATTAGATAGACTTAAGTTTAAAGTCTGACTCTGCCACTTAATTAGATGTATGGCCTTGGACTCATTACTTAACCTCTGAGCCATAGGTCTCTTACTTGTAAAATGAGGTTGAGAACAGTGATTTCTCATGCATGATAGAAGGCACCTAGCTTTGATCCTTGCAGAAAGTGAATGTTTATTACAGGCAGCCAAGATTATTCGAGGGTGAAGGAGAGGTGGATTGGCTGAGACGGCAGATTAAACCTGTGTGGCTTCTTATCCTGAGGGGTTTCCAATCTAAAATGGAGGTCAGCCAGCTGCTGGGGGACCAAGGTAACTGTGCTGGTGATTAAGGGCTTCATTTTGCCAACAACAACAAAAAAGAACAAGTGTTGTGACTATTTAATTAAGGTAAGTGTGTTCCTATGCTGGCATTAAAATGCCCTTAATTTCTGGAATGATAGATTTATGTTGCTGGGAGTTATGGTTTTTTCATATTCTTGCATGGCAATTCTCCATTAGTTCCTTTGTCTTTTGACATTGCAAGTCTGGGAACCATGGACTCAAAGACACTCGAAGGAGAGATGATGGGCAAAGGGAGCTGAGCCTAGGAGTCAATATATTGAATTCCCTGGGTATTTGCATGTTTATAACCAGTCAACAAAGCTGTAGATTTGCTTGTGGGAGAGTTCCTGAGAAGGCATTTGCATTATCATTTGCTCATTTACCAGAGCAACTGTTTCTCTAGGGCTGGCATTTCTCCCCTGTGCTTGCCTGCTCCTCATAACCCAGATTTGGGACAGAGAAGGGCAGGGGTGAGGTGGAGCTCCACATAGCAGGAGAGAGGCAATGTCAGGGAAGGGTGGGCTGGGCTGGCCTTTGGGCCACTGGATTGCCCTCCTTCGAAGGGAGATTGCAGGACTGCTCAGAATCCTATCCTGCTGCTCTCTTGCTTTGTGACAGGGGCAAGTCACGTTACCTCTCTGAGCCTCCATTTTCTCATTCATTAAAATAACATCCCTTCCAGTTTAAGAACTACAAATTGGTAGTTACAAAACAGTCAGAGGAATGTGAAGTACAGCATAGGAAATATAGTCAATAATACTGTAATAACTATATATAATGCCAGGTGGCTAATTGGGGCGATCACTTTATAAATTATATATATGTCTAACCACTATGCTATATACCTTAAACTAATACAAAATAATAGTGAATGTCAACTCTAATTGGAAAATAAAAATTAAAAAATAAAATAACATCACCTCCCAGTGTCAGATAGTTTCTGCTCTTATGTTCACATTTCAGGCTCAGTTGTCTCAGGTGTGAAATGGGCATTAAAACCATACCTAACTCATGGCATGGAGGTGAGAATAAATTAACACTTAGCACAGTTCCTGGCACATAGTAAGTGCTCAGATGCTAGCTAATCTTGGCCGCTAGCTTTTACTACAGATCTACAGTCCCTTACGTGCAATCTGAAATTTACTAAGCTCTGAAAACTCAATGTGTTTTTATAAGTTTACCACCAAAACTCATTTGATGACAAAACCTGATCTGAACAGATGCTATTTATGGTTTTAATGGGATAGCCCATTGATCACGAACATATGAATGTAACTGATTGCTGGGTGTGGGCCCAGGATATGCACCAAATCATCTCTCTAAAATTTGAAAAATTCTGAATTCGGAACCACCCCCGCTCTGAGAGTTTTAGATTGAGAACTTTGAGCTCATAGTAGGGGGGATATGATAGAGGAACAGAATGATATGACTGTAGTCAAAGCCAGGGTTTGCTGGGTTCAGGGAGTGAGGGAGACCCTTGGTGTTGCACGAGGCTTTGAGGTAAGAGAGGGTGTTCTAGTAACAACGGAAACCAACTCTGGCTGACTTAAGCAGCAAGGGAACTTGATGAAAGGGTTGATCCCAGGGTTTTAGGAGGTAGAAGAACCAGGCTTAGAAGCCTCAGAACCAAGAAGTCACCAAAATTAATCACAGAACTAATCAGCTAAGAACAACCAAGCCTGATCCACAACTGGCACCAGATGAAGGAGGCCACTTCCAGCCCAGTTATTCTGCCCCCACAGGACACAATCTCTCTGTTTCTGATTCAAATTCAAAGTCTGGAACATCTGTTTGGCAGAACAAAGTCCACGTGACCATGTCCAGGCTGCAAGGGAGGCTGGAAAAACAAACATCTGGAGAGTTTTGCTTTTAAAATGGGAGGCAATCCTGACTCCTGTCATAACTCTAGAATAGGAACACGGTTTCAGTTGTCAGGCAGCCAAAACAAGAACAGGCAAAGGCTCAGTAGCAACTGCTTACAGAAAAGAGATCGATTCTACCTGGGCATTAAAGGATGAGCAGATTTAGGCTTGAATGGGATTGTTAAATGAAATAAATAGTAAAGGGTCTTAGGGTTTGCAAACTAGAAATACAACTAGGCAATACCCAGACTGTTCCAAAGAAGAAAGAAAAGCTATGAGTTCTTACAGTAAAAAATGCATTCTTGAGAAGAATCAGTCCTGCATTCTTAGCCTCTGGATTAGTCCAAGATGGTAATCCTCTAGATGGTCAGTGGTCTGGGTAATGGATGTCGAGTGGTTTGATTAGTGAACATTCTTTCCTTAGTCCTTCAAGGGGTAGCCAGAGGCTTATCTGGAGGTTTGATGTATATCCAGATATTGACACAAGACAGACAAGATCAAAAGTTTAAGTTCCCAGGCTAGTTAAA
The DNA here is from genome assembly GCF_014176215.1 of Rousettus aegyptiacus. NCBI lineage: Eukaryota > Metazoa > Chordata > Mammalia > Chiroptera > Pteropodidae > Rousettus > Rousettus aegyptiacus. Next base: position 12,795,665 of record NW_023416284.1, on the reverse strand, counting down.
ATAAGGATAGAATTATTTCTTCATACCTCAACCTATTCGATTTTGGTAATTTTGTAGCTTGACTATAGTGATTCCATTTTATTCCTTCACTCTATTCTTTGGGGTGATGAAGGGTAGAGGAATTCAGCCTAAGACAAGGGCCTACATGTCTGGCTAGAAGGTGCTTACTAGATGCTTTATTTTTATTTAATCCTCACAACTGCAGGCAGCAGGGGAGCTATTATTGGCAGCATTTTTTAAGACAAGGAACCTGAGGATCAAAGAAGTTAGATCGATTTCCCCGAATCATACAGCTAGATGGTAGTAGAGCTGGGATGCGAATGCAGTTAATCTGACATCTGGTCCATAACCCCACACTAGAAAGGAAATAGGTATGGGTGCCTACTCCTATCAATTGATAGTAGCCGCTTAGAGCCCTGTATTAATAAGGATACTGAGGTTGTCTCTGATATGTAATATAAGAAGAGTTATGATCAATTGGAAATATCTTCTTAACAAATTTGACCTGAAAACTTAAAATTCACATGTTTTCAAGTGAATATGCAACACTTATCAAAATTGACCATATGCTAGCCCATAGAAAAAGATTTAACACATTTCAAAAGATTAAAATTATTCAGACTCTATTCTCTAACCAGAAAGGAACTAAACTACAAATAAAACTAGAAAATCTCCTCCAGCTGCCTAGAAATTAAACATTACGGTGGTCAAAGAAGAAATCAAAATAGAAATCAGAAAACATTTGAACTGAATGATAATGAAGATATGACATATCGAATAACTGTGGGATGCAGCTAACACAGTTCTTAGAGGAAAACCCCTAGCCTTCAAATACATATATTGGAAAAGGAGAAAGGCTTGAAAATTGATGATTAAAGTGTACATCTGAAAAAGCTGAAAAATAACAGCAAATCAAACCCAAGGGAAAAAAGAAAGAAGAAAATAATGGAGAGCAGAAATGCAAATCAACAATGCTAAAAGTTGGTTCTCTGAAAGAATTAATAAAATTGAGTAGGTCATATATATCATAGACAAGATATTGAGACCTATTCTTGGAACCCTCTGTTTTTTATATGGTATATCTTCATAAAAGTATTAAATTGAATTTGAGCAAGGGCAGAAGGCACTGAATATTTAAAGGATGATAAGTAATTCTGTTAGGTTGGAATTCAAATGCTGTCAGGGAGATGAATTAGTTTGGTTTCTTCTGTCCGTGACAGAATCCCAAATCCAGCTGGCTTAGGCAAATAAAAGGCTGTTTGCATAACTGAAAAGTCCAAGGGGAATTCTGGCTTTGAGCACTGTTGGCTCTAGGTATTCAAACGGTGTTGCAAAAATGGCTCTTCGCGTGTTTTCTCCTCTTCTTTCTATATTCACGCAATTCTCAGGCAGTGGGCTCCTCAGATGGCTTCCTGGTGATGGCAGAAGAGCAAGAGGACAAACTCAACTGCATAAACACATTTCAGGCGTCAACATGTCTCACTTGCTGACATGCTATTGTTCAAAGCAAGTCACACGGCCACGCCCGAAGTCTAGGGATGAGGAAATTCTCTCTGCCCACCCTGAGGCTGTGACAAGGATAGACGGCAAAAATTGGGATCTTTATTCAATCTACACAGCTACGAACTCAGTATTGGGCTTTCTGGGTCAGAAAGAGGGTATACACATGCTTAATTTCACTTACACACTGCCAGATTGTCCTCCGGAATGGCTGCACTTTCCACCAAGGGTGGAAAGTCACAAGGGTGACTTTTCCCCTAAACCCTCACCAATGCTCAGAGATATCCAACTCTTGTTTTTGCCAGCCTGATGAATGTGAAATGACATCTCACTGATGTTTTACTTTGCGTGTTTCTAATTACGTATGCATCTAAGCATCTCTTCACATCTTGCTAGTCATTTGGATTGTTTTTCTGTGAGTTGCCTATTCATATCCTTTGCTCATTTTCCTCCATGTTTTGGTCCCTTTTCTTGTTGTTTTTCACAAGTTCTGTGTATAGTCTAGATATTGATCCCTTGTGAACTTTAGACATTGAGAACATCTTTTACAAATCAGTTTCCATCTGTTAATTTTGTTTTTAAGGTCCTTTAGTGAACAGAAATCTTTGATATAATCAAACCCTGCATTTCTTGCCTTGTGGCTTGTGCTTCTGGGGTCTAGTTTAAGAGGTACTTTCTCCTTCTCTAGATGACAAACTATCCCATGACTTTCTCTTTCATATTTCGGTCTTTCATACACCTAGAATCCACGTTTGTGGTGGTCAGGATAGGGAGCCAGTTTTGTTTTGTTTTGTTTTGTTTTGTTTTGTTTTGTTTTGTTTTGTTTCTTGTGTAGTGAGCCTGTTTTCCCAGTAGCATTTACTAAAAAGCCTGTTTCTTCCTTCTTTGATTTATAATGTAGTGCCATTCTTGCTATATATCAAATCAATCTGTCTGTCTATCTTTATATCCATATCTATTTACCTATTTTTCTGTATATGCTAAGACAATTTCTCCCATTTAATTTTTCTTTCACAAAAGGACTTAGCTCTTTGTGGACCTCATTCTTCCATATATAATTTAGAGCAAGCTTGTTGAGTTTCTCTCAAACAAAATCCATCTAGAATTTTGCATTGTACTGAATTTGTAGATCAATTTGAGAAAAACCAGCAACTTGATAATGTTAAGTCACTCTAAACCCAAGTTTGGAATAGGTACCTATTTATGTTTATTTATGTCTTCTTTTATGTCCTCTAATAGCATTTTTAAAATTTAACCTTAGGGATCTTTTGCATTCCCTAAATTAATTTCTAGATACTTTAATATAAACTTTAGGTTTTTAAAATTTTTGAAGCAATCTCAAACATACAGGAGACTTGCAAAAACAATACAAAGGTTTTTTTTTTTCCCCCTGAACCATTTGAGTGGAAGTTGCCTAGCTGATGCCCCATTATCCCACATACTTTATTGGGTATCTACAAACAAGGACAATCTCACATATAGCCACAATGTAACCCATCAAGAATTAACACTGAAACATTACCACCATCTCAACTCAGACCTCATTCAAGTTTCAGCCTGTCCCAGTGACCTTCTTTGAAGCAAAGGGAATCACCTGTTCAGACCACAGCTTGCATCTGATGTCTTTTTCATCTCCTTTGGTTTGGAACAGTTGTTCCATCTTTCTTTTGCTTATATGACCTTGACACATTTGAAGATCACAGGTAAGTTATTTTATAGAATGTCCGTCCAGTCGGGCTCGTCTTTTATTTCCTCATGATTAGATTCAGGCTATGCATCTTTGGCGGGAACATCACAGAAGGGATGCTGCATTCTTCTCATGGCACCCTGTCAGTTGGGACACAATTTCAATTTGTCCTGTGGCTAATGGGATTTACTTTGATCCTTCGATTAAGGTGGTATCTGCCAGGTTTTGCCATTGTAAAGTTATTCTTTCTTCCCTTCGTAATTAAAAGTATTCTGTGGCATGGTTCTTTAAAGTTATGTCAGTATTCTCTTTTCATCAAACTTTCAATTTATTAATGCACTTATTTATAGCAGTATGGACTCATTCAATCTGTTGCTACTATTATTTGTTTCGTTCTAAAATTGTCCCATTTTTGACTAGGAGGAGCCCTTCCAAGTTGTTCCCATCATTCTTTGAGCAGTTTCTTGGTTTCTCTTACAACATGATCGAGGCTCATTCTCTACTTCCTCTGCCCCAATCCTAGAATCAGCCATTCATCCAAGGAAGCTTGGTTCTTTTTGTTGGAAAATGATATTTAGAAGCCAGGATCTAAGTACTAGGTGTGCTCATTGCTGCCGGGGCATCACTGGCCCCCAGGTCCTCTCAATGGACAAAGCTATAGCATATATGTGTCACTCTCTTTACCCCACTTGGGCTCCACCATCTCCTGCCTGGCTCCCCTTATGCTGGATGCCCTCCTTACCCCACTGGGATCCCAACAATCAACACAGGCTGCCCCTCCCCACAGATGTCATCTTATCGTGCTCTATCTAATGGCTTTAGGGCTAAATTTGGGGGGAAGGGAAAAGAAGAAAAAGGAAGAGGAAGCTGATTTCCTAAATACTTTAGTATTTTGTTTGCCTTTATGTCTTCCAGCTGGCTATTGCCAATATGGAAAAATGCTATTAATTTTTATAGGTAAGCCTTTTATCTGGTAATTATTGCATTGGCTTATCTGTGTAGGTGTCTAGATAATCTGCAAATAAAGACAGGTTTACCTTTTATCTTCCACTTCTTACACTTTTTTTACTTTTCTTTGTAATGTCAGCTAGAACCCCAAAGCTAAGTTAAACAGTAGACGTGATATCAGGCATCTTCGAGTTGTTTCTAATCTTAGAGGCACTTAAAGTTTATTTATTAAGAATGCATTTGTTCTAAATTTTTGGCGTATAATTTTTATCAAATTTTACAAGTTATTTTCTATTCCTAATTAGCTTAGAATTTTTTAAATGATAAATTATTGCTGAATTTATCAAAAGACTTTTGTGTGTATATGTGCCTACAAGGAAATAATCATGTGATTTTTTTTCTCCTTCAGTCTATTGCTTAGCATTGAAAAACCTAATGCATGAATTCTCTGGTCGTTAATGCTCCTTCCTTACCGGTGATAAACCCCAGGGCCTTGTTTGCAATCCCAGGCTTGGTCGTGCTTGCAGCCTTGCGCGGCTGGCTCTCCACGTCTGAGAAAATAGGCTCTGGGTCATACGTCTGCTGAGGCAACAGGCAGAAGAGTGAAGGGACCTGAGAGAAGGAGGAGGAAGAAGAGGCTGACTCAGCGCCAACCGGCAGGAGAATCAAGCTGGTGGGGCACTGACCCCACCCCGGGGCCTCCCCGGCCCTTCGGAGGCCTCGTCTGGACAGAGGACAGCTGAAAGCCAGTGAGGCCAGCTCGGCCCGGCTCAGACTGCTGGGTTTGGGACTCCCAGAGGCTGCATGTGGGGTCCTAACTCTCCTGCGGTCTGATCGGTTCTCCCCAACGCCCTCGTCCCCCGCTCCTGGATGCCAGCTCTGCTTTCTAACTCCCAGGCTGCAGTACTCTGCCAGCCTGTTTCACTCCCCAACCCCCACCCCCAGATGCCAGCCTGAACTCTGCCCATTCATTTCCAGCACAATTCCCTCTCCCTTCCCCAGGCTTACCCAAGCGAGGCTCACTCTCAAGCTGAGCTCTTCATCTTTCTCCCCAGAACTCCCTGGCCACCCAGCACAGGTCCGCTTTGGGCCCAGGGAAATAGCTAGTATTAATCTATTTCCCTCTTGACTCATCCAGGATCCTCTTCCCTCTGCCCACAAAGCTGTCCGGACTATTCCCAGAGACACTTCATGAGTTTTCACCCGCTTGCTCCCAACCCTACCTAAGCTGGGGCACCCCGCCTGTTCCTAACCTTATTCCCCACCCATCTGGGGCTCAGTGCTGGCCTGGGCCTCCTTCCAACCCACTTCATTGCTCCCTTGGGTACCACAAGCAGAAGGCTTGCACCTAGCCCTTTCTTGCATGGACATGCTGCCCCCTGCTGGTCTATCTGTTATAAAACCCAAATGGCTCTCCAGGCCCAGGGATGCCAACCCGGCTACCCTTAGCTGTGCTCTGACCGCGAGTTGTAAGCATTTAACACACTTTATCTAATTGAATCTTCACAGCAACTTTATGAGGTAGGTCCTGTTATTATCCCCATTTTACAGATTGTGAACTAAGGCACTGGGATACTAAGCCCCTTAGGGGTAGAGCCGGTTTTGAACCCAATACAATTAGTAATAAGGAGAGCAGCTCACTAACCAGCTCTTCCTTAATGCAGCACTGCACTTGGCTCATTAAAGCATTGTGTCCTTAAACCTTCTCTCCTACTCCCACAACTTGGTGTTAAAGTTCTCCAAAGTTCGCCCCACACCCCCAACACCCCTTCCACAAACGCAGCCCGCGTGGCCTCCCCCACTCTCAGCTGGGGACCCTCAAAGTGCCCACAAATTGTGCAAAGCTCCCCAACCCCAGCAGCCTTCCACCTCCCTTTGCTTCCCCAGCACAGACCAGTCTGCCCCGGTCCTCTGAGTCCTATTCCTTCCCGCCTTCAACTAATCATCCCTCTCTCTCCAGCGCATTCCACCTCACCCTCTTAACCAGACCTTTCCCCGAGATATTGCATATGCTCGTGGAATTTAATACAGGTCTTTCTCATCTTAACAATATGAGCAAAAGACCTGCCCCCTTCAACTCTACCTACCCTCCTATATCTCCTCACAGCAAAAGTTCCGTCTACATTCAGTGGCTTGTTTCCTCCTCCTTCAGCCCAGGCCCTTTTGGCTTTTGGCCCGCTGCACTACCCGAGCATTCCATGTTACCAGACCCGGTGGACATTGTTCAGGCGCAGGACACTTTATTTCTCTCTCAGCAGCACTTGACACTGTCAGCCACCCCTCTTTCTGAAAACACTCTTTTGGTTGTGTTCCTAGCTCATAGTTCTCCTCCCCACTCTTGATACCAAGAGTGGGGAGGAGAACCATCTTTTGATGGTTCGCTGTCATTTATCTGGCCATTAAATGCTGATGCTCCTCAATCCTTGGTCCCAGATCCTCTTCTCCCTGCATTCCATTCTCTCTCCCTTGCTAATCTCACCCACGCTCATGTAGACTCCGATGTCTCCCAAATGTAGGCCTCTAGCCCAGGGTATGGCAACTGGGGACAGTTTGGTCCTCCAAGGGACATTCGGCAATGTCTGGAGACGTTTGTGGTCGTCACAACTAGAGAGGGATGCTACTGACATCTAGTGGGCAGAAGCCAGGGATGCTGCTAAACATCCTATGAGCCACAGGACAGCCCCCACGCGACAAAGTGACCCAGCCTCGAATGTCAGTAATGCCGTGGTTAGAGACCTTGTTCCAGCCTAGCTTCTCTCCTGAACCCCAGGTCAGTACATCCAGCTGCTTGTGCCACATCTCCACTTGGGTCTCTGAAACATACCTCAAACTCAACCTGTCCGAGATGAACCCACGATCTCCCCCAACCTGATCCTCTAACGATCTTCCTCACCTCAGTTGCACCCTATTGCATGAGCCACAAACCTTGGAGTCACCCTGGAAGCCTCCCTCTCCCTCACCTCAGTATCCAGTCCATCACCAGGTCCTGTCCATTTTGACTCCTTAGCATCTCTCTAACACCCTACTTTAGGTACCATCGTCGCTGGCCTAGGCTTTCATAAAAGTGTCCTGCCCAGTCTCCTGCCATTGTCTTAGGGACCCCCATCCAATCTTTTCACCTTAGGGCAGCCAAAGTAGTCACATCAAAATGCAGATCTGATTAGGACATCTCATTATTTGAAACACGGCGGCTGCCCAACGCTTTTTGGATCAAGACCCAAAACCTCACGCAAGGCCCTTCTGGCCCCGCCCTCCTCATCTCTGCACTCCAGTCGCCCCGCCGCGGCCCTGGTTCCCCGTTCTTCAACTTCGTCAGGCTCCTTCCCATCCCAGAGCCTTTGCATATGCTGTTCCCTCTCTTTCCTGCCTCTTCCCCTTTCCCCCAATCAGCTTCTATTCATCCTTTAGACGTCTCTTCAGGGAGACCCTACATGGCCCTAGAGTCTAGGTCAAGTTCTACGATAAACCCTCTCAAAGAGCCATGTCTCTTTCCTATAGGAAACGAACTCGGCTTATAGCTCCCCTGCTCATCCAGGCAATGACTTGATTGACATCTGTCTCTCATCTTGACTAAGTGCCTGCCAGGGTAGAAGTGCATTCGTGCTTGCTGGCCAGTCCCTAGCGCAGGCCAGGCACATGGAGGGGAGGGACGCAATCTTCAAAGGACAGAGTGAGTGAAATCCGATCTTTCCACTTGGCCACACAAAGAATTGAGTCACCATTTCTTTCCCCCCTTGAAAGGCGCTGCTTCCTTGTAACAAAAGCAATCGCTACTTGTGGGGAAATCGGAAAACGCGAACAAACAAAAGGAGGAAAACATCATCTTACTGCACATAATATTTTGCAAACTCCTTCTACGCTGAGCAATAAAACACAGACGACAGGTCTACATGCCTATCAGTAGCAACATTTCCTTAATGTTGCTTTTCCTGCACAACATCCCATTATGTGTACAAAGAGCAAAGATACTTTCCCGGCGGACCTGGGAAGCTTTTGAAAGTCCAGATTTCAAGCTCCATACCCAGGAAGTTCTGATGTGGAAAGATTCCCTTGGGCCCCAGGTATTGCTAATTTTTAAACTTCCTTTGGAGATTCTGAAGGGCCTGCCAGGAATCACCACTGGAACCAAATTCTCTATTTTTGGCCACAAAGTAACATTGGGTTACTTCTAGTCGTGCAGAAATGCGCACTTTATGCCTGCCTTAGCAAAAACATCCTTAACCGTTTCAGAAAGCCGATTCCTGGGGTGGCCTTGCACATTCATGAGACCGATTGGGCCAGATGGCCAAACAACTTTGAGTTTTCAACCCCTTTTCCCCAAATCTGAACTATTTTCCTGATTTGTCAATATCAACTTGATTTGGGCAGAGGGAGTCTGTGAGAGGAAGCGTGGTTTTCATTTCTCTTCTTTATACCCTTTTGAACGGTTTGATTTGGGGGTGACTAGCATATATTACTTTGGCACCTAAAAAAGAAAAGCTAATATAACAGTGTAAAAAATGCACTTTGATAACATCTTCCTTGTTCACATCTCCCCTCTTTATTCCGGCCGTTACTCCTTTGGAAAATATGTTGTTATGGTTATTGGTATCAATTCCTCAGTAAGTCAGCCCCAAGGACAGGGCAGAGAGCGATATCTCCAGATGCCAGCTGCCTTGGAGAAAATAGCTCCAAGGCTCCCAAGAAGAAAAATAAAACAATATTGCCGCTGAAGTACAGATAACATAGCTGTCCACCAGAAACCATATTTCTTTGTGCTAGACACTAACAGCTAACTTTTGCTTTTGTAATCTGCTTGCTTGCTTGACCAAGGCCAACCAGGACGTAGTTTTGGGCTTTATAAGCTGCTTCTCCTGAGGCTCGGGGCTGACTCTCTAGTGGAGAAGGTCAGTCGCCGGCCGGCTAATAAAGGCTCGTAATTAATCTCAATTGGCTCTGTGGGTCTCAAATTTGACCACACCACAACAGCTAATAGGATTTTTTGGGAAAATGTCAAATGGGCTTACAGCCCAGACCTGATTTTTGGAGCTTCAGACCTGTTCTCCAACTGCTTACTTGATATTCCTCCTCAGTTGTTGAACAGACATCTCAAAATTAACACACATGAAAATTCGCAAAGGCAATTCTCCCTCTCCCTCTCCCCCCTCAAAGCTGCTCCTCCACTTTGTCCAGTTCAGTCCACAGCACCTCCGGTCCCTCAGATGCTTGGAAGTGAAGCAGCCCTCTGCCTCGCCCTCCACATTCATCCTTCCCAATCCAGGCGGATTCCGTCTCTAGGCTCCGGCTCAGATCTATCCACTTCTCTCCATCCCCACCACCAGCACCCTAGTCTGAGCCGCCTTCATCACTCGCCTGGACTTCTACATCTCACCCCCAAACAAGCCATTCTCCCTGCAACAGCCAGAGTGGTCTTTCGAAACCTAAGTAAGATCGAGATTCAACTCAGCTCAGGACACCTTGATAACTTCTTGTCATACTTAGGATAAAATCCGAGTTTTAAAGGTGGCCGCACAGGGTCCGCCCTGCCCACTTCCCCCACCACTCCTCTCTCTGGGCTCTGACTGCCCTGGTCTCCACGTGACCCCATGTGCAGGGGTTCCCACCTGAACGCATTCACACATCTCTGGAACATTCTTCTCACCAAGCCTCACTATCCCTTGGCTCTCAGTTTGAATGCCCTTTTCCAGAGGGGGTTTCCTTGACCTAATCTAAGGCAGAGTCTCCCTCCATCCTCTCCTGCAGCTGCCTGTGCTTCTTCGTAACCCTCAGCCACTCTTTGTGACCATATGTTTAGGAGTGGATAACTGGCCAGTGTAGGCTTCACTCACTGGAACATCCCCTGTGAACACAGCACCAGCCCAGAGCCTGACACACAGTAGGTTCTCAATACACGTTCATTAAAGGGGTCAAAGGAGCAGTGGGAAGGGTATTATTCTCCCTGGTTTAAAGGAGACAACAGAGGCCTGAAACGTAATGGGACTTGTCTCATAACATCCAGCAAGTCGGTGGAGGTTAGGGATCTCTTCCTCGGTCTGCAGATCCTGGATTCAGCGCTCCCTCATCATCCCAGGCTTTCCATCGTTTAAATGCACCATAACTTCTCATGTCACAGAGGGCCCGCCGAGGTTACGTGACTTGCCCAGAGTCACCAGGTAAACAAAGCAGACCCTGGCTTCACATCTGACTTTTCCATCTGTTCCTCCTAGTGCAACAAACTGCAGTCCACACGCTTTGATTAAGTACCCACAACGTGCCAGGCACTGTGCTGGGTGCTGAGGAAGTGACGTGAACCCGCAGACACAGCCCTGCCCAGCACTGTAGGGAGGACGCAGAGAACAGCGGTCATAATTATGAATTCTGAGATCAGCCTCCGAAACTTAAAGTGTCCTAGGCGTCGTCTCTGGCAATCCCCTGTCTGCAAGCATCTAGAAGTTTCTTCTGCCCGTCCTCCCTTCACCAGGGCCTCCCTGTCTCCCCTGCTAATTAATCCTGGCAGGCCCCTTTCCCCAAGGCCGTCCCGGGACCACATCTACAAGTGTCACCACCAGGGGGCAGTCGTGCTCCATCTCGGATGCTTCCTCCACTAGCCCAGATTGGCCCTGTTTCCACCAGAATTTCAGACTTAAGGAACAGAGTGGAGGGGAGAGAACAACGCTCAAAGGCACCCCAGGGTCCCCAGCTGAGGTGTCTTAGGGAATCAACTCTGTCCAGACCTTGGAAAGAGTTTCTCAGTTGTTCTTCCTCACTCGTCTTGCTCCTGCTTTATCATCTCATTCATTCATTTATTCCATAAACTTTTACAATAGTTTTATTGAGGTATCATTTATAGGTCACAAAGTTCACCCACTTAGAGTGTACCATACAGCGATTTCTAGTACTTACAGAGTTGTGCAAAAAGTACCATAACTTAGTTCCAGAATATTTTCATGCCCAAAGAAGTCTTGCACCCATTAGCGATCCCTCCCCGACCCTCTACCCACTGTTCCCTGCCCTCCCCGACTGTGGGCAACCACTAACCTACTTTCTGTCTCCATAGATTTACCTATTCTGGACATTTCCTATAAATGGAATCATAGAATACGCAGTCTTTTGTGGCCGACTGGCTTCTTTCACTCGGTTATGTGTTCGGGATTCACCCATGTTGTATAGCATGTATCAGTATTTACGTCCTTTTCATTGCTGAATAATATTCACTTGTATAGATAAACCACATTTTGTTCATTAATCAGCGGATGGACATTTGTTATTGTTCTACTTTTTTTTTTTTTTTTTTTGCTACTACGAATAATGCTATGAACGTTTGTGCACACGTTTTTCTAACTGAGGTGTAATTCACATATCATAAAACTCACCTTTTTAAAGAACACAATTCAGTAGTTTTTAGTATAGTCACAAAGTTGTGTGATAGTCAGCACTATCGATTTCTAGAACATTTCCTAATTAGAAGTTACTCCCCCCGCCCCTCCCTCCAGCCCCTGGAAACCACTAATCCACTTTCTGTCTCTACATATTTGTCTCTCCTGAACATTTTATATAAATGAAATTATACAGTATGTGGCCTTTTGCGTCTGGCTTCTTTTACTTAGTGTATGTTTTTGAGGTTTGTCCATGTCGTGATATGTATCATTACTTCATTCATTTTTGTTGCTGAATAATTGCACTATAATGATAGACCATATTTTATTTATATATTTGTCAGCTGGTAGACATCTGGGTCGTTTCCTCTTTTTGGCAATTATGAACAGTGCGGTTGTGAACATTCGTGAACAAGTTTTTGCGTGGGCACCTGTTTTCATTTCTCTTGCATACGGCTCTAAGAGCGGAGCTGCTGGGTCATAAGGTCACTCTATGTTTAATCTTTTGAGGAACTGACAGACACAAAGTGCCCACACCATTTTATACTCCCACCAGCAACGTACGAAAGTTCTCATTTCTCCACATCTTCGACTTTTTAATTACAGCCATTCTCGTGGGTGCAAATGTTATCTCGCGGTTCTCTCGATAAACTTTTACTGAGCACCTACTATGTGCCAGGCCTGTACCAAGTGCTGGAGATTCAGCAGTGAACACAACAGAGAGGGCTCTGCTCTCATGGGGGCTTGAGACCTACTATACAGATTTAGATAGTAAAAGGGTAATAAACACATTGACAAGTGTGGAGAGGAGTAATGGGGGAGGGGGGAGGGGCAGCGGTGGCAGTTGCTGCTTTATCCAGGGGAACGGGGTGGGGGATGGGCGGCATCTGTGATCAGACTTAACAGGTAAGAAGAAGCCCCCCTGCTCAGCCCTGGGGGACACGCATCCCAAGTATCCAGAATGTGGCTGCAGCTAAGCGAGCAAAGCGGGGAGGGGAGGGGAGGGGGCAGCAGAGCTGGGTGGAGATAGATCACTCAGGCCTTCGAAGGCCTCCACGAAGAGTCCGGATTTAACCCTGAGCTTGGCAAGGAGCCACTAACGTTTTGTATTGACACTAAATCCCAGGAGACTGGTGAGGACACCACTGAAACCGTCCGGGTTAAGGATGGCGGAGGCTGTATGTGCTTTGGAGGTAGAACAAAATGATGATTCGCTGGTGAGTTGCGTATGAGGGGTGAAGAAATGAGAGGCATCTTCTTCCTCCTGAGCCCCTGACCCATGTTACTCAGCAAACTTGCAGTGAGGCCTGAACCCACTGGGACCAGGACAGATTCATCTTCCGCCTTAGATCCGGGACTCTCCACTAACAGGAAATTGCAGGGAGGTGGTCAGTCTTCCACAAGCTCCTGTGGCATCCTAGGTCCCCCCATTGGCACTATGGGGGCTCAGAAGACCTTCGCCCTGCCCTCCAGCGTTCAAGCCTCGTGCCAGTCCTGCTCTACTTGCCGTTGGTCCCTCAGAACGTGCTGCCCAACTCGTCTCCCTGAAACCGCGCTCCCACTGGCTCACCCCCTCTCCAAACCCTTCAGCAGGTCCCTGTGCCCCTAGCAGTGTTCCCCAAACTTGAGCAACGTAGAAACAGGCTTTCCGAAAGGAAGACGACCATCCCAGCCAGACAGTGTGGATTTAAATTGTTTTTATTACATCCTCCTTTAAAACATAAAGTGAGGGACAGACACCTCGGGCTCTTATACAACCACAAAACCAAGTCCCAGATGAAATACAAACACAACTGCAAACCCAATGACATTCAGATGAAACACCATTCATTTAACGAGCTGGATGATGTCATTTCGCAGAAGGAAAATAACCTCTTGCAATTATGAGGGTTTACTGGCTGGGCCAGTGTGTTGTTTCTTATTTGTTTTTTTTGTTGTTGTTGTCTTTACTTGGAGCTCTTACACTGCTGTGCCGGCTGACTCAATTTACCCACTTCTTTTCCTATTTGGGCCAGGGGAAACCTCTCATAAAGTGAGCGCATAGGCTTGTCACCTGGTCTCCTTTGCTGTGGGCATGTCCACCCCTCTGTTTTAAGGAACTTCATGGGCCCTAGCATTTTACCTTGGGGGAGGCTCTACATGACCCCTTGTCAAACGTATTAAAATGTACCTACACTCCACATCAAATATAATTTTTCAATAAAAAGGAATTTATTTTTATAATTCTGCAATTGAAATTATATCAGTTAACAGAATTTGAGTGTGTGTTGTTTTGGCTGTCATTATATGAGAGTCACAGAATTTGTTTTTTTCAGTTCTGAAACATCTCCTAGGCCCTTGGAACTCTCCCAGGCCCAAGAGCTGAGCTCATGGCACTGGAAAATAAACCAGCCAAGCCGAGGCCTGCTTCTTTCTTTTCTCATTGACCCGAGACAATTAAAGTGGGGCAGCTGGCGCCAACCTGACCCCAAGAACAAACCAACGTGGGCACTAACACAGGGTTGGCGGTTCTGGGTTATGAGGCCCGGGTCATTCACAGGAGACAGGAAATGCTCAGACTCATGGTTCTAGGTTATCACTGAAATGAAAGCCCCAAATTATAAAAATTCTAGTGAAGCCGGATTACTGGGAACGCACCTGAGGCTCCCAAGGGCCAGAGACTCAGTTTTAGGCCCCATGGCCTTCAAGGTCAAGTTGAAGCTTCCTTGGCCGGGTACCCAAGTCCTGCGCATTGTGCAGCCAGCTCCCCTTTCCAGGCTCTGCTTCCCATCACTCCACCATCCAGTACTCAAAAGTGCTAGGAGCTTCTCCACAGTCAGCCTTTGATCCGACTGTCGTCTCTTCCCAGAACGTCCTTCCTGTAGTGTTTAAGACCCTTTCGTTGTTTTTAAGATTTTAAAACATTGCACTGGTAAGACATATTCACCATAGGAAAATCAGAGAATACAGATTCAGGAAAATAAAAATAATCAGTGATCTTGCCCCATAGAAATGATTACGATTAACTGATATGTTCATATTAACAAAATGTAATAAAAGTTATCTTCAAATGAAGTATTGTAAGCAAAGTATATAAAAATAATAAAAACAAAATTATAAAATACTACTATAATATACACTCATACTCACGACAAAGTTTTGACAAACTTTAACATTTTTAGCATATTTACTCCAGCTCTTTTAACTAAATAAATAAACCCAACAGATACGGTTGAAGCCCCCGGGTGGTCCTTTGCAATCCCTCCTGTGCACTGACCACCCCACCTCTGACCACCAAGGTCAATCTCTCCACAAATTTGGGGTTTACCATTCCCATTTGTGCTTTGGATATGGTTAAACCTCAGATGAATCGCAGAATTCCACGCATGTCCTTCTGCGACTTGCTTTCCGGTTTGCCATTATGTTCCAGAGATGTGTTCACGGGATGCATGTCCCCCAAGTCTGTTCCTCCACATTCTGATTCACGATTCCACGGAATTAAGAGACCACGGTTTCCTTGCCTATTCCACTAATGATCACTTTTGCAAACTACGCTATAGAACATTCTGGTACAAGTCTTCTTGTGCATGGGAACGTGAATTTCTCTGAGATAAATACCCAAGGTAGAATTGTTGAATTGTAGGGGCACAAGCCTTCCTTTTGCTTAATTCGATCACAAATCATGAACATTTTTTCCATTTCAATAAACATCTTACATCGATATATTTTTAATGGCTGTGGAGATTCTGCCAAAAATTTTTCAGCATCATTATGATAGGCAGAATTAGTTTTTATTAAAATCTACTCTGTGAGGGAATATTTAAGTAGCTATATTTTTGTGCATATCTTTAATTATATCTGTAAGGGAAATTCCTGAAGTCAGAGTTTGGAGATCAAAAGAGAGAGATACATGTTTTTACGACCAACTTCCCTGAGAATTCTTGAGCAAACTGCTCCTTCCAGCAGTTTGCACTTCCTACAGGGGTGGAAGTCTCCCCAGATCTGCCCTTCTACCTCCTTACAAGCGCTTGTCTCCAGCAGTCTTACCTGTCCTTCCCCGCTCACCTCCCGGCCCCTTCTGCTCCCTCAACCAAACTCTGGGCGTCGGGCCACTATAGCCCTTAATACTTCTTGTATGGCATTCATCGCCTTCTCATTTCCTTTACAGCTTTTTTTGCATGTGATCTATCTTTCCCTCCAGATGTAAATATTTTAAAATCAGAAACTCTTATTTTCTTCATTTGTTCTTCTGTCATAATTTATTCACAACCAAGTAATAGTTACATCGTCCGCAATAATCTACACATACAGACCGTTTAAAAATATATATGGAGCACTAGAGAGTATTTTGTGAAAACGTTCTGAGTCCATGAAATTACCGCATTTTCATTTCATTCCACCCATCCAACATTTTCTGAGAAAGCTCTCTAGGACAGGAGCTGAGCTAGGTCCCGGGGAACCAGAGGCCAACCCCTGCCCTCCAGGGGTTCACCGTTAACTGAATGCTGCTCTGAGCATCCTCTCAGGTAAGGCAAAAAGGGACACATGATGCATTGTCTCTGCCTCATGATTAAAGAATAAAGGCCATTCCAGCTGGGAAATACCCTTTACCCTGGTGTTAAAGTACAGGAAGCATTTGTCACATAGGTGCCTCTCCGTGAACCTATGTTTTGGACATCTCTTTAGTAGCCTTTCACAGATAATGCAGAGATGCTCCACTATGTGTGGAGTCAATTCCTTTATTATCTTCCAGGAAAGCATACTGTTACGAGTGTACTATTAAGACATCATTCAGTAAAGGTCCTTCTGGGGAGGATACCACCAATGCAGCCTGGCTATAAAGTGTGCTGCTGGTTTTATGTCAATCCCAGAGGAGGACAGGCACCGGATGCCTCATACAGTCTACCAAGTGCTGCGATTAGCACAATATGAGGCCCCTAGGAGAGCTTAGCCACATGCTAATTCAGCCGACATTCGTTTACTCATTCACTCTATTGAGTACTTACTATGTGCCAGGCATTCAGGCTAAATCCTGGTGACATTTTGGTAAGTAAAAGACATTGTGCCGCCTCATACATTGCTGGTGGAAATGTAAAATGATGTAGCCGCTTTGGAAAACAGTTTGTCAGTTTCTTAAAAAATCGAACCTATGCTTACCATACAACCTGGCAATTCCACTCATAGATATCTAAGTCTCTACCTTAGTGAAAACAAAAACTGGAAGCAATCAAAACACTGAAAAGGTGAATGAATGAATAAAACGTAGGACATCTACTCCATCGAATGCTAATCAGCAGTAAATAGGAACAAACTGCTGACACATGCAACATGGGTAAAGCTCCAAGGCTTTACGCTCAGTGAAGAAGCCAGACACAGAATATCGCATATCGTACAATTCCGTTTATGTGACATTTCCAGGAAAGGCAAAACTGGAGAGACAGAAAGAGGATCAGTGACTGCAGAGATTAACTGAGGACTCTTTTGGGGTTGATGAAATTTCTAAAGCTAGATTGTGGTGATGGTAGTACAGCTGTGAAGTTACTAAAAACCATTTATATACTGAAAATGGGTGGATTTCATGGCGTATAAATTACGCCTTAATTAAGAGGCATGAAGAAACAAATAAGACATGGTCCCTACATACGTGGGCTTTATCATCTAACTGGGGAGAGAAACAATAGCTATATGACCAAGCAACAAGAGACAAAATTGTAAATTCTGACAAATAGATTGAAAGAAATACAGTGGACACGGCGATGGGGGATAAGTAAACAGAGAGGGTGGCCAGGGAGGCCCGTAGAAGTGACACGTGGACTGAGACCCGTGAGGGAGAGACATGGGAGGGCACTCCAGGTGAAAGCTATCCTTTCGCACGCATTTTGTAGTGTTTGAAAGAGGCGTGGTGACCTGCCAAGACCACGTGGCACATGAGCGATGGGGCGGGCGTTTAAAACGAGGTCTGAAGTCGGCATCAGCCTCCAGGCCAGTGTGTTCTTGCAGCCGACGCCAACACCAGCCACACACAAGCTGCCTGGCGTGTCCGCACTAGCCTGCCCTCTGCCCAGGGTTTGGGGCACAGTGGGTAGTGGAGGTGCCTGGGCATGTGCTAGGCAAGAAGGTAGCAAGAAGGCAGCTGAGGCGTGAGTGATCTCATGCCGCCCGCCACCTGCCCCTGCCCCACCCAGGCTCGTGGTCCAGGGTGCTAGGGGAGCCACAGGTTCTAAGTGCTGCCTGAACCGGGCCTCCTCCTCCCCCTGTCTGCGACCTGAGGACCTGAGGGCAGAGCTGGATTAGAACCCCCACAATGCCACTTCCTAGTGGGGTGCCTTCCTTTCCTCACCTATCAGGTGAGAATGCTTGTGCACAGGAAAGAGTAGACCTGGGATTAGAACCCAGGTCCTCTTGGCTCTGAAACCCTAGCCTTTTCCCCGCACCCATTGAGCGACTTCTTGTGATGGACCTTACTGAGGGGCTAGTTCAGTGTTCTCAGTCCTGTCTTTGCAGTCAAATCACCCGGGAGCTTTATAAACTTTGAAACTGACTCTCAGAGATTCGGCTTTAGTTGACCTCAGGTGGAGCCCGGGCACCAGTACACCTTAAAAGTTCCCCAGATAATTCGAGTAGGCTGCCAAGGCTGAGAATCACAGATCCAACCCTTTCATTTTATAGATGAGGAGGCTGAGACCCAGAGATTCTGAGTGACTGTCTCCACCACCCAAGGTCCCCTAGCCATTTGCAGCCACAGCGGGAGTCTCTAAACTCTCCTTCTGAATGAAAGAGCTATACTGAGGACATGTAAAGCCACAGTTAACAGCAGGAGCTTTGAAATCAAATAGAGGCAGGTTCAGTCCTGGGTTGCCACTTATAGGCTGTGTGACCTGGGGCAAGTTGCTTAGCCTCTCTGACCCTCACGCTCTTCATCTATGAACATAAGGGTTATGGGAAGGCTCATCAAGATAGTATATGCAGAGAGGAAGTGCTCATTAAACAGATCAAACCCCCTAGAAGAGACCTTCAGTGCAATTTGATAGACATCTATTGAGCACCAAATGCAAGCTTGTCCCTGTTTCTGAGGCTACAGAGCAGCCTGTTTCTGCAGCTGGCTCAATGCCTTTCTTCTACGCTCACCTGCACCCCCAACCCAAAGGATATATAGCTGCATCAGCCCAGATGTCCAGGAGTGAGGAACAGCCCCCGGCCTGGGACTGGCCAGACCCAGCCTTGCCCCTGAGGCCAGCTCCCCAGGAAAGCTCCTGAGAACATGACTATTCAGGCCTCAGAATAAAAGCCACTTCTCGGAGCAGGCTACGCCAGGCCTGGCTCTAACACCCTGCAGCCCAACTCACCCTCTGTCCTCACTGCCCTAGGCACTCCAGCCACTGGAAATTTCTTCCTGTCCTCCTGCTCCCTTCTGCGTCTAGCTCTTTGGACAGGTTGTTCCCAGTGCCTAACGCACGCTTCCCTTCTCTCTCGCCCCATGCAGCGCCAGCCTTGACACTCAGCTACTTCCTCCTTAGCACCCCTGATCTTCCTACCTTGTTGATTATCTCCAGCACCAAGTGCCTCTTCCCCATGTGACCAGTCACAGCTGCCAAGTTGGTCCTGACATCCTCTCCCTACTACCTGATCCCCCATCACCACTTTGGCCTGGTCCTATACCCTATCCTATTCCTTCCTTCTTCTATGACCTAACTCCCTCCAGCTGTCAATCAACAAATTCACATTACAGAACATTTTTGTTTATAACCAACGTTTCCTCCAGGTACAAAAATGCAGTGAGGGAGGTGCTCAGTATTAAAACAAACATTATAAGACATCTATTTGAACAGAGAGATCAAAAACCATTGAAAATAGATAGGAAGAACTCTATCAAGAACCTAGACTGACTTAGTTACTGAGGTTGAATATATCATTTATCAAAGAGCTTCCTGGCAGCAAAGGCAAAATTGCTCTATAGTGGGTGAGAGTAATTTGGTTCTAGGGTGTCTTGAGCCCTTTGAAAAACACATCCTTCTTTTCTCACTTGAGAGGAGTCGCATATAAAAGAGCCACTATTGTGAGGGAAGACCTTCGAGGAAATGATTTTCCACTCTCCATATTCCTGTCCTTTCTGGCTTCTCCCTGTGCTCATTCCGGCTAATTCTCGGGCAATTTTCTGCTTCACCGATGTAGCCTGGCCTACTTTCCCCCACTTCAGAATTCTCGAAAAGTAGTAGGTGCAAAGGCAGAGGTGTTCAATCTTGGGCCAGGTGACGCCTGTGGGGGAAACTGCAGAGGAGATTCATAAACCTAAAGAGGGACTGGAACAGATAACTTTCTACGTCTTGCTCAGGTCCAGTCTTCAGGGATTGTGAATTTGTGGGTCACTGAGATGTAACCTGGATCCCCACCACAACGCCAGGTCCTATTTGGCGCTTTAGAGAAAACATAGTTGAGTTCGAATCCCAGGATACAACCTGCAATCCAGGTACTACCCTGAATTGGTGACCATTTCCCACTCAGCTTCAGGTTCTTGATGTGGAAAACAGTGCCAGTTCTTACCACAAGGACTTTTGGGGGTGGGTTCAGTGACAGTGCATGCCTAACTTTTATTTGTGGATATCCCTTCCCGATCATGAGCAAAAACGGATTTGAAGCTGCTTACAAACAACAACAACAACAACAACAACAATTAAACAACCACATTTACCAGATTAAAATAAGATCCCAGTTCTCCCACTTGCTGGCTGTGTGATCTTGGGCAAGTTGCTTCACTTCTTTGAGCCTCAGCTTCCTCATTTGTAAAATGGGATGATAGTAGTGCCTACGCCCATTGGACTACTATAGAAGTAAATAAATTAATGTGGGAGAGTACTCGGCACAATGCCTGACACAGAGTAAGTAGGCAACACATTTTAGTAGTTGTTGTTGTTATTATGTAATGTCATTTTATTGTTGTTGTTTATAGAAAAGTAATCTGGGTAAAGCTGAACCACCTTGAGGCCAGTCCCTATTGAATTAGAAGGAAAGACTAGTTCTTCCTCCCAACAACGACAAAAAACATTGAAAAGCAATTTAAATATTTGTCCAATTATTTTCAAAATGTTAAAGCAGATTTCATTTATAATCTCAGTAAAACTTCCTGACATCCCTTTTCCTCTTTCTATTTTTTTTTTTTTTTCCTCATCTTCTCTCCCGCCCTCTGCACACAGCACAGCAGCCTCCGTATCTGGGTTCTGAGTCTCTCAAACGCTTCCTCAAAGCTCAGCCTGCGCTGGCTCTTTGCTCCTTGGCCCTCTTCCCTAGCCTCTCCCATCTTTTCCACCCAGCAACCTCTGCCCTTTCTCTCCTCCCTTTTTTTCTCCCTCCCTCCACCCATTACCCAGATCCACAGGAGAAAGCCATGCTGAAGCTGCTAAAACTTCAAAGTTTCCTTTCTCAAGAAGGCAGGGAGGAAGGGAAGTTATGAACCGGTTAATGATGTTTTTTTCTTCTCACAAAACAGATACACACACCTGTTAATACAGCTGAATGCAGAATCACTTCAAAGGTTAGCTATGGTTAATATCTGAGAAGTGGGATTATGGGGACTTTTTTTCCATTGTATTCATTTCTGTCTTGTTCACATTATTTCACAGTGAGCATGTATTAATTACATTTGAAATCAGAAAATAAATAGATTTATTTTACTTCTGAAATTAGTATTGAAATCAGGGCAAAGGGAGAAAAGAGTAGAAAAAGTAAAGGAAAAGCAGGGATAATATGAGTATCCAAAATATATTCTCTCGATCCTATACTTAAGTCATGTAAAGTGCCAGTGTGGGGCCCAGCACACACTTGATAAGAAGCGACTGTTATTGGTCAGGACTTAATGAACCTTGATCCCTCATAGAAACTGAAACTGCCCAATTGAATCAGAGCAGCTGGTAGCTGGAAGGAGGTCAGGCTGGGACATCACAGTTCCTAGCCCCACCCAGGCAACCTCTCTGCAGGGTTGGATGAGTCAAGAAATAGTCTTATTGGGTCTGACGAGCTCTGCCTGTCTCCTCCCTGACCAGCCTTCTGGTGCCTTTCTGACTATAGACAGGCTGGGGTGTTCGTGTGTGTGTGTGTGTGTGTGTGTGTGTGTGTGTGTGGGCACTCTGTTCCTGAAGAGTTTGGAGATTCCCCAGGGTGCCCTAAACTCTAGTTTCAGTTCAGTAGTGGAAGATGAAACAAAATTTAAAAATCAAGTAGCTCTTAGAACATGTTTCATTCCGTCTGCCTGCCTGTGGCTGTCCAGTTTGTCCAGGCTCTATCTGACTTGGTACATGGCACCAGTCCCAGAAATATATATATCGGTCAACCACTAAGGATTCTTTGGGCACCTACTGTGTACTAGACATTACTAAACATCTATTCTGTAAAAGATGATGACACAGGCCAAGTAGAGGAAGAATACCAATAATAACCCTCGCCATTTACAGAAGGCCTGTGAAATGTAAGCCTCTCCACAAATTCTTGAGGACTCTTCTTGGACCCTGGAGAATCCTCAGGCTGGAATGACTAGAAACCACACCTAGACTCAAAGTCAGGTATCTCTGAAGCCCTCACTCTCCGGGTCTTGGCCAGTCAGAACCCTTGGCCACAGAGATGGGCTGGGGAACAGCCACATGTCTCAATAAGAGCCAATGAAACGCGACATGGGAATTCAAAATTGCTGCAACTGTTGAGAAAAATGAGTCTCTCTTTCTGCTGGAGCTGCTGAGAGACTAGGATGCAGGGCTGGTGCTGCCGGCAGCCACCTAGTGACCATGAGGAGAGAGCCTTGCCAGAGCATGAGGCCAGCGGAGAGGGAAACAGTTTCGAGAAACAAAGAGGGCATCATTGAATCCTGACATCATCTGAGCTTCTCAGTGCAGCCACCTCTGGACTTTCCAGCTTAAGTTGTATTTTCTGCCAGTTGAGCCCTGATACTCCAACTGAGCAAAGGCTGAGCAGAGACCCAGGCATTGGGAGGAGGCACCCTCACCACCCTCACTACAGGCTCTGACGAGGGAAGCATGCTCTCTTGCCACGGAATCACCATGCATGCCTCTAGCAGAGAGCACCTTGAGCAGAGAGTAACCGCCAACAGTAGCACGATGCCAGCAAAGGAGTGAACGGATGGGCCGGGCTGTGCCTCCTTAGAGACGTCACTTTCTCCCTCTCAACAGGGGGGGTGAGGTGAGAGTCGCATCTCCTGCATAGAATTGTTCCCAGAAGGCTGTTTTAGAGGAGATGAGCTCTGAGGATCTCGAAGAAGTTGGGGGTTAGGGTCAGAGGTGGCGGCGAACCTTCTCACTTGTTTCCCCCTGAGCAGCATAAGACCCGCGATTGCCTCTCCTGGGGCAGCCCGGTGGAATGGAAAAGACAGCCGGTTCCAGTCCACGCGCTGCAGCCAGTTCCGGGGCCTGGCTCCTCCCCCTGCCAACACACCCCTTCCAGCAGTGAGAAAACCACGCCTCTCTCCTCTGTTTTCTTCAGAGCCTGCATCGTATCTTGTTCATTGCTGTATCCCCAGCAGTCTGCCCCGTTCCTGCCTTTGCTGAAAGGGCGTTCAGGAATGCCCCCTCGTGTGGGTGAATAAAATGTGGTCAGGATATGTGACCTTTCCTTTTCTTTTCGCAACATATGTTGGAGCGTAACCTATAGAGAAAAACACACACGGGTCCTAAGTAGCCTTTTCAAACTAAGCACACCCTTGTATCCAGCCCCCCCATCCTGAAACACTCATACCAGCACCCAGAAGTCCCCTGGTCCCCCCTTTCCAGTCATTCCCTCCTCAAAGGTAACAGGAGACTGCTTTCTGACAGCAAAGATGAGTTTTGCTTACTTTTGAATTTTGTATAAATGGGTTAGTGCTTAACGTTTTCCTGTGTTTTGTAGCTTACCAAAGGGCCTGCATGTACATTAACTCATTAAATCTTCACATTAGCACAAAAGAGTGGGCATAAATTACAAATCTCATTTTACAGAGGAGAAAACTGAGGCTCAGAGAGAAGGGGATACCCCACAATTACATTGCTGGCAAATGGAGAGCCAGGATAACTGGGTCGCATTGTTGCGTCTCCCTGGATTTCAGAATGTCCCTCCAGGTGTTAGGCTGTGATTCCCAGGGAGGTAGGTACCTGAGGAGTGGTCAGGAATCTGAACCCAGCCCAGGCCTGGGCGGCTGATGGCATAAGTTACCCATCCTGCAGCATAGAGTCTGGGCCAGAGAAGATCTGGTCACCTTCTCCACCACGCTTCCTGTGTGCTGCACTCAACAGGCTTTGTGAACTTGGGCAAGTGACCCTCCTCCCTGTGTCCTTCCCTCCACGCTGAAGAATTTGGAGTGCCGCTGAATGGAAGGGGAAGAGTTATTTCCACAGAGCCCTTTCCCTGCCCTCCAGATTGCTGTAAACACTGCCCAGGAGCAGATGATCCCTTCTGGAACCTGGCACTCTGTGGCTAGGCCTCACCTCTGCTCACCCAGAGTCACCCAGAGCCAGCTCCTGAGTGGCGGTTGCTGCCAGCTGCTCCTACTCTCGTCATGGCAATAGGTGCCCTCTCTCCCAGAATCTACCTTTGTCCCCAGCCAATTCAACTCCCTCTTACCCTCTGGCTGGTAGGCAAGATTCCCAAGTCTTTCCTTCTGGCCTCCTGAACTCTTATACATCCTTCACGGCCCAAACTCCACCTCCTCCAAGACATCTCTGTCTCTCCTGAACACACACCCATCACACCCTCTACACATTAGTTTTTCTTTCTTAACACAATTTAGATGACCACAAAGTCACACAAACAAAACACACGCACTGTCACCATTCGCAATGTTTTTCTCTCTCCTTCTTGCAAACTGGGCTGCAAACACAGTGTACCAAATCACAGCCGTGCCCCTCTCCTGCGTGCACACCTACACACGCACACTCTAACCACACACTGTAGGGAGTTGGTCTCTACTTGTTTACAAGGACACGAAGAGTCTTTCCACCACACCAACACAAATGTACAACAGGCCCCAAATGTATAGATCACACATCATACGGACATATCGCACACACCTATTCTGTGCCTTCCTCCTTCACTCAGGCACTTACACGACTGACATACACGTACGGTTTCTCTCCTGGACACGCAAACACACAGGCATGGTGAGCCATCCGTCCTTCGAGCAGCTTCCTCCCCACCCGCTTCTCTGGCCCCTCTCTCTTACACACACTTACACGCACGCACTTGCGCGCGCGCGCGCACACACACACACACGCGCGCGCGCGCACACACACACACACACGGAAGCACCCAGCAGCAAACCCCAAATATAGTCTGTCTGCCCGTTACACATAAACACACAAGCTCGCAAGTTCCATCCCTCCCTCTCCTTTTCTGTTTCCTTCTCTCCTATACATACATATGCACGCGCGCGCACGCACGCGCGCGCGCGCACACACACACACACACACACACACACAAACAAATGCAGCTGCAGCGCCCAGGGTCACACTCCTGTGCAGGCGCCAAGCAGGAGACAAAGGTCGCCGAGGCTCCCGACACTGTTCGCGGGACACAGCCGAGCCTCTCCCCGGGCTCCGCTGGCCCCCAAAGCCGGTCTCTGCGAGGTCTGGACCCCACACCCCGAAGCCGGAGACCTCGCCCTCACCGGCGCTCCTGGGTCCGCAAGCCACCCCGACTCTGGCCGCGGCGAGCTAAGGGTTAAGAAGCCGGCGGAGGGGGCGGGGGGAGTGCGGGGGAAGGCCGGCCTCCGGGTGTGATTGGCTGCCCAGCCCGGGCCCTGCGCCCCACCATTGGCCCCTCGGCGGGCCCGCCCCCCCGGGGCTCGGCGCCGAAGCCGCGCTCGCCCGCAGGGAGCCGAGCGCGCCGCCGGGGTCGGGCAGCCGCGCAGCCCGAGAAGCGGGGCCCGAGGCCGGGAGCCGTACGGAGCGGAGCGCGCGAGCTATGGTGAGTGCCGCGCCGGCCCAGCCTCGACAAGTCCCCGGCAGCGGCGCCGGGGTGGGACGCGTGGCCCGCCCGGCTCGCGGGGGGCTGGGCGCCGGCTGCAGCTCTCGGAAGGCGGGGAGTCTGGGGGCGCGCGGGCATGGCTCGGCTCGCCGGACGGCGCCGCGCTCGGTTCCGTAGGGGGTGGCCGCGCCGAGCTTGGTCTGGGCAGCTGGACCTGACCGGATGTGGAGAGCGCGGGGTGGCCGAATCGGTTTGGGGACAGTTGGTGTGGTTCTGGTCTGGGCGTCCGAAAGTCCCGGGACCCGTCTGAGCTTGGAGACCTTGATTGTGCGGGCTGGGTCCGGAGCCGGGGTCAGAGGCAATTCTGCAGCGGCCGGATCCAGGCGGACCTGAGCGTCTCGGGACGCCAGGTGGATCTGGGGCTGAGTTTCGACTTGGAGCGCCGTGAGCGGCCGCACCGAGCGCCTTCAGGCACTCTACCTGGGATTACCCATGCCACTTTGGCCTAAGGGGTTGGAGAGTGGAGGAGGCTGAGCAGCCAGGTTGGTCGCTGTCAGAGACCAGGGGACAATTGGAGACCATGTGCCCAGCGATCTGGTCTCCCCAGCATCTCCTAGTAATTAGTTCTTAGAAGAAGGGCTCGGCAATGGCATCAAGGCTGGGCTTGTTGGGGGCTGTTTTAGGGAGGGGAGCTTGTCTCTGGAAGGAAAGCCAAGACTTTTTAATCATCTCTCTAGGGCCCGATGCTCACTCTCCATCTTGGGGGGCCAAACCACCTACTTTTCTTGTGTTTCTTTCCCCATGGACAGACCCCTCTGATTCTCTCCTGGTCCTGTTCTTTGCCCTCTTAACTGGGTACAAGTCACAATGCAGGGCCAGAGGAGGGCATGTGTCAGTGATGATGGCTGCCAGTCTCAGAGATACAGCCATCACCACTACTCTGTGACAATGCTGTGAAGCCTGAGGGGGCCAAGGTGGGGGCAGGATGGAACCCCCTGTAGACACAAAGAGTCCCCCAGTGACTCCTCAGGCCCAACCCCTACTTTTTCCAGAGCTGGAGTCCCCTTCTAACACCCCTTTCCTCTTCCCTCACCCCACTAGTATCTGCCTCCCCTTCCACCATCACGTGCCTCTCCAGAGTCAATAATAATGAAATTATGGCTTGATTGCATACTCAAAGGTCTTTAGAGACCATCTTGGATCCCATCTACCTTTTTGGCCAGGAACCCCTCTCCTGGAATGCTCAGCTGGGGCAGTGTTGGTGACAGCTCACTCCCTGTGGATTGGCACTTGATTTAAGGTCTCCAAAAAGGGGATGAGACTTTGAAGTCATGTTATTTACTCTGCCTCAAGCCCACCCTGACCTGTTCCTCAGAAAGAGAACGATTTCCTCCTTAAAAACTACCAAAGAGAGGCCACCTTGCCTTAGTGACACTTTTCAGAGCCTTACAACCTGAGAAGCCCCCTAATCTGTCAGGAAGACTCCAGGCTTTGATATCAAACAGACAGGAACTTTGATCACATTGTAGCCTCACCCCCGAGTATCAGTTTCCTTGTCTGTGAGATGGTAAGTCTTATCTTGCAGGGATGATGTGGGGATTCGGTGAGATAACCCCTGAGAGTGCTTTGCTCAAAATACAGCTTAGTTCCCTTTCTTGTTCACCCTTGAGCTCACGTTGAGAAGTTCTGCCTGACATCTAACATATCTGTTAGTCTGCAAGGAGGATTAAAGTTATTATAGTCACGGGGAGAAGAAGAAGAAGGAGTCAATGATACTTACAGAATCACTCATTTGTTCTTCATTCGACAAAGGTTTATGGAAGACTTAGGATATACCAAGCCCTGTGCTTGGAAGGAACAAAGTGTCATAAACACTGTGTTAAGGAAACTTCGACCAGTCCACAGATGTCTGCATGGACCCTCAGGCTATGTGGCATGTCTTTGGGAGAGTAGAGATATCAGGCCAGGCCCGGGATCCCTCCTGGCTGGAGAGATGAGAGGAAGCTTCACTGAGCAGGTGGCATCTGAATCGGAAAGAACATCGAGGTGGAGAGAGCTATGTGGGCAGAGGACCAGACGTGTGAGCACAGGGAATGTACTCGGAAAGGCCAGAATGGGGCTTGCCTGGCACCAGGGCATGACAGAGCCAGGACGGAGGAGAGAAAGTGGACAGGGGATGCCGCTGGTGCCAGACAGTCAAAGGCTTAGTCTGGCTGAGGAGCTGGAGCTGCACCGTGGATCGCTGACCCACCACGAGTGGGTGGGGTGGAGGCTGACGGCTGACGGCTGGCCGTCATTTTGGTTTCCCCTAAACACTAGTCCATGTGCTCATTCCTGAGGTGGGGTGATTCAGGGCTGCCAAAGTGTTTATTCCTTCCACCTCCTGCTCTATGGGTTTTAAACAAATCCTGCATTCCCTCCCCTCGGCGTGGCCAAGTTTCCCCTGGCCTCCGGTTCCTAACGTTTCCTAACGGGGGCCCGTGTGGAAAGCGTGTGTGCTGTTTCCTGTTGTCCTAGCCGGATCTCCCTGACTGTCCCCAGTTCCCCACCCAGGTCTCTAACCCCTTAGCAAGGAGTCAGCGCTGTTCCTAAGGGCCTCAAACGGACCCCCCCTCCCCCAGTGCAGCTTTGGGGTGAGGGTTCTGAGGAGGCCTTTTATATCTTCTGTCTTCAGTTGTCCTCATACCACCAAGCAGCAGGCACAGAGAGGTAAAGGAGATTGCCTAGGGTCACACAGCAGGAGAGTGCCAGAGCAGCCACAGACCTCCTGGAAGTTTGGACGGTTACCAGGCAGATAGGTTGGGGTGAAGGAGCCCAGCCCAGTGTTCCTAGTCTGCTGTTTGTGGCACCTTGAGAATGTTCCTTCACATTCCAAACTAATGACTGAGCTTAAAGCCACAGCTGAGGGGTGGGAATCATCTTTACTGTAAGTGGCTGAGTTGAGGACAGGTCCAGTGCCTAAGTTTGAATACTGCATGTTGTGTGACCTCGGATTAGCAATTCCCTCTCTCGGCACTTCCTTTCTTATCAAGTGGGGCAGATTCGCTCCCTTCTTGGGATATCATGGGGATACAACCTAGGATACAGTGTAGAATGTTAAGAACTTAAAGGAAAGTTTGAGTTGGAGATGGGAGACCAGCCACATGGCCCCTGACAGTCTGTGTGGGGTTCCTGGAGCATAGGGAGCGCCTTTCCCTGGGCAGCCAGCGTCTGTGCTGGTAACTGGGTTACTCACGTTTCCTTGCATTGCTACAATTTTTGGTAAACAGGCATATTGTTCACTTTTTCCTTGCATTGCCACAATTTTTGGTAAACAGGCATATTGTTCACTTTTTTTTAAAAGAGTTAACTTCTGTTAAGTACATTGTTTCCCAGAAAGAATTGAAGAGACCAGGCCCTGTCAGTGGAGGAACAGGATTTGAGGGGTAAGGAGGCTGTCGGATGGGTTCGAAAGAAAGTTCCAGGCACTAGTCTGTATAACCAGCTTGGCTAAAGTCCACACTTTGAGGGAGAAACCATCAGCAGCCATTCACTACTTTTTAGGTTTCCTCTCCGTTTTTTCTTATTAATTAACTAGGTAAACACCCCTGCCATAGTCAAAGTGCTTCATTCATTCATTCATTCATTCGTTCATTCACCAAACAAGTCTGCCTGGCACAACATAAAGCTTTGGGGCTGCGGTCAGTTCGAATGAGACCAGTAGGTCTCTTTTCCAGTCCAGCGGACAAGCAGATGCGGACCAGGAAATTACAAGTGCAATTGCTGTTGCCAAGGAGACACGCAGGGTGCCATGGAGCAGATAAGGGAACCTGGCCTGGGGATTGGAAAAGGCTCCCTGAGGACATGATGTTAAAGCCGTGGCCTAAAGAGTGAATGGGGGACTAGGAAGAACATTCCAGCCAGAGGGAGCAGTTATGTGCAAGACAGGACAGAACATGATGCATTTGGGAATTAATTCGTCTGGAGGCTCAGAAGACAGGGCTTGGGAGGTGGCCAGGGGCAGGCGTGTGCAGGGAAGGTCACGTTCAAGATTTGGGACTCCATCCTCAGGGCAGGGGAGAGCCGCTCAGGAGTTCAGAGTGAGGGGAGTGACATGGAAGATTTGCATGTCGAGATGATCATACAGGCTGCTTTGTGGAGAATGGGGAGCAGGGTGAGGCTAGAGGCTGGGGAACCAGTTAGGAGGCTGCTGGAGTGGCTCTGGGAGAGACGATGGTGGTGGCCTGGACACCACACCCAGTGAAGAGAGGAGGAGTCTGTGGTCCCAGAGGTCCCTCAGGGCCCCTTTCCCTGTGGATACTGACTTTCCTTCCTGCATCCTCTTATATATATAACCAGCAGAGCTCATGGCCTCAAGAAACTTCAGTCTAATGGGAGGGAAAGGCCAAGTTCCCAAACGCCTCTGAACCGAGGTAGAAAATGGTAAGTACCAACCTAGGGATGCAGTTCAGGGGTCAACCTGGACATGGGTGTGTATCAGAGAAGGCTTCTCAGAAGAGGTGGCATTTGAACTTCCTATGGCAACAGTTAGTGGAATGGAATGCTTCCTAGGAACCAAGCTTTGGAGAGATTAAAATAAAGACAGACTCCCCCGTCCTTCAAAGAGTTATGGGCATTACAGGGGTGGGCGGGCAAATTTTAATGAACAATCAGTGCTGATTGAACCCCACTATCAGAGGTTGGCACTGGGGATCTAGGGCCTGGGGTTTTGGCCCTTTCCCCAGGAGCCCTGAGGGTGGGGTGACTAGGGTATTCGCAAGCCATTCTTGGCTTACTGAGAAGGCTTCCTCCCTCATCCCCACAAGGTTCCTGGGAGATGTTTCTGGAGAACATTCAGGAAATTAGCTGAGGGAGGGTCTAACTTCAGGGCCCAGAGACAGGGAGGCAGGCCCGGCTGCTAGATCTTAAAAACTATCGAGCGCTTGCACTGAAAGGGAATTCATAACCATCTCATTCAAATCCCCCATTTTACAGGTGGGAAGACTGAGGGACGACACGAACGTCTAGCATTTGCCTGGCCCTTAAATGTGACTTCTTTGATCTTCACACCAACCCCAGAAAGTAGGTTCTACCCCGTTACAGCATTGTGAACGTGGAGGCCCAAAAATTACTTGAGGAGCTAGGAACCGGAACTAGGCAACGGCCCCTGCTTCCTCAAGATACTGGATTCTTTTCCAAGCTGCCACTCAATTTAGCAGAAACTCTGCCTTCCTGGGAAGGGTCCCAGGGGATGGGGATGAAGCTTAGGCAGTGGCCAGAGGCCTTGGTTGCTGATTGGAGCTGGACATTGGCCAGGCTGAAATATTGATTTTTTTTTTTTTTTTTTTTGTCTTTCACCTTTGCATAGCACTTGACAGTAAAGTCCTTTCCTCCTCATTCACCAACTGTTCTTGGGTCCAGTTAGTAGCAGAGCTAGGATTTAAACCCAGGCCTGTGACTCTCAGCGCAGACCCCCAGCTTTCCACAGGCCCCGGTCCAAGTCTCCCGTGTGGCCCACTGTCTGGGCGATGATGTCCCTGACTTCCTGACCGCATGCCCCTCTGAGCAGGAGGATCAGCCTCTGGCCCAGAAACCTCCTCCCTCCCATCCTCCTGCCTGGTGTGCTCCTTGCCTCCTTGGAAGGGGAGGCCGGAGGGCAGGCCTGGAGGCAAGCCAGGGGGAGTAGGGTTACAGTGTAAACATCGAAGGAGTAGGGTTACAGTGTAAACACCGACATGTCAATATTTACCTCTGCCTGGAACCAGAGCCTTCCGCCTCCCTGCCTGCCTCCCACTCACTGCCCGTCCAGGTGCACGTGGCCGGCTCTGCTGCTCTGATCTGGTCACTGAAAGCAGCAAGGCCAAGGGTGAAGATCTAGCTTCTGTCCCAAGCCCTGCCGTTAACATTTCACGTGACCCTGAACAAGACATTCTTCTCCCTTCCTGGGCCTCAGTTTTCTCATCTATAAAATGGCATGGCTGGAACAGGCCAACTTAAGGGGCCTTTTTAGCAATGACAGGGTAGGATGAGAAGCATAATTCTCAGGCTCAGAGCTCGGGCTGCAAGTCGGGCAGACCTGGGTTTCAATCCCAAGTCTACCACTTCCTCTCTTGTGTGACTGTGGGCAAGTAACTTCACTGCTTTGAGCTTCAGTGTCTTCGTCTATAAAATGAGATCCCAGTGGTACCTATTTTGGAGGGTTGTCAGTGAAGACGAATGCAATAACTCTCGTCAGTTCTTGTCACAAGATTAGAACTAAGTAAATGGTGGTGGCGGTTATTCCAAATAAACATTTTATGGTTCCCTGAATCTAGACACTGGGTCGCATCACTCGGGAACTGGAACCTCAAGCTCTCCTGGTACTCGGTGGTCACAGGCTGGGCTGGGGGGGCCCAGGGATTGAGAAAGCCCCTTGGTCAATACCACACACACTCACACAGCTGCCTAGCCTCCGGGGTTCCTTGTTATTGTGCGGAGGTCCAGGGCCGAAATGGCCTCAGATGTGTGGCTGTGAAACGAGTGAGGTGGGTAGAGGAGTCAGAAAAGGGAGGAAGGACACATTTCCTAAGCAGCCCTTTCACAGAAGCATGGAGTCCAGTACGTGAGCCGTTCCCTCCAGCTGGCGGGGAACAGGGGGGTGGGGGGGACGGGTAGGGGTGGTGGTGGGGTTCGCGGTGCAGGGCAGGGACTGGCAGCCCTGAGGTGTGGGCTGGGCAGGGCAGGGCAGGGCAGGCAGGTGGGGCTGCCCATGCAGCAGAAGTGGCCTCGGGGACCAGTGGGCCTGGGTTCAAACCCGGCCCCCTCATGTTTTGCTGCGTCACTTCGGACAGTACGTCACCGCCTCTCTGAGCTTTGTTTTTCTCATCTCTAATCTGGAGCTTAGATTATTGGGGCCTGTTTCGTACAGTAGTTGGAAGAGTTTAATCAGAGGCTGTTCTAGAAGAAGCCAGCTCCATCCTGGCACACACGCAGCGGGGCCCCGTGGATAGCAGCCTCCCTTATTAGTGTGACAATGAGAACCACATGCCGGCCCTGGTTCTGCCGGTGTCTGCACTTCTTGAGAGCAAGACTGTGCGTTAAAAAAAAACACGTGGTGTAATTTACTTACGTAAGACACACATCGCATGCGGCTCAGTTTCTACAAACGTACACACCTCTGCAACCACCACCTAGAAAAAAAAAAAAGAACGTGTTCACCTCCCCAGGGTTTCCGTGTGTCCTCTTCCATCAGCCGCCCCTGCCGATCTGCTCTCTGTCCTCTGGTTTTGCCCGGTTTTGAACTTGCAGTGCTTGAACTCATGTACTCTTGGCCTGGTTTCCTTTAGCTTCAGTCAACACTGAATATTTTTATGTTTGTCCGTGTTGCTTCCTAGACAAGTATCTGCTCCTTTCTCAGGCTGCCTTGGATCCCACTGGGTAGATACATGTGTCCATGCCCGTGGGTGACATTGGGTGGATTCCAGTCTGGGCTGCCGTGACTCTCTTGCATTTGTCTCTTCATGGACCTAAGCACCCCTTTCTCTCAGGCAGGTAGGTACCTAGAGTGCTCCATTTTCAGAGTGTATTGTTCACCTCTTCGCCCGCTTGCCCAAGCCTAGGGAGGCTCTAGATGAATGTTTTTCTGAAAGAAAGGAGGAATTGCGTCCTTTCTTTGCCTTAGTGCTTCAGATCCACTCTGTTGGCCCCGCCCCTGCCCTCAGGACCTGGCAACTCTGCATGGGCCCTCTGCCTAGAGCCTGGGCTTTGGGTCTCCCCTGGCATTTGTCCTGGCCCTGGAGATCCCAGGCTATGAGGCTGTCCGATCACCGATTGGTTGTATGACCTTTGGCAAGTCCCTTCCTGGTCGTCAGTTTCCCCTTCTGCAGAACGTTAGGTGGGATGACGGTTTCCCCAGCTCCCTAGTTTCTTATGGTCCCCTCTCATTTGGGAGCCCTTCGTTCTGTGCTTCTCCTGCCCCCCACTGGGGAGCACCTGCCCCCCACTGGGGAGCCCCAGCTGTCCCATTCCTCTGAGGAAGCACCATTTGGGAAAGTGGGCGGAGGATCTTCATTCTCGGTACCTTCCCTAAGAGCCTCATTGGGAATCAGTCCTTCCTGGTGAGAGTCCCCCCACCCAACGAGGAGGCTTTGTAGAGCTGGCCTGGACATCAGGCAGACATGGGTGTGAATTCCGCTACTTCCTGCGACCTCGGGCAAGTCCCTCCACCTCTCTGAGCTCCAGCATCCTCACCTGCAGGGTTGTGAGGATGAAGTGAGGTCTTCCCTCATTGTGGGGACCACAGTGGATGAGGCAGCAAATCCCTGCCGTCGAAGAGATGCATTCTAGGGGAGGAAGCCAGAGACTACACAGGCAACCCAACCAGCCAGAAAGGCCACTTCAGAGAAAGGAAAGAGAAGAGCCATGTGGTGGGGACTGGTGCAGGGTGGGGCGGGGGCCACTCCAGGTGGGTGGGCAAGGAAGGAGGTGGCAGTCGGGCAGAGATCTAGGAGAGGAGAGTTCTGAGCAGAGGGATCGCAAGTGCACAGGGCATGAGACAGGGACAAGGGATTTGTCATACTATCAGTGGCAAGAAGGCCACTGTGGCTGGGCAGAGGGAGTAAGAGGGAGAGGGGTAGGAAGAAGGGGGCACGGAGGGGCCGAGGCATGAAGGGCCTTGTCAGTCATGGGGGAAGTCGGCATCTCATGCTACATCCCCTTGCAGCAGGACGTCACTGCAGGGCTCTAAGCAGGGGGACGACTTGGTTCGATTCGTTTCAGGAGGGCCCTGGCTGCTGTGGAGGATGCACTGTTGGGGGCGGGAGTGAGGCAGGGAGGCCGGTGTCGGGTGAGAGGTGAGCATGGGCTCAGTACAGTCACCTGTCCTGAGGGCAAGGAGGCTTATAGTCCTCCAGGATCTGGGATTTTAGCAGCTACTTTCAGAGGATGGAAGAGAGGGGGCAGAGCGCCCCAGATGCTGCAGGACGTTCTGGTAGCGGAGCATGGTGGGCACAAGTTGCCTTTGGAGCCAGTCAGGCTTGTCCTAAAACTTCCACTTGAACTCAGCCCTGCAGGGTAGCCTCGGGAATTTCCCAAAGTGACCACGTTCCCACCACCCCAGGCTCTGTGACCCAGAGACACGGGGCCAAAAGGGCACAGAGCCAGAGCCTGCCTCCCACACTTCCACATACCCTGCTGAGAAGCGCGGACAGAGGAAGCTATGGCAGAGACGTGGTGATGCCCAGCCCCTCTGGGCTCTGGTTCCTGCTGCCACCGCGGCTAGGGAGAATCCTGCGGTTTTGTGATTCCCGGGTGTCCCCGGCTGATCTGGGGCAAGAGGCGGCCACGAGAAAGAGGTGCTTCCGTCCTTCAGTGCCCCTGAGTATTCGGTGGGTGGTTACTCAGCATCCTGCCGGGCTTCCAGGCATGGTGGGTGGGGAGAATGAGAGAGCATGTGAGTTCGCAGAGCCACAGAAGGTCTGAGTGGAAGTGGAAATGGGACCTCGGCATCATGGAGACCAACCTCCTCGGGGCGAGACAAAGGCTCAGACAGGGAAAGAGACTTGCCCAAGGCCACACGGGGAGTTAGCAGTGGCGCTCGGCCCCTGATCCTTGGGGCTGCTAACCCACTGCTCCTTCTGGTTCAGGTGTGGGTTTTGGAGCCAGATAGACCTGGGGTCTAGTCTCAGCTCTGCCACGTAGTCTCACATGGGTGAGCTTGGGCCAGTGACCATCTCTGTGCTTCGGTTTTCTGTCCCGTGGAATGGAACGACGGCAGCACGTTTCTCATGGTCTCGTTATGAAGAATGGTTGAAATGATTTGTGTATAGCTGTAAAGCTCGTGGGATAGT
Source organism: Rousettus aegyptiacus (assembly GCF_014176215.1). Taxonomy (NCBI): domain Eukaryota; kingdom Metazoa; phylum Chordata; class Mammalia; order Chiroptera; family Pteropodidae; genus Rousettus; species Rousettus aegyptiacus. The sequence continues at coordinate 12,760,452 of NW_023416284.1, read as the reverse complement.
GCACATAGTAGGTCCTTGGTAAACGGGAGCTGAGCCTCGTGAAGGGCTGGAGAGAATGGCCGTGTGCTGGCCTTCACTTATCCTGTTTTCTAGTTCTAGAGAATGCAGTTAGGCCCGTCTCCCTGCCGCTTGTTTATTTTACTGTTATAACTGGGAGCCCCTTTAACAAGGCCCTTCATTACCAACACCACCACCCCAACACACCACAAACGTGTGTGTGTGTGTGTGTGTGTGTGTGTGTGTGTGTGTGCACGCGTGCATGCAAAGCTTAGGTGGGCTGGAGCTGTTCTGCCCGGATGGGGCATCGGGTCCCTACCACACACTCACTGATTCCTGTGCGTGCAGTGTGACTGAGGGGTTAAGAGCAGGGGCTGTGGGATCAACTTGAACTTGAACCCTGGATCCACCACTTATTTGTTCTAAAGGCCCTTTCAACAGGTAAATTTTCCTCTCTGAGCCTTGGCTTGCCCATCTGTAAAGTGGGGATAACAACCCCCCCCTCCCCGAGGTGGTTGCAAACATTAACCGAGAGGAGATCCGCTCAGAGCGCATCAGGTGCGTGCACGAGGAGGTGGGTGGCACTCATAACAACATGTCACGTGTCCCAAACCCATTAGGCCTAGTCCTCCTTCCATAGCTGTTCTCTGAGACTTTCTTGACTATCCCCCTGCCCATCCATCATGCATTCCCACCACCCTTGTCCCTCCCCACCCCGGACTGCCTTCTGTCAGAGCACAAGTCACCTTGGGTGAACTTGCCCACTCTGCCTTGTTTCCCTGCATTGACGCAGACCAAGAGCCCGCGCCCTGGGGCCAGCTCTCTGGGTTTATACCCCAGCTCTGCTGTTTCCTTGAGCAATCTCAGGCAAATTCCTGAATTCTTGCCTCTGTTTCTACGTAAGTAAAATAGGAATAGTAATAGTAGCAAACTCAGAGAGTGGTTTAAACAAGCAATATAATTTATGTAAAGTGCTGGGATTCTTGCCTATCACTCAGTAACTGCCTCGTACTAGATTTTACTACCATATGGCGTTCTGTTGGAGCAGAGCCCCTGCCTTTGGATGTCTACAGTCCCAGAACAAGGATGGAATCGGAAGAGATTTAGGGTCTCTAGAGATTCACACTGAGGATGGGTTAAGTATTAACCAGGTAAAAGGACAGCAGGAACAATTCCAGGCCAAGGGAATAATAGCAGTGCCTAGGCCCTGAGGTGAGGGTCCTATATAGTATGTTCAGTGTAGACGGAATAGAAAAGCAAGAGACGGAATAGAAAAGCAAGAGCGGGAGTGACCCAAGGTGAGGCCGAGAGGTCACCAGGCGCTCGGCCCCCGTGAGACCGTGTAGGCCAGGTGAGAGATTTGGACTTTATCCCAAGAGCAGTGGAAAGCTCTGTGTGCGTGTGCATGCGTGCGCATCCGTGTGTATCTTGTGTGTTTTCAAATCGGTAACCTTAGGCTGTAAATCCACAAAGGAAGAAACGGCACACATTTATACCTGGTAGGGTGGAGGGTGCATCCGGCCTGGAAGAGGTACCAGCGGAGTGGTGACAGGATCTGACTCGCCTTTTTATTAAACTCACTCCTGCTGCTGAATAGAGGTGGACCTGGGGAGGGGGCAAGAATGGGGGTGACAGATGGCAGTTCAGCCAAGGCTGGTGTAGTGGTGAGAGAGAGGCAGACGGAGACAGCGAGGGGTAGAACTGGCAGGCCTTGGCGTTTGGGGCCGGGCAGCGGATCCAGCCCGTGCCTTCGACAGGTGAGACCACAGTCCAGAAAGGTGTGTGAGCTGCTGTGGGTCGCAGTCACGTGGCTCCTTAGGGGCAGGGACTCCCGTCCCAGGCCTTCCAGCAACGCCCTGACTCAGGGCCCAGACTCGTGCCAACCGCTTTTGTGGCGTCCTTCTCCCAGGCCTTCTGGTGGCTGTGCCTCCCCACCCCCGCTCCCACGCAGCAGCCTGGTGGCTTCAGGGGAGGGGAGGCTTCACAGGCACAGATTCGGTCTTTGAAGCATCTGAGGAGGGAGGGGCTGTGCTCTGACCTCCAGATTCTTTCCCCTTGACCTCTGGGCCTCCTGAGGACCTCCCCAGGCTTTGAAGGAGCCCACAGAAGTGGGGCTAGAGCCACTGTGCACAAGCAGCTCCTCACTGGGCAGGGGTGGGAGGTGGGGAGCGGCCAAGGGTCTGAGGAGATGCCCTATCTCAAAGAGAAAGGAGACACGGGGCCACAGCCTGGGCCTCTGCCAGTGGGGTCTCGTCCCCTCCTCCAAACCTCTCGAAGTGGAAACTCATGGCTGCCGTTTACGATCTCCTGTTTTTTCCCCAGTTAACTTGTCTGGCAAATGAGGCCTCTGGGACGTTCGATGAAATGAACTGGCCGCTCTGCAGGCCTCTCCCCACCTCCCACCCTGGTCCGAGCCATCCCCTCCTGGGATCTGAGAGAGCCGGAACTCCCCGTCGTACACCTCATCCCCTCTGTAGCTGAGCCCAGCTTTTCCTTTTTAGGGTTCAGGCCCCCCTTTTTCTCACAAGGTTCCAGAGCCTGCTTCCTCCTCAGGACCCTTCTCTTTGAGGATTGTCCCCGGACCCTGGACCTTGGCCTGACCTCTCTCTGGGGACTGGATCCCCTGCTCTCTTAGAGGCCAAGCAACTCCTGCTCCCCCTCCTCCCCCACGCACACCACAGTCTCCGGGGTTCTTTATCCCCTGAGGGACTGAGCCCGTCTCACCCTGACACATAATAGGCACTTAAGAAACATGTTCTCTGCCTCCTGCCACCCTCATCTCTCAGTCCCCTGCTTCGTGGCCCCTCCTGAGCCTCCTGCCGTCCCCCGCATGGGTATTTTTTGCTCAGGGAGCCACGTGCTGTGTGGCAGCGGAGCCTGGGAAGCAGCTATTATTGGCTGAGAACATTGGGTGGGAGAAAGCCAAGGGCTGAGAAGGGGCAGGAAGAACACTCAACGCTACCGCCTCAGGCCCCTGGTCCTGATATCCTGTTGGGTCAGGTGAGTCAAGTTTGGGACAAGTTGGAGTCGGGAGCTCAGTTACAGAAGTCACGGCACTGGTGGGGAATGGGCGTCGTGTTGGAAGCCAGGCTGGCTGGTGACAGAGCCACTCGCTCTTGGCTTCATAGGGAGCCAGGGTCTCCTTGAGGGACGACAGTCCCTGGACCCCTTGTATTTGTGTAGCTCTTTTTCACACCTGTCTTCACATTCTCTTACCTGGCTGCTCCATGGAGCGGGACGTAGGAACCACAGTTCAGCGAGCAGTAACTTTAAGCCATTGCCCTGTGATAAGCCACACGTGCATCAACTCATTTCATTCGAGTCAGCTCTCAAGAGTTGGGTCCTCTTGTGTTCCCATTTAACAGATGAGGAAGCTGAGGCCTGCTGAAGCAAGGTGGCTCACTCAAGGCCACGCGGCTTCACATCCGTGTTTGCTGACCCCTGTGGAGCGAGGATCTGACTTCAGGGTTGAGGGTGGTGTGCTTGTGACTCAGAAAGTCTCTTTGTTGGCAGCGAAGAAAGAGGAAGCAGGCCAGCAAAGGAGGATGAGAACAAAGTTTCTCTGGAGCCCCTCTTGGGGGTTCTGGAGGGGAGCAGGTGGTACCCTTTGCAGAGGGGTCAGGCAGCTGGAAGCAAGTTTCAGGCTGGAGGAGGAGCTGGCACTGTTCTGTCCTCCGGACACTCATGCCCTTTATTTGTGACTGTTCCTTCTCTCCCCAGAGGGAAGTCCTTGTGGGCAGACCCTGGCTGTCTCGGCATACCTGCCCTCAGCAGATGCCCAGTGAGAGGAGGGAGGAGGGTGTACCCTCGCAGGGCGAAAATCGGGAAGGGCTCGGGATGGAGAACACACTTTCCTGTGCCAGGTGGATAGTCCTGGAATCAGTTTATTGTTCATATCATCACTAGGGGCACATCTCTAAGCATTTAGTGCCAGCTAGTGGACACGTAGAATTTAATCTGTAAAACTGCACATCGCAACCAGTTCCGACCCTTACCTATCGTGCAATGTGTTTCTTTCGAGAACAAAACCCGGAACGAAATTTAAGTGAGCATTTCTGCTGGCGATTTCTGATCCCTCCATTGAGGAGATTGCTTCATTAGTCCCCATTTTTTTCCTTCTTTGGTGACTCGTGAGTTTTCTTGCTATCCCCAGGTGGCAGTGAGTCAGCCTGAAAGATTGTTCAGGAAAGTCCAGAGGAATCCGGTTCCAGTTGAGCAGTGCTGAGTGACACCCAGAGGCACACTCGAGGTTGGGTAAGGAGAAGCAGGTGCCCTCCACTGGACACTTGTCTCTGTCACTTCCACCTCTGTGTGTCCCCTGCCTTCCTGGGGCCCAGAGCCATCTCAGCCAGCTCAGCTAGGCGGCGGTACAGTGACCTGCGGGCGCCACCCTTACTCAGCCCAGCCCTGGCCCTCTCTAGGGAAAATTAGTCATTTCTTCGACCCCAAATGTTTTTCTTTACATGGAAAGAAGAAAAAAAGGAGTGTGGGTGGGAGAGCGCTTTGGCCTTCTCCAAACTTATTTCTGGCCACGAAGGGAGGGATTTCAGGGTAACTGTTGGATGGGCCATCCAGACCCGGTTAAGCCACTAGCTGCAGCTCTGATGACAGTCAGGGCCAGCCTGGGAACTGTGCTGGGCTGCGTGGTGGAAGGTCACTTTCTTTAACCAATGCTGATCCCCTACCTGCTTCCTCAGCGGGGCATATGGGTTTATTCTACCCCCTGACCTGTCTTAAACCTGATCAAGGTAAGAAGATGGGGGCGGGGGTGGTTAGCAACGTGTTTTTTATTCCATGGAAGATATGGGCTCCTTTTTAACCACCTCCAGGAAGCTTATGCTAACCCTCTTGATTGGCTGTTCTGAGGACTTGGACATCTAGCTTCAGCAAGGGAGAGAGGTGTGATGGATTCTGTTAATTAGCGATGTCTACCGGGGACAGGCAGGCAATCTCCTTCCCTAGGGAGACACTGGTGGCCCGGGTGTAGTCTTCTGCTCTCCCCCAATTTCCCCGTTATTTTTCAGGCCACCTTAAGTAAATCAGCTTACCTCTTCGAGACTCACTTTTCTCATCTGTAAAATGGCAAATGAGGACCACCCACAGCTGTGAAAAAGAAATGAGGAAACATCTGCAAAGCAGCCTCGTTTCCTTTGAGTCTTTACTCAGATGTCACTTTCTCAGAGAGGCCTTCTGGCCACCGTGCTGGAAGTGGGCCCCCCCCCCCCGCCCCCTGTCTTGATTTTCCTCCTTAGCACGTACCACAATCTCACACACTCCTCGTTTCACTTGTTGGTTTACTCTTTCTCCTCCCACCACCATGTCAGGATTCCCGTCTGTCTTGTTCCGTGGTATTTCCACCTAGACTAGTGCCAGCACGTAGTAGGCACATAAATATTTGTAAGAAGAATGACTAAGTGGAAAAAGAACGAATGAATGACTGAGTGCGAGCAGCTGGCGCAGTGCCCGGCCCGCGGCAGGCGCTGGGTGTACTTCGGTTCCCTTCTCTCCAGCGGTTATTCCGGAGGGTTTAGTTCCTTCTCCCCACTCTCTCAAGGTCAGTTCATCCACTCTTGAGGTTTCATGCTTATTTTTTTTTATATTTGGCCATCTCATACTAGTGCACGAGATTGCCCTGGGGAACGTAATGGGGTGCTTTCATTGCAAAATTAGGTTTCGTTTTGGAGTAGAATGCAGAATTGGCATGACTTTTTAAGACAAAAACAAATGAGGCTTCAGCAAAGGCTTTTAGCTGGGGACAGGTTCACTCTGGGGAACTTTGGGAAAATGTGAACAGCCTTGGTTTGGGAAATGACCCCAACCTTGGTGCCCCAGGGCCTGCCCTCCCTCCTGAGTCCCCGACAGAGATTTCAGCAAACATGCACATTTCCGCATTTCCAGGGTACGGATCCAAGCACATCTCATCCTGGGCCCGGGCCACTCCTCTTCTTGACCTTTCCCTCCCATCTCTTAGGAGAATTAGGCCTGGGACAAGGAATCCTGCAACCTTTATTTTTTAAAATAAGCATTTTATTTTCAAATAATTTTAGGTTTACAAAAAAGTTGCAAAGGTGATCCAGAGTTCCTGTTTGCCCCTCACCCAATTTTCTCTGATGGTGACGTCTTACAAGGCCATGGTACATTTGTCAAAACTAAGAAGCTAACGTTGGTAAAGTTAATTAAACTCCACACACTATTAGGATTTCACAAGTTTTTACACTAGTACCCTTTTTCTGTTCCAGTCCCGTCCAGGACCCCTCATTGCGTTTAGTCATCATGTCTCCTTAGCCTCCCATGGTCTGTGACCGTTTCTCAGGGCAGGTATTTTGTAGAATGTCCTTCTGCTTGGGTTTGGCTGTTTGCAATGCCTTCTTCTCTCAGTGGCTTGTTGGAGTGGTCCTCAAGGCCATCGCTTTTTCCCCTGTCCATCTTCTCACACCGATGCTGCCCTTCCCTGGCGAAGGGCCACCTCTGCACCCACAGTCCTACCTCCCAGACCTGCACTTTGCTTGTCCTGCTTACCTCAGCCAGCAGCACCCCTGTGCAGAGTTGCCCGAATGGAGTTCAAGGTGGCACCCAGACTCCTTGACCAAGTTCTGTCCATATTCTGCCTCCCCTTCCAGTTCTTTCCACCCCTCGCCGGCCTCTGTCAGCCACTCTCTCGCCATCGAGTAAAGCAAAGCCTCCTCCTTGCCCTTCCTGCCTCCAGCCTCACCCTTCCAGCCTCTCTTCCTCGTTGACGCCTCAGCCATCTTCCTGAAACACGTGTCTGGCCCTGTCACTGTCCTGCTTAAAACCCTTCCATGGCTCCTATTGCTCTGGAAGCAGGCCAGGCTCCTCCCTAGGAATTCTGGGGCATTTCACAGTCTAGTCCTCGCCCATTCCTCCAGCCTCATCCTCCAGCCTTTGCCCACCTTGTCCTCTCTGCTTTAGCTAAACAGTTATGGTTCCCCAGTGCAGCTTACTCTGCTCTCCACCTCCACCCCTTTGTACATGCTGTGCCTCTGTGTTTCCTGCCATTAGAATGTGAATTCCGTGAGCATAGAGACCTTACCTGGCTTCTTCTCCACTGTCCCTTCAGTACCTTGGACAGTGCCTCGGACAGTGCCTGGTGCATAGTAGGTGCTTGATAAATGTCCATTAATCAGTGTGAGGAGAGCATGGAGGCAAGAAAACTCTTGATCACATAATTTCAGATAAGCGTGAAATTGCAGCAGGGACAAATGCCATGAAAACAAGTGTCCTGGTGCTATACGTGCCTGTACAAGGGGGATTTGACCTAGTCAGGGAGGTTAGAGAGGGCTTCTCTGCAGACGAGATGCTCTAACTGCAATCCAAAGGAGAGGCGATGCTAACTAAGGGGGAAGAGAAGAGCATCCTAGTTACAGGGGACGGTGTGTGCAAAGGCCCTGTGGTTTAAGGGAATGTGAAGGACTGAAAGAAAAGCAAAGTCACTGGCGCCTGGGGTGGGGAGAGTGGGGCACGTTATGGATTGTGGCTAGACAGGGGCAGGGACAGAGCCTGAGGTCATTGAATGGGACTTTGAAGTGTGCGTGTGTGTGTCTGTATGTCTGTGTCTGAGTCTGTGTCTGTCTGTGTGTGAGTGCAGGGAGAGAGGAAGGAGGGAGAGAGAAAGAATCATCATCGTGTCCAAGCTGTGTGACCTTGGACAAGTCATTTAGTCTGCCTGACCATCAGTCTCATCTGTAAAATGGGGACAGAACCACCTACTTTGCAGGGTTGTTGAGTGGATAAAATGAAATAAATAAACGTAAAGCACTTTACTTTACCCCACGTGGCACATTGCCGGGTTCCTGATCAGTGTCTGGTTTCCTCTTGCCCTCTGTCACCTCCCCTCCCAAGCCCAGCTGCAAGCTGTGAAGAGTCATTAACAAGCCCCTGTTGAGTATCCTCTTTAATCAAGGTACTTCCCCTCTTCCCTCCCATCTCAGGAGCCCAGAGCTGCCCTCCTGGCCACCACAGGCCTCTGCACGGGGTGGGGGGTGGGGTGGGGCGGGGTGGGGGCAGGGAAGGCAGTTACCAGCCCAGACCTACCTCCTGCTCTAACCAGCAAGATGCTAGGATCCCAGTGGCCTGCCTTTCCCTGAGCCCTGCAGGGACCAGTGAGCTACAGGCCACTTGGCTCAGCTCACACTGGGGTTGGTGGATCCCCGTATGGAAGGGCCGTTCTGATAACGCAGGATCCACCCAGCTCTGCCCGCCTGCCTGCTTGCCCTTGGAGCACCACGTGTCCTGCTCTGTGGTAGCAGGGTCACCATTTCCAAAGTACCTTGCTGTAGATGCTCTGTAATCTTCACCCTGTCTAAGCCACCGATAGTCATGCAAAGCACAAGTCAGTCACCCCTCTTTACAGGTGAGGAAACTAAGACCCAAGGAGATGATGTGGTATTCCCAGGTTCTCATAGCTTGTTGGTGGCAGAGATGGATGGAAAGCAGGTCCATCTGACCCGGCATTGCCTCTCATTGGACTTGGAAAGGTCAAAGGCACTGGAAGGGTCAAGTTCTTAATGCAGGTGCTATTGGTATTTTGAGAGAGGCATTTTTGAAAATATTGCAGGACTGTCCCGCACACATTGTAGGAAGTAAATAACTGTGGCCCCCGGGATTAAATGTTAGTCCTTGCCAGTCACTTGGAAACCAAAGAGGCTCCCACCTATATAACAAACCCCTTAGAAAGGTAGAACCGCCTCAGATTGAGACCCATGATAATCCAATGAAAAGCATGTTTCTGTTAATACCAGCTAATAATACCGAGGGCCTGGGATGTGCTAAGTGCTTAACCTATATACTTGACTCTGATTAGATGTGGGTACCATTAATAGACCCATTTTACAGATGAGGAAATAGAGGGTCAGAGAGGTTCATCGATTTGCCCACGATCACACAGCTAGTTGATGGGAGAGCTAGGAGTCGAACTTGTGCTCCTGTTGTAAAGAAAAGGCCAGAAAAGGCAGACGGTGTGTGCGATGTCACACAGCAAGTGAACGTCGGGGGTGCGACGTGCACTTAGGACAGCGCTTTTTCCCTTCCACGTGATGCTCAGAAGGACAGAGACAAGCCCTGTTGGCAGGCAGCTGGCAAGGGGAGCCACGGGCCTGCATTCGAGGGAGGACTTCTGCCCCCATCGCCCTGGGGCCCTGGGCCCTGGGCGTTGCAGTCTTGGGTCCCCCGCCGTCCCCTCCACCTAGACACCTTTGTTGTGTTTGCCGCATCCCCTTTCCCGCCCCCCTTTTATCAGTCTCCGTCACCCTACCCTGCTGCTGGTCCCATCACTCCCGCCCCATCCTCACTTCTCTCCTCAGTCTTAGGAATTATTTTTATCTTTTGTGGGATGGGATGGTTTAGAGGCTCAGGTGGCAAAACTAGTGTGAAGAAAGTGCTGACTTGAGCCAGGCATGTCCTACAGGCCCAGGAAATGTTTGCTAAATCTAAACCCCCTTATCCTTCCCAGCTCCATTCTCTGATTGTTTTTCTGTCTGTCTTTCTCTGTTCTCCTCTCTCTGTCACTAGGTTTTTCTGTCCTCGCCTGGTTAGGCATTTAGGCCAACTTCCAACTCCTGGGGCCAAAACAGCACCCCCTCCCTGTCTCCTCTGCCAACAGTTGGCACTGCCATTTTTGTCACAAGGCCTGAGGCCGTAGGCTGGGGCACATGGGAGGAAGGACCCTGGCACCACCCCAGCTTATACCCTCAAGCTGCCCTTTGCACTAGGCAGGTGAGAAAGGCTGACTGGTCATCTGCCCTCAGAGCATCCTCTGGTGTCTCCATGGCAACCGCACAGCCAGAATCTCTTGGGCTACTGAATTCCCCACAGGGTGTGCATGGTCATGGGAAGGGAAGCAACTGTTAGGAGGCCAGATGTGGTGCAGGGTCTTCTGATTTCATCCATACACACCCCCGTCCCCAGCCCATCTCACTGGGAAGCTACCCTGTGACTTCTCTCTGAGTCTCAGTTTTCTCATCTGTAAAATGGGGTTGTAATGCTGCTCTCAGACATTGTCCCACCTGTGTGCATGAGTCATGTGAGGACAGCCATCAGGGAGCCTGAGGAAGCCATCCTGGGAACCTCAGAGAGAAGAGCAGGGAGACAGGACTCGATTAGTGAGAGGTGCCCAGGGACACAATTCTGTTTCATTACAACTTGGGAATTGGACAAATCTGCCCCTTCAAGGAGTATGGTTTAAGGAAGAAACCTTCCCTCTCTGAGCCTCAGTTTCTCCTTCTCTAAAACAAAAATGATTCTTCCTATATAATCGGATTGCTGGGAAAATGGAATGTATATGGCATGCCAAGCCTGGTGCCTGGCCCAGTACACAGTAGGTGATCATTAGTGTTGATTCCGTGCGAAGGCCCTGGTCCACCATAGCCGCACAGGAAAGGGTATTTCCTGCCTGCCTGGGTTCCCAACAAACCCCCTCCCTGGGCATAGCTGCTGGGTACGCCCAGGACATGCTCCTCCCTGTGGAGAATTCTTTGTGTTATTTACACGAAGACTTCCCTAGGAAGGCCAGGTGCCCCTCTGTAAATGTCTCAGCCCATTATCTGGCCTTCCCTGTCTGTTGACATGGGTATGTCTGACACCAAGCTGGTACCAGGAGGTGCCATTTATTGAGCACTTAGTATGTGCCGGGTCAGTTAGTGTAGTGGTCCCCAACCTTTTTGGCACCAGGGAGTGGTGCTCCTATGAGAATCCAATGCCTGGTGATCTGAGGCAGAGCCGGGGCGGGAGCAGCTGCAAATGCAGACGAAGCTTTTCTCACTCCCCCTGCTGCTTAACTCCTGCTGTGCGGCCCGGTTCCTAACAGGCCGCAGACCGGTACTAGTCCGTGGCCCAGGGGTTGGGGACCCCTGGTTTAGTGCCTTCATCACATTACCACATTTAATAGTGACAGTCCCCTTTTGGAGAGTTTTTTGTGATTCCCAGTTTTGAGCTTGCCAGAGCTGTCCAAGCCCACACAGCCGTTGACGTCCCTGAAGACCTTTATCGACTTTTGGTTTGTGTTCGGTGGTTTGTGTCATGTCTCATCTCCCCCGGGAGACAGTGCCAGGATTATGGCTTTGAGTCCGAGTGACCCGAGCTCGTCCTCAGCTCTGCCACTCCCTGGCTGCGGAAGTTTTGGGCACATGCCTTCACCTTTTCGAACCCCAGTTTCCTCCTCTATAAAACTGGGATAATAACTCCTCCAGCACAGGGCGGTCATGACGATTACACGGGGTAGTGTCGCACGGTGCCTGGCACCGGGTAGATAGATGGTGACTCGGTGGCAGTGCCTTCCACTTCTTCCATACCAGGAGGCCCAGGAGCAGCAGGACCTATGGGCTCAGACCCAGGACCAAGAAAGAACATCACAGACCATCAAAGCACCACCTAGGCAGTGGGCAGGGGCGGCCACACAGCCGAGCCCCAGACCGCTGGCCTAGAGAAGGCTGGGACCTCAGGTGGCCTCCGCGGAGTGAAGGGGCTGGGTGGGAGGGAAGGTACATGTGTGGTCTCTGCAAGGACAGGGGTGAGAGCGGAGGTGAAGAATGCAGGCTCTGGATCAGGCACACACTTCCTTACAGGGGCTGCGTGACCCCGTATAAGTGACTCAACCTCTCTGAGCCTCAGTTTCCCTACCTGTGACATGGGGGATAACGATGCATGACGTCTCCCAGGGATGCTGAGATATTACGTGGAAAGTGCTTGGCATAGTCTGGTCAAGAATTCCCTATTATTTATTTTAAGGATGTGCTCTCAGGGCCTACTGACTCCCCAGTTACCCACAAAACAGTAATAAAAAATTTTGAGGGCTTATTTCTCCAGCACCTTCCATGAGCCAGGCACTGTGTTTAGTGCCTTCCTCACATTACCCCATTTAATAGTCACAGCCCCCTGTGGAATGGGCCCTCTTGTTATCCCCATTTTATAGATGAGGAAACTGAGCCTCCCAGAAGCTGTGTGGGCCCAGCCCCCATGGCTGTTGGCTGCCAGACCCTGGCCCCCTCTCGTTTGCCCCTGCTCTGGAGATCGTCATGGACTGGGTTAGAGTGTCTCGCCAGGTATCAGTTGGACACAGTAAACCCCAACATAATCTGTAGGGGAGAATCTGTAAACAGGGGATCTGGGGTGGGGCGGAGGCGCCTGTGGAAGGCCAGCCTGGGAGACAGCGGTCTGTGGGAAGCTGGAGGCAGGAGCTACGTAACTGCCCGTGTGTTTATTCAGCCTGTCCCAGGCAGGCAGGGGCCCTGACCAGCCAGTGTAAACATCCGGACTGCTTGTCGGCCTGGTGGGGGGCTGAGGCAAGCTGGGGAGCCGGCAACCAGGGCCTCCCAGTGTCGGCTTGGTGCCAGAGGTGCCTGGGTAGACAGACCGGGAGGAACATGAACCCAGCATTTATTGAGCACCAAGTATATACCAGGTTGTTTATACGTAACACCTCAACACATCTTTATTAGAAATAGACCTGTTTTTGGTCTATTTTATCATTTTTCCTTACTGATGAGGAAACTGAGCCCTGGGAATTATACAAATCCGGCTCTGTCAAAAGCACGTAGAATTAGATTTTCCGAGAGGGGGAGTTCTGTGAAAGCGTAACTTAGACAAGTTACGCATTCCTTTGCATCTGCCCCTGCTGACGCCACACTTTCCACGCAAGCTCTGTTTGGAACCTGATTCAGGTCCTCTTGCGCTGGTAGCTGGAGTTCTTGCTGTATGGTGCCTCCCTGGTTTCCCTTTCAGCATCACCGTGTGGGGGACTGGCCGGGCTGAGGAGGGCCAGCCAGTTCGGCACAGCTCAGGGAATTTGCCTCTTTCTCATGCAGGAAAGAGAACTTGGCTGGCTCTGGTTAGGAAGGTTTGTGGAGTGATAGCTTGATAAGACCTTAGATGTTGTCCCACCCACTTTGCAGATGGAGACACTGAAGCCCAGAGAGGGGAACTCTCTGCCCAAAAGACTCACACGGGATAGCTGAAGCAGAGCTGGAGCCTGGGTCTCTGGGGAGGACACCCCAAGTCTAGGCTAGTCTTTGTTAATGGGTGGAACAGGGTTAGGAAAGGGCAGGGATGGAGTAAATACGTTCCCCAGATGCGTCACGATCTGAAATCACGGCTAGTCCCACTCCCTTCTGCCCTCTCGGAGCTGTGCCCCAGAAAAGCCCTTGGGCCCTCGGGAACACTGATAAATTCCTGTGCTTGTGCCAGAAGGGTGTTTTCACTGGGTCTGGGTAGCTGAAAAGATGGTGCAGGGGCTGCCCTGCTCCCCACTTCTTGCCACTTTCTGCCCCAGGTCTTGCCCTGCTCTAGCCCCTCACATTTCCCCTTACCTCGGGTCACTTTTGAGTCTGACAGAACTGCCACTCAGGTTGTGCCTAAGCTGAGAGGAATCATTTAAATACAACAGTGGCCAGTGCCCAGGCACCTGAAATGTGCCATCCAGTGCCCCCGAGAGGCACCGTTGAGCTACGGACCCCGTCTACAGGTATTCTTCACCCCATGTTGAGAGGGAGGTGGCAGTGGCCCCAGTCAGAGGTTGAGAATGTTGGGGTCACACCCTGAGCCTGGATTTGAACCAAGAGACGGATGCCTGGGCTTCATTCTCGGCCACACTTGCCGAAGCCTGGGACTTGGGAAAGTCAGTTAAGAGGATTTATTTGGGTACAAGATGGCTAAGCCTCTGCCTTGAGAATGAGGAGCAGGGTCTCAGGAGAGGCTGGGAGAGTTAGGCAGGAAAGGAGCCTGGCTTTGCCACCCAGCTCACACAGTAGGGAGGGGTCCCAGGAAGGCTAGGAACAGAAACTGAGAAGGGGTGGGAGGGAGTCCAGCCAGCTCAGGCTCATGACTTTATGTGTCCTGGTCAAGGGACCAAGATTGCCCAATCGCCAGGGTCCCACATGCGTCACCAGTTTCACTGAAGGCCAGCCTGGCCTTGGAACAGATAAATGCTTTCTCCTCCTTAATCTGAGGCCTAGTGACTGGCCCTTCTCCATCTGTTCTGTTTGAGAGGTTCGCCCAACAGCAGCAAGAAGTATAGCATCTGCTGTGTACCAGGCTGCCCTCCTGTGTGCCACGTGACACCCCCATGCTCCAGGCCCTGTTGTGTGCCAGGCCTTTTTACAAAAATACAACTTTGTCTGATTGCCCAAATTGTCAATCGGGAGCTAGTGGTGGGTCTTATGATCCCCATTTTACAGAGGAGAAAACAGCTCACACAGCAAGGTACAGATCTGGCTTTCTATCCAAGTCTGCTTGCCTCCAAAGCCCACGGCTGTTTTGGCGTGTGGCATAGTATTTCAGACATACGAAAAGCATAGAGTTCCATAAAAACAAACACTGGTGAACCAATTATCTAGATTAAAAAAATAAAACATTCCAAATGCAGTTGAAGCTTCTACATGTGTCCTTTCCTGATCCCATTCCCTACCTCTCATTCTTCCAGAAAAAAAAAAGACTTTCTTGAATGACCACCTTGCTACTTTTACTACATGTTTCAGCCTCCCCAAGTGACACATAGTATTGCTCAAGAATTTTAAACTTTAAGTAACTGGCGAGAGGCTATATATATTTACCTTTGCAGCTTGCTTTTCTTTCTTTGTGTTGTATCTGAATTGTATCCAGTTCATTTTCAGTGCTGTGTAGTATTCCACCCCATGGACCTACCACAGTTTATCCAGACTGTTAGAGATGGCCATTTAGGTTGTTTAAATGATGTTGTGGGGCTTCCTTGTCCACATCTCCTAGTGATCACGGGAGAGTTCCCAAGGTGTATATGTTAAAGACCAGGCTGCCCTCCTGTGTGCCACGTGACACCCCCATTGGATTGACCAACAATTTGAGGGGTTCCTGCTCTGAGAGTTAAAGACCTCTTAAGGACAGGAATATTATTCCATTTGGTTTGCTGCCGCGAACAGCACCAAGAACTCTCTCGGGCACGTAGTAGATACACAGAAAATGTCTTTTGGCTGAATGAGTGGACATGTGCTTAGCACTTGTCATTCAAGATCTTAATCAGTCCGCTGTGAAGAGGGTTCTTCCCATTTCACATCCGAGCTGACGAAGCTTCGCAGAGGTTTAGTCGTGTTCCCACAGTTCCACAGCCAGTACCCAAGTAGGCCGACTCCAAGGCCTGTGCTTTCCCAAGGCCAGGCCTCTCTGGAGTTGCCCACATAGACAGAGGAAGCAGATTTGTAGAGGCCTGGAACACAGGGAGACGGGAGCTGCTTCTAATGCCTAGTTGCATGGGTACAAGCACTTTGGGCTTTTAAGGCTGTCCTGGAGGCTGGTAGAGTGTGGCGGGGCCAGGTGGTTGGTTACCTCTGGCCTGGAATGCCACCGTGGGGTTGAGGATGAGTGACATCTCACCTCTGGGGCTGATTTGTAAGGAAACTACAAAGCTTGGGAACCATGCTAGGCTCAGGATTCAGATGCAGCCAGTGGGAGAAACCCATCATAGGGGAGGCAGCCTAACCCACTGAAAAATCATTTGCTTGGGACAAACGGGTTCGAATCCCAGGCCTGTCACTTATTGGCTTTGCGACTTTAGGTTGATCTCTCAACTTCTCTGAGCCTTTTCACCCCATTTGTTAAATAGGGATATTGACTCTCTTGCAGAGTTATTGATAGATTTAGAACTGAGTGTAACAATCTTAATACAGTACATGGATAGTAGTTATTAATAGTTCAGGGTGGAGGCTATTCTACTAGAAATACGTACAAATCACTAGAGGTTCACATAGATGGGGCAGCTTAGGACACAGAGGAGGACTTCATGGAGGAGGTGACATTTGATCTGGGTTCTGAAGGGTGAAGAGAAATTCTCCAAGCTAAAGATGAGAGGGCTATCATAGTCTTCTCTAGCAACAACAAAAAAGCTAATATAAGTTGTTTATCATTTGATAGAGATATAGGATTCTGTGAAGATGATGCTTACTGAATAGACAAAGAATCTGTTGGGATCAGAGGAACATGCCAAAACTGGGGATGGAGCAGTCAGAAAGTCTTCCTGATGGGAAAGGGTGGGTGGGTAGGATTTAAATGAGAAAGGAAGACTGGCTAGGCTGGGCTGGGTCAGGAAGGGAGCCTCCCCAGCCTGGCAGGGGACTGGGGGGCAGACCTCATGGGTTCCGGCAGAAGTCCAGCTGTATCCCTGTCACCAAGTCTTATGCTAGTCTCTCCCTTGGAAGAGAAGAAAAGTTGTTCCTAAACATTAATTGTGTAATTGCAAATCGGCTCCTGAGCTGGGCCAAGTAAGAGGCAAGCCCCAGAGAGGGAGAGGAGCCCAGGCTGGATGGCCGCAGGGGCCTAGGAGGGGCTTTGGGTGTGCCCCTGTGTGAGCGTCCCTTTCGTAGGACTTTATGACACCTAAGGGTTGGGTAGACCTGATTTCGAATCATATCCTCTCACCAGCTGTGTGACCTTGGACTGGTTACTTAACCTCTCTGTGCCTCTACTGCCACATCTCTTCAGCTGGGGTGGTTGTGACGGTCGGATCAAAAAGTGCTTAGCTTTGGGCCGGGAATGAAGTTGTTGCTCGTTGTCAGTTTTTGTCGCTACTGCTATTGTTATTGAGCAGGAGCAGCAGCAGCACCATCAGCAGCCTCATGGCCACTGCCTCCATGACAGGCCGTGCTGTTGCTGAGGCTTAACCCCAGGGTCATTCCAGCTGCCGATGTCGTCTCCCCTTGAGCCAGGACGTTCCAGGGCCATCACATTCGCGTCCAGTGCCACAGCCCGTACCCTAGGCAGTGTCCCTCTTAAGAGGAGGCAGAACTTGAATTCCTGTGTGCCTTTTCTTGGATCACCTCCTTAATTCCCACCAGAGCCCTATCAAGTAAGTTTGCACGTCCCCATTTTATAAAAGAGGAAACATGTTCAGAAAGGTGAGGCAACTTGCGCAAGGTCACACAGCAGTAGAGTACAGGGATTCAAGCCCAGGTCTGTATGCTCCAAAACCTTTGTTCTTCCCAAAGATGGGAGCGGCTTACTCCCAGGAAATCTGAGCTTGGTACCCTCCCTCCCCTTAGTCGGTCCCGTACTCCCTTTTTGTCCGGTCCCCCTGTCCCTGGTTATCCACCCCCTCTGGCTCTGCTCTATGCCTGGGTACCACTTGGCCAGGACTGCAGATGGGACAGCTTGTGTCCTCTTGAGCCAATATAGCCATCTCTCCCCCACTGTCGGCAGGAATCAAGTCTCTTCTCCCGGCCAGGCATTTCTTCCTGGGTTTCCCCCGGCCCACAGGCAAGCATGGCACTTGTGGGAAGGGGAGTAATGGGTACCAGATGGGAAGCCGAGCCTGGGCTGGGCTTTGTCAGGCGAACATTCCTGGTCACTGAGGCAACGCCAGCTCAGTAGCATCTGGTTTGGCTGAGGGTCCACCCTGATTGGCTGGGGCCGAATGTGGGGAGTTGTGGCAGGTGGGGATGAGCTCTTCATGCTGAGACGGGATTTTTCAGAGTCCCAGAGGGAATAGTGGGGGCAGGGTGAAAACAGTGGAGTTCAGAGTCAAACGGACCTGGTGTCCAGTCCTGGCCCTGTCCTCTCCGGCACTGTAACCCGACCAAGTCACTGCAGAATGGAGGGCCGTGATGGTAATTACCTCACAGATGCATTAGCAAATCAAGTAGACGGCAGTGTCAGTGTTCAAAATGCTTTACATATTTTAACTCAGTGAATTCTCATAGTCACCCGTGAGAAGGGTGCTATTACTCTCTCTCTCTCTTACTGATAAACTGAGGCGCAGGGTGATCATGTCACTCGCCAAGTCAGACAGGGAGGGAGCAGGAGGCAGAGCTGGGATCTGAACCGAGGCTGCCTGGGCCCTGGGCCCCCCACGCTCCTCCTGCTGCGTCGTCCTGCCTGCCAATGCCATGCGTGGCTGAGAAAAGCGCCGTGTCCGCTGGCAATGCCGCGTGCTCCTTTTCCTGCCTGCCCCGGCAGCCTGTGTTGCTGGCGGCACGTGGGACGGGCCCGCTGGGTGGATGAGTGGATGGAGGAGGGGACAAACATTAAGACCATTCCTGCAGTTGGGCAGGGGGAGGCGCTGGGGTCGTAACCCTCATAACCCTCCCGGCCCACCCGGAAAACAGCAGCTCCCATTCCTCAGGTCCCTACCTCCCTACCGTGGGCCACATACTTGGTCTGAATTCTCATGTTAAATCCTTACAACCACCTAGGCTGCCCAAGGTTGTCACGTGGTCTTTGGAGGACGATGGTTCTGAACACAGGTCCAACTGACTGCAAAGCCAGAGCTCTCTCCCCACGGGGGAACCGGGCTGGGGGCCATCTCCTGCTTCCTGAGGGGTGGGTTCCAGTCTCCTTGTCAGAGAGTTTTCTACAGGATGATTTTGACGATTGTAAGTAGAAGGAAGAGGCTGGAGGGTTGTGTCATGCGTTCTGGCAGAAGTCCAGCTGTATCCCTCCTGGTTGGCCCCTTGGGAGACTCCCCCAATACTTCTTGAGCTTCATTTTCCTCATTTATTGAAAGCAGTTTATGGTCATGGAACAGAGCTAAGTGCTGGGGACCAAGATGGCCGGAGCCTTGGCTCTTTAGGACTCCGTGGTCCAGTGGGCAGGACGGCCGCCTCCCCGCCGGGCTCTGGTGGACGGCGCCCAGAGTGCCGTGGGAGCATTGAGGAAGGAAAACGTGCAGGGCCAGTGTCGGGGCGGTGGCGCGGACACAGGTCCCGCCTGCCACGCTGCCCTCGCCCCTCCTCCTGCCGACAGCAGCCCCTCCCTTCGGGTACTGCTTGGTTGGATGCCAATCACAGGCTCTTGTCCCACCTTTTCACAGGGCACATGAACCAGGCCTGGCCAATCAGTTTTTTCTTTGAGACTTTATAATTCAGCATAGAGAGAAGGGTTCGTTTCTCTAGGGCTCTCGGCTGCCAGGTGGCAAGGCAGGCCCAGTTCTCCAGACGTGAAGGTCGTCTAAACCGAGGAGATGAGAATGAGGGTAGCACACGCGGGAAGGGGGGATGGGTTCAGAGGATGGGGAGGAAACAACAGCATCATCCGAACTCCTGGGTCTCCTCCTGCCTGAGGCCTGACCTCCCACCCTTTCAGGCAATGCAAGTGGGGGTGTTCGCTTTGCTACAAAACCCAGTTAGGGCTGGGCTTCTGCCACTCGCCACCCTGAAGGTCCTAAGGAGCCTTCACAGAGGAGGTGGCATTTGAACCAGCAGTAGTGAGATTGTGCCAGGCAGAGGGGGCTGGTGGGAAGGGGGATGCTAGGAGGATGGCAGGCAGTGGTGTCTGGGAAGGTCTCAAAGGGCCTCACATGCCACGGAGCAGAGTGTGGATGCATCGATTTCACTTAGTCATTCAACTAACCAATCCAGCACTCACTCTGTATCAGGTGCTGTGGTAAACACTTTACAAAAGACTAATTCCATCCTCCAAACAACCCAGCGAGGTAGGCACTGTTCTTTTACTCCTTTACAGGTAAGAAAATGGAGGCACAGAGAGGTTAAGTAACTTGTTCAGGGAAACATAGCTGGTAAATGACAGAGCTAGGATTTGAACCCAAGTAGTCTGGCTGTGGAGGTTTGTTTTCTTAGTGGCATATTTACTTTTAGTGGTTTATTTTCCTAAGCACAAAGTGGGAGTGATCGCCCCCTGACTCTCGCTCAGAGTTCTTCACATGGAACCCCATGTCTCATGCCTCAGTGGGGATGAGATCGCAGTGCTCATGCCTAGGATGCGACCCCAGAACCCCAGAATTGACGCGTGGCCTGGGTAATGGAGAAAGGGTGGGAGGGCATGTGCTGTGGATGCTCTCAGAGGAAGTGGGGTGCTCTCCTGGCCCACTTTCAGGCCCCCAGCTAGAGAAGAGCTAGGGCCAGGTTCCTGCCAGGCGCCCTGCTGTTCTGTGAACCGTGATAATCTCCAGAAACAGTGAATGAATGATGGGCTCTGGCTGGGTCCAGCTAAGCCCTCAGCAGGAGGTAAGTAACTTTAAGAAGCTCTGGCTTCTAGCCAAGGTGCTGGGGAGTTTTAAAACCACTCCTGGCAGGGGAGGCCGGGAAGGGGAGAGGTGCTTGGAGCTGCAGCATTTTCTTAACAGAGCCCTGGGGAGGTCAGCATTAGTCCACAGGTCCAGCTTTCCCCAGGCTAAGCACCTCCCTCGTCCCAAGGGCTTTCCCTTCTATTTACAGAGATAGGGAGTAATCAGCCCCAATGTATAAGTGAAGCTTTCGAGGCTCACCAAGGGTAGGTCACTTGCCTGAGGTCACACAGCCAGATTTTCTAGGTCCATGTCCCAGGCCCTGGATAGCCTCACCCCTGTCTCCAGCCTCATCCCTGATTTGAGGGAGTTCTAGGACATACTCCAGAGCCCTTCCCACAGGACACCTTTCCTCTACTTACCCCCGATTCCACAGAAGGGATTTTGTTTCTCCCTAATGGAAGAATGCTTTTCCATTCCTCCAAGGGAGGACCCCAGCAGCCCCTGGGAGTCCTATGCAAGTGGCCTCTGAGGTAAGGACTGAGAACTAAGGTTTCTGATTGTGCCCTTGTGTCTGAGCCCTAGCAGGACATGAGAGAAAGGAGGCCAGCTGATCTAAAGCGTTTCAATAAATACTTGTGAAACTAAAGGTCAGAAGAAGGAGCTACTTTAGCTTGGAGCAAAAATCCTTTTGAGAGCAGAGCAAGGAGCAAAGCTCTCCAGGTGGAGGAAACAGCATAAGCAAAGGTCCGGAGGTAGGGAAGTGGAGGCGTGCTCCAGGGGATGCGTGGGCTGTTCTCGTGAGGGTGGCAGGAGCTGGATTATGGATTACACAGGAGTGGAGCAGGCAGGTTTCTAGAGGTGATGTGTCTGGAGCCTCCGAGGGGATCCAGAGGGATGTGACCCATTGCTATTAGGAAAACAGTGAGCCAGGCTCTTCTCTTCTATCCTGCCCCAGGCTCTGACCCATAGGGATGTGCAAGGTGGGCTCAGGCTCCCATGTGGGCAGGGGCTCTGCCCTGGTCCTTCCACAAAGGCTTTATCTGACCCTTCCCAGTTCCTGTCTGGGGCTCAGTGCCCAGGAGCAGCAGCCTCTCTTGTGGGCACAGCCGCCGTAGCAGGTATGGTCTCTGGTTGGCAAGGCAGAGATTCCACTTCCAGCCCTCGGCTGTTTTCCTCAGTGGTGAGAAGAATCCCAAGCTTTTTGCTCCAGAACCTGAGCTCCGGACCTGGCAAGGAGCATGACCAGAATGGCCCCGGGGTGCAAGGAAAGGTCTCCTGGTGCCCTCGTGCTCATGACATCCTCACGTGCGTGACTGTAACGAGAATCTTCGAAAGCTGCCTTTTATGAAACGTGCCGTGCCGGCCCCTGCACTTGGTACTTCCCACAGTGTCTCATTTGATGCTCCTAACAACCCTCCAGGAAGCCACTGATGCTCTCATTGCATAGACAGGGAAAGAAAGGCTCAAAGAGGTGATGTGATCCACTCAGTGTCCCAGTTACTAAATAGCTGAGCTGCATGTGTCTGACTTTAAAATCTATCTTCCCATCCGTGACTGGAGATCCTCACTCCAACCCCTCAGAGTTGCTGGGAAGAGCAAAAGTGAATTTAGGGGAGTGAGCCCGCGTCCGGTGTGGTAAGGCGGGTGGCCAGTGTTATGCAGCCCTGGCTGGGGAAACATGGACAGGTGTCCTGAGCAGCGTGCAGGCCAGGAGCCGACACGCTGGACCTAGAAGGAAGGGGAGGAGAGACAACGGACCATCAGCTCCCCGCAGTCATCCTCAGTAAGCCCAAGTTGGCTCAGGCCTCATCACCGAGCCTTTAGCATTCATGGCACAGGTGTGCCAGGCGTTAGAAGGAGCACTGGGCTGAGAGTCCAGAGGCCTGGCTTCTGGTCCTGGCGGGGCCCCTGGTTCAGCTTGCTTACGAGGCTTCCTGTCTCTCGGCTTCAGTTAGTTCATCTGTAGAATGAAGTGACGTGGAGGGGGGGGTCCCCTTGTTTCCCTCCCCTCCCACCACATTGCCCTCTTCCCGCTCCTTGAACGCTCTACTTGGTCCCACCTCTGGGGCTTTGCTCTTGCGGTTAGTTCTGTTTGCCTGAGGTGCTGTTGTAAACTGACACCCCCTCATTCTGGTTTCAGCATACCTGTCACCTGCTCACAGAAGCCTTCCTCAAGCCTCTCCAGGCATTCTCTCCCACTCTGCCCTGCTGCACTGGCTTGTAACCCAAGTTCCTATACAGTAAGGCAGCCAGGGTACTGGTTAGGAGCGGGAACTCGAGTCAGATTGCCTGAGTTCAAATCCAAAACTCTGCCACTTAGAGCTGGATGATCTTGGCTATAACCTCGCTGTGCCAGTGTTTCCTCACCTGTAAAATGGGGTCAATAATAATACATATTTTTGTAAGGATTAAATGAGAAATGCATTAAAAAGCACTTAGTATAGTGCTGGGCATACAGTAAGCACTCAATAAAGGTCAGATGCTATTATTATTATAACTCTTAGCAACATTGTTTGTTGTCTGGCTCTCATTAAAATTCAAGTTCCTGAGAGCAAGGATTTTGTCTTGTTCAGCGATGTATATCAAGCATGGAGCTCATTTCCTGGTACCTGATAAATATTTGTGGAATGAATAAACAGATGAGAATGACATTCCTGGCTTCTAGGAGGCTCTGTATGGCTGAATTTGGAGGATGGATGCTGGAAAGACAAACCTGGCCCATCCCCTTGCTCAGGACCCAGCCGGCCCTCTGGCCTCCCAGCAGCCCCCATCATGAGCCTCATCCTGGCCTGCTTAGATGGGAGGTTCACACCCTACAGGACAAAGGGGTCTCTTTGGGGATTGAGCCGGCTCCCTGTCCCAGCCATTCCAAGCACAGCAGCGCCTGTGGGTGTCCGATGCTGCTTCCCAGCTCATGGTCCAGGGCCAGGCCTGGGGGCTAACGCAGATTTCCCCCATGCCCAGCAGCCCTCCCTTTGGAACCCGCAGAGTTGGGCCCAGCCTGCTTTATCTTTACCACTGCCCGACCCCGCCCCTCATTTTCAAAAGCTTCTCTCACAAATGGAAATGCGCCCCCAGCCGCCCCGGCCACCACCGCCACGCCTCCCTCCTGTTCTAGAATTCAGGGGGGACTTGCTGGCATGTCAGTTCTCCCACAGGCCCTTCCCTGGCCCTTGGGACTTCGAGCAACCACAAGGACATTGGTTCATGTGCCCAGTCCTGAGAGGAAGAAGAGATTAAGCTTGGGGCGTTTTACTGGAGACCCCACAGTTGGCAAGGGCCAGAGGTGCAATTCAAACCCCGGTTTTCTTGTTTGCTGCTTCTACTTCCATCCATTCATTCAGCTCATGTTTACTGAGCCCCCGCTCCGCGTCAGGGGCTGCACAGCGGTGATCGTGGTGCCTGCCCTGGCAGGGGGACCCAGAAGGGAGCCCGGCTTTATAGCCAGCATGGACACCAGAGCTGTCCAGTGAGCTTTCTGTGATAATGGGAATGTTCTATATTTGTACTGCCCATTAATCATGTATGGCGATTGAGCACTTGAAATACGACTGGTACGAATGAGGAACTTAATTTTTATCTTTCTAATTAATTTTCATTTCAGTAGTCACATGCAGCTAATGGCCACTGTGTTGGACATCATGCATCTATCTGTACAGTTCTTTGAAGATTAGTCATTCATGGTGTTGTACTGTACGTAGGTCTCAAACTCCAACATCAGCAGGGAAACTGGGGTGATTTCCCAGGGGCACCTTAGGTGTGTCTTCTTTGTCAGTACATTAAACTCATAGGCATTTTCTACACACCCACGAAAAGAGTCAGTCACTGTTATTGAAACATGAGACCCTCCTGACCTATTTTTCGATTTTCCACTTTTTTTTTCCCTTAGTGAGATGTAATTTACACAGAATAAAATACACAGGCCAAAAGCAAACAGTTGGATGAGTTTTGACAGACACCGTGTACCCGCAGTGGAATCAAAATATAGGACATTTCCATGTTCCCATTCCCCCAGAAAGCGCCCTCAGGCCCCTTTCCAGTAAGTCCCATCCTCAGAGGCAACCGCTATTCTGATGTCTGTCACTATACATTAGTTTTGCCTGTTTTTAAGCCTTACATAAAATCATTTTCCTACTTTTGACCGAGACAAAGGGACAATAAATATTTCTCCTTTCTCTTTGTTATGAGAAACAGAGCCCCAGACTGATGAAAAATGACAGCTGACCTTGGGCCACAGTGAGGAGACAAGAAGGGGTGGGGGGAGGGTGGGTAGTTGTGGTGTCCTAGGGACTCGTGGCGTGTCCAAAGGGGGCAGCCACTCCTCAGCTCCAGCTTGCTCTTGCCACTTGAGAATGTGGGCCCAGCATTGCCAAGTCTTTCTTTTTTTAAAGGAAAGCTGAAAATGCTGATTTTTGTGTAAAATCTCCTAAATATTGGCATTTCAGAATCTTTTACAGCACGGCAGGCCAAATAAGACTTGACCTGTGGACTGCCACTTTGTGAGTTCTGCCTTGGGCTAATCAGAACATGGGTAGTCGTAACAGCTGATGTTTGCTGAGTGGTTCCTTTGTTTCAGGTCGCATTCTAAGTGCTTGATGTTATTAAGTCATCTAATCCTCCTAACAATTTATTAATAATCCATTTAACAGATGAGTAAGCTGAGCCATAGAGAGGGATTAAGTGACTTGCCCAAGGTTACAGAGTGAGTACTTGGCTAGGATTTGAACCTTGACTGTCTGGTTCCCGAGTCCGTGCTTCTAGCCACTGCACATGCTCTCCAGGGAAAGGGGGAGTAAGGCTGCCGAGGATGGTTATACCTCTTGGGGTGCAGCTTTTGCCAGCTACCACCCTGAACAAGCAATGGGAGAGCGAGCGCCCCGGCCCCACCCGCCGGGACTGCCCTGGCACAGGCAGTTTTCATGTCCGGGCACCTTGGCTGTCAGTTGGTAGAGCCCCAATTTTAGGAAGTGCTGGAAAGCAGCCAAGATGATGCGAAGATGAAAGCCTGGCTGATGCTCGATGCAGGTGTCAGGGAGCACTGGGCAAGTGGGGGCAGAAGTAGCAGGAATCCAGCACGGGGAGAGCCCAGGCCCAGGAGGATGGCGGGGGTGAGGAGGAGAACCAGCCGGCAGGGCCCAGGGCCAGGCCAAGCTGCCGCTGCCCGGGGAGCTGGTGGCTGGGGCATCCCCACCCGATGTGTTTCGTCCGGACAAGCCTCACTTGAGGACGATTGGGAAGGGGAAGATAAGGATCACCTGGCAAAACAAAACTGTATTTCCATCATCTCCTCCTACTTTTTTTTTGGGGGGGGGGTAGAGGGAGGGGCGTGAGGAAACTGAAGCCCAGAGAGGGCATAGCCGGGACCCAAACCCGGACTCCCGGCTCCCGCTCTAGTGCCTTTTCCGCTCCGTTTGGCTTCATTCCTCAGGACCAGGAGTTGAGGGGAAGAGGATCTGTGGTCACTGGCGGGAAACGGCCAGACCCTCCCCTCATCTCCCTCATCTTCTCTGTTCACCTCACCAGGGTCTGGTAGGAAGTAAGTGGTAAGTAAGCGCTCGCCATTATCGTTGTGTTTTGTTTTGTTTTTTTCCTATTTGACCTTCGCACCCACTTTCGAGATATGTACTCTCGTTCTCACACATTTACCATTGAGGAAGCCAAAGCTCAGACAGGTGAACATCACCACCAGGAAGCTGCTGGCAGGACTGAGTGACGGATGTGTATAGAGAGCTCAGCACTGCTCTGGTGCACAGCACAGGGCTGTGTGTGGGCCAGAGGAGGGATGAGGTAGCAGGACTAGTCAAGGAGGACGTCCTGGAGGAGGTAACATGATGCTGGGCTTTGGAGGGCTCAGCCAGTCAGGGTTCTGGTTCCGCTGAGGTCAGGGTTGTTTCCTGAGTAAGACCTGATGCCAGCTGGGTCTTCCCACTCTGAAGATGCCACCTCCTGCCAGAACACCGAGTAACATGGCCTTTCTGTCATCCCAGGGCCTTCACAAGCCTTCTAGCAGCCTTCACCAGGGGAACCCTCTGGGCCTGGCTCCAGATCCTTTATGTTGCAAAGAGGCAGCCTGGCCTTGGGGTGGTCATGTCACCACTATGAGCCTCAGTTTCCTCATCCGTCAAATGGGCACAGTGCTACCTACCATGTAGGGTTGCGGTGAAGGCCTGGCATATGATAGGTGCTCATAAACAGCCATCACAGAACCTCCAAGAAACAGCTTTTGAATTGAATTGACCTTTTAACGACAAAGGACAGACATATCCCCAGTGTAGGCCAGAAAAGCTTGAGCCCACACCTTAGCACAGAACCAAAAAATCTCAACCACTGTGTTTGAACCTGCATGCGTTAGAGGGTTGGGAGGAGCCAGCCACTCACCCCTCTTCAGCTGTGTCTACATCGTGGGCTCTAGGGAGCAAGTTTGCTTTTAGTTATTGGTCCCCCAAACCCAAGAGCAGCAGACACTAATTGAGCGCTTACTGTGTGGCGGGCACAATGCTAAGCCCTTTGTGTTGTCCTTTACACAGGAGGAAACAGGCTCCGTAACTGAACCCTACCTAGCTGGTAGTGTCAAGACTTGAAACTACATAGTCTGGCTCCAAACTCCGTGCTCTTAGGAGGGGAAAGAAGTGAAAACGTTAGTTTGGGACCGTCTTTCTCAGTTGCAAAGCCTATGTGCGCCTGTGACTCAGTTTGGTTCCGATGTTACCAGATGTGGATTGTGCTATCCCCATCTGGACCATGAGGCGCAGAGAGGTGACAGGTGATATGATCTGTCCGAGGCCATGTGGCTGGGCTGGACTCCAGGTCCAGTGCTCTTCCTTCTGCTTGTCAGCTGCCTCCTGGGAAGACAGTTGTCCAGCTTGAATGGTGGAAGCCAGTAGGCACCAGTGGACTCCGCCATGGGCATGGCCCAGCCTGTCCCACAGTCCCCATGTGTCCCTACCGCTGGAGAAGCTCCACCCGAGCCAGCCCCAGGTCCTCACCTCCTGCATCACCCTCACCTTGAATCTCAGAGCTTTAAGAGCCGTTACTGCTGAGAGAACTGTAGATGAGTGATTTTAAAACTCTGTTCCTTGGAACTCCTGAGGAAGCCAGGCTTGGGGTTAGTATATAGGGTCACTGACTGCATCAATGGCAGCCCCACTTATATCTCTTTTGTATTTGGGTTGCCTTGTTAAGTTTTTAAAATAAAAGGTTGTATGGGATTTAAAATGTATATGCTCGCGAACCACTGTCTAATCCAGCAAGTGCCTCTCCAATCTACAGATAGAAAAACTGACCCCAAAGCGCATGATTTCCTCATAAATGATGATAGTATTCAGGCACCGTTCTAAGTTTTTTAGGTTATTTAACCCTCACAAACCCTATGAGGGTGATACGTGTTGCCTCCATTTTATAGACAAGGACACTGAGGCTCAGATGGTGAAGTGGCATGCCCCGAGATTAGAATCCCAGGAGCCTCGCTCCCAAGTTCACATTCTCAGCCACTCCCAGCCTGACCGCCACACCTCCTCTTGGTGTCCTGGAGAGGAGACACTTGCTGAGGCCTGGGATAAGACAGTGTCAGACCTGGGACCAGAATATGGATCTCCTGCCTGCTAGCTCAGGCCCTGTTTACTTCCTACTATCTGGAACGTCACCTGGGCTGGAGCAGGGAGATGGACAGGCCTCTGTGAATCCTGGCTCTGTTCTTCGCCGGCTGTGTGACTTTGGACAAGTGAACGGACCTCTCTGAGCTTGCTTCCTCACCTTAGAAAAAGGATGATAGGGCCCACATCACAGAGTTATCATGAAAGTCAAACCATCCTCATGAGTTGGTTGGCACAGGGCCTGGCACAAACGGTGAGCTCCCCGGCCACCATCCTCAGTTCCTGGATCTAAGTAGTCCCTACAGCTGCCTGCCCTACCTGCTTCCTCCTCCCTCTTTCCAGCCCTCACCTGACCCTGTGTAACACAAATACTAATTACAACCATTTCCCTGAGCTGCTTCCTGGCTGAGCCTAATTACTGGGCAGCTCTGTCATCATCATCATAAATATCATTAAGTGAGACAGATTAACTTTGTCCTAAGTTTTATGTGATTAGATCAGCAAATTGTTTGGCACACTTGGTCTCAGCTTGCGACTTACCCAGCCTGGTCGTCCTGCACAGCTTAGGGTCAGCTGTAGGTTTCTGGTCTGTCTCAAGCTTGGTGCTCAGAGATCAGAATGGACAGCTTGGCCCCTTTAACCAGGCCAGGATGTGGTGCCTGAAGTGGTAAGGAAGGAGCGGGCTGGGGCTGCCATTTTATTTGTTGTAATGGCAAAACCACAAGCTTTGGGGAGAGGTACACCTGGGTTCCCAACCAGGCTTTGTTATTTACCAGATGTGTGACTTTGGACAAGTTACTAACCGTCCCTGTATTACATTTGTTTTACACGATGTAACAGGAAAGGATCAAGGAGATAATATGTGCCAACAAGTACCAGGCCCGCCGCCTGGCATGTCATAGGTCCTTCTAGCTTTTCCTTCCCTTCCCATCTTCTGTCATTCTCAGTGCGACTGGATGAGTCAGCCCTTTCTGGACCTACCACCACACAGGCTAACATCCACCCGGTGCCACTTCTCTGTGAGGCACGGGGCTGAAGACTTGATGTGTCTTATTTTGTTTACTATGTATAAAGACCCTATGGAGTAGGTATCATCTTCACCTGACAGATGAGAAAACCACAGCACAGGAAGGAAGTGGAATGACCGTCCAGGTCCCACAGCTGCACTTGGCTGTGGTCTCCCCGTTGGGATGAGATGCTAGAAGGCCATGCAGGGTGCTCCTGGGGAGCAAGGAGGAAGGATCATAGTCCACAAGTCCAAGAAGGCTGTCTGGAAGAAGATGCATCTGAGCTGAAGGGTTAGCCAGGGGAAGGAGGAGAAGAAAGGCCTCATGGGCAGAGGGCAGTGGATATGCAAAGGCCTAGAAACAGGAAGCATGTTCATATTTGAGGTTTGAGCATGTGAGGGAGGAGAGGTGAGAGAGAGGCTAGCGAGGAGCCATGAGCCAGATCCTGGGGGTAGAAGGAGGGCGGGTGGAAGCCAGGCCAAATCTCATGTGTTCTTCTGCCAGTTCCAGGGAGCTACTGTTGGGAGGAGAATGATTAGATCATATCAGTTAGCTTAGAAGTTTCTGCCTGGAGCCAGCCCGGAGATGAGGGACTGAGGGGAATGCTAATTAGAGATCAAGAGGGTCAGGGGGCGAATCAGGGAAGGCTTCCTGGGGAAGGGGGCAGGATCAAGTGGGCCTGAACAGAAGGGCAGAGATGACAGACGGAGGCTGTCAGGTGGGTGGGCTGGAGAGAGGTGTGGTAGGACCTGTGCCCTGTGCATGGGGCTGGATGGTCAGCGGTGAGATGAGCGGCCTGTGGAGTAAGGAAGAGCTGCTGGCCAGGTTTGGGGCTTGGGTGTGGGATGGCCTCAGCCCGTTGGCTGGTAGCACTACGTAAGGCTTTCAGTGCTTCCCAGGGCCTGCAGGCAAGCGAGCCTACACACCAGGCCAAGTGTGTGAGTGTTTTCCAGCTCCCTGCGTGTGTGGGCAAATCTCCCACTGCCCACACATTAGGGAAAGCCCGGCGTGGGACTCCGGTCCAGACCAGGGTGATTGACTGACTCATTGGCTGGCGGGGCTGACACCTTCTCCGATGAGGCGGTTAGCAACCTTGACCTCCCACATATGCTCTGTGCCCTTGGCCTTCCAGTCTCTTCCTGAGTGTTACCTACCTTTAGGTCTGGGATTGAGCCCCGCTCTGGCGTGCTGCCTCTTACCTCTGGCCTTAGCCTCTGCATCTGTGAAATGGGGATCCCAGGGCTTATTCCAGGGTGATCATGGTAAGATAAGTGTGTAAAAAGAACCTTGAGACGTGGGCAGCGCCAGGCTTGTGTCAGAGTTGACAACTCTGTTTTCTGTTCTGGGGGGTATTTTTTTTTTTTTAATATACATTTTATTTTAGAACACTTTTAGCTTTATATCATTACTGGGAAGGTAGTACAGAGTTCCCTTATACCTCACACCCAATTTCCTGTTATTAACATCTTAAGTTATATGATACATTTATTACAATTAATGAACTGATATTGATATATTATTACTAACTAAAATCCATACTTTATTCAGATGTCTTTAGTTTTTAACCTAATATCCTCTTTCTGTTCTAGGATCCCATCTGGGATACCCCATTACATTTAGTTGTCTCCTTCAGCTCCTTTTGGCCATGACAGTTTCTCAGACTTGCCTTGTTTTTGATGTGAGTTTTGAGGAGTACCAGGCAGGTATTTTGTAGAATGTCCCTCAGTTGGGATTTGTCTGATGTTTTTCTCATGATTAGCCTGAGGTAATGTGTTTTTAGAAGGAAGGCCACGGGGTAAAGCACCGTTTACATCACGTGGTATCGTGAGGGCATACTCGCTATTGCTAAGTCGTCCTGGACTTATCACTGTTGATGTTAACCGTGACCACTCAGGAAGTCTCTCATTTTTGCTTTGAGTGCAGCAGAAGGGCTAGATTAATGCCAAATGTTGGCTGAACTAAGGCCAAGATTGGAAAATATGGACAAGAAGCAAGTGGAAAAGTAAACATGAAAATTTTGAAAAGGAGGTATGAGATGGGTACTACAGCATGTCTGTCAGGTACCATTTTACTTGGGGATGGGACGTTATAT
Organism: Rousettus aegyptiacus; assembly: GCF_014176215.1. Taxonomy (NCBI): domain Eukaryota; kingdom Metazoa; phylum Chordata; class Mammalia; order Chiroptera; family Pteropodidae; genus Rousettus; species Rousettus aegyptiacus. Next base: position 12,729,828 of record NW_023416284.1, on the reverse strand, counting down.
GCCAGGAAGTTCGTGTTTCAGCTCATTTAATCTTCACAATGACCCTTTTTACAGATGAGGAAACTGAGACCTGGAAGAGGAAATGATATGGTCACATGAGCCAGAAAACCTGAGGTCAGAACCAGGTCTGTCTTTATGGCCTCAGTCCCCAGTGTTCAGTAAATGCCTCAAAGCTACATTTCCAGGAGAGTGGATCAGGGAAGGGATTGTTCCTAATTCACTTTATCCATGATGGTGATTCAATAAATGATATGCAGTAGAAATAGAAAATAAGGATCAGAGAAAATATTGTGGAAAATGTGGACAAGGAAAATGCCTATGGGTGAGTTTCTGGTTTGGGGTTGAGCTTCCTGGCAGCCAAGGAAAAAAATGATATGAGCTGATTCATAGAATTCCTCTTATCAAAATACAAAGAAGCAGTTCACTCTTTCAGAACTGCGTGGTAAATTTCAAAAGAAATTAATCATGGAAAAAGACACTGAGTAATATAATGAATAATGTAATAGTAGTAATAAATGTCACGTGATGTCATCTTTAGGAGTGATGGCCATATTTTTACCATCTGGCCCATTGACCACAGATGCCCTATTTGAATTTTACTTGATTGTCATCAAGCAACTAAACTCTACTATGTCTTTGTAGAATCACAGATGCCTATGCCCTAGCCAAATCTGGGATACAAATTAACCAGTTACCTATGTACCAGGTCCTGTGCTGGGCACCATGCAGTTGGTAATAATGTGGTTGCTGCCCACCCCTAGGTCTTCTCCATCCCAGGGATAAAGATGCCTAGATGAAAGCCTGAATGTAACACAGGTGCTACACCAGGGGCCCTCCAGCAAGAAGGGCATAATTCCTTCTGACTGGGGAGGGGAGGAGGGCTTCATGGAATAGGTGGTAGGTCAGAGACGGAAAGCAGTAGTTGAGGTGGAGGGCACACGGTCCTGAGAGGGGACATCAGGGGCAGGTTCCTTGAGGGTGGGGACTGAGTCCTATGCCGGGCTGTCTCCTCAGCTGGCAGCACAAAGCCTGACAAGCATCGAGGGTTAGGTGAGCTCCTGTTGAGTGCTCAACACCTACAGAGATAGATCTGGGGTCAGGGTGATGACCACACACCTGATGAGTATGTGGAGGGTGAGCCTAGAAAGGTAGGTTTAGGCCAGATGAGAGAGTCCTTGAATGCCAAGCTAAGGAGTTTAGATTTTCTTCTTTAGACAGTGGGGATCAACTGGAAGTTTTGAGCCTGTGTCTTATAAGAAACAATTATACAAGTAATAACTGCTAACACTTAGTGGGCACTCGCTGTGTGCTCAGCACTTTATATTAACTCGCTTAAGTATTATAACAGTCCTATGAAAGAGGTACTGTTATTATCTTCGGTATTTTATAGATGAGACAACCGAGGCACAGAGAGGCTGAGTCACTCGCCCAAGGTCATACAGCTAGGAAGCGACAGTGGGGATCTAACTGAGGTTCAGATGTAGAGCTTTTACCTACTATATTATTGTGTCTGCTAAGTGTAAGTATGTAATTAACATATGACATGAAACGACACATAGGATTTAACAGATCCCAGCTAATTATTGGCACTAGAGAGGCAGGAATTGACAGGGTCATTGGCCGTAAAGGGCTGCATCCAGAAGGAGCTGAAGCTTAGAAATCTATGATAAAAATAGAGCGGAGGGTGTGGCCAAGGAAACCCAGTCCTGTGAATTTCACTCAGGGGCTGCTTTTTCCTGCCTCTGACATGCTCCAAAATTCTTTGAAGATCCCCTGCCTTGGGCAAACCAACCACAAGAGACATCTGAGTGACTAATGCAATTGAGACAAATAGGATCATGCCCAGGTGCCACTAGGCCAGAGGCCTTTGTCGTCAGAGCCACGTGAGTGTTTATATATTTCTCATTTCTGTGCACTCTAGGCCTTTGATTTCCACAGGGTGGGGTTTCCAGAGCTGGCACCATCATATCGTCATTTGACTTTGGGAGACGAGCCGTGGTCCTCCCCCTGTTGGTTTTCAAGGCCTTCTCATGAACACCAGGCCCAGAGTTCTTCTCCTCCACGGCTCTGTGGGGCGGGGTGTGAGAGGAACGAGTATTTCATGGCAGAGGCTCCCCACCAAGCAGCGGTTCCCCTTTCCCTGAAACTTGCAGCCAGGTGTGGCACGTACAGCCACAAATGAGGCCAGCTCAGTGTCCCTGGACTCCATGAGGTTCCTCCCTGTAAAAGTGGGTCCCCCTTCCTCAATGAGCATGGGACCAGGAGTCAGGACCCAGGTTCTAGGCCAAGCTCTGCCACTTACTAGCTGAGTAGCTGGGGTTCTCTGGTGGCAGCATCATATCAGTAAGGAGTCACATTCTGGCTCCTTTACTCTCTAGCCAGGTGACTTGGGATAGGCAAGGGGGACAAGTCCTCCCTCCTCTCTAATCTTCAGTCTTCTCATCTGTAAAGCCGAAGTGCTGATTCCCACCCCACAGAGCATCGTGGTGTCAGGGGAGATATGTTTTGTCTCTCCACTCCTCTCTGCTTCTGCTTTGCCTGTAAAACGGAAGCGATACCTGCTGAGGCTGAGGCTCTAGGTAGGTGTGGGGATCCCACAAGACCGTGAATGAAAGGCCCCACCCTGGCTCTGGGCGGGTACAATGATAGGGCTGCCATTGTTGTTGGAATGTCACTTACCTACTGGGGCCTACTGTAGCAGAGCCGGCTAAGCCATTCCCACGCCTGAGGTGGGTTCAGTTTCACTTTAAGGCCCCTCATCTTTTGTGTGATGAAAAATAAAAGCTCTCCATCTCAGGAGATTTCTGCTTGGAGCCACTCTCCTCATGTCGTCCATCCACAGATTGGCTGCAGCGGGATAGATGGCCCCGCCCCTGGGATGGGCTTCCAACCTGACAAGACCCAGCCCCTGCCTTCAAGGTTCTCCCGCTAGAGTACTGTGTGCTTCCGTAGAAGGAAGCTTGAGGGGGGAACGCAGCAGGGAACCAGACGCCATCTGGAGTTGGGAAGGTGGTCAGTGGAGCTTCCAAGAAGGGCTGACCTCTGAAAAGAGACGAAAGAGGAAGAGCCACGTTTTCACTGTACCTGGGCCTCAGTTTCAGGCTCTGCGAAAGGGGCCAGGAATACCTGCTTCAGAGAGAAGGTGCGTGAGAGGCTTAAATGAGATGAGGGGTATAAAAGAACTGACAAATACCTCCTTCTCCTAGGTGCCCAGGAAATAGTACCTGCTGTGCTGAGGTAGGGAGACGCTTGGTGAACTGAACTTCTTTTTCAAGGGTCTTTTCCTTAGGTGGTTGACACCTGTTAGTGTAACTGTCTTTGTTTCAGAAAAAGCCCAGCTGTAACCCAGCGTGAAGTGAAGAAGCCTGGGAGCCCTTTCTCTCTGGGCTGGGTGATGGGAACTCCTCTACCCAGTGAGAGTGAGGCAGAAGACTCCAGAATTAAAATTCCGGCCATAGTACTCTGCCTCCCCCAGGACCTGTGTCCCTTACACCTTTGTCCCTGGGCATTGCAAAGTTAGATGCAGAAGGATTTAAAGGCACTGCCCCAGGGTAAATGTCACTTCTCCACTTGTTCCACCATTTATTTTAACTATCTGTTGAGCACCTACCGTATGCCGAGTGATGGGAATTCTCTGTGCCAGACAAGGTACCAGCCCCTATAAAGCTCGCAATTTTGAAGAGGGGGAAGGAGATAACCAAAAAAAAAAAAAAAAAAAACCAATAGTAATAATAATAATAAAAACAGATTGTAATAAACACTATAAAGGGAAAAATGGGGTGCTGTAATGCAGAATTTGAGGGGCTACTTAGGGCAGTCAGGACATTTGAGGAGGGGACATTTTAGCTGAGCTCTGAAGCAGGAGCCAGCCATGGGAGGAGCAGAGACGAGGAAAGAATGTTCCAAACAGAAGGAACTATGCTATAAAGGTTACGAGTAGGGAGGAGAAACTTGGAGAATCTGAGGGCCAAGCAAATCAGGGTCTACGAGAACGAGGTAGGGAGCAGGGGCCATGGGGAACTGGTAAAGGGACTGTCCCTGTAGAGTTTTAAACAAGGGAGCAACAAGATTCGAATTTCCTTTTTAAAGGCTCGTTCTGGCTGCCCAGAGGGCTGTGAGAGGGCAGAGATAGAAGCCAAGAGTTGTCACTGTGGTTGTAACCCTGGAGAGTCACCTCAGCCCCTCTAAGCCTGTTGCTTCACACATGTGTGTTGTGAGAATCAAATACGGGAATGAGTAAAGTACACTTTGGAAAGCTGAAAAAAATGTATAAATGCGAGGGATTCTAGGTCTCCCTAGAAATGGAAGGGGAACTGCTGAGTTAGGGTCTTGGGTGGAAGAGAGAGTGCTGGGTGTCCAGAGTCGGTACCAGGGCACCCCACATCTGAGCCAGCCCTCTTTTGCAGCCGAGGTCACAGGGTCCCTCAGAGGCCTCCAGGGGCTGGGGAGGGAACACTTACTGGAGGCTCTTGACTCCTTAGAAGGAAGCGGCATCTGGTGTTTGACTAGCCTTGAAGCTGAAGCCAGGGGTTCATAACGTTTTGTGGGGAGCCCGGAGGCAAGCGTCGGATTCCCCTCCAGGCACCCAAATGCACACACACCATTTTTTCATTCTAAGTCAGGAGAGTTCTCTGGAACTTTCTGATAGCGCTCATGAACTCTGGCTTAAAGACCCTTTAGCTAGAGGAAGGGGGAAATGAGAGGAGAGACACGTCTTTTTAAATTCTACCTCCTCCCCCACCCCCCGCCCGCCTCCTGTAATCTTTGTAGCTCAGATGGGGAGGGAGGATGGGGACCGCCTTGATGCACCTAAGGGCCGGTAGTGGGAGGAACTTCCCCTGACTCTTGGTATCTGCTACTGAGGGTGACTGAGGGGGACTTAAATTTTCTTGGAGAGGTTGCCGCTGGCCGTGGGAGGCCTCCGTCCACCCAAGGGCTCTGGGACCTTGGGGGGTCTCCCGATGGGGCCAGGGAGGGAACCGAGACGTGCGCTTATCAGGCCCCGCCCGCGAAGGTGGTGCGATGCCGCCCGGCCCGCTGCCCGGTCCGCCCCCATCAGCAGGGCGTGCGGCGGCGAGGGCAGCGACGGTAGGGACCCGGCTAGGCGTCGCGGGGCAGTACAGGCAGGCGGAGCGTGTGGCCGCCGCAGACGGTGGCCGCAGCGCTGTCGGCGTTGGGGGTGAGGTGGCGTTGCATAAATGCAGAGGGAGCGGGGCGGGCGGGGGGGAGGCGGGACCCCCGCCCCCACAGCGGGCTGGTGGGTGGGCCGGTCTCGGTGTCCCGGGCGGGGCGCGGCGGCAGTGGGGGGGGGGGGTGGCGGCGGCGCCCTGGCCGCTTCCCCATTCTCCCCACTCGGGCGCGAGAGCCATGGAAACACTGAGAGAGTCCGTACTACACTTGGCCTTGCAGATGTCGACCTACAAGCGTGCCACGCTGGACGAGGAGGACCTGGTGGACTCGCTCTCCGAGGGCGACGGCTACCCAAACGGTCTGCAGGTAGGAGCCCGGGCCCTTTGCGAGACCCCAGCCCGAGGGAGCCGGGCATGCGCGCCGGTGCTGCCCCCGCCCCCTTCCTGCCTGCCCGGAGGTGGGGGGTGGGGGGGCCGTGCCAGCCGTCAGCTCCGGGCAGCACTGGGCTGCATGGAGTGGGGTGGGGGGAGCTTTAATGGGGCAGAAGTACCCCCCGGGGATGCCCCTGTCTGTGCCCAAAATCCTCCTGACCACCTGCTCCTCAGGCTACAGCCCAGGTGGCAGAGTTAAAGCACACACCCTTCCCACTCCTGCAGAGCTGAATTGGCCCAGTTCCCTTTCACAGAAGAGGCAGGCCCTGAGCGCTGAGGGACTGGCCCTGGGTCACACAGCACATTACTGGCGGAGTCTAAAACTATCCAGTTTTAGCACAAAAGCCCTGCATTCCTGAGAACCTCCCCACCCTCGTCCTGGGCACACTGGGTGGTTAGTTACCCTGTCTGGTAGGGTGAATCCTATTCTTCCTCTTTCCCCCTAACTACCTGAATTTCTGGGGTGAGGGGAGGAAGCCATTCTCTGCCCCCTTTCCCTGCCACTTTTCAGCCTATTCAGTAAGACCAGTTCCTTCCCTCCCAGGGTCTGGCCCTGTGGGAACCCTATACCTCCCTGCCTTGTGCCACAGCCTTGAGCATGGCTGCTTTCTGCTCTTCTCTCTCTGCGGGGCTGAGCCTAGACGGTTCTGACCAGGACCTCAGCCCTGGTGAGGTTTGAACCCAGGCACGTGGGTGGGACCAAGTTGGAAATCTCAAGGACACCCGAGGGAGCCAGGGCATCGCAGTCCAGGAGGGCTTCTGCCAGGCTTACCAAGAGAGGCACTGGGGAGCGTCTTGGGTCCACCCAGTGAATTGACTCCTAACCACAGATCGTCTGGAGGTCAAGTGTAGGTGCGTGGAAACTCAGGCTGCAGGCCCAGCTGTACTCAGGCACGCCTCTTTGAACCTGGAATAAGAATGTTAATAAATGGAAGGATCGAGTCCTTCCTCCAGGCTAAATAGGCCCAGGGAGATCAGAACTCATGATCCCAAATGGTCTGCCCACTGGGATATGTATGGCACCCTACCAACACCTTTTCACTTAACCTTCAGGGCCACCCCATGAGCTGGAAGGGTTACTCTTCCCACTTACCTGTGGCAAAACTGAGGCTCTGAAAGGGGAGACAACTCACCTTAGGTCACAGAGCTAGAAATCTGGGAGTGAGAAATCAAACCCAGTCTGTCTAGGACCTCTTCCCTGCAAACCCTTCTTAAGAGGCTAAATCCAGCAGGAAATGAGATTTCTGTGGCAGGCACTTTTCCCTTCACAAATCAAAACAGCATCTAATCAGCAATCTTTTTCAGTCTCATCTTCCACAGAAGGTTCTAAATATATCAGCATAAAAGCATTTGGAATTCACAACAAAATAATGTGCCATGTTGTTATCGTCATAACAGCAGCCCACATGGATATAGCCTTTTTCAGGTCACTAAGTACATTCATCCACCCGAGGCTTCCTGGCGGAGTGGAGGCAGCTTGGCTCCTGAAGCCAGGGGCCCAAGTTTAAATTCTGACTCTACTCAAGATCTTCGGGTGAGCTGCTGAATCCCTTTAAACCATCTGTAAAATGGGAGTTAGAGAAAGTAGATGTAATGCATAATACGGGGACTGCTCTGATCATTGTTCTTTTTATGATCTATGAGGTAAGGGCCCTTGTGGCCGTATTTCAGATGGTGAAGCTGGGTCTCAGAGGAGTCAGGGACATTGCTGTGGTCACAGAGCTATTATGTTGGTTGGAGTGCAGTGTTGGTGCCACCAAACTGCTAAACTGAGTACAGTGTCTACTTTTTATACAGGAAAAGCCAAAAAGTTTGCCCAAGGATTTGGGACATTTCTTTGGGTACCCAGCCTGGCTTGCCTTGAGCTGCCACAACTTCCCCAAAGCAAATGAGAACTAGCCAATGTTTGCCCTTCTAGGAGTCGAGAACCCAACTACCCCATGAAGCAGAGCTTTCTGTTATTTTTGTTTTTAATCATTGGAGTTCTTTTCCAATATAAAAACTTTACATGATCATTTGTAGCAAAAAAATTTTAAAAAATTAAAAAAATTAAATCCAGTATAAAAAAAAAGTTTTTAAAAACCCAGTAACTCACTGCTGGGAGATAACTACTTCTAGTTTTTCCCATTTGTATGTGTATATACTTTTATACAAAGTCGAGTTCAGTCTAAGAACTTGATGTTGCATCTTACTTTTTTCATCTAATGCTACATCATAAGCATTTTTCTATGATGTTGATATGCTGCCATTAAAAATCATAACACCTAATAATACCAATGTACAAAAATATACTTACTCAATCAGCAATAGTTGGACAATAGACCCAATAACTATGACATTATGGGTGACCATCTTTAGCCTTTTGGATAATTTCCTATGAACTGGTTGCTAGAAACACAATTTCTTCCTTAATTTTAGTCTTTTAAAAATGGACTTAGTCCCCCCCAAATCTCTTTCTCTTGATGGGCAGCTATAAAAATAAGCTTGATTTTTCAAGATTTTGAAGCCCAGTGGCTCTAGGAACTCCAGAGTTATTGATGCTGATACTGGTCAATGAAAACTTCCATCTTTCAGCCAAACTTGCCACCTTTTTACTGAATATGCTGATGAAGCATTGAATTTAGCTAGAGCAAGGTTTTACCTACCTGTACCACAGGAAAAGGGTTTTCTTTTCTTTTAATCTCATATTCTAGGCACAAGTTCTTTGCGATTCACCAAAATTTGTCACTGTGGACTGAGCACCAAATTTAAAGCCAGATAGCTCTAACGTGGAGCCCTGGCTTTGTCTCTCATGGGTTCTGAGACCTGAAAGCAACTCACTTGAACAGCTTCTTTTTTTTGGTGCAAACTGGGGTTTTGCAGAGCTGTTGCAAAGATTGAAATGAGACGATATAAGTGAAAGCATTTGGTATAGTGCACAGAAAATGGATTTGGTTGTGATCAGGATTATCATGGAAACTCACCAGGCATGATATCTCCGTGATGCCCTAAATATAAAAGCTTCTCTTCTGGAAGCCTGTACTCTGCTCAGACTGGCTCCCTGGCCTCCCCACATCTGACCACACACCATGGCAGTGGCTTGAAGGGAAATAGCTCCAGTGAGCCCTGCAGACTAAACTGGGGGGCAGACAGCCATGACTGTTCACCAAAACGTTGACACTCATCCAGTTACTTTCAAAAATTCATTTTTTCAAGAAAAAGGAAAGTTGAGATATTTAATTGTTAGCGATGGCTTTATCATTTTTTTTTTTTCCTCTGCCATGCACAGGGGTGTCTTTTAAGGGCAATTACAGGGACAGTCCCACTCAGTACTTTGCAAAGACTTCTCTGCTAATCAGCAGGTCCTTTCCACCTGTTAGAGACTTATACTCTTGGCCTTAGAGTTGTCCACCTGTTAGAGACTTATACTCTTGGCCTTAGAGTTGTTCTAGAGTCTAAGATGGTCAGACCTGGGACCTCATCCAGCTTCCTCATTTTAAAAACAGAACACGCGTGCCCAGTGACACGCATGGGGTCTTGATGAAGTCAAAGCTGACCTTTGACTCCTCAGGTGTGTGACTTTTCTCTGGTGCCATTGGCAGCTGGGTGTTTCTTCTGGGAAGCAAAGAGAACTGGAAAGTGCTTCTTCTCAATATTAGACTTGTGATTCCTGTTAAGATGCAAGGAATTCTTTCCCTCACAACAGGTACTACTTTAAGCTGTTATCAGTCACATAGGGACAACGGGGCAGGTAGGGCTCAGGGAAGAGATGGGGAGGATAAGAGAACATTGTAGTCTTGCTCTGGGCTGGCCCTAGTGGCCTCAGCTGGAAGTCTGCCATATGGAAATTTCTAGAAGAAACTTTCCCAACCAAACACCCTCACAAAGGCAGGATTCCACATAGGACCAAGCTGTCATGGTCTGTCTGCTCTGAAAGGCTGACTCCAAGGCAGGCAGCCTGGTCGCTCTGCCAGCCCTCATGGGGCGGCCAGGCTTTTTGACTGCGGGGGGTGGGCTCCCTGCCAAATCCTTGCCTAGACTGACTCCTGTTTGCGACTCCATGAAGCCCAGGTCGCTGGGGGACCTGGCGGTGGCTCAGCAAGAGCCTTTGCCTTCCTGCTGACCCCCTGCTTAAGCCCCTGAAGCAGGCTGTGCCCTCCTCCCCACCCCTTCTGCTGCTGGCCTGTTTCCTGGGCCCCAGGCAGTGGTGGCCCGTCCCCCCCCTGCAGAACTTGTTCTTGCTATAAGCCTAGGTGAGCCAGGCACTCACTTCTGTAACCAAATATTTATCCCTCATTAGGGCTTTGTTCCCTTGGCTGTGGAAACCCTGGGAACTCTTGGGCTGGACAGCTCAACTGTCTCTCTCATTCTCTTTCTCTGGTTCTATGTGTGTGTGTGTCTGTCTGTCTGTCTCTGTCTGTCTCTGTCTCTGTCTCTCTCTCTCTCTCTCTCTCTCTCTCTCTCTGTCTTTGTCTCTGTCTCTGTCTCCCTCTCCACCTTTGTCTTTCAAGGGCATTTTTTTCTTTCTGTCTCTTCTTTCTCTGCCTCACACAAAAATAAATAGGATATTAATCCCACCAAGGAGCTGAGCATTTACAATAATTCCCAGCTCCATCATCCAAGCGTCAGCTCTGCTCCTTGGCCAGTGGTCACATCCCAGTTACCCCTCCTGAGATGGAGCGGGCTGCTCCCCACTAACCCTCCTGTTGTACCAGTCACTGCAGACTGGAGACCCAGACTAGTGAGCGACATGCCTTCATTTCCAAAAGGAACGTGAGGAACCATTTGTATCAACTTCGCGCTGTGACCTACCTATCTTGCTGGATCCTCTCAAGGAGTCAGGGCAGGACAATAGGAGCTCAGAGAGAAGGGACTCACCAGCGGCTTCGATTTGCAGCTCCAACCCTGTCCGTTACACCCAGGAATTGGACAGTCTCTCCTGGAGAGGTCTCTTGATTTCAGTACAGTGCCTCCAGGTGACTTCTGCCCCAGGGCGATGCCTCTGGATCCCTTCCTCCCTCAGAGACAGGGCTTGTCCAGAAACCTATAGGCCCCTCAGCTGGACAGTATGAGCTGAGCAAGAACATTACAAAGGTTAAAAACCCTGTTTTTAAATTCCCTTTGCCATTTTTTGCTCGAAACTATGAATTTCTAATTTAATTCTGACTTAATTCTAATTAAATTTTTCAGTGAACACCATCTGTTTGCTTGACATCAAACAATGAGGCTCAGCTCAGCTCTGCTCCTCGGGGGCAGCGCAGCCATTGGGCTGAGGCTGCGGGTTCTGGAGAGAGATGAGTTTTCTCACTGTGCTCTCTCCTCCCCTTCCCCCACTTCCTGTGTTTCTTCTGTAGCTAATACTGGTACCTACTCTTAGGGATATCGTGAAGATAGAATAGCATCATCTAGCAACAAAGTAGAATTAACACGATGCCAGGCACATAAAAAGCACTCAGCTAGCTGCCGTTATTACTCTTCCTTCCTTTCCTCTTTCCCTGTGTTCCTTTCATAGCCTCACTTTCATTTCTTCCGTCTCTCCTTTTTACCTCCTCAGATTCCCCACACCACGGCATTGCCCTGCCCACCAGGCAGAGGTCTCCCTGGCTCTTTGCCTTTCACCCCCCTCACCCCATGAGCTAAGCCATTTAATGGTGGTGGGGGGGGGGGCACTGAGCGGCATAGAGGAGGGGCCAGAAAGTGAGACAAATCCAGGGGCAGGACAGCAAGAAGAGTGAGAATAAATGTCAAGCCCCCCAGGCAAGGCAGCATATTCTTGGGACCCTCTGAACACCAGTGCCCAAGGTAAACTGCGTGAGAAAATTGATACCTTGGAGAAGGCACTTTATAAACCTTCCAGGGCTCTGAATATGTTAGCATCATTCTAGGCTCTCCGTACCAGGCCCTCCCAGCCCAAAATGTTAACTTAATGGTAATAGCGTGGTCAGAATCGTTGTTTAAAAGTTTCTTCAGCGATTTCAGGAGGCAGCACCCTACCCCGCCCCTTACCTGACACAGCTGATTTAGTTCCTGAGCCTCCTGGGCCTCCACGGAAAGTATGACTAGGCCCCAAGTTCCTTTTCTCGGTTTAAACTCAGTTTGTCTTCCATGAAACGTTCTTGTGTTCCCCTTTCTCTGGTGCAGCAATTTTTAGTCATTTCCTGCCCAGAAAGTGCCTAACGATGACCATGCGAGGCCACTTGGTGCCTTTCCTTTCCCAGGATTACCAGCCTTACTTAGATCCCCAAGTGCCAGTGTGAGGCTCTTTGGTCACCTGGCTCCAGGGGGGCAGCCACCCCCTCAGATATTGGTAGGGCACCAGCAGGGCAGAGTCTGGGTTTCCTCATCTCCCCTGGCATCTCCCCTACCTCCCTACCCCCTGGCTGGCTGTGGGTCTCTCTGCCTCCAAGCCTTGCTCCTTCTACCTTGGCCTTTCCAAAGGGTGTGTATTAAGTCACATCACTCCAGACTGCAAGAAGTTCACATGCTTTTCGCTGGCTTACAGATGCCCCTTAGGATCTTCGTCTTGCCCCCTCTTCCCTTCCCATTCACCTAGGCAGCTCTTCCTTGTTCTTCAAAGCCTGACATAGGCATCTTCAACCTCCAGGAAGCCTTCCCTGACTGAGCCCCTGCCCAGCCCGGTCTGTGTCTGTATCTGCCTCCCTGCTGGACTCTGAGCATCTGAAACCGAGGGCACCTCTCTTCCACTCAGTACTTCTAGCATAGCCCTGAGTTGGTACTCGGGTATTGGCACACAGCCACAATGTCACTGAACTGAGCCTCTCCTTCAGGAGACCACTCCTGTCCTGTAGTCTGTGCTTTTGCAGGAAGCACCTCTCGGAACAGGGGGAGCCCCAAGTTGGCCTGGGCTGAGGGCTCTGAGTGCTTTTGACTGGCATGTCCCTCCTCAGCTCGGAGGGCCTTGCCACGCCCTCCACTTCCTCTTATTGTTCCTCCCTTCCTGTTTAGCTAGACTGTGAGGCTGGGGATGTCGCCCCTCCCTTTGAGGACCTGCCTGAATGGAGCTGTTTCTCCATCGCTCCATCGTGTTGCCCCTGGCATCTCCTAAGACTCAAATCTCTGTCCCACTAGTGGCTCCAGCATCAACAGACTTGGGTTCAGGTCCCAGCTCCATCCATCCAGCTGTGTGATGGGCGGCAGGAGCTCTCACACCTCTCTAGACTCTCACGTCCTCATTTGTAAAGAGAACTAATAATAGCCCTCATGGGGTTGTAGGGGTGTAATGAGCTGGGGATACCCACGCTGCTGGGACATGTGAGCTGTGGGGGTGTCATCCTCGTGGCTGTGTCGTCCCAGCCCGCTGATGCGGGGTTCTGAGGAGAGTCCAGCTGGACACTCACTGGATGCCTGTAAGTCCAAACATCCTGTTCTTTTTCGAACTCCTTACTGGAGAAACAGGGAAAAGCTGTGTTGTTTTTTTTTTTTTCTCTTCTACCCATATCGGGTAACACACACACAAAAAAACACAAGCCTGGCTGGGTCGAGCGACGTGACTCTCTAAAGTTTAGGAGCAAATCTGAGCTGCAGAGCAGGGTGGCGGTTCCTTTCCTGGATTAGGACTGAGCCCGTGGGAAGCAGACCACCCCTGAGGCAGGATGTCTCCCCGGGGCCTGGGCCTACCTCGGAGCCCCTTCCTCCTGGGGAGGGAGGACTCTGGGCTTGCGTCCTCCCCACCCCTCCTGCCTTCTTCCCTGCAGGTGAACTTCCGCAGCCCCCGGAATGGCCAGAGGTGCTGGGCTGCACGGACCCAAGTGGAGAAGCGGCTGGTGGTGCTGGTGGCACTTCTGGCAGCGGGACTGGTGGCCTGCTTCGCAGCTCTGGGTATCCAGTATCAGACAAGTAGGTGCCTCTGTGTTTCCTCATGGGCTCGACTCACTCCTGCCCTCGGCTCTGTCCACTTGTGCAAGGGGGCTCCCCTGCTCAAGCCGGACTGGCCTCGAAGGCCGAGGAGAGAGCTCGTTCTGGTGGACTCAGGTTGCTGAGGTAGCCTGAGACATGGCAGGCGGGCGGTGTGGGTGGTCTGAAAGGTGTGGAGTCAGAATGACGTGAGTCCACATTCTGGCCCAGCAGCTTGTCTTCTGTATGACCTTGGATAAATCACTTAATCTACCAGAGCCTGTGTCTTCTCTACTTTAAATGGGGAAAACGGTGCCCAATTTGGGCATGGCTCTGAGGATTAGAGATGACATGTCGCATACACCTGGTGCCTACTAGGACATCTTTAACCTTTGCTCTGGTACTGTTGTTATTCAAGTGTGGGCTGGTGAGACGCACAGACTGCCACTATCCACCATCCGTAGTTCCAAAGAAACAGCCACAATGGCTTCCGTTTACTTGATACTTTCCAAGGACCAAATACCTCACCTCTTCTTTACAGATGTAATCTCACTTCCTCCTCACAGCAACAGTATGAGATACGGTTCCTTTTGGCCCTATGTTATGTACGAGGAAACTGAGGCAGTGAGACTAAGTGATTTGCCTGAGGTTACTGGGGGAGAGAGTGGAGAAGCTGGAGTTCAACCACAGGCGGGTGGGCCTCAGACCCAGGCTCCGCCTCCCTTTGTAATCACGTGCATCCCGTGTGTGTGTGTGTGTGTGTGTGTGTGTGTGTGTGTGTGTCTGCGTGTGTGTGGGGGGGGTGTGTGTGTGTGTGTGTGTGTCCCGGCAAAGCTGTCCTCCTGAGATCCAGCTGAGCTTTGTGTAGACCTCTGTAATCACCTTGTGAAGCAGTCTGATCAGGCACCTCTGATCCTGCTGTCTGGGGACCGAGGCTGATTCTCTGTGTCTGGCCGAGACTATCTAGCTGAGTGCCTCACACAGACTTGATGTTCAGGAAGCATTTACGGGACTGGAAAGGGCAGATGCAAGTGAAAAATGAGGATGGGGAGTCCAGCCAGTTCCAGGGTCTCTCACTCCCCTGTGTCCCAGCCTCTCATTTTCTGACGTGGTGGATGGTCCACCAGGTTGGGCAGCCTGTGGGCACTTTGTTTAGCGCTCAGCCTCACCGACTCGGTCGCCTGTTCACTCATCCCATCAGAGAGGTCGTGAACCTTCACAGGATGTGGGACTATCTACCCTGGCCTCGCTGGGCCCTCCCCACTGTGAAGTTGCTGGCCTGCCTGGGGTGGCCATGCTGGACTGGGATACGGAAAGAGTTTGGGGGCCTGGAAGGAGGTCAGGACTTTATCTGAGTCATTCTTACATCCCTCCTGTATTAAGCACACATTCATTCTATAACATTTATTGAGGGCTTAGTCTACACCAGGCACCTAGATGGTGCTTAAGAAATAATTGCTTGATTATTTAACTGACTATTTAATTGTTTGTAGATGTTTTACCAAATGTGTCTGGCCCCAGCAGATGCTTAATGCATATTTGATTAATTAATCAATGATTTCCAGGCCCTTAACCATATGTGCTTAGATAATGCCTGCACGTCATAGATATGCAAATAGTTTGCAAATTGAATAAATAAATGATTGAACAGACAAAGGAATAAAAAGAAGACAAAGCTGGGAACAGCCTTTCTTTACCAATCATTCTTGTCCTGTAGCCACCATCTTGTCTATGAGACAAAATCTTGCCTAAATCAGTTTCAGCCCAGGTACATACCCTGGCCACCCTCATCTGCCCAGCTCCCGGCCCTTTGTCTGGTGAGCAGGCAAGACTCCAGCAGCCAGTGTCACCCTAAGACTACCCCAGAAGTTCCTAAGGCGTTTCTTCACCAGAAACCAGAAGGGACTCCCCAAGGGGTGGCTCCTAGTGATGGGGCCACAGGGGGCCTACGGGAAGGAATCCTACTTCTGCTTCTAGCCCATCCTTCTCAGGCCACAGAACGGTTTCCCTAGCCTGGGCCCAAAAGGAGCGAAAATAGCTCTAGGTGGAACTGGGCCTGCATCAAGTGACCCCCGAGCCAACCTATGTGTTTCATCAGCTGCCTGGGCTGGGGAAGCAGTGGCCACCCCCGATACTGACAGTGATCTCATTACCCAGCAGCAGGTACTGGCGCCGGCCCCATATGAGCAAACATCAGGCCATTCAAAGCAGATTCTCTGAGGATTCTGAAAGGCTCACCATTGTGTTATGTTTGGACGCTTAAATACATATTTATCCACCTTCCGGCTGCACCCTCCTTTCCAGAAACTTGCAGGTGTTTTACAGACAGCAGCAGCAAGACAAATAATAAATTCTCACCAAATATAATCTGCAACGTCTTGCTCAGTGTCAAGGCCAGGTACTGTCCAGACAAGTGTCTGTGAACTAGATCTGAGCCCTATTCCTGCTTTCTCGAGTGATCATACACATCCTAAAGAAAAGAAATATTTTCTGCCTCTGCGGGTGGTAACCAAGTATGGAACAAAGCTCTTTCATTCGCTCAGTCATTCGTTTAACAAATATGTATTGGACAGCCGCTAGGTGCCAAGTACAATGGTGGGCAAAGGAAATATAAAAGTAAGTAAGATGCTGGCCCTTCCCTCAAGGTCACATTCTAGTGGAGGAGGTAGACAGGGAGATGCCCATGACACAGCTTGGTCTGTTTTGAATTACAGACACCTAGGCAGCCAAGAGGCCCTGAAATGGATGAGGGTCTGGAAAGGTTTTCCCAAGGAGATGTATCCTGGGTATTGACCTTCACATCAGATGAGGGGGGCCTGCAAACAGTTAATTAATCAAATATGCATTAAGTGCCTGCAGAACCAGGAATAGTTGGTAAAGGATGTACAAACCATGAAAGAGTTAAATAATCTAAGCAGTCATTACCTAAGCACCACCTAGGGACCTTGCTCTGTGCCTAGCAGAGTAGGTGCCTAGTGAAGAACCGAGACTAATTCCTGGGGACTAGTTTCTTTATTTTACACCCAAGTCCCATTTCCCCTTATGATAACTACAGATCTCTCTCTCGCTCTCTCTCCCCTCCTCCTCCTCCCTGCCTGCGCCACCCCCCCCCCCCCGCTCCCCGCCAGAGAGACTCTGATGTATCTCTCTCCCTGAGTATCACCCCCTTACACTGTGTCTTCTCTGTGTTCCCACCAGCCAAGATTTTGTCAAACTTTATTTCCTGTAGTTTGTCGTATGAAAACAATAGGTATTCTTTTCCTTTTCCAAATACGAAGTTATATCATAATAGTGAATAGGCTTTTTCATCTATTCAAACGGAAATTCTCTCCCCCCCACCCCGCCTCCACCCCCCATAAAGATTCTGGTACATTCCCCAAGTGGGGAGTGGGGCATACAGCTCGGCTTAAGATGCTCTGATCTAGAGATATTTCAAATGGTGTATATTCTCTACCATTTCCTTTCTCTATTTTTATGCCTAATGGCTCGATAATTTTTAATTGTCGTAAAGTCATTTAAAAATAAGCAATTACCTCAAAGTCACCCAGATTTTTGTGCTGTTGTGCATCTCCTCTGAGCCCTTTGTCAACCCCTAGAACTTTGCATTTGTCATCAGACGGTAATAAGCCTACAGGCCACCCAATCGTGGCTGGCATTTTATTTCTGAGTGAGGTGAACCCTGCCCCTGCCAGCCCACGTGTTCTTTTCTGTTCTCCAAAGATGGGCCTGGGAACGCTGGACCCTAAGGCTCAAGGGAGCTGAGGCTCCGTGCCCAGCTGTGAGATCATTTCATCATCACTGTGAAATCGGGCTGCTGTTCTTCCTCATGTCTAGATGGAGAAACTGATACTCAGAGAGATGAGGTCACTTGCGC
Source organism: Rousettus aegyptiacus (assembly GCF_014176215.1). Taxonomy (NCBI): domain Eukaryota; kingdom Metazoa; phylum Chordata; class Mammalia; order Chiroptera; family Pteropodidae; genus Rousettus; species Rousettus aegyptiacus. The sequence goes on along the minus strand of NW_023416284.1, from coordinate 12,712,560 downwards.
AAGGCCCTCCGCCAGAAGCAGAAAGCTGGGATTTGAACCTTGGTGTCAGAGCCCACACTGCCTGTCCTGCCTTACGCCTCCCTGTATGGGGTGGGGGGTGGGGGGGACTGAACTCACCAGAAGGGCCGCAGCAGCCCCTGGCATGACCAGCAAAGAAGTGGCGAGGTAAAGCTGAAAAATCCCATCTTTGGAGCCGCTGCAGCAGAACCGAGCTGGGCTCAGTCCCGGCTCTCCCCTGCAGCTGTGTGACCTTGTTCTGTCACTTGCTCAGAGCCTCGGTTTCCTCATCTTTAAATGGGGTATCACGCCCGTAGTGAGGCCTCAGTGAGCTCACGAATGTGTGTGAAGTGCCTGGCACAGAGCCACATTCAGTAAATAGCCCCTCTTGTCACCAGCACAGCTTGTATCAACAGATGGTTCTTGGTCACCGGCCTGAATCTCCAGCCTCCGTCTCCTGCAGAGTCAGGGTCATCTTGCCACCTCAGGCTGGGCCACGGCTGAGGCTGCCCACGGCTTGGTTGCCTTGCGAGGGCCCACTCACTAACCTTGAGGCAGGGGTCTGGCCCCCTCCTCTTGCCTCTGGCCTGCGGACAGCTCTCACACCTCTGCCCACGCTCTGTGAGAACCAGCCCCAAGGAAGCTGATTTCTCTGCTCATTATGTTTTAGGGGCTTTTGTAGCATTTGCAGCCCTTCCCACCATATACCCGCACCAACTACTGTCCCTCCTTGAGCTGACACCTGACAGGCAGGGCTGCCCTGCCTTCTGGCAGTGCGGGTCTGTCCTCGCCCTGAACGGAAGCAGACAGAGGGTGGGATTCAAATCCCATTGGCCACTGAGCAGGGTACTTAGCTTGTCTGTGCCCCACTTTCCTCACATGTGAAAATGCACATCAGCAAAATGATCTCAGGGTTGTTTGGGGGTGATTTTGAGGATTCAGTAAGGTAACCCTCCTGCCTGGGTTCAGTAGGAATGAATTTCTTGTAGTTCCTTCTATTCCTTAAAGCCTCCTTCCTAAGTCCTGGTACCATATTGTCAGCATCACCCATTTGGCATGTACTGCATGTGCCGAGTTAGGCTCACAGAATGAATGACATTTTTTTCCCACTGTTGTCTTTTGACTTTTCCTATAGAATGTGTATATCCCCAAACAAATTATTACCTCTTGAAAGAAAGAACTATGCCTTTTATATCCCTCACCCCGGCTCCACACACGTACTGCACTCAGCCGAGAACCTGGAAGATATTCAGTAATTATTTTTTGAACAAATGAATGCATGATGAGTAAATGAATTTGTTGAACATCAGGAAATAATAAAAAGTCAATGACTATTTGTAGAGGGAAGGACTAATTAAGAGAAACACCTTGGTTCTGGTACTTTTTAAGCCATAGAAAGGTTTTTAGGGAGCTAGACAGAAGTCTTAATTTATGAGCCAGAAGATTTTCAATCTACTAAAATCATTTCAGTTCCAAATTTGTTCGGTCAGGGCCAGGGTGGGACATGGTACCCCAGGGCGCCAGGCCATCTGCACTGTACTCCTGCATTCTTCTCTACCCGCCCTTCACTAGCTTCTTGTCTTTAATCCCTGCCAGGAACCCCTTCAGTGTGCCTAAGCCAGGCCTGTGTCTCAGTGACCAGCTCCATCTTGAATTCCATGGACCCCACGGTGGACCCCTGCCAGGACTTCTTCACCTATGCCTGTGGTGGCTGGATCAAAGCCAACCCTGTGCCTGATGGTCACTCACGCTGGGGGACCTTCAGCAACCTCTGGGAGCATAATCAAGCCATCATCAAGCACCTCCTCGGTAAGCACCCAGCAGGGGGGCCAGTGAGAGGGCAGGCTGCAGAGGAGGGCTGTCAGCAAAACCTACCAGGCCAAGCCCAGTTAGAGGAGTCTGGCAGAATAGGGAGACTGTGGGCTTTGGAGTAGATGAAACCAAGTTACAATGCCTGCCTCATCAGTTGCGTGACCCTGAGTAAGTTACTTTTCTCTGATCCTCAGCCCCTTCATCTGTAAAGCAAAACTAATAAAACTCAAACTGCAGAGTTTTGAGAACTAGAGAGCACACACATTAAAATGTTAGCGTGGTGTGTGTGCACATAGTAGGTGGTCCAACCAGAAGGCTTCAGGTTGCAGCTTAGTTCTGTTGACTTGTCTTGACTGTGAGTGTTGCAAAAGGAGTCAAGGCTGAGCGCACTAGATCAGATTTTAAGGTTGTGAGTAGATAAAAGTTATAACAATGGTTTGTTGGGAGTCACTCATTGTAGGCAGCGATCTTCCTTGGCCTCCTGATAATCGGGCTTGCATGCTAAGCCTCTAACCAAAGTTCTTTTTGTCCCTTGTGAGGCCTCTGGACCCCTAGTTGACCTTGGTGTTGGTCTTATCCTTAGATTAGAAGCCCACGTCTGTCACGTTTGCAGCTCTATTCCTAGATCATGTTCGTTGAGTTAACATCTGCCCGTCGGGATCTTCTTCCACATGAAATCACACCACTCCGTACTGTCACATGTGGTGGTCCTGACCTGAACCCCTAAGCAGCTGAGATCTTCGCCATCTTTCCTGCTGACCCCATCCTGGGACCCTGAATACCAAAGAGGTTAGATCATGAAAAGCCAGACAATTAATCCATCAATGAGAAAACTTAAATTTGATAAACACTTAACTAAGTTTTTAAAAAACCCTTAAGATACTCAAAAGTAGGCAGAATATAAGAAGACAGCTAAAAGGGGACAAATCTCAAAGGGACAGAAACTTTCCTATGAGATAGAAAAGATTCTAATTTGAGAGCTAGGAATTACAGGCAACTATGTCTTTTAGATAAAAGATCTTTCCTTTCTTTCTGCCCCTGGGGGGCCAGGCTGGTGCTGGGTGAAACCCACGTACCATTTCTTCTTGGCCCCCAGCAGCTCCTGGGCAGGGCCCCTTGGCATCCCCAGTTGGCAGCCTCCTGCTTGTCTCCCTGAGGACCAGAGCAGGGTGGTAGGTGGAGGTGTTTGCCGCTCTGTAGGTCAGGGACAGCAAAGCCCTTTCCTGCTGTATGCTACCCGAGTGCCTTTGAAAGGGGACACGGCCTTTCATTTCAGAACTAGAAGCTTAAAAGGCAAATATGTCTGTGGCGGCCAGACTAGACCTCAGACATGTCCCTTCCCCAGAGTTTAAAGACACAGCCGGCAGCTGGGCAAGGGCTATCAACCAAAGCAGGGGAGTAGTCCAGGGAGCATAACAAAATGAGCTGGTGCCTCTGGGTTTAAATCCTGCTCTGCTGCCACTCACACTGTGTTTTCATGAGTCAATGACATAACCTCTCTGGGCTTCTTCTCTCATCAGTACAGTGGGAACTGTGCCTCCTCTAGGTTATGAAAATTAAGTGGGGAAATACACTTAAAGTGCTTTACTTGCCTAGGCCTGGCGTATTGTGGTGGCTGCTGTTTATATTGGTGTTAATGTTATTATTCACCCTTGACCTTTGCACAGCACTTTACAGTTTACAGAGCCCTTTTGTCGATGTCATCTTATTTGGTCCCACAGGGTAGAAGCTGGGAAGGGATCGTTCACCTCATTTGAGAGATGAGGGAAAAGTCCTCAAGACAGGCTAGTGAGCAGCAGAGCTGGGAGTTGTCTGACTGTTGGTCAACTGTTCTACCCCCTGTCCCATACCAGTGCCTTCAAATATAAGGGACAGGTACGGGTCCCTTCCCACCTCATTGGAGAAAGCCTGCAGGAAGCAGAGAGCACTGAAGGTCCAAATAAAAGAAAGAGACTAACTTTGTTTAGTGGCCGCTGACGGGCTGGGCTCTGTACCAGAGTCTTTGTATTCGCCGCCTCCTTTATTCTCACAATGACCCAGGACTCAGAAACTGTTGTTCCTGTTTTGTAGATGAGGAAACTGAGGCTCAGAGAAGTTAGGTAACTTTGCCAAGGATAGACCTCCAGTCTAGAATCAAGAGGGGCTCCAGCCCTGGGGAGCAGTTAGCCCCGAGAGGGGACAGGGGAAGGAAGGCGGAGGGGCAGGCCCTCTAACTTTCCATTGAGGCCCAGAACAGGCCCTCGTGTGTGGTGCCCGCAGGTCTGGGTCCTGCTAGTTCTGGGGCTGCTTCTTACCAGGAGGACTCCGGGTCTGTGCAAGACTGAATCTACTGCCTGCTTCACCCCCAAGGGACAGAGCCCATGAGGAGTAGCCTCCAGTCCTGGGCTCTGGTCTTACATCCATCCCATCCCTGAGGGTCAAGATGTGGGTGGGGAGCTGCCCTGAGCTGGGAATGGGACAGCCAGAACCATGCATTCATCCCTTGACCCAGGCCAGGCTCTGGGGGTGTGAAGAGGCCACACTGCAGGGTTTTGAAGTCAGGCAACCCTGGCATGCGGCTTATCATCTGTGTGGCCTTGGACAAGTAACCCAGCTTAGTTTCATTATCTATAAAATGGGGATAATGACGCCACCTAATACACAAGGGTCCTGTGATTACCGACTTGCAAGTGATAGTCAGAGAACTTAGCCCAGAGCCTGGCACCTATTAAGTGCTCGGAAAGCAGAGCTGCCCTTCTTGGCGTGGTAGGTGAGTTCTAGCCCAGACTGCTCCCTGAGAAGCCTATGACTGCGGAGAGGCTGCTCAGCCCCTCGGCACCCCAGCTCCTCACCTGTGAAGTGGGAACTAACTCAGAGCATTGGGAGGAATGTTCTAAGGTTTAACTGGGTGGTCGAAGAAGGAGTAATTAGTGCTCATTTCATTTCTTATGGGAGCGCCGATGAGTGCCAGTTATCAGGGGAGGAGGTACAGGCCATCCCCACGACCGTGCTGGGCTGTTTACTTGCTTTATCAGCCACGGTGTAGGCTGTCTGTGCCCATTTTACAGATAAGACTCACAAGTACAGAGACGATGTATTTCCTAGGAAATGGGGGAGTAGGGCCTCAATCTGCATTCCTCTGCTGACTCTCCACTGAGTCAGATTCAGCACACACAGGCCATGCAACGGCCACAAGTGGTTCGCCAACCTCTTTTCCCCTGTGGCTGCTTGACTGAACTCTCTAGGCCGGACAAGACCTGTCCCACCAGGTCACTGGTGGGTCACAGGGTCACTCTCATGTCATACTGATCAGGAGTTTCCCCAGAATGTATGTGCTGGGGGCCCTTCCCTCCAGGCTCAGTCTTGGGAGCTAGTCTGGAAGTGGCCTCTCACCTGTGGGCCTTGATACCTGGAAACCCCTGCAGGGGCAGGAGGCAGGTAAGTGGGTGACAAAAAAAATGCAGGAGCGTGGGCTAGTTAGTGCATTCTTGGGCTTAAGGCCAGGCTGGTTTCAGCTTCCGTAGGACAGGGGAGTCAGCCAGCGGGCCTCAGGCGGGAGCCAAAGCTAATGCGGATCGGAACAGGAACGGGGTTACCTGGGCCGTCTGAGCTGGCCTGGGTGGGCTCTCTAGGTGGAAGAAGGAAAGGGGACAGTAAGAGTACTATGAGGACTGTGTCACCTGGCCAGGCAGAACAACTGTTGCCATCAACTCGTGTGTAAGTTTGGGCAAGCCATTCCTCTCTGTGAAGAGTGAATTTACCCTAGCCACCTCAGGAGACATCTAGGCAGATCTGTAGCAAGTGGGTTGAATTGGGCCAAGTGCCACCGTGGCTTGTCCTTGCACCTGCTGGCTGGAGGGCAGTGACATCAGCTGCATGAGATGCAGATGCCTCACCCAAGAGACACTCTTGACACCCACCCAGGCTGCCAGCTTGGGTCGTCCTCACAGGCTTGGGGAGATAAGAGTGTGACCTCACTTCATCAGGAGAGGGATCACCTCCTGGGCGGGGGCCTTGCCTTAGGCTTTCTAGCTTGAGGTTTTTGCACAGATTATTCAGCCATCTGGAGTACCTGCCCCCAACTCCGCCCGGCCCCCAGTCCTGCAAGACTTTTCTCAAACTCAAACTCGCTTCCTCCGTTATGCCTTCCCTGGCTACCAAAAGGCCTCTCTGGACTTGAGCTACAATTACGTTTTGTGTGCCTGTCTTATTTACTATATTTTATATTATAAGGTTAACGCATGCAAAAAAAAAAAAAAATTAACACCTGCTTATTGTAACAATTCAAGCAACACAAGGTTCTATAAAGAAAAGATGAGCGGCCTTCCTTCCTTCTGCCCCTGACACCAGTCTCCCTGGGAAACACAAGAGCATTGAAGTTGTCTGTGTCAGTGACTTGGCAATTAATCATGTCTTCTGTGATATCTCTTGTATTTTGATTCTATTTTTCTAGTACTTACCTTCAAATGTAGCTTCCTGTGTACACTGGAAACTCTGTGGACAAGATCCGCATCTGAAGCATCTGAAATGCTTTCTCTCCAGTATTGTGTATACAGCAGAGGACTCTTCTTTCCCATTTGGGGGATGGTTAAATGGACAGATTGATGAATTGATCTGAGGATGGGAGTGGGTGTCCAGGGCTGCTTAGAGGCGGCTGGACCGCTTCAGGTCTTCCCTCTGGGTTTTTTTTTTTTTTTTTTTTTTTTTTTTTGAGCCAACCTGCAGGCAAGGAAAGGGAAGCAGAGAAAGCTTAGGCTCTTTTCCTGGCCTCAGCCACTCACTTGTGTGACCTTGGACAAGTTACCCCACTTCTCGCCTGTAAATTGAGTGTGATACTAGTAACACCCACTGGTGGAAATTGTTATGACAAGATGCACACACAGCCATGCCCACACACAAAGGAGTAGTTCGTTTTCTCCAGGAGGCCGAAGGAGGACTGAAGTTCCAACCAGTCCCCCGTTAGCTCTGCCTCCCTGGGCAAGTTCTCTGTTTCCCTGGGCCTCGGTTTTCTTCTCTGTGAAATGGGGTGGTACTATGTACCTCGGGGTGTCAGTACGGTGATGAAAAGACCTCAGCACAGGGCTTGGCCTGCAGCAGGTGATGGTATTGTCATTCTTTTTTGTTCTTCTGTGACAAAGGCACTCTTTTATCAGTTCCCTACTTCCCCTCGCAGGATGGGGCTCCTGAGGGCTGCGATTGAGTTGAGTCTGTGGTTTTATCTAAAACAGACGCTGGTCCTGCCCTGATGTGGCGTTTTCCTGCCCCCTCCGTGCCCCGTTATCCTGGCCAGACATCTCCCTGCAGCACAGGGGGCCACAGAATTCCCAGCAACCCCATCCCTGCAGCCGCCCAGCCTCCTGGGCGTTTGTTTCCTCCCGGGGCGGGGGGTTGGGGGGTAACGTTAGAGAGGCTGATCCAATATAAACTCCCAGAGGAACAAGAGAGTCGATTAAATGGTGTGCTGTCTTTCCTCTCTGTGACTTTGGGGAAATGACTGAGGAAGTTTCTGGAACTTGGAGTCCCTGGAAGGAAGTACCCAGGCAGTTGGGAGCCCAGTTATCTGGCCCTGGGCTGCCAAATTATTCCCATACCACTGGGGCCCCGGAAGTGCCACCGTCTCCAAAACGTGGCCCCAGCTCAGTCCTGGAAACCACCCTGTTCCTCCTCGCCTATTCCCGTAGAACCTTCTGGGAATTAAACCCAGGCAGAGCCGTCTTTAAAGGAAATCAGGCTTTTCCTAATGAGAAAACTGGGACTGATTTCACTTGGAAACCAAGCCTCTTTCGTCATTCTGAAACGATTGATACATTTTCTGTGGAGCTCCCAGAACACTCATTTATTCATTCACTCATTCATTCATTCATTCAGTAGTGACATATCGTACACTAGCTGTGGCGGAGATCGCTAGGTGCTGAGGATTGTGTAAGGAGTAAGACGGTCTTTTCTTGTGGAATTACATTCCAGCAGGGGAGACCAACAATAAACAAATAAGTGAGTAAATAAATAACATAGTCGTGAAGAGGTAGGACTTTGAAAAAATTAAGTAGGATCCAGGGCCTGAGAGGGAAGAGGAGGCCAAGAAGAGATGGGCTTTAAGAAGAGGGGATGTATTTGAGCAGAAACTTGAATTAAGTGAGAGAACAGACCACAGAGGTGGGAGGGGAAGAATGTGGCAGGCGGTGGCCCTGGGGCAGGGGACGGGCAGGAGGTGGCCGTGGGAGGGGCAGGGCCTAGGTCGCCCAGAGCAGTGTTTCTCAACCTTTTTTCATTATCGCCCCCCCTAAAATTTTAATTCTACAAGTGTACTCTATACCTGTTCGGCACTATGTACACAAAGAAAGAAATTGTTTCTACCCCCTAAGAACTGGTTCTTTCCCCCTGGGGGCGGCGGGCGGCGGGTGGGGGGGCGTGCAATATTACCCCTGTGAATTCATAGTCTGGGGCCTCATAGTCAATCTTAAGAAATTTTTATACTCCAGTGATATGTAAGTTCAGAGTAGCTCAAAGCAACAGCTCCGTGAACTCCCCATCCAGACTTCCACGTGGAGCCCTAATATCTCCTCCTTAAACCATCGAAAACTGAACAGCTCCTTCACCCCAGCCCTGCCCCATCCCAGCCTCCCAAGCCTCGGTAGCAGCTCAGGCCACGGAAGCGTGGCCACAGGGTTGATGCCCTTTCTCCCCACTCCCACCTCTTGCCGCCCCCCTTCTCTCTGCCACCTGGCCCAGGCTCCCTTCGCCTAACAGGACTGTGGCAGTGGCCTCCCACCTGGCCAGTTCACTTCGGCCTTTGTTCCATCCCCACCCCCTTCCCACCCTGGCGCCTGCCAGGGAGTGAGGAGGAAGGAGAGGAGCGGGGAGGGTGGGCTGCAGTTGTCCTGGTGGACTGTGTGAGCCAGAGGGAGGCAGGTGGAGCAGTGGACGGGTGTGCGAATGCTAACTCCTACTGGGGCCCTCACTCCTGCCCCTTCCTGCCCCACCTGCCCCATTTCCTCCCTGTGCAAGTGTGCAGCAGGCACCGGCCTCATCACCCTCTTGGCCCCTAGATAGGACGTCTTTCCTTATCAGAAGCAGACACCGGGCTCTGTTCTTTCAGCAAACATTGCACAGGGCTACTGCCTGCCCGCCCAGTGCTGGCGGACAGAGGCGACACAGTCCCCATGTTCACTCTGTGTCGAGCACATCCTGAGAACTCAGGCAGGGGTCCCCAGGCCTCCCCTGCCACCCTCTCTCAAGGCCTCTGGGACATCCCCCTCGTAGCAGTTGCCCCACTGTGACTATCATATATGGCTGTGCATCTCGCCCACCGGGCTGTGGGCCTTGGGCAGGCAGACTCGTGTCTGTGTTGCTGCTCACGGTACCGCCACAGCCAGCCTGGCGGCCACCAAACCATAGGAACTTAACACTTGTGGGGAAGTCTCAGGGTGTGGAGCTCAGAGGAAGGGAGTTTGCGCTGGTCTGGAGCAGCCCTTCGGGGAGGAGAGAGGGAGGAGAGAAGGAGGTCGGATGCTTTCCCTCCCCTCCTTGTAATCATTTGGGGATTGTGTGCAGGTGCTGGGGGGTGGGAGGGAGGCAGGAGCCTGGAACTCACTGTAATGAGCACAACCAGCCTGCCCTGGAGCCTTTCTTTGGGTCTCTTATCTCAGTGGCCTTGGGGCACTGGGGGAGGGAGGTGCCAGGCCCTCTCATGGGCCAGAGCACACAGGGTTCACCTCCCCCGGCGCTGGCTCTGGCATTTCGGGGTCACGGCCAGAGCCAGATGTGGGCAGTGAGACGCCGCTTTCTTTGGCAAGCCGTCACGATGCTCTCTTCTCTCTCCTGTTTTCCCTTCCAAGAGCCTAGCTACTGAGAGGTGTTGTCATAGAAACACAGCCCCTGGGAAGGGATGGGGAACCCCCTTTGTTTTTCCTGATGTTCTGCTTCCTGAGTCTGAGGAGCAAGAAGCCCCAGCTCTCCTCAGTTTTGCCCTCCCTGGCCGGAGGCTTTTCTCACACTCCAGTGGGACATGGGGGACATGTAGGTGTTTCCCGTGGTCTCCAGACCTGTGTGGACCCTCCATAGCCCTTTGTAACTCAGGCCCCTGGACTTCTGTGTGTGACAATGCCTCCCTTCAGACTACGCATCCCCTCTTCAGGGCTGCCACCCTGACTTCAGCAAGACAGGGCCTGATGCTCCCTGATGCTGTTCATGACGATAAACTGGCGGGGGGCGGCGGGGGGCAGGGGCAGTAGTGAGCTCTAGGGCTGAGGACCCGTGCTCTTTGCCCCCCTGGCCAAGTGGATTTTTTCAAGCTGCCTGTCCTTTTATGCTTCCTTTTTTTCAAACTCTCCAGTTACCTCAAATTCCCCCAAACCTAGTGCCCTTTCTCTGCATTTCCCCTGGTGAATAACTTTTCATCTTTCAGAAGCAGCTCAAATAAAATGGCCTTGGAGAGTTCCCAGCCCCACCCACCCCCCGCCCAAGGGCAAGATTTTTCTGAGTTCCATATCCATTAGCATTAATAAAAGCACTTTGGTGTCTCCCGGTCAGGCCTTTGCACGTCTGTGTTTACCCTTAGCCCTCGAGCTCCTGGGAGGGGTAGGGAGCTGGTCTCATTCACGACTGTAAAACCCGGTGCCCAGCCCCGTGCCTGGCACCCAGTAGGTGCTCGGTGTTGAGGCTTTCATGAATGAACCTCTTGAAAGATGGCCCCTGAGAGAGGCCTCGAAGGCTGAGTGGGGGGTTGACACTGTCCCAGGCAGAAGGGACAGATGGGCTTTTTCTCGATGTGTTTACTCTGTTGTCATCTGTGTCCTCATGCTGGAGAAGCTGCTCCGTGAGGACGGGGTCGTTGTCTTTGCATTCCCGAAGCTTGCGCAGAGCCTAGCACAGAGTGAGTCTCTAGTATCTGTTGAGCAAAAAATGGATAACATTCTGGCAGAAGAGTCTTCGTGGAGGAGGTGGGGTTGGGTGGGAGGGACTCTTTGAAGGAAGCGAAGGAAAGAGTCAGTTTCCAGGAGAGATGAATACGGGATGAGGAAATGTGGTGGGAGGAGCTAGGAGTAAGAAACATCCAAACCCGTAGAGAAGCTTATCTGAGCCAAACTTACGACAGTTGGTGGGAAGCAAAACCTCAACAGATTAAGAAAATACTCCAGAGTTTACTTTCCATGTTAGAAAAACAGGAGGAGACGTAAGGAGGGTTACATGAGATCCACCGGTGGTAAATTAAGGAGGCAGGAGAAAGCAGAGTGGGAGGGCAATGTCCGGGACGGATAACAAGTAGATCGGAGACGCGCATTTCTGTTACATTGGTGGGTACGGGGTTGTTGACAATGAACATTTACAGCACGTGGAGAGGGTGTGTAGGGACCAAGACAGTGCCGAGGGGTCCGCGGCCTCTGCTCTGGTGCAGGGGTTGTGTCTGAGGGTCTGAAAAAGGAGATTACTCTGACATTTCAAAGGTATATTATCTTAGACACAAAAAGACACTAGGCAGGCTCACTGCAGGTGAAGACTGACCTTTGTCAAGGAAGCTACAGGCCTAGGACATGACTGCCCGCCACGCCTCACTTTCAGTTAGGAATTTTCGTGTTGAGACCGTCCCGTGTGGTTACTTTTGGTCTCTGATTTCTAAGGCCCGCCCTGAGCTTGTCAGGTTGAGTTCGTGGCTCCTTTTTCATGCACACCGGGGAGGGAGCAAGCTAGACCGAGAGAACTGAGGGGAGCGAGGACCCCGGCAGGAGCCGGAGACTCGGGCACAGGAGTCCTGGTAAATAGTAGGTTCTTTGTGACCTGAGCAGGAAGTGGTCGTCTTCACTGGGTACAGACGGGACCTTCCCCAGTGTTTGTGCGCCTACGGGAGCGTGGCCTTCAGCAGATGGTATCTGGACCAGGGCACTAAGGACAGGGAGAAGGGGACAAATTCTCCCGCACGTCCCCGTATAAGGAACTGAGATGCTGCTTGCCAGGTTTAGAAAGGGAAATGGCAGACGGCCTCCTGAGTCAACTCTAAGTCTGATGAACACGCCCGGCCCCCACGGGAAGGAGAAAGGAAATTGGTAATGAATGAGGCCTTTAAAGCTTCCGTCCAGTTCTACTCTTTACCACAAGAAAGGCCATCTGGGATCTGAAAACCAGGACAGGCCTCTGTCCCATGCACCAGACTGGGGTGTTTGGGCCATGCATCGGCCATCAGAGAAAGCCGACTGTCTCCTGCCAGGTGGCCCGTGCTGCCAACCTAGGGGCAGTATACTCTTATCTGCGATCATCTAGAAGTAGAGAGTACTTCTGGTCTGCCAGTCTTTGCCTGGGGACAGTCACATACCTGCTCCTACCAAGTTCCTTACTGCTGCCCTGATAGGCAGAGCCCCAGCTCTGTTTACAGCTGACAGCACTGAGGCCCTGAGAGGACTTACCCTGGGCCACCCAGTGCGCACCTGGGAGCATGTTGCAAATTGCTGTCTCTTGTTGTTCCAGAAAACTCCACGGCCAGTGTGAGTGAAGCAGAAAAGAAGGCCCAAGTGTACTACCGTGCGTGTATGAACGAAACCAGGATCGAGGAGCTCAAGGCCAAGCCCCTGATGGAGCTGATCGAGAGGGTAGGTTTCCCGCATCTCCTCCTGCCTGTACCACCTGCCTGTCCCTCTGGCTTTCGTCCCTCTTCACGCTTCCAGCCACCTCGCCCAGCTGGACAGTGGAGCCTGTCTGCTGACATGTGTGGCGGGGCTGTCGGGGGGTGTGTGTGCGTGCGTGCGTGTGTGTGTGTGTGTGTGTACGTGTGCTCATGCTCATCTCTGTGTGGCTGGGAATGTTTGTGTATGTATTTGTGTGGGGATATGCGTCAGCATCTGTTGTGGATGTCAGTCACACATAGGTGTGTCTTGGCATCTGTATGGGACAGGGACCGTTTTTATAGGGAAACCGTTTCTCTGTGTTGCTGCTTCCTTTTCCTCAGAGGCCGTGTTTGTGTGTGAGGAGGGAGTATGTTCCAACAGGAAGTCTTGGACCAGAAGCAGAGCCCTCCCTGTCCTCCTGAGTAGAACGAGTCTTTCTCCCTGGGCACCTTCCAGTCGGCCTTGGGTAGACTCTGAGGAGGGCCACCCAAGGCTGGCCAGGCTGCCTGGCACACACGGAAGGGTGGCCTTGGGTGTTTTCTGGCTGCCCCATGCTTCTTCGAGGCCCCACCTCCTGGCTCAGCTCAGGGAGGGCATTGCAGCAGGGCAGGTAGCTGTGGGCACTGGGGACCGTCTCTCCCCTCTGGCGCAGGCCCCACCACCTGCCAGCATGTGCCTAACCAGGGAAGACCAAGGAGAATTTTCAAAATCCCAACTCCAAGAGAAACTAAAGTAGACCATAGCTGATCAACCCCTTTTCAAAAAAATAGAACCTTTTTTTTACAGGAACAATTTAATTTATGCTGTAGTATTAATTAGATTCATATAATTTGGCATTCAAAACATAAACAGTATACCCAAAAAGTCTCATTCCCACTCTCGTCCCCAGCCACCCGGGGAGCAGCTGCCGGATAGATTCGTGGCTCGCTTGTCTCGATGTATCTTTGCTCCACCCAGGATCTCTGGCTCACCGGTCAGAAACCCTTAATGCAGACAATCCCTTTCATTTGCTCTTGAGGCTCAGAGAGGTCAGATGGCTGCTCCAGGGCCACACAGCAAGTCCACCGCAGAAGCAGAATTCACACGCAGGTCTCCCTGCCACCTTGTCACCTCCCTGTTTCTTCTCCCTCCCCACAGCTCGGGGGCTGGAACATCACAGGGCCCTGGGACAAAGACAACTTCCAGGACATCCTGCAGGTGGTCACCTCCCACTACCGCACCTCGCCCTTCTTCTCCGTCTACGTCAGTGCAGACTCCAAGAACTCCAACAGCAACGTGATCCAGGTGAGCTGGCCTGGAACCCCAGGAAGAGGAAGGGGAACGACCGCGTGGCCTGTTTCGAGTCTAGCAAGTGCTGAGTTTGGGGGAGACTTGCCCTAGGCAGCAGGCTACTGGTTTCTGAGTCTGGGTTATTGCTAGAGTTTTCCCAACCATGAGAGTTTTACAGGCAAGCAAGAAGTTTTGAAAAGGCAGGTCACCGCAGCGCATATGAACCTTTGGGGTTCTGATTGGTCTGCGTGGGCTCCAGGAGTGATGTCAACCCCTGGGCACACCTGCAGTCACCTCCTGGTCTGCCCTCCTCAGCCTCTAGCCTTTGTGATTCTGTCTGGAATAGCTTCGAGTCCATCTCTTCCTCCCAGGGCCTGCCCCAGACTGAGCATTAACACATCCAGGGAACCCAGGCTGGGGGTCATGAAGGCCATCTCTTCCACTACTCATCGTGTGACCTTGGGCAAGTGCCTCAACCTCTCTGATCTGCAATTTCCTTATCAATCAAATGAACTATAACAACGCCTACTCTTGGTCTGTCATGGTATGGCCATCAGGCTCTCATAGTAGCTGTGGGAACTACCCTCTCCGCCCCCCCGCTCTCCCCGTCTTTATCAGCATCTGTCCTCAAGTCCTCTTCCCAGCTCTGAGCGTTACGTATGATTTCCCTTATTTTCCAGGTGAAGAACCTGGGGATCAGAAAGGTTCAGTAACTTGGCCAAGGTTATACCCATCTCGTGAGTGGCTCTTAACCAGTGCACCGTCCTAGGAAGCGTTTCATGAAGTAGAGGGGCTCTGCGGGGCCGAGGAGGTGTTTAAAGAGGAGGGTGGCCCTTGTGGCCCTTCTGAAGGGCCCGGAGTCCCTGCGCTGACCACGCGCGTGGGCAGGAGTGCAGCCCCACGTGTGCCTGTCCCCTCCCCAGGAGGGCTCACGCCACGTCTCAGCTACCAGTGGGTGCTCCTGCCGGGACCCAAACTGGTCCTCTGTGGTCATCCGCCAGCGTCCCCAGGGCGGGTGGAGGCCGTGCTGTGTGCGTGTACAGCGGGAGGTTCCCGCTCACCCCCGCCTTTCTCTCCAGGTGGACCAGTCTGGCCTGGGTTTACCCTCACGGGACTATTACCTGAACAAAACCGAGAACGAGAAGGTGAGTAGGTCCCTTCCGAGAGAGCGGCTGCCACCCCAGCCCACTGCCCTCCGTGGTTTGTCTCTCTCCGTGCTCCCTCAGTGCTCTCACCTGTACAGGTCTTTGAAGGTAGAGGAACACAGAGGTGTCCCTTACTGATAGGTGACCTGCAGTCCCTGGCAGGGGAGGGCTGTCATTTGTCCCCATTCTAGACGGCTGCAGCAGTAACGGCCACCGCCTTTCGTGGGTGCTGGACCTTTCATACGTGTCACCTCTAGCCCTCCAGTTACCCAGCAGGTACTGATCTCTGAACTTCATTCGCCTCCTCTGTCACGTGAGCTTTTTTTTGTTTTTTTTTCACCTCACCTATTTCAGAGGAGGGGATAAGGCTCAGAGACACTTCACACAGCCTGTAAGTGGTGGGGCTGAGAGTCACATCCAGATCCACTGACTCCAAAGCCTGTGCCTTTCTGGTCCCCTGGCTGCTGCTCGTGATGTCCCGGCGAGACCTTGTCTGAGGTTCATCATCTACCCAGTCATCATTCCACCCACTTGTATAAAGCAAGCACCTACTAAGTGCTTGATATTGGGGAGAGAGTGGCCAATAGTCAGCATGGTCCCTGCCCCTTGGGGCTTAGAGTCTGGTAGGGGAGGCAGATGTTAATGAACTAAGCACCAATTACAGGCACAATGACAAGTTGTGATAAGTGGACAAGTGAACTGAGAAGGTACATGGGGACCCAGTTCAGATCTGGGCGTACAGTAGAGGGGGGCAGTTCAGAAAAAGTAAGTTCTAGGAACCGAAAGATGG
This sequence comes from Rousettus aegyptiacus, assembly GCF_014176215.1. Taxonomy (NCBI): domain Eukaryota; kingdom Metazoa; phylum Chordata; class Mammalia; order Chiroptera; family Pteropodidae; genus Rousettus; species Rousettus aegyptiacus. The sequence goes on along the minus strand of NW_023416284.1, from coordinate 12,696,973 downwards.
CCCTGCTGGTGGCTCTCATGTGACAGACATGTGGGAGAGAACATGGGCCAGGACAGCAACCCGCGTGGAGGCCTGTGGGGAGCCAGCCGAAATCATTCTCGAAGCTGGTTTCCAGTGGGTTCCTGGGCAGAGCATCCAGACCCCTCGCTCCCTGTGCTGGGCTGCAGCCAGCCCTGCCCCACCCCGCCACCCTTGTCCAGTGGAGTGGGTGGCAGCCACTGACAGATCGTGGGTGCCGGGTCCCACAGGTGCTGACGGGATACCTGAACTACATGGTCCAGCTGGGCAAGCTGCTGGGCGGAGGGGACGAGGATGCCATCCGGCCCCAGATGCAGCAGATCCTGGACTTCGAGACGGCGCTGGCCAACATCACCATCCCCCAGGAGAAGCGCCGGGACGAGGAGCTCATTTACCACAAAGTGACGGCGGCCGAGCTGCAGGTAGATTGAGCTCCAGCTGACGCGGAGGCTGGGATGGCCGCAGGGCTTTGGGACGTGGGGTGCGGGGCTCGGGGTTTTACACGCGCTTCATCAGACCCTCAGAACAACCCTAGGAAGCAAGGGAAGTTGTTCTGCCCAGTTCACAGATGGAAAAACTGAGGTTCAAGTTAGAGTTACCTGCTAGAGGCCACCACAGCTAGTGACTCCAGAACTAGTCTCTTGCCCTACACCAGGCTTGTTTTCCGTAACAGCATTTGCCTGTGGAGACTCCGTGGTCACCATAGTAAAAAGTCACATCGATGAAGGGGCATTTCCTGTCTCTTGAGCACCAATTCATTGAGCCTGGTGTACAGCAAATGGTAATTGCGCAGGGCGGGTTCTGTCGTCACCTTCTTCCAAGCCGGGAGGTTAGGGGACCTGTTCGAGGCCTCGACTCTCCTACGTGGCAGGGGAGCTGAGCACTGGCCTCAGGCTTGGCTCACTGATGCTCCTGATGACCTCCTGGAGGTGTAATGGGATCGGGGTCGGAACTGTGATGCTCTCTGTGGAGCCCATCTGAGAAGCCAAAGTCCTCCCCATACTCAGCCTTCGCCCGGGTGGCTGCGTGGGGCTCGCAGGTCATGAGTTGGGCTGCAGCTTTCCAATTCACGAGGTGTCAGTGTCCAGCCTTATCCCGGGCCCCAGGGATCACAGGGAAACCAGCAGAGTGGCCCCAGCCAATCTTCTTGTTTCCTGCCATCACTCGAGATTGCTTGGCTGGACCTTGTTCCCCTGCCAGGGAGGACGTCTGGGCCACTTGTGTTGGGATTCCTCCCTTCTCTACCCTCTGACCAGCCAGGTCCTGCCCATGTGTTACGGTTTGGCTCATTTCCTCTCTTTTCTGGGAGAACACTGAGGTCCCTGCCCTTTTCTCCTCCATTCCTCCCTTCAACAAGTGTCTTGGGGCCACCTTGGTGCCTTGCTTCCAGGCGAGTAGGGGCCACCAACAAGGAAACGAAACAGGGCGCCAGGAGCTGGGGTAGGGCAGGATCGGGGAGGCGGCTCTGACAAAAGGGTGAGCAGCAGCCGGACTGATGGGGATTCCAAGGTGGTTGGCGGTCAGGGCAAGGGGACCTGGCCTTCTTCTGGCTGCCAGCTGCCCTTTAGGTCCCCAGAGAAGCTGGCGTCAGGGTGAGTGGTGCTGGGTGGGTTGTTAGGGACGTCAGCCTGTGACGGGCACCATCTGGCACTGTTTTTCCACTCTGAGACCAAGGAGGTCAAGGGAGATGCTGTTTGTGCAGCGTAATTTGGTTTGCTTCAGCTGCCTGCTTCTCAGCTCAAGCGGGGCCTGGCAGTCCCTCAGCCCCCACAGTGGCATGGTGCCAACCGACTACCCCAGGCGTGGGGGAGAAGACACATAGCCCTGGGCACCTCAGCCCCAGCGTGGCTATCAGGTTCTGCCCCCAGGTGTCCCGTCGCCATTGCTTCTGCTCTGTACTTCCAAACAAGGAAAGGAAGTCCTTTCCTGCCGGGATGGAGGGGACTTTAGCAGAGACAGCAGCCTGGGTGTGGAGACAGAAGAGGGCCCTGGCTCAATGCCACCACGAGCCGCGTGACTTTGGGCAAGTCAACACAACCCCTTCTTTGAGCCTTGGTTTCCCTCCTTGTAAAATGCGCTTTGCTCAATCATTCACACCTGCCATGTGCCAAGGTACAGAGACGAATGAGAGTCACCTCCTGCTCTCACAAGGAGAAGCGGTTCTTTAAGCCACAGAGACTTTTGAGAACAGGTTGAAAACTACAGTGACTCGCAGAAGAAATGGACATATGTCTATATTATTGTATGGCCACGTGAAATAATAACGTCTAACCTTTGAAGACGTCCTGGACCCCTGACGCTGTCTACTGATTAAGAATCTCTGCCTGGCCTGCTCATGGGGTTGCAAGAGGATGCCATGAGACAAAGGACGAGATTTCATCCTGTACACTGACATGCGTGATTTAAATATATTTTAGTAATCATTATTAGTGCCATTCCTTTGTTATTGGTGGTCCTCGCCCATGTCTCCAGCACTAAGCCAATTCGATTCATTCCACCCTTGGACGGAGGATGTCTTGTTGTTCCTTGGTATCTAGAAATTTGGTTTTTCGTTTCACACTCCAGGTGACTCAGGGAAAGGTACTCTAGCCTTCACAGTGTGGTTCTAGGCTAGCCCAGCCAGAGGGCAGAGTGGTTTCAGGCTAGCCCCCAGCAGAGGCTGAATTCAGTCAGAGCCATGAATCAGACATCCTTCTGTCACTTCTCTGGAGGCCTGAGGACCCTCGCATTTATTTCTAGGACCTCCCACACCACAAGGTGTTTGGGAATGAGCCCCATCCCCTGAGATAAAACCTAATAGCATTTTTCTTTTCTCTCCCACTTTGCCAGCCTACTTGAGCTGGTTGGTTGGTGACCAGCAGTACTCTTTGGCTGTGCATGTGGAAAATAGAGCTCATCAGTATGCCCCAAAGGGTTTGAGTCACAAGTGGAATGTCCTAGTCAGTTAAAACAGCCGTCTCCTTGGAGACAGACCTAGGCACACATGTTTAAGTTAGGCCTTCACTAAAGGAATAGAGATCGAACATGCGAAAATCCTGGTATTCTGCACACATGCTGTCTCAGAGAGGTGGGACTTTACCTGCACAGAACACCTGCTGTCCCTAAAGGAACAAGCTTGTGTGAAATATATAGAGATTTATCTCCTGGTATCTGTATCCTGGTCAGAGATCCAGTTGCCTGCAGTTCATGAAGCTCCGTTAGTTGTATAAACAATAGTGTTTTGTAAACTCGGCCAATTTCCCAGAGGTCTGTACCAGCCGGTCATGCAGGCAGGTAGTCTAAGCATTGAGCCCTATTGGACCGTCTCACCTAGACAGCTCCAAGTCCTGCACCCACAGAAGTGTGAAGGAGAAGCCCCAGAGGTTACCTGCCCGAGGGGCTTCTGCCAAGAAGAGAGAGCAGAAGGATGGAGCTGGGGAGGGGAGAAAGGAAACTCGGTTTGTTGAGCAAGCTGTCCCTAGAGACACAGAGCAGGAGCCAACCCTGGAGTGGGAGGCAGGAATTGTCCCCATTTTAGAGAAAGGCAAGTCTTCTCAGTCCAGTATAGGGCTTTTCCAGCTCACCACACTGCCAGGCAGGCAGGCAGGCTTGTGCTGGAGCCCACTGGGCACAGCTCTCCCGGACTCTGTGGGTGGTCTGCAATAGGTCATGACAGAAATACGAACCAGTGCCCCACCCCCCGCCACCCACTGTGAGCCCCCACTTGTCTACGGGAGCTACCCTCCTCTGTTCTTTGAATTGAGGTCCTTGTTCCTCAGCAGCTGAGCTGCCCTTTAAAAGCACAGGCCTGCACAGTCACTAGTTAACTATGTGACGTCAGGAAAGCCACTTAAACTCATCTGCAAATTCAGTGTCTGCTAAGTGGAGGGTTTTTATGGCTGCCTCTCTCACTGAGGACATCGTAGGTATTTACCAACTGGTTATAGATTCTGCCGATGTATAGACTGATTTTACATTATTGGTCGATCTTACCATATGAAGGCCATTTATAATGCATCTCTCACTTCCCTCATTTGTCTTGCATCTTCGCCCTTTTTAAAGGGAACAGAAAACAGAATTTGGAATCGGACAAGCCCAGGCCCACTTTTGGGAGACCTTGAGCAATGGTGACAATAGCTCATGTTGATCGAGTGTTTGCTAAGTGCCAGATACCCTGCTAGGCGACTGACATGTATAGGTATTTTTCGTTATAACATGGTATATCTAGTCCTGAAAAACCTCGCATTCTATAAATTACAGAAAGTAACTAAAAATAACAAGACATATTAGAAAAATAGGACTAGAACAGACCGTTCAAATGTGCAACTTTGCTTGAGGACATTACACTAAATAAGATAAGCCAGTCACAAAAGAGCAAATACTGTATGGCCCCATTTCTGTGAGGAAGCTAGTGTAGTCAAATTCAGAGAGGCAAAAAATAGGATGGGGCTTGTCTAGGGCTGAGGGAGGGTTCGGGGTGGGGGGGGGAGGGGGGAGTTATGGTTTAATAGGTGTAGAGTTTCACTTTTGCAAGATGAAGTCTGTGGAAAGACGGCGGTGATGGTCGCATAACAACGTGAATGTACTTAATACCACTGAACCGTACACTTAAAAAGGGTTAAGAAGGTCAGTGTTATATGTATGTTTTATCACAATTTTTTAAACAGTTGTGTAACTGTCTAATCAGAACACTCAGAAAACGATAATTGGAGGCTGCCCGGTGGGAAGTAGAAATGCTGCTGGCTGTGGACACCGAGGCCCTGCGGACCGACGGGAGCTCAGAGCGGTGGGGGTGAGGTGGGCGCAGAGCAGGGCAGCCTGCTGGAAGCCGAGAGTTACGAGAGTTAGAGAAGAGTTACGTTATGAGAGTTACGCCACCACCAGCTCTTGGGTCTGCCTCTGTGGGGGGAGGGGGCGGATGCTCATTTTAAATTGTCTTAAAATAGAGCTGATGGGCTTCCTGTGGGTGCCCCAGCTGAGCCGAGGGCTTTCCCTTTCTTGCTGAAGGTTGTCTCTCATTCTACACTTGCTTTGCCAGATGCCATGTCTGAGAAAAAAAAAAAACACCTATGGACCAAAGCAGTTGTATACTGCTGTCATTCTTGAATTTAGCAGCTGTACATACAGTAAGCAGGTCAGAGAGAGGCTAATTGATGTCACGGAAGTGCCTGTCGAGTGAGGCAGCATTAACTCATTTAGTCCCTAACCCTATGAGGTGGGGCTCTGTTATTAGGGTGATCTCCATTCTTCAGATGAAGAGCCAGAGTGTGAACCTGGGGAGTCTGGCTGCACATTCTATACACTTACCCATCACAGGCCCATCTGAGGCTCAGTTTCTCCATCAATAAAATGGGGATAATAATACCTACCACCTGGGACTGCCATAGGGACCGACTGGAAGGAGACATAGGCATCGCCTGCAATGACACCTGGCAGGGGAGGGGCTTGATCAACCGCAGCTGCTGCTCTATCTCCTCTACTCTACCCTAGTTCCATTTCAAGTTAAAGTTGTGGCTCCTTAGAATTTATAGCGTCTCTGACAAAAGTCAGCCGGCCGCTGTTTGACATCTGCCCAGTACACTGTTGGACAGCTCCCAGTCCTTTGTTTTGTCCCAGGATAAAAGGCACAATGATCATGTCTTTAGATGAACATCCTGGAGACATAGGCTCTGAGGAGAAATGGCCCAGCCGGAGTCACGCTGTCCTCTTCCCTTCCAGACCCTGGCCCCTGCCATCAACTGGCTGCCCTTCCTCAACACCATCTTCTACCCCGTGGAGATCAACGAATCCGAGCCTATTGTTGTCTACGACAAGGAGTACCTCGGGCAGGTCTCCACTCTCATCAACAACACCGACAAATGGTAAGGGGCACCCAGCGGCCAGGGACAGGCCTTTCACAGGCAGCCTTTGGGGCCACACACTGCTGCCTTCTTCTCAGGCAGGATGGGTGGGGACAGCGGATGACAACCTGATCCAGAAAGGTGGGCCCTGGGTCTTGCTTTTGTGAGAGGCAGCCGGACGCCCTGGTTACGAGCACCGGTGGACATCCCAGCTCCTCCAGCTACCAGCTTTGTAGCCTCGAGCACGTTTCTCGCCTTTCTTAGGTTCATTCTTCGCACCCATAAAATGGGGACATCAATTGTTGTACCTACTGTTGGTTGTGAGAACTGTGCGGAATGATCCATGGGAAGTGTTTTAACATAGTGCCTTGACATAGGAGCGGGACTCAGTAAATGTTAGCTAATATTTTTATTACTGATTTTTTTTTTTAATTTTTAAGATTGTAGAAATTTTTGAAAACTGCAGGAAAAAATAGGAAAATCATTATAATTACTCAAAACACTACTGTTGATCTTATGGGATGGGCCCGTGTGTTTGTGAGTGTGCATTTGGGGTGAGAGAAAGCATGTATGTGAGAGGGAGAGAGAGAGAGATGTGACTAGATGTATAGTCTGCTTTTCCCCTGACCTTTATTATAAGCGGTTTCCCCCATGTCACCCCAAACGCCCTGCAGACCTCATTTTTCTTGACTACATAGTATTCCATCGAGCATAAATATGATTAGTTGCTTACCCCTTCTCCCATTGTCAGACATTTAGATTGGTTCCAGTTTGAGACTAGCAATAAGCATTTACTGAGCACTTGTGGTGTCAGTTGCACTAGGCACAGAGGGGTCTCCAAAAGAAGACCCAGGCTCTGCCCTAGAAGAGCTACCCTCCTAAGTGCTTAGAGAGCAGTAGCCAGCCCCACTGGAGCAGGCGTGGTAAGAGCGGCTGGGATGGGAAGGCTAGGCGTTAGCGCCCCTAGAGGTCAGTGAGGGAGGTGTAAGAGAGGCTGGGATGGGAAGGCTTGGCGTGAGCGCCCCTAGAGGTCAGTGAGGGAGGTGCAGTGACGCGTCTGCGGGGCCACTTCTGAGAACCGGCTGGTGTGTCCTCTTGCCCCAGCCTGCTGAACAACTACATGATCTGGAACCTGGTGCGAAAGACGAGCACCTTCCTTGATCAGCGCTTTCAAGACGCCGATGAGAAGTTTATGGAAGTCATGTATGGGACCAAGAAGGTGAGCCTGTCTGTGGCACGTGTTGAACACCTACTATGTGCCCGGCCTTGAGTTGAGGGCTGGTGTGACCAGGGCCGTGGAACTCGTGAGGGAGTTAGTTGATAGGCAGAGAACGGAGAGGGCCCCTGGGATGGACAGAAGCTTCCAGAAGGAAGTGATTATACCAAATCTTAAAAAGTAAAGAGCAGTCTTGGCGACTGAGCTAATTTACAGCAAAAAGTGGCCTGTGTTCTCTCCCAGCTCCTCAGTGATAATGATAAACGCTTTCCTTACATAATTCATGCGAGCTTCACATCCCGTGTGGGGTAGGTGCCATCATCATCTCCCTTTTACACAGGGGACCCCCAATTATGCTACTTTTCCCCCATAAACATAAAGCACTTGGAGCAGCACCCGGCTCATGGTAAGTACGATGCAAGCGTTCGCTGATGTTATTATCCTTCCTGGCCCCAGAAGACGTGTCTCCACCCACCTTTAAAGTCCCCCACATTCTTTCAGAGGTCCCAGGGCTCCAGGCCCTACTCCTCCCTCCCCCAGGGAACTCCGTGGTCCTGACCTCCTGTGTGGTCAGCCTGGCCGGACCAGGTGCAGCTTGTGTTCAGCTGGAGACTGTACCTCTGGGGAAGGGAGACATCCAAGCAGACCCCCGGGTGGGAAAGCTTAAAAAAACTTGGGCGACTAACCTTAGAGAAGGCTGCAATGCCTGTTTCTTTATTCTTTTCTTGCTTTTTGCCTGGAAGAAGTTTTTTCTTTTTTTAAACTAAGGCGTAATTTATAATAAAATGCACGCATGAAGTACACAGTGCAGTGAGTTTTAACAAATGGAATCATGCGTGCAACCACCACACCAATCAGAGGGCATTTCCCCCGCCAGCGTCCTCTGAGCAGAAGGTTCCCCTCTGCCCCTCCCCCATCAGCCCCCCACCCTGTACCTCCAGGTGGGTGTAGATGGGTGTAGATGGAATCATATGCTAGGCACCTTTTTTCGTCTGGCTTCTTTTGCTCAGCATAAGCTTGTGAAATTCATCCATGGCGTGTATATTCGTAGTTAATTCCTTTTTGTTGCCAAGTAGTGTGCTGTTGTATAAAAATACCACATTCTGTTTATTCATCTGCCTGTCGATGGGCGTTTGGGTTATTTTCAGTTGAGGGCTATTATGAAGTGGGCTGCCTGAGCCCAGATGATTTTTACCACCTGTCGTTCGGAGTTCGGAGGGCTGCTGCTCAGGGAGTCAGTGAAGCTGAAGGTTGTCTGGATGCTCTTCCCTGAGCCATGCTCCACAAGGCCGTGGCCCCCGGTGTACCCACCTGGAGATGTCCTGGGGCTATTGGGCTCACAGGTGACAACAAAAACAGATAAATGTGTCTGGTCCTGCAGTGGCTGTTTTTAATCTAGGAGGCTTTAAATGGGGCTGGGATCCTGGCTTTCTGGAAAGGTTTTCCTGCTGCTCAGGGTTAGACAAAGTAACTTCCCAAGGTCCTTTGTCACCAGGATTTTTAGCCTCCACCAGGAAGCAGGACAAGGTAGGGGTGGGAGAGTGGGGTGTCGGGTTGGACACGGCAGAGTTCTGGTTACTGTGGGACCCAGAACTGGATAAGTGACTTCTCTGTGCTGAGTTTGTTTCCTCACCTGAAAAGGGCCCACCCTCCCTGCCTCCAAGGCTCACTCTGATGGGTTGATGGGACACCACATGTGGAGCCTGCATTCAGAAAATAGGACATGGTGGTGCAGAGGGATGTCGCGGGGCCTCTTGGCCCAGTGCCTAAAAGAATTTCTGCTGGGTTAAGAAAGGTCTCCCTGAAGTTCTGGAAGGAAGTACGGGCACCAGATGGACAGGGGTTGGGAAGAAGGAGGACAGGGCCAAACCACCCTTCCCACTTGTCTTCCCAGACCTGTCTTCCTCGCTGGAAGTTTTGCGTGAGTGACACAGAAAACAACTTGGGCTTCGCCCTGGGCCCCATGTTTGTCAAAGAGACCTTCGCCGAAGACAGCAAGAACATAGTAAGTGCCCCGTCTCGGACACACACAGGCCGTAGCATCACGCCAGCGATGGTCCCTTGTGAACTTGACAGCCCATGCTCTGGTCTGCTCTGGACCTTCCCTGCTCCGTCCCAGGGCTCCGGCCTTAACTCCAAGGTCCCGTTTTCTGAAGCCTTAAATAATGTGAGTCAGCCGTGATAGGCACCGTTACCGAGCGCCAGGCCTTTTACCTGTATTATCTCATTTAACCCTCGCCGCAGCCCAGCAGGGTTATTCCAGCCGTGTCTGCCTCCAAGGGTATGCAGGACCCAGCAAGATAATGTTAACATAGCAGCTCTGGCCTAGAGGGTGACATTTTTCTTACTCTGGGTGACAGATTTGTTCTAGACGGGCAGAGGAACATCATGGCTAAGCATGATGTGAAGACAGCCAGGCCCCAGGTCACATCCTGGATTTACCACGTCCTGGTTGGGTGACTTGGGACAATATTCTCACCTCACCTGTCACATGGGGGTGGTCATGTGCTTCCCCCAGGGGGAGATTTTTTTTAAATGAGATACTACACATAAAGAGCACTTGGCACAAAATAAGGGTTTGATAAAAGGTAGCTGTTATGTTGTTACAATTTTTATTACTAATATTAAATACATAGATATTATCTACAGTCAAAAGTTAGCAGAGACTGGAATCTGTTACGTGAGCCTTGCCCGTGGGTGGCTGATACAGAGTCCACACAGAGTTCGGTGGGCCAACAGTCCCTCTGTGCTTTCTGCTGTGTGACTCCGCCTTCCCCTGGTCCGGCATCTTCACCTGCCAGAGCTGCCTGTTCCTCTCAAGCCTGCACAGAGCACTTCTGAAGCTGCTCCTTGGAACTTGAGTCCTCTAGATTTTAACACCCATTCCATCAAAAAGGAATTTTGTGGTCCAGTAGGTCTGAGGATGGCTATGTCTTCTAGTCCTCTCTGAAAGGCATTGCAGTGCATGTGATACCGTAAAGGCTCTGAAAAGTCCTGCAGTGAAGAGACTTTTCCAGCATTCTCAAAGCTTGCCCTAAGGGTGTTTGACCATCCCTGGTTATGGAAGTCCAGTCTTGTCTTGCAGGGCATTAGTGTTCTGAAGAACAAGGTTGGAGAACATGGCCGAAGCACCCCTTCTTAGCCCAGCACCTAGGAGCCTGAGGCTTTGAGCCAAGAGCTGAGTTTAGTCTCTGTCTGGGTGTCATCCTCTTGCATGGGGTACCCGTCCAGTGCCCAGGCCTTACTGATTCAGCTTCTGTCTCCCCAGGCCAGTGAGATTATCATGGAGATCAAGAAGGCGTTTGAGGAAAGCCTGAGCACCCTGAAGTGGATGGATGAAGACACTCGGAAATCAGCCAAAGAAAAGGTGAGGCCCACCTGGTGCTTACGGGGCTGGCTGAGGCTTCTTCGCGCACAGAGGCCACAGCCACCGGTAGAGGAGGGTGGGTGAAGGAGAGTCTATGCCAGGTTCTGTCCTGCCTTCAGAGGGGTGGGCAGTCCAGTAGGGTGGAGGGACAGCCTTGAACACATGCGTGCATTGATGACAGTATGAAAACAACCCGCCGAATGTGCAGGGGCAGCAAGTGTGCAGGGGGTGTGACGTGTCTCAGGGAGAGTGAAGGGTCCGATGTGGTCTGGTGGGGTCCTGGGGGTGGAGGCTTCCCTTGGGAAGGGACATTTAGCAAGACCCAAAGGATAAGTAGAAGTTAGGCAAGAGAGGGGTTTTTCCAGAAAGCACTGTGAAAGGCCTGACGTGGGAGGAGCCTTTCCCCTTTTCCCCTTGGCCCAGACCCCCACAGAGCATTGCTGGGCACTCACCGTTCTGTGTCTCTCCTGCCCAGGCGGATGCAATCTACAATATGATAGGCTACCCCAACTTCATCATGGACCCCAAGGAGCTGGATAAAGTGTTCAATGACGTGAGTGGCTCTCACCCTGTCCCTTTGCATTCCCAAATGCCTCTGTCCCCACTTGGGAAAGGGCAGAGGCAGGCTGAGTCCAGATGGGACGCTGGAGGCATGATGACTCTCAAGACATCTTGAGATGCTGAGGTGTGGGATTTGGGGACGAATCGGGCACAAGGAAGCCACTTCCTCCCTGCTCCTTCCTCCCCTGGGCCCCCTGTAGGTCCCGCCTCCCTCGGAGCCATTGGCAATCGGTACCAGGGTAGTGCCACGTGCTCTGCTGGAAGCAGTCTGCTCCATTTAATGCATGGGAAATAGCGTGTGGAAGGGAACATCCTAGAAGGTGCAGAGCACGTTGGTGCCCCTAAAACGTAAGGGAGTGAGGTACAGCTCATACCTCCTCCTCCTTCCCAGCCTAGGGTCCTCCCCACCTTCCCAGAGAAACCTGGACCCCTGATTTGACCTTTGGAAAGCGAATGAGGAAGAGGAAGCACAAACCCTAAATGTGTGTAGAAGCTTAATTTGGGCAGCAAGGGTGGTCGATGTACCCCTCGTGGTTAGAACTTTTGGCAAATCACTCCTTTAAGTGCTTCTGCCCTAAAAGATAAAGTTTTATATCTTTGTATGATTGAAACTTGTAAATTCAGGCATTTTTACAATTGTAATAACATCTCGTCACGGTTTATATTTAAAACCTCAAAATATTAAAATTACGTCTGAGAATACGAGACTCATTCTGCAGCCTTTTTCCTTGAGCATAATTTAAGATGCTCCGGAATGTTGTAACAGAAGACCCGGGGCTTCTGGAAACAGCCCAGGCAGAGCCCACAGGATCAGAGTCCCGCCCCCAAGGGCCCAGCATTTAACCAGAGCCTTGTTGTAAAGTCAGAAAGCTCTGGAGAGGATCTAGGGAGAACCTCGCACCTGAAAGGAGATGAAAGGCTGGGCTGAGTTGTGAGGAAGGTGTGTGATAATGCCCGTCCCCTGACGTTTCGGAGATAGATCCCAGCTTGATTTCTGAGATCATTGCTGTCCAGTAGGGTCGCTATTCCAGCATGGGCGTAGAACACGTGCATCATCACAGAAAGTTCTGTTGGACAGCGCTGGAGATATTTCCTGCCAGAGGCCCAGGAGCTGCCGCAGGGGCGTCGCCTGCGACACTGCTGGGCGCCGGGCACCCCTGGGGGAAGCTCTTAGTATGTCCTTGGCGGGGGGAGGGAGGAGGAATGCCAGGCCCCAGCGGGGCGACGGCTGAGAGAAGAGCCCAAGCCTGCAACCCCAAGTCCTCCCTCCTGGCCTGTCACCTTCAGGCTGATCCCTGAACCTCATGGGGCTCCAGTTTCCTCGGTTTCAGAAGAAAGAGTTTGCATTCGCAGATCTGAGGTGCCCCCAGCCCTGGCGTCCTCTGATCCTGCGACTTTGCTCTCTTGGCCAGTACACTGCAGTTCCGGACCTCTACTTCGAGAATGCCATGCGGTTTTTCAACTTCTCCTGGAGGGTCACCGCGGACCAGCTCAGGAAAGCTCCCAACAGAGACCAGTGAGTGCCAGGCCTCCCCAGGGAGCACGGGTGCTCTGGGCCGAGCTCGCCTCTGTGACCCTCGTACCATGTGCTCGATATAAGTGTTATAAGTGTCCTCCGAAGAGTGGGTACTGTTGTCATCCCACTTTTCAGTTAAAGAAACCAAGGACGAAGGAAGTGTTGCCCAGCCAGGAGCTGGGGTCGGCCACGGCACTGCCCCCAGCGCCAGGCTGTTAGCAGAGCAGCCTGGCCTCTGGAGTTAGGAGGACCGGGCATCACATCCCAGCTCTGCCACGTCAGCCGTCAGAGCTGGTGTGACAATCAGGTGTGAGAGCTTCTGGGGAGTGTCACACAGAGGAGACCCTCAGCTAGTTTCCACTAATTCCCCACTGACAGGAGTGGTGGAGTCTCACGGCCAATTCCCCCACAATGGCCCCCGGGGACGATTCTGCATAGGCCCACAGCAGCTGTGTTTCCCAAACCTCACTGCACATCAGAACCCTCCAGGGAATTTTTTTAAAAAGACCCAGCTTCCTGGCTTGTAACCCAGACCTTCTTAAATCAAAATAATCTGGAGTGAGACCTGGTATCTATTGTTTTCTTAACAGTCTTCTCAGAAAACCCTGATATAGTCAGCCCAGTACTAGTTCTCAGGCTCAACTCCCTCCATGCCTGAAACATTTGGAGGAATCTTACCAAAAAGTGAAAGCAACTTCTTTGCCTCTGGCGCCCCCTTATGGATAACAGGGGTTTGACCATCTCTGTTTCCTCTGTTTTCCCTTGTTCAGAGTACCCCTCCCTCTAAATGCAGAAGGCGGTCTTTAATCTCCAGAATATGGAACAGGTACTGCCACAGGTGCCAAATTTATTTGAAATGTTTTAATTTAGCTTGAGATTTTTCCTTGAAATTTTGTCTTCTACTCATTAACGTATCCAGGATTATTTGAACATAAATGTGATGTTGTCAGTTTCACAATAGCTTTCCATGGCTTCAGGCACCTAACACATCTCTGTGGGGCTCACCTGGAGCAAACAGAGTGACCATCTAGGCTTTTAGAGAAAATATCCTGTCTCACTCCACACCAGAAAAATCACCAAGGGGCCAAATGTGTCATTACTATATACCATCAGGGTCCCTTCTGTGCTCTTAAAAAATTATTGGATCCCAGAGAACTTTTTTGTTTATGGAAGTTACATTGATTTTTATGCAAATTTTATGAAAAAGCCTCTTTTACACGTTTAATAAGAAAAGAGATATTGTTTTTACTTTTTGCAAATTTCTTTAATGTGTGGCTTAATAGGAGACAGATGGATTCCTGTATCTGCTTCTGCATGCAATCTATTGCAGTGTATTGTTTTAAAATACGTAAAGAAAATCTAGCCTCACACAGATCTATAGTTGCAAAGGGAGAGGGAACATTTTATTAGTCTTTCCAGACATTAGTACACATTCTTCATTGATATTACACCAAGACTCAACAGACTTCTTAAAGGCTAATTGCTCTGTGGAATCTGAAACCGTATCTGTGAATTTCTCATACTTGGTTGCACTAAAATCCATCAGTCTACCTTGCACTTTGCACGAATCTTTTACCCAAAGCATGATTTTGTAACATCAGGCATCGGTCATTTGGAAAGTAATGGTCAACTGAGTTTTATATATCTTCCAAATAACGACTCTTTCTTGATACAATATCCAAAAAAAAATCCTCATGTGTTAGTATCACTGCCAACCTCCTAGGAAGTCTTTAAGTATTGAGAAGCTGACAAGTTTGTGGTGGCGTTTTTCAGAATTTTAGTTTTTGCTTGAAACTTCTAATTTTTTTTTTGTTCGAAACGTTGAATTTTTATCATTGGCAGCAAATGATGTCAGTTGTTTTCCTTGAGGCGATGGGCTCACTTTATTCGTTTTTAAGCAAATATCTACCAACTGCCAAGTCTGAAGTGCCAGTTTGTCACTTATCCTCTCAAATACAAACGAATAAAAAAAAAAAAAACAGAAGCGTTTACATGTACTTCCTGTGTGGTCACACAGAGCATTTAAGGTCTTGTGCTCGAGGACCTAGTTTTAATGAAGTTGATAATTATGCTACATCGTCAAGAATGTTCTAAAGTGAAAAAAGTGCTTTTTTTTTTTTCTGGTGAAGAAAATAATTGGTGCCTTGACTGCTAAGGCTGCAACATTCTACTTTCTGTTGTTTTTGTACCCTCGGTGTAAATGCCAACACAGCAGAAAAGGTAAATAGTGTCTTAATGTTGTTATGAAAATAGTTTTGACCTCATAGACCCCCTGAAAGGGAACCGAGGACCCCCTCTCAGATATCCACAGACCATGCTTTAAGAACTGCTAACGGATACATGCTGAGCCAAAACAATAATGACTTTGGTGTATAATGGTCCATCGTGTTTTTTGTAAGAGCCTCAGTATTCCCTTATTGGTGTGACATCGGATTTAACCGATCCCTTTATTCACAGACATTTAGGTGTTTTCCAGTTTTCCCCTCTCAAAAACAGTGCTGCTGTGGATTTCCTCGTAGTTGTGTACTCTTGGGCCGGGGGTCATGAGGAAGCCACATCTTTAAGGCTCTCGGTACCCTCCAGGCAGGCTGGCCTTCCCCCCAGCTGTGTCTGTCTTTTCACATGCGTGTTGCTTGCAGGTGGAGCATGACCCCCCCCATGGTGAACGCTTACTACTCACCCACCAAGAACGAGATTGTGTTTCCGGCCGGAATCCTGCAGGCCCCATTCTACACCCGCTCTTCACCCAAGTACGATCGACCCTCCTGGTGCTTCCGCCCCATCTCTTTGCCCTGCCCCCAGGCGGACTCCCAGCCCGGCCCTGTGACCCACAGCTGACCACATGATCAAGCCAGCTCACTGAGCGCACTTCGCCCCACGGGCCCAGGCAGCCTGGGGGCATCCTCACCCCCTGGAATCTGGAAGCCCCATGCTGTGGGGACCGTGGGGTCTTGTCGCTCTAACAGTGTCTTAGAACAGTCACAGCTGGCGAGGTGGGACGGGTGAGGGCACCGTCTCAGAAAGGAAGTGCACACGAGCCTGGCTTTGCTGGCTGCGTGGCCCTTGGGCTAGGTGGTTGCACCATTCCAAGCCCGAGAGTCTTCATTTATAGAGTCGGTTACTTAATGCCTAACTCTTCTGAGATGACCACGGAGGACAGTGCAGTTCGGTCAAGCATCGAGCACCGTGCTCGGCATCCGGTGGGCACAGGCTGGTCACAGCCGGCTCGCCCAGCCCCCGACGAGCTTCACGCTCGCTGCAGTCACGTCCGCTGCAGTCGCGTCCCCATGGGTCCCCAGGCCTGGGCAGTGGTGGTTCCTCCCGCCACGGATCACTCTCACTTTTGTGTCCTCCCATCCAGGGCCTTAAATTTTGGTGGCATCGGTGTCGTCGTGGGCCACGAGCTGACTCATGCTTTCGATGATCAAGGTATGGGTTCCTTGAGGGGTCCCCGTTAGATGGGCCCACCAGCTTCCTGGCCCTGCCGGTTCTGCTTTTGCTCCCGTCACTTCCGAGAGTCTTAGCCTTGAAATAGAAGGATCTGGGTTCAAATCCTGGCCCAGCCAGCTGCCAGTCGTGTCTCCTCATTTCTCCAAGCCTCTGTTTCCTTGTCCGTAAACTAGGCATGATGATCCCAGCCTCGGGCGGTGATTGCGGGGGCTGTGTCAGACTCACAGTGGAGCACCCTGCTCCTGGCAGGTGTCCCGTCCTTGGGGGTGGGCGGTAGTCAGCAGGACCATATTCGTCGCCACCACTCAAGACTTCTCTGGTCTGACCACAATCAGAGGAGTGAAGTCAGTCCCCTCCTCACCAGCTAAGGTCCAGAATCCTCATTGTCTCCTGCCTTGGAGACCCCAAGGCCAAGGAGGAGGAGGCAGGACCTCAGAGGCTGTGACCTTAGGGCCACCGGCTCCATTTACCCCTCCGTGCTCAGGGTCAGAGGCCCTCGGCAGCCTTGACAGTGAGTCCTGCTCCACCTGAACTTTGAACATGTTAGTCCTTTGCCTGGGTCACGTTCCTCCACCCCCTGCCCCGACCTGGACTGGCTAATTCATTCATCTCCTTCAGCGCTCAGAGCGGCGCTGTCTCTCCAGTGCTGATGGGTCGATGGGCACAGGTGGACGAATCCATTCCTCACCGTGGGGGGAGAGGCACCTTCAGCAGCAGAGAGTCGGGCTCTGCCTCCTCATCCCCTTGACCCGACGCTCCCCTCTGACCCCACAGGACGGGAGTATGACAAGGACGGGAACCTCCGGCCCTGGTGGAAGAACTCATCCGTGGAGGCTTTCAAGCGGCAGACGGAGTGCATGGTGGAGCAGTACGGCAACTACAGCGTGAACGGGGAGCCGGTGAACGGCCGGCACACGCTCGGCGAGAACATCGCCGACAACGGGGGCCTCAAGGCGGCCTACCGGGTAAGAGGCCAGCTGCGTGCTCCCCGCACCGCCGGGCCCAGGTCTGGCTCCTGGCAGACAAGCTGAGGCTCACGCAAGCGGCAGTTTCCTCGCCTGTGAAGTGGGTGGGCGCGAGGGCTGGGCGCCAGGGTGTCTGTGACAGCACCTGGCGCAAAACTTGGCATGCAGAAGGCTTTCTGAGTTGGGCCTGACTGGGAGGCTGGGCTGGACCCCCGGGAAGACCTGGCTCTTCTTCCTTTGGGGCGGGGGAGCCCACTAGTTGGAGCAGCGGTGGCCGCGGAGGGGAGGGGAGGGGAGGGGAGGGGAGGCGAGGCGAGGCGAGGCGAGGACGGGCACGCGGCTTGGTCCTGGAGCTGGTTCCAGGTTGATTCCTGGTTCTGGAGTCACTTGGAGCCTCGGTGTGCTTAGCCGTGAGTCCCCAGTCCCTGCATCGCTGGAGTGTTAGAAAGGTGACATGTGACAACTGGGGCACAGGGCCTGGGCCAGAGTGGCGCTCGGAAACGGTAGCTGGATGAGTTGGATGAGAGTGATAACAGAGGCCGCAAGAGGAACGCAGCTTCCTCCTCGCGGTGGCAGAGCAGAAACGCCAAGTGGCACCGGTCGCTGAGGCCTCGTCGCGTGCCAGGCCCGTGCTCAGCGCCCGGCACCGGTGCAGTTAGGTACCGCAACCCGTTTTGCAGGTGAGGAAACCGAGCCCAGGAACATTCGGTAATTTGCCCGAAGTCTGCTGTCAGTGCACGTGTGCCGCGAGCCTTCCACCCACCGTGCACTGACATCTCCGCAGCAGGGCAGATGGGGGTCCTCTTCTCACGAAGTCTCCGTTTTAGTGGAGCAGGGAGGGGGCCAGAAAAGCCGTACATATGGAAACAAGATAATTTCGGGTGCTGAGAACACGGACAATATAAAAAAAATAGGATAATGTAATCAAGAAAAACGGGGGGCTGATAGTCAGGGGAGGTTTTCTGGAGGGGACGATATTTGAATTGAGACCTAGATGATGAGGAAGAGGCAGGGACAGCCTGGAGAGAAGCGCTGAGGCCAGAAGGTCACACAAGCCTAGCACATTCAAGGACAGGACGGAGGACGGGGCAGAGTACAGGGCCAAGAAGGCGAGGTGAGGCTAGAGGAGTGGTTGGGACCGCAGCAAAGAGCTTGGGTTTCATCCTGGTCACAGTGGGAGTCGCTGCAGGGTTTTTAAATAGAGGAATGATATGGTCCAACTTAACCTTTAAAACAGGGATCAGTAAACCTACAGCCAGACAGAGCCCTCAGCCAGTTTTTGTAAATAAAAATTGAGGGTGGGGGGGAGCAGCCAAGCCCATCCATTTCTTTGTTTTCCTTGGCAACTTTCACCTGACAGCGGTGGAAGGGGGTGGTCAGCAGAAACCATTTGGCCTCCAAAGCTGAAAATACCTGCTCACAGAAAGGGTCTGTCAACCCCTGCTTTATAAGGATGACTTACTTAATTACGATGTCGGGAGGGGATTCGAATTGGACCCGTTTGAGTCAAAGAAGCCTGGTTAGGAAGCTGTCGTGAGGTTGTCCAGGCAACAGATAGGCTAGAGCAACGGAAAGTATGAGAAGTGGTCCGATTGGGGGTGTCTGCCTTGACAGAAAAAGACTCAAGGAAGAGTTCTAGGGTTCGGGCCCGAGTACCCAGGTGTTTGGTGGTGCCATTCACTGGGATGGGGAGGGCGTGTGCGCGCAACCTGTCGTCTGTGCTGTGTTAAGCTGGAGGTGCATCTTGGAGGTCCAGCTGGGGCAGTTGAATATACAAATCCAGGAAGAACCTGGGGTTGGAAGTATGCATTTGCAAGCCATCGGCATGTAGGTGGTGTCTAAGGCCTTAGGGCTGAATGCACTCACCTTCAGAATGACTGCAGGTAAAGGAGATGGCTCCTCTAGGCTGAGCTGGGCCATCAGAGCTAATGCCCAGACCCCGACAGGGAAGTTCTACCCTGTCGACATCTACCGAGCTCTCCAGAACTAGCTTCTCCATCGCCACCCTGCCTGCTCCCATGTCACGGGGCCGCTGAGATCCGCCTTCTTCCCTCTCAGGCCTACCAGAACTGGGTGAAGAAGAACGGGGCCGAGCAGACATTGCCCACCCTGGGTCTCACCAATAACCAGCTCTTCTTCCTGGGGTTTGCGCAGGTGAGTTCGTGGGGACATTCTGCCATCTTGATGTTTCAGAAGCTCTGAGAGCCGAAAGGCAAGTTCCCCTCAGCTGAGGACCTCCTAGCTCATTGCACCTCTACCCTGTAAGAAGGCGAGCTTCCTGTCATTAGAGAGATTCAAGGAAGGGCCAAGAATGCATCAGGTAGATGAGAGGACAAGGTGATCACTAAGGCCCCTTCTGGTTTCCAGGCTCTAGAAATTTCTTAAACTCAAGATGCCCCAGGTTGTCCCTTGAGTTAGCATTCAGCGTAGAGCCTTCTGTTGGTGCCCAGAGAGCTACCAGGCCATTAGACAGTTTGCTCTGCCCAGGAAGTGAGTGATCTGGAATCAAGCCAAGGTTTTCAGCCTGTTTTGGTGGGTGAATCCTTTGTTTAGATGAAATCTAACACAGGTGCCTGGGACAGACAGGTGGCTGTCCCAGGAACTCATTTGGAGACCACTGCAGTAGAGGATGCTGGGATGGGGGACACAGGAGCCCACTGTCTCTTCCTTACCCACCTGGCAGACCGTCCTGACTCCCGGGGGTCTCGGAATACCAGGTGGGGGGCTGTCATGAACAGGGCCAGTCCGGCCTCCTCAGGGCCCCACAGTGACCCCAGCTTCTTCCTTGTTGCCCTCACAAAGGTCTGGTGCTCCGTCCGCACGCCCGAGAGCACCCACGAAGGCCTCATCACTGATCCCCACAGCCCCTCCCGCTTCCGGGTCATCGGCTCCGTCTCCAACTCAAAGGAGTTCTCCGAACACTTCCTCTGCCCGCCCGGCTCACCCATGAACCCACGTCACAAGTGTGAAGTCTGGTGAGGGGCAGAGCGCCAAGAACCACGGTGGAGGAGGGCGCAGGGCTGAGGACGAGCCCACAGGGTGAAGCCCACAAGGCCGCCTCCTCCATCCAGTGCCCGGGGTGTCACCCAGCTCCCTTGGCCACCCAGGGCCCCCTACCCCGCACCGGAGGGTTATCAGCGGGAACCGAGCCTGTGATGTGGCTTCTCGGCATAACCCAAGATTCGATCCCCAGCGAAGACCCTGTCACCCCAGCACGTGTGCGCCAACTCTGACGGGCTTTTGGGTGTCGGGCTGGTTGCTGGCCAGTCCTGGGTCCCCCACAACAGGGGCAGTGGGACGCAGCCCCATGCCACCTCCAGCACCGGGTGCACCACAAATACCACTGTGTCACATGCTTTAAAGATATATTTTTGGGGAAACTTATTTTTTAAACGTGGAATACACTGGAAATCTTCAGGGAAATTATGCATTGAAAACACTTTTTTTTTTTTTTTTAAGGGAAGGATTGGTATATTTATTACATTCTGTTTTTCTAAATATCCTGTGGACAAGGGAAGCCCCACTGATTGACCCCCTTTCTCTTCCTCACTCGCTGCAAGGTTGGGCTGAGGCAGTGCTCCCCAGGCCATTGAGCAGGTCCCCAAATGGATGGCTGCCTCTGTCCTCGAGATATACCATGTCAGCCTCCCTCCATCACCTGGTTCCGTGGTCGCCCCGTGCGGAGAGGAAAGGCGTGGAGGCCAGGCCGAGGAGAAGGCCAGCTTGGGGAGGCCCCGCTCATTGGCACCACCCCTCTTGATTGCCTGCCTCTGTCCCCAGAGTCCAACAGTGGGAACCCCAGCAAGCAAGGTCTGATCCCCAAAGTCACAGTAGGGGACCAATGGCTGCAGCAGCACTGTACTCGGACAAGGCCCTCAAACCCAGGCTGGGGTGCCTGAGCACCCTGGATCTGGACCGCAGGAGCCCTGCAAGGCTGAGACCCCCACCCGTATCAGACACTCACCTGTGCCATAGAGGTCCTCTTTTCATCCTTCCTCTTTCGGCCACCCCTTGTTTGTCCCGGGGGCCTGTTACTTCTCTGCAACAACACCCCCGCCCCAGCCACTTCCAAGTCTGCCTTGCCGACCCTCTTCCCCAAGGGAGGAAAAAGAGAGAACAGCTCTCATCTCCCACAGGGCCCAGATACTCCCTCTGAGCACCGTCCTCCAGCCCCTGCCCTGTTCTCTAGTGCCTTAGCTGAGGCCGCAGCCCTGGGCACCACCCCGAGGAGACAGCCCCTTGTCCCCAGGGCCCCTTGGCCTCCTCAGCGAAGCCCCCAAGTGTCCTGATTGGAACATAAGGCCATACCTCCTACTCCCAGTGCCCACAGAGCTGCCTGTCACAGCAGCACAGAAGCTCTGGCCTGAGGTCAGTGGCACCGAAGTCAGCCGTCTGAATAACCCCCGAACATGCCCTGGGCCCCATCCCACCCTGAGCCCTTTGGGTTGAATCAAGACAGTACTTGTAGCTAGATGGACTCCTCTTCTTGGGGATGCTGTCAGCCCTGGGAGTCTCTGAGGGGCAGGTGCGTCCAACCCCGTTGGTCTGGCCTGTGTCAGGGCACCAGGAATGTCGTAGCCTCCCTGGGGCCACAGTTCCCTAGCTCCTCAGGTGTTGCTGATTGCAGACTTGCTCTGGTCCGCTGGGGAAACAGGCACTATGACCAAGCAGCCAGTGTCCACCGCAGCTCTCCCATCTCAGGGGCCCAGGCCACCCAGCCGGGCCCCTCTCCCACGGGCACTGACCCGACAAGCCAGGTCCTCCTTGCCTCGGGAGGAGCAGCAGCTCAGCCACTGACTCACTCATCTTCAGCTCAGCCCGGGAGCTGGAGCAGGGGTGTTAGGCATGGGTTCCTGATGAGGCCCATGTCCCCCAAAACAGCAGGCCTGTAGCTCTTCAGAGGAAAGGTAGGACAGGGGCCAGACAAGGAGCGCGCCACGTGCACCTTGCCACACGGAGTAGTCTCTCCCAGTCTCGGCGCTCTCCCCGTGCCTACTCTCCCCCTACCCCCTTGCCTTCTGGCCTGGCCTGTGGAGGGTCACAGCCCTTGAGATGTCAGCACCATGGACTGGGACCTTCCATGAGCCAGAGAGGATTGTAGACAGCGCTCACTGCTTTGAGGTGCAGCTATGGCGGGGTGAGGGGGATGCAGGGAGCAGGGCCCAGCCCAGGAGGAACGGAGAGACCCCTCCCCTTAAGCCCAGGGAGCCAAAAGGCTGGCTTCTCTGCAGGTACATGGACATGAGCTTTAGAGCTGGGAATCTATTTTTTGTATTATTGTTTTGTGCTATTGTAGTTTTTGGTGTGGCAATATTGTAATTGAAATAAATTACTTGTACTGAGGGTCGTGTGACTGAGTGTGTGTGTGTCCACCCCACCCCCCACCCCCGCCTCGCCAGGGCAGTAAGCCACCATCACCCCCCACCACCACACCCTTAGCATCATCAGGACGGGACGCACCTTCTCCCCAGAGCAGATGCCTTGGATCCAGACATATGCCAGAAGGTTACTCTCCGTGCCCACCCGGCCACTCTTCCATCACAGATATGATCATGTCAACACCCCCTGCTGGTGAGAATGATGCATGACACCACCTAGGCCCAAGGGGCCTCTTGATAAAAAGAATTTTTCCATTATCTTGGAGCAAAGGATGTTGGCATGGGTTTCCAGGCCTCAGATGCTTGGGCAGGGCAGGCAGGAGTAAGGAAATTCAAGGAAGAATCTGATACGCACTCGCCTGCTCCTGGATTTTGTATATGTTCTTTCCTCTGCCTAAAATACTCTTCCCTGACTTCTCTGCCTCTGACCTCCCTTCCCCTCCTACCTATCCTTCGATGCCCAGCTCAGCATTACCTCCTGTAGAAAGCCCTTGCTGACCTTTAGCCCAGATCGGTCGCCAGCTCCCCAGTGCACTTACTTGGCCCACAGGACCTGGACCCGGCTCAGCCCCTCACTGGCACTCCCCCCTCTCTGCACCTTCAGCCTCCTTGCTGTACCTTAGGCAGTCAAAGCCCTTTCCTGCCTGTCCTTCAGGCTGGAATATTCATACACCCTCGCCAGTGAATGAATGCATGAATATATGAATTTTTTTTTTAAGCTTCTGTGTATTGCATGCCTATTGTAAATCAAGCTGTGTGCTGTGCCTCCTTGGATGCTCACAGCAATCTTCTGAGGTGTTTATCACCCAGATCACAGGGGAAATAGTGGCAGAGCTGGGCAGTTAGCAAGGCGTTGCTTTGGAAAATGTGAGAGGCTACTAAGGAACAGTGATGGCTGGGGATCTCTCTGTCTCTATCTCTCTGACTGTCTCACACACACACACACACACTCACACACATACAGAGGCTGAAGGTGCAGAAATTACCAAGTGAACAGGCTCCTTCTTCCCTCTGTAGACCGCCCCCCACCTCCCTTCCCCTCCTCCTCTTCCTTGTTAGCAATAGATCCTCCCCGCCCCAATTCAACACATGCCCCTCTCCCCAGGCAGGAATTTAAACCCCAGCCTGGTCCTTTCGGGGTTTATCCTGAAGTTGGGGAATGTAAACGCCTGCAAGATGCAACTTGAGAACCACTGGAAAATGTGTGTGACCAATAAGTTCTCTGCACCAAGAAATAGTGGTTTGAAGTTTTTGTTAACTTTTTAAAAAGAAGCCCAATTTCAAGTGTGCAAGGTCAATCCGATAATCAGTTATTAAGCCATTAATTAATCATGGAATAATTTTTATCTATCTATCATCTATATCTATCTACCTATCTATCTATTAATTCTCATGCAAACCACAAGTACATTTATGATCAGTGTTGACAGATACCTCCATGTTAGGTGAACCTGGTCTTTGGTACACTAATAACCCAATGAGAAATGGATGGGACCTTTACAAAGACAGCTATAAACCTTGACTGAAGAATGTTAAAGAAGACCTAAATAAATGCAGATGAACACCCTGACTGTGGATGGAAAGGTTTAATGTAATAAAAGATGTAGATTTTCTCTCAAATTAACATATAATTTCAGAGTACTCTCAACCAAAATTTCAAGTTAATTTTTCATGGAACTCGATAAGCTGATTCACATGGAAGAGAAAATACACAATGGCCAAGACAGTTTTGAAAAAGAACATGAGGGATCTGGCCTTATCAAAATAAATAAAGCTATAGTGAATAATGTAGTGTGCTATTGACGTAAAAATAGAAAAACTGAACAACTGGAATAGATCAGAGGGCTAGAAACAATCCTCGTGTATGTGGGGATTCTTATAGGAAAAAGGAAGCCCTTTAAATCAGCTGAGGAATGGTGAACTGTTTAGTAAGAGGTGTTAGGATATCCACTTGGGGAAAAAAATCATCTAAATCCTGCCTCCCTCACACAAGTCTCACACACACTGTTCATTATAATAAATTCCACATATGTTAGGGAACTAAACATATGAAAACCATAAAAGTCTTAGAGAAACTATAACAGAATGTGTTTATAACTTTGGGTAGGCAAAGCTGCCTGTAAAGACAAAGGAAAAAACATAAAGGAAAAGAAGAGTATATTTGACAACCTCAAAACTTAATTCTTTTTTAAAGAAGACACAATAAATAAAATGAAAAACAAGTGACAGATTGGGAGAAAAAATTGCAACATACATAGCTAATGATCCAGAATATATTGAAACGACTCATAAAATAAGAAAAAGTAAATTAAAAACCCATCCCGGTGAAGAGCAAAATACAAAAAGACGAAAAAATTTTGAAAAGATCTTACTAATAATATGAGCAATGCATCTAAAACCACAATGACGTAACGTTTTTCATCCATCAGATTGGCAAAAACGATGAAGTTCGATATTAAGTGTCGGTGAGGATGTAGGGACCTCCATAGTTACCCACTATGATGGCCAATGTGACAGTATTTATTAAATGTAAAGGGTATTTAATTTACCAGGACTTCCAAGCTGAAAGGGCAAAGATGGCTCCCTAATTTCGAATCTCCCTGCGACTCACCCTGCCCGCAAAAGAATGTAAATCAACAAAAAGAGGAAATAAAACCACACATAAACCTCAATTCCCCGAAGTAGAGAAGTCATCCAAATTCCAACGGAACTCCCACCACATGCAGCTGCAAGCCTGTGGGCACAGAAAGTGACAAAAGAGGAGGTTTAAGAGACATTGTGAAAACTAGTGGAGGGGCGTGGTGATCTTAGACGGGCACGACCAACATCACTCTCAGGACGTCCAACACCAAATGCCAAAATACCGAACACAGTCGGAGCATAATAACTACGAGCACACCAGCCGCAGGGAAGAGCCTTGGAGAAGCATTGCTTCTTGGGAGAATCAGTTTTATAGTAGGGGGGAATTACCTCCCCCCCCCCATTTATAGATGTGGCGATGATGAGAAAGAAGAAATTAAGAAAAGAAAATTAAGAATCCTAAAAAGGAAACGAGAAATGAGAAAAAGTAACTTCCGGTTTCCCCCCTCCACACCTTTCATGAAGGACAGTAAGACGGACAGCAGAGGGCGCACTTGCATGAGGAGTCCCGTCGGTGAGTGTAAAACGATGGGTAAATCACGTGCACTCAAAACTACTATTGGAAAGGAAAAGAAATGCAAATCACAGCATTTCAACTGATAAACTTCTTTTCTTAAACTCTAGCATAAAGCTGAAGAAAATGTAATACCACACTCCAAACTGAATCAAATATCCTCAAATAAGCATTTGGGGATATAGAGAAACACCTCAAATCAGAAAGACAAAACTAACAACAGAAAAAGATTAAAAAAAAAAAAAAAAAGGACAAAAATGAAACGAAAATTGATCTGAGAGAAGAAAATTAGAAAGCCATATCATAAAAATTAAAAGATGCCCAAGGAAGAATAGATTCAAATAAAAATTTAATAAAGGACATTGAAGAAAAGCAGAAAAACAACCAAGAGAACGAAAATTAGATAAAGAAGTAAAAATGGTCAGAGAGGAAGTGATTGAAATGGAAGATAGACAAAGAGCTGACATTTAAAACTGTAATCCAAGAAGACTTTTTAAGAGGCCTGGATCTACACATCGAAAGGGCTCACTATGTAAACTTGACACTGATTAATCAGCTCTAAGATATATCCTAGTAAAGCCATTAGGCTTTAAAGATAGGAAATCCTCAAGGCCCCCAGGCAAAAATAACTTTTAAAGGCATCAGAATTAGACTGATATCAGACTTTTAAAAAATAGCATACATTTTATGAGGTACCAGAATAGGCAAATACACAGAGACAGAAAACAGAGGTGACCAGGGGCTGGAAGGAGGGGGAAAGAGGAGTTATTGTTTAATGGGTGTGGAGTTTCTGTTGAAGATGATGAAAACATTTTGGGTAGGGACATTGGTGGTAGAGACACAACATGTTGAAAGTATGTAATGCCACTGATTCAACACCATGAATGATTAAAATGATAAATATTATATATATTTCAACACACACACACAATTAACATACAAACCAAGACAATAGTGCAGGAGTATTCTCAAAAAACTCATGGAAGCAATCCAAGGATGTTACATTGAACTGAACTGTCTTACAGATATCAAAACTACAAAAAGAAACAGTTCGAAATGTGCAAGAACTCAGGGAATACACTACATACGTGCCTTTCCTGAAGAATCTACTATAGAATGAGCCTCATCTAAGAGATGAGCTCTTTAAGAAAGAACTGTTAGTGAGTATTTCATACATTTCAATTGTAGAGCAAAGATTAAAACGAGGTTGGGACAAGGCATAAACACATGTTCTGAAAAAGCAAAACAAATGCAACTAAAAATGGTAGGAAATGAAAGGAGACAGAGATTATTGACTATTGAGTGATGAAAACAAAAAGATACCATTCAAAACTAACAGACTAGATAGTAAAAAAATTAAGACAAAATAGGATTAAGGGCACTATAAAATATTAATATGAAGATAACAAAATATCAGAACAAAAATACAGACCTTCCTAAATACCAATAAATTTAAAATGAGCAAAGAGGATACATCGAATAGAGAAACTATAAGTATTATCTATCATTTCTACCATTTCTCTTCGCACCTCTTGTATTTTATGTTTTAGAGAATTGATATGTAATTGGGTGCATATTCATAACTAATGATCAGAGCCATTCACAAACCACTCCCAGCCAAGTTGACAAAAAATAAGTAAGGATGTAAAAATATAAACAAAATAATCAGTTAGTTAGTTCTTTTGGATATGTATTGCTATAGATGAATTGTGTCTCCCCACAAACGTCATATGTTGAAGTCCTAACCCCCAGTGTGAATGGTATTTAGATATGGGATCATTGGGAAGTATTAGATAATAAGGCTGGGCCCCTCATAATGATATTAGTGTCCTTATAAGAAGAGGTCAGGTGAGCACATGATAAGAGGGTGACCACCTACATACAAGACATGAGAAGAAGCCTCAGAATAAAACCTTGAACTTGGACATCCCAGTCTCCAGAACCATGAGAAATACATTTCTGTTGTTCAAGCCACTCAGTCTATGGTATTTTGTTATGGCAGCCTGAGCAGACTAATACAACTATCAAACACTACACCTTAATAATAGAGAATACATCTTTTTCTTAAGTATACTTGGACCATTCCCAAAAATTGATGGTGTATTTAGACATAAAGAAAACACCAGTAGATTTCATAATGTAAAATCATTGCTCTCTTATCAAATGAAATAAAAATAGTCGTTAAAAACAAAACAAAAGAAAGAAGCTAAAAGTTCACTCCATACTTAGGTGAGAAGGGAAATACACACAGAAATCACAGAATTTCTGAAAAATAATGATAATTTAAAATTACACATCAGAATCTATGGTGTACATTGAGAGCCATGGTAAGAGGATTCACAGCCTTAAATACTAACACCAATAAAATGAGAGAATTAAAATCAGTGAATTGTTCTTAATTCAGGAAGCTAGAAAAATAATCCAAAAGAGAGCACAAGAAAAGAAATAATAAAGGTAAAAGTAGAAATCGGTGCTGTAGAATACAGAAAGTAACTAAAGTTAATATACCAAAACCCTAGCTCTTTGCAAATACAGTACCAAAAGATAGACAAAACCTTGAATTGAATCGAGAGAAAAATGAGAAGGCTGAAGTATACAGAATAAGTAATGACAAGGGAAAACAACTTTCGATAGACAGGAAAGTTTTAAAAATCATTATAAGCCTCATTCTAGATGAAAATGGGCACTGTTCTTCACGGTGTCCAGAAATAATTACGTGGCTACTTTGAGACAGGGGTTATGCTTCCATCACAGTAAGTTTATTGCAGTGATGACAATGAGACCTGTAACATTTTTTAAAAAAATAAGTGAAAAATAAAAATCATTATAGACTACTTTGCATGTCTATGCAAATACATTTATGAAACCTGGGTTTTAAAAATGTTGCCAAAACTGGACTAATAATCCAGTATCATTCTCCAAAATTCACCTATTTTCTGCACAGGCCAAGTAGGCAAGTCGGACGAGGAGGTGATGGGAATCACCACTCCAGCATCTCTCAAGACCTTGACGATGGCAGTAACGACTGCAGTCCCTTTGGGAATATGGTATCGTTTTTGGTTTACTAATTTTATAGGTTGAGGTGGTTCTAGCAGTTTCTATTTGGCCTTTCACACCGTAAAACAGCCCTTGCTCCCTAGGTCAGGGAACCATTGTGGGGGTCCTGCCAGCTGCTGAGATGTCTATTCCAATTACCCATTCCAGAACTGGGGTGTAGCCCCGGGATGGATTTGCGCACCCACTGGGCACTCTGTGAGTGGGATCTGAGTTAAAACTCCATTGATCACCTGACCGCCCTAAGCCCCTACTCTGACTGGACACTTTGGGTCTCCAGGAATTAGTATCACTTCAGAATCAGTATCCAGTAATCCTTGGAAAGTCTATTTCTTTATCCCTACTCCACAGTCACTCTGGTAAGCAGCCATTAGCCCTCTAGGGGAAGACTGGGAGAAAGACTAACAGAGCCAATTGGGGGCAATCTAGCAGAGTCTTCTCGCAAGGGGATCCCGCCTCACCTTCATTCAAGGGTTTTTGGGCCCTTGGGTCTGTAGACTGGAACAAGTCTAGGAATTGATTAAGAGGCCATGACTCTGTTTTTGTGATTCAGACAGACTTCTGTTCACTCGACCTAGAACTCTTATACAGATGAAGACTTTTTCTTTTTGAAGGACACTGTGATCAACTAGCCAATGCAGACATCTCCGTAAGTCAGACTATTCTGACTGCTGCTTCGCCTCCGCTGTCAATCCTGCTACTGGAGCATAAAAGCAGCCGTAGACAATATGCAAATGAAAGAGCATATTTTAGTAACATTTCTATTATGGACCTTGAAATTTGAATTTTATATAATTTTCATGTGTCACAAAATATGACTCTTCTTTTGATTATTTTTAGCCATGTAAAAATGTAAAAAACATTCTTAGCTTGCAAGTTGAGCAAAAAACAGCAGTGGGGCAGATTTGCCCAGAGGCTTAGTTTGCCAATCCTTGCCTCGGGGGTTACAACATACATCTTTAATTAATCTCAATCTGATTTCAAATAACAGCATGCTACTCCACATATAGTAAAAGAACCTCACAGCAGTATATTCACAATTCCGCCTTCCCGTCTTTTGTGTATTATTGTCACACATTTTATATTTACATACACTATAAATCGATACCACATTACCGTTGTTTTTGCTTTTAGATAGTCATTTATCTTTTAGGGTGGTTTAAAGTAAACTAAACACATCTTTTATATTTACTTTTTTTTATAACCATTTCTAGAAATGTTCATTTCTTTGAGTGTATCTAAGTGCCTGTTCTGGTATTATATTCTTCCACATGAAGAATTTCCTGTAAGGTTTTTTAAAATACAGGTCTGCTGATAATGAAACCTCTCAGCTTTTGTTGATCTGAAGAAGTCTTTATTTCCCCTCATTTCTTATATTTTTTAAATTTACATACAGTAAAAGTGACCTTTTTATGAACCGTTCTATCAGTTTTGAGTTATGTATAGAGTCATATAACCATCACATCACAATAGTTGTACTCTCATTAAGAAAGAAAAAAGAAAGCTTTTTATTTTGAAATAATTATATACTCACAGAAAGTTGGTGAAAAAAACAGTCTTAGAAAGTCCTGTGTACACTTCACCTCAATTTCCCCAATGGTAACTATTACATAACTATTACATTACACCGTACAATATCAAAACCTAAGATTGTGAATTCAAGAAATAGACCTCACTGCAGTACTGTTAAGCAGATCTATTCAGATTTTATTTAGATTTCACCAGTTTTCACATGCACTCGTGTGTGTGTGTGTGTGTGTGTGTATGGAATTTTATACCATGGATAGATTCATGTTACCAGTGCCTTCACTTTTGAAAGATACCTTTACTGCATATAGAATTTTGCTTTGACAGTTTGAAGATGCCAGTTCATTGTCTTCTGCTTATATAGTTTCTGATAAGTTTCTTACCTTTCTTTGTTCTTCTGTATGTGATCATGAGTCTCGCCCGCCTCCCAGTTCCTTTGGGACTTTCTCTTTCTCTTTGGTTTTCAGTGGTTTGCCTAGCATGCATCTAGACATTTTTGTTCTTTATTTTCTTGGGGGTGGGCAGGTGTGATTTATCCTGCTTGGTGTTCTCTGTAATTCTGATATAAACGCTTTGATGGTTTCATCATGTTTGGAAAATTCTTAGCCATTATCACTTCCAATATTTGTTCTGCTCATTCTCTCTCTTCTTTCATTCCTGGATCCACTTACACACATATTAGATAATTCAATATTGTCCCATAGTTCTAGGATGTTCTGTTCTGTTTTGTTTTGTTTTCATTTCCTTTTCAATTTGTGTTTCAGTTGGGATAATTTCTATTGGCCTATGTACAACTTTACAGACTCTTTCCTCAGTTTTATTTCTAGAATTTCCATTTGGCTCTTATAGCTTCCATGTCTGCTGAAATTCCCCATCTGTTTATTTATGAATGTGGTCCATATTTTCTACTAGCACTTTGAACATATAAATCATGATTATTTAAAATTCGTTGTCTAATAGTTTTAATAACAGCATCGTTTCTGAGCCTGGCTTAGTTGATTGCTTTGTCTCTATCTCTTTTATTTTTTTACTGTTTTTTTAAATTATATAATTTTCAGGTGTACATTATCATTTGACATCTGTATACTCTATCATGTTTTTGCCACCCAAAGTCCAGTTTCCTTCAGCTACCATATATTTGATCCCCTTTACCCACTTCACCCTCCCCCTATGCCCCTATATTTGACCCTTTTTACCCCGTCTACCTCTCCCCCCTTTCCCCACCCACCAGTAACCACTAGTGTATAGTTCATGTCCATGAATCTCTGTTTGTTTGTCTTGCTCATTTGTTGCTTTTAGGTTTATATCTCACATCTAAGCGATATCATGTGATTTTCAACTTTTTCTGTCTGGCTTATTTCACTTAGCATGATTATCTCAAGGTCCATCCATGTTGTCACAAATGGTAGTATTTCATCTCTTCTTATGGCTGAGTAATATTCCATTGTATATATGTACCATAGTTTCTTTATCCAGTCATCTATTGTAGGACGCTTCGATTGCTTCCATGTCCTGGCCACTGTGAATAATGCTGCTGTGAACATTTGTGTGCAAGTATCTTTTGGGATATGGGTTTTCAAGTCTTTGGGGTAAATACCCAAACTAAGAATTGATCTACCATATGAACTTGCAATCCCTCTTTAACTTTGGTCAATTCTTAGTTTTTTGAGGAAACTCCATAGTGTTTTCCATAGTGGCTGTACCAATTTTCAGTCCCACCTGCAGCATATGAGGATTCCTTGTTCTCCACTGCTTTGTCTCTTGACAGTGAGTTGTGGGTTTCTTTTCCTTGCTTGTTAGTGTTATATAATTTTTAACTAAATGCCTGACACTGTGTGTAAAAGAGCAGAGACTAAATTAAATAGCATAATTCCTGAAAATCTTCTTCTGCTAGACAATTACTATAGGGGCTTAAATCAATCTAGTCAGGTTTGGACTGGTTTGGACTTTGTTGTTGCTATGGTTACCTTCATTGCACCACTGACTTCCAATTCTTCTAGCATCACCTCAAGTGTAGGATGGGGGCTGGGTTGCTGGAGGGATTTTTGTCAGCGTTCTTGCTCCACCATTCAGCTTTACATTCTTCATTGGGCTGCTGTCGTGTGTTACTTGGTGCTTATTAGCCTGGGGCGGGGTGGGGGGGTCTGTTTTCCTGGTCCATCCCCAGCCTTCGGCAAACTATCCCTGGGCTGCAAACCAAAAAGTAAAGCCCCAGCTCAGACTGTCTGGGTTTAATTCTGGCTCCCACAGTAAATCCCTATGTTACCTGGGACAAGTTGAGTGAACACTTCGAGGCTCATTTTCTTCATCTATAAAATGGGTTTTGAGATTTGTGAGAATTCAATTAATTAATACATGTAAAGAGTTCAGAATAGTGTCTGACACATCGTGCTTAATAAATATCAAGGAGTTTTGTTTATTTTGTTTTGTTAATTCCTTCAATCACCTATCCATTCGACAAATGTTGAGAACCTACTATGTGCTAATAATTGTGCTACGTGCTGGGAATATAACATTGAAAGAGTTCAGGGTCTTGTTGTTAGCTGCCAAGAAAGGTAGTTAAAGGCCAAGAAATTGCAATTGTAGAGAGCACTGCAAATCTGGAAGTACAGGGGAGTATCTCTGAGGAAGAAATCGTTGAGCTGAGACTTGAAGAGCAAGCAGAAATTTGCTAGGTAAAAGGCAGGGAAGAGTGAGCCAGGCGAAGGGACTAGTATGTGTAAAGTATGAATTAGGAAGAAGCTTGAACATACGCAAGCAACTGGAAGAAGGCCCGTGGCCATTGGAGGCCATAATGAAGACTGGGCTTTATCCTCAGTTCAATGGGAAACTGTTGGAGAGTATAAGCATGAGAGTGGCATAAATCAGCTTTAGGTTGCAGTTCTGCTGCCTGTGCAGAGAATGGATGGGAGCAGAAGCGCGGAGATCAGTCAGGAGGCGGAGGAAAAACGGGTAGCAGGGAGCCTGCAGCTAGACGCTGCGTACCATTTCCACTTCCTTCCAAAGCACTGAGACGGAGTTCGCCACTTCTTGCTAGTTTTAAGATATGACCACCAGATGGCGCAAAACGCTAAAGAAACGCTTGGAACAAGCCCTGAGTCCACTTCCCTGAGACTGAGTCCTGGGTCTCAAAGACAGCCCAAGGGGGTTCTCTCCCTTGCCCAGTTAGATGACTGCGAGGAGCCAGCAACTTAGGTGTTTTTGTTAGAAGGCAGTAAGTAAACTGAAGGAATCCTGGTCTGGGACCCCAAAATGTGAGTTCCAGTCCCTTCCCTACAGTCCCTGACTTGGGCAAGTTACTTCACCTCTTTGAGCCCCTGATACCTGCAAGATGGAGCTAACGGTCCCTGCCACTGTTCCTCCGTTTGCTCCTCCCTCTGGCCCAGGCCCCGGGCCCTCATTTCAGAGAGGCTGTGTCACGTAGGGCTCAGAACCTGGTTTTATGCTCCTGGGTTTAATCCCCATTCCATCACGAACTAGCTGCGTAACCTTGGTCAAGGGACTTCACCTCCCAGCACCCCAGTTTCCATCTCTGTTCAATGGGCATCCTAACCTTGCCTGGCTGCAAATGATGAGAACATCCATAAGTACTTACACGGTTGTTGGCACAAATAATAAACGCCCGTTTATTAGTCGGATAGAAATTTGAGTCACATTCATGACGTGCTTACTTAATAAATCTCTAGGCCTTTGGGCTCTGCTAGTAATTCCTTTTGTGACTTTTGGCAAGATTTCTTCCCTTTTCTGAGCCCCAGTCTCTCTGACAGAAAAATAGGGGGTTTGATAAGATTGGATACTCAGAAGGAGCCGTTCCAGCCCTGACATCCCAAGCTGCTTCTATCTCCTTCCCTCCCTCCCTTTCTTTCATTTATCCATCACTTATTCGTTTGTTTAACAATAACTTATTGAGTATCTACTATATTCCAGGTGCAGGAAACAAAACAGACCCACATCAAAACAGGTGCGCATCATTGAAAGCCAGCCCATTGGAAGCACGTTTGTACAAAACCTTCTTTGTCCTCTCCCCTAGCAATCAATCCTTGCAGGTTATTTCATGTTTGAAACAGGAAAATATTGTGCCAAGAGTTTATTTCTGTGCATCTCTGTGTGGCTGTATACACACACACATTTATATATAACATTTGCAGCAGCGTTGCCATGGGAACCATTTTTTGGTGTCTCTGGGCATGAGGGATGCCTGTGAGTGGAGGAGCTTTTATGGAACACCCCTGCGTGCACTTTTGTGTGGTGCAAAACCCTGCTGAGAGAGTTACCCCAAGAGCCTTTGTTGGCCCTTTTGATCATCGCTGCCTATTTTTCTCACTGATCTTGTCGGATGTGAGTGAACTTCACTGAGGGAACTGAATGTCAAGCTCAATGACGGGCAGAGTAAGATCCTCTGGGACTATTGCCAGCCAGCAGCCTGGATAGGTCAGCTTGGTTTTTTTTTTTTTTTTTTTTTTTTTTTCGTCTTTTTAAACCCTTGATTTGGGAATGTTTAAGGCTTTAGGGAAGACTTGGATGAAAAGACAAAAGCAGCCAGGGTATGTATTTTCAGAAACGACAGCTGCAGCAGCCACTTTTGAACTTGCTAGGCAGTGCCAGTGCTGGGAGGGGGCAGAGTGCCAGCGAGAGGGAGGGAAGGGACTCGCTATTCACCCAGCAGCTACTCTGGGCCTGGCTCCATCCTGGAAGCTTTGCATATGTTATCGCCTGTAATCCTCGAATCCAGCCTGTAAGATAGACATTGTGGTTCTTAGCAGGAGACTGGGATTAGAGAGGGAAAGTGGGCAAGCTCGCAAGTGGTAAAGCTAGAGTCAAACCCAGGTTGGGCCTGAACCCAGAGATGAGGTTTTAGCCACTACATCGTTCCTTCAGAAAACTTCCTGTAGCCAAGTTCCTCTCACTTCCAGGCCAGGAATTGGGGTGGGGGACGGCCAAGAATAGCAGTCCAGGAATTCAAGTCCTCGCAAACCCCAAGCCACAGTGGCAGATGCAGTCATGGGCGACTCTGAGGATGACCAGATAGGATCTATGTAAATATGACCTTTTACCTGAATACAAGAGCTGGCTCACGTTTGGGTTTTGTGAAGGCTTACTATGTACTTAGGCACCTTCCACTGACTTACCGTAAAGTCCTCTGTGATTGGTGCTGTATTATCATTACTGCATTACAGATCTAAAAAGACTGAGGTACAGAGAGGTTAAATGTCTTGCCCCAGATCACACGGTTAAATGAGCTGTAATTTGAACCCAGGCAACCTGGTTCCAGAGCCTGAGCTCTTAACTCTTGTGCTTCCCTGGTCCATGGGTGCAGTTCACAACGGAGCCACGTGGGCCCACCCCTAAGAGCTTCAGCTGTCAGAGAGATAAGAGTTGAAGGGAGAGGGAAGAGGATCCCCACTTACTGACGACCTCCTGCGCACCCAGGACTTTCTAGGTCTTTCTACCTCCCAGTTTTGCGGGCACATTGGATTCACTGGCATCCCCTGCACACAGATGAGAGAAATCATGGCCCGGAAGGGAGAAGTGATTTAACTAAGGTCTCAGAGCTGGGATTTGAGCCAAGGCCTGCTCTTTCTGAAACCGAAGCCTTCTGCTGTAGAAGTGGAGCCGCTCTGCCCTGGGCCCTTCTTCTCCCACATTTCTCAGTGATGGTACCAAAGAGAGGTGTGTTCAGGTGTTGGAGCAGAGAAGGCCACTCCAGATTCCTTGTGTGGTGGAGGACTCAGAATTGCCCAAAGAGAGGGTGTTCCCCCAAATCTACCACAGTAGGGTTACACTCAGTAATACAATCACCATCTAACCCTCGACTATTTATAAAGCGTCTCCTATGTTCCAGGCTCCCTGTGGGTACTAGGCACATGGCAACGATGGTCCCTGCCATCAGGAGCTTACGTTCTAGCGAGGAGCAGCCATGATGCAAGTAAGTACAAAAGTGAAAAGTGAAGGGAGCTATGGGCATAAGTTACAGGGACTTACTGAGCCTGGGTTAACTGATGTGGGTGTTTTACATCCATTTTAGGGAGACCTTCTTGACACGTGGGCTTGAGAAGGCCAAGAACAGAACTTAGTGCTTTTGGCCAAAGCGGAAAGCCGGCCGTGCTACGGTAATGAAATGAAAAAGGTTTCTATTTACTTTATGTTCAGAAAGCAAGTTGAAATACTTAACCTCAGGCCATTTCCAGCTCCATAGAAGAGATAAAAAAGCTAATGTTCACTGAATACTTACTACGTGCCAGGTACCGGGCTATATACGCTCTTACGAATGCAGTGTGCGAGAGTAAAGATATAACGTCCCAGTACCGAAGTAGCAGGCAGTGACTGAGTCTGTCTGGGGGGCAGCAGAATCAAGGAGAGTTTGTCCCTTAAGATGATGCTTAAGCTGGGTTGTGAAGAATAATAAATAAGACTTGCTAGGCACCCCAGGAGCAGCACACACTCCAGGTGGAGGAGCGGTGAATGGAAGATGTGGAGACATCGAAGTGTATGGCCATTCGGGGCGCATTATCAGCAGAAAAGCGGCAGGAACTGAGGGTGTGGAGACTGGCAAGAGCCAGGTGCAGTAGGGCTGTAGGTACCTGGCTGAGGAACCTGGCCCCTTATCCAGTCCCCACTTCCCCTGCATATGGGTGAGAACCAAGCATCTTCTTCAATTTTTCTATTCAACTGGAAGAAAAGGCATGTAATGAGGGTAGAAAAAAAAAAAAAGCGTGATTGCCAAATTTGGCAAACTGAAAAATGTTCATGTGCAGAATTAATTCTAAATTGCTGCTATTTTCATTCTCATGCCTGTGGGAAAGGCAGAGCATAGCAACACGCCTCAGCCTCTTTCCAGGTGTCTGGAGTGCCATAGGCCAGGCCAGGCCGGACTGTCAGGCTGGCTCCCACAGAGACCATCAGAGCCAGCCTGGGGCTTGGCACCAGCTGTGGGCATCTGTAAGTCCAGCTTCCTCTTCTAGTCATCAGATAGGGGGAAAATCGGAGTCCAGGATTTTCCCAAGGCAGCAAACTTGGCAGGATGATTAAATGTTGTCAGGCTTGAAAAAGGCCAGCAGAAGGCTGGGCCACCCAGGGTAGAAGGATGTGGTTTCCAGATTCGAGATGGGCTACGTGTGTGATTGTGTGAAGTGCCTTAGTTTAGAGAGTGCTGGAGGCCTGCGAGGCAGGTTTTAGAGACTTTTCACTGGGCAGTGGCAGGCAAAGCTGATCTCAGTAACAGGGCAGCTCAGCAGGTTTGGTGTGTAGGGAGTTCTGCTAATAAGGCCTGTTATCAGTGAGCTCAAAGGCAGCCTCGTCCCCAGGCCCAGCAGCCATCTCCTGAACATGATGGATGATTAGTCAGATAAGGGAGGAAGGGAGCCCCTGTTAAGATTCACCCATGTGCAGGCAGTATTAGTACTCAGACCTCCATCTGTGCATTCGTTATTACATGCAAAGGGCTTTGCTCAATACCTGGCACGTAGTAAGTACTCAGAAAATGTTAGTTATTGTTGTTTCTATCAGCCAGACGTGCTCACCATTGGTTTTTGTTCATTTATTTAATCCTCACAACAGCTCTAGGAAGTAGGAATAGGTTTTTTAAAAATTATTTTTTACAGATGAGGAAACTGAGGCACAGTGGAGTTATGTAATTTGTTTAAGGACACATAGTTAAAAGTGGCAGAGTTGGAAGCTTCTATAACTCAACAAAAATTAAAAAAAAAAAAGAACCCAATTCAAAAATGGGCAATGAACTTGGATAGACATTTCTCTAAAGAATCAAATGGTCAATAAGCTCATGAAAAGATGCATCACTAATCATTAAGGAAATGCAAATCAAAACCATACAATGAGATACGACTTCAAACCTATTAGGATGGCTACTATAGAAAGAAAAAACAAAGGATAGAAGGAAGGAAGGAAGGAAGGAAGGAAGGAAGGAAGGAAGGAAGGAAGGAAAGAAGAAAGGAAGGAAGGACAGAAGGAAGGAAGGAAGGAGGGAAGGAAGGAAGGAAGGAAAGAAGGACAGAAGGAAGGAAGGAAGGAAGGAAAATAAATATTGGTAGGGATGTGGAGAAACTGTAACATTTGCACATTGCTGGTGGGGATGTCAAATGGTGCAGCCATTGTGAAAAACAGTATGGTGGTTCCCAAAAAGTTAAACAGAATTACCATGTGATCCAGCCATTCCAGTTCTAGGTATCTACCCCAAAGAACTGAAAGCAGGAACTCAAATGGATACATGTACATCCATGTTTAAAACAGCCAAAAGGTGGAAACAGCTCAAATGTCCACTGACTTGTGAATGGATAAGGAAGGAAGTGGTATATCCAAACAGTGAATTATTACTCAGCCTTGAAGAGGAATTAAATTCTACTCCATGCTACAAGATGCATGGACCTTAACAGCATTGTGCCAAGTGAAATTAGCCAGATACAAAAGTACAAGTATTATATGATTTCATTTACACAAGGTACGTAGAGTAATCAAATTCATAAGGACAGAAAGAATGGTGGTTGCTGAAGGGAGGGGGAGTGGGGAGTTGTTTAATGGGTATGGAGTTTCGGTTTGGGATGAAAAAATCCTGGAGGAAGACAGTGATGATGATTATACAACATTGTGAATGTCACTGAACATGAGTATCATTTAATACCACTACTTGTACACGTCAAAATGGTTAACGTGGTCAATTTTATGTTGTGTATTTTACTACAAAAAGAAATAGTAGCAGTTAGGATCAGGATCCAGGTCTATTTGTCCCCAGCGTCCCCTGGGATGGTTCCCTGGATCTCCTTTCCCCTTTCTAGGAAAACGTTGTCCATTTTTGTTCAGAACTGACCAGCAGAGAGAAAAGCAGTATCTTGATGATGACACACACATCCAGAAGGAATTAATTCTATTTTCAAAACAGGCATTTGCAAGCGATGCTCAACTCGAAGCACAGGCTAAAACTTCCCACGTTGGGTCAGAGAATGAAGTGCTAAGGAGTCAGAACATGGTAACTGCTCCATCATCTCCATTCTCCTCCCACTCCCATGATGTGTACCCACAGCATTCTTTTTGTTAGTCAGGCAACAAACATTTATCGGGTGCTCCAATATGTGTTTTTCCAACATCACCGAGCAATCCTCAGACACCTCCTGGGTGTCCTACAATTTAACTCAATTCCGACACGATCTACCTGAAGATAGCATCGGATCCCACAGGTTAAGGGCTTGGTTCTATAAGACTACCTCCTCCTCTTCAGTTGTAAGTCCGGGTTGTTAACTGTGCTTCTGACCAACTGACTAGAGAGGTCAGAGGTTCCCATGACCTTTTCCTTGGGTTCAATTAATTTGCTGGAGCAGCTCACAGAACTCAGAAAAACGTTTTTCTTACCGGATCACTGGTTTATTATGAAAGGGTATAACTCAGAAGCAGCCAGGTAGACAAGATGCATAAGGTGGGTCCACGTGGGGAAGGGGGTTCAGAGCTTCCAGGCTCTCTCTCAGGTGCCGCTCTCCTCCATGTGCACATGTTCACCAACCAGGAAACTCTCAGAACGATGTCCTTTTGGGTTTTTATGGAGGCTTCATTAAATAGGCATGATTGAGTTGAATCGCCAATGGCTGATCATTTAATCAATCTCCAGCCTCTCTTCCCTTTTCATAGGTCAAAGGGTAGAACTGAAAGTTTCAACCCTCAAATCATGAGGTTTGTTCCCTTGACAACCTAAGGGGTTTCCAAAAGTCACCTGATTAACATAAGGCACTTTTAACTCCAACTGAGAAGGGAAGACAGTAGAGGGCTCTGAGCAGAGAAGTTACATGATCTTAACTTTTTAACGTAAATAATTATGGCGCATACTTAACTTGTATGTCCAGTTACCTACTCCTTTTCCCAATTAGATGTGGTCTCACATTCCTCTCACAGTTGTCACTCAATAAATGTGTGTGAAATGATTTCTGAAGACTGGCTGTCACTCCGGAAGAAGGCATGCAGGGGAGGAATGGCCGATGCCTGAAATGGGAAAAGAATAAGGGGTGGCATCCTGCTGCTTCTTAAGGAGAGGATGACATCAGACAGAGAAATACCTTGGCCTAGCAGTGAAGGGAAGTCATGAGTTTCTGTCCTGGTTCCGCTGCTCACTTGCTATATGACTGTGAGGTAAGCCTTTCCTATTTCTGGGTTCTATCCCTGAAGTCGGGTGAAGTAATCTCTACTGCATCTTCAGTCCTGACTAGAGTCTATTATAATACTTTTTAAAAAAAAATTGTGGTAAAATACAAATAACAAAATTCACTATCTTAATTAACCATTCTGTGATAATACTTTTTGCTCCATCTCGCATCCTGGTGAAGATGAACTATCTGTAGCCATGGTGGCTGATGAGGACTGTGGTCACCTGCAGGAATAGCTGAGAAATGGA
This sequence comes from Rousettus aegyptiacus, assembly GCF_014176215.1. NCBI lineage: Eukaryota > Metazoa > Chordata > Mammalia > Chiroptera > Pteropodidae > Rousettus > Rousettus aegyptiacus. Next base: position 12,656,558 of record NW_023416284.1, on the reverse strand, counting down.
AGGCCATTACTCACACTGTGGGCGAAGGGTTAGGACCAATTGGTCCAGGAGAAGTGACAGTGGCAGCAAATTAGAGAATCTGCGACTTTGCCCTGGAGGGAAAAGGGAAACAATTAAGCTTCCTTGAGGGGTTACTTTGACTCTCTACAGACAAGCTCCTTTAAGTGTGGCTTTAATCTTTTAGAGGCAGACTTCCTGTCTTCATTTTGCAAATTGCCCAGAGAAGTTAGGAAACTTGCTTATGTTTGATCAGCTAGTCTGTCAGGTTGGAATCCCCATGTCTTCCAAGTTTGTGGCCTTTGACAGGGACCACCACTCTCACAGACTGCAGGTCTCTGTGATGGTGGGAAGGACCTGCTGGTGCAGCTCTTTACTGAAGAGCATTCATGGCGATTACAAACACGTCTGCAGTATAAAGAATGGGTCAAACTATTTATTTTTCCCATCGGGGTTTCTCTCCTTCTATCCACATGTACTTCAGACAGGGGTCCTGCAGTCTCTCTTTCCTTCGTCTTTCTAACTCCTCCTTTTTATTTGTTTTTATTTTTAAAAGCCCTCTTGGCCTCCCATCTCTATGTCTTAACTGCCTAGGGCCACCAAGATCCATGCCCAGCTCTGCCTCGTCAGGCCTTGGGGGACGTCTACTACATGTCTCAGAGTGGAGTGCTGAAAAATATACAAACTCTCTGTGGCTACTAAAGATGACATCTGTTGGCATAACATGGCTTGTGTTTATGCTAGGTGGCTAGCTCTCCCCAGGAGGAAAAATAAAAAGGGGCAGAAAACTTCAACTTGCAACAATGTTTTCCAAAGTTTCAATTAAAAAATTCAGGGTTTCCCCAAGCCCAGTCTCTAGTTCAGAGAAACAGAGCCATGATCCCACATGATCACAGGTAAGCACAGCACTGTCTGTCGCCTAGCCATGAGGAGATGTGTAAACCAAGTCTTCGCTTGTCTTCCACTCTTTGAACGAAGATGAAGAAGTATATTTATTTGGGGGCAGGGAGGGTGCAGGTCTCTGCTGGAGGGAGCGTGGTGGGCTCTGGGAACAGTGGATGGTTGGTCAAAGATACAACACTCCTCTGTGGGCTAGCATTACCTGCTCCAGGATATTCTCACCCTTCTCTTCCTGCGCAGTGAGGCCCAGCCTGGGCTCTGTGGTACCCAGGGCTTCTCCAAGGTAATGTGAAATCCTCTGGCAATTCACAATTATTCTGTCCTTCAGTAAGTTTCCCATCTTATTTATTGAGTGCTAGATATCAGGGATAATTTAAATGACTAAGTAATGTTCCCCTGTAAATGAATAATAGCAAAAATGTATCCAAAAATTACTATGAGCCCAGGACTGGGCTAAGTGCTTTGCATTTGTTTTCTTATTTCTCATGCTAGGAAGTAGTCTCCATTTTACAGATGAGGAAACTGAGGCTTGGAGAGTTAAGTAATTTCTCCAAGGTTATACAACTAATAAATGGTGGGCTGAGACTCAAACTGACGTTTTGGTCCCAATGGTTGTTCTCTTAATTGCTCAACACTGAGAGTGCTCTGAGAGCTAAGCATCCACTGTGGAGGGAGCTAGAGGAGGGGTACCTAGCTCAGCCTGGGGAATGAGGAAAGGCTGCCTGGAGGAGGTGAGGCCTGAGTCGAGCTTAGGGCAGGAATTAGCCAATGGGCTAAGTGGGGAGAGGGCAGTGTGGGGTTATAGATGGTAGGAACAATCTGCGCGCAGAGCAAGAAGAACCAAGATAGCTGCAACTGTGGATGTGAGGTGGAGAGTGGCAGCATGGAAGTGGAGTCCAGATTTTGAAGGATCTTGAATTTAGACTGAAGGACCGTGAAGGCAATGCGGGAACCCTGGAGGCTCTCGGCAGGCAAGTTCACAAAATCGGTTTTGTTGACTGTGCCTCTGGCCACACTGGAGAGGTGGCTGTGTTAAAGGCAATGTGTCGTCAAATCAGACCTGGAGTAAGATACCTTGGGTTTGAACACCGGGATTTCCACTTCAAAGTTATGCAAGCCATTTCTTCATACTTCTGAGCCTCAGTTTCTTTACTTGTAAATGGGATATAATAACATCTTAAAAGAGTTGTTGAGGGGAATGAGTTAATCTCAGCAAAAACGTTTAGCAAAGTTGTGCCACGGCAAAGCGCAGGTGTGCAATCAATATTCGCTGCTCTTTGTGAGAGGGAGGTGTTGAGCAGGCCATGAAAGGAAAGAGCTCTACCTTTTTGACTTTGCTCTTTATGAACTTCCCTGCATTGATTGGTGGGGCCAGAATCTTATCAGAGACTTTTCCACTACTTTGCCCAAAGTCTATCCGTTTTAAGAGATAATGCTCATAAAGTACTTAGCAAAGACCAGGCACACAGTAATTGCCAGATCCTTGTAACTATTATTACATTAGAAAATGAAACTAGCCCAGAAAAGCAGAATCAATTATCAGTCTGTTATCACCCTAGTGTAAATGAGATAACAAATTCTTTCTTGGTAAAAGGTTTTGATTGAAATAAGGAAGTCTGAGGTCTCAGAATCCTGGGAACTGAAGGACACTTGGGAATTTTTCCCGGAGCGAGTCAAAGAGCAGCAAATCCAATCCTAAGTAATCAGGTGTTACAAATGCAAATGGTCTAGGATTCCAGAGTATGAAGTGGCTCCTTGCTCCAGTCTGGAGACAGGAGATGAGTCTTCCTTGTGGGGGCGGGGTTGTGGTGTTACCCTCTTCCAGATGCTCCTTTCTCCCAGAGGGAGCATTTTGGGCCCAATTACGAGAGAATTAATTCATTAAGCACCCACTACGTGTAGTGCTATATGTGAATGAAAAAAAAAAAAATGAAACGTAGGCAGTGTGAAGCAGTACAGCAGGAGTCCTGGGCACATTCTCCATGTGACTCCGGGAGAGTCTTGCTCTTTTGAGCTCTTCTCTTGTGTGATTGTCTTGAGCCTCTCCAAGCCCCAGTGTCTTCATTTGTAGAACGAGTACTACTTATTTCACAGGACTGTGTGAGATAGTGAATATTGTGTCTAGTGGTGACCATTATTACCTGTTGCTTCGAGATGCCTGTGGTTCCTTTCCACTCAGTGCTCTCCCTGTGGGGGAGAGATGTATAGGGAGGTGGCGGGGTGGTCTTGGTTGGTCCAGCTGGTTAGAAAAGGAGCTTAACAACTAGTGTGACCCTGGCATAGGACACTGGGGAGCTGACTACTGGCTACTGGGCAAAGGGCACTCCAGTCTTGGGGCAGGCCTTGGAAGACTCCGTCCACAGAACTCTCAGTCAAGACTGCTGATTAGATAGGGGGGTGGAGGGGGTGGGATCGGGTCCCAGGAAACTTGTTAGGGGGCAAGGTTTATCCAGATGAGGGGGTTATCAGATGCAGGCTTGTCTCTGTCCTTTCCTGGCTGGATGACCTTGAGCCAGTCACTTTTCCTCTCCCAGTCTGTGTGCTGGGGATATGGGGTTCCTCATTCCACTTACATCTCTGAGTGTACAAGGGCGAAATGTCGACACAATCAATGGACGTCAACTGCGTAGTTAGGGGCCGGCGAGGGCTATTGGTTATGCTAATACGCGCACGCGGCAGGTTCTTAGCCAGCGGTTTCACTTTGGTTAGGTGGTTCATTCCACGGTAACCGAGTTTCTCGCCTCACCGCTCCCGTCCCTGGGGGCAGGGCTCTGCGGACCATAGGCTCCAGGGCCGCTACCATTGTTCTTCGAGGCTGGGCGGCAGGGGGTACTCTTGCAGACCCGACGTCTCTCCCTCCGCCCCGCACCCCCGCCGCAGCGAGCCTCAGAAGCCCCCCTCGCCGATCTTTGCCGAGGAAGCGAGTCAGCCCCAGAGCGCCTCCGAACGGCGGCCGAAGACGCCCCCGAGTGCTTCCGAAGAATCCCGACCACTGGCAGTCTCCGGAAAGAGCCGAAGAGGCTTCCCACCCTCGGCCTCCCGAGCCACTCCGAAAAGGCCCGAAGTTTGCCGAGCGGCCGTCCTGCCGGACTGCTGGAGGCGGCCGTAGCGCCATGTTGGATGCTCTGCTCGTTGAGTGAAGAAAATCCGCCGGCATCGCCTGAGCCCCGCTACCGAGAAGGGCGCCGCTTCCCCCGGGGAGGGGGATAAAGACCCCCCGCCGCCGGCCCATGAGGATATTGCCGTGAAAGGTCCGGTCTCTCCGCCTCCTGCCCCCGCCGGGTCCGGCCCCCCCCCCTGGGGTCGCGTTGTCACGGAGACCGGCAGCCGGTGGTGCTGGCCCGCGGGGCGGCTGCTGCTGCCGGCGGCGGCGGCGGCGGCGGCGGCGGCGGCGGCGGGCGTGTGTGACCGGCCCCGGTCCCCTCCTCCTCCTCCTCCCAGCCTTCCCCCGGCCCCCCGCTCCCGCCGCCTCCCCGGGTCTGCCCCCATCCCGCCCCCCCGCTGCCCCCGGCCCCTGCACCCCGGCGCGCCCGGTCCCGCTCTGGGGGGGTTGGTGGCTTCGCTTTGCCATGAGTTTACCGCAGAAACCGGCTCTGAAATCAGGCTCAGCGGCTGCAGCAGGAACCGGACCCGGCACCGGAGCGGCGGCGGCGGCGGCGGCAGCGGTACCGCCTCCTCACCCGGCGGCAGCAGCAGCGGCGGCGGCGGCGGCGGCGGCGGCAGCAGCAGCAGCAGCAGCGGCCCCTCCTCACCCGAACATCAGGGCCCTCCAGACCCAGGCGCCCCAACAGTATCCTTTTCACCTTCCTGCCGGCCCTTCGGCTCTCCCCGCCGCAGAGCAGTGGGGCTGTGGCCTTTCCGGGGACCCTCCTGCTGGCTGCTTGCTACAGCCCAACCAGGAAAAAGGGGCTGCTCTTCACGCCCCTACACTGGGCTTGGCTGGAGCTTTTGGGGTGTCCCGGCAGCAGCGCTGCGGAGGACCCTGGGACCCTCTGCAGTATTGCGAAAACTAGCTCCACTCGGCCTCGCTTCTGCAGTCCTTCCCTTTCAGAGCTGGGGGACCCTTCCCCCTTCTTACCTCTCCTCTGCCAAACTCCCCCTCCCCCCTTTATTAGGCAGAATTTGCTGGCGCCTGGGACCAACCTTGCAGGGAAGGCTTTCCTGATTGTTGTGAGGACGACACCCTTTAGTCGCCCCTGCTGCGGGGCATGGTGGGCTCCCCTAACTATTATTATTAATACATAATAAACTTTATTGGTAAATTTCCTGTTTGAAACTAATCAGCTCGTTTCTGAGGTAAGTTTGATTTTAAATCTAAGGTGAAAGTGTGCAGAAAGCACTCCTTCTGGCTAATGTTTTTTAGCGATTGGGGGAGTTATGATGTGGTTTATGGTGGAACGCGATCTAAGGAGGAAATGTTACACCGGACGCTTCCCTGTCTTTGACCTTTTTAAAGGAAGAGGAAGTTAACTGACATTACCCATCACCCCCAAAAGTCTCATTTCTTGGAATGCTTGCGTTATGCCAAATATATTTAAAGGGCTTTAATTTACTCTTCGTAGCCTGATGTCTAGAGGGGACCAGGGCTCCTGGAGTAAGGTCTAGTATTGACTGTGGCTAATTTCATGTTATTTGCTTGATTGTAGAATTTTTGGACAGCTTTGATTGAAAAGATTTGGTATTTTAGTCCAGAACTAGCTGTTGAAAGTAAAATGTTGAATTCATGAGTCCCATGGAGATTTAGAAAGATATTACCTACCTGAGAATAACATTTCATCATGCACCTCCCCCATCCGCTGTATTTTTATAAGTCAATAAATAATCACTGGATGTTAGATGTGTTGTGTTTTTGTATTTGTGTCATCGTGTATTTGACTTTCAGAGCAAGTAGTGTGAGCAAATATGAAACTGCTGTGAGGTCCACAGATTATTTCAGTGTAGTTTGATTTTTGTCTGTATGGATTACTTTGAGAAGGTAAAGCTGTCTCCCTTCTAGGCATTTCAGGTCATCCTTTTGGTTTCTGTCAAGTGTCATTTTCTCTGCTCTTTAAATATTGTTAGTCTATGTTTTTTTTTTTTTTAGTCCAGGCACTGTGGCTCAAAGTGAAGATAAATTCCATTCTAGTGTGATGTGTGTACTGATTTCATAATGTTTTTATCTCGCATGATTCTGTTCAATTAAGAATTGTTCCCCCATGAGAATGCTTAGTGTAACTTAGTGTTGCTCATGGAAAACCTGGTTAGTTTTGATCAGTATCTCTAGTTTTCCTGTGGGGGAAATCGGTTGGCTGATTTGCCTACTTTTGAGGTGGAGTTCATTGCTGGGTCTTTTAAACATATCTTCACTTAATGCTTTGTGAGTTTAAATTCCTTTATAATTTGTCTTTTCATTTGTCTTGAGTGCCCATACGTGATTAGGCCTTTAAGTTTTTATACAGTTCCAGCAAGTAAACAATTCTTTAGTTGTATCTTTGAGCATCTTCTGCATATTAAGAAGCCCATAGTAAGTGTTCTTGAAGTACATAGTGATAAGTTAAGGACCACTGTGCTGAGTGATGACAGTGCTTGGTGAATTTGGTGGCGTTATTTGACTGGACACAAAGAGCTGTGACTTAAGTGTTTCAAGTATGCTTTTTCTGATGTATTTCATAAAAGGAAGGGCTTGTAAAAGCTCTGAGTTGGTGCAACATAGAAATAGTTACTAATACAGCAACAGTTGTTAAAGAGGATAAATTTAAGATGTAATTTCCAATGGAGATAATTTTTAAACCTATTTGAAATAATATAGGATATTTGGTTTTATGTGACTTTAAGGTTTTATTTTGCCTCATGTCATCGAAGCTAAGATTCATTTTCTTCTTGATGTATTTCACAACCCTGTTCTCTTTGCTTTACACACTTTAAGGTTACAATTGCCAAAACCTAAGAGTTTGTATAGTAAATGAAATTTAGTTTACAGATTTCATTAGAACATACTAATGGTGAAATGTTATCAATTTTGTTTTTCTACCCTGAGGGAGTGTAGGACTTTTTATTTGTTCGATGATAGCAGTCATCATGTGATAAATTGACACACGTTGAAACATCGAGACTGGAGTACAGAGCTGCAGTTAGCTGCTCGTTGTATGGCTCGATTAAATCTTCAGTTCCTCAAAATTGTGTTTGAATTGAATTAGCAAGTTCAGATAGTCTTTTATATATGTAAGAATACTAGAAGGGGATTTGTGTGACAAGATGTCCTTTATTTGTACTTAGTGTTCAAATAACAAATCAGAAATGAAGGAAAATGTTTTAGTCATGGATTTGAATATAAACTGAAACCTGCTTAAGTGGGCAACAGTAATGCATGGCAGGCCCATGAGACCATTTCAGGCAGAGACCTTTGACTGCAAAGAGGCAAGGAGGTGAAGCCTGGCAGGGGGTGGGCAGGGATGATGGGGGATGAAGAAGATAAATACTGATTTGAAAAGTGCTAATGGCAAGGGAAAAATATGCTTAGCATTTTCATAATAATCCAATATGAATAGTTTATAAAACTGGTGCTTCAGAATGCGTACCTAGAGATATGCTCACCCCAGCTTCCTAGTTTGAGGTTCCAAGAAGCTCTGTTGAGGATCTTAAGAGTGATTCTTAACCTTTTCTGTGTAACATTTTTGACATTTTGATGAAAACTGATAGATCCTCCGCAGAACACTGTCTATGCACAGAAAATCTTGTTTATGTTTTCAGGGGGCTTTTGAACTCCCCCTCCATTAAAAGTCTAGCCCTTTGGATGGAAATTATTCACCCTTCAGATAAGTAAAGATTAATGAGTTTGAATTCAGGTGCCCAAATAGTCCTGACATAATAGAACAATTTTGCTGTCTGTTATGAATACACAGTGTTCTCTCTATTTATATGGAAAGACTTCAGGGTGTAATTTCTCTCAGGGCTGCTGACACTTCTGGGGAATCTAGTTACTGTTTTGGGGCAGTCAGTTTGGTTAATAAAATCAGGGCAGTGGGTTCTTTGAAGGAACTAAATTTGGTAAAGGCCTGTGGCGACCTGAAAATGACCTGTGTCCTCAGCTATTTTGTTTTAGTTATAGAAATATTAAAAGCAAGTATTCCTGTTTTTCTTTTTTGTATTATAATTTTCTTTTTTATGTTTTCTGTGTTTTCAGTTTTATAGGCTGAAGCCAGTAATGTTTGCTTTTTTCTATTTAGCCTCTTTACCAAAGCTTTATCTGAATAATATTAATAATATTAATTTAATGAGTGCTTACTGTTGTAGGAGCCATATATGCATGATTTTATTTAATTCTCACAAGAACTCTAATGAAGTAGGTACTATATTTTACAGATGAGAAAATTGAAAGGGTTTACTGCTAAAAAATGCTTGAAAACCATGTTTTAAATCATAAGGTTGCCACATTTTAACCATTTATACTCTGATTTCAATATGTGGCCAGTTTTAAAGTTCATTTATTCATTTATTTAGCATCAACTTTGTACCAGGTTCAGTGCTACGTCTAAGGTTGAAAGCTAAGATAAAATTTTTGCCCTTGTTCAAGAACTTAGTCCAGACAGGTAAATGAACAGAATACCATGAAGCAAGTACAATGATAACTCTTGGTATAAGGACCTACTCTGGGGGAAGGAGGAATTTGGGCTTCCTAGAAGAAGTTGACATCTGAGCTAAATTAGAAGGATGAGTAAGAATTACTTGAGGTTTACATAGCTTTCTCCTTCCAGCTGACTTTTCTGAGTTTCATTGTTGTTGCTGCTGCATAGAACTTGAGTAAATGGATGTCAGTCACATTTTGTTTTTAGTAGAAGCAGAGAAGCTAGAGGAGATACCAGATGGCAATCAAAACAGTTGTTATGAATTCAGAGTCTCTTCTACATTGTACTCTGAGGAATTAGAATATGAGAAGATATATATCAAATCTGATTGATCCTTTCCTGATCTCTTTCCCACTCGTCTCGTATCCCCTTGCCCTTCTGATATTAGACTTTGGCTTGGAAAGTGTACCTGCTAGCCTTAAAATATAGAATTAGCATGATATATTGAGAAATGTACCTGATTTGGAGTAAAAAAAAAATCTGGATTTGAGTTCAGCTCTTTCATTCTAATTAGATGTGTTATCTTGGACTAGTCATATAACTGTTATGTGACTGGGTATCAGTTTTTCCTTCTCTAAAATGAAAGGTTGACTAGTTTATTAGGTGACATTCTTGAATTATAATGGCATATGATTCTGAAGGCTATGGTTCGATGCTTGTTTTGTTCCTGCAAGTAGATGGGGAGGGCTTTATAGAGACCTGTCATTAATGGTTTTTTAGTCTGATGTTCAGTGACTTTTCTGTGTTGACTTATTGGTATTAGAAGCATGCTAACTTAAAATTTCATTCAACAAATATTTACAGACTTTCTCTTATCTGTCAAACATTGTTCTAGGTGCTGAGGGAAGGCAACTTGTTCATATAAAAAGCTTTTGGTTTTTGGCTTACTAATGTGAGAGTCAGCCAGACTGGAACACTTCTGACTTCAGTAGTGAAGACTGTATAGTCTGTCATGGGATGGCTTGAGACCATAAAATAAGGTTGCCGTGGTCAGATGCTGGCTTGCTCTGGGTGATGGTACAGTTAGCTCATTATGAGGTATGAGGGAAAGCAAGTTCTGGAATAAACTGTGATGAGACACTGTCTATTTTTACTTTAGGAATAATACTCCGAGCTTATATATTAGCAAACTAACTATTTCCTGATTATTAGCCAGGTGCATAACTTCAAGCAATGTATAAAGCAGCAGAGATTTACATCGATGAAAATCTACTTCTGAAGTCTCAGATGGCTCCTAGTTCCTTGGCTTGCTGACAGCCAGGAGTTTTTCACTCTACTGTAGCCTCAGCTGAAATTTGAGATAGTTTAAACTATTTTAAGTACATTTGAAATTATCAGTTTTTATGACCTTTATTAACTAGTAGTTGTTTTGTATTATTTCAAGCCCAGTGTTTGTGTTCCCTGACACGAGACATTAAATTTTATCAATAGAGTGTAAGCTGTATGAAGGCAGAGATTTTTGTCAATTTTATTCATTATTGAATTGCCAGCACCTAGAACAGTGCTTGGCAGATGTAGAAAGTCTGTAAATATTTGTTGAATGAAATGTTGTTTAAGTTAGTCTGGGAATAAGTTTTAAGGTAAGTTTTAGAGCTAATATAGAGGACAGCACAGCTCACTGTTAGCACTCAAGCCTGCCCTAAAATTGTTTCACACTTAAATGTAATTGAATTGAAAATAGTTCTATAATTTCCTTTGAGATGGAATAGCATTGACCCAGTTAACAGAGCCATTTAAAGTGGCTGAGTGGCATTTGAAATATAGATATTGAGGATCAGGGTTGGTATAAAAAAGGCCAAAGAGGCCAAAATGTGACTGTTAAAGACTTATTTTATAATTACAAGTGTAATACATAATCAAATCAGGAAATTTAAAAAGTAAAGAAAGGAAAATAAAACCACCCATAATATTAGTACATGGAATTGACCACTGTTAATATGTTGGTATATTTCCTGTCCTATTTTCATGGACTTGAATTTTAATGGACTTAAATTCTGTCCTTTTTGTTAACATAACTTAAAGGTAAGATTACATATACAGTTTTGTATCTTGCTTATTTTGTTACTTAACTGTCTGCCAGCAAACGCTACTTTTTGAGTAGTTTTATTTTTCATCAATTTGGAATGAACTATTTTTGTTTCTTTGGAAAGGTTTTCTTGAGGATATTCTTTCACCTTTGGCTTGTAGCTCAGAAGTTATGACCGCACATTAGAAAGAGAAGAGGTTAAATCTTTATGAGTAAGTCAAACATTTTTGAGTTAATTATCCTTGTAATGTTTTGCATTATTTACAACATTAATACTCGCTGTAACTTCATAGGTTTTTTTCCTCTATAATTTTCATTATTCCTTTGAGTCTTATCTTTATCCATATATTCAATACTAATTTACCAGTGGCCAAGATGGTATTTGTTAGTTATGAATTATATACATGTGTGATATCTCTTGATTTCTTTAATTGGTTTTCAGGAAGTATTGGTATTATGTGGAATGATTGAAAGGAGGAGGAAAAGACCATAAGGGATTCATGTAGGGTTAGGGAAACAGGATTGAAGTATGGGAACAAACAATTTTGGAATGACAAGCGAGGGATGGAAACTAGGTGGCAATAGAAAGTACAGCCAGTTTTGAGCCGGAATACAGTATTTTTAAAAAATTAAATTTATTGAGATAACATTGATTAATAACATAAATTTCAGGTATGCAGCATAATTTGATATGTGTATATTCTTATTGCATGCTTATCAACTGAAGTCTGGTTTCCTTCCATTATCATATATTTGCAGAATACAGTATTTTTATGTTGAGAATGAGAAGGACTGAATGTTAGGGTGAAATGACTCCTTTTTTTTAAGGCCTTAGGAAATAGCATATAAGAAACAATTTGAACAGAGAGATGAAGACAAAATTAAAATGAAGAGTGTAAGACTATAGTCAGGTTTTGGAAGGGCAAAGGGTTTTTGGTGAGTAGGTTGTCAGGATGAACAAGATTTGGGCTTGACATAAGCATGGTATGTGTTGGGTTGTAAGGATCCTGCTCAATGTGCTTGGAGTGGAGAGAGAGGAGGGAGTGGAGGATTCTTGTGGTGGGATACTCAGTGGATCCAGATTCTGGAGGGCGTTGATGAATGTAAGAGGTTAGACTTTACTTGTGTGAAGCCATTACTTTTTTAACAGCTTTTTGAGATATAATTCACATACCATAGATGCCATCCAATTAGAGTGTACAATTTAGTGCTTTTGAGTATATTCACAGAATTGTGCAATCACAAGCAATTTTAGAACATTTTCATTACTCCCAGTAGGAACCCATTGGACTCCCCATTTCCCCCAGTTCTCTCTGCTCTAGAAAGTACTAATTAATTTCTGCGTTTACAGATTTATCTCTTCTGGACATTTCATATAAATGGAATAACACAATATATAGTCTTTTGTAACTGGTTTCCCTCACTTTGCTTAATGCTTTCAAAGTTCATCTAGGTTATATTGTGTTTCAGTACTGTATATATTTTTCTTAATTGTTGAAAAATATTACAAGTGTCACATTTTCTTCATCAGTTTGTGGACATTTAGGTTGTTTCAACTTCTGCCTGTTATGAATAATTATTCTATGAATGTTTTTGTGTAGATGTATGTTTTCTTTCTCTTGGATATATATCGAGGAGGACAGTTGCTGGGTTTTGTAGAGTAACTCTACAGTTAACATTTTGAGGAAATGCCGAACTGTTTTCCAAAGTTACTGCCACCATTTTACATTCCTACCTGCATTTTATGAGGGTTCCAACATTTGTTATCTGTCTTTTTGATTATAGGCCATTCTGATGGGTGCGAAGTAGTATCTCATTGTGGTTTTGATTTGCTTTTCCTTGATGGCTTATGATGTTGAGGATCTTTTCTGGTGCTCATTGGCTATTTGTCTTTGGAGAAATTGCCCATTCAAATTTTTTGCCCAGATTTTAATTGGGCTGCCTTTTGATACTGAGTTGTAAAAGTTTTTTATATGTTCTGGGTACAAGTCCCTTATCATATATAATATTTGCAGAATATTTTCTCCCATTCAGTGGGTTGTCTTTTCACTTTCTTTTTCTTTCCCAAAGTCTTTTCACGTTTTTAATAGTGTCCATTGAAGCACAAGTTTTTAATTTTGATAATAAAGTTTAATTTATTTGTTTTTCTTTCGTCACTTGTGTTTCTGCATTGTGTCTAAGAGGACTCTACTTAACCCAAGGTTACAAAGATTAGCTCTTTTGTTTTCTTTTAGGTTTTATAATTTTAGCTCTTAGATTTAGGTTTTTGACCCATTTTGAGTTAATTTTTGTGTATGATCTGAAGATGTGAAGTAGAAGTCCAAGTTATTCTTTTGCATGTGGCTTATCCAGTGGTCTCAATATCATTTGTCGAAAAGACTATTCTTTCCTTATTGAATTGGCTTGGCAGCTTGTCGAAAACAATTGCATTTCTTTTGTTTGTTTTTTATTTATTGGGAAACTAGCATGATAAAAAAGTATTTTTGAAGGTTTATTTGGTTGAGGTGTGCAAGCTGAAATAAGGAATAAGAAAGTCTGGAGAGTCAGAATGGCATGACAGAAATAAATTTAAACTTTCGTACTCCATTAAATGGTTGAGATACAGAAAGGTGTACTATTTATAAAATATGGTTTATTGAATAAATGAACTTTGACCATTTCCATCTTTTGCATAATGCCTAGAAAACAGGAGAGCTATTCAGAAAGTTAAATTTTTGTTAGGCAGTGATAGCTTTGTAAAAAATAAAAGTATGCTCATTTGGCTCTTTTGCCGTCCTGTGAAGAATTGAAGTTGTGAGCAAGCTACAAAATCTTGGGTTGTTGTATTTCATATAGAATGTTAATTTTGTTCCAAAGCATTTATATACTTCTTGAGTTAAATTTGATTATTTTATTAATTAGGTTATGCCCTTGGACTATTCTAATGTATTATTATAAACAAAACCTGGAAATAGTGCTAACCTCTGTCTAATAGGATTTTTTTTGCTGTTCAGGAAAAGACCACATTAGAGAAGAGGCTTTTTATAACCTTTCAGGTCTAATAAAAAACAAGGTTTATTTGCTTTGAGTGAAGATTTTCCACATACAAAAAATATCACTTTAAATGACTTGAAATATTACAGCGTGGGAACATGATTGCTGATTTTTTAAGGTTATGTCTAAATTTTGTTTTATAAATTATGCATATCTTTAGTTAGCTCCTACTAAATATGCAAAGGAAGTGGGTCTTAATTAACCTTTTTAGAATTTTAATGACATCAAGTACCTGATTAATATTGTTGAGTTTTTGAGGCTGTTTTATCATATTCAGCTGATACTCTTCAATATTACGTTGTTGATCTTTTTCAGAAATATTAGAATTTGGAACCGGTCCAACTTCCTAGGCCAACTGCTGTTTCAAAAGCAGGTAGCAGAGTACTTGACCTTAGCTTATTACCTTTTATGTTGTGACGGGGTGAGTGTACTTGAATGTGGTACAGTTTAGGTAAGTCAGTGATTTCATTTTTGACCTTCTTTAAAAAATCATAATTAAAAGATCCAAGCATATAAGTATGCATTAATTTATTTTGCCTCTACATAATCTACTTAGAGGATCTCTCCGTCCATCTTTCTGGATCCCTCCCCTAGGGGTGTTTGTTCCCAAGGCTGAGGGAGGGGGGGTGACTTACCTAAGCATCAGGTTTATGCCAACTCAAATAAATTTGAAGTCTTTAATACCAGTGACTACTTTGATCCACCAGTAGGGTGACCATTTCTTCTGTAATAGTCACTTTAACTAGTAACCATTACATACCTTAGAAAGTTAGATGTCTTTGCTATTTCTAGGTATATTACTAAAATGCTTTGTGAGGCAGCAAAACATTTCGTAACTTTTGGTCTAGTCTACGCAGTCATAAAGGTCTTTGACATTAGCATGTGAACTAAATAGGAACAAAGTATTGTGAGCACCCTTTAAAAAAACGTTCTTTGAAACAATTTTGGACTTAGAGATAACTTGCCAAAATAGTAGGAAGAGTTCCCTTATACCCCTCACCTCTTTCCCCGAGTGTTAGCATCTTTCATAATCATAGTACAATTATAAAGAACAGGAGATTAACATAGATGTGGTATTATCAGCTAAGCTACAGACCTTATTAGGAGTTTTACCAATTATTTGCTGTCCTATTTGTTCCAGGATCCCTCACTGCATTTAGTTTTTATTTCTCCTTAGTCTCCTTTAGTAGAATTGTTCCTCAGTCTTTCCTTACCTTTCATGACCTCAATGCCAGTCACTTATAAAATGTCTTTCATTTGGGGCTTATTTGATATTTTCTCATGATCAGAATGAGGTTATTAATTTTGCTAAGAATATCAAAATGAATTCCTTCTCAGTGCAGCATTTCAAGAAGTTTATGATATTGATGATTCCTTGATTACTTGATTCACTTGGAATCTACAGGTGAATCTACAGGATCTCTCCGTCCATCTTTCTGGATCCCTCCCCTAGGGGTTGTGGAGTTGTTAAGTATCTTGTGTGAAACTGCAAATAATGTTTCTCCTCAAACTTTGGCCCACCAGTTTTAGCAACTGGCAGATCTTATATTCAACATTTATTAAGTTTATGGTTGTCTAATTGGGACTTTTCTATTTCTTCTATATTAATTGTAATTCTGTGAGGCATAGCTCTCTTCTCCATTTATTCATTTATTTTATTATTTATATCATCCTGGACTCATGTTTATGAGTTTTAATCTCTGAGTTAAAATCCAGTATTTATCATTATTTGTTTTGTTGCTCAAATTGTTCCAGCTTTGAGCTTTAAGAGTTCCATCGGATTGGCTCCTCTGTTCTTTTAACAAGCTGCCATCTTTTCTTTTTTTTTTTAAGCATTTATTTCCTAGCACCCCAAGATGTTCCAGGTCTTATATTTTCCCTGCCCCACTGCTGGGATCAGCCACTTTTCTAAGTAATCCTGATCTTTTTATTGGGGAATAGTGTTAGTGACCAAGATCTGGGCTTAGGTGTGCTCATTGTTATTGGAATGTTATTGCTTCTAGATCCTTTCAGCACACAGAGCTAGAACCTATATGTATGTATACTGATTCACTTGTATACACATATCTGTATATCTGTATTTGTATGTGTATACATCAAAAACCATGAGTTATTTTGATATCTCCAGTTCCGTTGCAACACTTCTCGTTTGTCTTAACTTTCCCCCTTTTCTTATTTGTTACTTTTTCCAACAGTAAAACCTGGCTCTTATTATATATAATCTGTTTACTTATTTAATTTTAGTGTACACATAAAGTAGTTTGAGAATTGCTAACTCTAATCTAGTTTTGGTTTTATTTTATGGATATGTGAAACATTATCATGGTTCTAAGAGTCGGAGTTATATACGAAAATAGACTCAGAAATGTTAAACCTTCCATCCCCGATACCCAGTTCCTGTTCCCCTCCTTTCCCACCTACACCTAGGTAACCAGTCTTTTTAATTTCTGGTTTATCCTTCCTGTATTTCTTTTACACGAACAAGTAGATTTTTGTACACTTTCTTAAATCCTCTTTCTTACATGAAGTAGCTGTGTGATCATGGGCAAATCACTTAACCGCTTTGAGTCCCAGTTTTCTCATAAGTAACATAGGGAAAATAGTACTTTCCTTTTTTTTTTTTTTTTTTTAAAAAGGGTTATGATAGTGATTGAGATAATGAAAGAGAGAATGTTTTATGAACTTTACGATGTAGTTTATAAGGTGATAGCATTAGTGGTTTCTATCCATGGAAATGTACTTGACTTATTTCACATAAACATTGTACGAGAAGCATTTGTTACTGTTTATCAAAATTCCTGGTAAAAAAAAAAGTTGAGAATTAAAAATATTTTTTTGTTCTGATTTCTTATTTTTATTATTTTTACCAGTTTCTAGTATGGTTCCGGTTATTGCAACATATCATGTATACTTGAATTATTTTTGAGCTTGGCCAGTATCTGAGTTCCCCAAAATAATGTTTTTATCCATATTAATACTTTGTTAGATTAAAAAAGGATTTTTTTTATTTTTATGTTAGCAGAGTAGATAAAAGAAGGAAATTCATATGGGGTCCCCTTACCTTTATTTGGGCCCAGAGACTTGAATTTGAAGGGCCTTCTATGTTTAGGTTGTATTGGGACCTTCAGGTCCAATGTCTTTACTTTATATCTAACAATTTAGTTTAGTCAGAAGATGTAGTATTTCACATTCTTCGAATTTTCCTAAGAGTAAATTCTTTAGATGAGATTCAAACTCAAAGACGCACTCTTGTTACCTCTGTGGAATCCATGGATGAACTACTTAAATTGTTACTTTTTATTGGTGTTAAATCTTGAGTGCCAAATCTGGTGAATTGTTTTACTTGAAGGAGCTAAATTGAAATAGAAATGTGGTTGTCATAAGTTACAGTTCATATGCACTTTTAAAATAACAACCCCTTCGATTAACCATATCTTTATCAGCCACAGAGTCTAGGTACAGAAAGTAAGTCTGCTTATGCTTTTAGTGAAGTTAAAGGCTTTGGTTTCTTCATAAGAATGCCGAGTATAAAAATTAGTGTCAATGATAAGGACAATTGTGAGAAGCCTCCAGTTGGCCAAATAGCCTTCAGAAACATACAACTGGTCACTCTTTCTAGTTTTTCTCAGAATATTTAGAGAGAAAATTTATTTTTCTTTTATATTCCAGAATTATATTTACAAAAGTCGCTTAGCTACTATTCACCTGAAGGCTCAACTGAATGGAAAAGTACAACTGGTAATGGTAAGGTTAGGATGCTCAGTGGGGGAGAGAACTAATGGAATCCTGAGGGAAAAGTAAGAGAAGTAGAAAAGGGAAGGGAAATATTGGTTGTTTTGTTACCACAGGTTAAGCTAAGTGTCTGACACTTAGTGGATACACAATACTTATTTATTAAATGACCAAAGAAACAAGTGTTTGTTAACTAACAGTTTGTACTAGGTTTTGAAGGAGACACAAAAGTAACCTGAAATATATTCCCAAAGTGAAAGGTGCAACTACCTCAGAAACACTTATTAAAATGCTCCTTTTATGAGACAGAATTCCTGTATCCGTACTCTTCAGTTTTGAATTCTGCTCCATGATAGGTTTATCTACTGTTGCCCTCTTAGCCCTGAACTTAATTTTTATCACTGTTATAGGTTTAATATCTATCAGTGCCTGTACCCTTCGTGACTCATCCTTTGCAAATATTTATTTGTATGTCATCTACTTTCTCTTCCAAATGAACGCTTCATTAGAATTGTAATTAAAATTGTACTAAGAATTTTATATTAAAATTTTTATTTGAATTTTAATGAGAAAAAAAGTGAAAGGTGCTCTCCAAAAGGAGGTGAGAAATCAGAGGCCTGAAAGATCAGTGAAGACTGGAGGAGTAGAAGGTAGGATTTGGATAGATGGAAGGGGAAGGACATTTAAGTTGAGGGAAAATACATATATAGCATTTAGGAAATGGCACATGGTGTGTTTGGGGTAGTTAGAAGACCTACTTGGCTGAAGTGAAAAACTGAATGTGCAGTGCCTATGATAGTTTTGGACACTTTGGATATATAGCTAAATAATCTGTATTTTTATAGCAAATGAAGGTTTTTAATGACCTAAGACCTACTAACATGATAGGTCATTAGAGTAAGATGATGATGGCGTGGATGGATTGAGATAGACAGGAAGCTTTATGCAGGCCCATTGAAGGTATTCCAAAGTTTTACTGATGCACATCTACTTCAGAGGGAAATGAAGAGGAAAGGATGATCATGTAAAGCTATCAAAGGAAGAGAGAGATCTGAATATCCTCGATGAAAGAAAAAAATTAATACTGATTTCAAGGCTTTGAGACTAGAAACGATGCTGTTGTCAATGGAGTAACAAAAAATGATGGAAGATTTAATTTCACATCATGATTTGAGGTAGTAGGCAGATAAATTTAATTCAGGGCTTGGATTTGAAATGAATGGAACATCTTACTCATCTTAACAAATGGAAATACCTGGACACATTTGGAAATAGGGAGATGGAGGTCAGATGAGCAGACAGGGCTGGTAAAACAAATCTGTGAAAATATAAGCATAACAGAGCAAAGAGAAAAGTAAAAGTTTTTAGTAGTTCAGGCAGTGTCTCATGATTTGATGAAGATGATGAAACTACAGAAAAAAGGAAGACGCTTTTAAGAGGAAAGAGAACCAAGAAGGCATAGTCTTTTTACTTAAGCTTTCCAGATTAGGTTCCCACTGAACCATATGTAGTTGGAGAAAGTGACATTTAGTATTTGACAAGGAATCTTTTGATTTAAACTCTGAACTCTGCCTAAGTAATTGTTTCTACATTTAAGGAAGATTGGAGTCTAAGAAATTCCTTCCTTCCTTTTCTTTGCAAGCCTAAAGTTAGTCCTCGATGGGCTTTGGTTTGGGTAGTTATGTTTAAATCTGTACCTTTGTTTATTTTCTATAATCACATATTTTATAATAAAAAAATTTAAGACATTTAAATCACTATATACCTTGGTTACTCATGGGCTGCTGTTGGGGTTCTGGGTAGCAGTTATGAAATTATTATTTTGAATCCACATTTAAATAAGAAATCTTTATATGCTAATCAGGAATTAAACATAGCATAATAAACTCAATGTCACCACCTTTAACTGATAAATTTTAAGCAGAAGTAAAGGAACTGATGATGTTTAAGTTAGCTAGTTTTTTGCCTCAGTAGTGTGGATTGACATATAATTTCTTTGGCTTTTTGAAATAGTGAAAATAGATTGCGGATGATGAATTTATGGACCTAAGGAGTCTGGCTCACAAGTTGAGAACTGCTTGTTAGTCTAATACTTGTACCAGCTGGGAACTGGTGGTTTGGCAAGTTGTTTTATATGGAATATAGAACAAAGCAGAATTGAGATACTTTCTCCATTGGTTCTAAAGAGAAATCTGTTTTCTTTTTTCTCGTTTATGTATTCTAGCGTAATCATTCAGTAGATGAGCACTAACAATGTATCCTGGGCTAAGCACTGAGGAATTAGAAGTAAGTCCTAGTCTTTGCCCTCAAGAAGCTTACAGCCCTAGTGCAGAAGACAGATATATAGGAGAGTAAGTAAACAAATCAGTAAGCACAAGGCCTGTGGGAGCTCTGGCCGAAGAGGGGGTGGGAGGGTCACCTAACTTAGGGAGAGAATTGAGAGGGATGAGGGGAGAGGTTTCCTGGTGAAGGAGGTACCTTTAAACCGAATCTGGAAGGATGAATGAGCCTTATGAAACAGTGGTAGGATAAAGACTATTCTAGCCAAGAATCAGCACATGGGGAAACTCAAGACAGTGACAAATGACTTGTTCATCACTGCTAGAGCAGCAGTGTGGAAGGGAGGTGGACAGATAATCAGAGGTCACAGGAAGGGCTTTATAAGCTAGCTAAAGAGCTTGGATTTCACCCAGATGACAGTGGGGAGCCACCAAAGCTGTAGGGTGGGGAACAATATGGCCAATTAGTGTTTTCTTCGAAGAACTCTTCTGGAAGGTCGAGGGAAGGAGGATTGGGTTATATATCTGTAGTAAATAATCCAAATCCAGGATTGATGTGTGTGTTATAATTTTATGTGGAACTTTAAAAATAGGTTGTATATATTTTTCCTAAGGATGACTTTCAGTTTGTTTACTCTTTTTATCTATAATTTCCCAAATTTCTAAAACGTATAAATATTTTTATTTAAAAAAACTTGGAACCAGGTAGATTTCCATAGTAGTTACCTAACCGCATTTAAAGATCACTTGGACTTTATATATATATTTAAAACACAGATATAGGTTTGAAGTTTCAGCTTTTGATTTTAGTTAATACATGGTCAGTAACAGATTAGTAGTAGATAGCTTGTAAGTTTATAAGTTTATAATTTATAAGGCATGTTGTCTTGGTACTCAAATACTGGCACACTTAATAATGAAAGGTAGGCATCTTTTGTCACAGTGCTAAGAGGACATATAGATGTATCTATTGTATACAGTTGACCCTTGAACAACACAGGTTTGAACTGTGTGGGTCCATTTATACACGGATTTTCTTCAATAAATACTGTGAAGTATTTTCCTTGTGATTTTCTTAATATTTTCTTTAGCTTGCTTTATTGTAAGAATGCAGTATGTAATACATATAACATACAAAATATGTGTTAATCAACTGTTTGTTATCAGTAAGCTTTCCTATCAGTAGGCTATTAGTGGTTAAATTTTTGAGGACTCAAAAGTTACATGCAAATATTTGACTGAGTAGGTTGTTGGGCACCCTAACCCCTATGTCGTTAACTATATATCTATATATTGTGTATATGTATGCATTTGTACATATTGTGTGTGCGTGTGTGTGTGTGTGTATTTTTGCATTTAGTTCAGCTGGGAATTAGAAATATTGGGCTAATTTAACTGCTTTGGAAATGAAAAGGGAAATTATTTGGGTGTAATGCCTACATGAGCCATTGGAGATGAAATAGAAAGCAATTAGGAGATGTTTTGCAGTCCAGTCCTTCATTGGAGATCATCACTTTAAAGAATATATTTGGAGGGAATTCTTTTTTATGAAGAATTCTTAAAGATGAAACATTTTTGGTTCTGAGAAGTGAAAGTGAGTTGAAAATACTCAAAAGAACAAAAGGTAATTCCATTGAGTTTCTGGTTGCTTGGCCTCCCTGGTTCTTTCAAAAAATATTAACAATTCACATTTTATTCACTTGTCTTCATTTCCTTTCTCTGTGCTTTAAATAGTTAACAGCATTTCGTGATTAAAAAAAGAGAGCCCTTATTTATTTTTCTTCTCAGAAGCACTTTTTCCTGTGTCTGAGCATGTATAATAGTAGTAGTCTATCAAGAGACTCAGGTTATTACAATCAGAGGTACATTCTTAGTTGCAAGAATGGTTTTTGAATGTTCTTTTAGGCACTTATATTCTGCTTTGAGAAAAGAGATTGTTCACTATGCTTTAGGAACTGATAGCTAAGTCTGATGTTTCTTAACCCTTAACTAAGAAAAATGGGGCTTGCTGACAATAGGTGATTTTACAGGCCTGTGAAACCCGACAGCATGTTCAGCAATGTAAACAATGGCAGCTGTCTTTTGCTGGCTTCTCTGTTGTTCAAAGTGTAATGGAACTGCTTCTCACAAATGGCTTCACCTGCTGACTCATCTTCCAGCCCCTAAACAACCATGGTATCCAGCATTATTTAATGCTGGGATTGAGAATAAAAAAGAACCAGTCTTAGAATGTGAGGGTTGGAATGGATCATGGAAATCCTTTAACTCAGCCCCTTCTCAGATGGCCTCAGCTACCAAAAAGAAATGTCACTGTGGCACATGCCACAATTGATGGTTATAAGAAGTTGTGACACTGCTATTCAGAGTGCCATTAGAATCTTCTGAATGATTGAAACCTTTTTTTCTGTCTAGAAATCCTTGAGGTGTATGTTTAAGCTTTCCTTCAAAAATCACTCATTCTGAAAATGGCTGTAAGTGATGGGTACAGGGGCAGTACACACTTAATGCCTGCTATGTAGTGCAGGAGGACTGTGGGAAAAAGTAAAAAGAAAGAATGGCATTGTCCCTGAAAAATTTCCAATCAAATTACAAAATAAATAATAGAAAGGAGTGGGGAACATTTAGGAGTCAATTTATTACCAGGTACATGATCTGAGTCACCCGATACTGACACTGAGGGAGGATTACATTAATTTATGTGACCTCTTAGAGCAGTGTTTTAGATTTTTGATGCAGAAGTCACTTGTAGAAGTGCAAACCTCCCATAGATTTAAATTCTGTAAATCGGAAACTGCACTCCAGGAAATTGATGCACATGTCCCACAGACAATGCAGTGAAAACCATCAACTTAAAACAGCAGTTCTCAGATTTTTTAATCTCAAGACTCCTTTATACTATTAAAAATTATTAAGGATCTCAGAGAGCCTTTGTTATGTAGGTTCTCTGTTGATATTTACAGTATTAGATATTAAAACAAAATTTAAAAATATTCCCTTAATTAAAAAATAATAATAACAGACCCAATATATGCTAACATAAATAGTTTAAAAATAGAAAATATCTTTTCCAAATAATTCATGAGAAGAGTGGCATTATTTTCAATTTTTGCAAATCCTCATTAGTGTTTAGCTTAAGGGAAGATAGCTGGATTCTTATTTGCTTCTGCATTCATTCTGCTGAAGCTGAAGTTATTCTGTTTGGAGAAAATCCAGTCTCAGATACAAAGTAGGGAAGTTTTTTGATGTATTTTTCAGGTAACTGTCACTATTCTTTATTATTACGCCAAAACTTGACAAGTGATGTTTCTTTAAAGGTAGTTTCAATTTGGAACCTGAAACCATGTTCATGAACTTTTCATGCTCTTAAATGTATTGGTTTCTATTGCACTTAAAAAAATAATTGAAGTATGATTGACTTATTAGTTTCAGGTATACAACATGATTCACTATTTTTATATATTGGGAAATGATCACAATAAATCTAGTAACATTTGTCATATACAGTTGTAATTTTTTCTTGTGATGAGAACTTTAAATATTATTAGCAACTTTTAAATACACAATACAGTATTTTTAACTGTAGTTACCATGCTGCGCATCACAGCTCATTATTTATTTTATAAATGAAAGTTTGTGGCATTTAACTGTCTTCACCTATTTTGCTCACCCCCCTGTATTGCACTTCGAATGGATCTTTTAACCTAGCAAGAAAAGTCTTTTGGGAAATTCTCAAGCTCATGGTGATAGGTCCTGGCTTAGCTGTGACTTACGAAGGCTGGAAGAGTAACTGAACTTGCATTAGGAACCAGTCTTTGAGTTAAAGAGAAATAAATGGATTTCATCTTTATAAAGAAGCTCCTGTTGAAGGTCCTGACGAGGAGACATTTTATTGTTCTGCTTTCTTTTTTTAGTATTAGCAGGTTTAACTAATCTCACCTGAGGAGCACAGAACCAGAAGCAGTTGGCCTTTTCACATAGATTTGTTAGCCCAGAAGAATTTCTACAACTAAAAATGTGTAGGTGTAACTTTTGAGCATGGCTGCTCTAAGTGCTTGGTTCCCTGTCAGTTACAGATCTGGGAGTCTCTAGGATCTCTCCTAAGCCTTTTACTCATCCCCATCCTCTCTCTATCTGAAGATGGACTTCACAAATGTCTTGTTAGAGTACCGGGTCAGTTTTACCTGAAGGAATTGCTTTTAGTTCTTTCCCAGGTTCTGCTACTGTTTTCCTTTTTTTGGAACAACTTAAGTCTTTTACTAAAACAGTATCTAGAGTAAGACAGACTAAAATGAATCTCTTTTCCCAAGTGGAGTGTATGAGACAGACTGACCTAAGATTTTACTTCTTGTGCCCCTAGGCAATATAATAGAAACTAGACTGTTGTACTGTTACATTTTGTTAATTTTCTAAGGGATTGTTTCAGCATATCCAAGGATTACTTTAAAATCAGCCTTTTTTTTTTTCTTCTTATACTGCTTTTACAGAATTGATGTTTAAATATAATTCTGATGTAATGTCATCATTTATAATAGCAGACTTTTTGAAATGCACTAAAGGACTAGTAATAGGGGTCTGGGCAAATTATGGGCTGAATATTCACTAAGTGCTATATAACCTTTCAAAATGCTACAAAACATTTATTGACATAAAAAAAGTTCACATTTATTCCATGAGAGCCAGCTAAAAATAACATGTATGATCAAATGTTATTTTAAAAAATATACAGAAAAAGTGCCTAATTATACAACAGTGTTCTCTGGTTGCCGATGAGAGTGCGTGATTTTCGTTTTCTGTATTGAGTAATATCTGTTTATATTAACCATGTATCACTTTAGTAATCAGAAAAAATAAAGCTATTTCTATTTCGTAAAATGAAACTAAGCTAGAATGTGACTCCCTGCAAGTTCCTCATTCAACAAAGATTATATTCATTATTTTAAGAGTGTTAAGAGGATTTAGAATACATTTTTAGATTTCCAACAGGAAATCAAGGGAGAGAGAGAACATTTTTTGGGGTTAACTATTTGTTAAAATTTGTATTCCTCAAGCATTCTGATCAATCTTTGTTTTACCATAATGTCAATACTAGTGCCGATCTCCCTAAATTTGTTTTCATGACACCAAGAGAAACAGTTTAAAGTACTTTAAAATAGGTATTTTTTTTAAAGTATAATTTTTAACATTTCAACTTTTTTATGATGCCTGTTATTGTTACAAAGTTAAGTTTTTAAAGTCCTTTGCCATCTTGTCCTTGCTGTCCTGTCTTTCATCTGGGGCCGCTGCAGGGCTGAGCCAAAAATGGCTGCTGCTGCAGCATGGGCGGGCATAGTATTGGGCATGTTTGCTGTGATTCCTGTGACGAAGCAGCAGGAGAAAACTGGGGACCGTGCCCTGGGTCAGGATTCCCTTTTGACGGTTGTTGCCGTGAGAGTCGAGCTTATGGAAGAGTTACTGTATTGCAGATTCCGCTGCGGGGAGGGAGTGCCACTGTGTATTGGGATTTATAACCTTAGCAGGGGAACCACCCATTCTCTGCAGGAGTAAGAAATCTTAGCATATGCTGTCATTCGCGGAACAGAATTGGCTATTTCCAGGAAGCAGCAAGCCTTACCTGTCTGTATCAGTTGGTGATAGAGAAGTGTCCAGAATGACAGTGATTTCTGGTTTGGTAGGTGAATTTACCAAAGGGGTAGCATTTCCCTTAGAGACAGAGTGAGTAGCATATAGTAGAAGATTAAAAAGGGCTGTCTCTGTGTGCAGCTTGTGTGAGGAGTACTGTGTCACATCGAAGGTAAACCTAATAGGTTAAGGTGAGAGATGGGGGTGGGTTTTAGTAGGGAATTGAAGTTGCGGTTTGTGCTGTTCAGGCCACTCCCTAGGGTGAATGCACTGCTATTTGGATGGGGCATGTTTGTACCTGAGTTTTCTTCCTGCCTGTAATTAGATGTGGTTGTGATGTAGGAACAGTAGGATGTGCTGCTTAGCAACCACTAAGGTATGGTATATCTGGATAGGCAGTAACACACGACTTATCACTTCTCTTTTAATGTGATGAAGAAAAGGGACTTTTCTGTTTAAAAAAAAAAAAAAAAAAGGCTGCCTTCCCCAGGAAAGCCATATGGATTGGTGTAAGAAACACAGGAAGAAAAAAAAATCACTACTCCATTGCCTACTGATGACTATTGTTAGCATTTTTGATATACTTTCTTGAAGGAATTTTTGTTTGTACATATTTATGTATGCATATGTTGGCATTCTGTGTTTATATACATAGACTCATTTGTATAGCTGCAAATCATACAGTAAACATATTTTTTCTATTTTAACATTGGTATATTCCCATTTCAGTAAACATTTTGAGGGCTTTAATGGTTTTATAATTCTGTAGATGGTTGTACCACAATATACTTAAAACACATTTATTACTGGATTATCAACAATTTTACTATTAAATGCTGAAACTAACATCTTTGTTTATAATGTTTTTTAAATGTTCAGTATTTACTTAAAGTAAATTATTAGGTCAGCAGGTATAAACAATAAAATAATTGATGTATATTGCTGTATTTTTACCAGCATTAGTCTACTTTTTCAGTTTTAAATTTGTGAGGTGAAAATGATATACAATTTTAATTTGTATTTCTTTTATTATAAGATTTAATTCCCTCATGTTTTTTAGTTTTTATTTTTTAATTTGAAAATTATCTATTTGTATCCTAGGCTCAAGTATTTATTGAGATCTTAGTTTAGGTTCAAAACTTAGCAAAATAATACATTGTTATTTTTTAATAATTTATACTGTTATATAAAATATTTAAAAATATTTAAAAAAATATTACAAACCTTCATCTTCACTTTCATCATTAAAGGTTATCACAGTTGACAGTTTAGCTTGTCTATTTTTATAAACTTTTTTGTTTGTATTTACAAATTAGGGAGAGAGAGAGAGAGAGAAGAGAGGAAAAGGGGAAGAAAGGAGAGGAGAAGGAGAGGTGGAGGTTTTTAAAGGATGAACTCTGAAGCTGGATTCTGTGGTCTTTATCCTGTCTGCTGGAAATGTGAAATGCCATCTCGTGAGCTTTAGAGTCCCATAGATCGTAGTCCCAGCTCCCATGGTTTAGTGGTTGTATACCTTGGGAAAGCAGTTTAACCTTTTTTCCCCCCAGTGTCCTCATATGTAAAAAGGGGTAATTACATACTAGTGCCTCAGGTTGTTATGAGGATTAAACGAGTCAGTACATTTAAAGTGCTTTAAATAGTACCTGATACTTTGTGTTATGTAGTAATAGCTATTACTGTTATAAGTATTTTTTAAAAACTTAACTGGGATTATAGTACATGCTTAGTGACCACTTTTTCATTTATCATGTAAATCCTTGCCATGTTAATACATATAGAGTGTTCTATAGTTATACTATCATTTATTTAACTCTTTTGCTATTGATGGATATTTATATAGTTTCTAAGTTTTTTTTGGGAGGATTATTAGAATCTGTGCTTATAGTTGGACGTATATATATTTTAATTCCTACAGAATTGCTGAGTTGAAGGGTACATAAATAAACATAAAAATTTGACAATTAGTATTTAAGAACTTTTGTTCTTTTTTTTTGGTGGTAGTTAATCTTATAACTAAAATATTGTCTTTAATTCTTATGTTCGGTACTAATTAGAAATTAAAAAAATCTTTTTCTGTTTCCTGTACCATCTTTCTCCTCCAGGGTTGGTTTTGGTTCTGTTTTCTCATCTTGGTTCTTTACTTCCTTAATGTCTGGTGATTGGTATTTATGAATGAAGGATGAGATGAATCAGGAGAGTCAGTTGGTGGATGGTTTGATTCCTTGCCATGAGTAATAGGCCTGTCCAGAATTGAATGCTGTCTGTCTTTAAGTTTTGTGGGTGAGGCCTGACACCAAGGAAAGTTCACTGTATTTGTGCCTTTATTTTCTCTTGCAATAGTTTTTTAAGGTAAAGTATTGCTAATGAAAGTAGAAATCATTACTGTTAAGATAATTCATGTTAAGTTATAGTATAGTCAGCTTTTTATATATGTGCATACTACCTATGTTTTGTGGAGTTTCTCATATACATTATTTTCCAAATATAGTTCATGTATGATTTTGAACTTATATTTTTTCCTCACAAATAGATTGTGAAGTGAAAATTTTAAAATTTCTAAAAATAATCAGTTCTCTAGGGAATTTGCTAGTTTTTGAGGAATTGAGTTTTATTTTTGCATTAACCATTACTGCATTCTTAGACTTTTCTGTTGAAATGAAAAACTCTTTGTAACTATTAATTTTTCTCATTTTCAAGTCATTGTGTGACAACTATTATCCTCATCTAATAGATAATTTTAACGGATTATTTTAGAGATAAAACCTTTTTGATTTGTATACCTAATTGTTAAAACCTTATGTTTACCTTTCATATATTGTAACTTTTAACCTTTCAGAATTCTGTGATATTGGCTAGGTTTTGATATGGAGATCCATATGTAACTATAGTATTGACTTCTAAATCATTACTTTTAGGAGACTGTACTATCCAATTTGAAAATTTATATTTCCTTCAAGTGACGTTGGTAGATATATTTATAATTTTGTTTCAAATGAATTAAATTTGGTGAAATATGAGGTATCGATCATGAATACGTTTAGAGCAAAACTTTGTAGTTGAACAAGCCTAGCTTTTGGTTGTGTCATGTGTAATTGTGATTTTTGACTGTTCTCTTAATCTAACATTTCGAGTTTCACTTTCTTTGTAAGAGGGGGCTGATGATACTTCCTTACAAGTTGTTCTGAGGATTGAATGAGATCCCCTCTACAAAATTCCAACTATACTGTCTGGCACATAGTTGGTACTCAAAAAATTATGGTGCTAGTAGTCTAGCCAGTAGAAAACAAAAATAATTTTCTACTTACATGACTTAACATTTTACAGTACTTGTTTAAGCTCTTTTAGTGTTCCAATACATTGATGCCTCTACCCAAGATTTGTAGTTTGAGAACCTTATATTTCAAGGCTCAAGAAATAAAAAGGTGGTGAGAAAGAAGCCTTACTTGATAACAAATGCCCTTTGGTGAACTTTTTGAAAAGCTGGGACCCACTCTTTGTGTCTAATGGCTTGGTTATTATAACCTATTTTGTTTGTTCAAAATTCATGGTCTGAGATAAAGATGCTTTGCTTTATACTGATTCAACCAAAGCGAATCTCACTTTTCTTTTAAACTTGTGTACTACCCCAGAATAAAATGTGTTTATTTGTTGAGTGTCCTGTTTTATTTCATCTGTAAACATGATTGAAGCAGATACTGTAATTATTACGAGAAGGGATATTTATAAAAGATTACTCAAAGGTATTTGGAGCTCTCTTTGGAATATCAGAACCATCTCACAAAACAAGAAATTGCTTCATTTTGTTGTTTAGTTGCTGTCTTAAAAATACTGTGTTCAATAAATGTTTAGCGTGATGAATTTTATTTTGTGCTAAAAAAGCAATAGATGTATCTTATTGTATGTTACAGAAATACATTAGTAAGTGAAATTCTCTGGTTTCATTCCTCAGTTAACCATTTGATATCTTTCTGTAGATTATTTTCTGTGTCTATTTTAACATTTTTTATTTTAGCTGAATTTGTAGTACATTGTATATGTTGTTTCATACTGATTTTTCCCCCTTATGCTGGAATAATTTTCTGTATCAGTAAAATATATCTATTCCTATTCTAGTCATTTTTTGCTGACTAGAATTTCTTAGTATGGATGTTTCTTAGCTTATTTTTACTCAGTTTCCTCTCTTTGGGTTACTTCCATTTTCTTTTATTATGAACCATGCTAAACTAAGAAATATTCTTATAGAAATACTGTTTGTACTTGAATCGGTATTTCCGGGGATAAATTATAGAAGCATATCAAAATGTATGAAGAGAAGTTATGTCAAAGTAGAAGTATGTCAGAAGTGGACCAAAGATTATGAATATTACATGTTAGCCATTCTTGGTTTTAAATGGTTTGGTTCCTTGTTCCAATTAGATTTTATTGTTTTTCTTTCATACTTTTTGCTTTATATAATTTTGCTTTACTAAATGTGTTCTAATTAGCCACTTTAAATTAGAGTGGGAGAAATAAATAGAATGGCAATAGTTATTAAAAGGAACCAGGACTTTTCCTTTTAAGCCACAATTTTACTATTTGGCCAGGGAAATAATACATTTAAAATACTGGTATTATATAGCTAACTTAGTCTTTTTGTTTCTTTCTTGTTAGCTAAATACTTTTTTCATGTATCCTACTTTCAGCAAACAATTTAAATTTTATTCTAAAAGAAGATAGCCTTTTAAAAATATGTGTAGAAGCAGCTACTGATAAGATAAGTTTGAGTATATTTTAAGTGGTAGCTAGTGAATACGTGAATTCACCTCTAAATTGAATAGAATTTGGCTCTTTGGAATAGTGCATGTAAATTTAGATAAATAAAATTCATGTTTGTTGAAGCGTGAGCTTATTTGAAAGAATCTAGTTGACTTACTTTGGCCTCATCTGTACTAATTGTCTTAGTTCCTAAGTGTGTGTCTGATGCACAAATGTAGGTGGAATGAAAGGATCTTGGAGTTATTAGGGCAGACCACCCACTAAAAGTCCTGCAATTTATTTCCCTGGTCTTCTGTTAATGACTGAGCTCCTTGAGGGCAAAAACTGTTTTCTTTATCTGAAATGACAATTAGCAAATTACCGATGGATTTTAAAAAATGGTAATTTTCTTGAATGTATCTTTATTCCTGACATTTGTTGTGCACTGATAGTAAATATTGAAGAAACTATTTATAAGAAAGTAACCTAGAGTCTGCACATTGCTTTGTCTTTAAAGTTTGTCATTAAATCCTAGTTTTCAAAAGTAAATTTTGAAACCTCATACTTACCGTAAGAAATTATAGACAACACAAGGATGTATAAAATAGAAAATTTACTGTAGCATCTTAAGAGATTGTACTATTCTATAACATTACACAGAAAGAGAACCAATTTGGTGAGTAATGAAGAGACCTAGTCTGGGATTGGGATGTTGGGGATGAACTCCACTGTTTTACTTAAGTAATATGATGTTGAGCGGGCAGGCTACTTTGCTTCCATGCACATTGTTTTTTTGTTTTGTAAAATGGAAATGATAATTGTGATCGAGACTGTTAAGCTGTAATGATTATAACAGCTATTCTTTATTTTAAAAAATGTATTCTGTTTACACATTCATTAAATTTAACACATTTATTAAGCCATTCTCAAATTGATGGGCAGGTAACTGTACTTTAAAGCATCTTATTTTTCCCCTTGATGGTTTTAAAGTATTACTGGTTTTTATTTTAATAATGCTAACAACTTTTTTGTTCTTAGTTCCTTAGCTGAAGAGTTTAATTAAAACTTCAAAGCTTTTATAAAATAAGGAAGTAATTAATCATCATTCAGACCTAACCCTGAGTATTCCTGCTTTTCTCAGATACTGTTTTGTGCAGATTATAGATTAGTCTTGTTTTCAAATGATATTCTTCATGTTGTCATCCATCGCTAAAGATTGCTTTCTCTTTTTATCTTTTTATAACTTGCTGCATAAATGAATCTGCTGTTGCTATTAGGGCCTTGAGTTTTAGTGAAAGGAAGAACATTTTATTGTTTCTATTCTGTTAATCTCCATCTTTCCAATTGGAAAATCATTTTAACTATTTTGTCATTGTGTTGGTTATGCTCAGATGTCTGGAGAACATTATACTTTCCTGACAGAGACACATTGTGATATACTCATGATAAGAGAAGCCAGTGTAGAATAAAATGGGAGAGTGTGTTTAAGAGTGCGAGAAATAGATGGATGATGGTGATGGCTGTACAACATTACGAATGTACTTAATACTACAGAATTTTACCTTTAAAAATGGTTAAGTTAATGAATTTTATGTATAATTTACTACAATAAAAATAATCAGAATAAAAGACAGAAATATTAATGTTTTAGTCATTGGACGACATTAGGTAACATTTTCATTAGACTTGAGTGACCCAAGTAAGTAGTCTTACTTTTTTTTAAAATTGAAGAAAATACTATCTTAATTAGCATAGTTATAGGGGCATGGGAAGGCCAGGAGATTAGTACTCAATCTTGGCTGCTCATTGGAATCAGTTTTGCAATTTGGAAAAATATCCAGACATCTTCTGAATCAGATTTTGGAGTTGGGGTTTTAGATATGCAACTAATGTTAAGACTCTTGGCATCGAAAATTGGAAAGTTGAATTGTAAGTTAATTAGGTTTTGCATATTATATAAGGGACATTAAGTATTTGCTTAATTGTTTGGAGAATACCTTTTCTGAGAGCTTTGGGTGCTAGCACGATGCTTGTTGGATTTGGAGTCTATTCCTTGTTAAGATTCTTGATTTATACTGATTAAGAAATGAATGATTACTTCTCAGTGGACATGTTTTTTAAATTTCTTTTCTAGATTAATACTGAAATACGGTTTGGCAGGTGACTAGAGGAAGATATTATTTCCTTTTGAAGTAGGTGAGTTCTGGGACCTGGTAAAGTTAAAGCATAAAACAGTCAATTGCATCTGACATGCTCTTGGAACTTGAGATATTTTATTACCAGTATCGAAGTAGTCAAATTGACAAACTAATGGGCAGTGACAGTCTTTATTTGTTTTCTTTCTTTCCTGTTATGAAGTGAACTCGCTTAATTCAGCAAAGTTTACTGTGCGCACAGCTTTGCCAGCTCTGTTCAAGTTACTAAGTCATAGTTCTGTTTTTATCATTGAGGATTATTAATATTACTGAAGGCCTGCCTAATATTTCTTAACAACGATGTGTTAACATATTCTTTAGTGTATAATGAAGAGATTCCTTGATTTCCATCTCATTTTTTTCATTAGCTAGCATGTTAGCAGATCCTGAGCTAGTGTAGTAGTTAGCAGCATCTGGGACCCACGCCTCTGCCTTTTGGTCAAATGGACCCTGTAGTCGAAGAGGGCTGCTCTGGCTCCAGCCTGTGAGTTTGTGTTCTAGTTATCAGGAAAGAGAAAGGAGAGGACAAAGAGATGCGTCTTTTCTTGAAGGGCACTGGCCATAAGATTCTTATTTTATGCCACTTTTATTAAGAGAGGAGAAACAAATTGGGGTGCAACTAGCACCCCCTTGGCACATGAGATTTATGAAGGTGTATGTGCAGCAGAAGGATGGGCTTAGAGTGGGTGCTTTGTCGGTGGTAATTTTTAATGTTTTAAAATTCATTACTTTCCCTGCTTACTATTTGCCTAGTTCTTCGTTCTACCATATACACCCTAGACCTTTAAGGAAGAGAGTATGATAAGTACCTATTAAGACAAACAGCTTTTTTCTAAATTAGCTTTAATCTTTTTGAGCGTACAGATAACTCAAAGTGAAACAGTTACATAGCAGTTCATTAAAACTAGAACAGAAGTCTTTTATATGTTTGCAAAGTGTTGAAAGGGAAGGTAGTGAATGAAGTAGGTTTCTTAAGATGTAGTTTGGGCTAAATGCTTCTTCTACCAGCCCACACACCCACATGTAAAAGAATTTTAAGCAGTATAATTGAGTCATAACCCAAATAACAGAATTATATTTTAATAGTATATTATATTCAACTTTAAAGTACTTAGTAATTCACCAATAAAACCTTTGTTTGCTGTGTCAAAGAATGTTCAGCTCCCTGGTGATGAACTCAGAAAATAGTGGAAGTGATTATAGGATGAATCTTCTTAAGAGATTTTCAGTTATTTCTTTTCCTAACCTCCAAGTTCATAACTGTAAAATTACTGTTTAACTCTGACATGTTTGAATTTTTATAAGTTAATATAATTTTTCATTATTTAACATCTGGATAGATGTGAATATTGGAATAATAGAAATAAATATGATGGAAGATAAAAATGTATATAGGAAAAGAAAACATTTTTTCGGTGCCGACCATTTATTTATTTTCTTTCCCTTTTTGTAGTACCATAGCAGTTCTCAAATCATTTGATGTACTAAAGAGTCAGCTCTAGATTTGGTATTTTCTGTTTTCATAATGGAGCAGATTTAAAAGCTTTCTTGTATCTTTAGATATAAGAAATCAGATATATAAAAATCCCTACAGAGGAGGAATTTATGCTCTTTGAAAATATTTACCTAAGAATTTGAGGCTGAGGACACCTCAAGCTGCATAAGTATTATGTCAGAACAATTTTAATCTTTCTCTGCTTTAATAACATCTTAGGATTTGTTATATTGAATTTGCTTTTGTTCATAGTGAAGTAATATTAAGAGAACTTAAAATTATCTTCATTCTGTATTTTTATAATTCATGACAATGAAAATCTCTTAAGTAGAAACACTCCTACTTTCGCTTTCATTCTAATAACATTTCAGGATGACTTTTTTTTTAAGAGAAGCAAATTATTTCTTTGTTTCACTTTCAGTGTTTATGTTCTAACCTTATTGGAATTAATGTTTCCATTGAAAATAATTAGTAAATATTTATGATTTTAATTTCGTTACCTCTATTTGTGGCTTAAAATCTATTTCGACCAGTAGAGATAAGTAGTTTCCTACTCTGGGAATGAATAACTTATGTGATTATATTATGGGGAAGAAAAAGTAAACTGCCCATGAAGCATTTAAGTAATATATTGCAAAGTTTGTTCGGGTCTCTCGCACAAGATAAAACTTTGGTGTCTAAGTGTTCCTTGACCTTTTATCAGTGCTTATTCCCCCTTTTTTTGTTTCTTTGTTTTTTTGGTCCCGAAACGTGGGAACAGGTTATTCCCTTTTAAATGTAGACTTTTGATAAAAATGTGCAGTAATTCTGGGAAAAACATAAAACTTTCCTGACTCTCTATGCACCCTTCCTTTTTCTTTTCCCTCACCTGCTTCATTTGCTTCTAACATCTGTTCTCTATGGGGTTATGTTACTTCTCTGTGCTCAGTCTCTTCCTCTGTAAAATTGGTTAATTAGACTAACTTAACTCTAAGGTCCTTTTTGACCTTTTTATTTTATTAGCCTATGGTTAGGGCAGAAATAGTCTGTATCTTTTTTTTTTTTTTTTAATCTTCCTGGAAATAGGCAGCAATGCTTTTTGTTATTAGAGGCTTTCTTTTAGGCACAATAGGGAATTATGTGGGGAAAACTTTAGCAGTAAAGAATTATCAGAGAATTTTGAAGTATAATTGATATGAGAGACAGTCATGGAGAATAACTGCTTTTCTTTGATTGTATTGATTATTACTGGGATTGGCGTACATTTAAAAAACCTTTCTCAGAATAACCCTGTTAGAAAAAGGTATGAAAAGTAAGCTATTCAGATGCTTCCAGAATCAAGGGATTGCTTCTCTAGGCCAACAGTATCCAATAGAACTTTTTGTGATGATGAAAACATTCTGTGTTTAAACCGTCCATTGTGGCAGCCACTAGCTGTATGTGGCAATGAGCACTTGAAATGTGGCAAGTGTGATTGAGCCACTAAATTGTTAAATTTTATTTAATCGTTATTAACAGATTTATATTTAAATAGCTATGTGTAGCTAGTGGCTCCTGTATTGGACAACAAAGCTCCATATTATTCATTCAGCCAGCAGCTGTTTTTTTGAGCTGTCAGTGATATGTTTGGCATTGTGTTAGGTCCAAAAGATACTAGGGAAGCCGGCAGTATGGTGAGGGAGACAGATAAATGTACTATGTAATACAGTGTGATAGTTGCCGGATTAAATAAAAGCACAGGGTTCTATAGGAGTTTGGATACCAGTTTTTAAGTAATCCAGGCTGAGGGTAGGTCACATTGGGTATGTTCCTATGTCAAAAGAAGTCTGGTGTCAAATATCTCTGTGTATTATACACAGATAATGAGCTCGAGTCAGTCCTTACTGTGTTACATCACCACCAAGGGATATGGAACCATTTGGCTATTATTTTAAATGTTCGAGATCAGTACTAGTATTTTTGTGTTTATCTCTGGATCTCGTATATAGAATAGATAGGTTTTCATTTGTTTGTGCTGAGACTTTCTTTTGTGAAAATATATACAATGGAAATGTAAATCATCAAGGCTACAGTTTGGCTAAAGTGGTTACTTTTAAGTGGGTGCAGTTCAGGGCAGTTTCTAAGGCCATGTCTTGCCCTTAAAGAACATTTTGTTTGTGTTATAAAGTATTGGAGAAGAGACTTTCTTGGTTCTGTGATTCTTGACCATATATATTGTGGAGATCCTTGGGGTCAAATTTCCAGGGCTTTGGGACTTTTAATATGACTTGTTGAGTAGAAGACTAATAGATCTTATAGCTTCTTTAGAACTGACCTTTATTTGAGTTCTTCTAGAGATAGGGAATGCCTAGTCAGTTCTTAGGGCCTCCGGATGTCAACATCCATTTATAGCCCCTTTGGTTTGATCTGTTCAGAATTTTTCAGCCATGTAAATCTCTTTGGCTTGGGGAAGGAGGGCCTGAGGAATTCTCTCATTTTGGCCTGGATGTATTTGTGCATTTTTGCTCTTACTGTGGTTCCTCATTTTCTTTGAGATTACTCTTGAGAAGCTCAGGTCAGGGTGATCCATGTACTCATTGAATTAATTTTCATGACTTCTTTCTAAACCCTGAAAAGTAAGAGCTTTGACTTTTATCCACAGGGGACAGATCTTATAAGTATATACTCACAGGCAATTTAAATGGTTTGCATTAATCAGTAAATACCTGTTCTTAGGATGTTTTGGAGTTTATTTCTCTGTAATTCTTATAAATAGAGCTGGAATTTTAAGTTGTGGTATGATTTTGGTGAACTGGGCTATTTCTGGTGTAATTCGGTGTAATAGGAGGAAGACGAATTTTACTGCATATTAATCAATCTAGAAAAGTGGAGTTTGTGCTTTTAGTTTGTTGGGTTAATGAGTGTCATTGTCAGACTATAAACTCATTCCCCGGGTAATTAGAATTCTGACAATGTAAATTTTTCTTTGATCTTAGGTACTTTGGTTGTAAGCATCTTTGTGGTACATGTCTTTGCCACAAGCATTTGCCACAGACATTTTCACCACATAACTCATTGGCCATAATTTTGATGCAAAAACAAAAAATAAAAGTTGGGCATTAAAAACAACTTAAAATTAAAAGGTCTTTCTTGTGAAATAAAACTATTTGAATATATTTAAAATGTGTTTAGATTCATGGCAATGGTACTCAAATAACTGATTTTATTTTGTGGCTTCTATCTAAGCACTTGTCTTGGTTCAGTGGGAAGTGTGGATTCATCTCTGTACCCTCAGAGCCCTCCGCCTCTTTTCCTGCTCCCAGTGTACTGTGTTTCACAATAAGAATCTGATTCTGGGAGTAAACCATCCTCTTCTGGAAGAAATGCTAACTATTTTAAGACCATTGCCACCACCACAATGTCCACTTTTTACTGTATAGACCCTTATGAGGGCTAGCTAAGATTTATATGTCATATGAAAATGGGAGTAACTGTGAGAACTTTGTCAATGGAGAAATTAAACCAAACTGAAAACTAGCTTAAAAAATTAAGTCTGCTGAAGATGGTTGATTCATCGATGGAGAAAGGAAACCAAACAAAAACCCCAACCAGTTATTTTATTGTTCTTATCATGGCTAATAAGTTATGCAGCAAAAATTCTTGTGGCATAGATGTCTGTGGCAAAGATGCTATGGCGAAAATACCGGACACATTTTCCTTTACCTCTTAATTTTTGATTTTTAAAAAGACTGAATTTGGATTTAGTTACAGATTATTTTAGCTAATATATATTTGAAATTTCAATCTAAGATTCACTTTCAGCTACTACTTAGTGAATATTTGTGAAGTGCCTTGTATATTCAGTTTTTATTTTTTTGTAGATCATTTGTACAGAAGTATGTGAGCCACCAATGTAATTTTAGATTTTTTTAGTAGCCATGTTAAAAAATAAAGGAATCGGGTGAAATTAATTTTAATAACAGACAACCCAGTGTATCCAAAATATTATCATTTTAA
Source organism: Rousettus aegyptiacus (assembly GCF_014176215.1). NCBI lineage: Eukaryota > Metazoa > Chordata > Mammalia > Chiroptera > Pteropodidae > Rousettus > Rousettus aegyptiacus. The sequence continues at coordinate 12,618,969 of NW_023416284.1, read as the reverse complement.
GATGTGATCATTGTAAGTTGGTGAGGTACTATATTTTACATTCTTTCTTGTACTAAGTCTTTGTACTCCAGTGTACAGCACATCTCACCTTGTTCCCCTCTTTCATCAGAAGTAACTTACCCTGAATTTGGGGTTTATTAGTCCAATGTGTTTCTTTATATATTTACTACATATTTATATTTGAGTTTTCCAAATCTCTTTTGTTTTCCTTGAGCTGCCGAAGATAGTAGAATTATTAAATAAGTTAGTGTGTGAGCAATTTTTCTGAACTTCTGACTTTGCATTTTTTTATGGGCTATTAAGTCTTATTTTGAGTGAGGAATAGAGAGGTTTAGTTTGAAAGACCTGATCCAAGTGTTATTAGCCAGTATTTTGAACACTTAAGATTTTCACCTCCTAAAAGGCAGGGACCAAGATCATTTTAAATTATTTTTCTCAATGAAGTAAACATTTCATGTGAGACATTATAGTTTGTTCACTTTTAATATGCATAAGCATAGAAGAGGAAAGGGACATTGAAATTTACAGTGGGAATCTCGGAATACAATTCAAGAACTGAGGACAATGGATATGATGACAGTGATCTTTAAGAACCTAAATCCTGGTGTCTCTTACTTATCTATAATTGGAAATAGCAGTTTTTATGTTCTTATTCATTAGGGTAATGGGGAGGACTAGAGTATATAAAGTACTTTGAACCATCCTGGTGCTTTATTATCAGCATATCAGATATTTTTTAAATCCTAGTATTTGTGGCATTTGGGTTTAAATAGCTGCTTAAAAGCGTAGTCTTCTATTACCTTTTTTTTTTTTTTTAATTGTTCAAGAAGATGGTGATGGGTGCAGCATGTAAGCTAGAAGCTGCTCTTTTTTGATTTTTAATTCTCTGAAAGATGGGGCTATTGTAGAGGTAGGACTGTGTTTACTTCTTGATTGCTGTATTCACTTTCCTATGAGTAGTAGTGATACTACAAACTCATGTGGGACAGACACCAACCATGAAGAAAGACAAGACCTTACTTAGTCTTGCCTGTAAAGTGCACTCTTATTTAACTCTGGTACATTATCATTTTTGCTTCATAGGATTTTTTTTCATCTGAAACAAAAATAATATATGTTTATAAGGGATATTTTGGAAGCTTTAAAAGATGTGAAGAAAAAAATCAACCATAATTCTACTATACAGAAAAAACCTTCTTTTGGATCCAGCATTTTCCCCTAGGTTTATTTCATTCTCTTTAAAAAAAAAAATTGTTTAAATTAGTTTCAAGTATATAGTACATTGGTTAGACATCTATATAGTTCATAAAACAATCCCCCCAATTGCTCCCTCCCTCCCCTGCTTCTCCACCTAGCCATCATATTAATGCGAACTGCATTCCCTTTTCTGTGCCCCCCATTTCCGTGACCGATCTATCAACTACTAATTTTGTACTTCTTTAACCCTTCATCTCATTCTCCCAGCTCCCCCATCCCCTCCCTCTGTCCGTCACCAAATTGTCCACTGTATTTGTGAGTCTGTTTTTGATTAGTTTGTTCTTTTTGTTCCTTTGATTCCGCATATAATTGAAATCATATGGTATTTATCTTTCTCTGACTTATTTCACTCAGCATAATAATCTCTAGGTCCATCCATGTCGTTGCAAATGGTAGGATTTCATTTTTTTAATGGCTGAAAAATATTCCTTTATATATATGAACCATAATTTCTTTATCCAGTTGTTTGTTAATGGGCATATTTAGGTTGTTTCCATATCTTGGGTATTGTATATTGTGCTGCCATGAATATTAGGGTGCATAGATCTTTACGAATTACTGTTTTGGTTTTCTTTGGATAAATACCCAGAAATGCAGTTGCTAGGTCAAAAGGTATATCCATTTTTAATTTTTTGAAAAACCCCCATCCTGTTTTCCATAGCGTCTGTATTGTTTCAGTTCCTCCATAGCATTCTAAGCCATAGATTGGGCAAGAGGTGTCAGAGTTAATGTGAAAGGTTTTAAGAAGGATGTTTGGGAAATGATAAACTTTGATTTGAATTTTAAGGGAAACCTTTGAATATTATGGAAAATAACCTCTTAGTTGTTTTTACCTCACTTCAGAAGCAAAGACACTTTTTGCCGTGTTTATTGCATTCCAAGTAAAAATATATAGCAGTATTTATCTTAGGTTTGACATTTAGTTTGTTTATATTGATAGTGATCTTTGTGTTGCCTTCATTATGACAAAACTTTTCTTGATTATAGAATTCTGAGTGGACAGTTTTTTGTTTTCCGTTTTTTAACTAGTGGAAAAAAAAAAGCCATTGTCTTCTGACTTGCTTAGTTTCTGAGAAGATCTATAATTCTTAATCTTTCTTCTTCAGTATGTATAAAAGTTCATCTTCACCCTCCCCTTTCTGGCTACCTTCAAGCTCTTTGACTTTGATTTGGATAGGCATGTGTACTTGTTATTTGTTTTTATATTTATCATGTTTGGGATTTCCCTAAGCTGCTTGAATCTGTGATTTGATCGATCTTTCATTACTTCTGGTAAAATCTTGGCATTTATTTCTTCAAGTATTTCTTCTGCCCTAGTCTCTGTCGTTTCTCCTTCTGAGATTTATATGTATGTTAGACCATTAGATAGTATCCCACAATAGTGGGTGCTCCTTTTCTTTATTTCTCCTTGTGTTTCGGTTTGAATAATTTCTGTTGATGTGTCTTCAGGTATCTTCAAGTTTATTGATTCTTTCATGAGGTGAATCTAGTCTGCTGCTCAGTCTATTAAAGGAATTCTTTATCTTCGACATTATATTTTTTACTAGCATTTCCATTTGACTTTTAGAAATGTTTACTATTTCTTTGCCGAAATTACCTATCTGTTCGTGTATGTTGTTTACCTTTTTTGCTAAATCCTTTAACATATTAATCATAATAATTAAAATCTCTGATCATTCCAGCATCTGAGCCATCCCTGAGTCTACTTATATTGACTGCTTTTATTTCTTCACTACAGGTGGTTTTCTTTTTTGTGTGTGTCTCATAATTTTTGATTAAGCGTTGGACATTATTTGTGGAAGTCAAGACTTGTGTAAATAGTATTTATGCTTGGGAATGGGCTGTTCTGTTGGGTCGTTGATATGGGGTGTTGAGTCAAACTGGTCATGAGTTGAGATAGCTTCAGGTTTTATTTTTATCATTACCTTCAGTGCACCACAGTCGTCAAAATCTTGTAGTGGTGGCTAATGTGCTTACCCTGGTGGTAGAAGCTGTTGCTTGCTATGTGGTGTTAGGATGGTGGGAGAGGCAGTGATCCTCATCCATCCTAAGTCTTATGCAGACCCTGTCCACTTGTCATTGTTCCCTCTCGTCTTCCCTGCGTCAGCCAGTGTTTGCTTTGTATTCGTGGTTGTTCTTGGAAAGGGTTTCCTTCCCCTCCCAACTTCAGGAGACTTCTGCTTGGTATACCAGTATGGGATCCCAGGCCCAAGGTGGTTTCCTACCCTTCCCCACAGAGTTAGAAGGATTTGTTTATCACCTTATCCCAGCAACAATAAATGTTTTCCAGTGTCCTGGGAGAGAAAGGGTTTGTTGCCACTTCTCCAGTGGCCTAAAGCTTTTGCTTCATAGAAGAAAAGGATCTGAGTAATCAGATGGGGCTTTGTGCATGTTCACAGCAATGGCTGATCACCTCTTGCACATCTGTGACATTTAGTAGTACTTTCTCTAGTCTTTTGCCACGAACCCAGTCTTTCTCATAAGCACCCTAGAAGCCTTGTAAAAAAGAGGCCTTGCAAATGAATGAGTGCAGACTCCTGTTGTGTCTAGGGAACCCAGCTGGGAAACTGGTATGCTAGCCCACACTTAGCTTTTAGGAATTTATTAAATTTTTAGCAGATTTTTTTAAAGCACACTGTATTATAATTACCTCCTTCCCTTGTGACTTGCCATGTGTGTTCTGTCCTTTTTGGAGGGCCTTGCGCCTCTTTGGAATTCAGTTTATTTGGTTACCTTGCAACGTCAGTGATCTCTGATGGGCTCAAGAAAAGTTATTTTAGATTATCTGACCTTTTCTTCTTTAGTATGGATACTTTGTTCTTTGTAGCTTTCTATATCCTGAGCAGAAAGGGACATCTAATAGTAATCTTTAGAGTTAATTAATCTGTGCTATTTCGGAATTTCATTCCAAGAAGTATTTAAAGTGGTTTATAAAAGTTCTTGAAATGATACTAGATGACAAAACGATAAGGAAATCAAAGGGAAAATGGATATAGGGATTAAAAACAAACAAGTAGATAAAGCTTGAGGATTTTATAGAAATGAATGCCAAAGACCCTTGGTGATTGTTGGATGTGGGTATCAGATTTAGATCTAAGCTTCATCATGACCAAAGTAAAATTACATGATTGACAGTGCTCAAATTTTTAATAATTAAATTTATTTTCATAGGTGCCTTTTAAATGTAGGAAGAAATACTTTTTACTTTTACTGGCAGATCTAGTGGAGTGAATTCTATAATGTCTAAGAAATCTGTTTTTAATATAGATAGTTGTCTTTCTTACCCTTTACTGTTTCTTTCTTTAGTGTATTATATGTTCTTTTTGCACATTCTTTGCTGTAGGTGCTGGGTAATTTCATGAATATTAGTGCCTGATAGTGCAATATAAGTTGCTAGGTATAATGCAAATAATTTATGAAATTGTTGCAGTTTGAATCATAGAATCCTCAAAACAAGCTATTAACATATTATTGCTAGGAAACCAGTAAGGCCTTATGCATAGGTGGGCTTAAGGAATTCATTCATTTGTTCATTTATTCAACAAACATCTGTTGCATACCAGCTATGTCCCAGGCATTGTATTAAGAGCTAAAGATAGAGCAGTGAATAAAAAAAGCTTTGTTCTTATAAAACCTATATTATAGCAGGAGGAGAGAGATAGTACCAAATATGTAAAGTCATATGGTGATAAGTGCTATGTGGAAAAATAATGCAGGATACAGAGAAGTTGTAGAGAGTTGTTACTTTACATAGCGTGTCAAGGAAAGCTTCTTTTTATAAGGGGAAATTTGAACAGAGACAGGAAGGAAATGGAGTATTAAGTTGTGAGGATATGTGCATATCTGTGGATGGGGTGTCTCAGGCAGAGGAAACAGTAGGTGCAAGATCCTTTTTAGGAATATACTTTGTTAGCAGGCCAAAATGAATGCATTTTATGCTTCCCTTACAGAAAAATTTAGAAGCCAACATACCAAAATATCAACCAATCTTGGTTGCGACAGCTTGAGATTTCAGGATTCTGAAAACTGTTCTTACTGTAGGTAGTCAAGCCTTTGCTGAACATGCCTCAGTGAGATGGTCTTCTGTAGATGCAGAATGAAACCTACCTACTCTTTACATTTCCATAGTAGGGTATCATATTTGTTGACTTTCGGTATTTGAAGCCACTAGTGTCCATTTAACAAGCAATAGCACATCTTTACTACAGGTTATCAGATGGCAGTTTGAATGTTTGCCAAATGATGAAGTACATTTGTTGAAGGCTCTGCAATATGCCTTGAATTTGATGAGATATATATAATATTTGAGGAAGAGAATATAATGTATTTTCAATCCTTGAATTGGCCCCTAGATCAGAAAGCTGTACCATAGCATTTCTGTAAAATAGAAATGCTTTCACTATGTTGTCATTTAATGCATGCTCTTTGTCATTACTGGAATTATACCATTGACCAGTGTTTCTTTTTTTTTATGGGACTTTTGTGACAGAATTTTGCTCGATTATAATATACAAAAGAAGTGAGTTTTTTTGGTAGTTTGTTTTCTGCTGTTTAAAGTAAAAAATTGTCTGATTTAAGCCCCCCATCACCCCCCCTTTTTTTTTAGTGACAGTAAGTTTTAACCCAAATTTTTGGCCCAAATGTTCTGATTAGGTACTCCTTTTTGAGTGACTCCTTTTTTTCCCCCTCGAGTGTCTGGTCTTGTATTATTTAAGTCTACCAGTGTCTCAGGGTCACTGTGGGCTAGCGCAGTTAAAAAGGATTGTAGCAGATCTTTTGAGACTAGATGGATGTTTTACAATCTTCTAATATTTTGATAATTTACCATTAGGAGAGAATGAGGAGGATCATGAAGACATCTTATAAGAGTAAAAGCCGGGCCATCAAATGGAACAGCAATTTCTAGAGGATTTTATTTAGTTGGGAGTGGATTATAATAAATATACTTTTATATTTATCTTTTCCACTGTGCAGTTTTACCTTCATACATGATTTTGGCTTGTAAATCTCTGGCCTCCAAAATCATGATTCTGGTCTTGCCTGAGTCTGAAATCTGGAGTTACTTGAAACTTAGCATTGCTACCAGTAGAAGTGTAATTATACATCTTTCACATGTGTAATGCAAACTGGCAGACTTAGCCCTCAGCTGATGTGTTAAATGCCTTGGAAATAAGTTTTTCACACGTTTAGATTGAGTTGTTTTCTTACATGGAAGTGCTCAATATTATTGGCTGGACTACAGTAATTGAATCACAGCTGAACTTGAACTAACCCAAATTGAAAAAAATCTATTGTTTGATCTGGCAGAAAATTTGTTCTGTATCTGGGTGCTAACTGCTAAAAATATTGAAACATTAGGCGTGTGAAAACCTATTAAATAATGAGGTGTTTATTTAACAAGTAGTAGGTTTAACTTTGTAACTCATTTTCCAACTAATTTATGACATTCCAAAACAAATGCCATTCTCTTCTGTCATTTGTACTTCATAACTGATAATAAATCAATAGAATCAAGCAGTTTTTATATAATGTAATAAGAGCAGTACTATACTGAAAATGCATCTAAACTCCTCTATCCTTTCAAATTGAAACAAAGCTTTGTTAAGCATCTCTCCATTCTTTTAAGTTAATTGTTTATAATTACATGGATTTATTCTAGGGGAGAAGTAAGAGATGGGGGCCACAGACTTCAGTGGAACTAGAGCTCAGGTGACTTGGGTTGAATCTCTGCACTGACTCTCACTAGCTTTGTGCCCTTGGGAAAGCCACGTACCCTCTCTATTCCCAAACTTCTTAATCTGTAAAATAGGTTTAATAATGACACACCTATTTCACAGTTGTTTTGAGTCTTAAATGACAAGTGCATGTGCATGCTTAGCGTGGGACCCAGGGAGTGCTCAGTAGTGTCTGCTGTTACAGTGATGTTTATTTTTCTTCCCCCAACGGCTTGCCCCTGCTGAGAAGCTCTTTTCTCCAAAGTAGCACCCTCTCTCTCTCCTTACCTTCAGCATCCCACTTCATCCCAGGAGCAGATTTGAGATATAGCTATTAAGCTTTAGTTTTTATAGCATAGGTACATGTTCTTTTTGAGCTTCATAGTTTGGATTGTGAAACTCCTCCCCCTGCTTTTTTATGCTATTCACCTGATTCTTAGAGTATTGTAGTAGGACTTCAAAGTGATAGAGTGATTATCAGTGATCACTTAAGTATTAATGTCTAGAAGATCCCTGGAATATCCAACTAGAACACTCCTATTGTTACTCATTTGTGTGACAGATTAAAGGATGGGACTAATATAGTAGTCCCTCCTTATCTGCAGGGCATACGTTCTGAGACCCCCAGTGGATACCTGAAACTTCAGGTACTACCAAACCCTATAATATACACACTATGTTTTTTCCTATACATACATACTTATGATAAAGTTTAGAAACTAGGCACAGTATAAGATTAACAACAACAATAATAAGATGGAACAAGTATTATGATATACTTTAATAAAAATTACATGAATGTAGCATTATTAAGTCAAATAAGGGTTACTTGAACACAGGCATTGTGATATTGCGACAGTGGATCTGATAACCAAGGTGGCTACTAAGTAACTATCAGGTCGGTAATGTATACAGCGTGGGTACACTCGGGGAAGGGATGAGTTACATTTTGGATGGGACAGAGTGGGATGGCATGAGGTTTCATCACACTGTTAAGTACAGTGTGCAAGTTCAGTCTCTTAAGAATTGCTTATTTCTAGAATTTTTCATTTAATGTTTTTGGACCACGGTTGACTGTGGGTACCTGGAAGCACAGAAAGCAAAGCCCCACAGATAAAGGGGGACTACTGTGGTTCGTGAACTCTTAGATTATTGTGTCTTCACATTGTGGGACACATGGGAGAAATGAAATATGGTTCTTTTAAGGTAAAACTTACATATGTACATTATATTATTTAGCTGTTTTGTGGATACAGTTGGCCTTAGAAAAGGGAAACTTGAAGGTAAGAGTAGTCATAAAATACTTTGAGAGGAAGGATTTAAACTTGACCTTGAGGAATGGTTAGGATTTGGGTGAGTCTGGATGAGCTAGGTGATGATGGTGAGGCAAAAGTGTAGATGAGACAGTGAATATGTTACAGAGAGCACTGAAGGAATAACAGTCCCCCCCACCCCAGCCCTGCCACCCAAGCTGACATTTATTAAACACTGACTCTATGCCAACTACTGTGTCAGGGATTAATTTACTTAATTTTCACAGCAACTCCATTTTATATATGAGCTTTAGAAACTGGGCCAGGGTGGCCAAGTGGTAAAGTTATAATAACTGCCTCCTAATTTTGTTAACAATGGAAGAATTGTATTTGTGCATAGATAAGTTTATTTGGTAACAAACCACTTCAAAACACTTGTAAGTGAACATCACAGCAAATTTTCACATACTAAAAACACCAATATAGAACATAAAGCAATAGAATATTTCCAGAACCACAGAAGACACCCAGGTGTTCTTCCAGTCAGTATCTGCTCCCATGTACCTATTTCCAACAACATACTGTTTTTTTGTCAGTTTTTGAACTTTATATGAGTACAGTCACACAGAATTATCTTTTTTTTTTGTATCTGATTCCTTTTATTCAACCTCATTTGTGAGATTCATACCAGTTGTATATACTTCATTCTCATTGCTCTTTTTTCATTTAATCGAACCTTTTAGAAAACAAAGCTGAAAGTTTCTTAGCATAATAAAAATACAAATGTTCTCAAACTCTTTTAAAAAGGCATTGAAAGTATAAGGTTCTAAGCTTATATAATTAAAAATGATTTATTGTTGCTAAGGAATATACTATTTTGAAGGGCAAGTTATTTTTCTGAGTTTATTGTTGACATTTGAAGTACTTAAAAAATTCCAGTTATATAATTGTGGTCAATATCTATTAAAAATTAGTTGTCTTTCCCATTTTTCCTCTTTAAAAACAAGCATCAGAGAGTCTCTTATGAAAATGGAAGAGGAAGAACTTTTTGAAGTAGTACAGGGGAATAGGTCGGTTCGGAGATGAACTGAGCTGAAGTGGAAGGTCTCGGACTGCCATTTAAATTAACTAGATCTTCAGCCAAAGAATATTGAAATGTTGATTTTATGTTGTTATGAACGAATAATTCTCAATTAGCTTGGTCTAGGTTCCACAGAACTGTTTATTTTGAAAGTATACATTTTTTCACCACAGACATTTTTGGGTGGTGCCTAATTTTAGAGAATATTGTTGATACCTGTGGTGATCTTGGCTGAAAAATGAGTAACAGTGGTTGGTAGTATACACACATTATTTTTAAAATATGTGTGGCTGGGAAATCAGTGGTCACGAGCACAGCAAAGGAAAGGAAACTTTGCAGTATCTTCTGTTTTCTGTTAAGATATTTTACATATCTTCAGGCTTTCAGTTGCCTCTCTGTAGATCTTCCTCCATTTTTTACCAATAGAGATAACTTCCCTGACTTAGCTGAGAAGAGCAAAGCAATGGGAATGTAAGATGAGGAAAAAGTGTCCTTGTTTCACTTTCTAGTTCTTCATGAAAATATTTGTTTGTGTCATCACTCGACTTTCTTTGGAAGTTGTCCTTTCTGTTTACAGGGATACCCCTGTCATCTCCTTTTGGGCTTACTTCCATTCCCTCTCCCTTTTCTCAAGGTTCCTGCTCCGTTCTTCCACTCTTTCGCATGCTCATTCTTGACCTTGCTGCCAAATCTTTAACTTGTGCCTGTAGCTTTTTCAGAACTTCCAGTACTGAAGGTACCTATCTTGAGCTGCTGCTGCATAAGGCATTATTTCAGTGTTGTTTTGTTTTAGTTTGCATTTTTAAATACAAAATTGACTGAAAGATTGGTCTTTGCTTGCTCTTTCCACATTCCTCATCACCCATTCACATGCCTTAACTCTGTAACATTTGGCTTCTGCTCTTGTTTTACTATACTTCTTAACCTTGGCTGCACATTGAAATTACTTGGAAAGAGTTAAAAATGTGAATATCCCTTCCAGATTTAGTTTTGATTTAGTTTTAGAGTACAGGCCAAACATTTGGGTTTTTAATAGCTCTAGAGGCCATTCTCATGTGTAGCAAAGGTTGAGAACCAATACTTTGAAATCACTAGACATCAAATTGATTCCCTTACCAAGTCAATTCTTAGAACCGGAATGAATTCTTGAGCCTGGCTCTATTGAGAAGAAGCCTTCTGTGCTTCTCTTCAGTCTCAGGTGAGAAGAGAGTTAATGACTGGAAGGGCTTTAAAAACCAGTGGTCCTTCTCTTGCATTCTCTGTATTCTGCTGGGGAGCTAGCTAGATAAATATCAGTTCTACTGACCAACTTGGCCTCCAGTACAAGTTCCAAAGTGTTGGGCCGAGGGAGTAGAAAGCCCAGTTTGTTCTTGGGCACAAGCTGAATTCCCTGGTTTAGCTTTTATCAGTAGTAAAGCTGGCATTTTTTTATTCTCTTCTGACATCTCTTTCACTTAGAACTTTGAAGGGGTAGGAATATGAATACGTTGGGTCCCTCAAATCCCAATACATGTTCTTCTCATCCCTTCTGTCATCTTCGGGTTGAACTGTCAGTCACCGATAGAACTTGGGACACTTGTAGCCTACGACAGGGCTTGTCTTACAGGGGTTAACTGCTTAGTGGTCAGGATAATAACACGCATAAGTTCAGCAACACCATTTTCAATCCACTAATGTGAAAAATGGCAGCAGTGTCCATCCTGTGGGCTAAGACAGGGATATGGGGAAAAGAGTGTGATCACCTGCATATTTTCTCAGATCGGGTCTTCAGCTCTCTCTCTCTTTTTTCTGTATACTTCTTCACGATTTCATCAGCTCCTATAACTTTAAACCCATCTCAAAGATGACAACAGATCTGTACTGTTTCTTCGCTTGGACCTTTGCCTGATTGCCTACTGCTTGTTTTCTCTTGGAGGATTCTGCAGCTACCTCGGACTCAATAGGAAGGTTATGTTCAATCATAAGCATCAGCAAAACCTGGGTAGTAATTTTAACTTTGCCGTTGACTTTGTGGCTTTATTTGATGACTTTCCTGAGTTTCATTTATCTGTGGAAGAATGTAGTAGAACTGGAATCCTTTTTAGTTCTGATATTCTGCAACTTCCTAATCTTGTGTGGACCTCCTGTTTACTTGTCCTACCCTGCACAGGCACAGTGACACCATTTTAGATCCATTAATGATGTGAAAAATGGCAGCAGTGTCCATTCATTCTGTGGGCTGAGACGGGGATGTGGGGAGAAGAGAGCATGATTACCAGCTCACTTAGATTTAATCACAATATATAGTCATAGACTATTCCGGGTATATTCTTATTCCTGTATTTGTGTTTTTGTTACTTAGGCTGCCTCTTGGTCTTTTACATCTTCTGTAATCCATTTCAATCCTTTCTTCTTTGTGGGATGGTTCTTCATTATCCCAGTCCACAAACACTTCTTTGTTTTCTGAATTCCTACAGTCATTGGTGTCACTGATTGGCATTCCTCAAAAAATTCCTTGAATGGTTTATCTGTTATACCCATATGTTATTTAACCAAATTATAAGTTCTTTGAGATTAAGACTGTTTTATAGTATCACGCCCTGCACAGATGGGCATTTAATAATTCCCTCTTATCCTTTTGTATATTGGTTGGCTAGAATAAGTATTCACTAATAAGCCCTTACAGATTACTGTGTGGTCACCTTTGCTACCATTTAGAGTAGATATTTGTCACATTTCAGTATGAGATTGAGATTTGATAGCCTCTAAATTGGAAAACCTTCTAATTTTTTTCCTAAAATATAATTAGTGTGGCTATTTTGATTGCAGATTACTTTGTGACTTTGTTCACATTATTTACAAGAATATTTGTACCCCCTTTAAATTTTTTTTTTATAATTTTTAATTTGTTTACTATTTGTATATATGAAGATTAAAGCTATAAGATGTAAATGTCATTTATTGACATGTTGACATACTGTTAACTGGTTTTCTATAAGCTTCAAGAGGGTGGGGACTTTGTGTTGTAAATCTGTCCTGTGTTTCTAAAAACAATGTCTGACATAAAGCAGGCTCTTAATAAATGTGTGTTAAAGGAGTGAATGAGTGAGCGAGTGAATGAATAAATCTTACAGAATTGAAAGTATTTGTGCTCTTCTCTGTAGCTCTGCATTGCATTCGGGCTTTATATAAGATGAAGAATGTCGTCTTGTATCTGTTTCTCATTACTTGGTATGAGAGGACTAAATGAGTAGTGGGTTTCGACTAATAAAACCCACAATTTGGCTTATGTCCTTTTTCTGTCGATGTTACGGATAGGACTGAAGATCAGAGAGGGTAAACTAGGATGGTGATTCCAACGTTGTCAGTTAAAGAGACTTGACAAACAGCAGGATCGAAGGAATAGTGTCAAAGTGGAGGTGGGAAGAAAGAGGTATTCTGAAGCTAGGAAAGCTGAGATCACAGTGGGGCGGGCAGATAGCAGCGGATCTGGAGGAGCTTTGGAGATGAGGTGAGGTGTGGATAACTCACGGTGCCTTTTTCCTGGGCTCTATAACAGATTTAAATGGTCGGGTCAGGATCTATCAAGGGGTGACATTTTCCTTTTTAAATTAAAGCCACAATTAAGGTTACACACCAATTAAAAGGAAACACTAAGAGGAATATGTTTCATTTTATTTTGACCCTGATCTTAGAGTTGTATTTTAGAATTTATCTCATCTGTTTTTCAAATTTTAAAGTTTTACTTTTGTCCTCTCACTATGCATAAATTCCCCCGAGAAACTAATTCTTTTGTATGGTTTTTGTATCTGTGTGTGTGTGTGTGTGTGTGTGTGTGTGTGTGTGTGTGTTAATAGGGAGTTCTAATCTTTGCCAAGTCTTGTAATATCATTTATATGAAAGGATGATTACAGGTTTAGTGTAATTCTTCTAGTTTTGGTAGAAATTAATTTTCTTTAATTCGATAGGCTTTTGATGATGCTCTACCTTTAGGAAGTTTTCCCTGGATTTGCTGCATGCTAGTGATTGTAGTCTTGAAGATGTACAAATGATGATCAATCACTTTGAAAATCAAAATCAGCATGACACTTTGGACTAATGATAACTTAAATCAGGCCAAGTTAGTTCAGGCCTTTATTAGGGGAATTCCATATTCTATCAGAGTTTCATTAACAATATAGAATTAAAATCAAACAGTTAATTCTTAGGAGTGGGAAGAAATACTAAATTTTTAATAGTGATTATCACTGGCTTGGGGTTGAATGATTTTTAATTTCCTTTTTATAGTCTTGTATTTCAACAAAATTTATACATTTTATAATGAATTTATTTTTGAAATACAGTAACGAATACTAGCAAAATACATGACTTAATAAGCAAAAGATAGTTGTATATTGTTAACGTTTTAAGAAAATGCATACATAAGAGAAAGTACTGGAAGATAAAACAAAAATGGAGTAGTCTGGGGATGTAGACGTGTGGGTAGATTTAAAATTTTCTCTTTTACAAAGTTTTGGTAATGTGCTTATAATATGAAATCCTAAGAGAATCAGTGGCCACTTAGGTAGCATATTTTGAAGCAGTGGTTTAGTTGAGAAATTGACAACAATTAAAGAAGCTTAATGTCACAGTTTAAGCTACAGCGTGGATCTTTTCCATTTTCTGTCTGGTTATGAAACATAGATGATGTGTAGGGCAAGGGAGTAAGGGAAGTTAAGATTGATTGTTACCAATTCATTGGGCTTGTGGATCGATGATGATGCTATAACCAGTAAGCAGCCAGAGGAAGGAAGTGCGTTAGGGGTAAATGGTAAAGTTTCGTAGATTATGGCCGTGTTTTTAGTGTGGGACGTTTCAGGAGGATGTGATTAGCAGACAGTAAGACTTTTTACCACTTAGAACAATATAAGTTTAAGTTACCAGTTTTTGAGTCATATCTACTGAGATGGTTCGCTGAAGCATGATAAATACTAGTACATTTGGAATTAAAGAATTTTGATAATATGAGCAATGAGAGAAGAAACTGCTGCTTACAAATTGTTCTTTTCATCAAAATCTTGGTGTATCACAGTTGCTCTTAATAGTGACAGCTTATAGATTGGAAGGCAATGAAATCGTCTTAATGACTAATATATATATATATATGTGTGTTATATAGTTAGGATCCAGTGTAAAACAAGTTAAAAATGTTTTCCCTTCCAATTCTCTGGATTGAGGTGAAAAAATTGTTTCACAAGGCCAGTGGAAAAGTGAAAGTATGCTCAAGTGGTATTTTTGACGTTTTATTGTCAAATATTCTCACACTTTTTAGAATTTAACTATATGATAGCATATGTGTACCTTCATAAGTTTAGGAAATAGAATGTATATTTGTATGTATATATATATTTTACAATTATGCCAGGAACGCTGTTGGTAATTTTGTATTTGAAATGCTACTGTAGGAAGCATTACATTTATTGTAATATATGAAAGGTCTCCTTTAAATCTGCTACTCCTAATAGTAATAATAATCGCTACCATTTGTTGAGTGTCTGTTAGGTTTGTTAAGAATACCATTTTAGAAGTTAGAAAGCAAGCTTGGTGGTAGATGTGGGATTCTAGCTCAAGTATGATTTTAAAGTTTATACTGTTGCTGCTCTTATACTGAGATATTTTTTTGGTGATGTGAGGTGTTGAGATCCATGTTCATTAGTCTAGTCTACACCCTACCCGCCCATCAGTTGGGCTATGCATATTTAAAACTGGTATCTTGAGTTTTATATCTCTTAGGACATATTTACCAAAGACTGCATTTATAGTGTAATAGATTTTTGTTCTTTGACTTTAACAGGACTTGGAGTGCTATTGTTAGTTTGTGATTTGACCTAATTTTATTTATAAAGGAGTGATTACTGGATTATAACAGATTTAATAAAATGTAACTGAAAGGAAATGAAGATGGACTACACTGAGAAATAGTTACAAAGATTAATAGATTATATAACTTGTCAAAAAGATAGTATGATTTATCTAGTATGTATATTTTAATTGGCTCCATCGTGTGAAATTAAGTGCAAAAAATGGTCTTTACAGATGGAATATTAAGTTCTGTTTAAACTTGGTACATTTATTTTCTATAACTTCTCTTATCTAACAGTCTTTATTATCATGTTTTCATAATTGTGAATGACTCATATTTAGAAATTTTATTTCTTAAACCTATAGTGATCTGACATTTTTGATAATTTTAGAATAATCATAATGATAAATTATAGAAGCAATTTTTAAGAGTTGTTGAAAATGATAGCGTATGCATGTGTATAGAAAATTTCTGGGAAGATAGATAAAATACTTGATAGTGGTTACCGTTAGGAGAAAAAGATTGGATGAAGGGAGGTACAATCTTAATGCTTTTGTACTGGTATTTACATTATATGCTCTGTACCATTTGAATTTTTTAATAGTGATCTTGAGAAAACTAGTTATGGTTAATAGCACAGGACATCTGCAGATCTACAGGCTATGGTTATAGTTGTAGTTTTCTTTGTACTATTTCAAAGTATATAACATTTACTTCTTCCTTTGATTTACCAAATAAGTTTATTTGCCATTCTTTGTTTTTATTATATCCCTTTATTCTCACAGAAATACCTTATCTTTCAGAAGTCTGTGTGGTTCCCAGAAAGTTGTGTTAGAGGCCCTTTGGGACCAGTAGAAGATTTACTCATTTGCAAATCATGACCCAGTAAAAAATGAGGTTGCAAACTGTATATGCATTTGGCTTTTTATTCTCTACTGTCATTATAAAGGATATTTAGCTCTGTGACCTTCAGGATGTTACTTAATTTCTGAGTCTTTCTTTTTTTCTTTATTTAGTTAGGCATTCGTTTTTATGTGATCATGTCCCACGACTCTTCCTAATCTTTGATTTTACAATTTCATACCCATTTCAACACAAAAGACAGAATTCATTAATTCTTAAAGTAGTGTTAAAGCAAAATTTCTAGTTCAACAGTTAATTATAGAACCTTAAAAATAATTATTAATAATTATTAAAATACATTTGCAATCTGATGTCTGTCTCATAAGTGAATTCTAATGTGTTTCATAAAGTCAGCCATGTGGATATATCAAACCTTAGTCATAGAGTGGGTTTTTGAAATAAAAATTTCTAGTAATGACATATTAATGTCCTCTGTGTGTGTGTGTGTTTTAAGCAAATCAACATTTCTATTTTTAACCTTAATACCAAGGATTGGACCTTTTCTTTGTTTAGAACCTTAGAGGAAGTGTCTTATGCTAACTGTAGCTTCATAACTATTATACAATGAGTTATCAATCAAATTTAATGAAACTATGACAACTTTTTTCACTAACTTTCCTTCATTTGGTTAAGTTATGGCAGTGAGGAGAATGGTTAGGATCCACACCCTGAGGGTTTGCTATTTTCCAGTAAGTGCAGAGTACTGAAACGAGGGGTCGCTGCTGTGAACCTGTGTTAAACGCTGAGCTGCTGTGGCCTTCGTTAGAGAACCTCCTTAGGTCACTTGGTCTTTTGAAAAACATTTGAACAAAAAATGAAATGTCTTTCTAAATTTAAACTTTTCTGATATCCTCAAACAAAAGGGACGGGATTATCTATTGCTGGAGTCCACACTGGAAGCCAAAAGACTTTATTTTTATTTCCTCTGTAGTTTTCTGAATGAGCTAGAATAAAAGGGTTAATGTGAAATAGAAATGCAGTTCTGAATTTTAATAGTAAAGTGAGATGTACCGTAAGCAGGGCACATGAGTCCTTTTGCTGGGCTGTGTTAATAAACAAAGCCTGGGTAGCTGCATGCTTGGAAAGCTTTTCTGTGTCCTTGCAATCTTCATCCTTATTGTAGCCACGCAGCTGAGGAGATATCCCCTAAAGAGGCAGAACTCCCCATCCTCCCTCTTCTCCTGCCCCCCTTTTTTTTTTTTATAAAACTATATACTGGGACATTCAATGGCCTTGCATTGACCAGAAAGACAAAGAGTGCTTTCATACGCAGGGTTTAGCCTCTCCAGTGTGTTGGGCCTTTGTTAGGGCTTGCACTAGCCTTTTCTCTTTCACAACCCCCAGTCTCATTGTTCATACTTTGCAGCAGCAACAGTATCATTTTGTAGAATTTTATCTTTTTACCTCAAAACAGTTGCAAAAGAAAATTCCAATTTTTTTTTAATGAAAAATGCAAATAAAAGCTTAATTTCCTCTTATGTTTTTTCGCTAAAGTACGCCCCGTTATAGCTAAGTGCTGTTAGTGCGAGACTTGATCTCGTTGAAATTATTCTGTCATTTAAAAAGTAAAGTCAAATGAACTTTATTTCCTTTTCGTATGGGTGTAGCCCATCTAACTCATTGTTGGTGCTTCCTTCATATTCATTCATGAAATACAAGAATCTTTTTCATCAGTGTCAGTTGGTTTTTAAATTACCCAATGTTTTTATGTTTTGTTAGATAATATCAATTGGAGAATTTAGACAGTTATGTGGATTATTCAAAGAATGTCTTTTGCCTCAGTTAACAGGCAAAAGTTAATAGTGTTGGCCTTTGTCCTACATTTTGGCCTTTGTCCTACATTTTGCTCATTTAGAAGTAAACCATCAAGATGAAATGTTATTTTTAAAAACATGTTACACTGTGAACATAAACTTTATCAGGCATAGCTAAACTATATTTTATAGTTATTTTTAATTTGGACTACTGAAGAGTCCTCTGTGTTGTCATTTTTTTTTTTTTTTACACAGGTGACTCACCTTTTAATGAAATATTTTATGAACACTAAATTATAGAGACTAATGTAACATATTACTGCACATGCCGCCCCTCTTTGTTGTATTTGTATTCTTAAGAGAGATTTTGGAGGGTTTTGTTGAACCCTAAATGTCTTACTCTGTGTCTTGTGAAAGTTTATGATTTTTTATTCCCTCGTCTATCACAGATTTTCCCTTTAGATAAGTCATTTGTTAAAGTAAACCTGGCGGTGCCATAGTTCATTACTCTTGACACTACAGTGTCCCCTGGAAAGTATTTGTGATCGTTTTAGGTTCTATTTAATAATCTCAGTATTGAATATGTACAATTATGCACTGCATTTTAAAGTCAGCGATGGATCACATATATGATGGTGGCCCCATACTATAATGGAACTGAAAAATTCTTATTGTCTAGTGACATCATAGCTTTCATAATGCTGTAGACGCAACACATTACTAGTTTGTGGTGATAACAGGTGTAAACAAACCTGCACTGCCAATTGTATAAAAGTATAGGATATATAGTTATATACAGCATATAATACTTGATAATAAGTGACTCTTAGTGGTTTATGTATTTACTATACTATTAATTATTAAGAGTGTACTCTCTAATAATGAAAAAAGTTTGCTGTAAAACAGTTCGCTCTGTTATGTTAGCAGTAGCCTCATAAATCTCATGTTTACTATATCTCTTGATTTCATCATTTTCTTTTATGCTAGATTTAATCTTGTATTGTTTTGTTCATGGCTCCTAAGTATACAAATCCACCGCTAATGTTGCTAGTAAGAGGTTAGGTTGAGTGATTGACCTGGAAACAAAAAAAGTACATGAGGACTATTTAGGTGGAAAATCAGTGGTGGCTATTGCTCTTCAGTCAGGCTTGTCTCATTCTACCATAGCTATGATCTTAATAAACAAGCACAAAGCGACGGAAACTGTTGAAGGATCTGCTTCATTGAGGGGCGTGAGATCAACAAAAGTTTGAGAAGGGCCTATATCAAACTTGTAGAAACTTTTGATGACCCAGATTGAAGACCAGACACAGAAGCATATGCCTCTCAGCACCATGAAAATGGTGTCAGAAACCAAAAGTTTGTTTGCATGTTGAAAGAAAAGGTGGGACCCAGCTACGATGTGCAGTTTACTGCTAGCTCTGGGTGGCTTAAACAATTCAAGAATCGTTATTTAATACATAATGTGAAAGTGAGTGGTGAGTCTTTGAGTACTGATGTGAAGGCAGCTGAAGAATTTTTGGAAATTGATATTGTATTGGAAAATTACTTGCCAGAGCAAATGTTCAATATGGATGAAACCTCCCTGTTCTGGAAATGGATGCCTAAAAGGACTTTTGTCTGTAAGGAGGTCAAGTTAATGACAAGTTTTAAGGCTTTTAAGGACAGGATACCAGTCTGGGGCAGTGTTCCACACTACAAATTTTAAACCTTTGTGATTTGGTACAGTGAGAACCCCAGGGCCTTCAAGCATATCAACAAGCACATACTCGCTTTGTACTACAGGAGCAATAAGAAGGCATGGATGACCCAGCTTTTTTTCCAAGATACCCTCCTGAATTGCTGTGCCAGTGAATGGAGAACTGCTATTCGGAGAATAACCTGTTTTTCAAGATTTTGTTTGTTGTTGATAATGTTTATTTCATTGGTGATCTTCATCCCAATATCAACGTGGTATTTTTGTCTCCAAACACCACTTCTTTGATCAAACCAATGGATCAGGAAGTTACAAGAGCTTTGAAAGCCTTCTACATGAAGACCTTTGCCTAGGCTATTGCTGCCGCTGAGGAAGACACTGCAATTCTGGAAGGATTATGACATCTGTAACTACATCAAGAATCTTACTTGGGTATGGGGGTGATGTTACTAAGGCGTGTATGAATGCCATCTGGAAGAAAACGAGGTTTGTCCATGATTTCAAAGGATTTCCCAAGGATGAGGAGGTCGTAAAAACCAACAGTGCTGCAGTTTAGATGACAAACAACTTTAACCTGGATGTGGATGAGGATAACATTGAGGAGCTCCTAGGGGTAGTTTCTGAGGAATTAAATAACGAGAAGTTGTTGGAAATAGAGCAGGCACACATAGCTGAAGAAGAGGCAAGAGAAGAGGAAACTTGAGAAGAAAAAGAGGGAACCCCCAAGAAAATTCACAGTTAAGGGTTTAGCAGAAGCTTCTGCAGACCTCGGCAAGCTCCTTAAAAAGTTTGAAAACATATTTCCCAACACTGAAAGGTTTTCATTAAAGAGGGATGTTATCTGCTTACAAGCAAATCTATGATGAAAAAAAAAGAATCCAAGCATACAACCATGGACACATTTCTGAAAAGAATGAGACCTCAGGCAACTCCTTGAGTAGGTTTTCTAGAAGAAGGCATTGTTAGAGGAGATGACAGCTCTTCAGAGACAAGAGGTCGAGGTAGAAGACAGTGATAGTGATGACTGACCCTGTGTAGGCCTAGACTTATGTGTGTATTTGTGCCACAGTTTTTAACAGAAGTTTAAAAAACAATTTTTAAGTAAAACTTATAGAATAAAGATATAAAGACAATATTTTTGTACAGCTATACAATGTGTTTTAAGCTAAGCATTATTACAAGAGTCGAAAAGTTTAAAAAAGTTTACAAAGTAAAAAAGTTACATTTAAAACTAAGGTTAATTTATTATTAAAAAGTGAAATTAAGTCTACAATCATGCTACCCTGAGCATGCCTGATCTCGTCTGATCTCGGAAGCTAAGCAGGGTCGGGTCTTTTTAGTACCTGGGTGGGAAACCACCTAGGAATACCAGGTGCTGTAGGCTTTTAAAAAAAATGAAATTAAAAAATTTAGCCTACACTAAAGACTACAGTAATGTACAGTAATGACTTTACATCCACTCACCACACACTCCCTCACCAGAGCAACTTCTAGTCTTGCTAGCTTCATTCATAGTAAGTGCCCTTTACTGATGACCATTATCTTATAAAATGCATTTTTACAGTACCTTTCTATGTTTAGATATGTATAGGTACCATTGAGTTAGAGTATCATAACATGCTGTATAGGTTTGTAGCCTAGGAGTAATAGGCTATATACCATGTAGCCTACGTGTGTAATAGGCTATACTGTCTAGGTTTGTGTAAATGGTATTTGCAGAATGATGAAATTGCCTAATGGTGCATTTCTCCCTCATAAAGTGGCACATGACTTATACTAAATTTTTAGATTCTAAAGCTATGTTTTCAGATATTTTAAGAAGGGAATGTAATGTACAACAGTGAAAATTTATTCACAGTTATATAAGCTGGTATATACCTGGTTGAAATTTGAAGGAAAATATCGGTTATTTTGTAATTGGTTCAGCTGCTTTTGGTACTTTATTTTGTCCTTTATGCTAGAAAGAAAAATTACACTTAGAGATCTTCATATTAGCAGTGATTTATGGTACACTTAATGTTTACATGACACTGGATTAAATGCCTTAAATAAATTCTCTAATTTAAAATATATGTCAGCTCTCTGAAGTCGGTACTATTATTGTGTTTATTTTCCAGGCAAAGACACATAATGCTTAGAGATGTTAAATGTAACCCCCCCAGAAATCATACAAGAAGTAAGTGAAGGAACTGGAATGCTAAGATCAGATTTGTACTCTAGATTACTGGTATCGATAAACTGCCTCCTGAGTTCAGTGATTTTAGAGCTATTGTAACAAACCTCTTTAACATAGTCTGAAATGAATCTGTTTCAGTTAAATCCTGAGCTTTACGTTGAAGTATGTTCAAAGTTTTTGGAAACTTAGTTGTTGGCTGGTGTTATTGGCCCTGGGTGTTTGATTTAGCTCAGAGCTCTTGGACTATACTCGTGTCACTGGCTTAGTTCATCTTCATTTCAGACAGAGGTCATGAAATGGGTGCTTAGGTACTTACACCTGAAACTGAAGAAAGAGACAAGAAGGTTGGGAAAAGGAAGAACAAGGAATCTTTGATTTTCTAATGGTTTGAACTACACTGATGAGCGAGGGTCTTATTGGATGGGCCTAGAGTGTAAGATCCCAAGGTGAGGTGAAGAAGCAGAATTACATGACCATGGGCTGAGCCCCAGATGGACTGGCTACAGTTGAACAGCAGCTACAGTAGAGCAGGCTGCCATTGCTGAATTCATTTTAGAATCTTACTAAACATAAGCTAACGAATGCACTCTAGCATACATACCAGTTTATTCTTTTTTCAGAAAGAACATTCATGAATAATCATATAGAAGTTCGCTGTCAGTGTGAATGAAAAACCCTTTGGATTTTTTTCATGACCTCACTCGACCATTTTTATGTTAATCTAGCATAACTACATTTATGGGATTCCTTGGTACCCTTGGAGCACTGTGCTTTTGGTCTGCTTACGTAGATTTACTTTGCTCTAGGAATTTTATTCTGGATATTGGTAGCATTGAAATCCTGCTCCTGGCATTAGGGGGCCCTGTGAGAGAGAGTATGACTTTCTTACAGTAGCATACTATTTAGAGGCAGAGGTCAGAACTATTTTAATAATTGTTCTAAGATATTTTTTGCCTTTTTCACTTTATTGACATATTCATCGATGGTGCAGAATCAAAGGTGGGTCAAACAGCTGGCATGAATCAAGTACCAAACTACTCGTAATGATTGTGTTCTTCTCCAAGATGCATTCTTTTAAAAAAAAAAACACCAGTATCTTAATATGTTCGATGAAACAGTAAAAATCGTTCATTTAATTAAATCTTGATCGTTTTAATGTTCTGTGTGATGGAATGGGAGGTACATACAAAGCACTTAGGTCGCATACTTGTCCTATTAATGGTTTTAATGAAAATTACTGTGTGAGTGAGTTTCTGGCAGAACAAGTGGCTTTTTTAAAAAAAAAAAAAAGTAACAATTTTTATTTAAAAGAATGATAAACTATGATTATTCAGTCTTGGATATTTAGCAGATATTTTAAAAAATAAATGAGTGTGCCTGTCAGTTCAATGAAAACTGTTTCCAATAATAAAATTACAGGTTTTAAGTAAAAATTAGAATAGTGGAAACTGGTATCTGCCACCATGAGTTTGACTGCTTCTCAATACTTAAAAGACTTCTGGTGAGATCAGTGGTGATATTCACAGATTTGATTTTTAATATTATGGAGTGAAATGTGTCAATATCTTGAAGATCCGCATAGCTTAATGTAACCAATATTTTCAGTACACGATATTACAAAATCATGCAGAGGTAAAAGATCCATTGAAAATGTAACATAATTTTAATGTAACTATGTGTGAAAAATTAATTGATATGGTTTCAGATTCCATATTGCACCTGTTTTAAAAACTATCACTTGTCAAGTTTTAGTAGAATAGCAAAAAATAATACGCACAATTTTCAGGAAGGACTGTTAACCTCCTCCTCCCTTTTTTTAACCACTTATCTATATGAGACCACATTTTCTTCATAGGCTTTAAAATAACATGTTACAACAGATTGAAGGCAGAAACACATATAAGATTTCAGCTGGTCTTCTATTAAGATAGACATTAAAGAAATTTGCGAAACTGTAAAAACCATACCACTCTTTTCCCTAAATTAGAAGAAAAAAATTAAGTGGCTTTTTTTAAAAAATAAAAAATGTTACTGGTGTTAACAGAATCGACTTATTATTGTTATCCTAAAATAATGTAGTAGATATTCAAAAATTTTCTAAGTTTTAATTTCTGATGTGGTAAATATACATGGATATATATAACCTATTTTAGCAAAAACTCTAGGTTCCTCAATAATTTTTAAGTGTAAAGGAGGAAACTGAAACTATAGGTTAGAAACACCAAATAAGATCTCAATAATTAAAGCTATTATTTCTTAGCTCTTTTTCTTTTAATTAGATAATTCTTTTAAAGGAGAAATAAGCTTTTACATAGTAACTTATTAATAATTTAGTTGCTATAATTAAATTATTTGTTAGGGATTATATCAAATGCATGTGTCACATGTATTATTTAATTTTCCCCAGAACCCTATGAAGTATAAGTACTATTTTTATTCTCATTTACAGATAAAATTGAGTCTCAAAAAGTAGAGTGATCAGGATTCAAAGTTAGGTCTTAATTTTTCCTAAAAGTGGTTGTTCACTTTTCATTCTATCCGCATTTCCCTAAACAACATGCATGAGTAGGTAGGGAAAAATGGGAGAATCAGAACTTATTTCTCTGTTCATCTCTTTCATTTTTTTCTATTCCCTTTTCTCTGCATATGTACATAGCCTTTCTCTCCTGAACCTGGGACATCTCGGTTGTTGGTGACTCTCTTGACTGACTCTGATATTTGGTACCTGCAGCTGGGTAGGCCGACTGGAAGAGCAGCAGGTTACTTAGGATTTAGGTACTCTTTGATTTAGTATATAGGTACTTTGATTTGACGTTTGAAGAGATATATTTACTCTTCTGGGAGATGCTTGGGCTGGCTCGAGTGCCACATCCTTTTCCCCAGTCTTTACATGAGGAAGTGACTTTTTTTTGGTCATTTATACCAAGAGTTACTTTGGCAGAGTAATCCCTACCCTAAAAGCCTTTATCAAGGCAAAAACAAACAAACAAAAAAACAAAACAAAACAAAACAAAAAAAAGCAGCAAGCCTTTTTGGATTCTAGTTAGTGTTGGAACGAATTTGGTCATGTGAACTTTTCAACCAGAGGTCCTTAAAAAAAGTATTTTTGAGAAAGGACATTACCATAAGGAATAATAAGAGTAAACAGTATTCTCTTCTATAAGACACCATTTATTGACTACCTACTATATACTTAATTATAAGTATTATTTATTTCATTTAATCCTTACAACAGTTCTTTGAGGTATTATTTCCTGTCTCCTTTTATAAATAATAGGGTAACTGAGACTCAGTGAAAGGAAGCAACATGTGATCTCTTGTAGCAAAATAGAGAAGCCAGGAATTTAATCCAGGTATTAGTTGGGAGCCGAAAGGATTTAGGTGAGTGGAGGGAAGAAAGGAAGGCATTCCAGGCAATGGAAATTGCAAGACCAAACAGTCAGCAACTAGCTAGGTATTAGTTATTTAATAGAAGTTTCATTTTAGGGAGTGGGAAATACAGATTAAATTGAAGAGCTCCTAGGTAGTGGTGGTATTTGAACCACAGGATTTGGACTTGGAGGTAAAAAACAATTGGGGAGCTATTTATTGTTCATTGATGACCGACCACAGCATCGTACAGAAAGATTGGTCTTTTGATATCATACTATATGAATTGAAGAGGCAGAGACTCTAGTCAGGACAACCAAGGAGGGAATAAAGATCTGAATTGAGGTAGTGGACATGGCGTTGGGAAAGGAAAGTGAGACTGGCTTCTGGAAAATTACAGAACTGGTATAGAGATGAAGTTGAATGAATTTACAGGCTAAAATTGTGTACCAGCAATAAGCTCGAACATTAGTTAATAATTGAACTGCCGTGTTGGAGTAGAGATAGTGTAGATTGACCCATTTTATCCAGTAGGATTTTTTTTTAAATAAAAAATGGATTTAAAGTAGTAGAGTTTTTTGATGTATAACATATTGACTTGTTCATGTTAATTTCAGAGCTATATAAAATGAAGACTCAAATTGCTACCCTGACCATTTTCTTCAAAATAATGTTTAACATTTCTTGCTAAATTCTGCTGTCTATCTTTATTTTTAAAGATCTAATTTTGTACATAGTATATAAATCTATTTTATCACATCAGTATGTATCTTCAAATATTAAGATTGTGTAAGTTTTCTTTGCTGCTAATCAAAAAGTAACGGCTTAGAATAATTATATGCTTACAAAATCTGCGATTGGATTGATAATAGGAAAGTGTCTCCATTTTACTCTGATAGGATAATACCACATTGCCTCTTGATGAATAGTCAAAGGAAGTAAGAGTTTTCTTTTTATTAATTTATTTTAAAATTTATTTTCAATTATAGTTACCGTACAATATTATATTTGTTTCAGGTGTATAACATAGTGATTCAACACATATGTCTTATAAAGCGGTCACCACAAGTCTAGTAACCATCTGTCACCATACATAGTTATTATGGTATAATTGACTTATTTTCTCTTCCCTATGCTGTACGTTACATCCCTGTGACTTATTTTATAACTGGAAGTTTGTACTTCTTAATATCCTTCCCCTTTCCTGCCTAATCCTGCATCCCATTTCCCTCCCCTCTGGCAACCATCAGTTTGTTCTATATCTATGAGTTTGTTTCTGTTTCATTTTTATTGACTGGTTTTGTTTTGTTTTTTAGGTTTCTCATGTAAGTGAATTCATAACATATTTTTTTTTTCTCTGTTTGACTTCTTTCACGTAAGATATACTTTCTAGGTCCATCCATGTTGTCAACAGATGGCAAGATTTCATTCTTTTTTTATGACTGGGTAACATTCCATGACATAAATGTACCACATCATCTCTATCCATTCATCTATTGATGGACACCTAGGTTGCTTCCATATCTTGGCTATTGTAAACAGGGCTGCAATGAATTTATGAGTGAATATACCTTTTTTAGTTATTATTTTCATTGTTGTTGAATAAATGCCCGGAAATGTAATTGCTGGGTCGTAGGACAGTTCTGTTTTTAATTTTTTGAGGCATTGTCATACTATTTTCCATGGTGACTGCAGCAATTCACAGTCCCACCAACAGTGCATAATGGTTCCCTTTCACCTACATCATCTTCAGCACTTGTTATTTGTTGTCTTTTTGATAATAGCCATTCTGACAGGTATGAGGTGATATCTTATTGTAGTTTTGATTTGCATTTTTCTGATGATAAGTGATGTTGAGCATCATATGTCTGTTGGCCATCTGTACGCCGTCTTTAGAGTAATGTCTGTTTAGGTCATATGCCCATTTTTAAATTGGATTGTTGTGTTTTTGTGCATGCATATGTGTTTTTTGATGTTGAGTTGTATGAGTTAGCTACCAGCTCCTAATCTGTCCATTCATCTCAGTTCTAAGCAACTACTAGTCTCTTTCTGTCTTCGTAGCCTATCTGGAACATTTCATAAAATCAAATCTCAGAGGAAGTAACCTAAATGCCCATCAAAAGACAATTGGATAAAGAAGTTATAATTCATGTATACAATGGAATATTACCCAGCCATTAAAAAAAATGAAATCCTATCATTTGCAACGACATAGATGGACATAGAGGTTATTATACTGAGTGAAATAAGTCAGAGAAAGATAAATACCATATGATTTCAAAACTTGTATGTGGAATCAAAGGAACAAAAGAATGAACTAATCAAAACCAGACTCACAAATGTAGAGGGCAATCTAGTGATGAGCAGAGGGAAGGGGTATTGAAGGGCCTGGGAGAAAGTGGTGAAGGGTTAAAGAAGTACAAATTAGTAGTTAAGGGATGATCACGGGGATGGTGAGCACAGCCTAGGGAATGCAGTCAGTAGTAGTTTAATGGTTAGGGGTAGAGCCAGAGGGAAGACAGAGTAATCAAGGGATCATTTCATAAACTATATAAATGTCTAACCAATGTACTGTATACTCGAAACTAATAAAAAAAAGTAAAAAAAAAAATCAAATCATATGTGGTCTTTTGTGACTTACTTTCACTTAGCATGTTTTCTAGGTTTATCCATGTTGTAGCATGTGTTAGTACTTCATTCTTTTTATCGCCAAATAAAATTCCATTGTATTGATATATTACGTTGTATGTATGCTTTTATTCATCAGCTGATGGGACAATTGAGTTGTTTCTACCTTCTGGCAATTTTGAATAATGCTGCATATATGTATATGTTAATATTCATGTATAAGTTTTTGCAAGGCCATATGTTTTCATTTCCCTTGGATATATACCTCAGAGTGAATTGCTGGGTCATAATGGTAACTTGGTGTTGCAACTTTTGAGAAACTGTCAGACGGGTTTTCAAAGTGGCTGCACTATTTCACATTCCCAGCAGTGTAAGAGGGTCCCAGCTTCTCCACATTCTCGCCAGCACTGGCCTTTTTCATCCTAGTAGATGTGAAGTGTTATTTCATTGTGGTTTTGATCTGCATCCTCCTGCATCTTTTTATGTGTTTTTTGGTCATTTGTGTATCTTCTTTGGAGAAACGTCTATTCAGATTCTTTGCCCATTTAAAAAAATTAGGTCGTTTGTGTGTTTTTATTATTGAGTTGTAAGCGTTCTTTAGAGAGTCTAGGAACAAGTCCTTATCTGACATAATTTGCATATATTTTCCCTTATTCTGTGGGTTGTCTTTTCACTTTCTTGATGGTATCTTTTGAAGCACAAGTTTTTAATTTTGTTTGTCAGTTTATCTATTTTTTTTGTTGTCGCTCGTGTTTTTGGTGTCATATCTAACAGCCCATTGCTAAATAGAAGTCATGCAGGTTTATTCTATTCTAAAATTTATAGTTTTAGCCTCTACATTTAGGTCTTTGATCCATTTTGAATTAACTTTTATAATGCATATTCTTTATGGGTCAAAACTAATGTTAAAGGGAATATAGCTATTTCCAAAGCAACTGTATTTTAAATAGTGCATCTTTTGAGAAATCATGTATAGTATCTTTGTGAAATAGGGTATAGTTCTGAAATTCTATCATTATTCTTATATGTTATACAATTTATCTTTCTTTTTCATTATCAAAAACTATATAGAAAGGATAAAGTGGGAAAAGCATAAATTGTCTAACATTACCATACTATCTGCCCTAAAGCCTAAATAAGACAATGCAGGAAAAGATCTTTTTCATTTATTTGTTTTCATCTTCTGAAGACGGTTGCCTTTGTCTTCTCTAAAGCAGTATTGGTGCAATGTGGTTTGTAGTCTTGCTTCCTTTTTCAATGAGGCACTGATAACTTGAGGCTATCACTTTAAGAATATTGCTTATGCTGAGCATTGGCACAGTAACTTTTCTTGTAGTCGAGTGGGTCAAAGTTTAGGAACATTCAGCTGGGACTTGTAAATGGAACATTAGTGTTTCAGCAACTGGAGGAAGAGTCTTCTCTTGACCTTTACTGCTTGCTATCTAACTTGTCAAAAACCACCTTTTGAAGAGATACTGCCTACAGGTCCAACTCATGGTCAGTTATGATTGCCATAAATTAAAACGTCTCCTGATGAGTTCATGAAATTTTAGTAAAAATCTATGCTTAAAATTTTATTGATCTCTTCTTTCCTTTATGGTATAAGTAGGAAACATTCAGATCTTTATGTAATTTCCTGATCCTGGATTTCTCTGATGAAATTTGGTTGCTGAAAATTTTTTATCTGCCTCATTGACATTTAATGTGAAGAGTGTGTAGTGATTACGTTAATAATCAGTTTAGAACATATCATGCTTTAATACTCTTTAACCTTCAAGTTTTAATTTTGAAATTGGTCTTTTTAATGTTTTATTAGAAAAAGGAAGTAGTGAATTAGAAATTTTTTGCATTTATGTTTCTACTTAGAGTCTTAATCCAGTTGTTAAATACCATCTGTCTAATCTTGTTAATGATTTTGCTTTTATTTCGTAATGATATAAATCATAGCAATTTGAACCACAGAAATGTTAAGTGGGTATCTACTGTATTTCAGTCATGAGTTTTAAAAATTAAAAATATGTTCTGGAGCATTGCACATGCATATTACACTGCTCATTGATTGAATTAAAATTTTAAGTGGTGCTATGAGAAGCTATTTGCTTCTTACCTTGAGCTCAAAGGGAAATAACCATTCAATGATTTCTGCTGGAGATACAGAGCTTGGTGAGAGCTTGGTACTAAGTTTACTGGTTGGCAGAAAGGAGGAAATATGCTGTAGCGTAAGAGCTTTATATGAATGACATTTCTTTGAATTTACCTGTTTTTGGAGAAAATGCCTAGCAGTGCCTGTCTCCTAAGCTTTCTAGTGGAAAGGGGGATAACTAGCCTAGTTGCAAGTTACTAAATATTAATTTATTTAAAAATTGATATATAATTCACATACCACATAATTCACACTTTTCAAGTATACAATTCAGTGGTTTTTAAAGCATGTTTATGAAGATGTACAATCACAACCATTAAGAATTAAAAGATAAGATTGCTCTGAAAAATAAGCTCACTTGGTTTCTTACATTACCCGCCCCATCTATAATAGTGATTGTTGATTTGCCATTGGGAAAATGATTCAATTTGGGCCAAGAATTTGAGACTTTTTAGTTTTAGAGTGACTCTCCATTGACATTTTTATGCAACGAACTTCTAATTTAGTTATGTCCTGTGGATAGGGACAGCCATATTTGACTACGTTGTGATAATGATTTTTTTTTTTACTACGGTATAAAATATTTTGCCCTTGGATGCCCTAATGTAATAGGAAGAGCATGGTCTTTAGACTGTAGAGACCTGGTTTGGCTACTTAACTTAAACTGGTTAACTTGGGTAAGTGACTTCATCTTGCTGAGCTTTGGTTGACAGGAGTACTATAAAGTGATTTAGTGAAGACAACATAGTTGGTTACCCTGAAGACTTCCTTTTTAATCTTCTTTTTATAGGACTGTGTTTTTGTTTTAACATAGTTATTTTTATCTAAATGTTCTTTTAAGAAACAGTTAATTTATCAATCCACAATATTCTGTTGGTAGTTTGCAGAGTGAAATAAGTGAAATCAACATTGTCTGTGGCCAAGGAAAAGGAATGTTTGTCACTGGACCGTTGGCTAAATATATGATCGTCTCTATAGAAATCTTGTAATTATGGTAATATTGTTTGCCAATTAAGTAACTAATAGAAATCAGGAGCCCTATCCTTCCCTTGTATAAGGTTAAGTGGTGTGGCTCAGTTTGGGGGGCATAGTACTGAACTCATTTCAGAACTTAGTCTCACACAGTGAGAATTATCCATAGCTAGAAAAAGCAATAGCTGTCAGCTTTGCAGAATGAAGAATGGACTCATATTTTCCATCATTCACGTGACCACAGTGTAGAACTATAATTCAAAGAAAGTTTTATTTGAGCCAGGGATAACCTTACTTCTAAAAGAGTTGACAAGCTAACATGAAGGATTTTTGTCCTGAAACTTGTTAAGCTGTTGTTTCCTACATTGCCCCTCTCTCTCTCTCTCTCTCTCTCTCTCTCTCTCTCTCTCTCTCTCTCTCTCTCTCTCTCTATATATATATATATATATATATATATATATATATAAAATTTAAATAAAATAAAATTTGGATGAAGCAGTTTTTTATGACATTTTAGCATTGGTATTTCTCAGTGTGGCATTTTAAATCGGTTCTTTGTACATAGAGGATGGTGGCAATACATTGAACTGTTGTCTGAGGTTACTAGTTTAAAGAACTGTCTGGAGACTGGTACAATGTTATTAATTTTGAATGACTAAAGCATAGGATGTTTGTTTGTCTGTTCCCCTCTTAAATCTCAGTAAACTTTTGCTACTTAGATATAAAGAATTTTACTTCTAATGATTCAGACTTGTAATCCTACCATCTGGAGATAATTGCTATCTTTTGGTGCTAGTCTTTTGGTTATCATTCTTAAAGAGGTAAAAAACATGACCTTACCAGGTAGAAGGACTTATTACATCTTTCACTTTTGAAGGTGAATAAAATGATATTCTTTTGTATTTTAACAGAATGTCCTGACAGTATGCTGAAACATTTTAAACTAAATTATGCTGGAGAGCCTATCTTTAAAAATAGGGGTTCGGAGGGGTGGGTATGAGGGAAAGTAGCAGTTAAAATAGAAAAATAGGGAAACTATTGTATTTACTGTTCTTATGTAGTTAGAACAGATGGGGCTTTGTCAGCAATTTCCAGGTTGATGAATGAGTCTTACCTTTTGAATATCTCACTTTTATTTCCTTAGTCTCTCTCTATGAAGTAAGGGCGGTAGATTTTCGTCATCATAGGCCTAAAGTTTGGAGTCTTGTTGTGTAATTTTATTTGTTTTTAGTTTCCATGGAATGTTTATCATGGGAATCACTTTTGGAGAAGTTGATCTAATCACGTTAGGAAATTTGAAATACATTTTTTCCAGTTTCTGTGGAGAAGTAAGTGTATAACCCCACTAAGTGGGGGACAAAGCTTGGGTCACTGCCAGAATTTTGTCGTGGTAATTTCCTCTTTCTTACTGCTCAAGCAATCCATTTTTGAGTTCTCTTATCCTTAACTCGCTCTTCTAGAATTCCTAGAGGACCTGTGCAGCAGCCTCTCGAGGATCGACTCTTTGCTCCTACTGTCTCTGCAGTGTACAGCACGGTGAGTAACTCATGGTTGTTTGTCATATCGTGTATCTGTTTTCACTCACAAGCCTTTGCCATTATAGGCAATGTTTGCTTGATTGGCATGAATAGATTTTTGGCAAAAGGCTCAAATAAAATCCCAAATAGAATTAGATGTATATAATGTGTAATAAGGTGATTAGGGCCTCTTCTCCATCATCTGAATTTAAGAAATGGTGATGAAACAAGCATTATATTAAGATGATTGGATTGTACACCTGTCTTCTTTTTCCTCTTCTCATAAATGTTCACCTCTGGCCTTATATTGTGATATCTTTTGGGACTCTGAGTTTTAATTTTTGATATTGTTTTCTTCAATTTTAAAACATTTCTTAAATAATAATTGGTTATACACAGTTTTTTTTTAAAATAAGAATTTAATATTCACTCAGCAGTTGACAAATATTTCTTAAGTTTTTAATGTGTCAGGCATTTTTCTAGGTGTTAGGAGCTTAGTCTACGTGGAACTTATCTTTCTATGATATAGAAATGACAGTAAATGAATACATATGCAGTATACGATTGGGTAGTAAAAAGTGCCTTGATAAAAATGAGGCAGAATTAAGGAATAGAAGATGATTGGATATCCTACTTTAGTTAGGGCTCTCAGGGAATTTCTGGCTGAAAAGTGGCATTAAATTAGAAACCTAAGAATTGAGGAAGGAGCCTTGCAGATTTTTAGGGAAAGAGCATTTCTGATACAAGGAAGAACAGTGCTTCCTGTGGTCTTAGAACTGCAGGCAAGCCAGTGTGGTGTGTAGAAAAGTTGGAAATAGAATTCAGAGACGTCTCTAGAGCCTCAGATTATGTGGGGCATGGTAGACCATGGTAAAGATTTTGGATTTTAATCCAGATGTTATGGAAAGCCATTGAAAATTTAAGAGCAGTAGATCTGAATTTCCTTTTAAAAGGCTACTATAGCTACTATAGAGAAAGTAGACTGTGTTAATTAAGGGAAGGTGGTTGTGGTGACGTGGAAGCGAGGAGACCTTAGCTAAGAGGTAATTGTAGTAATACAGGCAAAAGATTATGGTGGCTTGCTCTAAGGCAGTAGCAGTAAAAGACAAGTAGAGTATTTATTATATACTTTGAAGTGGTCGGTAGAATATGATGAAAGCTTGGATGTGGGATGTGATAGAATGATGCCATGAACCTTGGATTGAGCAACTGAGTGGACATGGTACTGTTTATAGAGATAAACACTGGGTGAGGAACAGGGTTTTTGCTGAGAAAAATTAATACATGTAAACATTTTGATGAATTGAGCATTAGGTTTTAATTTTTCCTAGTAGAAATAAGTTATTTGAATTTAAGCTTTTTCTGTATTTTGGATTACTTTTGTAGGATAACTTTCTAGAAATACAATTGTGGAGTTAAAGTGTCAAATTGTTATTAGAGTTTCTCATAAATGAGGACATGCAACTTTGTAAACTTTATACTTTGGAGAAGAGATCATCAAAATCCTGTGAGTGACAGCACACAGTGCCTGCTACACAGTTTCAATGAAATGTTTTGAGCCTAGGTTTTTAAATTTATTTTTTAATGAGATTAAATTTAACTTTTACTTGTTAAAAAGCTACTGCCATGTATGTAGTCCTTCAATCAATTTAAAAAGTGCCGTGTTAGTTATATTTATTTCCTATTCTGGACAAGGGATTTTAGGTAGTAAAAAGTTACCTTAAAATTTGGTAGTCTTCACTCTTTGATCAGTTGTTTCTATTCTTGGTATTTTCAATCCCTGCTGCACCTTTACAGTGTTGTTGAGCATGTTAATTGAGTAGGTAGGAGGTGGTTGACCAGGTGCTTTGACATTCTCCTCACTTTTCCTTAGCCCCAAGACTACGTCCTGATCATTATTCTTCTAGCGTCTAGGTCCATTATCGTTATTTCTGTGTTGTGAAATAAAGACAAACCCCTCAGTTCACCTCCTGGCTTAGCATAGGGTGCCTATATGTCACTTTATTTTTGGTTAAATTCTCAGAAAGACTCCTGGCTAGTCTTAAGAAATTATGCAATCAAAGATTTTACTTTTTAATGTCTGATATGCAGGCTTTATGCCCTTATGTCAGCCATAGAGCCTCTGTGGATAATCAGAGTATCATAGGTAGAATACAGCTTTTATAAAGCCTTCATATTACATGTTTTATCCTGGTTATTTATTT
Organism: Rousettus aegyptiacus; assembly: GCF_014176215.1. Lineage (NCBI taxonomy): Eukaryota > Metazoa > Chordata > Mammalia > Chiroptera > Pteropodidae > Rousettus > Rousettus aegyptiacus. The sequence goes on along the minus strand of NW_023416284.1, from coordinate 12,584,481 downwards.
ATTTATTTATTTATTTTATCCTAGTTCATAATAAGTTTCTCCTTGGAACCTTTATCAAGGATGAGAGACATACTTTTGTCGTTATTCCTCATTAGCCATAATTACATTAGAGTGATTGGTCATAGGAATAAAAAAAGAATAAAGCCAATATTTTTTAAACTCTAGTATAGGCCAGATGTATATATTATATGGTAGAGAGGAAATGGTAAAACTAAAGAGGCATGAGCTGATTTGAAATACATTCATTGATAACTCTTTTGGTATGCTTCTGAAAAATAAACACATCTTACCACGTTGTATATTTTTGGCTTCCATATTTTATTTAGAAAAGTTAGATTTTATGACTATTAAGCCAGTATTTTTAATGTAATTACAGAGGTAAACTTTAATAAAAGTTTTTCTGGAATTAAGACTTTACTACAAGAAGCAGCAGTCTATTTACTGAGAGCTTGGAAGAGTTGTCCTATTAACCGCTTATGAAAAGTTTCTATAAATAAATTATTTAATTTGGATAAATTGCTCTTTAATGCCATAGTATTTCATGATCCTTTTTAACCAGCTTATACTTTATAATAAAGTCTTGATTCTGTAACCTATAGCTCTACGTTATCTAACTAGAAAATCATGTTTTATGTCTTTTTCCAAGTCACTGGTAGATATTGAGTAGGTCAGCATGTCATTGGAGACCTCTGCACAGAGACAAACTTTAGCATAAGTTGCTCAGTTCTCCTTAGGCAGTGGTGTCCAGCCAGGTATAAATCTACTTAATTGTCCTATAATCCAGTATAGAATAGCAATGTTTTTTCCCCCAGTGGTAAAGCCACTAGTAGAACTGATGATTTCTTTATTTATGCTTTAATTTTGAAAACAGCTTTATTATGGTATATTGATGTACAGTACATATTGTGCCTATGATTTAAATATATTTAAAGTTCTATTTAAAGTGTATAATTTGGTAGGTTTTAACACATGTATTTACCTATGAAAACTTTCACCACAATCAAGAAAACTAACATATATGCATTGCTCCAAAAAGTTTCCTCATCTCTCTTTATAATCTTTCTTTTCCTCAACATTGGTCTGCTTTCTGTCATTATGGATGCATTTATGTTTTCTAGACTTTTATGTAAAACTCATAATAGGAAAAGGAATCATGCAGTAGGTTCTGATTTTTTTTTACTTTTCTCACTCAGGTTAATTATTTTGAGATTTACCCCATGTTATGTTTATCAGTAGTTTGCTCCTGGAAGAAAAAATTTAAACTTAAAATTTAGGGCTGTCATAATCATGTGTTTCATATATTAATTTTTGTTCCTGACAGTAGAGTTTGATTTTCATTAAACATAATGTAAATCATAATTATTATACAATTTGGTAGTTTTCTTTTTTTAATACAACATTGTGTTGTGAATAATTTTCCATATTATTTCATAGCATTTATAAACATTAACTATTTAAGTAGCATGTCAATGAAGTGAACCATAATTTACATAATCAGTGAATTTACAAACTTTTACAAAGTGTTTGGTTTAAAGATTCCCTCTATTTTCTATTTTAAATAACCATGATATGATATATATACATACATATATAAAATGTATATTCATTTGTGTATGTGTGTATATATTTTTTCTCTATTTAAAATAGTGTTCTGTCCTTAGGCTATGATTCTCAAAAGCAACTTTACTAGGTTAAAATACACTTTATAGTTACTTAATATTTTTGACATGTCTCTTAAGGCAACTTACATTGCTTTTAATAGTATAGGAGTATGTCCATTTCATTATGTCATGATAGTTTCAGGTCTTCCCATATTTAGACATCTTTGCTGATTTTTTAGGTGAAAAGTGCTATTTCACAGTTCACAGAATAGGAAATTAGCAGATTAAGTGACTATGAAACACTATTTAACATTGATAAAATAATTATGTCATATTTATAAAATTAGCAAAGGTTAATTATATACCCATTTCCAGGTTGTAGGAACATAAAAATTAGGAATTTTTAAGGACTTTCTTTTTAGCCTTTTCATCTTTTTTCCTGTTTAATATTTTTGAGTTATTAGGTACAGAAAAGGAAAGAAATTTTCCTGGCTGTGTCAAAGAGGATTTTTGGTTGTAAGAAGATTATAGTTTTAAAATTATTATTGTCACTTTTCTCCAAATAGCATTGCTGAATGATATTTAACCATAGTTAAAAATCCAGATTTTTGTATTTGAAATGAAAATGAAGATGAAAATCAATTTTAGATATTTTTTTTATTGCGGTAAACTACTCATAACAAAATTTACCATTTAAATAATTTTGAAGTGTGCTGTTAGTGGTACTAAATACGTTCACATTGTGCAACCATCATCACAATCTATTTCCTGAAGTCTTTTCATCTTATTCAGCTGAAACTCTGTGCCTATTAAATAACAACTCCTTGCTTGCCCCTCCCCTCCAGTCCCTGGAAACCACCTTTATATCTCTGATTTTGACTACTCTAAGTATCTGACATAAGTGGAATCTTACAGTATTTTCGTGACTGGTTAATATCACTTAGCATAATGTCCTTAATGTTATCTATGTTATACAGCATGTATTAGAATTTTCTTCCTTTTTAAAGTTGAATAATATTCCACTGTGTGTACATGGAATATTTGGCTTATCCATTTCTCTGTCGATGGACAGTTGGGTTGGTTCTATGTTTTAGCTATTGTGAATAATACTGCTATGAACATGGGCATACAAATATTTCTTTGAAACCCTGCTTTCAGTTTTTTTTATGCACCTGGAGGTGGAGTTGCTGGATCATATGATAATTTTCTTTTTAATCTTTTGAGAAACTGCCATACTGTTTTCCACAGTAGTTGTACCATTTACATTTCAAGGAACAGTATACAAGTGTTCGAATTTCTCCGTGTCCTCTCCAACACCTGTTTTCTTTTGTTTGTTTGACAGTAGCCTTGCTAATAGGTATGGTGTCTCATTGTAGTTTTGATTTGCTTTTCTGTATTGATTAGTGATGTCGAGCATCTTTTTGTGTGCTTCTTGGCCATTTGGGTATCTTCTTTGGCGAAATGTCTATTCATGTCCTTTTGCCCATTTTGAATTGTTTGTTTTTGTTGAGTTTTAGGAGTTTTCTGTATATTCTAGATATTAATCCCTTATCAGATATATGATTTGCAAATACTTTCTCCCATTCTGTGGGTTGCCTTTCTACTCTATTGATAATGTCTTTTCAAACAATTTTTTTTTTTAAATTTTTATGAAGTACAAGTTGTCTATTTTTTCTTTTGTTACCTGTGCCTTTGACGTTATATCTAAGAAAATCATTGGCAAATCCAGTATTATGAAGCTTTTGTCTTATGTTTTCTTCTAAGAGTTTTATTGGTTTAAGCAAGATAACAATTTATATTTAGGTCTTATATTTAGGTCCTCAATTCATTTTGAGTTAATAGTGTCAGGTAAGGTCCAGCTTTACACTTTTGCATGTGGACATCCAGTTTTCCCTATACCATTTGTCCTTTCTCCACTGAATGGTCTTGGCACCCTTGTTGAATATCATTTGATCACAAATATGAGTATTTATTTCAGGGATTTCCATTCTGTCTCATTTGTTTATATGTCTCTTTATGCCAGTATCACACTGTTCTGATTACTGTAGCTTTGTAGTAATTTTCGAAATCAGGAAGTGCGAGCCCTTCCATGTCTGTTTTTTGTTTTTCTTTTTCAAGATTGTTTTGGCTATTTGGGGTTCCTTGAAATTCCGTGTGAATTTTAGGATGGATTTTTCTTTTTCTGTAAAAAACATCATTGGGATTTTGATAGGGCTTGCATTGAATCTGTAGATTACTTTGGGTAGTATTGGCGTCTTAACAATACTAGTAGTGAACATGGGATGTGTTTTCATTTATTACGTGTTTAATTTCTTTTGGCAAGTTTCATAATTTTTATTGTACGGTTCTTTCACTTCTTGCTTAACATAATTCCTAAGTATTTTATTCTTTTTGATGCTATTGTAAATGGAATTGTTACCATTTCCTTTTCAGATTTTTCATTGTTCTTGTATTGAAATTCAGGTGACTTTTCTCTTTGACTTTATATTCCATTATTTTGCTGAATTCAGTTATTGTTCTAACAGGGGTGTGTGTGTGTGTGTGTGTTGTGTGTGTGTGTGTGTGTGTGTAGGGGAGTCTTTAGGATTTTCTACTTGTAATAGTATATCATAAGCAGAGATAATGGATGTCTTTTATTTCTTTTTCTTGCCTAATTGCTCTGGCTATAACTTCGTTACTATGTTGAATAGAAAGTGAAAGTAGGCATCCTTGCCTTATTTCTGATCTCGGAGGTAAATTTTTCAGTGTTTTACCATTGAGTGGTATTTGCTGTGGGTTTTTCCATATACAGCTTTTATTATGTTGATGTTTCTTTCTGTTCTCAGTTTGTGGTGTTTTTTGTTTGTATAGTGTTTGTTTTTAATCATGAAGGGGTGTTGAAATTTGTGAAATGCTTTTTTTACATTGATTGAAATGATCACGCCAGTTTTTTCCTTCATTCTGTTGATAATGGTATATTACATTGATCAGTTTTCACATGTTGAACCACCTTTGCATTTCAGGAATAAACCTGGTAATGGTGTATAATCCTTTTAATATGCTGCTGAGTTCTGTTATTTTGTTGAGAATTTTTACATCATTGTTCATAGGAGATACTGGTTTATAGTTTTCTTGTAGTGTCTTTGTCTGGCTTGCTATTTGAGTAATGCTAGCCACATACAATGAGTCAGAAAGAGTTCCTTCTCTTCAGTTTTTGGAAATGTTTGAGAAGATTGGTATTAGTTCTTCTTTACATGTTTGGTAGAACTCACCAGTGAAGACCTCAAGTCCAGGGCATTTCTTTTTTGGGAGATTTTTGGTTACTGAGTCCGTCTCCTTACTAGTTATAGGTCTGCTTAGATTTTCTATTTCTTTGTGATTTAGTCTTGGTTGATTTTGTGTTTCTAGGAATTTGTCTATTTTATCTGTTATCCAGCTTGTTGGTGTTTACATATTTTCTCCATTTTGAACCTTGATTTAATGTTCAACTAAGATTCTTCAATCATTTGGAGAATTGAACCACATGTAGGTCAGTGGTTCTCAACTGGAGATGATTTTCCCTCATCCCTCTGGGGGAGCACATTTGTCAATATCTGGTGACAATTTTGGTTGTCACGACTCGGGGAGTGGGGGGAAGAATGTTAGTGGTATTTAATAGCTAGAGGCCAGAGATGCAGCTACACAACCTAAAGTGCACCAGACGGCCTCACAACAAAGAATGATCCAGTCTGAAATGTTAACAGTGCCACTGTTGAGAAACCCTGATCTAGATTTTCCTTAAATGTTAGACAAAATTATTATGATTACTTAAAATTGTTAACATTCATTTATTTAGCCTATATTTGTTGAATACCCACTATGTACTATATTAGGTTCTGGAAGAAAAAAACATTGATATGAAAGTAAAAAAAAATAATAAATATAGTTAAGTGCTTCGAAGGAGAGAAACAGGATATAAAATTGATAACAGAATAATTCCTAATTAGGGATATGGAAAGTGTGAGAAGGTGGCATTTTAGATGATATCTGAGCCGTGAAGAGGGTTCAGGTCTTCATGGATTGGGAGGAAGTACACAGACCTTCCAGACCCATGTTGCAGAGGCTCTGGGCTTTCAGGTGTCAGGAGCCCTTGTCGTTATGGGAGCCGAGCGTCCCAGAGACAGCACAAGACGGAAGGCATGGAACCGGAGCTGTTTAGTAGAAACACGCCTGTGACTGAGGGGCTGAATTTAAATTTTATTTAGTTTTCATTAATTTAAATTTAAATAACAGTTGTAGTCAGCACATTGGAAAGTACAGTTCTCGAGGGTGACAAAGTCCAGATCATGCCACTTTTTTTTTTAAGAGTCTGATAAAGCATTTGGATTTTATATGACATGCAGAAGGAGCTGTTGAAGGATTTCAAGTATAGGCATGACATGATAAGACTTAAATGATAAAAATACATTGATATTTATTATATTAGTGGATGAGTTGGAATTTGCATTTACATGGGGGCAGAATGTATGATGGTTAAAAGCGGTGAAGTGGCTCTAGAATCAGACCAAATAGATTCAGCATAGCAACTGTGTGTGTCATTGAGCAGGTTCTTTAACTTCTTTGAGCCTGTTTCCTTTCTCATTAATAAACTGGAGATAATTATTTCACTCATCTCAAAAGATCATTATGAAATTAAATGAAGACAAATTCATTTATAACTGATGGAGCCTGGTATGCAGTCATCATTCAGGTATTTAGCAACAGCTAAATGAGGAAACTACTAACTACCTTTATTCATTTGGAATGAAATCTGAACAAGTTTAAGGTGCTACTAGATAAATGCTTGTTTTTCATTTTAATAATGTGGCTTTTAAAATCATATTTATTGTAAATATTTATCATACAAGATAATCTTGGAAATGTCTAATTTTATTAAAATAAAAATGTAAGCTCTTTAATAAACTAATAAATGTACATCATGAAAAGCTAAGGAAAGTAGAGGATAAAAGACATATTATCCATGTGTTAAATGCTTTCAATATTTTTTTTTTTGTATTTCTTCTTTTTAGTCAGTTACTGCCATATTGTTAGACATTGCTTTATCTTTAATAATTCTATATAATTTTTTGGTCAAAATAATGTAATTTTATCAATGTCATCCAGCGGTTATTGTAATTATAAATTATTTCCACCTTATTCTTATAAATTATTTACCTCTTTCTGTCTTCAGCTTACATGAGAAAGTAGCATTTGGAAAATGGATCAAAGTGCTTTTCAAATGCCAGTTTTATAGACAGTATTAGCAGATATAGTCATTATCTTTGTAACCTTCTGTGCAATGTCAGGACTATATTGAATTATATGGGTTAGCATGTTTCCCACATTAGACCAATCATTTATTTTTGCCACTAAATCAAACTGAAGTGAATTTTCAACTTATTATTTATATCTGAAATGAATTTCATTAACTAATACTGAAAGTCAATCATTTATACTTAAGAACCTTCTGTGACTTGTAAGGTGTGATATGGACTGGTGGTAGTTGCCGAAGTTTGCTTGCTCTCAAATACAATGAAATGAGTATAATGAATTTATTAGGCAATTGATAAATACCAGCTGATTTTCAAGTTTTTCTGAAATTTCTTTTGACATTATAATAATAGATTTACTCTGTTATTCATCTCTGCATGTAATAGTCACCTATTCATAATTTATGAATTATTTTGTGTTATCAAGTAACTTTATTGAATATAAATTTACTATTGATTTTCTAAAACTGCCCTCTTCCTAGATTTTGAGCTGTTTTAACTTATATAAATTGTTAATTGACATTTCTGAAACTTAGTAAAGAGGAAGTAATATATGTTTTTCATTTTATGTTTGTGTATACTTATTTGGCTCTCAAAATAATAGGTAAGACAGTTCTTTTCATTAAGAAGTAAACCTTTTAAAATTAATAGTTCAAAAGTAAATAGCTACACCTGTACCATAGAATGTAGTCATTTAGAAGAATGAAGTAGATATGTGTATTGACTTGGGAAGATCTCTGATATACTGATAAATGGTGGGGAAATATGTCATAGAATAATTATTATTGTATGGTTGCTTTTATTTATAACAGTTTTGCATTTGAAAATGTACAGAGGTTTGGAAGAATGCGTATCAGATTGTTAGTACTTTTACCACTGAAGAGTACCATGGGATTCGAGAGCATAAGTAAACACTACTGCTTTTACTCTCTTAAAAACAAACAAACAAAGAAACAGAAGAGACATTTGTATATTACTTTAAGAGCAATTAAGAACAAAAAGTGTCAAAGTCTGTTTTTCTCACACTCTTTGTGGTAGCGGTCTGATATGTGGATTGGTAGTAATATTATCCTGGTTTCAGTTAGTAGATGCAAATGATTTTTTATAGTGGTCTTAAAATTTTCCCTGAAGATCTAAAAATAATATTGGAATCACAATGATAAATTATGACTTACAATTTTCTGTTGTGGTCTTATGTTTGGTTTATGAAATTTTCAATATAAAGTAGTCAGTTGAGTCTAAACCTTGCATTACTTTATTATTTTCATCTAGTAGTTTAAATTATTTTATTTTTTTATGGAGGTGTAATTGACATGCAAAATTGTATAAGTTTAAGGTTTACAGCATGGTGATTTGATACACATATATTGCAATATGGTTTACCACTGTCATGTTAGCTAACACCTGTATCATGTCATGTAATACTTTTTTTGGTGAGAACATTTAAGATCTAGTCTTTTAGCAACTTTTAGGCGTCTAATACAGTATCGTTAACTATGATCACAGTGCTACACATTAGATTTCCCAGAATTTATTCATCTTCTAACTGCAGGTTTGTGCCCTTTGAGTGATATCTCCCTAACTGTTCCCTTCCCCAGCCCCTGGTAACGACCCATTTTATTCTCTCTTTCTACAAGTTCAGCTGCTTTAGATTTCACGTATAAGTAATATCATACCTTATTTGTCTTTCTCTGACTTATTGCACTTAGCTCAGTGCCCTAAACGTCCATCACAAATGGCAGTATTTCCTTTTTTATGGTGGAATAATGTTCTGTGTGTGTGCACGTGCGCATGCACATCTCACATCTTTATTCATCTGCTAATAGACATTTAGCTTGTTTCCATGCCTTGGCTACTGTGAATAATGCTGCAGTAAACATGGGAGTGCGGGTGTCTTTTCAGTAATCCTGTTTTCATTTCTTTTGGATATAAACCCAGAAGTAGGATTGCTAGATCATATGCTTGGCTGAGTCTAAACCTCGTATTACTTTGAAAGATCATCTTGGATAGAATTTTACAAAAATATTTAAGATCCAAGATTGAGTATATTTCATCATTTCCTTATTCTTCCTGGGCTCACCTTTTACTAACGTCTTCTGAAAGTTTTACTTTTTAAAAGCCTTATCTGTGCCCAACACTAATATCATTTCTTTAGACAGATCTCACAATCAGCATGGAATCTATATGCTGCTACCACTTTTTTTTTGATAAAATATATTAGATCCAGTCTTTTTCTATATTGCCTTTTTTTTCTTAAATATATAATAGATTTACCTGTTGTAACAGTTTAAAACATGTCTGAAGTTACTTTTCTATAGCATTAAAAATAAAACCAAAGAAACCTCTGGCCTCTTGGAGCTTGCTGTTGGGGCTTAAACATTGGAGATGTTGCAGAGCTTTAAGGATATTGAGATATTCAGCAAATGTTTATTGAATGAGAGCTGTATGCAAATTTTGTTTAGGTCTACAGCCATGCCACCCTGAACAAGTTCGTTTCTGTCTGATCTCAGATGCTAAGCAGGGTCAAGCCTGGTTAATACTTGGATGGGAGACCACCTAGGAAGACCCAGTGCCATAGGTGTAAAAAATAAAATAAAAAATAAGGGATTGTAAGCTGACAAGGTCCTTACAATCTCTGAGGTCAACCAGGGGTTGCTTTGCTTAAAAAAAAAAATGAAAGATTTTGTGTAAATAATATGGGAAAATGATGGTGGATTCTATGATCCTTGTGTTTGAGAGTTCTCATTTTACCAGGTGAGATAAAAAGACATTGTTTTAAGTACATACTGGAAAATGAGGATATGTTGATGCCTATGTAAATTAGAACAGGTATATGTAAATAAGTAGTAAACAGCATTTATGGTATTGTTTCCATGGATTCTCATTAGACAGAAGTACTTGGAGGAATGGATCATGATTGTGACTGTTTTAACAGAGAAAGATGATGACTGGATGAACTGAGAAGCTGTAAAATGCCAATGGGCAGGCAGTTTGGGCTGTCTCTTAGTGGAATGGGGCATAAGTGAACATATTCCATTTAAAGCCTTTGAGCTGGACGGTGAGAATACTGCTTCATAGTGTAATGAGTCATATAATGTATATAAAAATTGACAGAACTTGGTTAGAAGAGTTGACCATGGGGAAATTGATAAAACGGTTTTCTTCGTCATCAGTAACACTTACTATAAACACTATGCACCAGGCACTATTATAAGAATTTTGCATGTATTAACTTATTTATTCCTTATAACAAAAGTATAATTATATCCCCTTTAATATTTGAGAAAGCTGACAGAGATGAAATACTTGCCCCAAAGGTCTAGCTAGTTATGCGTAGAGGCCTGGTTTAAACTCAGGTGTATCTTTTAACATTTATTGACTGATTACTGTGTTCCAGGCACTGTACTACGTGTTGTACATGCATTATATTGTTGAATCCTTGTGACATTCTTCACTTACCAATAAGGAAATGGGGCTCAGAGAAGTTATATAATTTGAATACAGGTTTATGTGACTTGACAGCTCATGTGAAGTACTACTACATTTTACTGTGTGGGAAGCTGCTTGCTTTTTTGTTGAACTCTCACAAATAAGGTAAAAAGCAGTACTAAATTTTTTGAGATTAGGACTCTTGATCATCAGATGAAAGCTATGGATATACTTTGCAAAATAATGAACATACATACAGATAACTATAGTTTTAAGAGAGTTCAGGATCCTTTGAACTTTGCTAACGCACTCTCAACTGATAAGATTCCTTGCTCTAGTCTAGACCCAAGTTTCCCCTTGCAAGGAGTTTTTATGCTGGCTGCTCTGTCTTGATTCTCAGTTTAGAGAAATAACCCTATTGTTACTTTATATGGTGTGTGTTAGATGGACAGGTACCTTATTAAGATTTTATCTACCATTCCCCTTGCAGTACTTTCTTTTAGCAGTTAGTTGTGTATTTGTATATTTTTTAGCATATAATCCTTGTTAAAAATTCTGGGTCTTTTTTCCTGCATATCTGAGTATCTACTAAGTAATGACATTTATGAAAGTTAGTATTCCTTGTTAATATTTAATGTGGATTTGCTGGTTAAATGTTAAATTACATACCTAATTAAAATATTATTTAATAGATATTTACTTGATTTTGCTCTTTCAAAAGAAGGATTAACCTTAAAGATATAAATGGTATTCTGCTAAATGTCAGCTATAAATGGCTTTTGAATTTTTCAGATAAGGAAATAGTAGAAACAATAATCAAGTCCTTTAATGTTAGAGAACTTTGAAAATGTTTTTCGTTAAATTCTGGGATATTCCTTTCACGGCCATTTTACAAAGTGTTTTATATATATATATATACATATATATATATATATATATATATATATATATGTTGTTAAAAACAAAACAACTGATAGAGACCACTTTAAAATAAAATGAGTTAGAGGGAATTGGACTGTCATAAGTAAATAGTAAATGGAGTTGTAATTATTTTAAGAAAAAAGAAACCTAAAGAACATTATTATTTCAAGACGGAGATTTCTTTTTGTGAAGTTGGTGACATGAATAGAGAGGTCATTTTTTTCCTCAGCTGTGATAAGCATGGAAACATTTAACTTCTACTTCATACAATTTCCTTTTTATCTTCTACAAGCACGATCTGGCTGTCGGAAATCCCGTGGGCAAGAGCTTGTGAAGGATTCGCATCTTCGTCCATTTGTATCATTCTGTAGTTGCTTAATTGCTGTAGAAAATGCTGAATATTCAATAGAATGGTATTTAATTTCTTTACAGATCCCAAAGAACTTTTGACTGTTGTTAATTTTACAGAGCTGTTACAGATCCCAAAGAACTTTTGACTGTTGTTAATTTTTAGGTTTGTAAAATCAGCAGTCTATTTTTATTCTTTATTTGTCCAATAAGCATGTTAAGTAACTTTTTTTAAAAATCCAGAAAAATTAATAAGTAGCATGTGTCAAGTATTTATTTCAAACTTTTAGAGGCCAATTCAGAGAGTTTTCTCTTGGAGAAGACATTTATAGAAAAGGAAAGTGGTATAGTAGTGAAATCTATGACTAAAGATTATTGATAGTCAGCTGGTTTGGGTGGGAAGCTTTTTGGAAGAGGTTCTTATCTCATTAAAATCTTGTATTGGGCTGGGTTCTATGGGAGATAAAAGTAGTAAGAGAGAGGGTTCACTTTGGGTGCCAACACTTTGGAAAGACAAAATGTATTTAGAAAAACTGGTGGGTAGTTAAAAGAATTAGAGGGAAGGAAGTGTTTAATATCTCAGTGGCAATGAAGAAAGCTAAATTCAAACAGTAACACTAAATGAAAGTACACTCCTCAGACTTTGACTAATTCAAGACTATCAGCCCACCAAAGACCATGTGCTTTCCTCTTGAGGGTCCCCACCCCCCCACCCCAAATCATAGCCTGTTCATTTATCAACCATTTTTTCGAGCCTCTGCTTACAAGGCATTGTGCACAGCACCAGGGATACAGTACTACCTTTCCTGAAGATGCTTATAACCTAGTGGGAAACCTGAAAGTAGTCAGTAGTTTAAGTGCAGTATATTGTAAGTGCTGATAGAGGTAGGCAGAGAATGTATTGCAGTTCTTGCAGGTGTGGAGCATTATTGTGAAACAAAGCCTTGGACAAAGGGTTTTGAGAAATTTATCTTCTGAGAGGTGAGATTTGGGTTGAGTTTCTAAGGATTAGGAGAAGCTATGCAGGTGGAAAAGGTATATGAGTTTGTGTTGTCGGAGGGATACTGGAGAACTAAAAAAATGTATCAGAATATTGGTTATTGAATTTCGAAGCCCACCTAATATTATTAGAAAGAGTATTAGGAGGGTAAAATGACAGATTCAGGCTGGAATGCTTGTAGTAGCTAGAAGTCATTGCCAGCTCTATGACCACAAATGTAGGTGTAGAAAAGTGTACAGACTGTTTAAGTGTGTATTGACACTTCATAAACTCTAAATATACTTTTGTGTAAAACTTGATGTTCCTAATGATGAATTTGTGTGACTAAGAAAAAATTTAGCTTGCATTCAATGTACAGTGCTAAAGATTTCTATCCAAAATAGTAATAAGAGAAGAAAGTTTTGTTTATTTAAAGAGATTCATTCTTAGCTGTCTAGAAAGTCCGGCATTGTAGAATTATTCTTCAGGGATTGTTGAAACGGAGGTCGAAATGTAACTAACCTTGTATAAGATGTTTGTTAAGTGTGATAGGAATGCAGGGTAAAGAAGAAAACAAGAGTGTGTTGGTTGAGTCAATGCGATTTTTACTTGTTTTGGAAAGAAATCACATTTTAGGGATAAAGATATTTATAAATGGCAGTATTCCTTTGTACCATCATACCCAGCACTAATGTAGCCTAGCCAATATATGTCCAGTAGTCTGCCTTCTAATTTGTGTTGTAACTTGGTGGACTAAATGGAGCATGCACAATACACAGGTGCTGTGAATGTTAGTGAAAACTTGTCACTGTTGTATTTAGGTCAGTGGTTCTTAAACTTTAGCCGTCTCAGCATCACCTGGTAGGGCTCACTCCTGAAGTTACTGAATCAGTAGGTCTGGGGTGAGGCCTACAAATGTGCATTTAATTTGAAATTCCTAGGTGATGCTGGTGCCCTGGTCCAGAGACCACTGCTTTACAATTAGTGCAATTCTTGCCTGGCCCTACTCCCATTTGTATAATGAAAATCAAAGTAGCAATCATTTGAACTCCACACTGGCTTATATCTGTATGCTTAATACAAGGATTTTAAGCTAACAGTTTAAATATTTGTAAACAATTACATGTTAAATAGCTACCACTTTGAATTTTTTTTTAATGTACCAACTCTTGTGATGCATATTATCTCATTTAGTGCATTCGATATGAATCCGAAGGATCATTCTTATTTTTTTCATTTACGGAGGAAGAAACTGAACTTAGTAATTTGCTTATAGTTGATATATAGTGGAGCCAGAATTTAAACCCAGGTCTCTGAAAAACACATGCTCTTTTATTAATGTCATTGGGCCTACTTATAAGATAACTTGGATCAGTCACTCTCTGCTTCTGTTCTTTGTTTCAAGATTTTTGTGTGGAAAATGATAATCATTGACTTATCCTCAGTATGGGAGCATATATCACATGTGTCACATGACTTGGACCTGTGCCAAAGCAACTTAATTTGCGACTTTGATAATGTAATTGAATTTGTGCTTATTTATAGTTGAATACCAATTTCAAAGTTCTGATACCTTGGAATTTAAAACAATTCACTTATTTTGACCAGTTAGAGAAATGGTTCATTAGCAACTGAATGAAGGTCAGCAGGAAAAACAAACCATAAGTTTAAAGAAATCAAGTTGTAAAATGCGAAATGACTAATACCATTGCAGTTGTTAAGTTAATGCCAGTAATCTCCCTACTCACATACAGCCTTGTCCATCGTGGAGAGCTAAGAGCTTTGGCAATGGGGCTTTTGAACATATAAAAGAGAACTTGACTGTCTGTGTTAGGAGCCATCACCCTCAGGTCAGTTGCTAGTAGTTCATCTTCTGAGAACAGGGCCAACAAATGGCCTTCAAAGTATGTATTCCTTGAAAAATAAGGAGTTAATTTCTTATGCTTATTTATGTATATAAAAGTAGTTTTACTGAAGTGATTGGACTTAGTAGAATAGATATTCTTTAACATTCTGTTCCTTTCCCAAGACAGCCATTTCTAATTGATTAAGGTTTTACTACTAAATCGGGAGTAAAGATCTTAAGGATCTTTACTTAAGATCTTAAGATCTAGAAATTCTAAGGCCGTTTTCTGGGCTATTAGCAATGATTGAAAGAAAAATCTTAACCAGTTTGGCCTTCTCCCTTTAATACTGCAGGGCAGCCCTGGCAACCTGAGTTGTTACTGGTGTTTATGAGTTGATATTCTAAATTCTGAACCTCCAAGTAGCCAATTATAATTAGTGAGATTTGGTGGAATTAATAATATAACATTATACTTAAATGTGTGAGTGGCCACTTGTTTGCAAGGCCTGTCATAAGTATTCCTTACGTCCTTTCCTTGTTTATAAGGATTGCATTGTGGCGCACAGGTAAGAATCACAGTGATGATTTTTCTCAGTGGCCACAGGGGCAGAGAGAGTACTGTGAACCTTGCTTTTGCAGCTAGCTACATCATTGGCTTATGGAGGATTTTATCAGCTGTTTTAGAAACTTAACTAAGTTCCAAGTAGCAGATTTCGTTCACCATAAAATTAGTATGCGCCAACTAGAAAAAAAAAACCCAAATTCAGAAAAGTATAACTAGGAAAAAATGGCCAATGATCTTACTACCAAAAGGGTCATGCCACCATTTTGACATGTTTCTTGCAATTGTTTTGTTGTGCACTTAAAAAAAATTAACATCGTATACAGTTTCATATCCCTCTTTCTTAAAATTAGAAGCAACTTCTCATATAAAAAGACTATATATTTTAAGGATGTAGTTACCCATTCCCCAAGAGGTTATATATTTTTTACTGTTATAATAACTATAATGTTCAGACAACTGACTCATAACTGTAATTTTTTTCTGACTAAATGCCAATTAATACAAAAAATCAAAATAAAATTGTGAAGAGAATGAAAATCAATCATTATATTTCTCAGAGAAATACCTGTAGAGAAAATCCTTCCAGGTGTATTATGTATATATGCTCATATAACTTTTAAGTTATACATGTATAACTTTTATTTATACTTATATGTACTGCTTGTAAGTTGCATTTTTCTTAGCATATCATACATATTGTTTCATGTCAGTATACACTTATACATCATTTTAGTGAACCGTGACTTGCATCATTTCATACATAACTACATCATCATTAGATTTTTGGTTATGTTGAGAAGAAAGCAATTTTATCTCTTGATGGACCTTTAGGTAATTTCTGAAGACTTGTTTTTATAAATACTGTGATGAACATTCTTGCCTACTGATCTTCGTTATCTTGGTAATTTGTTTATGATGATTCTTAAATAACTGGTCAAATTTTATCTATCCATTTAGGGAAAACAGCAATAGAATGCTATCTATGGTTTTAAAAATGCAAATAATATTGAAGGGTTTATAATAAAAAGAAACAGCCCCTTGTCTACTCCAGTCTTGCCCTTCAGAACTTAACTATTTTTCTGTGTTTGGTTCCTCTGGCATTACCTCTGTATCTCTAAATAATATGATCTTTGTGCCATTATTTGATTTGTAATTATGCATTGACTCTGCTTTGATGGATGATGTTTCAGTTCTCTTACTTTCCTCTTTTTTTCTATTTCCTCTTAATATATGTAGTTAGGTCACTGTTCTTGGTCTCCTAACAACTAAGCAAACTTTTAGAATATATAATTTGAACATTTGATGAAAATCATATTCTAAATGGAAACAGAACAGTGTTGTTTGGTTTTCAGATCTCATTTCCGTCTTAATTTTTGCTTTCTGACCTCTTACTCTTTGTCTGATTTTTTTCTGATTTCACCTATCAAAGAATTTATATTGTCAACTCTTCAGAATGACAGTCTCCATGAATCTTTGTGAGAGTCTCAAGAGTTCCCATTTGTTTTAAAGTCTTTTTTCCCCCTGATATAAGTATTGCTTTCTTTTCATTTCCATTTGCACATATTCTTTTTTTTTCCATCCTTTCATTTTTCAATCCGTATGTGTCTTTTGATCTAAAGTGTGTCTATTGTAGGCAGCCTACACACAGGTTTTGGAGTGTTTAGTGCATTTACATTTAAAGTAATTATTAATAAGTATTTAGTTATTGTCTTTTTATTATTTTCTTGTTTTTGTAGTTCTCTGTTCCTTTCTTCTTTTCCTTCTCTCTTGTCATTGATGACTTTCTTTAGTGATTTGTTTGGGTTTCTTTCTCTTTATTTTTTGTGTATCTATTTTAGGGTTTTGGTTTGCGGTTACCATGGGATTCACATATAATAAGCTGTGTTTATAGGAGTCTATTTTAAGGTGGTTGCTTAAGTTTGAACACATTCTAAGAACACTTCATTTTTTACTTACTCTCTGCATATTTATGTTTTTGACATATTTTACACCTGTTGTGTGTGTGCCTCGATTTGTTATAGTTATTACATAAGATCTTACGACTTTTGTCTTCTAATCTTCATACTAGCTTTATAATTGGTGATTCACTACTTTTACTAAATGTTTGCCTTATCAGTGAGAAATTTTCCCCTATATTTTCATAGTTTTAATTTTGGCCCTTTTCCTCTTAAAGAAGTCCCTTTAATATTTTATGTAGTGCTGGTTTAGTAGTGATGACCTTATTTAGCTTTTGCTTATGGGAAAACTATCTCTCCAATTCTAAATGATAACCTTTCTGGGTAGAGTATTCTTGGTTGTAGGTTTTTTCCTTCTATCATCACTTTGACTATATTATTTATGCCATTCCCTTTTGGCCTACAAAGTTTCTGCTAAAATTCAGCTGATAGTCTTATGTGTTTTTCCTTGTATGTTACCAGCTGCATTAGCCCCTAAGAAGAAAGTCAGCCTGTTCTTTGAAACTTTGAAGCCAGTCATTGACTTTTCTCTAGTTATAAAAGTTCAAGATGGCATCTTAAAGGCTATTTCGTCTACTTTGAAAATCTGTTTTTTGGTGTAGTCACTTATTATCTTAGCTGGATCTCTTGGATAACTTGCTGCTTCACCTTGCACTTTATGTTATAGGGATAGCTTCTTACCTTAAACCTCATAAACCTACCTTTGCTAGCTTCACACTTTTCTTCTGCGGCTTCCTCATCTCAGAATTGAATAGAGTTAGGGCCTTGTTCTGGATTAGGCTTTGCCTTAAGGAAACGTATGGCTGGTTTGCACTACAACTTGTTCCGTGTCAGCTGTAAGGCCGTTTGGTTTTCTTACCCATGTGTCCACTGGAGTAGTAACATGTCTTCAAGAACTTTTCTTATTCATAGCTTATCTAACTGTTTGATACAGAGGTCTAGTTTTCGGCCTGTTTTGACTTTTAACATACCTTCCTCACTAAGTTTAGTCATTTCAAGCTTTTGATTTAAAGTGAGAGATGTGTGACTCTTCCCTTTCACTTAACAAAGGCCATGGTAGGATTATTAGTTGGCCTAATTTCAAAATCGTTGTGTCTCAGGGAATAGAGAGGCCTGAGGAGAGGGAGAGAGACAGGAGACCCAGCCAGTCAGTGGAATAGTCAGAACACACACAACATTTATTAAGCTTGTCATTTTATATGGGCATGGTGATACCCCAAAACAATTACAATTGTAACATCACTGATCACTGATAATAAATCACCATAATAAATATAATAATAATGAAAAAGCTTGAAATATTTTGAGAATTACCAAAATGTGACACAGATAAATGAGGTGAGAAAATTCTGTTGGAAAAATGGCGCCAATAAACTTGATGGATGCAGGGCTGCTATAAACCTTCAATTGTAAAACATGCAGCATCTGCAAAGCACAGCGAATTGGAGTGCAATAAAATAAGGTATGCCTCTACAGAAAATATCGTTTATAGAGTATGGGCATCCCTTTTGGAATCAGTGATCATGTCCTTAAAGAAACTTTATCAGAGCATATAGGAATTTATTTTAGTATATAATCAGTGAATTAGTCCTTTTTTCATTAGCCAATGATTCAGTGTTACATTTTTATTTTATCTTATTTGTTCCTGATGTGAGGTTTAACGATCTGCTCTTAGTTCTGCTGTACTTTTTGCTACTTTATTTTTGTGGGCATAGCAACAAAGTAGGTATAAATGAATTAAAGAACTTTGTTACCTCATGCATATCCCTCACCTGATAAAATCCTTTGATGTTATAACCTAAACCAACCTAAAACTCATTTCTTCTTAATTTAATACTCTTATATTCTAAAAATTGTCATTGATCTTGCACATATATAACACAAACTCATGTAATCTATGTCTATAGATGTTCTAGATACCAAATTAAATTTAAAAATAATTTTGTATATTCTCATAAAGATCTTCATGAACCTGTTTAATTTGTGGATAGAAATAGTAGTAGCTTCCAATTTTTGTGTACCAGGCACTATAGTAGGTACTCTCCAGAATTTATCTTTGTTCTTCACTATATCCTTCTAAGATTTCCTTAATTTATAAGGTAGGAAAGTGAAACTCATGAGTTATTTACTTATAGCAACACAGCTATTAAATGATAGAGCTGAAATTAGGTATGGTCATGTTTCCTCCTATGGTATTTTCAGTACCTCAGCTTCTAATATATGGAAGAAGACTAGATAAAAGAAAAAAATCTAAAGCAAGTATTAACTGCGATAGAAATATTGTTAGCTATTGTGTCAGCAAAACCAATGATCTGAAGTTTAGGTTAAGTGAGTAGGATAAAATACTTCTATGTCTGCATGTCTTTTCCTGCAGCCAGACATGAATCTTCACAGGTTTCCAGTAGACGTCTTTAGTGACTATGATATATTGCAGGTAGAAACTGTAAGTCATCTCTGAAGCCCTTGATGGAAGTTATTTTTATTTCTCAGATTGGTTTGTTTAAATTGATTCCCATGTGAAAATCATCTTTCTCATTACCTAGCTTGCTCCCTTAGCTCTAGCTTCTGTTTTTCTCTCTTGTCTTTATTGAGATAAAATTCAAACGTCACATAATTCTCTCATTTAAAATGTACAAGTCGGTGAATTTTAGCATATTCAGAGTTGTATAGGCATCACCACAGTCAATTTTAGGACATTTTCATTATTCCAAAAAGAAACCCTATGTTTCTAATTAGACCATCACTTCCCAACTCCCAAGCCCTAGGCAACCACTAAATCTGCTTTCTGTTTCTTATAGATGTATGTATTCTGGACATTTCATATAAATGGAATCATACAATAACTGGTCCTTTGTGATGGCTTGTAATGTAATGTTTTTATTGCTGAATAATATCTATTTTATGGATTTACCCTATTTATCTGTTCATCATTTGATAGATATTTTAGTAGTTTCCACTTTTTTGCTATTATGAATAATGTTGCTATGAGTATTCATATACAAATATTTTTGGTGGACATTCTAGCCTCTCCCTAATCCTCATAAAATATAAATGAGGTAGATTGCATCCTCATTTAAAAAATTTTGTGGTTTTTTTTTTTGCTGAGTACAAAAAATTAAAATAAGAAAGAATATGTAGGTTTTCACAATCTGGCTGTAATCAGGCTACAGTTTTACCAGCCTCATTTCTTTCCACTTAACTCTCTCTCCCCCAACCCTTTGTTGTTTGTAGAACATATTTCTTTCCTTTTTACTCACCAATTTTCTTTTCTAAATACTGCCTCTAACTCTTGGTCTGAAATAAAGTTTTTTACTTTTCAAGGTGCAACTCAGATTCTACCAAACCTTTCCAACCTTGTTACTTTCAGACTTAGTTACTTCTGGTTTTTAGCAATACCTTAAATATACTTTCTTTAGCATTTTTCACATGATTTCATTTCTTTATTTATACGCAACTTCCTTTCTATATGAGCTCTTTAAGGACAAGAGCTGTTTTATCTTTTAGCTTAATAACAGTGCCTGACAGCATTGCTGCTTATATGACTATCTGAGACTATATGACAGAGGAGATGAAATTAGAAATCACATCAAATTGGTTTGTATTATGATCACTGTTTGGCATCTCTCCTGTCCTAACATCACCAGACCCATTATTTTTAAAAAAAATTTTTTTCGATAGGCTTGGGGTTCACTTGCATGCTCATTGTTGGAAGACTTTATTTTCTTGTGGATGTGGTACCGAGGTTTCTATTTTCTTGATGGCTGTTGGCTAGAGGTTGTTCTCACCTGTGGGAGGCCACCTTCAGGTCCTTACTGTGTGGCCCTCTCACAACATGGAATTCTGCTTACTCTTCAACAAGAGTAGGAGAGCATCTCTCTGATGATTCACTGTACTAAAAGGCTCATCTAATAAGTTGAGACTAACC
Organism: Rousettus aegyptiacus; assembly: GCF_014176215.1. Lineage (NCBI taxonomy): Eukaryota > Metazoa > Chordata > Mammalia > Chiroptera > Pteropodidae > Rousettus > Rousettus aegyptiacus. The sequence goes on along the minus strand of NW_023416284.1, from coordinate 12,563,645 downwards.
CAGGACAGTCTCAATTGATTAACTTGAAGTAGTCAGCTGTTTAATTACCTACTCAGTCACAGATATTCTATCATTCACTGGTCCTATCCATTCTTAAGGGGAAGGAACTATACTAGGTGTGTACACTAGAGACAGGAATATTGAGAACCATCTTAGAATTCTGCTTTCAGCAGTTCACCCTCTGATTCCTAAGGAATCACATATGGTACATTCTTTATCTTTTGTACCTAGACATTTTGGAGGGTAGGTGCTTTTTTCTTTTTTTGTTTCATGTAGCTAGCATTGTTATTGATTTGTGGCAGGCAATTCAGATGGTAACCATTGAATAAACATAATCTTTTTCTGTCTCTTGTTTCCATTGTCATTTACTAAATATGAAAATAAATAATCTTCAGAATTGAACCCAATGTAAATGGAGTCCATGATGGAACTGTCCATGATAACACCTGTTTGCTTGAGTATTTAAGTATTGCTTGAATCATAGGAAATTGCCCTTTTAAAATGTCACAAACACTTGAATATCTAGAATTTCAAATGGTTCAACCTAATAAATGTAGCTTAGAGTAGAGCAAAAAGAAAAATCATTTACTTTCTCTTTTTCTTGGTGGTGGGTGAGGATTGGCAGGGATAACTTGAAAAATGTCATGATACTAAGTACAATGTTTTAGTGTCCATTGTAGTTTTTAGTTAAGTTTAGTTATTTATTTCCTAATATCTGTAGTCAATATCTATAGATATTAAGAAAGAAATGATTTAAAGGAAGAACTAGGATGATATGGAAAACTAATCAAGGGGGAACTCTATCCATTCAGCTGCTAGAACATCATAGAATATTGAAATTAGTCACTTCAGAAAAGCTTTGGAATCTTTCCAGTCTTCCCTAAATTGAACTTGGTCATTTCCATGTGGAAGTCGCAGCTGTTGGAATGTTTTTAGATGACCTCACTAAATAAACTTTTATTTTGAGATAAAAAAGTAAGGGATGGATGGCTCTCAGACATAAATCATGTGCTCTTATTTTACTTTTTTTATGAATTATTTGTTGCTGAAAATGTTAATATTACTTGATAGGAATCTTGGAGTTTTTCTTTGTGATGCTTTTGGTAAAGATTTAATTACTATGTGTTTTTAAATACTGTGTTTTTATTTCATACATTCTACGTATATGCAATAAATACATAATGCTTTATATGTCTATGTATAATATTTAACTGTGTGTCTGTCAGTGATAACACAGTCAATGCCAATTTGTCTAGAATCCAGTCATGAAAGAACAGTCATTTTCAGGAAACTTCAATGTTTTCTGTATTTTAATTATTATTATTTAAAAATTACAGTTTATGGTAGGTCTTAATTGGTCAGATTATTTTACTGAGTCAGGTAATTTAGTGCTAAATAAATGAGCTTTATACCCGCTGAGTAATCTTAGTTCGCATGATCTTTATGTTTTACCTTTACATTTCCAAAACACCCTTTAATGTAAAATGACCAGCAGCCACCAAAGATTATTGATTTTAAAGGAGATTATTTTTATATGGAAATCTTGAATGAAAATTCACTAGCTAGATGAAGTTTTCACTAAGTCAAAATTTTAGAGGTTTTCTATCTTGCAGCATTAACTGTATATCACCTCCCAGGTAAAAAAATAAAATACTTTGTGGTCTTTCCACTTCACAACTCCCTCTCTTCGTAAAGTAGTAAATCTCTCTGCCTTTTAAAAAAAGTTACCTGCTTTTATTTATAGTATTGCCATCCATTTATCCATTTTTTGTGTGCAAATTTATTTTTCAATTACAGTTGACATACAGTATTTATTAGTTTCAGGTGTTCAGTATAGTAATTTGACATTTATAGTACCTTACACAGTGATCACCTAAGTAAGTCTTATTACCCATCCAACACCATACATAATTATTACAATATTATTGACTGTATTCTCTGTGCTGTATTTTATGTCCTTGTGACTTACCTTACATCCACATGACTATTTTTATAACTAGCAATTTGTAGTTATAATCCTTTTCACCTTTTTCACCCATCCTCCCAAACCCCCTTCAGTCTGGTGTCCATCAGTTTGTTCTCTGTACCTATGAATTTGTTGCTGTCTTGTTTATTTGTTTATTTTGTTTTTTAGATTCCACATATATGTGAAATCACATCATATTCGTCTATCTGTGTGACTTATTTTACTTAGCATAATACCCTTGAGGTCTATCCGTGTTGTCACAAATGGCCAGGTTTCATTTTTTTTTTTTATGGCTGAGTAATATTCCATTGTATATATGTACCACATCTTTATCCATTTGTCTATCCATAGACACTTAGATTGCTTCCATGTCTTGACTATTGTAAATAAAGCTGCAGGGAACATAGGATAGGGATGCATCTGTCTTTTTGAATTAGTGTTTTGGATTTCTTCAGATAAATGCCCAGAAGGTAGAATTGCTGGGTCATATGGTATTTCTCTTTTTAATTTTTTGAGGAACCTCTATACTGTTTTTCATAGTGGCTACACCAATTTACAATCCCATCAATAGTCCATGAGAGTTTGCTTTTCTCCACCTCTTTGCCAACACTTGTTGTTTGTGGATTTATTGATGATAAGCATTCTGACAGGTGTGAGGTGATACCTCATTGTGATTTTTTAAAAAATATTTTTTGAATTTTTCAGTTATAGTTGGCATATAATATATTAGTTTCAGTTAGGTGTACAACATAGTCATTAGACATTTATATAACTTACAGTGATCATCCCAATAAATCTAGTAACCATCTGCTACTAGACATCATTATTACAATATTATTGACTGTATTCCTTATGCTATACTTAACATCCCCTTGACTATTTTGTAACTATCAATTTGTATTTCTTAATCCCTCCCCCCTTTTCACCACCCCCAGCCAACTCCCCTTCCATCTGGCAATCCTTAAAAAGTTCTATTTATCTATGAGTTTGTTTCTGTTTTATTTGCTTATTTTGCTCTTTAGATTCCACATGTAAGTGAAATCATATGACATTTGTCTTTCTCTGTCTTACTCCACTCAGCACAACACCCTCTAGGGCCATTCATACTGTTGCAGATGGCAAGATTTCATTCTTTAAAACATTTTTTTTTTTTAATAGCTGGGTAATATTCCATCTTATATATGTACCACCTCTTCTTTATCCATTCATCCATTGGTGGACACCCAGGTTGCTTCCATATTTTGGCTATTTTAAATAATGCTGCAATGAACATATGGATTCACGTGTCCCTTCAAAGTAGTATTTTGGATGTCTTTGGATTAAATACCCAGAAGTGGGACTACTGGGTCCTTCTTTGTCTCTTGTTATAGCCTTTGTTTTAAAGTCTGTTTTGTTTGGTGTAAGTATTGTTACCCCCAGTTTTTTTTTTACATTTCCATTTACATGAAATATCTTTTCCATCCCTTATTTTTAATCTGTGTGTGTCTTTCCATCTGAAGTGAGTTTCTTATAGGCAGCATATGTAAGGGTCTTGTTTTCTTGTCCATTCAACCATAAATGAATTCTTTGCCCTCCTGTTGTGGGGAGCCTTAGTTACTGTTTGCACATCATTGAGAAGGATTGACCCTTGGGCTGATTGGTGTGAGGACTGACTGGTAAGGGGCTGACATTATGGAGCAGGATTTACTTTAGCAGGGCTCTGGTGCCTACCCAGTCTGCTCTTTGGATGTTTCATACTTGGCTATAGACCCAGGCGGTGCTCCAGCTCGGGTTGGAGCTGACCATTGGACGTACTGGCCCCACAGCCTCTTGGGAGGGGCCCTGCCACAGGCCAAGTTCAGCTGCTAGCTATGCACTGCCTGGGGCCACTTTGCAAGAAACACCAAGCAATCCACAGATGGCCACCACGCATGCTGGGCTTAGAGGTGCCTTAAGAGGCCAGCATGGGAACTGAGGTCAGCTGCTGCTGCTGCCAGGCTTGGGGCTGCTTAGCAAGAGGGGTGGGGCAGGGCCTCAGGGAGTCACCTAGGTGGGGCGAACTGTGTTAGCCATGTTGAGGAGACTCAGAAATGGTGGCTGCCTGCTTCTGCCCTCCATGAATAGAGAAGGCTCAACAACAGAACAGTGGATAATGCCTGCACTTTTGTCTGGAAGAAAGCTGCCAGACAATTCAGTTCTTCCCCATATGTCCTTGGTGCTTTTCGAGCAGCTGCCCAAGCACTGGAGCTCAGAGCAAGTGAATCCATCAGTGAGTAAGTCAGTCCACGTGCTGGCCCTTTACGAAGAACGTCTGTGATCCCCACAACCCTTCATCTTATTCATCCACAATCTGCTGGTTTGCACAGCCAGAGTTTGTAGGGACTTTTCTTCCTGGCACTGGAACCCTGGGCTGGGGAGCCCAGTGTGGGTCCGGGATCCCCTCACTCCTCTGGAGCTACCTCTGCAGCCAAGGTAATCCTCCTGATTCTCAACTGCCCCTTGCGGATATGGGATCAGCTCTTTCGCATCACTCCCCCTCTACGCTTCCTACCAGTCTTAAGGTAGCCCCTTATCTCTGTCTCCAGTTATAGGACTTCTATTCAGCCAGACCTCAGATGACTTCCAATGAAATTGAGTTGTAATTTTGATGTGGTCATGAGAGGAGGCGAGCACAGGAATGATCTCATTGTGGTTTTAATTTGCATTTCCATAATTAGTGATGTTGAGCATCTTCTCCTATGTCTATCGGCCATTTGTATGTACCCTTTGGAGAAATGTCTATTCAGGTCCTGTGCCCTTTTTTAATTCTGATTAAGTGTATGAGTTCATTATGTTATTTTGGATATTAACCCCTTATTGCAGTGGTCCCCAACTTTGTTGGCACCAAGAACCAGTGCTCCTATGCGAATCAAATGCCTAATGATCTGAGATGGAGCTGAGGTGGTGATGCTAGTGCTGGGGAGCGGCTGCAAATACAGATGAAGTTTTGCTCACTCACCTGCTGCTCACCTCTTGCTGTGCCAGCCCGGTTCCTCCCAGGTTAAGGACCAGTACCAGTCTGTGGCCCAGGGGTTTGGGACTCCTGCCTTACTGGATGTATCATTGGTACATTTATACATTTCTGAACTAATATAGTCATGTTTTGCTGTTTTGGATCTTTTTTGAACCATACTTTGTGTATTCTGTGTTATCTTTCACTCAGTATTGTTTATGAGAGTCATCCAGGTTGTGATGTGTTATTCTAGTTTTCATTTGATTTCTTGTGTTGGGAAATATCATTGATCTATTCTCTTATTAATGAACAATTGTGTTATTTCTAGTTTGTCGCTACTAAGAAAAATATAGCTATGAACATTTTTGTCTATGTACCTGGGTGTACATTTTTCTGTTTCTCACAGATGTATGCTTAAGAGTGGACGAGCCGGGTCATAGGGTATCCCTGTTTTCAAGGTTACTAGTTAATGCTAAATTCTTTCCCAAGGTGATTGTACCAATTTAGGTTTCCACCAGCAAATGAATGATTATTCTAGAAGCTCTACATTATTGCCAATGCAAAAATATAATATCATAAAAAGAAAGTTTTTTAGGCATATTATCTTTTACACTTAAATACCACAGGCACACACACACAGACACACACACTGTACTCTAAGAAATGGTTGGTTGATTTTGTTGAGGATTAATATTATATAGTAGACAAAATCATTTTAACTTTGGAGATGGTTAAATACCTGCCATAATTAGCTATTTTGTTCCTCTGTTCCCAGCCTCCAACATTGAGTTAGTAATAATATCATTGAAATAATAGAAAAACACATTTTTTCTTTATATGATTACTTCTTGTCACTACCTTCAAAGCACATAGATTACAACTGTAAATCTAAAATGGAATAACCTAGGCAGAGAGAAGAAACCTAACCAGAAGTTGGAAGATTCAATAATTAATTTAGAAATATTTGGAAAGAAGTATTCAAAGTTTCATGTGACTTTGACTTTTTAAAATTAATTTATTTTTTATTATGGTGATATTGGTTCACGAAATTCAGTAAGTTTCAGGTGTACAATTCAACAGTAAGACATACATACATTTACGTATATATCGCATTGCGTAGACTTTGATTTTTATCCCCAGTAACTTCATTAGCTCTTGTGCCATTTCCTTGGGATAGGGTAGTGTTAACTACTTAGATTTTATGTAATTTCTAATTGAAGATGATATACCTTTTTCCCTTGCAAAGATATTAAGCTCTATTATACACCAAAAGCAAACATGTACTTGTGTAATACAATGTGACACTTGTGATAGGAGTCTTTTTGAATGAAATAGAGATTTATTGTATGGAGCAGCTTGTTTCTAGGAGGAATTTTTTAGAATAACTTGATTCTAGTTCTGTTATTTCCATGCAGTTATTTTGTTTGGCTTGCTTTCATTAGTAGGAGGCCCCAAATTTGGGAGGAAGTGCCCTATTAGAATATACAGTACCGAAGGATTCCTGCAGTTCAGCATAGTCTTAGGAGCAGCATTGGACGCACACCTCTGGTGCATTTGCCTATCAGTTTTTTTCATTGGCACTTGCTTTAAGGAAATTTTTGATTTAGCAGTAACAGTACTTTTGGCTTTGGTAAAATGCCTTTTCTCTTTCTCTCAAACATTTGTTTTTTATGGTATGATATAGTACTATTAAAAAGGTGCATTCAAGGAGTTTTCAGAGAAAAATGAAACAGGTGAACACTAATCTTCATCCGAAGTCATTGAAATAGTTCTTTTGGTCTTTGTGTATAGGAGAATCTCTTTATGGTTCTAAAGAGTGCATTTTTTTTTTTATTCCTGATTAGTTTACACTTTTTATTTCTGTTAGTGTTACACATCTATATATTATTTATGTCTTTAGTTCACTCGTGTGACTTTATTTTCCTATTATTATTTCTACCTTTCTTGCTATGTATATGTGGTGCTGCGGATATATCTTTGTTTAAGTTCCTCATTTTTAAGGTAAGAATTTTTTTTAGGGTATATATACCAAAATGGAATTATTTTTGAGATACGGTTTTAAGGCTGGTGTGATGTATTGCTGTGTAGTTCTGGGGATGCGGTAAACCAATTCACAGTATCCTACCTATATGCTGTTTCCTTAGATCCTTGCCAATAGTGGGGCAGTTTCAGCACTTTTACTTTGTTATTAATGACATGCATGGAGCAGTATATTTGTATATTTATTTAGTCTTAATGCCTAGATTTTTAAAAATATTTTTTCATACTATGATTTATTGTCTTGGATAACAGTAATTCCTGATTGTTTTATCAGAATTGGGGAATTGACCTAACATGGATTTTATATAGCTTTATATAACTTTGTGGCCCTCATTTTATTTTATTGTGTAAATCTCTTTTCTAATATTAAAACTATATATCCATTCTGATGTTTACTTTAGTGGAATATCAGAATAATTTATCTTAAAACGTGAAATAAGAACATAAATTTATAAAGCCTTGTTGGTGAGAAGTGTGATTGTAAGAACTCTTTATTTCTAGTTATTTGTTTTCTAAAGTAAATGTTTAAATAGCAATCAAGTTTTCTTTGAAAAATTTGTGATGAGATTTATAAATGCTATAACATTTTATGGTAAACTTCATGCCCTTATAAATGTATTTTTTAATCAATATTGGAAAGAAAGTTTTTTGAGAAAATCAAAATTATTTAAAAAGGAAGAAATTAAATACAATTAATTTGTCTTTGGTCACGTTTTAGCATCATCTGTGTCTCTTTTAGCCTGTAAGCTTTTGCCTGTAGTTATTTATTTGTGAGTCCATTTTATCTCAGCATTGGGGTCAGTTAGCTGAGCCTTTAGGTGTTTATGTCTATTTTAGATGACCTTAGTTAGGGGTTTTAAGGTTAGTTCAGAGCTTCTGAGTGATTGAGTGAATTCCAGGAAAATCTGATATCATTGGAGACCACTTTCCTTAGAACCTGGGCAAAGTGTTTATTTAACTCTTTGATAGAATTCAGGGGATCTAAGAACTTTGATGGGGAAAATATTTAATGTTATCATTTCTTTAAGTCATGGATGTAAGCAGCAACTGCAATTAGTTATTTTTAGTACATTACTAGAAACATTACTGTATCACAAATTTGTCTTAATATTTTCATATAATTGGTTTTGTCACAATTCTATTTATTTTATGCATTTAGAACACTATTCTAGGAAGAGGTCTGTAGTTCACACTAGATTGCAAAAGGGTTCATGGCCCCCAAATTTAGGAACCCCACCCCATGGAGAATGAATTCTTTAATATTTGGATGACTACGATTCGCCCCCATTCATGGAGTTTTGCCGAAACTGGCAGTACTTCTCTGGATTAGACTGTGATAGAGAGGAGCTGGCTAGACTCGATTTCTAGAAAGAGGCCTGAGTGAAGTGGTCTCAGATCCATCAGTGGCTGATGGGGGCAGTTTATTGCCAGCAAACAGTGAGAAAATGTAATTTCGTTTACATAAAATGCTGGTTATTTTTCTGTTGTACAAGTTCATGACTATTGAGCTATATTAGAAAATAAATGAGGAAAAAAGGAAACACATGTAATGCTTCCTATTTAAGATCTTTGTTGATCTCTTACAGATCTTTTTAATACGACATACATACTTGTGAGTGTGCATGTGTGTGTATATTTTATATATGTACACAGATATAGACAGATGTGTACAGAAAAATATACACATGTATGTACATGTCCTTTTTTAAAAACAAAAATGAGATTATACTCTGTAACATGCCTTTTTATTTGGGTTCAGGTTTATTAAAGTGTAATTTATATGAAGTAAAATTCACTTTTTTTAGTATACAATCCTGTGAGTTCTGACAAACGTAGAGACATGTAATCAAGATAGAGTTATGGCACTCCCCCAGATCTCCATGTGCTTTTGTAGTCATCCTCTTTTCTTTTTGCAGTCATTTCTCTTTTTTGTTCCTTTTATAAAATGTCATATAAATGACATTGTACAGTATGCAGTTTCAAGTCTGGCTTCTTTCATTTAGCATATTTTTTTCCCTTCAATGATTTTGGATTTTGATTATACTTCAAGAATCTTTTATCAAATTGATGATAATATTCATGTTTATTATTTTTCTAAGAATTTCACTGCTTCATTATTGAAAATTTAAGCCTTTACTCAAATCTGACAGTTATTTTAGTAAAAATTATAAAGCAGAGAATTCAGTTTTTAAAAATTAGCCAGTTTAGCTATATTTATTAAGTTACTATTATAATACTCTTCCTAAATATTGATTTCCTCACAGGTAACACAAGTAGCAAGACAGCCGGGACCCCCGACCCCTTCCCCTTACTCAGCACATGAAATAAACAAGGGGCATCCAAATCTTGCGGCCACGCCCCCGGGACATGCATCGTCCCCTGGACTCTCTCAAGTAAGAAAACTTAAAAGATAATAATAATAAATTTCCATGTAAAAGCAGCACGTCTGTCTTTCTATTGCAAACTTTTAAACAATAACAGAAAGCATTGCTTGAGTAATTTCTATTTTGTCTTTTGTATTTTTTGAGACACATCTCCCATAATGGTGGCTACCAATTTTTTATACATTTTATTTATGGAGTCATTAAAAAATGAACTGTCAGTGATGTTTAGTCTTATTTTTGTTGTTGTTTTAGAAATTAGAATGTGATTCTAAAGTTCACTAAAAACCACAAAGCACTTGTTTGTTTTTCAATATGTCATTTTCCCTTTCCTCCCTTTTTGGTGGAATGTTGGTTATTTTCTACTTTTTAAAAAAGTGTGATGTCTTTCTTGAGTAATTTTGGTGGGATTTTTTTAGTTTGTTGGATTGGTTTTTGATTTCATAAATAGATTATTGGAATTTGGTAGGCTTAAAATTTTGTTGAACTATGAAAGAGTAGTGAAGTTCTTAGTGTTTTTGCAGTTAACAGGCACGGCAGACATTAAAACACTGTTTTAAGAGGATGTCACTGTGCGTCTCCTGCATTTTAAGTCACTTTTCAAGATACTGTTCAGCTCGTATCAACCCGCCATCACATGTTCCTTTGGGCTTCCTTGCGTTCAAGAGTGGGCTAGGATTAACAATGTCTCTGAACTAGAATGTAGAGAAAGTCAAGTCAATAACCTTGACCCATGTTTGACATTGTTGGTATTTATATGTAAAAATTGCTCCTTTTAGGAATGAAAATTAATTTTATAACATTAGTTTCAATTTCGGCTCCCATATTTTAGGCCTTTTAGAGCTCAAATAATAAAAGATAAGGAATTGCTCATTAAAAATAATGCCGAAAGCTGGTGATTTTAAGTTAGAGGCTGATTAATGCTGGTTTAGACTATAGAATATTTGAGAAGAAATATACAACTTGCTAAACCATTACTTACCTACTCTATTAAGAAATATATAAATTAATCTGGACTTAGTATTATGCTTAAACTTGGTCCAAATCATTCTTGTTTAATTTTGAGTTTTAAAAGTAAAACACATCAAAATAAACTCATGTTTAAAATGAGCTTCTCATGTTGGTTTTCATGGCACCCAAGCTATTGATAAGGTATATTTGTCTGAGTCCAATCAGGAGAGGAAAATTATGTAGTATTTCAAATAGGGAAAATTTAATATAAAGGATTATTAAGTATAACAGGGAATTGGGAGGATGAGGGATTGGCTAACAAAAGAGAACCTAAAGAATATAAAAACAGCAAATATAAGTAGCAGCTGCTTCTGGGGTTGAGATAGAGCACTCACGGAATAGCCTTCTTCTCTAGGTCTGATACTAGAGAGTGCACGGCTATGGCTCACCTAATGGTAGAGAAGTCACTGTAATATCATACTAGTGGAGCATGCTAGAAATCCTTCCTCTGGAACTTGCTGGAAATTCACTGTATGGCGTGCTGGAGAAAGCTGGCTTCTTTAGCACCAGTGTCCTTTAGCAAAGAGCTGCTGCAGTATGCAGTGGCTAGAGGCTCCTGACGGCATCTGTTTGCCACAGACACTTCAGATAACCTTGGATTTGCTGCGTCATAATTCCCATGTGGTAGAGCAGTTTGCGTTGCAATCTGAATTTGCTGCATAGCCTTTTCTTTAGTTCCTCACTCAGAGTTGAAAACTTCCCAAGTTGAGTCTCAGTAGGTAGGTTGAGGTGTAGCACACTCAAACGTAGTGTGTGTTGCCTCCAAAATTCAAAGAGGCCTAACAAACCTTGTGCTTCTTTTTTTCATGGTAATTAGTGTTAGGTCAGAGACTAATCCCCTCACCCTTGGCTGAGATTTAGACCTTGTTGGATAGGGCATGATATGCCTCCCTGAATGGTAGAGAAGTACTGTGGTGCCACATCAGTGAAACTTACTAGAAATTCCTCCTCTGGAACTTGCCAGAATTCTGCCCTCTAGGGTGCTGAGGGGAAGTTCTTCACACAGAGGTTTCTTAGAGGAGACACTGCAGAACTGCCTGAGAGGTTACTGGGGTAGCTGTTGGCCACTGGGTACTGCTGGCTGCTGCACATTACAGCTGAAGCCTGGCACTGAAGATGCCGTGTACTCTAGGACAGCTGCATACTGGAGAAAACAGATTCTGTAGAAGCTACCAGGACTACAGGAGGAGTCTGCTGTGCAAGCCTGCAGACACCAGGAAGCACAATCTTTTCCTCCCACAGTATCTCTACAGTGCCTTCTACTAACAAAGCTTAACCTTGTACCAGCTGAAATGGAAAAATATTTAAATAGCCCAGATCCATTTTCACTGTATAGGCAAACGATTTTTTGAATTTTGAGCTGAAAGGCAAGCAATCAATAACTGGCACATAAGAGCTTAGTTTTCATTTCAAATTCTTACCGTTTCAAGTGATTTGACCCAAGCACTTGGCCCAAAACACTTCAATTTTCTGAAAGACAGGACAGCTTGCAGATGCATAGTTTGCATTTAAGAAAGGATGATCTTGGAGTGGTCTCACTTGTTGAACCCACAAATGCTTTTCTGTATGCTGTTTTATTAGCGCTTTTAGAAGCCAGAGTGCATGAATTGCAGGGGGAAGGGTCACCAAATATTAATTCGCTTTCTTTTGTGGTCTGTTTTGCTACCATTTTGCCTAATCTGATGGATGAACCCAGTAAATCACACCTGGTTCACTCCCCCCATTTTTCTCCCTGCCTTTCAGACAGAGGCAGGCTTATATTAATTAATTTGACTCCTAAGAAAATTTAACATCCACTGATAGAGGATATTTTTCTAAATTGGCATACCTAGAAAATGGGGAGATTTGTGGGAAACTCAGTCTACTTAGGTTTAACAATTAACACATTTGTGGATCTTAATGGAAAGTAGAGTCTTAAAAATAGAGGGAAAAGGATTGCAGGCTTGGAGCCAAATAGATGTAGGTTCTGGGGCTTGGTGGGTCACTTTGGGTCACTTTTTGGTTATGTGATGTTGGGTAAGTTCTAGGACTTGGGTTTTTCATCTGCTGTATAGGAGAGAGTGAGAATTCTGTTATTAAAAGGGTCGCTACGAAGATTATGGGGAGAGAGTATTGTGAATTAGTTTTTTTTTTTTTAAGATATCAGAAGTTTGTTATTTGAAGATTATATGAAATCTTGCCTCAGAACAGGACATGCTAAATGCTTTCAATAAGTGGTGTTCATTTTCATGCCTGTCAGACTTGGTTCTCTTCAGGGCTTTGTGTGTGTGAGTGTTCATGAGTATGTGTGTATGTCCAACTCATCTAATTTGGCTGTCTATCTAGTATTAGTGTGTAACTCAGGAGTTCCACCCATGATTTTGAGATATATCATCCAGGTATGAAGATAAACGTACAGGCTAGCCTTGGTCATTTTATGTTGGCAATAGTATAGTTTATTCTTGTCCACAGAACTATTAGATTCCATTCAGCTGAAGATAAGATTAAAGAAACTTCTTCGTTTCTTTTTGCCCTTTTTGATGTGACAGTCTTCCCTTTATCTGTGAATTAGATCTTTTTGTCCCAAGTAGTTACCTGTGTTGATGGCTCAATGTTTGACGCCAAATGAATCTACTAAGGTCTAAGTGAAGGCAGCTAAGCTGAAGAAAAGTAAATTTCATAGCTGTGATACATAAAACAGGGAAAGTGTAGAAAATTGCTCCCAATTTCTTTCTTACATCATCGTTGGCAACCTCTTTACCTGCTCCTTTCCGTTCCAGATAGGATTTTACACACGTGTGCACACATGTATGCACATGCCAAGTTTTAAGGCTTTTTGTGCATTTTCCTGTGTTACATGACGTCTAAATCTTTGTAGCCCTCTTTGCTCTGTTTGCTCTGGAGGTTTTGTTTAACCAAAGTCAAAAACTTTAGACTTTTAGACTGTTAGTGATTGATAGTTAAAATGACATTTTCAAGCTGTTGATAAATTTCTGAGACACAGACTCCTTTTAGCTGTGGGTTCTTTTCAGTTGCTCTGAAATGGCAGCACCTGACAGTCTCTAAACCCAGAGTGCGTTTACTTTGGGAATGATAAAGAATTAGGATTTTAAAAGTATCTTCTGGGGCACACTTCAAAAGTAAGTAGAGGAATGCTCAGTCCCTGGAGTCAGGAGACCTTGGTTAGAGAGAGTCCTCATCCCGCCAATAGTATTTCAAAGTTTGACGCAGTGGGAGTTTCTATTAATGATCTGTTTTCTTCTTTGTCATTAAGAGACTTGAATTCCTTCAGGATCTCCATGGGTTTTAGAAACTTCTTCAGAGAAGCCAGTTATTATGAAAATTTTCAGAATTCTATACTGTAGGTTTAAAGTTAAGCAATCTTTATGTACTATTTCATTTTGTATCTTTATTTTTAAATATCAGAAGTTTGTTATATGACTTATCTTAAATTACATAAGCAAAACAGAAGTATTTCCTACTTATTGCTTAATTGTTGGCACTGATAACCAGGTTTTCTTTCTCTTGTGTCAGTGTCTAGACTCCTGAGCCGTGTTCACAGTAATCAGGGTGAGAACATGCTCAGAATTATGCCAAAGTGGAGTGAGACATGTTTTCTGCCTGGAAGTTTAATTTGATTCTTTTTTATGTGAAATCATCTCAGTCATGTCATATAGTGGCCTGAGATGGTGATGATGTATGACCCACTGGTTAGGTTCTTTACTGTCCATGGAAATGCTAAGCAAAGGACTTCTTTACTGGGGAATAGTGATTGATCCTGATATTTATTTTAACACAACAGTTTTCATTATTAGTAAATGATGAGTTTCAAATGACTCATGGTTTCTGTTATCTTTTTGTTTTATTCAACTTCCAGACCTCATTTTCTTTCAGCAGTCTTAATTGGTGTTGCCTCACAGTTGTTGATTGATCGTTTCAGGTCTTACAAACTGCCTTTTTCTTTATTATTAAGATAAGTTGTAATTTTATATACTGAATACTGTATTTTTTATGTGTGTGTGATTTAAAAGGTTTTTGGCTTTCATGAAGAAAATTCTAAGTTTGATAATTCTGACAACCAACCTTGCTAACCAGGATAAAATAGAGGAAGCTTTGAAAGTTTTTTTCACATTTCATTTTTGAACTAGATGAGTCTTTACTTTCCTTCAAGAAAGAAAGCAAAGCAAAATTTATCATTTTTATACTCCCCTCCTCCCCCATGGAACACATCGTGGCAGTTTCTAAGTCGGTCTTTGAGTTGAGTAGTGTTTGGAGGCTGCATTCGCAGCATGAGAAGATTTGATGTAGGCCCAGAAACCTGAAGTTCAGGCTGCACTGAGGTGGCCCTGTTGGTGCCAAATCCTGTTTCATTTTGTTTTATTTTTTAGTTGGTAATATTCCTATTTACTTAAAAATTTACAGCTTGTTGAAAATTTCTTCAACAAATACTGTCATTAAACCCTTTACAAATTAATGTGCCTTTACAGATGTCATTAGTATGAAATTAAGTTACAAAGGCCAAAAATACCCAGATCATTTATGTCTATGGTTTCATCTGATACATGAAAATAATTGTGATAGGCTCTTTCCTCTGATTGTTGAGTTTTTTTTTAATGTCATATTCAATTAGAGAATTTTAGCTCTTTTGTCATTTTTTTTGGTTTTATTAACAAAAACATTTGTAGCCATATTCACCAGATGTTTCCTTATTAGATGAATTTCATCTTTCTTGGAGCCTTATAACTTACCATGAAATATGCCTAAAGTAATTTTTATATGCTTGTTTGATTATGCTTTTCTTTGCATTGAGTGTCGCTAAAAAAAAAAAATGTGATTTTCTTTCAAAATCTCTGTGATTAGTTTTTAAGTGTTGCTGCAAGAATCAAAGTTAAGTGCAATTATTATTCAGTGTTGCTTCACCCTAAACTGCAAGTTTTAGACTCTGTTTGGCAAATCTGTAAGAACTGGAGCATATATTTTGAAATATCTCAATATAAAGAATGAAAGTTTTAAAAATCAATCCTATATTATTCAGCACTGTTTTAGAAAGCCAAAGAATTTTGTAAGAACCAATCAGTAAGACTTGATTGTAATTTCACAAGCATTTCTTTTGTTGTCTTTGATGTAGGCTTAGGTTTTTGTTGGTGATGCTGTTTATTTTCATTTAAATTCTGTTAGGGGGAAAAAGTTTAAGATTTTTATCTTTTTTACTTTAAAGAATTGTATCCTCTGGACATAATAACTACAGGTAACACCCCAGAGCTAAGAGAATGAAAGAGAATGGTGGCATTGCCAGAATCTAGGAGCTTGGAGGAAGGTTCCTCTAGGACTGTTGCTCAGATTTCTGAGAATGGAGTTACTGCAGGGTTGGGCCTTGGATGGCAGGAACTCAGTAGGTAAGAGAGAACAAGGTGGGAAGCTGGTGCTTTGAATATCAGTTGTGCCTACCCCTCTACTGCTGGCATCTCTAAATGGTCTTTACCGTTTGAGGCTTGAGGATTTGAATGGCAATGATGTGCAGAGCCCTACTGACAGGAGGCGAAAGCACTCTTCTAACTTACAGGGTAGGTTGGAGCTAAAAGGCAACAGGGAAGTAACTGGTACAAACAATGGTAAAAAGATGTATAATTTCCTTACTAATGAATAAGGTGGGACCAGTAAACCCCAATGAATTTAACCACAGCCAGGAAAGGGGATAATAAAAATAAACATGATAAAATAGTAGGGCTTTGGAACATTATGGTAACTGTAGTAATAATGAAGTAAAATTCCCCTATTAAATGTGACTCAAATTGGCCAGAAACCAAAATCTAGATGTATGCATTTAGATATGACACAGAAAGGTAGGAAACAAGCATAGAAAGGTTAACAGGAAAATGTTATTGAAGTATAAGCAAGCTTTATAAGTCAACATAGAATTCAAGGCAAAAAACTATATGAGGGAGAGAGAATTCTTAGAATATAAAGATTTAATTTCTGGAAGATGTAACATCATAAAATCTTATTTACTTAATAATTGGTTTAGAATATATATCAAATATAAAAGAAATTGAAATGGGCAAATTCATAATTAGTGTCAGAGACAGATATCTCGGAGAAATGGACAGGTCAGTAAATAATCATAGATCAGATCAGGGTTGGCAAACTGTGGCCCAAGGGCTAAATCAGGCTCCTTTCCTGTTTTTGGTAAATTTTACTGGATTATGGCCATACTAATTTATTATTTATTCTGCTTTTGTGCTACAACAGAAGAGTCAAATAGTTGCAGCAAATTATATGGCCTGTAAAACCCAAAATACTTACTGTCTGGACCTTCACAGAAAAATTAACCAGCCTCTGATGTAGATAAGCAAACTGTAAAGACCAGATAGTAATTTTTGGTTTTGTGGACCAAATGGTCTTTTGCATATTCTATTTTTTAACCCTTAAATATGTAAAAACCTTTCTTAGTTGGCGTTGCAAAAACACATACCAAGGACCATAGTTTGCCAACCTATGATGTAACTAAATGGCAATAATAGTAAGCTCGTTTTTATACAAATATATAAATTATCATAAGAACATATATGAAGAAGAGAAATTTTTACATATTAACCAAGATAAAAATAATTGAGGATATTGATTTGAAAATCATAGTTATCAAACTTTAAGAATATAGTGAGAACTTTTTACTGATTCAACTAAAAAATATTAAAAAGTCTATGAATAACTCGAATGAAATAATTTGTTTTAATTTTTGTCATTCAACTATGTATGCACCTTTCAAATACACAAGATTTACAGAACTTGATCATATGTTAAGCTACAGAGAAAAATATGAAATTTCAATCATATTTATATTTTCTGAATATACTACAGATTTAGAGCTTAACAAAATAATGAAATTTAAATTATGTTTAAGCTGAAACTGTAGCACATAATTACTTTTTTAAAAAAGTGTATCAAAGTTATAATTTATTTTATTTGGACATAATTTTATATTTTTCATAATCTTAAACAAAAATAATGTATTTTTTGGAAATTTAAAAACTATTGACCTAAAGATAAAATCAAAATAGAAAATGTTATCTATAGAAATGAATGACAAATAGTGCTTTATCAGAATTTGTGTGATGTGAATAGTGTCACTCAGGAAAATGTGTAGCTTTAAATGCATATATTAGAGGAAAAGAAAAATTGAAAATAAATGAACTAATAATCTGAATGGAGGACTGTTATGTTGTAATTTAAGGGTTGTTGTTTTTTAAATATACCCATACTTAGTATACTTCTTGTCGTGTTGGTATTGATTTGTAAATACTAGCTATAAATTGTTTTAGTACTAGAAATCAAGAGCTTTTATATAGTAACTAATTCTCCTTATAGTCTTTCTAGCTTTGAATTGGCCAATTTGTGTTTTCAGTCATTCAGAATATGCTCGTTTGTTAAAGCAAACTTGACAGTGTCATGAAAGTCATACTCATGGGTGTAAAATATTTGTGTGTCACTAATTATTAGTGATGTTTAGCATCTTTTTTGTTTATTGGCCATTTGTTGAGTTCTTTGTTCTCTTTTTAATTAGAGTTGGTTTGTTGAGGTGAGTTCTTTATATATTCTATATTTCAGTTATCAGATTTGCAAATATCTTCTTTCATCCATTCAGTTGCCTGTCAGTCACTCTTTTGATAGTTTCATTTGCTCAAAAATTTTCAATTTGTCGAAATCTAATTTATCAGTTTTTTCCCCTCTGGTTGCCTGTGCTTTTAGTGCCATATCCAAGAAATCATTGCCAAATCAGCAGTGCTTGACACTAAATGAAGTACATACTATTGCATTTCTTCTTAGCATTTTAAATTTTACACATATGAGGATTTTATCCTTTTAGAAAACAGTAGCAGGGTTAGAGAAAGAAGTCTTGGGTTAGTAGTATTTAGGTGGAGAAGTAGAAATACTTACTAGTAGTATGTGAGCAAGACCTGTTAATGTCAACCTCATCAGAATGAGAAAAAGTCCAGTTGCCATATTCAAAAAAACACCGAAGATTTCCAAGAGCTGTTAAGGGTTCATGGAATATATCAAGGTTCACATTGGGAGTTAGAAAAGTTGTATACAGAAGTGATGACTCAGAAGCAGCTGGCTATTTACATAACCACTTGGCAACATTTAAGAAGGAAAGGATGTATGTAGCAAGAGGACCGGAGACTGGCCAACAGACAAAGAAAATAAGAGTAAAGGACCTAGAAGTCATTATCTATGTTCTCTTTGGTTTTAAGAGTGATTGCCTTTTACCGGCAGTGGCAGTGAAATTAGGAAGTATAAAACCAGAAGGCAGAAGAACACAAAGTATGTATTAGAACACGGGATCATAAAACTTGGTACAATTTGTAGAAAAGATGAAAACTATCAAAAAGCTGGATGCATACAAAAGGCATTCTTCACCAAATCTTTGTTTTCTGCTTAGTTTTACTTCAAAAGTCTTAAAAGAATATAAATTTGAAGAATGGTCATTTCTAGAGGGTCTTCGAAAAAGACAGTCTCACACTAGAAACTAGCTCGAAGTGTAGATCTAATGCTGTAGGGATAAGAATGACAAGTTCTCCTCAAGAATATCAACTCTTGGATACCTAAGGGACAGTGGTAGGAGGATCTGACCGTGAAAACATTTAAAATAATTTTAAGTGAAAGCTGCCGTTCCTAACATAGCTTGAATTATAGAGTATAAACTAATGGTCATTATGTACTCTTTTATCAGATTACTGTATTTGAGGATATCTTGGTGGTAGATTACTTTATAGGCTAGAGTTTTCAGAGCATTTCTCAATTCACTGTTTATCATTACAGTAACACTATAAGATAGTATGCTTATCCTCATTTTGTAGATTGGGAAGGTCGAGTGTGAAAAGTGAAATGATTTGCTTCAGGTACATTAGGCAGCACCATTGATAAGGGACTGAGTCCAGATCCCCAGGTCCCGACTCTTGGCAGTCTTCCTTGCTTTCTCGTAATTTACCATAGTGCTTTATTTCAAGTTCAGTTTAGGCAAACTAGCCTTTCATGAATAATTCTGGAGTTACAGTTTATAACACTGTTTGTATGAAATAGTATGTTTCAATTTTTAAATGATAAGCCCAAAACAACTTTGGGGTACATAAATTTGCAAAATTGGGGCTTTTAAAAATTCAGCCACACAGTATTTAAACTTGTGGTTCTTAAATGTAGAGCCACATGTCTAAATCTAGACTCTAAGAAATTAGTGGAGAAGATGATCTTAACAGGGGAGTGGCAGGACCTAGAGTGAAGAGTATGTCCAGAGAGACAATGAATAGAATGGGAACTCTAGTTAGGATTGTTCTAGATGAGAAGTAGAAGAAACTGTCAAGAAACTAGAGACTAAATAAAGGTAGGGAAATGGAAGGAGGAAAGTAGTAGAGATGACAGTAACAGCTATCGGTAGAAGGTGCGGGAGGTGTGACGAATAGCAGACACTGATGTTGGAAACAGCCGGCAGTGCCCAGCTGGAACACCTTTGCTGCCAGAGAATTCATTGAACCAGGCGTGAATTCTCCTTATAGGCAGACCAGTGCCTTTACTCCAGTAGCCTTGGGGGCCCTGGAAAGAAAACTGGGTTATTTTCTGTGCAGGGAGGAGCTAAGCTTTTAATAATGTAGTTATTAATGTGGGGATGTAAGTAGCCTGTCAGATGTAGGTATATTGTGAAAGCCATCCTATTACATGAGTCCATAATTTCTAGTGAAAGTCAAAAAAAAAAAAGAGGGGGGGCAGCATTTAAGTGTTGAACTAAGTATAAAGAATATGGAAATGGTGGTAAATTCAGTACAGTGTTTCCCTGATCCATATAATACCACTCACTGCTTGGATATGAGAAGGAGACTAGTGATTCTCAGTCCTGGCTGCCACTGTCTGATGCCTGGGTCCCACTCTCTAGAGATTCTGATTTAACTGTTTGGGATGGGGCCCAGGGAATCCTGATGTCGAGAATGCCACTGTGAAACAGGGAATACCCATTGCCTAAATGAGATTCCTGGGCCATCTTTTGCTGGGAGTGGTGTTCAGTGAATGGAGCAGAAAATACCCCCCAGTTTTAGGCCACATACACATATAATGAATTGGGCCATTTCTTAATTTAGGGAAAGTAGCTTTGCTGATTAAGAAGCTGTTTCTATCTAGTATCTACAGGTGACTGTTAACATCTCTTCAAATAATACACATAGTTTTTACAGTGTTGATTATATATACCAATTAATTTTGATAGAATCAAATTCTGTCCTGACAGCTGTCATATAATTGACCCTTCTAATACAAGCAAGAGTAAGAGCATCTTGGTCACAGGTTCTTTTGGCTTCAATACAGTTAAGTCATCCTGGTGTAAAAGTGGTTTTCAAATTTTTTTAAATGGCAAGACTTTCATTCCCCCAGTGCCTGAACCATAAGTTAATCTATAAATCTTTGCTAGATGAAAATAGTTCTGAATGAAAATTTCCAAATATATCACTTTGAGACTATTTGCACAGTACTTTATTTGGCTAAAACAGAAGTTGCTCTCCCCTTCCCCCCTGGCAGGTACTGTTAACTTTTTTCTGTACAATTTAGTAAAAACTTAATTTATAGATACAAGCTTAACTAAAAAAAGAGCCAAATACTTTATTGTTACATTCTTAGCTTGTTCTGAGGAAGGATTATTTTGAGGGAAGCTTTGGGAATCTTTTTCTCAACACTCAAGCCGTTATGTTGTCATGAATTAAATAATTAAGATTGAATGCCTAAGCTGAAAAAATCTTATCATGGCAGTAATTTAGGTTTTCTGAAACCGGTTTAGTACTGTATTAAATGTAGACTTTATTACCTTTTCTGAGCAGGTGATCTAATTTTCTGTTCTGAATATTCTTAGAATTGAACCACAAAAAAGCTTTTATATACGGCCCTGGTGGTGGTTAGGTAAAAAGGAATATTGTCTCTAAGTAACTGATTTTACGTGTTAAGGTCTTTAAAGAAAGGTGGTATAAGAGGTGAAGGTTCATCTTTTTTGTACTAAATGCTTCAGTTTTCAGAGTATTATGTATAATCAGTTTACTTGTCAAATTGTCTTATTCTAGAATTCTTTATATTATGGCAAATATTTCTGTAGTTGGGTCGATGAGTGGCGTGGCAAGTGCAGCTGTTGAGATAGATGATGAATGATATTAGAATGCACTTTAATTTATGTAGGGTGCTGCGCATTAAATAGCAAAGAGTAAGAGTGATTGAGTGGTCCTAATGTAAAACAAAACATACATTTGACTTAATGGTTGAATTGCCTAAAACAGTCATGTAAAAATGTCCACAAGAGCCACAATTAAGTAAGAGCAGTATTTGTGTTAGATAACATTTAAAATACAGCCCTTTAATTTTTTAGCAATCATATCTCTACCAGAGTATTTATTATGTTTGATTTATTCCCCCTGTAAAATTGTTTTTTAAAAAAGCCTCACACCTACGCAAAGCTGGTATATATGTAGAGTGGTTTGGAAATCCCAGGGTAACCACCGAAAAAGCCCTGATAGTGACCTTGATGTTATCTAGAAACACAATGAGGCTCATCTTGAACTTTTCCAAAAACTATTCAGCAACTATCCGGCAAACAGTATAGTACACAAAAGGCAATATTCTGTCTCATAGGCACACCTGTTATTTGCTTCTTTGAGAAGCAGTTCTCATTGCATTATGATGTGTTTGGGGAAAAAATCCCAAGTGCTACAACAGTTTCCAATTTATGTATGCTGTCTTTTATTTTGTGAGGTATATTATGACCTCTTCTCACTGGTTCTTCTCCACCATCTTCTTATTTTTTTTTTCCCATTTGTTCATTGCTCTGTAGAATCCTGGGCACAAGAGAGTCAATGTGACATCTGATCCATTGGTGCTAGTTTTTGTTAGTATCTCTTTGAATAGAATTCAAGATAACAAAATTTTAAAACCATACCTGAAATGATGAATTGGCATTTCTGCAAAGTGTATTTATTTTTGCCCTGTTTTACCCTAAATCAGTATCATAAAACATTTATTTTAACAGCTGAGGTGTTTTTCTTGTAACTAAATCAACTAAAACAAGAATTGTTCTGCTTCGAGATAGGAAGGGGAGGGGGCTGGAGAAGATACGATGCACTATCTATTAGTGTTTAGGTAGATTATTTGTACTTTGTTTTAGCCGAAGGTTGATTCAAATTTATCCCAAGTCATATGTTAAAGCCGTGCATTGGATTAGACAGACTTTGATTTAGAATGTACATATTTTTAATTTATTAGCTGAGCCAGTGTTATGGCTAACAGAAAAATTAGAGGTAACCTAAATAATATGTAGGAGTCCATATAGATTTGTTGCGGCAAATAGAGTTTATGTGGTTTGATTTCTCTCCAAACCTATTTTTAAAGCTGTTTCAGAGAATATACTTCCTTCTTACTTATCAAATTTTACTGTTAAGATGATCTGTTTGAATAAATAGTGAGATTGTCTTAGAAGACCATTCTTCCCACAAGTGAGTGCCAGATATTTGTATGGTGCATACTGTGTGCGAGGCACAAATGGATTTATTTGGAAAAGGCCGCTGCGCTCTCCACGTCCTCGTGCTGCGACCCATCTGCAGCAAGTTCATATACTGCTTTTCTGGTTGCTATTATCCCTAATAGTCCTGAGCAGATTTCCCTGTTCTTTGAGAATTTAGCATTTGGCCCACAGCACTTCTCAACTTTACTTTCTGCTATCTACTGTGAGGACTTATCACATATCCACTTTTGCCCCATCGGACTCCTGGACACATTTTTACTTCCATTTTTTTACTTTCTCAGGACAACTATAAATGGACACATACTCAGCAACCCATATGGACACAGTCTAGACCTGTACTGTCCAATAAAATAGTGACTAGAGCCTCCCGTGGCTTTTGAGCATTTGAAATAGCTGGTATAAATCAAGATGTGCTATAAGATGTAAAATATACCAGATGTCTGAGTTTTTATATTGACTAAGTTGAAATTTGGAGTATATTGAGTTAAACAGCATATTCCTTTTACTTTGTCAAATTGATTTTACTTTGTCTAATGTAGCTACCAGAAATTTTTAAATTAATTATGTTGCTTGTATTTCTGTTGCTCTGGTCTCTTCTGAAAACTGTTACGCTTTTGAGTTCTTGAAGTCTAAAATTTCTCTGACCACAGCTTCTTCTACATTTATTTCCCCATGTGCAGTCCTATTATACCTGTTTTATAGCCTACAATCTTTTAATACCAATCCCTTTCTGCTCTCTATGTGCCAAGTCCCTTCCTGTCTTCATATTCCACTTGTTTAGCTTTATACTGCACAGCTCCTGAAGTTATGCATTGTGATAGCCCTCCTTCACCATTTCTAATCCTTCTGCTTACTTTTTGAAGCATCTCCTGTCATAAAATTATGATGAAATATATAATCTTCTAAAAGAGTATAGATACATGTTCAGTTTGAAAGAATATAATAATACCCCTCATCCATAGGAGATACCTTCCAAGACCCACAATGGACACACACCTTTTTACTTAAAGAAAATACTGTATAGCTTTTCTCTGGTATATCTGAGTTGTCATCATCACTGTTCTTGTGTTGTGGGGCCATGGTTAAATGAAATAAGGCTTACTTGAACGTAAGCATTGCGAAACCCCGACTGTCAATCTGACAACCCAGACAGCTACTAAGTGACTACCCGGTAGCGTGGACAGCATGGATAGTGTGGACAAAGGGATGATTCATGTGGATGGAGAAAGCAGGACAGCACAGGATTTCATCATGCTACTCAGAACAGCATGCAGTTGAAAACATGTGCTCTTTACTGAATTGTTTATTCTGAAAATTTCTACTTAATATTTTTGGATCATGGTTGACCACGGATAACTGAAATTGTGGAAAGTGAAACCGTAGATAAAGGCGGGCAGGGGGGCAGATTCTGTAATAATAAAATAACTGACCACCACTGTTATCACTTACCGGTATCTTTGAAGCCCTTTTGTGCTCCTGTACTCCAGCAGCCTCCTTTAGGTAAACATCCTGAGCTTTATGTTGATATTTTGTTTCATCACTTGTGTTTGTTTACCTATACTTTCATTGGTGTCAGCAGATTGAGGTTCACACTCTGAAGTAGCCATTATTTATATGACCTTGGCCAAGTTAATTTATTCCTCTGAACCTGCTTTCTTATTTTTAAAATGGATTACTTCATAGAGGTTTTGTATAATTAGAGTCGGTATGTTCTTGGCAGAAAACAGACTCAAGAAAGGTAGTTTACATCCCAGCCTTCAGAGACTCCATCTTTCTACTTTAAAGATTCATTTTCTTTTGCCTATCTCAAGTTTGTTCTGAATAATTTTTTTGTTATTTGATCTTGTACCCTAGGTGATCTCATCTACTCTTGTTGCAAGGACTGTTGTTTTTATGCTGATGATTCCTAAGTCATTCTCCTGTTGACTCTGCTCTTTGTACATGTCTAATTATAGTTGACCATTGAACCCCAGTTGTAATCCAATTACAACTTTTGACTCTCCAAAAAACTTAACTACTAATATAGCCTGCTGTTGACCAAAGCCTTACTGATAACATAAATAGCCAATTAACACATATTTTGTATGTGTATTATATACTGTATTCTTAAAATAAAGTAAGCTAGAGAAAAGAAATGTTATTAAGAAAATCATAAGGAAGCAAAAATATATTTATAGAATTTACTGAAAAAAATTTTTTTTACAGATAAGGACTTGTTTGATTCAAATCTGTGTTTAAGGATCAGTTGTATTCTATACTTATGTACTTAGGGGTTTCTTTGACAATTAAAACTTGACATGATACAATTGAATTTATCACTTTTCATCCAAAGTAGAGAAAACAGCTAATGCAAAGACATTAAGAGAAAATAAACTTGTTATATTTGAGGGAAATAAACGAGGCCATTGTGGCTGGAGAGTAATGGGATATCGTGAAGTTAGAGAGGTAGCCTGGGGCCCAATCATCTTTGAATCTATAAGTATCCTTAGCTACCCAAACCTCGTACTTGGAGCATCAGCTTACCTACCTTTTATATCTAGTTGCTCAGAAAGTCCTATTATTTCAGTATATTAATTATGTCAAATCTTCCTCCTTTGTCTAGATTAATGTGGCAAACCAGACCCTTGTCATTATACACCTGGACTATCAGTAGCTCCCTAACTCTGGTTTTCCTGACACAGCTCTCTTCTCCAGGACTCAATAGTGTAATAGTTCTTTTTATTAAACAAATCCAATGATATTGCTGCCCTGTTCATTATCTCCTGGGGGTACTTTCAATGTAAAGTGCTTACTTACCTTGACAGTGTATTTTTAATCTGGCCTAATCTAACTCTGTGGCCTCGCTCTGCCTCACCCACCCCCTATGCATTACTGACCTATTTGAGGGTTCAAGCAGACATGCCCTACTTTTCCAGGTCCTCATACTTCTCTTTACTTTTTCTTGTGCCGACACACTGTGCCCCTCTCCTCAGATGGCTAACTGCCAGCTCACCCATCCGTTTCTTGTTGAACTAGTACCCCTGGAGGCTCTCTGGAAAGCTCCCAGGAAGAATTAATAAACTTTTGCTTTGCTTCTTGACATGTTATTCACACTCCTTATAGCACTTTCTGTATTCTATTGCAGTTGAGTTAGGTAAATTGTAAATCCCTTGAACGCAGAAACTGTGTCTTTTTTCAACTTTATTTCTAGCACTTCCAGTTGATGCTGAAAAAAAATTATCGAATTGCCTCATTTTAAATAATGTACAGTTTGAGGGTTTATTTCATTCCAGTTTGAGTGAAAAGTGTTTGTGTTTCTAATTTATTGATGACATTGTACTAATTAACATCTTTAAATGAAAGAAAATCTGAAGCAATTTTTCTTTGAGGCCTTGTTATCCATAGTAGGAGTCAAGAACATAGACCATGCCATTCAGGGATGCTTTGGGAAAAATCCTACGAATGTGTTGGTCATGTCCAAAAAAAGCATAAGCTATGTGGACGTGTAGTGATAATTGCCTTCACCTCCAGGTCACTTGTTTTTCTCCAAAGCAGACCTGGCCTAATTGAGATGAAGTTTGCCAGTCTAATCATTTAGCCTCCTGTTTTGGCTTGTCTTCGTTTACTTATTGTCAGGAATACTGGTGTGTTGATTGGGGTGGGGAGAGAACCATGTGGTGTCCAGAGTGAGCTCTATCATAAACTAGTGGGCATTATTGAAAGAAAGGTTTCAGAGAACTGTAACTTATTAGTGGGAACTGGAGAAGCCAAGTGTTGTGGTGAGACAGAAATTTCCACTGAGTTATGAGGAGCAGAAAGACTATTGGTGGGTGACTCAGCTGTTTTCTGAACCTGTATCATGTGACTGATTGTGCATGATGTCTGTTTATTCTCGGCAGAGTAAGTGCTAGAAGAGTCACATTACATAGCAGGCATAATGTTTATTTAACCAGCTCAGCAATGATCTAAAAATAACTTGGAGGGGATTTTTGTTTTCTTACTACATTAAGCATCATAAGATAGGAAAATCATGATGGAGACCCATTGGCGAGGCCTTCCCTTATAGATAACTTTGAATATATGGTTGGCCAACACTGTTTAACTTAAAGGTGAAAGCTTTGGTATTTAAATAAGGTTAGGTAAAGAAGATAGCCTTCTAGTTATCAAGCAGATAATTCTGCACAATTACATTTTAGCTTGTATTCTGGACAGATCCACATTTTGGGTGCTTCGGAGCCATTACTGACGTATTTTATATGCTAAATTTTTACATAAGAACTTCGTTTCCTTTTTGTGAGGTTTTTAAAATGCTCCTTTGAAATGGATACTTTAGTGCTGAATATTTGCTGGATTTTGTTAAATTATGATAGAAATAGTTTTACCCTGATGTTCTTGATTTACTCACCTTGTACTCAAGGTTTGTGCCACTGTGTACTGTAACCGAGTCTTTCGGTGTGTCATATGTGATCACTGTCACCCTGTGTGCCTGTTTATATGATTGGCTCTGAAAGAGAAAGCACTTGGAAGCCTGAATATATCTATAATCATAATCTACTCATGTGTCTGGGAAGCAGTGAGTCACTATGATTTATTCTTTTTGACATTTGAGTGTTCTTGCTCTTTGAGGTACAGCATATGCAGCAAATGAACTTGTCTCAGATTATTTTGAAAGCAAAAGGGAAACTGGACTCATTAAGAAGAAATAAATGCTGGAACTCTGTTTACGTTGTTTAACTAAGTGGGAATATTAGATTAGTCCAAGTAGTCTATAGAATTATATTACTTACAGTGAGCACTTGGTGCTATATATAAAGTGGGAAATACATACCTTTTTATGCTTTGAAAAATGACTTGTGCATTATATAATTATTGCACTGTCTTAATTAGTTTATTCTGTGTCTCAAAAAGTTAAAGCGTGAGAGGATTTAAGTTTTTATTTTCACTGTTACACTATTAGAATATTTGCTGGGACTTTTTAGTTGGTACTGCTATTAGAATTTTAATATACCTGGAATGGCATATTAAATTGCATACATTCTGACTCACTGTATATAAATGAGACCTGACTTCAACACCATTTGAAAGTAATTCCCACAGTTGCACTGGCTGTATGTGATCTCATACCTGCCCTTATCCCAACCAGATAGATAACAAGTTTATCATTTCTCAGTGTTAAAATTTTCCAGGCCTAAAAACCTAAAGTTCAGCCATGGTGCTTGGGCATGTTTCAAAGAACAAGTAAAATGATTTCATGTGAACTCAGCTATTCCACAGAGATAAATTCAGATTTGGGGAAAGAGAAAGTGGTTTTCTGGTTCCAGGCAGATTGGCAGGTGAGCCAGATAGCCTACTGAACCCAAATTGACATGGCAGAGACAGCATTTTCCTCTGTAGTAGAAAAATTGTTTCCACTAATTGTTTGTACTGTTTCTTGATGAGATCTGGGGTGAGGCTGGGGGCATTGTTTTTATTTTCTAATAGCACCTTTTGCTTTGCGAAGTAAGAAAATACATATTCTGCATGGGTCTGATTTCTTCTTGTTACTCTTCTTCCTTGGAAAGAAAAGATAAAAACTTTGTTTTCCCCTTCACTGAAATATATAAAAGGCACTGTGTTTTGTGTAGACTGCTAAATAATTATTTTAAAACCCATATTAGATGGTTTTGTATAGCTAGCTACCAATGATGTGTTTCAAGTGGGTTATAGTGCCCCATCAAGTTGTCAGTGTCTGGACAAGTCTGCATTATCAAGTGGTGCTTAAAATTCAACAAGATACAAGCGAGTATATATGTATAAATAAATATTAGTCTGAATACATGCTGTTCAAACAAACTTGCTGTTAACAGACTTTGTGATAGAATAATGTTGTGATGATAATTAAATTTTTTTAATTGTGGTAAAATACACATAATTTACTGTTTTAACCATTTTAAAATGTATTAATGTTATTAAGTTACTTTGTAAAACCATCACCATCATCTATCTCTAGAACTCTTTACCTCTTGTAAAACTGAAGTTCTGTACCCATGAACCAGTTTCTTGTTTGCCCCGAGAATACTTGCTGGCAGTGATTGTGGCTGCAGTGTTTACCCCGAGATAACTCGCGGATTACAGTCCTAATCTTACCTCCAAAGTTTGCCACGAAATCTCTCCCTTTCATTATTATTTTCTCATTGCTCTAGTATATATCGATAGTCTTTGAAAACAAACGACATTTCTATTTATAGCATTCTGTTTTTAGTAGTGGTATTTCCATTTACTATTAGAATTACTATTAAACATAGTAATTCTCAGTCACTGAAAATGTCAAATCCTAGAAAATATAGCAATCCTACACATTATGTTAACATCGTTCTTAACAGTCGTTAGCCAGAGATTCATTTGATGAATCCAATTTATGTATACATTTCTGTTACATAGGATTAGAGACAAGTTCTGTGTAGAATTAACTCCAAGAACAGTTCTTCTATTTTATTTTCACATTGAAAACCAGTCATATTTGCTTCAGGCTCAAAGAGCATGTTTATGTAAAATTAAATTAATGCTGGCAGCAAGCTGCACTTTTTTTCTAAATAGGAAACAAATTAAATGATAACTCCCCATATCTCTTACTCCCCCATCATTTGGCTACAACTATTCTATTTCCCATCTCTAAATCTGAGTAATCTAGGTACCTCATAAGTGGCATCATATATACTATTTGTCTTTTTTTGTGACTGGCTTATTTCACTTAGCATAATATCTTTAAGGGTCATTCTTGTTGTCACATGTGTCAGAATTACCTTACTTTTTATGACCGATTAGATTCCCTTTTATGTATATACCACATTTTATCTATTTACCTGTCCGTGGGCACTTTGGTTACTTCCACCTTTTGACTGCTGCGAATAATGCTACTGTGTACATAGGTGTACAGATACCTCTTCGATCCTGCTTTCAGTTCTTTTCGGTATATATCCAGAAGTAGAGTTCATGAATCATATGGCAATTCTATTTTTAATATTTTGAGTAACTGTCATGCTGTTTTTCATAGTGGCCACACCATTTTACATTCTACCAACAATGCACAATGGCTCCAGTTTCTCCACATCTACACAATACTTGTTAATTCCTTCCTTCCTTCCCTTCCCTCCTCTCTCTCTCTCTCTCTCTCTCTCTCTCTCTCTCTCTCTCCCCCTCCCTCCCTCCCTCCCTCCCTCCTTCCCTTCCTTCCTCCCTTCCTTCCTCCCTTTGCCATGCTAATGATGTTGGGAGGTAAATCATTGTGATTTTGATTTGCATTTCCCTAGGGATTGCTGATGTCGATCATCTTTTCATATGCTCACTGGCTATTTGTGTACCTTCTTTGGAGAAATATCTATTCATATTCTTTGCTCATTTTTCAATTGTGTTGTTTTTTGTTGTTGTTGAATTGTAGAATTTCTTCATATATTCTGTCTGTTCACCCCTTCAACAGATATGTGATTTACAAATATTTCCTCCAGTAATGTTTCTTTTTCACTCTGTTGATTGCGTCCTTTGATGCTCAAAAGTTTTTACTATTCATGTAGTCCAGTTTATCTGTTTTTTTCTTTTGTGCTTGTGATTTGGTGTCATAACCAAAAAATCATTGCCAAATTCAATATCATAAAACTTTCCCTCTGTATCTTCTAAGATTTTTACACTTTGAGCTTCTAGGTTTGTCTTTTTATCCATTTCGAGTTAATTTTTGTAGATGATGTAAGGTAAGGGTACTGCTTCATTCTCTTACATGTGAATAGCTAGTTTTTGCAGTACCATTTGTCGAAAAAACTGTCCTTTTCCCATTTAGTAGCTTTGGCACACCCTTGTTGAAAATCACTTGACCTTACACATGAGGGTTTGTTTCTGGACTCCCTGTTTTCTTTCGGTGGTCTATATGCCTCTTTTTGTGCTAGTTCCACATTGCTTTGATTTCTATAGATTTGTAATAAGTTTTGAAATCAGGAAGTCTGAGACTTCTAACTTTGTTCTTTTCCAAGATTGTTTTGGATATTCAGGGTCCCTTGAGATTCCATGTGAATTTTAGGAAGGGTTTTTCTATATCTGCAAAATACGCATTATGATTTTGATAGGGATATTGCATTGTATTGTAAATTACTTTAGGTAGTGTTGACATCTTAACAATATTTAATCTTCCAATCCATGCAGATAGAATATCTTTCCATTTATTTTTGTCTTCTTTAATTTCACTCAGCAACGTTTCATATTTGTCATTGTAAAAGTTTACCTCCTTTGTTAAGTTTATTTCAAAGTGTGTTATTATTTTTCATGCTATCATGTACAGAATTGTTTTATTAATTTCCTTTTCAGAATATTTTATTAGTAGTATATAGAAACAACTTATTTTAGTGTGTCATTATCCTTCAACTTTGGTGAATTTGTATATTCTAACACTTTTTGTGAAATCTTAAGGGCTTTCTACATAGGTGATGATGGCTGGGAACAAAGAAATTTTACTTACTCCTTTCTATCTTGGATGACTTTTATTTCTTTGTTTGGGTCTAATTGCTTTGGCTAGAACTTCCAGTCCTAGTTTGTATAGTTGTGGTGAAAGCAGGCATCTTTGTCTTATTCCAGATCTTACAGAAAAAGCCCTTTCAGTCTTTGACCATTGAGCATGATTTTATATGTCGGTTTTTCATACGTGGCCTTTATTATATTAAGGTAGTTTCCCTCAGTTCGTGGTTTGAGGGTTTTTTTTGTTTTTTGTTTTTTGTTTTTTTTTTGCATCCGTTGAAATGATCCTGTGGTTTTTCCCCTCTTTGTTCTGTTAGTGCGGTATATTACATTGATTAATTTTTGAATGTGAACCACCCTTGCATTCCAGGAATAAATTCCATTTGGTCATGATGTATAATTCTTTTAACGTGTTGTTGAATTCTGTTTGCTAGTATTTTTCATCAATACTCATCAGGGATATCGGTTGGTATTTTGCTTTTCTTTGTAGTGTTTTTGTCTGGCTTTAGCATCAGGGTGATGTTGGCCTTATAGTATGAGTTTGGAAGTGTTCCCTCTTCAATGTTTGGAACAGTTTGAGGAAGATGGGTGTTAATTCTTTAAATGTTGGGAAAAATTCACCAGCAAAGCCATCTGGTATTGGCCTTGTGTTTGTTGCAAGGTTTTTGATTACTAATTCAGTCTCCTTTCCAGTTACAAGTCTGTTCAGTTTTTCTGGTTTGTAGGGTCCCCCCTGCCATGATTCACTCTTGGTAGGTTGTATACCTTGAGGAATTTGTCCATTTCATATAGGTCATCCAAGTGTGGACATACAATTGTATAGTATTCTCTTTATAATCCTTTATATTTATGTTAAATTGATTCTAATGTTCTTTTGTTCATTTCCGGTTTTAGTTATTTTAATCTTCTTTCTTTTTCTTCTTAGTCCAATCCAGCTAAATCCTTGTCAATTTTGATGATCTTGGTTTCATTGATCCCCCCTCCCCATTTTTCCATTCCGTGTTTTAAAAAATATCTGGTAATCTTTTATTTCCTTTCTTCTAATAGCTTTGAGTTTAGTTTTCTTCTTCTTTTTCTAGTTCCTTAAGGTATAAAATTAGGTTTTTTTGAGGTTTTTTTTTTTTTTTTAATGTAAGTTGCTATAAGCAATAAATTTCCTTCTTTGTGCCTTTCATTTTTTGGCTTCACATAAGTTTTGGTATGTTGTCTTTTCATTTTCATTTGTATCAGATATTTTCCACTTTCTTTTGTGATTTGTTTTTTGACCCATTGGTTGTTTAATAAGAGTGTGCTGTTCGATTTTCACATCGTGTGTATTTTGCATCTACTATTGATTTCTAGTTTGATTCCATTTTGATCAGAAAAGATCATTTTTAAAATTCATTGAGACTCACTTTGTGGTTACAGTTATGGTCTGTCTTGGAGAATGTGTCATATGTACTTAAGAAGAACATAAATTCTGCTGTTGTTGGATGGTTTGTTTTGCTTGTTTTTTAGGTTCATTTGGTCTCTACATAATTCCTCTATTTCCTTATTGATCTTCTGATTGTATCCATTATTGAAAAATGAGACTTTGAAGTCTTCTACTATTGCGGAATTATTTCTCTAATTCTGTCAATGGTTGCTTCATAAATTTAGGAGCTTTGATATTTAGTTCATATATGTTATATCTTATTTGTGAATTGACATTTTCTCATTATTATAGTGCCCTTCTTTGTCCCTTGTAAAAGTTTTTGACTTTAAGTGTATTTTGTTTGGTATTAATAGAGCCACTCCTACTTTCTTTTGATTACTGTTTGCATGGAATTTCTTTTTTCTTTTTTCACTTTCAACGTGTGCATATCTTCCTTTGGTATAAAGTGAATCTTTTGTAGATAGCATATCATTGGATCCTCTTTTTTTAAATCCATTCTGCCAACCTGTCTTTTTATCGAAGAGTTTAATTCATTTATATTTAAAGTAATTACTGATAGAGAAGGACTTGCTGTTGCCATTTTTTTTGTACGATTTAATAACTCTATTTTAAAAGTCATTTTCTCTTTTACTGCCTTCCTTTGTATTTGAGTTTTTGTAATGACATAGAATGATTCACTTTTGTATCTGTTCTATAGATATTTATTTTTTGGTTACCATAATGGTTATGTGTAATGTCCTAAAGTTAAAATACTATTTTAAACTGGTAACAGCTTACTTCAATTGCTTGCAAATACTCTGCTCCTTTATACCTCTGCCTCCTCCTACTTTATATTATTGGTGTCACAAATTACATCTTTATATATTGTGTATCTATTGACATTGATTTATAATTATTTTATCCTTTTGTCTATAAAATAATAAAAGTGGAGTTAGAACCTCAATTTAAAATAATACAGGTTTTTATATTTGCCCATGTATTTCCCTTTACTTGAGAACTGTATGTCTTTATAGGACTCCCAGTTACTGTCTAGTGTTCTTTCGTTTCCGCTTTAAGAATTCCCTTTAACATTTCTTATTGTGCAAGTCTTGTGGTAATAACTACCTCAGTTTTTTCTGGAAATTTCTCCCTCATTTTTGAAGAACGGTTTTGTGGGATATAAAATTCTCATTTGACAGTTTTTTTTTCTCTCAGAAATTTGATTATAATGTGTCTTATTTGGAGTTTATTGAGCTTCTTGTATTTGGATGTTCTTGTCTTTCCTCAAATTTAAGACAGTTTTAGCTAGTATTTTTCAGATAAGCTCTCTGCCCCATTTTCTCTCTCTTCTTCCGTAATGCATACATTGTTTGTTTTTTCTTTTGGTGGGTCCCCTATGTTCCTTAGGGTATTCTCAGGCGTTTTCTGTGTATACATCGTCCCCGGGCTTGTGTGTGTGGTTCTCCCCCAGTTCCACTGTACACATGGCTGCTTTAAATTGTTATAATTTTCCTAAGAGTCTTACCCCTGCTTCTTCTCAAAACCTTAAATATTCTGCTGTATTCCTCTGCCTATAATCTCTTGCCCCAGGTACCTGCAGGTCTGAAGTATCTCTGAAGCTCTCATGTAGCTCAGTAGGTGCTGCTGCTTTCAGTGGATTCCAACCAGATATCCGAACTATGCTACTGTTCTCATCAGTGCTCATGAGTCAGGCGAGACAGAAACCGGTTCTCAGGTAGCCCCCAGACAAGCCAGAATGTTGCAAACAAGTTTGACTCTTTTCCTTCTATCCTGAGGGAGGACCTGAGAATTGGGTCACTTTCTCCAGACAATGCCACGCGAGGGAGGGATTGGGGCAAGGGTAGGCAAAAACACCACTATATTTCCTTTCCTTTTGTATGTGGTTGTGTAGAGCTCTGGAAGACAGTTTTCACAAGATTGAAGGTACCTGGAAGGAATGTGGATGAGGAATTATTTTAGGTTCACAGTAAAACATACCACCTGTGGAAATTTGAGAACGTAAACTGTTTCTTAGCCATCAGGAATGGCAAGCAATTTTTTTGTGGAACTTAAGGATAGTAAATGTTTAATATTTTATTTTTCCCCCTCTTTTAACCCCTCCCCGCTTCCACCCCTGACCTATGGATGTTGCCATCTTCCTTTAAGAAATGGATCTCTGAAGGTGGGGCGTCTCCTCTCATGTGCTCACGGCACACACCTGGGGCCTGGCGACGGGGGCTTGGCGCACGCGGGATGTGATCTGTGGCTCCACCCTGGGCATGAACCCAGGATCTTCTGTGTGTAAAGCAGACGTGCTAACCACTACACTATGGAGCTACCCCCAGATGTTTAATATTTTATTAGCAAGAAATAAAGGAGGATCACTTCCAGCTGTAGTATTAATCTAGGTCAGTGTTCTAAAACTTTTTGATTCAGGACCTATTTTAATAAACTCTTAAATAAAAGCTCTTTGGGGTTGTCAGTATTTTTTTGTTATATCTATTAATATTTACTAATATTAATTACTAATATTCATTTTGTATAAAATGTCTGCCATGTACCAGAGTCTACATAAGCATAGTTTGTAATGTTTTCTCTCAAATAAATGATGTTATACGAAAAAACACCTAGTTCACTTTGTGGCTCAGTTGTATAAAATGCTTTTTCTCAATACAACTATCTTACCCCCTTGGTGTGAGGAAGTGCTTTATTTATGTTCTCTCATTTGGTCACACAGTATATAAAAAAGAGACATGCTAAAGCTTCCTTACTATATGATTCCATTTTTAAAACATTCTTTATATGACCAAAAATAGAGATGGAAAGTAGATTAGTGGTTGCTAGGTGTTGGTTAGGTGCGTGAGAGCTGTAGGGAGGAAGGTGGAAGGGAAGAAGGTGCTTGTGGCTATTACAGGGTAGTAGGAGGGATCTTCATTAAGAACCTTTTCTGTATTGTGATTATAGTGGTGGTTACATAAATCTACACATGTAATAAAATTGCCTAGATCTGAATACACACACAGATGTTTGTGCATATAAAACTGATAAAACCTGAATAGGGTTGAAGTATATCAATATTATTTTTCTAGATTTGATATTGTGTTATAGTTACATAAGATGTTACCATTGCGGGTAACTAGATGAAGAGCATATGGAAGCTCTCTGTTTTATTTTTTTTTAAACTTCATGTGAATCTATAATTATCTCCAAATAAAAACTTCACTGTCACATAAATGACATTCATAAGTTTTCTTCATTTTCATTTTCTTTTCTTTTTTAAGTGAGCACATGGCGAGAGTGTGGAAGTGAAGAATATAAAGGCTACCATTGCCTGGATTTTCACTAAGACACCAGTTTTACCCACATTTCTTTTCCATCAATAATACAAATGTCAACACAGGCAAATATTATCTTAGCATTCATATTATGAAAATATTTACCTCGTAGACCCTCTGATCAGGTCTCAGGGGTGCCCATGCTCTGCTGTCCATACTTAGAGAATAAGCAGCATGAAGGTTTAGTCTTCATTTAACTGAGGAAAACAAGTGATGTGCTTAAGACTGCGTATCAGGTTCAGTGATAGGTTTCTGCTTCTCTCTCCAGTGTTTTGTATTGTGCGCTTGTTTAGTGGATGTTATTGTACTTGTGGAAAGGTAGAGTTACAGATGTTTGTAATGATATAGAAAGTAGACGTGAGAAGAGTAAAACTTTGGAATTAACAGATTACACCTGTGCTGTGCAGTA
The DNA here is from genome assembly GCF_014176215.1 of Rousettus aegyptiacus. Taxonomy (NCBI): domain Eukaryota; kingdom Metazoa; phylum Chordata; class Mammalia; order Chiroptera; family Pteropodidae; genus Rousettus; species Rousettus aegyptiacus. The sequence goes on along the minus strand of NW_023416284.1, from coordinate 12,527,162 downwards.
TGAAAGCAACTAGCCATATTTGGCTACTTAAATTTAAATTCTAAGTGGTTAAAATGTGTATAAATAAAATTTAAATTGAATTGATGGTTCTAGAGTTCAGCTTTGCAAGATGAAAAAGTTCTAGAGATCTTTTGCACAGTGTGCATATAGTTAGTACTACAGTACATTTAAAAATGTTTAAGATTGCAAATTTTGTGTTTTCTACCACAGTAAAAATTTAATGAATTTATTTAAATAAAATTAAAATGTTATTTGTTGAGTTGCATTGGGTACATTTTAAGTATTCAGTAGCTCCATGTGGCTAATGGCTACCACACTGAACAGTGCAAATATAGAACATTTATAATTGTCGCAGACATTTCTGTTTACACTGGTTGTGTAGCACACAGGAAGACAGTTCTTAAGAGGTTGAAGAGGCTTGAAGCATTGTGGATGCTAACATGGTCATGGTGCTGGCCTAGACATTAAGGTAATACCTTTGCTTCTCTGGCCAGATTTAAGTGTTAAACATTTGTTTGTCTGGTAGATCAGTTTCTCAATATTTATATCTTGTAATAGCTCCTATTAAGAATGAAGGAATACATATATATGCACATACATATATAGAAAAATTTTTAAACAAAATTAAGAACTTTCATAAATCAATAGTAGTAGTCTTTTTAAAATAAAGTTATTGGTGTAGCTGTAGGTAGTCTTTTTTCTACAGATAATAAAAGGCATTATCAACTCAGAGATGATAAAAATAGATTTGCCTCTAGTACCTTTACAGATTTGTATTTTACATTTCAACATTTTTAATCAGTCTGGAATTTTTTTTTGGTACAACGAGTTGAGAGTATATATCCACCTTTCCCCCCTAAATGGTTATCCTGTCATCCAAACACAATTTATTAAGTAATTGTCATTTTCCTACTGATTTGAAATGCTGCCAATACATTCTATATATGTGTGTACTTATTTCAGTATTCTCAATACCATTCATTCCATGTTATTAAATTTTCCTCTGTATCTTTTTTAATGACTAGAAAGGATTATACTCTATGGCCGAATAAATGCTGCTTACATTTATATTTATCTCTTTATTGATTAAATTGTGACCTTCTTAAAGGTTAAAAAACCAGTAGCCACATATCCTCGGCCTCATTTGTGCACGTGGCCTATAGTGTATAGTGTCTTCTTTGTGTTAGAGATCAGTATAGAGATTGTTATGATTTAATTTTCATTGTGATTTATGAGATGACATTTCATTCGTGTTCCAGAAACATTTAGAACTTGGCAAAGTAGACTTTCTCCTGGGTTTTCTGGGTCGCTCTGCTTTTTTATATCACATGAAGGGGAGCTGAAGAACAGAGGCTATATCTTCATTATGTTTTTATTTTAAAAGTAATTCATTCTTTTAAGCCATGAAAAAGGACAAACACAAAGTACAAAGGTATATGAAATAAGACCTACAAGTTGTATCCTATACTCCCTATCTAATTCCCATTTCTCTGAAGAAGCCAATATTAAATTTGCTACATATCGTCCTAAGATATTTTATATGTTAATGAGTATAATATACACATATATCAAAAAACTTCACAAGTGGGGTGATTTTGTACTTAACAGTTCTCTGATTTGCTTCTGTCAATTAAGTTATATATCTCTTTCCATGACAGTGTATTCATATTTACCTCATTCTTTTTAAAATTACACTATAATTACATTCACTGAATATAGTATAGCTTCACTTCTCCCCTGTAAATGAAAATTTAGAGTGTTTTCCTATTATGAATATATCTGTAGGGCAAATTCCTTGAAATAGAATTGTGGAGTCAAAAGGATAAGCTTATATAAAATTTAATAAGTATCACCTAATAGTTCTTTAAAAGGTTATGGCAACTAAATTTTTCAATCTGATTTGTGTGTGTGCACACACGCATGCCAATATAGAACTTAGTCTTTATGGCAGTGTAAAACTGTTTAAGGTGAAGAGTCTTAAAACCTTTCTTTTCTGAGTTGTATGTGAAGTGCTTAGAATATTACCTGAAACATCATAAGAGCTATATAAATGTTTTGTTATGATTATTTTTGTTGGCTAAAGTCCATTGTATTATATTATAATAATCGAAAATCCTCGTGTTTTCACATATTCATATTTTGAAAACCATCACATCTGGACCCAAGGTGCGGTTAGTGTGTTCTGTCTTGTTACAGAATTCACCTGCAGATTTTTATCCTTCATTGTCTAAATCACTGTTTTTAAAATAATTATTATGGACTTAAAGGTTATGCATATTGTAGAACTGTTTTTATTGGCTTGTCTTCAGTGGCATTCTGTTAACAATTTGTTAACACCATTTGCTAGTCGTTTTTGTTACTATTGTGTTCTTATCTCCCCAGTTAATAAAAAGGGATCGGTGACTCAAGAGGGTTCATTGAAACATAAAAGTAATGATGAAAATAAGAATGTACATCAATAACTCTTGTTAACTTGGACAGTGGACTGGATTGCAATTTAAATATGAAATATTCATGTATATGTCCTTGGAGAAGTAAATCTTTGTGATAACTTTGAAAGTATTTGAAAAGAGAAAGTGCAAACAAAATGTATGAGTACCAAAATGACACTCCATTGATCTATCCCTAGTTCTCTACGTGTTTGATGTGATGAAACATATTCATAGTGTTCCTATTCAAGTTCTTGTGATATTTTCAGCAAAGATAAGGGCACGTTAATCAAGTTATTCAAAAATGTCTTAATCTAATAAACTGGATTTATCATGTCCTCAAATGCAAAGAAGAGATGAAAAGCATAGTACCATCTTTCATAGGTACACTCCTTGCAACAACGTCTAAGTCACGCCATTCCTAAGAAATTTTGAAAGCCAGCTTCAGAGAATGAGCAAAAGCTGAGTGAGCCCTTGGCAAAATTCCTTTCTCGGTGCCCTTATTAAAATCTTATACCGCTAATGCACAATAGCGTACATTGTAAAAGGGGAATTATTTCCATGCGTGGGTGTCATCAGATATTACTTTGCATTTTGATGGAATTGCTTGTGTGGAGAGTATGAATCAGCTGTTAACATACATACAATTTAAATTATAAGGAGTACTTGATTATTTTTTGCTGTTTGTAATAGTAAGTCCAAGCTAAAGGAAAATAAATTCTTTGTTTTTAATCATTCTGAGAATGATGATATAGTCTCAGTATTAACAGAGTACTACTAGTACACTATTTTTGTGGCCAGTAATGGTGATATTACTGAATGAAAGACTTTGTATCTGAATGCTAATCGACATCCTGTTTTTTCAGTTAGTTTTAGGGTGTTACAGCCTTATGTGGATCTAGTGTTGAAGATATTAGTGAAAATTTTGAATAAGGTCTATTATGGCCATCTTGAATGTTTTCAGCATCTTTTATGAGAGGGCAAGTTCTGACCTAACTTTTTGAATAGAAAGAGATAACATTTCTTTATATTTTTATAAGTGGTACATCTCAACATTGTGTTTAGTTTCTTGACAGGCAGAAGCTTATGCTTCAATATACTACCAACTAAATGTTGAGAATAAAGTGTCAAGATTTCCTCAGACCAGAGATCCTCACCACTGAGAATATGACTTCCTTAACATTTGATGACTTTCTTTAATTTGATAAAGAATGAAATTGATTTTATGTTTTATGACTATATCCAGATTTTTAAATAGAATTTGATGGAATACTTTTCCAATTTAAATGTATTTATAGTTAATAAAACGTCCATTTATCACTCCTTTTTAAGTTAAAATAGTCAAACTCCCAGATTTCCAAAGTTTGAGTGTGATCCACACACATAAACTTAGTGTCTAAAACAGTGCTAAAAGTTTTGATGAGAAGCTTCTGAATAACTTTTGGGTCATGTTTGATCCAATATTACCTGTCTGATAAGTTCAATATGGTCGCTGCTGTGTATTTAAATTAAAGTGTGTGGTTGTTTTGTTTTGTTTTGTTTTTTAAGCAAAGTCGGACTACTTCCTAGACATATCATTTATTTAGTTACCTTGGGTAAGACACTTAAAATTTCTGACCCTTGATTACCTCCTTTGTAAAACTGACACTATGGTAAATAAAGGTGATTGATTGTTTAGTAATTGACTTTACTTCATTTAATCTTAGCAACTGCCTTGTGACGTAGGTGTGTTACTTCTTTTTACATTTATGGGGAAGACAACTTACTTGCCCAAGCTAATGACAGTAGTAAGTGGCGGTTGTTAGGATCTGAATCCAAGCCCTGTGATTCTGTGTCTACTGCTCTTGCCAGCATTTCATTTTAAACATAAGTATTTTTTCCCTAAAATCACTAGCGCATAGTATATTATTCTGTAGCATTTAACATGGATTCATAATGAAACTCTTATGTTCCTATTTTCAGAAAACTTATAGCAAATTAGTATATATTACTTATTTCAGGCTTTTATCTAAAGTTCTTATTGATCATGGTATAAGCAGTGAGGCAGAAGAACAGTGCTATAGTAGTTAACTAAGTGAACTGCTAATTTGGCTCTGGGATGGCTTCCTCAGTGGCTACCTTAGCTTGTAGGTACTTTGGAAAACTTGCCACAGCAGTAACAGGTTCTCAGTCGTGCTTGGTTTTGTTTGTGGATGGGCTGTCCATTTCAGAAACAGATGAATTGACGGTGAGTGGTGCTCTTTGTACTCATGGGATCAAATAATTGCACCTGGATATTGGATTGCAGATGTTTCTCATCACAGGTGGTTTATAGTAACCCCTAAAAAATGTTACTGTGATTCTGGATTGCTGGATATTGTGATAAAGATAAATTTAAAAAGTAGAGCTGTGAACCCCATTAATAAATATTTCTATAAACTTTTTAAAAACACTTTAGATTTAAGTTACCATGCCATATTTATTTAAAATATGATATTGTTCTTGCTATTCTTTGACAGACCCCTTATCCCTCTGGACAGAATGCAGGTCCAACCACGTTGGTATATCCTCAAGCCCCTCAGACAATGAATTCACAACCTCAAACCCGTTCTCCGGTAAGTAAACGGAAGCTTGTTCTAGATAATGTTTTCCACCTAAGTTTGTGTTTGTAGCAGCTTGGGTTCCTTCGGCTAATATTTTTACTTGATTTTTGAAATTTTTCCTAAAGACAATTTATTGTCGTTGTTGTTATATTGCTTAGCATCGCATATTCAGACCTCTCGCTATAGGAATAATTAAATTTATTAAGAAAAAGAAGAAATGGAATCTTCTTTTACTATTCTGTGGCATGATTTTTAAAAGATTTCAGTTGCATTCAAGTTTACGTCATTTCAGTTCTTAATTTGTTAGTTGTACTGTTCAAAATTCAAGAGAAGAGAAAGTACAATGATTTTAAAAGTAAATTTTATTAATTAAACTCTTAAATTCAAGTAGTTTGGGAAGTAAGACTTCTGAACTAGACCAGTTCTGTTTGACAGTACATATGCATGACATACACGAGTGGTGTATTCATTTTTTTAGATGGTAAATAAACTGTCGTACAGATGTAAACGCTGTCATCCTCTTTGCTCATCCTTTACATGGATTGCAATAAGTATTGCAAAGACTGAATTTACTCAAGGTTCATCCTTCTGTTTCACAAAAGTGTACAGTGGCTTCAGCTGTCCATTCCTTAGAACGTCGTTTTCTGCCCTGCATGATTAGTTTTTCCTAGAAGATGCTTCTGTAACAGCTCACATTGTATCTCACATTCCTACTTGTACCTCACCTCTGTGTTTTCCTCAGATTATAGGGATCTTCTTTTGGTTCCCCACCCCTGCTTTTTTCGCCTGTAGTACAGAATGTGTCATTGCATTAGCTCCTATTCATTTAGCTTTATGCATGAATTTAGAAATGTTGAAATGTATAAAAGAATTGCTCAAAGAACTAGGAGAGCATAGACTGCACCAAATGTAATCTCTTTTCTTACCCTCTTCCTATCTTTCTTTTCCCTGTTGCCCTCTTCTCCAATACCTGTTCTTAGATCCTGGTTCTCCCCAGGGGGTGGAGGAACCATTCTAAAGAGGTGGGCCTTTGGTCCTAGTTGCCTGTTTGCTTGTCTTTTTTATTTTTATTTTTATTTTTTATTTTTGCTGAAATGGTCAACAAGATGTCTGATGCAAGTTTTGTTCTGAGAGTGGTTTGGGGATGTGGACACTTGACTGCTTGGAGTGGGCCTGTGATCTCATCAGATTAATTTAGATAGGCCCCGGTTCCAATCATTAAACATGGAACGTTATGGTAAGCTCTTACTGCAAAGAATTCTGTAGCCCTTTTTACCCTTAAGCCCCCTTTTATAATTACTGGAAAAAAATTTGAATTTACATGGTTAGAACTGGCGCAAAACCTGACTGAAGAGCTGCATCTCTAAACCAGTTTTTTTGACAGCCCAGCAGAACAGTGCCAATACATTGCACAGACAACTGGAAGAGGAGGAAGGTTTTGGAACAGACTCCCGTTTACAGGTCCTTGGCTGGAAGAGGCTGGATAAAATACTGCATTGTAAGCAATATAACAAACTGTACTTCTTGCAGGCAGTGGTGCCTCTGGCACTCATTATTTTTGACCACATCCATTTATTGGCTGATGAACAGAAATGCATTGATTGCTCCCTCTCTGAAAGTCTAACTTAGCATGGCAGTTTCTGCCAGGCACAGTGGGGAAAAGAATAACAAATTGGGTGGGTCTTCTCTATCGGGAATTAGACAGGAGTAATTTGGGGTTTAGATTTTTCTTTATTTTAAACTCGAAGAGGGATAGCCCTTTCACATAAATTTGATTTTAAAAGATAAATTTCAAGGCTTCTCTTTCCCTTTTTCCAATTTATAATCAAATATTAAGGGGGAAATTGTAGTTGTCAGCCATTTTTCTGTGGTCATAAACTCTTCAGCTACTATCCTATGCAGTTTTTGCCATCCGCTCTGCTAGTGACCATTACCACCCCATTACTAAAAACCACACACATAACATTCCATTACATACCCCAAAACAAGTGCAAGACTAGCAAACCCCAGACTACTCTTGCTTGTTGTTTTGGGTCCAATTTTCTTTATTTCATTTGTGTTGGTGCTGGGAGGGTGAAGTTTGGGATACGAAACTTGGCAGGATTGCATTTTCTTTTTACATCCCAAGTTGCCATAGTCTAGTCTCATCCATCCCACAGCTATCCCAACTGGTGAGGAGAGGTAAGCTGTTGCACTAAGGAAGGGACCCGCCCCATGGCTTTGTAGAGCAGCTAAAGCTTACTCCATTCTATTTCTGCATTAATGGGCCATTGGCAATTGCACAGTTTAGGCTTTTCTGTTCTTCCCCGGACAGCTGCCTTTGCAATCCAACTGGCTTCAAGTGGCCCCCCTCCCTCCTTCAGGTTATCTTTGTGCCTGTATTTCTATTTAGTACTTCTTAGTATCTTAGTTAAATTCATATTGTTGAAAATCTTGTTTAAAAGTAAAAAAATACTGATAAGCTATTTATCTGTTCCATTGTACTGGAACTCTTTAAGCAGTAGTTTGTTTTTTAAAAGCTTCCAAAATAGTGAAGCTATTGAATGCTTTATTGGGAGAGGGGGAGAGTTTGGCTTTTGCAGTAACCTGTAACCGTTGATTATTTTTATACTTTATGGTGCTAAGTGGCAAAGTTACGTCACTGTTTTGTTGGCCATGCCCAGTTACCAACTGTGCACAGATGAGCGAGTGAGTGGGTGGATGGGACGGGTGGCATTAACATTGGATCCAAGTTCACGGAAGGCTGCTTTCCTTAATATCTACAGTCCTCATCATCTTAAAGAGTCCTTTAAAAAAAAAGAAAGAACAAAAAAAGAAACGGAAGTTTCTGTTTTTCACACGAGCCAGCAGCGACTACAGTTTGTTCTGTTGCTTACAGGTACCCGTAGGTTTAAGACTATTGTCATTCCAAATGAAAAACTCAATAGCCAATGGTGACTAGTGCAAAATAGACTAGGGTATTTCCCCACTAACTTAAGTTGTTGTTTTTTAAAATATATGTATAATTTTGTAAGGTACTCTTCTTGCTCATAGAAAGTTCTCTTTTGACTGGAACATTCCAAATATATAAAGTTTCAACTTTTATTTTAGAGCCTTAGAAATGGGACCTTTCTGTGGAACAGTGATAAGACAGGTACTGCTGTACTCAGGTTAATTTTTTAACATGGCCCTTCTCTCCCATTTTCTTCAAAAGTGTCATGAAGAAACATCTCACTTCCACCCCCTACTTTCATACCACATGGGTGGTATTGCCTATTCTTGAAACTTGATGTCCATAGTAGAGGTATGATATGTTTTCTTTTCGTAATTGGAAAACTGAAAATATGAGACCTCAGTTTCTTTGAAGCAAAGATGTTCTGCAAGAACCATACCTGTCATTATCATCATTCTGAAAACTGTTTTACGGTGGTTAGCAAATATAATGGATGACCTAACAGCCCCTAATCGTATAGGTTATAGGGAGCTCATCAAGTTATGCTAAATAACTTCAAAATGTGTTAAGGCGCTTTTTTCATTACTTCAACAATAGGTGACATTTTAGCTTCTTAAGGCGAATTCTTGATAGAACTATCTTCAGCCGTCTCCTACATTGTGGCTTGTGCTTCACTATAATTTAAAAAATGATTTTACATGAAATAATGCAGTTGGGAAATAATTCCAAATCTCTTGAAAATACTATTGCAGGTAACTTAAATTCTGAGTATGAGAGATTGTTCTTAGTTAATCTTCAGTTCCCCTGTAGTAACTACCTATAGTAAGGAAGGCTCTGTAGGAAATAAAACCACTGAGGAAATATTTTTTAACTCCTTCAGTGTATTAAATAAAAGCCCTATAGAATTTCCATTCAAAACTACTTCCTAAGTATTTTCTTTTTACTATTAAAAAGTGTGGTTAACATTTTAATGGTTAATATATTAGTAGCCAGTACATGACAGTATGTACCTGAACATTTTTCTCTGTCCTTTTTAGTAAAATCACATTGGAAGCTTCATTTTGCTCTGATAAAGAATTATTTGACCTTAGAGGTTTAGTATTTAAAATTTTATGGGTGAAAAAAGTTTTTTTTCCATTCTAAGTTAGGGAAAGTAAGAGTTGGATTGCATATTATCTGCTTTTCAAGTATTCTATCATTTACCTGAGAAGTTATGTTTTCTTTTGTGTTTATTCTCAGTATCAGATAGCAGTAGGTACATATGTACAGTGTTGTGCTGTTGTGTAATTGAGAGATTTGCCTTCTTTTATTCTTTTTTTCTTCCTGAGCTTATTACAGTACCACTTTGATTACTCATGTTAGAGAGTGATGTTCTTTACTAGCTCTTTGCTTTGATATGCCTGGTATTAAACTTTACTAGTTAATTGCATTTAAACATAATTATTTATATATTTAAATATATATTTATAAGTTATAAATATATATTTAATATAATATAATACATAAATATATAAATAAAAGTTTATTCTTTAACTCCAAGAAATAAAGGAAGATACCAAAACTTCCATTTCATGTGTGAGATATCCCATTTAACTTAAGTAAATTTGAAATGAGGCCTGTTACATTTTTTATTTCCTGTTGGACAGTACAATAACCTCCTGGCTATTTCTTGGAACATAAAAGCATTTCTCATTCCCTCCAGCTCTATCAGTTACAAAAGTACACTTGACTTTCATGCGTTTGTCTTAATATAACCCTTAGTGTTTCAAAATTTCTTTTATTTTAGGGTTATTATTATTATTTTTTAATCTACACATTCCTGTCAGGGAAGCGCCCTTACTCATGCTTAACAGCTTAGCTGTTTCTCTCCCAGCTGATAAATGGCAAACTATTCCTGGTAGTGGTGTTAACCTGTTGAATCTTAGTACCTGTCTGTCACTGTCCTGCAGCAAAGCTTTGACTGTTTGTGTTCCTTTTTTTCTTGTGGTTTTTTTTTCTTTTGGCATATTGTGTGACGTTTTGGTTTTTGTTGTGGTGTTTCTGACTCTTTGTGCCTTTCCTTTTGTGTTTGTTCTCCCTCCTCTTCTCAGTTTGCAGCGGGGCCTCGACCTGCCCATCATCAGGTACTGTACCCTTGCCCCTTCACTATCACCCTTAACTAACCGGTGGGGGCTTTAGTAGCTGCTCTCTTAGAATGCTGCCATTCCTCAGAACCCCTCAAACCGCTCTCGTCAAGAGTAGCCTGTCAGATGTAATTCAGTTCTTTTTGTCCTTCACTATTTCATAGCATTTTCTTGGCAATAAACCCATTTACTTCTGTTTATGACACAATTGAAAAAAATTATTACTTTTTGTCCAAAAAACAATTGCTCTGAATTTAGAGGCCCTTGAAACATTATGGACATCTTAAACCCACGCAGGTTTTGTGGATTAAGTTTAAATTAACCGGAATGGAACAGGCAACATTCTAAGGGTTTTCTATTAACATTCTGATGTAACTTGTATTGATGTGTATAAAATAGCATTAGTATTTCTAAAACCACTAATCTCAGTTACTAACCTAGACTTAATAACAAATAGATTAACAATAATATACATTCATTTGCTATATAGAATTATCTTTATTCTTAAAATACATGGAAATTAAATACCTTATTTAATATTTTCAGCCTGTTCTTTTAAATGAAGTAATTGTATAAATGAAAATTTCAAAAAATGTGTATACCAATACTAGTTTATTTAGCAGGAGTATACCACAGGGGTTGGTTTGAGAGAAAAATAAAAACTTTCAAGTTCCTCTACAAATAACTTTTTATGGAGTGTTTTGAAGCATTTTCTTTTGCTGTAGTAGAAAGAGCCTGGGTTCATATTAACCAGCTCTACTGTATAACCAGCTGAGTTATGCAGATCTTTTTCTGAGCCACAGTTTCCTCATACGTAAAATGGGGATAAATACTCTCTGTTAGAGATAAGTTAGCCGACACAAAGTGAGCAGTCCATATGTGGTAGCTTTTTAAATATTGTTATGCATCATATTGCAATTTGACAAAATGAGAGAAATGTCACCAGTGTTTTACCTGTGGTGTCATATTTAGAATTCATTTTACTGAGTAGATGGATATTATTTAATTGAAGGATTTCATGGTCCTACAGTGATTTAATATAAGGCTCTATTTCTCAAAATATTGTCTTTCCCATTTAGAGAATGTAAAGAGATTCTGAGGTGTTAGACACTTTGCAAGAGAACTCAGGGATGGTTGTATGAAGCGGATGGCAATTCTTTGGATTTGATTAAGAAATAAAACTTGGGTATTTTTTAGTATCAAGAGCTAGTATTGTTATAGTGCTTTAAGAGCTTGGACTTTGGTATTAGGTAGGCCTCATTTTGACTCTTCCTAATTAAGTGTGTGTTTTGGGGTATGTTATTGTTTTCAGCCTCGGTTTTCTGATTTGTAACATGGGGGCAGTATTAATACCCATCTAAGACTGATGTGAAAAGTAAACGAGATAATGCAAATAAAATAATTAGAATTTTGGTGTGTACTAGTAATATTTTAAAAAGATAATCCCTTAGGTGAAAAGATTGATTATAATTTTTTTAAAACTTAGAGGCCATAGAAGCAAGGCTTAAATTTTAGTCAGGAGTCAAGGTAGATACTCCTGATGGAGAAACCTGGGAGATCTCTGCTCAAGAAGCAGAGCAAACGACTATTGACAGAGAAAAATCATTTTTGAGCTCCTTGCTACAAGGCTAGTAAGTATTTCTGTAACTTGTGTTCAATAGCAATGGTCCTCAAATAGGGATGTTGTGGTGAAGCCTTTATAAATAGTCAGCTTTGGGAAAATCTGTTTTCTAAGCTTTCTTCTAAGAGGTTGTGGTACATTTTGTCTTTCTTCGATTCCAGCAACCAAAGAAAACTTTAAGGAATCTTTGTAAAAAAAAGACTAATTTCAGCCTTGACTTCATTTTTCATGTGTAATATAACCAAAAAGGTATTGATAGGTTGGTTCTTCATTTAGCTGTAGAATGACGCTTGGGAATTATGGCATGTTTAAACTATTAAAAAAATAGGACTATACATGTGTGTATATTTATTATTTATTCATCAGCAAGAAAAATAATTACTTGCCAACATGAGTTTTTGAAGATGGGTTCTTAAATGCAGGACAAATAGAGAACATTGCTTTGGGATGCAAAAACTTCAGATAGCTGGCTGCTTTTTACTACATCAGTCTTCCTTTCTAAACACTAGTTAAATTTTGTTTACTATACCACAGAGAATTAAGTGAAAAGGAAATATATAACCTTGACCCAGGCAGCAGCAGTAGTTATCTTAGAGAAATAAAGAGGAGTGTCATGAGGATGAGGTGGCACTGCTAAGCGGGAGGTAGCTGAACCAGCCTTGCGGTGTGGCATTGAGTAAATCGTTAGGAAGAGCTTGCTATTTTGTGTGCACGAGTGTAGGGAGCAGTTTGTTTTGTTTCACTGTGGAATAGGTATGGGCATTTTGGGTGGGATAATCAGTCATGAAAAACTCTGAAACTGCAGTTTATTGAGCATCCTTTGTGCTCTAAATGCCAGTAAAATTCCACTGGCGACAAAAACTAAACAGAATAAGCAGCGTCATACATTTCTAGATACCCTCTATGGAGGTGATACTATTTCCCACTTGAGAACCAGTGGCTGCATGCTGTCTGTATTTAAGAGGATAATCTTCTTAGATCTAAAGTCAGGTAGAGACCGAAATCCTGAGAGATTCACAAAGAAGGATGTGCTCATAATACAAAATAAGACATAGAGATTTACATAATTAAAGCAGTACAGTAAAAAACATACAGAGAAAGGAGGAAACATCTATGTCCTGGGATATTTTTGGTTTGCTGTGCTTAAGACTTAGAGTTGAATTCAAGGCAGAAATGGTTTTTTCATCCGTGATTGTTTGCTTTCTCCAGGAAAAGAAGTAAATCAAAGGTTAGAATTAGAATTAGTCTTGAATAGTTAGAATTAGTGAATAGATTTCTCATTTCTCCTTTACTTCATTATTCATCGGTGGCTTCCTTTCTGATCACAGCCTTTTATGCTTTCATCTTGTTATTTTTTAATTTTTTACAAAATAATTGATGCTAGGTGATGTTTCCTATGATGGTTGTTTCCGGAAGTCCAGTAGTAAATATGTAACTTTTTGTGGAGGCTTAATAACAACTCGTCCTGTCAATATTGCAAACAAAGTATATTAAGTATTATGTAGGTGAGCTATTTGGAGATAATTGCTTGTGAAAAGAAAACACCATTATTCAGTTTTGTAATTTAAAACCTGTATATTTTTTCTTAACAAACAGAGACTCATGGACATGGACAATAGACTAATGTTTATCAGAGGGTAGTGGGAGAGGGGGAAGGAGGGAGGTAGATGGGGTAAAAAGGGTCAAATATATGGCGACATTAAAGAATTAAAAAATAAATTAAGTAAAAAAAAAATAAAGCCTATATATTTTTTCTTCTTTGTAAAATGAAGTTATCTGAATTGAAATGAAACAAAATTTTGGATAGTAAACATTTTTAGTTTAATCCAACTATTAAACTGTTATATGTTTCTTGTACTTTTATTTAGAAGATCTTATGTGTAGCCAGACAGGCCTTTCTGAGTCTCTCAAGTCAGGAATACCATGCTTCAGTTAGCATTATCTTAGCCACATCTTCTTGGTGCTATTAGTTTTTGGCTTTTGCAGGGATTCTTTAGATTAATAAAGATGTTCTGTTCTTTTTGCATTTTATAATGAAGAGAGCTTTGGAACAGAATAATAGTTTTCTTCAAAGGTAAAAGAAGTCCTAAGTAATTTTATATGCAAAAACACCCTGGCTTTCGAACTATGTCAACTATTTTTACTCTGATGTTTGAAAATCCCTGGGTAATTAGAAACTGAGAGAACAGAAGGTACATTCAGAATTAAAAACAAGTCACTTGGTATAATGTAGATTCTGGATTGTGTTATTAATTTCATGTCTTTGGCCATTGAAATTTATGTAGTTTTGATTTAAAGTTACTTATATTTCTGTTCTTATTTGACTTCTGGGCTTTTCACAAGAGATCAAGTGTTGGTTATGTACTGTGGCTAAGTAGTCTTTGCATTGTGAGAAAGACCAAGGAATTGATATTTAAAAGTGTTCATAAAAACAAAAACATTTTGCATTGTTTTGATATATGATTTTAGTTCATCTCATGTTCACTTATTCTGAGTAATATGCTACATTCAAAGCAGTTGGATTTAGTGTAAACAAATGATAAGCTCCATAAAACTTAGCAATTTGACATCAAGGAATATGTTACCTGGTGGCAAGCGTTGAAACTGTGCATGTGTTCCCGTTGTAGTTTCGTTCTTTTTGCAAAAAAGATTTTAAAAAAGAAACAGCTGGCTTATGTTGATTTTTCTTTTTTCTTTTTCTATTATGACCTTAAAAGGTTTCTGTATTTGAAGTTCTGCTGTTAAATTTGAAGTCTTCCTTCCTGGTAGAGTAATATTTGTATCGCTGTAGGCAGTTTCTTACATTTGGAAAGCAAAGTAAATGAATGCTTCAGGCTTACCTCTGGGGCCACCAGACCTGGCACATCAGAGGTAAATGGATATTACTAGGAAATCAGATCAAGCATCTATGTTGTCTTATGATCAGAACCCTTATATTTTTCAGAGCTTAATGTAAGTCAGTGATGAGTAGTTTTATCTCATGTTTTAGTCACAAGGAATTGTAGGGTTGCAGCAGAGATGATGAAGAAAATACAGGTTGGGTGTAGACATAACTGGGATTCATCCTTAGCTTTACTACAAACTAACCTTGGGCCTCAGCACTCTTATCTTTGAAATAGATAGAATATGCTCATAAATGATATAATATCGAGGTGTTATAATAACAGCTCCTATTTCCTAAGGGTGTTGTTAGTATTAAAGTCCCTGCCTGTCACAGTGCCTGGCACATAAGAAGTCTTTGGTAAGTGTCAGTTTCCTTTAAGCAATGAGGCAGCCTGCCTTTTCCCCTTTTTCTCAAGCTATTTTTAACTATGAATGAGGTATTCTATAAGGATGCTCATTTCCCACACTCTACATTATGATCTGACGCAACACCTTTTTGCTCCTGAAAGAATCCTTAGGGGTTTCTTTCCTCCATTTGACATAATCCTCTAAGGCAGCATTGTCCAATAGGACTTTCTGCAGTGATGAAAATGATCCATATTTGTGTTGTCAGTACAGGAGCTACTAATCACATGTGGCTACCAAGCATTTGAATTGTGCAATGCAGCTGAAGAACTGATTTTTAAATTAAATATTTATTTTAGTGTAAGTAACCTGATATGGCTAGTGGCTTTTATATTGAACAGCTTAGCTCTATGGCTTACATCACCTAATTCTTAGTGAAACCTAGAATTTAAAATGTAATAATCTTTTTTATAAATTGTAAGTCAGCAGAATATGTGATCGATACTTGAGTGATAGCCCATTATGTGATGTTTTACTGCATGTCCCTTTGTAACTTGGTAACTTGTCAGAAAATCATAGCTGTTATTTTTCTTGAGTACTTTAGAATGTCTAAAATATTCTTAATTGCATATTTTACTGTTTATCCCTCTAGGAGGCTGAACTTTATACTACAAATTCTAAGGATTTCAAAAGCATATTTTAGAAAAGATTTTCGTTGCTTTGAAAATTAATAAGTACTCAGTTTTCCTATATGCAAAGAATGAATATGATTAAATAGGATTTTTCTATTTGCTGAAAATGAATAGGTAGTTTTCAAAGAATTTATGATTATTATATCGTTTTTTAGAGATATCTTTTCCGTTGATGATATTAGAGAGTAAAGTCAAGAGAAATGTTATAATTACCAGAAATGCTTCTGAAAGCATTTATTATTGGCCAGAAGACTGGGTAGTGGTGTGATTGCTGCATCTTTAGAACAATCTTCCACGAGTGATATTTTCTTTCTGGGCTCTAGAGTGTTTTTATGAAAGTCAACAGTCAGGAGTACCCTAAGTTCACCCTCTGTTTTGGAACTACCCAAAGTACTGCCTCAAATGAGGGCTGTCACCTTCCTCTGCCATTCTCCTGGCACACTCATGAACCACTGAAAGATAAAAGACTTAACACGGATTGAAATCAGATCCGGAGATATTTATGTCATACATGGGTTTTCTCTACCTAACCCCTTTTAACATTTTTACCAGTGACTTGGATTGATAATATGCCTGCCAACATTTGCTGAGTAATTTTGACATTGCTTGATATTCTCACAATCCCAAAAAAAAAAAACCTGTACAATATGAAACGATGGGTTGAAACTATAAACTTTATAGCACTTACTAGCCACAGCATACCACTCTACAAACTTTACATATGTATTAATTTAGTCTCACAATAAACTTCTAACGAGATAATTTTCAAAGGAACAAAATTTGCAAGATTCCTTATATGAACTTCAAAACACAGCTGTAAGAGTGCACACAGAAGTGAAGAGCATGACTTAACTGCCAGGTTATGTATGAAGAAGATTTATGGGTCTTAAATGATTGTAATTCAGTACCAATCAGTAGTAAAATGTGGTTGACAAAAGAGGTCTGATTCTTAGTTTCATTAATGGAAACATAGTTGACCAGAATAAGAGAGAGAGATTGTTTTTTCATTCAGCAACAGATATTTATTGAATGAAGGCCCCGCACATTCTGGGCAGACCCCACCCTGGATATTTGTGTTTGGTTCTCTGGTGATACTTTGAGCAGTGGGAGCAGATTGGGAGAAAAGAGTAAGTAAGCTAGTCATGGAATTCAGTATCTTGGTTGGAGGGACAAGGGGTGAAGGGTGACAGTTGGCTTGGAACAAAAAAATAGACAGTAGTGTGCAAGTTGGCAGTGACGGAAGTCTTCAGATAACATAGACATTTGTCATTTATGAAAAAGAAGGATTTGACATCAATGTGATTTTAGGTATAGACATTGGACCAGAGGGTAGATGACACAGAGAGAAAAATTTGGAGCCAGTAGAAGTCTTTTGCAGTGTCAGAACTCCATTTAATGATGAAATGGAACTATGTCTTGAGTTGTTTAAGTTTCATTACCCAAGAGCATGTCATATAAGAGATTCAAACTTTAGATATATGGTTAGAATAAGTGGTGTGCACTGTCTTTCTGTCCAGAAGAGTTTGATTCTTTTAATGATTCGTCATCACTCAGTGGAGAGGAAAAGGGATTCAGAAGCATTGCAAGCATTTTGGGGAAGCCTATTCAAATTCACATCCTTTTCAGTTAACTATAGTTTGCTGCCATGCCAACCCATGGAATCTTAATTTCCTGTACTGGTATTAAATCTAATTCTCTATTTACAATTGAATAGTTAGGAGAGTTTACAAAAATAGGATCCATCTCTTTTTATATTTTTGCATTTACAGCCATTACAACTTTTCTAGTCCTGTAGATATTAGAATCTCGTGTGTGTGTGTGTGTGTGTGTGTGTGTGTGTGTGTGTGTGTGTGAAGTGCTTTTTAAGTGGCGGGGGTGGGGTGGATGGGTTGGTGGGGGTAAGCTCCAGATAGCATGTCCTTGTAAAAATCTTTGTGAATGTCGTATCCAAGATATAAAAGCATTTGAAAGTTTCAGTTACTTTAAGGGAGATAGAGAATTGGAGTCTTATAGGTAGAATAATTTTGTTTTCCTAAATAATAAACATATATTTTGTGAAGTAACTGATGTAGCAATTTTCTTACCAGGGATCAATTATGATGGAAAGGATGTACCACCTTTAGTGTAGTTGGATAAAGGTCTTGTCACATCCTTTCAGCCTTTGAAACAGTTCCTTCTGGCTGACTACACTTGTTTGAAAATACGAAGGGTGTTCTATTTCATAAGAGGTAGAGTGTATAAAAATTAAAAGTATAGACGTAGAATCTTACTATGTTTAAATTACACATGAGGGACCTTCAGCAGGTTACTTAATCTCCCTGTCGCTCAATTTTCCCATCTATCTCATGGAGATGTTAATAATAGTACCTACTTTAGAGTGTTGTGAGGCTAAGTTAATATATGTAAAGTGTTTAGAGGAGTACCTGGAAACTAGCAATTGCTATATAAATCTTCACCATTGTTATTTAATGTACCCGTATGAATACATTTTTCTATTTAGCTTCAAAGCTGAAATCTTAGTTCATAAAAAAATTATTGTATGTCCACAAAATCACAAATTTTGTGTTTTACTGGTTCAGCTATATGTTAATATTAGGAATATCATTGAAACACTTGTGTCTCTTTAAAACATCCTGATGAAAAGTCATATACTATTCAGAAACCTCCTTGAATAAGATGAAACCTGTTATTTTAAACAGCCTTGTTAAAAATGCCAGCAGAGCTTTGGAACATAGTGGTAAGAAAAGTACTCACATATATTAAACTGTTAAAATTGTGTGAAAACTTGACCTATATCTGTTTTTCTTGCTCTGCATAAGCTAAGGGGCAGATTTCCTCCCTCTTTCCCACTATGAGCCCATGTTTTCAGGCAACAAGTACTTTGAAAAATTCGATGATAATATAACCACAAAGAATTATCACCTGTATCTGTTTGACACTCTCCTTGTGTTGGCTGCCCTCTAGAGTTGATGGAAAAGGATCTTAAAAGATTAATCTTTTTATCTGCTGTGTCTAACATCTAGCAATTAATGCTCAGTAAGCTGAGCAGATGAATGACTCTCCTCTCCTTGAGGCTTTTAACGGTTTTGTGGCTTCCGATGTATTAACTAAGTTATAAAAATGCTGAAGTTCATACCTGAAATGTGTTTGCAACTCACATACATTGGTAAATAATAGATTCTGTCTACTGTGTAATTAAGAGAAGCAAAGTTTAGTGTGAAAAGTTTACTAGTTCAGTGTTCCTGGTTGCAGTGGACAGAAATTCTTGTTTCTGTCGTCAAAACTGTCAGTGGGGATAAGAAGACTATTGCTGTCCTGTGGCCCAGCCCAGGTTTCTGTTATCATTAGTTTTTCCATCAGTATTTTCTTTTCATCTCCATCAGCCACTCTCTGTGGACTTCCCCATCTGGTTTCCCTATTCACTTCATTTTCCTGCTATACCTTACTGTCTGTTGTTTCTCTGTGACTTAACCTCTCTAGGGCTTATTTATTTATTTATTTATTTATTTATTTATTTATTTATTTATTTTGGCCCTAGGGTATGAGGGCTGAATGGGGATGAACCTTGGGCACTATTTCCCAATTTTTCCAATTCAGCACAAGATAAAAAGTTATTTCTACCACCCGTGGGTAGCTTGATGCTTAAGAATAGGGACAGGATTGGACCTGAGTGGGCCCCAAGGTCAGACGTCAACTTGCCTTCATTTGATCCAGTAGCAACACTTAGGTCTGGAATTGTGAGGCAACTTAGGAGATTTTGGAGCTAGCGCACACATTTAGACTGTTACCTGTTTTAAAGCTAGATGTGGCCTCTTATGTGCCTGGTTAGTGGAAAAGAGCATTTTCTGTCATGAAGAGTTTGATGTGTGTTGCAAACTTTGAAATGACAAATAGCACTTTTATTATTAACTCTTATCTCCATTCAGGATGGAGACTGGATCATAGAGAAGCTAAATAACTAATCACATAATGCCATCCATGAAAGCCAAGAATAGGAATCAGTCCCAACTGTACTTGTGCCATTAAGCAGGTTTTTCCTGTCAAGCTGTTGTGACTCTGGCTACTAGTAGAATATTTTTGCCACTGGTTTTATTTATTTTTTATTTAAATGTGATTTGAGTCATCAATTCCATGCGTTCTTGAATTCTCAAGTGGAGAATTATCATTCTGATTTTCTAATCTTCCTTTTCCTATTGTTAATAAATAGAAAGATATTTTTGTTGAGCTGCATGCTGTATCCTCCCCCTTCCTACTGATCTATAAGCTTTTCCATTGGCTTTCTTTCTGTTTCCTGCTGCTTTCTTGCTTCATAATTGAAGGGAGGATTCAGACCCATCCAGGTAACAAACTACTGGTTCTGCATGGCCTCTTTATTATTCTATCCCATTATTATTATTATTACTACTACTACTACTACTACTACTACTACTACTACTACTACTACTACTACAGTGAGATTGATTGCCACTGAATTCATTCATGGTGGGGATTTAAATATTAGTGTATTGTTTCAAGGCCTTTAAGCCCGCAGTGAGAACCATAAATGACCACAGTACTGGTTGCTCTTTATGAGATTTGACCTCTACTCGCTCCAGACTATCCATAAGCTTGTCTGGCTCTTACATTTTTATTGCAAACTATTTGAGAAAGCAAAATTCAGTTTATTTTAGTATGAGGTTGCCACATTTTTGAAAAGGAAGGCTTTTCCCATAATGTGACAATTAGCATGTGACAGCCCCACAGGTAATTTTAATTTAACTTGACCCTGATAGACTGAGATGAAAATTTTTATGTCCAGAAAGATTTCTTATTCTTCTAAATATTTTGTAAATGACTTAAAATGGTAGATTTTTAGGAAACTACTTTTAACTTTTAATAAGTTGGTAATGAGCTGCCTACTCTTTATAAAAGAATCAATGCCTTTATATAACAGAACAACTTTTAGAAAGACACCAGCCACCCCTTTTATTATGTTTTCTCACACATTTTTAAATTAATAATTATAGTATGGAATTTGTAGGTTAAATTAGCTGAGACTTTATTTTAAAAGTGAGACTGCCCTCCTGTTTTCAAATGTGTGACAACGTTAATCAAGACTTAACATCGTGTGACTAGCACAGGATATTTTTTGCAAACCTAGCTATAGGTAATTTAGTCTCTTTTCATGTACACTGTATTTCTAATTCAAGTTGATAAGATTTTTATTAGAGGAAAAAGGGGGGAAAATCAAGATAGTAAAATTATTTCCCGCTATAAACAAACAAACAAACAAATAAATATTTTTTCCTCCCTTCCCCAGTTTTTCCAGAGGCCTCAAATACAGCCTCCTAGAGCTACCATCCCGAACAGCAGTCCTTCTATTCGTCCTGGTGCACAGACACCCACTGCAGTGTATCAGGCCAATCAGCACATCATGATGGTTAACCATCTTACCATGCCGTACCCAGTACCCCAGGGTCCTCAGTACTGTATACCACAGGTAAAGTATCTCTCAGGTCCTTGTGGTCCAGCAGTAGAGTGGGGATTAACCAGATTCTCAGTAGAGGGAGCAGGGAGGGTGGATGATGGTATTGGTTTTTAGTGATGTGTGAACTTTTTGGTTGATTATAAGTCTAGCCATTTTGTCATTTTCCATAAGAGATAGTTCTGCATCTCTCTACTTAAAACTTTCTAAGATGATAAGAAATTGTTTTTTATCTCCTTGCTTTCCTCCCATCCCTTTCTACAACCAGCTGCTCTAAATTAGACTCAGTAATTAAGCTGTCCCTGTGATTTCATTCAATGTCACTGAAAGTTACCAATCTGAAATGATTTTACAGTGAGCTAATGTCTGCCTGCGTGCTGATTTGCTGTGTGGCTTTACCTAAGGCACATCCTCTGTTCATCCTCATTGCATCTTGATGGCAAGCAAGCGTTTTGAATGTGTTTAATTAACCAAGTGGCTTCACCTCATTTTAATGATTCTCTTATGCACATACACAACTTTATTTTTTCATAGTAAATTACCTTCTTAATCTTTATAAAATCTCTATAATTTCTTTCTCCTAGTACCGTCATAGTGGCCCTCCATATGTCGGACCCCCACAACAGTATCCAGTTCAACCACCAGGGCCAGGTCCTTTTTATCCTGGACCAGGACCTGGAGACTTCCCTAATGCTTACGGTAAGTGTGAAAAATTGAGCAGTGCCTGCTAGCTTATTGTGCTTATTAGTTCGTTTCATTTTGTTGTTTGGCAGGTCAGTTTAGGCCATGAGGTTTAATGGTCTGAAAGATTTATAGATGATAAACTGTTACAAATAGTTCTGACATGAAAACTGTTTTTTTAGAGTGGCTTACAAGGAAAGAGTATTAAAGAAATATGTTTAGTTGATGACACCTTCTCAAGGAGTTGGTAATTCTGTTGCCAAGAGCCCATATGTCAAGGTTCTGATATCTACTGCCAACTCATCATTACCTAATTTTTACTGGATTTTTGCTGATGGCATAAATATACCTTATCTCTTTTCCATGATTCCTTTTTCTCCAAACATTTACCACCATTTACCAAAACATTTGTTAATGTTTTCCCATTTAAAATGTAATATCTATGAAGGTAGGATTTTTTATTTTGTTCACTGCTGTATTCCTAGCACCTAGAACAGTGACTGGTAGGCTGTTGGGGGGGAATGACGGACTATAACTCAGTATATCTGTGATTCCTTTTTTGCAAAATTATGATAATATCTGTGTCATGGGAAGGTTTTGAGGACTAGTTAAATGAAAATACCTTGAAAAATTACAAGGGTTTTTAATGCAGAAAAATAAATGCTGTGGTTATACTTGGTGTGTGAACCAATACTAAGGAATAATGAAAATGATTTTACTCAATAGATTTCTTTCACATGCTACACTCGTTTTGCTCCATAAGAGATAAAATCAGAAAATACTTGAAAAATTAGGCTTTAAGATTCAATAACCATTGATTTTTTCTACTACCAGCAAGGACATATTAAAATTTTAACTTTTTCTTTTAAGATGGTAATCCGTTATAAATAAACATATATCCACTAACCAGTTTCTTAACATTGGGATGTAGTGGCTCCATTAAGAACCTTTACAACAGAATAATGATTAATATTAGAATAGCCCAAGAAAGGTTGAGTGAAATAGGCCAAGTAACCAAGTGTTTTTCTGGCTTTATTTTAGAAAACAGACAACCTTTCTATTACATACTGGGCTAGTATTGCTTGTGAAACTACTATTTCAAAATGATGTATTAAATTATATTTTTACTAAGAAATAGTTGATATTTCCAGAAAAATACATATTACATATATGTGAGTTTTAAAGTAAAACAATATCTGCACATTATCCAGCTTAGACATTGGCCA
The DNA here is from genome assembly GCF_014176215.1 of Rousettus aegyptiacus. NCBI lineage: Eukaryota > Metazoa > Chordata > Mammalia > Chiroptera > Pteropodidae > Rousettus > Rousettus aegyptiacus. The sequence goes on along the minus strand of NW_023416284.1, from coordinate 12,504,184 downwards.
GTACTGTTGAAGTATTCCTTTTGTACCCCTTGAATTGAGCTTTAAGTTGCACTTTTCATGCAGTTCTGGTACCTTTGATTGGCTATTGGTCTTGTCCAGAATTTATCGAAAAGAAAAACTATAAGATGAAATCATCTATTATAGTAAACATTGCTAAAATTAATGGTATTTCTCTTTCAAACCCATGTTGCAAAGGGAATACAGTTGGATCTTCTAATTTACAAAATCATTTTGAAAGGTATCTCACTAGTCTGTTGTCTATTTGCAGATTACGTAAATGACTTTTTGACTCAGAAAATGTCTTCATTAAAATTCTTGTTGGAAGTCTGTGCCAGCCTCCCTTATTGCTCTTAATACCACTGCTGCGGTATATATAAAACAACATAGATGAGTTTACTAGTAGGGAGGTATTTTGCTGATTTGTGCATACAATAACATTTTTGTCTTTATTTCTATTACTTATAAACTATTTGTTCACTTTCATTAAACAGTACATTGAGGTGCAGTTGCATCTCAGATATATTGATGTCAGTTCCCTTTGATAGACATTCTTTCATTTGTTTTCAGTTACAGTTGGCATACAGTCTTGAGATGGCTGCTTCTGTATTTCGTTAGTTGTAGGACTTCTGTTCAGTTGGACTTCAGGCAGTTCTCAGTGGTGGTTGTCCTGTAGTCTTCTTGTAGTTTTGATGTGGTCATGAGAGGAGCCATGCCCAGTGTTTACCTGCTTCACCATCTTGACCGGAAGTCAGACAGTCTTTCTTCCATAGGAAATTTTTGTGCAGATCCAATAGCCATTGAGTACACAATTTATTATGTAGATTAAAGGACTATTTCCCTAGCTTCATTAAGATTAGAAAAAAATTTTTAAATAATTTTCCATTATGAAAGTAATCAAGTTAATGATGAAAAATATGAATAATATAGAATATATAAAATTAAAACGGCCAATTTTTCTCCCACCCCACCCCCTAGAGAAATAATATTTAGCAGATTGATACATATTTTTTGATTTGTATTTAAACAACTTTTCACACAAATATGCACACACCGTTTATAATGTTCTAAAACTTCCTGTTTTTTTTTTAATCTCACAATATGTTCATGGACATCTTTCCATTTCACGACCTATAGAATTACAATGAAGCTTAGCAACAATGAGTACAGAATTCTCTTTATAAAGTATAAGTCTTGCAGTCTTTCCGCAATGTTGAGGAAAAATGACTAATGAATAGTATTTGCTCCATGTTACTTTTCAGTTTTTCTTTCATCAATGTTTCTTAAATATTTTGATGCCTGTATATATAAAAATACCTCATGGGGAATGAAATTATCTGTAGGCCAATCTTAGGGTGTGATGGCCTAAGATGAAAAATTTAGGTTTGAGAACAAAGTGGTGTGGGTTAGTGGTGGCAGCGATATTGAGAAAGAAAAAAAAAGTGAGAATTTACAGTGGTGGAAGGTCTCATTTTCCCATGCTTCGCCCCAGTATACACTCCTTTTTTCTCATTCTACCGTGTCATTCCCTGCCCACCCCTCCCCCACCCCCCAAGCATCTTTCCACATTTCCTGTGTTTCAATAGGGCTTGGGCACCTCATTCTGCTCATAAGAGATAAGGAAGTCATTGTTCTCCATTGTGAGTGGAGGTGGGACTCTTGCTGGCATACCAAATTGAATTCGATTTTGTGTTTTCATGGAGCGGTAATATTGTATTTGGTGATGTGGTTGTATACTGACATTATTATCATTCTGGCTCTACCGTGGAGTAAATTGATTTTTATTTGCCAACCTGCATATTTAACCACTGTTTATCTTTGTTCCTATGGAAAATTTAAGGGTTTAAAAGTTTTTTGGAACACCTGCAATGTGTAGGACCTTGTGCTCAATATTTTGTGGAATATAGAGGTTGAGATAGTCTCCCTGCCTTTCAGGATCTTTAGTACATTTGCTTGATGTTTATGCTTGGGGTTCAACCAATGAGAAGAAATCTTGTATTGACTAGACCAGTGGTTCCCAGATCTTTCAAAATCCTTGGCCAGTAAATAAGTATAAAGTAAAATAAAGAAGGACTATTACATTCTTAATTTTGCCAGTAAGACTAAAGAAAACTTCTGTTTACTTAAGTATCATTTTTTATAGGAAAGCTATTTTAACAGCAAAGGAATAGGAAGGACTGAAATAATTTCAAAATAGACACAGTCCTTTCCAAAAATGTCAACTTGGTAAGCCAGTAGGGTGTGTGTGTGTGTGTGTGTGTGTGTGTTTGCGATGGTCATTATTGTATAGACTGGGGGGTTTGGGGCAATCACTGACCTATAATGGAGATCAGCAAACTTTTTCTGTAAAGTGCTGCATAGTAAATTTCCAAGGTTCTGTAGCCCATGTGGTCTGTGTCGCAGTTATTCAGCTCTGCCATTGTAGTGGGAAAGCAGCCACAGAAATAAACTACTGTCTGTGCATGTTTACCAATAGAACTTTATTTATAAAATAAATGACACTGGGCTAGATTTGGCCATGGCCTTTAGATGATAGACCCTCGACCTAGACAGACTTACCTCATTTCATATGTAAGTGGTCCAGAGACATTAAAAGTGACTTGCCTAATTGATAAATAGTATGTCAAAGTTATTCACATTTTTAATAGAATCATATCAGTGTTTTTAAATGTCCCTAACTATATAAGAAGTTGGGCTAGTTTGGAAAAGAAAACTATTGTTTCGTAGGGCAGAGTGCCTTCTCTGCTGAGGTCCAATTAGTAATGTTTTACTAATTGTGTTTAATCCTACTTTATTAAGACTATTCTATTCTTCCAAGTTTATTCATTTGGTATTTATTGCATGTGTATTACGTGCCAACTTCTGTCTCAGTCATGTTTACTCAAAAATGTTTCATTAGAAATCTTTTTAAAGGATGGTTCACCTTGCGATCTTATTTCACTTAGCTCAAAAAATATGGCAAGATGAGCAGTATTGCTTCTCTGGCAGCCATTGAAATCAATTTTAGGGGTTTGTTTTCTGAGGTTTAGAGCTAGTGATATAATAGGATAGCTTAAATCGCTTATTTGAGCTGTACTTTGAGAATAGTTTACTCACCACTAGAGGATGACTAAGGTTTTTGTGTTTTTTTCTTTTTTCTTTTTTTTTGTCTTTCTATGGTAAATTTATTGAAATCCTAGTCATGCCTTCTGTTTAGATCTTTTCTCTACCTGTTCTTCAAATCTGATTAATATCTGCAGAGTTCTGGTATTAAAATTCATAGTACTTCCAAGAAATTTCCAATTGAAGGTTACTGTAATGGTGGAAGGGGTGGCGATGATGTTGGTGAAGACAGTATTAATAGAACTAACTTTATCTGACTGTTTACTAAAGTACGAAGGACTTCACCTGTATTAACTATCTTCATACACATTTCTCTTCCTTTTTATTACTGTGACTCAACGATCCATGTACCCACCACTACTGAACACACACTAGTCAGGATGCACACCCTCAACCATACAAACTGCTTTTGTGAAGGTCACAAAGTGAATTTTACTTTGCTAAATCTATTGACATCGCAGTGCCATTCGACATAGTTAAGCACTCTTTCCATTCTTAAGCTATTTTCTTCACTTAGGCCACTCCCTTGGTTTTCTTTTTCATCTCTTTTGTTGGGTTTTCTTGATATCTACGACCTTTAAACAAACATAAAGTGCCCCAAAATTTACTCTTTTCTATTTGTACTCATTTTCCGAGTTACCCAGTGTCATGATTTAAATGTTGTCTCTATTCTACTTATTCCAAAATGGATAGCTACCTGTTCTCTGACTCCAGACTTATGTCTCTTCTTGTCTATTTGATATCTCCATTTGGAGGTCTAATAAAAATCTCAATCTTTACATACCCAAAATTGAACTCTTGATTTTTCTAACCTCTCCCCCTCCTCCAGTTTTTCTCATCTCAGTTAGTAGATAGTACAGTGAATAGCAACTCCATTCTTCCACTTGCTAAGACAAAAAACCTAGAGAGATTTCCTTGACCATTCTCTCTGTCACACACACCCACATCCAATACATCAGCAAATCTGTAGGTTCTACCTCAACATATCTAGTATCTGGCCTCTTCTCACTACTTTTAAGCATTCTGGTTTAATAGTAATTATAATAACAGTCAAAGTTTTGAAAATTGAAAAGAATTCATTGAGAATACAAGCAGTAGTGGAAGAAGACAATTTCAGGCAGAACGGCAGTAATATAGTCAAAGGTGTGAACAAAGTCAGAGAGATCATCGCTCTCAATGGGTAGGAGTGGGAACAACACTGTGAAGTTCAAGAATGGAAGAAATGTTTGAAACTTGGAACTGGATTCTTAATGTCTTGACTTTATCTTTAGACTACTTATTAGCTTTTTGTCCACCCAAACGGTAGGACATTTGCCAGACCTTAATGTTGGCTTTCTATGGTTGTGGTTCTCTGTAAGTAGACAGAAGAATTAGACCACTCCTACCCCCCCAAGATGATCAGATATATTCTCCTACCCAAGACCAAACTCACACACAAAACATACTCACACAAACCCTTGCTGAGAATCACTGTTGCAGATAATGGCCCTCCAGAATAGAGTTTCAAAGCTGTGCTATAGTACAATTAGTGTTTTTGGAAAGATAACTCTGGTGGCAGTCAGCAGGGGTTGGTTACTTATTTGTTTTCATATTAGATGCAGAAGAAAAGATAAGTATTAATTAGTGTTTGGGAATCATTCCTTGACCACTTCAATAACTGTTGAGGGGAGCTAGTAGAAAGAGATAAATAAGAAGAATGCTTGTTTTTGTTTCTTCTTTTAATGATTGTTCAGTGACACAGTGCTGTTAGCAGTCTTATAGTGACAGACAAAATAACTGAATGCTTCTTTTCATTCTTTTCTAATTCCTTAGGAACGCCTTTTTACCCAAGTCAGCCAGTGTATCAGTCAGCACCTATCATAGTGCCTACGCAGCAGCAGCCCCCTCCAGCCAAGAGAGAGAAAAAAACAGTAAGAGATCTTTATTAATTTTTCTTACTTTAAAATTGAATGTCCATTCACTTGTCAAATAAGTTTACTCACAGCTGTAATCATTATTCTTCTCAGTTCACAAATGACCATCATCTTTTATTCTTCCCTTATATCCTCACCACTAGACCTGGGAGGATATGTATGGGCATATAAGTAGAAGTTGGTAGAAGTTGCAAGTACCATTTGCTTAATATCAGTTTTCAACGCACACTGAACTAGGTTTGCTAAACGACAACGTGCCCTCCAGCTTTAGGTCTCACTAAGTGGGAGGAATTTGAGCTCAGTTCTCACATCCTGATTTTTTTTTTTTTTTAACTCTAATCAAAAACAACTCTATATCCAAACATGAGCTGAAAGTAAAAAATAGCACCAAAAAATGAGCAAAGTGTTAAGGACAAGAAAATGCTTCCTGTGGAATAGATTTATTTTAAGAAACAGAAAGCAGAATTTAAAAATGTATTCTGTTGTTTTTACTAAGTTATTGGGGCTTTGCCTTTGTTAAGTAAGGTGGGCCCAAGAGAATTAGGTAGTCATAAAAGTTCACATTACAGAACATTTTGTAGAAAAGTGACTTGCAGTCTCTAATCTATCAACACACAAAGTGGGTTATATTTGTAAGAGATTCCTCCATTCACACAGATGTGATGTGTGGGTGTGACATCATAGCAATATTCTTGAAAATACCCTCATTTAGTAAAAATTAATGAAGTTCAAATTTTGGCTCTTTATTATCAGAAACAAATTAATTGTACACACATCACAGTGAACAGGACATGCGAATGTATTGTGACCATAAGATTGAGAAACTATGCTTTGGAAATGCTGAATCAGCATGGTAGATGTTGGATATGAGAAGAACTTTCAGCATGCAGAAAAATTAATAAAGAAGATAATGAAAATGAATGACAGTAATAGTAGATGTTGAAAAAGAAAGTTGAATAAACGAATTCAAAGTAATACTTAAAACTATGGTAGAAGTTTTCAAACCCGAAAAAATAGCTGATATTAGAAATCTTACAGAAGAAATGACTTCCCAAAAAAACTTCTGGATCCAGGTGGTTTTATTAGTGAATTCTTCAAAATTTTCAAGAAGCCAGGGCCAGCTTGATTAAGCTCTGGAGGTCATTATAAGCAGAGGGGGTCTTTATGTCTCTGCACTGTGCCAGGATGGAAGAGCTAGACCCAAGTACTCCAACTTTACAAAACCATCTCCACTGACATCTGTGAGCAAAATTGGAAGACCGTACACGTTGTTCCACATCTCACATGCGTCTTTTCACTTATTAATACATTTTGACTATCATTCTGTTTCAGTACATGTAGATGTCTCATTCTTTCTACTGGCTGCTTGATATTTAATTGTAAGGATGTGGAATAATTTTTTAATTAGCATGTTCTCGATCAGCCTTTAACATGTTTTTATGTCTTTGCTGGAAAAACAATATTGCAGTGAATATTCTTACGTGTGTGTGTGTGTGTGTGTGTGTGTGTGTGTGTGTGTGTATAAACATTATCTACAATATAAATTCCTATTCCTAAATCCTAGGGTATATACATTTTTCATTTTGTTGGAAAACCATTTAAGGCCTTTAACTTCCATGTTTTAAAACTTTTATGAATCGTATGTTAATCATTGTAAATAAAATCAGTTTGGCAGTGCTTATAGACAAGCATTAATACTTTTTGCCTTTTTGACCTAGAAATTCAGCCAACTAAGTCTCATTTAGCTTGTTGTTTTAATTAGTTCATGTCAGAGCTAATGGCCTACATTTCTTTGAATGACCCCATATGGTTCTGTGATTGAAATAAAATCAACTTCGATATTTGACAGGTTTCCCTGCTCACACCCTTAATGTATTATACATTATGTGCCTATAAATCTACTATATAGACACCCACCTATAAATATGCCATCTTATTTTAACCTTATAGATAAGAATTCGGGATCCAAACCAGGGGGGTAAAGACATAACAGAGGAGATTATGTCTGGAGGTGGTAGCAGAAATCCCACTCCACCCATAGGGAGACCCACATCCACACCTACTCCTCCTCAGGTAAGACACGGTGAGCCATGATGAACAATGGTGTGTATTTGTTCACTAACCTCTGCTGAACTCTTCTTTTTTCTATAGCTGCTTTCCTGTACTTTCCATTTCCATCAGTTGTCTCAGCCTCGAATATCTAAATGATATTTAAACAGACATATTGTTTCTCTTTACAAATTGTTGTGACTACAAATTTTTATTGGTAGTATTTCTGTGTATTGTCTTCATATTCAGAGCATAGCTGCTGCCACTCTTCCTAATGAACTGTATTGCATAATACCAAAAGGAGCTGCATTTTTATGGAAATTTCATCATTAAATGAGTATTTTATGTTTTCAGTATGGAGCCTTAGGAATTAAATGCTGCACACTGCATTAATGCAGACATTAAGGTTGAGAATTTAAACATTTGTACTCAATGGTATTGTTAGAGATGATTGCCTGTATTATTCAGAGCATTTTAAATGTATTACAGGTATACTTCTTACTTTTTAGGACTATGTAAATGTGCTTTTTGAGTGGAGGGTGTCTTCTTTAATTCTTTACAAGGATTATTGGTAAATTATGTCAATTAAGCACCTTTTTGTTCCTGTTGCAGAATGTGGTTGTCATGGCCTTCTAAGAATTCACTCTCTTGCTTTTAGAAATCAGGGCATTCCAGGAGGAGCTGGAGTTTCATAAAGTAAAATAGAGAATGGAATCTCTCAGGTTTAATAGGAATTTGATTTCCTCGCTGGGTTACTTTAAATTTTGGTAAACCATTCAGAGGAAATTAGTGATTTTCAAATCTTCAAACTACCTAAGTAAGAAACCAGGGTACAAAACAAAACTAAAGTTATTAAGGGGTAAGGGGTGGCTTGCTTCCTCCCACCTTGTGGCTGAATGATGACATATTCCTCAGAGCCCAGTTTACAGACAAGTGATATGAGTGATATGGATGATCAAATATAATGCATTTCAGAATGATAAACTATTAACTTAATTTTAGTTATATAAGTTTAAAAATGTTCTTAAAAATTGAAATCACAAGTAGATGTTTATATTTGGAGCCCCTTGAAAATCTGTGAATTTTGAGTAAGCCTAAAACTTGAGCCTTTGTGTAGTGATGTGTTTCACTTGTAAATGATGATAGTCTCTGGCTGACATTTATCTCAGTCTTCCGTCATTTAGATAAGTATGATATGTGACCATCTAGATATGTGAATTGTAAGGTCATATTATATTAATAATTACTCTATTAATATAATTATTATAATAAATATAATATAATACAATACAATATAATGTTATCATTAATATTTAGTAATTATTAATATAATAATGTGTAAGGTCATATATTAATGATTGTTAATAGAACTTTTCACCAGTCCCCATTGTTTCCCCAGGGATATTCTAAGTCGGGAATGATTAAGGGGGCCTTACATTTAACCTTATCTCTGGAAGTAAATACGAGACAAACAATAAGTATACATTTAAATTATCTACTTATGTGCTCTATTAAGCAGGGGGATACTGTAGCAAAAATTTAGGATTGATTAATCAGGGAAGCTAAATTTTGGTCTGTATTTTCCCACATTAATTAAAATGTTGTTACTGTCAAGCCATATGGTCGAAAACCTTTTGTTGATTTGTGTTTAAATTCTCAACTTGAACATATGTTAGTATGCCTTTTTGCATTTCAATTCCCTTTGGGGTTGGTTGGTTTTTCTGTGATGTTACCAAGTGCAATCCCACCCTCTCTGGTTATCCTTCTTTCCTGAGCCACAGAAATCCTTTTACTCTTTATCCTTTCCCCAGGGACCACAGGCCTGAATGCAAGTATATGTGTGTATATAACCATAAAGCACAGTAAATGTACATTTTTATTTGATAAAGGCCATCAGTTAATGATTTTAATATGAATAGTACTTTTTCAAGTGTGATATCATCATGGAGCATCAGTTTATTTTATTAGTTAATTTGCATGTCAAGCCACACTTACCAATCTGTTGGCTTTCCAAAGGCATGAAATTCATGAAACAAACAAATAGCTTTTAACAACAGAGACGTACACACCAGAAATATTTTATTTTCCTCTTAATGAAAAACAGCACAAGAGTGATGATGGCAACTGACACTTGGCATTATTGTCTAGAAATTCATAGAGTGATGCCCAGAGAGTAGGAGAGACACCCCTGGTTAAGGGAAGCTGTCATTACTGCCTGCCTGACTTACATCATGTAAAAATGTTTATCCATGTTTCAAAAGAAGCTAGAAATCACTATGTGAAAAATATGTAAGTTTTACATGTTACTAACACATTCTTCTAACAGGTAGCACTGTGCCAGCCCCCCAAAAAAAACCGTTAGGCTTAGGCTAAAAGCTGCTAGTTTGCCAACTTCTACCTAATTTTAGATAGATCCTGAACCACATTCTAATTAGCAAGACTGCAGATGAGACAACCCTCTGCATCAGAATTTGTGGCTGAATAGTAGGTACTGTATTGCTTTGGGCCTTATGGAGCCACCTGCTTTGAGCCACAGTGCACATGCTGTGACTAGCAAAGCCTTTCCCTGTCATTGAGGTTGTCCCAGTCTCTTTTAAGGGAGACAGAGGATGCTTACTAATATATAGCTGGTCCTCCTGTGAAATGTGTACTGAGAATTAAGAAAGCACGAAGGTGACCAAGTGCAACAGAGCTGCAGCACAGACTCCAATATATTGGGTCACAGAAACCTGTTAATGGTAGTATAGGTGAGATAGTACAGGGGAGAGGTTTAAATCTTTGGCTTAGAATGAGACATACTTGGTTTCAGGTCTCAGTTCTACTATTTAATTTTGTAACTTTAGGCAAATTATTTAGTATTACAGAGCCTTAGCTTATACTTTTTTAAAAATGAGGAAAATAAAACATCATAGAGTTATTATAAAGATTAAATGAGAGAAAATACTTAAAACTGCTTAAGCTATGGGCATAATGAGCCTTCCGTAAATATTACCTCTCATCAGTATTACAATTACTGTTTTTTCAGGAGGCACAGAAAATGACTCAAAGGGTCTGGGAGGATTCTCAGCAGAGATGCCATTTCATCCGAGTTTCCAGATAGATACTCACAAAATGGGGGGGGGGGGGGAGAGAGAGAGAAGGGTATTTGAGGCAGAGGGGCAGCATGTGACAAAAGATACATGGAAGTGGGAAATCAGATGAAAGGAGACTGTTCTCATTTCAGGTGACAAATTAGGGAAGGCAGTTGGAGGAGAGAAAGCCAGTTAGAGAAATTCAGCAGTGGTTACTAAGTAAGAAGTATCAAAAGGGTAACCATGTAATTTATCACTATATTGGGAACCTTTTAGAAATGAATTGGGATGCGATTAATCATTTTGGTGGGATAACAGGTATAAACCAGTACTCTCTGGGTAGGCAGCAATGCATGGTTCCCCTAGATGTAAGAGAAAGGGAAGGGTCAGAGGTGACTCTTCAAGCTTAGATGCCTGAGTTTATAATAATACATGACATGGAGTGTATATGAAGAGATAAATAATGAATTTGATTTTGGCAAGCAATCAAGCTGAGTTAATTGCGGGAAACTGCATTGAGTTTATGTGAGAATAGAGAGGAGAAACAGGTTTTCGCTGCTGCTGTTGTGCCCTAAAGAATAGATGGAATTTGAAATTGTCCTATTTCCGAAGTTTTAAAATGATCTGTGGAATAACTCATGGAGATTTTATATCTCAAATGTATAAGAAATATGCATATGTGCATGCGTGTGTCCACTGAGATGATCACCGCGGTACATGGATAGACATCACAGAGTAATAGACACTTGCTGCTGGTCTCCACTGTCGCTTAGATTTATGACATTGGGTCAGAACATTAAGCCCCTTAAAATTCCTATTTTTTTCAACTGTAAAATCAGTTTGTATTATGAAATCTCAGAGTTCTTTTAGCTCTTGTGGGATAGAAGAGGACATTTTCATTACTTTCCTTCAGCATCATAATCTCTCAGCTATATCTCTGTCTCTGCTGTTGATAGTGATTAAGCACAAGGAGTATTTCTGTGTTAAGAAATGTGCTAGCTGCCTGAAAGTCATTGTGGTTGGTACCCTGTAGGATAAAAATAAAGAAGGCTCTAAAATGGTCTACTTCCAAAGGCACAGGGTGGTATATCAAAGTCACTTAATTTTTATAAATGAACTATATATACCTTTCTTCCTTTCCTTACTCCCTTTTGTTCTTTTTTCTGTTTTAAGAATTGCTCTTATAGTGAAACAGTTATAACTTGCGAGAGAGTCCTGTGCCATAGGACATAGGAGCAGAGAAAAGGTTGGAAACTTGATTGCTGGCACATCTTAGGAAAGATACAGCCTCTTTGGTAATTTGGGGAAATTACCAAAGTTAGCAGGTTATTAATTTTTTTTTTAAAGCTTCTTATAAACTTGATACCTGGAAACTTTAAATTCTGACCACTTGTTAATTAGTTCATTTCATAGTTTTAGCAACAATAAATAGTTAACTAAAGTTAGTTTCTCTAAAGCTTAGATAATAATTATGTAATACGTAATATGTAGAGGAAGTAGGTAAGTTCCTACAGAAAGATTTTGAAGGAGATACCTATATAATGTTAAAATACCCAATCTTAGTAGAACCACTATGGAAAACAGTATGAATGTTCCTCAAAAAATTAAGACTAGAACTGCTATGTGATCCAGTAATCCCTCTTCTGGATATCTACCTCCTAAAATCTGAAAACATTTATCCGTAAAGATATATGCACCCCAATGTTCATGTTAGCACTATTCATGGTGGCCAAGACACGAAAACAGGCGAAGTGTTAAAAGAGGATTGGATAAAGAAAATTTGGTACATATACACAATGGACTATTACTCAGCCATAAGAAAAAATGAAATACTGCGATTTATTACAACATGGTTGGATGTTGAGATAATCATACTAAGCGAAATAAGTCAGAGAAATTCGAGGACCATATGGTTTCACTCATACGTGGGATATGTACAGCATAGTAGCTATAGTTAATAATACTTACCATACTCCCCAAAATTTATGTGACATGTAAATTGACTTAATTGTGATAATCATTTTACAGTGTTTATGTATATTAAACCATCATATTGTACAACTTAAATATATACAATTTTTATTTGTAAATGATGCCCCAATGAAGCTGGGAAAACATTTTAATTAAAAAAATCCAGTCTAAACTTTTAAAATGTCATTTTGTCATCTCAGTTATAGGCTCTGCTGAATTAATATTCTCTGCCTTCAAACATAGATATGATTTTGTTTTAGTGATATCTGCAGTAAAGTTAGTTGTAGAATTAAATCACATCATTCTTCATCTTTAATAAATAATTTCTTATTAGTAACGTCCTTTGACTTAAAAATGGTACTTTTCAGTAATATAGAAAGTGTCGTAGACCTTAAATTATCTAAACTGGAGTGGATTCTCTCAGGTTTTAAATGAGGTGTCTCGATAACAGAGATCCTTGCTGGCAAGGGTTAAGCTGTTCCATTGTTTCAAATGAATTCTAAGTGGACTGTCAGAGGGTCCTACTTAGAGCAGGGTTGTTGATTTTATCAGGTCTGTCTCCAACAGGGTTTTGTCCTGAATTTTAATAAAACCAAGATTCTCGGGCTTTGTTGCCTATAGGAATTTTCTAAAGGAAAGAAACAAAATTTGACTTACGGTTACTTTTGCGATAGCTTATCTTCTTTTGGAAAACCAGTGGAAGTTATGTTTTAAGTTGTTTTGGCATCCCAATATAGATCCACTTACGAGACACATTAATAACATTATTTTTTATTTTATTTTAAATGATTATTTTTACTTGAACTGCAGCTTTCCTAAATCTTTACTAAATTGTGAAAGCCTTTGCTGTTGCAGTGGTAAGATTTTACCTTGATACTCTAAATCTGAATCCTAATTATTAAAGAAAGCAGGACTTGAATTTTTGCATGGGTAGCAGAAGTCCTGTCGCTTACCACTCACTACCAGTCAGGTCTGGAACAATGGCATTACAACTTGTGATCATTTAGCAACTGTGTTTATAGTTGTTGGGGATCCTAAATATTGTAAGAGATCACAAGAAACCCTCAGATTCAGTCTTTCATCTATTATCGAAAATGTATTTTTGAAATTAAAAGGACTTGAGTATTGTATGTATAAAAATTGTGACTCTTCACCGGAAAATAATAGTAAAGGAAGAACTTGTAACCCTAAATCTTAATACTGAGAGTTAAGCATTGTTAACTTTTTGGTGACTAACCTTCAGACATCTTTCAGTACACACCTACACGCGTGTGTGTGTATGTATATATATATATCCATACCCATATTATGTTTGGGTTTATTCATGCCATTTCACAACTACCTTTTTTTTTCAATGATCATGCAGATATGTTCATATTTGATTCTAGGTATTATAATTTTTAAGGCTACATGATATTTCTTTGGAAGTACTTTAATCTATGGGTATTCCTATTCTTTCCTGTTTGTCATTAATATTAAGAATGCTGTGATGAGCAACTTTGTGTACCTATTTTGGGATTACGGTGTTCTGACCTACTTTCCAGAAATGTGCCAGTTAATCTCACACCAACGGTTTAATGCTCCTTTCCTTATATTATTGCTTATTTGATAGATTAAAAAATAATACCTCATTTAATTTTTATTTATTGATTGGCGGAGTTAAGAATTTTGATGTGTACTGGTTATTTGTGTGAATTATCTATTCATGTCTTTTGTACACTTTTCTTTTGAGGCAATGATATTTTTCTGGGTTAAGGATTATTTTCTATTTATGAATGTTCTTTACATGTTAAAGACATCCCTTTGACATATTTAATATTTTTTTCTAGTTTGATTTTTTCTTAGTTTAATATTTTTCTCGGTTTTATTAATGGTGCCTAATGTCATATAGAAATTTTAAATTTTTTATATTCACAAATTCTTTTTTTTCCCCTAAATAATTTATGATTTGGGCTGATTCTTTGAAAAATTTTACCAAGATAATAAAACTACTCAAATCTATTTTCTTCTAGTATTTAGGTTTGATTATTTCACCTTTATTTTTGATTGATGTGGAAATTGTCTTGATGTATACAATAAGGTTTAGATTTTGTTTCTTCTCTTTTCAGCTAAATGACTTAGCTCTTGTTTCAGTATTATTTGTTGAATAGTTCATTAGTTCATAATTGCCTCATTTTGAGTGGTTTTAATTATTTACTGAGTACAGACTTTTATTTCATTATTTACCATAATGTCATATATGCCTGGGTCTTTCTGGATTTTTTTTATCCCATTGATCTGTTTTAATACTATTAGTATACTGTCTTAAATACTCTAGCTTTACAATACATTTTAATATTTTAGAGAGAATTTCATCTACATTAAAATAATAATCTTATTTTTTAGTGTTTCTCTAGTTTCATCATTCCTCTCATTGAAACCTTAAAATCATTTGTAGTCCTAGTTTAGTCTGATAGCTTTTATCTTCATTTCTGATACTGTGGCAACTTTTCCTTGCCTTCAAGGGAGAAGTTCTCTTTATCGGATATGTATGTTGTTTTATCAAGTTAGTGTTTAAAGAAAACAAATGGTTTTCATCAATGTAATGTGTTTAGCCTGGGCATACATTTTCTAATTTGTTACTTTGTTCTATTTTTATTTTATACATCACACATTTAGGTCATCTATTAGTTTAAAAAAGTATTTGAGTTTGTGAACCCTGTGTTACTGTTTCTTCAGGTGTTTGGTGTGCTCCTATTTTTTTTTATTTCTGTAAATTATAACAGTCTACCCAAGTTGCTTAGATGATAACCCTAGAAGTCATCTTTAAATTCTCTTTATCTCACATTCTACAACTTTATATCAGCAAGTCCTATTTGGCTCATTCTCAACGCCTTCACTGCACTGTTAGTTACACTTAAGCCACCTTGATCTTTCTCTCAAACAGCAGTAACCTCCTTACTCATTTCCTTGCTTCTGTCTTGCCTGTCCTCTATTTTTAATTTTTTTTATTGAGGCAGAATTAACATATAAATGAGTTTCAGATGTATAGCTTAATGATTCAGTATTTGTATACGTTGCAAAATGGTTACCATAATAAGTCTAGTTAACCATACATAGTTACAGAATTTTTTTTCTTGTGATGAGAACCTTTAAGATCTAATCTTAGCAACTTTCAGGTATGCAATACAGTATTATTAACTGTAGTCGCCATGCTGTATATTACATTTTCACAACTTATTTATAACTGGAAGTTTGTGCCTTTTGACTCTCTTCACCCATTTTCCCCATCCCTCACTTCCCACCTCTAGCAACCACTGATCTATTCTCTGTATCCGTGAGCCTGTTTTTGTTTGATTGTCTGTTTTTTAAGATTCCTCATGTAAGTGAGATCAAATGGTGTTTATCTTTCTCGTCTTATTTCACTTAGCATAATGCTTTTTAGGTCCATCCATGTTGTCACAAATGGCCAGATGTCTTTCTTTTTTTATGGCTAAATAATATTCCATTATGTGTATATGTTTTATTCTTTAATGTTTCTTTTGTTAGAACATGAGGTCCATGAAGCTAAGGATTTTTGTCTGTTTTAGTTACCAGTGGGTTCTCAATGTTTTGTACATGGTAACACCACGGGTAAACATGTACACTTTTCTAATGAATGAATAAATGCGGGAGAATTCTCTCTCACTTATTAAAGAAGCATGCCTCTTTCTTTTTTTCTGGCATCATTTATTATTTTACTTCTTACTCTTTATGTTTCTCAATGAGAGCCATACTTGTTTATACTCAGAATTTGTTTATTTTAAACATAGTATTGGTTACAATTATTATTTTAAAGTTATTGAATGAGACTGAAAACTCAATTACAGTCAGCCTTTCTTATTCGCACATCTACATATTCAGCCATCCTCATCCATAAATAGAAAATACTCATTAAAAAATGTTATGTCACTGCTGATAGGTACTATGTAGTTAGGCCTACAATGGTTGTGTCTGTAGTGAATGAGTACAGACTTTTATTTCATCATAAATGATACAGTACAACAACTGTATAGCTTTCCATTGCATTAGGTTATTATAAGTAAGCATTTACATTCCATTAGATATTGTGAAGTAATCTAGAGATGATTTAAAGAAGGATGTGCGTAGATTATATGCAAATTGTACACCATTTTATACCAGATTTTGGTATCCATGGGGGCTCCCGGAACCAGTCTTTGGCTTTACCAAGTGTCAGCTGTGTACCTAAAATGATGAAATGTAAAGCGTTCAAATAACCCCTTATGATAACAGCAAATTGCATCAGCATCTTGCTTATATTTGTGTAACTATTTGGAGTCTCTGGCTTTCTCTCAATTATAACAGGGGACAGCAAACATTTTCTGTAAAGGGACAGATAGTAAATATTTTCGGCTTTGCAGCCATAGTTTCTTTCGCCACTGATCAACTCTGCCATTGTAGCACAAAAGCAGATGTGTATAGTATGTAAATGAATGCAGGTGACGATTACAATAAAATTTTATTTATGGATACTAAAATTTAAGTTTCCCATAATTTTCACGTGTCAGGAAATATTGTTCTTTTTATTTTTTTCACCAACTATTTAAAAATGTAAAAAGTTCTCATGGGCAATACAAAAACAGGTATGTTGCCCATGGTCAGTGGTTTGCTGACCCACTATGATATCTCTGTACTTAAGCATCCTGTCACATACAAGATTAAAATAGGTAGTGAAGGAAGATGGCCCCTTTCTGGGTAGCAAAATGGGCTGTATGAAGAGAAATGGATTTTAAGTTGTACAAAGAAGTATTTCAGGACAGTTAAATATTTTTGTTGCCTGTTTTACCTATTAGTAAACACTCTTTAAAAAAATTAATTCCATCAATATTCATTTCTTGGTTACTATCAGGTATCTAATATCTTGGCATACTTTAAGTTCCTTTATCACTATAGTTGAAAATTAAGAAGTATTTTTTTTTTCTTTCAATCAGAACCTTGATTTTGAAAATTTTGGGGTGGAGGCAATTTCGCATCGACATAAATTATGAACTGTTGTAACAATGTGGAGTTGCCAAACCAACCCTAACCTTTGAACTCTGACTACCTAGTCATCTTTATTGAACTATTTTATATTTTCATACTATTTACCCTTCCAGACTTATTTTTATAAATTTTCATTTCCATCAATAGTAAAAGTGACTGACATGCAGTGATTTTGAAATCCCTTAAAATATTCTCAGCAGTGTAGATCATGTGCCTGAGTTCTCTAGCTACCCAATAGCTTCATTTCCTTGTAGGGATCAAAATTCATATGGCATTGGATGTGATGTTCTGAGTTATAATATCCAATATATGATTTTTCTGGCTTTTCAGTTAGATAAACTAAGTCATGATTGTGCTTTAGAATGGGTAGGGACTGCTTTGTAACAGACTTTATAGTTACGTTATTTCAGTAGCAGAAAAGAGATGAAATTGTAACTTAAGCTAAAACATGAGATTATCTTAAATTTAAAAGAATCTAAAACAAGACGAAAATATTGAATTATATGCTATGTTAATATGTTACCATTTCTTGGTCCTGTCAGAGGCTGAGAGAATGTTAAAGCTGAAAGGATCTTTAGTTCCTTTTCCTTTACAGCTAAGGAAACTGAGAAGTACTTTCCTAGAATTTTGTGGCTGTGTAGCTATGTACTAGATACCTAGATGTGTAACTATGATTTAATCATGTTATCTCATTTCTTATAAATGCTTTATACATAAAATCTCTCTAGGGCTCTGTCAGTTTAAAAATGTGCAGTTGTCTCTTTAATATGTTTGCAAGTATTTTAATCTTAGAATGAAAAACTGTCTGATCTGTACATATTTATAGGCATCAGTAGCCTTTTACTGTCTAAAATTAAACATCTGTAGATGTCATATCAGTGACCTTCTTTAGGAAACTACCCCTGCGCATTTTTTTGTTGTTGTTGTTAATTTCCTGGAGAATTGGAATAGTTAATATTTTCTTTTTTTCAGGTCAATGACATAATGTACATTTCTTTCCTGGGATATATGGCTAACTTTAATAAATGCTAAAAAACAAATAATCTTTCCATTGTTCCGAAGCTATTTTTAGCCATGGAATTGAATTGAGTTGTATTTTCATTTATAGCTAGCTATGAAGCGTTTCTAATTTTTGAATTTTAGTAATATAATTTTTCTTCCCGAAAGTAAGGATTCAAAATAAGAATACTTATAGCAGTTTTGTTCATTTATTTGGCCATGATTCAAAGTGAAAACAGTAACCTCATTTTTTATAAATAGAAATATAATTTTAGTAGTCTTTATTTAGAAGTAATTGTGGAATATGAGCACTTCTATGATCTAATGAATAGGTGAAGTAATAATATTATCCTCATTTCTATCTGTATAATCCACATATAGTCAAATATCAATTGCATGTTATACTTTCTGAAAAGCATTATTACTTAAATAACATGATAAATGATATGTCTGAACTGGCATTTCATTTTATATTCCCAGTGTATGTGAGACTTACTGACTTGAACATATTTTTTATTAATTCCCACTTTTAAGTGGCCCTATCTACCCGGGATCATCCATGCCTTAATATCCCTTCCAAATAAAAAATAAAATAATAAAATAAACAAGAAAATCAGAATTGTGCTGGGAGCTCTGCTCTGGTAGCACTGACTTCAGTGTAGGAAACTACAGCTGTTATTAAAAAATTGACCTTAGATCTCCGAGGAGAGACGCTGCTTTGTTTTGTGGCTTTTGTGTAACCCTCAAATCCATAACAAATACCTGCCTGGAATGTGACATAGAATGAGTGTTATTGTCATTTCTTGTGTAATTCTTGTTCCCTCTAAGTTGAACAATGGCTGCAGTTTTTCCAACTTACTCTGCTAGGATTTTGATGGGCATTTTTGATTTCCATATACTGGCTGATTGAAAATGAAAGTTACCTCTAAGCTCTGAAGAGCCAGGTGTTTTATTTAGATTTCTGACTCTCAAAAGGTACCATCCTTGACTCTCTAAAGACGTCTTAAAGTGAAAGTGCCTTTAGAGACTTTGCAAGTTGCATCTCAACTTTGCGATTGTATGGACAAATGACAAGAATCGCCCTTTGGTATTGTTTTCTTGAATCAGTAATGGTTTTAAAGTCCATTATTTTTTATTCTGCTTTTGGCAGATGAATTACTTTGCTGGGTAGTACACTAGTGAAGTTTACCAAACAAATCCCGTTAGTCTTTGACTTGGAGGATGTTAAATTCCCTCTCAGATGTGACGTCTATTGTTAGGTTGAAAGTCTGCTTCTCCTTAGAAGGAACACTGGAGAATGCGTTGTACTAATGATTGTGCTGTCTTCTCTTGCTGTTAATAGTAATCATCTCTTTTCCTTCCCTTTCCTGCTGCCTCTTTCCTTTTCTTCCCTTTCTTCCCATGTACCTTTTGAATTTATTAAACTGGCCTATATATTTTTTCCTTGCTTTCCTTTTCTTGAATTTTGTGATCTCCTGCCGCATTCTGTCTTCCCTACTTGCTTGGGTTCCATGTTGCTAGTTTTTCTGTTCGCACGCTCATTATCACCCTTTTTTGTACTTCAAATCCCAGCAGCTGCCCAGCCAGGTCCCCGAGCACAGCCCTGTGGTTTATGGGACTGTGGAGAGCGCTCATCTTGCTGCCAGCACCCCTGTCACTGCAGCTAGCGACCAGAAGCAAGGTTTGTGTATGACTATTTTCCTCCTGTTTTCCACCCTCTTATCGTTAGTCTCTTTTTAAAT
The DNA here is from genome assembly GCF_014176215.1 of Rousettus aegyptiacus. Lineage (NCBI taxonomy): Eukaryota > Metazoa > Chordata > Mammalia > Chiroptera > Pteropodidae > Rousettus > Rousettus aegyptiacus. The sequence continues at coordinate 12,484,318 of NW_023416284.1, read as the reverse complement.
TACTACATTCCCCTTAGCATTTAAGAGTAAGAGTAACATAATCTGAGTCTTATTTAGATACCAAGTTTTAAGGAAAATCAAAGTGTTCAACAACTAGGAAAGTAAAAGGGTAGTGGTGACTAGTAAAACTTTTCCTATTTTGTTGATGCCTGCTTCACTGTCAGTATAATTAATTACAGGTAAAAACTTCACTGCCTTAAATGCTTTTTTGTTTTTTTTTTTGTAACAAATGTAGGGGAATAAATTCAAGGATATATTGCTTTACAAGAAGAACACAGTTTTATTTATATATTCAACATGTTCCTGTGTGTCTTGCTATTTTTAAAAACAAAATGTTTCTTACAAGTTTGGCTTTTATGGCTTCAGTTGGAGGTAGTGCTGAGTTCAAATCCTGACTCTATCATGCAATATAGCTGTTTGGTTTTGATGAGTCATTATGCTGTGTATCTTAATTTCTTCACTTACAAAATGGAATAAAAAAGACCTACCTCACAGGGTTGTTGTGAGGACATGCCTAGCATATGAAAAGTGCGTATTAAATTATAGCCATTATAACTGCTGCAGGAATCATGCTAAGGTCTCTATTCCTGTTGACTTTCAAAATGCCAAATGTTTGTTGAAATAAATCCTTTTGGATTGTAATAGTAAATGTTAAGGGAAATCTCATCCAAAAAATGGGATATCACAGTTTCTCTTCCCTGCCTAGTTGGATTTAGGTTGACCTTAGCTAGAATTGTAAAACAATTCTCATTAGGCACAGGAGGAAGCAAACAACTTTGGGCATGCTTTTTTTAATGCTTCTCATCATTCTAAGAATTATATTAGCTTTCTATTTTCTTAAATTATTCATTCCTTTAAACATCTTAATAATCTATAGCTAGCTGTTAGCAAATACACTTTTTAAAAATTATTTTTTAAAAAGCATTCAGGAATTGGCACATAATCAAAGTGGAGATATTTAATATTATTGGTTTTTTACTGGACTGCAAGTTAATCACACATACAAACTTCTAATATATGACTTTAATGCTATTTTTTAGGATACAAAGATAACATGATTGTTTTTTCCCTTCAGTATTGAGGAGCCTAGTAAACTTTGAACACAGACAAGTTTTATATTGTATTTGTTTTGTAAGATAGTTTTAGGCTGAAAAGATAGATAATGAATTCTAACCTGGCATGCTTCTAAAAGTTGCAGTTAAGTACTGCTTTCAGTGTCGTTCAGGGTTAGAGACTCATGCATGCTTAAAGCTGAATTTTTAAATTAAAGTCATTCACCTTGCAGAAGTGTAGATCATAAACTATTGTGGAGGACCACTTCCTACCCCACTCCCCGCCCTCCAATGGTAAAGCAGTTTTGAGTCAAAATTCAGAATATTTTCAGTCTGAGTGGAGATTAATTTTCAGGGTATTCCCCTCAAAACTTTATTACTTTTACACAGTTATAATCCTTTTGTTAGTTAGAATTATGCTAAGCATATTGAATATTTACCATGCAAAGAGGCCTTAAAATATATCCTCTATGCAGACTCTGTAGCTGGGTCACGAAAAGAATTCATAATATTTCTTAATGATGAGAGCTCTGACCTGCTAGGGTTTTCAGATTATTAGACACCTGCATTTTGTCATATTTAGGCCTTCATTTCCAAAAGAAAGACTATAGAATTCTTGGTTTCCTCTCAGTTTTTATGCTTTGTGGAATTTTAAATTGTTGTATGATATAGATATGGGTGAATTGGAAAATGTTTCAGGTTACCATGATGAAAATTTTCATTTTAAGCATATTTCCTAGAGTTTATAAGTAGTTCTATGTGACTACTGCTTTCTCTCTTTTAGTACCACTGTCCTCCAGGAAACTCAGTAGTAATTCTGATTTTCTATTTGTAATTCTACCCATAGCTTGCCTCAATATATGAAATAGTGTGCAGAGGGATTTTTTTTTCAACTAAAGTATATAATTCAAATAACATTAGAAAGGACCACCATTTTTCAGATAAAAAATTAGTTAAAATTTTAACTTTTTTTCTTAACTATAGATTCCTTTTGAACTTAAAGTTGGGTACAAAATGCACTATTTTCAAAGATTGCTATATCACCTCCAGAATCAATAGATGATGTACTTTGCCATCAGATTGGTTTTTCTCTCCAGTGGAAATGTCATTTCTGAGGGGTTGCACTAGATAACAGAGTCCCATAATAGCCCCAAAATCTCCCCCTAGCTTGATTCATCTAAATACCTCCTTTTTTTTTTTAATGAATCTTTTTTATTTTTCGAATTGGAAGAATGTGGGATTTGAAATCATTTATAGGTTCCAGCACTTACTAGTTATGTGACCTTGGACCTATGACTTAATTTCTAAAACCCTCAGTTTCCGCATCTGTGAAACAAGAACATAACACTTTGTACCCTAGTGGTGGTTGTAAGAATTTAAGGACACTATGTGTATATGGTATTTGACCCAGATCCTGGCACATAGTAAATGCTTATTTAATAAATGTTTGCACCATTATTAAGCTCCTGATTTTCTTAGAGTTTTTGACGTAAAAAGCTAGAACAAGTTTTTACACAAATATGCCATTTCCCATTTGTTTGAGTACTTTTTAAAGACACAGGAAAAGACCTCTACTTGGTTTGTAGAAAGACTGTTGAATGAATTAAAATACTTGGCTGGTGTTGATGGTGGAAAGACAGCTTAAATGATTGATTTTTGTTTGATATTTTTGAGAAAGTACATTCAGCCTAGTGTATTGAGAGCATGGTATAGATAATTAAATACAAATAAAAGTTATTTGTGTCGCCTTCTTACTCTCAGTGCCTTTTGAAAGTACTTGGATTAGAGTAGGTAGTCAGTGAATGTTGTAATTCAAGCCTTTATAGCAATGTAGCTCAATTGGCATTTAAGACAGGCTATTCTCTGTCAAGTGAGACTTTCTCTCAAATTGCAGGATGCTTAATATTCTTGGTCTCTGCCCATTAGATAGATGACAGTAGCACCCTCGCAGTTACATGAGATTGATGACAACCAAAAGGCATCCATTTGGGCAGTTGCTTCCACTGCCATATGGAATAAAAGGGAGCAGTTTTCTCCTTTCCTATATGACATTCATTATATTAACTATAGGTAAGGAGAAAGAAAAAGTATCTCTTTTCTCATTATCCAGAGCCATTGTTAATCAACCACGGACTTTCCTATATGCATATAGGTTAGTAGGTTAGTATTGGGCAATTTTTTAAAGTTACCATATTAGGTTTATGCTCTACATACAGCTTTGTGCCTTGCTTTTTAAAAAATCTATATTTTATTATAAACAACTTTCCATTTCATTAAATGCTCTTTTAAAATCCTATTTTAAATGATTGTATAGTATATCATGATATTCCCAGACCATCATTTCTTTAAACCCTCATTGTTACATATTTAGCCTATTTTCCAATTTTTTTTTTTGTTATTATGGTATTGCCTTAAATGTTACAGACCTCTACCTTTGCTCACTCTTGCATATTTCCTTAGAAAAAATTCTTAAAAATGGAATTCCTACAAGTTCTTAAAGATGCCAGATGTTATAAACATTTTTAATGTTGTATATTAGATTTCAAACCACCATGGCTTTGCAGAGCATAATCTTAATAATGAAAGTTCTTAGATAAAACCAATGTTCTTTATTTAGATCTACTGTATTATCCTTTTCAGCTTTCTGTATTAAAGCTTTAATGAATGAATTAAAGGACTTTTATTTCAAAATGTGGAGCTCTCAAAATAATTAACTTTTTTATTTTGGTGTTTCTTCATTGATATTAGATTTTTCTCGAGTATATAAAAGTTTCAGTCCTAGGTCTCTTTTTGTTAGATTATTTTTAGTTATCAAATTTTATTTCTCAAAATTAATTGAATCGACATACTCTTATTAGATTATTAGTGCGAGAGTTATTATTTTCTATGGTTTAATTGACTGCATCTGGATTTCATTCAGTGGTCATAAAGAGTGTTATTCTAATGAGCTTTCATAGTAGTCTCACATAGTCTGTGTGACCTGTGCAGCAGTTAGTTGGAAATTGTTTTCATCAGAGCTATTTTAATATGTATTTATTACATATATGTCACATATACATACAGTAGACATATTTCTTGGAAATATTTTTTTCTCTTGCTGTGGCAACGTATTCTAAAGGTTTTGACAGAGCTTTACTGACTTTATGTCTCCACTACAGTAAATAGGCGGGGTTCAATTTAAGCAGCACTGGCTTTTACTCCCATAAATTAAAGTGAACTATAAGGCCAGTTAAAGTTAGTTGTAGTGAATGAAATTCTAATGAGTGTCTAATTTTCCACTGGAGCCTGTTTGTTGTGCTAAGGAAGCACAAGGCTAGAGACTAGTCTGAATCTCTTTTGGTTTCATCTCCCCAAGGATGAATCAGATATTAGTTTCCATGGAATTTTAAAATATTGACATTTTCGTGAATTAGAGTTCCTTACATTTCTCTGGTACCTTTATTGTGATGATCAATTTATGTCTCTTGTTCTTGCTCTCATTCTTTCTGTGTCTATACACAGACACACATTATTCTGAAATATTTTAGACACCTATATTAAGTGTTCTTTTTGGGGGGGGCTTGATTATCTGAAGACTTTGTTTTCTACTTCAAGAATTTTTTTTTTTTTTACGATCAAGACATAAACTTCATTTTTATATCTTCAACATTATTTCTGATTATATGCCTCTTTTGAAAAGTAAAAAGTTAAATTAATTGCTAAATGAATTTTTATGTTCAGGAACTTGATGTCACTATCAATAATAAATTTCATTGATGATAAATGATACCATGATATCTTCTCTTAAAACAAAGTATTTTTATATAAGTAATATACGTTTTTAATAAAAATTGACCAAAATGTAGAAATACAGAGATAAAAAATATCAGTCTATAACAATTTAATCTCCAATTATTTGCCGTCGAACTGTCCTGCCACTACAGTGTATCCTTGGTAGAAAAATTTCTGCAGGGAATAATAATGGTTTAGCTTCAGTTTTGATAAGCTTTTCCCTATATTCTTGACATAATCATTTGATTAATTGATTCCTTCTCTTACTCCAAAATAAACCTTACATGTATTGGAGACCATGTAATAATAGTAGGTATAACAGAAAAGAAAATATGACAATATTTTTGGAGTGGCCGATTATATCTAATATTTGGTCTCTCTTCTGCTACCCATAATTTAGGGTAAGAGATTAAAAGAATTAGCCCAAAATAATACAATGTAATCTCTGATCCAGGAATTATTCTTAAAACTCTTTCTCTTTTTCTTCCCTAGAGGAGAAGCCAAAACCAGACCCAGTGTTAAAGTCTCCTTCCCCAGTGCTTAGGTTAGTCCTTAGTGGAGAGAAGAAAGAACAAGTGGGCCAGATGTCTGAGACTACTGCAGCAGAATCCATACCAGAGCTTCCTCTGCCTCCATCACCAACCGCTATTTCTCCAATTGCTCGAAGTACAATTGCTTCCCCCACCGCTGCTGCTCGCAGTAGCCAGCCGACATTCACCACTGCTCTAGACGACAGATGTGAACTCTCCTCCGCAAAAGAAGACACAGTTCCTATACCCAGCCCCACATCTTGCACAGAAACATCAGATCCTTCACAAACAGATGTTATCGATGATGATATATGCAAGAAATCTTGTAGTGTAGCACCTAATGATATTCCACTGATTTCTAGTACTAACCTAATTAATGAAATGAATGGAGTTAGTGAAAAATTACCAGCCACAGAGAGCATTGTGGAATTAGTAAAACAGGAGGTGTTGCCATTGACTCTTGAATTGGAGATTCTGGAAAATCCCCCAGAAGAAATGAAAGTGGAGTGTGTTTCAGCTCCCATCACCCCTTCCACAGTTCCTTCCTTTTCTCCATCTCCTCCAACTCCTCCAGCTTCTCCTCCTCCCGTGCCAGTCATCGTCCCTGCTGCCGCCATGAACGTTAGTACTGCTAGTGCTCCCGCCACAGTCCAGAGAGTCTCAGAAGAGGATGAGAGTATAAGAACTTGCCTCAGTGAAGATGCGAAAGAGATTCAGAACAAAATAGAGGTAGAAGCAGATGGGCAAACAGAAGAGACTTTGGATTCTCAGAACTTAAGTTCAAGGAAGAGCCCTGTCCTAGGTAAGCTATTCTGCCATTAATTATCATATGCTTGCTGAACATGAAAAAGAAGCAGTATTTGAGTTATTTTTTAATTGGCTACTTTCCTTGACTTCCAGAAACATCAAATGAATGCTGAAATTCCTAGTCTGATTTCTTCAATGGTGTGTTTATGTTTTAGTGCAGCCTGCAAAAGAGTTACTCCATTGTCTAAAAATGCAAATGAAATTTCAAATATACAAAATGCCTCAAAGGTATATGTCACTGTACATGTGTATTTTGTTTTTATTTTTTTGCCTTGTTCATATGAATCAGATCTTCAGTGGTTGGTTTTGTTGTTTTAGGGCTGGAAACCAATTAAAATTAACGTGGTCTGTAGTCTAATCCTGTCTTCTCAGAATTTTAAAATCTGGTCAGTCCTAAACTTAAAGGAACTCCTCTGTGCAAGACCTCTTTAATCTTGGATTTAGGAAATAGCAATCAGAACATCAAAGGTTTATGACTAGTTCTGAAAAATAAAAGTGCCCTCATTGATTAACTCTCAGAAAAGTTTAATGCTTTTCCACTTTTTCTTTAAAAAGTTTATGTTCTCCTGTAATTGCCATTATTATTTTATCATTAATATTATCAAAGTACTCTTCCCAATTCAAAAAAAATTTTTTTAATGTAGCATCACCTAGGATCTTAGGAACTAATCATTGGGTTTTTATAATTTTAATCAAAAGTGACTTGAGGCTTATCAACTATTCTAAAGTCAGTAACCCATAAGAATATGGCTTTTAGCAAGTCAGCATAGCCCGTCTTCTGCAACATCACTCTGAACTGTCCAATTTGCTCTTTGATGCCTGTCAGGTTAAGTTATACAATTTGACAAATGAGTGCTCCCCCAGCAATTGATCTAGATATGCACTTGGGAGGTTTTAGTCACCAACATCCTCAGTTTTTATTGTCTCTTTTGAGCTGTATGATAGAGAAGCTTCACGAATAAAAAACCTGATCCCTACTTTAAAGATGTGATTTTCCCACTAAGTTCAGTTATTGAGACAATTTCCTCACAAATGTCCTTAGAAGGTTTCTGGTTACTTGAAACAGTAGAACATCTAGTTTAACATAGTAAACCAGAGCAGAAAAACAAACAATGCATGGCACTTAGGACAGGGAGAAGTTTATTAATGATAAACTTCTTGTTTGTAAATTACCTGTTTCCTGAACAGACTGGCTTCCATTGGCATCAGTATTCATTCATAGTGCCATCATTATTTGATGAATCTTCTTCCTTGGTGGAATGATTACCTGGGGCTTTTTTGTCAGTCAGTTGCTGAAAAAACAATCTTAATTTTGGTGTGGCTGCAGGTGAATGCCCCCAAAGAACAATCATTCGTTGGGAGAGCAGTAATTTGACCCCGCATTGTTTCCTTTATCCAACTAGTGATATGGTAGTTCCAAATTTAGGAGGAGCTGTTGAGGACACATGTTTAAAAAAAAACATCAAAACAAATAACAAAGAAAAACAAAGCAGTTGTAGGTAATACAAGTCAGAGATACAGACCATACTTCAGAACTTAAATAAGTGTACAGCAAGACTCTGCACCAAAGTCATACTTCCGCTCACCCCTGAGCAGTTTGTCACTTAGGTAGCCTGATGTTGCAAGGCAGTGCCCAGGGATAAATGGAGAGTTTGAGGGGCCAAGTGATCTTCATACTATGGTACATTTTTTCAAAATGCAGGTATTCTTGGAATTAGTAATGTAAGCCACCAGCACCTTAGTGAAAGAATATAGAGTCTTCATTTGTAAACCAGAGGATAGCTAGAAAAGAAAAAACTGTCTTTTGCATGATTAGGGATGAAGTAGAGATTAGTGATGTTGAAAAGTAAAGTGTGTTGGCATTTTCTACTTTCATGATTTTTTTTTTTTACCTATAAATGTATATTAAAAAGAACCGGAGGTTCTATAATTTCCCTTTATATCTTATGCCGTTCAAAGTCCAAAGTAAACCAACCTCAAGAACCCATGCAGCTCTAGCATTTTTTCAAATTGTACAGCTACCAGAAACATTCCTGGCTCTCTTATTTCTGTACAAATAGTTTTTAATGTTATTGTCACAAAAGTGAATAGTGAAAATTTAGATTATCATCATTCTTTTAGATATATCTGTGTGAAGTTGTTATATTTTTAATGAATTCAGTCTTTTTTGCACTTATTTGTTTAGTGTACCTTGTTTACTTTGAGAGGTTATTAAATCATAAGAGTTTGGTTTAGATACCAGTCTTTTGTTGTTGATTTTGAGACTAATTCTTACTGTCTTGCCTGAGGAAACACTTTAAAGCTGGCTTCAGAAACCATTTTCTTTTGACAGGTGTGATGCATAAAAATGCACAGTGGTTGGTATGGAGATACTAGTTTAAAGCAATAATTAAAGTCAGATTTAGGGATATGGTCCCGCTTCTGCTGGAAAACACTTTAATTGCAACTGTTCTCGATCATATTTCTGACTAGCAAAATGCAGCAATTCTGGATGCTTTGGTGTTGAAGAGCAAGCCCTATAAAGTAAGAATTATGTGTGTTTATCTTCAGTGTACTCTGACAAGTCTCAGAAATAGGCCAAACTTTTGATTACTTGATTCATACAATCACTGCAATAATTAAATGTGCAAAAATCTATATTAAGTGGAAGATTTCTTCAAGTCTTAGGAATTTTTATTATGGTTTCTATGTATACTTGGTAGGGAAGAGAAGGGAGTTTCAGAACTAGTGGAAAAACATTCCCTACTCACCATTAGGAATTCATTTTGTACAATTTCCTGAAAGCATGCACTGTGTACCAAGAATTTTCCTATTTTTTAAAAGTCATTTTTCTTTTTAATATCTGCTTGATATTAAACTATTATTTGAAATCCTTTTGGCAGAGAGAGATTTCGGATCTTTAGTCTATTTTATCTTCCAGCTCTTGTTTCTTTGTATATTTTATAAATTTGTTTTCTGAACTCATCTTCAGCTAAGTTTCCCTGGATGTAGATTGAGGGCAAGTCCTCCCAAAGCAGGTTTATGTTTACTTTACTTACTACATGTCTTGGGAAAGCATCAGCTGAAACTTAATCTGAGTTTAATGTCCTAAATCTACTTTCTTATCCTGAACAAAGTGTGCAGACATTCTCTGTGGACACTAATTTACAGGATGACAGCAGTCCCTCTCCACCGGGCTGAAACCAAACATCCTTCCTTGTCATCACTCTGTGTTGGTTCACTACTTTATTTTGTTCTGTTTTATTGTTTTAGCTGCCTTTTCACTGAGGCTGTTACCCTGTTAGGAATCTCAGAGCTTTTTTAAGAATCTCAGTTCCAAGTCCTCATTTTGCAGGAATCCAAGATCTCTTATCTCCCTCAAGGGTATTAAAATGTAAATTCCTTGGTTATCGAGACTGGATGCCACATCCCCAGTCGTGTATGTAGTGGCTGTAGTGGCAACAACAACTGATCTTGTTTGTGTGGCTTCCAGGAGTTTCCCTTTTAGGATCGTAAGCTCAGCCAAGGTTGAGGATGGTTTCCAGATTCTGTAGATTGCAAGATGAGAGATTTCTCAGATGGAGATATGATTGTACGTTTTGAGTGATGTTAATGAAATACTGGTCCATATAGCCAACCAAATGGCTGTTCTCCTTTGGTTTTATTTTACTTTAGTATAAAAGGAGCATACTTTACCAGTGAAATGTTGACAGTATTTTAAAAGAAATAAAACATAAGTAAACATAAAACCAGAGACATAAAAGTCTTTCATTTTGGGTAGACTAACCTGAAAAAGACTCATTTTTAAAACCATGATCTCAAGGTGAGTAGCAGGAATAGGAAATTTAAAATTTATTCTTACCTTTGTTCAACTTATACCTTCTGAGAAGTATTTGAAATATCCCTGGGGGATTTAGGCATGATCCCTCCCCTAATGTACACCGTTATTATTTAACTTCTTATATTCCTCTAGAGAAATATGTTCTGGAACCTTAGGAACAAAACTTACCGCATGTTCCTGATTTCATGTCATCTATCAAAACTCGCAGAGCAATCCCTAAAGGAAAGACTCTTGCTTTCTTTTTCCAGAGGCTTGAGTCCTGAGTGATCCTTGGGAATAAGGAAATTAAAATTATTGGTTTTCCCCAACTTATTTGTAAAAATAGTCTCAACAAAGCTGCCTAAAAAGTATATTTCTGCTATGTCATTCCTGTTTTCTTGTTGCCTTCCACAGTGAAATCTTAAGCATTCTCTGGAGAATCCTGGCTGCTGGCTCAAATTCTGTCTTTCATGTGCTGCAAAATGAGCCCAGACACCTGATGGTGGAGTTTACTAACAGGTTCAGGTGCCAGGCCTCTGGCAAGCACCTTGCACACGTTCTTGCCTCTTCATAGAGTGTACACTTACCTACTATTTACAGTAGTTCATTTCTTTGCAACTGTGAGCCCCAAAGTTTCATTCATTGGATGTTAATTAACTTAGTCATGCATATCTTCGTGAATAAACATAGATTCTTTGTTCAGAAGTTTGCCCTTTTCCCCCCAGACTTAGTAATTAACCTGCCTCCAAAAGAAACCATTTAACTTACCTGCTTCCAGACAGGGAGTCCAGACAGTTTAGGGGCATGCTATTCTTTCAGGCAAAAGGGAACTCTTTTCAGGAAAACTTAATCTTGCTAAAAGCTTTCCTTTCTCCACTGTCCTTGACGTTGAGAACTGTTTTCAATATCTTTGACGAGATAATTTTCCCTACTAATGCAGAAACATCTCCAAAATGCATTTCCTTCAACATGTCAATTCTGCATTACATATTGCAGTATTAATAGTACTTCGTAATTTAGTTACAGTCATAATAAGGTCATCTTTCTTTATGTTTACAAAGCCTTTTCTCAGACATGTCAAGCATTAATTTTATGATTTAAGCAATTATTCCTGGGATAAAATTATTCCTATTTTGCTGATAGCAAAAATAAGCCATGGAATGTTAAAATAGGTCACAGGAAGAGTTACAACCCAAGACTTCTCTTGCTTCACATTTCTGTTATTCTAACATGCTTTCTGTATTGCTGTGAAGTTCATTTAACATTTTCAGGCTTTAGAGATTACACATTTCTGCACGTGACACAGGTTCAGAGGGAGATATGAGAGCCTGCCCATTTCAACCACAAATAGTTAATGAAGGCCTACTATGAATCGGTCGTTTTCTGGGTGCTTGACATTTATCAATGAAGAATCCGAAAACCCCTGCTCCAGTTGTATGTTGGAAAGCTTTCAATGCTACAAAAATAATCAAGCAGGACAGGAATTCTGGAGGAGGCAGCAGGTTGTGGAATTTAAACAACATGATCAGAGTTGTAGGCCTCTGATCTCAACAACATGAGATTTAAGCGAAGATGGGGAAGGAGGATTATCTGAGCTACCCTCTTGCCAAAATCTGTGAATTTTCCTACCCCTTTTTCCTTTTGAGAAATAGTGCTATACTCTGTCTTCTCTATTCTTAAATTCCAGTAGGCAGAGCACTACTGGAGAAGACCACACCACTGTGAATGAAGTGCCTCTACAAGTAAATGCTCTTCACCCCAAGCCATTCCTTTTATGACCTCCCTGTTATAAAAGTCTGTACAACCCAGGCCTGCTCACCCTCAGCAGATGGCTTTGTGTCTCCCATTGTTTAGAAAACTGAGTGCACTGAGAATGCCTTTTTCAGTCTTCTGCCCAAGCTACAAACCTGTCTCTATCTGAACTTTCATCAGGCTCTTATTAGTTGTCCCTTGCAGTCTCATATATATTCACTGTCTCTCCATGGACTTCTTTCTCATTATAAATATGCTGAAGTCTTTCTGAAACCAAAAACACTTCCTCAATCATTCATGCTCATTTAACTACCATTTAAACCCCCTCTTCCCATCCAAACTTCTCAAGAAGAGTTTACCATTCTTGCCTGTACCTAGTTTACTGTTCAGCTGATGTAATCTGACTTATGCTACCAACATGCTAGTTGAATCTCCCTCAGCCAGATTGCCAGTGGATGTACGTTTATCTTATTGGTCTTTTTACCACATGTTGACACTATCAATTGCTCTTTTTCTTTTATTCACTATAATTTATATGCAGTAAAATTCACTTGTTAGCACTCATTTATGTGAATTTTGACAGACACATAAAGTCATGTAATCACCACTGCAGTCAAATATAGACAGTTCCATTACTCAAAAAAAAAAATTCCCTCATATTTGTATGTTCCAATTCTGTTATTATTTAACACGTTCTTCATGGGTGATTTAATCCACTCTAATAGTGGTTGCCTCTCAATGACTTCTAAATTTTTATCTCCATGTGAATTTCTCTTCTGAGCTTCAGTCTTATATTACCAATTAATTGCCTATCTCCACTTGAAAATCCCAAGTCATCTCAAATATGTCCAATACTAAACATTTGGACAAATGTTAAATATGCCCAATACTAATCATCTATCGCCCTAAACCTGTTCCTTTATCTCAGTTTGTGGCACTGGCTTTAATTAAGCTACGATCCTGAAGCCACCATTGATGGACTTCTCCTTTGAGTCACTTTTCTTCACATATAGTTGTTTTACCTGGGTGGGTTGTTGAATTTGGCCCCTCCTCTTTATTTCCTTCAACCATTGCCGCAGACCTGCTTTTCTGCGTGGATGCCTCTCATTTCCCAGGCTCCAGTTTCGTCCCACTTCAGATTCATTCTCTACCAAGCAATCATCTCTTTAAAATATAGATCTGGCCTCATCACTCCTGTCTGCCGAAACCCTTCAGGGCGATGTGACAGTGGGAGGCATTCACCTTCAACATAAACTCTCAGCTTCTCACATTTTACTGCAAGGTCTTGTATTTAGTTACAGCAGCAATCTTCTGAGTATATTTGCATAGGATCTGAATGTAACTTTTCATGTGTTTAGTTAATCTAAACACTAGCAGTAAAGTGTAGTGGTCAAGATTAAGGCAACAGAGGCAGACACTCTTGAGTCTTAGCCTTTCCTTTTGTCTATATTTGAGACCTTGTGCAAGTTTCTTAACTGCTCTGAGTCTGTTTTCTCATCCAGAAATGAAGATAATAAGAGTATGTACTTTATATAAAGTTGTAATGAAGATGAAATGTGATGTAAGTAAAGCACTTTGCACAGTGTCCGATATATACTAACCACTCTATAAATGTTAAGCATTACTAATGCTTCTATTTTCAGCTAGTATACGGACCCACATGTTCCCTTTGAACTGTACTAGTATTACACAGAACAAATGGATGTCATGATCTCTGTCCTTGGGAATTTATGTTCCAAAGAAGAGATGCTCCAGAAGATACCATCTGAAAACTACTTAATTAAATCCTGGACATGAGAAGTAGAAAATCTCTTAGAATAGTCCCTATGCATGTATAAAGGCTTTTATACCCATTATGTCATTGAATCTTCACAGTGATCAGAAATATCTCAAGGTGACCTCTGCTGTCATTTGAGAAGTTCTGCCTAGAACAGTGAATTTTAAGGAGAGTCTATACCATTGAAAATTTCAAGCATGCATTAAAATAGAGGCTAGTAATAACTGTTAATTTCTTGTGTAAGTCAGGAATAAAAATTGAGGAGGAAAACTAAAAGGAATAGGAAAAAAGTTAAAAAGGCAGCCAGAAAATGGAAATAACCCAAAATGTTCATCAGTTGATGAATGGATAAACAAAATGTGGTGTATGTGCATAAAATATGGAATATTATTCAGCCATACAAGGGTGTGTGTATATGTGTACACGTGTATAAAATGTGAAAAGGAATGAAATACATGCTTCCAACTACAGGGTTCATGGGTGAACCTTGAAAACATTATGCTAAGTGAAAAAGTCACAGAAGAACACATATCGTATGGTTCTATTTATATGAAATTTTTAGAATAAGCAAATCCTTAGTGACATTAAGTCGACGATTAGTTGCCACAGGTTGGGGAGAGAGGAGAGTGCAGAGGAAGTGCTAGTGAGTATGGGGTCCCTGTTGGGGGCGATGAGAGTGTTGTTCGAAAGTTAGTGGTGATGGTTGCACAACTCTGTGAATATGATATAAACCATTGAATTGTATACTTTAAGAAGGTGAATTTTGTAGTATGTGAATTATATATCAATAAAGCTATTAAAATGTTTTAACAAAATGAATAGGACTGAGTGGTTGTGCTACCAGCATCTAAATAATAAACAAACATCAGCCTAAGAATTTCATGGTAAAAACCCTGACAATAGAAATGATTCAAGTTAGAGAAGTTACAGCTTAGAAAATTAAGAGTAGATTTCAACAAGAACATCATAATCAACAGTATCAGACATAGAGGAATGTTGCAGTACAACCAAAACCACATTCTCTTTTGAGGTATTTTATGTCTGAAGTATGTATTATTTTTATTCTTACTGTTTACTGGTAGTTATATTTTACCTAAGTTTGAGAGGGCGTTCTCAGCTCGGTGGTGGATGCACCACTGTAGTAAACATTCTAGGGGCATTGTTTGACGTCACAGATATGGAACACCCCACTGGGCTGGGAAGGCAGGGTTGTTATTTGTGTTTGACGTACAAAGGGATCTGTTTTAGAAGTAATGTTCTGCATTTCCTTATATATAACCTAGTTCTTGTTATATTTTGCCTCAGTTGAGCCACCCTCTCGAAGACCACCTACAACTTCTACCCAGGACCCTGCCAAGCCTTTCTTGCTCTTCCAGCTATCCAGCCCATGAATTTTCCATCCACCTGTTCAACCCCCTTTCCTTTCTAGTCTATTTCATATACTGTTACCTCAGCGATTGCAGTTCTCTCTGCTTTGAGACTTCTTGAAGAATATTTTCATCATATACTACCCAGAAAAGTATTCCCAAGAAAATACCTTTCTGGATGAATCTCTCCAAGAGTTACAGAGTTTTTGTTTCAAAGGTATAAGATCCAGGCTCTCAGGTTAGCCTTCAAGGCCCTCCGTTAGTCATTGTCTGTCCCTAGGTTTACCTTTGTTTGTTTGTTTGTTTGTTTGTTTGTTTTTTAGTGCCAATCTTCCACACCTCTTTGATAGGTGCTAATACCTACGTTGTTGCCTTGCTCTGCTCTCTTCTCAACCTATACCATGTTAAAGAACCTGCTCAAAATTTAATTTTTTAAATTTATGACTCTTCACAGATTTTCCTATTCTCATAATTACTTGGTTCTTAAAACTTAAATATGTCAATTTGGAGTACTTGTAGTGTGTTTTATCAATATTGATATATATACATTTTATCTCTCCAGCTCTCCCATACTTTCTTCGAGATTAGTAAACGGACTTATATTCTCCACAGAGCTTTTATTAAGTGTTTGTTCACTCATTTAAGCAAATGAATAGGTTTTTGTTGGTGTTGGTTTGTTCTTGTGTTTTGGTATTTTTTGTGGGGGAGGTGATAGATAATCTGACTGACAAATCAAGTATATTTAAAATAAGTCACATCACCCTAGTAGGAAAGATTTTTTTTTTTATTTTAATAGTAATAGCTCACTATTAGGGACTGTTTTATCAACCTCTTGAACCCTCACAACAGCCTCGTTTATCCTGTTTTACAGAAGAGATGGAGACACAGAGGAAAATACTTGCTGAAGGTTATATTTGTAGCCAGTAAACGGCAGAGTCAGCGCTTAAACTCAGTTCCACAGCCAGCGCACTTCTCTGTACTGCTTTTTATGATAAACTAAATATACTGTAAAACCTTAAACTTCAACAATCAAAATTTTAAATTATTTAAAATAATTCTTGCAACGTAAGATATTCATTTTCTATTGGAAATAAATGTAATAGTCACATAACAGTTGAATAAACAAGTAGATGCTGACAGGGGTTCGAAGTTAAATGCATTCACCTTCAGTGGCTAATATGGAACAGCAGAAGCACAGAAGCTGCCGTTCCTAATGCGCTACTACCAAGTTTCTCCGGATTCCAAATCATGCAACCTAGGCTGCATGTTAGTACTTAGTGCACCATTTAAAAAATAAAAATAGAAGTCGTTATTTATATGATAGCATTCAGTATTCAGTGAGACACTTACAACATCTGAAAAGTATTAAGGTTTTTATAACATAATGCCATTTTAATAGTTGTCATTTTTTCCAGCAATTGTGAGTCCCAGAGCTGTCGTTTAAAATTATTACTTATTACTATTTTAATTTAAAATTATTTTTATTTTTTATTATGGTGACATTGGTTAATGAAATCCAGTAAATTTCAAGTGTGTAATTCAACAGTAAGTCATATATATTTTGCATTGTACGTTAATTGCCCATAGTTAGATTTCTTTCTGTCACCACATATTAAATATAACTAATTAAATTATTAAATATTATATTAGATAAGTATAAATAATTAAATTATTTTTAACAGAATTCAAGTAACATTTGAGTGTTGCTTGAAATAATTAAATCAGTATATCTGATCATATAGGGGGATACTTGCTTGAAATGTGATGCTGCACATTTTAAGATATTTCATACATTGCACAAATCATATTTTTAACTCATGTTAGAACCCCTAAAAGCATGACTCTTCGAGTGGGGTCTACTCTGATTTTAAAACCATGCCATGATGCAAAATACAGTATATAGTATGAAAAAAAATGAAAAGGTTATATGTACATTCACACATGTAATACACATACATGATTGCATATACACTGATATTTTCCAAAAGATAATTAATACTTAGTATTGTCTCCTCTGGAGAGAGAGACCTGGGAACAAGGTGAGAAGACTTTCTCACTTTTAATTCATTGTTATGATATATTTTTTTGCCCATACAAATGAATTACTTTTGTCATAAATGCAACCAAAAACACATTTTATTATCAATTTTGCAGTTAAGTTCTTGGTTCTAATGACTTTTTGTTCAGAAACAACATGAGTATTACATAGAAAGTACAAAGAAATCTCAAAAAAAAAAAAAATGCCAATAAAACTAGTAAGTGAATTTGAGCAAGGTTGCCAGATACAAGACCAAAAAAAGTCTATTGTATTTCCACATACTAATGAAAAGTCATAAGTTGAAATAAAAAGTACCATGTACAATAGGATAAAAAAATATGAATTGAAAATTTTTTTTCAAGACTTGTACATTAAAAACTTCAAAATGTTGCCGAGAGAATTAAAAAAGACTTAAATGTCAAAATGTAACATGTTTGTGGGTTAGATGACTCAATATTATAAGATATCAATTCTTTCTATAAACACAAACCTAATCGAATTCCAACAGGCTTTTATGTAGAAAAAAAGTTATAGAAAAAACTGATTGTAAAATATAGAAAAGCAAAGGACTTAGAATGGGCAAAACAATTTTGAAAAAGAAGATTAAAGTTGGAGACATAACACTATCTGATTTTAAGAGTTATTACAAGCCTCAGTTGTCATGACAGTGTGGTACTGGCATCAAGAAAGACGGCTAGGTCAATGAACGAAAACAGAATCCAGAAACAGACCCATATGTAATACACAGAACATGCTTTTGGAAAAGGTGCAAAGGTGATTCACCAGAAGAGGGATAGCCTGAAGTTCTTATACATTGCATATAAAATGACACAAGTGCCTGGGAAATGGTTTGCAGTTTCTTAAAAAGTTAAACTTACATATAACCCAGCCATTTCACTCCAAGGTATTTACTCAAGAGAAATGACATACAAAGATTTGTACACTGGTGTTCACAGCAACGTTATTTGTAATATCCCCAAAGTGGAAATGACCCTAATGTTCATCAGTAGATAAAGAACTAAGGGAGTGAGTGATCAAACCTATTAGGGTGTGTTTTATTATTTGGAGTGGTTCCCTCAGATTAAGATTCTAGTAGACTCTGCACCTTGCAAAGTACTGGTAATGTGGACTCACTGATCATCAGATTGGAGGGTGTTTTTTTTAAATCCAGGTTTACATATTCAAGGCGATAAGTTGTAGTGTTGTATTTAGAGATGAAAAGCATTGAGTAGACATAGCTACTTGTAGTCTCTTCTCAAATTATGTTTGTGCTGTAGTGATTGACATTTCTTCATCTATACTAGATTTACCTTAAATTGCAGTCTAGTTTGATTATGGAAGAAATGGCACAAAAGCATTTACTGAAATGCAAAAATACTTAATACACTGCAGAAAGAGCAGTTAAATATAATACAGAGGCCTAGAAAATATGCTGATGGTCTCATAGTCATCTTTGTTCTCACTGCTGACAGAATTGCATAATAGACTGTTCTCTATTGAGCTTTTTGGAACAAACCTTCTACTTAGAATCACGTTGCTGTTTATTTTCCTAACGACTTGACATACCATGCTGTAGATGTAACAAACAGCAATTTTCTCCACATCCTCTCTGCTGTAAAAACAAGAGACAGCTTAACCAAACTGAAAGTGAAGTTGGATTTCAGACAAGAAAGTGAAGGAACAAGGTAGATTTGAGAGGCAGGGTACCTGTTGGGAAGACAAGGGCTTTGGAGTTAAGGGCTTTGCATCTATGTGTTAATTCTAGCTCCAAACTTCACTCTCTCTAGGTATTGGGACAATTTAGTTAACCTATTTTCAGTTTCCTCCTAAAATGGACACAATATAATAGTACCTACTAATACCTAGAAACCAAACCAATGTTTATTGTTGTTGTAGAGAAACATTAACCTTGGATTTAATTTTGATGATGGGGCATTTAGTCATTAACATTTTCAGTGAGCATCTTCTATAGGTCAGGTACTGTATTAGATGCTGAATATACAAAGGAAACCAATAAGACACAGTTCTTATCTTCAAAGGGCTCAAATTCCAATAATGCATTCTTAACTTGAACCAAAGTCTTTAATTGTGTGTAATGGCAAGGTACATTAAGTGGGCTGGTGGTAAAAAATTTTAGCACTGGTAGGGCAGGAAATGGTTGTGCTGTTGACTAGAAGGCAGAAGCTGAAGTTCTAGTTTTGCTATGCTTCAGAAAGTAGAGAAACACAGGTCTTAAATATGGTGAGGCTCCGTAGTGGCTTCATTCTCATACAAGTGAACCCATTTAAAATCTTTAAATTTTAAAGTGGTACATTAATAGATATTTGAGACATTATCATGAAGAAAACTGAACTTACCTTAATTTCAAATTAAGATGCATGTTTTCTTTCATTTTTTCATTAGTGTTGTTTGTAAAGATAATGCACGAGAGAAAATATATTATAAAATTATAAATAAAATTCTGAATTTTGCCCTGGTAAAAAGAAAAAGACAATGGTATGTGAAATATTAATCTATATAGAGTATCTGCAGGTTAAAAAAAAGAAAGCCAGCAAGCCTAATAGAAGATTGAATAAAGGATAAAAATAAATTTACACAAAAAAGAACAAATAACCAATAAAAATAGGAAGAGGTGCTCACTTTCATTAGTGAGTGAGGAAGTACCAGTTTTTAGCTATTTATTTGACGAATTTAGTATCAAGTAACTGTGAGAATGGAGGAAATCCAGCACTCATGTATTTGGGATAGTATGAATTACTTCAACCTTTCTAGAACTAAATCTGACGATAGCTATTCAAATAAATGAGTGTGTGCCCGTACACACTTTTTTTGAAATAAAATTACCGGTTTTGGAAATAAAAGTACTAGTAAATAAGTGTTTAAAAGTGAATTTTATGGCAGGAAAAACAGAAAAAAATGAGGTCTTTTAAGAGGAATGATATATGTGTACTATGGAATATTGAGCAGCTGATATGAGAATGAGGTAGATTGGTGTGCTAACTGTGAGAGATTTTCGTAATTAAGCGGGGGGAAGCATTTTGCAAAACAACTTGTATAGTATACCAGTTTTTCTATTTAAAGTAAACCAAAATCAAACCTGTTTGATTTTGATTGTTATTATATGAGTCATAAAGATATGGCAGACTGTTAATCAAAGATTCTTAATGTTTTTCACTTCAGACAACTAGAATTTGCTAGTTTGGGGAGAGGGGTATTACCTTTATATTATTTTGTTTTGGTTGATAACTTTTGTCATTTAAAAAAAAAGAAAATTAAAAGTTGAAAAGCAATGAAAGTAGGAAGAAAAAAACCCTTGAATTACATTACTTGGATGTATAGTTATATATTTCTTTTCAATAAATGGAAGAATACATATATGCTATTTTAAAAACTATAGCAATGATCATTTTTAGCAGGTTCATACTAGAGACATGGATATGCTTATGTTTTAATTACTTCAGAAACCACCCAGACCACTTGAACACTTTGAAGTTTCAAAGACACAATTAGAAAAACATAATTGATATAATTAGTAGAGAGAAAATTAGTCTATCAAAGACTTGAACTGCATAATCATCCAACATGACCTGACATTTATTAAACATTCGAACAGCAGATCCACAAGTGCAAATGGCAGATTTACCTAGGTAGGCCATATTGTGTGTCATAAAGTACATCTTAATAGATTTGAAATGATTCAAGTCAAAGCAGGTATGTTCTCTGACCACAAAGCAATTAAATTGGAAAAATTAGTAAGAAAAATATCTCTTGAAAGTATTTGGAAACTAAATAGCACACTTCTAACTAACCCATGTCAAAGAAGAAGTCAAAAGAAAAAGTATTTTGAACTAAAGAAAAATAAAACCCAAATCAAAATTTATGATTATAGTCATTTTCTATTTTTGCTGTAACAGATCGCCACAAACTTAGTGGCTTAAAACAATACAAATTAATTATCTTAATAAGTTTGGGAGGTCAGAAGCCCAAAATCAATTTCACTGAACTAAATGGAGATTGTCAACAGATTTGTGTTTCTTCTGAAGGCTTATGAGAGAATTTGTTTTTTCTTTTTCCATCTTTTAGAGCAACGGTCTCCAGCATTTTTGGCTCCAGGGACTGGTTTCATGGAAGACAATTTTTCCATGGACCCAGGATTGGCTGGGGGAGGGGGGATGATTTCGAGATGATTCAAGCACATTCCATTTATTGTATACTTTATTTCTATCATTATTACATTGTAATATATAATGAAATAATTATACAGCTCAACCATAATGCAGAATCAGTAGGAGCCCTGTGCTTGTTTCTCTGCAAATAGATGGTCCCACCTGGGGGTGAAGGGGGATAACGACACCTGAAGTGTGTTGCTTATGTCCAGTGTACTACGTAATCTCGTTTTAGTGGCTGTCACTGCAGAAAACTCTGCTTCACAAAGATAGGATGTTGTAAATGGAAGCAGGCTTTTCCATGCTTTTGTGGCAATCTCAAGATATTCTGCTTTGACTTTAATCCAGAACATATGGAGGTTCAAGTTGTCTCAAACATACTTTTAAGGCCACTGTCATTTTGCAGTCTCAAGCAGTTGGTCCTCTTCTAACATGGACAAAGTCGATGCACCTGGTTTAATTACAATGGGTCGCAGATTCATTCCTTCCCAATTCTGGGGTCTTTTGTGATTGGGAAGTAATGCAAAACCTTTTGAAAGCTGAGATAGGTGATCATGCTCCAGCTGGGAGAAAGAAGGCCCCGTCTCAGTCTCTTTCAAAATCTCTGCTAATGTTTGAGACATGTCAAAAATCCCAGTGTTCACTCATCACCTCCATAATTCCCGTTTGCCCTTGAATGTAGCCACTTTATCTGCTGACTTGAACATAATCGTCGTTCTCCCCTGAAGTGACAGATTGAGTTGGTCAAGCAGGTTGAATATGTCAAACACGTAAGCAAGTTTTGCAGCCCATTCCATGTCACTGAAATGTGCCGCAAATGGTGACTATTTTTCTGAAAGAAATCTCTGGAGCGGCGCTCATAACTCAGAAACTGTGGCCATTGGACTGCCTTTAGAAAGCCATCTCACCTCTGTGTATAAGAGAAGACGTGTGTACTCTGTGTCCACTTCACAGAGCTGCGTGAACAGATGTGAGTTTAGGGCATGTACTTTAATGTGGTTAATCATTTTAATCACATCCTTCAAAACGTTAAGTTCAGGTGACATTTTTCAGCTAGCCAGCATTTCTCTATGGATGACAGAGTGCATAGACTCACATTCAGAAGCGACCTCTTTGACCCAAGTAGTGAAACCAGAAATCTGTCCAATCATGGTATCCACTCCGTCCATGCATATACTGACACAAAATGACTGATTCAGTTTTCCTAATATGTAATCATTCAAAGACTTGAATAATAGTTCGGCAGCTTTGGTGTTGGTTGGCAACAAAACTGCACATAACATATCCTCATGCACATCCTCCTGGAAAATGTATCACAAAAACAAGCATCGCTGCCTTATTGTCAACATCAGTAGACTCGTCAGCCTGGATTGTGAACCATGGTGACTCACTAATTCTCTCTAACAATTGTGTCTCAGTATCTTCTGCTATTTCATCAATTCGTCTAGTTATGGTGCTAGCCAAAAGAGGAAGATGTGCCATCTTTTGAACTTAGCTGCTCCTAGGAGTTCACAACAAATGTCCTTAGCATCAGACAGGATCAGCTCTTCACCAAAGTAAAGGGCCTCTTAGCTTTAGCAATGCGGTTAGCCATGAAGAATGATGCTCTCAGTACAGACATGTTTGATGAAGTGGCAGCCTTCAATAATTGTTTCTGTTCTTCATGTTCACATTTTTTTTTCTTTTGAAAAACTCCATTGGTTTGTCTTTTAATGCAGGGTGCTTGGTCTCCATGTGGCAAAACAGCTTTGAAGGTTTCATGATTTTGTTGGATAACTGGTTGCCACAAATACAAAGCGGCCTTGGAGAGTGTGAGCCACCTGTTACAGTGAACCTGTAATTTAAGTAGGACTCTTGATATTTTCTTCTACATGCAGCTTTCTTTTTGTTGGCAGTCTTAGAGTCTTCTGCTATTTCATCATTGGATCTTTTCCCCTTTTCAAAGAACTTCTCCAGTGGCATTTGTTTTTTACTCATTTTGGCTAGGGTTAGCTTGTGGGCTTACCAAAACTGTGACTGAGACAAGTGCATAGTGTGGGAAACAGTCACAGAGGGAAGTGCACATAAAATAATGTGTAGGCCACGTGCTGACTAAAATAAGTGTCGAATTCCGACGTAAAGCCTGTCACCAGATGCAGCTGTATAAATGAAGTACATCAACTCACTTGCCACTCTAAAACCTGCTACCAGATGCAGCTTAATTGTCACTTGCCACTCACTGATAGGGCTTTGATGTGAGGCCTGTAATTGATTTATTATGGTCTCTGTGTAGTCAGAACCTCTCTGCTAATGTTAACCTGTATTTGCAGCCGCTCCCCAGTGCTAACATTACTGCCTCAGCTGTACCTCAGATTATCAGGTATTAGATTCTCATAAGGAGCGCACAACCTAGATCCCTCGCATGTACAGTTCACAGTAGGGTTCGTGCTTCTCTGAAACTCTAATGCCAGATGATCTGAAATGGAGCTGAGGCAGTTATGCTGGCGCTGGGGAGCGGCTGAAAACACAGATGAGGCTTTGCTCACTGGCCTGCCACCCAACTCCTCCTGTGTGGCCCGGTTCCTAACAGGCCACGGACTGTGGCCCAGGAATTGAGGGCACCTGTTTCAGAGGCTTCCTACATTCCTTTGCTCAATGATTCCTCCTCCATTGTCTTCAAAGTGAGCAGCGTGGCCTCTACAAACCTCTCGGGTTCTCCTTCCTACCACTTACAAGGACCTTTTGATCACATTGGATCCACTGGGTTAAGCCAAGATAATAGTTCCCCATCTCAGTATCCCTTAATTTAATCAGATCTTGCAAAATCACTTTTGCCATATAAGATGACATATTCACAAGTTCCAGGGATTCTGACGTGGACATCTTTGATGTTGTACATTATTCTGCCTAAGACACTGCTAAGGCAGTACTTACATGGCAATTTATACCAGTAAATGCCCACATTAGAAAAGAAAAATGATCTCAAATTATTGACCTCAGCCTCTACCTGAAGAAACTATTAAAAGAACAAATTATATAAGATGAGTAAGGTTCAAGATCTAATGTGAACATCTTGACTATAGTTGATGACACTATTGTATAACTGAAATTTGCTAGAGAATAAAACTTCAGTGTTCTGCCAAGAAAAGAAAAAAAAGATAAATATATGAGGTGATTGATGTGTTAATAAACTAGAAGGGGAATCTTTTCACAATGTATGCATGTAGCAAATCAGCATGATGTACATTTTAAATATTTTATAATTTTATATGTCAGTTATATCTCAATAAAGCATAAGTTTAGAAAAGAGCAGATTAAACCCAAAAGAAATAATAGAGATAATAGGGGAAATAAACAAAATAGAAATTAGGGGAAAAAATAAAATCAAAAGGGTGATTATTGAGAACACCAATAAAATTAATCTACAAATCGACTCTTTGTTGGTGTTTAATGTTAAAGCTAGAAGTAAAAGGTTGTTGTGTTAAGAGATGTATATTTTGGTTAGAATTTAGGTTCAGGTAGACCCTGAGTTTCTGTGAAGCAATCTTAGAACAGAAAGCCTGTTTTAAACATATAATGGAAAACATAATTACCAAGCCATTCATACGTTTCAAATAGCAACCCTGAAAAGACGCTGGGAAAACACTGATAGTCTCGCTGTCTAGTGTTTCTTTTGGTTGACATCTCTCGGTGACCTCCCTCTTTACGTATTTTATCTATCACTATTCTCTTCCAGTTCATTTACATTGCCATTGTAAAAAATTATCCTTTCTCACCTGGGTTTCTTCTTCACTCTGCCACAGTTTTGTAGATAAATCATCAAAAGTTCCAAATTCTCATGAGGATCTATAGAAGGAAAAAAAGGACAAAATAGGATCAGCCTCGGGAAACTATACAGAATTATTGAATATGACTTAATCAGAATGAATTAGTGCCAACTTTTAAGATTTCAAAGGCAGAGGGAAAGTAAAAATGTGAAAAAAGTGACAGAAAAGAAAAGGAATTAGAACTGGCTGTTAAGAATGGGAATTCTCACTGAAAGTTCTGTTATTGCAACATTCTACTCTATGTGCAACCCTGTGACCATGCACTCGTGTTCTCTTACCAGTGGTGAAGTATCTATTCTTAATAAGTCGTCATGGTCTCCGTTTTCTGTCACATCATTCCAGGGACCCAGCCTTTGGACACACTCATCTCAGGTCTTAGAGCCAAGGAGTTTCTGTTATATTCCAAAAGAATAGAAAGCTAGAAAGGAAACTTGTTATAATTCAGGGTCTCATACCTGGTTATTATGTGGCCACAGGATCTTCAGCTGGTCTACTCACTTCAGGCACTCCCAGACCATCCCATTCTCATAACCGGCATGTTGGGGAAAGAAGTGGAAGTCTCCTCTCAACCCAGAAAATCCTCTCCATAGATGTAGAAAAGAGAGAAGATAGTTTTATTGTTGAGTAAGGCATTAAGACTGCGCGAGCGTCGCAGGCGGTCCACAAATGAGACTGCAGACAGAAGGAAATCTCACCCTTGTGTTAGGACTGCCAGCACTATTGCTGTTGTGTCTAATTCATCCTAAATTCTCCTAGTATTTGGGGTGTCCATCTATTTGAGTCAGTTGCCTTTATCCAAAGGAAAAATTAAACTTTTTATGTTCTGACACGCAGATGGTTACAGAAAATAGTTGTCTAGGTGAAACTCCCATGGCAGCTGAGAGAGAGATGGCTCCCAGACCCTTGAGAAAAACATTCCTTAGTTGTAAAGCTGGCGAGAGACTTTAGCATTAAAAAAATAAATTACACATATATCAGAGATAGACGAGGGGTCTAAATGATAAGCTTTTTCTAGACGACAATCTAAGAAAAGGAAGAGTAGAAAAGGTCTCTTCCCTTTTTTGGCACCAGAAAAAATTTAAAAAATTTTTTAACCCTTAGAATTTACTTGCATACCTAGCCTACTAGTAAATAAACAGTAAAGAAGACATGATACAGTAAAGAAGAGCAATATTAAGTTTACAACACAGTATCTTTAGTAAAAGTTGTTTTCAGAATTATATTGCATAGCTAGTGGAATACCTTGAGATTAAAAGGCTATCTCATGTAAAGACAGTACTAAAAGAAAAAAGAATAATCTAAATATGGAACATATTTATGTCAATGATAGCAGTAATGTTTGTCATTCTTAATATGCAACATTTCTGACATCTCTGGGTGGAGATTTTAGACTACACACCACGACTTAACTCCTTGGAATTTCTCTAAGAACTGATACTCCTGGGGAAAAAAAGAGTATATGTTCTAGATGATGTTTTTACAGAGTAGTTCCTTAGGATGCATTATATCCCTGTCTCTTAACTACTCTTGATTCTTCTATCCTTATATGATCTGTCTTGTTACATAACCGTTTTCTTAGTATTCTAACTGCCTCGGCTTCATGGAAGACTATTTTTACAAACTTACATAGGTTTAATAAAACCCAGTCCACTTATAAATATTAGCCCCTTTTCTCTAAATCCAACAGATATTTTCTAGAGAGTTGTTAGGTTTTAATCTGCAAATAGCAACTTGACTCCATTGGAGCCTATATATAAAAAGCAAATGCAAAACAAGGGACTACAGGGATGACTTAGACATCTTATGGATATGGGGAAAATCTAACTGCATTTTGCTTTCTTTTTTTTAAAACGGAGTCATTACCAGTTATAACAGTTGCAACATGGCACAATTTTCTGGAGTCTGGATTCCATTCGTTGGGTGGGAGTTGAAATGGATACATTTTTAACCTGATGCAATCCTTGACAAGTTCTAAAACCTCTGTCAGAGAGAAGACTGTCTTATTAAAGCCCATTGATTAAACTTGTCTGTGTTCTTAGTATTTTTCTGAATTTATACATTAGTCATTTCATGAAAATAAAACTAGAAAAATGTGGTTTTCTGCCAATAATGTAAAAATTTGCAAAATCTTTAGGTTGTAATATTGCTTTTTGGTTTGGATTTATTTTATATTTTAAAATAGTAGAAATTAAATGTGCCCACTTAGTTTTTATGGGAGGGGGTAAGCAAGGCTGCTTTAGGCATCTCTAAGTTCAAATAATTGTGAATCTCATTAGAGGTTGTCACTTGTCCTTTGGTGTGTTAATGCAACACAAGGAAGAAAGAATCTATGTCTTTGTCTTTAGAATGTCAGTAATACCTCTTCACACAGAGCTGGTATTATTTGTTCAGTCAACAAATTTGAGTGTCTATCCTGTTTAAGGAATTTTGCTTGGCACATAAGTAGCTGTTTAAAAAAAAAATCATGGTGCTAAATGTGTTATGTTACCTATGGAAGAAATATTTAACGTTTTGGAGGATACATTTGATACATTCTTAAAAAGAAACTTCTTTTATTTTTGTCATTTAGTGACAGGATGAGTTTATATTTGCTCCCAAAGACTCTAGAAAGTATTCTTCCTCTTTTCAATGAATGGAATTTAGAAATGAATTCATGCATACATGAAATTTAAAATGAAATGTACAGACTCCTCCAAACATCATAACTCATAAAAAGGATTCTGCTATGGAAGCAGAAATAATCATAAGCATTTTGAAGAGATGCACATAAAACTAACTGGTTTTACAAATCAAAAGATCCATGCATACATTTATGAACATATGAATATATATTCAGTATAAGACTATGAGGCAACAGCAAATTTAAACCCATCTACAGTTATCATAAGCTGAGTTCCATACTTTGAGAAAATGGTTTGCTTTTAAGTAGGCCACAAAGGAAGAACAACAACTGATCAAGTAATATATTTTTCTTCATTATGGTCCCTGAGTGGAAGTATAAAGAAAAATTGGTTTGAGGTGTATGTAACAAAGGAGTTTACAGGGTTTTTTATTTTATGATGGGATGGTAATTTTGAGTAGTGTATTAAATGTCTCCTTTTCATTGTTCCCCCAAACAGTGTGAGTATTCTGATTCTACTATTCTTCCAAAAAAGATTTGAGGCTATCCCAGACAGATGGCTTGGTTAGTCTCCATGTATCTCCTCAGTATAGGTGAAGCCTTCATTTGTTCTGCTAAATTTGAATACAGTTGTCATTTAAGATGTAATATTTCCAAACATGACTTTGCAGTAGAAAGTAATTACAGCCTGATCTTGTATTTCAGCTCAGACAGCTATAACTGCACCAAAGATGTGGAAGAAACCAAAAGATCGGACCCGAACCACTGAAGAGGTGTTAGAAACAGAATTGGAGGTAAGAGGCAGCAATAAATCTCATTGGTCCATCTTCAGAGCAGTGGTACCATTTTCTAAGACATATGGCTTTATACATACCTCTGTCTTGAGATACTGTTTTTTAACCAAAAATTGATATATCAAGCTCAGACTCTGACTTTTTTAATAGTGTATTTACAGAATTTGAAAAAATTTTAGTAGCATGTTCAATTTTGTTGACCTCTTGTCTCTTTCAAAATACCTCTTCTAAAATGGCAAAAATAAGTTATTGTGTAATTTTTGTTGATCCTTGGTTCCTTCAATTGAAATTTTCCTTATATTAACCAGGTAGAAAGACTAATCAGATAAAGAAAAATAGAGATAATTTTTTCACATATCCATTAGCAGTGGTGGTAAAAATCATCAGGTTCATTTTATGGAAATTAATTTTGGATCTGTCATCTTTTAACTACAACTCAGTAACATAACTTTTGATATATGGTTTATTTGTTTGAACTAAACCACACCAGATTTTGTCGTAGGTCAAAGCACACCAGGTCTAGATGGTATGAGGAAGAAGCAAGGGCAGATTTAGTCCTGAGGACTACTCTACCAAGTTCATAGTCTGCAGTCTCAGCGTCCTTAGTATTATGTGCTGAAGCTTATAAGTGAAAAGTAATATAAATAGTTTCTATGGCTTTTTCATTTTGAACTCTTATATCAATTATATTAAAACTATTTTTATTGAATTTTTAAGATGATAACATTTAAATGTAGAAATTATTCAAAAATAACTCTAAATACATTTATTTCCTACGGCATTTCTATCTAGTTATAACTCTTACCCTCTTCAGGCAGCTCACATTACCCCTTTGTTACTTCTCCCTGTCCTGTCATTGCTCTTATATGATGTTCTTTTGATGTCACAGTTAGTCCCATAGCAACCACTAAAATGTTTCATAAGTGTGGCTTCATTGTGGTTATTGGGGGTAAGAATTGGCAGTAAGTTGTAGAGGTAGTTGTTACACACCCCTTGTGGCTGAACAAGAAAATGTTGGTTCTACAAAGAATAAAATACCTTCCAAAGGCAGGGGAATCGCATATATTCCTGGTATGGCTGTAAGAGCTTCATAAACTGGTTATCTTTAAATTCAGCTGTTTTTATTTTTTGTCTTCTATTATGCTTCATATTTCTTTGCCCTGTGGCTAGATTTGTAAGCATTTTTGAATATTAAATAGGTAGACCTCCATTTCTGTGCCTTCAGAGAGTCACCCTTTGTAGATCAGGGGTTGGCAAACTTTTACTATAATGGTTCACATAATAAATAGTTTAAGCTTTGTGGACTGTCCCTGTCACAATTTCTCAGCTCTGCTGCTATAGCCTATAAGCAGCCATAGACAATGTGTAAACATGTCAGTGTGGCTATATTTTAATAAAATTTTATTGATGGACATTAAAATTTGAATTTCATATAATATTCATGTGTCATAAAATATTCAGAGTTTTTTTCAACCATTACAGATGTGCAAACCATCCTTACTTTGAACACTATACAAAAATAGATGATTAGCCAAATTTGGCCCCTGGGCCATAGTTTGCTAAAACCTGCTTTAGATTGTTATTCTTCATACATGAGAACTGTTTTGACTCATTTGAACCAATCACTTTTTTCTTAACCTTATAGTTTAAAAGTATAATAAAAAAAGTATCTGGTCACTTGCCCACAGATTTTTTCTCAGAAATCCTAGTCCCTTTCATAAAATTGAGCATTTATTAAATAGTGTAGTAAATATTGGTTGTCATCGTCTTCATTTTCAATGATCATTAAGCTCCCCTTAGGAAGATTTTTATCTGTCTTTTAAAGAATGTGTCTCAGATTCTCCTTTTAGCATATTTTAGATTATATATTGGGTTGTTATATCATTGCAAATATTTTATTAAATTCTTTAACTTATAGCCTGGAAAGACAATGTCTCTTAAAATTGCTAATCAAGGCATCTTAAAATTTGTTTAAAAATTTTAGGGTATTTCATCAATCATTATATACGTAGTTGTCATTCTGACTTTCTAGAACTTTAAAAACTCATGCATTAAGCAGGCAGCTTTATCAACTAAATTCTTTTAACAAGTTCCTACAGAAAGTTCACCTTTGACAGTCCAGGCAATAAGGTGCTTTCTTTTTTTCAACCCAGTTTTCTGAGAAAAAAGTTTAAGAACTGTTAGAACTAGTTAAATAGAGCTTCATCCTACTGAATGAAAAATGATCATCATAAATACTTAATGCGTTATTAGCATGGATTTCCTGGAAAAAATATCCCTCAGACACCTGATTCTGCGTTCTCTGAATTATGATTTGTTATTCATGGAACAGGTTTCTTTATACTGCTTTTTCCATCTAGAAATTGGCTTTCCAAGTAATACAGCTTCTGTTTATATACAATAGATTATCTGTTGTTGATTTTAGGGTGTTTATTGCTGGACAGTGAAATTGGAATTTCATATAATATTCACATGGTATAAAATATTTTTCAGAATTTTTTCAATGATTACAACCACTGTAGAGTACTCAATATATTTTTTCCCCTAAAATAGCATTTTTTCACATTTTAACAAGATCTGATATAAGAATTCTATGTAATCATATAATTATACCACTGTTTAAGTACCATATGCAGACTCACATGCCACATTATTAAAGATCTTCTTGAAGACCTGCGCTTAATTATAAAGTGGTATTACAAGGTCATTATGAGTTAATATAGACAATAGTAAAGTGTAGAACATGAAAAAGAGGCTACTAGTTCATGACTCAAACTTGGTAGACCTCCTTTTTTTTCTCAAAGGTTAAAAAATGCCTGCTTTCTGCCATGTTTTATAAAAAAATAATTTTCAGCCTTTATGATCATGGAATTTTTATGTCTTTCTTTTGTTGGTTTCCATACTGTCTCTTCCTTTTCAGGGAGCTGGGAAGTGGCGGCGGGGGAAAGCGAGTGAGAGAGCTAGTGAGCTTATTTCCATTTTAAAAACAAGGCCTAAAAACCATGTTTCTATTGATAACATTTTTATGAGGTTTTTTTTTTCAATTATAGTTGGCATACAATAATATATTGGTTTCAGTTGCACAGCATAGTGACTAACTCATGAACTGGTCACCCCACTACATCAGGGTACTTCTCTTCCCCCGTATATATTTTTTACAATATTGTTGACTATTTTCCTTGTGCTACACTTTATATCTCCATGACTGTTTTGTAACTATCCATTTGTTCTTCTTAATCCCTTTGCCCATTTTCACCATCCCCTCAATCCCCCTCCTGTCTAGTAGGCCTCAAAATAATTCTCTGTATCTGTGTTTTTTTGTTTGTTTATTTTGTTCTTTAGATTCCATGTGTACATGAAATCATGTGGCATTTGTCTTTTCTTTATCTGATTTACTTCATTCAGTGCCATACCCTCTAGGTCCGTCAAGGCAGTATTTTTTTCCATCCCCTTCCTTTTAGTCCGTGTGTGTCTTTTAATCTGCAGTGAGTCTCTTGCAGGCAGCATATGTAGGGATCTTGTTTTCTTATCCGTTCAGCTTCCCTATCTTTTGGTTGAAACACTTAACTCTTTCATTTGAGGTATGTGTTGATGAATATATAGTTATTACCATTCTTTATTCATGTTTTTGATACATTTTTTTTCTTGTTAAAGAAATCCCTCCAACAATTCCTTTAGTACTGGCTTGGTGTTGATAAATTCCTTTAGCTTATTTTTGTCTGGGAAGCTCTTTATCTGTCCTTTGATGCTAAATGATAGCTTTGCTTGATAAAGTAATTTTGGCTTATAGATCCTGGGTTTTCAGCACTTTGAATATTTTGTGCCAGGCCCGTCTATCCTGAAGTTTCTTTTGAGAAATCGGCTACCAGTCTGATGGGAACTCCCTTGTAGGTAACTAATTGCTTTTCTCTCACTGCTTTTAAGATTCTTTGTATTTAACCTTTGGCATTTTAATTATGATGTATCTTGGTGTGAGTTCATTTTTTCAGACTCTGAGCTTCCTGGGATTGTATTTCCTTCTCCAAGTTAGGGAACTTTTCCATCATTATTTCTTCAGATATATATTCAACTCGTTCTCCCTTTTCAGGTACCCCTATGACACGGATGTTGTTAAGCTTAATTTTGTCCCCACAGGCTCCTTAAATTATTATTATATCCTTGGTTATTTTTTTCTTGCTGTTTTGGTTATGTGTCCTTGGCTTTCTCAACCTCTCTGTCTGTGGTTTGACCCTCTTCTTCTCCACTTTGTTGATTACCTCTAATATACTCTTCATCTCAGATAATGTGTTCTTCATTTCTGAACGGTTCCATTTTATAATTTCCACTTCCATTTTTATGTTTTTTGTCTTTGTTACAGTTATCACTGAGTTCATCTACACTTCCTTTAATTTCATTGAGCATCTTCATAACCAGTGTTTTGAACTCTGCACCTATGAGATTTCTTGACTCCATTTTTCCTTGAGCTGTGTTCTTTTCTTCTATATAGCTTCTGCTTCTTTGTCTCCCCATTTTGGCTACCTTTCTGTGTCTGTTTCCATGTGCTAATAAGCAAAGCTCCTAAGTCTCTGGTCTTATTAGTGTGACTTTGTGTAGTAGGTATCCAGTGGCACCGTCCTGGGAGGGGTTCAGCTGCAGGCCAAGTTTAGCCCCAGCCTGTACCCCTCCGGGGCCACCTGTTAAGATTCAGCAAGCAATCCACAGATTCTGTGCTGATAGCTGCCTCAAGAGACCATGCCAGAAACCAAGATTAGCTGCTCAGCAAGTGGCACAGGACTCAGCTCTGACACAATTGAATTTGGCTTGGGTGGGGCCACAAGTTGGGGGAGGTGGAGTTTCAGGGAATCCTCAGGGCAGAGTGACTTCTGTTATTCATTTTGATGACATCTCAGCTATGGAAGTTTTGCGTCAGCACCCTGGGAGGGGCAAGGACTCAACAAAGGAGCAATGGATGCCACCAGCACTTCTACCTAGGAGAGAACCTCATCTCCGGCCCTCCCTCTGACAACTCAGTGTCCCCTCTGTAAGTCCCTGGTGCCCCCTATGCAACCGACTCAGTGCTGGTGCTCAGAGTAAGCTGGTTTGTCACCACAGAAGTCCGATTGCGGACACGGCCCCTTTAAGAGGCGACTGCCGCTGATGGCTGCCTCTGTCCGAGTAGCCTCTGTCCGAGTAGCCTCTGTCCCAGAAAGCCGCTGGGCACCAGGCAGCCTCGTGTCTTCGTCCCCTCCTACCGCCTATGGTTGCAGGGTGATTTCTTATTTCTTTCCCTAGTGGTAGGGCCTCTGCTCATCTAGACGCCCAGGTGACTCTGCTTGCTGTTTGTTCCGTATTTCTGTCTCAGCTTTGATGTGATTGCAAGAGGGGATGAGTCGGAGGTTCTATCATCTACGCCATTTTGCCTGGTTCTCCTCTATTAATGACATTTGTAAATTTAGTGTCTTTTCTCCATGATCTGATGTATAGTATAGAAAATTTACTAGTATTATATCTTTTATAATCATTTATGTAACAAAGTAGGATTTGTAACTCTAAAAAAAAAGACAATTTTATCAGTGAATTGGGGCAACCACTTCCTGGTTTATATGACATTCTTTATATAATCTTCTGTTGAATTGATTCTGTTTTTCACTCTCTTAGTGTGAATTTATCAGTTGGAAAGCCTGTTTCTTCTAAGCGCTTATTCCAGAGGATTGTTTTCAGACTACTTGCCCTTCATAGACAAGAAAAAGACTTAAAGTTCATGGAGAACTTTGCCTTAGGAGTTTTGTTCATTCATGTGGCCCTTCAGAAATCCATTTGTATTTGACAACTTAAACTGAAATGGTCAAAAATAATCTGGTTAATGACTTCAATTCTATTTTGCCTTTTAAAAAATAAACAAGATGCACCAGAACCAAGATTTCCCCTTTGGGGAATATATTCCAAGCATTTTTCCATATATGATTGGAATAAGGTCACAGCCCCAGAGAATTCTAAGAACCAATAAACAAAATAGATTTTAACTAACAAGTAGGCTCCTTGTAACGTGAGAGATTATCTATCAGCTTTGTGGGATTTAGTACTTTAAACTATTCATTGAACTCTCCTTTCACAGCCAAAGGACAGCACATACTCAAAAATACCCTGTGGTGTTTCTTTTTATATTTACTGAGCTTTAGTGGTAAGGGCAGGCATGCTCTATTTGGATTTCTGACCAGGACTCTTACATGTCCATCAAGTTCCAAGGATTAACAGTTCTTTCCATTCTAGTCTTTGGTACATTTAGATTTCGTTAGTCATGTTAAAGCATTTTAGTAGCCATTTGAATTGTCTGCTCTATCCAGGAGATGAAACGAGAAAAGTGTTTTAAGTAAACTTACCATTCTGGTACTGTATGCTGAACACAAGACATCCTTATCTGGAGTGACATGTTTGCCTATGCTTTTGGAGGTGAGAGGTGGAAGTCTTCATGTGTATTTACACACAGTGAAAAAAACATAACTTTTGTGTTCACTTATGCTTTAGCCTAAAGCTGAAGAGGAGCTTTCAGGTGACAGAGTACTTGAATCTGAACAGGATAAAATGAGCCAAGGGTTTCATCCTGAAAGAGACTCCTCAGATCTAAAAAAAGTGAAAGCTGTGGAAGAAAATGGAGAAGAAGCTGAGCCTGTACATAATGGTGCTGAGAGTGTTTCTGAGGGTGAAGCAGTAGATGCTAATTCAGGCTACACTGATAGTTCTGGTGAAGGGGTCACATTCTCATTTAAACCAGGTAAGTTGATTCATTCCTGCTTTCCTGTGCACGTCTTTCCTTCTCCCCTTTACTGCAACCTATAGAAATGTTGCCTCCTCATAGTGAACTTACTATTGGATGGAAAGACGAGGCTCATCACAGTGTAATAGCTACAGAATAGATTCATCAAGCTTAAGTTAGCGACTAGCAAATCCAGAGTGTCCTTTGTGGGAAGCGATATCTGATACTGGTGTTTTGCTTTTACTGGCATTGGTAGTCCGGCTGGCCAAGGGACTCAGTCAGCTCTAGGCTGGTGGACTTCAACAAAAGAAATTTAATTTTTATTTGTTTTAACTGAAAGGGATATTTCAGATATAACCATGTCCCTCGAGATGGTATACTTTTTCACAAGCGTTGAACTCAGTTTGTTGACAGAAATGAGCACCTGCAGTGTGAGAAGTACTCTGTGAAATATATGATAAACCCCAGAAGATCTTTCATCTTTAGCCATCATCAGATGCATTAAGTTTCTGTC
This sequence comes from Rousettus aegyptiacus, assembly GCF_014176215.1. NCBI lineage: Eukaryota > Metazoa > Chordata > Mammalia > Chiroptera > Pteropodidae > Rousettus > Rousettus aegyptiacus. The sequence goes on along the minus strand of NW_023416284.1, from coordinate 12,448,792 downwards.
CCAATACCACATAAACTATGGTTGACTTTGAGGTTGTGGACATACTTGGTGTGGTCCCCCAAAGGTATTTCCTTTGATAGAAAATTTGGATAAGTGAAAGTTTTTCTTAGTCTTCAATATCTAGAATGACTTCTGCATCAAGGTAGGGCTTTAATGTAAAATATTAGACCTCAAAAATAATCTAAACCAGTGTTTTTCAAACTGCTAGTTTAAACCCATTGTATATAGACTACAAACTTAATTCAGTGAGTTACAACCAACAGATTTTTGGAAAGGAGAATAGAATAAAAAATGTCAGTGTGTTACATGTAGTAAGGGTAATATTGTTTTGAGAAACTTATTTTATTTGTATATGTGTTTATGTTGGTTTGAATCATAAGTCATTATATTTCTTACTTTGAGCTGTAGTCAAAAATGTTTGAAAGCTACTGATCAATACCACCTTAATGTACTTCACTGCTGCTAATGGGCTTTATGAAATTGTAAGATAATGCAATTGTAAATTTTTTTTTTAACTTAGGACTCAGTATACTGGAATTACTTCGAAAGATCTAGGCTTGTATCATCATATCACCAAGCACTTGTGGCCACCATCAATCCTTCTCAAGGAAATTGAGACACTGTTGTCATTTTTAGGACTGTGTGGATTATGTTTTTATCCTTTAATTTGTTAAGGAAAAAGTACACAACTATAGGCCCCACCTTTTTTGACCAACAAATTGCCTTTGTCCCTGTAATATACACTAGCAGGAATTGGGGGAAAATATGGCAATTTAAAATTTAGATTCAAATAAACTCTCTACCTTTCAGTATAATGTAATAAGGATGTGGTTGAAAACTGCAAAGTTCTCACTAACCGTCAGTGAGTCTATAAACTATATATATTAAAAACCACTAAGATAAAGAAGGATCCAGTGTGCTCTCATGGAGTAAGCTGGGACCTGATTTTGATGAGAGCTATGTTAATAGAAAAAAATTATGACTTACTTTTATTGTTTAATAAAAATTTCAGGAAGTTTTCCAACTTTATATAATGAGAGTAGGATTGTAATGATAAAAGCTGTAGCCGCAGTAATAGCAAAGCAAGTGTTAACACCAAAAAAACTGACTTAAAATTCTATTAAAGATTCCAGTTAAGATGTATGTTTAGTTTCAGGATTTTTGGGTAAAGATATGTGCATTCTCAGTTTGGTTGGCTCAGCAAGCAACTACATTATTTTCCTCAGATTGAACTATAGCTAGGAAAAAAAATTTCTGCAGCTGCTTAGACTTTTTAGAATATTAAATAAGTTACTTGTTTTTGTGTTTTGTGTCCTTTGACCTTTTTTCCTCCAAAATAACATTTTCTACTGGATAACCAAAATATCCTTCTTTTCCGTGAAACCCAAGAGTATGATTAAATTTCTTATTTCCGAGGTATATATAGGCTTGTTAGTTTATTTAATGGGAATATTATATATCTCTGGCCAAAGGCTGGGTTAATGTGTATATGAGATGATTACGATAGCAGCATACTTCAGATTACTATTCAAAGGTATCCAGAAGGAATAAGAACACAAAGGACAGTTCAAAATCTTTAAATGACATTTTCTGACTATAGCTCAGTGTTTCCTTCATGTTTATTTATTCATGATGGGATAAAGTAAATATTGAAACCTGGTTTGAACTCTTAACTGGATACAGCCAACTGCCTACATCCGTCTTTCTAGAATCCTGGAAGCCTGCTGATACTGAAGGCAAGAAGCAGTATGACAGGGAGTTTTTATTGGACTTTCAGTTCATGCCAGCCTGTATACAGAAACCAGAGGGCCTGCCTCCCATCACTGATGTGGTTCTTGACAAGGTAAGCTGCATACTCAGAAAAAGATACCTCTTTTTGGTAGAAACTGGTTTTTCAGTGCAAATATGTGAATTATGAGCAATTTTTAGAAATTGTTAGACCAAATGATATTTGAATTAAAATATGTAATGCTTAAGAATTAAGAGTTTTCCTAAACATTGTTGAATTTTGGATTTCTTACAGACTGCAGTAAAGTTGGGGTTTAGCCCATATTTGAATGGCGAAGTTTTAAAATTTATTTTCTGCTTAGTATGGCTATTTCCTAGAGATTTGATGAAAATCGTGTGTCTCTTGGGCTAATATGGCTATAATGATACAGAGCTCTTTCTTTACTGTTCTGAAATTTCAGTATGGAATTAGAATGGCATTGAGGACAGGTCAGAAACATTGGAAGGTATTTGGAAGATCAAACTTAAGTAGGAGTCAACATAATTCAAGTAATGTATATCTCAAAATTTCCCTAATGGATACTTGTAGTGATTAGTCGTTAATCCTGTGCAAACTAATAGGCACCCTTTATCTTTACATCTGCTCTTATTGGTGCATACAGAAAATTAGTACAGTCAATGTTTATTTTGTCTGTTCATTTAAAAGGAATAAAGTCAGATGTTTGTCCGCCCAAGTATTCATGTTAATCAGTGATGAACCGGTGCTGGTGACTAAGCTTGAAGTATTTTTGTTTTTAAGAGGAACTATTAATCCCTAATCAAATAGAGAGTAACTGTCTTACAGAATGAGCTCCATCTCTTACTTATATTTCCAGCAGCTGCTTATCCAGACCTTATTTGTATTATTTTACTTCTCTTATAGCAACAGGTATTCCTATTTCTCATGATTCCTAAGCCTTTTCTTTTAGGTAGTTATGTGAGGACAGTTGACTGATTGGTGGTGTTAATTTGAGGCTACATGAGTACTTCAGAGGGCAAATGTTACATCCCCTGAATTAGATTATCCTCTTAGAAAACATTCCTTCCTATCATCCCACCTTATCTGTTTCTAACTTTGGCCAAACATTAGTTGATTTCTCTCTGAGCTACTTAGTTTTGCTGAGTCTGTAGTCACATCATATGCCTATACAAAGCAAGATATCTCTGATTAACAAAGCAGACAGAGTGAGATTTTAAATGAGTCATCACGCGTGAAACGTATCTCTTTTTAATATGTCCACTCAAAATACATGCTTTCCTAATCATAAGTCAATAGCATCAAAACCAGGATTCTTATAGGCAGGTGCTCTGATGTCCTGGTAAATACTCTGGGTGAAATGTCCTAACATTTGGCCCTAGTTCATAGAATCTCAAAATAGTTTGCCAAATGCCATTCTTGTGGTCCTGTCTAGTTAGCCAGTTCATTAATTATGTATAGACTCCCATTCAGAATTTTAGGCCTAATTAGTCCCAGGGCACCAGAAAATCATGGTGACTTAAAGACTCTCAGGTTAGCTCAGAAGCTACCAGAGTTCATACAGGACTTTCACTGGTTCAGGAAGCCAGAGCTTACTTACCATTTCAGCTGATAGAACTTTTCAGTCTGAGTTTTTATCTTTGTAACACCGATTGCTCTGGAGCTTGTGTTAAGCTTTCCTTTGCTTCTTCATGCAGATCAACCAGCCCAAATTGCCAATGCGAACTCTGGATCCTCGGATTTTGCCTCGAGGACCAGATTTTACTCCAGCCTTTGCAGATTTTGGAAGGCAAACTCCTGGTGGTAGAGGTGTACCTGTAAGTCTAAGTTCCCTACAGCCCAATTAATTAGAAATTGTCATAGATTTCATGACATCTTGTCTAACAACAAGAGAGTGGCTTTTATTCTTTGATTCCTCTAACTAAGAAGAAATAGAAAAGGCAAAGCCTATCCTTTCCATACTAATATTAAAGTAAATAAAGAATACACTTCATTTGTTTTTACTTGAAGATGCTGGTCTGCATTAATTTGATCTTGATTTCTTTTTCATACTTTTCAGTTGAAGTGACCTGCAAATGGGTTAATAATAGAGCCAGCCTCAATAGGATTCCTGTTTTGTTTTGAGGTATTCTTATATACTAGAGACCTGATGACTTTCAGCTAATGGTCATCTCTTTGTCTTTGTTCCTACAGATTTGCAAAGTACAGAGCAGGCATGGATTGCCAATTCTGGAACAGAGCAAAGCCCCAATTTGCACCTCACTGGCGATGTCGCACCCGCCCCTGAAGAGCCTGCCTCTAGGGGTGCGCTGAAAACTTTTTTTTTTTTTTTTTTAGCAATAGTCTGTGGTGTTATAATATTTTGTAGTTTGCTTTTATCACTAACTGTAGTTTGTGAAGTCAAAATATGAACAAATGACACATACGAGTGCAGTATTTGTAAACTGCAGGTTGCCTTTCTACCCCCGTGGCAGGCTCTTCAGCGGTGGAAGTGGCATTACCAATGGAGTTGTGCTGGGGCACTGCACTGTGCAGGATTTAGCAGGCTCTGCCTACTCCATGCTTTGTAGAATTGCAGAAAGCATGGGGGAAAGTTGCCAATGATGTGAATACCTCTTTTTCCCAAATTGGAATGGCATAGAGAGCTTTTAAAGTTCTGGAGGAGCTTGGGTTTGATGTACATTTGCAGATCACCCTGTTCAGACTATTTTATGTATGTAAAAATATTTTTATATAAGGTGACACTTTTTATTTCCCCATCACTGTTTCATTTCTAGAATGGCAGCTTTTGAAACCTGCTTTGAAATATGACTACACTGTCTAAAAACAGCTGTCACTTTGTATGAATTTGAATTATTTGATTGTATGCGTGTAGCCTGATTGAAAATATTTAAATGCCTATAGTGCATTGGAGGAGGCTTATAAAACCTACAGAAAATCTTAACTTGAAGCATATTATTTATTGAGCATCACCATTTTAAAGACCTGTGTGTGTGATATTCTTTTCTCACACAGCTTTGAAATTTAACCTTTATTTTCTCTAAACACTAAAATAAATTTTTCTGAAATTTGAATTACCTCACCAGAAATTCTTAGAAAGCAGCTTTCTAGAAAGCATTTTATACTTTATTTTTCAGCATTATTTCCCTTTTTGATAGTTTAAATTTATATTTCTGCTAGCATTTGTTTTGGTTTTAGTTTTGGTTTTTATCTTTGTTTTGCCAAACATTTGAAATAACGTTGGTGTCGTTTTGATTAATCTCTGGTTCAAAACATCTGTGGTTATCATAGTGCTCAATTTTGTTCACATGTCACTCACAGAAGGTAGGAATGGCTTTGTCTTCTAGTGTATACTGTCACTTTTGTTACCAGGTTACTATTATCTGATGATTAGCTATAGCAAACAGTAAATACTGTGAATCAAGAATAAGCTACATTTCTTTTAAAATGTCAAAATTAAAAAATGAATTTTAAAAGTAGTTATCACATTGGACGTTTGCTCACTAATCTATGTGCCTACGTATATCAGATATATTTGGTGCATTCAAAGTAATGTGACTAGAAATGAATCATTACCAAGAATTTGTAGTATCTCCAAAAAGGTCAGTAATTATTTAATTCACTTTCTTTAAATAGCTCTGTCATATGCCAAAAGCTAATTTTTAAGTGAAATTGTCATCTGTTACCTTAATGCAAATAATTATTCTTCTCCACCTCTCATAGCTAACAGACATTCTCCACTTCATTTGTCCAGTTTACTATGGTATATTGGTGTAGATACAGATGGGAATTTTGTAGGATATTCACAGCTACATATAAAGGAACAATCAGTAATCAGTATTTGGGAAAAAGCAGCAACCCTAACTCTTCATAGTTTCTGGTTCCATGCCTCTAGTCACTTTCACTAGCTTCCAAATTGGCTTATAAATAATTACCACCTAAAAATCTTAGTATCTACTACATATGCTTCATAGTATAGCTTAAGTAGCCATGACTAAACTTTCTTTCAACAGACTCATTACAAAATATTTTAAATTCATAGTGATTGTTTTAACATGTTGTATGTAGTTACATACAATTTTCAGATATAAAGACCTTTTGATGGACAGTAAAATGCATATCAGTTGGAAGCACCCAGGTATTATCATCTCTGTAGCTTTTGAAAAGTCAAATTACATGGCAGTTGTAGTATTTTGATAGCAATCTACTAGGAGACATCAGAGTGCCCCCTGAAGAAATACATGGAGCAAGGGTCTGTGGACCTAGACTAGTAACTTGCCATTCATATTCACTTCAACTGTCTTTGAGATTAGCTGAGCTATTATAAAAATCCAAGGCCAAAGAGGTTTCCTGAGCTCACGTCATCCTTCCCTCTCTCCATAAAAGGAACACTTGGTTGTCTCTCTTCAAAAATTGCTAAGATGAATATTGGTCTTATTTTCTTTGGTTAGCCAGGTAGCAGAGGTGTTTGAGGTTATAGTCTCTGAATGAGAAAGGAACGATATATATTAAATTCTAAAACAGAGATGGATATAATTTCTTATTTAATATATTTAAGAAAAATATGTGAGAGTGGCTAAAATATTTAAACTTCCAGTTCACCTGGAAAAAAATTGTGGCTCACCTAATTAACCAGCCCCAAATTTTGACTCTTCATTTTAGTTCTGACTTTTGTGGACTGAGCACATCATATTTTAAAGTGCCTTTTCTCTAGCCATTGATTAGGATTTTCTGTCCTTCAAGCAAGAAAACCAGGCTTTATTTTACTCCATAACTCTTAGCACTGAATACTAGATTTTGTTTATTTTGTACATAAGTCATTCATTTATATATATTACAACTTTTGAAGGATATTATAAATTTGACAATTTATATTAAGTTTTCACACACAAAAAAATGGACATGAAATGTTTAAAGGTAATTACGCACCAATCCACATATCATTTTTTTAAAGTTCCTTTTGTCCTTTGGTATTGGTAGTGATACCTTACCTAGTTTTTAAGGTGCTTTTATGTGCCTTTATATTTTACATGCCGTGATTCTCATAATAACTTTTGTAGATCGGACCAGCATTTAATATATGAGAAATTTAAGTTCAACAGAATTAAAGAGACTTACTCACAGTGACTTTACTCATAAGTAGCAGAGTTAGACTTAAGAGCCCACAATTTTTTTGTTTTCTAATCTGCCTCTTTTCTCCACTGTACTATAGTCCTTCCCAGCATTGATGTTCCAGATAGTGAATGCACTCCCAGAGTATAAACATGAGAACATTAGAGATTAATTCATTAAGCATGTTAAACATGTATAAGTATGGTAAATCTGTTGAAGAACTCAATATACTTGGATAAATATTTGTGAACAGTACCTGTCTTAATTATATCCAGAGATAGAAATATAATTTTTAGATTTATCTTGGGCACTTGCACACTGGTTATAATTTCAGCTTTTTTATCCTGGACTAAGACTTTACATGACCTTGTTTAAACCTTTTTTCCTTTGAAACATCTGTTTAGTAATATTTCTCACATCTCTATGCTGCTTATTTAAAATTCACACATATGTGTCTTGTAAAGAGATGTGACGTAAATCGTATTTACTTTCTAGATTCAAATCTACATTCAAGACATATTCATTGATGTTTGAGGTATTTTTTTGGAAATGAATATTTACTGACTTTACTCAAACATGATTAAAATGATATTCCCAAATTATACATACTGTGGCTCTGATATGATTTTTGACATAATTACCTTTTATTAACACCCGCCAACCTTTGGACTTGACAAATTTTTATGTGCAAATGCATGGATTTAGTTAAATGTCTTACAATATAATAGTTTATTTGGACTTTATCCAAGCATCGAAAAAGAGATTACCCCTGTGAATTAACACTAGAATATAACTTGAATTGCAAAAACCAGATAATACTTGGTTTACTGCATTTACTTAACAGAATTGTTTTGTCTGGGCTACCAGATTAAAGTTGCAGTTATAGATAAATGTTTTTATAGTAGTATTGCCTCGTTTGGCAACTGTTCACTGTTGGTGGGTTTCCAGTCCAATGATGCAGTTTAGTTCTCTTTTAGTTGTACCATGCCTGGTACCTCTGGGTTTATCTGATCTTAGTTATTTTTCAATGTTTACCAAATAGTCTGAGATCATGTTATCAGTACTGAGTTCTTGGTGTGTATTGCCCAGAAATTCTAACTTTTGATTCCGATACATTCTTGATAACTGCCATTTCCAATTAGGGTAGATAGTGAAGTATAAAGGAATAATTCTGAGAATGTGTGATATATAAAGCCTTTTAAACTTATCAGTTTAAGCCTCAGACCATGTCTGTCTTAGAACCTACCTTTTTATGTGAAGCATGACATTTAAGTTTCTACTTACTTTTCTGAAACTTTATATGAATACAAAAGGGTAGTATTGGGACATTGAGATATGATTCTGGTCTGTATGTCTTGTGCAAAGCCTTTATTCCTTCCTTTCTAAATTTAATGGCAATATTTACTCAGCATTTAAGCATTTAGAGAATGATATATCAGAAAAAATAAGTGCTCTCAATATGCAACAGACCTGGAGGAACAGAACTTACTATCAACCCAAATATTTAATCTTGCAAAATTATTTCCAAGCATTCAGTGTAGCCAACTATTATGGCTATTTTAATACTTTAACCTACCTCATTATCTTGCAGTAACAGTTCTTAGTTTGTTGACCAGCGTGACATGCCAACATATATTTCTTTGAACAGAATGAGTATAGTGGGACTCTAGCAGGAATAAAGAAGTCACAAGGAGAGGAAGACATTTTTTTCAGGAGCAATTTAGTTGCATCTCATTAATAATATGAGTTATTTTAATATTTGTGGCCAAGTAAATTTAGAGGAATTTGTTAAGATATGAAGTAAAGCTGAGTGTTCGTGCTATAGAGAATTTTCTTGGTAAAGTTGTATTTGCATTTCACCCTGGAAGTTTAGAAATCCAGTTTTTGAAGCACATTTGTAACTGCGATTATAATTGTGATTATTCCGCTGACCACTCCAAAGTCACACAACTAGTCAATAATTGAGCTTCAATTAAGGGTAGTCTTTTCTATTAGGAAAAACAGCTTTATCAAATACAATTTTCCATCACTTTATTTCATTTAGGACTTTGAGATCTAAAATTGTAGTGGTAGAGAACAGTAAAAGGATGGTGTCATAAGCCCCACCTCCTCACTACCCCCAGAAAATATCACATCTAAATTGAGTGCTAAATGCCCATGTTTGCATCTAGAAGTGTTTGGCGTGACCATCAGGCTTGACTTGAGCACACAGCCGAGACAGTAAATCGTAAGTACTCTATGTAGATATAATTAAGGAATGTTCTTGTCCTAGTTGTCGAACGTTGGACCACGGAGATCTCAACCTGGCCAGAGGAGAGAGCCCAGGAAGATCATCACAGTCCCTGTAAAAGAGGACGTGCACCTGAAAAAGGCAGAGAACGCCTGGAAGCCCAGCCAAAAACGAGACAGCCAGGCTGAGGATCCCGAAAACATTAAGACCCAGGTGAGAACAGAAGCACATTCTAACACTGTTTTGAAATTATAATGATAGTTTTAATTTGTTTTAACTTGTTACTTGTTCCTATTACTATATGTACAGATCATGTTTAAGGTATTTTGTAATTTTTAGCTATTATAAGCATTATTCTAAAAGCCATATTGGATACTAGATAGCCTGTTTTCTCTTGAAATTGCTTTCTGTGTGCTTTTCAAAATATTTCTCGAGAGTTCATACATCATAGACTTCTATTATTATTCAAGCTTAAATCTATATTTGCTTTTATTTAAAATGTGTTTTTAGATTTTTGGTGTTTACCCTGTACTAGTCTAGTTAGTATATTACTTTATGTCTCCTTTTCAGACGTTGATTTCTAATAAGTTCGAATTTAGAAACTCATCTTGTTTTAGAGTCTTTTAGAATAAAATTAAATTCTTTGTATCTTATCTTTCTGTGCATATTCTGCCCTCAGAACTCCGTAGTGTAAATTGAATGAATTTCTTTTATCCACGCAAAATTATCTTTTGTGTCAAATAATGTAAAGGCTCATTCATCTTTTGCTGTACACGCAATGCCAGTTCTTATCCCTGGGTTACCTCTGCTATCTCGTTTGGGTGCTTTTGTTTCTAGGGACCATAACTAGAATCTGTTCTTGAACTTTGCATCTCTACCAGAGCCAAACATCACGGATCACATACCAGCTTTTCAGTGTCTGACTCTGTATATGTCTTTCCTCTTATTACCAACAATATAGCAGTCAAAAGCCCTAGTTCTGGAGACAGGCAAGTTCTATTAGGCAATTTCTTAACCTCAACTGTAAAGTGAAGTTGCTTTCTTCATAGAGCCTTTGTGAAGATTAAATGAAATAATATAAAGCTCTTGGCATTGTTCCTGGAATCCAGTTAGGTACTCAGTATAATGATATTTCTGGGATCAGAGACGTGCCTTATAAATCTTGATTTTGATTCATCACCAACAGAGAACCTCATACATAGTAAATACTCAGTAATACTTGTTGAGTGAATTAACTAACCAACAAAGTTGTTCATGCAAAGTCAGGACCAAGATGAATTGATCCAGCACAACACTGTGTTGTCATACCTGTTTGGCTACTTTCCTCGGTTGATCTTTCTGGTGATTGCCCCAGAAATTTGTCCCTAAGGATATCCTTTTCCAGATTCACTGAAATCGGGTACCTAATCTTCCCTCCCTTTCTTCTCAGTATATCTCAGTATTTTATAAAAATACCTTTTACGTACGCCTCTCCAATACCCTGTGAGATGCCTAATGATAAGGAGCCTAGATAGCTTGCAAAAGATAGTTAAAATTCCTGCCGAATCTTTATCATTGAAGATGTCTTAATATTTAAGACACTTATGTCAGTGCCTAATTTCATTAGATTCTTACAGCACTGTTGAAAGAAGGAATAGGTATTGTCTTTTTCTCCAGATGTAGAAAAGTGAAGTTTCAAGAGATTAAGTTACCCAAGGTGTTGTGGTTACAATTTATTTGTTGGGTCTTATAGTCTACCTGTCTTTACTATTAACAGAGTTCTCCCCATTATAGATGACTTTTTATTTCAGAAACATTAGGTCAACCAGGGGTTGTTGGCATCAGTTCAAGACCAACAGGAATCCCCAATTAGGTGCGGTGAAGGGAACTATTGAGTGCAAACAGCTCAGTTTTGATACATTACGGCTATGGAACGGATCAGTAGTGTTATAGCTCAATTATGAAGCAACATGGCTATGAGGTCGCCCTGGGGCCAGGCAGCCCTAGAGTCAGCACGCCGGCCCCCCTCCCACCGCCAGGCTAGACAGCTCTGCTCTGCCATGGTCCAGCTGCGTGTCTCTGGTGTTCCGTCTTTAGTGTTTCAGCTCCAGCCTCTGATGTTTGAGCTTCCTTGTTTCACCTCCAGCTGAAAAAACAGTTTTCACTGGAAAAGGAAAGGGTGCTCCCTGAGCCAGAGGGGCGCTAACTTACATAGACAGAGCTCTCTGCCCCTACCCCTGGCCCATGACTGGTCCATTCTCATGCATATTAGGACTCTAAATCCTTGCAATTTGATCGGTCCAAAAAGCACTGTCCTGCTTGGTCAGAATGGAGCCTCTCTGCTCAGTGAAGATGCATGGGTATGTAGCTGTACAGCTCTGATTGGACAAGAAGATCCTCAGTCCTATTGGTTGAAATACTATTCTAGGAACTCCTTTATAAGTGCTGACTCAGATGGCAAGGACACAGTGCAGGCAGGCAGCTTAGTGCAGCCTTCTCCCTGAAGTGCAGTTTGTATGAGAGGCCCCTGTTTAGAAAAGGCTGCTAGCTACTAGGAGGTACCCTTCTTGGTAGGTATCTTCTTTCTCAGAGTCTACATTAGAATAGTTATGTTGACTTGAGGTACCATTAATTAGCTAAGTTTTCTTTAATGAATAGAAAATTCAATGGAGAATTACTAGACTTCTTTTTTAGGGCCAATACAACCTTCTTTTCCTTGACATGTTTTCTTCTAAATATGGAACATCTTTGCTTCATTTCCTCTCTTTTTTGGAGTTTTTAGTCTTCTCCTCTGCATAGGTTTATCCCACATTGACCTGTTGCTTCTACTAATTGTTATTCTCTTTCTTTCCTTTTTGTCAAAACAGTGCTTTTATTGTTGTCTCCATTTCCAGAAAACCCTTTCACTCTGACTTCCTTTCCTACCGCTGTGTCGTAACAACTTTATAAATGACCACTAATGACCTTATTCTTTCTGTATCATAAGATTTCATCTTCTTCTCGAAGCAGTTCTAGGAAACCATTGCCTCATGGCATGTCTAGACTCCTGCCACATGCTCTGTGTGGTGGTTCCATTACTGGCACCCTCTGCTCATTTCCCTTCTTCTCTTGATGCAGTGTTCCTCCTGCTACTGCCTGACTCTCCACCCTGGCTTTTAACCTGTCATTTAAGAACTCATTTTCTTTGACTAGTAGTGCACATTAGTCCTCTGATCCTTCCTTCTTGTTCTCTCTTCCCAAAATAGAAAATCCACAATAACAATTCCTTTCTAAAATGTTCTCCCCTTTCTAAAATTTCTTCTCCCTTTCTCACTTAGTCACCTTTTTGTGTCCATAATCTGTCCCAATTCTCATTTTTCTTTTAAAGGCATTCTCTGACTAACCCATTGTCTTTGACCGCCCTTGTACCTGAATCACCCCCTTCTCCGGCTCCTTGTGTTTGGTCTGTTGCTTCACTGGTAATATATTGTCTCTGCAACTAAATTTCAGTGGTCTGGAAAGCAATAACTGTGCCTTATGCTTCAAATAGAGAATTTGTTGTAGATGTTCAGTTACAGAGAATAAATCATTTTCAATAAATTTGTGGTTTGATGCTTGAGATTTTTTAAATGAGATCATGATTTGATATCTGTATATATTGCAAAATGATCACCACAATTAGTCTAGTTAACTTTCATCATCATACATAGTTAGGAATTTTTTTCTTATGATTGGAACACTGAAGATCTACTCATAGCAACTTTCAAATATGCAGTGCAGTAATGACTTTAGTCACCATGCTGCACATTACTTCAATAAATTACCTTTTTATTATCTTATTTTTCTAAAGTTAGCTTATGAAATATTTGAAGATATTTGAAGGCAATTTTTTTTCTTGATGTAGAGCACAGTTTAAAGTTTGGCCTAAATAATACTGTCTCAGTTGATACAGACAATATTAGAGAGGTGCAGTGACTCTCCTGTCCCTAATAAACTTAATTTTTTTTTATGAAAGCAATACTGACTCCTTGCTAAAAACTTTGACAATATAATTTTTTTAAATTTAAATAAATTTATTATCTCCTGCCTAGAGAAAACTATTAACTTATTGGCACATAATCTAAAAATCCTTGTATACAGATATTTTTCAACTTGATATTTTTACTAAGGCATAATTTACATTTAGTAAAATTTACTTTTTTGTATATTGTTCTGTAATTGTTGAAAAGTACACACAGTCATGTAACTACCACTATAATCAAGATACAGAACATTTCCACCAGCCCCTTGAAATTTCCGTGTACTCCTTTGTATGCATCCTCTCCCCTCAAGCACACCTCTGTTAATCACTCTTTGTCACTACAGTGTTGCTTTTTCCAGAATATCATACAAATGGAATCATTTTGAATATGGTGTCTTTTATTACATTTACGTATATGTTTGAGATTCATCTATAGTATCATTCCATGATTAGTTTATTCTTTGTCTGTTACCCAGTAGTATTCCATTATCCATTCACAGGATAAACAGTTTCCAGGTTTTGGCAATTATGAATAAAATAATTATAAATATTCACATACAGGATTTATATGAACTTAAGTTTTTCTTTCTTTTAGGTAAATTCCTAGCTATGAGATCAGTAAGTTGTATGGTAAATATAGATTTAACTATATTAGAAAATGCTAAAGCGTATTCCAGGGGGGTTATTGTACCATTTTGTCTGTCCATGAGCAAGGCATGAGAGTTTCAGTTATTCTACATCTTCACCGGCACTCGTTCTTATCTGCTTTATGAATTTTAGCCTTTCGAATGGATATGTGATAGTATCTCATTGTAGTTTTAATTTGCTTTTCCCAAATTATTAATATGTTGAAGAAGCAAATCTCTTTGCGTGTTTATTTGCCATTTGTGTATCTCTGGTAAAATTTTTGTTCATAGCTTTTGCCCTATTTCATTGGGTGGTGTGTTTTCTTAGTGTTGAGTTTTGAGAGTTCTTTATATATTCTGGATACAAATCTTGTATCAAATGTGTGTTTTGCAAAAATTTACTCCCAGTCTATGGTTTGTCTTTTCATTCTCTTAATAGTTGTCTTTTGCAGAGCAGAAATTTTTAATTTTGATGATGCTCATTTTTTTCATTCATAGATTGTGCTTTTGCCGTCATGTCTTTAAAACACCTTTGCATAACCCACAAATGCAAAACTTTTATCTTATATTGTCTTATAGAATTTTATAGTTTTAGGTTTAACATTTTGGTCTATGATCTAGTTTTGATTTTTGTAAATTAAAGTATAGAACAAGTTTCCTTTTTTTTCTTCCTTATGAATAGGAAGTTGTTCTATTACCAGTTGTTTCATTACCATTTGTTGAAAAGACTATTCTTTCTCTTTTGAAATTCCCTAGTACCTTTGTTGAAAATCGTATGTATGTGAATCTATCCTTAGACTTTTCATTCTATTCCAGTGATTTTTGTGTCTGTCCCCAGCTAATATCACATTGTTTTTGTATAGTACATGTTGAAATCAGGTTGTATGAGTCTTACAGTGTTATATTTTCCAAAATTGTTTAGGCTATTGTAGTTATTTTATCTTTCCATATAATATAATCAGCTTCTTGATTTCTACCAAAACAAAACAAAACCTTATTAGGATTTTTATTTTGATTGCGTTAAATCTGTCAGTCACTTTGGAGAAAACTGACAATAATGAGTCTTCTAACACATGAACACAATATAGATCTCCAATTATTTAGTTCCTCCTTGGTTTCTTTCATCAGTGATTTATAGTTTTCATCATACAGCTCCTATGGATATTTCATAGATTCTTAACTAAGTATTTCATGGTTTTTGATGCTATTTTAAATTGTGCTTTTTTAAAATGTAATATCAAGTTTTTCATTGTTAATATGTAGAAATAAAATTGATATTTGAATATTGACTCTGCAGTCTTCCTACACTCAGTTATTAGTTCTAATATCTCTTTTTTTACATTCCTTATAATTGTTTGTACAGATAGTCATATCACCTGTGAATAGAGAGCTTGCTTTCTTCCTTTACAATCTGTGTGGGCTGTAGTTTGTTGTCATTGTTGTTGCTGCTGTTGTTGTTGCTTTATTGCACTGACCAGTATGATTTTGAATGGGAATAATGAGCACAGAAATTTTCAGCCTTGTTCCCAGTCTTAGCGTGAAAGCTTTCATTCTTTCACCATTAAGTAGGATTATAGGTGGCTTTTTTTCGAGTTGAGGAAGTTCTCTTATTTTTTAATTTGATGGCAGTTCCAACAACATCATTTAAAAAGACTCCTGCTAAGTATTCTGTACCATAATTTATACTATACCATAATTTAGACAAATTTCTATTTTAGGACATTTAAGTTATTTGATGGAAGTTATTATAGCTAAAATCTTTTTTACCTACTCTTAAATATGAATAAATCTCAGGTATAATTGCTGGTTCAAAGGACAAATCACAGTTTTAAAGCTTTTAATACATATTGCCTAATTGCTCTCAGAAATGTAGCAGATGATATTCCCACCAGTGAATTGTAACCTAGTTCGTAGGCTTCTCATTGGAAGTAAAAAAGACATGGTATAATTTTGTACTATTTGTTAGAATACATGGATTTAATTATTTCTTTGACTAGTTCACAGTCCTTGTTAATGATTTAGGAAGTTAACTTAGAAATTATAAACAGAATATTAATTTTTATAGAAAGCATCATATTGTCATAATTACTATAATGCTTTTTTTTTGTGTGTGGCCCTTCTAGGAACTTTTTAGAAAAGTTCGAAGTATCTTAAATAAGTTGACACCACAGATGTTTAACCAGCTGATGAAGCAAGTGTCAGGTCTCACTGTTGACACAGAGGAGCGGCTGAAAGGAGTCATTGACCTGGTCTTTGAGAAGGCTATTGATGAACCCAGTTTCTCTGTGGCTTACGCAAACATGTGTCGATGTCTAGTAACGGTAAGAAGAGAGGAAGGAGTAAAACCAGAAATCTCCAAGAGGTATATTCTCCCCTCACTACA
Organism: Rousettus aegyptiacus; assembly: GCF_014176215.1. Lineage (NCBI taxonomy): Eukaryota > Metazoa > Chordata > Mammalia > Chiroptera > Pteropodidae > Rousettus > Rousettus aegyptiacus. The sequence continues at coordinate 12,432,718 of NW_023416284.1, read as the reverse complement.
CATTCTTCCCAGAAGTGTTATTTGGGCAACGTAAAGGGGAGAATATATTTTTAGCACTTACTAATACGATATCCTCATTGAATAAGAAGAATATTTATTAAAATGTATACTCACCCCTGGAGGGGTTGTGGAGACTAACTGAAATGGGAATGATGTGGTCCCATTCAATACGAGGAAGATTGAATAAGATTTAAATTAGTAATGTGAAATTATTGTCATGGGGAACCAATTTTTCCTGGGGTGTCATTTTTTTTTTTAGAAATAAAGCAAATGCTTTTTTTCTATTTAATTAAATTCAGAGTTGAAAAACATGTTGGTTCTAATTTTAGCCTCAGTGAAAATGATAGGATAGTTGTGGTCATAAAGGTTTCAAAACTGATCATTTTATCTCTTAGAAACTATTAGATTTCTTTCTCTTTACATTGTCCACAGCCATTTATTCTCCACAGCCTGTCAAATCTAGGGCAAGACAGAATGGGAGACCAAAGATCTTCTGGTTAGTGTTCATTGTCCTCTATTCTGCAGTCATAAAACTGCCATGTACCATCTGTGTTTTCTCTGCCTGTTACTGTTACCAAGGTACTTGTGTCAGAATTGTTTGTCCTTTAACATTTGAGTTTTTTCTTAATTATCACAACTCATTGTCATCATGCCTCTCTATGAAAATGCAAATTCTGTCATTCTACCAATATTTTTGAGTACCTATGTCGGGAAGATAGGTAAGTTTGTTGGGACTTAGAAAAGTTACATCTTCTGTCTTAAAGAAATTCAATCTATATTGGAGAAAAAAAAACATTAACAAGAAAAAAAATCACTTATAAGATATTCTGTGATATTGTAGTGTGTTGATGCCTAAATGGATGGTTTAGATTGAAAAACCAATTTGGAGGAAAAAACAATCACTATGTCAGAAGGAAGTAGAGTTTGAGTTGGGCCTGGGACAATGGGGAGTACGGTATAGAGAAGGAATGAGGTATTCCAGGCAGATTCAAGTCTGTGAGGGAGCAAGCATGGCATAATGGTTACAAACACTGGTTTTGGAGCCTCACGGTTCTAGATTTAAATTTCTAGCTTTAAATTTCTACTCAGCCACTTGCTAACTTTATAACCTTAGAATAATTACGTAAGCTCTTTAAGCCTCAATTTTTAATCTGTAAAGTAAGATTAATTCATATAATTTAAGGTTGTTTAATGAAAAAGTTAGAAAAAATGAGAGTGTGTGTATAAAATTCCTAGTGCAATATTTGGCCTAAATGATTCAAAAAGATATTGGTGGTAGAAAAGACTGAGAAGGTCTTGAAATGCTGGCTATAGAATTAAGATGATCGTAATAACAGAAACCATCTGTTCATCACCTACTAGATTGCAATATGGGAAAATGCTTTACATGTATTGTTTTAATGATTATTATAACTCAGAAAGGTCAGTATTATTAGCCCTGCTTTACTGATTCAGAAACCGAAGCTTAAAGGATAAATAACTTGCTCAAGTTTACTTAACTAGGAAATGGCAGGGCTAGAATCTAAATCTAGTTCTATTTTAACTCAATCCCTTGCCATGTTGCCTTATAACATACCGTAGTTACCTGAAAGCAAATTGATATGCTATCTCAGGCCCCTCATTTTCATTGTAATGACCATAACATTCATAACATCCTGTAATCCCTTAAATAGGACTAGATCCCAGGTCTTCTGACTCATACTTCAGTGCTCTTTACTAATTTTGGATTTAATCCTTTGGGCAATAAAGGATTGTTAGTGTTTTTTAATATTAGAAGAATATCCTTGATAAAAATGACCTTTGAAAAGACCTGGCAATAGTACAAGTTTGATTGGAATAAGAAGAACTTATAGACAAGCCAGCCACTTATGTGACTTTTGTTATGATCTACAATCTTTTTAAATAAGATTTTTAAAACGTTATTATATTATCTTAAATTTACAAAATAATGATCTATTGGAATAAGTCAAACAATATAGAGGTATACACAGAAAAACTTAATACTCTTCATTTGGAGCTCCAGGCAGATAAGTCTCCCTTCCCTCCAAGGCAGTCAGTGGGAATATATCTTTCCACAGTTTTCTTTATATTCATAAAATCGTTTAAAACACACACATATATATGCATATATATATACAGAGGATTATTTTTGTTTGTTTTGGGCATCCCCTTAGGTCATTACAGGTAGATTTAACTTATGCTTTTTTAGTAGTTACATAATATGTTACATAATATTTCATAATATGCATATACCATAATTTCTAACCGTTCCTCCTTTCCTCCCTTATTCCTCCCATCTCTCCCTACCTCTCTCTCCCTTGTGTTTCCAGTTTTTTAGTTTTTGAGTCTTTTTATACCATAAAGTATACAAATCATTGTGTACAGCTCAAGGTATATCATCAAAGTGAACATAACCTACCACCCTGGTCAACAAATTTAGAACTATACCCTTTCCTCTTCCTTAAAGATAGCTACTTTTCTGACTTCTAACACTATAGCTGATTTTAAGATACAAAGGCCCTGACATGAAAGGTGGCAATGGGACTAGAGTCATAGGTCCCTAATGCACACAAAATTCAAAAATCAAACAATCAAAAGAGTAATGAAAATCTAAATGTGAAAAGCTAATCTTTCAGGAGAAAATTGAGAAGACCATCTTCATGAAGTTCGGGAAAAATGTCAAATTTGACTATTAAAATTTATATAATCCTTGGTATAACATGATATCATAAATAAAATGAAAAGCTATAGCCACAGTCTGGGAGAAGCTATTTGGAATACATATAATTGACGAAATGTTGGAATCCAGAATTAAGGAGGAAAAGAAAAACCAATAAGACCAAAAACAGTCCAATTAAAAATAGTTTATAGAAATAAAAATCCATTGGCTGATAAACTTAAGATAGTGTTATTCATTATTAAGGAAATGACAACATAAACCATAATTCCGTACAAGTCACAGCCATTAGTGTAAAAAAAAGTAAAAGAAACCATTTTTAAGTGTTGATGAAGGTGGATACAGTTACTTCGGAAAGTAATTGGACAGTAATATTAAAGATGTTCATATACCATTCCCCGGCAATTTCACTTCTTGGTATATACCCCGGAGAAATTCCACAATGTGCACAAGGAGTCATATGTAAGAATATCTGTGTAGTGGCTTTAATTGTGAATAATAGGAAACAACTGAAATATATCTAAGACAAAAGTATACCACAATTTATTTGGTCAGTGCACTTGAATAGTAATATATACGTATAAATGTATCAGCCGGATTAACCTTAAAAATAGTACCGAATAACAGTACGGTACCATTTAATAAAGTTAGATAATATTGCAAAATAAAATTATTAAATATGCATAGTAAAAGTATACAAATTAGAAATGCTAAAAATCATATTCAGGATAAGAGAAGGAAGTGGGATTACAGAAAAGTACACAGGGATATGTATTAGGGCTTCTGGTATTGACAGATTAGGTAATTCAGACCACCTTTCTATGGATAACATTTAGAAAAGCTAGTTACAATATTTAAATCTTGAAGTCATCAGAGAACTGAAAGACAGTAAAGAATTACTAAGGCTAAGAACCTAAAAGAAATGGAGATTCAAAGAAACTGAGATAGTTGGTAAAACGTGCCCTCTAAAAGAGGCAACGTAAGTCTTAAACTTGTTTTTCATGGACTTGTTGGGCTAGGTGACAAAAGTTGTGACTAGGGCTGACTGAAATGACTGGTCGAAGAGGCTCTAGTAAATCTTCCTGTATGCTTAGAACAGGGGTGAACCAGAAGTTGACCTGTTTTCACAGGGACTGTAGCTCAACATCAGATCATCTCAATCCTTGAATTTGGATGACAGTTTATCCTTGAAGAATGTAGGACTTGAGGCATGCAGCCACTATGCAGTCAAAAATCTACATATAACTTGACTCCCCCAAAACTTAACTACTAAAAGCCTGCTGATGACCAGAAGCCTTGCCAATAACATAAGCAGTCGATTAACATATTTTGTGTCATATGTATTATGTTCTATATTCTCACAGTATAGTAAGCTAGAGAAAAGATCATCATAAGGGAGAAAAATACATTTACAATACTGTATTGTATTTATCGATAACGTAAGTTTACATCATTTGTTTACTACAAGATGAATCATCTGGTAGTGCCTACATCAATTCGTCTTATATAATACAAAATGCTATAGATGATATATGTATTACTAATACTAGATATCAGCAATGAAAAGATAAGTGGAAAAGAAGTTCATTTTTATTTACAGATATAAAGATTCATGCATTAATAGCAAACCTCTGTGAGTTTTTTCAGATTGTTGCAAATATCCCAATATTCAGTATATTTGGAATTGAACCCACAGAGTGTAAATCTGTGTTGTTCACATGTCAACTATAGTAATTTCAGTGTTAGTGCCCCCTATGTATTTGCAAGAAGCAAGCAAAGACCCTTTTTTTAGAGTCTTATACTAGTCTTCAAATTATTTCTGTGACAGTTTTTCAGATAAAATGTCCAGCTCACAATTAGAAATAATTAGGCACACAAGGAAAAAAGACAGCATTAATGAGAACCAGCAACAAATGAATGTCCCATGGGGGCTGCAGATATTGACTTTATCAGGCACAGACATTAAATTACTATCCTTATGTTCAAGGGGATAAAGATAGACTGAAAATTTTCAATAAAGGTCAAGAAATTATAAAAACCAATTAGATATTCCAGAACTGAATATTCTAATAAAATTAAGAACTTAATGAATGGGTTTAATAACAGCTGAAGAATTATGATCTGGGGAATAGGTCTATAGAATTCAGAATGAAGCACGGAGAGACTAAAAGATGAAATATATGAAAGGGAGGGTAGGAGACGGGGAGCATTCAATTAGATCAAACTTTGCTTTAATTGGAGTCCCAGGAGAAGAGAGCATAGTCTGTAAAAAAGCAATAGTTGAAGAGAATGGCTGAGATATTTTTCAGAATTGCTGAGATGTTAAAGCCACAGATTCAAAAGATTTTCTGCAAACCCCAAGCATCAGTTAAAAAAATGAAGGAAAGCTTTTAGATTTGTTGTGGTAAAACTACTTAAAAGATAGCCACAGGGGAGGGGAGCGATATTAAAAATTTGTGTGCAAGTTTTTTAATGAGGACACAAAAGTCACTGTATGTAAAAGAAAATGTTAATAAGTTGGATTACATTGAAATTAGCATATTTTCATCAAAATATGTTAAGAGTAAAAATACAAGCGCATATTAGGAAAACATAATTGCACAGAAATTTAATTAAAAATTGTAATGATATAAAATTTTATATCATTAAAAATATCAAATAGAAATCAATAAGAAAATAACTCAGTTTTTAAATAGACAAGAGACTTACACAACACTTAACCAAAGAGGTTATCCAGATGACCAACAAATGTGAAGAGATTAATCAACTAGACACAAATTGTGCAAAAACATCAGGTTGTTTCTAAATTTACCAGGTATTGGCAAATATGCGAGGCAACAAGAACTCTCAGATACTGCCAGTTAGACTCTAAATTCTAACAGCCACTTTGGAAAAGAGTTTAGCATTATCTACTGAAAAGCTGAAGCTATTTTTCTGATACAACCAGCATATCTGTTCTTAAGTATATACCCAGCTGATAAACATACATTTCTTATGTACCAAGAAACATAAAAATATAGCATTTTCATAAAAGTAGTTATCACGAAAATGTAGGATAATGGGATTGACTTTGGAGGCTGGGAGGTCGTACTGCTTTGGAAAGAGAATTCAAGTGGAGTTCTGGGAGGCTGTCGTTCTGTTTCTTGACCTGGTGCCAAACCTGGTGGCAGGCGAGTGAGTTTCCTTTGTCATAATTCATTGAGTTGAACCCTAAAAAGTTAAAGAAAAAAAACAAGAAATAGTGTGGAATATAAATTATTCTGTGCTCTTGAGCTTTACTCTAATGTTCAGTTTCCAAAAAGTAAAAGACCTAAAGCAAATATGGCAAAATATTAAGACAACAAAGTCGGGTGATGGATACATGAATGTGTGTGATATTATTTTATACTCTGTAAGGGAAAAAATGGAAGTTATAAGCAATTAATTATTTTTCCAAAGTGGCATTTCCATGGGCTAGGATTGACCAAAATTGAAATGTTAGTATTAGCTTCATTAATGCCAGCTTAAGCAGATTTTTTCCTTTAAGTTTCTGTTTACTCTGCTAATGTTTATAAAATCAGACAAGAAGGATCTACTCTGTGCAGCATTTTCCAAACCTTCTAGGCCTGGGTGCTGCCTTTTTTTTTTTTTTTTTTTTTTTTATGATTGTTATTTTGAGAATTGATACTGTCCAATAGAATGAGAGAAATTGAAGACAGTGAATAAAAATTAAACTATTACCTGGGGAAGGTGCTCTTCTCCTATTCATTAGGTTAAGTAACTTCATTGTCATTATCACTATGTTCTGTTGAGATGCCCACAGGTAACATTGCACGGTCTTTGGCCTGATTCATAGTTATAAAAATTTAAGCCATTTGTCCTGTATTATCAGTGATTGTCATTTGAAATAATGGAATCTAATTATAGTCACCCCCTCATATGAGATGGTCATAAGTAGCAGTGGTAATAAGAGTTAGGAATAGTGGGAATTACAGCAGTATTTTTTTAGATACATCTGCTAATGTGGTTATATCTAACTCATTTAATCCTCACAACTGTTCTTTTTCTCTGTTTCACAACATTCTCTAAAATTTAGAAAATTGCTTAAATAGGGACTTTATATTTATAGAGATTTTGAATATTAAAAGCTAGAACCTTAACTTAAACAATGGCCTAGATCAGTGGTTCTCAGCTGTGGGTGATTTGTTTCCCAGGCGACATCAGGCACTGTCTAGGGATGTTCTGGGTTATGGCTGCTGGCATCTTAGTGGGCAAAGGCTCGGGACGCTTCTAAATGTCCTCCAGTGCACAAGATACACACACGTCCCCTCCCATCCCCTCCTACCCCCACTCCCACAACAAAGAATGTCAGTGGTGTCTAGCCTGAGAAACCTTGCCCTGGATTGTTGAAATTTTAAGATTTAGGAGAATACTTGTTCTCATTATTTATAGAGCAATTTCTAACTTTCTGCCTTCATGTCATTCACCTGGGTCACACGCCTTTATTTAAAATCTGTTTCATTACTTTGCAGTGATTATCTAGGGTGAGAGGGCTAGAGAATACAATTGTACCGTGTGTCAATTTTCCATGATTTCTTAAAGGGTTGACTCTTAAGAAAGGGATTCTTTAGATTTACAGAGGAAATTCATGTAATCGTGTCGGCTTTTGGAGTTGCTCTGTCAATGCCGTCGTTATTATATGCACACAGACACATTTATATATACACACAACTACCTGCCTCTACTAAGCTCTGAGTTCACTTACGGTAGTCAAACAGGAGGTTAGAAAACCTCTGGCGCATGCAGCAGAAGGGCATCGTCAGTGATGGCAAGCCTTGCCTCTGGAGCATGCTGCTGCTTTTAGTAGTTCAGGTAGGGCTGACTGAGAGACCTGCAGGCCTCCTTCACAAGCTGCAGCGCATTTAACTAGAATTCAGTGCTCTCAGGAGGAAAACGTGTGAATTAAGTGGCAGATGGAGAAGAGTGGACAAGGGAAAATGTCCTGTGTCTAAATCTGTACTTAAATAAAATTTTAATTGGATTATTGGTAACATTAAATTGCTGTGCTTTTGTTTTAATCATAATTTAAATGAAAATTCCCATCTCAGAACCACATTAGAATCTCAGCTTCTAAGAGCACGGACTTTTTCTCTTTTCGTTTTTTGTTTTTTCTCTGCTGATTTCCTAGTGCCTCGAATAGTTTTCTGGCATGTTATAGACCCTCGGATATGTTGTGAGTGGATAAGTGTAAGAATGAAAGAATAACAACCTGAGTTTATTTTATGCCCTAAGACTTTACTTTTTTGTTACTTTTTATCTCTGCTATGCCAGGCATGCATGCCTCAGCTATAAAGAATGGCACTAAGGGTATATTTTTTAAGCATTCTGTGTCCTGTTATGTCATATCCAGAACTTGCAGTGTTTACACTTTTTAAGTGCTTTAAAGCAAGATGTGAAAGAAGTGACAGGACTAAGCATGCGAAGAGACACTAAGAGAACAAAGGAGACACAGTTAAATCTCATTAGAAATAAAGCCTATAATTACAGACATGAAGAATTAGTTAGCTTTGGGCAACAGCATGTGGCTGGAATCAGCTGGAGGAAGTGGAGGGATGTGCAGGTCACCTAATCAAAGACGAAAAATGCTTTGAAGACAAGATCGATGAGAAATGACTTACACTGTCATAACGTGACCACCCCCTTTTGAATCTTGCAGGCACCCCTCAGTACTACATATGTCTTCAGATGTATCTAATAGAGATATGTTTAGATAGATGTGTTCATAACAAGTGATTTCCTACGGTCAAGACAAAACTGACAGAGGATAGTGTGTCACTGTGGACCCATGAGTTATAATTTGGAGCTCAACTTATTACTGTTGACTTCACATTCTAGAGTTAGTACAGGGGTACCACTTGTTTATACTATACTAGTCATTCCAAATACTTTACCTGAGACCAGAACATGCTTCCGGAGGAAAGTGGCCACTGAGCCATGGGTTACCATTAGCATCTCTATGTTCTGAGACATAGAGATGAAAATCCGTACATAGCCTGCTAAGCAAGTCTAGGGCTCGTTCTTCAATTTTCCAATCTCCTGTTTGACTACCATAATTAACACAGAGCTGACAGCCCTTGATGATTCTCTGGGAGTTATCCTTTTAAGAATATATATCAGCGGTACGAGTCCTTTTGCTTGAAGAAAATGTCTACCTGTTAATAACATACACATCCAGGTTTTGTCACAATATGAGATGATGTACCAATAGTGTACAGTGCAATGTAATATCATACTGTTTGTCTACTACTACTCTGTAGAAATGAGAAGGTAGGTGCTCTCCAGCAAATCTAGCATATTGGGCAGCCTTACTAAAATACGCCCCCTAACTCCCTCACTCCCTGAGAAACCATCTCCCAGACAATACATTTGAAACACATATATCTTAGTTGTGATCATGGACTAATGTTAAATGAAAATTATAGTTGTCTAAAGGGATCTTTTTCTAAACATTGCACGTCAACTGTCACTTTTGCTATTATCCATGGTCGCATTTGCATCTACCTTGTCCACTGTTTTGGACTGAATGTTTGTGTTATCCCCTCATCCCAATTCATGCATTGAAGCCCTAACCCTCAGTATGATGGTATTAGGAAGTGGAGCCTTTGGGAAGTAGTTAAGTTTAGAATTAGGTGATTCAGGTAATTATAATGGTATTAGTGCCTTTATAAGAAGAGGAAGAGACATCAGAGCTTCCTTTCTCCACCACAAGAGGATACAGGAGAAGGCAGCTGTCCACAAACCAGGAAGAAGAACTGAATCTGCTGGCACCTTGATCTTGGACTTCTAGAACTGTGAGAAATGTCTGTCGTTTAAGCCACCAGTCTGTGGTATTTTGTTCAGGCAGCTCCAGCAGAGTAGGATACCTACTCTTCATGTTCTGTTCTAACTGACCGATATCATTGGTCTCTTTACCAGTGAATGCCCAACAGACAACAACATATGCTGCCTTAACAATGTCGTAATCCTGTTGATATTTGTTATCTCTTAAAAACAAAAAAATTGTCATATATCACCATTCTTAGAGAATATGTTCTCACTGATCTATTTCCATAGTTCCACAGCCTTGTTAACCAGCCCCAGAGGGACATTAAGATCGTGTTCCAAAACAGGTCTATAGGGGTTTGTATAACTAGCCATTCATTCACTTAGAGATATACGTACTTAAAGATCTGTAGACAGTCCTCGTGATTGTTCGGTTTTAATACTTGTGCATATACCTAAAATGCTAATGCACTGTCACATGTTCTCTGTGTCCTACACATGTGAAATGTCCCATGACCATCATTTTGGGATAGTAGACACTCATTTCTCTTGCTTTTTATGGTTCTCTCCCTAACTGCTTTGTGAGCTAACTTTGCTTATATACTTCGATATTTATGTTATTATAGATTACTCTTCATTTTTAATCATAAACATGTCAAGTGCAGCTCCACATGTTTAAATATAACTGTATTAGTTTACCGAACTTCATGCGCCAGCCAGTATTATTTGCTTTACTTACACCATTTCATTTAATCCTTCCAACAGTCCTAAGAGATCGATGTTATCCTCATTTTATAAAGGAACGGGTTTTATGAAGCCAAATAACTCAGCCAGAGTCACATAGCAGAATTGAAATTATGACTGTTTTAGCAGCTACATGTACCTTCATCTACTGTCACTGGAATGTGTGCTTTTGCAGATGAAGTGATTGAGGCTCAATGCGGTAGCTTGCTCAAATGTACAGAGCTGATTAGATACAGAGCTGGCATTCATACCCTGATTTTATGACTCAAGATACCAGTGCTCTTCCAGTTTCAGTGTTCTGAGTATCCCAGTTACAGCTTTCTTCTCTGTGACTTAGAAAGTGCTTCTGCCAAACCTATTTCTTTGGATGTTTAAAGCTGCACTCCAGGTTAGACGCAGGAATTGCAACTCCCTTGTTTTAGATGATGAAACCAAGACTTGAATTAAAACAATTGCCTTTGTTTAAAAGCAAGTAAGCGGAATCTTTTGATACTTAGCCCAACAACCTTTTCAGCATAGCCTTCTCTACATAAAAGATGTAAAAGGCATAGCTTTTTATACTTTTTTGTGTAGAGAAATTTTCCCTTAGGTCATTTCTATTTGTTCATATAAACCAAACTCTCACAAGTTTTATTTATTTAATCTTTCTAACTTGTTTTAATCCTGGTCCTTCTCACCAATGAGACAGTGACTTGGATTTTCATATTGTTGTCCACATTCTTCTCATTTTCTACACAGCAAATCCATAATTCAGGAAACATCCCTTCAGAACTTATAGATGTGGTCCAGGTGATTTTTCTGTTTTTAGTGTTATATAGATGATGCTGGTGAATATGCCAAGAAGCAAAATAGGACTTTTTGACTGGCTTACCAGGAACCTAACATCACGCCGGTGCTCTCTGATATACCACCTCGCTCATGGGTTTGCTTCTTGGTTCTCTTCTGCAGTGCATTGTTGAATATTCTGGGTCCCGTATAGTAGAAAATGGAATCTACTTTTGGCTCTTGTTTTGGAAATTTTTTACTTTCATGTAGTGTTTCTTTCCTTGAAAGCCGATTAAATGCCTACCTTCTTATGTGATCATAGAGTAGGCCTGGCTATGTGTGAAATGATCTGTAGTCACTTAGGGCTGAGTTTGGAGATAGACATACTAGCTTTTCTATGGTTGTCTAAAAAGTATCTTCCTAAGTTAGTGTTTTCTACTAAAGTAAAATAGAATGAAACACTTGGTCCTTTGATTAGAACTGGACTTGTTAAATGATATTTCATATGTCATAGGGAATATGTTGGAGCATATGCCATCAGTTCTAGAACAAATATACTATAGCATCACAGTTGCAGTTCTTAAGAAGTTTCTCTAGCCATTCATCCTTCATCAGGTTGATAACATTAACTAATACCACGCATCCTGTTTCTTACCAAGTTCTCTCAGTAAACCTAGAGCAAAGACCATGCATTTCAGAACTTTGGGAGCCGCTTTGTGATTCCAGAAAAACCATTTTGCCATGTTATGCATTAGCTCTTCAGAACGATGCTCAGGGGGATTGCATCTATAAAATAGAATGTTTTGGTCATTTGAAATAATAAACATAGTATATTGATAGTCAAGGTAAGTACTAGCATTACAGTGTCGTGACAGTCCCCTAAGGAAAAGACATATCAAAAATTCTCAAATGTATCCCCCCTTCTGCTTTTTTCTAGAATAAGAATCACACCTACATCAGTTTTCCTATGGCCATGAAATTCTCTCCTACTTTATGTCATTTCTGTTTGTTCCTGTAAACCAAAGTACCCATAGTGGTACTAAGAAAAACAAAAGTAATAACCCTACAGAGTTAAAAAGGCCTAAATAATCCAGGGTCATAGTTGTAATAATATTACATGGATTTCAAAGTCAGCTAGAGGCACAACCAGCCATTAAAGACACAGTACATTTATATGAGAGTAATGTGTATCTTTTCTCTATAAAACTTAAGACATCTTTCCATTGAACCATGAAATGCCTGAGGCTAAATTGGGTACCTCTTGTAGAATGCTTACCTGTGATTCAGTCAGCATTATTTTTCAAATAAAAAAAATTTGATATTTTGAGAAAATCATTGAATGTGTTTAAATAATCTTGCTGCTTTTGCATTTTCCCATCTGGATGCAGCTGAAAGTACCCATGGCAGACAAGCCTGGAAACACAGTGAATTTCCGGAAGCTGCTATTGAACCGTTGCCAGAAGGAGTTTGAAAAAGATAAAGCAGATGATGATGTCTTTGAGAAGAAGCAGAAAGAACTCGAGGCTGCCAGTGCCGTGAGTATTTTCACAGAAAGTCGGTGCTTGTTCAGTTTGAGTGTCATCAACGGGAATTTTCATGAAGCCGGCTGCAACATCTCCCTACTACTTCCGTGGGTGCCTGTGGCCTTTCTTCCAGGCGGAAGTACGATGTTGGTGTTTAGAGGAATATTTTGTTCCTTTCAGTGCCGCCATGTTAAAGCAACGCAACCTTCTAAGATAGGGATTCAGAACCTAGACTCCAGAGGCGTCGCTGAGTACCAGAAGTCAGAAATGGTTGCAGACTTTTGCGTATAGTTCACTTTTCTGAGGAGTACGTCTTTAGTTGCAGTCATATTCCCAAAGGGTATCCCTGACCCCCCAGAAAGAGTAAGGACCATGAATCTGAGTGTATGTTGTTAGCATCTATGGTGCAGTACAGATTTCATCATCAGGATTCTATCTTTCTTCCTTACACAACAGCCAGAGGAGAGGACGAGGCTTCACGATGAACTGGAAGAAGCTAAGGACAAAGCCCGGCGGAGATCCATTGGTAACATCAAGTTTATTGGAGAACTCTTTAAACTGAAAATGCTGACGGAAGCTATCATGCATGACTGTGTGGTGAAGCTGCTGAAGAACCATGATGAAGAATCCCTGGAGTGCCTGTGCCGCCTGCTCACCACCATTGGCAAAGACCTCGATTTTGAGAAAGCAAAGGTAAAAGCCCAAAATCGTGGAAACTTCCAACAGGGACTGTGTCAGTTACAAAAGAACTAAGATTGTCGGTGAAAGTGTTCATCTTGCCCCTGCCATCGAGGCTGCTTATTTTTCTTTTTTGTCTTTCTCATTGTCACTGTTTGGCCGTCATGCTCCTTACCACATTTCCATCATAGTCAGAAGTGAATAGGGTCCCAAATTATGTAAAGGCCAGTTTATGAGTTGTTCAGATTGTCTCTGGTCCTCTTTCTGTATGACCATTTCACAGGTCATTTATACATATAGCAAATTATGGGCAGAAATAAGAGGAGAAAAGTTACTATGGGCCAGGACTGAGGGTAATACAGAAATGAAGAAAACCTAGTAGCTTCCTGAAATTTATGCTGTGATTAATGACACAGCTATCTAACCATGATATAAAAAGATCATTAAAAATATTATAATTCAAACGTAACATAAATAAGGGGTCAAGAAATTAGAAATGCTTCAAAGAAATTTCTCATAACTTCTGGAGCAGCTAGGATTATATTTGGCTGTGACAGAAAATCCCAAATCTTAGCAGTTTATACAAGATTGAGATTTATTTCTCATTCATGTAGGTAAAGTTCGGAGGTGAGAAGGCTGAAGCTGATCTGGTGCCTCAGAGATGATCAAAAACCCCAGCTCCTCCAGTTTACCATTCTGTCATTCATAAGGTGTAGCCCTTGTCATTAATGTTCTCGGCAGGGAAAGTTGGAAAGAGGCAAAGAGCACAGTCACCTCTCTTAAGGAAGATTCCAGGGAGCTGCGTCTGATCGTTCCATTTATATTCTGTTGGCCCATAATTAGTCACTTGACCACAGCCAGTTGCCTGGAATATATAGCCTTTATTTTGGGTGTCATATGCTCAATTAAAAATTCTACCACATTCCCCTTTGGCTAAAAGTTGTATTCCTACGCCATTTAAAAAATGTTACATGGTAAAATTATATTCGAATTCCTCAACCAGGAATACTAACGATTCTGTTGCTTACAGCCACGTATGGACCAGTATTTTAATCAGATGGAGAAAATCGTGAAAGAAAGGAAAACCTCATCTAGGATTCGATTCATGCTTCAGGATGTGATAGACCTAAGACTGGTAAGTAGCAAAATAATAAGCCTGCCACTCCAGTCTCTCTTAGGGAATTGGGTTGGGGAGGATATCCTAGTATGTAAATGTGTAAAAACGTAATGCTTTTGTTGTAGGACTCTCAGAACTTAAATTGACAAACTTTCATGAGAGCTGTGTGAAAGGACAAAAATTGCATATACCTACCTACCTGTTACGTATCTCTTCTCTTTACTCTGATTATCAAACCACGTTGCAGTTTTGAAATCCGCCATTCTGAATTCTCACTGTAGTCAATTAATTAAATTTAGTCTTGGGATGCTAAATTATCAGGAAACCTCATCTTCATAATGAATCCATTTAACTTCCCTCGAAGCTTACATTTTTAGTCTATAAAATGGAGGTGTTGCCTTCCTTGCAGATGCGTTGTAAAGATTCAGTGAGGAAGGTGATTATGTAAAGTCCCAGCTCATAGGAGATGTTGTTTTCTCTATTGCTTTTCCTATATACCCTCCTGTTCTGCTGCTTTTTCCCCCCTTGTTTCTCACACTAGGAACAGTTTTTACCACTACCACCTGTTTTCTCTCGTATTTTAACTCCTACAGGGAATATACCGCAGTTGACCCTAAACTAGAGAAAGTGAATTCAGGTCTCACTTCTTCCCCGCCCTGCATCCAAACCAGATAGCACTGGTGATGGTTCTTTATCTTGCTGAGCACAGATGTAACCTCAGGAGCCTTCTTATTACGGAAGCCACTACCTGTTGATCAGAATTTGAATGCTGATTTAAACCTATTTGCCATCTTTGCCTCTAACCGATATAAAAATGTTAACATAAAAAAGTTCTCCACTCATGCCTTTAACCATTTATATTTATATCAGATCTTGGGACTATAGCTGGTAGAAAAGGTAAGGGAGAAGTATAATTATAAGGAAACAAGTTGTTTTGTCCTTCATAGAGAGGATAACCAAAGGGCAGAGTGGTGTGGTACTTCGTGTAGGTTACCAGACAAATCCTAGTCATCCTTGATTTAGAATTCTTATGGACCGTGATACGAACTGAATAGCAATACCCCAGATTAAGTCAAGGCCAGAGAATCCTGATCTTTCTTGATTCCCCTTTTCTTTCCTCCATTCATATATAAAAACAATTTTAAAAAATACGTTTGGGGTAGTCTTTTACTCTGTCTTCTTATCCATCAGCTCTTGGAATGCTCGGTATATGTTGTAGTTCAGGGTTGATTGAGAAGAATTCAGTTCTTTAGCTCTAATCTGCAAACTGCAAATAGTGCCATCTGTAAGACATGAAAAACTACTGTAACAGATTTTATAAGTATTTTTACACTTCCAGCAGTGAAAAGTATAAAGTAGGTACTCAAATTTTTAAAATTTTTATTTTGTTATCTGGCTGATAATCTTATTTTCTCCTTTTGTAGTGTAATTGGGTATCTCGAAGAGCAGATCAAGGGCCTAAAACTATTGAACAGATTCACAAAGAGGCTAAAATAGAAGAACAAGAAGAGCAAAGGAAGGTCCAGCAGCTCATGACCAAAGAGAAGAGAAGACCAGGTGAGGGGAGGAGTCCCCTGGGGCGTTAGAGAACTTAGGGGTTTGAAGAACAGATATTTAAGAATTCTTAAATATTTAGATGTTAAATGAAATCGGGAAGAATAACCCAAAGAATAGAGAAGTAATTGATAAGTGAAGAAGTTATACCTGGAGACAGGTTGTTGAGTGAAAGAAGACAATGCAAGAACTGAGCATGATTTGGACTGCAAGATCTTACTGAGTATTTTCCGTAGACTCAGTATTGCTGAGGGATATAAACAGAAGTGGAAGATACGGTTTATCCCCTCTAAAAGCTTACAGTTTACCTGAGAAGACAAAACTAATACAGGGAACATTGGTCAAGCAAATGGAAGATGTTATCAATTATGAGATGTGTTCTCCATTAAGGTTAAAATTCAGAGAAGAAGAGAGCTAGAAAACAGGAAGAAATCTTTATTTGAGGAAAGGGCACTTGAATTGGGTCTTAGTGGATGGTAGATACTTGGAACAGAAGGAAGAATTTTATTTATGAAATTAAAGTAAACATAAATTGTAAAGAGAATAAACAAGCATGATGGGAACAAAATTTAAGTGTTCAGGCAGAATGGAAAATGTCTGGAAGCGTGGAGCCAGAGTAAGAACTTTTGACTTGATTTAGTAGAAGTTAAGAAGTCATTGTAAGTTTTTAAGCAAAGGAGTAATGCCGTGTAAGAGGTATGTAAATCAAATAAGTCTATTGCTCTTCACATGATGAATTAGAGGAGTACACAGAACTCAAAAGTCTTGCTGTTACTGAAATCTCATGTGAAAGGAGGTGAGACTTGGTAGTAATAAAAATAAAAAGGAAGAAACAAAAAATATGAAAGTTGAAATAAAAAGCATTTTACATTTGAGAGAATAGGAAGTCCATTGACTAAGTTTAGAAACACTGGAAGAGGAAACCTTTTTCAGAAGGGAAATGATCATATTTCTTTTAAGCCTGTTTATTTTGAGATGACAACAGGGCATCCAAGTGGGAATGCTCACTTGTCCACTGTGCAGTTAAGTGATCAGGGCAGTGACTAGGTCATACAGTATAGTTGTTAAGAGCATAGACTCTTGAGCTCAGTGGTCTCAGTTTAAATTCAGCTCGCCTATATCCTAGCTGTAAGACATTGCTCAAGCCCCTTATGGATAGACAGTTTGGTGATATTTCATTCATTCATTCATTCATAAAATGAATTTAATAATAGTACTAATGATTTGCGTGAGGATGAAAGGTAGTATATCTAACGTGTTCAACGTAGCAACGGGCACAGAGTAAAATACTCAAAAACCATTAGCTATTATTTATCACAGACACAATAGATTTCACAGTGAAGTTATGAGAGATGAAGGCTCCAGGGGAAAAAGTATACTTTCAAGTTTCATGGGACACCACACTTACCCTTACCCACCTTCCGCATCCTAGTACCTAGCACTGTGCCTTTCAGGTGATGATTTTTATTTATTATTGAACTAGATTGAGAGGAAAAAGATAAAAGCCTAATCCATGGAAGATGCCCTCAGCCGACTAAAGGAAGTAAAGAACTTGGAAAACCTACAGATAAAACCAAATAGAAAGGAAGGAGTACTAGGATATAAGCATTATAGAAACAAGGAACCAAGTGATCAGTAATATCAGGTAGCACAGAAAAAACCAAGAAATGTGAGGATCAGAAAAATTTATGGATAGACAGTTTGGTGATATTTCATTCATTCATTCATTCATTCAACAAATATTTTTTGAGTGCCTGTCACTTAACAGTAGAAAATCCCTTCCCTTATTCAGCTTACATCTTACTGGGAGGGAGAGATAATAAATACATTAAGTAAAATATGTAATTTTCTCAGATAAATTTGCTCTATAGAAAAAAAATAAAGCAGAAAGGGAGGGATTAAAGAGTGCAAGGCTCGACGGCCAGAGGTTGCAATTCTAAATAGGGAAGTTAGGGAGCCTGTTAAAGTCAGTATTGTTGGACCTGAAGCAAGGGATAAAGTTTAGTCATGTGGATATTTGGAGAGGGAAGGTTTTAGGCAAAGGGAGTGTAGTAAATACAAAGGCCCTGAAACAGCATTTTTAAGGATTAGCAAAGTGACCAGTGAGGCCGGAAAAAAGGGCATGGGGGAAGAGCAGTTGAAGATGGGGTCTGAGAGGCAGGAAACAGATTATTTAGATATTATAGGCAATTTATAAGGAATCTGTCTTTTTCTCTGAGTGAAGTGGACAAATAACAGAAGCATTTTTGAGCAGAGAAGTAACAGGACCTTATACTTTACTAGGTTCACACTGGCTGCCATGATATAAAATAAATAAGTAAGTAAGTAAGTAGGTAGGTAGGTAGGCAGGCAGATACATACATACATACATACATACATACATACATACATACATACATACATACATACATACATACATACATAAAAGGTAGAACCAGGGAAGCCATTGAAGAGATTTTTGTACTAAGTGAGGAAATATGGCTGGCTTAAACCAAATTGGTAGTGTTGGCAGTAGTTAGTAGGGGCTAGATAATGAATATATTGAAAAGGTTGAACTGACAAGACTTGCTGACAAATTAGGTGCAAAGTGTGAGAGAAGGAAGAGTCAGGTCTTTCTGCCTGAGCAAGGCTGGAGAAGTAGGTTTGGGAGGAATGACTGAAGCACACTGTCATTTGACATCTTTAAGTGAAATAAACTTTGGGATAAATAACTTCCATCTGACTTCTCCCAAAGTGTTCTGATCATTAGCTCTGTAAACAGTCATTAACTCTGTAAACACTAGATTAGGCCCTCCCTTGCTTAGCACTCCTCAGTCTCTCCTCATTTGTATCCCTTGGTTTCATCTAGATCATTAACGTTTCATGGGAGATTCAATATAAGCAGAGTGCTTATGCTTGGTATTTTCATGTGATGGGTGTTAGAGGCTATTAGCAATGCTTTAACAATTTTTGTCTTTTCCTTGGTTTCAACTGGTGATGTTGACAGTGTTTGTCACTCTTTCATTGTCAAACTGACTTCACACAGGTGAAAGACTGACTCACTCTGTTCTCCCAGCAGGCGTCCAGAGAGTGGATGAAGGTGGTTGGAACACTGTACAAGGGGCCAAGAATAGTCGGGTTCTGGACCCCTCAAAATTCCTGAAAATCACTAAGGTAAGTTACATTTAAAACTCAAGAGCAGCCTCAAAAGATGACACAAAATTAGTTCTTGCTCATCTGAAATAGCCATATTGCAGATTTTATGAGGTGGTTTTTCTTAAAAGTCAATATTTATCACTGTATTCTCACATACTTATCCTGGCATTAGTTCTTTCTATTTCTATGAGGATTTAAAGTTATGCAATGCATAATGTAAAAGAAATTATAGCAAAGGTACCTCAGAAGCCATAGTCAATTACAAGCTTTTATTCAATGTATAAGCAGCTATCTGTTTAAGTCTAACCTTGAAAGGAATTAATGTTTTTCTATGTCTGAGGCCTAAAAGAAATCATAGAGGACCTACTAGAATTCAGTCTGTGATAAATATTTAATATATTTCATTTCATTTTCTCTGTCATGAGAATCCATGGACAGTAGTAGTAAGTGGAAAAGAATTTTCTCCAAGCAAGGTGTTTTTTAGTAGTAGAAGTTGGTCACTATAAGTATAGTGAAGAATGTAGAGAAAGCAAAATTACATTTTATAAACGTGTAAACTTATACAGCCCAGTGGGTTTTGCAGATTATTTTCAAATCTAGTTTATTCCTTAGTTGTAATACACTTTCTGTAGTTCTGAAAATTGGCCACCTGCCAGTAGGATACTAAAGACAATCTAAAGCTAATGTGAAAATATCAAATAAAAGAAGATAACTGACAAAAAGAAAAAAGACTTTGATAAAATTGGAAGATGGGCTGTTATTTGCATCTTTATGGTTTTGGCAAAACATTGCTTCAGGACAGAACATTACCTCTCTGGCTCTCTCTTGATGTTAATTAGCTAGGATCCTCTTCTCTAAGATTCTGGTAACATTCTTCTAGTTGTTTATGTCTCAGAGCAGGAATTCTATTGCTGAATACAATTTGATTCCCATCTACTTTCGTTTCCAGCAAGAGACAGTTTTAAGCAAAATCTTATCATTTTGGGGTGGTGGGTGGGGAGGTTGGCACTAGGTTAAAAGATCGATGGGATTAAGAATTGCCAGTTATAAAATTGTCATGGTGTCCACTGTAATTTAAAAAAAAATTATTTTTAATCTTATGTTTAAAGAATTTCTCCAACAGCATCACTTCAACATCTTTGAAAATTTTATCAATAATTTAAAATAACATTTGTTTGTGTTTTTAAATATTATTTCTGTCAATGGACACTGTAAAAAAAATCCTTAATATTTTGGAAAATGTGTAAATTGTATATTCAGATAATTATGCAGTAGATACTCTACATAAGTATCCTAGAAAAAGTTCAAAACCGTAAACAAATTTGTCAACTTGGAGAGATTTGTGTGAAAGCATGTCACACAGCAAGGCAGCACTGTCAGAATATCATACCTTTGTAAAGAGCTGCCTCGTGGCTTTTAGGTTGTATGTGTTTTATGGTTAATTTGCGTTACATCATAATTCTGTTCACTTACACTAAAAATATGTTGGAGGGTTAAACCTGAAAGATGTCAGGCACCTTAATTTCCTGTCTAACGTGCTGTTCCTATTCCCCTTTATTGAATCCTTAAGTTCTACCTCTCCATCCTTAGATCTAGCCTATATTAGGCTTTACTAAAATGTGAAATCTGTCTTCTCACAGATTAATGAGTTAATTTTGTAGTATTTGTACATTGCTTTTTTTCTTTTTAAAATAACTTGGCGTTACTACACAGGAGGAGTTATTAGAATCTGCTTACATTAGCACTCTGGCACACAGTCTCTGAGGACCTGAGTGCATTCTCTAGACTAACCAGTGGTGTCAAATCACTGGTGGGTTGTGGAAGCTGAATTCCAAGGAAGCACTTCAGGGGAATTCTACCCACTTTAACGTGAACAGCTCCAATTTATGTTTCTTAAATTGGCATTCCAAGCAAAATTTTGTTGCTAAAATTGGTTTTACTGCATTGGGGATGGAGGGGGGAACGATTTTTCTAGAATATTTCCTAGAATTGACTGGTCACTTATGTTACAGCCTACAATTGATGAGAAAATCCAGCTGGTACCTAAAGCACAGCTGGGCAGTTGGGGAAAAGGCAGCAGTGGTGGAGCAAAGGCAAGCGAGACTGGTAAGCGTGGAGTGTCCCTTCTCGGGAGTCCGAATGTGGTCTGTAAGCATTCCCTTACAGTGCGTTCCCACCATCATCTAATAATAATTTTAGGAAAGGACCTATCGATGAATCATGTCCAAACTTAACAGTGGCCCTTTCTGATTAGCACAAATTAGGCTTTCCTCCTCAGTAAGGATCCTTAGGTATTTTAAATATTTTAGTACAGTTAGGCCATTTAAGACTTTAATCTCTTAAATTCCTTTGTTATTGTCGTTCACAAATTCAGTATAATCAGAGAAATTACTGGGACCCCACATTAAAAGTCCAACCCATTTTGCTCAGAAAAAGAACATTAAGGCCCCAAGCATTTAATTTCAGGGCATTGTAAAAAGAATAAAGAATTGGATTGAAATATTTTTCAAAATCTTAACCATGAGTCAGAGTTTGAGAGATTTGACTTGTGATGTTTGGACCATCACAAATATATCTTAAAAGCCAAGGAAGCCCTGTGGAAAGAATAAAAACTTCATTGTTAACTTCCTTCTCATATTTTCCTATAAGTAATTTTGACCTTTTTTTCTTCAAATTAAATTTTAAAAGTTTTTATTATTCATTGAAACCTACATGCATAACTTTACAAAAATGCGATGACATTAATATTATTTACCTTTTTTAAGTGAAGTACAGTTGACCCTTAAACAACTTGAGGATTTAGGGGTACCTGCCCCCTTACCCCAGCAGTCAAAAATCCACATATAACTTTTGACTCCCAAAAAACTTAAGTTATACCTTGATATCCATGGGGGATTGATTCCAGGCCCCCCTGTAGACACCAAAGTCCACAGATGCTCAAGTCCTCTATATAAAATGGCGTAGATTGGTGCATACAGTCAGCCCTCCACATCCACGGACTCTGAACCGCAGATCGAAAACAGTACAGGTATTTATAAGAAATCTGTATATAAGTGGACCCTCACAGTTCCAGCCTATATTGTTCAGGGGTCAACTATGTTTTGTTTTGCTTGCCGCCATCATGTCCCTGTTTACCATTCCCACCTCCATGCCCTACCTTAGATAATTTAATTATGTTTGAAAGGATCAAAATCAAAACATAAAGAACAAAGACTTCTGAATTCTTTTTTCATGCAAATTTTAACACTCCGCTTCTCAGAGTGTGGTCTGTGGACCAGGAGTTTGGCATCACCTTATTGGGCATGTTCGAAATGCCTCGTCTCAGGCCCCACCCCAGGGAAGCAGATAAATTAGAAGCTGCATTTTAGTCATGTGATTTGTATTTTTTTCTCAATCCTCAATACCTATAGATGCCTTAAGGTCAAGTGCTTCCAGTTTAAATAGATTCTCTGCTTTGCAACCTCCAGCACCCTCAGGGTCTACATCATCTACACCTTTAGAGTTTGATTCCCGCCGGACCTTAACCAGGTAAGAAGCCTGCTCTACATGTTAAATGAAGACTCACCTGCTTATCGCTATGTCTGCCTGCACCTGCCTGCCTCTTTCTCTCTCTCTCTCCCTCACACACACAATGATGATAATCCCTGTGGATGGATTCCTTTTATCTCTAAGGTTGATTATCTCTAAGGTTGATTCCCCACCCCCCGCGCCCCCAATGTCACATTCTGTAATTTCCAAGTTAAGAACAAAGTTGGGTGGTAGATTTGGAATGGGATGGAATAGGATGGAAAGGAAGGGTGAGTTACCTGGCAAATATCTAATGGTTTGTTCCTTGAGAAAGCCAGGCTCACCCAAAAAGCCTCCTGGAGGCTTGCATAGGGCTCTCCAAGCTAATGCCTCAGGATGCTCTGGATTAATTTAGTGATCTCATACACAGGGATGACAGCCCACCCACACACCTCTGTAACAGTGTGCTTCATGTTATATTTGAAATTGTCTTTTATTCTTCACCATTATGTATTCCACTATCTCCCTACTTTGATTTTTATAGGATTTGTATAGTCAAGTGTCCCATTTGTTGGTTTATGGAGAATGGATGAGGACCTATAGTATATAGTGACATGGAGACGGAGAACAAAATTTTCGTTATAAGCACTTTTAGAGCTGAAGTTTCTTTACGTTCCCAAACTTTTGTACATTGTAAGGTTTGGCTGGGTAGACTTTTTAAACTGTGTTACTATTCCCTTGGCATCTGAAACAAAATATATACGTAGCACAAGTCAACTTTTTAATGATGACTTAGATTGTAATTGAACCCCAGTTGTGCTACTGGGGTTTTTGTGGCTCTTTAGGGCCTGCCATAAATTTCCCCTGACGGCTCTGCTTTTTGAGTGTGTATAGTTTTTTTTTAAGTGGTTAGATTATTGTCATGCCTCTGCGAACCTTCTTGCACTTTTAATTCACTACTTCTGATCGGGGTAAGGAACTATTTGTCCAGCTGGTCAGAATTGTCTAAAAGAAGACTAAATAGGGAAATAGGAAGGTTTATTCATAAAATGAATGAAGTATGTGACTTTGGCTGTTCAAAAATTACTTCTTCTTGGTTCTCAAATATTTTCCATATGTGTGAAATTTCCAAATAAAGTATCATATAATTTCTAAGATAGTGATACCACGTTCTTTGGGTATTGTGTTTCCTTTCACTCATATTCATACATTCATCACGGTCTTCTTTATTCTTAAGAGTTTTTTTAAATTTGAAGGAATTGCCATTGGCATTTTAAAATTTTAAGTGGCATCCCTTTAACATTTAAAAGTTAAAGATATCTTAATATTCCCTTTAAAACACTATTACTTGTTTCTATAAATAATTACACTTTGAAATATAATTGGTGCCTCACACGTTAAATTTATCTGGGAAATTATTCTGCATAGTTTAGAACGTGTTGACGTTATTTTATAATTTACATACATAGGGAATGGGGTGGTCTTTTGAAAAGTGTTGTTTTGTCTTTCAGTCGCGGAAGCATGGGCAGGGAGAAGAATGACAAGCCCCTGCCATCTGCAGCAGCTCGTGCAAACACTTTCATGAGGGGCAGCAGTAGTAAAGACCTGTTAGACAATCAGTCTCAAGAAGAGCAACGGAGAGAGATGCTAGAGACGGTGAAACAGCTCACCGGAGGCATGGATGTGGACAGGAACAGCGCCGAGGCGGACCGAAACAAGACCAGGGAGTCAGGTGAGAGACCTTACATGAACAGATAGAGATGAGGATTTGGGCCTTAAAATTGGAAGGAAAAAATACAAAGGAGACTTTGTGCCTAAGTAGATTTCAGAATCAATACGTGATAACAATACACACACACCAGTATCTTAAAAGTTAAAGGGCAGCCTCATAGTTTTGTAGCATAGTTCTCATTCCCCAGGTATCCCTTTGTTCAGCAATTTATAAATTTTCTTCTTTCTTTATTAAACGTGATGATGATGAGGTCCTCTTGCTGTAAGCAATCTGAAGTTCTTAAAATTTCTCTAAATAACACCCGTCTGTGAGTTAGAGCGCATATGCTTTTGTAGAGCCCCTCACATACATGAAAATTCTGAGCTTTTTGAGTCACTGCAAGCAAACCATAGAGAAAGTATCTGATTGTCTTTTTTTACCTTCATATTCCTTGGCAACCTCTGTGGTTTGTACATGTTTAGCATGTATATGCTTAGAGGATGGACTTCAGATAATGTTCTAAAAATTGCCTATCTGTGTTTCAGTTTCCTCATTCATTACATGGGGATCATAAGTATAAGGTTATTATGAAAATTAAATAAGAAGAATATACGTGTAACTACGTGTGACTACTTAGAACATTACCTGATAAATAAAAAGTTTTCAAAAAGTATTAGGTGTCATGATGATGATAATGACAGTGATAAAAAAAAAAAGTTTAGAAATGATTTTCAGCATCTTGAACTTTCAAATTTGTTTCACCATTTAAATTGTCTTCTAACTTTAGTCTCTAAATGGATTTCAGGAGCAAATTGAAATGTCTTCTCCCAATGGATATAGACTTCAGATCTTTTGACTTTAGAGATATGTAGCTTTCTTATCTGTGCTAGGAATTTGAGAACATAGCAAGATAGAGCATGAAAATATCTATGTGTAGTGAATAATGTAGCACCGCTGCCCTATGCATGTCTATTTGGGTCATTTGTTTATTTACCACATGCACTCTGAGCCCTCATGACTTCTGGGCACTCAGTCCTTGCTCTCAGACTTCAGTCTGCCACATCAGGAAAACCCATTATCAAATAATTCCACAGAAGTACAAACTGAGAAAAATGCTGTGAAGGAAAGGAACATAGTTCTGAGACAGTACATAACAAAGGAACTAGCCGGAGTTGACATGGAGGGGTGTCAGAGAAGGCTTCCCTAAGGTATAAAAGACCAATAGGAGTTAAAACAGGTTTGCAGAAATGATGGACATGGAACAGAGAGAAAGAGCATCCCAGACAGGAGGGATATACATGTTTGTCCCCCAAGTTTATACGTGCTAAACATGTACAAACCACAGGAGCACCATGAGCAAAGTGGTAGTTGGCAGAATCATTTCATTTTGGAGAAGTTGCCCAAGGTCAGTGTGGCTAGAGATCTGGGCATGACTGTGTGGGCCTCATGTGCTTTCCATCATTGTAATGGAGAAGAATCAAAATATAGAAAAGAACAAAAGAGTTTAATAAAAGTTTATCATATCTCTATATTTCCTTGATTATTGTGGATCATAAAATTACTTAGTATGTCTCTACAGTAAATGTTTCTGTATTCTGCTTTTAGGTATCTTTCTTTGTCAAATTGGTACCTATTTTAATGCCTTTGCCGAAAATGGTGTAACAACACATAAATGTTGTGAACCATGATCCTACCATTTAATGATAATTTTTGTCATTTTTACTTTCTCACTTTTTTTAACTTTGCTAGTAGCAAAACCAGAAATTCCAGCAACATCAGCCCCTGACAAGCCTACATTGTCAGAAGAGGAGATGGAGAGAAAGTCCAGATCTATCATTGATGAATTTCTACACATTAATGATTTTAAGGTAAATGAATTTTTTTTCTTTTTTTAACAAAAGTAATAAAAACACAGAAAGCCGTGTAACAGACATGGTAACTTGGTTCTAGTCTAAATCAGACATCATCGTGAACTGGTAAGACGTAGGATGTGTAATCCAAGTCCTACACAGTTCATTTGCACAACCCTGGTACATTTCTGCCAGGTATTCTTAAATTGATACTATAGTTCACAGGATCAAGTGGCAGGAAGAGAGAGTGGGAACCAATCAGTTTCTGCCATGGGATAACCAATTTGACTTTGATATTAATGAACAAAAAACAACACATTATCATTATGGGGCATTTCCGACTCCCTGTATATTACTTCTCATAATCTTTACAGCCATTTTATCATCTTTATATTAATTTTAAAGAATGGCTGACATTGCTTTTTCTTTATTTCACAAGTGGAAAACTAAAGCACAAAGAAGTAAGCAGTTTGCTAGGGTCATGCAATCTAAGTGAAGTATTTCAAGACATAGATTTGCATTTGCCCTTCTTTAACCTTGACCTTCATTTTAAGATGATAGTGAATAAGATAGGTATACTGCCTAACTTCATGCGCCTTATAGTCTAGTGGCAGAGACAGACCATAAATAGGTAACTCCACAAAGAGATATTTAAACTAGTCATAGTAAATGCTCGTATACCTATATAGGGTCTTAGGAGAGACCATATAATAAGACCTAGTGTAGGGACCTGGAGTAAGCAAAGGTTTGTTAAAAGTGTTTGTCAGATAACTTAGTACTTTTGCTTTGGCATTACATGATTAAAACGTCTTTTGAGCTTGCTTGTTCTCTTGACAACTTAGGCATTATGCTTTCTATACATAAAAATCAGCTTGGTTAGCTATAGTCCAGGCTTCTAAAATCCTCAAGCCTCTGAAATTGTCCAAAACTCACAAGAAATAGGAAGTTTTGATGATAAGCGAGTTGGAAAGGAGTTCTTTACAGAAGCCCTTAGAAAATGCAGCAAAAATAAATGAACATTAACTGGAAAGTGCCAAAGAATAGACTTCATAAACTGTTATTTGGTAGCTAGATTCTTAGATTCCTGTAAACCAGCAGCATAGCTCTTTTCTTGCATGGAAGTAGGGAAATGTGAAAGACTTGCAAGAAAGTGGAAAGGCTACAAAAGATAAAGAGCAGAGACAATGAGGAAGAAGGTGGTGGAGATTGGCTTTAGAAATAATTTGAAGGATGTACAAGGTCAGTGAGCAACAAATACTTTGAAAAAGAAAATGCCCCTCTGATGAACTAGAGATAAAGGGAGGAAAAGACCTTAGTAACACTTAAGTGCAATAAGGGGATCCTTTGAAGAATCATTAGCCCTAGGCCAGGCCTGCAGTATGGAAAGGACAGAGTCGGTTATGACTCAGGAATTTCATTTTGTAATATACAAGGCAGTTCTGCTGCAGAGTGGTGATAAGAACCAGGTAATGTCAGCCTTGGTGAGGGCTTACTATGTGCTCGGTGCTATTCTACATATTTTATATGCGTATTTGTTCATTTAACTCTCATAACACTCTCCTCGTGTTAATATTATAAAAGCCATTTTTACAGATCAGGAAACTGAGATGTAAAGATGTAAAGTAACTTGCTCTGTGTTGTACTGCTGCTAAGTGGCAGACTCAGTGTTCAAAGCCAGGTTTCTAACTTCAGAGCATAAACTTTATCTTATCACCTTTAGGATATTAGTGTGTCATGCTAAAGGCTTACAGAGATTTTTCCTAACATCTTAATAGTTGTTCTTATTAGCAACAATACAAATTAATATTTACTGAGCCTTTGTTTTGTGCTTGGCTATGTGCCAAGTGATTTTATATACATCTTCTATTCAATCCTCACAGTAACTCTATGATAGGAAGTCAAGGCTGAGAGATTAAGTTACACTCAAACTCACACAGTAGTGGCAGCGCTGGGATTCAAACCTACATCTATCTGACCCCACAGCCTGTGTTTTTAGTCTCTCTGATTTATCTTTATTGAGTACCTAAAATATGCCAGCCACATTTTAGGGAATACTACCTGAATATACTATAGTGTATCTAGTGAGCAACACAGTCTGCTTTTAAGGGTCTTTAATGAGCTTATGTTCTAGTAGGAGATAGAGACAAAGCTGCCCTAAAGATAGGTAGTAAATAAACAAACAGCAGCTACAAAATGAAAAATAATGTTTTGGTGTAGAGAAGTACAGTTAGGTGATATGACAGCCCATGAGAAAATTGGGGGGGAGGGCAAGGTTATGAACTGCTGTAACATTAGAAGTACCATGATATAGTTAGTTGACCCTGTATGCAGAGTCAGTGAATAAATTCCCATTGGAAGACTATCACTTCAGGTTAAATACTGAAGATCATACACTTGCATTCCTTTAAACACTCCTGAAAAGGCATTATAATGATGATAATGTTCTTAAAATGAGGCAAAAACCCACAAGGATAAGGAGCATAGGAGATAGACAGCAGCAACATTGCGGAAGTTAGAAATCAGATGAATGGTAATTTCTTTAGCAGATGATGAATGTGTGTAAGTTGCAGATGGAGCCGGAAACAGAAGGATTGATTGATTAAAAGTATATATAAGAAAGTTTTACATGACAGCTGGCCCAAATGCTTCAAAAATGCTAGTGTCATAAAAAGACAAAAGAGAGAAAGGACCTGACCTACATTAGAGGATTTAAAGAGACAGCATGACTCATGACACTGGGTTTTCAGTTGGATCCTATACAACACCAAAAAGCTATAGTTGACTTTTGGGAACAATTGTGAAAATTCGAATAGGTACTGTATAACAGGTAATGTTTTTATTGGCATTGTATGAATGTTAAATTTCTAATATGGAGAGAAAGAAAATTAACAATGAATCTAAATTGATGTGAAGATATATAGGTGTACATTGTACTACTTTTTAATTTCTCTGTAGTTCAGTTTTTTTTAGGTAAAAAGTTGACACGGGGGAGGTATTAAATAAAGTAGTGGAGAGGCAGTAAAGCAGCAGCGAGACACCCGGATGTGCCGTTACACCCTTTAGTCAGTCAGGAGGCTGCCCCTCTCACACACGCAGCTTTCCCGCAGAGGAGCTACTCTCTCCAGAGGTGAAACCAGAGTTTCATACCCAAAGTTGAAATAACTAAGGAGGGGGGACACTGTTGTGCCAGTGATTCAGCAGCCCTGGCTGCCAGCTGCCAGCCTTTTACCCTCCACACCAAAGGCACGCGGACCTAGCCCGACCACCCCATGGTGAGAAACAGTCACGAGCCGCACACCCCAAGAACTTCCTTCAGGATTTTTAGTACTAACCATATTAACACTCCTATGAAGGAAGACTGTTTTTGTTGAAAATTTTACAACTATTAACACACCCAAACAGAATTTTCCATTGCCACTTTAAGGCATTTGAATCATGACATCGATTTTCTATTTCATAATATACCATCTTCAGTTTTTTAAATGATCATAAAATAGGCAAACATGGAGAAAAACATTTTGACTCGAGTGATCTTTAATAAAATTATTAACTTAAGAGCAGTTGCCGTATAAGTCACTATTTTTTAAAATATAGCTAATATTACCTGTATCAGCCTATATTTTACCGAGCCGTATTAATGTTTTAAAAATTAATATCAGAACTGTCTTGTTTGTGGAGTTTTTTACTGAGTTTGTCATAAGTAGAAGATTTTAACCTCATTTTAACACTCTGGTCATGCTGTCTAGATTTTTGGAGTAAGCTTTCACTTGCTATTTGAACAGGAAGCCATGCAGTGTGTGGAAGAGCTGAACGCCCAGGGTCTGCTACATGTGTTTGTGAGAACAGGGGTGGAGTCCACCCTGGAAAGGAGCCAGATCACCAGGGATCACATGGGCCAATTACTGTATCAGCTGGTGCAGTCAGAAAAACTCAGCAAGCAGGACTTTTTCAAAGGGTCAGTATCTTCCTCAAGAGTGGTATTCATTTACTAGAAGTTAATTTTAAAAGTACTTATCTTTTTTAAGCATTGAGTTTTTTCATAGATTAAAATTGTGTTTGATATATTGATGTGTAACATATTGAGAATATGTTGGTTGATGTGATGGCATTTTGTAGACTGCTAGGGCATAATAAGGATTATCTTCTGGTTTTCCATGACTTATTGTTAGACCTATATCATGATGTAAATAGGGTAGCAGAGACCTCTTAACTGTGGAGGAACTGAGACCCTCACAATACATGTAAACTCTTGAATGTTCTTTGAGAAAAAACGTTTCTTCCTGAGGAAAAAAAAAAATCTGGAAAATTGACTTAAAAATAAAAGCCTTATCCTATCATTAAACCTAGGAAATGCTTTCCTGTCCACGTTAGCCCCATGTGATATTTAACTCCAAGTTAATGATTTAATCTAGTCCGGGTTGGTTTCATTATGATTCCTGTCGATAGCTAGTTTGATGAAGTCTGGCTGTCATCAGCCAGAGGTGGTGTCGCATCCTCATTTGATCAAGTTCTGATATCTTTGTGATACCCCATCATCACAAGTGCATGGATCAGGTTCTGTGTGGTGCAACCACAGAATCTTCCCCAGGCTTAGGTTCTAAAATGCATGTTTATGGTGAAAACTGCATATAAAAAATTTTGTTTTAGGAGCCGTGTTGTACAAGTATAAACATATAATCACACTCAGCACTGATAGGTCCCCACTCTCTCAGGTAATAGGAACTAAGCCCTCCTGAGGGCTGAACATCAGATTCACATCTGTCTCAAACTCATCAAGTGGAATGGTAGTAAGAATTCTGCACTATTTATATTTCTTTTTGTAAATTTTTTTGTCAAGCTCATTTTGCATTCTTGTACGTTAAATTTGCATGAGAAGAAATGCCGCTATGTATCTTTCAGATATGGTCATCCACTTAGTGTAACCATTAAATGCCAAGGTCGAATATACGTAAGAATAATTACTAGTTTGATTTTGTGAGGAAGATAACCTTGACCTCCAAGTTCTGGAAAATGTGTACTTGCCCTTACAATCACTAAAAAGTTGTCTGTCAGCAGTAAGCTACATCAGCAGTCCCCAAGCTTTTTGGCACCAGGAACCGATGCTCCTATGGGAATCCAGTGCCTGATGATCTCAGGTGGAGCTGAGACGGTGATGATGCTGGTGCTAGGGAGCAGCTGCAAATACAGATGAAGCATTGCTCACTCGCCTGCCACTCGCCTCCTGCTGTATAGTCCGGTTCCTAACAGGCCATGGACCGGTACCAATCCACAGCTCGGGGTTGGCGACCCCTGGGTTAGATTCCGTTGAATTCAGTGACTGACTAGATTAAGGCCAGTTAACTAACCCAGTTAACTTAATAAGAAACTTTGGCAAATATTGCTGTGTTTATTGGCCTTTTAAGGCCAGGATGGTTTCCCAGTTTGTTTGTTTGCTTGTTTGTTTTTTCCTACAAGGAGGGACAGGAAGGTTTCCCAGTTTTAAAAGAGGAATGTGTTGCTCACTCCAATAACCAGCCAAGTGTAAATAGTAAGAGCAAATGAGGGTATCTACATCCTACAAACAAATTGAGGTTTGCCCCGAGCTAACTTGAAACTACAATTCCAAACCCCTAGAAACTGTATTTGTAGTAACTATTATATTAGTTTATAAATAACTTGCTTTTTACCCAGATATTATGATATATTCACCAGAAAATTGTGGAAATGAGAATGCTGGATTATTCACCATCTTCTGCCTCTCTTCAAACTATTCTCAGATGTTGGTTCATATCTGGAAAGACCCCAAGAAGTTTGATCTAGCTTCATCAGTTCTAATTGAACTGATGAGGTGCCAGCTTGGTTTCTAGGCTATCTCAGACATTTACACTTCCCCTTGAGGGTTCCCTTGAGGAAAATGCGTCATGTCCAGTCGTGGTGTCCACACTTTCATTGGTGGTGGCACTTTTGCTGCTGCTGGCAATACTGTAACCACGGCCTTTTACTTAGACCACAAATGAGATTAACATTTCTGTGCCTCAACAACTACTTCATCTTTCTCTATTTTTACTTTCTTTTGCAGCTAGTGATAATACAGTGGCTCCAGGTCTAGCTTTTCATACTAAGTTAGACCTAACCAGGCCATCCTAAGACCAGTATGTCTATGAAGACCTCTATTCTTCCCTAAATTCAGAGACCTGGCAAGTTTTTCTAAGACAAACAAAGAATATCTCTGTCATTTTCCACCAAGAGCCTTCTTACAAATAGATCAGCGTTTCCCAATTAATTCTAAAGCCCAAGTTATAAATAGTTCATACTCTCCAGAGAAGCCAGTTCATCAGAGCCATGGAAGTACCCTACGTCTTTTGTTTCTTCAGTCCCAACAGCCAAAGATTTCTGTTTTAACATAGCATCGTGGAGAAACATCTAAGATTAGCTTCCTTGGATGCTGCTACTTCTTAGATGCCAACTTCTGAGCAGTCATTAAAGCTGTTTCTGCCTAGCTTCCCAAGTCAGCAATGATTCTGGGAAACACAGAAGATAGAAGGCCTCCACACTTACTGGGCCCTGATCAGCCAACTGTTAACCCACCATTTCTTCTACAGTTCTTTTTAAGGCATGCACTGCTACTAAATATTAGACTAGACTAAAGTTTCAAAAAGGCTCTTTCTGTCAGTCTATTTATAAACAAAGCTTAGATCCTTTGGAATTTTGATTACAAGAAGCTGTATCAACTCTGAGCATAATAGTTGCCTTACGTAAAATATATTTCCACAAAGGCAACATCAAATAATCCTCTTGGAATTTTCAAGACTTGAATCTAAATGCTTTATGATGGAAATTAAGTAGGTAGATAGGTAACTATCTAGATGCATTTCAAACAGTGTTGATACAATCAGAAGACTTCTCTTTTTAAGACAAGTAAACAGTTGAGTGCAGTTCAGTATTAGCCACGAAATTGGAATCACTTTGGAAGTGTAATAAACAAATGAAATCCAAGATAGTAAAAATCAGAGTTGACAGCAGACATAAGATATGTGTCCTTCAGGAAGCTTGGTATATTAGTATTTCACTTTGAGAGACGTTTGTTGGAAAGGAAGTTCTTATCTCTTCTAATTTTTTGGAACTTTTCTTCCTACTTATGGCAATTCTACCATGTTAAAAAAGATATTGTTCAGAGCTTACACAGATATGTATATTGAGTTTCAAATTTAAAAAAAAAAAATTGAAAAAGCTTCTACTTAACAATGAAAACCCTATGTACTTACATAGGTAAGATTTAGTTTAAATAGGCTTTTTCGTAGTAATCCATTGAAGATGATACTGCAGTATAAGAAGGCTTTTTTACCTTTTTATTTCTTCTTTTTACCTGTAGTTAGATTCTTATGATTAATCATAGTAATATTTGACCAGGCTAATTTTTAGATGTTTTCACTATCTTTTCCTTGCTTATCTACAGCAAAATTTACTTTTTTGTTAAGTTATCATAATGCAAATTGTGTAAGATGCTGTTGATGATAGCATTTCTAGCTGTAGTAGATTATTTTGCTTTTTTAGCAAATTCTGATTGGACCTTTACTCAAATTTTTTTTAATTCCAACTTTTAACCATGTACCCCTTCCTATAATTAAATTTCAGGAAGGAAGCCGGTGTATAGAATAAATAAAAGTAGAGCTACTGTAGTTGAAATGGGGGAAGGGATGCCTGAAGTCCCAGGTATGGACCCCACCAAAGTGCAGTCCAGTGGGTGTGATGGTCACTACCTACCAAGAAGCAAGGATATGGTGTAGCTCTATTTCATTCAGCCAGCCAGCATAAAGTGTGTATTATTCAAGGCATTATTGTAGGCTATATAGTAACCCAAAGACGATTATGTGTGTGTAGGAGCTTTTACACACCTAGGATTTTCCTTCTAAAGTCATACAAAAGGATTTAGGAACTGTAAACCTGAAAAGAAGTAAGTCTCTTAACAAGCTTGTTCTGTGAAAATCCTGTGTTCAGCCAGATATGTTTTTTATCAGCAGTATGGATTTGACCAATGATTGTGTTCCGCAGACTGTCCCATGACTAGTCAAGAAGTAGAAAACCAAGGCAAGAACAAGGGTATGTTTTACTTGTAAGATGACGTGAAAATAACAGTGAATGTACTGCAGGAAGACCAGGGTGGCTGCAGTTACTATCTCATGGGCTCATTACACATCTTAATCTATGCCACTAACCCATGGAACATGACTTATCCTCATAGGGTGATTAACCCGGATATCCTGGAGTCCATCCAGATTATGGTCCATCTACTGAGGGACATTAACTGAGCTGAAAGACTGCACATAATGAAAGAATAGTCAAGTATCTGTTATATTGCAAATAGATGTCAAATAATTGCAAGCTATAAGGTCAGAAAGTTAGCATTAAGGATTCATGAAGCCCAGAGTTGGATAATGTGGTTGAGCAGCAAATTGTTATGAAATAGCACCTTCAGAAAGGTGACTCTGCCTTGTAGTGGTACCTGGTTTTAAGTGAAAAAAATTAATGACACGTAGGCTTCTGAGGTAGGTAAAAAAAGTAGCATACTCTAGCTAGAAACTGGGACTGCAGTGAAAAAATCACATATTTATGTAAACAGACTGGAAAGGATACAACAGCAAATACTGCCTGCCCATGACCCCTTCATTCATCCACGATTATGTGTATTTCCTTGTAATTGTGTGTCTGTCTCCTATGGTTCAATTTACTTTTGTGTTCGTACTTTTTAATATGCTCTATATGGGACTAATTAACAGTCTTAAATTATGTTTTTATACTTCTAAGTGAATAGCTATGATTTTGAGCCTAAATAATATTTTGCTGATATTTCACATTTGACTTTTCCTAAGTTTTATATCCAGATCCCATTTATTTCATTTCACATTGAGAAATATTTCATAGTGTAAAAGCTTGAAACTGTTAGCTTTTCTTTAAAGGTACAACAGTTTGTAACATGTCATGATGATGATAATGTTAGTAACATCGGACTCCCTTATATCCATCCAAGTTTTTTTCCCCATCGCATGCTCCTCAAGGATAAGGATTTTTGCCTTCTCTCCTCTTTGTGTATGTTTTGTATTACACTAAGTTTTTAGTGAGTGCTTTTGATTGACTCAAAGGATAGAATACTCAACTGTGGTAAACTCTTTCTAGTGTGGGATTAAATTGAATAACTGCTCTCCCAGAACTTCAGCTGGCTGCCTTCTCTTCATCAGTTAAGTCTTTTAAACATCGCCTCCATACAGAGGTATTTTCTAATCTCTGTCTGTATTGGGATATTCTGGTACCGTAGGTCATGTATTGGCCCTATATGCAAGGATGCTTTTGTTTGTGCCATTTTTTCTCCCCACACACTAAAATAACCTCTTTCAGAGCAAAAACTTGTTTACCAGTTACTTTATGTCTAAAATAGTACCTAACATAACAAGTGCTTAATAGGTATTTCTTGACTGACTGATTTTTGGTATCTTTATTTAATCTTAACTTTTGAATTACATTTGTGTGAGAATTTTCGTCCTGTTCTTTTTTTCAGTTTTTCAGAAACATTGGAATTGGCGGATGACATGGCTATTGATATTCCCCATATTTGGTTGTACCTTGCTGAATTGGTGACTCCCATGTTAAAAGAAGGTGGAATCTCCATGAGAGAACTTATCATGTGAGTTGTACTTGTTTCTTTTGATGTATATCGAAGTTAAACTGATAACAAAATTCACCAGCTGGCTTTTTAGCATAGTGCTATTCCCTTAGGGCTTTTGGAGACTCTTGTATACACCCTGTGACTCTTTAAGATTTATAATTTTAATACAAATATGTTCTATTACACTATATCTTCACTGGAGAAGTGACGGAGATGTATCAGCCCTTTGGTCCATTGAGGTCAGCAGTGATTGTAGTTATGGCTCCAGAATCATGTCACTGGAAGGTGATTGCTTCTGGAAACTTAACGTTATATTTCCACATAATAGCTTGTCAGACTACGACACCTGCATAATACATGCTCAGGTTGTAAGAAAAGGAACTGAGGTCTTAGGATTTGGGTATGAGTGAGAAATCCTTGTATAGACTAGTATTTCCCAAACACTTCTTTAAAACATTATTATCTCCCCCAGAAACTGTTCATACTCTGCACACTATTGTGTCCCTTTTCTTTGACATTCACAAAGCGTATTATTGCATATTCAAGATTATGAGAATTCTATAATAAAATAAAATAATATAAACTATTGCTTTGTTTAATTCATCATTGCCTATTTAATTCAGCATAGAATCCCTTTTTAAGGAATAATTAGAGTACAGTTTAGGAAATACTGTCAAAAAACTGATCTCTTTTTATCCATATTCTTTAAAAAAGAAAGCTTAATAAATAAGCTTCAAAACTTCTATTACATAAGATGTTTCTCTCCTTTAGACTTAAAGTGGGGTTTGTGTAAATAAACAGATTATTAAGTGACACTTATCCTTCCATTGCTTCTATTACTGAAGCAGTTAGAGAAAAAGGCAAAAACCAGGAATTTTAAAGCTTCTTTCCAGCTTCTTTATGAAGCAAAAGTGAACCTGAAGTCTGTAAACCGCTTCTGCTGAAGATTACTTACTGGATTTGGCTTGCCTGCAGTGTCTGTTCTTTTGACTCACAGTATTTGCTTACTGTTCTAGAATAGGGAATTTGTTCAGAGGTAATTAATCACCACTCCTGTCTTTTACAGAGAATTTAGCAAACCTTTACTTCCTGTTGGAAGAGCTGGGGTCTTGCTTTCTGAAATATTGCACCTTCTATGCAAACAAATGGTGAGTGTTAAACTGAGTGTCACACTCAACAGCATATTAGGAAGGGCAGTGATTTTGCACTTAGGTTATCTGTGAATAGCTTAGGTATCACTGTGCAAGTAATTGTTTCCTGTTACTATTTGAAAGAGAGTGGGATCTCTGTTTCAGTATAGTTTCCTCCAGAGGTGTAGTTTTCCTTCTGTTTACTAGTAATTTGGGAAAGAATTTGGTAGATTTGGTATAATTTTAAAGAATTTCAAGAAATGTTTGAATTGTGGCTAGTAATTTTATCTTCTTGAAACAAAATCGCTACATTATTTATACTTTTTAATAGATTTGGATGAAAATTGTCTACTTCCAGAGAAAGATAGGATTCATAAAATGATTAATTTTATTATTTCTGGATCATGGACTGGGTAATCTGATTAGATTAAGTGGTAAAAATGATTCTGCAGGATTGTGAACCTTCTGTCTTATATTTATTTTAATTTAATAAATACTGCATAATTCTCTACAAGACTCTGTGCTAGGATCTAAGTCTACAAAGATAATTAAACCTTCAAAAAATTTATAGACTAGAGAGGGAGACAGATGAGTCTAAACCAATAGTTTCAAAACAGTGTTTGTATTAGAGGTCTTGAGGTTTGGTTTGGGAAAATGATGTAGCATCACAAAGGTGATGTAACACCTGAGGTGAAAAATGTCAAAATAAAATAACTCATGCATTAAAATTCTGGAGTTATTTCTGACTTATTCAAGCCAAAGATATTGAGATGATAAATTCCATTGTTTTATAGGAATTGATTTTAAAAATCCAACATTTTCTTTCTCCTCCTAAATACATAGAAGTACTTCTGTATCACACTTGTATAATAGTTATTCATAGATAGGTGTACTAAATAGCCTGGTCTCTAGTTCTAAGTGAGTATCTATTTGTTATTTATACTCTGTTTGCTGGCACTTAAGTTTTTATCGAACCCTAATTTGTAGATCCAAAATTTCTTCCTTCTTTCCTACCTACTTTAATCCTTACTTACAGCTCAAATTCTTGTAAACTTTTATTTGTAAAAATGAAAATGATGAAATTCTTGTAGAGCATAAATTCTGCAGTCAGAGAGCTTGAGTTTAAATCCTGGCTCTACCAAGATATCAGCTGTGCCTTACATGTTCCCGCGATGACAGCTGTAGCCTCGAAGCCTGACATTTTCCTTTATCATTGTAACTTTACTCAAGCAGTGGGCTTGAACCACACTTTCTCATCCATTTTCCAGCTGACAACAGCTATTCTCTATTTCTTGGGTTCAACCTTGTGCTTCTTGCTCTTGAAACACTTCTCATTCCTGGTTCAAGAACAACAGCTTCCTTAGTCATTCTCATGTTCGGCAGCATGATCACAACCTACTATGAAGAGGGATTCCAGTGAGGCTTGCTGAATGGCTTTAATAGCAGATGCATGTAGCACTGTCTAGGAAAAGAGACAGTGTTGAATTTGTAA
Source organism: Rousettus aegyptiacus (assembly GCF_014176215.1). Taxonomy (NCBI): domain Eukaryota; kingdom Metazoa; phylum Chordata; class Mammalia; order Chiroptera; family Pteropodidae; genus Rousettus; species Rousettus aegyptiacus. The sequence goes on along the minus strand of NW_023416284.1, from coordinate 12,394,394 downwards.
ACTTTGTGCATTGGACTCTTTTTAGGTGACTCTATAAACTCCAAACACCAGCTTGCAGACCCTCAGATTAGTCATCCAGTAAAAGAAACTATTGAATCTTAAACAACAGTATTTCAGTCCTTCACCATTATATTTACATATATTTAGACATCTCAGTTTGAGTGCTAAAAGTCCTAAGAAATTAACTTCATGTTAGCAAGGAGAAGTTTTGGTTTTTCAGTCTTAACCATGCTGCACTCTTGACTTTTGCCATTGTAAAAGTAAGTGGATTTGACTTATCTCTGTTTTAGAGCCATAAGAAAGTGGGAGCCTTATGGAGGGAAGCTGACCTCAGCTGGAAGGACTTTTTACCAGAAGGGGAAGATGTACATAATTTTCTCTTGGAGCAGGTGGGTAAGAACATGGCTTACGCCTACTTGTTTGATAGTACATACTTTCAGTCCACAGTTGGGAACGTGTGTATGCAGAGTACCAACTTGGTTGATAACATGGATTTTCAACTGCACAGTTGGTCGGCACGTGTAGCCCCTATATTGTTCAAGGGTCAACCATAGTTGATCATAGAGGAAATGAAGGTAATTTCATTAATATTCCAGGCTTCAAAATTAGACAAATAGGAGTCATGGGCAAGATGTCATTTTAAGTCCATGTTTTATGTCCACTCCGACTATGCTTCCGTTAGATGATAGATTAAAAAAAAGGAAAGAGAAAATTTAAAAGACTTAGTCACACTTAGAAAACAAGCCATATAGCTTCATGAACCAGAAATGAAATTGATAAATAAAGCAGGAGTAATAGAGCTAAAGCTGCAAGTTGTCTTAGTTCTGGATCTGAAAGCAGGAAGAGACAACCAGAAGTTATTTGTGGGGGCTAATGGTCACTAGCATGTTCCTTACAAGGCAGAGGATTGGAGGAGCAGCTTACTGCATGAAACCATAGATAAATACCATAAATAAATAAGATCAAGGAAGTAGACACAGTTTTTCAGCAAGAACCTTTGCTAGGCTGCCTGCTGACTTGGAAACTGGATCCAGAAATTTATAACAAGGCAGAATACCCAATGGTTGATATAATTGGCTGCTAAACTAAGAATTGTGGGAGATCGGATTGATACAACCATAAAACTACTAGACTGGGGAACATGACAGAGAAAGAAAACAAGCAAAGAAAACAATTATGGCCTCATTTCTTACACTTGGATACAAAATGGTTAGGAAGAATTTGAAGGACTGAACAAACCAAAACTGCAGAGTTTTGTCAGCTGCTCTGTGGTGATACTGATATTAAACCGTAGGCTGCAGAAAAGGAGTTAAATTATACCTAGCTAGTACTCTCGCCCTGCCTTAGAGCTATGTCACAGCTAAGAGCAAAACTGAAGCTCAGAATGATTTAGAGGTATGCATACCCAGAGAGATAATTCTAGTGGTTTTGTTTGTTTGCTTGTTTTTAAGGAGAATCAGCAAGCACAGTGTAAAAAGTGAGAGAAATATTCAGAAGGATAACGGACTGAAAATCTTTCTGAGTTATAATTATAAAATGGCTTCTGCTAATCATTTTGATTCCATGTAAAATAGAAGGTACAGCCCATGACTTTGTTTTCCTCTCTGTGTGATGACAATATTGAATTATATTAATACGTTTAACATTTTATGTTTCAGAAGTTGGACTTTATAGAGTCTGACAGTTCCTGTTCCTCCGAAGCACTTTCAAAGAAAGAACTCTCTGCTGAAGAGCTATATAAGCGACTCGAGCAACTCATCATTGAGGACAAAGCAAATGATGAACAGATCTTTGACTGGGTAGAGGTATAACAGCTATATCATCTTCCTCAATATCTCTGCAAGAAGGATTCTCGAGGGATCCCCTTAATTCACATATTTCCCCTTTCACTTACTTTATGGGAGTTTTTTAACTTTCACGAAGTTAGTTTTTGTTCTTAAATATATTTGTATTTGTAACTGTAAGACTGGTTCTCTGTTTTCATAAGAGTCACAGTCTTTTGTAAAGTCAAGTAAAAATATTCAGAACATAAGCCATTTTTCTGGGTCTCATTAGATTAGGATATACCCTATATTTTACCATTCAAAAATTTACATTTTTTTCTAAGTGTTCTCACATTTTAGATACTATCCTAAATAAAATTAATAAGCAGTATGTAATTATTATGATATGCGTTGGCTTACATTTTCATAATACATTCCCTTTGAAAATTTAGTACTTATTTATCTCGTGGAGTCTATTGATCATGTTTGTTTCTAATCTGTTACCGTATTCCTTTAAATAGTAATTCTTGTTTATGTAGGCGTGTTTTATTTGTGCACATTTTCCATGGAATCATAATAATCCAAGTTGAAAGAAAGCCATGGAGAGCTAATCTAGGTCTTTCCCTCTTATATAAATTCTCTTTTGTAGTCCTTCTAATTGATTGTTTCTCCAACCACTTCTAGGCATTGAGAAATAATGAGGCTTTTAATAATTTGGTTTTTTACCTATTTTCCCCATGTCTGTGTAAGATTAATAAGTCTGTCATCTCGCCTAGTTGGGAACCTTTAATTAATTGTAATAGTCTGTTATTGCATTCCTGTCTCTCTTTCTAGGTCCTTTCATTCTTTCTTGAAATCTTGATACCCAGACCCTTGTCTGGTTACTTGTATTCAAACATGACCAGGATTTTCAGCATTGCTCTCAAAGCACGATCACCAGATGTGGTCCAACAGAGTTAGGTGCTGCTATTGCCTTCTTTGTTTTGGACTCTGCACTTTGGCCGGCTCATCACACTGAACTCAAATTGCTCTCTCAGTCATGTAGTACACATTCTTTTATGTTCTACAGTTTAGCTATCTCTTTTCATCCTAAACATACACATTTGGATTTTCAACCAAAATGGGGCTTTTAAAATTTGATTTCTGTTTATGTTCATCTTCTTAAATTAGACACCTTTTTCAGTCTGTCAGAACATTTTAGATTCTGACTTGGTCACAAAATTTGCTTGCCACCTTTTTTCACTTTGTATTCTCCTTCATTTCACTAATAAACCAACTGTGTCCTCATCCAAGTTATGAGTAAAATGTAAGTAGGGTAGGGCCAAGGACAAAGCAGCACACTTCCAGGGACCAGGCTGCATCCCCACCCCTGTGGATACTTTCAGCTGTTAACCTGTTTATTATTTCACATTGTTCTACTGTCTTGTTCTCCTTTTCATCTCATACACAAAGGGATATCTATCATTAGATAATTTGTCAAATGCCTTACCGAAGTCCAGAGGACTTATGCCTGGATCTATCTGAACTACGTCATACTAATCAAATCAGAAAAGGAAAGGTTAGTTAGAATGACCTGTTTTTCATATGCCTATTTAGTCCTCTTAGCATATCCATCTCATTCTTTTCTAAGACTTAACTCAGTCATGTGATAGTTCATTGTAGAATTTAGCACACAATCGGCATCAAGCTTGCTGGTATGTTATTGACACCATATACCTTCTTTTCTATTTTAGAAGTCAGATATAACATCGTTCTCTTTCTCCATGGTTTTTCATAGATCACACCACCATTTGAGCAATTTGTTCATTTATTTTCACATGTATTGTAAAATGATGCTGTTTTTACAAACTCTTTGTCCATGTCGGGCTTCATTTTTTTATATCAATATTTATTCTGCCTATTCCAGAGCAACAATTATTATTCTTAAAGAGAAGATAAAGGGTAAATTTTACTGAATATAAATTATACCTAACAAAGGTGACTTTTAAAAAAAGAGCAAGAATACAAAACATAATAGTAGCTGAGCTTACAGTACATACAGATGTTTGTTGCTCTGTATCTGATTCAGTTTTATGTAAATCTGATTTTGCTTATCTATCCCAATTAGCAGATCAGTCATCCCTCTCGTTCTTGCCCATTTTTGTTAACATCTTTGCTTAATCTTTAGTGTTCTTGACACTTTCCTTCAGGTCTTTCTGCTCTTAAATATTAGAATTAAAATATTCAGCTTTTTTGGTAGGAGAAATATGCAATTTATTTTTTTTAAACAAGAAACCGACAGACAGTTTGGAAGTGATATTTATTTTCTAACTACATTTAGCTAATTTATTTCTTTTCTCAGATTCTGCTTGAAATCTAATCCTTTGGAGGTTTTACATGGTATTCAGTACTTGAAATAGCTCTATCCACCTGTTTGTATTGTTGGCCCGAAAGTAATGGTGTCTTTTAATTCTCTCATTTATTCTTCAAAAATAATTGTACAGACTTCGAAGAAGTAATTTCTGGGATTATACCAGCCTAGCTGCAGCCTAGATAATAATATTTTTTAAAGAGGTATAAAGCAGCAACTGGCTATAACATATAAGTCGTCCTGAAGTCTTTTATGGGTCCATCCCCAACCTTAGCTGTCAGCAGTAGCACCACACGTTTCTCTTCTGTGGGGAGAGATTGGTAGTGAAACCTTCTTGTTCAACTCTGCCGGTGTCCAGCAGAGCCGGACATCTGACTTCTTAACCACTCTCTGAATTCAGCTCTCAAGAAACTACTAATTCTTCCCAAGTGATATTTGAAGTTAGATATTCAACCACGAGAGGGCTGCTGATTAACATACCAGTTCTAAAATTCATAAACATTAAACTGATCTCTAAATATCTTTGAAATTTTTAGTTTTCTAACAAAGAAGTTTATAGTGACATCTTTAATTTTTCTTGGCCAGTCATTTTAAGGCTGACCCTTTCAAGGGAAAACGCTATGCTGCGCTTTTAAAAGAAGCTGAGCCAAACACTAATTCTGTTCACAGGCTGAAGGAGCATAAACTTAGAAAAGTATTTAAAATACCTGCCTAGAAAGTGTCTTCTTTAGTTTGTCATTTCCTTTGCCACTCATCTGGTTTAGGACTGTTTTATAGGAAGAAACTATTAAGAGAAATAAAATCTTAAGAGAAATAAACTAAAAAATAAATTTGAGGTTCATTTCCTTAACATCTTTAAATAGATTTTTCTGCCATCCTCAGAAAAGAGTAACAGTTATCTCACCACCACCTGAACGGTTTGTTTGAGGCAATGCTCAAGATTACTCTGCTTCAACTTTAAAATTAAGATTAAAAACTATGTTCGCACATCTAAAAATAGTTGCACATGACTGAGAAAAGTAGTCTTTAAAATACACTGTGGTTGTGGTATATAGTTGTCCTTTCAAATTTATAAATATGGGTTATTTATTGAGGAAGAAAATGTTTTAAATTATTGCTCTTGCAAATGTACATGGAACACAGTACTGCATTATTGGATAAGCAAATGATAGGCAGCAATAACCTCCCTGGAAACGAAATACTGCTACTTAGAACATTTTCAGGTAGAACCGACGGTAACCTAAGTATTTTCCAGTGATTCAGAAAATTAATTTTTGCAGAAAGGTTGAATGTGACCCTCTCTACCCCTAGTGCCAAATGCGGCCTAGTTTAGGAGAAGTAATTTCTCTGCTGTGCAAGTGTACCTTTAACTGTTGCATTTACTTTTGCTATCAGGCTAATCTAGATGAAAGCCAGATGAGTTCACCTACATTCCTTAGAGCTTTAATGACAGCCGTTTGTAAAGCAGCTATTATAGGTAAGTAACATTTCTGAAGGCAAAGCTTAACATGTGAAATCCCTACTATGCTGAGTACTAACAATATGGGCCTAAGTTCATATTATCTTCAAAACTTGCCCTATATAACTCAGTTTCTGTGCAAATGGGTGCCATTTCTCTCTGTCTGTAGTGCCTGGCTGACTCAAGCAGGGGGATGAGTAGCCGCTGTGCCTGCAGAGCCCAGATCTGAGCAGCTGCTGCATGCTTCGGGTTGCTTTATACTCTGTTGCATGCGACTTTTCTAATTCACATTAAAATTTGCAATTTGACTTTTCACCTCCAACATTCAAAACCTCCTCCTCCTTCTAGTCAAGAGTTAGAATAAGCAGGTTGACTATTCTTAACATAGTATCACTGAAGCCCTCATCTCAACAGGAAAGCCATTTTATGTAAATATACATATATGAGGAAAGAAAATACCAGTTGTTTCTCTTGCTTTATGTTGACTTCATATGATAAGACAGTTTCATTGGATGTTAATGAATTACATGGGTAGATAGCTTTAGGATTGGTGAAACCCTAAATATTCCAGGCTATAGTATTTAACAATATCTAACAAGATCATCATCTTAGCTTCAGGGAGAAATCCACATTTCTGTCTCTGAAATAGAAAAAAATCAGTTCAAAAGTTGTTCAGAATGCCAGGCCTCTTTTTATCATTTTAGAAGATAGCTTCAGAAATATAATTTAAGATTCTCTGTCAGATGAATGTTTTTTCAATGTTCATTCTTTAATGAGGTAAACAACAAGCTAAGTGGAAAGTCCTCATAAAAATTTTTAAATCATTTCTGTTATCTATGGAGCCATAAGACTTTTACACCTTAAAAATCAGAGTTGGAAAATATAAAAACTGCTTTTAAAAACAAGATTGTGTCCCAGTGCTAACTTACGGAAGAAGGAAAGCCTTACACTTCTTGGCTCTGCGGGTGCCTTCCTCAGCCCCTTTTATTGTGCCTTTCCCCAAAAAAGCCTGGATCTGATATGTTGTTTGCACTGTCACAAATGATCCTCATCTTCCTGTAATAATAAAATGGTTCTAATTCTTTTACCCTTCTAGAAGATTTGCACGAACTATTAATTTCCTTTTTGAATGTTCCTTTTGTCGTTTGGAATGTCATAAAATCACTGTACCTGTTTCATTATGATTAAAGATAAAGAATTGGGTAGGCTACTCGAGGGAACCCAGCACTCAAAATACATCCCCCCTGTCCGTATTTTTTTATTATTATTATTGTTTTAGAGAGAATATCCCACTAAAAATTATAGAACATTTTGAATTTCAAAATCTTTGCCTCGGACCCCTTCGCTTCCTCTTTCTTTGTAGAATTATATGTGTCTCATGACTCAGAAATTGAAAATAGCTCTGTGTACTAATTATTTAAATGTAATGCTTAGTTCTTCTATCCCCTCTAGCTGACTGTTCTACCTTTCGAGTGGACACTGCTGTTATTAAGCAGAGAGTACCGATCTTACTCAAGTACCTAGACTCGGATACAGAGAAGGAACTGCAAGCACTTTATGCACTACAAGCATCAATAGTAAAACTTGATCAACCTGCTAGTAAGTTTACTTCTTGCTACAGTTAGCCAAGCCAACGGGTGAGGTGTATGTATCCAGGCCAGTAGTTGAGAGAGGGTTTGATGGATTTGAACAGTAGGTAATAGAAGAATAATTAGAAACAAAAACTCAGATAACCAACAACTTTAATAAACCTGAATTTTTTATGCACTTTTATGAGAAAATAATAACAAGAAAACTAGTGGATATTAGATATTTAATCCTTATTCTAGGGCAGGTCTGTCTAATAACCTTTCTGCCATGATGGAGTTATATTTATACCATGCAGAGTGGCGGCCATGAGCCACATGTGTCAGTTGAGCACTTGAATGTGGCTATTGTGACTAAGGATCTGAATTTTAAATCTTATTTACTTTAAATGTTAAATAGCCCTGTGGTTAGTCACTACCCTTTTGAACAATGCAGGTATAGGGCATCTCAGTATTAGCATACGTGATATATAATTTTTCACCTTTTTTAATACATGTCTTAATAATGAAAGAGAATGATACTGGTCATAACCTTCAGGCACCCAACAAAGACAGTAAGGTGTTTTAGACTAGTTTTCAGTTAAGGGTTATAATCAATTCTGGCTAACTAGGCAAATAAGGTAAACTGAAAACCTAAGTTTTTGTGATACTGGTAATTAACTGAATTTTATTAAATCTTGAGAATTCATTTGCAACTTGTGAAAGTGAATATTACATAGCTGTTTTAGATACACCACTGAAGTAGTTCTTTGACACTTTCAATATAAAGATAAATCTAAAGGAAAACTTTAATATGATTCTTTCTAAACCTAATATTTGTAATTATTGTTTATTGCACTGCCTCCCTCCATTAATATGAATAATTGGTGAGCTGACTTTAAATAAATTTTAAGAGCCCATAATGAAAGAATTTTTTTAAAAATTTGAAAACAATATATAAAACTCTCTATTTGGGCTTAATATCTCTGTCAGCTTTCTCCATTTTTTGAGCAATAATAGAAACTAAGCAAAATAGAATTAAAATCGCCCAGATCGTCCAGGCATTAAAAACAACAAATGACTGTCATTTCACTGATTAAAATCCAGATGAGATCATTTTTACCTATAAAAATTATTACTCTTTTTATTTTGAAAACAGTATTAGAAGGGGGAAAAGTACATCTTGCCTTTTCCTCCCAAGATTTGTAAAAATAAACAATAGAGAAATATATAAAGAAAGTAAAAAATTATTCTTGTATTTAATTTTTAAAGTGTTTAGGTTGAGAACTATATAATATCAAACAGCTCGGCAATATCAGAATATAGTTCAAAGTGAGTAAAATAGGAGGAATAAGAAATAATTTAGACTGCTTAAATCTTCTTTTCCTGTTCTTGAGGCAAGTTGTTTTGCCATTATCAAGAGGGAGTATAATGAATTGTCATGGATGCTCTTCTGTCTGGGAACCAATGTGCATTTATTTGTTACTTGGCAGTACAATCTTTTCTTCACAAATATAGTGCCTCAACGCTGATGGTTCATTTTCACTTCCATACAGATTTGTTACGGATGTTTTTTGATTGCCTGTATGATGAAGAGGTAATCTCCGAGGATGCCTTCTACAAATGGGAAAGCAGCAAAGACCCCGCAGAGCAGAATGGGAAGGGCGTGGCCCTCAAATCTGTCACAGCATTCTTCACATGGCTTCGAGAAGCAGAAGAGGAATCTGAGGATAACTAAACTTCAAATACACAAAAAGAAACAAAAGAAACAATTTAAGTATTTTTTTAAAAAGTTTCACGTCTTCGCCAATCACAGTGCAGCAAGGCCAATTCTCGCAGGAACCCCCACGTGTGCACGAGTGGGAGAGGGGAAAGAGAAAAAAGGTGATCATGGAGGAAAAAGGTACTGGAAAAAAGGAAACGTCAAACCTGAGGGCGGGAGCACTAAAACCAAAATACATGTATTATTTATAGAAAATATTTTGTTTTAATCTTTTCTTTGTAAACAAGGACTCATACTTTTAAAAAACACATCTGTTTAGCAAAAAAAAAAAGTTGAGAACTTTTAATTTATTTTAAGGACTGCAAATGCCAGTGTAATTTTTTAATTTGCAGTTTCTGTAAACAACTTGTATAATAGAAAAGCAGAGAAATAAATTTCCCTCCCCTTCAGATGCACCTCACGTTTGTTTTAAAGCATAGTAGTTAGTCCAGATTTAAGAAGGTTTGGGGTGAACAAGGTAAGGAAGATTTTTTTTTTTTTTTTTTTTTTGGCATCAAATCTTTCTGCCTGCCTCTCAGCTTGCTTCAGAAAATAAAAAAATCACAATAGTAATCAAAACATACATAACCTTGGAACAGAAGGAAATGCTGTGGACCAGAGAACTCCAAGAATTGTTTTTAAAAAAGTGCTACCCTGGGGAAAGTACTCTTAATACTTTTGAAATCTTTAGAGCAACTTTAAGGCTTGTAAATACATAGAACAAATATTTAAAAAAAAAAAAAAACAAATTGACTCAATACTATTTCTTTTCACTTTCAAAATATAAAGAACAAAATAAAGACAAACATTGCAAGTTTAAAAGAAAGTAAAGTGACTTCTCCTTTTGACAGCTGCTGCTGTGTGCCCATCTCTGGGAGGTGCTATTCGTTGTCTAATTCAAATCATGGGTGGGGGCGGGCAGTTCAGAGGGAGAGGGGAGAGAGAGAGAGAAAGAGAGAGAGAGAGAGAGAGAGAGAGAGAGAGAGTGTGTGTGTGTGTGTGTGTGTGTCTAGTGGGAAGAGGCAAGCTACTTTGTGGGAGGGCACTTGTGCTTGGGTGGGAAAGTCCCTCTGGAGATCCAGGGGAAGCTTCTTCCACACACCAAGTAAATAGAAACGCATTCAGGATGGGAGCGAACCTAAGGCCAGTTTTTTAAATAACTTAAGTATTTCACTGTATGTGTTAGGACTACAGACACTAATTCACTTTGAGACTACAGCTGCCCCTGATTTTAAAATCATCAGTTACCACCAAAGATGTCTTCTAATGAATGAAAGAAACCAAAGCTAAGTTACACTTTTTAAAAAGTGGGTGTGGGGTTTAAAACCAAACGGATATCATGTGTGAAAATCGCATTGTTCCTCCAACTTTAGCTTCACTCCTGCCTTTCTGATGAGTATGAAACCAACTGTGGTTTGGGCCCCTGTTTCTCCTACAGATATTTGAGTGCTGTGCTTTTTTGTTTGTTTTTTCTTCTTTTATGAAGTTATAGTCTCTACAGATGGTTTTCCATTTCAATTGTTTGTAGGCCATCACCCTACAAAATGTATTTATGAAGAAAGCCAGGCTGTTTCCGAATAGTCTTTGTATTTTGTGTCTGGATAACCAGAGTTTTCTGGCTTCCATCTCTAAAGAAAAATTCACATTAAGAGACTTGGCAAGATTTGTGAAGCACAAGAACAAAATTTTCCATAGCAATAAAAAAGTTTTCTTCAGAGTACTGTTGAACACAATGCAGGATCCCACGACATGAGCCCACAGAACCCATTCCACAGTGGTGAAAAGCTGTGCTCAAAGGACCAAGTTCTGAAAGTCTTGTGACAGGCATGTGACAGCATCTGTCATAACAGATGGGGCCTGAAAAGCCGTTTCAGGGTCTGGCTGTGAGCCCTGCCTGGGATTCCTCAGTTGGAAGGCGCAACCTGATTCTCTGATATACTGAGTTTTACCAGCTGCCAGAATCAGAATGCAGAGGGTTCTAGCCCAGGAATCTCCTGAGTGATGTAGGTTTTTAGACGTTGGCGGCAGTCACAGGAGGTGAAGGATGGGAGGTTTGGGGAACTCAGGGCAGTGACTGCCTCTTGGAAATCAGTGGCTGTTGTTTGCAGAAATCTGGCCAGGGACAAGTTTCAAGTAACAGTGATGACCTATTCATCAGTACTTTAGATGTGGACAAGTGTGAGGAATGGAGGAAAGAGAATAATATTTTTGGAAAAAAGCCAAGGATTGAAAAAAGCTTTAGATATGAACTAACACCTATAGGACAATAACAGAAATAATGTTTGAAATGTCACTTATAAAGTATCACGAAGAGACCACAAAGTTTTGTGGACTATCTTGTCGCTATATACACGCTGAATGTTAGGATTAGAAGAATTACCTAATGATAAAATGTGAACCAAGTGAGATAATTAATCCCTACTAATATCATCTGAACTATAAAACATTGTCATGATTCTCACCCTCTTCGCAGTCTTTTGTCTGGAATACAGGGTTTGGCTGTTTTTGATTTAAAGTAATGGGTGACATGGCCAGCATTAACATGCCTACATTCCTTCAAGCTGTCACAAAAGCTCTTTCATCCATTGAAACTCTGGGAACAGGTTCGCTAATTAAGATGCTTTGTGCTTGTATTCAAACCAGTAAACTTATAGCCATCCAGTAAATTAAATGAGAGTTCTTCCTTTCCTAGCAAAAGAACAAGATGTCAATTTTCAAAATAAACTCATTTTAGATTCTAGCATAGACCAACCAGCCAGTTCACAGCTGCATCTTGAACTTAGTTCATTCATCAGATATTTACTGAGCATCTACTCTGCACTAAGTGCAGAGATTATAACAGTGAACAAAACAACTTCTGCTTTCGGGGAGCACGAATTCTTCATGAAAAAAAAAAAAAAGCTAGAGGTTCACCTGCTGGTCCAGCAACCTATCCCACTAAGAAGCATCTGCCCCCACAGTACTCCAGCAGATCTTTTATTTGGTTTTTGTCTTATTTTTAATTTCAAAATGCATTATAGATTATTTACAACAATTAAATCTAACAGTTTATCTGTTCTAGAACCACTCTCCAAACAAGTTATCATTCTGGGGTTTTGGATGTTTATTTTTGTTTCAGATAGCTCCATTCAAATCAAAAGTATTCTAAACTAGAAAAAAATAATCTTAGGCTTTTGAATCTAGTTTTGTGCTTTCATTACTCAATTTTCGTGATTTAAAAAAAAATGTGTAAGGATCCAGTTTTTCAATTTTGACCATGCCGTCGGCACTTACGCACACCTATAGTCCCCATTTTGTAGAGAGGGATATTTTGTATTACTTTCTTTTTGTTTGCATTGCTTTTTTCTTACTGAGATATAATTCACATACTCTATAATTCACCCTTTTAGGGTCTACAGTCCAGTCATTTTTAGTATATTCCCAGTTGTGCAATCATCACCACTATCTAACTTTAGAACACTTTTATTATGCCAAAAAAATAAAACCTCATACCCTTCAGCAGTCTCTCCTCATTCTCCACTCTCCTCAGCCACTAGGAACCACTAATCTACGTTTTGTTTCCATGGATTTGTGTATTGTGGACATTTCGCGTAAATGAAATCATATGTTGCATTGCTTTTTGTTTCAGTCTCCAATCCAACATTTATTTAGCAAATGATCAAACCTCACAGGTGTTTCAATATCAGGGACCTGACTGCAGGAGTAGAACCTGATTTTTCCTGTCTTTGATTTAATTTTTGTTCTTTAAGTGTAACTTACTTTGATACACTGGCAATGTGTTTATAACCATCAGCTAACTCCAAACAAATTCCCGAGAATTTTTTTTTTTTTTTTTTGTCACCCATGGACTTGATGTATATGACCTAGGATGCCCAACATCCTAGCACTGGTACCTAGAGTCTGGTACCACTGCCATTTTTGATCTCTCATTTATTGCTACTTGAGTAGTTGTCTTTGGGATTAAAGTTTCTGCATGAATTAGAGGCTTCTACAGTATACTCTAGAAAAATTAAGGTGTAGCTTGACTTGGAGTCTGAGGTTTTATTTGCCTTTTTCATTGAGGCACATTTGGACATAGCGCCTATTTGTTTAGCAGCTTGAGGCTGCTTGCTTGTCATAAGAGTAACATCGCTCAGCATGGAATAAAAACCTTGAGACGGAACCTCTACCACTGGTTAGTCCCAGTTCGTTAGTCTTACAGATCACCTTTCCTATTCAATAAACTTGAGCTATAGGTCTCCATGTCTTCTGGTAGTTAGAGATACACTATGTGTTCACTAGCTTCAAATATCACATGTGTCCCTAGAAGGAAAAGTAATAATCTATCAGTGCTGGGATTACTCCCCAAAAAAAGACATAGTTTTGTATTACCAAATAATGAAATGATTTACATATCAAAGAAATAAGCTGAAGAGAATCATATGTAAATATTTTTTAATGTTTCATTTTGAAATCATTTTAGACAAAAAAGTTTTAGTACAGAGAGTTCCATGTATCCTGCTCCCAGTTCCCTTATTATTATTAACGCCTCACTTTACCATAGGACATTTGACAAAACCAGCATTGGCACTGTGCTATTAACTAAACTCCAGACTTTATTTGGGTTTCACTAATGTCTTCTTTCTAGTCCAGGATACAATCCAGGATATCACATTGCATGTAGTCATCCTGTATCCTTAGTTTCCTCTGGCCTTTGACAGCGTTTTAATCTTTCCTTGTCTCTTGACAGTTTTCAGGAGTACTGGTTAGGTATTTTATATAATGTCTCTCAATTTGGGTTTGTCTAGTGTGTTCTCATGATTAGAATAATGGGTCTGTAGTAAAAATACCAAGTGCCCTTCCCATCTCATCATATCGGAGGGTACATGATGCCCACATGATATCATTGGTGATGCTTAACCTTGCTTACATGGTTAAGCTGGCCTCCATTCTAAAGTTACTTTTCTTTCCCGCCTTTATTATTCTACTCTGTTTGGAAGCTAAGTCACTAGGTCCAGCCCACACTGAGGGTAGAGTAGGAGAGAATTAAGCTCCACTTCTTTCCTTGATACATGATCTAGGGGAGATACATCCCAAGCCCCCCAGTGAATGCCTCAAACCAAGGATAGTACTGAACCCTACATATACTATGTTTTTTCTTACACATACATACCTCTGATAAAGCTTAATTTTAAGTTAGGCACAGAAAGAGGTTAACATCAATAATGAATAATAGAATAATTAAAACAATATGCTGCAATAAAAGTTATGTGAATGTGGTCACTCGTTTCCAAGGATCCCTTGCCGAAATCTTCATATAGGCTCAATGCTTTCTGGCACAGCACATTGCCATATATCAGAATGTGTTTTCTGTTCCGCAAATGAAATACCTTTTCCATCTTTAAGCACTTAAACACTGTGAGCGTAATTTTTGCAGTTGGAGGAGCAAACAGCAAAACTAGCACGAGTTTCCTTTTCCTTCACAAATTCACAGATAGAAGACTCATTCTTACTATAGTTCATAGCAACCTCAGCATATGACTTTTTTTCCTAATTAAGTCGAAAACGTTCATCTTTTCACTTAAAGGAAGCACTTTAGAAAGGCATCTCTTTGGCATATTCGAATTGCCAGCATCTTGTACTTTGGGGCCATTATTAAATAAAATAAGGGTTACTCGAACATAAGCACTGTGCTTCTGCAACAGTCGACCTGATAACAGACAGCTACTAAGTGACTAAGGGGCAGGGAGCATATACAACATGGATACAACAGACAAAGGGATGAGTCATGTCTTGGCGGAACAGTGTGTAATTTACAACATGAATTGTTTACTTTTTGAATTTTTTATTTAATATTTTTGGGCCAGGGCTGACTGGGTAACTGAAACCACAGATAAGTAGAGTAGGTCCACTCTACTTAAATTATTTGTATCTTTATTCAGTTGTGTGTGTATGTGTGTACGTGTTATCAGTACCGACTCGTATAAATTTATTTTATACTTTGAGTTAAAGCCCAGTACCACATTATTTTGTTGCTCAGATTGTTCCAGCTTTGGCCCTAGGAGCTTTTTCAAGTTGGTTCAAGTGTCCCTTTGACATTTCCTCATCATTTTCTTTTTAGAGCACTTACTTGGTGATTTTTGTAAGTATTTTCCCTGCCTTTGCCCTAGAGTCAGCCATTTTTTTCAAGGGGCCCTGGTTTCTTTTAGGGGAATGGTATTTAGAAACCAAGATCTGAGCACTGGATGAGCTCATTACTACTGGATGTCTCTGCTTCCAGGCCTGCCAGCGTTTTACTGTTATTTTTTACTGAAGGCGAGATCTTGCCAGGTGAGTGAGCCACTTTCAAAGGAACACTATGACTTCTAGATACTATGCTTCATTTACTATAACTCTGGTATCCAAAACACTCAACCCTACAGATACTCCAATCATGCTTTTGTTCATCCTACATAATATGAAAAAAAAGGTTGGAATTCTTTCCCTGATATGATTTGTTTTAACTTTCTTTTAGCCAGCAATATTCAGAAAGCTTACAAAATTACCATGTAGTGCGATGTTAAAATGTTAGCTGGGTGACTCACTCAGTTAAATAATAATGGAAATTGTTAAATAACCAGAAGTTAACTGATAATCAGAGTACTGTATGTTGAAGCTTGTTAGATGCAGCTAAAGTAGTACTTTGAGGTAAATGTAAAGTCTTAAATGCATTTATTTAGGAAACATGAAAGAGTTAAACAAATTGGGCTATCAGGAAGCAACAGCGGGGGACATTTGATCATCAAGAGTTTTTGTACAGGTGGAAAAGAGATCTTGACGAGTTGGAAGATTGGTGTTCTAAGGCCGATGCTACTGTTTACTGGTCATTTGACCATTCCCCACATGAATGGGCCTCCCTGTCCTCTAGAAAGGGCACTCGTGGCAAACTTATGAGCGCATCACTTTAAATACGTCTTACCAAGCTTAACAAAGAAGTAATAAGTAATAATGGGGTATTAAACTTTCAAAGACGTAAGAATATCAAGATTCTCTGAGAGTTTCAAAGCAAACCACCAGCCAGCAGTTGAATTTGTGCTACCAGTGATTTCAGACTCTTCTGACCTATTTACCTCTAGGTGATAAATTGTGTGTGTGTGTGTGTGTGTGTGTGTGTGTGTGTGTGTGTGTCTGTCTGTCTGTCTGTCTGATGGCCTGAAGTCCTAGGAAACTTTGCCAAAGCTCAAGTAACTGCTCTAGTTTAACTGCTTCCTAGAGCATAGAATAAAAGTGCCCATTGCTGCTGCATGTTAGAATCACCTGAGAGTTTTAAAAAATAAAATCCTGAGACCCCACCCCAAGCGAGTTATTTCATAATCTCTGGGGATGAGACCGGGCATCTTTTTGTTTGTTTGTTTCCTAGGCAATTCTACTATGAGCCAGGGTGGAAACCACTCTGGAATGGTGAAAACAACCTGATTTACCTAACAGTTTACAGAACAATTTCTATTCAGATATTTAACAAATATTTTTAACTGCAAGGTGTTGAACACAAATATGAAATTACAAATGGCGCATGTTTTAAATATATGAAAGCATATAATGACCCTGTGTAAACTGGAGGATTAAGAAATGCTTCTCTCAGAGAATTTTAAACTGAGAAGTCCAAAGAAATAGTTAGGGGATGGGTTCAAATAAAAGACAATGAGCGAAAAGGTCTTGTGGTAGGGGAATGCATGATGTACTTGAAGAATGAAGAAAGTGAGGCAGAGTATGGTAAGAGTTTGTTCTCATGCAAAAGTGGAATTTAAACATGCTCTATGGCAAAAATTAATCCAGACAAGCCTTTTCTGGACAAGTGGGTGTAAAGAACTTTTTGAAAGTTGCCTTATAATCTCAATTTAATAGAATTCACTAGGAACTAACCTAAGGTGGTATTTAAAAAATAGTTCTCACTCAACAAAAGGCTGACAGTACTTTTAATCATTTCCAGTCAAATTTAGCCACACAGTTAATGCATTGGAATAACTTCAGGCTCTTAGAGTGAGCAGTTATATTTATATCTAAGATGAGAGTCAAAGTATGGGCCTTCGACCAGCAGCATCAGTATCACCCGGAAGCTCGTTAGGAATGCAAATTCAGGGACCCCAGCATACTGTCAGAATCTGAAGGAGCCCAAGAAACAGTTTGACAAGCTCTTCAGGTGATTCTCAGGCACCCTGAAGTTTGAGAACCACTGCCTATGCGTGCTTCACGTGCCTGCCACCGTTCATAAAGCTCTTCACCAAAAGCTAACCGGAAATCTTTTATCATCTGTAATGCAAAACAAACTCTTCCTACATCGTAGCATCAGTGAGATAATATATGTTAAAACACTTTGTAAGCTGTAATTTACTGTGCATTTCAGGGTGTCATCTAATTCAGGCTTCACACCAGCTCTGTGGTACTGCTTCCTTTTGATAGGTAGGGAACTGTGTGCCACAGAAATCATGTACCTAGCAAGGGTTAGAGATGGACTAGCACTTGGTTTTCTGGAAGGCAGTGATTGCCAAAAAAATATTCACTCTCACCACCAGAGAAGTCTTTATTCCACAATGGGGAAATGGCATAGTGGGTACACTTTGAAGCACTGAAGTTAGAAAAATAGGGGCTTTAATATAAACTTGCTTGGGTTGTTTACACCTCAATTTCCTCATCTATAAAATAAGAATAATATCCTTATGGGTGTGAGGATCAATCAAAGGAGATAAGATAAAGCACCCAGCATTCTGTCTGTAATACCTGGAGCTCACCTGCCTAGTTCAGTTCTTTTTCTACCACATTCTACGACCTTAGTCATATTTAGCCACATACAATTAAACTACATGTCTTCAGAACTGTAGAAAACCATGGTTTGCCTATCTATGTTTCTTTAATAAACTTCATATAGTTGGTTTTTTTATTGTTTTCCCTAGCATACATTATAAAGTCTCAGGCTTATCCTTCGACTGTTAACAGAGCTAAGAAGTAGGGGCTTTTAGCTACCATGACTACAATTCAATAAGGCATTGCAAAAATCCTTTTTTGCACAAGGACTGGTGGTTAGTACCGTTTGCAAGTTGCTCATTGCTCCACCTAGAAAGAAGAAAAATTCAATTCGTTTTTGCTACAAAACCATAATAAACTCCAAAAATACAAGGTACTTAAAAATGTGTATTCCATTGCATACAGCTCTGTGTTCCTAATTTAAGAGATGCTGACTGCTTTGGATAAAGAGACAGCTATACCAAACAAGTTTGCCAGTTGCTTAGACTAAATTGCAGGGGTTTTTTTAAGTATCATAAACTCAACCAGGTACAATGTAAAGCAGACACACACACACACACACACACACACACACACACATTAAATTATGTTAAATTAAAAATTGGTAGGGCCTTTTTAGTCAAAATGTTATCTGTTGGGAAGAGCAGAGGCATCACTGGACAAGCAAAATGTGAATTTTTTAGCTGAACTAACAGTCTGGAATCTTGATATATATGGTTCTCAGGAACTATGCTACTCTTTCTAAACTTTGGGTTGAAACTTTTACAGCCTTGCTACAAGTATTTTAAAAATACTCAAAGCCACTGTTTTCTGGTTTTCCATTTTTGAAAGATTCCATTTCCTCATCACCAAAACAGTTTCACTTCATTTTGTAAGAGAAAGGATCCTTTCCATCACTTTTTGGAACTTCATTTTCTTTTTTATAAACAAATAGATCCAATTGCATAATTTTGATTTTTTAAATTGTTTTGTTTCCAATCATAGATTACTGTTTTATTGGAGAAAAAAAAAAACTTTCACTTTAAAGAAATTTTCTCTAACTTTCCCATAACCACAAAGATGTCTTACAGTGATCAACTCATTTTGCTGGGACTTTCCTGGTTTAAAAATTGAAAGTCCTACCTCCCACTAACTCCTAACCCCGCTGCCATTAGGTAAGCCTGGACAGTTGGTCACCCTAGATGTCAATGATCTGACACTCATCTCTGGCCACCATCACAGGCCTGGTTGTCCTGCATTCATCTTCCTGCAAAGCCACAAAGTAGGAGTGAAGGAACAAGAGTACTGTTGGCAAATTTACTTCGTATTACACAGTCAAAACAAAACTGGGTAGGTTTTGCTTTTTACTAATCTGGCAAATAGAGTGTCTTTCGGTCTGTGTAAAATGCCATTATCTTGCCTCACGTTTAAAAAGGGGAAAAGACGGTTCAACACATATAATTCCCTGACATGAAAACAAGCTTGACAGCAAATCCCTACTGATGACAGGACTAAGTACCTTAGCTACCTTGGTTCTAGATTCTGTTCTCTACTCAAAGACACCTGTAATAACATCCCAGATGTTTTTGTTCCCTTGAGAGGCTCAGTTGTAACTCTATTCAGTATGTCAGTCAGATGCTTCAAACTAAAGGACACTTGTTTAAAACTCTTAATCTCAAAATGAAAGTAAACTCTTGGCACTAACATTTTTCACACCCCTCAAGTAGCTAGAAACAGTGGCTCTGGTTCAACACCAAAGGGCTAATGATATCAAGGACAGAGGTTCTCCAACTGTAAATGGCAAAATTAATGGATTGCAACCAGCATTAAAAAAACAACAACTAGAACATATGAGGGTAAATGTTCCTTTGTAAAACTTATTTGGTTTTTATATACTGCTCCACGATTCTTTATCCAAAACCACTGGAACTATACATGTTTCAGATATAGAACTTTTCAGTATTTAGGAAAAAGTTTTATAGGACAATGGCTGCTGGGCTGGAGTAAAATAACTGTCACCAGTAGGCAGAGGAAAGTGCAACATTGGCAGAGGAGGCTCCAGCTGTGTTGCTTATCTCTAAACCAGGGTCTTGGCCTCGGTACCAATATGAGAGAAAATCGATAAGGGGATGGTGGTGAAGGAATAACATTAAATCTTTTCATCAGCTTCCAATTG
Organism: Rousettus aegyptiacus; assembly: GCF_014176215.1. Taxonomy (NCBI): domain Eukaryota; kingdom Metazoa; phylum Chordata; class Mammalia; order Chiroptera; family Pteropodidae; genus Rousettus; species Rousettus aegyptiacus. The sequence goes on along the minus strand of NW_023416284.1, from coordinate 12,374,580 downwards.
TTGCATGATAGTGTAAAATGATTGTTCACTCTCTTGCCATCCCTTTCCAACCTACAGCTACATTGAGAGCCAGTTTCAGTCTATCTGGCTGGAAACTGGAAAAGTCACCCCCAACCTGCCATGGCAATATATTCTTAAGGGATCCCAAGCCCTGGCCTGGCTTTAGGCTCCTGTTCATGAAATATCAATCCCAAAGCTTGGATAAAGAGCAGCCTTGCTGGGAAGAGAAATCTCTCCTCACCAGGCAATCAAGGATCATTCTTCAGACCTCTCCTTATTAACATGAGGTGAAATATGAGTAACAGAGGTAGATATATCTTTTAGTGCTCAACTCTGTGACTGCAGTGTCATAGCTTTGGCCTGGGACACTCTCGGGATCTGCAATTGCTTCAACTTCCTCTATCCTTAAGCCTAAATTTCCAACCTGCTCCAAAACTTGTCAAGATGTGTGTGCCCTCTCCAAGCACAGAAGGTCAAACAGCCTAACAGTTAAAAAAAAATCATCATACAATTGTTTAACAAACATATTTGAATGATATTTTTACTAGTATAGCTCAAAGAAAGCCAAATGAGATAAACTATAAAATCATACCCCCATGGAGTCTTAACGGAGATGCAACTAAATAAAAATCAAAACTGGCCAGTTCTATTTAACAGGTAAAATGCCTCAACCAATATACACGTACATACAATAAAAATTTCAAATCCCTTTAAAAGCAGAAAATTTAGAGCTTCAGACTTAAGCAAGTGGGAGCCTAGTGCATGGTGTGTGTGTATGTGTATGTGTGTGTGAGTGTGTGTGTGTGTCATACATAACACACTCAAAGAATTTTGTTTAAGGGTTTTCCTTTCTTGGGTGTACATGTGAACAACAACAAATTTGTATGTGTGTATGTAAGCAAAAATCTGCATTGGAGAAGAAATCTAGTTGAGTAGTTTCTTGAATGAGATGGAGCTAAAACTATTTTAGGGGAGGAAGAAAGGTTGGATGTTTTAAGCACATGAATATATAAAAATGGAATAGGGTCTTCACGAAGGGAGATAGATGGCAATAAAGAAAAGTGAAGTGAGCGGGTTAATGAAATGGCCAAAATGACCCAAATGACCACTTGTGAACAAGCTGACTATGACACCAGAGTGCCAGGGCATTGGTGATGCCATCGGGACATTAATGATAATGCTCACTTCATAAGGAATTATGGGGGTCGATAAATTTTTATACAGTTGACTTTGATAGAGTGGGTAGCTATGGGAAAGCTGGTGAGACAGTGTAAATGCTAAAGGAAAAGACTGGGGACTGAGCTAGCAGGGGTTTAAACGGTTTCATAATTTTTAGAATGCTTGGCACATACGTTTTGAGTGTTGTTGGTCTCTGCTGTGAGCCTCGAAGCAATTCTATTGTTTATTAACTCCCTGTGCCACCATCCTCTCCAAAAGAATACCTACTTTAAATACATCGAATTTTTCCAAACTGGTTTTGAAAAGTTACATTTTTCAACAGTTATGTGCATTGTCTAAGTACGCTGACACCAACGTAATATGACAATTCAAAGGAAACTGCCGCTTTTCTCTTCTAATCCCAGGTTTCCTTTTGGAGAACCCTCCATGCTTTTGCAGATTAGGGTTCATAGATTAGAATGGCAACTTTTCCAGTTCTTTTCCTGAATCGCTATTCTGCCCTGTAAGGTCTGGATACTTAATGGAAACGAATGTTAGGTACTGAATTCTCCGCTATCTGGTTTTCCAATTCTAACACGGTCTTCAAAGAAGGGTGCTGCCGTTTGTTCTTGGGCTGGGGCTAAACTGAGAAGCGGGAAATGCCCGCCCCCTAAGGCAGACGGATCGCCAAAGCGGAAACCTAGTTAAGACCAGGGACTGAACTAGAGAGTAGGGAACGGGTAAGGAGTGAAGAATGTCCTTCTGAGGAAAAGGGAACCTCAGCACCCAAGCTAACGGGCACCACGACAGCGCCGGGTGAAACGGGACTCACAGCCCCGCCCGCGAAGCACCCCGTCCCGGAGCGAGCGCTCGCGCCCCCGCGCGCTCGGCCGGGGAGGGACGTCTCCGCGCTCCCTCGCTCCCGCAGGCTGGGGGCGCGGCCGCCGGCGCGCGGGGGGGCGGGGCTGGGGCGGGGGCGCGCGCACGCGGGGCCGCGGACAGGGGGGCGGGGCGGCAGAGCTCGGCGGCTGGGCCTGGAGGACAGCGGCAGCGGAGGCGAGTGGCAGCGGGAGTGGCGCCGAGAGGCCGTGCGGAACGCGGGCGCCGGGAAGTGGGCAGCGCAGAGGTAACGGAGGACGGAACAGGCGGGCGGGGAGTGGTCGCGGGCTCGCTGGACCCCAAAAGCGAGTAGCGGAGGCCGCTAGCTCGGGGCGCCGATGCCGCTCCCGGGGAGGAGGGGGCGGGGCGCTCGGGTCCCCGGAGGTGGTGCCTTTTGTCTGCCTTCCCCGGCCGCTCCGCCCCTCCTTCCACTCCCCCCTGCGACCTAGCCCCCTGCCCCTCTGGTTGACGCTTCCTCCGGGGCCCTCTGACGCGCGCTCCCGCCCTTGTTTTGTTTGGACTGGGGGGAGGAGGGGAGAACTCTTCCCTGGTCTAGGGCCTTGCGTCCCAGCGCGCCTGCGCCGGTGTCCGCCCTCCGAGCTCCGATTGGCTGAGGGCTTGCGCATGCTCCGAGGCCCACGGCGGGCCCCGCCGTCCGCTCTCGCCCTCCCCCTCACCCCCACTCCCTCAGCGGTTTTCGGAGCCGGTTCGAAAGATGCCGGCGGCAGTGACTGGCTGCGGCGGGCCCGCCCCCCGGGTTCTTCGCCTCTGCAGCCGCCGCCGCCATTACGGAGCTCCCAGTGGTGAGTGCGCGGACCGCTGGTGCTCGCGGTCCGCGGCTACTTGCGTCGCGCGGGCGGACGCTGCCGGGTGGTGGCGTCGGCCTCGGCCGCGTGCGTACGCAAGCGTGAGCCCAGAGCTGCAGCCGCGCCGCGGCCCCCGGTGTCAGCCGCTGCCGAGCCCTCCCGTCACTCGCTTAGCCGCCTTCATCTTAGCTTTGCTCTCCCCTCGCCTTCTGCTCTCGCACCACACCAGCCGCTCCCTGCCTCTTTGTCTCTGCTGTTCTTTTCACCATGTTCCTCAGCGGTCTAGGAGAGTGTTTCAGAGCTGTTGGCGCTGCTGAAAAGGCATCGCAGCCGCTGCCGCCGCCGCTGCTGCTGCTGCTGCCGCCGCCCCTGCTGCCGCTGCCGCTGCCGCCGCCGCTGCCGCTGCCGCGACACGGGCCTAAGCTTTCGTTTTCCCGTATGGCATTCCTAGAGCTTGTTACTCACCGCACTTTAGACGACGTGGTCTTAATAAAGTCAAGGTGGTGAATATGAGTTTTTGTAAAGAGGAGGAGGCAGGAGTGGTGAAGTGAGAGCCCCAGATCTAAGTTGTAATACCTAATTGACTCTGTGACCGAGGATGAGTCACTTAACCTTCTTGAGGGAGTATTCTCTCCAGCACAGCGGACTGGACAAGGTGAACCTTACTGCCCCTTCCGCGAATAAATTCCCTCTTTTTATTATGCTTCCCGTTTTTCATTACATTGACAAGTGAGAAGCCACTTAGAGATCCGTGTAGGAATTCACTTGGGACCTTATGAGTATGCTGTTTTATCTTAGAGTGAAGTTAGACTAAGTGATTAGTTTTGTTTGGGAAGGTATTTTAATTTTGTTAGGCATAAGCAAAAACCTTAGGAGCTTTTAAAATTTTACTATTTCTTTCAAGAGTTAGTGTTTTTGTGTTTCAAAGTAGAAGTACCATTTTAAAAGTACTTCTGATTAAAAGTTTCTTTTAAACAGCAGGTAAACTCAGCTTGTTTTGGGCACATATAGGAACCAGGTGAAAACTGATTTTCATCTGTTCTTTTATTTAGCAAATAATTGTTGAGCACCCTACTCTTTGTCCGGTATGTTCTTAGGAACCAAATATGCAGCAGCGAACCAGCTAGATGAGAACTCTGCCAGGGAACGAAGCATGGCAGCCTAAAAGTCTGATTGTTCAGAAGTGCAGCAACAGAAGTTTAATAGGTGCATGGTGTTGGAAAGGCAATGTGAATTAACGTTCATATAGTTTTGTTAGCCCCGTAATAAACAGTGAACTTATTAATAAGGGATAACATTGAGCAGGAACCTCATTGAAGCATTTAGGAAGAGAGTGTTCCAGTTGAAAAGAACAGCAAGTACAAATGCTGGTATAGGGATGAGCAGAGAACAATCCCAAGGGCCAAAAGGTCTGTGTGTTTAGTTAAGAAAGAGTGATGGGTAGCTTAATAGAAAGTGAAATTAATGAAATAAGGGGGTGGGAGGGGTTTTAAGCAGGTGTGTGTGTGTGTGTGCACGTGTGATAATTGGCAAGCCAGCTTATTTCTCACACTATGCTCTTCTGTGCTTATTTCTGAGGTTATTCCAACCTAGACATACTTCTTATCTGGCCTAATTTAAACTGTCCTTTTTGTCCTTGGGTTAATGATGTCTGATGTCTTTATGGACCATATACCTGTTGCTGCCCTGGTTTTAGTCAGTTTTGTCACTTTGGCATTAAGAATAGCTTCCTGTCCCTCCCTCCCTATTTTAACTTGTTTTAATTTTTGGTAATTGTGAACACAGTTTACTGGAAAGGTTTCACACTTTTCAGTATTTTCTTTACAGGGAAATATGTTTTAAAGATACCCTGATAACAGACACTTTGAAGGTTTTGTTGCCTTTACAGTTGTGTTGCATTTTCAACCGCTAGCTAGTGTGTGTTATCATGGGTTAAGAAAGACGAATTTATTAGTAATATCACTTTACCAAAATAACCTGGTTGTGATGTTTTACTTCTGTATAGTGTTCACATATAAAAATATCAACAAATTTGCATAGCTTTTTTATTAAGGAAAATATTTACTAAGTACCAGTTAATGGATGAATGAGCAGATCTATATATTGAAATTATTTCAAAATGTATTTTAGGTTTCACAAACCTAAATAATGCCTTTAAACCCTGGGTGGGCTTTTCACAGATCAGAAAACAACTACTTGTCTTTCTGTATTTTGTAATTCTTAAGTGAATTGCTATATGAGCATTTTAAGTAGTTTTTGTAACATTTGGTAATTTTAAGTATTCATGGATATTTCTAATTATTCTTGATAATGAGTATAGTGCATTATACATCTTGAATTCTTTCAGCTTCTTTCCTTGCAGCTGATTGACAATTCACAAGTCTGGTATTGCTCTTGGTATTCCCAGAGATTTTCCCTGTAAATGTGAAATCAAGCGTTCAATGGATGTTTTATATTTGTCCTAGTTGTAGCTTGGAGCTATTACCTGACAAATTGAAAGTTCTTAAATTCCTAGACGGGGTTACAGTTTAAAGTCTACCAACTCTTTGTTAATTAATGTTCATTTTTAGTACAGAGATCTAAACACTCAAGTCATCATTTTCTTATATTTTGGAGCGATTATTGTTATAAAATATCATTGAGTCCCAAATGAAGTTTTGGGGGGGTCAGAGAGTGTTAATGATCAGGTAAATTTGAGTGACTACCTGGGTTTTATCTTTGAATATTTAATTATGTTCTGTGCTAGTTTTGCCTACATTAAAAATATAACAAATACGCTGTTAGAAGCATGCTCTGTTCTCCTAGATGACAGTCTAAATTTGCTTCTCTGGGTTTGGAGGCTTTTAGAATGTTATGTTCTTCAGCAGTATTTTTTGCCCCTTGTATTACTTCTCTAATGGAGGTGGAGTTAAGGTTACAGGTAATTTCCCCAACCCCTTTGAGAAGAATAACAACAAAAGTCTTCTCCTTAGTAAACTGATCTTTGAGTAAACATTTGACTGAACTGTTCCTTAAGCTCCTTATTCTGTCCTGAGTTCCCCATGGTAGCAGGATGGGATGGGACTTGGTTCCTTATGAGCTTTTTTTTCCTTGTTGCCTTTGTTCATGTGGAAGTTGCAACAGCTGCTGTGGCTTGTGCATTTGTCTTAGTCGCTGCTTTACATAGTCTCTATTTTGATAGAGGTATTTGATAATCGATCGAGTCATCTGTTAAAATTGATCAAGTCATCTGTCACTTAACTATAAGTATTATAGTGAAATTTTGTTCCCTTTGGATGTATATTAAATTTAGATGTTTTAGTTTAGTTTTGTTTCTTTTAATCTTCACACCAGGTCTTTTCTGTGCTTTAGGTTGACTTTTCACCACACTGAAACCATTAGGAAAAATCCTTGTGGTTAACAGCAGAGGCTTCAGAGTGTAACCTGTACTGGGGCCTAGAAATTATTTTAAATGGCGACTGATACGTCTCAAGGTGAACTCGTCCATCCTAAGGCACTCCCACTTATAGTAGGAGCTCAGCTGATCCACGCGGACAAGTTAGGTGAGGTAGGGGCTGACACATTCTTGAAGCTCACTCTTGGATCAGTCCCTGACTTCAGGCTCTGCTGGGTCCTTCTTGGTACATGTTCCTTCCCCTACTTTGGGGAGTCTGGGTTGTAGATCTGAAAAAAATCAGATATACAAAGCTCTTCATCTTCCCTTTCCCCTCAAATTCCTGAGAAAACCTCCAACTGTCTATTTTTATTCCAAATCAAGGGTAATTATTTGTTTCCATATGAAATTCTTGCCAAAAAAAATATTTTAAAAAGTACTTTTAAAAGATCATATTTTACTTCAAAAAAAAAAAAAAACTTGTTAAAAGTAATTTGCATCCAATCCTGGAGTAGACTTAGAATTCACCATCTTCTGACACCCATTAGGCCCCTTGGGAAAGAGAGAAATTGTTTTTTTATGCATGTGTGATTATGGCCATCTCTTTTCTTAGAAGGTAGAAGAGAGCGCCATGCCTATTCGTCGAGCTGTGAATTCTACCCGGGAAACTCCTCCCAAAAGCAAGCTTGCTGAAGGGGAAGAAGGAAAGCCAGGTAAAGTAAAACAGTGGACAACTTAAAAAGGCGAAAGTTTCCACTCCAGTTTGGAGTGTCCCATAAATTCCCTTGAACTTAATTTTTTTTTTTTTTTTTAATGGCTAAGTGTTTTGGGGGAACATTTAAAGAGGGAGTGGTACCTATTTGATATATCATTTCCAGACCACGTGGGCAAAGTAAGAGTTTCATCTTGTCTCTAAAGGTTTTTGGAAGTTGAAAATCTCATGTTCTTAAATTAAAAAGAGAAAAATGGTTGGAGGGAACAGGAACGGGCAAAGAGTAGCTTCTGGGCATACAGTCTCATAGGAATGAAGACTGAAAGAATGGAGGACTTGGGCCTTCAGGATGAATAGTGGAAGACTCACCCAGAAATCATCAGAAGGCCTTAAGGGAGACAATGGGGGATCAAAACATTGGTTTCGAACTGGTGTTGTTAGAGAGAAGATTGACCAGACAGAAGTGGGAGCATATGAATTGAGAGGAATGTAAAACCGTCAACCTGGAGGACTAGTGCTCCTTCACGGCATCTCTAACCACCTCTTCTCCTTTTCCCTGTTTTTTTCTTCTCATGACCTTTTTCTTTCTTTCCTTATCCTTTTCTCCTTTCTCCCATGCCTTTTATTTCAGGTTTTCCAGGATGAACACATGGTGCTGTCCCTGTCATGGCTGTTAGAACCAAATATTTGCTGACCAGCGTAGATTAGGAATTAAAAATATATGCACCCTTGTTGCCTTTATCCCTTGGTGAACCAGGGATATAATCTTTTCAAGCTGAGCCTGGATTTTGTCTCAGAATCCCCAGATGAGTACTATAAGCAATTTGGGTACCCTGGCCTAAGACATTAGGTGACATGGGAATCAGCATATTAAAAAAATAATAGGTACTGGTGAGTTGAAGATTTTTTTGTTGTTTTTTTATTGTTTTTTTTTTTTTTGGTCCAGCACTGAGATAAGCCACTTGGTGGCCCATCTTGATCCTCATTTGTTTAACAGACACCTGAAGCCACTAAATCACTAATAACATCAGTTTTCAGAATATATGCCAGAGGATTCAGGTATAAGGTATAAAAAAGGTCGACCACGAATTTATAAAGGACCAGTGAGTCACTTCACAGGTTGTATGTTTGTTTAATCTTTTTTATCCCATTACAGTATTTTGTACATGAATATAATTGGGCATCATTCATACTTTAAATTTTATAAATCTTACATTTTACACGGAGGGCAGACACAACAGTTTAATGAGTTGGATACAGTATCTTATACATAACACATACTCCATATTTGTTGAGTGGCTGGACCTTTTAGTAAACCATCAACTATTAAGCAGTTATTCTTAAAGGAAAATAATGTGAAATTAAATTTATAGCTTATTATTACAGTAAAACCTAATAAACCATTCTTAGCTTTTCATTTTTGGAGTAAGACAATATATAAATAAATAAACATATGACTAATAGTGAATTTTTACCCACGGGCAAATCATTGGGGTGAGGAGCAGTAAAAGATAATCATGATAAAAGATACATCTTGCAGTTATATGTATCACCAAATATCATTGTTATAATGAAGTTCTAGCCCTAATACCTTGTAAAACGGTTTTAGAAGCGGCAGAGGAGGCCAGAGGAGGATGGATATCACTCACATAGCACAAGTGCTGGCCTGTAGGCTTCCTCTAAAACATTTTATATAATCTTCATAATAATTCTGTGAGGTACGGTTATTAAGACTTGAAGATGTCAAAAAACTTGCCCTAAGATATCAAGCTAGAAAGTTATAAAGTCTGAACTTGATTCAGGTGTGTCTGACTCTAAAACCTCAATTTTAGCTGAACATATATGGGAGGAGTTTCAATTTACATGCAAGTCTGGTTGAAAAGCATCATCTGTGATATTTACAAATGGTAATTGATCATCCTTAAATTTGTGGTTTAGAAATTTGTTGAGAAACTAGAAATCCTTTTAGATTTGTATGTTCGTAGTTTGGTTATAAAAAGGAAGTGGCATTTTTAATTCTTGTTTATATCGAAGGCCACAAAGAAGTCTTCATCGTCTTGCCAGTAATTAGTTCACGTAATTTAAATGACCAACCTCATTAAGCACATATTTTTATTTTCTGCCTAATTCTTGCCACTGGAGTTCTTCAAAGCACTTGCTTAACCATTACCTGGGGTCCTGTTTTTCATAGTAGCTGCCCAGGGACATACTGAGAAAAGGCACAGACAAGCAAACTGCAGACCTCAGTATTCCCTCTCTCATATTTCTACTCTTGCCCCAACCATTTCACTTGGAAAATACATGTTAAATTTTTATTATTTATTCCCTTAACCAGGATTTGTCTGTTAAATTGTGAAATGACTAATTTCTTACTTATGAATCACATCATTAATGTTGCAGAGTAGACTAATCAAGATATTTGATTTGAGGTAAAATGAGTTTCCTTTCTGTGTATTCCTGGTCTGTCTCCTCACATAATGGATTAACACCCCCTTGTATAAGCAACTTGAGTAATGTAAAGAAGGAAATGCACTCGAGTCATTTTGTTCATTTTAGAATCCATCTTTTAATTGGAACATTTGGCTTATCTGTTTAATAAGATAAACTTTTACCCTTTTATTGACTCAGGCTCTAATATATCTACTTGCTGCAATTCTGCTCACCTGATTTTTTAGAACCAGACGTAAGTTCAGAGGAATCTATCTCTACTGTAGAAGAACAAGAGAATGAAACTCCACCTGCTACATCTAGTGAGACAGAGCAGCCAAAGGGGGAACCTGAGAATGAAGAGAAGGAAGAAAACAAGTCTTCTGAGGAAACCAAAAAGGAGTAAGCAGTTATGCTTCTTGCTATTTATAATCGAAGACCACATAAAAGGACTGTAGACCAGATTGTTTTAAAGTGTGATAGTACTGGTTTATCCTAGACATTTGCTACTTGGGTTTACTTTTTAGAATTACCATTTGAAATAGGTTTATTGTGCAGTTGTGTAGCCCATTAGAATTTGTAGTAGTTATCAGAGTGATGGTTTGAATAATCCAAAATTCATTCCTTGTGCCTTTGGAATGTGCTTTTATGCTTAGAATTCATTGTGAGAGTGTCTGATACTTTACACATTGACGTAATTTCAATAAAAAGTGAAACATGACTGTAAAAATTTGATCAGGGAGACACTTCACCATTTGTTCCTCCCTCTGTGCCAAGAGCGAGTTTTTTTTACATGCTATGTTAGAAAACGTTAATCTCTGTCAAGACTTTGAGAGAGCTACCTAAAACTCTATATGTTCAATGAAATATTCAGTTAGAGAACCTGAAAGCAAAGTTGCTATTAATAATCTGTACAATGTCGTGGCAGCTCTTTTTTCATTTAATTTTTTTTTTTTTGCAGGACAGCTGATAGCATTCATTTTATTTTCATAATTGGTCAGAATAGTTAGTAATTATTTTTTAAATAAAAAAGTAACTTAGTAATAACTATACCTTTTGGGTATAATCCTCAGGGAAATCCTTTATCCCATTTTCATAGGTATAAGTAAAGTCTGTAGAATTTTTAGCAGCTTCCCTATATTTTAGGTGCATGTAGTGCTGCTGTTATTACAATAGAATAAAATTAGTGTAATGCTTTATGGCTCACAAATTGTTTTTATAAACATCATCTCATGACTCTTGTAACAACCTTGTGAAGTGTTTGGTATTATATTACTATTACAGTTGAGGAGACTGAGACTCAGGTCACTTGCTAAGATTATATAGCTAGTAAGTGTTGGAGCTAAAACTCAAACCCAAGTTTTCTGACTTCAGAGCGTGAGCTCTTTCCACTATGCTAAATTGCATCTGTTGTAGTTGTTACTAAAATACATTTCTTTTATGTACTGTCCTTTTATACCAGTGCAAATTTATATGACTCCTTTCTCCAATACCAAAGAGAAAACTTACTTTTTCGGTTCATTTATAGCATCGTATTTTTTAAAGTTTTATTTTATAAAATTTTGCTTATTTTACGTGTCACCTTAGTGTGGAAGTAAATTAAGACGTTATTTTTTATCCTTCTCTGGTCTTTTCTTTTTATGACTTTATGCCTCTTTCTGGAGAGTTCATCTTATGTAATAACTACTCTTTGTTTTAAAGTGAGAAAGATCAGTCTAAAGAAAAGGAGAAGAAAGTGAAAAAAACAATACCTTCCTGGGCTACCCTTTCTGCCAGCCAGCTAGCCAGGGCCCAGAAACAAACACCGATGGCTTCCTCCCCACGTCCCAAGATGGATGCAATCCTAACAGAGGCCATTAAGGCAAGTTTTTATTTCAAACAGTTTATCTTAGATTTATTCTGTTAATGCCTTTTGCTTATTTGAAAATGGCATAGTCCTCTCCAGACACCAGAAATCTTGTTCTGCTTCTTAAAAGAGATTTAAATAGAAGAAAACCATTATGAAGTTCATGTTTTTTTATAATACAATTACATTTGATGAACACTGTTAATTTTTTTAAATGCAAATTTACTATAACAAGTATTTTTAACTTCAGGTTTTTTTTTATTTTTTACACAGTTTATTGGTTGAGTATATAGTTTTTATTTGAAGGTTTAACATGTTAATTCATTCAACATATTTAAGGGCTAATTTCTCAGTGTCAGGCAACTCTCCTAGTGACATAGCTTAGAATAAAGCTAACAGGTTCCTTGTCCTTATGCAATCTAATTATTCAAGGTAACTGAATAGCATTGAGAATTTTTATTTTTAAAAATATACTATTTTTAGATCCATTTTCAAAGCTGAGTGTCTGATATTGGTAGTGGTTATCTTTCACACCTGAACTATAAGAGACCCTTAGAAACATTATACTTTGCTTCATCACTTAGCCATTCCAAAATACTTGGAAAACATTCTCCTTACAAAACATTCTCCTTGCATAGCTTCATGACTTTGCTATAATCCATTGACTTTTATTAGCTTATGTGATCATCAGATATAGTTTTATTATTTTAACTTTTAAGCTTATCTTTCTAATCTAACACTGCCTTTTTTGTGTAAATTTTTCTGGTTAATTTTGCCTTGTTTATTTCACATGGTCAGATGAAAAGAAGAGCTAAAATAGAAGCCATAGACCTCCTCATTTCAGGGGCCCTCTGGCTAGGACCTGAGTCAGAATTGGGAAGACAGGTACTGATCAGTTTTACCAAGGATGGTGTGTACATGAGAATGAGCAGCCTGAGCAGCCTCGTTCTCAGACTTGGAGAAGATGGCACTGGCACATAAACTAGAGAAGGTTTGCCTTCGGACTGTTCCCTGCACTCTTTCAGGGGTGCTCTCAACGCATTAAGAAAAAGTCCATGGTCTAGATAGCTTGACTATAGTGAGATCTCTTTTCTTTGTGTAGTCTTTCTTCAGAGGTTTTACTTCACGACCCCTGCAGCGTAGGTTTGGGGGAGCAGTGTTACAGTGAGGCTGGAGAAGGAACTGAAATTTTAAAATAGTAAAGTGAAAAATTAAAACAGTATAATTAGGCCTAAAGAGTAATGATTGTGCATATGTATATAACGTGTATTCCATGTAGTGTTGTAACAAGTCGTGACTTCAGACCACCGATATCATTTTCTGAATCAAATAAAAGTCCTGTTGTCTACTTCGATCTCGTCAGTTTGGCAGAGCAAGGAATTGTTTTAGCAATAGTCTTTTTTTTTTTTTTTTGTCTGATTTTCTTTCCTTCGTGTTTTTCTTAAAGATCAAGAGTAAACAATAGGTTGTAATAGGTCAGAGACATTTACTTCAAGTAGGTGAACCATATTAACACAAGTCGTTTTGCGTTGTACAATCTTTTCTGGTCCATCTGTGAGTTATTTTTCGTTATTGTCAAAGTATATGAAATAACATTTAACTAAGTCTTTATCCATTGAGAATGAGTAAATGCTGTGTTCAGTTTATAGATGATGGCAGCACAAAATTAGTTGTCTAGCCCATGAAATAAATAGCAGATGCTATTTAAGTGTGCTTCAAAACGTAAAGCGTTTGAAAAATTTTGTTGCCTTTGTTACATACTGACCTGCTTAAATCTCCCATGGGCATTAGTCAAATGGAATATAGAGAAATAAAATAGAAGAGGGCACTTTAAATGTCCTCATTGTTACCTAAAACTCCCTGTAAAGACTTTGCCATCTATAAACCTAGTTTTATGCCATTTATTCAGATTATCTTTGCTTATGTTCTCTGCTGACATACAAAGTCTTCAGAGAAATATCGGTCCTGGCGTGCCAAAACTCATTCCATAAATGGGCCAAATTCGTGATCCTATGTTCTGCTTTCCTCTTTTAATGCTAACAATCTCTTTTCTAAATATAGACTAGAATTTAAATGGAAGGAGGTTTTTCATTAACACGCAGAATGTTCACATGTTCTGTTCTCTTTGGTGTTTTGAACAATTTTAAATTATTGTTGCAGAAATGTTGTAATTCATTTCCTCACAGCCAGGAACTTGTTACCTGAAATACTGTTTATTCTTTTCTGCCATTTTTATCATCCATTATCATGTTTACTTCCAAAGTAATTTATTTTGAAAACTTTTCTCTGTCTAATGAAAAACTGCTAGTTTAAAGTAGCATGTATGGTTTGATAAATAAATCTGTTTTCTAGGCATGCTTCCAGAAGAGTGGTGCATCAGTTGTTGCTATTCGAAAATACATCATCCATAAGTACCCTTCTCTGGAGCTAGAAAGAAGGGGCTACCTCCTTAAACAAGCACTGAAAAGAGAATTAAATAGAGGTGTCATCAAACAGGTATTAAACATTTATTGGTAATAAGATCATTCCAACATGTATTAGCTTCATAATTCCAAGATACATAATTTTATATTTAGTAACATTTAGGCTTTTGATAGCTCTTTTGTTAAAAATAAGCTAAACATGTGATGGAATACTTAAGCTTGACCTAGTTTTATTAGAGACTAGGTTTCAAAATCACTGGTGCCAGTTACCTTTAATTGTTCTAAAGAGCAGAAGTAATAAGATAGTGTACTTATTTTCTAGACGCTTGTATTTTTAATTGGATTTTCTTTGGGGCTGCTTGTGCTTGAGATCATGTAGTAGTGAAGATGAAAAGCAAGGTTAAGGAATTCTACCACTGTAGCAGCCAAAAAGGTAATTGCTCTTGTCTTAGGTTTGTTAGTTTTAAAGGCTAACTTATGTGACTAGACTTGTTACCATTATAAGTTAGATTTGTAAATAGATTCACTTTATCTATAGTATGTAAAACTATTAAAGTTTGTTAGCATCAGAGAAGCCTGAATAAATTGTGACTAGTATTAAACTAATATCAATTTCAAAGATAAATCTGTTACTTTGCATAGTACAGCAAAACATTACTTAGAATCATGAAAATCTAAAGCTAGAATAAACTTTATCTTTTCTAAACCTTCATACGTCCAGAGGGATGAAGTAACTACCAGGGTCCCGCAGAGTGGGAGAAGATAGTTCTAAGGACCTATTTCATGCATTCCCAGAGTCTTCTTGCCTTTATTCTATACCTTTCTACATTGTTTGATTTATGTAAAATTCTTTACCATTCAGGCATTTAAACTCTGTTTAGGAACTTTCAGCAGGTACCTAATTCCATAAATATAGAGAGTATCTCCTATGTGCCAGGTGCTTGGAGGTCCGTCATTGAATAAAACAGACTCTTGTTGTGTGGTGCTTTTGTTTTAGCTTTCTCAAAATGTTGTAAAACTGATATTTAAATGGACTTTAAAATAATTATTGATTAGAAGATATTGTCTAACCAATATAATTAGAAACAAAGATTTACAATATATGTCAGCACAGTTTATGATCTGGCTTTGTGTTTTTCTCTATGAAAATAGTGTTTGTGACTTACTCTTGCTTTATAGGCTGACCCTCAGTTTGATGCTTAAACAACAGTTTATAAGCTGAAAACATTTCAGCTGTATTATATTCATAGTGGTGTAGGTAAAGCTGAAGTACAGGACTCTGGTTAACGTAAATCAACTTTAAAGTCCTAAGAAAGTGCTTTGTAAACTATGGCAATATGTGGTAAGACTTACATATCATCACATGCAATGTCTAAAAATAATTAGATAACCTTTCCCATGTGCAGGAATCTGTAACAGGCAAATTGGGGGAAGCTTATAGCTTGAGAATCAACTAGGCTATGAACTTTTGCCAAGGAGCTACCTTCCTTCAAGATAGAGGTTATCTCATTTTTCCCTTCCTTCCATGGAACTTTTTTTAATCTTACAGTAGATTGTTTAATCTGGTATCACAGGAACATCTCTCCCAGTTTTGTAGATGAGGAAGCAAAAGTTCAGAGTGTTTTCAGGGTACGTAAATAGGACTCAATCCCATGTCTTTTGACTAATCCATTTTTTTTCTTCTGAATAGTTTAATAGCATTTTATATTAGTTCTTGTATCATTATGCCCTTTAATTTGCTTAGATTGGTATAAAGTTATAGATATGAATACCAGAATAATTTAAAATAAAAATATTGGTTATTGCAACTAAAATTAATTTACTTTAGGTAAAAGGAAAAGGTGCTTCTGGGAGTTTTGTGGTGGTCCAGAAATCAAGAAAAACCCCACAGAAATCTAGAAACAGAAAGGTAAGAAGTCTGTACCATAGTTTGCGCACTGTAATATTATTATCACTACTCAAAATAGCATCTTTGTGCCAGGCACTGTGCCAAGTTATCTTTTCTACTAAGGCCTAGAGAGGTTACAAGTAATTTGCCCATTATTGCCAGCTAGTAAGTAGGATAAGACAGTGTGCACATCTAAGCACTCTAACCCCCGAGTCTGTGGACCTCACTGCTCTATGTTAAATTATGGCCTGCTGTATGAATTATTCTGCTTTTTGTGAAATATCTTTTAAACAAGAATAATCATACAAGTACATTTTCACTTAATATTAGATTCCGCAACTACCCAGAGCCAGTTTTTCTTCTCTTTTTTTGTAAATACTAACACTCCTCCCCAAGGTACATAATTTCATTTATGGAAAGTATGTGTACAATAATAAAGCGAAATAAATATTTACTATGTCCTCTGTGTCAGTAATTGAAATGAGTATTCTCTACATCTTTGTTTTGACAACTGAAAATTTTTATACTTTTTTCATAAAACTGGCAGATGCTTTCAAAATGAACTTCTGTATAGTGCTTTTTGGTGCTGCATGATCCTTTTCATTTGTTATTGAAGGCTAAGACTGAATTAAGACCTTTAAGTAAAGTCTACCATTCCTTTTTATTTTATTTTTTCCCCCTTTTTTAAGTCCTTCCACTCCTGACCTATGGATGTTGTCATTTCCCCTTAAGAACTGGATCTCCGAAGGTGGGGAGTCTCTTGGTGTGCACCCGAGGCCTGGGGCACCCGGGGTATTGTCTGTGACTCCACCTGGGGCGTGAGCCCAGTACCTTCTGCATGTAAAGCAGATGTGCTAACCACTACACTAAGGAGCCACCCCATTCATTTTTATTTTTATATGTATTTTTAACTCAATCTGAAATTTTACTCTTAAATTGCCATGCAAATAACATTATACAACTGTGTTATGATTTGTTTGAATTTGAAAAGAAGTGCTAATTTTCTGTTGTTAGTTGATTTGGCAGTCAACTTTAAAAAGCTCTGGAGTTGAATGTGGAAGCATTTGGACAGAAATCTATATTCTCTAATGATGATAATTTTCAATATTACATTTCAGAACAGGAGCTCCGTAGTAGATCCAGAACCACAAGTAAAATTGGAAGATATCCTCCCACTGGCCTTTACTCGCCTTTGTGAACCTAAAGAAGCTTCCTACAGTCTCATCAGAAAATATGTGTCTCAGTATTATCCTAAACTTAGAGTGGACATCAGGTATGAGCTGTTGGGCTAGATTTTAAACCACAGATGCTGTCATTGCCTTAGCTCCTTTTTTGTGAGAAAGAAGAAAGATTAAATATTCAACAAAGGTTACTTTTGGCTGAACTAGGAATAAAAAACCTTTTTTGTGGGTTTTATTTTTTGTCCCATTATGTTTTCTTTTTTCTATCTCCATGTGTATTTTCTTTTTGAAACTCAAACTATGTGTTAACTTTTATGAGACCCTGATAGAGTAACTTTTCATGATGTCAACTGCTAGAATATTAGGCATTAAACTCTATGTCCTCTGAGCTGCTCATTTTTTTTCTAATTTTTTTTATTGTGGTAAAATGCACATAATATTTAACATCTTACTATTTTTAAGTGTACAGGTGTTCAGTGGTATTAAATATATTGATAATGTGTTACCATCACCCCCATCCATCTCCAGAACTCTTCATCTTGCAAAGCTGCAGCTGCGTGCCCATTAAACAAGAAATCCCCGTGTGCTCTTTTCTTCTTGTCCCTGGCAACCACCATTCTACTTTCTCTATGATTTTGACTAAGTGCTTCATATGAGTAAAGTCATACAGTATTTGTCTTTTTGTGACTGGCTTATTTCGCTTAGCATAAAATCCTCAAGGTTCATTCATGTTACCAGTTTTGTCAGAATTTCCTTTTTAAGGCAGAATAATATTCTAGTGTGGGGGTGTGTGTTTGTACGTACGTGTACTACATTTGATTATTCATTTCTCTGTCAGTGAACATTTGAGTTGCTTTCCTTTTAACTATTGTGAATAATGCTGCTGTGAACATTGGTGTACTAATACATGGTTTTTGAGACCCTGCTGTCAATGCATTTGGGTATATACCTAGAAGAATTGCCGGATATAATTCTATTTTTAATTTTTTGAGGAACCACCAAACTTTCACAGTGGTTGTATCATTTTATATTCCCACCAACAATGGACAGAGGTTCTGACTTTTCTATAACCTCAACAACACTTGCTACCTTCTGTTTTTTTGATAGTTGCCATCCTAATGGGTTGAGGTAGTCGGTACTCATTTTGTATTTAACTGAGAACCAAAGAGAATTAAGTCTAATATAATACTCTACTAGAAATAGCATAAGAGCTTCATCATCTAAACCTATGATACAAAATTTTGAGAAAATTTTGATAGTAATTCATTTGTAAAAAAAAATACCACTTAATGTCTAGACTGATCATTTAGATTATCACATGCTTATTTGTAGATTAATGCAGGTATACTAATTTGTTTAAATTTGTAATTCAGTTTGTGTTTTGAGTATGTTTGTGTGAGATCTTTGTTGTGATGGCTTTTATTTACTTGCATTTTTGAGGCAAACAGTAAGAATTGCTGAGGTTTCAGCCCAGAAGCCACATACTCAGAAGAGCACTTAGTGGTCTTCAGAGTGCCCAGTTGAAGAGTTAGTGAAATAGTGCAAAAGAAAAGGGAATCATAGAAGCATAAAATTTGAAATTAATACTGTGATATTTTTATGTTTCTTATGTCCTGAGTATGATCCATAGATAAAACTGTGGGTCAGAAATGAATTGATGCATTTAAAGGTGGAAACTTTATCTCTCCTTATTCTTTTTTGGGGACTGGAGACCAGATCCTTTCCCTAACTTTTTTCTTTCCTTAAGGTTCTGCTCTGCTCCCGTAAGACAAGACAGGTTGTTGCTAGCTGTGTAACTTGACTCCATGTCTGGTCTTTGGGAACATTTCCTCTCGCCATCTTACGTTGAAACAAAATTTGCCTGGTAATGGTGGGTTGTCAACCCATATTTGCTAATGAACTTGAAGACCTCTTCCTGTGATCTTATTATAGAAAATACCTTTCTCCCTTTACTTCTATGAAACCATATGGATTTTTCTCTGCCTCATACTGTAGTGGAGTTCTGTCATACATACATAAATTTAGCATGAAATTTAGCCTTACTTAAACCTAATCAGAAGAGCAAGAAAACTACAGTTTTAAATGTGAGTTGTCTATTCTTGCTGGCTACTATTTTTCTCCTACTTTCCCGTAAGCCCACTTTTGTCACACATTACCTTTGCCATTTTCCCTGAATTACTTCTTTCAGTATCAGAGATGACCTCCATGTTGCAAATTTCGGTGGTCAATTCATAGTCCTTATTTACCTGTTGTTCTCTCACTGGCATTTGATAGTCAATAACTCCCACCTATTTAATATGCTTCCTTGACTTGCCTTTCAGGACACTACATCTTTCTGGTTTTTCTCCAATTTCAACTCTCATTCTTTCTTGTTCTCCTAAGGGTTGCTGATTTCCCATCTCCTGACTCCTTAATACAAAAGTGCCCCAGGTTTAGACCTTAGGCCTCTTGTTTTTCTATCCGCATTCACTTGGTAGTTCTTTCCACCCCCAAAGCTTTAAATAGCACCTATATACAACTGATTTACAGATGATATAAATCTAGCTTATACCTCCCTTGTAACTCAGCACTCACATATAGAGATGCTCATTTAACATCACCACTTGTATGTCTAACTTAACATGTTTAAAACTGAACTTCGGATTTCCCACTCGTCCTCACCAAAAAAACAACTGTACCTTCTGTATCTTCTCCATCTCAGTTAATGGCAACATCATTTTTCTAATTGCTGAAGCCAAAAAACCTTGGGTTTGTGCTGGTCTCTTCTCTTTATTCCACACTTATATCTAATATGTAAGCAATTACTTTAGCTCTGTCTTTAAAATATATCCATAAATAGACCTCTTATTACCTTCACTAATACCACTGTCTTCTAAGCCACCATCATCTCTCACCTGTATTAGAGCAATAACTTCCTGTTTCTCTCACTCTCCCTCCCCTTTAGTCCATTAAGATAGCAGTGAGAATGAGACTTTTTTAAAATGTTAGTTAGGTCATACCACCTTGCTGTTCATAACTTCCAATGGCTTCCCAGCCCCCTCTCAGTCAAAGCCGGAGTCTTTAAAATAGCCTACAAGGCATTACACTTCTATTGCATCTCTGACTGAATCTCCTCCAACTCTTCCCTCCCTCACTGACCTCAGATTCGTGCTGTTCCCTTTGCCTGGATGTTTTTCCCCATAATCCACTTTGTTCATTCCTTCATTTCCTTCAGGGTTTTACTCTTGTTATCACCACATGCCTGCCTTGACTGCCTTACTATTTTTTTAAACATCTGTTTTGGGAAATTTTAAAGATACACATAATCATATAGGGAACATAATCATCATACTAACATTTCTAACAAAATCATTTCTTAATATCCAGTACCCAAGCCACGTACATATGGCTTGTCTCCAGAATGACATTTTACAGTTTTTTTCGAGTCAATATTCAGACATGGCCCACATATTGCATTTGGTTGATAGGACCACCTAATTTACATTCATGATCTTTCTCTCCTTTCCCAGCTTTCAGAATTCTACTTCTCTGCCTTGATTTGTTCTATAACACTCATCACATTCTAACATACTACAAATTTTATTTTAATTTTTTTTTTAAGAAAGTAATCTGTCTACCCCTATTATGATGTCAGATTGCTGAAGGCCAACATTTTATATTTTTTGCTTCTGTTTCCCCAAACCTAGCACGCAGTAGATGCTTTAAAAGTACTAGTCGAATGAGTGAGCGAATGAATATGGGCACTTTGGCCATTCCAGTTCCAAAGAACATAACCTGGAGCATCTGCGAGTAAACATGAATTTCTCATTCCATATACTGGAGGCTATAGAGCATGTGGCTAAGCAGAAACTAGAACCAGTCCCCTTAGGTTTAAATTGCTGTCAGTTTTATCTTTGTATCCCTGAATAAGTTATCTCTGGGTTTCTGTTTCCTCATTGATAAACAGATTATAACTCATAGGGTTATTAGGAGGCTTAAATTTCCTAGTACACATTAAGCATTTAGAATAGTGCCTGGCATGTAATAAATGCTCAGCTAGTGTTAGTGTTATTAGTTAGTCTCAGTTCCAATATCATTCTCATGATGTGCGCATCAGACCATGCAAGACAGTTTTTATGTAATAAGTCACCTCAATTTAATAACAATGACTTTGCAACCTAGAGAAAAATTGGACATGTGGGGTTTACATGGAGACTTTGCATTGGCCTCTAGGAAGTTTCTTCAGAAGTCTTCCAGGGTAATTTTGCCATATGGCATTATAAATCAAATTTTAAAATCTAATTCTTGTGTAGGGTGTAACTTCATATCCTTTTTTTTTTCTTTCTACCCGCACCAAACATAAACATTGTCCAAGATCTCATTTTATGCTTCATACTTTGCTCTTAAGATTCTTAAGACCTTCACATCTGAGTAATTTCAAGAATTTCTTGGTCTTCGTAATTCTGTGTATGCATTTCTATGAAACTGATGTAACTCTTCGATTCCTGACACTCAGAATCCTTGATGCTATCAGTTGCAATTTGCTCTCCATGATTTTTGGTTCTCTGTACATGGCTTTCATTCTTATCTCTCAGTATGGACTTTATCCACAGTTGAAAAACATGGCCACCAACAATTGTCTTCTATACCCTGCTTTCTAATTAAACTGGTCTACTTTTTTGAAAAGCTTAATAATAAAGTCTTTTGAATTTGTATCAGCCTTTATAAAACACTTTTGTTTACATTATTTGCCATGTCAAAATACTTAAAAATATATTTCTACTTTAATTTTGCTGATAGAAATCTTACCCAGGGGTAGGCTATTCACTGGTGAGGCCAGAACTTTATTTCATCTTTAAATTACACTCCTCTTGCTTTTTTTTTTTTTTTTTTTTTTTTTTACTATTTAGGGTTGTCTTGTATTGGAAAGGGCAGGCATGGCATAGTAAGAATGCAGAATCTGAAATCAGACTGCCCAAGTTTGTAACCTGATTCTTTTACTGCCAAGTTGTGTGACCTTGGAAAAATGACTTTTCTGTATCACTTAACTTTTCTTCTTCAGTAAAGGATGGGCAGTAATAGTACCTATTTCTTGGCGTTGCTATATTATCTCGTTTGTCCCACACATGTAAATCTTTTAGAACATTAGTTGGCACCATAGTAAGTGGAAAATTGTGTGATACAGACTATAGAATTTTTCAGAAAAGGAGCTGTGCATGGGAGTTACAGTAAGTTAAAGAGATGAAGATTTATTAGAAGAACGTACAGGATTTGGATGTGACGATAGAGTGGGGAAAGCATTCTTTCCTCATAGGAGGGAAAGATAGCTTTGTGAGAACAGTAAGGGAAAGGAGCTTCATGAAAAAATTTCAGAGGCAGGAGTTGGCATTCTTTTTCAGGAATTGAAAGAAGCCTGGATCTGACTGGATCTAGACTAACAAGGGATGGGACCATGTCATGGAAGGCTTTGAAGCCAGGTGGAGGCATTTAGACCTGACACCTGTTCAGTTGAGTAATGTAACCCAAGGGGGCCTTTGTAGGCATATTGATCTCTTAGTGCAGTGCACTATGACAACAGCAGCTCAGCAACCAGAAGGGAATGCATGGTAGCTTGTACCAAGGTTATGACAGTGATTAGAGAGGGCTAATCTGAGAAGCAGTTGGTAAGTATGATTTTTCCTGAAGGTAGGATTGAATGATAGAACGCTGAGTGATAGAACTCGTGCCTGGGACAAGGTATATGCTAATGTAATAATTGGTGTTGCTGAGGAAACAAAAACCTTACGAGAACTTATTTAACTAATACTCATTCCTGAAGCATTTGAACCTTGGATAGGAAGATTATTTTCAGACCAGTTATTTAATTTGGTAAAAGAGGGTTTTGGTATTTTATTTAAGCTATGTGATTCACCCTTTGGAAATCAGCCTTTAAGCAATCTAACTTAATAGAGCAACTAATAGAAAAAATTTGTGACAGTTAAATTACTCCCTTAATTATGTTCTCAAAGCTCTGTGCGCATACTTCAACCCTGGCCCTTGTCATTCTCTACCATAATTATTATGTATTCATTATCTCCTAAAGTCCTTGAGTTTAGTGATCAGATCTATGTCTGTGTTCCTGCATAACCATAATAAATACTTAGTAAACGTCTGTGGGATAAATGAGTTAGAGTGTGAGTGTATATGTTTTGTGTCATGGCATAAGTCATATCCTGAATGGAGCAGCACTGGCTTGGAAATGTTTTCATTAGGAGTTTTTTATTGGGAGTTTCTTCATTCGGAGTGTCAAGGATGTACAAGACGTAATGGTATAAGTCCTATGTTAGAGCGTCCTGTTAGAGCATGTGGGATCCCTCCGTTCTCCCTCAAGCATATGGATGATGTAATTAATAAAAGTCTAGTGTCAACCCAGCCTATAATGCTTGGTGGTTAGATAAAAGATTCAAAATTTTTTCTCAAAAAAAAAAAAAAAATCGAAGCTCAGTAAAGTACCTCAAGTTATAATAGTTCGGCCTTCATCATTCTGCCCTTCACTGGCCTGCCCCACTCATCTTTTCTGTCTCCTTAGCAGCTGATCAGTTTGAAATGAGGCGTATGATATTCTGCTCTTTGGGTGCTATTGTAGTAGTTCTCGAAAGGTGTGGCAAAACACACCACCAAACTTTTGGATTCTGATTAACCCTTTCTTCAGGTGTCCCGTTGCTGGCCTACATATGTAACTTTCCATTTGACTCTGTCTTGTTCCGTATCACAGTCCCCTTTAAGCCCTAATCACCTCGTTTCCTCCTTGCACCTGAGGTTCCCCAGCCACCATTCAGATCCCTGTCCCTTACAGAACAGCTCTTGCAACAGTGTTCTTATGTTTTTTAAATGCCGTTCATTTCTTGCCTGCCATTTGGTTTCCATAACCTAGTTTTAAAAAAAAACAAAACAAAACTGCAAACCTCTTAAGACAGAGAGGTACTGTTAAAAACAACCTACTTTCTTTCTCAAAGAATTGTATTTTATTAGGCTGGCTTTTAGATACTGGTTTGTAAAAAGTGGCTCAGCTGTTTTTTAGTAATGTGTATATATTATTTTTAAAAAAGGAGTTTTTTAGGAATTTTGCTCAGAATTCCAGACTTGGATGGGACTTTAAAGATGCTCTTTTGTTTCTTGATTACACAGTTTGATTGCTGTTGTGGTCTGATGATAATAAATGATATGTTTGTGGAGCGCCCTGGCAATTTGGAAACTGGTTGTGTACAGGTGATGACTTAGCTGCTTTACTTGAAGAAAAAAGGAATGTAACTTGTTAAGGGTGCCTGTAATTTATTACTTTATTATCTATTTTAACAAAGTATTACATGTAATAGAAATCAGAACTTTAGTTAAGGGAATAATCCTGTAACTATTCAAGTCTTTCTTTCATTGATATATTTATTATTGTTTTTTGTTTTCTCTGCAGGCCTCAGCTGTTGAAGAATGCTCTGCAGAGAGCAGTAGAGAGAGGCCAGTTAGAACAAATAACTGGCAAAGGAGCTTCTGGAACATTCCAGGTTAGAGGCCAATAAGGCTTATTTGTAGAGAAGTAGTTTATACTCTAAAAATTTATTGATGACTCTTAAGAAGTTTTATTTATGTGGGTTATACCTATCAGTATTTACCCATATGAGAAATTTAAACTGAAAAAGATATGAAATACTCATTTCTAAAAAATTCATCACATTAACATAAACAACATTCATTTGAAAAAGAACTATATTTTTCCTCAAAAAAAATCTTGAGAAGAAGGGCACTTTGTATTACATTTTTGCAAATTCTTTAGGTTGATAGAAGATAGCTGGTATTCGTTTCAGTATATTTTGGGTTAGGTCTGTGAAAAAAAATTGATCCAGCTCATAACAGAAACACAGAAAAGGGGATATTTTAAGATAATCTTCAAATAGTTGTGGATATTATTCTTTGATCCTATACCCAAACTCAACAAATGATAGTTTTTTAAATAGCTTTATTGAGGTATGATTTATATACCATAAAATATACTCACTTTAAGTTAGAATTTGTAAGTCATTGATTTTTAGTAAATTTATAGAGTTATATAACCGTCACCACAATCCAAATTTTTAGAACATTTCCATCACCCAAAAAAGACCCCTTGTGCCCATTTGCAGTCTTCCCTGTTTCTATCCCCAGCCAAGCTACTAATCTGCTTTCTTTCTGTATATTTTTGCCTTTACTACACATTTCATGTGAATAGAATTATGCAGTAGGTGGTCTTTTGTGTCTGGCTTTTTCCACTTAGCAGACAATTTCTGAGTTGTATCCATGTTGCATTGTGAATCAGCACTTTCATTCTTTTTTATTACCAAACACTATCTCATTGTATGGATCTAACACATTTTGTTTATTCATTCATGAGTTGATGAACATTTGGGTTACTTCTCCTTTTTAGCTATTATGATTAATGTTGCATTTGAACATTACATCCAAATCTTTGTCGATCTTTGTTTTTATTTCACTTAAGTATATAACTAGGAATGTAGACTTGCTGGACTATATAGTGTATTTGTTTTAAGAAACCGCTAAAGTGGCTGCATCATTTTACATTCCCACCAGCAGTGTATTAGGGCTCCAGTTTCTCCATATCTTTGCTAACACTAGTTATTGTCTTTATTACAGCCATGCTAGTGGTTAAAACGTGGCATCTGATTGTGGTTTTGATTAGCATTTCCCTAATGACTACCTACGTTGATTATCTTTTCATGTGCTTAATGGAGATTTGTTTTATCTTTGGTAAAATGTCTGTTGAAATCCGTTGTCTAATTTTATTTGTTAGTGCTTCATTTTATTTTTTTATTATTTAAAAGTTTTCTTGGCCTCTTTTAAGTTATTTCTCTTTTTATTGCATTAGAAGAGTTATATAACTAGATAAAAGTTCCTTATCAGATACTCAGCTACATGATTTGTAAATATTTTCTCCTGTAGCTTTACTTTCACTTCCTTAATAATAGCTTTTGAAACACAAAGTGTTTGTTTTTGATGAAGTTGCCTCTGCTCTTGGTGTCCTAATAAATCATTGCCTAACTTGAGGTCACGAAGATTTACTCCCTTGTTTTCTATTAATTAAGAGTTTTATAGTTTTCGCACTTACATTTAGGTCTGTGATTCATTTGGAATTAAGTTTTCTTTATTATGGTGTGAGATAGGGTATAAATTCCTGTTATTGCATGTGGATATATAATTATCCCAATACCATTTATGGAAAAGATGATCCTTATTGGATTTCCTTGGCACCCTTATCAAAAATCAGTTGACCGTAAATGTCAGGGTTTATTTCTGAACTCTCATTCCTGTTCCATTGAGCCATATGTGAGTTCTTATGCCAGGATCACATTGTCTTGGAGACTGTAGCCAATTGGGATTTTGGTAGAGATCGGAGTGTACCTATAGATCAGTTTGAGGAGAATCACTATCTTTACCACAGTGAGTTCTCATTTGAACATTACATCCAAATGTTTAACTTCTCTCAGCAAGTTTTGGTTGTTTTCAGTGTACAAGTCTTATATTTCTTTTGTTAATTCTTTTTCCATGCTATTGTGAATGGCATTTTCTTATTTTCTTTTTCAAATTGTTCATTAGTTGCCTATAGAAATACAATTGATTTATCTATTGATCGTGTATCTTGCAATCTTGTAGAACTCGTTTACTAGTTCTAGTGGTTTTTTGTGGGTTCCTTAGAATTTTTTGTGGATTCCTTAGGGGTTTTTTTTACATGTAGTATTATGTCATCTGCAAATAAAGACAGTTTTACTTTTTCCTTTCCAATCTGGATGTCTTTCATATTTTTTTTCTTTCCTGATTCCACTGGATAGAAACTTCAGTACAGTAATAAGAGCAGAAGACTTTCTCGTCTGTTAGTATTTCACCATTGAGTTAGCTATGGATTTTTCTTTTTGGATTTTTCATAGATGCCTGTTATCAGGCTGAGAAAGCTCCCTCTGTTACTAGTTGTCATTTTTATTATGAATAGCTGTTAGATTTATCAAATGCTTTTTATTCGTTTCTTGAGATGATTGTGTGGGTTTTGTTTCTGATTCTATTAATATAATGTATTATGTTAATTGATTTTGTGGTAATTCTTAAAGGTTAGTTGGCATGTGGAACCTGAAACTATATCAGTGAACTTCTTGTACTCTGTTACCTTAAAATTCTTTTGTCTGTCTTGAAGTTTGAGTCAACCTTGTAACCATGCATAATTTTGTAACACAATCATTTGGAAAATAGTGGTTCACTGAATTTTGCAAATTTTTGAATGTCAACACATTTAATCAACAAAAATTGCATTAATATCACCTGATCTCATCAGAAAGGTATGAGGAATTTCATGGTGGTAGATACAAATTTTCCCAATATAAATTTTCTTTTGAAAACTTGAATTTTATCATTGACAACAAATACTGTTAGTTGTTTTCCTTGCAGTGACAGGCGCACTTAATTCATTTTCAAGGAAATGTCTACCAGATAGATAAATAAGTGTGAATAACTGTAGTTTATCTGTTGTTCCTTCAGGTAAAAAGGGAATTCAATGAAAAATGCAGCTAGTTCAGCTCACAACTCAAATAATCACAGGTGCTTTTCCTCGAGACCACCATCATAGCACCATATCCAGCCAACATACTTGATGCATTCTTCCTTATCTTATCACATAAAATACCCAAAAGACATGCACTGGGGCTGAGATTTAATAACATAATTTGTACTCCTTCATCAAGGACATTCCTAAGTGAAAACATATTTTTCTTTTTAAACCACAAGGGCAGAGCAGTAAAGAATATAGTAACCACTATGTAGTTTTTGTGCCTCTTCCTTCCTTTGAGATAAGGTAGCAGTTTTTATGCTTCAGTGCTTTTCCACCATTAATGCAAGTGTCACCACAGTGAAAACGGCAAATCACATCTTAATATTATTATGAAAACAATTTTGACCTCACATAGCCTCCGAAAGGGTCTCAGGAACCCCAAGGGGTTTATGGACCAATTTTTGAGAATCGCTGTTATGAACCATACATGAGTTTGTCTTTTTATCCCCAAATTTTTGCTTATTGGTGCTCACCTTTGTTCTCCATCCTTTTGTTCTTGAAGTACCTGTTTAACTTTCTGCAGTATGATACTCTAAATATTTATCAGAGTTTTCCTTTGCTGTTTTCCTTACAGGATTAAAAGAGCTATTTATTATTTTTATAACTACATTTTTCAGATTCAGAAAAAAACGTATTCTCAAATCAAAGCATCGTAATTTGTTGGGGGCCTGCCAAGTTAACCTGTTAATTGGGGTAGAGTTGTCACTCTCTTTGGGTTAGGTTGACTGTTGCTATTTTATGTTGGATGGAGGGGTAGATGGAAGGAGAAAATATCCACAAGAGGGTTGAGACTCCTCAGTTAGATTGAATACCTGATAAGCGGGAAGAGAAAGTCCCTAACCTGACAATTTATTGTAAAACGTATCTGTGCTAATGCAGGAACTCCGACCCACCTGGTGCAGAGGAGTCTTGTCTTGACCTGCTTTGGGAGAGTGTTGTCTTGATGCTTTTCTCTTCCTCCTTGGAAAACAGCTGAAGAAATCAGGGGAGAAACCCCTGCTTGGTGGAAGCCTGATGGAATATGCAATCTTGTCTGCCATTGCTGCCATGAATGAGCCGAAGACCTGCTCCACCACTGCTCTGAAGAAGTATGTCCTGGAGAACCACCCAGGGACCAATTCTAACTATCAAAGTAAGATTCGGAATTGTGTGCATCGTGCTGGGATTAGGGCAGTTATTTTATGAAAAATCCCTAGAGATCATGCTACTAGTGTCAAAGCATGAATTGTTGACTATGTAAACAAAGAGGGAACAATTTTGGGGGTGCAGTGAGACAACAATTTTACAAATTTTGTTTCTTATTTACAAAAAGAAAAACAGACATAATCAAGGCTTATCCTTAATTTACAATGTGCTAAAGATCAGAATGTGATTTTACTTTGCTGTAAAGATATTTCTGATAATAATTTAAATACATCTCTAGGTTCAAAACACCTCTCATGTATATCTTCTTGCCTATTTCTGAATGTTCTCCAAAATATCTAATTTCACCTTGAAACCAAGCCAGTAGTTTAAAATACTTAACTCCTTAGGTTATTTCTTACTTAAGCTCTGTAACAGAAAATACTTCTTTTAGTAAAGTATATTTACCTTGTCAGGTGATGATTTTGAGATCAAGAATCTTGCCTTAGCAGCATTATCACACACAGAGTAGCAGTGAGAGTGTATATTTTCTCAGTAAACTGCTAGAATAGGCACACTGGTGTAGGATGAAAAATATGGAAGTTAAGTAACAAAATGCAAACTAGAATATATTGTTTTAAATAAAAAGGTAATTTTGAAGTATTAACTTTTAACATAATGCAATATGTGTGTATTAACGTTGTGAAAGAAAGCTTTCTGATTGTTTTCTTCACTACGAAAACTGGTGTTTTTTGTCTTTCCTTCCTTTCTTAAGATATATGTACTATGTTTAATTGTGCAAATTGATCTTTCTAGACTTTTTCCTGATTTTTTCTTTTGGTCAAATGTGAGAGAAGATGAATTTGGTTATTAACCTTTTCAGTTTCTCTGATTTTACAGCTATTTTTTGGATACTGAATCATAAAATACATTTTTGATGTGTCTTTGTATGAAAGATGAGAATTAATGAGGCCTTTAGGAGCCATGGTATTCTGGTACTCTGTGTTGATTCATGAGAAATTAGTTCTGGTTATAGATACTCTCCTAGGTGATTATCTATTCTTTTAGGTACTCAAGATGTTTAAATGAATGGAAATAGAGATTTAGTCTTAGGTCAGCTATTTATATGCAACTCTAGGGCAAGTCTCTAACCACTCTGGGCTCCAGTTTCCTTTTCCATGCACTGAGGTATTTAACTCAATGGTCTCTAAAGACTTTTGCCATTATAATTTTACTCCTGCCAAATTTATGGGCACTTAATAACTGTTTAGTGAATTAGTTAATCCCCCTTACCACAAAGGATTCACTCAGTACATGTTAGTTCCTATATATGATAAGACATTTAATTGATGTGTAACTGACTGTAGTTGAATTACCAGATTTGAATATTAAATAACTTTCTTCATATTTGAATTTTTGTTTAGTGCATTTGCTAAAGAAAACCCTGCAGAAATGCGAAAAGAATGGGTGGATGGAACAGATCTCTGGTAAAGGATTCAGTGGCACCTTCCAGCTCTGTTTTCCGTATTACCCCAGGTAAACACCTAGCCCATATTGGCCTTTATAAATTTAAAATATGATTCTGAGTTACAAGCTTGGCTTAACTTATTTTATCCTTATTACTGTTACATATAACTGGATGTACATGAAAATAAAGACTACATAAAAACATAAGACTATGATTTTCAAGCAAAAAGTTTTCATGTAAGAGCAGAGTAATTTTGGAGCTTATTGTTAGCTACATGTTCCTGGAATTAAGCGTTGAATTCCTCAGTATTGAATTCTTGGCCAGTCATTTTGACATTCATTCCTTTTTTATTAAATAATTGATAATGACAGGAAGATTATTAGAGGTATATATATGTTTCAATTGCCCAGCACCAAGTAGGGAAAGCATTGGCTGCTTCTAGGAATCCTGATCTGCTTTCTTCATACTGTAGAGTCAGAGACGTTTACTTGAAAACCCATCTTATACATGCCTTATTCATTGAATCGAAAAAATAATTGAGCAGCTCCTATGGGCCAAGTATTATTCTATGCACCCATACTATAGCCTTTTTATATTTTCATTTCTAGTAAGGTGTCATGACACGTACCACTAAAACCCTGTGTTAGCAGGAATATATAGTGTAGTTTTCTTGTTCTTTGTATACAAGCATAAGTGTTACTTGGTTGAATGCATATTTGCATTTTTCAAACATTAAACTTTAATTGTTAAAGTCATACACATAAAGCGTTAAATGATTAAGAATCATTTTTATTAAATGGAAGAGAAAAGGAATGAGGTATGAGCTGGAACTTTCATAGATTTGTTATACTTTGGACGTGTTTTCAAAATAGGTTAAATTATATCTTGATATTTGTAACCCCACTTGACATTTTTTGGGGGAGCTGAGGGAAGTGGGAATGTTCATAGAAGAGTGTTAGGTTCACATTAGTTTCCTTCTGCATGGCACTTTCCTTATACCTGATCTTTTTTTTTTCTCTCTCTCTCTTTTTATAGCCCAGGAGTTCTATTTCCAAAGAAAGAGCCAGATGATTCTAAAGATGAAGATGAAGATGAAGATGAAGATGACTCATCAGAAGAAGACTCTGAGGATGAAGAGCCTCCACCTAAGAGGTGTGGATGATGTATGAAAAAAATTAAGAGCTGAAAACGGCAGTAATGGGAGAGGCTTTGAAAAGTTTAAACTCAGGATCCTTCTCAAGTTCTTTATATAACATTCGAACTTATCTTCTTGAAAATTCAGGGACTCTGTTTATGAAATAAAACATGAATATGTAATTTCCTCTTTGGTCAGAGCTGTACATATCCATAGTTTTGTTATTCAAAGAAAAATAATTTCCTGTTTTCTTAAGGAAAACATGAAATTATGTGTAGACGTCTATGAATTGGTTGAATTTTATACAATTTTAGTAAATCCTCAATTGCTAAGTGACCACCTTTGCTCTTTGGTTCTCACAGGTTACAAAAGAAAACCCCAGCCAAGTCATCAGGGAAGGCTGCATCCATGAAGCAAAGAGGGTCCAAGCCTCTACCGAAAGTCCCAGCTGCCCAGCGGGGGAAAGCTAGGCCCCTGCCCAAGAAAGCTTCCCCTAAGGCCAAAACTCCTGCCAAGAAAGCTAGACCCTCACCCTCCGTCATCAAGAAACCTAGTGGTGGCTCTTCAAAGAAGCCTGCGGCCAGTGTGAGAAAGGAAGTGAAATTGCCTGGCAAGGGCAAATCTACCATGAAGAAATCTTTCAAAGCAAAAAAGTAAATTTTATAGGGAAATAAGGGTATCATGATGAAATTTAAAAATCTTATTTTATAAGGTCAGTGTGCATTTGTTTTAGTTTTGATGCTTTTAAAATTATATTTTTTCCTTCCCCTCAGAACATTGTGAGGAGGGAATATAAATAAACCAGTTTAGGCATTCGTTAGCTTTTGGCACTGTTCTTGGTGTCTGCCCCTTCCCTCGGTCATTTTATTTTCTGCGATAATTCTGGACTTGTCTGAACTGTATAATCTATACTATACGTGTCCATTTTTTTCCCTCCACTCCAACCCTCTTTTTGTTTATTTGTTGTTTGTTTATGATCAGCCTTAGCTTTTTTTTCCCCTTCTGGTTTTATCTAAACAGTTGCAAAGATTTTTATATTTGTAGAAAGCATCAAGAACAGGATGTTGGTCAGATGCTGGAAGTAAAAAGGAGGCACTGACTGAATTGTAAAGCCTTCTGCCTGGAGACTTCAATTATAGCTATAATAATTAACCTTATTTATAAAACCACTCCACTAACCCTTTCTCTCTAACTATAAATGCAGAGACGTCGTAGCTTTGGGAGCAAGCCAAAAATATGATCTCGTTAGATTCTGAAGATGAACAACTCCTTCGGGCCACTTTTCACATTGATCACTTCCAGTATTTTTCACTGGCCCAGGGCATTGCATTCCCTTAACAGCAAGCACAAGTTCTCTCCACAGCTTCGTTTTTGACTGAAGGGGAAATATAAGAATATACCGAATTTGTGATTTCTGGTGTCATCTGTGTTAGCAAAAATCAAAACATATAAAATCTCCTTGACCAAATGTTTAAATATATTTTTTAATATTTGGAGCATGAGTTATCACTTCTTGTTTGCCTTTTTTTTAATGAAGAAATGTTGGAGAGTTACATCATTGCTAATGTAGGAATGTTAAATGGAAAAACATACAATTTACGAAAATAAACTAGATTCCAGATTATCTGTGGGTTCTTCTCCCCTCTCTTTCCACAGCACTTTTGCTATCAAGTGGCTTCCTTTTTTGAGATATTTAAAAAAAAAGTGAAAAGGAAAAAAGGAAATTAAGCCCGACTACCTAACCTCTTCTTTGTATTTGTTTTAGTATCGTGAAGTTGTGTTAAATAGTACTGGCTTTCTACTTGAGAAATACTGATTTCTGGTTATCATTTATCCTCCCTGTGGCACTTGACATTTTAACTGTCTTAAACTTTTTGGTGTGCATTTTCTGGCTCTTTGAGTGCTGCCAGAAGCAAAAGATGTTTGTTTCATTCATTCCACTTGCATTGTCTCCTGGGATCCCATCTGCAGCCTAAAGTGTGGCTGGGAAATGGACTTGAGAAGATTGGCTTGAATAAGATTCATAATTATGTGTGATCCCATCATGAGTTCATTGGAATTTGTGTTGCATGGAAGGCAATCTTTCCTGTTGTAAATCTTCCTTTTTTTATGTACATATATTTTGAAAAATATGAATAAACATGAAATTTTAAAGCTGCTGAACTGTAGCTTACATTTAAAAGTTTCTAGTATATCCTCAAGTAGAAGTAGCTGTCACCCTCACTGAATCTTTTCTGCTCCCCGTAATGGCAGCCATCTGTTTCTTTTTTAAATACAAGCTCCAGTTCATTTGCTTTTTAATTCTTATGTGGATGGTAAATGATGTTTCTAGACATAGCGAACCCGATTATTTAATGAATAAGGTTTAAAAATCATTTTATATTTTAAGGTCCTTATCAATATCATCGATTCCAGTTTTTCATGTTTAATGTTCAGATATATCCTTGGACTGGAAAGAAAACATAGCACAGCAAAAAGATTGATAAACTGTAGAGACCTAATTCTAGAAAGTAATTCTAATTTCTGTTATGCTGTTTGACAAGTGATAATTCCTAGTAGCATGGGTGTTAGTTACCTGTGCTAAGACTTCTCCACTCTTGTGGAATCAAAAGTTGGAGGATTTTGGTTGGTTTCTCCGTTCTATGATATTGCTTTTAAAAGCAGTCACCTCGTGACTATATTGTACATCAAGTACTCCTGGGGAGGGTGAGGAGTTTAGATCATTTAAGGTCCCTTCCAACTCGCTGACATTCTATTAACTTGCCAAAGTTCAGATAAGGACAAAACTGTCCTGGCTCAGCATCGTGTAAAGAGAAGAGACAGAAGGCGCTGGCACTCGCGCAGTGAAAGTACCCGGTTGCCGAAGATGCACGCGTACCTTACCCCGAGATCAAGGTTGGTTGTTTCCCTTCCAAGCATTCTAAAGGAGCCAGAACACACAATTTTTACTTTAATGTTACAGAAAGGAAGATAGCAAATGCAAGAGATACACCCCAGCAATTTCTGGTATGGATCAGTTGCTCCCGTACTCTGTTAGCGGCTTCGTGAGCGCAATTACAGTGTTTCATAAACTCTGAAGCCATCTTCAGACTAATAAATGAATCTCAAAGTGCTGGGGCAGAGATTGTTGGCTTCTTAACCTACAAAATGAGAAAGAAGGGATACCATTGCAGGAAAAGATGGAGACTTGTTTAGTAATGTGACAAAAGCATTCCACACAGACTAGGATTCTAACCATCTACACAGAATTAAAGGAAACCTGGTCCAGATAGGGGAAGAGTACATGAAAACGAGCTAGGTAACACGTGAATACCTTGGACATTTTTCCCATCATTCCTCTTTTATAAAATTTTTCTCAGCCCTCGTCTAGATTTGTTCACCTGAAAGAACCTATGAAATTATTCTTTCTCAGGCTGAGATAGTCTTGCCATCCTGTCAAGCCAGCCATGTTCACAAACTGCTGTATTTAAATAAGAATTAATTTTTTTATGGTGACATTGGTTAATGAAATCTAGTACGTTTCAGATGTACAATTTAGCAGTAAGGCATATATATATTGCATTGTGTGTTCGCTGCCCATAGTTCGATTTCTTTCTGTCACCATGTATTTGACCCCTTTTACCCTTTCTACATCCTTCCTCCCCCAGAAATTTTTTAAATGCAGGATTATAGTTAAGGTTTCCACATTTGAAAACTAAAAAATATAATTTCTCTTTGGTTTAAGCAAAAATTCTAATTTTACCCATGAGAAAAGAGAAATTCTAAATTAGGAAAAGAACTATTAAACGAATCTCCCAGAGGTTCTTCTGACCAACATTGTGTAGAGTCGCTTTTGCATTTTCGAGATAGAAGAGACAGTCACTCAGTTCTTCAGAGTTGAAGCTAAAGAGCCGGAACTGTGAAGCTCTTGGCTGAGGAACTACTTGACAGAAATTTTCTGGGAAGCCACTAGAGATCGCTAACAGCATCCCTCATGGCACTGAGTTTTCCCTTTCTAAGAAAATAATCTACTGTCTTTATTACTATATTCTTTCCTTCTATCATTGTCCACAAGATTCTTCAATGGCCTTTTCTGTTGGAGAAATTTTCTGCCTTAGATTGTGTTTATATTCATTAGTTCAGCTTTAACTTCCTAATTGGTTTTGATATATGAGAGATTTCAAAAGGTACTCTCCCAAGCCATTTTTTAAAAACAACTGTCTTTTGATATTGCATATAAATGTATAAACATTATTTGCTATTAAATCTTTGTTTAGCAAAGGCTTTTATGATGCCTTGAATATGTTTGGTAAAGTAGTTAAAGTTTGCTTTATTAATAACTGAAAGTAGCTAACACTGACTTTCTCATATATATCAGGCTTTGTACATAAATTCTCTCATTTAATCGTAGCAACTGTGTAAGATGGTCTTTGTTTATTCCCATTTTGCAGAAGAGAACAGGCACAGAATAAGCTTCAGAAAGTTTCTCCAGGTTGTAGTAAATGGCAAAGCCAGAGTTAAATCCAGGCACTCAGAAGGCAGAGCCATCTTAAGCGGCCCTGTTTAGTCATCTTCCCTTCACAGTTTTTCAAGCTTTGAATTCTTGCCTTATCCTATAGCCTAATGACGACTCAATGTATTATTCATGGAAGAGAAAGGACTTTCTTAAGATTGCAGAGGATTTGGGAATGGGTAAAAAGTTTGCTAATAGTATGGCTTTTGTTTTAAGTTTAGTAAGAACTATTAAAATTAGATTGTGGATTACTGGAAAATGTTATCTAGGCTGCCCTAAAATTTGGGGGGTTATTAGGGGGTGAGGGGATTCACTGCACAGGTACTTGGTCATTCTCAAATCCTAGCCATGGGACACTTTCTGGTTTCCTCACTTTATTGCAGGCAAATTCTCTTAGTTCATAGGATGCTAATGTGAGAGTTTTTCCTCTAAGAGCCACAGCTTTGTGTTGGGACTTGTACGTTGTTAAGTGAGCAGCTTTCTTACCCTCTGTAATAAACTGTGAATCCGTCCATGAGGCTCGCTAAGAGAAATTCCAGAATGGGGGTTGTCTTGACAATTGAATTTTTTGGACATGATACCTGCTTAGTAATCATGAGCTGGAATATTAGAAATCCTTGCTCTTAACACTCATTCTGTCTGCTTTGTTTGCCCAATACCAAAGGATACTCTCCTCAAAGCCAGAGAGAAAGTTACACAACATTCTTGCTCATCCATTTTACCGTTTGAGAACTTTTGCTCTGATGAAATTCTTCCTATGTCAAACCTAAATCCCTTATGTTAGTTACTTCGTGCGACTTAAATTTGCTGTGGTACAGTATACAGAAGTAAGACATTTTTGTCAATTCCAAATTGAAATTGAATTCTAGTTCAAATACATAACTCAACCCAGTATCCTCATATCTGTCTCTCAGGTCCTGCTCAGTGATCCCTGGAGGCTGTGTCACTGTTACCTTGGCCAAGCCATTTAATCTCCCTGAGCCTTGAATTCTAAATCTGTGAAATAAAGGTGTTCAAATCCACAATCTCTTTTATTTTAGAATAACCACCCAGAGCCAATGTGAGGTTATCAAATAGCAAAGAAGGATGGAACCATGTCCACACTCAGCTTACCTTAAGGTAGTTTAGAATTTTAGGAAATTTTGGTTTTTTAAAATAAATGAGCAAGAACATCCTATTTAACAAGGATTCAGTTTTGTTGTTTAGACTATGATTACAGTTTCTTATTGCTATAGTCTAATCATACTATCTTGAATCCACACAAATATGCTCGATATGTGACATCCTCAACTTTCAGAAGCAAATAAATGAAGCCGATTTCCCCAAATTAAACGTGTAACAAGTGACGGAGTTAGACGTGCATCCACCCCTACAATCACCTTCCCTCTATACCTTCGCAGTTTTGTGCACTGACAGCTCAGGTAGCAAAATGTCCAGCAATAAGTTACAAGAGAATCCTGCCATAAGGTTAACGGGTCATGGTTAGCAAGTTTTTAAAGCAAATTTGAAAGTCAGGTTTCTAAACTGCTAAGAACCCATTTGTTAAAAGATGAATAAGAAAAAAATGTACACAGCTTTGAGTTTCAAATGCCAGGGAGCAGGAGAGACGAGAAACCAGGTGGGCAAGAGACGTGAATGCCTTCGAAGCCGGAGCCACCAGGCGCCTAGGCAGCTGGGCCAGACCTGGGGCCTCAACTGGCTGTGGATGAAGGGTGGGACTGCAGACAAAGCTTCTGCTCAATGTGCAATCTTTTTATTAAATGCTATTACCAGTTTCTGGTTTTCAACATAGGCATCATTATTTTAGTATTCAATACACTCTGCCTTCCTTTACTTTCTGAAATGTATCCCAAGACTCCTATTTTATTTGCCTCTGGCAACAAAGTCTCTAACAAGTGTTTCTGAAGATGGGTCCTCTTGAGACCTGTACTTTTCAGTTGGAGAAGTACTAGGAACTATTCCCTGTTCTGCTTCTGGAATGGGGCACAACAAGATGATCATAGTGCATATTTCTGGGGCACATATTCTATTCCAAAAAGTATGTAGGAGAGGGAATGCCATTATGTTAATGGCAATAGTGAAACAAATGGAAGGGAGTGCAAAGTCCACAGTAGTTAATAAGATAAAACAAGATTTCCTAGAAATAAAGCAGCAGCAGCAGCAGAATTTTGGGCACTGCCAGGTATTCACCAGGGAATGCACAATCATTCTCGGAAAATGAGAAGCACTGCCCTGCCCGTGACCCTCAGCGCCGAGTCGCCTGCCATCCGTGTGCCCTTACGAATGAACAGTACAACCTCAGGCAAGCCACTTAACCTTCTGCTTCTCAACTGGAAAGGTGAGAGACTCGAACTAGATAACATCCTCAGATCCTGTACCCTCCACACTTTCTGCCAACTAGAGTGCACCAGGAAGCGGAATCTGGCCTACAGTGCTGCCGTCTGCTTTTTGAATGGATAAAAAAAAGAATGTCATCGCTGTAGCGGGCTGCTCGGGCTGCCATAGCAAAGTACCACAGACCAGGGTTAAACGACAGCGATTTATTTTCTCACAGTTCTGGATTCTGAAAGTCCAAGATCAAGGTGTCAGCAGGGTTAATTCCCTTCTCCTTGGCTTGTGGCCATCTTCTCCCTGTGTCTTCATGTCGTCTTCCGCCCGTATGCATCTGTGTCCAAATTTCCTCTTCTTATAAGGACACTGGTCATAGTGGAGTAAGGCCCACTCTCATGACCTCATTTTTATTCAGTTACCTCTTTACTGATTCATCTCCGAATACAGTCACATTTGGCAGTACTATTGCATACTAATTATGGAAGGAGGGGACACAATTCAACCCATAACGCATCTTAGAATTTTTTTTAAATTTCCATTCTAGGTCACATTTTTGGAGGTACTATCTAGGGGGTAAGTTGCAGGGACAACCATGAGGACAAACCCGGAAGAACAGAACAATGGTGCTCAAGGTTGAAAGTAACCATCAACATGGGAAGGCATTACTGAGGAAGCAGACAGAAACACGTGCTGTAAAAACCAGGTGTGGATGGGAGGCTGTGCTGAGGCCTATTCCAAGCTCTATCTTGGCTCCAGTTTTCAGTCCTATAGTTGGAAAGTGGCTTTCAAAATGATGTGATGTTACATCCCACTCATATTTGTCAGCTGGCAACGCCAGTACCAGACTCTGGGATTTCAGGGAAAAGGGAAGATGGTGATAGCAAGCTCACACCTGTATGATTTAGTAATTGTCATTGACTCATCCAGAAATACCATGGCACGGCTCTCTGTGCCCTGACATGTTCACAGATCATCACCCCACAACCCTAGACTGCCTTTTTTTGTCATTCCTTCCCCTGCTTGATATAGATGACTTCTCTGAGCTTCCTGCAAAAGTGAATCATTAATGGTTGAAGTTCTCTATCCGGTGGCTCCCGAGAGCTGTGTTGTCGTAAATGAAGCATTAGATAAATGGGGCAGATAATGATGCGGCAATGGCTGTTTTAGGCTGTGGTCCTGAGTGGAACTAGGTTGGCCTCCCCAGGAGATGGCTGACACCCACTGAAGTTTGTTCCCTTTGATGTAAACCTCTGAGCTTGTACATCTAACGTACCATTAGTAAGGCTACATGTACAGAAGAAGCTTGGAGTTTCTGTGCTTTTAGTGGAATTAGATCAATTGAATTTGGTAACCTGGGGGAATAGTCCGCATGGGCAGTTCTATTATTTTGCTACAAAAATAAAAATAAAGGAATGAACTTCCAATGTGTAAATGCATTTGGTCTTTAAGTATTGTATTCTTGAGCAGAGGAGAAGACCAATCAAAAGTGTTCTTTGGGGGTGGGTCATACAATCAGCAGTCAGTGTTGCTCGGATACCTCTTTCACACATTTATCTTTCCAGATCTGGCTTTTGTGTTTTGTTGCAAATCTCTGCATCCCTAGGACCTAGCACAGTACCTACCACTCAGATCTTGACCCTCTGTCTATTTTTCCTGAAAATGATTTAGAAGACAGAATTATCCCTCTGGTTTTCACTATTTCACTATCTGAATTTAATTCCTCGGTCTTTTTTCATTTTGACCTAAAACAAATTCCTGTCACTATTTTTTAAATTGTATGCATCAGCAACTTGTGACACCCAAGAGTTAAGAGATTTGTAGCTCGTGTTTTCTCTGAATAGTCTCAAAACGGGACTGTGGACTGAGTAATTGGCAAGTTCTCCATCAAGAATTTACATGCTCTTTTGGAAAGCTAGTAAAAGGTAACCCTTTCTCCTTTGTGTACCCTGAGTTTCATAAATTGGGATTTCTTGGAAAGCAGAACTAACTTGTAAACCATCTCGACCCTTCTCATCACTGGTCTCAAGGCTGTCAAATGGCCTCCTCGGTATAAAGAGTTTTCTAGAGCACCTG
This sequence comes from Rousettus aegyptiacus, assembly GCF_014176215.1. Taxonomy (NCBI): domain Eukaryota; kingdom Metazoa; phylum Chordata; class Mammalia; order Chiroptera; family Pteropodidae; genus Rousettus; species Rousettus aegyptiacus. The sequence goes on along the minus strand of NW_023416284.1, from coordinate 12,334,666 downwards.
GCATGCGAAACTCAATAATCACTTGGCATTCAACCACATACCAAAGAAACTCAAGAATAAATGCAAAGTCTTATACCAAAGTCTAATACTTAGTGAGTGCTTCCATTTGCTATGGGTCAGGTACTGTGCCCAGCCCTTTGCCCAGATTAACTCATTGGAATGCTTATGTCCCTGTGTGTCAGGTGTTAGTCACACAGATGAGGCACTGGGGATTAAAGTGACTAAAGTGTTTGCCTAAGGTCCCACATTTAGTGAGGCGAAGCGCCCAGATTGGGACCAAGCCTTTAAACACCTCACTGCTGCCTGGCGAAGGCATCCAGGTGCTCTGGGGAGACAAAGGGAACGCCTGGCCCGAAGGCGTGGCTCAAACTTGCCTCCTCCCAGAATTCCCAGAGGTCCCCAGACCCAGACCAAGTTTCTCTCTGCTGCGCCCCCTCTGGCAGGGTGCTCACTTCCTGGGGTGCACCCCAGCTGGACCTGAGCCCCCGTGTTCTGGCTCTTCTGATGTGTGGTGCTTGGAGAGTTGCTGGTGTTTCCTCTTCTGATTTCAGATTAAATGCACGCTGGCCTGAGTTGGTTTGCTCTTTGCTTTTTGACACTTAGGGAGTGCCTGCCCTGATGGGAACAGAAGTGCTCTCCAGCTCAAAGCTGTGACTGACACTTACAGCTGAATCAGTTTCCCTCCATCTAAGTGGATTTCCCTGCAACCCGAAGGACAGGATCACGGCTGGTGTGCAATGGTCAATGTTCACGAGACTTCTTAGCGCGGGGCTCTGAACTGGGCAGGCTCGGTTAACCCTCCTCGGAGAAATGCCCGGAGGAGGAGGAGGAGGAGGAAGAGGAGGCGCGACCCCCTACTCCCATCCCAGGTGAGGGAAGGAAGGGTGAGACCGGCCCGGTTCCCCCAGAGACCAGATCCTGAGCACATTTATTCAGTCGTCAAGACAACAGTCTCTGAATGCCTACTATGAGCTAGCCTCTGTCCCGTGCGCCGTGAATGGAGGCCCCTGCTGACCAGCGCCGCTCGCTTTCTAGCAAGAGGAGACCAGCCAAGTCTCCAGGGCTCTGCAGGGGTTGGAGGAGGCTCTGGTGGTCAGGGAAGGCTTTTTGGAGGACAGCTGGAGCTGCTTGGAGGGGCAGGAGGAGAAAGACTCTACCGGAGGAGGGAACCTTCAGCGAGACGCGGGGCACTCAGAGCCCCCGCCCTGGTAAAGACGCCCTCAGAGGGCGGGGACGTCCCCTCCCCACCGCCCGCGGCCTGCACCCTTTAGGGCGGGGCGCCGGGGAGCGAGCAGGCGGGGGCGGTGCCCAGGCCCCTCGCGGCCGCTGATTGGGCAGCGCGGCCGAGAGGAGCTGCTCCGCGGGCGCCGATTGGTGGGTGCAGGCCGCGATCCCGGGGGCTGGTTCCCGCGGCCACGTGGGGGGCGGCTGGCGGCGAGGCGGGCGGCGGAGACGAGCGGAGCTGCAGCGATCGGCCTCGAGACGCGGCGGCGGCGGTGAGTGAGCGCCGGGGAGCCTGGGAGGCCGGGGCTGGGGTCGGGGGATCCGGGGGAGCGGAACTCGGTCCCCAAGCGCAGAGATGGGGAGAGCGTTTCTAATGGCGGGGAACACCTCTGCCCCATCCCTCCATCACCAGCACCATCCATCACCTCCACTGTCACCTCCGCCGTCCCTCCTCCTGCGTCCTGCCCCGCTCACCCCTCGGTCGGTCGCGGGAGTTTCTCTGCCCCAGGCCTGGGGGCTGTCAGCTGAAAGCCCTAGCAGCGCTCCCCAAGAATCACAGTAATCGCAGGAATAATAACCCACGCCGTGGAGCGCTCTGCACCTCGCGTGCCGCTGGCCGCGTACATGGTTTCGGCCCCCCTTAATCCTGAAAACCGCACGTTCCTCTCTGTCGTCTGTTTGGAGAGGCCGTCCTCACTACCCTGTATTAGATAGCAGCCCCCGCCCCCCCCCCACGCACGCACATCCTCCTCCCCCAACTGTATTTCTCTCTAAATTATTTATCCCAACCTTCCCCCCACCCCACCCCCCGCCTGCATCAGGTGTTGTTTGTTTCCGGCACCCGAACCCCAATCCGGTTTGGGTGCTCAGCGAGTGTTGGGACTGTTTTGCTCACCTGGCCCATAGTTCCACTCGGAAATATTCTCAGAATAAACAAACAGATGCACTCGAGAAGGTGGCTGCTATTATTATCCCTAATTTACAGTTGAGGAAATGGAGATGGAGAGGTTAAGTGACTTGCCCAAGATCACATCAGCCAACCTTGCTGGGACCCATAATCCATGATCTTGACCCCTGGCCCTTGGCTGGTGGTTCAGTCTCCTCCCACCCTGTTGCCTCAGGAAGGTGGAGGTGGTACCAGAAGCTGTGTTGGGGCAGAGGGGTGCTCCTCTGTGCAGCAGAACCAAAGGCGGTGGGGCTGACCCACTGATGAGGTGGCTCTAGCAGCCCCAGGCCATCTGGCCTGGAAGGCAGAGAGGAAGCTACTGTTTTGCTGATCGGATCAGTCCCGCAGCACCTGAGATGTTCCAGGCGGCTAGATAAGCTGGGACTCACCAAACTCTAGAGGCGGACACCCCGTTTACTTGGGTGAGGGGAGTCTGAGCAGAAGGGCAATGCCATGGCCTCTAGGAAGAGCCCCAGAGACCTGGGTTTGCTTCTCGGCTTGCTTCTTCCTTATGCTGTGTGACCTGGGCACATGACTTTACTCTCCTGAACAACCCTTAGTTAAGCCCAGAGTCTGCAAGCTGAGCAGTCTCCCAGGAGTTGGGTCGTCCCCATGACTCCACTCAGCTATGGTGCGGTGCAGCAGAGGGCCTCTGTCCTTGAACTCTCCAGACACTGTCAACCCATCCAATCCCCTGTCTCTAAGCAGGACCACCTGGAAAGCCTCAGAAGCGCAAGAGAAGAGCCCCAGCCAGGCTCAGCCAGGCTCCTGTGGAAACTCTTGGAAAAACAGGCCTGGTCCAAAGAGATAAGTGGGTGTTTGTTCCTGAACCGACCGGCACACAGGTCTTTCCAGGCTCAGGGTGAGTCTGCTACCCTCCTTGGTCCCATGGGTAGCCCCCAACTCCAGGCCTGGGGCTGAAATGTGCTGTGCCCCTCTGCTTGGGAGGGACGGAGAGGAAGAGAGAAACTTCCAGCATCCTGGGAATGGGGGAAGGATCAGGTGATAGTGGGCAAGGTGGGGCTCGTAAGAGAGCCAGTGGCCTCTCCACTCCCACCACCTGGATGCGGGGTGTCCCTGAGGAAGCCACGGCTCTGGATCTGGAGGGCAGGGGCTGTCTGCAGCCTCGGGCACAGCTGTCTCAGCATGTGTGAGGCAGAATGTGTGCCTTGTGTCATAACCCATGTGATTCCTTGCTTACCCTCTTATGTCTGAGGGGCTGTGTCAGCGCAGGCAGGGTGAGAAATGTGTTCCTCCCCTCTCCCTCCTCCCGCCTCTCCTCTCTTCTTTTGTCTTTTTCATCCTCCCTGCTTCCACTTCTGTGGCTGCCTTTTTTTAAATCCTCTGTTCTTTCCCTCTCTCCCTTCTGCTCCATTTGCTTCCTCCGTTCCCCGCCAGCTGTGGGTACAGGGCATCCCAGCCCATGATGTGGTGATTATAAAGCAGAAAGCTGAGTTCACTGGCAACACCCGTCTCCACACCTGGAATGGGGGCCACATAGCTTTCGTGCTGGTTACACGTCTAACTTTGCCTTATTTAAACATAAAATAGGCATGATGACAAAAATGATCAGGATCAAAAAGTGTGAGGGTGTGAGGGCCCAGAACAACAGGAGAGGAGAGAGGACAGAAGGAGGAACTGGGAAGCCTTCAAAGGGATGGTGCAGCCTTTATTTTCTGGCTTTTCCTTTGCTGGCTGCTCACTAAAAATAGTAGATTGCTGCTGGTGCCTCCACCTGGCCTGAGCCTGGGGCCGAAGGTCCGGAGTAGGCGGAGGGAGGGGCTGCTCTAGGGCTCCTGGTCCTGAGTGTGCATCTTTCCCAAAGCACCCAAAGCCCCTTCTCCAAGGACTCCTGCAGGTGGAGAGAGCACACCCAGGATGTGCCCAGTGCCTGCCCAGAGCCCTTTCTGATCCCTCCTTTCTCCTGGCAGGAATCGTGGCCCTTAGGCAGGGCTCCCCTCTTGCCACACCCCCCCCCCCAGACCTGATGGTCCCCTGTCAGGTGTGGCTCAGTGCAAGGAGGGCACCGACAGAGGTCAGACCTCACTGCCATGCTCCCTCCTGAACAGCAGGCTTTGCAGCCCCGCATCCCCTGTGGGACCTCGTCGAGCGTCAGGTCTAAGCCCATCCGGCATCATGCTAGGTGCCGGCTACTCCATTCAATTCTCGTTGACTCCTCGCGTTATTCCAGGTTTGAGGGTGAGGAAATGGAGGCTCAGAGAAGTGAGATGGCCTATCCAAAGTCACACAGCGTTTGGACCCAGGTCTCTCTGATCCCAAGTGCAGTGATTATAACTAGGTTGGTGAGACAGAGCTAGCTAGGTTGGGGGATGACGGTGGGGGTCTAAGTGGACCCCAAGAAAGACTGAGGGGGCTGAATCCTCGGGGCCCCAGGCAGAGGCAGTCAGCCATTCTTTCTCATGATGCCTTTATTCCATATTTATTGAAGACCAGCTGTGGTCTTGAGCTCTAATGAGGAGTAAGCCTTCTCCCTGCCCTTGAGGACAGTCTAGTAAGGGGTGCGGGGGTTCCTTCTCTCCTCCATTAGTAGATCTGGGACAGAGACCCCAGGAAAGACCAGAATCTGGGCCGGGGTGGGGGATGGGGCCCTCCAGCTCATGGGCCAGCCCCATAGTCTACAGAGCTGGAAAATGCTGTGGCTCCCCACTGCCTACAGGGCAGAGCCTCAAGTCCCTAGTCTGACGTTTAAGGCTGATCCCAACCTGGCTCCAGTCTGCTGCTCTGGAAAGGTCTACCCTCAGGGCTCCAGCTGCTTTCGCCCCTCTGTGCCTTTGCAGGCTGGTCTCGCTGCTGTCACACCATCCTCTCAGGTGATGCTGCCCCGCCCCTCCCCTGGCTCTTTGCAGAAGCTGGTTGCATGCCGGTACCCCCTCCTTCCACCCCAGAGCAGCCCAGCCCAGAGCTCGGAGGTGTCAGTGTTTGACCAGGGGCATGGACCGCCTGCTACGCCCCTTCCTTTAGCTGTTTCCCCAAACCTCACCCCTCATCCAGGCCTTCGTAGCTGCAGCAACCTGCATTTCACATCCTCCTCTCTGCTTTATCACCATCTAGCATATTTCATGTCTTATTTATTTCGTTTCATGTCTTTCTCCCATGGGAATGTTGGCTCCATGAGGGCAGGAAGGAGTTCATCATTTTGCTCAGGGGTCTGTGTCCCGTGTCCCCAGTGCCCAGGACACTGCAAGTGCCCAGTAAGGATTTGTCAGATGAAGCTTCCTGGCCTCTGATGGGGAGCATTATGTCTCAACAGCTTGGGAACCAGCCCTTCTCCCCTGCCCTTTGCAGCCTTCTCTCCCGTGGGGCTTGAAGCTGGGCACCCTGGGGGCCATGCAGAAGGCTGGGGCAAGGGGCCGGAGGGCCTCTGACTGCGGCCCTGCCCCTCACCGGCCCAGGTGCATCACCAAGTTTGCCCAGGTGGGTGGGGCCGCCCCCTGTGGCGCGTGCTTCGGTGGGTGGTGACTGGGTGGCAGGTCCTGGGGGTAGGGAGGAGCCGTAGGGCAGACTTATTTCTGTGCCTTCCCTCCTTAACCCAGGCCCCGGAATGTGTGCGTTGGGCACAGATGAGGCGGTGGGGCCTCAGGGGCCGAGTGGCTTGACCAAGGCCACGTCCTGGGAAAGTAGCAGGGCCTGGACTCCAAGTACAGTGCTCTCACCGTCCACAGCTTACCAGACACCGCAGAGCATGTGTTGGGCGGGGGCGGGAAGGGGGGGAGGCGGTGAAATTTGGAGGATAGGGATCAAAAGCCCATAGGCCTGACTCTCCTGCCTCTCCGCCCCCCGCCCCCCGCACTCTCCCAAGCAGTACGTGGGCTCCTTCTCCGTGGACGATCTAGACACCCAGGAGAGCGTGTGGCTGGTGCAGCAGCAGCTGTGGGCACTGAAGGTAGGGAGCTGGGGTCATAGCCTTGGGATGGCAGGCTGGGAACGAAAGGCCCCTGAGACCCGCGGATCCACCCCGCCCCCCAGTCATAGAGATGGAGCAAGTGAGGCCCAGGGAGGGACAGGACCAAAGCCATTCTGAAAGGTGGGCCCCACCCAGCCTCTGGGGGCCACATTCTGCATGCCCTGGGACTCTTCCCTTGGGCGGTTGTGCCCTGTGCCCTGTGGGTGGGAGCCGTAGGTGGGAACCACAGGTGGGAGATGTGGGAGATGGCCAGAACTGGACCAGCTATGGCGCTGGCTCGGCGGTGGCCTGCCAGGAGCCATTCATATTTCCCCGGCTCCTGGGGGGGGGGGGGTCCACTGTCCAGGGCTCAGTCCTCCGTCAGGCGGGGTGGAGTTGGCTGACCAGCCTGTGGTGACTGGTACTGAGGCTGGGCTGGGTGGGGCCTGGGAGATAACACTTGCCCCTCACCCCCTCTCTCTCACCCAGGACTGTCCCCGACGCCGGGCCGTCATCCTGAAATTCAGCCTTCAGGGCCTCAAGATCTACAGCGGGGAGGGTGAGGTAGGAGCCCATGTGGGTGCAGGTGAGGACTGGACAGAGAGGGTGTCCTACTCCCTCAGGACATACTTGCCTCCACCCAGGCCCTATACTGTCCCTTGATCCTCCCAGCCTGTCCAGGGCCTTTGGAGTCCTCTCCCCGAGGGGCCTCCCCCTGGGCAAGCTCAGTGGGCAAGAGCCTCTCCTCCATCTCACCCCCTGCCCCTAGGCCTCCAGAATCTCCAGGGGCCACCTCCTGGCCGCATCATGAGGTTTTCGTGAGTCCCCGTCCGCTATATAGGCTGCCTGGCGTTGGCCAGCGGGCTGTGGCCAGTTCTCATGGTGGGGGCAGGCGGGGCAGGCTCGGGCTGGAGGCCGGCTGGGAGCCCCTGCTTAGTCAGCCCTCCTCCTCCTGCTGCGAGCCAACGTTTGATGAACACTAACTGCATTCCAGACTGTACAATGCCACTCACCTAAGACTGGTGCAAATGGTGACCCAGTGGGGGCCTTGGGGTCAGGTCCTATTCCACTTGCATGAGGTCTCACTGACCCCACCAACAACCCCATTGGAGGGGTATTATCGCAACTAACCTTGTCACAACAAGGGCTCAGAGGGCTGTACTCACCTGTGTAAGACACATGGAAAGTGAGTGGCAGGGCCAGAATTCAAACCCCGGTCATCTGTCTCCGGGGACCAGGCGTGCAGCCCCAGGGCCTGTGCCACAGCCTCTCCGTGAGCCTGCAGGCCGTGAATGCTCTGCCCCTCGGTTCCGGAGCTTGGGCGTGGTGATTCCAACCAGCAGGTTGGCAGAGGGAGCAGGAGATCCAAGCCCAGTGGCCGTGGAAGGATAAGGATAAGAGTTGCGGTTTGTAGTAGGGTTAGGGCAGGTCTGGAAGGAGGGAAGGCTTCTTCACCCCAGTAGCTGGGTGGGCCTTAAACTGGGCACTGCAGGCCTGGGAGTCCTGTCGGCAGGTGTGTGGGGCCCGCAGGGCTGGCATGCACTGGGCTGGCCGCTGCAGGCCTGGTTGGGAGTCTGATGGAGGCCGTCACACCTGCTGCCTCCTCAGGTGCTCCTGATGGCACACGCCCTGAAGCGAATACTCTACTCCACCTGGTGCCCAGCCGACTGCCAGTTTGCCTTTGTGGCCCGAAACCCGCGGAGCCCGGCCAGCAAGCTCTTCTGTCACCTCTTTGTGGGCAGCCAGCCTGGCGAGGTATCTGGGGCCCAGGCAGGGGGGCCACCACCGAGGCTGGGGTTGGGGGCGTGCTGTGCATCAGCACGGTTTCTGGGGACCGAGGCCTTGGAGGGCTTAGCTACGCTGGCTTGGGCCCGCTCCAGATGTGCACCCATTGCCACGCTGGCTCCTTCTGTGCTCTGCCCACTGAGGATCCCACAAAAGTAAGTCGGGGGCCTCAGCGTGCCACAGGGACCAGGCCATGCGCTTGGAGATTAGCGGGTCACCCTGCCAGGCCTCTGCTCCTGCTGGTCTCTCTGCCGGGACTGCCCTTCCCTTTCTCATCCTGGCAAATTCTAACTTGCCCTTCAAGGCTCAGCCCCTATGTCTGTGAAGCCCACCTACTCTTCTAGACTGCCCCTCCCTTCTGGGGTCCTATGACATGAACCGTACTCTATTACTTGGCCGTCCCTAATTACAGACACTGGAGGACTTTGAGAGCAGAGACTGGGTCCAGGTTCCAGTGCTTGGCCCGATGGCTCAAGTGGGTGGGCTGGTAGATCCCGGCAGTCAAAGCCAGTGTGACCACCATGAACAGCAGAGCCTTGGCAGCCAGTCGTTCAGCAAACAGAGGCTGGATTTGGTTCCATTCAGCAAGTATTTGCCCATCCTCACTGTATGTCAAGCCCTGTGCTGGCTACTGGAGTGACAGGTGGCAGAGACATGGCCCTTGATCTTCCGGGGCTCATGGTTCCAGGGTGTTGGGGCTGGATGATGGACGTGGCGGGTAGAATGTTCTGGCTCCAGAGTGCTGGGCCTATGCTGGGGAGTCTGGGCTCTGTTCCATTAAAGAAGCACAGCGGGGTGGGGATGAAGAATCTGAGGACACGGGTGGCACGTTCTGCCCAGGGTCACACAGCAGCTCCTAAGTGACAGAGCCAGCACTGGATCCCAGGTTCTGCAACTCCAGGGCCTGGCACTGACCCAAGGCACAGGGTAGGGATGGTAAACCCAGGGGGAGGAGTGCTTTAGCCCAGATATTCCCAGCTCCAAGCATGGTGCCTGAGCAAAGTAGATGCTCGGTGTTTGTTGAATGGATAGAGGAAGCCGGTAGGGGAGGCTACATGGTGGTGAGGTTTTGAGGTATAAGGAGAAGTTTTCCCTGGAACAGCGGGGAAGAACATTCCAAGCCAAGGAGCCGCATGCCGCCATGGTGAGTGGGTCGATGCCTGAGGCGTTCCCCAGGAGCCCTCCCACAGCTGAGCCCCGCCTCCTCTCTCCAGGTCCAGATCCTGCACCTGCTGCTCTGCCGCTCCTTCCAGCTCACTTACCTCTTGCAGCACCCTGAGGAGCGGGCACAGCCTGAGCCCTGTGGGAGGCCTGCAGGGGACGTGCCCCTGAAGCCACTGTCCAGTCCTGGGGGCCCCCTTGGCTTAGTTCGGGAGCCCTTTGGCCGAGATCAGCTCTCACAGAACGTTCATGCACTAGTCTCCTTCCGGCGGCTGCCCGCAGAGGGGCCCATGGGCAGTATGGTATGCAGCGCCCGGGCCAGGGAGTGGGCAGTGGGCAGGGAACTGGGTGAGGATTTAGGGATCATGTGAGGGGATGCTGGACTTCAGAGGGAGGGGGCTTCACCTGACAAGGCTGGGCCTGATCCGCCCGCCCCTCTGGGCCCCTCTTGGTGGATTAGAAGGAGCTGCCAGAGCTGGAAGGCCGTGGGGGCCCCCGCCATGCCCGCCTGGGGAATCCCTACTGTTCGCCCACGCTGGTGCGCAAGAAGGCCATTCGGAGCAAGGTGATCCGCTCGGGGGCCTACCGCGGCTGCACCTACGAGACCCAGCTGCAGCTGTCAGCCCGGGAGGCCTGTGAGTAGCCGGAGCATGCCTGCCCCCTGCACCTGGGGCGCAAGCCTGTGTACCCCTATGTGAGTCAGAGAGGGTGGGCCCGAGTGTCCGTTCCTGCGAGGCTGTGACTGTGCCTCCGAGCGGATGTACATTGTGGTCACGTGTGTGAGTGTGTGTTCAGATCTACATGCTGGGGGCTTGCACAGCTGTGGATGTGCTTTAGCTGGCGAGTGGGTGTGAGTGTGTGTGGGGGTGCACTTGTGTGTGGATGTGTCTTTTGGGGGGGGCGGTGAGGAAGGGGAGGCTTGGTGAGGAGGCATAAGGTCATGGACCTGCGGTGGTGGCGTGGGCTGGGCACAGGGGGGGACGGGACAGCCTCTCTCTCTCCCTCTGACTTCTGGGTGGTCTCCACAGTTCCTGCTGCATGGGAGGCGTGGCCTGGGGGGCCTGGCGGCCCCTCATGCCTGGTGGACAGTGAGGGCAGCCTGACGGAGAACATCTGGGCCTTTGCTGGCATCTCCAGGTAGGAAGGGCTTGGCAGCATGCCCAGCTCTTTGGGATGGGCAGAAAAATTGGCTGTGTGACCTCGACACCCGACCCCGCCCCGCCCCGCCCCCCCCACCCCCGTGCAATCCTGTACAAGGGCAGAGTGCTCTGAGCTCTGCACCCTGGGCCTCAGTTTTCTCACCTGTAAATGGGATAATAAAAGGGCTTTCATTGCAGGGCTGTGGAGACGATCAAGTGAGATAATTCACATGAGTAAAAGATCTCAGCACCAGTGACAGCTCCCTAAGTGTCAGCTCTTTAAAAGTCTCCTGATTGAGTCTTCAAGTTGTCAATTAAGGCAGTCTGACAGCATGCTGTCGTAGAGGGCCTTCTCTGGGACAGGCACTGTGTTGCCGATGCCGTGGGCTGTTATGCCATTGCCAAGTGGAGCAACCGGAAGCTGGGGCCAGACTGGGGTCCTACCTTCAGCCTCTCCATCTGCCCTCCCAGGCCCAGTGCCCTCGCGCTGCTGCGGAGAGACGTGCTTGGGGCCTTCCTGCTGTGGCCTGAGCCGGGCACCAGCGGCCAGTGGTGCCTGTCGGTGCGGACGCAGTGCGGGGTGGTGCCCCATCAAGTGTTCCGAAACCACCTGGGCCGCTACAGCGTGGAGGTAAGAGTGCGCGCGGGCCACTGCCGCCACCGCTAGCCCTCAGGCCCCTCCCGGTCAGGCCCCGCCCCTTTCTGACCTCTAAGCCCGCCTCATCCTCATCCCAGTCCCCCATTGGCTCTCTGGCCTCTTATTGACCATCAACCGACTCCATCATTGGCCCTGCTGGCCTCGTCCCCACTGGCCCACTTGACCCCACCTCTACCTATGGGCTCTTCCCTAGGGCCCTCTCTCCAGAGGCTTTCAGAGTTCTCTCTAGTGGAGTCTGGAGCTAGCGTCATATCTAAATTCCTACAAGAATCCCAGCTTTTGCTTTCCAACACCTAACCCATGAATTAGAAGAGGAGGAAGCCGACTCAGAAAGAGTAAGGGCTTGCCTAAGCTCATATAGCCTGTGAGTCACCAGGTCTGGCATCTTGGCTGATCACAGGTGTCCAGGGATCGGAATGGGTGCGTGGAGCTTTTTAAATGTGTGCCCTTACCTCATGCTAAGTGCCTCAGTTCTGTCCAGGCTGGGAGGGGAGAAAGAGAGAGGAAATGGTGTCTGGATCTGCTGTGAGCATCACAGTGACCACTCTGAGCTCGAACTTCCTCCTCTCTGAAGTGGGGCAGGATCCCCAGTGAGGGGGCGGTTGGTGCCCAGCACCAGCCATGGTGAAGGGGAAGCTGGATCTGAAGCCCCTTCCTCCCCTAGCACCTGCCAGCTGAGTTCCCCAGCCTGGACGCCCTGGTGGAGCACCATGCCGGAACCGAGCGCAGCCTCTTCTGTTCCCTTGACATGGGCCGCCTGAACCCCAGCTATGAGGAGCAGGACTGTGGGCCCGAGGGCAGGCCTCCTCGGACACTCCGGCCCCTTAGCCATGCCAAGTCAGAGGCAGAACTGCTCGGTCTGGGCTAGGAGGCCAGCCCCACACCAGCAGGCCCTGTCCTGTCCTGGCTCCTGGGCCTCTCAGCAGGCTACTCTGCCCGTCTTCCACCCCGTTGGTCACCAGTTCCATCCAGTCGCACTGCCCCTTGGACCAGTCTTCCATCACTTCACCGACTATGTGGGAGAGTCCTGAGATTTGGGATTGCCAGTGGCTTCTCATATGACACATGGTCCCTTGAGATTGCAAGAGGGGCAGACAGAGCTCCAGGCTTCCGGGAACTTGCTGGGTGACTTGGATGTCCTCACTGGGCTTCACTTTGACAGACGGGGGAGAAGTGTTCAGGAAGGCAGGAGGAGTGAGTTCTCGCTTTGAGCAAAAGCCTGAGGGCAAGCCACCCTCTCCATGAGAGACAGAGCTGACTTGGTGGAGCTCGTGAGCTACATCCAGGCTGCCTGCTTCTCAAGTCATCTGAGTCTTCCCTTGAGTTCTGAGGAATGGGGGCTGGTAGGGTGTCGAAAGGGCGGGATGGATGAAGAGCCATGCTACCCAAAGCCCATGCATGCTGTGCAGAAAAGGGGCAGGAATCAGCAGAGAGGGCAAAGAACCTTTGTGTTGCTTGGGAAGCCTAGTTTGTTTCCACTTAAAACTGTGGGTTTGTGAGTCGTGCTTACTGGGAGGGGTTGCCCAGCTTCATCCCCTCCACTGCATGCCCGAGGACCACCAAGACACCCACATACCCTGGTGCAGCTTAGAGAGGTGAGCAGGGCCCTGCCCGGCTGGGCTTGCTGGCTGTGGTCTAGGGTCAGTGGCTGCCTGAGAAACCATCCGTTGCTGACCAGGGATGTCAGGGGCCATCTCACCTCACTTGGCCAGCTCCACCAGGGATTGAGTCAGAGCAGAACCACCCAGCTAGAACTGACATGGGCCGTGTCAGAGGGAGCTTGGCCTCCGTGGTCAGAGGGGATCCACAAAAATGTCTCCAGTCTAAGGCACTGGCCCTGCACTGACTAACAGATCTGGGTATCACCCTTTATAAGTAAACGTGACAGGCTTAAGTCTAACAAGTTAGGGAGCAAGGTCACTTTGGGTGAACTTCTATTTCTGAAGCAGAGACCTACGTAGTCACGAGTCTGGAGGCTGCCCTTTTCCCCACCCAGGAGTGGGCTGTGACTGTTCAGTGCCTCGAAAGTAACAGGTTTCTGACTCCTGGAATGAAGATGGCATCCTCAACTGACAAGAAATGAGGGAGAACCCTCAGAAGCTGGTGTTCCCAGCTTAAAATTCCTTACCCAGGAAGCGGTCTTGGCTAGGGACCTTGTCATTCCTCTTGTAAGGGTTAGGAGGAAGCCGCCTTTTGGGGTTCTTTATTTTTTACTGGAACTAGAGCACTGATTTTGTACTGAATGTGAGTGGGAACCCGGGACTCGCTTTACGGCCATTTGTACTGGAACTCATCTCCCCCCTGAGCAAAACCCTGCTCCCTAGTGGGAGGCCCCAGCCCTGTATTGCCCTGGCAAGGAAAGGGGTTTGGTGATAGGGTGTTCAGGATTACAACACTGGAGTCACACTTTTAAGAAGACCTGGTAACTGGTCCAGGCTTCAGCCAAAGCTTATTACCTCCGTGATCTCTCTGTGATGGATGTGTTTTGTTGTGCAAATTATCTGTGTGGACAAGGCGTCAGGAATGTTCCCAAAGCACCTTAACATCTCTCCACACATTTATTGCTCACGTGGTACAAACATGGCAAGGTTTTTGACCCATGTGTGCAGATGCTTCAGCATCTTAATGATAGATTAATTTTCTCTGTCCCAACCAGTACTACTTGGTTAGCCCAGCTCTCCTTACTGTGTGTACTTGAAATAAAATGCATTTTTTGATTTGTCTAGTGCAGAATTTTCCTTTGAAATTGAAGTCTTTGTTCACTTTGCTCTGTGGTTTTTGTTTGCCAAACACACCTTTGGCTTGTGCTGGATGTAAACCAGACAGGTCCTTTCCTCAGAGGCCCAGGATGTCCTGAAGGAATCAGATCCGGGTATTTATTCAAATCCTATTTCTCCTGCTGAAAATCTTCAGTGATTATTTCCTGTAAGATAAGGACTCAAGTCCAGTGCTCTGGCAACTTTGGTTTTCCTTCTGTTCCTGGAGCATGCCACAGGACCTTTGCACAGCCGGGACAGATCTTGTCCTCCCCCCTGCCCTTTGCCTGGTTGATTCCTCAGTTCCTGTCACTTCAAGAAGCCTGCCCCCCCGTGGGGGAGGGGTGCTGGGTAAGGCTCCCTTGTTGGATATTCTATGGAACTGGTCCTTTAGTGTGTAATGACTCGTTCATTTATGGGATTTTTGTATATTTCCGATGGCATTCTCTCCTGCTAGACTAGACCATGAGCTCCAGGAGGGCAGGGGGTGGCTGTCTCCCAGTGCCTATCTTGATGCCTGGCAGGCAGCTCGCTGACTGTGCCTCTGTGCAGAGTGGAGCCCAAAGCTCGCATGTTTGGGTTGGGGAGACTTGTGCTGAGCCAAGAGAGATGGGCGGGGCAGCCTATACAGTCAAAAAGACTTTGGCTCTCAAAGGTTTTTCTTTTGTTTCGTTTCTTAATCTTGAATCTTAGAAAAAATGAGGGACAGCATTAGAAAGAAGTCTTGCCCTATCCCAGGGGCATGTTCTGGGGCAGCCTTGTGAGTCAACACGGGGATGTGAAGAAAGGCTAGCTAGGTCCTCCTTGCCTTTCTCAGCAGGTCTCTAACCCCCACGTGAGACCCCTCCTCTTCTATCTCTCTCTGGGGTGGAGTCAAGCCTGGCCTCCCGGTCTGAGCTGGGCAACCCTGGACAAGTTGCTTAACCGCTCTGAACTGGGGCTGTGAGCGTTAGAGAAGCGAACGGGCATGAAGCGCCTGGCACGGAACAGGCAGACGCTCCAGCAAAGCCAGGTGCTCAGGGAGGCGGCCCGGCCCACGCGTGCGGGCCTCCAGCCCGGGGATCTCCCGCCGCACGCTCGCTGCGGCCCTGCGCGGAGATCGAGCTGACGCTCCCGCGAGCCGCCGCCTGTGACGCCGCGGGCGTTGCCCGGCAACCGCGAACGCCCTGGCGGCGTGCGTGCGAGCGGGCGGGCCGCTGGGGCGGCTCGGGGCCTCGGTCCTGCCAGCGCCTGCAGCGCGGATCCCCCACGTCCCCCGCCCGGGCTGGGCCTCAGGGACGGGCAAGCCCGGGCGCGGGAGGAGGCGGCAGCGCCGGCTCCGATCCGGAGACGCCCCCGCCGCGCCCATCCTCCTCTCTGGGCGCCCCCCGAGGAGTCTGGTCCCCCGGCCGCAGCCAGGCCCTTGCCGCGAGGACCCGCCCCCCCGCGCCTGGCTCTGGCCTCGCCCCCTGGTCCTGGCGACCGGGGGCCCCTCGCCGGGCGGTGTGTCTCGGCCGCGGCGTCTGCGGCGTCCGCGGCGTCCGCGGCTTCCACGTCGGGTCGCGCCCCGGGGACCCCTGCCGCGGCGCCATGGCCTCGGAGTCGGTGAAGGTGGTGGTGCGCTGCCGCCCCATGAACCAGCGGGAGCTGGAGCTGAACTGTCAGGCCGTGGTGACGGTGGACTCCGCTCGTGGCCAGTGCTTCATCCAGAACCCCAGCGCCTCCGACGAGCCTCCCAAGCAGTTCACCTTCGATGGCGCCTACTATATGGACCACTTCACGGAGCAGATCTACAACGAGATCGCCTACCCGCTGGTGGAGGTGAGGGCACCGGAGGGGCCTCCTGATAGGCCGCCTCTGAGGACCTGCTGGGCAGCACTTGGGGCCACCCTGAGGGACAGCACTGGCCCCAAGCCCTGCGGGAAAAGCCCTTTCGGAGGGTCGCAGGTGGACGCTGCCAGCAGGTTGGTCCAAAGACTTTTTTCCAGGCAGGAGACAGCAGGAACCCACCTGCTATATCTGTGTCCAGGTCCCCACCATCCCCAGTGCCAGGGCTGTCCTCATCCCACCCATTCCAGGCCCTCTCCCACAAGAACTCCAGCCCTCAAGACCACTGCCCTCCGCCCTCATGCAAGAGCTCAGGACTTCTCTGAACGGTCCCGCCACTCTCCTCCCCCAGCCTCCTCCTCCTCTCCCAAAAGCAGGGGTCTCCTCCTCTTCCTCCTCCCACGCCTGGCCTCTACTTTCTCCCCCCTCAGCATCCAGAACCCTCTCCCTTACCCTCCTCTGGCTTCCTGAGAGGCTCTGGCAGCTCCAAGCCTATGCTGGGGGGAAGATCTCACCAGGTCCCTGCTTCTGCAAAGGGAAGGCCACTGGCCTGGCCCTGTCTTGGAGCAATGGAAACCCTTGCTCTTGGGTCTAACTCTTCCTCCTCAGCAGCTGGGAAACAGGGAGGCAGCAACAGCTTCTCGCCCTTTACTGGGCATTTGCTTCCCAGGGCACTCTCACACCAGGGAGCTCGTGTGAGCTTCAGAACTGGACAGCACTCACATTTCACAGATGGGGAGAATGAGGTCCTGGGGGCAGAGACTAGCCAAGCTTCTGATGAGTCTCTGGCAGAGGTGAGGCTGGAGCTACGCCTGCTGTCTCCTTTCCTTTCTATCAACATCTCCCCAGTGTCCAGCAAGTCGTTCCTTAAGTGAGATGTCACAGGTTCCAGGAAAAAAGGAAAAGGGTGGGAAATGCTGCATACGCCTTCCCTTGCTTGAAGCTGCACGTGGCGCATTGGGAAGTGAGGCTCTGGCGGTTCTTTCAGCAGAGAAATCAATGTGACTTAGCCCAGCGTTTCCGAAGTAGATTTGACCACGGAATGTTTTTGGTTTTGGCCGGCGGGCCATCTAACGTCCCTAGAACCCCAGCTTTGGCTGCTCTCTCTCTTCCTCCAAGACTCAGTCAAAACTCTGGAGAGGACTGAAGTGTTCCGAAAGCCAGAGTCCCCGGACCTGACCAGAGATGATGCCCAGGGCGTGAGGGCAGCGCCCCTCCAGGGGGTGGTGCCATGCTCTGGGGATGATCAGGCTCTTCTTCTCAGTCCTGGACTCCCAGGCTGGAAGTGACCTGAGGGGTGTCCCCTCCCTTGGGTTCTCGAACGTCCACCCAGTGGCGGGGGCTCATTATTCCCAAAGCAGCCTGTTCTACCTTTGCTTCTTGGCTCTTAGAAGACCGTTCTGCCTGGGGAGTCAGAGTCGGTCCCCCTGAAGCTTTCAGCCACCTGCCCTGGCTCTGTCCTGGGCTCCACAGCACGTCTCTGCTGCCTTGTTCAGGCTTGGCCCCTCCCAAGATTGGAAGGTTCCAAGATCATGTTCCTCCTTGGCATTGACTCCTCCAGGGCCTCAGCCTTGCTCATGGGTCCCCTCCTTATCCTGGAAGTAATACCTTGAGCAAGTCTTCCTCGTTGGGGTCCCTAGGAAGCCCCATCCCAGAGGTGGAGGCACTAAGGACACAAGAGCTACATCAGATCTCTCCTTCAGCTCCCAGTTTCCTCCACTTGTGATTTTCTGCCAGACACCTGCCTCTGGACCACCCACAGAGCCTGAACGTCAACACCACAAATGTTCTTTCCCAAGAATTCATTCATTCATTCATTCATTCATTCATTCATTCCTCTAACATAGCATCTCCATGCCAGGCCCCATTCTGGGCATGAGGAGTGCTGCCCTAAAGGAGGCAGAGACCCTGCCCTCAGTGAGCTCATGGCCAAGTGGGGGAACAGCTAAGCTGATAGCTATGATCCAGGGTGATGAGTGGGAGAAGCCTAGCAAACAGAGAAGGCTAGCAAACTTGAGCTTGAAGGGGCTGAGAAGTGAGGGGAAGGCAGGGAGGGCTTCCTGGAAGTGGTGAGGTCTGAGCTGAGACATGAGGATGAGAGGAGTTGGCCGGGCATGAAGGCGGAGGCAGGGGCCTTCCAGGTGGAGACCAGCATTTGATCTTCACAAAACCCTGTGGATGTATAGAGCTGGAGTCATCATTCCCAATGAGAAAACTGAGGCCCGGAGCATTACTGAACAAGTTAGGGGTGGTTCCAATTCCCAGCGCAGTGCCCAGGTCCGTGCTGCATCCTGCTGCCTGCCATTCAGTGAGCAGCATGCAAATCACATGCAAAGCATAGCTAGGTGGCTCTGAGCCAGAAGTGGCTGCTCCATCAGGGCCCAGTGGCTGTGTGTGTGTGCCCTGCTAGGCTCTGACTCCGCTCCCATGGCTCTCCCAGGGCTCTGACCTCCTTCGGGGGCCTCCTGCCCAGGGACTTTCCTTTCAGGTCCCATTGCCCCTTTCTGCCCTTTCTTTTTATTTTCCACCCCTTAAATCTAGACTCTGTTCCTGAACGTCTCTGTCACTAGGTGACCTCTTCGACAATCCACCCCAGACCCACCCTCTTCAGCCGACTTATCATGTCTTAACTTGAGCTGCTTGCCTGGTCTGCGGGCTCTTTCCTAGCCAGTGGCTTTGCCATCTCTCCCTACACCCCAGTTCACACATATGGCCTTAGAGTGACGTCTGGTGACCCACGCAGGGGCCAGGTCCAATGGCTTCTATCATGTGCAGACTGAGGACAGTGGGCCTAGTTTCCAGAGACAGTGACATGGTAGAAGCCTTAGTTAGAGTTTGGCTCCGGGATGGGACGTGGAGCTGTTCACTTTGAAAGGGGCAGAAAGGGGATGTGAGGCAATTCAGGATAGATGCTTTTTATTTCCGTTTCAATAGTGAAGTGTTTAATGTGAGGTAGAAAAAATACCCAGCACATCCAACCTGCAACGCAGTTTCATGGGAATTATTGCCAAAGATGACACCAGGTTAAAAAAAAAAAAAAGTCAAATAACAGTTGATTTCATGAAAATCACTTAATTCCAATCATTTAGGGATGGGGGACGTGGCGGGACCCGGGCGGAAGTACAGAGTGGCCAACATCGAGGACCTGCTCTGTGCGTGAGCTTGTTCCTGGCAGGTCTGGAAGTATCAGTTGATGGGTGAAACTTCTTTTATGAAATGTTATGTTTTTCCTTAAAAATGCATGTGGCATTGTTTTCTAATTCACTCCAGAGCAGCGCTGACCTGTAGAACTTTCTGCGATGGTGAACATGTTGTGTATTTGGGCCATCCACTCAAGCACCCACTAATCACTTGTGGCAAATGAGCACTTGAAATGAGGCCAATGCTACTGAGGAAGTGAATTTTAATTTTATTTAATTTTAGATAAATTACATTTAAATAACTACAAGCGGCCAGCGGCTCGACAGCAGTGCTTTTTAATCCAAATATAATGCGAGCCACCTGTGTTAATTAAAATTTTTTTAGTAGCCACATTTTAAAAAGTAGGAGACACGCAAAATTAATTTTAATAACACTTTACTAACTCGTTTATCCAAAATATTATCATTTCGATAAAACATAATAGAGATTATCATTGTATAATACCCATTAGTGAGATATTTTACATTCTTCATATGAAGTCTTCAAAATTTGGCCTGTGTTTTACACTTGTAGCACCTTTCAATTTAGATGCTGAAGTGTCAACAGTTAAAATGAAATGAAGCACAAAAAGTAAAATTGCGTTTAGTGGAAAAATATTTTATGACGTTTTAGGTTTTAAATGTAAATTAACTAAAAGAAGATGAAAATAAATCCAGTTTCTCAGCTGCACCAGGCACATTTCTAGTGTGGCTAGTGGGTAGACCCTACTGGATGGTGTGACAATAGTTATTTTTATATAGAATCCCTTTGCTGCATCTGGGTGGCTTTGATACTCGAGCGCCATACCGTGTTTTTATTCCTAGGACTCCGTGTGCCCCCGACTCTGAGGAGCCCAGCTGTGGCTCCTATTGGATGATGGGTCTGCTGGCTCCTGCCTCTCCCCGACTGCAAGGGGCCTGTCCCTTCCTGTGGCCCATGGCCCTCTGATGAGCTGCAGGAACCCACACGGTGGTCAGGCTTGCCTCGGACAAGAGAGCAGCGATTGTCCAGTTCTGCCCATAAAAATGAAGCCTGTCCCTCAGGGGAGCTGAGAAAGCTGGCTTCGGTCTTCCCTCGCCAGTGGCGGTCCCCGGGGATCCGGAGCCCCTCGTGGTTCTATAGGCGGGGTCTCTGCAGTGGAATGGTACATAGTTGCGAGGTGGACCCTCAGGGCCTGGGAACAGCTCTCTGTGCTGACATAGGATGCCCCCACCCCATGCCAAGTTCCAGAATTTGTGACCTATGTGTGAGGGCAGGGACTGGGGTGTCTGCCTTGCTCATCGCTCTGTCCCCAGCCAGAGCACATGGCCCAGCACAGGGAAGGGAGTCAGTCCCTATGGAATGAATAAATGCATTAGCGAATGAAGAGTGACCGTCAGGTGCCGCCCAGTTGGCCTCCTACCTTCCTTCCTACTTCCTTCATCTTCCACCCCGCTTGACCCGGCTCCACCTGCTCTCAGCCTCTCACCTCTCTGCATCTTTGCTTAAGCTCTCGCCTAGCCTGCAATGCCTGCCTTTGTCTCACCTATCAAAACCTAAGCCACACGGTCCCTCCAGTTCTCCCTTCCCGGGAGGCTGTGCCTGGTTCTTCCCACACCGTCCTGTCTTCCCCTCTCTGCGCTCCCTCTACATGCCGCCGGTGCAGCTTCTGGCGTTTCAAACGCCTCCACCTGCCTCGTGTGAGAATCAGTCCCCCGCGCTCCAGGCAGACTCGCAGCGAGCACCTGCGTACACCAGCGCTTCCCGTGCCGGTGTGTGCACTAATTCTCGTGTAAACCTCCTCACAACGGTCTTGGAGGAGGTGCTGTTTCTGACTCTTTGTTTCAGAGGAGGAAATAGAGGCTCCGTGTGCCTGGGTAGGAACAGTCCAAGGGCACACAGTCAGTAAAGGGCGGAGACTGGATCTGAACCCAGGTGGCTAGGCTCTGAGGCATAAGCTCTTAACCACAGGCTGGGACCGTCTCCTACCCAAGCAGACAGTGCACTCCTTGAGGACACAGCTGTGCCTTATTCGTCTCTGCCTGTCCACCCCCAGCCCAGGGACACCTGATGGGAGCCCCGGAGGGAGCCTGAGTGTGTGAGTTAGGAGGCAGCCCCGCAGACCTGGGCCTGGCCCTGGCCCCAAGCCCAGCTGTGCTGGGCCCGCTGAGCTGAGCGCTGGGGTTCTGGTCCTCCCCTGCAGGGTGTCACTGAGGGCTACAACGGCACCATCTTTGCCTACGGCCAGACGGGCAGCGGGAAGTCCTTCACCATGCAGGGCCTGCTGGACCCGCCCTCCCAGAGAGGCATCATCCCCAGGGCCTTCGAGCATGTTTTTGAGAGCGTTCAGGTATGGGCCTCGTGGAGGGAAGGGCCGGGCTGGTGCTTGGTGCCTGCGGGCCCCCCCGGCGGTGACCACAAATGGTCACGGGGCACTTCTGACCGTGGGATGCAGTCAGAGCCTGCCTCGACTCGGCACAGATGAGCTGCTCTGCTTTCTGAAACGGTGACGGGAGAACTTAAACTTGAGAAGATGACGCCGAACAGTTCCACATTTTTCTCCTGCCATTTTTGGATTTTAACATTTCATTTAGTGTTTCGCATGGATGCGATGACCCTGAGCACTCCTGAGACGTGGTTGTAACAATCATAGCTTCCTTTTCAATTGAGCAGTTGCTGCAGACCAAGCCTTGTGCAAAGCCCTGTTTTATCCCACTGAACCCCTCCACTGGTCCAGGAGGTAACTGCCACCCCATTTTTGAGGTAGGGAAGCTGAGACTTGGAGTGGCTATAGGCCGGGTCAAGGGGGGTTACCCCAGTGTCCCGGCTGCAGCTGAGAAGTGCCCTGGCGACCATTTGTGGCAATGCACAGAGATTCCTGCATCTGGGAAGGGCAAAGTGGGGCCTGGGGCCCTGGTCAGCTGCAGAGCTCACTGTTCCTCTCCCCAGGCCCCATCTGGTGACCCACAGGCGAGAGAGCTGCCAGGGATCAGCCCAGAGCCGGTGCTTGGTCTAGGCCTTACCTGTGGCCTTGGTTTCTCTCCCCGGTAATGGGGAGGTGTCTCCCATTTCCTTTCCCCTGAGGCTTGGAGAGAGAGCATGAGACAGTAGCAGTAGGAGAGTAAAGCAACTCTGTGAAGCCTGAGGGCTCGCCAGTCCAGAGAGGAAGGGAGACTGTGCCAGGCGGGCAGGCCAGCTGGGTGGGGCGGGGGACTCCTCTTCCCTCGACATCCCCCCTGCTGCCGTGGCGCCCTGGCTGCAGAGGGGCTCGGGTTGCACGGTCAGGTCTGGCAGTGGGTGCTCAGGTGTCTTTGTTCTCTCCACCCACACCCTGCAGTGTGCAGAGAATACCAAGTTTCTGGTCCGGGCCTCCTACCTGGAGATCTACAATGAAGATGTCCGTGACCTGCTGGGGCCTGACACCAAGCAGAAGCTGGAGGTAGGTGCACACCTGGCACGGGCAGGTGGGGTCTGGGGGAGGAAGGAGGTTGGCATCAGGTGGTGCTCCCTCAGAAGTACAGGGAAGGTATCCTGAGAGCACAGTGGCTGTGCGGACTAGGGTGGGGACTTCTGAACTTGAAATTTGGAGTCTTCTGAGTCCAGGATGCAGGGGAGGGGTTAAGGGGCCTACCTCCACCACACGCGGCAGGGCTGGACCTTGCCTGGGGTAGTGCCACCTGTATCTGTTGAAATAGATGGAGTTTTGTAATAGATAACATTCGAAAAGAGGGTTGCACTTCTAAAATATTATTTTGAAAATCTCTAAGGGCCCTTCAAGCTAAAAATAAGGTACTAATGATTGTCATTTATTGAGCACTTACTACTTACTGACTGCCTTAGGCACATTATGCATTTAATACTCACAGTACCCTTCTTAGGTAGATATCATTATCCCTGATTACCGATGTGGGAAGGGAGGTTTACAGAGGTTAATTAACTTGCTGAAGATTCACACAGCAGTAAGTGGCCAAACCTGGATTTGAACTAAGGTCTGTCTGACTTCAAGGTCCTGAATCTCAAACATCCCCTTTCACTGCCGCTACTGGGCCCAGATTCTGGGACCTTATTCCCTTCGAAAGGGGTCTGGTGTAGGTGGGCCCCAGGACTGACGATATGACCTCAGAAGGTTGTAAGGAGGGAGAGCTGCTTAGCACAGTGCTGCTGTATAGCACGTGTTTAGTGTGTGAGCCATTGTATGCCACTGGGATTCCAAGAAAGGACAACAGATGTGACTGGGGACTGCACAGTAGAGCCCTAGGGAGGAGTCGAGACTGACGGGCACATGTTTGGTAAAAGGCTAGAGTCAGAATGAAAGAACATCATTTCCCAACAGCATGAAGTAGAATTAGACCCTCTGAGGGTTCAATTAAGAGAGGGAGAACTTGGCTGACCCTTTGGGGAGCCGAATGAAGTCAAGCGACCTGCCAGAAATGGATAACAGTTAGAGGCAAGGCTCGACCCAGGTCTGGGACTCTTGGGTCTTCACTGTAGTTTGAGGCCTTGGTTATGTGTCCTCTCTGGGACTTCTTCAATGCCGAGCGGGCCTGGCCAGGTCTAAGGAACAGAGGCTGGTGGGGGGTAGGTGCTGGTGGTGGGTCCCTCAACTCTGGTGCTTTTTATCTGACCAGGCAACCAATAGACCCCCAAGAAGCCCACAAACAGTATTGGGGGTTGGCGCATCTCCTTCAGAGTCAGAAAGCCCCAGCTGGGAGAGTGTCAATCATTAGTGAGCATCAGCCCTGGGAGGTTGCTATGATGATGCCCATTTTATAGGTGAGGAAACTAGGCTGGGAAAGCAGAAGTGACTTGACACTGAGCTCGGAAGTCACAGAGTCAGGGCTGGACATCTTCCCTCACCTGAACTCCTTAAGTCTCCCTAGGCCACATGCCTTGACAGCCACGGGGAGGGGGCGGAACCAGGCAGAGGGGCTGCCACTGATGCCTCCCAGTTCCCTGGACCCTCCCTGTCCTCTAGATTAGACAGGATGCTGGAACGGTTCCCACACCACCCCCACCCGCGCGGGGGGCAGGGATGTTTCTCTGCTCAGCTGCAGAGCAACCCCCGTTGCTCTGGCTTCATTTGAGGGCATCGTGAGTTCCCCTCTCGCTGGCAACCTCTCTGTGGCCCAATGGAACATATTGGACCTCAGCAAGCAGACGTCTTGAAAACCTTGTTTGTAAAAAAAAAAAAAAAAAAAAAAAAAAAACCCTTAAGATTTTGAGCCGGAAAGACCCTTGGAGAGGTGGTCCAACCCCTACCTGGTACAGATGAGGAAGCTGAGACCCAAGGAGAAGAAGGGACTTGGCCAAGGTCACGGAGCGAATTACTAGTGGTTGCACTAGAACTTGCGGAATCTGAGTGGTCAGGTGCTTTCCTCCCAGGATTTTTGGGAGTCAGCAGTATAGGAAACTCCTGGGGCAATAAGAAGCCAGAAATGAGGTTCCAGTCAAAAGAGGGACATCCATTAGTTGATTCATTCAACAAAGATGTACTGGGAAGAGACCGAGGGTACAGGCCACATGGGTGGGAGCTCCCTCCATCCCTCCTGGGACCACCCGCCACCCATCCCCCTGCTTCTCCCAAGCACAGCAACACTGGGCCCTTTCTATGCAGGAGCCTCCTCCAGCCTCTCACCTGAAGTCTTTCCACCGTCGTCTTCATCCTGGAGCTGGAGCAGCTGAGTCATAGCTCAGCCCCCAGAGCTGGGACATGGGAAGACGAGCAAGGCACAGAAAGTTGCAGCACACACGTGTCAGCCCTGAAAGGCCACGCTGCACAGTCAGGGCCCCCTGCCAACCCACACCGGGGCAGCGGGGGGCCCTCCTCCCCTCCTCAGTAACCTGGACCCTAGAGCGGCCTCAGTACCGAGGCCCTAAGGGGCCGAGTGCGGGCAGCTACGTGCACTTGCCCTAGCTGGGCCACGGGCCTCAGGCTGCTTGGGGGAGCTGCCAGAGACGAATGGGCCCCGTGACACTCTCCATGGATGCAGTGAGCTTTTGACCTTGTTCCTCCCAGAGGAGCTACAAGTGGGTTTTCACATACACCTCACAACAGCCTTAGGAGGAGGTGCTATTCTTATCGTTTATTACAGGTGGGGAAACTGAGGCTCAGTGTGGCAGGGGAAGACCAGATATGAACCCAGGTAGGCAGGCTCCACAGCATAATGCGGGGCCTGATCACATATCATGTTGGTAATTAGGGGTTATTAGATCAGTAAGGGCCGGCAAGAGATTTAGGGAAGCAGAGTTACACATCCTCTCTGCAACCACCACGAACCATCATGGAACACAGCCCAGTACTGCTGGAGATGGGTCCTCCACTTGGATCGAGCACCCCGCATCCCAGCAGAGTGTCAGGACTCCCTCCTCCATGGGTGCATTTCCTGGCTCAGGACCAGTGGCAGACTCTCCTGCCTGAGCATCCCAGCTGGTTGCCATGGTGACCAGGCAGCCTTGCAGTCGAAGGAGCAGTTACCAAGAAACAGGGCGCAGCTGGTGGTGGCTGTCACTCAGCGTCTGCCTAGCTCAGTGGTGGGTGGGGGCAGGAATAGTGGGGGACGGACGGAGGGAGCAGGGATCACAAGGTGAAAGGCAGGCCTTCCTAGGTCCAAACATGAGGTGGGGGAGGGTACCCCTAAGTGAGGAGTTGCCTCCCTGCCCCCTTTCCTGCTTGTGACAGACAGACCATCCTCACTCTCTTCCTGACCCGTGTTCCTGAGCCCCATCCAAGTACCTGCGGAACTTTTTATTAGTTCCATTCTCTTCTTAATCCTCATAATAGTCATGCAGAAGTAGGATTTGTTACCCTCATTTTACAGATGAGGAAACCAAAGCTGAGAGGGCCAAAGTGACTTCTGTAACTAGCAAACGACAGAAGCAGATTTCTACTCCAGGCCTGTATGATTAATAGGAACTGCATTCTTCCCGAAGCCAAGAACGGCCGCTCCCTCGCCTGGGCCTGCTATGTGCCAGGCAGGCTTCTTGGTTCTTCTTGGGAACATGGCAGTGATCGAAACAAGCGGCTCTCAGGCACACAGGTCGGCTGCCTTCACGCCATGCTCTGTTCTCAGGGTCTCCTGCTCCTGTCCTTTCTGCTCTGTCCTCACAGTGGCCTCTAGGTCAAGACCAGCCCTTTGTCATGTTAAGCTTCGGTTGCTTCAGAATGCTCCAGGCTCTCTCCTGGCCCTGCCCCTGGACCCTTCCACTGTCTGTGCCCCCAGCTGCTGCCCTGCCACTAACAGCTGTGTGACCTTCGGCAGGTCGCTTAACCCTTCTGTGCCTCCGTTGTTTATGCCATAAAGCCTAGTCCTGCAGGCTGGCTCTGGCTGGTTCTCCAAATTTTGGTAGATGGGCAAGCCTGTGCTTGCCCCTACCCCCGCCCACTGTACAATATGGACACAACCCCACCTGGCACCCCGAAGCTGCCCGGAGCAGAGCCTCTGAGCCTTCTGTGGCTCAGACCAGCAGACAGATGACTTTTGTCCTAATTCACTCTCTTCTTGCCAGAGTAGTTTTATTTCTTCTCACACTTGAAAAATATTGCGTTTCACAGCTCTGTGTCAGCAACAAAACAACCTGGCTGCCTGGAGAGTGAGCAGGGAGCAATCAGATAAATTAATTTACTCACTGCCGTCGCGCTGAGGGCCTGCTCGCACCGTGGGCCGACGGGAGGTCTGGGCAGCAAAGGGCACTTCACCGGCCATGATCCCAGGATCTGGGAGCTGGTGTGTTTCCCTGGAGCCGTGGCAGAGAGGCAAAGAGCCACGTCGACAGGGCACAGGGGAGCACTCGGAGCCCTTGGGTGACAGAGTCAGCCCCAGGGAGCTAAAGTGCCCAGACCGAAAGCCAGCTGCACAATAATAGCACTAACGACAGTGAGGACAGCGGCTGGCATTAGTGGGGCACTTGCCATGTGCCAGGCACTGTGCCAAGCATGTATGGGCCTCAGTTTTCTAAATCCTCTCCACCTCCCTAGGAGATAGGTATCTCATACCCATTTTACAGATGTGGAAACTGAGGCTCAGAGAGGTTCAGTCACTGGCCCGAAGTCCCACAAATAAGAGGTGGTGGTAGGTGAGGCCAGCTGTCTCCACCTGGAATAAATCCCCTGCCTACTAGGGTATTTGGGGTGCCGACTGCTGTGTGGGAGGGCGAAGGTGGTATGAACTAGGCCCTTTCTCGGGGATGCCTGCCCCACCTGCCCCTGGCCCATGCCTCCTGCCCACAGCTGAAGGAGCACCCGGAGAAGGGCGTGTACGTGAAGGGGCTCTCCATGCACACGGTGCACGACGTGGCCCAGTGTGAGCGCATCATGGAGACGGGCTGGAAGAACCGCTCGGTCGGCTACACCCTGATGAACAAGGACTCCTCACGCTCCCACTCCATCTTCACCATCAGCATCGAGATTTACGCCGTGGGTATGTGGAGCCGGGCGGGGTGGAGGGGCCAGACGACTGAGCTGGGCTCAACTTCTGCTCTTGCCACAGGCCTCCTGTTTGGCCTTGTGATGGTCACTGTCCCTTTCTGGGCTTTGGTCTTCTGATCTTCACAAAGAAGGGGTTGGATAAGATGACCTTGGAGGCTCTTCCACCTACACTGATACTCAGTAAGGCCAAGACACCTCACCACTCAGAGCCTCAAGGCCCCATCTGAAACTGGGAAGGGGCTCGAACTGCCTGCAGGAATCATGGGAGGACCCTCCCCATGCTAGGACCCATGTTGCCGGGATAAACAGCATCAATGACAACAATGATGATAATACTGGTCACTACCACCGAGCGCTTCCTGTGTGCCGTGCGGCTTATACGCAGTAGCGCATATGACCGTGGGTGGCGGCTGCAGAAAAACGCAGCACTCACAGCCATTTCTAAACAGTCCGCTACAGGATGTTACAGTAGTTTCCAGTTTTTCCTTGCTTTTATTTACTTTTTATTTTAGACGAGGCAACCCTTGGTTGACCTCACAAATTGCAAGTACTTTGTCAGCTTACAATCCCCTATTTTTTGTTTTTTAGGCCCAGAGCATCTGGTCTTCCTAGGTGGTCTCCCATCTAAGTACTAACCAGGCCTGACCCTGCTTAGCTTCCGAGATCAGACAGGATCAGGATTATTCAGGGTAACATGGCTGTAGACAAAACCTTCCTGCTTTTAGAGTCCTTTCCTCAGATCAGGTTCCCTGGAGTCCATTTGAAGCAGAGGGCACAGACCTGTCTAAAGCTCCCAGCACATTCTGCAAAGAGCTTTCCAGAAGGGTGATTCCATGTCCCGCCTTCCTGCTGCTTTTTTTTTTTTTTTTTTGTAATAGCAGAAAGAATTAAGCCCTTCTCATGTCCACGTCTCTACTGCAGCAGCTGTCCTCAACTAGGCTCTAGGCTCCTATGAGAATCTAATGCCTGATGATCTGAGGTGGAGCTGAGGCGGTGATGCTGGTGCTGAGGAGCAGCTGCAAATCCAGATGACGCTTCCCTCACTTGTCCGTCGCTCACCTCCTGCTGTGCGGCCTGGTTCCTAACAGGTCACTGGCCAGCACTGGTCCATTGCCCGGTAGAGTGGACCCCCGCTCTACTGGGTACCAGCCAAACCTTTTTTATTTCTTTACTTCAGATTCCTGTGCCCACGAGCAAAACTAGGTCAATTCTGGTTTCGACCAGCAGGAAACTAAGAAGGAAGCCCCTGCCCCTCTGCCTCGTCTCGCTTGGGACCGTTTATGGCATCATGTAGCGACGGGGAGAATCATTAATAGAACTAAGAGCGGCCAGCTGTCGTTCCGCGAGCACCTGCTGCGCGCCAGGCACAGCCCTGAGCTCTTCCCACGAGCGCTGTCGGCCGTGTCCCTTTACTCCTTACGACCCCGCTTCAGGGCGGGTCTTTGATTCTGGGCCAAGGCTCAGAGTCAAGGGAAGCTATGTCCCCAAGTTCCACAGCAACTAAGGGATGGATTCAAGATGGAACCTCCCTCCGAAACCTGTGCTCCAAGCCCCTGCTCCCGACCGGGGGGCGTCCGGCCTCCTGTCACCCTCAGCACCCGGGGTCTGCCCTGCTAGGACAGCTAGGTCACTGCAGAGCCGGGCTCGTTCTCAGAGGGAGCAAACGCCTGCTCTGGGCCGGGCCTTTGTAGACGGTGCAAAAACACGCTATCGGCTTACTCCTCCCAACAGCCAGCCCTAGCCCCGTTGTTAGTCTCATTTTGTTGATATGACAATTGAGGATCAGAGAGGTGCATGCCTCCACCAAGGTCACACAGCAAGTAAGGGGCAGGACTGGGATGGGAACCAGGCCCAAGAGGTTTTTTTTGCATTAAAGGATACAAATCCCTGGTGACCCAGTCACGTTCCCCCAGCCCCCCACTTCTGGCCTCACAGGAAGTCTGTAGGAGCTGTCGTGATAGCTGTAACAAATTCCGCTGCACTCAGAGAATAGTCTGTGTCTCCCAGGCCCTGCTCCCTGGAGTGAGACAGCCCCGGGGTCTGATCCTGGCTCCACCACTTGGGCTTTGGGCAATTAAATGCCCTTTCTGAACCTCAGCATCCTCATCTGTAAGATGGGAACAGTGATAGCAGCTCCTTCGTGGGGGTCCTGGGTGGCTGGAATGAGACCCTCGGTGGGTGGCAAGCTCGATTTTTGATTGCTAACTGCCCTCGTTAGTGTGCGTGTGTGTGTGTGTGTGGGGGGGGGGTGACCCAAAGGCCCTCACCCTTCTGCCTGGTTGGTCTGCAGACGAGCGGGGCAAGGACCACCTCCGGGCGGGCAAGCTGAACCTGGTGGACCTGGCGGGCAGCGAGCGGCAGTCCAAGACGGGGGCCACAGGGGAGCGGCTCAAGGAGGCCACCAAGATCAACCTGTCACTGTCGGCGCTGGGCAATGTCATCTCGGCCCTGGTGGACGGGCGCTGCAAACACATCCCCTACCGGGACTCGAAGCTGACTCGGCTGCTGCAAGACTCGCTGGGAGGCAACACCAAGACGCTGATGGTGGCCTGCCTGTCCCCCGCGGACAACAACTACGATGAGACGCTCAGCACGCTGCGCTACGCCAACCGAGCCAAGAACATCAAGAACAAGCCACACATAAACGAGGACCCCAAGGACGCCCTCCTGCGCGAGTACCAGGAGGAGATCAAGAAGCTCAAGGCGATTCTGGCCCAGCAGATGAACCCCAATAACCTGTCAGGTGGGGCAGCTCGGGGAGGAAGTGGCAGAGGGTCAGGGGACCCTAGAGGAAGGCTGTCTCCCTCGCTCTCCCAGTCGCCATCTGAGAGGTGCGGGGGCAGCACCCTATGTCCTTTCAGCTTCACGGGAGCGCAGCTCGGGAAAAGGCAGGGCGAGCCCTGGCTGGCGACGCCCCGATGGCATCTGCTTGCCGAAGGCCGGGGAAGAGGCTGGCCCGTCTGGCCCGTCCCCGCTCAGCCGTCGGCGCCCTGAGCTGCTCCCTGCTTCCGGGCTGCACATGCGCCATCCCCTCGTCTGCCTGCTGTCCTTGTGGCAGCATCGCGATGCCGTGCTGCCCAGTTGCTGGGTGGCTCACTCCCCCACATCCCGCCCCTGGTCCCAGTTAGGCACCTCGTGACGGCAGCTCCCACACCCAGGCGTTTGGCTGTCATCTGGCAGGTAGGAGTCCATACCTGGAGCACAGGCCTGCAAAGGTCCTCGCAACTGAGGGACTCCAAGGTTTTCTTCATCTGAGAACCCCTTGGGGAAGGGAATGCAAAAGAGCCTGAGGCCACCTCCCCACCCACATTTCTATCTATTCATTCTATGCACACACCCATCCATCCACCCATTCGCCCAGCCATCCACCCACCCACCCATCCATCCACCCATTCACCCAGCCACCCACCCATCCAGCCACCCACCCACCCAGCCACCCAGCCACCCACCCAGCCACCCATTCACCCAGCCACCCAGCCACCCACCCAGCCACCTAGCCACCCACCCACCCATCCATCCACCCATTCACCCAGCCACCCACCCACCCAGCCACCCACCCAGCCACCCACCCACCCATCCATCCATTCATCCATCCACGTAATGTACCCATCCATCCACCCATTCTCTCCACCCACCCTATCTGCCCTACTATCCACACATCTACCTATTCATTCGCTTCATCCTATTATCAATCCTGTTATCCATCTTTCCACTCACCCACCCACCGTCCATCCAGAGTTCACGAACCACCCCCTCTGTGTGTGGACCTGTGCCGGGCACTGGGGACGAACCAGAGATGAACCAGATCTAGGCTCTGCCTCATGGGCGCCTTGTCTCCCGGGCCGCTGATCATGTCAGCGCTCTGCCCAGCACGCCGTCATGTGTGTCTAGGGTGCAGAGCTGTACAGGCACCACGGGGCAGGAAGGAGTGTCCAAGTTCAACCAGGGGCAGGGTTTGGTCAGGAAGGTTCACAGAGGAGGGGGAATCGAGCCGCGTCTTGGGGCGGGGTGAGAAGCCTCCCCGTCAGACAGGCTGAGAGGCCATTGAGTGCAGAGACGCACAAAACTATAAGGTGTATGTGGGGAACCGGAAGTACTTTTGCTGGCTGCCTGCTGAACAGGGTGGGGGAGGTGGCCAGGTAGAGGGTGGCGACCTTGAACACCATGATGGGGCGTCCACTTTGGCAGCCTGCCTTGCTCCTCTCTCCCTACCTCCCCACCTCTGGCCCTACTCGCCCCCGAGGTTGGTAAGGGGAAGCTAGGGGGAGGAATGGCGAGAGGCACCAGGAGGGGGTCAGAGGGTCTCGCCAGTGGCTCCCCAGACCTGGCAGCCGGCATCTGTGCAGCCTTCCGGGGGGGATCACGGCAGCCTTGCGGGGTCGGGGCTGTTCATGTCCCCTCCTCCTGGATGGGGAGCACGCAGCTCAGCAAGCTGAGATGCCTAGTGCGGGGCGGGGCAGAGAGCTGAGCAGTAACAGCCAGTTCACGGCCCGGCTCCCGGGCCAAGCAGCTTGGCTTCTCTGAGCCTCAGTTTCCTCATCTGTGACACGGAGGTAACAACAACACCTGCTTCAGTATTGCTCGAGGCAGTTTGGGAGGACTGCATGAAATAACGCACGTGTGGCCTGAGCACATAAAGCTCGTCAGACAGTACGTGGTGCTTTAACTCTGCGGTGGGGCCTTAATGCAGGCGTTTCCGACACAAAGCTCTGTGCGCTTCCACCACGTGGTTCTGACCCTCGGCCATCGCCCTCCCAGCCCGGTTCTCCCCTCCGGGCGCTCTCACGTTTCTCCCTTCCCCGACGGAACAGCTTGAAACACTGGTCTGCTCCGCCGGCCCCAGTTTTCCTCCTCCTACAACCTCACGCCTTGTCCAGGCACGCCCTGTGCCCCAGCCCCCTGAGGCTGCGCTTGTCGTGGATGACCTGTCCTTCAGCACAGCCATCGGTGCTCCCGATGGCTTTAAATGCCATCCCTAAGCTCAAGGCTCTCACTGGTGGACCTCCAGCCTGGCCATGTGATTTGTGTCCAGACCTTAATCGATAAAGGTGACCGAATGGTGACACAGTGAGGTCAATACCATTGCAAGATGGTTTTGTGTTCTTCACAGTTATCCTAGGCACGAGAGGCAGGCATGCCGTGCAGGGAGGGCCCCGGGGGGAGGCGCCAGTGTCGGTCTGGAGGTGGCGAGGAGCAGGGGGCCAGCCTGAGCCAGAGCCGACGCTGGGGTTTCCATGGGAAAGACAAGGCAGGGCAGTGGAAACTGTGCGGCTGGCTCATCCGAATGGTGCTGGTGTGTTTGGGGCACAGGGGCCGTCCCTGGAACCAGGCCCCGTGGTGACTGAAGGGAGGGGAAATGCTGGCTCGACATGAGTTAGATAGAGAAGGTGGCTGGGGGCGTGGACTCGAGCTCAGCTGGTTTGTGTATGAGAGGCGGGCTCACCGGGCTCACCAGGGCTCACGACAAGTTGTTTACTCTCTCTGGGAATTAGCTGGCCCTGGGAGGGGTGGTCTCCCCCTGGCCTGCGAGTCCCCCAACATGTCAAAGCATCATAAAATGTAGAAAATTTATAAAAAATGATTGATAACATGTGTCCTCTGAATTCTAGACTTGAATATCCAGCTGTCTATTAACGCATCCAACATCGAGCTCTTGATCTTCCCCAAAGCTGCTTGTCCTGTAGCTGTCCCTGCCCAGCTGATGGCAACTCTCTCCTTCCAGGTGTTCAAGCCAGAACACCTTGGCTTCTAGAAAGCTCGAACCCACATCTAATCTATCAGTGGATACTGTCATCTCTACCTTCAAAACGTATCCAGGATCCGTCCCCTGCTGTCCCCTGGCCTGAGCCACTATTATCTCTCACCTGACTTACTGCGGAAGCCCCCAGTAGGTCTCCGGGTGTCTGCACTTGACCCTGCTCAGTACATTCTCCGCACAGCAGCCAGCGAGATCCTGTCCAAATGCAAATCTCTCTCACTGGCGGGGCAAACCCTCCCGATGGCCGCTTTAACCCAGAGTCAAAGCCGAGGCCCTCGCCACGGCCCGCGGAGTCCCCCTGACCTGGCCCCGTGCCCTCTCCCGTCGCCTTTCGCCCACACTCTCCCTCTCTCACTCCGCTCCAGCCACGTTGGCCGCCTGACAGTCCAGGCCCCTGTCCACTGCAGGACCTCTGCACGCACTGCTCCCGCTGCCTGTCCCCAGGACCTCCGCCGGCTTCGCTCTGTCCCTCACTTCCTTCCTGCAGATCGCTGTTCTCCACGTACCCATGTCTAAGAGCCCGTCCCTGACCTCTCTGTTTAAATCGCACCTCTCACTCCTGGTTCCTTCTCCCGAAAACCCTCCCCGCTTTCTTCTTTTCCTTAGAACGCGTCGCTTTGTACCATGTCATCAATTTTCTTTATTTATTTTGTTCGCCTTTCTCTCTCCATTGAAAACTCACCTTGTGGGGGTGGAGTTTTGTCTGTTCTGTTCAATACCTCCAGTGCCTAGAACATGTAGTGCTCAAGAAATATTTCTCGAATGACTGAATAAGTTAGCATTTTACATAGAGACATGCTTCAAATAAGTTCAGTACTTTGAAGACTTCTCGAATGAGCATGTGGTTGTCTTCATGGATTTCTGCTGAGCTCCTGCAAACCACGTGCACTTTGGTCCCAGCCCTCTCCTTTCTGCTTTTCTCCCAGCCCTGCTGTCTAATCAGGTGCCCCTAAACCCTGCCCAAACTGAGGAGAAGCCGTTGCCCCCACCTGTGGTCCAGCATGACACGGAGGCCGAGAAGCAGCTGATCCGGGAGGTGAGACCGAGAGCGGGTGGAGAAGGGTAGGCAGGCGGGGCCTGTCCGACCGTCTCAAGAAGGATGTCGTGTCAACCCCAGCATCGCCTCGGGGGTGGTATTATAATCTCCCTTTGGGAACTCAGAAAGGCCGAGGCTCATAGAGGAGCCATGACTTGCCCAAAGTCACAAGGCTAGGGGGAGAGTCAGAGCCCGGATTTGAACTTGGGTCCCCGACTCTAGAGTCCAGTCCATCTCACGTCAGTGGGAGAACAGAAGGGGGAATGGGGGCGTCTCCAGGAGCACAGCAGGAGGGGGTGGCCGTGGGCTGGCGGAAGAGGAGAAGGCGTTCCTGGTAGCGAGAACGGCCTGTGCAAAGGCCGGGCAGTCAGAGTAGAAGAAGTCGGTCCCCTTAGCAGGTGCCAGCAAGCCTGGGCCGAGAGCAGGGAAGCCAAGGTGGGCAGTGGGGAGCCCTCAGGTGCTCATCTGACCAGCGGACAATTGGAGTGTTGGCCTCTCAGAAAAAACTGTCACCTGGGGGCACCTGGGCCTTTCTCCCACATGTGGGCCGCCCAGCGTCCCTTGGAGCCAGCAGGGCAGGTAATGCCCTGATTCACAGATGCAGAGCTGATCTCAGAGGGGCCCTTACACAGCTGGACGCGGAGCGCCTCCTAGCTCCCGGCTTAAGCTCCATCCCTGACTCCAGGCTCTGTTGGTTTCCAGAGGTTCCTGCCACTTGAGGGCCACATTCTGAGACCCAGGCACATGGTGGGGTTTGACATTCGACAGTCCCTTTAGGGCCCTGGCTTTGTCCTGGCAGAGAACCTAAAGCCAGCAGGGACAGTGCTGTAGGGACTGGGGCCAGATGTGTCTGCTGCTGGACTTTTACCACTTGACTATGACCTCAGGTGGGATCAGCCCTGAGGCCCCTGGAAGTCCCAGCCAGGTTGTGAGGGCCTGGGGCCCAGCCTCTGAGGGGGGAAGACTGGGTAAGTCCTGGGGGTCTCAGTCCTGTGGGTTAGAAGGCTGGGGGAAATTGACCTAAGACTCCCTAAGTACTGCCCATGACCTGCGGAAGCTGTTACTGTTTGGGCAGAGGCTCAATTGTGAGCCCCGGATGGACTCTGTCCTGGCCTCCGTGAGGATTCTGGGGGCTCAGCTGCTCACTCTCTGCCTTTCCCCCTACTGGTCTAGGGGCTCCTGAGGCAAAGTCAGGGTATCAGGTCCATCTCTGGGGCGCTGGGCCCAGCTGCTAGGGGAGTGTTGGGATGAGGGCGCCTTTGGTGATGGCTGAGCCCAAGCCCACAGAATGAGAGAAGCCACACTTTGGAGGTTCCAAGTAGGTTTTGGAATCACATAGCAGCAGGAAGATGTCAGTCACGAAACAGTAAGGGTGGGCCCTACTTCCTTGGAAGCTTCCTTCCCAAGGAAGACTGGCTGGGTGTGTGGCGGGGGCACCGTGGCTGTCAGATAGGCAGGGTGCTGCCTCCCCCTAGTGGTCATCAGGGAGAAGAGACGCTGTTTGGGCTGGAGGGTCCTTCTGCCCTGGAGTTGGGTGGAGTGCCTGTCACCTGCCTCCTCTTCACGAGGCAGCGCCGTGGGCACTGCATCGGAGCGTTGCTTCCCGAGGTCGCCGCCGCCAAGTTTGTTTTCCGACCTGGAGTTTCTGTGAGCCACACCTGGAGGAAGAGTCGAAGGCGTCTGTCTTCCCTCTTCCCACACCATTTTTTCTTACACGTCTGATTCTTGCATTTATTGAGCACCTACTACATACATGCCTGGAACCGTACTTTCCTTTCCACTCCAGAACCAGACAGGATGCGCAGGATAAGGGAGGTGGCCCCGTGTGTAATGGAGAGGGTGCCGGGCTAGGAATCGGCTCAGCCGCGAGCTGGAGGCGTGGCTGTGGACATGACCCTGGGCTTTAGGCCACCAGCCCTATGTGGTGGGATTGGGGCTAGGAGATTCCTAGGGTCCATCTAGCTTTTACATTCTGCAAGTCCAGGTCTTACAGGCTCTGTGACCTTGGGCAGGCGGCGTGAGCTCTCTGAGCCTATTTTGCACCTTTAGAATGAGTATACTAGCTAGCAGCTTTCCTCTGCAGTAAGAGGGGGACGTAAAGGGGTCTCATCACTGGATTGTGTAACGAGTACCAAGCAGGACTCAGGGGTCTGAGTTGGCACTTCAGCCTCCCCGCCCCCCCCCCCATTCAATCATCAACAAGCATTTTCTGAGCACCTACTAGGCACTGGGCAATGTAGCTGGAGGCACTCATGGGGCCAAAGAAGAGTTTTTATTGCTTTTAATGTTGGAAGTAGTAGAGCATGTTGTGTAGACCGCCGGGAATGGTCTGGAACCTAGGGAGAAATCCGTGGTGTAGGAGGGACCTGGGGATTGAAAGAGCAAAGTCCTCTAGTGGGGCGACTTGGCTTCAGATGTTTTGTCCACTGTCACAAGAGGACGCGGAGCCTCCAGGCAGGCCTGCATGTGGACAGGAAGATGTGGGGCTGGGGAGGTGAGGGAGTTCACACCCGATGGCTTCAGTGTTCTCCGTGTGGTACGAGACAGGAAATTAGGGGAGCGGAGGGCTACAGAGAGAGGGAAATTGGAAGGACTGGGTTAAGGACCATTTGGTTACAACCTATTTGTTGATGCAGAAAGGCGTTCATGATATATTGCCGTGTGGGGAAAATAGACTACGAACCAACACATATTTTATTAACCTGTTAAAAATGCACAGAGAAAAATTCAGAATGATCTTCACCAGCCATTAATCATCCCAGTGTCATGTAGGTAATTTTAATTCTGTTCTTTTGGCTTATTTATGTTTTTTTGGATCGTTTAAATGACAAAAACAAAACAAAAAACCAAAAAATACTGAAAGCTGTGTTTTAAAATGGTGATACAACGCTGCCCCCCTCTGTGTCCCCTTCCCCCCTGCTCCCCGCTGGTCCCCTCTCCGCTGGTCTCCTCTCCGCCTCCCCTGCCCCTACTCCCAGGAGTATGAGGAGCGCCTGGCCCGGCTGAGGGCGGACTATCAGGCAGAGCAGGAGTCCAGGGCCCGGCTGGAGGAGGACATCACCGCCATGCGCAACTCGTACGATGTGAAGCTGTCCACGCTGGAGGAGAACCTGCGCAAGGAGACAGGTGGGCGCCGCCCGGGCTGGCCAGAGGGGCGGCCGGCCTGCTTTCCTCCTCATCTTATCAACTGACGTTTATAGAGCGCTTTCTACTACCAGGATCAATTCCGTTTCCTCCTCACAGCAGCCCGGTGAGCTAGGTACCACACTTACTCTCATTTTATAAACGAGGAAACCGAGGCACAGGGAGGGTAAGTAACTTGGTCACACAGCCAGTAAGGTGGAGCCAGGATTTGAACCCGGGCAGTCTGACCCCAGAGCCAGTGTTCTTACCCATGGCACTGTGTCATGACGTGCTGGCCACTGGTTGGGCTCCATCCAGCCCAAGGCCAACTTTACGGAGTTGTAGCGTGTCCCTCATGTTTTGTGGGTAAGTCCCATCCCCAAGTTTCTGCATCTTCAACAGTCTCCTCACACTTTTGAGCCCATCTCTTACCAAAGCAACCACATCCCATAGTAAGCATTCAATCATTAGCAAGAACTCTTAACCTACCTGGAAGTTTTTGTCTTTTTTTTTTTTTTTTTGACATTCCAGACAATTACACCCCATCACTATCATTCAAACACCCATGCCGCCAAGCAGCTCAGAACACTGCAGAATCCATCTTGTCATGATGATGATGTTCATGTCATTGGTACCATTTTGGGGGCATTGCTGTGTGCCAGCTACTGGGCGTGTGCTTCCGCCGAACTCCCTCATGGAGGCAGCACTCACCGAATCCTCGTGTTGCAAGGCGAGGCTCGGGGAGGTTCAGGAACACTGAGCTAGGGAGTAGACGCCCTCTTTCGGCAAACAGAACATCCAGACTGTCTCCGGGGACAGGACATAAGCGACCAAGCCGCAGATGAGATGTAAAGGGGTCAGCCATTACCCATGGGCTGGGAGCACTAAGGAGGCCTGCGTGATCATAGGCCCGCCCCCTCAGGCTGGCAGGAAGATGCTTCTCTTGGTCCCTAAGACCCAGAGACAGAGGGCAGGTGTCCGAGTGATTTTATTGGGTCTAACATTCATCCACAGAGTTCACTAAACTCCCACGGGTCTAGAATATCCCTTGGACAAGAGTCCTGAGCTGGGCACTCGAATGGGGGATCCTTGGCATCTTAGGGGTGAAAGCTAATGATCAGGAGCTCTCAACCTTGGTGGCAGTAAGACCGACAGGCAGTCCGCTGGCTTGTTAAGAGCAGTCCCAAGGCAAGGTGGTCAGAGTCCACCACCTAACAGCTTGGGTGGTCAGAGGATGGAGAGATCATGACACTGGTTAGGGGAGGCTTCCCGGAAGAGGTGGTAGGAGACAGGGTTTGAGTTCTGATGAGGGAGAGGGCAGTGGAACAGAAATAGGAGGACAGTATCTGGGGATCCTGGGAGGCTCTGACTCTTCAGCTGGTCTCCTGGAGACAGTGCGCTTGGGACCAGCTTCTAGGGAAGGGGCCCCTCATTCTCACCTTTGAAAACTAAAGGAAGGTCTCCACTTGCAGAAGCTGTCCTGAAGGCAGAAATCCTCTACAATGCTGAGGTCATGTCCAGGGTCGAGTTTGCCAACGTGTCTGATTACTCACCTCCTTTCGAGTATGAGATAGCGGTGAAACCTGAGGTCTACTCCATGATTGACACTCGACCCAGTGAGGACATCCCTAAGACTGAGGTTCCTTCCCAGTTTGAGGACCTGCCCAAGATGGAGACCTCCAAGTCTGAGATTTCTTTTGGGTCTGATGAGTCATCCACACTTGAAGAAGCCTCCATGTCTCAGGTCTTCCCTGGGCCCGCGGAGCCCTCCAACCTGGAGTCCTCCGTGCCCGAGGTGGAGGCCAAGAGCAAATACTTCCTGGGTGAGAATCTCAGCCAGGAAGTCCCCCTGCTGGAGGAGGAGTCCTTCTTCCAGGATGAGGAGCCTCAAGTGATGCCCCTGGAGCTGCTACCAGTCCTACACGACCCATTTGCAGAAGTCGAAGCGAAGCTGGCCATGCTCTCCTCCACCATGGCTGGGGCAGACGTGCCCCAGGCGGACGCACCCAAGGGCCCGACGCAGGTAGCTGACGTCATGCAGGATGGCATGCAGAAATGCAGCGGGCAGAGCTCGGCTGGGGACATGGAGGTCATTGGGCGTGCACAGATGTCTGACCTCTGCGGCTCTGGCATCGCCTCCAGCTCCTCCACAGTGGCTCTGACTTGCTGGCTGGCTCAGGGTGCTAGTGTTCAGGGGTCTGGGAAAGAGAAGCTCTGTCTAATGCTCTGTAAATCAGTAGGGAACTTGGGATCGAGATCCAAGTCTATGCCAGGTGGGCACCTGTTCTGCTGACGGAGGGACACCTGCATGGGAGTCTGCCGAGTTGCCATGGTTACACTGAGCTTCCAGGCCTGAGCGAGAGCTGGAGGCAGCCTTGGTCAGCCCTCGTGCTCCCGCGGGCTCAGAGCAGCGAGCCGGGCTGGGGTCTCCGGGGATCCAGGTTCCTTAGGCATCACCCGGGACCCGCCATGCTGCTCTCCCTGCCCCCGCCCCTCTGTTGGTCTTCTCCCTTTTCAACCCTCATTTTTCATGTTTAATTTTTTTCCCTCTTTCTTCTCTTTAACCCTTGCCTCGCCTTGCCTTGCCTGCCTGTGTATGTGTAAAGAACACAGGCCCTTGAATCAGAAAATCCTGGGTCCAGATCCAGCTGTGCCTCTCACTTAGCTGTGTGACCTTGGGCAGTCCCCTCTCTGGGCAGTCGGTTTCCTCATCTGTAAAATGGGGCTGATGCATGCTTCACGGGAGGGAACGCGGGTAACGCTTCTAGAACACGGCGGGTGCTCAGAGCATGCCCCGTCTCTCCTCTCTCCCTGTTCTCTCCCCTCATCTCTTCACGCCTGCTCCCCTTTCCGCGGTGGCAGGCAGGAGGGGGTGGGGTTGGGGAGCCGAAGGGGAGGTTAGGGGCAGGGCAGCAGAGGCCGAATCTAGCCCAACCATCCCTCCTCCTCCCCAACCCATTCTCCTGCAAGCATCCCCCCACGACAGATGTCCTGGAGCCCGATGACCTCAGGTCCGAAGCTGAGGTAGCCAGTGACCTCCTGCCTGGGACCGTGAGTACCCCTGGGCCGGCCCTCGGTGTGGTGGGAGGACTTCCAGGGGCCTGGGTCTTCCTGTGACACTCCACTTATCTCCTCCCTCCCCGGGCCTCAGTTTCCTCATCCATAAAACAGGGACGACAACCCCGGCCCTGTCCCAGCGGATCAGGGACGGCCCGTTGCGAAGCAGGGTACAAATCGGAGGAGCTGTCACACCTCTTATCGTTAACGAATAAGAGGCCACAGTGGTTTTCAAACTTCCCTTAGACTTGGAACCTTTGTCTAAAGCATAGAGGCCCAGTGTATGCAGTGGGCGAGGGCTGTGGGCAGTGGCTGGGGACCCCCGAGAGCAACGGGGGGCACTGCTGGTCCCAGACCTTCGCCCTTTTCCCTTCTCCTTAAGAAAGCACAACAAGCCGCAGGGAATGAGAGGAAGGCTTTAAATCCACTCACAGTTTTGGAGAGAGAAAGCTATCTGCCAGCCTCTGGACCTGAGTACTGGGTATGGCAAGTTTTTAGTAGACAGCAGGTGGGGTGGCCGGGAGAGCCCTGGCTAGAAGGTGACATTGAGATGGGACCAAGCAGGAAGACGGGGCCAGGGGGCGAGCAAGTGCCAAAGTCCTGTGGCTGGAAAGGTCTTGGCTTTCCTAGCAACAGAAAATGAGGCCAGAGAAGTGGCAGGGTGAGTGGGTGGTGGGGGGGAAGGGTCGGGGAGACAGGGAGCGGTGGGGGGGGGGGGGCGCCGCAGGCCATGGAAGAAACGGGATTTTACTGCGAGTGCAGCGGGAAGTGGTGGGCGTAGGAACTGGATTGGGGGTGTTTTTAACTGGTTGTCTCTGAGGCCCAGGTGATGCGTGCCGGGTGTGAGGGCTGCGATGCCCCCTCATGGGACGGAGGCCACAGGAAGCTCCGTCCCGGGGCTGGCCTTCCCGTCTTAACCTATGTTTCTCTTTGTGCTCAGGAGGTTGATCTGGGCCCAGAAGTGACCAAGGAGGTGGTGTTGGAGGCAGAGCCTAGTGTGGAGACTGAGGTCGAGGCCCAGCCCCTGGTGGCCATGACAAATGCAAGAAAGGACAGTGTGGGCGTGGAGGTGGCCATGCTGACAGATAACCTGATGCCCATCATCGACCAGCAGCAGGTGCTGGCCCGGTAAGTGCCACAGATTGGGGCTGGCAGGAACCCTCGGCGGGGCAGGAAGGCCCTGTGCTCCAGATGTGGGGGTGGGGGTACCCACAGATTCTTCCCGACCTTCCACCAAGGCCTCACCTGGCTATCCCTCCCCGCCCCCTGATGCAGCCGAGGGGCCCTGATCCTCTGTCCAGGAGCCGCGGGGCAGGGAAGGTGCTAGGTCAGCTGGGCGGGCTCCACTCTGCCAGCAGCACAAGTGCCACCAGGTCACGTCGGGTGCCTGCCCTGGACACAGTGAAGGACTGTTGCCCGCCTGGCCGGCCTTTAGGTTTCAGGGATCCCAGGCTTTCCTCAGGTCCCAGCCAAGCCTCCAATACCCCAATGGAAGACTTGCGCTTCCTAGGGACACGCCACCCCCAGACACCCTCTGGGACCACCTAGGGAGCGGGGCTTTCCTCACTGGCTACGCAGCCTCGTGCAAGCCACTTAACGTTTCTGACACTTGGCTCTCACATCCGTCAATGAGAAGGACGTCGAGCCCGCCTCCGTGGCCAAGTCAGCTTCACGGCCCGGGGTCCAGCCTCCTCCCAGTCCCACATCCACAGCCCAAACATTACCTGAGCAACTACTGCGTGCACAGTCTGTAGCCTGCTCTGCTGGTGGCCGCCACCGCTGGGTGGCGGGTGGTGGTTAGGTTAGCTCTGGGTGCACAGGGAGGTTGTCGCCCTTCCTACTGGGCATAGCCACTGCCGTGGTGCAGTGCACGGGCTTGGAGTTAGGTGGATCTGGCAGGAACCCTGGATCTGACCCGTAGCCAGCGGGGCCACCTCCCTGAGCCCCTCGTTCTACGTCTCCGTGAAGTGGGGTCGTGGGAAGCATTCCACGAGGTGATCTCAGTGACAGGCAGGTGTCGTGTTTGCTTCCTCCTCCACGCTGGCAGCTTGCAGCTGCTGGAGCAGCAGGTGGTCGGTGGGGAGCAGGCCAAGAACAAGGACCTGAAGGAGAAGCACAAGGGGCGGAAACGCTACGCAGACGAGCGCAAGAAGCAGCTGGTGGCGGCCCTGCAGAACTCGGACGAGGACAGCGGGGACTGGGTGCTGCTCAACGTCTACGACTCCATCCAGGAGGAAGTGCGGGCCAAGAGCAAGCTGCTGGAGAAGATGCAGAGGAAGGTGCGGCCTTCCGTTTAGGTTCCCGTCCCCGCCCGCCCCGCCCCGCCCCTCCCCCACCCCCACCCCCACCCCCACCCCCACCGGCAAGAGGCCGGCATTCTTCTGTTCTTTGCACGGCATCCACTAGGTGCCTACGGTGTGCCGCGGGCTGTTGTGGAAGCAGTCACAGTGACAGATGTGTCCCTGTTGCCTTGGAGCTTGCTTTCTAGTGGGAGTGTGTGTGTGTGTGTGTGTGTGTGTGTGTGTGTATGCGCACACTCACTTAACAACACAACAGAGAAACAAGCCAGAGAGTGTCGGAGTGATGGCAAGCAATACTGGGGAGGGCAGGTGGCTTTTTTTTTTTTTCACTTTTATTGAAGTGTAAATGCCCAAATCACAAGTGCACAGCTTAATTCATTCCCACAAAATAAGTGCACCATGAAACTGCCCACCCCCCATGGAGGAACTGAGCAGCAACAGAACCCCAGAAGTTCCTGGGGACACCTTGGGTGGGGGACGGGGAAGTTGTCATGGGGGCAGCGACTTCGAAAGTGGGACCTCGAGGATAAGAAAGAGCGGGGCATGTGATGACCTGAGGGAGAGCGTTTGGGGCTGAGAGGGACCAGTGCTGGGAACGAAGCTAGTGGCTCTGGGAACAGAAAGGAGGCAGCCGTGCGTCTTCGAGGACAGGGGTGACGACCGTGTCGTGCGTGGAGCCTGCTCATAGGCTCCTGAATGCGTGAGTGTGGGAGAGTGACAGAGGGCTTGACGACGCACTTCTTTTCCTGCTCTCTGCAGGGCTGCGGACACAGCAGGTGCTCATTTATACGCCGGGTGGCGAGGTGGGAGGGCGAGTGGGTGGATGGAAGGATGGGTGGTGGCAGGGATGGCGAACGAATAGCTGGAAGGATGGTGTTGCTATGAGCGGATCAACAAACAGATGCTGAGCGGCCGATTGGACGGGCAGTTAGAGGATGGGGAGGTCGGATGGCTGGTGAAATGTCGGGGTATCTTTCCTGCTCACTGCCTGTCCTGCTTCGTTTTCAGCTTCGGGCGGCGGAGGTGGAGATCAAAGATCTGCAGTCGGAGTTTGAGCTAGAGAAGATCGATTACCTGGCCACCATCCGTCGGCAGGAACGTGACTTTATGCTCTTCCAGCAGCTCCTGGAGCAGGTGCAGCCCCTGATCCGCCGCGACTGTAATTACAGCAACCTGGAGAAGATCAGGCGCGAGTCCTGCTGGGACGAGGACAATGGCTTCTGGAAGATCCCCGAGCCCATCATCATAAAAACCAGCCTCCCAGTAGGTCAGGAGCCTGGCTGTCCCCTTGGCCCTCCCTGCCTTCCTCCACAGTTTGCTATCCCTGCAGACTGACGGGGAGCCCTGGGCCTCTCCCCGATGGCCGTAGGTACAGTAGACGTGTGACCCCCAGATTCCAAAAACATCAGGGACCTGGGACAATGGTGTGCTCTGGAGTCAGACAGATGCGGGTTGGAATTCTGGCTCCCCCACTCCCTGCGTGACCTCTCTGGGACTCAGTGTCCTCATCTGTGAAATGGGGATTGATAACAGCACCTTCCTTTAAGATTGCTGGGTGCCTTAAAGTGTGTTAATACCTGTGACACCCTTAGAGCCACGGCTGGCACATCATAAGTGCCTGGTATATTTTATCATTGTCATAATCATCATTGTCATCATTTTACCCTGCAACCACCCTGGGAAGGACAAGGATCATCACACCTGTTTTATATATGAGGAAATG
This sequence comes from Rousettus aegyptiacus, assembly GCF_014176215.1. NCBI lineage: Eukaryota > Metazoa > Chordata > Mammalia > Chiroptera > Pteropodidae > Rousettus > Rousettus aegyptiacus. Next base: position 12,290,706 of record NW_023416284.1, on the reverse strand, counting down.
AAATTTTGGAGCATATAAATGACTCACCTGTAGTCACAATCATAGCACTGAGCCGTAAGACCAGGGATAGGAACAAGCTGTCCAGTTTCAGGCCTGGTTCAACTTCTGCTTTTGCCACTGACCCTCCTGTGTGACCTTATGATGGTCACTGTCCCTTTCTGGGATTTGGGCTTCTGATCTTCACAAAGAAGGGGTTGGACAAGATGATCTTGAAGGCTCCTCCACCTCCATCGATTCTCAGAGTAAGGTCAGACTTACAATGGCGCTTTTTGCAGCCTCTTATAGCCGTCTCTGCCCATTCGGGGGGCAGCAGACTTACATCCCACCAGGCCCCCATCAGTTCTCCCCCTGGTCAGAGTGTTTGTCCAGGTCCTACGCCTCCGATGTTTATGGATGGCCACTGAGGCCTCCCCTGCTGCAACTCCAGCCAGCAACATTTCCCACGAGCACGGCGGCAGCCTTCCTCCCTGCCCCGACCAACCTGCTATCTTGCCCGGATGCAGGGGGATAGCTTCTTTGGCATCTGCGCCCTCCTGTTGTCTGCTTCCCAAGGCGCTCCCTCTGCTTGTGCCGGGAAGTGTCCTCCCCTGGCTCCAGGCCTGAGCCGGGCCTGACACTACCCCCGCCCCCCCCCACCACTGGGGAGGGTGCTGCAGCCCACGCTGTCCCTCCGGCCCTCCTCCCACGCAGCGGTGACTTCAACTTTTGTTTTCTCATAGCAGTGTCAACAGGGCCACAGAACAAATCAGTCCGCAAAACCTCTGCAGCAGACAATGGCGAACCAGGCATGGTAAGGCTTCCTGGAGAGGGGGTGCGGAGGGGATGTGACCGGGCTTGGCCCCTGACATGCAGTGGGTCAGCGTTACCATAGGGAACTGGGCTTCCACTTTCATCAGCCCTAAGGATTAAAGCAGGGGACTGAGCCCAGATCCTTTCTGTGTAACTCTGTTGGCACCTAGACCCTCAACCCTCTCTGGCCCTCGTTCAAAGCCACCTGTAGTCATAAAGGCTGAGGGAAAGTCGGTGGTTCGAGTCAGCCCATCCTACTGGTGAAAGACAGAAGCTTCAGCTTCAGTCTCAGAGGCCAGTCCCAGAGGCTGGTTCCCTGGGCCTCTGCTGGTGCCCTTGGACCAAAAGGGTCTTCAAAGCATCCATAAATAGTAATTGGGACTCTAAAGTCACTTGATTTTCATATTTGCTATATTTTATATTATAATAGGACTATATATTGTTAAAGCAGAGGTCAGCAACCTCTTCTGTAAAGGACCAGGTGGTAAATATTTTAGGCCGTGTGGGATATATCATCTGTCGCAACTACTCAGCTCTATCATTGTAGCACAAAACAGCCATGTCCAATATGTAAATGAATGAGTATGGCTACATTCCAATAAAAGGTTACGAAAGGAGTCTGTGGGTCAGGTTTGGCCCATAGGCTGTCGTTTGCTCATCCCTGCCTTAAGCCATTACAGATATTGCAGAAAACCCGCACAGAACATGCCTTTATAGTCATGATAGGGCTACTCACTCATAGCTGAATGAATTCCAGCCAAGTATCTCTGGCTGAGCAACTCGGGGATGTGGCCGGGCTTGTGGCTGCAAGGAACGTCTCAGGCCAGTCTAAAATTCTGATTGGCTGCTTCTGATAGCTTGACTTCATAAAAAAAGGGAAACTTGTTTCTGAAAAAAAAAAAACATTCTTAACATAGGACCACAAAGGGGTTGTATTAGAATGCTTTTAGTTCCAAGTGATAGCTCTCCGAAGCAAACAAATCATAAGCAAAATGGGGAATTTATTGGTTCATGTTAAGTGGACCTGTTTCAGGCATAGCTAGATCTAGGGGCTCAAAGAGTCAGAGTTCTGTGTGTTTTTCACCTCTTGGTTCTGCTTCCCTTGGTGTGCCGGCTTCGGACTCGGGCTGGCTTTCTCCACATGGCAGGAAAGAGGGCTGCTGGCAATTAGCAACCCGACAGGAAGAGACCCAGTCGCTTATAGCATCCTTAAACCATCACTTGCGGGAAAGGTTCTGATCAGCTCTGTCTGGGTCATGGGCCTCTTCTTGGACCAATGACTATGTCTGAACATAGTGCTGATTGGTCCAGTCTGGGTCATGTGTAGCAAGGGTGTGGGTGGGCGAGAGTGGTGGTCTTAGGACACTATGAATGATCATCCCATCAGGATGACATCAAGTGGTAAAAGGGTAGTTCCCTAAAGGAAGAGATTCAGGGCGAAGAAAAGTCCATGATAGTGTTGAAAAATAATAGTTCTTGATGGAAGAAAGGTCGGGACTTCAGTTTTAATGATCATAAATGGGCCCAGGAGCTGAGTAGTGTATAACCTAGTCTATGACTATGTCATAAGGGGTTTGGGTGTGTAGTATTGTTCTGGCTTCTATCAGGATATCCTGTTTTGAGCTTTACAGGAGAGAACAAGGCACTTCTCATCCCAAGGAAGGAGGATGGGGGTGTGTAGGCTTGGCTAGACTGCGATCCCCCTGCCCTGAGTAGCCCAGATCCCACCCCAGGAGTCCAGGTCCGTAGTAGGGTACACGTAGTGGATGCTGAGGCTGAGGGTAGCCCCACCCCACCAGGCTTGCAGAGGCCACTGAGCCCCAGATAAGGGCCCAGATAAGAATTGCCTAAATGAGGGGTCTTGTCCCACAAGGATTTGAAATCTCAGCAGGAAGAAGACCGCTACAAGCTGATGCTCAGTCGGAGCGACAGTGAAAATATTGCCAGTAACTACTTCCGGCCGAAGCGAGCCAGCCAGATCCTAAGCACGGATCCCATGAAGAGCCTCAGTGAGTGCCCTGCCTATCTCTTGTCCTCTAGCCCCTCCCTGAGAGCCGTCCAGGGCCTCTGCCACCTGGGAGGGGCATGCCTGGGTTTATCTGGAGTCAGACAGGCCTGAGTTAAAAACCCCTTTCCCTCTCTGAGCCTCAGTGTCCTCACCACCAAAAGAAGTGGATACATTTGCTTCTCAGGACTAGTTGAGATAAGGTGGGGAAGTGACCCAGCCCAAGGCCTGGCACATAGTAGGTGCTCAATACACAGATTCCCTTTTCCTCGACCCTTTCATCTTCTTGGAGAGAGGTGCTGCATTGATTCATCTGTCTCCCCTGACACGTAGAAGGCTCCCCACACACACACTGCTCAGGGCCCCGGCGTGGGGTTGCAAGGCTCTGGGTAAGTCGCTCGCCAGCTTCCTCAGATGGTGGCTTTCTTTTCCTACTGAGCCAAGGGGGCAGACAGGGCCACGAAAGCAAAACACTTTCAAAAGCAAGAATCAAAGACCATAGAGCTTCCAATAAAATAATGAAAAGCACATCTCAGTTCTATATTGAGGTTATTTAAAAGACAGAGAGGATGGAGTTGAGGAACAAGGAGGGAAAAGTTGGACAGGAAAGAAACTAATGTCAGCTGAGTGCTTGGCATTGCGCCCATGTTGTAGATGAGGAAACTGAGGCTCAGAGAGAAGTGGTTCCCTGAAGAAGCGGAGCTGGGCTTTGAACCCAGGCTTGTCTGGCTTGACATCCCAGGCTGCCTCAGTCTGAGGCTTTAAAACTCCACTTCCAGCCCAGATCCTTTGCATGCAGATGCAGGGCTGGGTCTGAGGCCTCAACCAGAGTAGCATCTTAGAGCTTAGGGTCCCAGCTGCCAGACCAGGGTCTCTGGCAGGGTGGGGGATGGGGGGGAGGCCAGACTCTTTATCACACACAGTGTTTCTCTCCATCCCCTGCATGCCTGGCTTACCAGTACCTTCTGTGCCTTTTTTCCACAGCACATCACAACTCACCACCAGGCCTCAGCTCCCCTCTCAGCAATAACTCTGCCATCCCACCCACCCAGGCCCCTGAAATGCCCCAGCCCCGGCCCTTCCGTCTTGAGTCCCTCGACATCCCCTTCACCAAAGCCAAGCGTAAGAAAAGCAAAAGCAGCTTTGTCAGCGAGCCCCTGTGAACACAGCTGCCTGCTGCCCCGCCTTCGGGCTTCCGTGAGGCTGCCAGGCCCTCCCAGGGCAGCTGCAGCCAGGCTTCCTCCCATCTGCCCCCATAGTGACCAGAGGGCCTGAGGGGCCCTTGCCTTGGGAAGACGCATTCCTTTCCCTGTTCCCCAGAGTGCCCACTTCTGCCCTGGGCGGGAGCCCCTTGCAGGCTGTACCATCCTTGGAGAGGTCCACTCTGGTTCTCTATGCCTCGTCAGTGTTTCCATCTGCTCACCTGCCACAGAGCCCCCCATCTGTGCCCCCCAGTGTTGTGTTGTGCCTCTGCAGGCTCAAGAACCTCAGCTTGGCCTCAAGGCCTTCACCAGCAGCCCTGACAGAGTGGGCATTATCTACCACGTGGATCAAGCTGCACATCTTGACAACTGAAAATTGTGTCTCCGTCCAGTTGGCCCCACTTCCTGCAGGAAGCCCTATGGGATGGGTACATGAATCCTAGAGCAACTCTTCCCCTGCTGCCCACTCCTTGCTGGTCCATGGCCCAGAGGAGACCACTCCATATTAAGCTGCCCCAATAAACTGCCTTTTACCTACAAGCAGCGTTCCTTCCCCGATCCTCTGTCAGTGTCACTGCGGCCCCTCCCTGCCACTGTCGCAGTCAAGGGGCAGCTGTTTTTGGAGGAAGTGTTCTTAACTACCTGGGGCTTTTAGAACAAACAGGCTCCAAAGTTTTTGTAGCTTCCTGTAATTGTGAGTACAAGTGCTTTTATTTGGCGGGGGTGGGGGGTGGAGGTGGGAGGTGGGGGGAGGTTTGAGGGGGTGGGACAAACATCTGAACTATCATTAGATTCTCAAAGGATCTGTGACCCAGGAGAGCAGAGCCCTTGTTTTCGAAAATAGAGGCCATGTCTTGTTGAGGCCCAGGTTGGGCTCAGGGGTTGGGCTGGAACTGGGCCTACCGACAGGGCCAGAAATGAATCCAGCCCACCCCTGCGACCTAAGACACACCCATCCCCTTGCCCATTGTAGCCCAGGCCTGCTTTGTGGGAGGGGCTTGCAATCTGAGGGAACAGGGCTAGCCTTTGGTTCTGTCCTAAGCCTCACTTCACTCTGAGCGTCATCTGTGAAATGGGAATAACACCCATCTCATGGTGTTAATGTGAACGTGAAATGAGATATTATCTAAAGATCTGGTGCATAGCAGGTGCTCCATGTTACCCCCGCCACACACACACACACACACGCACACGCACACGCACACGCACACACTCCCATTCCTCCTCCTCTGTGTTTTATATTATTGTGGAAATTGCCACAAGCCACTTGCGTGGGCCAAGGAGCTCATGCTCTGGAGAAGCTAGGGTGGGTGGAGGGTACTCAGGTAACTATGGAGATTACTCTCACCAGAGGCAGGCTGCACTACGAACTTTGAGTAAGAGGAAGAGAGATTAGGTTTTTATGGCGAACAAAGTACTCTTGTGAAGGGAGCTGCATCAGGTAGGGCTCCCATAAAGGATAAAGATCCAGGGAGGCCTAAGGCTGGAATGTGGGGATGGGGCTCTTGGTAGAGGGAGTTGCATGAGCAAAAGGGGTGGGGGGTAGGAACTGAGGGTATGTTAAAGGTTGGATGAGACCTCTTCCAGGTAAGCCCTGAGCAGGGACCAAGAGGAGGTTGAGGCTGCCCAGACAAGTTTAGGTGGAGACCTGAGAGTGTCCCTGAGCTATGGCGGACTCCTAAGTAACAGATTGGTACCAAGTCTGAATCAGAGGCAGAACGAAGTCTTGGAGCTGCCTGTGGAGCTTTAACAGACCTGTGGTGGGGCTGAGAGAGGCCTGAGGTGAGTCCGGCCCGTGTATCAATTTAGAAGGGGTGGCAGCCAGCATTACTGAGTGATCGCTCAGCCCTGCCCTGCACTAAGTGCTTTAAAACCTGCTCTAGTCCTCCCAAGAGCCCAGGCTGTTCCAGAGGCAGGAGAGTTGGAGAGTTGCTGCTGGCTATTTTTATTTCCAGCCTGGGCAGTGGCCTGGAGAGAAGTGAAATCCCTGGGTAAAGATCTAGTGAGAGACAGAGCTTGGGAACGAAGCCCGCTAGGTTAGTCCACCGGCCACTCGCGCTGCCTCCAGCGTGGGCCACCAAGCTGGGCAGGACAGGCCCGTGCCAAGGCCTCTGGGCCTGTCAGCGGCAGGAGACTGAAGTGCCCCTGTCCTTGATCTTATTTTTCCAACCCCTTCCTCTCTAGAGATGGTGGAGGTAAAGTCTGGTTCCTAGTCCCTAGTCTGTCCTGGGCCAGTGAGGTCGTCCGGGATGGCCTCCGCCGCTCCAGATCCCTTTGAGGACACTACGGTCAAGACCGAAGAGACCGGGACCCTTCTGCAGAAGGCGCAGCTTCGGGACTTGGGGCGGGAGCGCGGCCTTTTTGATTGGCCGTGGCTGCAGAGCTGTCTCTCTAGGATTGAGCCTTTTTCTCTAGGCGGAGCCGCGCGCCCCTTCCGCCAATAGGGTTCAGAGGACCCGCCTACAACCGGGCACTTCCGGCGGCGTTCCCGGCTCCCAGCGTCCAAGCGGCGGCTCCGGACGCCGAGCCTTGACGCATCAGGTCACTTCCGGGTGGGACTCCACGACCACGAGCTGCGATTGGGCGACCGTAGACGGGGCACTTTTGGTGTCCAGGTGCTTGGGTTCTTTGGCTGGAGGAAAATGAAGCCCGGCGCCCCGGTCCGTGCTTGGTCTTTTTTGTGGCTGCTGCAGCTGTTGCTCTCGCTTAACCTGGTCTACTCCAGCGGTCCCCGCACCTTAGTGCTGCTGGACAACCTCAACCTGCGGGAGACGCATTCCCTTTTCTTCCGGAGCTTGAAGGGTGAGACCGTGGTCCGAGGCGGCGGCGGGTGAGAGTGTGGGTTGGAAAGGTCCCCGAGCCCGAGGGCATCGGCCACCCTCCCTCCCACTAGTTTGCCACGAGCGGGCCGCCCACGTCTGCCTGCCGCTTTGGGTGGGGGTTGGGGAGGGCATTTGTGGGCTCTGCAGAGGTGGTTTCCCTTTGCGTCCCGTCTGGCTCAGCTCCCTGTTTTCTTCTTGTCCAGATCGGGGCTTTGAACTCACATTCAAGACCGCAGATGACCCCAGCCTTTCCCTTATTAAGTATGGGGAATTCCTCTATGACAATCTCATCATCTTCTCCCCCTCGGTAGAAGGTAAGGACTGCGCGACGCCCCCAGAACCAGGATTCGAGGTTCGGGGACTCATCGAGCACTTTCTTTTGGATCTTGGGCATGTTCCGGGTCACGGGATGGGTCACCTGCACAGGGCGCTGTTGCTTCCAGAGAAAAGGAACATGTTAACTTCTAACCTGGGCCCAGGAGAGCACGTCTCCTTTCCAAAAGACACAGCTGAGAACTGTGGAGTCAAGTGTTGCCATAAACTATGGAGCTGGGGACCCTACTCCTCCGAGAAGTGAGTTTTCTCTGTAAAAGGCCTGGTAGGAAAGGTGGCGAGCCCCTGGATGGGTTGGCTTGTGTGGAAAGAGGAAGTAGCATGCTGTTAATGTGGTTTGCTGTAAAGGGGCATTGTAGTAGTTGATCTTAAGAATTCAGGTGGATTCATAGTTCTTAGGCTGAAAAGAACACTGGGATTATCTAACCCAGCCCCTTATTTGAGTGTGGATAGATATGTCCAGGGCCTACCAGAGGCTAGCTAGTCGTTGAATAGAGTGACTATCTTTACGAGATTATTGACTTGATCTTTCAGTAGTCCAGTGACAAGGAGCTTACCACTATCTTATGAGGCAATCCACTCCACTACTAGACAACTCTGTTAAGAAGTTCTTATATTAAACTGAAATTTGTCTCCTATTTCCTGCTTTATTTGGGGTGAGGGAGAGAGGAGGAAGGGGTTTCTTATACTCCCTAGGGCCCTTAGAGAATGAGTCTAATGTTTATTTTGTTTACAGGCATAGCCTTCACAAAATCATAGCCTATTCAGCTGTTTCTCCTCTAGACTAAATACCCCCAGTTCCTTTGGCTGTTTCTCTTTTGTTCTGGTTTTTCGGTGAACATCCTAGTTATTCTCTTCTTTAGTGGCTTCAGTTTACCTTTTCCTCAGAGGACTCAGGTCGTCCCTGTCTGGGGTAAGACGAGACTGCCATCTCTTCCTTCAGTTGTTGAAGCTTAGAATCTTTTGTTTCATTGGAAGCTACTTTATGGGGTACAATTAAATCCTTGAAGTATTTTTTCTTAGGCTCCCGGCCCCTTATCACGTTACCCCTAACTTCCTTGCCACATGTATCTTTGGAATTGGCTTTTTGGATGAAGTGTAGCTGGGTGGAAAAGACCCCAGATTGTTCAAGTTAAAACCTTCAAGTTACTGGGCAGGTGAATGGAGTCTTTAGCAGGTTAATTGGCATTTGCCAAGTTTCTGCTGTTTGGAACACTGAAATAGGTTCTGAAGAGTGACAGAGCCTGCCTTTGAGCAATTCTTTCAGTGTGTCTTCGAGGACATAAGAAAGGACTTGAAGTGAGTTGCCAAACTCTTTGTGGGGATGGAGTGGAGGAGCACACAGGAGGTGGATTGGGAGTGTCACTGAGAAAGGAGGAAACGGTGGGTGAGACAGGGAGAAGGTTGAAAAGGTAGGTGGGAGACATATCAGAGAGCATCAGAGTGTTTCACAAACATGAGTCAACTACTCCAGTACCTCCTGTATGATTTTTACCATGTTCCATATCACCTGTGCTAATAATTACTTAATATTTTTCTTCAAATCGACTCGCTTTTTAAAAACTAAAATAATATTTTAAAAGAAAACTAGTAATGAACCCAGTGTCACTATGGACAATGGAAATCTGGTATCATCTCTTGCTTTCAGTAGATGACTATAAATAGAATAAATACAGTGTTGTTAAATTCTCACCAGAGTCTGTTGCCTGCAGAAGGCTTAGAGCCAGAGGCTTCCTCTTAAAAGAGATTAGCAAGTGTGAGGGAAGTGTTAAAGACCTGTATCAAACTATGACATTCTCTTTGGTGGAGAAAGCTTGAGAAATAATTGGGATGGGAATCTAACTCTCTGGGGCTCTGAGATGCAGTGTTCTGTAAAGCCCTGCCCCACGCCACTGTTGTCATGCTGCTGTCCTGGGCACTGCTGCGGAGAAGACTTGTGTCTTGCGGTGGGGTGGGGTGTCAAGGTGAGGGTTTGACCCCTGCTCCAAGGGCCCTTCTGTGGTCCTGGGACCACCGGTAGCCCTCTCAGGTGTGGGGATGCCGGCCTGGCTTTCTTCTCCGGGTATCCATGGGATCCTTGCCCTCTCTGGGGGTCAGGACTCTCCCAAGTCACTTGTAAAAGTGGCTAGAGAAGGATCCTTAACACATTCTCTGTACCCAGAACAATCTGGATCCCTTTTTATAGATGGGGAAATGGGTTCAGAAATGTGAAGGGATAGCCTAGATTTACCCCCAGGTGTCTTCATTTCAAAGCCTGTATTTTTTTTACTATACAAGTTCCAACAGCTGCCGTCCTGACATTTACATTTTGGACTGGCTAATTTGGGGGCTGTCCTGTGCACCGGGCCTCTACCCACTAGATGGCAGTAGCTACCCCCTCCCCCAGTGACAGCCAGGAATGTCTCCAGACACCGCCCTGAGGGGTTGGGAGCCACTGCAGTGTACCAAGAAGCTAGTTTTGAATTGTCAGAGGCACCGCCTGGCCTCTGTCGGAGGCTGGAGAGATGGCTTTCTACATGTCGTGTGAGGGGCGTGTCCTCACACAGAAGATGTTCAGTCTGTGCCTGAGGGGAAGGTATGGTGCTTTTTACCCCTGAAAATTACTTTAGAAAAGAGGGCCATTCTCATATTTAGATCTTTACAAAGTCCTATTATGGACTCATTTCCCACTGCCTAATGGATATTTAATGGACAGACTTCTGTGTCCAGTCTTAGTAAATGGCACTTCCATTCTTCCAGCCGGGGCCAGAAACCTTGGGGCTGTCCCCAGCATCTCCGGCTCGTACCCCATCCACCAGCGGGCCCTGCTGCGCTCCGCCTTGGGAATGTGAGCGCAGGCCCACTCCTCCTCCCCACGGCCCTCTACGCCTCCCCTCCACCCCCAGCTCCCTTCCTCTGCCTGGTCCAGTCACCTCTGCACTGCCCTGATTGTCACAGCAGCCTGCTAACCTGTCTCTCTGCTTCCACCCTTACTCACTGTACCCAGTTCTCCACCTAGCCACCAGCATCATCCCCTCAAAACAAATCAGATCAGGTTGGCCTTCCGCTCAAAACCCTGCAGCGGTGCCTCCCCACAGCCGGCGTCTCCACGGGGCCCACAAAGCCATGTGTGAGGCGCCCTGCTCACGCCACCCCACTCTCCTCTGCTGCCGCTCCCTCTCTAGCTGAGCCACAGTGGGCTCTTAGCTGGTGACATGCTCACCGTTCTCAGTGCCTGGAATGCTCTTCTTCCCCTGCTGCCTGGCTCACTCTCCCACCCTCTCAAATGCCACCTGTCCAGGGTCTTCCCCGACCCACCTTATAGACTAGCTCCCCTTCCTCAGTGTCCCCCTTATTTTTCTTCTCAGCACACAATAATTTTTATTTAATGGATAAATGAATTACTGAGCACTCCTTCCCTTTGTGTTGAACATCAGAGTGCATTTGGGGGAAGGCTCTTGAGCTTAGTTTTGGATGCTTAGGGCAGTCACTTGACCCAATTGACCAAAAAGGGATATGATCTCACCATTACAAATGTTGGAAATTAATGCATCTTTTTGGTGATTACTTAAAAAAAGCAGTATATAAAACAGTTCTGTTATGGCTGTCATAGATATAAGTCTGTAGGATTATTAGGAAAAAGACCCTACTTGTTTTGGGCAAATTAAGTACTAGTCTCAGGCGACAGCATCGTATTCAGAAGTGCTCTTTCTCAGACAGCCTGGACGGAAGTGAAGTCGATGGGCTCTGGATGACTGTTCAAAAGTGGCTTAGTGATGACAGATACTGATGTGAAAGGTGCAGGTGATGAGTTTGAAGTTGTTTCATGAAATGTGAGTGGAAAATGTAGCATTTCTACACAAATATTTTACACATGACTTGAAGTGTGTATAAATAACTTGGCTATAATTGGTAGGTGTTTGACTATTTCATTTATACTTTTATAAGTTTAGGAATTTGAGCCATGAATTTTGGACCATCCTACTGGGAAAATGGGAGACTTGCCCTATGGGCATAGATGGTAAACGTCCCTGTCGTTTGGGCCTCCAGAGGGAGCTATTGTGTGATTGATTGTGGCTAGTTTGCAGTCCACCTGCTCCTGTCAGATGTCAGAGGAGCAGGGAGAGGAACCTTCTGGAACACCGAGTCTGGTGCTTCTTTCAGATTTTGGAGGCAACATCAACGTAGAGACCATCAGCACCTTTATCGATGGTGGAGGCAGTGTCCTGGTAGCTGCCAGCTCAGATATTGGTAAGTCTAACCGTGGGAATTCTCGTACTTTCCACCATTTCTCCAGGAAACTTGGAGAGCTTTGCAAATGGAAGCTGCCAAATCGGCATTCGCTGGCTGGTTCTGGCCAGGCAGTGAGTGGGGACTGTGGAGCCATGCAGTCCCTCCCGTCCTGTGACCAGAGCCAATGAGATGCGGGTCTTTTTAAGGCCTGGGAACCCTGTTTTTTTTTTTTTTTTTTTCCTTTTTTTTTTTTCGTTTCCTTTTGTTTTTGTTTTGCTAGCTCTTTCCTTAAAAAGAGAAGACAAGTAGCCTAATTGTGTGGAGCCCAAAGCACTGGACAGCTTTTAATTTTGTTTCCTATTTTGGAAAATTTCAAAGAGCCTTAGAATTAGGAGTATGGGGAGAGTAATATCCTGAACCCCATGTACTTATCACCCAGCTTCTGCCGTGAACACCACCTGGCCAATCTTGTTTTTTTTTTTTTTTTTTTTTTTGTATTGAGAGATTTTTAAAACCATACTGGGTAGAGTTTTTGGTGAGGTGATGATGAGGAAGAGAGAAACCTTGTAAGCTGAGGCTTATCCAGGTCAAATTTGCTTGAGGTATTACTTTGTTTCACAGGTTTTTGTGCCGAACCAAGGTCACTGAACTAAGGTCGCTGCATATTTGTGGAGGGACAGGAAGGGCCAGGTGGCTTTTTTTAAATAATAATTCATATTTGGACCTTTGCAGGCAAAATATCATGGTGTCGTTCAGTGGTCTAGCTGTGGCTGAGCCCGGCCTGGTGAAGCTACAGGGCCCTTGGGGGTGACTGGGAGAGTGAGTCATGAGGAGGTCAGGACAAGTGACGTAGCTTGGCCCAGGTGCCACCCATGAGGCCCAGCTAAACATCTCTTGGGTCGGTGCAGGTGACCCCCTTCGAGAGCTGGGCAGTGAATGTGGGATCGAGTTTGATGAGGAGAAAACGGCTGTCATTGACCATCACAACTATGACATCTCAGACCTTGGCCAGGTAATCAGGCCTGTCACCTTCAGGTTTCAGGGCGTTAGCACAAAGCTCAGCCAAGAAACCACAAAGGCGTCGGGAGGGACCCCTGGCTTGGGGGCACCTTTTCCTGACCACCACCCTTCCCTGTGCTCCTGCAGCATACGCTCATCGTGGCCGACACGGAGAACCTGCTGAAGGCCCCAACCATCGTTGGGAAGTCGTCTCTAAACCCCATTCTCTTTCGAGGTGTTGGGTGAGCGAGCGGGGTGAAGCCAACAGAAACCTGGGGGAAGCGGGGTTCCTCTATTTTGTCAAGAAAACAGCTGAACTTGTGATTATTTGGGGGTATTCCTTCCTCCAGAGGAAATGGATGAGATTACGATATGAAGAGTCAAACTTCATAGTCACAGCAAGAGGGAGAGCTAAGTGATTTGCTGTTAAGGAAGTAGAATTCATTCCTGTGAAGAAATGGCCTTGAGGGGACCTTAGGTCCTTTGGGCTCAGTTCTTGGGGTCAAAGTGTGATGGTTCTCTTTTCATTCTACAGGATGGTGGCTGACCCTGACAATCCTTTGGTATTAGACATCCTGACGGGCTCTTCCACTTCTTACTCCTTCTTCCCAGATAAACCTATCACCCAGGTGAGGAGCCTCTGTAGCCTTGGGGCTCCGGCTCCTGGGCCTGGTAGCAGAGCATTTTATTTGAAGATGAGAACGAAGCAGGAAAGCACACTTCGTTGAAGCTGATGAAGTGAGGCGGTGGGAGTGGGAAGTGGGCAGAAGTGAGGGGTCTCAGGTTCCACCCTCAGGCGGGGCCTACATTGCTCAGGTCTAGGCTGCTGTCCTCTTGCCCGAGAGGCCCAGCGGCTTGTCCTTTACCCTGGCTCTCCCGGGTGACAGCCCCATGTTGTTCCCAGTATCCGCACGCAGTGGGGAAGAACACCCTCCTGATTGCTGGGCTCCAGGCCAGGAACAATGCCCGGGTCATCTTCAGTGGCTCCCTCGACTTCTTCAGCGATGCCTTCTTCAACTCAGCAGTGCAGAAGGCGACGCCCAACGCCCAGAGGTGGACGCCAGGGCACCAAGGGGCCTGTGGTCTGGGTGGTGCAGTCTGTGCCGATAGGGGAGGAGGAGCCTTTTAGCTAGATGTGTCAAAGGCTAAGTGTCTTTAGACGCGTTAAAATTACCTGAAGACTTGACTTTGCTGCTCTGCTGCCGGCGGTGGCACCCCAAACTCTTCTCGTAATGGCTTCTGTGGGGATGTTTCAAAAATTGTGCAGGTGACACCTCCAGCACCAGCACGTCACGTCTCTCCGTCTTGTGTTCCCTTTAACCGAGATGCCTAGATATGTCTGGCCTGCAGGTGGGAGCGAGCTTAGTGCAGTTGTCTGGGTGGAGAGTGACTAGACCTGTCGCCAGCACCCCTGGAAAGGAATTGGTTCTGGGGCTACAGCCTCTGCTTGCCTCCTGCAGGTATTCCCAGACAGGCAACTACGAGCTAGCTGTGGCCCTGTCCCGCTGGGTGTTCAAGGAGGAAGGCGTCCTCCGTGTGGGGCCTGTGTCCCACCACCGAGTGGGCGAGACAGCCCCACCCAATGCCTACACCGTCACTGACCTAGTGGTAAGAGCTTGGAGTGGGAGGGCCCGTTAGTTTTGGCCAAAGTAACTCAGCTTGAAAGCATTTATGGGCACGTGTGCATTGGGCCGAAGTGGCCTAAGTAAGGATGACTGGGTTAACCTCTGCCCTGAAGTCAGAGGAACTGGTATCCTGACGGGGGCCTTGTGGGGAGGTGTGGCTTTGCTAAGGGGCTCCACAGAGTCACTCTGCTGGGAGTGGGGGCCCCAAGAGCAAAGACATTGGAGTCGGATCTTGAGGACGAGTCTGTCAGAGGAAAGGCAAGAGAGCCGCGAATATGGGGTGCAGCGTGGCTGGGGTGCAGACTTCTGTGGGCCCGTGAAGAGGTGTAGATGCGAGTCAGGCGTTAGCCTGCATGGCAGTACCTCAGCCCCTGTCCCGGGGTGGGCGGTAGGGCTTGCCCAGTTTGTCACAACTCCTGGGAGTTCCTGCCAGATTCATGAGGGGGGATTCAGCACAGCTCCGAGGACAGAGGCACCCTCCAGTCGCCGTCCCCGCTGGCTAACTGGCCTTTTTATCTCAGGAGTACAGCATCGTGATCGAACAGCTCTCAAATGGCCGATGGGTCCCCTTTGACGGGGATGACATTCAGCTGGAGTTTGTCCGCATAGATCCTTTCGTTAGGACCTTCTTGAAGAAGAAAGGTAAATACTTCTTGCACGAGAAGCTGCAGGAAGGCAATCCTCGCCTCTGGCTTGCCAAATGAAACGCGGCGGGAAAGTCCTGCTCTATCTGTGTCGCTCTTCCCCAGGTGGCAAGTACAGCGTCCAGTTCAAGTTGCCTGATGTGTACGGTGTGTTCCAGTTTAAAGTGGATTACAACCGGCTAGGCTACACACACTTATACTCCTCCACTCAGGTGAGCACAGGTCGCAGTTTGTTTCCAGCCAACGTGCGCCCCACTTGGGCTTCGAGTGGCCGGGGCCTGTCACCTCTGTCCTATTGCAGGTGTCGGTGAGGCCACTCCAGCACACGCAGTATGAGCGCTTCATCCCCTCGGCCTATCCCTACTACGCCAGTGCCTTCTCCATGATGGCGGGCCTCTTCCTCTTCAGCGTCGTCTTCTTACACATGAAGGAAAAGGAGAAGTCTGACTGAGGCCACAGCCCGGGCACACCTCACAGCATGGAGACGACAGAGGGTTTCAGTAGGACTGGGTTTTTTTTTCCCTTTATGGTGGCTGTTTTTGTTTTTTTAAGCCGTGGGACAATGGCACAGCCTTACCTCAGTGGGAGATGCAGCGTCGAGTACCAAGGGATGGGGGTTAGGGAGTGACTTTTATGTAACTTTTTTCACGGGATGCTAAGCGGTGTCTTTCATATGTGCAGTCACTGTCATTTATAAAATAAAGAGAAACATTGCCCTCACACTTCGTCTGGCCCCGCGACGCTTTGCCGATGACGGGGATGGTGTTCGGTTAGGACTGGATACAGGATAGTGAGTGGCCTCTTTTAATTTCACTGAAGACTGGACTGTATTTTAACTCTGAAATGATAGCGTTTCCAAACTTCTCAAGGGCTAAAATAAGGTTAATACTACACTGAGGCTGGTGGGGAATCACTGAAATGAGAAACATGGGGTGACAGCGCTTGCCTTCACGACAGAACTGTACAACTGCTCGGTTGAAAAGAACCTTAAACGTATGTTCGCGCACCTCAGGCAATGGCCGTGTCCCTAAAAAGCATGTGCAAAACTGTTAAGGCCTTCCCCATCGCTGGTCTCTGCCCACAAACTTTTCTTTATGGTGTAAGGGTCAGTTGGTCTTAAAGCCAAACAGTTCAAGGCACAGACGTATCTGCAGTTATGAACATGCGTTTAATTCTTCGCAATTCCTGTAAGAAATGCTAGTCAGTAGGAAATCAGCAAGTCTAAAACACCGTGCCGTTCCTTTTCATCTCATCGGCCATTTCGGCTCTGCTAGACCATGCGGTAGCTGGTGGAGCTCTGTGGAATGCGCCCTCAGAAACACCCCGGAGCTGTTTCAGAATGCACAGCTGAAGTGCAGAGGCTGCCTACTTCTTGCATGGTTTTTCATTCTGAAACTTGAACATACTGACCTGTACAAATGTTTGCCTTAGCTCAGGTAACATGCCACTAACAGCCACCAACTTGGCCTGGGTCTTCTCTCTAAAGTGGAGCGCAGGTCCGCCCCTCAGCCCAGCCTCATCTAATAGACCAGCTCGGCAATTAACTTCAGAGGGCTGTGAAGACAGGACATAGGCTTAAGGTAAGGCTTCTTGGTCAGCAGTTAACACCTGCGTGATCTCACCCAGTGCAGAGAACTCATTCTTTTGGATTTGTAGGCAGAGATCATAGCGCGTTAATTGTAGCATAGATACTTGGAGGGGCCTGGTGATTAGTCAGCACTGTTGCAGTGTTAGGCCCTTTGACATCTAGACCAGGGGTCAACAAACTGGCCCGTGGGCCAATCCAGCCTGCTGCCTTTTTTTTTTTAATGGCCTGCAGGCAAAAAGTGCTTTTTACGTTTTTAAGTGGTTAAAACAATTAAAAGAATACTTAATGGCAAGAAATTCAAAATTCCGTGTCCCTAAATAAAGCTGTATTGGCACACAGCCACGTTCGTTTACATGTTTAAGACTGCCTTGGTGCTCCAGTGGCAGCTGAGAGGCTGCCACGGCCTGGGTGTTTACTCGCTGGCCCTCTACGGGAAAGGTCTGCCGACTCCCGTCCAGATCAGTTTCTTCATTTTATAGGTAAGAGAACTTTAGACCATACAGGTTATATGATGCTTCCAAAACCACACAGCTAGAGTTAGTAGCTACAGACCGTAAACGTCACTCAGCTTGTTCCTCTCGTTTGCCAAACCAGAGGCCTTCCCTTCTGCTGACCAGCCCTCTCTCCGCCATCTTTACTCCTGACTCTCACTCTCACACCTGGGAGCCCCCTCTCTCAGCATTCACAGACCATCACGACACAGGTGCTGCCACGTTCTTTTAGTAATGCACCAGCTACATCAGAGCCATCACGGGGCTGCCCTCCAGGAGTAGAGGAGGAGGGCTGCCTGACACAGTGCCTCGTACTCCAGGTTGGCCAAAAATAACATCTTCATTTTTGTTTCCACACAGCTCTTCTCTGTAAGCCTGTCGGCCAACAGAGTGGCTGCCGATTGTTGGAGGAGCCAACCAATCATCTTGTCTAGTTTCAGATTCTTCAGGGCCAGAGTATGTTCACCCCAAAGGCTTAAATGAAGCACATTGGCCGCTACTCGGGCAGATGGTCTCTGCAACAGGAAGGGAAGCTGAGGTTTAGAACATCTGTGAAAAGTATCTGGCCCACAGCCCTCTTCGTTAATGAATCCTCGTTTCAGGGTCTTCCTTTCTCTGATCCCAACCAAATTCTTCTCTACCTTCCTCTCTCCTGACATATACTGGCTGTTCTCTACCCAGGCTCCAGGCTTTTCCACGTGTTTCCCCCCAGATGGAATAGCCTCTGTATCGTGGAGGCCCATAAACCTCCTTCTGTTTGAGCGCTGTCTGGAGTGAGGGGCGTTGTACCTCACAGTCACTGGCAGCAGCAGTAATTATTGTGACCGTGACAGCATGCTGTGCACGGTGAGGGGTAAGTGGAAGAACAAGAATTTGAACCCTGGTCTGTTTCTGCTCTTTCCACTAAGCATGCCACCTGAACCGGACCTGCTCCTGCTCCAACTGTGGCTTCCCATGTGTTAGCCTTTCGATTCCTTTAATTGCAGAATGTCCAGGTCTGCTCTCAGATGTCTTCACGTCTGTCTGTCTCATTAGATCTCAGCTGTTTCCATAAAGTACATCTGCATTATTGACAGTTCTTGAAAATGCATCTTTTTCCCTCTGAGTAACTGAAGCAACTAAAGCCAAGAAGAATTGAATTGCTGGAATTCTGACTACTTTGGTGGCTAGCTCCCTTACTCCTATTTATGTTTAAACCTGTTTTGTTCTATAGTTGGCCTTTACTTTTGTAAGACAGGAGCTGCCTGTCACCGTAGTGCTTGCCCAAACCCGATCTTTACTCTGGAACATGAACTGAGGGTTCCATCTGCACAAAACCTGGGGACAGCCTCACCTTGCTGGCCTCTCGCTGGAGCAGTGACCTCACCAGCTGCCTCACATCTAGAGGCACCGACTCGGGCAGTGCAGGCAGCTGAGCCTCTTGGTAATTGCGGCTTTCAAGATGGGCCCCGTCCTGGCCGTAAAAGGGGTTGGAGGACCCGAAGATTTCATAGGCGAGCGCTCCCACTGCCCAGGCGTCAGCCTTGCTGTAGTCGATCACTGCCCTGGGGCCAGGGCAGGCCGAAGACACCTGCTCGGAGAGCAAAGGTGAGTGGTCAGTCATTCTGCTGGCATTTTTAACTTCATGTTCCAGCTTGGCACCCGACTCACAGGCTAATCTGAACTCTGTCCCAAGGAACCCAGAGTTTGAGCTCAGATACAGAAGAATCAGCTTAGGCTGCCTGCCTGTGCTGACAAAGCTTCCATCTCCCAGGAACTTGAGAGAGACCCGCATTAAAACAGTGGCGGGGAAGGGACTGGTGCCAAATTATGGGTCATAAAAGATGCAAATGCCGAGGAAATCATGAGGTATCCAGTTGTGTACGATCAGTGGAAACAGAAGAGTCTGCTGATGGCACGTGACACGCTCAGCGGGACTCACCTCAGGAGCCATCAGGCAGCCGTTTCCGCCCCGATCCACATACCAGCTGGTGAAGGGCAGCTGCAGCCCGACGTGCTCATCAGCCAGGCAGCAACCGAAATCCGCGATCACCAACCAGGGGCAGCCGTCTGGGGAGGGACAGGCGAGGTGAGCCACTGGCTCTCTCTCATTTCTCCTCTGAGAGGCCCTCCTGTGTTCTTACTAAAGCCACCATCAAGACGTGGGTGACAGGGGCTAATGGACCCAGTGTTGGCCAGAAAGGCCCGGCTGGGACTCACTCCCCAGAGAGCCAGGACACCAACATGGAAATGCCTCGGAAATAAAAGCTCCCTGATGAAGCACCAAGCAAAGACCTGGATAAAAGTTTGCCTTAATCTAAATCTAGTAATCAGAGCTGTCCCAAGACTGAAGCTGCTGCTTGTCATTTACTTAACAGATGGTGCTTGGCTCAAATGACCTCAAAGGGCCCTTACACCCCAAGATTCTTTGATCTGAACTTGAAACCCCAAATCCAAACCTAAGAAAATTGCATTAAGAATTATTTGTAAAAGTATTCACACAGACTTCCTTTAAAAAGCCAGTTCCTCTAGTAATTTAATTGCATATTTACTAGTTCCTCTAGTAATTTAATTGCATAATTACTAGTTCCTCTAGTAATTTAATTGCATATTTAATTATTTTAAATCTAGTTCAATATTGATCAGATGACTCTCCTTGACAATATTCCCAGACAAGTGGCCAGTCTAGTTGAATGCTTCCAGTGATGGGGAACTCATTATTTCCAGAGGCAGTTGGACTTACATTTGGACAGCTTTCATGATTTGAAAATTCCTTCTCACATTGAGCTAAGGTCTTCTTCTCTTTAACTATATTCAAGAAAACTTCCACTACTGAGGTTTTTCTGTAAGTGGGCAATAGGAACTTGGGCACAAAACTATCACTCCACGAATCCCACAGAGAGAACAAAGCCTCCGTTTTGAAGGAGAGATTGTTCATGTCTTGTGCACAGAGTTAAATTTAGACACAACGACTTAATAATAGGGCATAAAAACCAAAAAGGACCTGAAGGGTCCTGATGTTCCCAGACTTTGTCTAGTGACCCCTGAAGCCCCAAGGCTGAGATCTAATGAGACAGACAGACGTGAAGACATCTGAGAGCAGACCTGGACATTCTGAAATAAAAGGAATCGAAAGGCTAACACATGGGCACGTACCTGCATCCATCTCCACGAGGATGTTGTCAGATTTTAAGTCTCTGTGTGCAACGCCCTGTTGAACCAGATGATCCACACCTTCCAAGAGCTGCAAGAGCATCACGGAGGCCAGGCGGGGGCTTGGGTTGTTCTCACGAAGGTACTGGCGCAGGGTGCAGGGGTAGCTAGTGGAGAGGGTGACAGAGCCTCTGCCTATTGCGCATTGATGATCCCTAGCATCTTATTTACTATTAGGATGATGGCCTTGCCTCTTCTGGAGCTTTTCAGTTTTTTCCCCAAGTATCCCTTCTGTTCCCACCCACCGTCCTGAAATTAGGAAGTAAGAGTTTGGGCCTCACATGTTGAAAGTGACACCAGAGATGCTCATTTCCTTAAAACACCCGTTATGGCACTACTATGGGCGGTGGAGAGGGAGGAATAACTGTTTATGGTAAAAAACGAAAAGCAGCCACAGAGAACGGCAACAGTCAAAAGCACTAAAAGCACTAGGTGAAAAATCTTTTCTAAATAAAGATAAGATTCTGCTTTCATGGAAAATCGTCCTAAAGGGAAACTGCCCCGGACATGGCCTTATCTCCCAGAGGTTAGGATCTCTTCCCTGTGCCCCTGGGCTCCGGGTGCTCAGAGGCCGGGACCAGCTCCCACTCCAGGTCCTGCCATAGGCCCGCCACTTACTTCTTCATAACGAGGAAAAGTGTCCGCCCGTGGCCCAGGCCCTCAGGGTGAAGTCGGGGGGGCAGTACATCAGGGTAGTCGACCAGGGCCCCTGGCAGCAGAGGGACAGACGAGGTGAAGGCGCGGAAGACCCGGATGATGTTGGGGTGAGGGGCCAGCTGCTTGGGCCCTCCCTTGGATTTTCTGTTTCAGCCAAAAGGGACAAATGTATGAGGCCAGTATCAGATACAACAGTTGGAAAGATAATAATAATCTAAAGCCAGAAAAAATATTGACATTCATTTATTCACCCATTTATTTGCCAAATATTTACTGTAGATCTGCTATGTGCCATGTAGAAAGCCTAGTTTTGGAGAAAAAGAAAAACCCATAAAGATGACTCATTACATTTGATGACTCCACTAGTCCATCTGTCCATCCATTCATCCATCTGTCCATCCATCCCATGTGGCAGACACAGTGGTCAAGAGCCCATGGAATCAGACTGCCTGGGTTTGGATTCCAGATCTGCCACTGTACGTCCTTGGCCAGGTTACTTAACTTCTCTGGGCTCAGTCTCAAATGCAGAAGGGGAACAGGTAGTAATATACCACATAAGGTTGTTAATACTTGTAAAGGATCTGGAATCTCTGTGATTCCAAGTTCTACTATAATACTCGGTATGTAGTATGAACTCAATAAACTTTTGTTGAATGAATGAATGAATGAATGAAGACACACTGCTCGTAGATGTGTCACCTGCCTGCCCTCCCACCCATCCTCCAGGGGCCCCATACCCACAGCCCTGCTGAGGCACAGCGGCTGTGTTCTGGACTGCGTGACTGCCTGCTGTGTACTAGCCCTGCCCCTCCACCAAAGCTGTCTGGACTAAGGGTGGGTAGGACCTGACCCAAGGGCCAATGAACCTGCAGTCACATATGAGAGCCAAATGGTTGGCAGCGAAGGGGAGGGGGCCAAATAGATTCTTTCTGAGCAGTGCAAATGAGGAAGCATGGCAGCAACCTGACAGTCCGCAGTGGGGCTGGCGAAAGGATGCCATGGGACTCGCCTGGGGCCATGAGAAGCCAAAGAGATGTGCGAGCCAAAGGTATGCACAACAGACGAGTGATGGGGTAAGAAATAAGGATATTGGGTGGAAGAGAGAGGAGAATGGAGCAGAAGTCTAGAGACATCAACAACGCTGAGGGTACATGCTGTCTGCCTTATCCCCAGAGCGCCTCGGTTCCCAAGCTTTGTAGATCCAGTCCACAAGAGGCCTTCTACTTCACCTGAGTGGGACCCTGCCCTACCCAATCAAAGGAGTTATAGCATTGTTCCCGTAGGCCGTTGGGGCTGGTGAGAGTCAGGATCACAGCTCAAGGCTGTCAGTGCTACATGGGAAAGCTCTGCCCATTGGTCATGGAAGCACAGAGGAAGACTGTGGCTGTGCTAGGGAGGTACGTGTGTGAGTGTGTTTGAGACCTGAAACAGGATAGGAGGCTGCAGCGGGGACAGCCCAAGGATAACTAACTGCATGGAGGAGCCTGGTGCCTCAGGGGAGGGCAGTATGAATTTGGTATGGTGGAACTTAGCATGTAAATGGGACAAGATGAGAAATGAGATCAGAGAAGTGAGAGGAGCAGATACAGAGGGCCGAGACTGAGGTCCCTAGATGAGCAAACGCCCAGTGGAATTACACCCAGAGCGCTCTCAGGGAACAGTGTTAGATAGTGACAGTACTTCAGGTAAAAGACCTGCCACATTCATCTAATTCAGCAGACACTCACTGAGCTGTGGGGGAACGCAGTAAACAGAACCACGTTTTGGGTTGCGTGTCCTGCACACAGAGTGTACGGTATAGCTGGAGACAGTGGAAAATAGAGACATCTATGATTTATGGTCAGATTGGTGACAAATACTATGGGAAAAAGGAAAAAAAACTAAGGAAACAGGACTGGAGAGTGGCAGGGACCCTGTCAGACGAGAGGTCCAGGCAGGCCTCTCTGCGGCAGATGTCGTAGTGCTCACAGCTACGTGACGGCGCCCTGTCAGCAGGCTGAAGCGAACACCGCAAAAGCAGCTGACCTTCAGATGTCCACTTCTGCCCACAAAGGAATTCGGAGAAGAGGATGACAGTGTCGAGCCCACCGAGCAGCTGCTTCCGTTGGCCTGCGCAGGCCTTCGGCCATCCCGCAGACTTCCAGGCCACGGAAGGGGTTGTCCACGTACGTTTCCTTAAGTTCCTATTTCTACTTTCCTGCTTCTGACAGAGCTGGATCTATAAATCAACCCTCCGACAATGTAGCAGGCCCACCTCTTCCTGGTGGTCTACAAATATTATGGGGAACACCAGTGCCTCTGTCATAAGCTCAAGCATGAATCTACCACATGTAGACACGGTCTACAAAGTCGCTACATCGTTCAGTCAGCATAGGCTGTCACCCACCCACTCTTCCCTCTGTAGACAATGCCTCTTTCCCTACTGCTTTGCAGAGCTAATGTCTACTGAGCCATCCTTCAAAAGGCAGCACAAGCTGTCCCTTCAAGAGGCCCTTCTGAGCAGCCCCACGTCTGCAATGCACACACCACCTCTGGGCTTCCTTAGCCCCTGAGAAGACACCATTCTAGGACTTACACTGGACTCTCCTCCTGACATCTGTAGCTCCTCTGGAGAACTCCACATGGAGAACTTCTGGGGAATGGGCCACTTTTTTTTTTTTTTTAATTTCTTGGCACAATCAGATACACCGAAGCTATTAGTGGAATGAATGTTACCTCCGCTGGGGACAAGTCAGTTGGTGTGGACAGGTGGTGCTCTACCTGAGCACTGCTTAGGAAGAATCAGAAATCAGATCGGTCTTCCACTTCCTAACTGGGCGTTTCTGGATGGCCCTCTCCCCCTGCTCCAGTGCGAAGGAGCCATCGGCACCTTCGGTTGGAGTCAGATGATCTGCAATCTCTCCCAAGTTAATTATCCACCAACTGAAAATCCATCAATAGCTACATCATTCGGTAAGCATTTACCATCCACCGTGTGTCATGTCACTGTGCTGAGTGCTGAGGACATATGATGGTTTTGCTCTCAAAGAACTCCCAGCCAATCAGGTGGGCAGATGGGCACTTACCTGTAAGTGACTGCTCCATATTCCCCGTCCAAGGCCACTCGACTAGCTGGGACTAGCTCCTGGCTCATTTTGCTAAAGATGGCTTCGCTGGAGGAGCCCGCCTGAAACACATTCATAATGAATCCAGGGTTACACAGACCCAAGCAGAATGGCAAGTCCAAGTCCTTAGAATGTGGACCAGGACAGCTAATGCCTAGAATTGGCTTTGACCTTCAAGATAAGAGAACCTCTCTGAAGTGGCAAGCCACGATTAGTTTCTTCTGGGAGAGAAGGCAGAGGTGTCATCCGTGTCAACTCAGAGGACACTTCCTACACCTCAAACTCTTGGCAGCTCAGGTGTCAGGGCAGAAAGAGATGTCAAGATGGTCACAGCATGCAACCCTTCTTCCTGCCATAGATGCCTCCGGTCACAACCAGGCTCACCCTTGCAGGCTCCCTTCAGCAGACAGGCCAGAACCAGACAGGCCCACCTTGGATGAAGTTGTGCTGCTCCACAGAAAGGCCTGCCCATCCCCCAGTAAGAAACAAACAAACACAAAAACACAAAGAAGAGGAAAAGCACCCTGCTTTCCTCATTTCATTACGAGTGGCTCTCAGGACCTGTGAAACTTGCTAGGTATCGAGAATATTCTCTAAGAATTAAGTCTTTAGCTTTCGTAAATGAAATAGCTGTCATGCCCCAAATGCTGGAAGTTTTGATGCTAAGATTGGATGTTTTATAGGCCAAGGATTTGGCTATGTTAGCTATTAACCCAGCTTGGAAGTGTAATAGCCTAACAACCTTCATTCCACAAATAAAATAGGAAACTGCATTCTTCAGTGTCCAGCATGAGCTGGGTGGCCGTTTTCTACCTTAGCCTTAAATAGATGCTCTGGGTGGGAGAAAGAACATCAGGTTTTGATGAATTTCCTAAACCCACCTATGTGATGGCAAGGCAAAGAAACTACTCTAAATAGAAATTTTTGTTTTTGTGGGAAAAAAGACTCAATTTCCCCAAGCCTTGAGTCCTCCAAGAGTTCAGAGCAGGGAGGTGAGGTGGAAGGGTGGGTTTAGAGGAAAGGAGAATGGCGCTTCCTCTCCAGTGAGGCAGGTCAAGGGAAGGAGGGAGAATGATGGTCACTGTAGTCCTGAAATTAACTAATAATCAGCCAGGACTGACAGGTGAGAACCCAGTGGTTTAGGCACTTGCTACTCAAGCTGTGGTTCACAGACCAGAGGCAGGGCATCCCCTGGGAGCTTGTCAGGGAGGCAGAGTCTCAGGCCCCACCTAAGACCTGCTGATCAGAATCTGCCTTTTGACCTGATCCCCAGGTGATTCATGGACATATTTCATTTTGAGACCTGCTGCTTCACACTCCTGTGTGAGAGGGTGAGGAAGCCTAACTATATAGATACCTGGACTGTGGAGAATCTGTCTTTTCCTATCTCCTTCTGGGGGAAAAACTGTCATCAGGTCCCCCATGATTGGCACTTTGAGAAATGCCTACTTTAAAGATGAAAGGCCCAGCCTTACCGAGATGTTCCACATCATCTTGATGGCCAACGGAAAGGCAGGGGCCCGTGGGGCTTGCTCTTTTTCTCCTCGTGAGATGATATCTGGGCCTCCCTCTGGAAGAAGCCTGGTGCTCTCTGACACCTCCAGTTTCTGGGGCAACACAGGCATGGTGGCTTCATACACAGCGGCACTGCAGCCCTTGCCAATGGACTGTCCTATGAGATACTCCTCCAGCTGGAAGCCCTGCCAGCATCTAGTGTCCAGCGGGTCGGGGAGCAGCTTGCTTTTCTGTGTAAAAATTGCCTGTGAGGGAAAAAAGCACACACTGTGAGCCAGGGAGACTAGAAAGGCTTAAGTAAAGGGAAATAGAGGAGGGGCATAATGGGCAAAGTCTTCACCGACAAGATCGAGGACTATTATCAACACAACAAAATTAGGTTTTACTGCTCAACTTAGGCTCAGGCCATCCTGCCTTTCGCATTATTCAGAATAATTTTTCTCAAACACTGTTGCTTCAATGCAATCACAGAGACAACACAACACAGAACGTTGTTAATGAAGAGGTCAGAACTACCAAATTCGGCAGCTAGCACACCACTCCTTTGCTGCCTGTCAAGCCCCCAGCACAGTGTTGGCGGGTTCTGATTATAGAGGCAGTTCTCATGCAGACCTTGACAGGCAGCTACTGGAAGGCTACCAGGAGCTGTAGATGGGCAGGCGTATGTAGTCGACAGCCACCCCTCCACTTGTGAATGACCTCAGGTTGCTTTTGCAGACAAGGGGGTAAAATCAGGAGGATCCTTGGAGCTGAGTCATTAAACCCTGTCTTCCTGTCTCTACCTCTCAGGAATCTGGCGGGCCCCCTCTGTTTTCAGAAAGGAAATAGGAGTATTTTGATGGAAACAGATGGAAGTGCAGATGCTGGTGGGGATGCACTAGGAAAGAGGCCACTTCCCAAACATCGAGTCCTTTCCTACTTCAGGCAGGTAACACTGCCCAGTCACCAGGCTCCGCCTCAACTCCTGTTTGATCTGCTGCTCCCTCCTTCCTGTGGTTAGTCACTCACCTCCAGACTTTCCCATTCTCAGGTCATCCCTTCACCAGCTTCTGAGCCAGATTAAACTACACTGTGTCCGCGTGGCACTCTTCTGTTCAAAAACTTAACCAACGGGTTATTCAGTGCCTTGTGCTGGTGTTTCCTGGATGTGAAAACCGTTTAGCCAGGCTGGCCTGTGCACTCACTACCCACGCTTCTCTTTCATGTGCCTCCCTCTAAACCTTTGCTCGCACTACTCCCCCCTCCGCCTGTTTCTATTGTATTGCTCTGCCTGGCTCATCCATCAAGTCCCCTCTGTATAGCCAGCCCTGATGACCCGGCCCACAGCAGCCTTTCCTTCTGGAGGATTCCTGAAGCACTTAGTATCTATAAGCTAATACACCTTTCACAGTAACTTCTACTTTTTTAAAAAATGAAAGTCTATCTTGTCTATTCGTTTCTAAATTCCATGGAGCAGAAGAAGTATTTTGCAGATCAGTCCTTTGTCAACCATGGTTTTGAGAATGAGATATATATATATTTTTAAGTTTTTATTCTGAAGTAATTATAGACTCGTAGGAAGTTGCAGATAGTACAGAGTGTTCTGTGTGTCCTTCATTCAATTTTCCCTAACAGTGACATCTTATAAAGCAGCAGTACAATATCGAAACTGGGAAAGTGATATTGGTACGCTGCTGTTAACCAGAGCTTACTCAGTTTTCACCATCTTTCTTAACCTACATTCGTGTGTGTGTGTGTGTATCTCTATGCAGTTTTATCCAAGGTAAGGATTTGAGTAATTGCCACCACAATCAAGATTCAGAGCTGTTCCATCGCCACGGAAGAACTCCTTTGTGTTCCCTCTTTGTATCTGCACCACCTCCAGCCAGTCCCTATTCCCTGGCATCCACTGATCTGTTCTCTATGTCTACAGTTTTGTCATTTAAAGAATCTTATATAGATGGAATCACACATATAATCTACTGGGCTTGACTTTTTACTAAGCATAACATCCTTGAGGCTCATTTAGGTCCTTACCTGAATCAAATACCTTGTTATTTCTTGCTTTTTCATTGTATGAATATATCAGAGTTTGTTTAACTATTCATCTGCTGAAGGATTGAAGGGTTGTTTGTATTTTGCCATTATGAATGAAGCTACTATGATTCATACATAGGGTTTAAAAATTACTTCTAAGAACTGTGGTAAAACATACATAAGATAAAACCGATCATTTTAACCATTTTTAAGTGTACAGTTCGGTGGCACTAAATACATTCACACTGCTGTGTAACCATCACCACCGTCTACCTCCAGAACTTCTTTCATCTTGCAAAACTTAAATTCTACATCCCTTCTCCTTCCAGCCCCTGGCAGCCCCCAGCCTACTTTCTGTCCCTACGAATTTGACTACTCTAAGTACCTTGCTTAGAATGGAATCCTACAGTATCTGTCTTTTTGTGACTGGCTTATTTAACTCAGCATAATGTCCCCACAGTTCATTCATGTTGTATGTAGTGTGTGTCAGAATTTACTTTTTTTAAGGCTGAATAATATTACATTGGATGTATTTACCATATTTTGCTTAATCCATTCTTCCATTGATAGACACTTGGGTTGCTTCCACCTTCTGACTATTGTGAATAATTCTGCTTATAACCAGAAAGGGAATTGCTGGGTCACGTGAGAATTCTATTTTTAATTTCTTGGGGATGCCATACTGTTCTCCATAGCAGCTGCCCATGTACAGGTTTTTATGTGAACTAAGTTTTGATTTCTCAGGGTAAATGCCCAAGACTGCAATAGCTGGGTCATGTGGTAATGCGTGTTTATTTAGCTTTGTAAGAAATTGCTAATTACTTTCCAGAGTGGTTGTACCATTTCATATTCTCACCAGCAGTCCAGTTTTTCTGCATCTTCACCAGCTTTTAGTATTATCACTATTTTTTCTTTTAGCTGTTCTATTAAGTATGCAGTGATACCACGTTGTATTTTCAATCTGCATTTCCTTATGGCTAGTGATGTTGAACGTCTTTTCATATACTTGTTTGGCATCTGTATCTCCTCTTCATGAAATACACACTTATGTCTTTTGCCTATTTTATAACCAGGTTTCCCCCCACATGCCTCCATCTAAAAGGAGCAGCCACCATTCTACTCTGGTCAGATACCATATGGAATTTTAGCATTAGAGTTAACAAAAGACGTCAAACACCTGAATTTTAAATTTAGTCATCAGCTAATTAAAATTTTAAGACACAGGAGGGTGAAATGTGAGAAAAGGACCTGCAGATGGTAAGCTTAGGAGGATTAAGCTCTTCAGTTAAAAAAAGCCTCCATGATTCTAAGCAGGATTATC
The DNA here is from genome assembly GCF_014176215.1 of Rousettus aegyptiacus. NCBI lineage: Eukaryota > Metazoa > Chordata > Mammalia > Chiroptera > Pteropodidae > Rousettus > Rousettus aegyptiacus. Next base: position 12,262,191 of record NW_023416284.1, on the reverse strand, counting down.
AAATTTCCCACCCTTGACTTCTGCCAGCTAAGCTGTAGCAAGACAAGGACATCAGATGGGGACTAGGCCAGACGTCACCTGTCATCCCAAACTAGCCAGGGCTCAAACCTGTGACTCTGGTAACAAGAACTGGGCTGGAAACCAGGAAACGTGGGAGACACTGCTTTGTCCTTAACCAGCTGTGTCCTTGGGCAAGTCACTCTATCTTCCACTACCTCAGCCCAAAATTACAAATTATAGGGTCTGTACTAACTCTGACCGGCTCCAAACCCCAGGAAGACTGAGCTCCCCGGAAGAGGAAGAATTCTCCCAGCAGATAGCCTTCGGACTTGAACTACAACAATAGCTCTTTCCTGGGGTCTCCTGCCTGCCTACCTACCCCGAAGATTTTGGACTTGTCAACCTCCAAACTGCACAGCCAATTCCTTAAAATAAATCTGTCTGCAAACACATCCTATTGGTTCTGTTTCTCTGGAGAATCCTATTACAGATTTTCGGTAGAGCAGAAACAGAGGTCGCTGAGATATTTTAAGCATTTAAAAAAAAGCCTAAGAACCCATACGTATCCAGTCACTCCTGATAACACCACACAGGCTAATTAAAAACCATTAGGTGTAATGTTTTCTCCTGCTGTTCCCAGTTTTGACTTTGGCTTCGGCTGTATCACAAATTGTTTGGCTAACGGTGGAGGCAGACTGGCTCAGTGGTTAAGAGGACAGGCTTTGGGCACTGCTCTTTATAAGCTGTGTGTGTGACTTCGAGCAAGTTGCTTCATCTCTCCGCGCACATTTCCTTATCCATAAATTGGAAATGACGGCTACCTCAGGGGTAGAAGTGTTATGATTTGTCATTAAATTTTAGAAAATTCACACAAAGCTATTAGCAATGGTGCAGTAGTGGCTCTAACAAGCAGCGTTATCTACCAAAACATGCCGTTTGAGGAAAACACTAAAACAAATGTGAGGTGCCGCTCCCATACCAGGAGATCGGTAACATTAAAAATGAACTTCAATCTGCGATTTCTAAGGAATTGCTTGGTATGACAAGGATAAATCTTGATTCAGGGCCCCAATCAGTAAATGCCTCCCAGCCCCGCCCTTCACCACGCCCACAGGCTAGCCCCGCCCCTCGTGACTCTCAAGACCCCGCCCACGTCCCCAGCCCCTCAACCACCGACTGAGGGCCCAGCTCCTGGCCTGACAGTGGGCCCGCGGCCAGCGCTCACCTGGATCTCCTGACAGGCTGAGGCCGCCCGCCGGCCCTCCGCCTGCTTCTCCTCGACGAGGCCCAGCCCCAGCCCAAAGGCCAGAAAGACGGCCCGGCCGCAAGGGCCCGCGCCGCCCCGGGCCCGTACCAGGAACTGCCGCTGGAGCCGCGCCGCCAGCCCCGCCACCGACTGGCGGAAGAAGCGGTAGCGGTCGGGGAGCCCGAGCCCGAGCCTGCGCGGCTCCGCGCCGGGTCCCGCGGCCTGACCCGGGCGCTCTCCACGGCCCCAGGCCGTCGCGGGGCCCGGCCGCTCGGGCCGCCCCCAGCCGTAGGCCGGGCCAGGCTTGGCTGTGAAGCGCAGCAGCAGCGCTCGACCCAGCTGCAGGCCCCGGCCCAGCGCCTGTCGCACCGCCATGGTAGCGCCGCAGCTTGGTCCCCCAGCCGCCGCAGGCGTCGGGGACGCAGGTCACAACAACAAACTTCGGGGGCGGTGCTTCTGCGCAGGCGCGGGAGCTGATGGGCGGGGTCTCCGACTTGGCCGTTCCCCAGCTGTGCGCGCGAGGGCGCTGTGAGCGTACCTGGCGGTGGGTAATTTCTTGCCGTTTTGCACTTCTGAGCCAGGCAGTACTTCAGGATTTTATTTACATCGCTGGTCCTGGGCAAAATCGAGAAACTGAGAAGAGAAACTATTATCATTTACGGTGAATACCATTCACCGTGCCGGAGTCTTTACAACTGTTAATTTATTTAATATTCTGACCAATGAGATAGGAATATCATTTTTATAGGTAAGAAAACAGGTATAGAAAAGGCAGTGACAATCAGGTCACATACAGTAAGTGTCAGCTGAGTTTAAAGTTCTCTTGCCATGACTATTGAGTCTTTATCCTCCTCAATGCCCTTAGGCTCCTCTCTATAAGGCCACAGCCTCTGCTCGCTTCTTAGGATCCCAAGGGCAACCTCACCCAAAGGCCACATCTGTCAGATGAGTGAGCTGAGTCCTGGAGACATGGAGGGACCTGCCTAAAGTCACACAGCTTGTTAGTGGCAGAGTCCTGTTACCCAAACCCGCTGTTAGAAATGGCTGGTCAAAGGACTCATACCGAGTGATTTCTTTTTCTTTGTCTTTTTTTTAAGTGGGAATCTTCAAATATGTATAAAAATAGAATTATAGTGAACCTCATGTACCCATTAACCAGCTTCAAAAATTATCAACAAATGGTCATATTACTCACTTATACTGTTAAAGAAAAACCCCACAGGCCCAAAATGGCATCACTCATGCTAAAAGCCCATGATACCAATCCCTGATCTAATTGCAGTTTAGCATCTCCCAGAAACATAATCAGTATGGCTTTTTTCTGGTCAAGACCCAGTACAGTAATCTGTCACATAGGCCCCCTCCATAGAGGTAATCTACATAATAAAAACTCTTTTCCTTCTCATAGGAGAAATATCCCTGCCCAAAAATAATCCTGTCCCTGCCCAAAAATAGTCCTTTCTTTTCTTTTGTTTATAGCTCCCTTGCCCCACTTCGCTTCCTGTAAAAACTTTCTATTTCGTACAACTTCTGGGAGCACCCTTCTAATTGCTGGATAGGATGCCGTCTGATTCAAGGATCAATACATTTGATCAATACGATACATTTCAAAAAACACAATACCTTTCTACTACCCCCTGTTACTTTAAAGCAAATCCCAGACATCACATTATTTCATTTATAAATACTTCAGAATCTATCTCTAAGAGAGAAGAATTATTTTAAAAACTTATCCCTGAAAAGAGCGACAGTAATTCCATAATATTTACTATCCCACTGATACTCAGTTTCATATTTCTTCCTCCTTAAATGCGAAGTCAAGGGACAGGTAGATGTTAGCTGCTGCTGGAGGGAGTCTTCAATCGTCTGAAGAGTTCTGGCCTCTCAGGTTTTCTTGGCCATGGGGTGGAGCCCTCGCTAGGGATATGCAGACAACTGCTTCGACAGTGTGCGTGCGTGTGTGTGTGTGTGTGTGTGTGTGTGTGTGTGTGTATGCGCTGATTGCTCTTATGGGTAGAAATTGCAGGGCCCTTGTGATACTCAATCATATTTATTTGGGAGAGACGTAAATAGATAAATAGATGAATTTCTTTCCAATTTATTTATAGATGTGGATGAAAAATGGGCCACTTACTAAATCTGACAAACATAGGGGGGTGCCTCACAAACTCAGAGGCTGTAAGTCACCACATACGATGGTCTGAACATAAAAATTCCTAACGAAAAGTGAGTCGTGGCTGGTAGTAATGTCACAGGCCCGTAGCTTCCTTGACAAAGGTCAATTTTTACTTTAAGCGATTTTTATTGTCTTTTTTTTTTTTGCAACTAACATACCTTCGAAATGTCAGAGTAAATCTTTACCAGACCTCAGGGCACAACCACTCCTGCACCAGGGCAGGAGGCCACAGATCCCCTCATTGTTATCTTGTTCCCCAAATATCATCTCTACTGCTGGAAATGCTAATTATTAACTCCTGTACCCACCAATGTAAAAGAAGTATGTGTCTCTTCCTTTCGCTTTTTATCGAATTCCAGAGATTTCTCCACTTTGCTTTCTCCTACCTCCCCTCCTTAATCTAAAACCAATCGATTTCATGTAACTCTCCTTACGTCTCCCCTGATTCTACTGTATAAAATAAGCTGCAACATTGCCATTCTTTGGAGCATTTTCTGAAAACAGGGGTTTTCTGAGATCTTTAGTTTTAACTACAGGAATTTTCCTTACTCTCCTTGGAATGTAACATTTTTACCTTGAGGTTAGTGATGAGACTACACGGCTGGTAAGACATATTCACTAAAGGAACATTGCATTGGTCGTTTTGAGTTCAAGAGTGCGTTTGTTACCAGCCTTTGGATTTAGTCCTCTAAGCCAGACCTGTGATGCTTAACCCGTCCACGTGCAGAAAGGAAATCTCCAATAGATGTCAATTAGCCCTTCAGTGCAGGCTGTGTAGTTTCTTGTTCAACAGAGAGCACTGGACTTCCAGCCAAGATGGTGCTGGACTGGTTCATTTCTCTTTCTGGAGAAAAATCTAAGTTGCTTTGACAGATCTAAACAAAGCACAGTGTGAAGCTGGATTCTTCTCCAGCCATCTGGATGGACAGGGCAAGCAAATGGATTTCTTTCTACACAGAAAGGCTTCCAGTAGGAATTGCAGGGCTTCCATGTTCTCCTTCCTCAGGGCAGAAGTATAACCTTATCATGGAGGAGCTCCAGGTACCTATCTTAGGGATCATGGCCCTGATTCCTTTTGTCCCCCTCTGTTCTTGGAGAAAGAAAATTCTTTCCATGGTGGCACCAAGTCTCAGGTCTCAGGGGATGGTCCTCAGGTTCTCCCATGACATCTGTTTCTTTAGAGGCATCCCAAGGAGGGGGAAGTCGGGGAAACGATATATGTTTTTCTGCTAGGATATGTTTATACTGCAGACTTACTATCTGCTGGAGAATCTCACATTCCCAGGACATTATTAAACATCACTACGTACCAGACAGGTGTTGATAGGCTCAGCCACAAGAATTAGAGAGTGGAGGGCGGTTGTTGGAAAGTCACAGAGTTTTTTTCTGCTGTACACTCTGCTCTGTGGGCACCCTTCTGTCTTCATTGTACCCCTTTCCCTCCAGGCAGCAAGACTATGTAGTTTGGTGAAGTACATAATAATTCTAAAAATCATCATTTAACCTTCACCCAAAGGACATGGGGGTGGGGGAAATGATGCTAATGTTAAAAATGAAAAATAAAAAAGACAAAAAAAAAATTCAAGGGCTATTTGACCTTTCTGTTTTTCTGGATGGTGTCCTCTGGCACCATTCCAATGCTCTTTGTCTCCTCTTGGCAGGAGACAGATGACTTTTCCTGGGGCAGCAACATCCTTTATCCACAGCCCATTTCAGAAATGCTATCTCTAAATTGCCAGCAGAAGTGGAAGGAGTTTTTGCTAAAACTGTTGACAGAGCAAAGCTGCTGCCAGATCAAAATCCAGCCACTGGAAACTCCTGGGCTGTAGCTTTTGGAGGTTAGAATCGGACAAAGGTGGGCAGAGAGTGAGATTTCACTGGGAAGAAGTGCCTGGACAAGATGGACGCAAACATGGCAGTGGTGGTTTGGCGAGATGTTGCGTTGTTGAAAAATTCAGACAATCTGTGGCTCATGCAGTCCAATAAATTTGCTGCCCTGCAGTGATTATTCGAAGTAAAAATATGGCTATGTCGCCTAAGTCCTTCACAGGTTTTCTGTCCCTGCCCACTGACCTCAGGAAAAACCTAAGCTCCTTAGTTTGGCACAGAAAATCCTTCACTATGTGGCCCTAGCATCTTTTTACTGTCCCCTTTCTGTACCTTTATGGTCCAGCAATATTGAACTATTTGCAGTTGTCCCAAGCATCATGCTGATCCCCCTGTTGACTTAATTGATTTACCTCTTGAAAGAATCCCTATTAATAACTAAGGTCACCTCCTCCAGGAAGCCTTCTTTGACTTTTCCTAGACTGGACTAGATGCCTCTTCTCTGTCTTCCCCTCTAAACTGTGAGTTCTGTAAGGACGGATGGTGATTTTTAAACCTTAGATCCCCCAGCTGCCAGCAGAGGGCCTCCTAGATCGCCAGTGCTTGTTTTAGAGCGGTCTGGGAACACAAACCCTCGGTGGGCAGGCTCACTCCCACAGGGGAAGAGAGGAAGGGGCTGGGCTATCATTTCAAATCCCCAATTACGTGGCTCACTTCTCCTTCCCAACAGGACCATAGGAATGTCACAAAGCTCACCTCCCACTCTCAACAGAATCGCCCACCTCCCCCATTGTGCTCTAGAATCTATAATACATTATTGATAAACGAATTTCCTTTCTCTGGCTTCTTTCTTTTTACTCCCTTTCCTTTTTTAAAAAATTAAAAATTCCTTTCAATATAAGTAATATGTATACGTGGGTTAAAAAACACTAACTATAGATAGATGATAGGTGATAGATAGTTGATAGATAAGATAGATGATAGATTGGCTCATCACGAAAAGCAACAACCTCTTGTTCTTTTTCTAAGCCCAGAGGCAAAAATATTTTACTCTTTTAGCTACTTCTTCTATGATTTCCTTCAAATCTCTAATGCTCTTGATTTGGCAGACTGAGCTTTAAGGTACAAAGCTGACTCGCCCTGCCTCCCCTGCCCAACCTGGAACTAATGGCTGCCTTTGAAAATAAGATCATCTCCTTAAAGGACTAATCAGACCTTCTTTCTTCTCATCCTCCTAACACCCTTACCTACATTTCTGGGGTTTTTTTTGTTTGTTTGTTTGTTTTTTACTTTTTCTTATCTGTGTGCGTTTTCAATATCTACATCTTTAGAAGGCCTGCCCCCTGCATTCGTGCCTTTGTGTAGTCCCCTTCCCTTGAACATGGGCGAGACCTTAGCGACTTGCTTCTAAGCAATAGAATTTGTTCAAAGTGATGGACTGTTACTTTCATGGTCAGGTTGCGAAGAAAAGACTCTGGCTTCTGTCTTGCTCACCTTCTCTCGCTCTCTTGCTCATTCCTTTGGAGAGAAGCCAGCTGCTGTGCCGTAAACTGCCCCGTGGAAAGGCGCAGGTAGCAAAGAACTGTAGTGCGATGGCAGTGGCCCACGGGGACTGAATCCTGCAAAAACCATGCGCGTGAGCTTCGAAGTGGATCCTTCTCCAGCTGAGCTTTCAGATGAGCCAGCAGTGGCAGCTGACATCTTGCCTGCAGCCTCGTACGAGACCTTGAGCCAGACGACCCAGCTCTGCCCAGATCCCTGACCTGCAGAAACTGTGAGATAAGAAATTTTTGTTGTCCCAAACTGCTAAATGTTGGCATAATTTGTTATACGGCAATAGATAACTAATGCAATCATTATACCATATTTTTTTTTCTGTTCAGTCATCGAGTTTTTAATCCCCCCACCTTCTCCTTTTCCTTCTTATACCCTCAAAAACTAACAGACTGCATGTTTCTTCCATGCCTGTTTCTGTGCTCGTATAATCATGTACAAAATATTATGTGTGCATGAGACTTTTTAGGCCATTCCATTATTTATTCTTGAACAGCATCTTCTGGCTTCATTTTGGACACAGGCACCCAAAGTACCGCTGGTATCTGTCAATTATAGTCATGCCCTCCTCTCTGCCAAAAGGAAATCGTCAAGAGTCTTGAGATTCAGCTGGCGAGAGCAGCAGAAATACATATACGTATTTCTATTTATTTCCATGGGAATCTGGGATTCGGGTTGAGGGTCCTGAAAAACACAGACAGCTCCGAAGAGTGAAGCGTGAGCTGCTCTGAAATCACACGTCCTGGGAAGAGTGGGATTGCAGAGTGACAGTGCTTTAATTCTAAGCCATCATCCCAGCCTCTCTCCAGCCAAATGAGCGTTGCTCTTCCAAGCAGACAATATTCAAATAATTTCTGCAATCCTTCTTTGCGGATTGCCTTCCCCAGTCTGTTTCCACAAAGTATGAGAACACCGGGTTTAGTCTTTTTAGGCAGTCTTCCTTCTTTGCCCACCTCCCCCCGCCCCATTCTTTGATCTTCTCCTGCCCTGGCTAGAACATCCCCTCCTCAGGGCTGCCTTGCCCCTTCTCGTGCACGCTCCTCTCCTCCTGCTACTCGCTCCCAGAGCACTTCCTTCTCCTTGTGTGACACTCGTCCTGAAGTCTAGAATCATTTAGATCTCATTTCCCACAGGTGAGGGCAGGAATTATCTTATTCACTGCTACATCCCCAGGATTTGGTCCCAGGCCTAGAGCATGTGGGTACTCTAGAAATCATTGTTAAATGAATGAATAGATTGGCTATAAAAGACTGCTACCTGTTTGCAAAAACCAAATCCACCCTCGAAGGACCAAAATTTGTCACCCTTAGTAAAAGTTACAACTGATATGTATCAAGGGCTTACTGAGGGTCCAAGGCTGGGCTCTTAATAGTGCATTATTTCATTCAATCTGCACAGCAATTTTATGGGGTAGATACCATCATCCCTGTTTCACAGAGGAGGACATTGAGTCTCAGAGTAATGAAATAACTTGCCCAAAGCCACACGGTTTGGTGACTGTCCAACACCAAAGTTCAAACCTTTAACCATTATGTGATGTCATTTTTTCCTTGTTAAGTTAGAAAAAAAATAAAGTTTTAGAAATTAAAAAAATATAGATATGTACAAAGGAAAAAAATCACCAATCTGGATCCCCATCAAGTAGAATTTCAACTGACGTTAAAGTCTTGGCCTATATAATTTCAGCATTCTCTCCCTTTTTCTTTCTCCACTCCCCCTATGTTGAGAACATTCGGGAGAGTGTGCTGAAGAGCCCAAAGCCATTTACAAAGTCAGAGCGGAGTTTTGCATCACGCAGTGATGTTGGAACTACTTTCCTGTCTCCCAAGATGGCCGCAGATGGGTCTGTGCTGTGGGGCAGCCAGTCTCACCAGATAGCAACACCTGCAGATGCTCCGGATCTGAGTGGAAAGGACTCTCAGGGAATGGGGACACTTCCTGGGCTCCCAGCAACTCGCTTGCCTAGGAAAGAGGAAGCCTATGCTCCATTCTTACCTGAGCTGGAGGTGGGCCCCAAGGCCAACTCCTCCAGGGAGAACACCCAGATCTGCCACCCCCTTTACAGAGCCTGTCTGGCCCCTTTCTTTACTGAGGTCTCACCTTCTTAACTGTGTGTGCGCGTGCGTGCGTGTGTGTGTGTGTTTCAATCAGTGCACCAGTGAAACAGAGAGTCCCCTCCCTGGCCCCTCTTGCACCCCAGAAGGTGACATGGCCCCCACTTTGCCCACCTTGCACTTGGAAGCCGCCTGGATCAGTGTGTTTTTAAGTTTATCACAGCTGTTTACACCTCTCTCTCCCTGCCAGACTGCAAGTTCCTCAAGGGCGGAGACTATTTCTTATACATTTTTCTGCAGTATTTTCCATAAAATGATACTCACGTAAATAAAGGCAGCCAGACATCAACTGTGGGAGAGTGGAAAAAACACTTAGAATCAGATAGACCTGGTTCAAATTCCAGGCTGCCACATATTAGCTATGTAACTTTGGGCAAGTGACTCAACTTCTCTGAGCTTCGATTTGCCGATTGGTAAAGTAAGGGCAATATGCTTTGTGCTTGTTAAGTGAGGACTAAATGGATTCATACATGTTAAACACCTTAGCATAGAGCATGGCAAAAAGCATACACTGTCTCTGGACCTTGGTGGAGTTACAGGACCTGGATTCCGGTCTGAGCTTTGCCATAGTCCTAGAGCAAGTTACCTAACCTGTCAGAAGCCCAGCACCCTCATCTGTAAGAAGGGGGAGCCCAAAACAGATGCTAGAAATGGCCACTGGCAGTCACAGAGAATGCAGGAGTAAGTAGCCTAAAACTTTCTCCACACTGATGGGTCCACAGAGCTAAGGGCCCATTTTCTCTCCCAGCGGAAAGCATCCAAGGCTTTCTACAAAGACAAATCACCTGTCCTTCCTAGAAGCTGTAAGCAACGATAGAGACAAAGCAAAACGTGCTCTACTGAGTCAGGGTGTTCAGTGATGTTTATAATCGGAGGAGTCGCTCAGAACAGGATAGGACCTCAGGAAGGCTAATGAGGAAGCAGTCCAGACTTGGCTAGAATTTTAAAGGGGCCCGCAGGGAGGAAAGAGAAGACAAGGTGGGTTGCAAGGAGGGGCTCTGGCCCAGGTCGGAGTGAAACTCTTTATCACTTTAGTAGAAGACCGCAGTGCTTGAGTATGATTTTGAAAAGTCATCTCTGCCCTGCCCTTGTGGGGTTGGGGGACCATTTGGCAGGTGATCCTTAGGTCTGTGAGAATGTCTTCAGGCGACTGTCTTGTGGCAACAAACCCAGGCCCTCCCAGGTGGTAGGTGTTCTCCATCCTTCCCTAGACCTTCTGCAGGGCTTTGGGCCCAAAGGAGGCAGGCAGCAGCTCCTGGACTGTCTTGACAACGTAGGTGCCATCCAGCTTGGTCATGTACACAGCCCAGTTGGTGCCAAACTGGAAAAGAGGCAAAGCTAGTGTGAGGGAGGCAGTGTGGCTGAAGGGGGTAGGACTGGCCTGGGTTTGAGTCTGGCTCTATCTCTTCCTGTCTTTGCGTCTCTGTTTTCCCATCTGTAAATGGGAATTACAGACGTGCCTAGCTCACAGGGCTTGAGGGAGGAGCCAAAGAAAGATAACGTATGGTGGGACTGCGAATTGGTACAGCCATATGGAAAACAGTATGGAGGTTCCTAAAAAAACTAAGAATTGATCTACCATATGATCCCAGCAATCCCTCTACTGGGTATTAACCCCAAAGACTTGAAAACTCATATCCGAAAAGATATCTGCACACCGATGTTCATAGCAGCATTATTCACAGTGGCCAGGACATGGAAGCAACTGAAGTGTCCTCTGATAGACGATTGGCTAAAGAAGCTGTGGTACGTATATACAATGGAATATTACTCAGCCATAAGAAGAGATGAAATACTGCCATTTGTGCAGTATTTCATTGGTGGACCTCAAGATAATTATGCTAAGTGAAATATGCCAGACAGAAAAAAGTTGAAAATCACATTATATCACATATGTGGGATATAAATCTAAAAGCAACAAATGAACAGGACAAACAAACAGAGACAATAGATTAGTGGTTACCAACGGGGAGGGAGGGGGGAGGAGGTAGACGGGGCAAAAGGGGTTAAATATATGGTGACAGAAAGAAACCTAACTATGGGAGGTGAACACACAATGTAAATATATATATGCCTTACTGTTAAAATGTACGGCTGAAACTCATTGGATTTTGTTAACCAATGTCATCATAAAAAAAAATAATAAATTTTAAAAATTAAAAAAAAAAAAAGCATATTACACAGTTAGCACAGTGCTTGGCACATTGTTGACGGCCCATAAGTGCTCCATTCTGTATGAGGACTCACCCAGGGATTTACAAGAACAACATCCAACCCCTGGGACAGCCTCCTCCTGCTATGACAAAAAACAACCTGTATCTGCTTCCCTCGCAGCATCTTGTTTACTACTCACGACCAGGAGAAGTTGCGTGCCTGCTTCCTTACATACCAGATACTGCATATGCATGATTTCACTGTCTACCCTTTGAGACAGATGCTATTACAATCCCCATTTTTATGACGAATTAACAGCTTTTTCAGGGTAATGTCAGCAAAGCAGAATTTTAGCTCAGATCTCCGCCTCTTTCTCTTACACTATCAGGAGCTGCCTTGGGCAAATGACTGACCTCTTTGGGTCTCGGTGTCTTGATCTGTGAAATGGTTTCAGAGTCAGATGTACTAGGCAGGAAGACCAGTGGAGAGTTAAATTGGCTGTGGCATAATGGAAAGTCCTGTAGTAGGAGTCGACAAACAGAGACTCTACCTGGCCAGGTGCTGTCAGAATTAGAGCCGATAGGTATAAAGCACCTGTACGCATTGCCTGGCATATTGTAAGTACTCAATTAATGGAGGCCATTCCTACTGACTGCTAGCGGTTGCTCATGCACATTCAGGTCTGCAGTGCGTTGTTTCTCCACGCTTCTGTCTGAATCACAAAGTTAGTACCAGGCACAATTAGTTATTTAAGGAGGGATGTCTTTCGGCTTGCAAGCTCTGCCTGAGGGTATGGATGAAAGTAGAGTGGAGGTGAGTTTAAGAGCCAGGTCCCTGGCCCCCAAGCTTCATCTCTTATTATTAGCATTTTGCTTTCATTTTTGCCTCTCCCTCCTTCAGCGTTTTAATTTGTCTTCCCTATTTGCCAACATCTAATCTGTTTGGAGAAAATGGCAAGGAGCAATTGCAAGTCGGGCCTTGGGAGCCAGGGAGCTGGTATCCTGATGTGGTTTCCTTAGAGGGCCTTGGACATGCCGTGGAGCTGGGCAGTCATTCCTGCCTCTCTCAAGTGAGGTGAAGTCCACACTGTGAATTCAGTGCCTTCGTGGTGGCATTTTTCATCTGAATTTGGGAAATGAGTTCTGCTAATTATCGGGTGTGCCACCCTGGCAAAAAGATGGAGGTGCTTGTGTGTTCAACAGATGCTTTGAAACCCCAAGGCCAAAAGCAAAAATGGAATAACATCTTCTCTCCCCACATTAAACAACCCCAGTGACAGAAGCCCCTAATGGTCGAGCAGCTCCTATTCTGCAAAGCGCTGTTATGTCTCCTCCATGGCTGAAAAGAATTTGTCTGATTTATAGAACCATAAAGGCAGGGTGGCAGCTGTGATAAGCATGGGTTTTGCAGTCAGCCTGAACTAGCCCTGGATGCCAGCTCACCACTGACTGGCTACTGTCCCTCAGTGGGTCATTTCACTTCTCCGCTGTCCAAGACCAGAGCAACCATAGACAATACTGAATGAAGGAATGGGTGTGGCTGCATGCCAATAAAACTTTATTTAGAATAAATAGCTGCAGGCTGGATTTGCCAGTGGGCTATTGTTTGCTGAGCTCTCAGCCTGATCTAGAATATGACCTACTACCCCTGTAACCCTCCCTTCCTGTATGTCTGCTCCTTTAATCATTCATTAAGCCTTAGGATGTAAGATTTATGGAGACTCAGGTCTATTGTCAGGGAGACAATAAATTTCGGTTGCACCAAGGATAACATCTTAGCTTTAGGTGTGTTTCAGCCCCAAGCCCACTGAGGCAGAACAACGACCGCACTGGCCATGGGACCAGATGGGAGCAGACGGGTCGGCGCCAGGCTGACTCCAGAACTGAACACAATGACCATTGACCCAGGCTGACTCCAGAACTGAACACAATGACCATTGACCCACGATGACTGATTTTCCCTATATAATCTTTACTCCCGAGACACCTGAGGAGCCAGGTTGGTGACAGCATTAGCTTGCCTGCGTCTCCAGGACTTGTGACTCCCTGAAATAAAGCCTTAACTTTCTTTGCTCTAAGCCTGCACGTATCTGTTTGACTCGCAAAGGGACCCGTTTTGTTCTGGTTACACCCTTCCTGTCACTCATGACTTCTTTTTCTGTATTCTTTTCTTCATAGCCCTCCTCACTCTCAGAAACTCTATTTATTTTGCTCCTTGTTTAGTGTCTGTCTCCTGCACTAGACTACAAACTCTGTGAGGGCAGAGCTGAGTGAAAAAATAATTTCCAGTGGTTCATGCAAACTTGGGAAGGCCTTTGAAGCCAGCCAACCCAGCAAACAAGACGGCAGCTGTGTCTTCTGGCTGGCAGCTTGGCGTTGCTTCCACAGCCTGGGGAAGGCAGCGAGGCATCAGGCTTATATTCCAGAAAGAAAGAGAAGCTGCTTACCTCTCTCATGACTTGCCTGCAGGCTCCACATGGTGAGATAAAGTCATCTTGTAAGTCACTGAGGAAGTAGAGAATCAAACACGGATCAGTTTTCCCCAGAAGCATGACAATTGCTAAAATTCGGTCCCCTGAGTCTTGTCCCTTCCACATTAAGCCTTAAGTCAAACCCTGCTAGGCAGTTCCTGATTCACAGATGGGCTATGTTTCCAGAGGCTGAAAAACAGGGTTTGGTGGCTTTCCATACTTGCAAGAGGCAAGGTCATGGGCAGGACCATTATTTCCACTGGTGTGTTCAATAGGTAAATGTTTAGTGAGCACTTACTGTCACCCACACTCCAGCGACACAAAAGTTAAGGAGAATTTGTCTCTGGTTTTCGAGAGATTGCTCAGCGCAGTGGGTGACATGGAAAACTTGAACAAAATGCAGAAGAAGGTGACATTTGGCCTGATTCTTGGAGAAAGCGTAGAGTATATAAGTCACCATTAGTGAGCACCTACTACGCTCTCTGCCAGGCACTTGACATACATTATTTCCCTTAATTCTCAGTATAAGCTGAGTGTCAGAATGATCATTTTACCTGTGAGGAAGCAGTTTCAGTGAGATGAAGCAACAGAGGTACTATTCTGAAGCCCTGGGGTTTTAAATTTTTTTTTTTTTTTTTTTTTTTTATCGCATGCAAAGGAAACAGTATGTACAAAGGCCCGGAGGCATGAAAGAATAAAATGCATGTGAGTCAAAGAGAAAACGGGGCTCCTTGCACCTGAGAACCTCTGGAGAGGAGAAGCTCACAGCCAAGGAGTTGTCACTGAGAATTAAGGCACCTACAGACTGTCCTCCAGCTCTGAACAGGACAAAAGACAGTGCTTAAAGAACGTGGATGTAACTGTAGGAAACTCCAAGCCTGCTGGAGCCCCACAGGTTAGGCTGGCAGCCACTGCCATCCTTGTTTTCCTAGACCCACAGCTCTGTGATGTCTCTGGATGATTACAGGGTTCCAAATGTGTTTCTCGGTCAGCTCTTCCTTTTGCTAACTACGGGTGACTTTGACCATGTCATTTCGACCCATGCAAAGCTCATTTTCTTTGCCTATAAAATTGGGGGATTAATGATGTCCATTGTGTAGGACTGCTAGAGGATAAAATGAGGTAAGGTGTGTGAAGGACTTTGTAAACTTTAGAATGCCACAGACATAATGTCATCGCCTATGCTAAGTACCGGGCACGTATCCCTTTACATATATAAGCTCTGTCACAATTTTAGTACCCTATCAGATACAGTTTTATTGTATACTGTATACTCTACGTACTATTTTATAATTAATTTATTTTATTATATACTGTTTAACATGTGCCCGGAATGTGTCAGGCATCCTGAAAAGCACTTTATATGCATTATTTCATTTTAATCAACAATATTTATTGAGCACCTACAAAGGCAAGGCGCTGTCGGCGCTGGGAATACATCAGTGAACAAAACAGGAAATATTCATTGCACTTAGGAGTTTTTGACTAGTGAGGGGAGCCAGACCAACCAACCAGCCAGCCACGTAACAAGTGGAGACAGAAATAGATGGTATGACTTGAATAAAGCAACTGAGTGGAGACTGATGGGTTGCTGTTTTATTTAATCCTCACAGTAAAACTCCCTTTTATATGTGGAGGTCCAGCTAAGGAATGGTTCTGCTCCATGGAAAGGTGGATCCTCTCTGAGTACACTCCCAGCTTCAGAACAAATGCCCACGGGAACTTGAGGAGGTAGGGACCCCTGCCCAGGATGCACGCTGAGCCACATTAACCCTCGTGATGACCAGGTGACAGGTGTTGCAGCCAGAGCCTGTCGCAAGTTCTTTCTTGGAGGTTGGACTCTGTTTTTTTTTTCTCTTCATCCCACACATGTTGACCTAGAGCCTGCTCTAGGCGTGGGGAAGGAGAAACAAAGACCCATCAGAGAATCCCTGCCTTCAGGGATCGAGCCATTAGTTAAGGCAGATAAAATCTGCATGTAAATGTCATAACATAGGCAGACTGTGGTTACAACCATGGGTGAGGTGCTGAGTGAAATTCAGCCTCCCTTCCACAGCCTGTAAGACTCCTTATGATCTGGCCCCTGCCAAGCTCACTAATTCCTGTCCCAAACTTGTGACCTTCTTGGCCAGCTGTCAGACAAGGGGACCTGCATTAGGGTTTTCAAGGTAGAATTGGGGTGGTGAACATGAATTCCCTAGGAACTGGATTTGCTCTAGATTTCAAAAAATCATAATATGGCACATCTAGGCATCACAGCTCTGAGAGCTGGGGGACAGCCTGATGATGATAATGGCTTACATAATGGCTTACACTTACATTGCGCTACTCTGTGCCAGGCACTGTGCTAAGAACCTCATGTGCCAAACATCAGTTAATCCCCTAACAACCTAACCAAGTAGGGGCTATGTAGGTATTCCCATTATCCACATGTCACAGATCATGAAAGGTGACATGACCTGCCCAAGGTCACAGAGCTGGAAAGCCAGAGAACCAGGATTTGAACTCAGGATCTCTGGATTCTGTCTTTGGTAGTTTTGCAGCTTGCAAGTATAATAATGATAACATTAAAATAATAATTTTAACTTATCGCATACTCTGTGCCACAAACTTTGCAACAGCCCAGTGGGGAGGTGTTAATTCTCCTCCACTTTGTAGATGAAAAGCCAGGCTCAGATTAATGAAAAATGCACTTGCGATCGATAGTGGAGCAGGATTTAAGACCAGTTCTCAATAAAAAAACAAACCTAGGTTTTTAACTCGTACTCAACGTTCCTGTCAAGAGTTAGAATGAAAAGCTGGAAAGAAGATGCTTGTGAGATGTGCTGGGTGCCTCGGGGCATTCCCTCCCTGCTTCCCCACCTCTTGCTAGTGCCTGGCACTGGCGGTTTCCTGTGGTTTGTGCTGCCCTTGGTCACACAGTCAGGCCACACATGCTTAGGAGACTTGACAGGCTGGAAACCTATCAACTTTGATGACTACAGCTGGGACCCCAGTGGGACAGGCTTATCTCCCCATTAGCAAAATCCCATGCTGGGCTCTGCACTCTCTATCTTAAGAGGTCTCAAAGGGGCTCTCTTAGGCTGTTCACACCTCAATGTTCACAAGGGAACTGGATCTCAATTTAACAAATCACTAGTGCAATCATGACTGCACTTCCGGCTCAAGGACGCTGGTGCAGGCTGAGCACCCGAGCAGAGCAGTTGAGCACTGGAAACATGCAGCTTTCGTGTAAAAAAGGACTTTTTCTAATCATCGCTAGCAATACCCAGTCATATTTAAAAGTAGATAATGGCCAAGAGAAAAAGCCTTTCACTGGGAACATTCTAAACAGAGCAAAGGCTACCATGTCATTATCCTTTTGGTGACTTTGGCTTCTTTTCCCCCGGAATATCATTATTTTCTTGGATCGGCTTTCAAATTAAGTTATTCACTCCCTCTACTTTATAAAGTGTAATTCACATCATGATCTCTGCTTATCCACACAAAATGTTCCCAGCACAGCCTCATTTATTTCTCCCAAAGCCAAAGGGAAGCTTTGTCCTCTGTCACAAGAAGTGCTCTGGGAAGCTGATGCCCTTCTCCATAAGTGCACCCTGGGCTCTGGTTACTCAGGGAAAAAAACCTTCAATAACCTGGTCCACCCTGGGGCCAGAACAAGGCCAAGTTTAGGAGCTTAAAAGAAATGGGGGCTCATTTCTGTCACCTGTCTCCCCTCCCCCATCAACCTTGCTGCAGGTCCTTACATTTCTGCCACAAAGGTCCTGTAGCTCCATCACAATGAAGAGATGACTCAGTCCTGGCACATGACCCATGCAGCCAGATGTCCAAAAGACCAACGCTAGGTCAGCCATGCAGTCTCTTTATGAGTGGGTCAAACATTTCCTGTGTTATTGCCCTCGCACCATTAATTTCCCAAGAAAACTCTCTCTCATGGACAATGCAAAGGTCCAGACAAGAGCAATTCATCATTATCAGAAGCATAATGGGGTCCAAATTAGTAAAAGAGGGCCCATTCATATGCTCAAATCCCATATGCTCAAAGCCACTGAGTCTGGGTCCAGGGCCAACAAGAATTCATTGAGCCCCCTTTGAGGGTACCATGGGGGAACTTGGAAATCTATGCTTAGGGCAGGCAGAGGGGGTTGCTGGGTGCTGTTGTTAAGCCGGAACCTGGGCTGGAATCTGATTAGTCGGAACCATCAACCTGGGTTTACCTGGCTGTCGCCTCACCAGCCTGTCTTTGTTTTCTGGTTCTTGACACCGAGAAGTGAGTGATGCCAAGAGCAGGAGTCAGCACACACAATGACAGATCCCTGTGTCAGCTCGAGGAGAGCAGGGAAGAGTGTTTGACCTCCCGGCACAGCATGTCGAAGTGGAATGAGCCCGGAGGTGTGACTCTAGAGATCTAGTTTTGTCCTAGCTCTGCTACTAACTCCCAGGAAAGTTGCTCATGTTATCTGTGTCTCAGCATCTTCGGCTGTAAAATGGGGGTGGTGACCAGGGAGTCTTAGAGTGGCCAGGTAATTTTTTAGGTCCCTCCAGCTTTAAGTTTCTATGGCATCTTGGAGGGATTCTGCTGTACTTTGTGCTGTTATTCAAACAACAACAAACCTGCCCTTGTCTTAGAGTTGCTTTGGTCGTGGACCTGCTCTGCAGGCTCACCAAGGGCAGAGTCTATTTTTTTATTTATTTCCTTATCCTCACACTCAGCCCAGAGTTGTTTACAGTGCTTGGAACATAGGTCGTGCAGAATAAACATGTTGGATTGATGAATAGGTGAATACAGGTGTGTGGTGGATGTTGGGTGAACAGATGAATGAATATTGCAGTGACCCGGCTTTCCCACTCACCTGGCAATAGCGATTGCCCTGAAATCTTTGTACCCTTCTGAGACAGCCTTCTGGATAGCAGTCCGTTCAGCACAGATGCCCAGTGGGTAGCAGGCATTTTCTATGTTACATCCTGAAAGGAGAGAAGGGCCCAGTCACATTTCCAGTAAAACCATTTCCTGTTGCATGTGTTGAGTAAGAGGCTTGCCCTATTCCAGTGCAGGAAGGCACCAGTTACTCCAAAAAAGCTGTGTGTGTGGGGGGGGGGGGGAGGGGGGCAATTTGACCTAAAATATCGGGTAACTATGACCCACTGGTATCGTGGCCCTTTCCAAGAACCTCCCACTTTTATCACTTACCCAATGCCTTGATCTTGAAGCTTACCCTAGGAGCAGGGGCAGGATAACAGGGCAGATTAACTCAGCCTCATCTCCCCAGCAGGTCAAAACCAAGGGGAGATGTTGAGACGTAAGAAGGTGAGCACAGCCCCCAGCCCTGGATCTAAAAGACAGAAGCCACGGGCTATGGTAGTGTGGACGGGGTGGTGGGTCCTGATTCAAAGATTGGGCCTGTGTATAGTTTTTGCTGCTAGTTACCAGCTATCAATGTTCAACCAAGTTTCTTTGTGAGGTGTGTTGCAAAACAACCTCAAAATCAACAAATCAACAAACAAAACACTCGCAAGCTTTGCAAAAGGTGTCTGTGATTACACAAGCCTTAAGGCAATCTCCAGTCCCCCAGTGGGAGGTGAGCTGCTTAGGTGGCACAGACCCACAGTAAGGGAGTCCTTCCCAGTGTCCCTCTCAGGGGTGTCCCTGAGGAATAATGAGCAAGGTCTACGCCCAGGAGACAAAACATTGGGATAGCCAGGCCGGCTAAGAAAGTCCGTATTTCCACAGAGGTGAGACCATGACAGTCTGGGCTTCCCCCTGACCATCGGGATGTGTCACTCTTCATACTTTGGTTTTCTCCTTGATGCAGGGATATTAACTGTTCCCCAGTATTCGTTTTCTCCTTCTTTCTTTACGTGATACAAATGACCCACATTCTAACATGGTGGATCACAAAGCCAGTACCCTGGAGATTATATTTCCCAGACTCCCTTGTAGCAGAGTGTTGCCACGTAATTAAGTTTTGGCCAGTGAGGTGTGGCCTAAAGGGAGGTGAGAAACTTCTGAATCGCATTTTTTTGTAAGGAGATTGCTTGTCCTTTACTTCCTATCTTTTCCCCTTCACAAGCCGGACTGGGGTGGGACACCTCTGACCATGTGGTTTACTGTCATAGGGACGGAGCAGCAACAAGACAGAAGGAATTTGGAGCAGAGTCGAGTTACCTGTTTGCCCCGGACTGACTGCCTCCTCTGAATTGTTATGTTGAGAGAAAAAGAGATTTCTGTCATGCTCGAGTCATTGTATTTTTGGATTTTTGTTACAGCAGCTTAACTCATACCTAATACAGAAATTTGTGCTGAAAAGTGAGATGCGGCTTTAACAAAGATGTCTAAAATACGTGGCCTTGGCTTAGCAGTTGGGCAATGTGAAAGACCTGCAGACACAGGAAGGCAGCAAGCTGGTGCCCTTCCTGCTCGGCAACAGATTTGAAAATCCCCGTGCTGCAATAACCCGGACGGCAGACCATGTAATCTACCGCTAGGATTGCTCCACTTGGCGATTAGAGTCGGCCCTGCGCCAAAGGTCTGATGAAGGGTGCAACCTTCTCACCTGGCTGACGGTTTTGGGTTGTCTCAAGGTAGCCACCACTAAAATGAGGCAGCGGAGATGGGGCAGGCAGAGAAGCCAGTTATTGGAAAAAAAAAAAAAAAAAGAAGAAGAAGAGTTGATAGGCTTAAGAACTATGCCTGGAAAGGGAAAGGGTCATTGGGTGTGGTACTCCTGATGATAGTGTTGGATAGCAAACAGACACGAAAGCTTCTAAGGTTTTGGTAGACTTGGCCAAAGAAGACAAAAATTCGGTTTTCAAAAGCCTGCGATTGCTCAATCTTTAAAGACCCTGGCATCCCAAAACTCAACCCTCAGAAGAGAGTTATACGCCCCCAAGGAGGGCATTCCCTCCAACACCCACTTCAGATGTGTGGCCAAGAATAATGGTCAAGAAAGAAGCTCCCAGAGGCCCACAGGGGTCCAGTGGCAAATACTGATCCCTGCATTCACTCTCCCGATAGGATCCCCTGGAGTTTAGCTGGGCACATGGCTACGCAGCTGGAGACTGCATTTCCCAGCCTCCCTGGAAGCTTCATATGGTTTTCTAATTTAAACCAATGGGATGTGAGCACCAAGTGATGGGTACGACTTCGAGATTACATTTTTATGGGAACATTGCTTGCCCCCCACTTCACCTTTCGCTTTCCCAGGAGCACGGATGTGTTGATGTTTGTCTGTTTTGAACATGCAGATCAGGACACCACTCTAGGGATGGCAGGACATTAAGAGAGAAGGACTCTGACCTGAACTACCTTGCCAAGCAGAGTAGAACAGAACAGTCCATACGCCCCGGACTCCAGCCCACCTCTGGTCTATTAGATAAGAGAGAAATAAGCAGCCATCTGTTCTAGTCACTGTATGTATATTTGTTTCCTTGTCTTAGTCTGTTCCTGATCTGTTACACTCCCTTTTTCTCAGTCTGTGTCTTCACTGCGATTATGCAGCATTTTGTTCTTTTTACATTCATCGAATTTGCAGATTGTTCGATCATCGTCGCCTCATATATTTTCCTCACTTAATTTTCTGTCCCTTCATTATTTATATTGGCAAGTTCAGAGAGGTAAAATTAATCGTTCAACCCATTAGCCATTATCATGATTCTCAGGATCACAGGCATTCATGTCAAACTCATGAAGAATTGATATCACTAGACAGCCTGCCCCCTAGACCAGGTACCTTGGCTGCAGGTCTCCTGCTGGGGTGAGGGTGAGTGTGTTCACTAATAGTCATGTATAGAATGACTATGTGGTGTTAGGTGGGGACAGGTTTGGAAGTCTACTTTTAGGAAGAAGGGCAAGTGTGCATACTGGGCAACTAAGGGTAGATGATGATAATGATGATAATAATAATAATAATAATATAGATTATTATTTTGACAATTTAGCATTTTCTCCTCCATTTTATTTCCTCTAAGGAATGAGCCTTTCATCATACCTTAGCATATAGTTCAAATGGGAGCTGCCATCTTTTCTCACATGACCCTTTTATTGGTCTAAGGATGAGCACCTGACCCACACTGGGCCAATCAGAGTTCTCTGTGCAGGAACTTCAGCTCCTCTCTGGAACTCAGAGTGTGAGCCTGGACCCTGCTAATGATCTGTTTCCTATTCGTTATGAAGGAAACCGTTAGGAGACAATGACATGGACACTTAGAAAAATAGGTGAGAGATGAAAGACAGCCAGAAAAGAGCCTGAGTCTTCGTTGTTTCTGCGGAAGCCCAGCTATACCCCAACTCTTCCCACAGTTTATAGGAATCAGTGCACCCCTCTTTGCCTAAAATAGTTGATGCGTATTTCTGTCATTTGCAACCATACAGAAATCAGTTAACATAGTTGGAATACCTGACAGGGAATGGCCAGGGAGTTGCAACCTCGAAAGGCATGGTTAACATCTATCGAACGCCTGCTTTGGCCAAGCATGTATTCATATCCACAAGTGAGTTACTGTAGCTGGGATAACTGGCCCTATATTGCTCAGCCTCTCAGCTCAATGAAAGTTAAATGAATAAGTGAACACATCTTTCCTGCTTTCCACCTAATCTCCCCAGCCAGGTTCCTGATGCCCACCTGAAATGACTTTCTTTAAACACACCCTTGCCTACTTATCCATGCCCACCGCGTCTACCTTTGATGACCTTTGACCTTGATGCATTTGACTCCCACCTCCTCCAAGTTAGGATCCCTGCCAGCCTTGCTTCCTACTTCCTGTTTAGCAGCCCTGACTTGTCCCTGACTTAGAGATACTTTCCTTATTAAGCATGAGTCACATAAATCTTGGACTTTGCAGATAATGCTGTTAAAGCAAATGACCAGATTGCCGAAGGCCCAGTCTCTCAGGACAATTGCTTGTGTCCGTATTTGATGCTCAGAATGGCCCCATTTAGAGAAATCTTCCTTTATGGCTTCCAAAATTTCAATGGGCCAGTTTGAGAGAGAGAGATTGTTTTAATTGATAAGAACAGACACTGCACTTGATCTTAGCCAAAAGGCCGAGAAGCGATGAGAGACATTTTTTAGAAGGGAGCCTGCTCACATACCCCACTGCTCAGACAGAGCCTTGTAGAAAGAGCAGCCAGGTTCTGTTCTTCCCTGGGACCCTGTGCCCTACTGGCTCTGAGAATTTGGGAAAGGGACTGAACCTCCTTGAGTCTCAGTGTCCTCATTTATAAAATGATAGTGGCACTGCCTTCCTCATAGGCCGCTAGTGAGAATAAGTTGAGATTGTGTACGTAAAGCAATTAGCGTAAAGCCTGGCACAGAGTAAAGTGATGAGCAGCTGCTAGCCGCTGTTATTAACTGCATGAATGTCAAGGCTTCGATGGTGGCAGGCCTGAGCGACTGAGCTTCTTCTCCTACACCCGGTGTCAGAGTGACCCTGTATCTGTCCTTCAGGCACTCTGAAATCCTTTCCACGATTACAAGCCTCTTCGTAATCCGCTGCCAATATGCCTACCTCTTGGACCTCATCTCCTTTTGCTCTCCAGGCCCATTGGCTTTTCAGCTGTTCCCCACGGATGCCAAGTACCCTCCTGCCACAGGGCCTTCGTAATGGCTGTTCCCACTGCCCGGAACTCTCTAGTCTCTACATGCACATGGTTCTCCCTACTCATGGGTCTCCGCTCAGAGAGGTCTTCCATGACCTCCCTACCTAAAATTGCTTTAGTTTGGAGGTCTGCCTCTAACCCTCTCAACCCATTTACCTGTTATGCACTTACCAATTTCCTGAAATGGTAGTGTAAACTCCCTGTGGGCTGGGGCTTTGTTTACATTGCCCATTGCAGTATGGTCCGGAGGCCAGTGAGGCGCTCAAGTATTTATCAAATGTGTGGGAGTTCCCACTTCAATACTAGATCTCTGAGATACAAAGGAATAACTATTTGGAGCCTCTAGCGTTTCTCAGTCTTGCTTAAAAAAAAAAAAAAAAAAAAAAAAAGGAAGCCCTTGGCCATGTATTGCAATCCTGAAAAGCCAGGCACCATTCTTAGTCATGAGAGGCTAATATGGTACCAAATTAGGAATCCCTAAATATAAGATTGGACCAAACTACATGATAGTGCTATTATTACTAATTGCTTTCCTTTATTCTTTTATTGCTTTTATTCTGAAATGCAATAAATAGGTCTCTCTTGCTCCCCACCTCATCTTCGCATCCAGGTTCCTGATGCCCTGCTTGAAAAGACTGTCTTTAAACAAGCCCTTGCAGGCCCATCCACACCTGCCCCTCCCGCCTTTGCTGACCTTTGACCTTGCTGCATCTGTCAGGTTCTCCCCGGAACAGTTTACGTTATATAATTAATCCTTTTACCAACTCTATAAGGCAGATACTATTTTAACTACATTTTACAGAAGGTAAAGGCAGAGGCTGGTGGCAAGGAGCCAGGACTCACATCCTAGCCTGTCACACGGAAAGGATTGCTCTTTTCCTCTATGGCATTTCAGCGAGGCCATGTTTTGAGGTGGTTTGTTGCTTCAGGCAGGGCTGGGGTCAGACATCATCAAGATGTCAGCAAGGAAAGAAGTTTACCAACAAAGGGGTGATTTGGACCCAGTCACCAGAGAAGAGAGCCGTGCTACCCACTCCCCCTTCTGAAGGATGAAGATTAGAGCCGTGGTTCTTGCCCTCGAGCAGGCGGGCATCGGCATCCTCTCGAGGACTTCTTAAACCACATTTCCAAGCCCTACCCCTGGAGTTTCTGCTTCAGTGGGTCTGGGCTGGAGCTCGAGAATTTGAATTTCTAACAAGTTCTCATGAGGTGCTGAGGCTGGCGGTCTGGGACCACATTTGAGAATCTCTGGACTAGAGAAAGGTCATGTTCGTGTGCATGAAAAAAATACTAACTACACTTTCTCCTGTTCCTGCCTCCCTGCCCACCACAAATGCCACACTTAGTTTCGTGTAGGAATTATATTCAAACTCAACTATAGAGTGGGAGGGGTTTTAGAGAAGCCAGTCTTTGTAATGAGCCACTTTGGAGTGACAGTGGAGGGGACCAATAGATGAGCCTGGAGTTGGGGAATGAGTGCTTGGTGGGCTGTGGTGGGTGGGTAGGGCCGTAAGGAGAGGAAGCGGGTTTGGGAAGCCTGCTTTGACTCACCAGGAAGTGACTCACCAGGGTGGGGGCCTGCAGGAGGTCAATATAAAGCACCAAAGAAAGGTCTTAAAGGTAAAAGGACGCCTAGGAAGAAAATCAGGAGGGCAGGGTCTGATCTGGGAGAAGATGAACAAAGGACCAGATTTAAGGGTTAAGCCAGGGCAAGGTGGATTCAGCGATCAACCAAAACACCCTAAGTGTCTTTTTAAATGTGGTTCGCTCCTCCCAGAATTCATTACAGCTGATCCAGCGGAGTGGCTTTTTCCCTAACTGGCGATGGCACATATAGAGCGCCGAAGTCCAGAGAGAAAGAGAGAGAGGGAGGAGGAAAGGGCGAGGTAGACCACTTTCCCAAGGGCGTGAGCTGAAGAAGAGAAACTCCCCCTTCCCTTGGTGGTGCCAGCAGAGAGCAGCCCTGTAGCCCTCCAGGACTTCCCCCCAGCCCACCTCCCACCTGGCTTCCGAACACTAACACGGGCTGAGCACACTGCCATGCGGGAGACCCAGGGCTGACTCCACTTCCCCTGCCCAAAGCCCCTCTGGTCCTCACCTCCCTTTCCCTCAGCAGTTACTAATTACCATCCTGGTGGCCCATCTGCAGGGGGCCAGGGCTGGGGGTAATAGAGAGAAAGGATCATTATCACAAGATCATGACAGCAAGGCTGTCTTTGCAGCCAGGCCTGCTTTTGAATTGGAGGGGACACCAGCTGCCTCTGAGGGTGGGAATTCCTCAGGCTGGTCTTTTGCGCAACTGGAGAAAGTCACAGAACTGGGCAGACCTGTCCCACGATAAGCTATAAACTCACAGTGTCTAAATTCAACTGCGCCCTCTCTTTCCCCTAATTCTCTCTAATTTACTCCCCGATGCCCTATCAGGTTTCCTCTAGTTGTTCAAGGTCCCCTGCTGGCCAAGCCCTGCCTTACTGCCATCAACCCTCCCTTGACATCCCTAGAAGAAGATCCAAGGATTCTGGAAAATGCCCTCCATTTGTCCCCCTCTCCTCAGCACAGCTCTCTGCCCCCTTCTGCATATCCACCTTGCAGCAAGGGGCAGCAGAAAGAGCATGGCATTTGGAATTTGATAAAATTGAGTCTGAGTTGTTTCCTTTATAAAATGTGGTGTGTTTGGCTATCAGTTTGGTCTGCTTGGCACCTCCACACTTTTTTTTGTGGTAACAGATTCCCACCCCCTTCAGAGGAAAGATATGTGAAGCAGCTGGCCCAGTCACACTGCCCTATCCTGACAACAGCGCTTGGCCCCAGGATGTGCACGTGATCAGAAATGGACCAATCAGAGCGATTCCCTGGAATTTTTCCATCTCAAGCTAGTGAGGAGGAGTTCTTTCTGCTTTTGAGGCTGTAAGAATGTTAACCAGAGTCTGCTTGTACTCCTGGCCCTTGTTACCTAGGGGGAGACCACCTGCAGGCTGAGAGAATGAAACCAGCACCCAGAAGGTTGAAGAAGGGCATGAGGACATTTGAGTTCTTGATCCAGCTATCCCCAAGACAAGATATGTCACTGCCTATTATGGCTCTGGTTGGCTTGTGTCATTTGTAACTGAAAGTGTTCTGACTAATGCACGTGGCACTCATTGTCCGTGGGGTAGCTATGAGATTACAAGAGATCTTGCCTACTAAGTGCTTAGTGACTGCTCAATCGACTGTCTATTAACAGTGCTGTTAGTCCTGCCCACCATGCCCCCAGCACTGTCCAGCTCTGCCTTCAGCCTCCCACCTCAGTCGGTGCCTCCTCACCTATCCGCTGGCCCACCTGGCTGGAAATCTTAGAACCACATTTCCTTCCTTTATTTCTAATACCGCGCTTCCCAGGCCTGATCCATTTGTCTCATATAATAGCTCTCTGATCTTCCCTTCCTCTTCATTCCACCTGGTACTGTTTAATCTGAGCCATTCATTCATATGTTCACTGAACCTTAACTGAGGACCTACTCCAGGCCAGGCAAACAAGATAGACATTGTCCTGTGACACCCTTTGCTCCACCCCAGCCCTGTCAGACTGATTGTCTTCAAGCACCAGTTTCATGTCACTCCGCTCCTTAATAATAGTCCTTAACTCCTTATGTCCGACCTCATCAAATCTCAATGTCTCTGCTTGGCCTTCAAAAGTCCTGCACAATCTGCCTCCGAATCATCATATCATCATTATCATCATACCATTAATAGTAGCAGTAGAAGCAGCCACCGTTTGCGACATTCTCATTGTGGGCCGATCGTTTCATAGGCATTAGCTCCTTTAAAGCCTCACGTTCAGGGGTGAGAGTGAACCCATTCAGTGACTGATGCAGCATGGGCACCAACCATCAGGGAGGAATTTGGCTGCCTCGCCGGGCCAGGCAAACTAGCTCGGTTCACCGCCATCCTGAAAGGCAGGTGTTATGATCCCACATTAAGCTGAGACTCAGAAGGGCCACAGGTTTGCCCAGAGACACCCAGCTGGACGACAGCAGCACCAGGATTCAAACGCAGGAGCCTCTAACTCTAGAGCCCCAGCCCATCCCAGAGGGCCTCCCTAAATCCTCATGGCAGGACCCTTTTTCTTGTGACACTAGGTTCTACCCTGCAATTTACATGGGCTACGCTCCTGCTCTCCTTATTCATTCACTCCTACAATCACCGGTTGAGGCTCCCGCTTTGAGCCATGGCCTGTGTAAGAGGAGGGGGCTTCCGTGGGGGCAGGGACTATACCATTTCTTCTCACAGCAATATCCTTAGCACCTGGTACATTACCTGACACATAATTGGTGCTTGGCAAATATTTGGTGAATAAATGAATCAATGCAGGGATGAAGAGGGAATGTGGAAGCTTTGGAAAGAATCGATGGCTCATTCCATGGTCAAGGCCCTGGTGCCATGGGGCAACATGGATTGCAATGTTGTTTGCGGTGGTGGTTAACGTTTAATACTCATCTGAGTCACCAGGCCAGCCTAAATTTCCACATGACATTCAGAGATTCTTTCTTCTCCACAGAGTAGCAGACTTGGGAGTCTGGGGAGCTCTGGGTTCGAATCCCAGCTCTGCGATCTCGGGCATTTAACCCCTCCGAGCTTCCGCTTCCTTCTCTGCAAAGTGGCTCTATAATAACTGCCTTGCAGGGTTGTAAGGCTGAGATGGATGACGTTAGTCATGGTCTTTTCCCCTACTAGCACTCACTCAAGTTTCCTTCTCCTGCTCCAAGGTCTTTAAGATCCAGGTAACTCATTAAACCCGTGCAGAACCTCAAAAGATAAGAAATAACGTGAATATCAAGGAGAAGCCAGGAGGGGCACTGCAGAGGGGGAGGCATGGTCCCCCAGGTGGACTCACAGCTGAGCAGCGGAGGGCGTGAGCAGTCCCTGGCCCAGGTACTGCTGCGGGCCTCTGGTCCTTGAAATAGCTGCCGCCAAGTGGAAGGGGGATATGAGGCAGCAGGGCTGGGCATTCTTTTCTGTCCCTCTGCGCCAATTCTCATCTGCCCCCGGGGCGGTGGTGGAAATGAGACAGCTGGGGAGGGCATGGCCTCCCTGCCGCTTCCTCACCACCTTCCCCGCTACCCTGAAAAAGAACCCCTTAGCTCAGCAAAAACAAGTCTGAATTTTTGTTCAAGTGAGCTTTTCTACAAAACCCAACAAATCAAAGAAAAAGAGCTTAGGGATGGATGAGTGCCAACTCAGATTCCTGTCCCTACCTTCTCGGGCTGGATTCATCGCTGGTCACTCAAACCCTACCTGTCCTTTCCTCCAAGACCCTCTATGTAACCCACTGCCAGGTCGCCTCACTTGGATTCCTTGCTTTCTCCCCCAGCCATTCCCTGGCATGGTGAGTGACAGGAAAAACACAGGGTTTTGGGGACCCCAGCCCTGGGTTCCACCTCCAGTGTCCCATGTGATCTTGAGCAAGTCATGTCATCTCTCTGAGTCTTCTTCATTGAGAAATGGCCATAACACCTAGGTCAGCGGGCCTGAGGTGAGGACTTGCTGACATAACGTGCAGAAGCCTCCGTAGGGGTGGGACCTAGAGGAGGGCTCAGAAAGTACCAGCCCTCTCCCTCCTGGCACAGAGGACTGCTGATGCTCTTGATTTGTGACTTCCTCTCCCAACTTCTTTCCTGTCCTGCTGCTGGGCTTCCCAGTCCTCCAAGAACTGAAAGCCGTTAGATTGGAGCAGCACCGTCTGGGATGCTGGGCAGGGCAGGGGCCAAAGGGGATACTGGGGCTTGGGGACAGCCAAAGGGGGACACCTCTGCGCTCTACTCTGCCTGCGCCCTCCTGCCCTTCCTGCTTATCCTCCTCTGACCTCCCCCACCGTGCTGTCTGTCGCGGAGGGGGCCTCTTCGGGGCGTCCGCCCATGTCCTTACCGGAGAAGATCCTCCCAGACCTGGTGAGGACCGCGGCCCCCACAGGGAAGTGACTGTAAGGGCAGTAGGCGGACTTCTTGGCCTCCTGGGAGGAGAGCAGCAGCTGCTGCAGTTGCTCGGGCTTCAGGGCGCAGGAAGTACGCTTTGGGGCCATGTTAGTCCCCCAGGGGCAGCTGAGGAGCAGAAACGGGAGCTCTCAGCCAGGCTGGGCTGGGACTTCTCAGACAGCACCTCCTCCCCGGGGGTGTGTCCCTGAGGGGCGGATCCCAGGTGCGCGCCTGCGGGGCTGCTGGGCGGAGCCAGGTCAGTGAGAGGAGCGCCCCCCCTGGTTTGGGGTCAGACTGTGCGGTGTGTGTCCCAGTGTGGAAGGATGTGACTGTGCCCACGTGAGTTCCACACTCTTCCTTAGGGACCACGTTCACTGCTGACACACCAATAGGTGGGTGGGTCCAGGCATGGGGGTGACTGTGGGCACTCACTCCTTAGGGAGGAAGTTACTGGGTGGGGTCAGTGTGAGGTCTGGGAAGTCCAAGCTCCAAGGGTTGAAAACCCTGTTTGTTGAATAACTTTTCCTCTCCTTCACTACTGAGAGAACGGATGAGGCTGGCAGGGCGGAGCCGGGGCAGCCACATTGGCTTCTCAAGTCAAGGAACGTGAGGCGCAGCAGCAAAACCACGTCACTTCTTTATTTTCGCCTGTTCTTCCAACTCTTCCCTGTCTCAACCCAGAATTAAAAAGTATCTCAGATGGAGGGAACCTCTGAGATCATCTACTCAGGCAAAACAGACATTGGGCTGGCGGTAAAAGAAATGGGTTCTCATCATGGCTCCACCACGCTCCATCTGTAAAACTGTTAGCCTGCTACCTGACCTCTCTGAGCCAGTTCCCTCTTCTCTAGGGTGCGGGCAGTGATATCTCTGTTCTACGTCCTGGCTTCATAGAAGAGCTCGAGATCTGGCAGTTAGTAGAGCCTAGTTTGAGTCCCAGTTCTGCCATTAATTAGCCTTATGACCTTGGGAAGTTAAATGCCTCTCTAAGCCTCAGTTTCCTCATCTGTAAAATAGGTGCACTGATGGTATTTCGCAGAGTTGTCACTAAGGTCAAATGAGATAATGCGTGTACAGTGAACATGGTTGGAGGATTCTGGGACGTCATGACGTGAGCATCCTTTGTGACTTCATGCACGTTGGATTACTGTCATTAAGTGATTTGGCCAGGATTACGTAGGAAGGGCATAATACCAGTTAGGGTGACCAGAGACATCCAAAGGTCCCCAGACCCCCAAAACAAGTAGGAGTGAATCAGTGGCTTCTCTGAGGCCTTGGGTGGGGGTGAAGAAGGGAGAAGGGGAAGGGCTGAGGAGGGGGGAAATGAGGCAGCATCTCCGTGTTCTGCATGCTGACATCTCTGGGCTTTGCAGCCCAGCATCTCTGTGTCCTGTACCTGGAACTCTCAGCCACGTAGACACCCCAGCTGGGTCTCTGTAGATAGAGTTCAGCAAAGTTTGCCTAATTTCCTCCTCCCCTCCCTACCTTTCCCCAGTTCGGATTTCCCCACCTTCTTTCCTCACACCCAGCCCTTAGAGAAGCAGCTGGTTTCCTCCCACCTGCTGTGTGTCTTCCTCCTGGTTCTGTACCTTAGGCACCTAGAGCAGTGTCCTGGATCTGAGGCAAGGCTGTCAGAGAAACCCTGCACTGCCCAGGCCCCCGCCGGCCCCTCCCCCAGGCTCCAGGAAAGAAGACTGGACTCCTTGGCTCCACAGTGCCAGGAGAATTTGGATCACCTTCAGGCCGATCGTGGCCCTTGGCACCTTTAGAGCGCTTTACCTGCAAATGGTCATAAATGGGGACTGCAGCCATTGCAAACCCAGCTGTATGGAGTGTGACACCCAGAGGTAGCTCTAGAATTCCTTAGACAAGGGACTTGAGGCCATCTGGACGGAAGGCTAGAGTGGGCCTGGAAACTTGCTTAGAGCTAAGTTATGGATCATTAACATTAATGACATTGCTTTAATCTCCATTCGACATAGCATTAAGAAGAGTTCATTGCCCAGCTCAAAGAATAGGAATATCCAGGGATGGTGTTTTGAGTGGTGGTTGAGATTGTCAAGGGCCCAAAGCCCTCCCCATTCCTGTCCCAGGCCTTTACTCTGTGAGGGGACAGAGCTCAGACAAACTCACTCATTCATTCAATGAACAGGTACTCATAACAATAGCTCACTCATACTTAGCTCTTTCCCTGTGCAGGGCCTGTGCTAAATGCGTGATTTGAATTTTTTATGTAATCCTCACCACAAGGTAGATACTGGCAATATTACTACTCATATTTTACTGATGAGGACATTGAGCTCATGGAAATCGGAAATGGGTCTCATACCTGAGTTTGTTTGCCTCCGCCTGAATCCTGGGCTCTCACTCATCAGAGAATGCACTGGGGAGCTGGAATAATGGACCGGAAAGGGATGGAGGCTTCAACATCAGAACAATCAATTTAAATCCTCTTATTACCGGTGGGGTACCTAGGCAAGTTAGCCCATCACTCTGTGCCCTTCTTTCCTCATTTAAACAGTGGGACGGCAATAGTACGTAGCTACGGTGGCTCGTGGGAACCAGAGTCTTACGCTGCTCAGGGAGGTTTGCCATTTTTTTTCTTTTGGCTCCTTTAGTGGAAGACTTCCTGGTGAGCTGCCACTCCCTGGTAGGTATAGGCACTCTTCTGCTGAGTCGATGAGAATTTTGGTTTCTGTGGTTACTAAGCTAAGAAGGGTGACTATTGATAACAGCTACTTGCCCTCTGAGTAGAGAGAGCCTGCTTGCTAAGCGAAGCCAGGCAGAGAAGCAGAACTGAAAGATGATGGGAAAGAACCGTGATTTCTCTTTGAGCATCTGGATCCAGCCATTCGTAAAGGCACACTCCTAGACTTTCCTTTAATTGAGCCGATGAATTCGCTTCTTGCTTAAACTTGTTCGAGTTTTGTTTCTATCAACCTGTGGCGTCTAGACTAAAATACTACTTCCTAGGATTATCGTGAAGCTCAAGTGAGACAATACATGTAAACCACCGAGCCACAGCGGCGGGCACATGGTAAGCACTCAACAAGTGTTAGCTCACATTATTATGAATACTGCGGGCCAGGTCCTGGGTGGGGGCACTGGGGAATCAGAGGTGACAGAGACTTGGTACCTGCCTTTGAAGATCTCAAACCTTAGTGAAGGAGACAGACAAGCCAATAGACAGGTATAAAATACCATAACATATGACTAAGTACTTGTCCCGTGGCAATACTGAAAACTAATTGTTTTTGGAGTAGTAATGGGTTAGATGTGTTGGAGAAAGCTTCCCAGAAGACCAGAGGCTAGGAGGAGTCTGACAGGGTTCAGAACAGGCCTCCCCAAGAAGGCATGGGGATTATTTTCAGCTGAAGGCAATCAAGACCCTACAGGCTCAAGAGAAACTTGAACATGTCCCTTACAGAATTTAAATTTGGGGACTTGCCTATAATAAAAGTTAATACCAGGAATAACTTTTTATGACCTATCTATCCGGCAGAGGAAACATCTAACCAGTGAATATCTGCTCTTCTTATTGATCTGTAAATGACCTTCCTGCCTTCTGAAGCCTCAGGGGCCTAACTTCATTCCTTAGCTCAGGATGTCATATATATACCATTTTCCCTATCTGTCTCTGAACAGCTCATGTATGTGAAATCTCTGACTCTCTCGTGTATGTGAGATTCCCATTCATAATATGTAATTAAATTTGGTTATTTTCTCTTGTTAATCTGTCTCAAGTAGACTTAATTACTAAACCAGCTAGAAGAACCTATAAAGGTAGAGGACATTTTCTTCCTCCTCCATAAGTCTTAAATGATGGGTAGATGTTTACAGTAGAGGTGGGTGTTATAAATTGTGTTCCACCCATCAAAATAAATATTGAAGTCTTAACTTCCAGGACCTCGGAACGTGACCTTATTTGGAAATAGAGTCATTGGCAATGTAATTAGTTAAGACGAGTGAGGCCGAGTGAGGCCGGACTGGAGCAGGGTGGGTCCCTAATCCAATATGACTGGTGTCCACATGAGAAGATGGTTATGAGAAGACTCAGAGACACGAGGAGAGTAGCATGTGAAGATGGAGGCAGAGCTCGGAACAATGCATCTACAAGCCCAGGAATGCCAAGGATTGCCGGGTCTCATCAGAAGGGAAGAGATGGGCGTAGAACAGATTCTCCCTCATAGCCCTCAAAACAACCTAACCCTACTGACTCCTCGATTTTGGACTTCAGCGTCTGTCTCTGAGAGAATAGATTTCTATTGTTTTAAGCCACCTGGTTTGTTACAGCAAGCATAGGAAACTATAATACAGTGGGTATAGCAAATCATGTCAGTGCCTCCCCTACACCCTAAGCCACCCAGAGGTCACCTTCAGCTTTAGTGGACAGATCCTAAATATGTCCATGGCTTCCTACCTTAACTTTACCCTGAGCACAGGAGTGCGCTCAGCCCCCGCATAGGGTAGGCCAGAAGTGTCGGGGAGTTAACACCCCCCAGAAGGATTAGGATCTGAACTACATGAAGAATTTTAAAAATCAGTAAGAAAAAGACAAGCATCTTAATAGGCCAGTAGGCAAAAGACTAGAAGAGTTATTTTACAGAATTAGGGGTGGAAAGAACTTCTTTACAAATTTTCAAGTCGTCCAGTCTTGGCCACATAAAATTTAAGGAGTTTGTTCAATTAAGAACTTTATAGACAAAGCTAACAGAAGGTTAAAAAACTGGGGAAAAAAATTTTTTTCAATGTCTGGAACAATAGCAAATGAATAGTTTGGTGACTATGTAGGGAACTCAGAGCATATCAACAAGAAACAGATAGTAAAAACTATAGAGAGTTGGACAAAGGATATGAATAGGCAATTTACAGAAGGAGAAACACAAATAGCCAGGAAGTATTTGCTCAACTTTCCTATAGTCACGGAAATGAAATTAAGACAAGATTTCACTTCTGTATAGAAGGGGGGTTGGGGTGCTGAGTGAAAAGGTGAGGGGGTTAAGAAATAGAAATTGGTAGTTAGGAAATAGTTACAGGATGTAAAGTACAGAATAGGGAATATAGCCAATAATATTGTAATAACTATGTATGGTGCCAATTGGGTACTAGACTAGTCAGGGGCATCATTCTGTAAATTATATAAACGTCTAACCACTAGGCTACACACCTGAAACTAATATAAAATAATATCGAATGTTGACTATAATTGGAAAATTTTTTATAAAAGGAAAAAAAGATGAAGGGGAATAAGAGGTTTCAATTTATTTATAAAATAAATAAGTCACGGAAATATCATGTACAGCATAGGGAATATAGTCAATAGTATTCTAATCATGGTATCAGATGGTTAATATACTTATCATAGTGATCATTTGTTTAGGCATATAAATGTTGAATAACTATGGTATATACCTGAAACTAATATAATATTGTATGTTAGCTATATTTTAATAAAAATCTTTTTAAAAGAAATAAAAAGGACAAGATGTCACTTTACACCTATCGGAATGGCAAAAGAAAAAAAGTAGAATGATAGGTGTTGGTGAAGATGAGGGGAGATTGAAAAGCCCGTGTATTGCTGATGGGATGTCGCACTAATATAGCCTTCGGGAGAGCAATGTAGTAGGACCTGGTAGAATTAGGGATGATTTTTAAAAAACGCTGTATCTTGAGATCCAGTGTTCCCAGCCCCAAGTAAACAGAAACACTCTCACATGTATCCATAGATTCATATGGAATGTTTTCTGAAAAATGTTAAAGTCTTGTTTTCATTTTTAAGTCTTTAATTCATCTGGAATTAATTTTTATTAATTTCAGCGTGAGGTAGGGATCCTTATGGGTGTCCGGTGATCCCTGTACCGTTAATTGAATATCCCTTCCTTTCCCCAGAGATTCACAATGCCAGCTGTGTCAAATTTCAAATTTATATATGAGTGGGAATGGTTTTAGACTCTCAATTATGTTCTATTAGTGAATTTTTCATTCCTACACCCATACTACACCTATTTTTATTGTTGTAACTTCATAGTAAGTATTAATTTCTGGCAGCCAAATACCCTCACTCCTTTCCCTCCAAACACATTTTTCAATATCCTCTGAAAACTCTCTTATCTAGCCTCTAGGAATTTATATAAGATTGGAATAATCTATTCCTTGATTAGAAATAGATTGGAAGAATTTTCCCATAAAATTGTCTCAAGCCTCTTGTTTTTTTTTAAGAAAAAAATTAAACTGCCAATTAAGTTTTTTAAATATTGTAGAGCTATTCGGGTTTTTCATTGCTTCTTGAGCCAGTTTTAGTAAACCCATTGTATATGTGTATGTGTGTTTAAGAATTTGTCATCTAAATTTTCAAAATTGTTGGCACGAAGTTATATATGGTATTCTACTATTTTTGAAATTTTTGACATATCGGTCTTTGTAAGTGAGCACATGGTTGATCTTCATGTATGTTCCATAGGTACAGGTAAATTTGTGTATTTTAGGTTTGTTGGGCATAAAGTTATATGATGTTTGGACCTAATTAATCATGCTCTTCAAAAAACATTATCTTTCTTCGTGTTGAATTTATTAGTTTCTAGGAGAGACTTTTAAAATCTCTAACTACAGTCAGTCATTATATATATTCGCCGTATATATTTTCATGTCTTCCTATCAGTCGTTGCTTTATATTTTTTGAAGCCATATTGTTAGATGCATATCTTTGTGATCATTATATACTTTTGATTTATTGTTTATTTTACTAATATATGATGTTCCTCTTTGTTTCTCGTGATTAAAAAAAAAACCCTTTTATCCTTTCTTTCTGATATTAATGTTAATAGCCCATGAATCACTTTGTTTTAGGAGTTCTTAGCCTTTATCATGCCATGGACCCCTTGGCACTCTGGTGAGGCCTCTGAACCCCTTTTCAAAATCATGTTTTCAAATGCACGAAATTATAAAGCAAACCAATTGTATTAAAATATTCGTAATATTATATGTATTTTTTTTATTAGCACATTAACTAGCAAGATCTAACATTAGGCCTAATAACTACTGTGGTTTTGAAGTAGTGATACAAGTAAAGGATATTTTGGGATAATGCAATAAAGTGATATAAAAACATTTATGATTTTTATTTGTGACGAAGTCACAGGTACTGCTAATATTTCTGCGATTTGTTGCCAACATTTATAAATGACAAGAATGCTAAATGTTAGTTATGGTTTAGTGAAAATAAAGACATTTTCCTTCCAAGTTCACAGACACCCTGAATTCTATCCAATGACTCACTGAGGGTCCATGAGACCTAAGACATGAACCCTTGCCTTATTTTTAATCTTTTAGTCCTTTGTTGTAAGGGAATCTGTTATAGTGATATATTACTGGCTTAAAAAATCTTCTCTGAGAGTCTCTCTGTCTTTTATACTTATCATAAAATTGTCCCATTTCCACTTATTGTAATTATTGCTATATTTTAGATTTCCCTGCCATCTTATTTACCTATATAGCAGGTAGAGTTAGGTTAAACTTGTATTATAAAAAACTCCAAATAATAGTGCTTTAAATAAAATAAAAATTTCTCTCTCTTTTAGTCTCGGACTCTGCAGTCTTTAGTGACCCAGTTTCCATCTTTTTAACTTATAACTTCCTTCTTCAAGTTCATCTCATGATTCAATATGGCTACTGGAGCTTTGGCCTTCACAAACTCATTCGAAGCATCAAGAAGAAAGAATTATGGAGGAATGAAAATGTATTACTTATATTTTATTAGCCAGAATTTAGTTATGTTGTCTCGCCTAGTAGCAAAAAAAGCTGGGAAATGTTTTCTTTTGGCCGGGTACATCAATGACCTGAATAAAATCAAGGTTATTTTACTAAGGAAGAAGAGGCCGGTGAATATTGAATGACTATTAGTAGTTTCTGCTTTAGTTTCCCCACCACAGCTGATTGTGGGTGTCAACAGCAGTGGCTTTGAGACTTCTATATGGTACCAGAGCCGGAGCGGACCAGCCTGCCATCTGGTGGCAGGTTGGTTACATTGGATTCCTTCCATTAAGGAGGCAGCTCGTACTGGGACAGGCAATTATTCTAGCTATGTGTTTGCATTCTCCGCCTGCCATGCGTCTACCAGCAACATCATTAGTGGATTTACTGAGTGTCTTATTCACAATCATGGTAGTCCAAACAGCATTGCTTCTGGCCGGAGACTTCATTTTTCAGCCAAAGAAGTTAAGAAATTAGCAGGTGAGCATGAGATTTGCTGGTCTTGCCACATACTCTTATCACCAGAATCATCTGTCTTGATTGGTTGGTGGCATGGCCTCCTGGGGCTTGGTTAGTATCAGCTAGAAGTTGGCGTATGCTCTGAATCAGCAATCAATGCAAGGTGATGTTTCTCTCTTTTCCAGAATCCATGGTTTAGGACATCTTGAACTTGATAACATACAGAATTTTTGCTCCCCTTCCCCAAGACTTTGAGTTCTGCTAATTTAGAGGTCTTAGTATATAAAGGAAGACTATTTCCACCAGGGCACACCCCAGTGGTCTCACTGATATGGAAACTGAGACTGACATTTGGCCATTTCAGACTCTTCAACTGAAAGATCAGGGAAAAAGGTGGTGGGCAGTGGTTCTGTGGTGGCTGGAGTGATTAATTCTGGTTATCAGTGGGGGGAAAGCACCATGGGAATGGGGAGAAGTGTGTCTCTGGATATAACAAAGTCCTCTGGATTACCTTCTATTTCCATGGCTGGTGGTAAAATTTAATGAAAGATGGCAGCAACCCTGTATAAGCAGGATAACTCAGCTTCCTCCTGAATGAAGGTCAGGTAACCCCATTAGGTTGAAACCTCTGACCACATGAGGTTCTTGCTGAAGGCAAAGGAAAAATGGAACAGCTAGTAGAGAAAAGATCTTATAAATGCCTCATGACCTGTGGCAGAAACGATCATTATAACCCTTATCTTGCTGTGTCATGCATACATTTATTGATGGTGTTAATAGTGCCTCTTTCTTCTATTTTTATAGGGTACTTTGTCGGTGGTAAGCTTTGCAATTTAGCGCACAGATTACAGAATATCAGGATGGGATTGTGACTAGAGCAGAAGTGAACATCACCCAGACTTCCTAGGGTTGGAGCTGGATGCAGTAACTGCTGAGGCTTCGGATTTTTTTTTTTTTTTTGAGAAAAGGTTAAGAATGTTCTTGTTTGAATGAGATCTATTTGCATCAGGCTGAGAGGTAACATGTTGTGGTTTCTTTATGGAAGTTTAAGAATGGAAAGTGGGATGGAAATGGATGTTGAGGAACTAAGGAGGGAACTCTGGCAAATATTGAAGACCGAGCCGTCTCAGAACCCCTTCAAACCTCCTTCCATGATAACTTCTACTATAGAGACTGGAAGCCTAGCGAGGACATTTCCAGACTCTCTTGCAGCTAGGATTTCCATGTCACCTGGCTTCTGCCAGGAAGGTGCAAGGGAACCAGAATCGAGTGCTGGGGGAGGGGGTCACATGGCTCTTCCGGATGCACAGTGGTGGTGGTGTCTCTTTTCTCTGAAGGTAGCTGTGGTGGAAGCCCTCATGCCAGGTCAGGCCTTGGCTTTGTGGTGCTGAGCAGAAGTGTCAGCCGCTTCCCAGCGTGGCAACTTTTCTGCCTATAGCTTTGGCAGTGAGGATTTGAGTCAGCAATAGTGACAGCAGTGGGAGAAGTTCCCCTGCCAGGCTAGTTCTGCAGTGAGATTTGGGTGTTATTCCTGGAATAGAGTCCGCTTCTCACCCCTTCTTGGGAGTCTGAAACCTACCTAATCACCTTTTAAGGCTGCTGGGTGGAATATTTTGTCTGCAGTGGAACCCTGACTAATTCATTGTATTTTATTTTTGTTTCTTTCCCCTCTTTTAAAAAATTGATATACAATTGAGATATAATGTTCTATTAGTTTCAGGTGTACAACATAATGATTTAATTTTGTACATATTGCAAAATAATCCCCACGATAAGCCTAGTTAACACCCATCATCACACACAAAGCCCTTAAAGCACAATTTTGTGTGTGTGTGTGATGAGAACTTTTAAGAGCTACACTCTTAGCAACTTTCCAATATACAATACAGTTGTATTAACTATAATCACTATGCTGTACATTATACACCCATGACTTATTTATTTTATAACTGGGAGTTTGTACCTTTTGACCTCCATTTGCTCATTTTTGCCCACTCTCGCCCCTGATTTCTGGCAGCTACCAATCTGCTCCGTGTGTCTATGAGCTCGTGAAGCCTGGCTTCCCCTCATCCGCATATTCACTCTATCGCCATGCTCTAGCGATACTGTCAAAAAAATATTTTAAAAATCTTGAACTCAGCCACTCCTCTCTACCTTCACTGCCACAGCCCTCGTCCAAGGCACTACCAGTTCCCAGCTGGACCTCTCACTGGTTTTCCTGCTTCCTCTCTTACTCCTTCTTCCAATTCTGTCTTTAAAAAAGTGGCCTGAGTGTGCTTCAAAAACACAAACATTCCAGAAGTTTCCACTACGTAGAACAGAAGCAGAAGTCTTCACCAGGGTTTATGCGGCCCCGCCCACCTCTCCGACCTCATGCCCTGCCAGTCTGCCATCCCCCGTCACCCGCTGGTCACATCATACTTACCAAGGTAGTTCTCACCCTAGGATCTTTGTACAGGTTTTCTCTCTCCTAGGCGACTCTTCTCTGAGGTCCTCAAATGGCACTTCTTCTGAGAGCCTTTCCTGACTGCCTCTCCCCATCACTCTCTCCCCTCAGCCCGCTCACTTTCCTCTGCAGCACTTCCTGCTCTCTGAAAACATTAGTTATGGGTTTATGTCTGTCTGTCTAGAACAGATGACTATCTTGTCCCCCGGGCACCTAGACTAGTGCCTGGCACACAGTAGAGGTTCAAACAAACACAGGTGGAAGGGAGGGACAAAGCCCCTAAAGCACAGTTCAAGGCAAACGTGGGGACCCCAGAGAAGACTCAAGAGTCCTTGACAGAATTGTCTTCTTACTTGACCTTAAATAACTCCCTGTCGGGGTCACTTGACCTCTGTTTGAAATTCCTTTCTTCCCCCATTCGAGAGTAGTCAGGCTAAATAAAGTCCGCCCGAGGCAGCCCTTACCCTCTTCCAGCCTGCGGCCAGCACGGGCAGATTTAAGGTGACATCTCAGAATCCTCTAACATCAACTCGCTTAGCTAAAGAAGCCAACAGGGAGGAGACTTCTCAAAACAAAAAAACTTGGCTCTAAACGACATGATAATTAAAATAACTAGATTCTGTTGAGCTATTATTTTGTGCCAAATAAGACCCTGAATTTTGTGTGTGTGTGTGTGTGTGTGTGTAAAACACGTAAGGGAGCCTGGTTCCTCTTTTCCGATTCTGGGGGACAAACGTGACTGTCAGGTAATGACTTCAGGGTGTCCAAACTGTAGAGCTGACCAGCTTCTGTAGCCTTCCTGTGTCTCATTTTCTAGAGGAGGAGACAGAGCCCCGAGAGGTAAAGAAACTTGGCCAAGGTTGCCCAGTGTTCTCTCAACTCAGTGCTTCCTGGATAGTTTCCCACATCACACTTCCAGAGGAGAGGATCTCTAGGTCACCCTCCCCACTTGTCCCCCTCCCTGGGATAGGCACCAGGAATGCCTGTGGGCAGAAGAATGTGCAGCTAGGGCACGAGGAGAGACGGCTTGGGGTGGAGACGGAAGTGAGGAGAGACCTGTCTGAGCTCTAGCTCGAAGCACACATTAGGGCTCAAGGCCGGGAGAAGAGTATGCAAAGGAAGCACAGAGAGGTGGTGGCCTGAGGGGTCTGGGTGAGGCTTCAGAGAGGGCCTCCGGTCCTGGCTTTGAGGGTGAAGAAAGAAGGTCATCCTGTTTTATCACCTTTTAATCCCTGTAATCTTTGTAGGAGCCCTTTTTTCCTCAATCTCTACAGAGGCTGTCAGCCAGCAGTCTCTTCGGGAGCCAGGGCCACCATCCTCTGCAGCCCTGATGTGGTAAAGACACCGCTTGGTGTGGAGGATGCGTAATTGGACTAGCAGTCGGAAGGCGTGGGCTCTATTATTTCAAATCTTTACTAAGCACCTGCCATGTGCCAGGCACTGTTCTCAGCAGCCTCAAGGTGTCTGGGGGAGACTGCTTATGAATAAGTAAACAAGTATATGACCAAGATCACTTCAGATAATGAATGACAAGAGCTATTAAGACAACAAGCGGGGTAATGAGATAGACGATGGCCAGATGGGTTGACATTAGTTTGGGTTGTGTGTAGGAGGGAGAAACGAGGAGAGTGTCTCTGAAGAGGTGAAATTTGAGCTAAGAAGGAGGCAGCCACGTAAAAATCTGAGAGAAGTGTGGACCCTGATTCGGGAATGGCAAGTGCAAAGGCCCTGTGGCAGAAATGAACTTGGAACGCGACAGGTGAGAGGGGCAGGATTAAGAGCATAAAAAGAGGCCCCTTCCCTTTGCCATTAATTCTCTGCGGGATTGGAGTACATCTCATCTCCTTAATTCACTTCTAAATTTCAGGCATCTGTGAGTTTAAATAAACCTTTTTTTGGACCTAGTTCTATTTTTATTCTAACAGCTTTTGTTCAGAGGACAGGGCATTGGTCTGGGAGTCAGAAGACCTAAATTATGGCTCCAGAGTTTTCAGTAGCAAGCTCTGTGACCTTGGACAAATCCCCTTTCTTATCTGTAAACCAGGAGAGTGGACCTCAGATTCCAAGGGCCCTTGCAGCTGAGACATCCCAGCACCAGGAATCCATGTGAACTCTTCTTGATCCTATTTATTTTCAGCCCGCATGTGGATATGCTCAGCATATGTCTGCGCCTTCTTCCAGGCAGTGTCATCTGGAGATCTACGTGCAGCAGGCATTTATTAGATGCTTTTAAAAGCACAAGGCAACCTGAACATACATTAACAGGGGTGGTCAAGTACATCGTGCAGCTATAAAAAGAAGAACGAGTTAGATTTAAATCCGCGGAGCGGGAGGGAAGTGCATGAGGTAAGTGAGAATAAAGCTAGTGAAAATGACTCCATTTTTGTAAAACCAAACGGCAAAACCTCTGTGTGTGTGTATGTGGGTCTGTTTATGTTCATGGGTAAGGAGACAGATGGGAGTGAATAAACCCCAGTCTGTGTAATATTAGGTACCTAGGAGTGCTGAGGGACCGGGGGATGAGGAAACAGAAAGGACCAGGGGGAAGAGTATTCGTTTTATTTTATTTTTTGTTATATCTGTGTTGTTATACTAGTTTCAAATGAAAACGTGTTGCTTTTATAATCCTGGAAGAATTGAATACATCCCTAAGGAGTCAAAGCGCTAAGGGATTCCTCCAAGCAGACGCTGCCAACAGGCACTGCTCTGTGGGCTTGCTCAACCCCATGATAAGTCGGCCTTGGGTGTGCTTCCCCTAAGGGCAGCAGACTTCCCAGAGGCCACCCTGCCATCTGGGCCTGCATATCAGTGGAATTTGGCAGATGGCTTGATGTGATACAAGTCCCGGAGTCCTCTGCCCTTTGGAGACTGAGCGAGTGGGCAGTGTCTACTTTGATCTTATCAGAATGTCTCCCTCCCCTCCCGGCATCTGCAACCCTGTTTCAAAGGCTGCCGGAGACACACTGGAGCTGTCCAGGGCCTGTGGGATATGAGATCACAGGCGCGATTCCCACAGAAGGAGTAGTTGCTCCAGGCTTTTCCCTAGTCCTGCTTTAGAGCTTCAGCGGCAGCTCAGGCTGCGAGGGTTTTCTGGGGCCTCCTAGGCCATCTCTCTGACTGCAGATGCACCACCCACCCCTCAGGTCGACCGTCGGGGCAGGGGGCGGGGTGGGGGAGGAGGGGGGCGGGGACGCGTGTGTATGTGTAGGGGGAGGGGCTTATTGTCAGAGCTCCAGAAGCTGTTTCCTGGTCATGTCATTCTCCCCTCCAGGAAATCCCTGCAGATGTCTATTTAAAGCCCCCCTCGCTGCTGTCTGTGCTCATTTCCTGGGCAGGGGGCTTCTTTCTCTATTTAGGAGCCCTTGGGCCTGGCTGTTATTGAGCTGCCTCCCTCCAGCTTTCTTGTCTTAGCGCCAATGAGGAAGCACCCTGCCCCAGGCTCTTGTGTGCTTCTTGATGCTTTTCAAAGCCCTCTCGAATTCCATTCCATTTGAATGGTCTCTTAGAATAACCCTCTGAGGTAGGAATGCTGGGAGTATTATCTCTATATTGTAGAGAAAATGGAGATTCAGAGTAGCTAAGCCACTTGCCCACATCCCAGAATGAAGAAAAGGCAGTTCCAGGCCTTTGTCTCGCAGATCGGCCCACTCAGCCCATGCTCCATTGTCAGAAGTGTCCCTTCCCCACTGAAAGTCCCCTAAGAAATGGGCTCAGTGGGCCAAATTTTCATCTAGTGGGC
Organism: Rousettus aegyptiacus; assembly: GCF_014176215.1. NCBI lineage: Eukaryota > Metazoa > Chordata > Mammalia > Chiroptera > Pteropodidae > Rousettus > Rousettus aegyptiacus. The sequence continues at coordinate 12,218,708 of NW_023416284.1, read as the reverse complement.
CCACTCCCCAATTGCAGCTGAGTGACGAGGGTGGATTTGCGGTCTGGGGGAGCCGCCCAGAGGTTGAGGCTCAGAGACTCGCCAGATCTGCATGTCAGCTTCTTCAGTCCTTTTCATCTGTCCTTTACCGGGGACCAGCTGGTCCCTAAGCCAGCAGCATCTTCCTCTTCTCCATAGTGTTAAGGGTGGAAAATTTTCAAATGGCCAACTTCTGCTTCCATTGTTTAATGTTAAATAGGGTGTAGTTCTAGGAGATATTCTGTGCAAAGATATGCTAATGTTAAGGGTGTAGTTATCCTGTGTAAAGATAAGTTAATGGCCAGCCTCTGCTCTGCAAACCTGCTTGGAGGCTAGAGGAGGTTTTGGGGCTTTTTAGGCTCTCCGTTCCGGAGGCTCGGGGCTGATCTCTTCAAACCCTGCGTGGTAGAGTCAGTCGCCCGCTGGCTAATAAAGGCTCACAATTCATCTCAATTGGCTCCGTGGGTCTTAGATTTGATCGCAACACAACAATAGTTTGTAGCTAAGGGCAAACAGGGAATCTGGGGATGGGGAATATGGGGAACCTGACCCATCATTCACAAAGGAATGACATGAAAGCTTTCTGAAGATCTTGTCTGGGAAGGCTCTGTGCCAGCACCACTGCTGGCAGCAGCTAATCATTCATTCACCTCTGGGTGCTTTACTATGTACCTGGCATTTTGCTGTGTGCTAAGGCAAAAAAAAAAAAAATACAAAAAGCATAAGATATTGGATCTAATGTAGTGTTAAGGCAATCAGGCTTATGTTGGTCGAACAACTAGAGACAAAATAAGACAACCTGTAGTTGAACCTGTTACCTGATTTAGAGATGAATGGGATTTTAGGCTCGGAGCCACCCCAGGGCAGCAACAAGCAACATGTTTAGTGTCTTAGAGATCAGGCATGTGCTCTCCTCATCCTAGAGCTATCAGTTAGGAGAGCGCCAGGAAAAATCATAATAAACATGAGAGCAACAGCTATTACTTATTCATTGCATGGAGCACTGTGCTAAATAAATTGTCCAAATGCATCGCCTCACTCACTTCTCCCGACAATCGTGTAAGGTCTACAACTCACCTATCCCTGTTTTTATCAATGGAAAATCAAGGCTCTGAAAACCTTCAGAAACATGCTCAAAGTTATACAGCCATCCAGGGGCAGTGCTAGGACCGGCATCCAGGTCTCTCCGAGGCCCAAACCCTAGTTCGACCGCCTGCGTGTTAAATCGGATATTGCAGCTTTCTGTATGGGCCTCCCTTGTCCAGCTGCACACTTGGCGGGTGATTGGTCACCGGCAGGAGCCGCTCTGTATTTTAAGTGTTATCCTTGTGCCAGGAGCTGGAGTACTCCAGAGAGTGAGAAGGCTCCATCCTGAGGCTTTAGAGCTTAGAGCAGACCCTATAGACAGAGGTCCCAGTTTCCTCCCCTGGCCTCATCTTTTAGGATGCTGATTTTCTCCCCAAGAATAGCCATCCCTCTAAACAGGGCATCTGAGGATAGTTCTCCTTCAGCATCTCTAGGCAGAAGCTTGGCAGAAGGAATGCTCCTCCGCCCACTTGCTTTCCTGTCTCGTGATGGTCCGTCCATCTGGCTCATTCATGTATTCATTCAACAAATTACCATTGAGCACGGACTCTGCCCTGCTGTGGTCAAGGTACTGAAGGGGGAAGGGAGATGAAAATGGATCAGTATGAGAGACAAGACACTCACATAAAAACACTCATCCAAGTGTAAGGGGTGAGGACCAGAAGGAAAGCACAGGTCACACATCCTGCATGAGTTTGAGAGGAGGGGTCGCCCCGACATTTGGCAGGAGCAGAGGAGGGGTATGTGTCAAGGAAAGTTTTGAGGAGACGGGGTTTGAGCTGGACCTGGAAGAGAGGGTAGGATTTAAAAATGTGTAGCCAAAGGGAAGGACATCCCAGATCATGACAACAGCACGGGCTCAGCAGTGGGAGCGGGTCCACGCGTGGAAGAGAAGCAGTGGGCGTCAGGATGGCACTGGTGGGGGGGGCTGTGTGCTGTGGCACAAGTCACATCGGTCACAGCCTAGCCCTTCTGGAAATAAGAGAGCTGGAAATAAGGCCCCAGAGGTCCTGAGAAGAGTCTTGACCCCTGAGTGGCTGGCCTAGCAGGGCAGGGGACACACTTCCTATATTGTCCTAGGCTGCCTGTTGTTTTGAGAAAGCCCTCCATTGTCACGTTTACACCGCCAACATTACTTCTCAGGCCTAGTCAGCCCGACGAACCCGAGACACATGGGCATCGGGGCTGGAAGGGAAGTTTACGGAGCATGTCACCCAGCGTTTAAACTTGAAAAGAAAAATCTGTAGGGTCCCGCTATTCAAAGAGAATCACAATAACCTCAAAAAGAAAACAGATAAGCTGCTCCAGTTAAAGCAGGTTGGAGTGGGGGTTGGGGGTGGGTTGCCAGTTCCGTCAGCCGGCACTCCCCACAGCAGCTCCTGGAGCACCCCTGGGGAATCTAGGACTGAACGGACCACCGCCCCCCTCGCCCCACTTTCATTTTAAAGGTGTGGAATCTGAAGCCTTGAGAGGAGATACAGGGGCACCTGACCACTTGATGATGATCCAGGGATCTTCTTGATCTTGTTTCTCAGATCAAGGGAGAAAGCCAAACTAAGTGCAGAGATGGAGGTGGGCCTCATTCCCCAGGTTGCATCTCGCTCCCTCGGTAGCAACGGTGTTGGGGGCCTGGTGGCTGGAACAGCCCCAAACACCCCACTCTGTGGCCTGGTGGCAGTTGGCACTGTGCTGGCTCACCCGCGGCCTGTCTCGTCCTCGACCTACTGGAGGAGGGAAGTTGGACAGGGTTCATCACTACGGGGGAGAGTGGAAGCGGGGGAAGGCATGCTAAAATCCCAACCTCAAGAGAAGGGCCCTTCGGGCACAATGGTTGTTCTCCACATGTGTAGGGCATTTTATTATTTACCAAAGCATTTTCACAGATATGATTCTGTTTCATTCTTACAATTAGCCTTGTGAGGTACATATTCTCCCCCATTTTACCATTGATGATGGTGAGAGTCAGAGAGGCTGAGTGAGTTAACATCATGCAGGTGGTAAGGAGGCAGAGAGAGTCACCTGGGCCTTCTCACTCTGGGTCTACAGAGCCTAGTGCAAGTGAGAGGAGGTGGCTCTGCGTGCGCGCGTGCGTGTGTTTGTGTGTCTGTGTGTGTCTATGTTTTGGGAGGCTGCCAGAGAAAAGTGGAGAGCAGGGGCTGAGGCTTGGAGCATGCCTGTGAATTATTATATAGCAACCGTTCCTTTAATCACATGCATCTCACTTGAGACTAAAGGAGCCACAAGGGACGGACTCCTGGACCCCGTGCCTAGTTAAATGCCTGTCCCAAGGCAGGTACCTAAGAAATATCTGTGGCACAAACCTGATTAAAGAGGGTGTGCTCGTGACCCTGTTTCTGGGTGATGTTATCTCAAACACTAGAGGCTGCCTTGCCCACAGCCCATCCTCTCTCCCAGGTCTGACGTCTTCCCACTTTCTCTTCTCCTGCAAATGAGGAGAAACAGCAACAAAACGTCTGCCAATATGTAAAAGGGAAGCAATGAACATGGAGGGCATCCTTGCCCGAGGGTCCTTGTCACCCCTTCCCACCCCGGATATGTGAAGTTCAACCCCAGCTTTCCCCTTCAAAGTCCCCCGCCCCTGCCTAGCTTCTGCCAGTATGAAGTGGCGGTGGTACCCTGTTCTAGCGTCTCCAGGAAACAGCGATCCTGATCCCTGGCGATTGCAGAGGCTACTGGTCTGGGCTCTGGATAACTCTGGGATCAGTGCCCAACTCAGCACAGGAATAATGAAGTAATCCAAGCTCAAGACTCACACTGTCACAAAGGTCTGGACGGATTTCTCCAGCTCCTCAGAAAGCAAACTGGGTTGCCCACCCCTCTCCTTTCCAGCCTGCCTTCTTTCTCAGCTCCGAAGAGACACAGTGTATAGTGCATGCTTTGACATACATAGCGATCGCTTCAAAGATACATGGCTGATGAGAAGCCCCCAGACCAGTGCCTCCTTCCTGCCAAATGTCCTAGACACATTTGTATTTGAGTGCCCAGGAGGAGAGACATTCTGGGAGGCCAAGTCAGACAGCCAGCACTCCTCTGGGACTTGAAACATGTGATTTGTAGACCAGGCATCGGGCTCAGCTTCCTGGCAGCGACCCGCCCCTCCCTCGCTTCAATCCTGAGAGTTGACTCCAGCTGCTAAAGGAGCCACTTTTAGGGTTCTGACAATAATCTTTTCACTCCCAGCAGGCCTGGCATCAACCACAACACAAGAATGATGACAAGGCTGAAAAAGCAGGTCCACTTTATTTACAACGATCAGTTGGTGACATATAGATCTTTGGGCTTTTTGTGGCTTTGTTGAGAGACATCTGGGCAGGTGCCCACTTCCTCTATTAGGGTAACATACCCTCCTTCCTCATCCTGCTTTGAGAATGAGGAATCTGCTGTCAGGACCCCCCTGTTCTGACAAGCCTCAACTTGGGGACATCCCTATGTCCACTTTCAGGGTAGTCAGTGTCCCCAAGCACCTGCCAAAGGTTGTCCTTACCTCCTCTGGAGGTCCTGCCTCGGTCTTGGTTGTGGGGCACCTAGTGGGGAACCACACACAGTCTGCCTGCAGAGAGATGCAGTGAGTGAGGAACCCCGTGGGGGTGCCAGGCGCCAGGGCACAGGCTTGCAGTAGCTGCCTGGTGCAGAGCTGTTACCTGGCCTGATCGGTGGCTTGGTTTGGTGGGACCATCCCAGTTTTCGCCAGAGGCAGAGCAGTGAAGTCCCAGTAGTCCTCCACGGGGTAGAGAGGCCAGGCATAGGGCCTGGGAATTTTTCCTATTGTGTATGACAGCGGACTCAGTTCCCACCTTGGGCTGGGCCTCAGTTCTCCAGGGTCACTATTTTTCCCCTGCAAGAATGCCTACCCAGGTTGGTCTCATCTCAGGGAGGAAGGCTAGATTGGCCAAGGGTGGGGCCGCTGCCTCCACCTGGCCAGGGTCCAAGGCCACCCTCCTGGATTTCTGGAAACCTCTCCCCGTGTCTCTTCTCTTTTGGGAGGGAGGGGGTGGTCTATCAAAGAGACTTGGCATAAAGCACAGGGGGCAATTCCACAATGGAGGGCATCCAGTAACTCCAGATGGGGGGAGAGGTGAACACTGAATACTGCCGCTCCCTCCCCCACATTTGTCCCCCAATAATCAAGGGTATATCAGGCGTCACCCTGAGCCAGGATGAGGCGCAGAGTGGACAACAACGCAGACCACGAGGGAGGCAAAGACTGGGGGACCCGGGGAGGCCAAGCGGGCAGGGCCGGGGTTGGAGGCTGTAAATCAGGCCGGCCGGGTCTGGGGCCGCGAGTCCTGCCGGGTCCGCTCTCAGCGCGCCTGCCCCGCCCGCTCCCTCGGGCCGCCCTTCCCGCGGCGGGTCTGCGTGGACGGTGGTGGCGCCGAGGCGCCCCGCAGGCTGCATGTCCTCAGCTCCCGCGTCAGGCTAAGCACCTCGGGCCGCTCGCGCTGGGGGGCTCCTTCGTGGCGCTCCTCGGTGTCCTGGTCCTCCTCCTCCTCGTCCTCCTCCTGGATGCTGCTGAGGCGTGGCACCCCACGGCCGCGCTCGGCGGGCGGCGGCCGATAGGCACACTTGGCGTTGAGCAGCCGGCGCAGCGGGGCGCGGGGCACCGAGGCGGCTGCGCCCCCAGCGCGGAGGTGCTGCTGGCGCACGTGGCGCGCGTCGCTCTGGCGCTGCAGGCGCTTGAAGTCGCTGAAGGCCGCCAGCGCGGTCTGGCGGAGCAGGCGGGCCAGGGAGCGCGCCTTGTGCGCCCGCGCCAGCAGCACGGCGTGGCAGCGCAGCACCACGGCCTTGTGGCGCGCCTGGTGGCGATAGACCCAGGCGAAGACGCGCGGATGGCGCCCGTCCGCCGCGCAGTAGGTGATGCGCGGCAGCAGGTAGGCGTGCGTCGGCCTCCGGCCCCCGGAGGCCCCCGCGGCGCCGCGCTCGCTCGGCTGCATACGGATGCCGTGCGGCCCCAGCGTCAGCTTCATCTTGGTGCCTCCCCCGGGCCCGCAGCGCGCCCAGATCTTGCCCACGGCGTCGTCTGTGCAGCCGTCGCCCTTGGCGTGAAGGGTGACGGCGTTGCCCAGGTACCACACGGTGTAGGTCGGGTCCTCCTTGTTGAGCTCCACTTTCTGGCGCCGGCTGCGGAACACGCGGCCTAGGCGCTCCAGCGGCCAGTCGGGCAGCAGGTCCGGGCAGGAGCGCAGGAAGCTGGAGAGCAGCGACGTGTAGGCGAGCCCCGGACTCAGGCTCTTCGCCTTGCACTTGGCCTCATCCTCCACCAGCACGAATTTGTTACGTCTCCAGGGTAGCATCGCGGCGGCGGCCGAAGGGGCTCGGGGCGCCGGGAGCTCGCGGGCGTCCTGCCCGGCGGCCGGGGGAGGGGAGGGCGTGCAGGAGTCCGCCGCCTCGGGGTCGCGAGAAACTGGGCGGCGCCGGAGACGGTCGGTGCCGGGAGATGCCCAGTGCCAGACAGGGCTAGCTTCGCAGATGCCCGGTGCCAAGCCGGGCTGGCAGCCGAGATGCCCGGGCGGCGGCCGAGCGTCCGGGAACAGCTTCCCCCGGGAGTCTCTCCAGCTGTCCGGGAAGCGAGGAGGGGCAGGGGCCGAGTGTGGTGGAGGCGCCCCCTGGCCCCAACAGAGGGGATCTCGCGGTCCCTGCCGCCCAAATTGCGGCGGCAAGAAGGTCGTCCGAGCCGGGGCTGGCGGATGGCTGCTGGCTGCTCCGTGGGGTAGACGGAGCGCGCGACTGCGGTGGGGACTCCTTCAGGCGTCGCGGCTCCACCTCCCAGGGCTGCCTGCATCACCGGGCGGGACCGCCAGCTCTCTTGTCCCCTCCCCTTGTCGCCCTCCTCTCTCTCCTCCCCCTCGCAGGCTAGCGCTGCGCCTTGCCGGAGACCCGGCACAGGCGCGGTAGAACAGCTTTAGTCATTATTAGAGGGTGGGGGTGAAAGGCGCGATCAAGAATTAGGAATCTCCTGAAGTGTACGGGAGGGCTTTGCCCCTGTAAATTTCTCTGGCCTCAGTGGTGGGCTCTAAGCTCCTCCTGGAGCATTTGGGATCCCTCTCCTCTCTTTGTAGGATTCTTCTGCCGCTCAGCACAGCATGCCCCTACCCCAACTGCTGAGAGTGATTTTGGGTGGATTCTTGGTGGGGCCTCCTGTCTGCACAGCAGAAAGCCAGCTGAGGTGGCCTGAGCAGTGCAGTGGAAAAGTACTGTCCCCCGGTGAAGCTTTCTCCTGGGTTCTTCCAAGGTCGTGGGCCAGGCCGCTGCGCCTGAGCTGGGAGGCCAAGTCACTGCTCCAGTGTCTGGTAGTGCCCCTTGCTTGGCACGAAGCAGGGAGGGTAGCCTTTGAGGGTGAGGTAACCTTCCAGAGCAGTTCAGGGTCTGTGGGCATTGCAGATGAAAAGCTCCTTTTTTTTTTTTTTTTCTGGCCAAAGGACAGCCTCTGGGTTCTCCTGGGATTACAAAGATAAAACTCCTGTTTGTGAATTCCTCCAGTGTTCCCCAACACCCCAGGGGGCTTGCATTAATTAACTCAGTTGATTCTCAGGACGGCCTGGACTCAGTTAAGCGACTTGCCCAAGGTCACAAGACTGATAGGCGGAAAGAGGGCTCTACTCAAGGTTGGGGCATTTTCCATCCTACCTGGGACCCTCTGATGGGGGCTCTTACTAGGGAGGGGTTCTAGTATGCTGGGAAAGAGACAGTTGTTTCTAGGTGTAGGAATACATCTTCCCCTTTCAGGATTTGTTAAGACATAAGCTCCCTAAAATCCTGAGTCTGCCCCGATGGGGGCCCAGTAGTCACTGCAGTGGGCTCTCGCCTAAGCCCTTTTCTTAGTGTCAGAACAGGTCATCTGGGGAGTCCTCCTGGCCAGGCCAAAGCAAGTGACCTCCGAGAATGGGGGCGATGAGATGATGGTGTGGTTCACACGGCAACAGAGTGGCTGGGTCCAGATCCTCGTGGGAATAAAAGCAAAAATTGCACAAGGCTGCATCACCGAATGCTTCTAAAATGACATGCGAGCAAAGAACAGGAAATTACTTAGAATTACAGAATCTGAGCTTTGGAGGGGCCTCACAGATTATCTGGTACACTGCAGCCTCATTTTCCTTTTCAACATGGAAATGTCTTCATTGTCTTTGTTGATTATAAAAGTAATACATGCTTGTGGTACAAATCACACAAGAAGGACATGGAAGTGTCCTGCCGTTCCCACTCCCGAGATAAAGATGTGCCCTCATTTCTCTATCAGAGTACAGGCTCTGAGAAGCACAATGATCATTCAGAGTGCTTTTCATGGCGCCAGATTTGCCTCTGGGGGCCAATGGAGACATTAAGTCAACCAGCTCCCTTTTACAGAAAGGACTACGGGAGGATTTTTGCCCCGAAAGACAGCTCATTGAAGAATCCTGCTGTCTCCTGCCTTGGATCTCCTAGGTCTACCCCCTCGACCTTACTTACCACATTGGAATTAATTCCCTTCTTCCCAAATGGCAGGGGAATGGTGGGAGTGGCCAACAACGAAGTGTCTAATTTGCGAGGCTAAGATACCTCCAAGCTTTTGTCCAAGGCTAGCCTCCTGCAACCTTGTGAGGTTGCTGTGGTTAACATATAAAGACAGGATGTCCGTTAAATTTGCATTTTAGACAAACAACAATTTTTAGTATGCCTCAAGTATTGCGTGCATTTTGCCTGGGAACTAAGCCCCCTGCTTACCAGAGAACAAGAGAGATCAAGAAGCTGCAGGCAGGTATGTGCTGCACTTGGGAGCCTCCCTAGGTTGCTGACCTCATCCTGGTTCTGTTCTGTTCCCCTTGCTTTTGGAAAATCCTCTCTGGGGGTTTACCCAGGACTATGTGAGATAACAGTGTGCAATAGTCTGTTTTTATGTTAAGGGGGCTCAAAGCAGCATTTTACGTGTTAGCCCTTTTGTTACCTTGTTAACCATTCACATGGCCTCCTTGGCAGAGATTTCCCCTTTCCCCCCACTCCAGGACCACTCCACACTTCACAGCCTCCCCATGAAACCCCAGGTTTGGTCTCCTGCTCTTCTTCCTCCAAATTTGTTTCTTTGGAGGGCTCAGCTGCTCTCAGAGCCTCCACTGCCTTTCTATTCGGTCCATGGAGAGAGCGCCCAACTTTGCATCAGTCATTACTGTTTCATAGACAGGTGTGCAGTTGCATATTTATTTTTTTTAATTTTTTATTTTTATCATACTTAGACTTGTATTAGTTTAAAAAATTAAATAACTGGCTTATGATTGACTTATAATTGCAAATAAATGAATCCTGTGCCCCATCCTTCTCCAATCTCAATTCTTACTTCCAAAGACAACCACTCTTTTACACATTTTAGATGGCGTTTCTGTCCTATGCCTCCTTATTTTTAGGCAACGCTTCTAATTCAGATTTTCCACTTTTTAAGACATTATCTACTGCCTCCTGGACATGGAAGATGAAGATGTAATGCCTTTTTAATCTATCGCCATTACACACATTTTTCTCCCTCCCAGTTTAGGTAGGACATTTTGCTGTTATTGCATCAGTATTTGGTGTTTAATTTTTATGACTTTGCAAATATTATTCAAAGCTGGGCCTGGAAGTATGCTATGATTCTATTTCCATTGTTGGACAACTTTTTTGCTTTTCTGGAAGTATGTAATTGCCTCAAAACAAAAACAAAAACAAAACACCCTACAACGACTTCCTTACATACCTATCACTAATTCATTCCCCAGCTGTCTAACGTGGTTGAACATACCAGGTGACCTTTCAGGTCTCCCATATTTCTTAGGGAACCCCCATTCTGGAGGCTTCCTCTTTGGGCTCTAATCTGGACTGCTTACCCTACAGACCTGCACAGCTATTGTTCTGGGACTTTGTTCTACTACCATCCTGGGAATTTCCTTTGCTTCTTTCCTGGGTTGGATCCTGTTTTCTATTTCTGGATCCCTTTTCCCTTTTGCCTCCCCACTCCTCTGTCCTCTTTGGTTTTTTTTCTTGTTTTGGCAGAGTATATACTCCAGTATCTTTGATTGATAGTTCTGCTGGGTGTAGAATTCTAGATTGGAAATAAATTTCCTTTAGAAATTTGAGGACACGATCCACTATTGCTATTGAAAAATCAAATGACATTCTGGTATTTAATCTTGCATGTGTGACCTGGTTTTTCTCTTTGGCAGTTTCTAGAATTTTCCAGAGGTCTAAAGTTTCATAATGATATGCATTTACTGTGGACACCTGGTGGACCTTTTATTCTGGAAATCAATCTCTTAAGCTGGAAATCAATTTTTGGGAAATTTCTTTGCACTAATTTACTCCATTCCATTTTCTGTTTTAGTATTTATCTATCTATCTATCTATCTATCTATCTATCTGTCTCTCTGTCTGTTTATTTATTTATTTCTGTTTTAGTTGGATATCGGACCTCTTGGATGGATGGATCTTCTAATTTTTAAAATGTTCTTTTCCAGATTTCTATTTTAAAAAATTTTTGTTCTATTTTCTGACATTACCTCAACTTAATCTTCCACCTTTTCTACTAGATTTTTAAATGTCTCTTTTTATAATTTTTCACTTGTCGGAACAATGTTCTTATTTTTTTTTTATAACATCCTATTTTTTTTTCATGGATGTAATATTATCTCTAATGTCTCTAAGAATATTATAGTTGCTTTAAATTTTTTAAATTTTTGATTGTGGTAAAATACACATAACAAAAATTTTGCCATCTTAACCATTCTTAAGTGTACAGTTCAGTATTGTTAAGTGTATTCACATTGTTGGGCAACCAATCTTCAGTACGTTCCCTCTTGCAAAATCAAAACTCTGTACCCAGTAAACAACTCTCCATTTCTTCTCCCCAGCCCCTGGCAACCACTATTCAACTCTCTGTCTCTATGAATTTGACTACTCTAGATACTTCATGTAAGTGGACTCATAGTATTTGTCTTTTTGTGACTGGCATAATGTCCTCAATGTTTCTCCATATTGTAGCATGCATCAGAATGTCCTTCCTTTGTAAGGCTGAATAATAATCCATTGTATAGATAGATTGCATGTGGTTTATCCATTCATCCATTGATGGACTATTGAGTTGCCTCCACCTTTTGGCTATTCTGAGTAATATTGCCATGAATATGTGTCCTTTGATACATAGAAGTTTTAATTTATCTGTTTTTACTTTTGTTGCCTGTGCTTTGGTATCATATCCAAGAAATCGCCAAATCCAATGTCGTGAAGATTTCCCCGTATGTTTTCTTCTAAGAGTTTATAGTTTAGGTATTACTTTTGAGCTTTTAATCCCTTTTCAGTTAATTTTGGGATATAGTATAAGGCAAGGATCCACCATCATTCTTTTGCATGTGGATATCTAGTTTTCCTGACACCGTTTGTTGAAAAGACTCTCTTCTCCAGTGAGTGGTTTGGCACCCTTGTAAAAAATCATTTGATCATATATGCAAGCATTTTTTTCTGTCTCTATTCTATTCCATTGGTTTGTATGCCTGTCTTTAGGCCAGGGCCACTGTTTAGATTATTGTAGCTTTATAGTAAGTTTTGAAATCAGAAAGTGTGAAACCTCCAACGTTGTTCTTCTTTTTCAAGATTGTTTTGGCTATTTGAAGTGTCTTGGGATTCCACATGAATTTTAGGATGGATTTTTCTATTTCTGCAAAAAAAAAAAATGCCATTGGAATTTTAATAGAAATTGCATGAAATCTGTAGATTACTTTGAGTAGTATTGACATCTTAACAATACGAAGTCTTTGAATTCATGAACACAGATGTCTTGCCATTTATTTATGTCTTCTTTAATTTTTTTTTAGCAACATTCTATAGTTTTCAGTATACAAGTCTTTTAACTTCTTGATGAAGTTCATTCCTAAGTACTTTATTCTTTCGATGCTATTGTAAGTGGAATTGTTTTCTTAATTCCTTTTCAGATTGTTCATTGTTAGTATATGGATGTGCAATCGATTTTTTGTGTGTTGCTTTTGTATCCTGTAACTTTGCTGAATTTGTTTATTCTGAAAGTTTTGCGTGTGTGTGTGTGTGTGTGTGTGCGCGCGCAATCTTTAGAGTTTTCTAATTATAGCTGTTTTTAAAAGCCTTCGGTTTCATTCATTGCTCTGCTCCCTGAGTTCCTTTTTCCTGTTTAAAAATTTTTTAATCATTAATTTAAAAAATGTAAATCTTTGACTTTCATGTTTACAGCTTTCCTCTGACATCTGGCAGTCATTGTGCCTGAGAGGCACAGAAACTCCCTGGACGTGCTCTGTGCTCAGTGGGTGGAGGGGGATGAACGGCGCTTGTACAGTTCAGTTGTGTATGGGCCTCATTATTTCACGTAAGGAAATTCTCAGGAAGACTCTTTCCTTGATCAAACTTTAGCCAAACTCCTCTGAACCCTTTTCTCAACTAATCCCCATCTTACTTTCAGCAAGAATCTTGTGAAGTCAGTTAAGACAGAAGCCCCGGCCCTCAATATCTGATCACATTCCTCCTCCCCCTCTGTTCCCCAAGTGGTGTCTGCTTGCCCTGGCCTGCCTTGAGCAGGAATCCCGCGTCGAGTCGGTTTAGCCAGAATCCCCTCTTACCCCTGATGTCTCCTCTTAGTAATTTTGCATCCACTGACCCCAGCCTGCTCCTTGGCTGTAAACCCCCACTTGTCCATGCTGAATTTGGAGTTGAGCCCCAGGCTGTATGAGGTCTTTCTTCTCCTATTGTAATTGTTTCTGTTTAAAATCTGATTTTACCTCTTTACCTACTGTACATCTCTGTTTTTTTCTTTAACAGCTCTTGAATATCTGTAGGTCTTTTTTGGGGCCCTGGCCAATGTCTCCACAGCTGTACACATCTGAGTGCCAGCATTCTGGGGGAGGATGGAGATGAGGGCCCTGCCTACCCTGTCTCACGGATCAGCACGCAGGCTGCCAGTCAACCCATGTTCAGCATGGTGACTCCCTCATCTTTGGTTGCGCCTGGAGTCCTCGGTCCAGAGTATTTTGGGTCAGTTTTCCCAGAGAGTTTTCTGGTGCAAGGGGTGGGGTGGAAATCTCCATGCTGCTCAGGAGAGGGGAGGGTGTCTGGGGGTCTCACTGCAGGCTTCCTCACCCGATCCTCGGTTTTCATGTACTGCACCTTTATCACCAGAGATGTCTGGTGCTTGGAATTCCTGGGTTTCCAGGGCTCCCCAGCCTTTTGTGGCTTGTTTCTTTTTATTAAAAAACGTATTTATTTAAATTAGTTTCAAGTATACAGTACATTGGTTAGACATCTATATAGTTCATAAAACGATCCCCACAATTGCTCCCTCTCTCCTCTGGCCCTCCACCTTGACATCATGTTAATGCTGACTGCATTCCCTCTGCCATGCTCCCCATCCCCATGACCAACTACCAACTACTAATTTGTACTTCTTTAACCCTTCACCCCATTTTCCTAGCCTCCCAACATCCCTCCCCTCTGTCTGTCACCAAATTGTCCACTATATTTGTGAGTCCGTTTTTGATTACTTGGTTTTTTTTTTTTTGTTCCTTAGATACCTCATCTAAGTGAAATCATAAGGTATTTATCTTTCTCTCAGCGTAATAACCTCTAGGTCCATCTATGTTGTTGCAAATGGTAGGATTTCATTTTTTTTTTAATGACTGAGTAGTATTCCATTGTATATATGAACCATAATTTCCAACTGTCTGTTGATGGGCATTTAGGTTGCTTCCATATCTTGGCTATTATAAATTGTGCTGCCATGAATATTGGGGTACGTAAACCTTTACAAATTATTATTTTGGTTTTTTTTTTTTGGATAAATACCCAGAAGTGCAATTGCTAGGTCAAAAGATATATGCATTTTTAATTTCTTGAGGAACCTCCATACTGTTCTCCACAGCAGCTGTACCGCTTTGCAATCCCACCAGCGATGTGTGAGGTGCGGCTCCATGCTTGTTTGGTTTCTGTCATTCCCGTGAGCTCGTCACTCCTTGTCCACGCGCCTTCTACCCTCCAACATGGTGTGAATTGCTCTCAGCTGCTGTCATCAGCTCTCTTTTTGCCTACCAGTTTATGCCACTTTTATTCCTTTATCGTCATTTTAGTGAGGCTTGGGGAAGGAACGGGGAATTTATCTCAATTTTCAGTGTCTAACGGAGGTCTCTCCTCAGTGATTTTCTGAGAGTTGATAATTGTGGTCAAGCTTCATATCCCATATTCACTGTCTCATTATCATTTGTTCCTGGGAACGTGAAAGTACCTCAGTGCATATCAATTGACTGATTAATCCACATTTATTTATGCATTCACTCAGTAACCTTTTTCTATCAAATGAGGCAGCTGAACTAATTTGCCACGGTCCCTTCCGGTTTGGACGTTCCGCCATCTTAGGAATCATTTTATTAAGTGGACACTGAGTTTAAGACTAGGCAGTGTGGGGACACGTAGAGATACGTTAGGCATTCTTGTTGTAGCCAGCCTCCAAGACAGCTCCCAAGGACCCTCCTCTCCTGGCGTCCATGCCCGTGTGCGGTTCCCTCCCACACTGACCTAAGTAATGAATGAGATGTTGTGGAAATGACATCGTGTGAGTCTGAGGCTAGGACACGAAGGCCATTGTGGCTTCTGCCTTGTTCTCTTTTGGATCACTCGCTACCATAGCCTGAGGACACTCAAGCAGTCCGATGGAGAAGTCCTCAGGGCCGAGAACTGTGGCCTTTTGCCAGCACCCTTCTTGGAGGCACCATCCGCCTGAGGGAGCCATCTTGGAAGTGGATGCTGCAGCCCCAGCTTACACGCAGTCGAGCCTTCAGATGACTGCGGCCCCAGCTTGCCACCTAGACTGCCGCCTCGTGAGAGACCCTGAACCAGAACCATGCACCTGAGCTGCTCCCAAATTCCTGACTTACAGAAACTGTGAGATAATAACTGTTTATTGTCGTTTTATGTCATTAAGCTTTAGGAGAATTGCATTAGATAACTAATACAATCCCCGATCTGTCACGCTGGCCGCCCAGACTCTGTAGGATTGCACCCTGTGCTGGCCCCCTTTCCTGTCCCTATAGCTACTGAGCACCATCCTGCCTCAGGGCCTTTCCACATGCTGTTCCCTCTCATCCCCACCCTTCCTCTTCCCACCTAGTCATCTTTCAAGCTAATGTTTAAACATCGCTGCTCTTGGAAAATAGTTCTTTGACCGCTCCCGACTCCTCTAGGTTTTGCCCTTCAAAGCATTTATCAGAATTTTAATTAATCATCATTCACGTAATCATTTATTTAATGCCTGTCTCCTCTACCCCTGAGACTCCGGGCACTCCGAGAGCCAGGGATGCATCTGTCTTTTACACCATCGGCTCCACGTGCCCTGGACAGTGTCTGGAACTTAGTAGGTGCTCCAAAGAAGTTTCCCCAGTAGCTGAAAGAAATGCGCTCCTGCCATCTGACTCTGTTTTCATTCTTTCCGCTACAGGAAAAATAGCTTAGAGTAAATCCTTAATTGATAGCAAGTCAGAACATTATTCTTAAAGGACGGCACGTACACTTTTATTTAAAAAAAAAAAAACAAAAAAAACACTTCCGACAAGTGACTCATTTTGTGACCTTGAGCTGCCTACCTTTCCTCTCTGAAAAATGTAGATGGCAATTGGTACAATGCTTCTCTTGAAGGCTGGGAAATATTTCATTTAGAGAGATTTTGGCAAGGTTTTCACGACTCTTAAAGTACAACTTTCTTAATATTCAGGTGGTTGTAAGTGATTATATAAATGATGAATAGAAATGAGCTATGACTTACTATGTGGATATATTTCAGTTGTCGGTGTGTGTGTGTGTGTGTGTGTGTTGTGTGCTTTTTGGTGCTAGATTAGTATACATTTGCATGTGAATATTTTTTTAATGAAGAGTCTCTGTCTGCTCTAGAATGTTTATGAACATCCAAAATTCTGCTGCAGACTTATTTGAACCTGCATTCATTTCTAATTTATTTGGCTCTATTCATTTCTAACAATAACAAACCAATATTTACTATGTGCCAGGCATTATGCAAACCCTTTTCCTTTACTGTAGCCAATCCTAACAACTACCTCTTCAAGATAGGAACTATTAATTTCCATTTCACTGAGGAGGAAACTGAGATGGGGCTCAGAGAGGTTAAATAACTTCCCTAAGGCCACACAGTTTGTAAGTGGCAGAGCAGGAACTAAAATGGGTTTGATATGCTCTTAACATTTGGAAAAATTTCATATTTGTGACTAAAGAATAAAGAAAAAGAGGAATGGGACAAAAATTACTATTCATTCTGAAGGATTTTAAACATAAAGGAGGCTTCAGAATAACATTAGGCTACAATCAGATGCTCAAGTACTGAGTGGTCTGGTCTGAATGGAGGAGATGAGCAAAGGTGATGGATGAAACTGTTACTTTCAGTGCACCTGTGTTCAAGAGATAAGCTCTTGGTGCATCCATCAAATTGCAGTCTAGTTCAAAGCAAAACCATGTTTGCATAACAAACAGAATGGCCTAAACCACAGCCGGTATTAGGAGACAGCTGGGTCTCAGGAATGAGACAGGCTCAGGGAGACACCTGCAGCCCACCCTGCCCTGAGCCAGAGCAGGTGGGATCAAAGAGAGGGCCAGAGGAGGGGATTTTTAGGTTGGCTCTCCTTTGTATTGACCTTAATCTCTACGTGAATCCCTCCGCTTGACCTAATGTAACCACATACAGTCACTCTTCATTCACTCAATCAGCCATTCAACAAATGATTTCTGAACACTTGATACGTGGCAGGCGCAGGGTACAGAGAAGAGCAAGGCACACGAGGTCACTTTCCTCTGGGGCTTAGGGTCTTGTTCAAGAGAGTGATATGCGTGACAGGAATATACATTAAACAAACTATTATACAAATAAATTGTTAATTATGTGGTACAAAGGACAGAGTACTGTGAAAGGGGCTTCTAATTTAGTCAAGGGGATCAGAGGCCACCTGCCTGAGGAAGTCATTTTGTTTGAAACTTACGAGGTGTTGCCTGGGGAGGGACTATTAAAAAAAAAAAAAAGAACTAGTGCCTTAGTTACCCATGTGTAACAAATCACCCCCCAACTTAGTGGCTTAAAACAACAATAATCATTTCATTATCCGTCATGGTTTCTGTGGGTCTATTTGAAATAAGAATTTGGGGGCAGGTCAGCTGGGCAGTTTTCAGGGTCTCTCCTGAGGTTTCATCCGGATGTTGGCTGGAGCTGTGGTCATCTGTGAGGTCAAATGGGGCTGGAGGACCCACTCAGGCACCACTCACCCATGAGCCTGGCAAGATGGTGCTGTTGGCCGAGGCCCCGGTTTCTGTTTCTGGGACTACCTGAGTGACCTCGTGGCATGGTGGCTGATTTTCCCTAGAATGAATGGACCGAGAGGCTAAAGTGAAAGCTGCAAAGCCTTTTAGGATCAGTCGCAGAAGTCACAGAGTATTTCTCTGCCATTTTCTATTGGTGACGTAGGGCCTGACCCAGTGTGTGGTGTATGTGGGGTGAACTTCATCAGGGTGTGAGCGCTGGGGGTTTGGCTCATTGGGAGGCATTGGGAGGCTGGTTAGGAAGGAGGATCAGTAGGGGTTAAATTGTGGCTCTTCCATGCATTGTTTTCCCGCACCCCTCAAACCACTGGGCCAGCAGTGGGGCAGACATCCTTCTTATTCCTCAGTGTTGTTCAGGAATTACAATCCCTTTTTCCTCCCTAAAATCTCCCCTGTCACGGGACCGTGCCCCCCACTGCTCCTGTCTGCTGCAGTCATCCTCCAGCCCCAGGGGCCTTCTTTCCCAGGGATTTTAATTCCTGGCTGTAATCAGCTTAATTCTTGCTGATTTCCATATCCACAAAAACGGTCCTCCGAAGTTCCAGCGTCCTGCCTCGTCCTCTGAGGCCCTTGTCCTCCACCCCATCTCAGCACCCTTTCCCACTCTCATACCTCGACCTTGCCTTTGCCAACAACTGTGCCCCTTCACAGTGCCAGTTTAAAGCATCCCACAGTGTAAGAATGTTCCATCCCCGACAAGTCTTTGATTCCACCTGGTCCTCCAAGTCAGTCACTGGTCTAACTACCTTTTCATTCTTCTCATAGCTTCCTTCCTTCCTCACGCAGTTTAAATCTCATGACTTCCTTGCGTACCCCGTGTCGGTTTCCTATTGCTGCTGTAACAGATTGCCGCAAACTCGGCGACTTAAAAACAACACAGAGATTTATTCTCTTACAGTTCTGGAGGTCGGAGTCTGAAATGAGTCTCACTGGGCTGGCATCAAGCTGTCAGCAGGGCCATGTCCTCTTCCAGAGGCTCCAGGGGAGAATCTGTGTCCTTGCCTTTCCAGCTCCTAGAGGCCGCCCATGGTCTTTGGTTCGTTGACCCTCCATCTTCAAGTCAGCAATGTTGGGCTGAGTCTTTCTCATGCTACCATTTCTCTGGTTCTCTCTTTTCTACCTTCCTTTGCCAGGACGGACCCCTGGGATGACGCTGGGTCTATCTGTGCAATACAAGATTAATCTCCCCATTTCATGGTTAACGGATTACCAACCTTAATTCTATCTGCAACCTTAATTCTAATTCCCATTTGCTATGTAATCTAATGTATTCAGAGTTGCCTGGCATTAGGCTGCGGTAGTCTTTGGAGGGCCATTATTCTGCCTCCCATAAGCCCCTCAAGTGCAGTGCCGTTTCCCCCCGTTTATTTTATTAACCTGAGCAAAATCCCAAATCGCGTTTCATCCAACTGTGCACCTGCTCCACGTCTGCCCCCGTGCAGCTCGGCCTGGCTGGAGAAATCCAGAAAGACCAGCTCACTCTCCGTTCACACAACCACTGGTCTCCAGCGAACCCCTGCACTGCCGGGCACTTCTGCTGCGTTTCCCCAGCCCATTCACTCTCCCTGTCTCCTACATCATGATTTCACACCTCCTCCTCTGTCTTCAACCCCCCACGCCTCCTTCCTTGTTTTTATTCTCAGCTGAGGCTCTTGCTTCCTACTTCCCCAAGAGAATTGGGGCAATAAGGAGAGAACTTCCCCAGACTCGGCTGCGCATCCACTCGCCCACCTGCATCTGTGTTCATACACTGCCTCCCTCTCTGTGCTGTGGGTGACTGCCGGACGCCAGCCCCTCCACGGGAGGGAGCGGGGAGCCCGTCTGCTCTCACTCCCTCGAGGTTGTCACTCCAGAGAGCCTCTGCACTTTCCTCAATTCCCCTACTCCTCTCTTTTGGATCATTTTTCAGTTAGCATAGAGACGTGCTATATTTCTTTCATCATACGAGACAAAAACAAGGAACAAGATACAATCCTCTCTCGATCTCACATCCTCTCTTCAGTCAGTGCCTATTTCTCGGCTTTTCCGCATAGCAAACCTTGAAACCGTGTTCTCTGCTTCTTGGGCTCAGTTTCTTTTGTTTCACTCTCTTGAATCTGTCCTCAGCTTCCACTGGGTTTCTCAAGGTCACCGTTACCCTCTAAGATGCTAAATCCGGTGGTGGGTTCTCGAGTGCAGCTTCCTGAGCTCCCAGCAGCATTTGGTACAACTGACCACCCCTTCCTCCTGAATACACTTCCTCCGCGTCCTCACTTGGTGTCCTCTCTCAGGGACCACTCACCTCAAGCTCCTTTGCTGAGTTCTCCTTATCTTCTTGACCTCGAGCTACTGGAGTACCCCCCTCTCCCTTGGTGATCTCGTCCGGGCTCTTCGCTTGAAATACCATCTTATAAGCTAATGACCTCCAAATTCTATCTGTAGACTGGACCTCTCCTCTGAACTTCAGACTCTTTTCCTACTCTCCACTTAGAGGTCAAATAAACTTCTCGAAATTAAAATGACCAAACCCGGGATGGCCACACTAGCCTCCCAGTTACTCAGTGGTTTAGCATCACTCTTGACTCCTCTCTTTTCCTCATACCCTTAACCAATCCGAACCCGTTCATGTCAGCTCCACGTGCGATGATACCCAGGACCTGACCCCTTCTCACCAGGGCCGCTGTTCCCACTGTGGTCCAGCCACTTTCCATCTCACCTGGGTGTAGTAGGCTCCTTACTGCTCTCCCTGCCTGTGCCCTGGGCCCTACTCAGTTCATTCTCAGCGTGGGGACCCTTTTAGAAGGTAAGTCCAGTCGTGTCCCTTCAGTGGCTCCCTGTCATAGTCTGTTCGGGCTGCTATAACAAAATACCATAGACCGGGTGGCTTATAAATAACAGAAGTTTATTGCTCACAGTTCTGGAGGCCGGGAAGTCCAAGATCAAGGCGCTGGCAGATTCAGTGTCTGCTGAGAACCTGCTTTGTGGTTCATAGATTCATCTTCTCACTGTGTCCTGATGTGGCGGAAGGGACCAAAGAGCTCTCTGGGGTCTCTTTCATAAAGGCACTAATCCCGTTCATGAGGGCGCCACCCTTATGACCTACTCACCTCGCAAAGGCCCCACCTCCTAACACCATCCCATTGGGGATCGAGTTTGAACACGTGGCTTTCGGGGAGACGTTAACATTCAGTCTGTAAGACTCCCCACGGCCCGCTCGGCCTCCGCTGGGCTGCCCCTTGGCCTGGCTGACCTTCCCTCTCATCCCCCTCGGTGTGATCACCCCACCCTGGCCTTCTCCTACCTAAGTATCCTCACACTGGCTGTTCCCTCAGCCAGGAATGTTCTTCAGACACCCACAGGTCCCCTCCTCCCTCTCTCCACATCTTTCCTCAAATGCCGCCTTCTCAGGGCTGCTTGCTGATCGCCCCATTGAAAACTGTGACCTTTCCACTTTGTACCTTCGCTCTCTGCTCTCAGTCTCTGCTGTATTTTTCTCCTTTGACACTTGTCCCCAGCTGTATGAGTTTCCTGTTGTCACTGTAACAAATGATCACAAACAGCGGTTTAAAACAACAACACAAATTTATTCTCTCACCATCGCGGAGGTCAGAAGTCTGAAATAGGTCCAGAGGGCTGTATTCCTTTTAAAGGCTCTAGGGGAGAATCTGTTTTCTTGCCTTTTCCACCTTCTAGAGCAGGGGGTCCTTGGCCTGTTAGGAACCAGGCTGCAGAGCAGGAGGTGAGCAGTGGGTGAGTGAGGCTTCATCTGTATTTGCAGCCGCTCCCCAGCGCTAGCATCAGCACCTCAGCTCCACCTCAGGTCATCGGGCATTAGATTCTCATAGGAGCACCAGTCTCTGGTGCCAAAAAGGTGGGGGACCGCTGTTCTAGAGGCTGCCTAAATTTCTAGGCCCATGTCTCCTTCCTCCTTCTTACCTTTAAAGCTAGCAGTGTAGCATCTTCTCTCTCTAACCTCCTGTCTCCCTCTTATGAAGACCCTGTGATTACCTTGGGCCCACCTGGATAACCCAGGGTAATACACTCATCTCGAGATCCTTCGCTTAATCCCATCTGCAAAATCCTTTTTGCCATGTAAGGTGACATATTCACATATTTCACAGGGATTAGGACTTGGACATCAACCTACCACATTTTCTGATAAACCATATTTTCCTTCTTTATTTGTTTATCATCTGTCTTCTTGAGGGCAGGACTTAGATTCCTCCAGGAGGATTTTCATCTGTATCTCCAGTGGTCAGGACTATTCATAGGTAGTATTAGATGCTCAATAAATACCGTTGACCTTTGAACAATGTGAGGGTTAGGGCTGCCAATGCCCTCTGCAGTCAAAAGTCCATGTGTAACTCAGGATGGCCTTCCACACACACAGCTTCCCAACTGCAGATGAAAAATACTGGCTTTTGGTTGATCGAATCCTCAGATCCAAAACCCAAGAATATGGAGGACCGACTGTACATTTATTGAAAGAAGTCCACGTGTGAGTGGACCTATGCAGTTTAAACCCATGTTCTTCAAAGGTCAGCTGTCTATTTTGAATAAACATCTGTTGTTTGGGTTATAGCTGTGTTTGATCTTGAAATGTGTGTCACCAGTAACAATGACTGCTGTTTGAAAGCACCTGCCATCTACGTGGCAGGCAGTGTTGACAACGTCTGGGGTGGCTTTGAGAAGGGTATTGGGCGGCCCCCGAGCCAGGCAGGCTGATACCAGCTGTACTCCCCTTCCAACAGCCATTTTTCTGCAGGATGCTTCAGTGCAATTCAGTTTAATTCTTTGACGTTTATTGAGTCCTAAGGTGGAAGGTTTGGTTCCGCCCTGCCACTCCAGGAGATGTCTAGAAAGAGCCTCATCTAGCTCAGATTTGAGCCAAAGATTCATCTTCAGTCTGGCAAACAGTATTTTGTTACCATGGCGACCGAAGTTCTAAAAAAAAAGGATGTCAAGTAACATGAGGATCCTAGTGCTCATGGCAACTGCCATTCTGCATATTTCGGGAAAAAATGTGTCTTGCTTTCTTCCTGTCTGTGAGTTGGGGAGGGGGAAGGTGAAGTCAGCGGTAGCAGGTTTTTTCCTAGAATTGGTGAAACACTGAGGTTTCTGGCCATAACAGGTTCAGAGGCTGGCCCCCTCCCCCAGTGTAAAAGCAACTCTTTTCTACAAGGTCACGTAACCAATGCCTTCCCCTCAATGCTGGGAAGGAGGTCAGTCTCCTGTCCCTCCCTTCTCTAATGCTGCTCTAATCCCTGGAGACTTGCTTGGGCTCTACCAGGGATGTAAATGGGCGCGCGCGCGCGCACACACACACACACACACACACACACACACCAGTGGGCTGAGAATTTGACAGGTGTAGGCATCACTATTCACCCATTCTTCCGTTTATTTGTTCATCGATTCATTCATGCACTTCCTCAGTAAACATTCACCAAGAGCTTACTACGTGCCAGACCCTGTACTGGGGCCTCAGAGGCAAACAGGACATGATTCAGGATGTGAGCCTCACTCCCCAGCCCAGAATCTTGCAAAGGAGATAAGTAAACACATAGATTACACGGAAGAAGCATGCACAAAGCATGGGAAGGAAGGGAGTGATTAACTCTGGTGGAGGTGTAGGCGAGGGCTGGAAATCAAACAACCCAGGTTTGGTGTAGGTTCCTTCACGGAAAAGACTGGCTGAAGTATATCCATTCGAGGAAGATTTAAGAAAAGGCCTCTAACAAGTTTCTCAAAGGCGTGGCCTCAAACCGAAGATGCATACTTCCCCCATTATGATGTTTCTGAAATCAGGATGTGTCTTAGGATCGATATATGTATTTAATAAAATGTTTCTTTCCCTCCTCCCAATTACACTGATGGTATGTCTTAGTATCAAGGAAACACGAGCTTTCCCTTTTCACATTCCCAATACTCATTAGTAATTAAGCCTCGGAGAATCCTCTTGGCCTCAGACTCCTGCTCACATTTCCTCCCTGAAGTGCGGCCTTTCCCATTAGAGGCAGGGCATGGGTCCAGTGAGAGGGATTTCGAGGGGCTTCTCTGCACTGGGTGGCAGCATAGTGTTTAAGAGCATGGGTTCTGGGGCCAGCGTGCCTGGGTTCACTTCACATCCAGGCTCAGTCACTTCCTAGCTGTGTGGCCCTCTCTCTGGGCCTCACCTTCTTTGTTTGTAAAATCATAATGTTCCATACCTTTAGGGCTGATTGTCCTTCTAGTCAACCATTCAGCAAGTATTTATGAATCATCTACTATGTGTCAGGCACTATTGAAGAGCTGGGAAGGTGGAAATGGACAAAACACAGACAATCTCTGCCCTCGCAGCCTTACACTCTGTGGCAGACCAATGATAAACATGCAAATTATGAAAATATAGTACCTTACATGGTCATAAGCACTCTGGAGAAAAAAGATGGGGAACTGGGTAGGGACAGTTTGTACAGGGGAATTAGAATCACAGTTGAGAGTAGGTTCATTTGGGAGTAACAAAAAAGCCAAAACAACTGTGGCTTAAAAAAGACGACGTTCATTTCTCTACTATAGATGTACAAAGTGCAGTGTGGTTTCATAACCACTGCAGACCCGTTTATCTTGTTCCTCTGCTATCCTCAACATCTGGCTTCTACCTCATGATCCAAGATAGCTGCTGAAGCTCCAGCTATCTTGACTGAATTCCAGCCAGCAGGAAGAAGGGAGTACAGCAAGATGTGCCTCTTTCCCTTTAAGAACATTCCCTAGAAGTTCCATTGGACACTTCTCTTTCCTTTGTCCAGAACTTAGTCAACACGGTTGTACCTCTGCAAGGAGGTCTGGGAAATGTAGTTTTCATGTGCCCAGCTGAAAATGAGAGGTTTTATTACCGGGAAGAAATGGAAGGAGCAAACATTGGGCTATAATTAGCTGTCTCTGCCACAGGTTATCACAGGGATTTGATTAGATAAGGCATACAAAGGATTTGGCATAGCATAAGCACTCAGTAAATATTAGCTATATTTCGACACAAGTTTTCTTGACTGGGGAGCTATTTGTATGTGGTAAATATTGAGCAAATGGGGAAATGGGGGCTCAAGGGTCGTAAGTGACTGACTGGTGGCTACAGAACTGAAAGGTGGCAGATCTTATCTGAGGGACATGGAGCGGATCTGCCTGGAGAAGAGCGGGGGTGGGGGTTATGGGGGTGGGATGTGTCCGGGATGACGCTAAGGAGTCCTCGAGATCCTGGGGACCATGCTCTATATGGCTTGAGTCTCTGGATCCAGCCGACCCTGACTTTTTCAGTTATTTGAACCAACATTGTTCTACGTTTTGCTTAAGTACTTTATAGCTGGGCTTCTGCGCTTGCCACTGAGGGAGGGAGCCCTCACCAGCGCAGCCAGTTTTTTTAAGTCTATGTATCCGTTAGGATGCTCTTGAGGGTGGTACTTACCAATGGCCAGTTCGCTAGGATTACACAATGAGGTTTATCATCTCATTGACAAGAAGTTGAAGAATGGAGAGTCTTCAGGTGCAGTTTGATCGAAGCTCTGGCTCCACTTCTCTCTGATTCTCTTAGCTTTGCCCTTCTCCGCGTGTTGGCCTTGGTGGCAGCAACATGGCTTCGACAGTTGCATCACCTCCAGAATCACTGGTCACTGGCCGCAAGGGGACTGTCTCTTGCAGTTTGTGCTTCTTCAGAGAAGACTTCCTTGAAGCCCCTCAGCAGACCTTCCCTCCTAGCTCATTGGCCAGAACTCAGTCATAAGCTCGTTTTCCTAAGCCAGGCCCTGGCAACGGGAACAGGGCCACCGTGATTGGCTGGGGCTTAGGCCAAGACTCACCTCCCTGCAGCACATGGTCCTACAGAGGTTCCTGCATTTCTCCCTTTCTCTCCAGTATCTATAATCTTTTTTTTTTCAAGTTCCATTCCACCCGCCTCACATAAAAACAGCTTCCTCCCGTCTTGAGGAAAAGATGACTTTGCTCCCTTTCTGGCCACCATAATGTTTCTTCCTTTCATGAGAGTTAGGTGGGCTCATTGTTGACAGAATTCAAAGGAAGTTACTGAGATATGCAGAAGGGCTCCATATCCAGCTTCTTCCTCAGGGTGGACAAAAGCTCAGGATGGCAGAACCAGGGCCAAGGAGGAGAAGTGCCAGTGAAACCAGAGAGTTGACAATAGACTTCTTGGGGGGTAGTGAGTTCTCCGCCAAGGGAATTGTTCAGGCAAAGGCTGATGTCCTTCTCTGAGTCAATGTAGAAGACTTCTCCTATTGGGAGTGAGTTTGAAATGGGGTTGTTCATTCATTCACTTATTTATTCAACAAATATTTATTGAGCACCTACTATCTACCAAAAACTGGGCTAAATACTGGGAACATAGCAGTTAATAAGAAAGATACAACTTCCAGGCTCATTCAGCTTAGAATTTATCAGGGTAGATAGACCTTAAATGAATAATCGCACCCATAAGTATATAATTATAAGTGTGGTAGAATGACCTCCAAAGTTGTTTCAAGTCAAAAATTTATGATTCTGTATGTAAAATACATAACTCAGTGCCTGGCACATAGTAGGTGTTCAGTAAATGACACTACTATTGTTATTCCCTAACCATAGGAACCTATGGCAATGTTGCTTTCCTCCCCCGAAATGCTGTATTATTTATGTCTCTGTATTACTCATTTGCCATTCAGCCTTAGTTTAATTACGAAACTTTTCTTTTATCTTGTGACTACGGTAAACATTATTTTCAGAAACTACAATATTACCTACTAAATGATGCCGAACAGATTTAACTGGTTAAAAAAACAATTGCTCAAATTCATCCACTTCCTTGCCTATGTCTTGCAAGCCAAGAACATAAATAATAAAAGGAGAAGACTTCCTAACACGTCTGCAGCCGTTTCCCACGCATCAGCTTATCCAGGCCGGCGGCAGTCAGTGAAGAAACGGGGATGTTACTTTCCTTCTGGCTGAGAAAATGAAGGCTCAGAATGCTGAAGGGGGAGAATGTCTTAATCTTCTATTTTCAGGTAGCTTGAGTAGAATCCCAGTGGAAGACACCTGGAGAATTGTCTACTTTTTCCCATTTTATGGAGGGGAAACTGAGACTCGGGAGGGGCTGGGACTTGCCGGAGGTCACAGGGCTATAGCAAATGGCAGAGTTGGCTTAGGACTCAGGACATCTGACGCCCGAGCCTGTTGTAATTCACTCTTTCCCAATACCAGGGTGCAGGTGCCAGCCTGGAACAACAGGTGCTCTCAGCGACTAAGTGGAGGGAGCAGGCGGACCCTGCGGGTCACAAATGAGACTGGAGAAAAAGGGAGTAACAAGTGATTGTCACAGGGCCTGTAAGCAAATAGCAAGCCTGAGGATTAACTAGGCCCCTAGATCCAGCCAAGCGTGGGTCCACAGTTAGCCTCAGTGCTCCCTTTAAATCTCCAGACCCTCGTCATTCCTTCTTTTTCCTTACCTAAGCCCCTGGACCGTCTTCCCTTTTTTTGCCTTCTGCATCCTGTGCTCCTGGCGCCTCCTTGTGGCTGGTAGCATTCACTGCAACGTTGACTGCCTGTTCTGGGAAAACCCGAAATTGTAGAATGTGGAGATTGAAGGACCTTTGAAGATTATTTTACATAGAATTTCTATTTCCCCAGTGGAATTATGGCTTCTAGACCAGGTTTCCAAAATGGTCTGTCATTGACTAAAGCTTCGAATAGGTGTGACATGTGCCACACGGCTCATGGTAGGAAGTGACCCCCATTAATCACTGTTATTCTTTTGGGCCCGACAACACGAGTGAAATAAAAGTCGGTATCGTTTAATGCTTAAGCATATGGCTCTGGAGAAAGATCAAGTTGGGTAAACGCTGCAACTTTACTTTACTGAGCCTCAGTTTCCTCATCTGTAAAATGGGGATAAAAATAGTAACTACCTACTTTGTAGGGAGATGTGAGGATGCCATGAAGTGGTACATGGAAAGAGTGGCGCCTGGCACACCATAGATAAAAGTTAACTCAAAATGGATCGTAGACGTAAATATAAAACCTAAAACTATAATGCTTTTGTGAGAAAATATAGGAGAAAAATCTTTGCGATCTTTGGTTAGGCAAAGACTTCTTAGATGCAACACCAAAAGCATGATCCATTAAAAAAAAAAAAAGATAAATTGGACTTCATAAAATTCAAGAAGTTCTGCTCTTCAAAAGACAATTTAAGAAAATGAGAGATGAAGCCACGATATTGAAGACGATATTTGCAAATCACATATTTGATAAAGGATTTATATTCAAATTACATAAAGAGCTCTTCATATTTAGAAAACAAAACAAACCAATAAAAATGGGGGGGGGGGAAATCTGAGCAAATACTTCCCCCACGAAGGTATGTGGGTGGCAAATAAGTATGTAAAAAGGTGTTCAAACATCATTAGTCGTTAGAGAATGCAAATTAAAACCACAATGAGATACCATCACACTCCTATTAGAATGTTTACGATCGAAAGTCTGATCGTGTCTAACATTGGTGAGGGTGTGGAGATCTGGAACTCCCTTACATTGTGGTGGGAATATAAAATGGTATGACTGTTTGGGGAGCTGTTTGGCAGGTTCTAAAAAAGTTAAACATGCATCTACCATATGATCCAGTCATTCCAGTCCTAGGAATTTACCCGAGAGAAATGAAAGCATATGCCCACACAAAGACTTGTCCACAAGTGTTAAAAGCAGCTTTATTTGTCATAGTTAAAAAGTAGAAACAACAGGCCAATAGATAAACAAGTTGTGGCATATTCCTACAATGGAATACTATTTAGCAGTAAAAAAGGAAATGAACTATTGTCAATACATGCAACGACATGGCTGAATCTCAAAAAATTATTCTGAATGAAAGAAGCCAGAGAAGGGATAGTACATACTGTATGATTCCATTTATATACTAGCTAAAGAGCAAATGAATGTACAGTGACAGAAAGCAGATCGGTGGTTGCTTGGGGTGGGCGGTGGGCAGGGCAGAAGGGAGGGATTGCAAAGAGTTCCTAGGAAACTTTTTGGAGTGATGGACATGTTCACTCTCTAGATGGCGACAGTGATTTCATGGGTGTATACATATGTCCAAACTTACCAAATTGTACACTTTAAATATATGCAATTTATTGTATGTCAATAAAGCTTTTGTTAAAAAAGGAAAATTATAGTACCAGGGACATAACATACTGTCATGAGAAATTTCAAAGGAGTGACAGGCCGGTCCCCCTCAGAGGCTGGCCTTTCTCCAGTGGTTTGTGATGCTGGTGAGGTCAAGGCTCACCACCCCATCCTCAATGACCATTTCGCTTTCCATGAGATCTTCCATCTTTATCTGCTGTTGGAAACTTTGGCCAGTCAATGGTAAGTAGGTCACATTGGTTCAAAGGAGACTAAGAAAGAAAATGAGCCCACTGGGTGTGACTCCCCTGGGTGCAGTCTCTTTAGGGAGCTCTTCAAAGCTGAACATCCTTTTTTGAACTTTGAACAGCAGCATCTTCAGGGATGGATGGTGTACCAGCGTGCTGACCTCTAGACAACCTGGTTCCTCTCTCTTTATCAGACTTTTCATAAATTGCCTTGAGTTGTAATATTTTGGGTGTTTGCCCCATTTTCTCTACCAGATTGGACCCTAACACATTTCCTTTTTGCCATGACTGTTGGGCAGCTCACAATTAATGGTCCCTAGCCTTTTTGGCACAAGGTGCTCCTATGAGAATCTAATGCCTAATGATCTGAGGTGGAGCTGAGGTGGTGATGCTTGTACTGGGGATCGGCTGCAAATACAGATGAAGCTTTGCTCACTCACTGGCTGTTCACCTCCTGCTGTGTGGCTAGGGGTTGGGGCGAGGAGCGGGGGTTGGGGACCCTTGCTCACAGTCAAGGATGGTACCCAGTTACAGAGATTAACTCATCCTAGGTGCCTAACCCAGGTAGTTTCCTGCTTCTTTGAGCTGGTTTTTGTTATTGGTTGATTTATTTCTATATTTATTTTTAATATATCTTTTTACGATATATTCCATTTTATGAAGTCATCTCAGATTCTTTTTACAAACAGGTGGGATTTAAATCATTATTTAAAAAATTTTCCCCAATACTCTGTATGGGGTCGGGAACACATCCTGCACATTTTCCCTGGGACCCACTGTATCTGGGAGAGCATATTGCATGAGATAAATGCTCACTAAAATGCGTCGACTACATTAGATAATTCCTAATAATTATGTTAGAAGCTCTCCCAAGGGAAAGTTCTGTAAGGAACCCGAGTGACAACATCATGCGATTATTAACATCTTTTCTATGTCCTATTTCCCATGGCACCTGTCTGGCAACATCAGTGCAGATGCTGAGATGACTGACTGCTTTTACATCTGTTTGGTGCCTGGCCACTGCCAAGTGTCTCAGTCGATGGCCAGCCTGAGAGGGCATTTAGCCAGTGACTCACAGGGAATTTTTGCTCCTCCAAGAGGACATCAATGGCATGAGTCTGGAACTCGGCGCTTCGAGTGGTGTCATTGTCTTTCTCTCCCAGGTTTTCTCTGTCTAGATTTTCTGCCTGGTGCCTTAGGAACTTGTCTCACTTTCTCGAATTCAGAGGCTCAGATTTAACTTGCAATTCAGTGAGGACAGCCATTCTGAGCTGGAAATTGATCCCTAGGGACATCTGGCTGCAGCCAAAGCTGCCCATTGCTCACTGCTCCTAACAAGGTCCACATGATGTCAGTTTCAAAATGTCCCAATAGGACGGTGCTCAGCGTGGCTAATAAAGGATATCAGCCTTTGGCAAAAAGTGACAGGGTTATTTAAAACCAAACTGTTTTTGTTTAAGAGTGATGGTCTTTTAACAAGCTCCCAAGGAACCCATAAAAGGGCCTGCGGAATACAGGCAGACCTTGGACATATTATGACCATCACAATAAAGCAAGTACTGTAATAAAGCGAGCTGTAATCTTTCTCTGTTTAAGGGTCTTGCCTTCAGTTTGTAAAATATGCAACATCTGTGATGCTCAATAAAGCAAAGCACAATAAAACTGAGTATGCCAGTAAAACAAGAGGGCCCCCGGATAGTCAGAACCCATAAATGAGGATCTCTAGCAGGGGAGAAACTCAGTCTTCAATTTGGTGGCCCCCTTTTCTGTCCTTTCCTCTGCTACGATCTAAGGATACAAGAATTTTGATGATTAAAACAAAAACAAAAACAAAAACCCAAAACAAGTTGGATCATACCCCGCTAGCTCTCAAATAGCTTTACTAGATGCCGCTCCCCAAATGACGAAGTTTAATATTTTGGCCTGGCATTCAGGGACGTACAGGATCTGATCCCAACTTCCTTTTTCAATTACTTGCTCCCTTCTCTCTGTCAGAAGACCTGGGCTCAGGCTATTCCAGTCAACTCTTGGTTAGCTTTGCACTTCTGCTCATCTTGCTTGTCCTGTATGAAAAGTCTTTCCCACTCCGGTCCTACCACTCCACCCTCCATTCTGTTTATAGAACTCAAATCCCTTTCCTAGTGAGAAGAGTAAACCATCTGCTGAGGCAGTTTGTTTGCCCTAATTTCTATGGGTCTGGGACAATAAATAACTCTGTCCCCCACCCCCATCTGCTTCTCCACAAGACCCTAGAAAGCCAGAGGGCAGATCCTGGCTGTTTTAACAACCTAGTGCCCCTCCCAGAGCCTGGGATGCAGGAGGCCCTTGTAATTACTGGTTATGGAGTGACTGGTGTGTTGTTCCTTTTTTTTTTTTTTTTTTTAATTCTTAATGCAAGTT
The DNA here is from genome assembly GCF_014176215.1 of Rousettus aegyptiacus. Taxonomy (NCBI): domain Eukaryota; kingdom Metazoa; phylum Chordata; class Mammalia; order Chiroptera; family Pteropodidae; genus Rousettus; species Rousettus aegyptiacus. Next base: position 12,187,497 of record NW_023416284.1, on the reverse strand, counting down.
TTATTAATTCAGAATGTGCCGTACCATTCACACTCCAAAAGTACAAAGGAGTAAAAAGTCACGCTGTTCTCTAGCCACCCAATTTCCTTCTATGGAAACAACCAGTATTATCGGCTTTTTATAAATCCTTTTAGAAATGTTCAAGCGTATATATTCTTCTCCCTCTTTTTAAAAAAATAAATGGGCTCATCCCCAAACAGTTTTGCAGTTTGTTTTTTTCCCTTCCCTATGCTCATATACACTTATTTAAAAAACTTATGTAACCAATTATTTATTGATAACATTTGTTTTTTCTTTTTCTTTTTCTTTTTTTTTTTTTAAAAAGCAATGCTGCAGTGAATATTCTTGTAAATTTGTTATGTTCACAAGTGTGAGCGTTGATGTAGGAAGAATTTCTAGAAGTGGAATTGCTAGGTCGGTGGGTGTGGGCACTTTCAATCTTGATCAACATTGCCTAATTGTTTTCAGTAGAGTGTCCACTCTTACACCCACGAGCAATATTATATGGCCCCATATCTTTGCTAGCATGACATGTTATCCAACTTTTTATATACATTGATTTGGGCTAGTGGGTACATTCCTGTATTTTCAAGAATTTAAAGCATAACCTGTAGGAGATGGCCCAATGAACACATGCTTTGCAGGTTGATGTTTTGGATGAGATTTGGGTATCTTTTGATTATTTTAGGAAGGAGATCGCTATAGAAGTCAGAAGAGTCTCTGAAATCTGCTCTATAGCCATGCTGTGAGGATTATATGGGATGTCTATGAAGCTTTTTGTCACAATACCTGATATATAATAGGTGTTCAATATATGTAGCTGTAATTATTAGCTAAAAAACAATATGTTATATGTAGTGATGGCAGATTAAGGGGTTACTTTGGCGACATAATCCGCCCTCTTGGAGGTTAAGGACTCTGTAGTCCAGTAAATTCCTCTCTAGCCCTCATTGGCAGTGTGACTTTGAGCACATCTCCTAACCTCCCAACCCTCAGTTTTCACATCTGTAAAGCAGAAGAATAAAATCCAAGTCTCAAGGTTCGCCCTGAAGTTTAAATGTGTAATACTCATAAGTGCTTAGTACACATTCTCTTCTTTACTCCCAATCCAATGAAGGAGAAATCGAACAACCCATCAAACCACACAATAACCCCAAAAGAAATTAGCGGGTCCTAGAACAGGGAGACGCGAGCCAGTCAGTTACAGCCGGTGCGTCGCGCGTGGAAGGCGAAAGGATCACGGAGCGACGAGCCACGGCTCAGCTCAGCTTCTGCAAAACACTCCCGCCGCCCCGCGGGGCAGGTGCCGCCCCCGGCAGCGCCGCAGAAGCGCGACGATCACCCTGGTAACACCGCCTTCCGGTCTGCTTTTTCCCCGCCCCCACTTCCTGTTCGTCAACGTCATCGCCTGGCGACTGGTTTCCGGTAAGGGTTGTCTGGGGGTGCGGTGCCGGATGGGAGGGAGGTGCGGGGCGGGGGTCGCAGGGCCTGACCTCGGCGTCCCCTCTTGCACACAGGGCTCGGCCCAGCCATGGAGAGCGGAGGGAGGCCATCCCTGGGCCAGTTCATCCTCCTGGGCACCAGCTCTGTTGTCACCGCCTTCCTGTTCTCCGTGTACCGGCAGAAGGCCCAGGTCGCCCAAGAGCTCAAGGTCAGTGCTGGAGCCGGCCTGGCCTCACCCGGGTCATCTCTACCCCCGGTCACGGTGAGCCCAGGCTTCTCCGTGGGCCTCTCCACCGTGGAAAACCATCCAAAAGAGGAAACGGGATCAGAAAGGTCACCACCCGGCCAGTAAATGGAGGAACTGGGATTAGAATTCGGGTCTCGTGATAACTGCTCCATGGCACCTTTTTTTCTTAAGCTCCTCCCATTACTCAGAATGACTCATAACTTCATTACTTTAATCGACAAATAATTATTGAACACCTGCTATGCTCCAAGCACTGGGGTTATCGAAATGGGTAGAAAAGACTAAAGTCCCTGCCCTCATGGAAATGACATTCTACTGCAACCAGAGGGGGACAGTGACCAAGTAAATCAGATGGTATGACAGATGGGGATAAATACTACAAAGTCACGTAGAGGAGAGAGGAAATGGAATGCTGGAGAAACTAGGCTTGCTATTTTAAATCAGGTGACATTTGAACAGCACAGGAAATGAGGGAGACTCTGCAAATGTCTTGGAGAAGAGCAGTTCAAACAGGAAACAGCAAGTGCAGAAACCCTAGACATTAACTGTTTGCACAGCTACTCAGCTGCTTGGTTCTACGGACCTTTCCTTTGTATATTTCGTTACTTTAAAAATAGCACTTCTTGAGCTGCACTTTACAGCTTAGGTAAGACATTCCCATCTTGCTGTTTTTTGTTCACAGTAATTTTTTGAGGTAAAGAAAATGACAGTTACTTCCAGGTTGCAAATCAAGAAATTGAGACCCAGAGAAAAGGTCTTATGGCTCTTAGATCTTTAGATTCCAAAATGATTTTTTTTTTTCTTTTTTTCTGTTCGACCACATTACTTTATTGTGAGCGTTTGGTCCATGAGAGATGCACCTTGTTTGATTAGAGACAGGTCTTATTTATCTTTCCTCATTCCTTCTAGGTTCTAAATCAGTGCTTGACAGGTGGTAGATGTTCAGTAAATGTTTGTGAGTTCGTTTTGGCTGAAATTTTACAATTAACAGTTAGGGCTTAATTGGACATTAATTTGAAAGCTAGATTCCTAAACCCATCCTAACTTCAATTATCAGATTGTTTTCAGTAAGGGCTTAGAAACAAACATGTGAATTCCTTGCTGTGAGGGGAATTTTGGAATCTGTCTGCAGTCAACCAAGTTATCAAGCAATTTGTGGTACGAATGGCATCCTAGTGAGATTCCAGCTGCCCTATTGTTTGCCTAATTAAATAACCAAGTTACTCCTGAAGTGATTGGCTATGAGTGTAACTGATACTTTGTGAAACTCAGAAATTAAGTTGGCTGGGCGTGGGATTCTTTGAAGCAGTGAACTCTCTAGGACCTATCTTTGGGTAATCTTAAAAGCTTTGCCAATTAGTGCCTAAACAGGGATGAAATAGCCCCATCCTGGAAAAAGAGAGATTCTGTTTTCTTGCTCAGATTACAGAACTGGAGTCGGGTTTGTGTAGTATCCTTGTGATGGGAATACATATTTATTGCATGCCTACTATGTGCCAGCCCCTGGGCTAGATTCTTTCACAACTTAAGCTTCATTTAATCCACATAAAAATTCTGCAAGATTGTTCTCCCCATCTTTTACAGTTTGGGAAACTGAAACTAAGATAAAATAAGTTACTCAAAGTCATAGTAGATGCATTTAAGCTTGACTCAACCCTAGGTCTTTCAGAGCATATTCCTCCTCCTGCTTTTTCTTTAAAAAAAATTCTAACTGGCCAGCTTGTGGTGGATACATTACCAGCTATGTGACTTGGGACAAGTCACTCACCTCTCTGAGCTTCGAAGTTTCCTTATCTGTTACTGGGGATAAAAACATCTACTGAATAGGGATGGCGTGCACATTAAATGGATTTATGCATTTAAAGTACTTGGCATAATGCCTGGTACATAGTATATCTAATTCAGTAATTTATTCATCAGGTACATATTGAGTGCTCATTATGTGTCAGGAACTGTTCTTGGCACTAGGGGGGGCAGCAGTGAATGAGACCAAAAAAAAAAAAAAAAAAAAAAAATCCCAGCTCTCCCAGAGTTTAATAGTCCAGTAGAGGGAGTCAGATGAAACGAGTAAAACGGTTGTTACGTTACTACTGTTATTTTTCATTATCTACACACACTCCTGTCATAGAGTGACCTTAATATGTGTTCAGTACCTCATCACCTCTGTAGAGGTTACATATGTGGCATCCTCAGGATTTGTTGATGGGAAGATCCTAAAAGCGGGAGCTGTCCTTCATTCATCCCTGAATCTCTAGCACCCAGCACCGTGCCTGGCACGTGGATGCTCAGGAAATGTTCATTGATTTTTTCTCATTTTTGATGCAGCAATAATAGCCTTGATTGGTGTGCAAGCACAGCAGATTTGGAAGGGGTGGGAGAACTGGGGGGCTGTTGGAGGAAGAAAGCAGAAGTCACCATGCTCACCATGCAAACCGAAAATAGAATATTTTTTGGCACAACTTAACAGAGCCCTGCCCTAGAAAGCAAAGGTTCCCTTTTATGATAATCATAATGCAGAGCGTGAATTGATAAAGGCATGGTGATAACACCTACCATTGCTCCAGCCCCTGCCTTGTATTAGGCACTTGCTTAGGTCCCTTACACGTAAGGCCTTTGGATGTATGGCTCTGTATTGTCGAGAAGAGAATAACCTATGTTCAGTCTATGATATGCAAATTGATTCGTACTTTTCATATTTTCATTAAAAAAGTTAAAATGAAAGGATTATATGTTTCCATTACCTGTAGAAAGAATGTATGTGTCACCCACATTCTACAGATGGCAGAGAGGGAGGCATCGCCCCATGCCTGTTTACATGTTAAAACTTCTGGGACACAGCTTTGGAATCTGATTTGCCCATCGTCTCCCTCCTGCCTGATTTCCCCACTCTCAACGTGAAAAAGTAAATAGGCGTTTTCCTTTTTGTTCTTTAAGATTAAATATATGTCAGTATTCAGTAGTTTAATATTGTCCTTTGCATTTAGGGAGCTAAAAGAATCCACTTGGGTGAAGACTTAAAGAGCATTCTTTCAGAAGCTCCTGGAAAATGTGTGCCTTATGCTGTTATTGAAGGTATGTTTACTTATTGGTGAAATGAAAAAGTAACTTTCTCTTCTAAAAGTTTTATAAAGATCTTGGCTAATGTTAAGGGCCATTTGCAACCTTGGGGCAGTAGTCCAGAACTTGGACTTTGGGGTCCAAAAGGCCTAGATTATTGCCATGTGATGATCTTGGGGGAATTACCTAATATTTCTGAACCTCTATTGCCCCATCTCTAAAATAATCTTGCCTTATAGGGTTGTTGTAAAACTGAAATGACGTGATCCACATAGTGCTTAGAAGAATCCCCACAAAGCATAACTTATGGTGATAACATTTTCATCATTTTGATTAATGAAACTAACAACAAAGTTTAAATTACCTTAGAGGAAAGGACAGAACAGTTCTCCAGAAATAAAATAATTTGTTTCCATTTAGGAGCCGTTCGGTCTGTTAAGGAAACGCTCAACAGCCAGTTTGTGGAAAACTGCAAGGGAGTGATTCAGCGGCTGACGCTGCAGGAGCACAAGATGGTGTGGAATCGGACAACCCACCTTTGGTATGTGGCCTCTCGTCGCCGGCCAACAGCCTGACGGTCGATCAGTTCACTTGCTGTTCCCATGGCTCCAGCTTCTCCCGGGACAAGGTGTAGAGCAGTTTCTTCATGCCGCCGATAACGTTCTTGTGTGAGGTCTGAGGACCTCTTACATCAGAGTCACCTAGGCATCTTGTGAAATGCTTGGGCTCCGCTCCAGAACTACCAAACCAGGATTTCCACGATAGGGGCCCCAGAATTAGTTGACATGCCCGCTAAAGTTTGAGAACCACTGACTTGTGGCATGGATTAATGATTTCAATATTTATTGAAATAATTTTGAGCCATTAAATGGAATATCATTTTTCTAAGTGATCCTAGTGGGTTTTTGTTTTGTGTTTTTATTTTATTTTTTATCATGGTGAGAACACAACATAAGATCTACCCTTTTGACAGATTTTTAAGCGCAGTGGTACAGTACTGCTAACAACAGGCACGCAGTTGTACATCTCTAGAATTTGTTCATCTTGTATAACTGAAACTTTATAGCCATTGAACAGCAATTCCCGTTTTCCTTTTTCCTCCAACTCCCTATCAGCCACCATTCTGCTCTGTTTCTATGAGTCTGACTATTTTAGATACCTCATGGAAGTGGAGTTATGCAACATTCGCCCTTCTGTGAGTGGCTCAGTTTGCTTAGCATAATGTTCTCCAGGTTTATCCATGTTGTCGCAAGCGGCTTTCCCTTTTTTTTATGGAGTGTGTCGTGTGCGTATCACCTTGCTTTATCCGCTCATCCAGTGATGGACACCGAGGTTGTTTCCATGTCTTGGCCGTCGTGAATAGCGCTGCACTGAACACGGGGACACATCTCTCTCCCAGATCCTGATTTCAGGTTCTTTGGCTATATCCCCATAAGTGAGATTGCTGGATCATATGGTAGTTCACATTTTTAAGGTCTGAAGGAATCATTTATTTGTTTTAAAGTGGCAAGGGCAAATAAATGGTAGCAGTGGTCTTTGTATTTGTTGCCCACTGATATTTCCTGAGAAAATAACGAATCGAGCCTCCCTGTTATGAGGCACATGGGTGATAGTGATTTCTCTTGTACTCTTTCCAGTCACGTCAGACTCTATCCCGTACTCCCGGCGTTTGTGCGACCTCCACCTCTGCCCGGGCCTGAGCTGTTTGCCGTCCTTTATTTTATCTTGAGTTCTTTCATTTTAGGAATGACTGTTCAAAGATCATTCACCAGAGGACCAACACGGTGCCCTTTGACCTGGTGCCCCACGAGGACGGTGTGGATGTGGCTGTGCGAGTGCTGAAGCCGCTGGACTCAGTGGATCTGGGCCTGGAGACCGTGTACGAGAAGTTCCACCCCTCCATCCAGTCCTTCACCGACGTCATCGGCCACTACATCAGCGGCGAGCGGCCCAAAGGCATCCAGGAGACTGAGGAGGTGCTGAAGGTTGGGGCCACCCTCACAGGGGTGGGCGAACTGGTCTTGGACAACAACTCAGTCCGCCTGCAGCCCCCCAAGCAGGGCATGCAGTACTATCTCAGCAGCCAGGACTTCGAGAGCCTGCTGCAGAGGCAGGAGTCGAGTGTCAGGCTCTGGAAGGTCCTGACGCTGGTTTTCGGCTTTGCCACGTGTGCCACCCTCTTCTTCATCCTCCGAAAGCAGTATCTGCAGTGGCAGGAGCGACTGCGCCTCAAGCAGATGGAGAAGGAGTTCCGAGAGCACGAGGCGCAGCTGCTGAGCCAAGCCAAGCCCGAGGACAGGGAGAGCCTGAAGAGCACCTGTGTCGTGTGTCTGAGCAACTTCAAGTCTTGCGTCTTCCTGGAGTGTGGGCACGTCTGTTCCTGCACCGAGTGCTACTGCGCTCTGCCAGAGCCCAAGAGGTGCCCCATCTGCAGGCAGGAGATCGCCCGGGTCATTCCCTTGTACAACAGCTAAGGTCCTGAGGCCTCACCGGGACACTTGGAAACAACTTCCCCCTTTCTGGGTGTTTATCAGGAGGCCTTGAGAAGAGCAGTGGTGGGGTGGCTGTTACCCCGTTTTGACTGAGGGAGAGGGGTGGGGAACCCTCTAGATCTCACACCTCCAACAGTAGGATGCTGCCTTTCCAACCGGAGAGGGGACCCTTTCCAGCACCACGTCAGAATCAAAGCCCCACCCTGGGTGTGGTGGCATAGCATCCCTGCCCAGGAACCCCACGACTGTGTGTGTGTGTGTGTCTGTGTCTGTGTCTGTGTGTGTGTGTGAGAGAGAGAGAGAGAGAATATGCGACTCACAACACCTTGTTGCTTACGCGCCAAAGCCAGTGATCTTCAGCTCTTTGTTCCTGTGTCCTTCTGGTCCTTTCTGCCGAATCATTGCTACCTGCAGACTTGAGCCTTGAGTGACTCAGCCAGAGGGGAGGCAGAGTTGGGGTCCGAGTGGGTATATGCCTCTCACAGCTGCCTCTGAGGAGACTGTCCTAGTGATTCTTCCTTTTGCCTACACCCCGGGAAAAAGTTGTCAGCCTGGGTATGTTACTCGTGTCCCTTTCCCCTGACCTCTTTGCCTCCTAAATGCGCGCACACGTGCAACACGTGCATCAGGACAAAAGGAAGTGAAATCCAGCATCTGCCTTTTGCCTGCAAGGATGGAACTCTGATCAGCAGAATGAAGAACAGTCACCTGAAGGGACAGTTGGAGAGGTGGTCAGTTCAGCAGTCCCCAGGTGTGGTGAAGACAGGGCCGCATGGCAGCCACCCTGCCGGAGTCCGCACTGACCTACAGGGAGGGCCACCAGAGCAGGCCTCCCGCCCTAATTTGGGACTCCTGAGGGCTGAGGGGTGGCTCTGGATATACCTGCCTGAGATGAGCCGGGAGGGCTCACCTCCCACAGGAAGCAATAAGGACGCTGCTGGCCCCGCCTCCTGGCGGTGCCAGCTTCTCTCCAAGACTCTCTCCAAGGGAAAGCAGCCAGCCAGCATCCCGCGCACGGAGCCTTTCCTAGGCTCCCTGCTCCACTCAGAGGGTAACGTCCTGTGAGTGTCATCACATCGCCCCTTTGTTCCCGTTCACCCCGCACCTGCCCCTCTTGAGTCTGAGTGTAAGAGAAGTGGGGAAACCTCACTTGTCACCTCTTGAGTAGTCAAAGGTCATGTACACAGCTCTTCTGTATCTCCCTTCTCTGGCTTTGAATATTTGTCTCCCGATCCTCTGCGCGAGGGAGGTAGGGGTGCTCCCAGGAGGCTGACACCATTCTATGCAGTGTCCAGCGTGGACAGCACAAATTAAACGTATTACAGCCAAGTGTTAGCCTGTTGCTTTGTCAGTATGGGTGTATTGCTTGGGCCAAGGCTCCCCCAGGTGGAATTGAATCCCATCATGACAGAACGAACCTTGTGCGTGGCCCTTTCCTCGGCTGGGTTTGGGTTTCCACAGATGGCATGCAGCCTGGTGATGGGGAAGGTGTCCCTGGGCAGCTCGAGGGAGGGCCACCTGGAGGGCAGCCTGTCGGTCACACTTGGCCTCACTGAGACGGGCGTCTTTGAAGATGTCAATTTTGACATCCCGAACAGCAGGGCAGTGAGAGAAAGGGACTGGGTGGGGTGTCGGGGGACAGCAGGGGAGGAAACTAACATTTACCGAGTGTTACACCAGCATAAGCCCTTTGGAACTTTGATTTCAAAGTGAGTCATTTCACACAAAACCCTTTGGGCTCTCATGATACCTGCTTTTTAGAGAAGAGGAAAGAAAGTCCGGCCAGGGGAAGTCCACTGCCAGTAAGCGGTGGGTCCGAATTTAAACTCCAAGGTGTTCCCAAGGCTTCTGATGCCCCTGCTCAGCAGCGGGCTCACTCCCGCAGTGCTCCTGGAGGTACCTTCCTCAGGCTACCAGAGGGGCCGCTGTGGAGGAAGTGGAGAGAACCTGCTTGGAGGGCTGAGTTCCGTCCAGCCAGGCGTTAAGACCCTGGTTTTACATAGAGGTTCCTTGGGGGCAGGGCAGGGTGAGAATGGCCAGTGGGAATGACCTCAGAGTGTCTCTAAAGCATTTGCCCCTTTTTACTTGTCCTTTCCAGGTATTTTGTAAGGGCGTCCAGGTTTTACTAGGGGATGAGTGAACTGCCTGGTAGGTGTTTATAATCTATGAGTTCAGCCCTTGGCATAGATTTCATGAGTAAATCTGATCAAAGTGACTGAAAAGAGCAGAAGGCAGCTTGTCCTACCTGAGCCCAGCTGAAAGCCTGGGCAAATTTCTTCTGTCTCTAGTGTTCAAGCATGTGGTGGGGACAGACACGGGGGCGACCCATTGTCCCTGCCTCAGGCAGTGACGCTTGGGACATGGACACGCACAGACCCAGGTTCTGGGTCTGAGGTCCACACCCAGTCCTAGCCCAGCTGGGACAGACTCACACTCATTCGCCTGTAGCAGCTCCCACCTCCACGTTAGGTGCCTCATCTCCAGGAGGGTCGCATGGGGCCTGAATGATACGTGGGGCCTGGGCTGGGAGCGGGACGTGACAGGGAGATGAGAAAATGGGAAGTTAGTTCCTAACGGACCTTGGGATTGCTGTGAATTGTAATTATTTGCCAAGTCGGCCTGTATGTTCGGTCATTTTAGTGTGAGGCAGCCAGCATTAGGAATCATCTTGAATAACTGCTCGTGGTGTCCTGAATGTGTTACAGGCACTTTATATGCATTAAGGCTTGGGGACCTACAAAGTAGATTTTGTTACCTCCCCACTTTTACAAGTGAGAAAAGCGAGGTGCAGTGGGGTTACATTTGGCCTATAGCCATATATCATCATGAGCCAGGCGCTAGGTTCTTTACAGGCATGGTTTCTATAAGACTTATGGCAAACAATCGGGAGAATGTATTATCCCTTTTTACAGGTTATGTGATTTGCTCGAGGCTACCAAGGTCTGATGATAAAGCCTACACCCTTGGCCTATTATCACATTAAGCCTGTGGGACTAAAGGAAGGTTGTCTAACAGACAACTGGATATTATAGACACAGCATTATTCAGGCCAGTCAGCCATCAAGAGTCACCTGCTAGTTTTACATACTGCAGGTTGAAGCTTTGAAGTTCCCAGCTTATCCTGGTGGAACAGGAGCTGGAAGACAGGTCTTTGGAATCCCAATTTATTCAGAGTTATGGAAAATTTGAGAAGCAAATTATGTGAAAAAGTTTTAAAGGTAGATAACAACATGACAAACTTGGCGAATCTGATACCTTTTACAACCCTGGTCCTAGACATGCAAACTCCACTTGGGTGATAGATCTTGTGCTGGTGATCCCACACGGCCTCGGGAATGCTCCAAGGGAAGGTTGGTATCGTTGATGGGTGTTTCTTCATCAAACATTTGCTAAGTGTGTATTCTATGCTTAGAGATGCAAAAATGAATGAGTCTCTGTTCACAGGGTTCACAGTCTTGAGAACATTCTATTGGACAGATGTGGTGATTCTGTTGCAATATTTGTGGTTCACAGACTAGTGTAGCTGGGAGGGGCTTTTCAGACTGGCCTGGTCGGAGCAGATTTCCTGACCATTCAAAATAAACCAAGCAATCACTGCTGAGGGGGAGCCAGGCAGACAACACATAACCCCACAGAGCCGAGAATGATCTAGTTTAAAAACCAACCTGACCATGTCCCTCTGCTTAAAGTCCTTCGTCAGGCTCCCTGTCATCTCCAAGTCCCAACTCCTCCATGGCGTATGAAGCCTGTGTGACCCGGCCCCTGGCCACTTCTCCAAGCCTCTCCACATCCCTTTCTGCCTCACCCTTGTAGCTCCAGCAACACAGCCATCGAGGGGCCTTAAACAAGCCATGCTGTTCCCTGTCTCCCAGCCTTTGCTCACGCTGAGCCCTGCCTCTGGGATTCTGGTTTTCTTCACCTTGCTAATGTCTACTCATGCTTTAAAACTCAGCTGTAGGTGTCCCCTCCAGAAAACCTCTGCTGACCCTCCTCACCTGGGTATGGTTAGGAGTGTCGCCTCGGATTCTGTGATACAGTCTTCTTATTCCTGCTCTTAACCATATTGCCCATGTCTTGAGCAGGAACTGTATCTTATTTTTTTCCCAGGACAAGTTTTAGGTTGTCACTATACACTAATTAGAGCTACTATTAGGGCTTGCTCTTTGCTGGGTACCCTGAGTGCTGTTCATGATCGACGTCATTTAATCCTCAACCTGAGGTACATGTCTGTGTTATTCTTAAAGGAAAGGAAATCAAGGCCCAGAGAGGTCAGTGTTGCCCAAGCACACAAGAGAGAGAGGTTTAGGCCCAGGCAGTCTGACTGCAGAGCCCAAGCTCTTAACCACTGAAAGTGCATGGAATAAATGAGTAAACTAGCAAATGAAATTGATGTTGGGCAAACATTCTTGGAAGGCTGCCTGTAAGAATTGTTTTTTAGACCAGAGATGAGGTCCATGACTTGGTTCTAAGGAGGGGAGGAGCTCTCTTAGGGCCTGAGGCCAAACTAGATGCATTATGTAAGAGAAACACCATGTCCAGTGACCTCGCCAAAGCTTTGAGGACTCAACACAGGGAAGCTGGGAAAATGTCATTGCATGGTTGTAAATGGCCCGGACTAGGAGCCCAGAGGTTGGCTTTCTGATCCTGGCTCTCTCTGTTCCTGTGTGATCTTATTGGAGTGATTTAACTGCTCTGGGACTCAGTTCTGTCTATAAAAGGACCAATTTGGATGAGGAGCTTTCCGAGACTCCTTTCAGTTCTGATGTTTTGCATGTCTGTGAGATAGCGAGTGAGCGAGGGACCAGGGAGGGCAGTTTTGAAGCCATCCCCAGGGCTACTGGTCCGAGAGATATGTGGACCGTTTTCAGGCTAGCTGCCTGCCACAGCCTCAGGACCATGTTCCCAGAAAGCTGGGGAGATCAGCACATTCTCTCTAATTAGATGGTGTTAACTTATCAATTTTGAATGAGATAAGTTTCCATGTATGATGTCCTGAATCGCTCCCCGGAGTGCTCATTAGTCACTTCCCCTGCAGCTGCCGTATTGTTTTCCAGATGCCAGCCAAGGGACATGGCATTTCCCTTCCCCAAGAATGGGGTACATGAAGCTGAGCCAGCGACACAGGCATTGGTCAGAGGGGGCCGATCAGGCCTGGGTAAGGACCTGCCTGGTGAAATAACACGACCCTTAGCTCTTACCCTTTACCCTCTGACCCTGCCAGTCATTGCCTCACAATTGGTGCCTCAAATCCAGAGTCAGCCAGGCTTGGGCCATGACTCTGGAGGGCCACAACTGAATGCAACAAGCATTTATCAAGCACCTAGTGTGCCAGGCATCTTGCATCTGCAACTCGAACGTTGTTTAGGCGGGGGAAGCGGGTACGAGTGAGGTCATACTAATATTAATGTCCAAATTACCAAAACTGCAGATCTCCCACCCCTGTCTTCCCTAATATTTAAAGTGCCTTATCTGGTGGGGCTTCATACATTCTTGCAATAAGCTGGCTCACCATCTTTATTTCTTCATACTCCCCAACACCCACCCCACGACTGGTGATGGAATCCCTCCTAATGCGGCATTCTCTACTACGACCTGCAGGTGGCGCTGTGTCCACATAGTTGACTCAGGCTGGAGGACTTGGAGGAGAAACAGGTTGTGCTTCCGCAAGACCCGTGTGATTTTTTCTTTCCTGAGGGATGGGGAACAGGCCTCGGAGACTTGAGGGCAGAGTCTAAGGAGGACACTAGGCTGCCTGATCCCAGGTCCATCTGGGCACAGCCTGTAAAGGGGAGAAGCAGGAAGCTGAATTTTCTCTCCAGTTCCTTCCTTTTTCTGCCCAACACACCAGGAAGCTGGGTGCAGATGTGAAAGTTTTGAGAAACCCAGAAAATACAGGGGAAAAAAAAATCCCACATTTCTCCCCCTATAATTTTCTAGGCATTCACATCTTTAAATATACTAACCATGATTTCTTTCAACAAAAACGAGATATGCATAATGCATCACATGTTCTTAAAATACCCAAATGACTTCACACTGGTAAAGGGTGCTTAAAAAAAAAATGCATGGCATAGATTTCTCCCCAGAAGCTTTTTCTCCTTGGAGACATCCCGCTTCTCCCAGCCTGGCCTGCTTTCCTCACTCTCATCGCCTTGGTTCTGTCTTGGCCTTTTGCTCTCCCTCCTGTGCGTCGAGCTCTTCTGTCCCCTCCTCCCGTGTCTCTTGGAGGAGACAACTGTCAACTCCTTTACTCGGCAGTTCTGCCTCTTGTCTGCCCTGTTCGTCTCTTGCTTCTGAGTGTGTGACAGTGTTTCTTCCTCTGCATGTGGATCTGTCTTTCCGTCCGAAGCTATTCTGTCTGCTTCTGTCTATTTCTGTGAGTCCGTCTCTCTTCACATCTTGCTCACCTGTGCCTGGCACCTAGCCGACCAGACCAGATTTCCCTCTGCCCCGTGCCCTTGCCCAGCCCAGGGCCTGGCAGGGCAGGGTGGGGAGGGCTTCTGTGACCACACGGTGGCTGCTCATCACTCTTTTACCTTTGCTATTACATAAGCACTTTCTTTCCTAGGAAGAAAAGGCCCTTCCCTCCACCCCCACAGGCCCCGGAGGGTTTTGGATGGTGGGACTTGCTGCATGGGGCTGCCCCCTGCTCTTATGTTAGTGATGCAATCAGCACCTCATCTGCTGATCTGGTTACCAGAAGCTGAGAGGACTTCTGGCTCAGAGAAAGAAATGCCTGCCTCCAGGTCACACGGGTAGGAAGGGGTGGAGCTGGGATTGCACTTGGGCCTTCTGATTTACCCTCATTTGACTTGCCCTCCACCCGGTCCAGTGAACAGAACGCAGAGCTGGCTGTTGGGAGATCTAGGGTTTTGGTCCTGGCTCTGTCTCCATTCGGGCGGCCCCGTCTTCCTCATCTGGCACTTAACTTTTCCCCACTGTACGATGGGAAAGCACCCCTTCTCTGCCTTGCCAACGTCACAGGTTTATCATCGACATCAAATGACATCATGTCCATGGGATAGGAAAGTGCTTGAATAACATCACATGGGAAACAAAGGGTCCAGAGCCATGGACAGTCCCCTCAGTGGAACCTGGCTCAGCGGTGAGTGGCCACACCCCTCTGCTCAAGGTCTGCTGAGCCTAGATTTGGGAGAGTCAGGTTGAAGTCCTCTTCAATTGGTTCTGCTGTCTCCGGGCTTAAGACATAAAGTGTCCTGTTATCAGAGGACACTGGTAGGGACAGTCCTTTATAGGATCCAGTCCTGTGTTCTCCATCCAAGGCGTTTTTGGAAGGACTGTGCCTGGTTCATTGGAAATTGTACATGCAATTTTCTGTCTGAGAAGGGAGGAGAATTCATCTCTTTCATCAGATTCCCAAAGGGGGCCTTGGCCTGCCAGACATTTGGACTTTCTAATCTATTCCCCACTCAGTTTTCATGGGTAAACCAAGGTGCAGGGACTGCAAGAGGGTTGTCCTTCATTTCCTGACTCTCGGGTGTCCTCAGGGAGGCAGTGTCATCCAATAGTTAAGAGCTTGGCTTAATGTCAGATTTGCTGCCTTTCGGGGGTTGTGCAGCTTTGGGCTTGTCACTCATTTTTTTCTGGCCCTTAGAGCCCTTATGGATGATATAAAATAGAGGTGACAACCACAGCCACCTCCTAAGGTCATTGTGAGTATAGATACCCACACAGCAATTGGCGTGGTCCTGGGGCATGGTGAGCGCCTAGCAGTGATTGGGTGGTAGGAGTTTGGGGTTGATCAGAAGGCGGAGGTGCCCTTTCTGAACTGTGGTGGGATCAGCTTCTCCTTAGTCCCCTTAAGCGGTCACGATTTGGCTCAGATCACTGCTCTGGTGAGAACAGGGACTCTTTAGTCAGGGGACTTTACACCTCTCAGGAGCCCTGGACAGGAGAAGCCCAAGAGGCCGGGTGAAGTATTCAGAGGCCAGGCTTTGGAGCCAGACCACGAGTGCCAACCTCCTGGGCCTCCACCATTTGTCCATTGGGCGAAAGTCATACCTGCCCTTGTCCGCCCCCAGGGTCATGCCAGACACAAAAGTGTCACAATGCCAAGCCTGTCTGCTGTCTTCTCCCTTCCCGGGCCTGAGAGGGGCAATCGTTCCTCAGGGTGGCATGGAGCCCCGGAACCTCCCACGGGCTCGTCCTGGGCCGAGGGTTGTAGGCAGAGCTGCTCTCTCAGAGTCCTTGCTATTTCTTCAGTTTTCCTGAAGAGCCTGTAGGACTCTTACTTTGTGGGTGGTTGGTACAATAAAAACTTCAAAAAAAAAATATTACATCATCACCTTTGTATTTATCTATTGTAAGGAAACAGCAAGTTTATTGCAGAAAAAAATAATCCTTCATTTTCTGAGTGTGCATTGCTGGAGCTCCCATGCCCTGCACAATTCTGCGTGTGCAGTGTGATCTAGTTGTAAGAGCGCGAGACTGGACGCGGGAGACCTGCATCCCATCCTGCCCTGTCTGGGCTGTTTTCCCCACCTGTAACTACATGACTTGAGGTGGTTTCATATTGAGCCCAGTAGCACACTGGGCATTCTTTTGAGACCCTTTAGGGACCGACTAGAGTACGGAGGACCCAAAGGGTGGGGCCCTGAGTCCCTATTTCCCCAGCAGCTTGCCCTTTATCTGTTGTTTATCTTTCGAGGTTCCTTGTGAGATTTTATTTGAAGAAAAGGTCTGGGTGATTAAACAAACAAAAGAATCTAATATTTATTGAGTTGTATTGGGGGAAGGACTGTGCCTGGTGCAAAAGTCTTCAATAGATATTTACTGAACAAAGGAAAAAGGAAGATTCTTCTCTTATTGTTCCTTGACTATAGGCCTAAGCCACCTCCAGTCAGTTAACATGCTCTCTTTCACTGTGTGTGTTTGTGTCGTGCGGTGGGGAGGCGGAGACAGACGCCCTGCCTTTCAAAGTGGGTAGGGAATTGGCTGCACCAAGGGTCCAGTTTCTGAGTTGAGAGGGGTAGGGGTGATGTGGGTTTTTATCCAGCCTTAGCTCAGATTGGTGGTTGTCTAATGGGAGGCCACTTAGCTTCTCTGGAGGTGACCAGGTGGCCACTGACGTGGCACTCCATCCTGGCCTTCCCTGATGACTGCTTGGGTCACAGCCAGCCCTGGCAAAGCTCGACATGCCCAGGGCTCTGCCTCTATGGGATCCTGGGCCTGAGCTGCAAGCTGATGCCTTGCACCAGGGCTGAGGCATCCAACAGCCACGTTCTTCTTGAAGTCTCTGATGCTACTGCCAGTGCCTCAGTTTCCCCATCTGGATAGGAGGGAGGAGAAGGAAACAAAGGGAGCTGAGGTGTGTTGAGCATCTCCTCTATGGTGGGCACTGCTGACTCACCCCTTCCCTACACTAGTGTGGGGCCCAGCGCACATTAGGGGTTTGCGAATACAGATTTTTGACCCTAGAATGTCTGTGCTGAAAGGGCCCAGGGAGATGGGCGAGCGCTGTGGTTCTTAATTCTACAAAGTTCTAAGGGTAGGTGAAGCAGCTTCTAGGTGAGCTTTGGGGGGCACCCCCCACCTTTGCCTCAAGCAGATTTTAACTGGATTTGGCAGAACTGGCTGATTTTGCGGCTGAAATAAAGAAGGATTTTCTCCAAGTTTCCCAATTTATAATGTAGAGTCAGAGGCCTAGAGGCAAGAATTAGCTTATTCAAAGCCACAGAGAGAGTCAATAGCTAATAATAAGTCCGTTTATTGAGGACTTACTGTCCATCAGCATATGGTCCATCTCCTTCCCCAGAACAAACCAAGTGGGAGTAATTATTATCCCCATTCGACAGATGAGAAAACTGAGGCATAAAGAGGTGAAACGATCACTGAGTTAGGAAATGACAACGTAGGGGTTTGAATGGGAAGGCTCTATGGCGGTAATAGTCACGGAAATGCTTTTCTAACTGTAAAGTGCTGCGTGCCTGGGAAGGCTGTGTGGTTCTATAAGGGGGTGAGTACTGAGTTGGGAAGGTGTGGCGCTGCCACCTTTAACCTTATTGGAACAAGGCAAGGTAAACATAAAAACAGATGGGGCGTAAAACCCTGTTTCTCTTCTTAGTCCTGTTTGCTGTGTGTGCAGGGATTCATAAGCCCTCTCTGTACCTTCTTGCTCTGTACTCTTCGTACAGTGAGACTGTGGTAGGCACTCAACATGCAAATTGCTTCATAACTCAGCAGCAAGGAAGGAGCCAGGTGAGTAGACGACGAGCGGGTCCCAGCCCTGCATGCTGTCACCACTGCAGGGTTTCCCCTACAGGAATCTGGAATCGCAGCTGGGGAAAGTGGCTTCTCCTGGCTCTATCACTAGCCTGTGACCTTGGCAAGTCACTTAGCCTCTTTCTGCTACATCAGTTAAATAGGGATGCAATGTCTCCTCTTTGTACCTCAAAAGGTATTTATTTTGAGAAGCAAGGTCAATAATGGATGTGAAAATGCTTTGGGCGGGGTGGGGGGTGGCGGACAGAAAGCATGAAACAAATGTAGAGCTTCTCGTTGTGACTTTATCATCCTGGTTGTTACGCTTTTCTCTTCCAGCACTTGGCCTGGTGCTAACCTCAAAGCAGACACGGAAAGCCTTAATGAACGGAGACAGGCGGCTCGCAGAGTGTAGCAAAGGGAGGCGGGAGACCTGCTGCTGGAGCCACTGACAAGCTGTAGGATTTGGGGCAAGCCCCTGACCCTCTCTGGGCTTCGGTTTCCCCATTTGTAAATGAGGGGATGGACTCTGTCATCTCTAAGGATCCGCCTGGCTCTGATGGGGTGGACGAAATGATACTGTTCTTTGTCACTCATTTCTAAGTCATTTCTCAAATGCTTAGTGCACATTCACTCAGCCAGGCGGTGAGAACCTGATGTTTAGATTTTATAGCAGTCCTTTGGGACAGGCAGCTGGCTAGTCACAAACACCACTTTACAGCTGAAATTATGAAAGTTCAGAGAGGGGGCATGACTTGCCCAAAGTCGAACAGCTAGCAAATGACAGGGCCGGCATTCACACCCAGGCCCGACTCCAGAGGTCCCGCCGCCCGTTTCCTCTGCCACACTGCGTCTGTTTCCCGTTTCTCAGGCCCCTTCCTCCCATTTTCCCCCGAGGTGTCGGTGTCGGATCTCTGGAGGCCAGGTGACCCTTTAATACAGTTTGGGGAGGGGGCTGGGCTGGCTTCTCTCAGGCAGCCCCTCTACCAGATGTTATATCACTAACCGGCCTCTTCCCTCCAGCCCCGCATCCACCCGGAGTTCTAGAATTAAGGGGAGAGTGAACCTGAGGGTACTCCTGCACTATTGATAGGACCCCTTGCCAGGCAGCAGGTTGAGATCGTTGAGAGCTCACTAGGGCGACCTAGATATGTTTCCTAACCTTGCCTTCAGCAGGTGGCATGACCTTGGGATGGCTGACCCTTTCCGGTGGTTAGGCTGCCTCTTCGGAGCAAAGGCGGTCTCCAGGCAGAGAGCACGTGCTGTTGGCTCTGGGCGAGGATAACGAGCCCTCCTTAAAAGCACCTTGCCCCCTCACAGTTGCCGTCTGCTTGGCAGATGCTCCCCCCAGGCCTCTGGGGGCTGCTCCAGTCTCTCTCTTGGGATCCAGGAGCCCGCTCTCAGAAGCCACAATCTCTCCCCAGACTTCTGCTTGTTGTTGGAAGGGAGGTCCCCGAGGGCAGAGGACTGCAGGCCCTGGATGTCCGCGGCCGAGGCATCGGACCGGACGCTGAGAGCCCGGCATCCCGGGCGAGCCCAGCGTAATAAGGCGCTCCCCTGTCCCCCGGGAGGCGGGGCTACCCCTTTCTCCCCCCACCGCCTCCACCCCGAGGCCCCGCGGGAGCCGGAGAGAGGGGCCTTCCAGGACGAACCGAGTGGGGGAGGGTGTGAGGCCCAAGGAACTGGGCACTGGGACTCCGAAGTGGGTCGCAAGGGTTGTGGGGGAAGGGACTCCCGGTTTTCCGGCTGGCAGGGGAGACTGTGTCCTCGGGTCACCCTGTTGCACTCCAACCTTCTGCCACAGCATCTGGCCTCGAAGAAGACCCGCATCCTTTTGTCCTTCCCGGCCTGTTCGTCGTCGGCCCGCCCTCACCCCCCCGGAACCCCCACCCCTCCCAGCGCCCCGCGGGAGGCCGAGCTGGCAGGTCCCGCGCGAGCCGCCGCGCACCGGCTCCGGGCCGGGTAAACACCCGGTGGGAGGGGTGCGCGGGGTGGCGGGGAGGAGGCGCCCGAAGGCCGCGGGGCCGGGGCGGGGCTCCCGGGGGCCCCTCCGCGCGGGCCGGGTGGCGGGTGCTGGGGGCGGAGGCAGGAAGCGAGCCGCGGCCCGGGCCGGCTGGCGCGGCCCCGTGACGTCGCTCGGCTTCCAGGGATCTCTCCCCGAGGCCCCGGGTCCCCTTCTCCCCGCCCTCCTCTGCCCTCCTCCCGTGCCTCGCCTCCGCGCCGCGGCCGGCATTTCTCGCTCGCAGCTCGCCGGCGGGCGGGCTCCTGCGTCCCAGCCTCCCTCTCCTCCCTCCCTCACTCTCCTCCTCCCCTCCCCAGCCTCCGCTCTCTCCCTCCCGGTGCCTTCCCTTCCCCTGTCCTCGGCCTCTGCGATCCCGATCTAGCCGTTTCCTCCCCCCTCTCTCCTCCCCCTCCCCTTTCTCTCTCCTCTCTCAGGTCTCTTTCTGCCCATTCTCCTGCCCCCTTTCTCCTTCGGTCTGTTTTTCTCCCCGTCTCCCTCTCGGTTTCTTTCTTCCTTCTTCCTCCCTCCGGGTACCCACCCCCCCTCCCGTGCCCCCCTCCCGTGTCCCCCCTCCCAGCTCGCTCCCTTTCCCCTCCGCCCCTCGCCGCCCCGCGGCTCGCAGCTCCCCAGTCAGCCTCCCCGAATCCGCGCCGGCCGGCCGGCTTTCCGGGGTGCGCCCTCCTCGGCCCCGCGCCTTCGGGGCTCGCTGGGACACCCTCCGCCTCCTCCCGGCTCGCGGCCCCGCCCGGCCCGGCCCCCGCCCAGCGCCCGAGCGCGCCGAGGATGTGAGTCCTGCCTGCCTCCGCCGGCGCAGCAGGCACTCGCGCGCGGAGCCGGAGCGCAGCGCAGCGCAGCTGTGGGCGCTCGCCGGGTCGCTCGCGCGGGCTGCGCGCTCCTGCCCTAGCGCCGTCCCTCCGCCTCCCGCCGGCGCCGCCGCCGCCGCCGCAGCCCACGGGCCGACCCCGGCCGGCCGCCCCCGGCCCCAGTGCCGCTGACCCTGTCCGCCGCGGGCGGGGACGCGGGCGGAGGAGGCGCCGCTGCGGAGCCCCCGGACGCGACCATGTCGGAGGTGCTGCCCTACGGCGACGAGAAGCTGAGCCCTTACGGCGACGGCGGCGACGTGGGCCAGATCTTCTCCTGCCGCTTGCAGGACACCAACAACTTCTTCGGCGCCGGGCAGAACAAGCGGCCGCCCAAGCTGGGCCAGATCGGCCGGAGCAAGCGGGGTGAGTTCGCCGCCACCTCGCCCGCCACCCCCTTTCTCGAGCGTTGGGGCCTGGCGGAGGTTTGCGAGGGTCTCCCGCACCCAGGAGCGCGTTTCGACCCAGTGGAGTCCGATCGCGCAGAATTGGGGCGATCCCGCACTGCGGGTCCGGCTCCGGCTGGCCGCGGGAATCTCTCCCCCTCAGCCAGATTCCCAGTGGGGTCACCCAGGGGGCGTGGCGGCTTCTAGCTGCTGCAGGGGCCGAAAGGTTATCCTGGGACCCCACCCGCACCAAAGTTTGCGTTTTGGTTTCTACGTCCCCCTCCCCATTTTGCGCATTGAACTCGCAGCTGCACTCGCTCTACAACTGGGGGGGGGGGGAGGTGTTGTCCCACGACTCCGCAAGGGAAAGAGTGGGGAACTGCGGAGGGAGGACCCCCGCTTCCTGTCGGAAAGGCCAGGGACTTTCGGGTTGCACGGGGTTTTCATTGTGACTTGGCAGCGGGAGGAGGTTTGCCGAGCCTGGGCGCTCGGCGCCAGAGTTGGAAAAGCCCGGGGAGACTGGGACGCAGAGAGGCTCGGAGCGGAGCTCGGGAGGCGCGGGGACAATGAGGGAGACTGACGGCAGCCGGGAGGGCCCGAGACGGCAGAGCTGGGGAGGGAGGCGGCTGGGTGGCGGGGGGAGACCGAGATGGGCAGAGACCCAGACAAAGCTCAGGAGAGGGAGCCAGAGCGGGAGAGACAGCGAGCCGGGGACGCAGGGTCTGGGGAGGACCGAGAAGCAGCTGAAACAATGAGGGCGACCGACACCCCAGACGCAGAGAGACCTAGAGACCTCGACAGGTGACCGTGGCGTGGAAAGACTGAGGGAGGGATTGAGGAAGGCGAGGCTAGATGGCCAAAGAGGGAGGACGAGGCGAGAGGCAGAAGCGGAGAGGCGGGCGAGCCCCGGCGCCAATGAAGGGAGCCTCTGACCTCTGCAGCGGCGGGGAGAGCGGAGACGCGGAGTCCGCGCGAGAGCGGGGGACCCGACCCGGCGACCAGGCGAGGCCAGGTCCTTCCACCGGCTGCACGCCGTGGGAACCCGCCCCTGGCGTCCCCTCTGCCTCTCCGCGCCGCCGCGCCCAGCCTCCGCTACCCGCGCCGCGCTGGGAGCGTCCCCGAGGGTCCCAGACCCGGAGACCTCAGCTCCTTCTCCTCCTCCCTCTTCTGCTCCCCCGGCCTCCTTTCTCAATAAAACGAGCCCCGGGGGGCTGGGGTGGGTGTTGAGGACGAGGCCAGGGCTGCCGGATTTGTGCTCCGCTCTCTTTTCTCAGAACTCAGCTGGGACACAGCCAGGGTTTGGGGGTTGGGGAGGTCAGAGGAAAGCCACCTAGGGACCCCTGACAGAGGCGGAAGAGGATGAGGCTGTGTCAGCGCGCCGGCAGCCCTCCTCCCCGGCCTTCCCCCCACCCCCTACTCTTCCCCCTGCTCCCGGGCGTAACGCGAAACGTTGGAGACCCCTGGCGAGGCCCAAGCGCGCTCACTTCTCCTTTTCTTCCCCTTTTTTTGCAGTTGTTATTGAAGATGATAGGATTGATGACGTGCTGAAAAATATGACAGACAAGGCACCTCCTGGTGTCTAACTCCCCCAAAGACAATGAGTTAAGGGAGAGAGTAAGAATAAGGACGGCGAGAACAGTTATTGGCAAAAAGAGCATGGAAAGAGAAAGCACTTTGAAATTTATTACTAGCTTGCTACCCACGATGAAATCAACAACCTGTGTCTCGTGTCAGGCCGGGAGACAGATGAGGCGTGAGAAGGAGGAGGAGGAGAAGGCTCTGGGCTCCTCTGCAAAATTAAAAATTAAAAAAAAAAATTTTTCGAAAAAATAACGAAATCACTATATACACACATATAAAGAAATAAAAAAAGAAGTCTCAGTTGCAGCTATTTGTCAAAAATTAATATCCATTTCTTTTTATATACAGTGAATATTGCGCAATTATAGGTCTGGATTTTGAACCACTTAAGTAAACGAAGCAGCAACACCGGGTGTTTTGAGGTGTTGGCATTTTCCGCTGATTTGGCTGTTCCCAATGTTTACATTATTTAATTTTGCAAAAATTATTCTGTGCACTTGGATGTGAAATGCTGTTCAGTTTTATTTTTTTATGTTATCTTGGATGTACAAAAAAATCAAAATGATCTCTATAGATACTCTGTTTTATTTTGGTCATCTTTCGAAGTTATCAGGAATGTGTTTAAAATAAGAGGACTTTTCTAAGGAATGAAACGTGGAAAGAATCCTTGTTTTATTTTAAAATGAATTGTAAAGCTTGTGTTTCTTTGTTGCTGCAAGCTATTTGCCCAAGTTAATGCAAATGGACACATTTTATATGTCAGGAAAAAAACCCATAAAAACAAAACAACAAAAAAAAATGCTTGAGCTTTTTCTAACCTCTCCCTGCAGTCTGTTGTGTGAGCAGCCTGTTTTTTTCTCTAATATTGTGTCAGTTTATTCTCTTTAATGGACTGTAAAAAAAAAAAAATGTAATCACAAGAGTGCCAAATATCTTGAAATGCCAAAAGGCATTTGGTTTCTTTTCTTTTCCTGTGCTCTGAGTCCACGTAAAGGAATGCTTGGAGTGTCTTTTCTGTTATTTATAGGGGTTCTCTTAAGGCACACCAGCTGCCTGTTTTGCATGGTATTGCAAAAATGCCTCTTGCGTGAGGAAATCTTTTACCATTTTTTTGTTTGCAACTTTGAACCTCAAGAGGTTTCTTCCCTTCCTTTCCCTGTTCCCTCTTTTCTTAATTCGATATTCTGTATGTTGCACCTTTAACCAGCACACAGGGCTACTTCTCTAACGTACAATAAAAGAACTGTTCCTGTGTCTCACTCCTCTCTTTTCTCTGCTTTGGTTCTGGGGGACTTGCTTTTTGTCTGCTGGCTGCAGACAGGAAGGAGGGAGGGGTACTTTGGTTCGTGAAGCGAAAAGGCAGGAGGGCACTGTGGCTTGGGCTCAGGCGGTAGGAAAGACAAGCTGGACAGGCAAGGCACCCTGGAAGATCAGGTTCATTCAATTTGGATTTGTATTGGGCTCTCCCGGCTTCTCTGAGGTTTCTGCCATCCGCGGTTGGGGTGCAGAGAGAAGCCAGGCTAGTGTTTTTGGGGGCAGTCAGTATTGTTCAGAGCAATGTCTGGAGGCTGGCAGACTTGGATGCGAATCCCAGTTCCTTCACTTCGTAGCTCTGTGGGCTTGAGCATGTCCCTTCACTGCTTTAAGCCTCAGTTTCCAAATCTGTGAAGTGGGGATAATGCAGCGCCTACCTTTCAGGGTTATTGGGAGGATTAATACAACACCCAGTACGTGTGTAGCACTCAGGGTTAAATACCCATATAATCCTTCACCAAGGGCCACCAATCCTCAAAGGCAGGGCTGAGGGGGAGCTAGGCTCTTCCCTTCTTCCTGAGTTCACAGGTCCCTGCAGGAGGAATGAGCCTGGTTTCTGGGGCCAACAGCTGGGGACGACAGCTCAGGCTTCCTTACTCAGCAGCTTTCCTCCAATTACTTCAAAAAAAGCTCCCTAGGAAAAAAAAAAATTCTCATCCCCTTGTGCTCAGAGCAGTTAATGGGGGTGGAGCCAGTGCCTGGACAAGGTGGGGTTGGGAGAAGGATTTTGGCTGAAGAAGGGACAGGAGAGGTTTTCCTCCTGGGCTGTTCCACATCCAGGAGCCCCAGTGCGGGGAGCTTTTAATGTGTTTGTTGTAAAACTGTCAACTGGGGAGTCACAACACAGCTTACAGTGACAGGAGCCTGCCTGTGACTCAGACATCAGGTAAGACAGGCCCTGGGGTGGGGGTGGGGAGGGAGAAGAGGGGCTCCGGAGGGCCCGGTGGGGGAGGGGTGGCATCTCATCCCTCTTTCCAGGCAGTGGAGGCCCAGATCTCCGAGGATGAAGGGAGAAGGGAGGACGGAGGACAGGACAGTAAGCTCAGTCATCTCATCATCATTATTAGGAACGGTGGGCAAGGTGGAGCTGGCAGTGCCATCAGGGTGATTTGGGGATGCAAACTTGATTTTTCCAGGCATGTGACTGTCCTTGAACCTGGCTGTCCTTCCTGCTGATCCCAGAGAATCCCAGTTTCGGAGCTCTTGGACTTGTAGCCACCACGGAGCCCAGCAGTCCCCTGTGCTTTTCCCATGAGAAGGCCGAGGGGTGCCTCGCAGAGAGTTAGGGACAGGGCCCACCTTCTGTGTGTCATCAATCTGCCAAGAGGGGTAGGAGCCTTCTGGAAAGAGTCTTTCAGGAGGCACAGATATGCTTGCACCAAGGAGTAATTACCACTTAACTGATCAAAGCACAGTGCCCTTCCATCCTCTCACATAATCAATCTCCCCAGCAACCCTGGAAACCCACCGCCATGAACTCACTTTACGAGGTGAGGAAGCCGACAACCCAGAGGAGCTAAAAAGACCACACATCCCCATTAACTAAGCTTTTACTGTATGCCCCGCTCACAACAGCCCTATGAAGCAAGCGTTGATATTATCCGGATTGTACAGGAGAAGCCGGGGCTCAGAGACATTAAGTAACTTGCATGAGGTCACTCAGCTAGTAAGTCGCTGGGGCAGGACTTGAACCCAGGGCCTAAGCTCCAGGATGGGGATGCGTAGTCATCTGACCCCAGACCCAGGCTCAGCCCCAGCGGCAGCATTGTCCTTCAATATCAAAGATCCTTTTGTTGGTTTGTTGTTTCGAGGCTGGGCTCTACAGTATTCTGCACAGCGGACAACTGCGTCAGGGGTCAGAAGGGAGGCAGGCTTGGATGTGGTCGGCTAAGGCCCGGAGCTGCCCCTGCTGGGAAGAGGGTAGCGTGGGAGCCCTTGGCCAAGGCTCTGTGTCCATTTTAATAAGTGATGTATTAAAATGTTCCTGCTGGAGGCCACTCTGTCAGCCAAGGTAGGATCCTCTCCCTGGGAAGACGGAGTCTGCCCTTTCCGGGGACTCCATTCAGCAAAAGGGAATATAAATCTTAAATACGCTCTAACATTGGGGTAAAAATTTGTTGAGAAGGCACTTTGGGGACTGGGAAAATATCAAATTATACCAACTGCAGGATATCTGGTTAGGTAGCAATAAATATGGAAAAGGCCACTAAAAGTCCAAGGTGGGGGAGGGTGTCGCTAAACCTCCACGCATGGATGGAGCATCCAGGGCTGCATTATTCAAACCCCACTAATTAAATGCTTGTAATAAGCATCTATCTCTTTGGATTCTGCTTCTGTGGCTTGTCCAGGCTGACAGCCTGACAAAAAGCACCTCTAAGGCGAAAATTGGAAAATTAAGTTTTAAAAGAAAGAGACTTGAAAATTACTGCTGTCTGGAGGCCACAGAGGAAGGAACGAGTTCCTGGTGTCTCTGCAGGCTGCAGATTCTCAGGTCCTGAGGGCCCAGCAGAAGAGGCAGATAGTAGGGCACTGATTTGGGAATTAGATGGCTCGGATTGGAAACCTCTGTCCTATGCTTTCTAGTTGTGACTTGAGACCAGTTTTTCAAGCTTTTTGGGCCTCCATTTCCTCTTCTGTAAAATGGGGATAAACAACAATACCTACCACACAAATAATTAAATGGAACCCCCATCTTCCTCCCCAGTGCAGGCCCTGGTACATAATAAATGGCAGCCATCAATATAAACATATATGAAGTGCCTACTGTGTGCCAGGCGATGGACTTTCAAGACCTCGCAAACAGTTCTTGCTGCACGAAGCTTCTTGGCAGGTGGTTTTTGACAGCCCAGAGCTGACACCCTGAGGGTGATCAGGGTCAATGAAGGCATCGTTGCGGGGGCGGGGGGGGGGTGTTGGGGGAGGGAGGTGTCAGCTTGCCTCTCGTTATCTCCATCAGCTACCCAAAGCCCACAATAAATGTAATCCTAAGAAATCCGTGTGTTTGCTCTCCAAAGCAGTGTCAAAAGAAGTCGTCTACCCTCTTCTAACGAGAATGTTCAAACTCTTCTCTCTCTGGGTGGAGACTAGCAGGTACTGACTTCTTGCCCTGGGAAGGAAAGAGCTTGGCTTTCTGCTTGGATCCCCTCATTGGACAGGTCCTCCTCAAGTTTCATTCGTTTGACAGGTATTGACTTAGCATCTACTATACGTCAAGTCCTGTGCTAGGCTCAATGGCGAGAAAATGGGAGTTTTCCCTGGGCTTGAAAATGATGATAATTTCCATGGAAATGAGGTTGGGGGCTAGGAGTTTGGATACCCCCAAAGTCAGGTGGCAAAAAAGAGGGAACCAAAGAGAACTGGGTCTTGGGATTGCCTAAAACCTGAACATGAGATCCACTTAAAAAAAAAAAAAAGTGCTTTTGAATAGTTTTAGATTTACAGAAAGTTGTGAAGATACTACATCGAGCCCTGACCCAGTTTCTCCTACTGTTCACATCTGACTTTACTATGGGACATTTTTCACAACTAAGGAAACAACATTGGTACATTACTATCAACTAAACCGAATGGGTTTCATTCATTTTTATCTAATGCTCTTTTTCTGTTCCAGAATTCCATCCAGGATACCACATTACTCTTAGTCATCATGTCTCCTTAGACTCCCCTTGGCTGAGATAGTTTCTCGAACTTTCCTTGTTTTTGATGGTCAGGTATTTCGTAGACTGTTCCTTAATTGGGGTTTGTCTGATGTTTTTCTCATGGTTCAACTGGAATTATGCATTTAGAGAGGAAGATCATGGAGGGAAAGGGCCATTCTCGTCACATCTTCTCAAGGGTGCATGCTATCAACATGACTTATCACTGTCGACTTTGACCTTGATCACTGAGGTAGTGCTTGTCAGGTTTCTCCACTGCCAAACTGCTCCACCCCATCCCTTTCTATACTGTCCTTCTGGAAGGAAATCATCATGTGTAGCCCACTTAAGGAGTGGGGAGTTATGTTTCCTCTCTTTGAGGGGGGGGGGAATATCTCCATAAATTCCTTTGGATTCTTCTGCCCAGGCAATGTGAGTGACCCGTGTTCAGCCGTTCAACTTTGCCTCTGTGTTGGGCAAGCCCACTGTGGTTTAGATGTAATCATGAGTTTCCAGGCAAACCAGGGAAGAGCAAAAATGCCCACAGGCCCAAGGTATTGCCTGATGACCGATAGACCTTACCAAAAAAAACCCCCCAAAAAACAAACAAAAAAAACTTCATGAAAGCAACTTCCTGTGGAGGGGAACTGTCACCCTGCTTAGAAACTGTGCAGAATTTTTC
Source organism: Rousettus aegyptiacus (assembly GCF_014176215.1). Taxonomy (NCBI): domain Eukaryota; kingdom Metazoa; phylum Chordata; class Mammalia; order Chiroptera; family Pteropodidae; genus Rousettus; species Rousettus aegyptiacus. Next base: position 12,159,577 of record NW_023416284.1, on the reverse strand, counting down.
TCTTGGAAAGCTTCAGGCAGCTGCTCTGGTTTATAAAATCTGCCTATTGGAGGGGAGGAGAAGGAGAAAAAAAAGGTTGTTGTTATTCCAGCAACAGAGATTCTCCCAAACCATATGCAAAAATAAATCCTCGGAGACCAGGAGACCAGGCTGTATCCGGGGAACCTGGCAGCTGGGCTGGAGCTTGTAGGGTGGCCCCCGGGGATAGAAAGCCTGCGTCCTCTGGCCCCAGCCGTTTCTCCAGTGGGACCAAGAGTCCCAGAAAGACAGCCCTGGGCCCCCATCCATTCCTCCCACGTTCTGGGATAGAGATTTGGTTTATTTTGTTACCCCTCACATCAGAGGGTTTGTCCTTAAGCCAGGGCAGCGCACACTCATGGGCCTGGAGGACGGTCCTTGACCCAGAAACAGCTGTTTTGAGGACAAAGGGTCACGAAAGGGGAAGGGAGGTCAGGGAGGACAGGCTGAAGGGAAGCCGAGAACCTGGGAAATGTGCCATGGGAAATCCTAACAGAGAAGCCATGGGGGGCGTGGCAGGTGGGGAGCAGGCAGTGAGGACAGGAAGTTGTAGGGAAAAGGGTGTCCTGTAAGGCAGAGAGCCAGTGGCTAAAGATTGAAAGAGTTTGGATTGGGAGGGTAATGGGAAGAGGAAATTAACTAATTAACTAATTAGTTAAATCCATATTCATTCAAGGGCTCATCTGTCAGGTGTGGGGGTGGAGCGGGGCCTGTATTGTGTTTGGCACTGGCAGGACCGGGCTTGCTAAAGCAATGCTTTTTCTGGCCGTCAGGGACCTCACTGCCTGGTCAATGATCATTCAATGACAGCAAAGCTTCGAGAAGTCAGGAAGGGTGGGGGGGGGGGTGCACAGGAAGCTTAGGAAACCCTTGGGGAACCCCAATAGCATGCCTCCAGCGTTCACAGTGGGTGTCTGAGAACGGACTAGCGATTGCATCTCGCTCCCAAATGTTCCAGTAACAGGCTGTGTGAACGTCACCATCACCGCACAGGTATTTTGCTGCTTTGGGGCTCCACTTCCCAATATGGAAAATAATATTTATAAGGTGCTTGCTAGACATAGGCCAGTAACTAGTCTACAATCTTTGTATTTAATGCATTTAATTTCACAACAACCCTACGAGGGAGTTACTAGTATTACTATTAAACCCACTTTTCAGGTAAGGGAAACTGAGGCACAGAGCAGTGAGGTCACCTGCCTAAGGTCGCACAGCTAGAAAGTGGAGCTGGGATTGGAACCCAGGAAGGCTGACCCTAAGAGTCCCTGGTTTCAACCGCTCAGTAGATGGACGGGGTCTGTCCGAGAAGGCAACCTTCAACTGCTCCTGGCAGCTCAGAGAGCGCAGCGTTCAGAGCCTAAAACGCCCATCCTCCCATGGGGTGGGGGAGGGGAGGCTGAGGATCCGGTTGGCGGTGAACCCTGGACCAGGCCAGCGGTTGCCATGGGGACGGCTGGGCGGAGGCGGCGGGCCGAGGCCGGTTGCCCCGCGGGGCAGTTCCGGGTAGCTCCCGCCAATGGCAGGGAGTGGCTGCTGAGCCGGCACCTGGGGCCGCGTTTTCCTGGCAGACGGAGCCACGATAATTCTCCTCTCTCAGAGAGGGGAGACCACAAGTCCCCTGCAGCCGTCCGAGCCTCCTCCGACCTGAACTCAATCCCCCACGAAGCCGCACTTATCTCCAGTTCATCTGTGTGAATTATTTACTTGCGTCTGGCGGCCTCCCCAGCGGCCCTCCCGCCTGCCTCCGCCTCCCCTGCCCCCTGGGCCTTTTCACATCCTGGTTTGCGGCTGTCCGTCTTCCTATCCAAGAGGTTCCCACGTCAGGCGCCAGAGGAGCTTGGGGCAGGAGCTTCCCACCTCCTGGCGCCTTCACCTGGGAGTCCATGTCCTGTAACCAGAGAGAGCACTGGACTAGGAGTCAGCAGCACTTGTTAATTCTCTCAGCAGTCCTACCAATCAAGGACACTACATATTATCCCCATCACTCGCATGAAGAAACAGAGGGCCATAGGGTTTGAAGAACCTGTCCTCAGGAAGGAGCCAGAAGTGGAAACAGCTCCAGTCCAGCTCACACTCTTCATTCTTCAGTCTTAACCAGGATACCAAGTCGCCTCCTTTGCCTGAGGGCCTTTTGCCCACACCCCAAAGGCCGTTTGGGTGCCTGTCGCATCTGTGATAACACTGTACGCACAGAGCAATGAGCCAGCCTTGTGTGCCTGGCCCTGTGCTGGTGCCAGAGACGCATGGATGAGTTAGGCTCAGTCCCCGCCCTCAAGTTGCTTCTGTCTGGAGATGGGGGGTGGAGGTTAGGGACAGGGAGCAGGCAAGGACAGACATGTTCATGACTAATTATGATACAAGATGAAGGGCTGGGCACAAAACTGAGTTCTGGGGCAGGGAGACCATTCAGTGAGCAGGTGGGGGGACTTCAGGTGGGCCATGGGCTGGGGGAGGGGTCAGAAGGTCAGTCTTTGGGGAGGGAAAACTCTGGGGCCAGGCTGGCATGTTTGGGGTTTGCTTGAGAAAGGGCGGGTCCTTGGGGGAATGGTTGGAACAAGGCTTTTACGGTGCTGTCAGGGTTGGAGGGGAGGGGGCTTCAGGTCAGATCCTGGGAGTTCTTGAAATATAAGCTCACACATCAGTTTACAGTAGCGCTTCTCAACAGCGGGCAATTTTGCCCTCCAGGGGACATTTGGCAGTGTCTGGAGACATTTCTGTCACCGTGTGAGGAGGGAGTTAGCACTATTGGTATCTAGTAGGTAGAGGCCAGGGATAATGCCCAACGTCCTATGGTGTGCAGGATGGCCATGAGGCAAAATGCTCCGGCCCTAGATGTGCTGAGGTTGAGAAACCCTGGTTAGAGTGTGTTCAAGAGCCTTTACGACTAACCGAAGTGATGCTTTGGGCATGTCGCTTAACTTCTCATGCCTCAGTTCCCTCCTCCCTAAAATGGGCTGATTACATTGGCTAGCCTTTGAGGAGATAGCTATGGTCTTTTCCATACTTACTGAGTGCCGGTCACGCCCTAAGTGCTTTACATAAATAATCTCACCTAATCCTATAACCCGGTGAAGAGTAACAATGCTAACAGCAATAAACATTTACCAGGCCACTTTTTAAGTGTCAGGCCCTGTACTGAGAGCTCCCTACATATATTAATTTATTTAATTCCTACAGCTTCATGAGGGGCACTAAAACAATCTAATAAATGGGGAAATGGAGGCACAGGAGGATGGAAACTCCCCCAGGGCAATGTCTTGTTTTTATTTTTGCTCTCTCTCCAGCATCTGGAACAGTGTCTAAATAAATATTTGTTGAGGAGGAAATACATAAATCCTCTGCGGGCTTCAGTGGGCCCTAGAACTCCTGTAATTGCTTTCTGGCTGAGGCCTCAAGGGATTTCTCTGGGCCTTTGGTCCTTGCCTTGAGCCTACCACTGGTGTAAAGGGACCTAGGATGGGGCATTTCTGAGATGTCCAGAGGGCAACGGGGCCACAGGTCTCCCTGGAGTCCCAGCTGACCTGACATGACTGTTGTCTTGGACTCTGACCAAACCTCAGTCCGCACAAGAATGTGTCTGGTGCTTGAGACTGGACTGGCCCACCGCCCTGGCGAAGCACGGAGATTTCCAGTTTCATCCAACCCTGGTCCTGACCTCGGGAAAGTGGGAGATTCACACGTGGTGTAAGATCAGCACAGAGCTGCTGTGCAGTTTACTCGCTACCTGCTTTAGGCACAAATCTCGGCCAGGCCTCGCGGCAGCCTCAAAGAAAACGGCACTATTGTCACCCCATGAGCAGGTGTGAAATTGAGGTTTAAGGAAGTGGTAATTTGTCCAAGGGCACCAAGGGACAGGAACAAGCCCGGCCACTCTGTTGCTTTCAGTAACCTGAACCGTAAGCACGCATTCCACGAGTGACCGGGGCCTGTTACTTCAGTTTCTGACCTTTTCATCTGTGAAAAGGGACCATGAATCCAGGCTTCAAAGGATTGCTGGGCTTAAAGGGAATAAAAGTGATAGACGACCCAGCGCCTAGTAGGTTCTTTCCCCGAGTTTCCTGGAGATCCATCGAGTTCGAGGTTTAGGGTCACCCTGCTGGGGCATAATGGAACCAGTATTTAAGGAATGAGGGCCAAGGGTGGGCAGAGGCTTGGGAGGAGGCCTCTAAGGACTGCTCTGTACTGCTCAATGAAGCATGGCTCCACCCACCTGTCCCTGAGAGTCCCTTCCCACAATGCTGTGCTGCCCTCAGGCAGTAAAGTGGGCCATGCTGCTCCTTCGCGCACAAGTGTGCCCGGTGAAGTCATCTTCCTGGAAGCGGGCTGTGCAGCACCCTCCCCATTCCCTAAACAGTTAAGGGATCAAAGGCAATTAAAACAGCAGGTGGGGGTGTGGTCTACACTGCAAGCCTCTTCTCCTTCCAATTCCCTGTAAACCTACTATGGGCCCTGGCCCTTCTGTCCTTCCCAGAATGTCGTTCTTTTTATGCCTCTGCACCTTCGCATGTGCCGTTCTCTCCGCCTCCCACCCCTTTCCATCCGGCCAAATCCTCCTCCTCCTCCAGGTTTCAGTTGACTTGTCACCTCCTCCTGGAAGCCTTTTTGAGTTCCCTCCACCTGTATTAGGTCCCTTGCTTAGGCTCCTGCAGCCCTGTTGCTTCCTGCTGTCCGGGCACTCATCTCGATGTGTCATTGCCCATCTGTCCTCCATCAGACTGTGACTGCTTCTCGGGCAGCACTGGGGCTCTCTTGTTGGTCTCCATATCCCTAGGGCTTCATACAGATGTCTGGCACTGAGCAGTGCCTCAGGGAATGCTATTGAATTAATGTGATAATAATAACAACAACAACCTTTTGCATATGTAGAGCTTTTTTCCAGTTTCAAAAGCCTTTTTATGGCAATGACGTCATCGGATCCTCCCAGAGAACTTTTTATTTGAGGTGGGCAGGGTGCTCAGTGGTGTTTCCATTTTTGAAGGAAGAAAACAAGGCTGGAAGAGATTAGATGTGCTGCCCAGGTGGCTGTGGGACAGGTGCTCTGCTCTCAGTTTTGCTCGGGGCAGGTGTGGCTATATTTGGTCCAGGGTGGGTCCTCAGAGTTCTGATTTCAGCTTTCTGTCTTGGGGGAGGGGCATGTGGAGAGTTGGAGGCTAGGAGTCATTGCTTTCAAGTCCTCGTGAGGAGCCTGGCCAGCCTTGCGTGGGGGTGGAGAGTGGGTGTGTATGAACCTGTCCTCTGGAAGGAAAACCGGCTTCTGTGAAGGTTCAAGTACCACCGTGCTGGTGACGGTATAGCACAGGGGAAGTTTGGGAAAAAGGTATCTGAGGTAGGGAATGACTAAGAAAACTGCGGTCCATCCACTTAGAATATTTAGCGGCCACTGAAAATAATGTTTCCGCAGTTCGTGTGTTGATGTGGGAAACCACATATGCCATTCGCGCAACACGAAAAGGACCCATAATAGAGGAATAGTGCTGTGGAACGGTGTGAACCCCAGCACCGCACCTTCAGTGGCTGTGAACTCAGGCAAGCCAACCTCTCCGTGCCTCAGTTTCAGTTATTTGTGAAGTGGGCATAATAATAGTCTTACCTCATAGAGCTTTTGGGAAGATTAAAGGAGTGAAGCACTTAGAACAATGCCTGGCATATATAAATGTTAAGATTTAGTGATTATTAATCATTATTATCTCAGCTATTGTCAATAATATAAGAAAAAATGGAGGAATGAAAAAGGTCAATTGTGTTTTTTGGGGGGTAAGGGTTAACGGATGATTTTTCTTTTCTTTTTTTCCACTTCCCTGAATCCTCTGAATATTTTATCATGGAGATGTGTTACTTTTATTATCACAAGAGGATGAACTACTTCCCCCCAATTCACGATAGTGGGGGACACACTCAGAAATATTTTCCTTTTGGAATCAAGAGAAGTGACCACAGTGAGTCAGCTCCATACACATCCGGGGCACCCTGAGAACACACCATGTCAATATTTTTCTTTCGCCTGGGTCAGTAGCTCCCAGATAATCTTTCCCAAATGGATCAGACTGTCCCTTTCATCTCTCATCTGCTTGTTTGTAATTGTATATGATGCCTATTGAAACATATAGCTGAGCGGTTTAAATACCCACAACCATAAACTGTCGCTACCTGATGACAACGAGAATTCCCCAGGCAGGATGCATTAGAGACGAAACTAAATCATTCTGATCACCCCTGTCATCATCACACTCTCTCTCTATTCAATGAGACAAGGGCATTTACAGTGAAGGAAACGCCAACTGCTGTGTAAGCTGATAGGGGCTCTGTCAGTTGGCTGGCCAGGCCGGCAGCCTGCCAGAAAAAGCCAGCCGGGCTGCCCGCCAGCTGGTCAGCAAATGACTGTGCTGGGCACACAGTAGGTGTTCACTAATTACTTCTCATCGAGTTCATTGGAATTTTGTTAGGTTATGCACATCTCTATCTTAGGGACTGTCGTGAGTTCTGGTGAGAAGATGGGATGTTCGCCTTAGGGAGTAAAGGCCCATAAATGCTTTCAGACTCTTTTACTGAGAATTGCATGAGTTCTGGATTTTGGGGATGGTGGTTCCTGACCTAGGGTCTATGCTGGAATTTGATTTAATTTTTCTCCTAATTCTTCTTGGGATATGGGTTTAAATGACCACAATAATCCTCATCGCAACCTTACCGCTTCTCATCTCCCCGTCCTTTTATTTTTTTGTCTGTCTATTGCATGTCCATCCATCTCTTCCTCCACCTATCTATTTGTCTATCCATCTATCCAACCATCCATCCATCCAACCATCTAGCCATCCACTGTGAAGCAGTATAATGGTGGATAAGTGATTAGGTCCTAGGGCCAGACTGCCTGGTTTTAAATCTGGGAGTCGGACAGATGACAAGATACTGAGGTGGCAGGAGAAGTTCAGGCCTCTGGGTACAGAGAGGAGGGATATGACACCCAATTGGAGGCTCAGGGGAGGCTGCACATTTGGTACCATTATCCGTCATCGCCATCATCATCACCACTGGGATTCCTTTGACCAGTGGTGGGGCCTCGGTCACTGGCAGAGCTGACCTGTAAACCTTGGCCTGGTCCCTGGCATGCCTCCTTGTCCCTGGCACCCTGACTTTCCCACCTTGACACCCATTCTCTGCTCTGCTGCCTTTCCTGACCCAGTTCTCCAATTTCCCCTGACTCCTCCATCCCTACCCTCTACCTGTCAAACATATGTCCCCAGGGCTCTGCTTCTTGTTAGATGACAACTAATTCGTTTGATAATCCAGTGGTGTAAATTTCCCAATGGCTGTTAAGATGTTCCTTTGACAATCCCCCCTTGGAAACAGTTGTCATCACCATCCTATATCTAGTAGGTACATTTACTGCGCATTATAAAACCACTTATTATGAACATTGTGCATTATTCAGTACCAGTTGTGTGCATTTATTATGTATTTTGAGCACTGAATATATGCACTGACTGCATTATCAATCTCATGTGTGCCTTTGTTGTGAATTTCAACTGGTCTAGATTTGTTGGAATGAGGATGGTGAGGTCTCAGTCAGACAGGCCTGGGTTAAAATCTCATCAAATTCCTTGCTAGCTCTTGGGTAAGTCATTTGACATCTCTGAGCCTCAGTTTCCTTATCTGGTACAGGAAGACAGTAATACCTACCTGGACAATGTGCAAAGGGTCATTGCAAGTACCATGTTAATGTGAGGGTTATTCCAGGAGCTTTAAGTGCTCTGGAAATGTTCCCCCTGCAGAAGCAGAGGCCCAAGTGGCTGGAGATGCAGGTAGTATTCGGAGTGGCTGGAATCCCTGGGGCTGCAGCCCCGGGCTGGCTGTGATGTGATGCCTCGTGGGCGTGGGGAGAGGAAGTAGCATGTCACCATAGAATGACCTAAGACTGGTTGGTACATGATTGTCCTCCCTTGGGTCTAATTAGATAGGGCTTCGCAGGAAGTCTTACAAGCTGAGGATGAAGATGTCACCCTTGCTAATGTCTCCCAGGATCTCAGTCACCGTGGCTGAGTGCCCTGCCTTATAGATTCATGTCATCTATCCCTGTATCTCTGACATACCAAGCACCCCTGAAGGAGCACTTTGACCTCCCACCAAGTACTCCATCTCCCTTCTTTGGGGTTGAATCAGCACTTACTTCCATGTACTAATCCATTCAGCACACATTTAATAAGTTCTACTGTGTGCCGAGCCCCACACGTGATACAGGATGCTGTGAATGACTGGTACTGAGCTTAGATGCATTTGATGAGTGGTTCCAGGCATTTCCCTCTCCTTCTCAGGAGTCAGTTCACAAGACCCAATAGAATTAGGGTCAGAGATATGGATTGAGAATGGTACTTGATAATGAAAATCATAAATTTACAATTAGACGTACTCCCCCCCCCAAAACACACACACTTCTAGGTCCAAATACTGTGTCAAAATATAACAAATCTCGCAAACCATTGGCAATGGAAGAGTCAGGAGAGTCGTTGCAACTGAGAGATGAGGATTTGAGATTATAATCTTAGAGGCAATGAGTCAAATGATGGGGGTGAGTGTTATTGCCTGGGCTGGGGGTATATAGAGAGAAGTGAGGGGGAGAAGAAAATGAAGGAGGCATGGAAGGAGAGGACCCCAGGAAGAATCTTGAAAGATTAGGAGGCCAGAGAAAAAATGTTCTGACAGATGAGGGAGAGTTGGACGTGATGAGAGCTTGAAGAAAGGGTAGTGATTTACAGCATCAAGGAGCCCCAAGGCCTGGTGGTCATCTGGGCATTGGTGACCTTGGATATGGCCACTTCCGTGATCGTGAGGCAGGAACCAGAATGTAGGGAGTTGAGAGTTATAAGAAGTGAGGTAGGGGAGGTAGGGAGTCTTGGTCATTCTTTGGAAGAAGTGGGCAGTGAGAGGGAGGGGGTGCTCTTGGGGTGGGGAACGGCGTTGGTTAGGTTGCAGTTTGAGGCAGAAGGGAAGGGTGTCCTTGGTGCTGTGCACATACTACGTTTGTTGCTCAGTCATCTTTTCATGTCGACAACGTCTTCTTCTTATTTACCAAGTCCTGCCAGCTAATGGTAGCTGTTCCGCCCCTCAGTAACTACTGAGCGCCGGCCAGCCGTGTGCCAGATTCTTTTCTATGTGCTGGGGATACAGCTGTGAATAGATGGACAGGATCCTTGCCTTCAAGGATCTTCCCGTCTAGGGTGGTGAGAACGTCCATGAGCATATTATAACTAAACTAACTTTCAGTGCTGACGAGGGCCGAAATGGAGATAATATCTACTGGGCTTCAATCAGAGAAGTGGCATCTTTGCGAGTGGTACAGAATAAGGCTTTATTATACAGGTTAGACCTTATTCAAGTGTGGGAACTCGTGGGGCAGGCTGTGCAGGCTGCTGCCCCTGCCTGAGTTGCTATAGGTCAGCTAGGCTGGCAGTTGGGAAGGAAAGCTGAGTGTGGGAGGGAGCAAGGACACTGGAACCCATATCTGTGTCTCCCCACCTCCAGCCTCAATGACGCAAGTGACCTGATGAACGAGCGGGCACCTTTCTCTACAGAGCTGCATGCACATTTGGCCCAGGGCTAGGAGAAGTTGAAGGGGAGATCCGTTGGAGCTGGAGGAGCTGCAGGTCCAGGCTGCCCCCCACCAATAGGTGGGCAGCAGATCGGAGATGAGGGCGCACCTTGCCCTGAGTATAATAAAAACATAGGTGCTCCTGCTTCGTGTAAGATGTCTCTTGCTCCCCGTGCTACCTTAGCATCATTCAGGGGAGAGCGTTTTGGGAGAAGTCACATCAACTCAGTTGCACTGACACAGAACAAAGCTAGCCCAGAGATGAAGTGGGATAACGTGGTCGAGTGACAGGGATGGGGTGTTGCCGTAGCTCAGGTGGGTAGGGAAAGCTTCTCTGGGGAGGTGGCATTTGCAACAAGACCTGATGAAGAGAACTTGGCATATTCCAGGGACAGGAAGAAGGGCAGGGTGACTGGGGTCTGGAGATGAGGGGAGAGGCCAAGAAAAGTTTGAGAGGACGTTGGAGCCATGGTAGGGAGAGACTCGCAGGCCACAGTTGGATTTGATTCTGGTCTCAGCAGGGCAGGGATGTGGCATGATTTAAGCTTTTAAAAAGCTCTCTCATGCTGCTGGTTGGATGATGGACTGTGGGGGGTGGGGTGGGAAAGACTGGAAGTAGGGGACCACTTGCAGATTGGGGGGTGGGGGCTCCTACAGTTGTCTGAAGAGGAGATGATGACAGCCAGGTGGGGTGTTTGGAGTCTAGGCCCAATGGGAATAGAGATAGGGTTGGGGTAGGTTTGTGATGAAGAATAGAGAGGTATTAAGGTCCTCAAGAATAACACAGTTATTATCCTTAATTCCTTTGATTTTCGCCTCTAGGAAAGGCTGTCCTTTCCCCAGTGGCTTCCCCGTTAGCAGCGCCTGTCCTCAGTGGCTATGACAATCCATCCCCTTGTGTCCCCTCTTGGTTCCTCCCACCCAACATACAGGGCTGGCCCCACCCCCATCCCACCCACCGCCACCTTGGCAGTCCTGTGCCTTCGGGCCCCAGTCAGCTGTCAGCAACCCTGGTGTCCTGTGCCTTTAAGATGGGGAGAGAAGGGCCAAATGAAATCTATCTCCTAAAAGTCCTGCCCTAATGAGAGGCAGAGAGAGAAGATAATCAAAGTGAGAACAAGCCTAGGGGGAAAAAGAAAAGATTTTTATCCTCCCAACCCTGCAAGTTCCCCTCTGGCTCTGAGAGGGCTCAGATTTCTCTCCGCACACATGAGTAATACCCGGCAAAAAATGCCGTCCTCCGAGCAGAGTGATCCTGTGTTTGATTAGAATTTATTTCCAACCTGCAGCCTCCCTGGTGCCAGCATCCCACGCTTGCCTCCCCTGCAGAGCTTGGTGGCCAGAGAGGCAAGACGAGGCAGGAGGACAGAGGGAGGAGAAGAGAGATGGGGGAATAGGGTAGGCACGGGGATCTGCGGGCTCCTGGGAACTTCCAAGGGTCCTCCTCTCGATGGCGATGGCAGGGACAGGGAGAAGGGACATGTCCTCCACTCTCCACCCCAGAGAGAGGGGCCAATGGGGCTGCAGTTCTAGCACAACTGTGAAAAAGAACTGGTTGGATTTGCTGTGGTCAGGGGAGGGGTGGTCGATTGGAGCAGCCAGTCAGACTTGGCTACTAGCCTGCTGTGTGTTCTTGGGTAGCTCACGTACCCCCTCTGGGCCTCGGTTTCCTCATCTGTCTTCAACAAGCTTTTAAGGACTTCCATGGCTATGATTTGAGACAAGGTCCATAAGCCTATTCGAGAGCCAGTTTGGTTCTCCCTGGGTTGGGCTGGGAGGGGTTCCCTAGATGTCAGATTGAGGACTGATGTGGAACAGAGGGGAGGGTCCAGGGTGAGACCGGCGTATGGAGACTTCGGGGTAAGGGATCGCTCCTTTTTTGGGTCCTTCCTAGGGGACTGAATAAATCATGTCAAATGACTCTTTGCATCATTCATTCATTCATTCATTCATTCACGATTCATCATTTATCACAAGCTGTGTGCCTGATGCTGTGATGGTTGCAGTGAACAAGACACGAACCCTGATCCCACAAGGCTCTCAATGTGGTGGGGCAGGGGCGAGCACAGGGTGCTGGAGGGCACTGAGGAAAGGCCCCTGGCCTGGGCTTTGGAGGTCAGAGAAGGCATCCTGGGGAAGACCCAAAGGGCGAAGAGGGGGCAGCCAGGAGATGAGACAGGGAAGAGGAAGGGCCCTATGAAGAGGCGCGGAGTATGTGTGTGTGTGTGGGTGGGTGTGCGTGTGAAGCATTCCTGTGTGATGGAAAGGAGGCCCAGGGTGGGGAGGGTGGGGCAGGGATGGGTTCAGATTCCCTCCTGGGACCGCAGGGGCCATGGAGGGCTCGAAGCAGCATCTCTTCAGGAAGGCATCTGGCCAAGAGCTTTTCAGGACTGTACGTGTGTATATGAGACTCAGGGCTTGTGAGGTGCCACCCCAGGGGCTCCCTTCTTCTCTCACCCTGGGGGTGGACGCTTATGGTCGAAACGTGTGTGAAGGGGAGCCAGAGTTCTTCACCATGGAGCTAGGGCTTCAGCGGGTAAAAGCTTTGGAGAGACAGACTTTGGCTCCGTCGAGGAGTCTCATGCTGGATCTGGCTGCCCTAAGGGGAGAGAGCTTCCACTCCTGGGGTAGCTGGGTGGCCATATGTCCTGTTTTGGAAGGAAGGGTGGTTGGGCTGGACGGATTTCCACCTTGGAGTGAAGAGGCATGAGCATTGGAATGAGCACAGAAAGGTCTGCTTTCCCAGTTTTGGCTCTGTCATGCACAAGCTGGGCATCCTTGGGCAAGTTAGCTAACCTCTCTGAGCCTCAGCCTCCTTATTTGTAAAATATTAATAGCATCCACTTCCAAGTGGTTTGAAGAGTTAAACAAGATGAAGACGACAGTGATGGTAATGATGATGATACTAACAGATAATATTTACTGAGTCCTTAACCTTTTTAGTGGACGGCGCAGTGTGCTGCTGAGGTCCCCCACTTTGGGACCGAGGCAGTCATCCTCGAGTTTCCAGGAGTGTCGCCTGCGGAGAACTCACTGCTGAGTGCCTGCTTGGACTTGCTCTCAGCCCAAGTCAAGGTCATAGCCCTTCCAGGGTGCAGCCCCCTGACCTCAGTGTGGGAGAACTCGAAGGGTGATCCTGCCCCAGACTGTGGCAAGTGCAGGACAGGTCAACTTCTCCTTCCCAATCCTGCTTCCTGCAGCCCTCACAAGTGCTTTCCCATGAGCCCCTGCGACAAAACCCCTGCATCCTAATCTTCACCTTCGAGGCTGTTTCTTAGGAGACTGACCTGGGATAGCCCTCTGCCTTCACTCTCTCGTGTAATTCTCCCAACAGCCCTTTGAATGAGACACCATGATCAAACCACTTTTTACACACAGGGAAACTGGAGTAAAGAGATTAGCTCTCTGCTTGCAGAGTAGTAAACGGCAAAACTTGGACTTGAACACAGGGCACCTGACTCCACAGCCCAGCTTGTAACCATCCTCTGGAGCTTGGCCCAGCACAGGCAGCTGGCAAAGGGCAGTAAGTAGTTAACACCCTTTCCTGCCCCGAGAGTAGGGCTGAGGCTGACTCTGGACCGCTGCCGTTTGTTCCGAGACCCCACATTCCCTCTCCCGCTCCCCATCTGGCGGGCAGACGCAATAGTAGAGCAGCAGCAGTCTTCATGAGCCTCCTCTGCATGCCAGCTTCGCACAGTGGAAAACAACACCTCCCGTGGCCACCCACTCCTCAGCTGCCGATGTCACACCATTGTTACTGCCGCCAAGGTGGGCGTCTTCGCCTGTGCGCCGCCTCACATGTGGTTGGTGCTGCTGGGGGAACTGCTGGCAGGCGATCTGGCATCTGGCTTTGCCTTATCCCGAGCCCTGACATCCTGGAGGACCAAGGCTCTGGCCAGGCCAGGACCCGTGATGAGCAGCGGCCTGGTTGTGAGGAGACCTGGCTCTGGTCCCAGCATCCGCCCTCTCCCACGGACTCAGGAGGGGTCCTCCCGCTCCTCTGGGTCTCGGTTCCACAGGCAGACATGGGCAGTGGACCTGTAAGCGTCCTGAGTTAGTACGCGGTAGCTCAAATCCACATGGGGGCCTACCCCTTTGAATATCCATCCAGAAAGCCATTTCCGTGTTCGCCCGTGTAGAGCTTTACGATTCGTCATCACCTTCCCAGACACGGTCACGTTTGAACCTCATAGCACTGCTGCGAGGCTGGATGGTCACCTTCCTGTTTCAGACGGTGAAGAGAAGAAGCGCAGAGGTGGGAGGGGACTTTGCCTCAGGCCATTTGATCTTTTGAAAACTCTTGAAATCCCCTTGTTTTTTAACGTACAAATGAAAGTATATCTATCGCTAAATATCAGAATTGAGAGTTTAGAAATCATCCCCTGGGATCCTTTGAGTTTGACAGCTCGGGCCCTGCGGCCTCACGACCCTTTCTCTCCCAGATGGCACAATGACCACCGGCAGAGTCGGGGTCAGGGCTGAGTGTGGGGTGCATTCGATCACGCTTGGCTTGGTATTTTTCAAATTCCATGCCATGAATTATTTCCCACTTAAGACTAAAACCTAAACCACTAACGGGAAGCTCTACCCCACACAAGCTTGTGGACGTTTGGTCTCTGTTTCTGATTGCCTGTTCCGGGGAGATGATTGGGCCTTGTTTCGCCTTGTAACACATAGCTGCAGGCGTCACGGTAGAGATGGCTCCGTGTATTTATTTTCCTATCATGGTAGCACAGGCAGCCCAGGGAGGAGGTGAGGCTGAGCAGCAGGGACAAAGAAATGTGTGTGTTCTGGCAAATTTGGGGAATTAACTCTGAGTTTGTTCCAAGGAGAAAATGATGTTTTGAATCAGGAGTTATTATACATCTGAGCTCACTGCGTTTTAAAGAACACCTTGTTTACTTAACCGTTCTGTTTATAGATTTATTTATACCTGGCTCAGTTTCAAAAAGCATCTGACGTGCGTAATTATTTAATTAGATTGTGGGTTCCTTGAGGGCAGGAACTACCTTCATTATCTCTCCTCTTTTTCTAACAGGCTAACTCCTGCTTGCCCCTATCCCCCACCCTCCCTCAGCTGGTTCTGTGCCTTTCTCTGTTGTAATAATCTGTTTCTGTGTTTTGTTTTCCACAGAACTATGTGAGTTCAATGAGGACAGGGATGATGTATTACACATCGCGGTATTTCATCCAACTACCTATCTATCCATCCAATGAGCAAATATCCATTCAACCATTAATCATCCATCCACGATCCATCCACCCATCCATCCATCCATCCATCCATCCATCCATCCATCCGTCCATCCATCCACTACTTATTTAAGTAGTAGATCTATTCAACTACTTATTTATCTAATCATCTATCTACCTATCCAACAACCAAAGATCCATTCAAACATCCATCATCTATCTATCTATCTATCTATCTATCTATCTATCTATCTATTCTTCTCTATAGCCATCCATCAGTGCACCTATTCATCTATCCATTATTCATCCATCTATCCATCGATCCATCCATCTATTCTTTCAAAAGAAAGTTGAACAAATAATGTCAAACGAGATGAACTACAAGCAGTTATCCTTTACCCAGTACTTACTTTGTTCCAAGCACAGTGCTAAAGTGTAGCACATACATAACTAAGTTCATGAAACTAAAGTCTTTCAAAGACTCCATGAGGTAAGATTATCATTACCATATTTCAGATGAGGAAAGTAAGATGGAAAGAGTTCTAGTAACTTAGCCAAGGTCACACAGTTGGTAAATGGCAGAAATGAGCTTGGATCTGACTCCAGAGCACACAATCTTTTGCTTTGTCATGGTGTTAAATATTTCGGGGGGACTGGTTTAAACTGACTTGTACACTCTCTCTACAACCTGATCTTTCCCACCCCCAATCTTCATCTCCTCAAATTCTGACCCTCTCCCTGCCCTGTTCCTGATCTTAACCCCTGGAGAGACAGGGAGAGAGTAAAAAAAAGGCCCAAGGGGGCATTCCATCCAGCCAGCGCTAAAGTGAGGAGGAAGACAAAACTCCCTACAAGCAGCCGTCAGCTCCCATCCTCTCCTCTGGGGATGATCTGAGCAGCTGTGAGTGGGCTGCGATGAGTCAGTGTGACTAGAAGGGCCTTGGAGGGCCAATCAATGCTAAGCATCAGGCCCTAGCAGCCCTTGGGGCCCGGGGGAAAGGAAATTTGGGAGTTCAAGTTCACAGAAAACCAAACGGAGTTCACAGAGAGGACTCCTCCTGAGCCTATGGATTTTTCCACCTGATGCCCTCCAGGCGCCTTAGATTCCCCAAGTCCAGAACTAAAACCATGTCCTTTCTGTGCCACCTCTTCTACTCGCTTTCCCCTTGTCCTTCTCTATCCCCGGAAATGACACCACTATCCATGCTTTCCACATTTCTTCGGGTACCAGCACTTCTATTCTTGGCATAATTGTTCTTCTCCCAGTTTAGTTCTAACGGAACCAGTCCATCAGCATCCTACCTGTTGGCCATAGGGGGTGGGAAACATTCAAATTAGGCCAATCATAGTTCCCTAGGCCTCGGGCCAGAGAGCCTGGTGCAGAGATGGACACCTGACCAAATCTGACCAATCAGAGCTCTTCCTTGGGATTTTTCTAATTGGAGCTAATGAGAAAAATGTTGTTTTCTAACAGTTAACAAGGCTCAAGAGTCCTGAGCTCTTTGCAGTTGGATAGAGAATGATACCAAGACATCGAGGAGGAGGGGGCATCCTGGAGGTGCCTGAGGACCAGGTTCTGGTTGCTTCTGAAGTCAGCTCCACCTCCTGACTGCCTTCAGTTTGTTTTTGGGGCAGGGGCAAGTAGGTGGGTAACGCATTTGCTCTTTTCCTTCACGATTTCGTTGTGTTTCTGTCACTTACAATCAAAGAATCCTGGCCATTACAGTGCTCAACCCAGAAACTCAAGTATCTTCCTTGGTTCAGCCCTCCCCTTTACCTCCTCGTTCAATCAAAACCAAATTCCTTAAATGCTGCCTTCTGATGAGCTGTCTACTCTGCTCATTTCTCTCCACTCCCACATCCTCTAGATTATGGGAAGGGAGGGATTTTTTCTCTGGGTCTAGGGTTATCAGCCCCAATCTCTCATTTTAGCCAGAATAATCTTTGTAGCATAAATCTGACCTGGTTATCCATGGCTACGAACTCTTCGATGTCTTTCTCTTTACTCTCAAGATAAAGTCCTAGCCTTAAATTTTTTTTTTTTTAAATTTTGAAATAATTTCAGATTCATAGATGAGTTCTAAAGATATTACAGAGAGTTCTTGCATGTCCTTTACTTCGCTTCCCCTAACGTGAACATCTCACATATCCATGCTGTTTGTTAAAACCAATAAATTAGCATTAGTTCAACACTATTAACTAAATTACAGTTTTCATTCTGATTTCACCAGTTTTTCTAGTGTTGTCCCTTTTCTGTTCCAGGCTCCGATCTAGGATACCAGGTTGCACTTAGAAGCGCTAGCTTTTCAACAGGGCATTGAAAAGCCTTTTGTGATCTGGCCTCCGTTTACCTCCCAGCCCATGTCTAGCCCCTCACCTCAAACCTTTCTGCTCTGACCGCCCCGAATTGCCTGCACTTTCTCACTTTTGGGCCTTTGCACTTGCTGATCTCACTGTACAAGGAGCCCCCACTCCCTTGCTCCCCCTGACTAACACTTACTTATCCTTTAAGACTCCGTTCAGTTAGCTCTCCTTTATGGAAGACTTCTTGATCAAACCCAGCTGACCCTTGAGCTTCCCCAGGCCCCAATGCTCTCTCCATCCCTGCACAATTTATCCCAGATTTTGATGATCCGCTTCCTGTTCTCCTCATTGGGCTGGAGCTCTCTAGGGCCAGCACCCTGCTTAATTTATCTCTGCGGGAACTTGATGAATGCTTGCAAAATAGATGAAGTTAGGAAAAAGTCAATACCCACACAAGTGTTGACAATAGCTCAGAGGGTGAAACTGGCTGGCCAGGGGAGGCTTCTTGAGTTGAATCTTGGAGGATGGAGTAATAAACTAACATTTATTGAGCACGGACTATGTGCCAGGCACTGTTCTAAGCACTTTACACATGCTAATTGAATTCTCACAAAAAGTCTATGAGGTAGGTACTATTATCCCCCTCATTTTATAGGTGAAGGAATAGAGGTGAAATAACTTACCAGATGCACAATTATTAGAGGTGGAGCTGGGGTAGACCCTGAACTGCTTCTGCTTTGCTAGACGTGTGTGTGCGTGCGCGCGCGCGTGTGTCCTATGGAAGGGGTGGGAGGAAGTATTGTAGGCTGGGGCAACTCAGGTTCTTGAAGGGTTTCTGTTGGGAGTGTGTGTGTTGTTGGTTTCCCCTGAGGTTGACAAGTTGAGGGGACAACTGTTGGGGAGATGTGAACCTGGAGAACTGCACCCTGGTGGTCGAGGTCTGACACTCTCTGGAGTGTGAGCTGGCCAGAGGCTAACTGAGAAGCTCTGAGAAGCGGGAGCAACCGGAGAAGAGAAATTCTCAAGGAAGGAAGAACATAGAGGCCCAGAGAAAGCAGGGCCACCTGGGCCCAGGAGTCAGGCAGAGCCCGCTAAAGTGAGATCGTCATAACAAATTGTCACGACATGGGCTATGTGGTTCAGCAGGGCGCCTGTAAACTACCCTGTGTTTATCATCTATAGCCTGAGATTTCCTCCAGCTGTAGTTGTATAGTTTGGTACCCTAAATAAAGGTACAACTGCTCATGTTAGTAATAACTACTATTTGTGCAGTGTTTATGGAAAAGGCCTTTCATACTCCATTGTTTCCAACTCATTCTTCCAATGCCCAAACAAGGTAGCCAGCCATTATTTCCACGTCCTGTTTACAGACTAGGAAATGGAGACTTAGTGAGGATAATGGCTTGCCTGAGGTCCCATAGCTAGAAAGAAACATAATAAACATCGAATGAATGAGTAAATAAGGACTTGGACCAGCATTATTTGAGTCTTGTGTCTATTTATTATAACCTCTGAGAAAGGACACTTATTGCTTAAAACTAGAGTACCTGGCACATAATGGGGGTTCAGTAAATAGTTATCAAGGGGATGAATGCAAGTGGTATCAGAAAAGAGCAGGAGAGAAAGGTCCTAATAACATAAAAACTTACCATATCAGGCACCCAGTCTGCATCTGGAATGATGCACCATTCAATCAATCCTTACCAAAACTCAGCTGACAAGATTACCATGCTCCTTATTTCACATGGGAGGAAGGATACTCAAGGAATTAGGCAACTGGGCGAGGGGTCCCACACCC
This sequence comes from Rousettus aegyptiacus, assembly GCF_014176215.1. NCBI lineage: Eukaryota > Metazoa > Chordata > Mammalia > Chiroptera > Pteropodidae > Rousettus > Rousettus aegyptiacus. The sequence goes on along the minus strand of NW_023416284.1, from coordinate 12,140,684 downwards.
AGGGAACTGTTTAGATAGGACTACAGCCCAGGTCTGACATGGAGCATTTGCACCTACCATAAGCCATTAGATGGTCACTTACCCATGAAGACACACAGATATACACAAGACACATGCATACACATACTCACACACAGACATGCCCACCGACATATATTCATACAGACACACGCAGATACACAGACATAGGTTCACACACAGATATGTAGACACAGCCAAAGGCACACAGAGATATGTACACACACACCCACGGATACACACAGACACACACCCATGAGCTGTGGTCTTTGGAGAATATTCTCTGATGCCTTGGCTAGTGTCTCCACATTAAAACATCCCAGGAAACCCTCTTGTTGGGTGTTCCCTGGCTGGTTCCAATCCAATCCCTCTGAAGAATACAATGAACTAAGCTTTCTGGAGAGGAAAATTTCCCTTCCCCCACTCCCTTCCAGCTTTCCCTAGAGGATGATGGAAAATCCAACTGGGAAGTGGCAGGGGGAAGGCAAGAATGATGAAATCATGGGAAATTGGGAGGCTGTTCCTACTGGAATCTATTGCTTTACATAACTTTTAATCCTTTCTAAGACGGGCAGGTGATACATGCTCTAGCTGCCTGGGTGCTGGGGCCCCCCGGTCCTTAGGGAATGTCACCACCTTCTAACCTCCACTCGTACTGCAGGAAGAAGTACAGCCCATTCTCTGTGAAAGGGGGAAGACCCCTGGGCTTGGAGTCAGACCCAGTTTCAGCCCCTTTTTAACTAGGTAAACTTGGGCAATTCACTTTGCCTCTTGGAGCCTCAATTACCCCATCTGTAAAATGGGGGAGTTGTAGCTCCCTCATAGGTCATGGGATGGATCAGTCAAGGTAATTCCTACGAAATGCCCAGGGTGAGCCTAGCACAGAGCAGACACTCAGTCGTGGTGTTTCCTTTCCTTTCTCCCACCGAGCACTTTTCCTTATCCTTTTGGTGTGGCTGGTTCTTGACAGTCATATTAGGTCATATCCTCAGCTTCTGGCCTAGGTCCTGGAACGTAGAGGATGAGCAATGAATGTGTATTAAATGAATCTTTCTAAAATCCAGATCTGCGCTTGACTCTCCTGCATCCCAAAACTCATCAATAGATGTTAATGTTCTTCGGAAGAGCAGACTAAGCTCATGACACAGAACTCCATTTGTACACTTGCCTGGGGCTCAGCAAATGTTAGGGGTGAGTTCAGTGCCCCCACCCTTCTTGCCACAAAGATGGTGCTCAGGTGTGGAGCAGGGAGGCTTGAGTATGGGTTTGAAGACCTCTGTGTTGGGGTCTGTCCTGCTCTCTTGGCCTGGAAATGTCCTACCTATTGGTACCACCTTTGGGCAGGGACAGGTTGTTCTGCCCATGAGGAGAGAACATTCTGACTTGGGGGGCAAAATGCCCATGAGTGATGTCAAGAGGTCCTGAGGAGGCTCTTCCTGGCCCCGAGGTGGGACTATAATGCTGCCTGGTCCAAGTTTTAGCTCTGCCAGTTGCTGCTGAGGTAGAGCCACTGCAGAAAAGGGACAGGGAGAGCAGGGACAGTGGGATCCCCAAACTCCATAAAGGCTCAGGGCCCACTCAATGATGTTGAATGGGGTACCAGGAGCAGCCCTGATGAGGGGTTTGGCCATGTCACAACTGCTCCTAGCTGGGCTTTCGTCACCCGATCATTGAAAGCCTGGCATCCAGGAGGCCCAGCCTGGTCCCCAGATAGATTCAAAGCAAGGAGATGGCTTGCCCAAGGGAAAGAGTGGCGAAGCTGGTGCTGAAGCCAGGATCCTCCTTTTTCCTCGTTTGGCTACTTTATGGAGGTGTAATTTACATACATGAAAATGTGCCAGTTTCAAGTGTACAATTTGATGGATGGTGACAAATGAATACAGCTGTGTTACCGTGACCACGGTTGTGATGTAAAACATTCTCATCACCCTCGGGCCCCTTCGCAGTTGTCCCCTCCCTCATCCCCTGGCCCGGGGAACCATTGATCTATTCTCTCTGTCACTGTAGTTCTGCCCCTTCACATAGATGGCATCGTAGGGCACATGTCTTTTGTGTCTGGCTTCTTCCTCTCAGCACAGTTATTTTGGGACTCATCCGTATTCTTGCTTGTGTCAGTAGTTCATGCCTTTTCATTGCTGAAGCGTATTCTATTGTTTAGAGGTATCACATTTTGTCCATTCACCAGTTGATGGACGTTTGGGTTGTTTCCAGGTTTTGGCTATTTCCGGTAAAGCTGGCGTGAACAATCGCATACAGGTCCTTGCGTGGACGTATGTTCTTATTTCTCTCGAGCGAAATTGCTTGGGTTGTATGGTGAGTGGATATCAAATGATTTGCAAGACGTCTCTAATATTTGTGTTTTCATCAGCAATGTATGAGACTTCCAGTTCCTCCATATCCTTGCCAACGCTTCAACCCTGGACTTCTGGCCCCCACAACCTAAGCAGTGACAAGACCATAAATTCAATAGGTGGGTGGTGGAGATAGGGCTTGGTTGGGCTGCGTATCTCTGTGAGGATCTTAGGCTGTCAGGGTAACAGGAATCTCCAGGGATGTAAAGCTATGAGTTGTCATTCTACAGATGGGAAAATAGAGGCCCAGAAGGGGAAGGGACCCATGCTCCTCCCCGAGGGATGTGGCACAGGTAAAGCTGGGAGGAAGCAGTGGAGCGGAGTGGGATCGAGGGCAGGGATTTGGACTTGGATCAGCCTCAGATTCTAACCTTGGCTTAACCAATTACTAGCTTCTTTTAGCCCTCGCTCTTCCTTCTGTAAAAAGGAGACAAAAACAACCTCATGTGACAGATTGGGATGACCAAGTGCCAGGAGACTGATAAATCCAAGAAACCTTTATTGAGCACCTGCTATGTGCTAGGCACTGTTTTGGTGCAAGGGGTATCGAGGAGAATGATATAAACAGTCCCTACGTTCTTGGAGCTTACAGACGGTGGTGGGGAAGCATTATCAATATGGGAACAAATAAAGCCGATAATCATAAATTGTGACAGGTGCTATTTGAAGGAGCCAAATCGTCGTCTGCTTAAGACAGGTAATCACAGATTCTCTCCAAAGAGATAATATTTAAGGGGGGACCTCGACGATGGCAGGGAGCTTACTGGGTAGGGAGGTGGAAGTGGGGAGTTCCGGGCTGTGGGAATAGCACGTGCAAAGGTGCAGAGGTTGGAAAGGTCTGACTGTAATCCAGCCACAGAAAGGGCAGGGCGGAGCGGTGCTGGTACGGAGCTCCGGGAGAGTGCTGTGCAGAGACCAGGGAGCCTGCCTGGGGCTCGGTCGATCGTGCTAGGCTTTGCAGGAATTTGGATATTACATGATGAGCAGGTTTATTTTAGACACAGCGAGGGTTGGCTGTGTCTTCCTTTTATTTTTCATCACTCAGGGGCCTTAATTCCCAGTTCAAGCCTCTTTCCAAAAACCCAGTGTGGGTAGATGCAAGGCGGGGGTCTGCAGCCAGCTGAGCCTGGGCCCCACCCTGACCTCTCCAGCAGGCCTGGCAAGCTGGGTGGTACCAGCTGGCAGGGAGGGGGTGGGGGAGGACCATCTGCTGTTCCCTATTGTCCATCAGCCTATTGTCTGGTCCATGCCCTCTACTCTGAGGACAACCAGGAACAATGGGGGAATGTGATCTTCAGGCTCTTGTTTCCCGGCCTGGCCCCTCGCCCCCAGGATGACACCAGGAGAATGCCCCCCTGGGGCGGAGGCAGGGGCTCTGCCGAGCAGGAGGCAGCACCGCAAGCATCCCTCATCATCTCCCTGGCAACCGCAGCTGCCAAATTGTTGGTTGGAAGATTTTTTTTTAGCGCCCTGGGTGGGGGTTTTCTTTTTGCATCCCCCTGAGGGGTGGGATGCTCTTGGGAAAGGATCTGCTTATCATGTCCTGAGGGCCCCTGCTCCTGGCTCATGGTCCACGGGTTCCTCAGGCCACTGGGAGCCAGTGCAGGAACAAGCCAAGTCAGACCAAGAACATGCTTAAGACGCCAGCAAGACGGAGGCACCAAAATAAACTCAAATGATATTTGAGACAAAGTGTCAACGTTGTCATCATCCAAAAAATCAGAACGTTGCTAAACTTCTTTGTGCTCATTTTATGTTTTAGTATTATTTTAATCTGGACTTGCACAGTGGGGGCGTGGAGCAGAGCACCATATTCTTTTCATTGCTTTGAGTCTCAAAAAGTCTGGACCCAGCCCTCATGGGGCATGAAGGGAGGGAATAACAATCATACCATCTGCACTGAGTTGGTGTGAACATTAAATGAGTTCATATATTTGTGAACTTGATTCCCAGTTCTACCATTTGCTGGGGATGTGACCTTGGGTCCTTTCTAAGCTGCCACGTCTAAATCAATCTGTAAGTTTGGGGTCCTACTTGTATCTTCCTCATAAATGAGATTGTGTATATAATGGGCTTGACCTAGTACCTGACCCAGATGGGGTTTGGGAAATCTCAGTTTGGGGAGGGGTCTCCCCCCAGCAGATCTTCCCTTTCTAGGCTCCAGCTTGGCCCACCCGCTTCTTCTGTTGACATGCAATCAACCTCAGAACTGGATATCCCTCAGATTAAAGATGGGGAAACTGAGGCCCGGAGTAGGACCTGCCCAAAGCCACACAGAGCCAGTGGCTGAAACCTACATGTTTTGACCTCCAGCTCCTTCCATGATTCTGGGATGCTTGTGTCTCTAAGAGGTACATGTCTTCTGGGCTTGGTGGTTCAAAAGAGCAGACCAAGCCAGACCCTCACCCTCCTCTTTGTGCCCCATTCTCTGGGTCGACCCTGCAGGGCTGAGGGCTGTGTGTGTGTGTGTGTGTGTGTGTGCACATTAATCACATGCATGCTGGTTCATTATGTATGCTCGCTGTGTACACAGCAAGCGGGTGTGTAGGTGTGTTTACATAAGTTCTCACTGGACCTTTTTCCACCCAATGTGTGTGTTTGGCCCATCTATGCATAAGTGGTGCACAGTGTGTGTACATGCATGAGTGGATCCCTTGGGGGCGGGTGCACAATGTGCTCACACTCTGAGCACTTACTGTATACACTGTGCGCATGCTGCTGTAATCACACCTCTTGCTAAGGACATTGTGAATGTGCATGGTAGTCAGTCCTCTGAGGACCAGGATCGGCTCTGAGAGCGGACTGGGGAAGGGCTTCAAGGTTCAGCTTCACAAGCATGTCCTGCCCCATCCTGCTAGCCTGGCTTAGATCCTGCTTCTGCCGTGCCTGCTCCCACAGCTCAGACTGCCCCAGGGAGTGGGGTTGCCTGTAGGGAGCTGGAGATGGGTGGATCACCTGAGGCTAGCTCTGAACTGGACTCTGGTGCCAATCAGAGACCTCGGCACCCGCATCTTCTCCTGGTTGAGTTGAGGGAGATTGGTCCTGGGGGCCTCTTTTGGACAATCTGACCTTCGATCTTTGACCCCCAAATCTTTTGCCTCGGGGACCCCTGCTGTCTTTGGAGGTCCTACTAATAACAGGTTCTTGACTCTCCAAGTAAGAGGTGGTATGCTTCCAGAAATCCCTTCGTTGCACCCAATCTCACAGCTGGCTTTGCTCCAGCCAGAGAGTGAGGAGCTGGGTGGACTGGAGCCCAGGTTTGTTGGCATTGAGGTTTGGGGCCCCCACCACTGCCTCACCCTGCCAGGGTACCTCCAGGAATTCCTGCAGCCCCTGATGGAGTTGGGAGGAGGGAATAATATCTGAAACTTGCATCCATCTGCCCTCATGTAATCCAGGCATAAGACACAGTAATTTTTCCTCACCCCCATTTCAGGGCTGCCATGGCAACGCAGAAGTTGGCTCACCATCTGCTGCCTGTGGGGACCTTAGTCAGGCCTTTGTCTCCAAACTAGGAATTAGTATGGGGAGGCACCTGACCTTTTCTGGGACAACCATTGGCCACATCTGGCACCTCTTGGCCCTGGAGTGTTCGGAGACCGTGAAGCCTAGAGTCTCTCCAGCTGCTGGAAAAATGTGGACATCGAGAGAGCCCATGGTTCTCCCTGAGGCTAACCTCTTCTAGTAATAGCCTCTCTCAGGGAAGGGTCAGAGACTTATTTACACTAGAGTGTAAATGACTAAGCCCTTCTAGGAGGGCAGTGAGTTTGGGGGATGTGTAGAAACTTGAACTTTAATTGAAATTAGAAGCTTAAATTAACAAATTATAAATAGGAACTATTTTAGGCACGGGAGGGAGGTGTAGGGCTATTAAACAAGTTAAAACTCAGTTACTAAAATGTTTCTGGATGTGCAGTTGGCCTACTGCAAAGCTAACTTGTCCTTGGATGTTGACGGGAGTTGCGGAGGATCCATGCCCTCATCTGGCCTGCATCTCCGAGTCCTCTGCGGCTGTTGGGAGCTCAGTTTTTCTTACTGGGCTTAGAGATTCCCCTACTCCCACTTCTGGCTCCTCTACATTTGTTTTCTTTGGAAAAACGTTCTCCCTTGGAGGCTCTGTGCTCAGTGTAAAAAGAGCAGTGGGAGGAGGAGGAGTGACGTGGGGCGAGGGTAGCAGGGAGGGGTGGAGAGTAGAGAAGAGAGAGGGAAGAAAAAGGGAGGTCTGAAGGAAAAGGAAAATGAGACCAAGTTGCAGGGTCTGTTTGAATCTCTGATCTGCCGCCAGAGGGCGCATGATTGTGGGCGAGTGACTTCCTCTCCCTGTAACTCAAGTTTCCTGCCCTGTAAAATGGGTACAATAACTTCCCCGGGTGGCTGTGAGGATTGGCGAACATGCACGTGGAGGCCTGGCATGGTGAGAGCGCCCGGCGGCTGCTCAGGCAACGGCAGTTTGCACCTCTCTTCCCCGCCACCACGGATTCTGTGTCAGAGAGGGAGGCTTCTAGACCCCACCCCAGGCCCTCTTAGAATCGCCTCCTGCTGGCCTGGATCCCGCAGTCTGCCTGAGTGAGGAACCACCTCCTGCAGGCCCTGGGCAGATCCCAAAGGCCTTCTGCTTGCCAGGCAACAGGTCTATAGGCTGGGAGTAACCCACATAAATCGAGGTCAGTGTACTGTGTGGAGCCAGGATGCCGGAGTCCTCCACCTCAGGGGCTGCAGCCCAATCCTAGGCCCAGGAACTGGGACAAACCGGGAGATAAACACGGGAGTCATTCTCAGAGGCGGAACCCACCTCCTCACCACACCCGCCCGGCATCAGGCCCAGCAAGGCCCCAACGGCACCCAGCTTGGCTTGGGGAGAAGAGAAAGGGTACAGATAGCCTGGGGAAGGAGCGGGGAAGTGGGGGAGAGGGGCGGAGCAGGATATTAAGCCCTCTCTACCAATGAGCTCCTTTCTGTGAAATTCTAGCATCTGCAAATTTATTTCTGCCAGCAATTTACCTTTTCTGCAAGCCAGAGAAATCTGTTCTTGTTTATGAGTCACTGCTTCTTCAGAAAGATTAGAAAAAGAAGCATCTGCAGTTGGGAAAACGACAGGGAGGTGAAGTTCACTGGTAAGGCCAATAAAAATGAGCCCTACAATGAAGTCTAATATGATCTCACTCCCATTCAGCCAGATTATTATTTTGTGGCCGGAGGTACATGGCTTTATTCATACGCACACAGCATCCTTTCTGATAAAGCAAACGTTTTCAAAGTAAATAAACTTTGGAGCTTAAAATCGAAAGCTCTACCTGACATAAAGTAATGAATAGGAAAATATGCTTCCAGTAGAAACCTGTTGGAAAATGTTAAACCAAGTTGGAATGGTCTCTGTAGGGTTTTGGCATTAGATCCACAGTTGAGGGTTGGAGAAGGGTGGCTGGACCTTGTCTCTGGGAAGTACAGCTGGGCCATATTCCATCCTCTGTGGGGGGCGCTGCCACTAGGAGATCCCTTGGGAGTCCTTCCTGGGGCCGCCCTTCTCCCCCCGGGATGCCTCTGTCAGGCACTCAGGCCAAACTACCTGCTGCTGTAGAATCTGTCAGTTACCCCCCAGGATTCACAGTCCTCCACCCTAAGACCACGTTTCCCAGCCTCCTTTGCAGCTAATCTGACCATGTGACTGGGATCAGCCACTACAGCACTGTGGATCAAAGCCTGTTAGACCTGCCTTCAAATCCCTGCTCCCTCTCCTAGTAGCTATGAGACTGGACAAATTACTTAATCTCACTGCACTGGGGTGATTTCAGCAAGAAATTACTTTCGCTTGGTGACTGTGCTCATGTGTATGTGTCACTGAGGCAAAAGTTTCATGGAATAAAACAGCCCTATTTACTTGCAATATGCTCTGATGGTTGGTTTCTATTGCAGTGGTTCTCCAAGTGTGATCACTGGACCAGCAGCATCAGCATCACCTGGGAACTTGTTAGAAATGTAATTTTTTGGGCCAGGTCCCAAACCTGCTGAGTCAGAGACTCTGAGGTAGTGCCTAGCAATCCATGTTTTAACAAGCCTTCTGGGTGCTTCTGATGTAGCTTAAGTTTGATAACTACTGTTTTACTCCATTTTAAAAATGTGCTGGTTATCACCTACTAAACTGATCTCATAACCCGCTAATATGAGTCAGGCTCGTGCAGACTTAACAGATGTCTGCCTGATTTCCTGCCAGCATTCATTTCTTCTTCTTTTTCAACTTCCCAAATTTTCAATAGAAGAACTACTCCTAGTCTGTGGCTCCAGAGATAGGTCAAGACCTAGACTTAGCTAATGGAAGCAGTGGTTAGTTCAGGGATGAACATGTGATCTTTGTTGTCCAATGAAATGCAGTCCTGAGACTTTGCTGGAACTATTGGGATAGAGGAGCTCTTTCCCCAAGGGTTGCTGGGTGGTAGAAAGGAAGCCTGGGACTGCCCATGCTGCTGGAAGAGCATGGAAGAGGCCGCCTGATGCTGCAGGCAGCTCAGAGGAGGGGAGCTGAGGGATGGAGAGGACAGTGTGTATAGATGCTTTTGACATCCTGTATCATTCGATGCCTGATCTCAGGCACAGCTGCCAGGGTCCACCTCAAGCATCTCTAGAGCTGAGGAGCCTGCTTAGCCACAATATCGGTACAGCTCTTACTTTCAGACCAGCTAATACCCTCGGGGCGACCTCCAACCTCTGCAGTGAAGAGCTGGTGGGTAAATGTCGCTGGCTCCCATTCTGGACGATGCTGGGAGGCAGCATGCTTCTCAGTTTCCAGAGGAGTTCAGCCCTTATCACAGCAAATTTGAAAACATACCTTTTATTACCCCTTTCTTCTTATTTTAATCTCTCTCTCTCCTTCTGGTTTCCTGCAATTCCTCTCAAATAGACCACCTGCACCCAGGTCCTTGTCTCAGCCTCTGTTCTTATGGAAACTCAAGCTAAGACAGATTCCTGTTGACATTTGAGCATTTGGATCCCGCTACATCTGAAACCTCAAATTTTACTCCTGGACTTTTTAGTTAAGTGAACCAAAAAAAAAAAATCTCCCCCTTTTTGCTTTGTGTATTAGTTATCTATTACTGTGTAATCACCCCCAAACTGAGTGGTTTTACACAGCATTTAGTATCTCAGTTTCTGTGGGCGGGGAATCCAGGGGCCGCTTCGCTGGGTCTTCCAGCTCAGAGTCCCTTGAGAAATCGCAATAAAGGTGTCGGCCAAGGCTGTGTCATCTCAAGGCTTGACTGAGAATGGACCTGTTTCCAAGTTCGCTTCTATTGGCAGAATTCAGTTCCTGATGGGCTGTTGGATTGAGGTCCTCAGTTCTTTGTTTTCTGTGGGCCAAAGGCCACCCTCAGCTCCTTGTCACATGGGCCTCCCCATAGGGCAGCTCAAAACATGACAGCTGGCTTCGATCAGAGCGAGCAAGGGAGAGGACTGGAGAGGGCAAGCGAGCAACATGGAAGCCAGAGTCTTTTGTCACCTAATTTTAAAGTGACATCCCAATAGATTTGTGGTATTTTATTTGTTAGAAGCAAGTCACGAGGTCCAGCACATACTCGAGGTGGAGGGGCTTACACAGGACATGGATACCAGGGGCTAGGGATCATCAGGAGCCATCTTAGAAGCTGCCTGCTGCCAGCTACTAAGAATATGAACCCCAAGTTCCAAGGCACAGAGCCGGAAAGGCCTCGAGCATCAGAATGGGAGCTTGTACACCAAAACCCCACTCTGATCCATCTCAAGGTAAGGAGAGCTGACAGACAGTGGGTAAAGTCTACACAGGTCCTGGTGGGTAGGAAATGAGAGAGAGACATGGAGTGTGGGGGTCTCCTTACGACTGAGGGAGAACCTGCAGGAGGTCATTGCTTTTCTCTTTGTTTAGGGCTGTTCTTTCTGTTTGATTTTCACCATGCGGTTGATACTAGCTAACCTTTATTTAATGTTTATTCTGTGTCCATTCCTGGACTAGGAACTTCACCTGCATGATCTCATTTAATCCTCCCCTCTAGGAGATCAGACCTGAAAGTATCCTCATTTTACAAGAGGAGGAAACAGAGGTGCAGAGAGGTTAAGTTACTTGTCTGAGGACAACAGCTATTAAGCAGTATCGCTGGAATTCATCAGAGACTAAGTTTTTACCTACCAGGTGATCAAAGCCATCTTAGCTGGACAAACATAAAAGCATTCACAGAGCCTCGAACACGTTTATTCACTCAGAGCCTTAATCCCCCTACCCTTTCACACGGGTATTAAGTTCCTAACTCTAACCTTTTCATGATACTGAGTTTTCATTACCACCAGCATTTATAAACATCTTTTAGGTCATGGAGGTATTGGAGAATGTATTGAAAACTATAGAGCTTCTCCCCCTCCAGAAATGTGCTCATGCGTACAAACCCACATTTGCCATATGATTTTAGGGGTCAAATGATTTTCTGAAGGGCCCCAGGGCCCCAGGATAGACTTCTATTGGCTCAAGTTGGTTCACATGCCCACCCTGGAACCAATCACTGCAGCCTAGGGGGTTTGGTGCCCTGGTTGGCTAGATCTTGAGGGATAAGGGAGTCTCATGCTCTTGTATAACAGATGGAAAAACTGGAGCCTGTAGGGGAAGAATGACTCGCTCCGAGTCACACAGCATTGATGGGCCTAGGTCAGACTCATGCAGGTTCCTTCCAGGCTGGGATGCAACTGACTCAGTGATGGATTCTCAGCCACTTGTCCTGGGCCTGGCACACAGCAGACGTTGAGCAAGCACTAGAAAAATAGATCCGAAAAGGCCCTTGAAACGTACACAGAGTGAATCAATAGGAGTTGAAGATAAAGTAGTGTTTACCCAGTGAGACCTTGGAAACTGTCCTGACGTATGTTAATAAGTGTCCCACGAACAAAGAAAGGGCTCCATGAGGAAATAAGTTTGTGAAACACAAAGTGAATTTTTTTTGTTTACATAAGAACCTCTCAGAATTCTTAATAGGCCTGGACAGTGAATTTTCACCAAAGGAGGATACTGCATGCAGTGCTTCCCAAGCTTGTTTGACCGTGCAATCTTTTTCATGAAGTGGGATTTTAAAAGGGTCAGTGTTTAGAGAAATATTTTGGGAAATGCCAGGAAAACGAAGATCATCATGGGCCAGAATGGTCAGGGAAGGCTTCTTGGTGGAGGAGGTTTCTCGGCTACATTTAAGGATAGAATGATCGGGAGAATCAGATGGGAGCAGGGAAGGTATCCCAAGTGGATCACGAGAGAATGTGCTAAATATTATAGCACATGTGAGTCGAAAGACGTACATAGGTTAAGATTCCTTTGGAGACAAGTATCAGAAATGCAATTCGGACTTGTTTAGGCAAAAAAGGGTCTCATGTAATGGATTTCAGGCATGGCTGGATCCAGATGCTTGAACCATGCCCTTAGGGGTAAGTATTGGCTTTGTTCTCAGGCAGGCTCCCTTCCCGGACGGTCCTGACATCGCCAGGCTCACGTGTTGCAACCTCAGCAGGAAGTGAGATGATTTTGGACGATAATTCCAACTAAAGGCCCGGGATGGGCTTGTTAGTTCGGCTTGGGTCACGGGCCCACTCTGGTTCCGATCACTGTAACCTTGGAGATTTGGTGCTCGAATTACCTAGATCCTTAGGGATCATCACACTCATCCTTTCATTGACAGATGAAGAAATTGGAACCCAGAGAGTAAGAGCGACTTATTCAAGGTTGTACAGCAAGTGAGTGGCAGAACTTGAGGTTCAGGGCTCTTTCTGCTGCAGCTGGTGCCTGGGGTCCACTTAGATCGACATGGACCAAGCAGAATGGCTACTGATGCCTTCGTAGTGAGCGCTGTGGCGGAGCCCTGCCTGGCAATGAGGCTGGAGTCCCCAGGCCTTGAAGGGCCAGACAGGCCGCAGCAATAGCCCAGTGATTAAGTTGGCTTCAAGCATGCGTGGGGCTCCCTGTGTCAGAGAAGGCAAAGGGAGCAGATTAGAGGCAGGAAGAGGGAATGCTCCTGGCCTCCAGTGAGGATGGGTGAGGCAGGAGTATGCATGAGGGAAGCTCTGTTAGAATGGGGTCTGTCTGAGGTTTGGGGTGTCAAGCAAATTCTTCCTTGTCCCCAAGTCTCTACATCCAAGTGCTACTAGGCCTCTTGATTATATCTTCTACACATCTCTAAATATGTCTCCTCACAGGATCTATTCTTTTTCTAGCAGTCTTTGAAAAACTCAAATCAGATGTCGTCACTAAAATTTTCAGTGGTCCTCCTTTGCCCTCAAGGTAAAATTTAAACTGTGACCTCTGCCTCCTCATGAGGAATTCTCTCCACTGTACTCCAAATACGTGGGTTTCTCCTTCGAACAGGTTTGTCCTTGAATGAGCCACATACCCTTGCCTCCGAGCCTTTGCACATGCTTTTCCATCTGCCCGGAACTCCCCTTGTCCCTCTTCCCCTGGCTAAATCCTGATTCTCCCTAACACTTCAGCTCAATGTCCCTTCTCTTCCTTTAAGAAATAATTCCTAGTGCCTTCCTAAGACTGAACTGGGTCCCTCTGCTATAGCCTCCACAGTTCCCCCTCCCTGGATGGTGGGGAAATTGAGGTTCAGAGCAAGAAGGGACTCATCTGTGGTCACATGACTAGTAAGTGGCAGAACCCGATTGAATTAAGTTTGAGGAATACGTATTGAGCCAGGCCTTGTAGTTACAGTGACAGATCAGCCGAGGTCCCCTGCTTTAGGGGAGCCCTCAGTCCAGCAGGGGAGACAGACCTGGAAACATGCGCGAGGGCAGGGGCTGAGGGAGCAGAGAGGAGGGGCTCCAGACTTCATCTCAGGGAGTCATCAAAGCTTCAGGATGGGATGGTAGCTGAGCTGAGATTTGATGGAAAGATGTACATGTGCAAAAATTGTCGCTCACTGAACAAATGAGTGAACACGCACCCCTGCATCTTTTGGGATGTAGATATAGGTATGCATGTGTGTGAGTAGATGTTAGAGTGAATTGATATCCATTTATGTGCATGTGAGCTGTCAACATGCATGCAAAAAATGCTGTGCGTATAAATACACACGTAACAGGTGCATTCACAAGAGTTTACATGCGTGAGTACAAATCCAGATTTACATTGCGTGTATAAGCCCATAGAGGCAGTGTCATGTAGAGGAATCAGGCTGCCGGTTGGAATCTTGGCTCTGTCGCTTGTCTGTCTTGGGCAAGTTAACTTCTCGGTCTGTTTCTTCATCAATAAAATGGAGGAAATAGTATCTCCCTGTCTAAGCTGGGTTCTGTAGAAGCAGAGGCTGAGATAGGCATTCTTACTCAAGCGATGGATTTTGAGAGGAGCTCGTAAGGGAGTGAAGGGAAGAGGGTGGGTTGGAGGAGAAGCCGAGCCAAGGGGTGGGTTCGGCTGAAATCTGGTCTTAGCCTGATCCCACCGGGAGTTCTGGAGCATGAATAACACCACAGAGCTGGTCCACCTTGAGAGAAGGAGGCCAGTGTTCGCCAGCCTGTCATTGGCTGTGTCCCCCCAGCCCTCCACCTAGAGGAGGAAGCCATCTCCTGGCCTTTCCTGGCGAGGCAGCTTGGGCAAGCGGAGTGCAGTACCCCAGAGAGGGGGCAGAAGTGTGCTGGTCACAGCAGCCTACGTCATAGCAACTGGGGAACCTGGAGAACGGGGCGCAGCAACAGCCTTTACTACGCCCCAGCCTCTCAAAATGAGGTCCTGGGTACTGATAACACCGGATGCTTGTTAGAAATGCAGAGTGGCAGGCCCTACCCCAGGCCTGCCAACTCAAAACCTGCATTTTAACTCCATCCTGAACACAACGAAGCTGGAGAAGCATTGGATGAACAACGCTCACAGAGATGTTGTGAGGGTTAAACAGGGTTAAGGTGTGGAAGGCGCTTAAAACAGCATCTGGTTCACTATTATTATTTATTATTGGCATCGAGGTGTGTTTAGCTTGTTTGCTTATTGAGATACTTTATATGTGTAAATAAATGAATGCATTCAGTACATGAGTACAGGGAGGACCAGCTACATCATTTGCAGGATCCAATGCAAAATGAAATTAGACAGCGGACAGGGCCTTAAACCAAGCAAGGGCCCTTCTGAGCCGGGAGCCTTCCTGCCACACCCAGGGCAGGAAGACGCAGCTCTGAGGGCAGACGTGGGGATAGGAGTGGATGTGGACTCGTGCTTTTGAGGCCCGAGGGTTTCCTGTCTATAGCCCATTCTTCTGGCTTTACAGATGAGGAGAGCCTGGGTGAGCGGGCACCCGCTACACTCCAGTCTCCCTTCCCGGGTTCCCCTCCCCGCCACAGCTCGGGCAGTGACTGCGCCTGGGTGCCAGCGACTTTGGGGAAATCGGTGAGAACTTGCAGCCGAGAAATCTTCTCTCACGTTTGCACATTGTGAAGAGACAGTCGAGTATGTTCCCCCATGGACCGCGGGCATCCATTCCCAGGGAGCTCTCGCAGCTCCGGAGAAGGGGTGTGAAATTTAATTTGCACTAATTATCCCGAAGTGAGAGGAGCGGGAAATGAGCTGGCTCTCACGCTCGGCCTCTTCCAGCAGCTCGTTCCCCAGGTTGCAGTTTATTTATGTGCGGGGGGTGGGGGTGGGGGGCTGCTCTTACCATGGCAACCACAGCTGCTGGGATTTTGGGGTGGCTGGGCAAGGAGGCAGGGTGGGGGAAAGGAGGGAGTGGATGAGGGCTGGGGCAGACGAGGGGGGTGTGTCCCCGTGATTGTGGGGGGCCATATTCAGAGCCCCCCCCCCACTGTCTCTCTGGGGGGACAGGAGGAGAGGGACGGCCCTTCTTCCCAGCCGGGTTTTATCTGGGTGAGGCCTTTGGCGGGAGAGGTCAGCAGCTGTATTCCAGGAGATAAATGGACTATCTCCGTGGGGAGAGAGGGAGAGAGAGAACGGTTTCTTCATTTTAACCTGGGGCAAGGATGTCCCTCTGAGGCCGCCCGGGGCCTAGGTGGAGCTGGAGGGCAGAACCCCAGAGGGGCATCTGGGGGGGAGGGAGTGAAGCCAAGGACAAAATGCCTCGCCTGTCTCTTCTAGCTCCTGTCCAGCCCCTTCCTCGCCTCACTCTTTCTCCTTATCTCTGCTTATTCTCCCCTCCCCCTGTCCTCCGCTCCTTCCCTCCCTCTTTCTTTCCTCTCTCCCCTTGGACACCTTTCCTGCTACCACCAGAGGGCGCAGATGAGCCATAATCGTCCCAAGACGTGAGCCTAGGGACCGGCTTCCCAGCCTTGAAGGGTAGGGAAGAGGGAGGAGGCTCTGGGCCTCAGTAGAGTTGGCTCAGTTCTAGCCTGTTTGGAGGCTAGGGCAGATCTGGGCTGCCCCCCAAGGAAGAGAATGCCACAGTGACCCCCTAATAACCTCAAGGGGAGGAAGTTTGGAGGGGGAGAGGTGACTCCCTTGGGGCCTGGAAGGAGCCTGAGTTTCTCACTTCCTTGAGCAAGTCACATCACGTCTCCTCTTCTGTAAAATGGGGGCCACCAACTTCATCTCAGTCGTCAGGATTGGATAGACTAACACGTGGAAACCGACATGTAGCACTCAGTGGGAGCTTTCTTTACCTCAGTAGGTCAGTTCAGTTAACAAATGTTTGTCAGGCATCTACTATGTGCTGGGAGCTCTGCTAGACAACCAGGGGGACAACCAGGAACAAGGTAGACACAGTGCTTATCATCACGAAGCTTTCAACCTGGCAGGCATGACATGACTGTACATAACGAACACATTTCAGAATTATAAATTCTTAAGTCATTATAAATGTGTGTAATGTGTTCTGGGTGCCGTGGCGTGTAGATCGGAGGAGTCCAGCCAGGTCTCATTCCAGCTGAGCTCTAAGGGATGATGAGATCGGGCACAAGGGAGCCAAGAGGGAAGGGCCTCTCAGGCAGAAGGAAAAGCAGGTGCAAAGGCCTGGAGGCAGGAGGAGGGGGCTGTATCCCTGGTACTAAGAGCCGTCCAGTGCGGTGGAGGCTGGAGTGAGAAGGAACAGGGCATGTGAGAAGCTGGAGAGTGGGCAGGGCCTGGCTGCCTGGAGGACACAGGTGCCCTGGGGCATCAGGAGGGCAAAGGAGAAAGCCCAGCAGCCTTTTTGTGACAGAGAAGAGATGGGCGGTTTCGAAGTGATGACAACATTTCTGAACAGGAAAGTGGGTCGTTTCTGTTTCCCCAACAGTCTTAGAGCATCTAAAGATAAACGGGCCTTGAGAGAACATCCTCGATGTGGTGGCATTACGATGCCGGGGCTCACATGTAGACAGAAGGGGGACCTCAGTGGACCGGAAGCTAAGCCAGCCTCCCAGTCCAGAGAGAGAGAGTTGGGGCCCTGCTCTCTATGCTGCCGTCCAAGGAGAGTCTTTTCACTATGGGTTGCCTCGGTCTACCCATCTGTGAAATGGGGAGAGCTGGTTCTGACTACCCCCCAGGGCCCCTGTGAAAAGCTGCTCTGAACTCCTTGCCAGAGAGGAGGTTGGCTGGTGCCACGGTCAAGGTGTATGTGCTTCACGTTAAGCTGGTCTCTTTGTATCGGTCGGCAGGAAGACAAAGGTTTTATCGAGCCCCTACTATGATGTAAGCCTTGTGCTGGGTACAGGGGGTGTGGTGGGTGGAGTTCAAAAGTGGAAGAGGTGGTTCTGGCTTCAGGGAGCTCTCAGGCTAGCTGGAGAGACAAGACTCGTGCATGAGACAATTCTGATCTCATAGACGAAAAAGAAAAAACTGTCCGTACATGTTCCCCTCCCTCCATCCCTCCCTCCTTTCCTCTTACCGTCTGTATCGACATTTTCAGGTGTTTGCTCTGCTCTGGGCACTGTGAAAGGGACTCTGCGTGCATCACTCCCTTTATATTTGCCACATCCCTGAGAGGCGAGTCTCGTTGTCTCCAATTTACAGACGAAGAAACCAAGGCTCAGAGAAGTTGAGCGACTTCCCCAAGATTACAGTTACTAGATGTCAAGTCCAGCATTGGACCCTAAATCTGTCTGCATCCTAATACGCCCTCCTAACTGCTAATGATGCATGTGGTCTCGCTGCCACTTCTCCCAGCTGTCATCTAGGTAATTATCGAGTGGCAGCTGTGTGTCATGGAAAGAGAGAAGAGATTGGGATTCTTAGATTCTTTTAAAATTTTGAGGAAAGTGAGCAATTATCAGTCACTTACCCTTTAGTGTGAATTAGTAGCTTCTTTCTTGGCACTGAGGATGGGTGTAAGAAGAGTCAGTAATAAGGGAGCATCTGTGACTAAGGGGATAGGGCCTCGATGGGGGGGGGGCGGAGGGGTTGCTGTGGACAGCAGGATGGCACTGGTACTAACTCACCTGTTAGTGAGGGAGCATCAGGGACGGCATTATGGGTAATGCTTTGGTGAGAGAGCTGGCTACGCTACTAACTTGCTCTGTGATCCTGAGCAAGTCCCTTTCTCTTTGAGGGTGTCGTCCTCCATTGGTACAGTAAGGATAGTGGACTAAATGAATCTAAGTTCTCTTTCAGATTCAGAGGTTGATGCTGACTCTTTCTCCTGGGGATATGATGTGGGGTGACCATAACTGGCATCAGAGGCCCAAGGGTAGCTTTGAAGTCATGTTCAGCATCTGGGTGGCCCCAAACAGAGGTGAGCGGTGATGGGCTGAGCCATCTACTGACTGGACTTCTGGGGTTTCTGGGGGGCTGGACCAGCCTGTTTTGAGCCACTGCCCACAGCTTCACTGCCCAAGCTCTTCGTGATGAATTTGGGTTTCTCCCTGTGACCCTCCCAGAGCAGAAACTGAGAATCGCATCTGGCAGTAAGCCAGGCTCAAATATGGCCTCGGTTGCCCAGTAAGGAAGGGGGTTCTCTTCCTCACACTTTGTCCCTGCCTCCTCCCCTCCACTGGGAAGTGCTGTAGGGAAAGGAGAACTGGACTCGGGCACAGCCCGACCCGTGATTGATTGATAGATTGATTTTATTTATTATTATTTTTAGACGCGGCAACCCTTGATTGATCTCACAGATTGCAAGGACCTTGTCAGCTTACAATCTCTTATTTTTTATTTATTTATTTTTTTACGGCTACAGCACCTGGTCTTCCTAGGCGGTCTCCCATCTAAGTACTAACCAGGCCCGACCCTACTTAGCTCCCGAGATCAGACAGGATCGAGCTCGTTCAGGGTGGCATGGCTGTGAACTTAAGGACCCGAGATTTAAACCTGGCTCTCTTTAGCTTTGTGGACCCAGATAAGCAGCCAGACCTTCCCGAGCCTTGGTTTTCCTCATCCGGAACATGGGGATAAACCCGCCTGCTTCCCAGGGTCCTCGAGGCGGTTATGAGAGGACATCTGTGGAGGCGTCTGATATACAGTAGGTGTTCAGTAAATGCCCACGGATCTGGGCCACTTCCAGCTCTGACAAACATTGGCGGTTCCCCCAGCAATGGGCTAGTGTCCTTCAGATCATTGCGGAGTCTCTGGAGGCGTCTCCCTTGAGACAGAGGCCTAGATCTGTGAAGCAGTGAGCGACGTCCGGCAAGATCTGCTGTGTTCCCACTTGTTTCCTCTCTTTGCGGCCAGACCCCAGCCCTTGGCCAAATGCACAAGCTTTTGATTCTATAGGATTAAATCTAGGGTGCCTGGTCAGTGTTCCTCCTGCCGCTTCCCTCCCTACAAGCCCCCCTTTCTCCTCCAAGATGAGATGGTTTAGACCCCAAAACCAGAGGTTTTCTTTTTAAGTCCAAAAAGTTTAAATTTTCATCGAAGTTATATATGCGCATAGTCTAAAAAATTAAATAGCTCTACAAGGTTTATTTTAAAAATCAGCTGTCCCCAACCTCATTCTGGTTCCCTGACCCCAGAGAGGCAATAACTTTGATTTCTTTATACTGATGATTTTGGTATATATATTCGCATTTCTAAACGACATGCTGGTATAGCTCCTTCTTGAATTTTGGTTTCTTTGTTAGTTATTTGACTTTTTGGAGGAACAGTTTTATTGAGATATAATTCACACACCCTACAGTTCACCCATTTAAAGGTTCCAACTCAGTGGTTGGTAGTATATTCACATAGTGTGTGACCATCGCCACAATGAATTTTAGAGCATTTTTATCGTCTTAAAAATAATTCCTGTATCCATTAACTATTCATCACTCCACTGCCCATGGCCCTGAGTAACTACTAATGTGCTTTCTGTCTTTTTCTATATTTGACTATTTTGGACATTTCCTATAAAGGGATCATGTAGTCTGTGTTTTTTTGTGACTGGCTTCTTTCTTGTAATTGGCTTTTGTGAGCATAATGGTTTCAAGTTTCATCTGTACTGTGGGACGTGTGAGTCCTCTATTCTTTTTTGTGGCCGAGTAATATTCCACCAGATAGATATACCACATTTTGTTTATCCGTGCATTGGTTGATGGACATCTGGGTCATTACTACATTTCGACTATTATGAATAATGCTTCTATGAACGTTTATGTAAAAGTTTTTGTGTGGCCGTATGTTTTTATTTCTCTTGGGCATGTTATACCTAGGAGTGGAATTGCTGGGTCATAGAGTAACTTCATGTTTAAATTTTTTGAGGAACTGCAGGCATGTTTTCCGCAGCGGCTGCCCCATTTTACATTCTCACTAACAAGCATGGTTTTCTTTAGTTATTTGAAAATATTTATAATAGCTACTTAGAATTCTTTGTTAAACCTGACATCTGGTCCCTCTCACAGGCCGTTCTGTTGCTTGCTATTTTTCTTGTGTGTGGGCCAAAATTTCTTGTTTCTATGCATGTCTTGTACATTTTTTTGTTGTTGTTGGAAATCGGACTTCTTAGCTATGGTAGCGATTCTGGCCTCCTTTGCGGATATCGTTTCGGAGATCCTGGTTTCAGATGTGTTCTTATCTGTCTCCTTCCCTGGTTCTCGCAGGAGAAACTAGTCCTGTTTATGGTTCACCTCCTAGCTCAGATGAATCTACCAGTCTCCAAGCTGTGTTGCAAGTAAATTTAGTTCTTTCGAGACAAGTTTCAGAAGTCTTTCTTTTATAGTCTGTCTCTCTCCTTGGGCAAGATCTCTGAGCCAGGGCTCTGAAGCTGGGAGCGGGGACAATGGCACGCTTCTCTCTGAGTGTCATCTGTGCTTTAGGAGTGGGGTGCTCGGTGGAAAGGGGACTGGCTGTAGCCTCTGGCCTTTCCAGCTTGCATCTCCTGGCATGGCTGCTCTGCCTTATGAATGAGTCAGGGTGAGGCCGATTGATTGGGTCCCCAGTATCTCTCAGTATGCCATGCACAGGGACTCCGTCCCACTGGCGGGGGCTGGGAAGAACGGAGTGCCCGTCTGTAAGCTGCACTCTCCCAGAACTTAGCCTCTGTTTCGGTAACCTGGGGCCCCATGAGAAATCCTGAGATGCTGCCCTTCCCGGGAGGACACTGCAGGCCTCCAGCTGGGAGCTAGTGGGAGGGAGAGACCTGTGCTGTGGCTCCGCCCATCTGAAGTGGCATTTCCATCCTGCTGAGCTGGGAGGAAGTGGATCAAAGTTCAAAAGCCACGGACTCTGGCTGTTCTTATGGAGTTTCATTAGGTTTTCTTGAATAAACGTTTCTTCATTTGCTGTGCGCCCTTAGGACCAGTTTCAGGGACTTGACATGGTTGTTCTAAAATAATTTTCATCAGTCCCACTGGGGAGCAAATCCGCAGAGCTGCGCGGCTGCGAGGCCGGAACCGGAGCTCCAGCTCGGCGACTTTGCGCGAAAGAGACGGAGGGTTTCACTTTCTTGGCTCCTTTCCGCCCCCTCCCCCACCAGCACCTTGCTCTTCCGTTCTCCCAGCCTCCCGATAGTGCTATGACTTTTTCCTTTTCTGAGCTAGATTTTGTTTACCCTGGAGTTACTAATTGCCTTTTTTTTTTTGAAGTATCTTTGTTTGCTTGTTCTTAAAACTAAATAAACTTAAAACTCTTGGCCAAAATACAGTGTGACTCTCCTCCCCTCAAGACATTTAGATGCATCAGTTTTCTGTCGTCTTCCTGAAGAAGTCTTCCAGAACCTTCTGACCGGCTTCCCGAGGGACTGGTTGGTTTATACACCTGGTACACAGGTGTCGTCCTGGGATCCTTCACGATCAGCCTAGAGGAATGCGCTGTCTCCCTCCTGTCTTCCTCTTTCCTGGCTTATGCTCTGTTACGGTGGAGCACACATCCCCCAGTGGTTCCTGGGAAAAGTCTCATGGGATGTTGATTTTTTTGACACTGCCCCTCTGAACATGTCTGTTCCCTCCTCATCCAGTTCGTCTAGGTGTAGAACTCCAAGTTGGAAGTTATTTTCCTCCGGAAAATTGGAAGGTATTGCTCTTTCGCCTTCTGGCTTCCAGTACCGCTGTGAGGAGAAGGAAGCTGTTCTCATTCTTTATTTTTTTTCAGTCTGGAATCTTGGAGAACCTTCTCTTAGTTCCCAGGGTAATGACATTTCACGATGATGTGTCTTGGCGTGGGTCTATTTTTGTTTACTGTGCTGGGCCCTCTGTGAGTCCTTGGAATCTAGAAAGCTGATCTTTGGATCTGTGAACTTTTCTTGAATTATTTTACTGATGATCCCCCTATATTTTTTTATATTCTTTCTAGAATTCTTAGTATTTGAAAATGGAACTCCTAGACACATCTTCACGTTTTCTCTGATTTTCTCTTCTATTTTCCTTATCTGTCACTCTGGAAAAGCTAAACCGTACCTTCCAATTTTTCCTTTTTAATTTCTGCCTTACGTTTTTAATTTTTAAAAAGTTATATATATATATATATATATATATATATATATATATAGTGCTCAATGTCTCTCTTTTTCAAAATGAGAATGTGATTTTAATTTCACCTGTGCATGTTTTATGTTATCTCTCAGAGGATATTAAGGCAGGTTTCTTCTTTCCTTGCTATTCTTCTCAGTTATCTTTCAGCTGGTGTTTTATGTTCGTTTTATTTTTATCTTTCAGGTTAAAGACATTTCATTCTTTTGATGTCTGGCAAACTCAGTTGTCTGTGCATATTTACAAATAGGAAAGTAGGAGCCGATTGGAAGCTCTGAGCCCACGGGAGAGTCTGTGGGCTATGGGCTTCTTCATGGGTGGTCCGGCGGGACTGTTTGGTGGAAATCCTCCAAGGTAGGTATGTCTAGGGTTTCTCTAGGTCCCTTCTCCTTGACCCATCATGTTTCCCAGAGAATGCTTTTTCAGTTGTCTGTACAGAGGGTGTAAATCCTGAAACTAGGGTGATGAAAGATGGTTGGGGCCTTGACGTCTTGCTGCTCCCTGTCATCGGTGAGTGCCCTGTAATGCTTTGTGCCCGATCATCTCACAACGCACCAGCCAGCCCCTTTCGGCTTCCTTATTCCACTTAATATTTCTCTATAGCATCTCTCGAGACTGGACATATTTACATTCCTTCGTTGGATTATGTATAGCTTAGCTCCTCCCTCTAGAATAGATGGGCTTGAGGGCAGGGCTTTGGCTTATCTTGCTCACTGCTGTATCCCTGCACCTAGAACAATGCCTGGAATATAGTAGGTGCTCAACAAATATGTGTTGCATGAAATGAATGAATACTTGCTTGGCCCTAGCCCTGGCTCTGGGCAGGAGATTTAAGGAGCTCTGGGTCTAAAGCCCTCTCATTCATTCTTTCATTCATTCCTTTACCTATTCATGCGTTATTATTGTTGTTGTTGTGAATTTTAATAATCCACAGCTAGAGAGTGGCAGAGGGGGAATTTGGCCCCAGCCTGTCTGCCTCCGAAGCCCTGGCTCCTACAGGAGCATGCTGCTAAGGCAGACCCTCCTCAAGGTCAGAGAAATAAGACTAATACCCAGTTTCTTGTTCTGGGGTAAGAAGTTAGAAGAGAGTCTGACCCCGGTCCACCCATGCTCTTGAGGTTCTTCCTGCTGGATGGACAGTCCCTCGAGAGAGTCCTTAGAGGTCTAACTCCAATCATGCCACCTCAGGGAAGCCCCCCAGGACTGCCTCGGGCAGAGTCAGCTGCTCCTTGCCTGCTCTGTCAGAGCTGTGTGCATCCTTCTATCAGGATGAGCATCAGATTTCGTATAAATGGCTGCCACTCTCTGTTCACCCTCAACTGTGAGCTCTTCCGAGACAGGGGCTGGGTCTTGTTCAGCTTAGTGTCCCAAGAACCCAGTGCGAGGCCTGCAGCTGGGAGGTACTACAGGAACAACTGAATGGAATGAATGATGCAGACTAGAGACATGGTTAAAATAGTGGCTTGAATTGGAAGTCAAGGTCTGCCACTCACTAGCTGTGTGACCTGGGGAAGATCCTCAACTTTCTGGTCCTCAATCCCGTTAACTATAGAATGGGATGAAAACTAGTCCCCCATTCCACCAGGACTCAAAGAGTTAATGAATGAAATCGCTTTGCACAGTGCCTGGCGTGGACTAGGCGTGAGATAGAAATGACTGTTCTTAGAGCCAGGCGTCCCCCACTCCGGCCCACTGGCCGTGCTCTCCCCCAACAGCAGGTGCCTCCACCTGACTTCCTCCTGCTGCCCCGGGCAGCTGGCTGAATTCCTGGTCTGCCAGCTTGGCCCTCTGCCATTTAGGGATTGGCCTGTCTACACTCTGTGTTTGCCTCCAAACTGCCTGGCCCTGACACATCATGTCCTTGCCTGCTGGCCAAACTGTAGACAGTCATCACTGGGGCAACTGAGGACTCGCCTGGGCATAGCGACAGGGCAATGGGTGTCAGGTGAGGAGCAGTGTCCAGGGTGCCCACAGGACCAGGGCTGCTGCAGGAGCAAAGGCGAGCAGGGTGATGGGGCAGGGAGGTGAGGCGGGGCGGGGAGGAGGGCTGTTCCGAGGGCCTGCCTTGAGGATTTGGGGAAGTCTGTATTTTTGTTGTGTTTTTTTTTTAAAGGCAAAGAGAGTTTTTCTCTAACCAAGACATGCAGATTTCAAATGCCGGTCTTCTTTGGCAGGTCATTCAACCCCACCTAAAGCCAGGGTCCTTAAACTTTTGGGGAAGGGCCCCCTATGGTTCTTTTTTGAAGCCTTGAATTATGGGGCTGGGGACCCAGAGTGGGCACTCTGGGACCTAATAGACATTCCAATAGTAGGTCTCTCCTTTATTGTAATTAATCGTTACATGTCTGACTTCCCTCCAAGATGTCAGGATCAGGTATATTCAATGCTTGCCACATAGTCTAATTATGAGAGCTTATACCAATCCTGAAGTAGGTTCTACTAGGATGCCCATTACTGGATGAGGAAACAGATTCAGAGAGGTTAGGGGGCCCGGCCACGGTCACACAGCTAGAAGTGGCATGGTCGAGCTCTGACCCCTCAAAGGCCCGTTTTCTGAGCCATGTCGTACTCCCTCCACAGTTTGTTGAATGACAGTGATGACATGTGATGGTGGCCGAATGTATCAACAGGAAAGGGTTTGAACAGCTCACCTCTGCCGGCTGCGGCTGTTTGTCAGGGGCAGGAAGGAAGAGGGTGATCTGGGGCCAACCCATCCGGGGTTGGGGTCAGGCGTGGAGATCCACCGGAGAGTCAGACTTTCTGGTGGGGACGAGAGCCACTCGGGTGGTTTGCAGCTTCCTCATTGGATGGCAGAGTCTGGTCTCCAACGCAAAGCCCCTCCCAGGGGGGAAAGTGTCCTCTCCAAGGATGAGTAGCCTGGATTTGGGGGGAACCCTTCCCCCCCCCCACTTCCTTGCTCATTGTTGTCTCTCCCTCGGGATCCTGTAGAATAAGTGGAGTCACTTGACGCTCCATTACATATCTGGTGAATGCATAATGGAAAGATGGAGTTTAACACGAGCTAATACTTCAGCCCTCTCTCCAGGATTTTCCTGTTATTAGCATCTTACACGATCGCGGTATATCTGTCAAAGCTAAGAGAACAGCACTGGTACATGACAGTTAACTCAGCTCCAGATTTTGTTTGGCTTTCACCAGTTTTTCCGCTTGTGTGCTTTTCCTGTTCCGGGATCCAGTCCAGCACCCCTCGCTGCGTGTAGTCATCCTTGTCCCCTCGTGGCCTCTGGTCTGCGACAGCTTCTCAGTCTTTCCTCGGCTCTCGTGACCTTGAGAGTGTTGAGGAGTCATGGCCAGGTGTTCTGCAGAATGTCCCTTCATTTGGGCCTGTCCGATGTGCCTCTCATGACGGGACTGGGGTTATGGGGTTTTGGAAAGAGCACCACGGGGGCGAAGTGCCCTTCTCGTCGCATCTCATCGGGGGGACGCGACATTCGCGTGGCACCACTGGTGATGTGAACCTGGACTTCATAATTAAGGTGGTATTTGCTAGGTCTCTCTCCCCTGCGAAGGAGAAGAGCTGACATTTAAGTGCTTAATCTGTACCGAACACCGTTGTGGGCGTTAGCTTATTCAATTCTCACAGCCACCCAGGGAGGAAGAGCCTCTTACCATGTCCATTTTAAGATGAGGAAACAGACCCGGAAAGTTAAAGAAACCTGCGCAAGGTTACGCAGTAAGTGTGTCTTGATCTCAGGAACCTGGCTCTAGCGCCTACGTTTTAATCACTACTCTGTTCTGGCCTGAGCACGCTCACCGGCCACCTGGAGTCCCACAATGGCCTCTTCTTGTTTCTTCTCTGACCTCATCTACTACCCCACAACCCTCGGTCACTCTACTCCAGCCACGCTGGCCTCCTTCCTGCTCCATGCACACACCAGGCACACGCCTACCCCAGGGCCTTTGCACGTGCCGCTCCTGTGTTCAGAGTGCCCCGTGTCACTCAGGTGGTTCTCCTGACTTGCACCCCCTCCTTCAGGCCTTTGCTGAAATGTCTTCTCAGCGAGGTCTTTCCCCATAATCTTATTTAAAATGCCAGCACCCACCTCCCAACACTCTCTAGCCTCTCGCTTTATTTCTTACCATAGCACTTATTAGCATTTGACACTCTTGATTTTATTTGTCTGTTTGCTAACTATCTGTCTCCCTCGACTGAAATGTAAGCCCTACGAGAAGAGATTTTTGGTCTGTCTCGTTCACAGCTGTTTCTCCAGTGCATGTAACAGTGGCTGGCACAGAGTAGGGGTTCTAGAAACATCTGTACACGAATGCCCTGGGTTTCCTGAATCCGGGGTCCCTCCAGACCCTTGAAGAGAAGGTCTGGGGACAGAATTCCATGACAGACCATCAGAGACCTGTGGGCTGACGTTGATTCCTGTATTAACACCCCTTGAACTGGGTCATTTGACAGATTATAGATGTATTTAGCCATCCAATCCCTCAGCCCTGACCTGTATGCTCCAAAAGTAAAGGAGGTGAGTCTATTTTGTTTGCTCTTGTGAACCAAATATATCTTATACACTGCCCTGTACACACCAAGTGCTCAATAGATGTTTGTTGGGGCGGCGGGGCGGGGGGGACATCAAAAAGAGCAAGCAATGACATAGTCTCCTCTCAAGTAATTTACGAACTATCTTTTTTCCTTATGGTGCTTGTTAATTCCCACAGACCCGTTTTCAAGGGCGTCACAGACAATAGAGGGGTAACCCTGGCCTTGGGAACATGTGTTTAACAAAATCGCTCCCCCCCCCCCCGCAACACACACACCTCATGGTGGGGAAACAGCATCTGTTTACATAGAAATATCTTAGCGTCATGATCGATTAAAAGGAATGAACAGAGAGAAATCAGGTGATGCTCTCCAGGGGGAGCAGTAAGAATATTATGCAATTGAATGTATTTATACATACATAGCTTGATCGGAGGCTCTGGGGAAACTGGAGTGAGTCTGGTGGTGTGAGCAGGGAGTAGAAAAACGGATTCCTTTCTTCCCTCCCCGTGGAGCTCGTGCGGACAATGGGGGCTCCAGGAGCCTTTTGGAATGATATTTGGTGCCTGCCGTATGCCCGGCAGGAGCTTTATGTCAAAACATCGCATCGCATCCTCGCAGCGATGGTTTGCTTTCTTTTGCAGCAGAGGAAACGGAGGCACACAGCAGGCAGGTGACTTGTCCATGGCTGCAGAGCTGGTCAGGGAAGAACTGGGGTCAGGACCCCAGCCTGTCTGGCTTCTCCTCCTCGCATGTTCCACTGTCTCCAGGCTCTAGTCTTCACCTCATCTGCCCTCGCTAGTTTTGGGGCCTACCGTCTTCTGCAGGAGAGGTAATCAGACCATGCCCTGAGATAGCGGAATGGACTAAAAGACCCCTCAGATACCTCTCGCATGTCTTTTCTTCCCAGAAGTCCTTCCGGGGCTTTGATTCTTGGGCCAGGTGCCCCAAGACGGCTGCCCAAGAGGCTCGTGTCGCTGCGTGAGTGGTGACCCTGGCCAGCATGGCTGCACCACAGAGGCCAGGGACAGGAAAAAAAAAAAAAAAAGCAGGAGAAGAAACCAGGGAGAGACGTGTTCTTGATTTGCGTGTGACAGCCTCAGCTCTGGAAATGAAATGCCTTTTAATTTCATCGTCTGCTTTTCTTTTTTCCCTCTGTGATGCTGTCTGGTGCCAGGAGGCCCTTGGCCACAGGGTGCAAGTTTAACAAATCCAATAAAGCCTTTATCTGGCTGGCTGCTCACTCCCTGGAGCTCAGCTGGCCTGAGAGAGACATTACCTCATTCACCGTATCACCTGTGCATAGGGCAGGGTGGGGCGGGGGCCAGGAGCAGGGTCTGCTGGATGGCTGGGACAAGCAGAGGCTGTGGAGGCCTGCACCACTCACAAAGGGGACAGATGGTGCCTGGAGCAGTGTCCCAAGACCTGGATGCTGGTCTCAGCTCTGCCACCAATTCTCAATTCTCAGTTGGTCTTTGGGCAATCCCTGGATACGTCAGATCTTCATTTTTCTTCTGTGAAGAGGCAGGATTAGATTAAGTTATGTTATTTTATGTATTTTAAAGCAGTGAAAGCCAACCCCCTAAGTAGAATAGGCTATGCAAGTCTCACCTTGGATGGCTCTGGCCCTTGACCACTACTGCCCTGAACTTTTTGTATTTTTTTAAGATGGTAGGCTTGTTTCTGCTTCGGGGCCTTTGCACTGCCTGTTCCTTTTGCATGAATAGCCTTGCCATAGAATGATCCGTGCATAGCTGACATTCAGAAGTCGGCTCAGATGTCACTTCCTCAGAGAGCTTTCTCTGAGCCTGCTTGATGATGTTCTGCACCCCGAGTCCTCCAGCACCCTATCCTTATTCTCCCGGGTCCTCACCACTTATCTCTCCTTGATGTTTTCTCGTGTCTTTGTTTGTCAGCGTGCCGATGGTCTGTTTTCCCCGCCGGCTCACGATTTCATGAGGATGGCTTCGACTCCTATTTCACTGCTCTAGTCATAGAAGCAAATACAGTGAAGGTACTCAATAGACATCTGATGGATGAATGAATGAATGACTATCAAAAACAGGTGAAGATGAGGCTGCTCTGGGTTGAAACAGTTGTGTACTCCACTGGCTGGACCACCCCTTCCTGACCTCTCTCCTCCCATGGTCTCTGAGGCCCCTGCCTGCCCTGCCCCCATGTTGGGGTGCCATGAAGCTCAGTTTGAAAACCTCTTGGGTTTGATGATCTTGAAGGCTTGTAGCAGCTCTGACGATCCCAGGCCAACTCTGAAACAGTGGTCCAGCCAAGAAGTGCTGGGGTTTCAGAGAAGGACAAGGTGAGGAAGGGTTTTAGTCATCTCTGAGAAGGTGGCCCTTAAACTGGTTTGGAGATTTAGAGATGCTGAAAGGAGACTTTGCAGAGGGAAGAAGAGAAGCAGAGGCTGGGCGTGGGGGATGTGGGCCTTTTCCAGACAGCCATGAGCCAATAAGGTCGGTCGAGGTCGGGGAGATTAATGGTAAAAGCTGCACGTGAAGCTGTCAGAGGGCCTTGAGTGCTGCGACGAGACGATTGTGCCTGATGTGTGACGCGGCAGAAGGAGTTGGCACGGAAGCTTAGAGCAGGAGCGTAGAACCATGAGGCCCTTGCACGAGGGTGATAGAATGGAGAGGGCAGAAATGGAGGCTGAGAGGTCGTGAGGCCTGGGCCAAGGCAGTGGGGATGCAGCGAGGGATGGGATTCGGGAGAGGGAGGGAACTAAGAATGGAGTCTCTTCGGCAGTGGGTTCGTGTGGTGGGAAAGGAAGAGGGAAGAGACTTAGACAGCGGTTGAAGTTTCTACCAGCTCATGGGGGTAGTGCCTGGTCCAGGAATCGTTCTGGGTGACGGTGTTGGCGGGGATGGTAGGGGAGGGCTGGGCTTGTGGACGGGGGTTCCCCCACATCCTACCTCCGGCTGGGAGGGTAAGGCTTCGCAGCTCAGCTTGCCCCCACCTCAGGCTGTCTGGGGAAAGTGGGGAGTTGGGGTGGCTCTCCATGCAGGCCCAAGATTAATGCACTAATGGTCACCTGGGAGCCTTGGCAGGGAGCGGGGATGACTCAGCATTGACTCATCCCCCCCTGCAGAGAGTGGGGCACTCTGTGGAGTGGGCAGGGAGGGCTGGGCCAGGGCCGCCACCTCCCACTGCAGGGCTGGCATGTGATGGGCACATCTGCCGTGCCCTGGATTTCCTAAGGTGCGGGAACTGGCTCTTCATTCCGACAGCCCCGCAGGTTGCCCCCTGCCCCTCCTCTCCAGCACAAACCCCGCGCGCCCCACAGTCCTCCCAGTTAGACCGAAAGCCAGGTCCCAGGAGGAAGCAACTCATTTAAGGGCATGTTCTACCTAGGGGCATGCTTTAGTGTCTGGGGGGTGCTACCTGCAGAGTGTGCCCCGACTGCCACAAATGGAGGGCATTCTTTGGTTATCTACAGTGTGTTCTGGACCTTGAGGAAAATATTCTGGAATTGGAGGACAGATTTTGGAATTCTGGGTTTGTTTCCAGAACTCTGGGCTCTTTTTCAGAATTCTCGGGGGTGTTTGAGAAGCCTAGTGTGTATTCTGGAATTCTGGGACATATTTCAGAACTCTGGGGGCCTGCTGGAGTGCTGGGCTGGCTCCCCATCATTCACCTCCTTGGACTTGTCTTATCTGCTGTGATCTGTCAGAACACATGGTTACAGGGAGGCAGTTGCTATGGCAACCGTAACCATGGGGTGTATCAACTTCCAGAATTCACTCTGAGCCTGTGACATTTTAGCTGGTGGAGAACCACAGTTTAGCTCCTAAGAGCCTGATGAGCAGGGATTCTTGCCAATTCTGTCTTTGTGCCCCCTCCCCCCACCCCACCCCAACCTCAAATAACCTCCCTCCAGGCCCAGGGATCTGGCTGCCCCACACCCCCTTGGGCAAATGCATATTCAAAAGCAGCCAAAATGTGTATTCAGATCTTATAACTTCCACCTGCCTTGCTCCATTTAAATGCGTCGGCATCTTCTGTTTGCCCCATTTATCTGCCAGGAAAGTGAAGGGTAATTCCAGGAGCTGAGAATAAGTGCTTTTTTCTGAGTTGCTTTGATCTCCTAAGTGGGGTAAGAGAGTGACAGGGAGGGGGTTGGGCGCTGGGCTCCTCACTCTGTGGGTCTGGCCCCTCAGACAAGTCTCACGGAATGCTAAATGCTAAAACGCTGGAGCGCATCTGCTGAGCCTGTGGCGGAGGGAGGGGAGGTGACAGCAGACAAGTGGCAGAGGCAGGCCACAAACCAGGCTGGGTTTTCCTCCCCAGCGGCTGTGTTCTCTACCAGTAGGGCGCAGCCCCCTGTTGCCGGCCCCTCCCTGAGGCTCCATGCGGAGGCTTTGCTGCCTGAGCCCGTGCTGCTGTCTACGCAATCTCAGACTGTCACGTGTGGATGATCCTTGAGAATCACTCAGGCCTCACGGATGGTTGGTTGGTTAGGGGCAGAGCAGGGACCTGAATTTCAGGCTCCCAGTTCCCAGCCCAAAGCCCTTGCTTTCACCCTCACCTCTCCCAACCTGTATGATCCATCCATCCATCCATCCATCCATCCATCCATCCATCCATCCATCCATCTATTCATTGCCTATCCATTCAGAAATATATAGAGAGTACTTGCTGAGTGCGCTGCACCACCTTGGCCTGAGTGATGGGGAGTTCACGGTCAGGCCACCTATTTGTGATCCTGGTCTACCCCAGCTCATTCATCTCCCCTTCTGCCAAACGAACATCCTCTCTTCCAGACCAGCACGCGCCCGTCCCTGTCCCAAACCTCAATTCCGACGTGCCAAGCTCCTTCTAGTTTCTGCCTTTTGGCTCCTGATGGCCCCCCTGCCTGGAATGACCCCACGCCTCACAATTTATCCAAACCTTATTCCTCCTTTAAGGTCCATGAAAGAGCTCCGTCCTCCGCAAAGCATTTTCTCACCACCTGGGCCTTCTTAGTCCTCCTTTCTCCTATGACCCTTTCACAAGGAACTGCCCGCATGAGCTTCTGTTGTTTTTCTTCTCAGTTTTGTCCAGTCACTCCTTGAGAGCAGGCCCCCTATTTTGCTACTAGTATTGCTGCCGATATATTACATTTGGGCAGTGCCATGATGTGAAGAAAATGCCACGAGGTGCAGAGTCAGACAAGGTGTCAAGCAGATGAAATGCTACGTGATCTTGAGCAAGTCACCGAACCTCTCTGAACCACAGAGGAGTATGGTGCGGATTCATGAGATGATGCCTTTGAAAGTTCTAAACAGGAGAGGTCTTCTTCATTTCAAGATCTATTTCCCTCTGTGCTCCTTGGGCTTGTGGCCTTGAATATTTGCTGATAGCTAGGGCAGGGGTCCCTAACCCTCCGGCTGTGGGGCCCGGGTACCTCTGTGGCCTGTTAGGAACCAGGCCGCACAGCAGGAGGTGAGTGGCAGGCGGGAGCTTCATCTGTATCTGCAGCCGCTCCCCAGCGCCAGCATCACCACCTCGGCTCCACCTCACATCATCAGGCGTTAGATTCTCATAGGACCACTGGCCCCTGGAGCTAAAAAGGTTGGGGACCACTAGCTGAAGGCACAGACACCCTCATCCTCCCCTACTACTCAGCCCCCTAGGCCTGCTTCAGGGCAATCTCCCAAGAGGCATCTTGCTCAACAGCCTTTTATTTTTTAGTCTCTTCAAGTAACATGCAAGACCGTGGTGGGATAGGTGGGATTTTTTTCCTCTCAAGCAGACTCATCTCCTCAATTGGTTGAGGGTGGGCTGAGGCTGGGACAGCCTTTCCAGTATTTCCCAAGCGGCCGTGGCTTCCCTGGGGACAACCTCCTGTCTGGGAACCTGGGAAAGCCCTTTGCCCTTGAGCGACTTCCTGTGGGCTCTTGAGTTTAATCTTCACCGTGTTTCCCTTTTTCCTAAACTGTGGCTGTCACACTCCTCAGGGGTCATGGGAGGAGGTCTGTGCCTTAAGCACTTTAGTCCCCCTGCTCTTGGGTCCGTGTTTTCCAGACCTGAGATCTCTTTACATCACAGTGGTTCCAGGAGAAAAGCTCAGCCAGGTCTTTCCTCACCTGAACATAAATCAAAACACATACATGTGCCATGCGTCAGCTGCACCATGTGCCTGCATGTGCCCACCGCACATGCAGGCCAGGTGTGCACATGAAGGCACATGGTCACATGTGTATTGGCCTCCCTGCGGGGACACAGCTCGTGTCCATGTCCCTAGCCTCGGTGCTTAGCTGCTTCTGCCTTTCCCACTCGTAGAGGGTGTCTACTCAGCTCTACACAGGTGGGTAGGCTTACACACGTGCCAGCACAGAGAGGGGTGTTTTGTCATGGGCGTGCGTTTACCATGGGCACACACATGCGTCTGTGTAAAAATGTAGCCCCGTGTTGCGTCCATGTGCCACCAAGATGAAGATAACAGCTGACGGGTACACACCTATGTGCCAGGCACTGCGAACGTGGGGCGTTAATTCATTGAGCCCTTACAACATTATGACATACACGTGCCTGTATTATCATTCTCATTTTCATGGATATGGAAACTGAGGCTCAAGGAGGCTTCGTAACTTGCCCAAGTACTCACAGCTAGGACATAGAGGGCCGGGGTTTGAATCCAGGCACTTGGCTTCACAATCCACGGTCATAACCATGACACTAACTTAGTAATAAAAGTCTGTATTTGAAAGCACCACCAGGATTAAGCCAGTGCCTAGCCTGGGCCTTTCCTTCTCACGTGAGTGCATAGGGCAGCTTGCCCATGCGTGTGATGACGGAGGATGATGAGTGTGTCTGCTTTGCCCTTGGGAGCTGCTAGGAGAAGCATTTTAGCTTTTTGGAGACCAGTGCCCTGTGGCTCCTCAGCCCACCTCTCCAACACTGACCCCCTTCCATTGCATTTTCTTCTTTCAAAGCCCAAGTCTCAAGGCCCAGCTGAGCCCCACCAGGCAGGGAGTGGAGAACCGGGCCTTTCTCCCTAGCACTGGGTCTTTCCCAGTAGTTTGCAGCTCTTCAGGCCCCTGCCCCATCATGGTTCCCATCCTACCCTCATCTCTTGTCGAGATCACTTTTGAGGACCGATGCCTTCCCCAGGAGGCCATCTGGACCAGTCTGATGGAGTTTGGGGTCCCTTCCCTGAGCACCTACAGTGTGGCTTGGGATCTCTCTGGATCTTACTTCTGACTCTGCTGCTTCTTAGCTCTGTGACCTTAGGCATGTTTCTTAACCTCTCTGAGCCTCAGTTTCTTCATCTGCAAAATGAGGATAATTTAGCATCTACCTCCAAGAGTTGCTAGGAAGATTATATGAGTTAATACATGGAAAAGCCTAGAACTGCACCTAGCACTTAGCTACTGCTATCGCCATCATCATCATCATCATCACCATCATCATCATCACATCAACATCATCACTGTTGTTCTAGCCCTTACTAGCATGCCGTGCCTGGATATTTGTCAGCTTTCCCAGGCAGGTGGTATGCTCTATAAGGGTGGGACCCTGACTCATTTCTCCTTCTCTCCCGGGCCCTGGCGTGGCCCCTGGTACATTGTTGACGCCACTCGATGTTGATTGAATGTCTGAATGAAGGGGCCCGATTCTTTCCCCAGCGGATCAGTTCTATCCATGAGTGGGATGAACCCCATCTCTCTGTCTTAGGGGGTGGGGTGAAGCTGCTCTATGCTAGGGATGCAAAGTAGGGCAGGCCTCCCCAGGGGGGTTGCCATGGCAACCGGGAAAGTTCTGCTCAGAGACAGACACACACAGGGTTGGTTGGGAGGCGTGGCTGTGTTGCCTGCCTAGAGTAAGGGAGAGAGGCTGTTGAAATGGCTTTCAAGCCTCAGTGACCCATCTGCAAAATGGGAACTAAGCCCCTAGCTCATGATCAGAGTCATATTTCAGGTGGTCTAGGTGGGGAAGGCTGTTGAGAGCTGAAGAGAGTCATGCCTGTCTTCACTGCTTTAAGATCATCTTCTCCATCACATGGAAACATCAGAAGAGAAAAAACATTCCTTTATCCACCACTGTGCCCCCAGCACCTAAAAACAGTGTCTTGATACTTATTAACTGTTAATAAATATTTGCTAAATGAAGAATTAGTCAAATAAGGAAGCGGGGACTTCTCAAGGTCCCACCCCAGCCCAACATCTGGAATTCTTCCAGGCCCTGATTATGAGCTGTGGTCTACATTAGAGATCCCTTGACACCGTCTTTGACCTACCTAGACCCACCATGGACCTCTGAGTTAGACCCGCACCTCCTACCTTAGTTGTGAACTCTATGAGGGCAGCCAGGGGAGTGGGCTCCATTTGGCCTTGGGACACTTGTCCTAGACTGGGATTCCCAGGCGTGGAGGATGACAGAAACTTGGGGTAAGGGTGTGGGAGGTGGTCTCGGTGGAGATACAGAATGCAGGTTCCAGGTTCCTAGCCCCCTTCCCAGTCCTGCTAAATCTGACTCCCTGGGGTGTGGCCTGGCATTTGGGGTTGTAACAAGCTCCCAGTAGATTCTGGTTGGTGGCTGGACTTGGGGACTTATACTCAGGTCATAGCCTCCTGCAGCTGAAGGGTCAGCCCAGGGTCTGGCGCTTCTTATACACCTCGGCAAACTGAGGTCCCGAGAGGGGTGTGACTTGGCCTGGTGGAACTCTGGCACTCCTTTGCCCTTGGCCTCTCTGCTTCAGCTCCTCCGTCAACACTCACGGTGTCCGCCTGGCCTGGCTTTTCCAGAGGGCTGATTATTGCAGCTCCCACCTGTGCATCCTGGTCATAATACTCAGCAGTTGGGAAGGAGCCAGACCGCTGCCCTAGACAGCCCTGAGTTTGCAGCTGGGCTCTACTTTTTGGCTTCTGTGCATGTGCCTTAACCCTCTTGAACATCAGTCTCTTCCTCTGCAAAATCGTCAGAGTACGGCCCATTCCGTTGAGAAGTGGGTTGGCGAGGACTTTGTAACCAGGGAGTACTGATTTGAATCTCGACTCCACTGGGTTGACAGCTGTGTGACCTCAGGCATTATGACTTCGCCTCTCTGAGCTTTGGCGTCCTCATCTGTAAGATGAGGGAGAGGGACCCCAACTTCATGGAAGTCACTGTGAGGATTAAGTGTGATGGAGCCCATGAAGCACATAGTAGCGGGGCTCAGCTAAAATGAATGCCCTTTTAAAGAAAGGCAGGCCTAGAGAGAAGTTAGAGAGAAGGTCGGAAGCTTCACCTCTGTATCCAAAGAGCCGCCCAGAGCAGGGCCAGTGGAGGGGGGGGAGATGTTTGTTTGCACAGCCAGAGATGCTGAGAGGCCCCTGGTGTCTGTCCATTAGCCCGTTCCTGCTGAGTCGGAGGGAGTCGAAGGCTGCGGAAGTGATGAGCCATCGCAGCTGTGTGGTACTTTCTCTGCTGAAAAGCAGTTTCCAACTCGTTATCTTAATGCGTCCTCACAATAACCCTGGTAATTGTTAGCTCAGGGATCAGGCTTCCTGTTTCGGATGGGGAGATGGGGAGATGAGAGCCCAGAGAGGTCAACTGGCTCGGCCAAGGTCACACAGCACGGCAGTGACCAGAGGCAGAGAAGGCAGCGGGCGATTGTGTTTCTGAAGGATGGTGACAAGCCACGGGGCATCCCATCTAACTGCTGCTTGCTGCAGTGCTCTGAGGCCAGATGTCTGAGTTCAAATCTTGCCTCTGCCGCTTCTTAAATGTGAGCCTGGAGGAAGTCGCTGAACCCCTATCGGCCTGGGTTCTTCATCTGTCGAATGGGAAAAATAATAGTACTTATCCCACAGGGTTCTTTTGTGGAGCTGCCCAGTCAGGACGTGTAAAGCATGTGCCTAACACATGGTGGTGGGTTCACTAATTTATGTATAGATTTGCTGCTCCCAGATGACACGTACCCCTAAAGTAACCTTATCTGCCGGGGCCTCGATTTCTTCATCTGCCAAATGGGTACTTATTTTGTGCCAGGCATTGTGCTAGGCCCCTGCGAGTCAGGATTTCATTTACTGTTAGCGGCAACTACTCAGGTCATTCCTTTTAGTCTCACTGTCCAGATAAGGAAGCCAAGATGCAGAGAAATGAATAGATGTGTCTGTAGTTGTTTTGACTAGTGACAAAGATGCTCCAACTCAAACTCAGACCTGAGATTCCAGCGCCCATGGCCCCCAAGCGTGCCTGCCTCCAGGTTGCCCTCCGGGGAATCTTTAGGGCTGATAAACTGGCCTGGGGACTTTGGAGTCTGAGGGCTGGTGCCTGCCTGGAGGCTGGAGCAGCAGGATCCAGCCTCAGGTGGATACCTCTCCCATTCCCCAATGCCAGGGAGGCTGGTAGGTCCCAGGCCATGGCAGGAAGGCCATTAGCCGGCCCTGGGGCCCGACTGCTGTGGTAATGACCCTATTTTCATATGGCAGCAGCTCACTGTCTCTCCTCTCTCCCCATGGCGCTCCAGTCTGCTCCCCGGGCCCCCATTCAGGAAGGAGGCAGCAGCAGGTTATGTAATGGGGAGTGGGTTACGTAAGGATATAGCAGGTCCTGGTGGGACTCGGGGAACAGAGCAGTGCCCCCCTCCCCCGGCCCCTGCTCCCAGCCCCCAGCAGAAGCCTCTGGCGCAGGGCCAGACTCCTGTTCCCAACGGGGACTGAGAAATGCAGCCAGGACTGGGTCAGGGGTGGAAAGGGTGAGGTGGCCAGAGCGTCAGGAATCCCAGCCTGGGATCCAGCTCTCTTGTGAATTGGACAAATCCCTTCCCCTCTCTGGGTCTCAATTTCCCTTTCTGGAAAACTGAGGAGGGGCGGCTTAGGGAATCTCCAGGGGCCCTCCCAGTTTCAGGGGCGCTGTTCTCCCACCTCGGAGAGAGAGGTCCGGATTTGTAGATTCTGACTCTCTCTGGGCCCTGCTTTGCTTGTGTGTCTAACAGGAAAATAAGCCCCGCCGTCAGCTTCATTGGTACCAGATGTGCCTGGACTTCTGGGGTTCTGGAGAGTGAGGCCAGGACATCTCATCCCCTCCTCTTTCCTTTGCCCTCCGATCGAGTCCTCAGAAACCAGCCACACCACATCGTAACAGCGACAACGAAGACGACGACCATTGATTGGTCAAGCCCTGTGCTAAGCCCCCTTCCATGCATTGTCCCACCTAATTTTCACAAGAGCCCTATGAAGTATGCACTTTTATCATCTCTGTTTTACAAATAGGGGCTGAGGCTCGAAGAGGGCAAACAACCTACCAAACTCACACGACCGGTCAGCAAGTGGCCAAGCCAGGATTCGATTCCAGGCTCATCAGACTCAAGAGCCCATGCCACGGTGAGTCTGCGCAGAACTGGCCTGGTTCCCTCTGGGGACCAGGGAACTAGGTATGGCCAGATGGCGTAAACAGGCCTGTTCTGTGGTCTAGGCTCTGAGGAATGTCCGGCCCCCTCACTAGCCACCCCCGGGCCTCTCTGGACTCCCCATCCTCTTCGTTCCCTTTGTGCTGCCCACGGTGGCCACAACAGCATCTGTGAAGTGGGCAGCACAGCCTGCAGGCTGTGTGGGCAGTTGGCACCGAGGGTACATGGGCACTTGTATTTTTAAACCCAGCTCAGGCCAGCCTCTGAAGTCAGCTCGGATGGGGCGAGGGGTTTTCTCTGGGTACCGCTGACCCTGAGCAGGAGGGCTGGAGGCATCACTGGCCTCAGGAGGCATTCTGCCAATAAGTAGAGCTGTTACCAGCTAGGGAGATGCTTAGCACTGGCTGGCGTCTGTGCCCCTCGGGCCCTGGGGACCCCAGGGAGCTTGAGCAGAGGTCATGGGAGCAGTGGGCAAATCAGAGGCTAGGAAGTAGGAAAGTAGGGGGAGCAGGAGAGGAGGGAGGAGAGTGGAAGGAAGCAGAGGAGCTGAAGCAGGTTCAAGGGCCCTGAGAAAGCTTAGCGTCCGACTCACCCACTCTGAGATGGTGAAGCTGAGGTCCTGAGAAAGAAAACATCCGGGTCACACTGTGAGTGTGGATCAGGAAGCTGCAGGGGGTCAATCAAAGTTCTTTCATGGGTAGAGGCCAAGTTTCCACTGGGTCTTCTCAGATACCACTGTGGTGGAGGGGAGGTGGGGGGGCGGTGCTTCCTTATAGCCTGGTGAAGGTGAAACCTGAGCTCCCCACGTGGCCTTTTCTGTTGGGGCTGGGGATGTGGCTATGTTTTTTCCCATGGTGTTTAGCTGGAGTTGGGTGGTTATTGTTTAGAAGGTTTCTGTGTGCTAAGTTCTTGACTTTTCCTGGTCCTTTGGCTACTGAGAGCGACCCTTTCTTAGGGCTTTTTTATCTGCTCCCAATGGCATTTCCAGGTCGATGGCTTCTTCAGCACCCAGTCTGAGATATATAAGAAAAAAAGAAAACTCAAGGAACACGCCACGGTGTCATCCCTTAGGTCCCTAGCCAGGCTGCCTTCTTCTCTCCACCTTTCAGGATGCGCTCACATTTGTTTTCGATAGAACGTCCAAGGTTTTTAGCTGTGCGTAGCCGGAGAAATAGTCAGCTTGGTTCTCCACGGTGTTTTAAAGATAAGTAGATCTATTTTTATCTACTTGGTTAGAAAGTAAAAAGAGATACATTTGTTGAATATAATTTGGTATCTGTAAGATGAAGCTGAAAATAAATGTCTGATTGTGTGCACGGTTTTGGTCCGAGGAGCGTACTATGGTTGGTGCGCCCTTGGCGGGTGTTAGGTTTTGACCAGGAGAGCGAAGCAGCCCAGCACAGCCACTGCTGCTGATGACGGCGTGATGGGAGGCGG
Organism: Rousettus aegyptiacus; assembly: GCF_014176215.1. Classification (NCBI taxonomy): domain Eukaryota; kingdom Metazoa; phylum Chordata; class Mammalia; order Chiroptera; family Pteropodidae; genus Rousettus; species Rousettus aegyptiacus. The sequence goes on along the minus strand of NW_023416284.1, from coordinate 12,101,263 downwards.
TGCATGGATAGGCTAATTCAGACCTAGAAGTGGACAGTCCTGAGCTATACCACCTCGGGGGAGTGCAGACAGCCCCGAGGAATGAACCCTCACCGGGGTTGGGTTGGGGGAGGTCTAAGTGGGATGGGGGAGGGGAAGGAGGAGTTGGGTGTTTTGTATAAATGTGTAAATCCACATGTATGTGTGACAGTGTGGAGGAATGCAGGCCTTTGTTTCTTCTGCTGACCTTGCTCGGATTTCTGAAGGTAATAAGTTGTTGGGTTATCACTGTGCCTAATAGTACCAGGCATATAGTAAGTGATCAGTCAATATTTGCTGACCGAATGGATGAATGAATGAGTGACTGAGTGAACGAGTGTTTATCCGTATCGTCTTGCTTAGTTCACTAGCTGCCGTTGCTGACTGGAGGTTCCTCATTGATGGAGGCAAGTTGGAGGCTCACTAACTTGGGGCTCTGGGTAAGTGGCCTATGGGGGACCCTCAAGGCAGCAGTGCATAGAATTTCATGCTTAGAGGGTTAGCAACCAAGAGGGAAGAGGAAATCAGGGGGTCAACACGATATATATTCATTGACCGGTCCATTTACCTACCCAACCAGTGTTGCAGGTTTTCATGCCTGGAGGGGTGGACTCGTGAGAAAGAAGAGGTGGGGAGAGGGTTAACATTTCATCCATTTATTCATCTACCCATCTATCTATCTGCTCATCTACCCATCCATCCATGCATCCATCCATGCATCCATCCTCCCATCCATCCATCCATCCATCCATCCATCCATCCATCCATCCAGGGTTGGGGCCAGATTGTTCATGGTCACTGAACACCAGTCTCAGAACTTTAGAGTGAAAGCTATCTTTTGTGACAGCTGTCAAGGAAGGGAGGTTAATTTGCATGAACAGTCCAAGTGCATGCTGGGAGCTAATTACGCTTAAGCAGGGATTGTTTGCAGATCCTGGAGTAAGTGAAGCCTGGGCATTTCAAAAAGAGACTTCTCTAGTTTTATTTTTTATTTTTATATTTTATCTATCTATCTATCTATCTATCTATCTATCTATCTATCTATCTATCTATTTGGTGAGGCAATCCTTGGTTGACCTCACAGATTGCAAGGACCTTGTCATCTTACAATCCCTTATTTTTTTTAAAAAAAAATTAATTTTTATGCCTACAGCACCTGGTCTTCCTAGGTGGTCTCTCATCCAAGTACTAACTAGGCCTGACCCTGATTGGCTTCTGAGATCAGATGGGATTGGGCTTCTTCAGGGTGGCAAGGCCGTAGATGAGACCTCTCTAGTTTTAAAGAGAGATGGGGACCAGATGGGACACAGCTACTCTCATGAGCAAAGCACCTGGATTATGTGCTTATTAACCTGTTTATGCTGACTAGAGTACAGGGCCGCAGATGGAATGATCTGAATTGGCTCTTCTCAAAGGCTCTTGAAAGGAAAAGTACCCCGTCAGGCTTTCTGGCATCTTTGTTGGGTTCAGGCTTGGGTAACGATTGCTTTTTGAATGAATAAATGATCTGAGAGGGGGTAACTTTCAAATGCTCCTGCCTTTGAGTCGAGACCACAAGCTGCCTCTGTGTTCCCCCTTTTCCATGACCCGTGCTTCGTTTCTCTTTGTGCTCAGCATCTGAAACATAGTAGGTGCCAACAATTACGGAAAGAGTGGGTAGACAAATAGCTCCAGCAGTCATGAGTGCCTACTACGTGCCAGAGGCATCATCCTAGGAGCGGAGGGTGCAACGGGAGACAAGACAAATGCTCTGCCACCACAGATCTGTTTGGTGCTTCATGTATTTAAAAAACAAAAGTGAGTCATACTTCTCATAGGGGCAGCCAGCAGAGAGGATTTGTGGGAACAAACCCAGAGGACAACTTGCTGTGTGTGCAAAGTTCTTTGAGTGTATGTCCATTTGTGTATTCACACCTGTGCCCTTATGTGTGTCCTTGAGATTTTGCATGTGCCCATGTGCTTGAAGTTGTGTTCTGTGTGTTCTGCATGAGTTCTCACTCTCACGTGTGTACTGATTGGCAAGTATGTGGCTGGGTTCTTTTGTGTCCTTGCTCACGAGTATCAGCATAGGTGTGTGTTTGTGCTAACGTACATTGCGTGTATCTAATTTTTTATTGGCTGCTCACTCTGTCCCCTGCGTAATTCTGAGCACTCTGCAGCTATCGACTAATTTCATCCTCACAACAATCCTATGGGGAGGATATCCCCAAGTCACAGATGAGGAAATCGAAATGCAGGGAGGGTACCAAGTTGCCCAAGCATCCCTTCTTGTGACTGCAGAAACTGTTTTCTTCCTAAATGCCTGCTGTCCTTCATTTTTGGTCCATTTGGCTTAGACGTTGGTCCCCCACCTCCCCCACGTCTGGGTCGGCCATAGGACCAAGGTGTGGCAAGTCAGTGTTCCTGAAAGTGTGGCCTGAAGATGGCAGCATCGAATTCCTGGGCCCCAGGTCCTGAATTAGGAATCTGTGCTTTCACAAGCCCTGCAGGTGGCCCTCATGCACTTAAGAATCTGGACCTTGAAGCCAAACTGCCTGGGGAGGGGGCCGGAATTCCAGTTCGGCACTCATCAGCTGCGTACAGGTTATATAAGCTTTCTGGGCCCCGGTGTCCTCATCCGCGAAATGGAAAGAAAAGCAGACCTGACGTTTTTGAGGGCCAAACAGGTTAATACATGCAGAGGCAAAGAGCAGTCCCTGGCGTGAGACTAGTTGCTGGAGGGTTCCCTGTCATGGGACCCAGCCCTGCCCAATGAGCATCAGCCCTGAGACTTCTGCTGGCACCGTTAGGAAAAAAGTCTGTTTCTGCTGAGGTGAGAGGTGAGCCTGGGGCTGCTGGCGTCCACACACCACCTCAGAGGGAGAGCGTGCCTGAGAATAAACCAACAAAGAAGGAAGTAAAGGGGACAGGGAGCCCAGAGGACATTTTTGGAGCTCCTGGGCCATGTCTAAAGCCACCAGACTCTTCAATTTGATGAGCAAATATGTTTCGTTTGGCTATAGCCACTTCAAGTTGGGTTCCTGTCACTCACACATGAAGGACTCCCATGAAGTATCTAATCTGACCCATTTTTCAAAGAAGACTGAAGAGAGTTCAAGGCCAGTGAGCGGGGGCGGGACAAGGCTCGGATGCCTGACTCCCAGTCTGGCATTTCTTCTTGGCTGTCTATTCCCAACGAGCTGACTCCGAGCCTCGCCTCCCCGCCCTCAGTGGTCCTGAGGGCAGCTGAAGGCTGACCCTGCACGTCGAAGATGTCATGGCATTTCTTTGTAGCCTCCTTGCCTGTGGGGGACAGCAGTGCTTCCTCCCAGGGACCGAGCCCCACTGAGTCAGCCTCATCACCAACCTGGCACGTTAGCCATGTGGGGACTTTCTGATAAGGCTCCTTGGCCTTTAAATGTCAAGCAGACCTTTGCTCTGCCAGCTCCCACTCCCCCACTGTAGCTGCTGCGGGGCCCCCTCATTGGCGGTGCCGAGCAAGGCCCCAAGCCTGAAGATGGGCTGAGGTCACAGGCCGGTGACCTCGTTCGAAGTGGTGTGTCCAACTCCTTCCTTCCTTGTTCAAGGTGTTCGTAGATGTGTGACAGGTCAGATGCCATTTTCGGTCCCAGCTTCCCCGGCTTGTGCATCTCTGGCTTCCTGCTTCTTTCCCCAGCCTGGCCAGGCGCTCTCTGCCTTCTGCAGTCACTCCTGTGGTTCACCCTTGATCTTGCCCAGCTTCTGCCTCTCCTATCCGCCCCCATCCACTCTCAGCTTCTCATATCTCCCCAACTCAATTTCTCACCTTCTCATCTCCCAAAGTCCACCAATCTCTTTGTCTCCTAGCCTCCCTCAGCTTCTTCAAGTCTCCCCAGCCTCCTTCAGCTGCCCCTGTCTGACCTCTCCCTGTATCCCCCGGCCTCCCCAGCTCACCCTGACTCACCCCAACGTCTCCAAGTCTTTGGGCTTGTTCCTCTTCCCAGGGTTCTCCTAATTTCTTCCTTCTCTCTGAGTCTCCCTCCATCCTCTCCCTGCCTCAGGCAGCAGCCCCACACCTGTCTCTCCTCCCTCTCTCCCTTTTCTCCAGGTGGCCAGCTGCCAGTTGGGGACCAGTGAGGTTGCCATGGGAACCACTGAGCCGCTTAGGAAGCTGCCATAGATCTAATCATGGGCTGTGAGGTTTCAAGGAACAGCTCACTTTGGGGAAGAAGAGGTGCTGACAGCCAATTAGGCTGATGCTGGGGGGTAGGTGAGGGGCCCAGAAGCCATGGAAGATGCCAGCCAAGGCAGGGCCCAGCCTCAGGGTGCCTGGAGGCAGGAGGCCAGATCCACCCAGACCACACTGTCTTCTGCCTCACTGGCGCTCTCAGACCTGGGATTTTCCTGACGAGAACACCGACGGTCCGTTTATTCTCTCCTTCTCCCCCATCATTTGCACTCATTCTTTCACTCACCAAACCACCTCTCCCTTTCGGTCATGTGCTCCCGAGGCCTTCCCAGCTCAGTGGGAGAGACAGAGCCTCAGCCAAGAACCTCTCCCAGGGCCAGGCTCTGCCCGAGGGCATCCAGGGGCTGTGGGAGACCCAAGGAGGTGGGCGGGCCATCCGATGGAGGATAGCGAGGGGCCTGGGGGATGTGCTACACACTGGATTCTTGAGCTGAGTCCCAAGGAGAGACAGGAGTGTGTCAGCGAAGCAAAAAGTGGGGGCCTTCTGGCCCTGCAGGTTCCGTGTCTGAAGGGGGGGCCGTGAAATCTGCTTCTGGGTACACGAGTGAGGCCATGCCACTACTGACTGACATTTTCACAGAGTCTGTGGGACCTTCAGAGCGGACCTTTCCTACAGCTGTGCCACGGATGCAAGGGGAGGGGTCAACCAGGCCCACAGCACCCAAATCCCCTGGGGTTGGTAGTCTGAGTTTTGGGAGGGCAGGAGTGTGAGGGGGTTGTTTGGGGAAGATGTTCCCACCTGCTAACGATCCCCGATCCCCACGCCACTTTAGTTGTGTAGCCGATGGGGTTGTGTAAGAGCTTTGTGGCCAGAAGGGCCTGCCAGCCTGGTGTGGTCTTAAATGGCTCTGCCCACCCCACCCCCTAACCAGACCTTCACTTTCTCTCTTCCAAGCCAGAGACTGTTTGAACATAATTTGCATACATTTGCATGTGGCATTGCAGGGCCCAGCATAACATGGGGAAAACACATTTTTCCCTCCAGGGTGCCTGCAGCCTGGATCACAGCCCAGGTGCACAGAGACCAGGCCTGTAAAATTCTTCCCTTATTTGGCCCTTGACTCTCCCCTAGGGCATCCCTTCCTGCATCCATCCCCTTACTGTGGAGCTTGGACCCCAAGTCAGCAGGCAGAAAGGGTGTCCCAGACAGGGAGCCTGGATTCTCCTGGTCCTGGGTCAGCTACAGACTTACCATATGACCTGACAAATCACTTCTCCTCTCAAGTCTCCACCTGCCTTTGTAGGAGTCTAGGGTTTACAGAAAATAGGGGAGTGGAAGATGCGTCATTCATTCATTCATTCATTCATTCATTCATTCATTTGATTTCATTTATTGGGTGCTTATAATGTACTGAAGCCCTCTGTTCTGGAATGAACAAAACCAGCCATGATCCCTGCCTTCGGGGAGTTTCAGGGAGACTGGCATTAATCACATGACCACAAAATTAATGTACAATTGCAACTGTAATAAGTGCTACATAGCGACGTGTGGTGCTTCATGGGAGCCCAGAATTAGTCTGGAAAATCACAGAAGACTTTCTGGAAGAAGTGTCCTTCAGCAGTGATGTTAAGTATAAGATGTCTTAGAAGAGCCTCCTAGGGAGAAGAAAAGGCATGTGCAAAGGCCCTGGGGTGAGAAAGAGCAGAGAGTGTGCAGAAGGGAGAGGAAGGTACTGTGTCTGAGTGAGAGGTCTGTAAAGACAGGAAGCTGGGGCCAAGCTCGCAGGGCCTTTCTGAGGGAAAGTTGTCTTTAAAGCAATGATGCCATTATTCTAAGAGCAGTGGAAACCATTAAGCAAGGAAGTGATATAATCAGGTTTGCATTCTGCAAAGATGGCCTGGACTATGGTAAGAAGAATGGGTGGGTGAAAGCGGAAACACCGGTCAGGAGGCTGTGGGGTTGCCCAGGTGAAAGGAAGCAAGTGGTTGGGTTGGGTCACAAAGGTGACCATAGAGAGAAGGGGAAGATGCTGTGCAATCACAAGGTGGTCATAGAGGCAAGGCTTGGTGCCAGAGAGAATATTCGGGGACTAGTACAGGAAGAGGGTGGATACAATTTTAGACAATGGCTCAAAGGCTGTTCGGAAATCTGGAGGTCATTGTAAACATGGGGCTGGGAGAAGCCCGGGTTTGTGGGCAAAGAGCAAGAATCGAGTTATGGTCATGTCGAGTTCGCATTGCCTTTGAGGCTTCCTAGTGGGAGTTGGGTAGAAGGATCTGGAGCTCAGGAAAGAGGTGGATAGGGGTGTCACATCCTCCCAACCCCCAGCCCTCGGCCCCAGGAAGGACTCATCAGGGGCTCCTCTCTGCATTAGCACTTTGCAGAGCAACCAAGCTCATCTGTCTTTAGATTAGTATTTCGGGCTTATTTCTAATCCAAGGGCAGGCGTAACACTGGGAACGTGATAAGCACCTTCCCACTTCATGTGCTTTAAACTTGCGCCTCTCCCCGCTGCCCCACCCCCGTATGTGGATGGTATTTTCTGCATCTCGAGTCAGCACCTGAAAAGGAGTTCTAGGCTAACTCCAGGAGTGGGGCGTATTCTGGAGCACGTGGTTTGTATGCAGAAATTTAAGAATTCCTGTGCTCGTTTGATGGTTTCTGGGGATGGCGAGATAGAATATGCGAAACTGGCACGATCTTCCTTATTTATTTACTTATTGATTTATTAGGCAAGGCAACCCTTGGTCGACCACACAGATTGCAAGGACCTTGTCAGTTTACAATCTCTTATTTTTAAATTTTTTTTTGCTCCTACAGCACTTGGTCTTCCTAGGTGGTCCCCCATCCAAATACTAACCAGGCCTGACCCTGCTTAGCTTCCGAGGTCGGAAGGGATCGGGCTTGTTCGGCCGTAGACAAAATTGGCACAATCACGTTTCCCTGATATGGAGGAATGAGGAAAACCAGAAAGGAAGGGGGCAGGGGGGTGGGGGAAAGGATAGGAAAGGGAAAGAGGACTTATTATTTAGGAACATCTCCCGGATGCCAGACCTGAGGCTATTTTTTTGTTTGTTTTTTTAATAGTATCATGCTATTTACTTCTCATAAAAGGGAGGGAGGATTAATCAGCCCATTTTACCGATGAGAAAATCGAGGCTCAGAGAGGTCGGATAACTTGCCCCGAGTTGCACAGGTACCTTGGGTTGGGACTGGAATTCTTACCCAGGCTCGTGCCCTTTCCGCCACATCAGTCATATCTGAAAGTGGAGTTTTAATACGAAGCCCAGGAAGGATTTGCTTCCCTTAAGGACCAGGTGCCCAGAGGGCAGTGAGTCAATCACTTCGCTGGCACACGGCCCGGCAGGAGCCCAGAGCTCGACGGTGGGCTCTTCAGGGCTCTGGACAGTGGTGCTCTCAGTGCAGTGGTCTGCACCCGGCCCTCACCGCTCACGTAGCCAACGCGGCCTCGCCTGCGGGAACTTCCGCCCTCGTTCTTCTCACTGTGCCTGGTTCAAATCCTGACTCCTCCACTTAGGAGCTCCCCAACTTAGTGCAAGTTTCTTAACTTCTGTGGATCTCAGTCTGCTGCTCTATAAAATGGGGATCATAATGGTCCTGACTTCACAGGCTTGTGGTAGGATTAGCTTAATGGAAGGAAAACCCTTAGCCCAATGCCTGGCATGCAGTGAGCCCTAATGAGTGATGGTTATTGTATGGCTTGGGGTCCGCTCTTTTCTGAGTATTTAATTACTTGTCCGTCTTCTCCACGAGGCTGGGAGCTTCTTGAAGACCAACCCTTTCTTTTATTTTAGTCTTCCCAGTATCTCCCACAGGCCTGACACATACTAGGTGCTTAGCGGATGTTTGCCGAATGAATGGACAGGTACTAATGCCTTCATTCCATATATTTTGCTTCCCTCCTCGGCACCTAGCTTTTCAAGGTAACGACTGGGGTTCATTCTCAGTTGTGCCCTTCACAGAACCCAGCCTGCACACAGTAGGTGCTCTACAAAAGTTTGTGGTTTATTTCCTTAGGCATCCTTTTCTCAGACAAATGCAATCCAGCCTCTGATCTACACATCCATCAGCCACCCTCTTGGGTATAACGGATACATAGTTCTCATTGCCCACATGTCTTGTCTTCCCTGACGAGCAATGCATTAAATGGCTGTTCAACAGCTCAAGTGCACAAATATTCCTTTCAAAATTATGGCATTCGCCTTTTGTTGGCAGAACATGCCATGTGAAGCATCCCAACCTCCTACTGAATGTGGGTGTATACTTTTTGCTTCCACCTCAATGGCAGTACTTGAGGCCAAAAGGCCTTGTCCGGGTTCCAAGTACCTATTTTGCCAAGTATTAGCTGGACTCAAGGAGCCAGTGTGAGGAGTCGATTCTGGGTTGACCCCAACTGACCTAGGGAGGGCTTCATTGCCATCACATTGTTATTGTCTGCATCACCAACACCACCAACACCATCACCATCACTACCAGCATTGCCACCATGATGACCACTGCCATCCACGCGGCCACCATCACCACCACCATTATCACCATCACCACCATCGTCACTATCACAATTAATAATACTATTAATTATTAGCATTTGAGAGCTTTATCTGTGATAGATATGGAGCTAAGCATCTACATAATTTTATTTAATCCTCAAAAGGAACCTAGAGGTAGGTACATTTTTAATTCTTGTCTCACAGATGAGAAAACTGAAGCTAGAGAGCTTAGGAAGCTTGCCCAACATCACATAGCCAGCAGGTTGTGAAGTCAGTTTTTTAAAAAACTCAAGTCAGCAGACACTTAATGAGTGTCCGTTGGCACACAGGACACCGGGGACACGGAAATGAGTGTGCTTCCTGACTACGGGGATTATACCGTTCTCTGAGGGAGACTGGACACACGTAATTAATCTGAAGCGGCCTGAAGACCTGCCTCTCCCCGGGGCACAGGGCGGTGCAAGGCGCCCTGCTCACAGCACAGAAGCCGACTGCCTCCTGGGGCAGCAGAGGGGCACCGCCCCTGAGGCTGCAGCAGTGGGCGTCAGCGGTCACCTGCAGGAGGTGGCCTTCGCCTCCCAGAACCATCCGACTGAGGTTTATCATGATCGCGGGGCAAGATCATGGCTTTTAGAGCCACCCAGGTCTGGATTCAAGTCCCAGCTCTGCCACTTATGGCTGTGTGATGCTAGGCGGGTAACTCTCTGAGCCTCAGTTTCCCTATCTGTACGAGGAAGAGTACTTATCACAGTAAGTCGTCTCCTCACCCTCTGGCCGCGCTCTCACCTGGGCCACTCCGGCCAGTTCCACCCCCCATGCCTTCGCGCAGGCTGTGACCCACCCTGATATGTCGTCCTGCCTTGCCTGCTGGACAAAGGACTCAGCCTTCTGCATGATGGGCACCTCCTCGGGGAAACTTTCCCAGACGCCCCCAGGGAGCTGGTCAGTCTGGGGTCCTTGGGCCCCTGCACTGCTCTGGAGTGACGGGGGTTTAGGGGTCAGCGTGCAGGCCTGAGGACCAGGGCTGTATTTTGTCCCCAGTGCTCAGCACAGGGCTCAGCACGGAGCAGGAGCAAAGGGAATATCACCGGAACGAACAGACGGAAGAGGAATTTAGAATAGGAATGAATTAATGAGCAAAGGAAGGAATGTTGGGGAGAAAGAAGGGAGGAGGGGAAAAAAGGGAAAAAGATGAAGAAGGAGAAGGAGGAGAAAGTATAGAATGGAAGAAAAAAAAGAAATGTGAGAGAAAGAAGCAGAGAGGGAGGATGGGTTTCAGGCTCATGTCCTATAAGGGCTCTTTTCTTGCCCCCACCCCACAGCGCTGACACCCCAGACCCTGTTCCCTCTCTCTGCCGGCTTCTCTCTGCCTGTCACTCAGCAGAGAGCTTCAGTTGCCTGCGGCTCCCACAAAACATTCATTGTTCTCTTGCCTGCTCTGCTCTGTCTCTCCTTGCCTCTTAGGTGCCAAAAATGGTGGAATTATCAGAGGTAAAACATGTCTGTCACTAGGCATGGTGGGTAGGGGTGCTGCTACTGGCTGAGTCATCCTGGGTACAGAGACCCACCCAGGCCTGCTGTCTCTTCCCTTGAGGTTTCAGAGAAAGTGGCAAAGGCTATGAAAAGGCTACGTCAGTCCCTGGGGCTGGACAATTTCTTTTAGAGCAACTGGGGTCAGAGAATCTTTGGTCAAGGGGGAGAGCCTAGCTCAGGGTGTTGGAGGGGCCTGAGAAGTGGTCCTACCTGCACTGGGGCAGGGGAGTGCAAACTCAGCCGAGCATCCTGGAGGAAACCCATGGGCAACATCTCAAGAAGGATTTAGGAAGGCTGGTGTCTTGGTATGGACCTGTGTTGGAGACAGACTTTCCAAATGGGGCCGAGAGTGTGTATAAGAGAATTAAGACTGCAGGCCGAGGGGCAGAGGCCAAGTTTCAGAATGGCCAGCCAGGGTCTGAGATGGTGGCCACACAGAATCCAGCTAATAGCTGCTGCTTACTGTGTACCTACTATATGCCAGGCAGGTCCTGTGTCAGGCGCTCTATAGGCCTTGTCTCTCTCATTCATCTCACAGTAGCCGTGGCACAGACAGGTCAAGGAAATCGCCGAATCCGTGGCTAGAGAATGTCAGTCAAGGACTGTCAAACCCTGTTACATCCCTTTCAAGGCCCGCTTCTAAAAAATGGTTTGTTACTCATTCCAGATAATAACAATACATGCTAGCTGTAGAAATTTTGGAAAGTAGAGTTCAAGACAAAATAGAATTTACCCTAAGTCAAGTATTTCTTTTCTATGCCTTTAAAAATAAAATCACACAGCACACACCACTTGGCATCTTGTTTTTCCTACTTAGCTTTAGAACATAAGCAGTTTCCTATGTGAATAAAAACTCTCAGTAGGTATAATTGTTAATGGCTGTCACAGTATCCTGGTTGAGGATGTGTACCTTCATTCCCTTAGCCATTCCCCTACATTTGGGCATGTGGATGGACTTTCCATGTTCCCCTATTATAAGCAACCCTTTGATGCATTTCTCTGTATTTAATCATTCTCTGTACTTTAGGTGGCTTCCTGAGCAGAGATTTCTGGAAGGGGAATTATTGGACCTAAGGAAGGGCTGCTTGGGGATGGGTAGATACGAAGAGGTCTGAGGGTTCCTGGGAGGCCACCCCAAGGAGGGCGGTTTCTTTCTAAGGGAGACCGACGCAAGAGGGGAGCTGGCTTCCTCTGGACTAACACATTTCTGATTTCTGGCCCTGGGAGTTAGACCTCAAACAGATTGTGATGATACCCTTTGGACTGTGTCTTCACCCTCTCCCCAGAGCTGGTGGGTAGGCGTTGAGGGGACCTTAATGTAGTCACCTAGCTACTGAAGGTATCTACCAATTAAGATCTTGGTGACCATCTCATTCAACCCTCCCACATTCACACAGGTGTGCATTTGACAGGTGGGGCAGCTGTAACTCCAGGTAACTTGCTGGGGTCACTCTGCTTGATAGTAACTTTGCTGAGGCCAGATGCAGGCCCCCGGACTCCCAGTCCATTGCTCTTTCCACGACATTAGCTGCTTCTGATTTGATTCCAGGTCATGTAGTTCTCTACCCTGAGAATAATGAATAACAATTGCTGGTACCATGGTTACCATGGCAACATTGGCCCTAAATGTCCTCTCAGAGGTACCGGGAGGGCAGTTTTGGGTTGTCAGATGCCTAAGGCTGGGGCAGGGGCTGACCTGGATGGAGCTGAAGTCCACTGATGTCTCAAGCCAGGAAGATGACATCACCCTGATGCCCTCAGGATAGCCCCAGGGCCGGGCCTCCGAGCAGGCACTGTCACCAATGATGCCCCAGTTTGGTGCCGATGTTCCCAGTGAAAACAGAGAAGCAGGGTCCATGTTTCAGATTTTTTTTTTAAGACTGGAAGATGAGTCTTGGAGCAGACTGAGATGCCTACGCAGGGAGGAGCCGCCGGAAAGAGGCCTTGTCAGGCCCCTTTGAAGTTCCAGGGAGGGGACATGGCAGCAGAGGCTCCTGTGTTCCCAGCCATGGTGGGTGACAGGCATTGGTGTGTTCTGAGGAAGCAACACAGAAAAGTGTCTGGAGAGAGGGCTAAGCCCAGAATGGATTGCAAGGATAGAGGGGGCCCCCAAGACACAGTCCTGGGGCTCAAAGACAGGATCAGCTCTAAATCCTGCTGCCCAGGTGTCCGGATAAGGGGCTATGGAGGAGGAGAGTAGGGACCTGGGAGGAAGCGGGGCGGGGCAGAAGAGCCCAGGGTACAGGACCTGAGAGAAGAGGGTCTTTGGCTCCCCGCTTTCCTCGGCTCTTTTTCTGTTCCCTCTGTTTTACCCCCTCCGTATCTATCTCGCTCCTCCATACTCTGAGCCTTGCCCCCTCTCCTCTGTGTCCTGTCCTTCCTTCCTTCTCTCTCGTTCTCCTGCTTTCTCCTCTGTCCCTCTCTTCTTCCCTCTCAACCTCTTCTCTTCTCCATCCCTCTTCCTCCACTCACTCTCCTCTTCTCACCTTCCTCCTGTCCCCCATCAGGTGACTAGAAATGCATCAGTTCTCAGCCTCAGGTAGAGCAAAGCCAATCTTATTTGATAAACAAACAACCAAACAAATAAAACCACACTGGGCTCTTCCTGCCCCCCAGCCATCATCTGGGCCAGCCACCATTTATTTGCTCAGGGAATATAAACATCAACCCAAAGCAAAGACGATTGAAAAGGAAAATCTACTGCTAAATTTTTCTGAAGCTAAATAGGCATCTAGCACAACATTTCCCAAACTGTGACCTATGAACTCCAGGTCCTCAAGGTGCTTAAAGCATAGTCTCTGGAGTACTTCCGCCTGGTTCAAATCCCCATTCCGCAGCACACTAGCCATACGACCATCCCCCCATGCCTCAGTTTCCCTTTCTGCAAAATGGTAATAATAGTACCTGCTTCACAGAGTGTCATGAAGATTAAATGCCATAAAGTGGAAAGATCTTAGAACACCGCCTGGCATGTAATGTGTGCTGCGTAACGGTTTGTTATTCCTATAGGTGTTCCATGAAAGGAAGTTTGAGAAGCACCGAGTACTCGCCCTCCATCCCGCAAATAATCAGCACACAATAGCACATTAGAGCACCCAGAAGTCCTACAGCGAAAAGATCTGTTTGGCTTTGGTTACCTTCATAATTCTCAAACTTATTTTTACTATAGTACACCCCCTCCCTTTGTAGGCACAAAACACCTGTCTCTTAGGACACACCCACTTTTGAGAGTCTCAGTTGGAGAAATGTTGGTGTTGGATAATTCACCATTTCCAGACCGTGGTGAGTGAGACAGACGGAGAAAGCATTATCTGAGTCATCAAAAAGATCTGGGATCAAACCCCACCCTTATCCTACCAGTCACAAGGCCCAGGAAGTGTTGCAACAGGCCAGAGATGGGAAGTGACTTGGTTAAAGCCATACAGTTAGCTGGGAGGAGACTCACCACTAGTACACAGTACACCTAACACTTACTGGATTTTGTTAACCAATGTCACAAAAAAACAAACAAAACAAAACAAAAACAGTACACAGGACTCCCAGCCAAGGACTCTTCCACTTACCCCCTCACTTCTCCCTCAATGTCAAAGAAAATCAGGAGGAGGTCTTTATTTGAAGGGGGGGCGGGGGGAGGAGGATCTTTCATCTTTAGACTGATGTGTGTCTCCTCCGGCCATCATTGGCTTGTCATGACCTGCAAGGCTTGAGCCACAATGGCCACAAAGAATGTATGCTTTCCTCCTAGCCAGGAAGAGGAGGAGGTGAGAAGTTCCCACTCTTTTCTCCCCACCAAAAAAAGTTTTAAAAGAGCTGTCTTCCCCTACAGGCTGAGTGACCCACCCGGGCACTTTGGAGAGAGCCAACGCATGTGCCCTGTCCCTGGTGCTGAAACATGACTAGCGCCTGGGCAGTGGTCCCCACCCAGCCCCAGACTTGGTTGGAATGGCTGTTGCAGAATCTCCTGGGGAGAGTCCACAAACTGTGGTTCCCAAACATTGCTTCTCATCTATTATTCAGAATCTCCCAGGGTCAGTGCCCAGCTTCTGTACTTTTGAAAATCTTCTAAGGGGTGGTTCGAGACCCCGCTGCCTTGGGGGAGCATTTGTGTATCCCAACTGTAGCCCACCTCTCTCATGGATCCTTGTTTTTCAGTGATTTATTTTCTGAAAAAAAAAAATTGTAATTCTGGTACTCTCAGAAAGAAAAAAAACATCATTTTATACATCTCATATTAATGGAACAGATTTTATAGGCAGTGGCAGTCTATTATTTTTATAGCAGTAGCAATTTTTTTCCACTCTGGGAACTTGAGGATGCATGCTCTCTCCCGATTCCATATCTGTGGTCCTCTGAAGCCCATTGCATTCTTTTCCTCGGCCTGCAGGCCCGGCGATCTAGGGCGCTGGAGTGGTTTTAATTATGTCCGTCCGCTCTCTGTCGCCATGGCGCACTGCTTCAGCACAGATGAGATGCCTCTACTGCGGCATTTATTCTTCCAGATTCTTCTCTTTCCCTCTGAAACCCCAAGGAAAATTCTCACTGGAGAAACAGTTGTATGGGACATTCTCCCAAGAAAGATGCCAGTGGGAACGGGCCAGAGAGCCTCGCCAGTTTCTGACAATGCCCTTGGGCTCTGGTGCTGTGGGGGAGGTTGGATTCAGTCTTCACAGCCCACATCACTCTCTTATCTGATTTTCCAGATGCAGAGCATCTGGCTTTGAGGCGGTGAGGAGGTGTAGAGCGATGATCACAAGCTTTGAAGTCAGACCCGGGCTCAAAGTCTGGTTCTGCCTTTTCCTACCCATGCGATCTTGGACAAATTGCTTCTACTTCCTGGGCCTCAGTTGCCTAATGCGTAAAATATGGACAGCACTACCCAGGCTTCAACAGAGTTGACACAGAGATCAAGTGAGAAAATGGACATTGAAGTGTCATCCTATAAAACTCGTAAGTTATTATGAGCAAAAAAATGAGATTCTACTTCAGACGATGGCAGGAAACTTAAGAAAGGCATTTGCATTTGAATGTGATATTCTCAATGTCCTGCAAACTTCCACTTCCCATGCCTTTCCCTGGAAATCAAGTTCGTGGAAGGACAGGAATGTGTGTCCAGAGCAGAGTGTTGGTCACTGCCCATTCTAAGACATCATCTCGAGGTGCCTCTAAAAGACGGTCCAATCCAGAGGAAGAAAGGCAACTATCATAGGGGTTGGAGGAGGTCGCTGAGTTTTCCTAGGCCCCTGGAGTGCAAGCTTTGGGCCAGTGTGGGCCTGAAGCCACTCTTGTCTTAGGGTTGGCCTGAGGGAGCAGAACCAAAGATCACGAACTGGGATCCCCTTTACCCCTTTTGTACAGATGGAAAAATGGAGGCCCAAAGGGGTCAAGCAACTTCTCAAGGCCACTGGGTTAGTCGGCAGCCAAACCCATGGAAAGAACCAGGTGTCCTTTCATTGTACCACATGGCCTCTTGGCCATGATGCAATGAGTCTAGCCACAGCTTCTGTCTAGAGTGAAAGAGACTCAAGGGAACGTGGGTCAGTTTCTAGGAAGTTAGATTGGATTGCCCCAGGGGGAAGCAGTAAAGCTTGGGCATTAGCAACTGAGCTTTGGCATCAGACAGACTGAAATATGAGTTCTGACTCTGTCATTCATCTGCCCTTTGAGCTCGGCCACCTAGGGGGTTCGGTTTCTTCACCTGTGTAGTGGGACTAACGGGAAACACTGCCTCAGTGGTGTGAGTCATTAAGAACCGCAATACACGTGATGACACACTTCGCTCCTTTTGCAAACATGCAAAGATGTTGAGTGATAAAGTGAAGGGGTGATAGTATGGCCAGGAATAGCTAACATCGTATGCACAATTACGTGTGCAGACTTCCAATGATGGAAGGAGCTGCCTGTGTGACAGTGAGCTTCTCATCACTGGAGGTGAGCAAGGCCTGGTGGGGGTGCCGCTGAGAGGATTCAGGCATCAGGTGGAGATAATGACCAGTGCCTCCGATGTTCTTTGAGGCCTACTCTCCCTCTTCTCAATTCCCTGGCTTCGGCTCACCAGGGGCCTCTGTTTTCCAAAGCAGCAAGCAGCCTGCATGGTAATTACTTTTGGACTTATTAAGCATAATTATCCCCTAATCGCACACAACCAGTAATTACTGTGGTTGTTACCAGGGGCCTACCCATGCAGTACCACCTGCAGCCCTGGGGTCCAATGCCCAGCTGGAGCCTAAAGCAGAGCTGGTGCTCCCTGCCACAGAGTTGGGGGGCTTGGCTGAGTTGGGGCTGCTACATCCCCCACCGGAGGCCCTTTCAGCTCGGGCACCGGGCTGGTGAAAAAGTTACTCGCACACGTCAGGCCCAGGGCCACTCCAAGCTCCAACCAGTCAGCACCCTTCCAAGTACTCCCCATCCTGTGACACTTGCCCATGCCGCCGGCCTCTGCCTGCGCTGGTCCCTCCTCTTGGGACTCTCTTTTTCTCTTCTTATTCCCCTTCCTTCCAACCAACTACCATCCCTTCTTCCATTTCTTCAAGTATTTTTGAGTCTCTTTTATGTTTCTGGCACGATTGCAGGTGCTGGAGCTACAGCACTGCAGGCTAGGTGTGTGGGGGACAAAATCCATGCTTTCGTGGAGCTTCCTTTTCTCTTTGGGAGACAGAGAGACAAAGAACAAAATAGGTAATTTATGTAGCATCTTCGAAAGGACTGATGATGGCCATGGAGAAATAGAAAGCAGAGTGATGAGGACGAAGAGGTTTTCTTTATGTGTAGGGTGAGAGAAATTCAGTTTTAATAGGATGGCCACGGCTGGCCTCACGGAGAATGGGACAGGAGGGGATGGGCTAAAGTATGATGGTATGTGGGGGGGAAACGTGCTAGGAAGAGGGATTAGCTAGTGCAAAAGCCCTAAGGCAGGAACAGGCTCGGCACGTCTGAGGCACAGTGAGGAAGGGATGGAGTAGGGGCAAGGAGGGCGGAGCAGTGAGGGAGGCGGTAATTCGCTAGAGCCTGCTGGGCCACATTAAGGATGTTGGCTTTTCCTCTGAGTGAAACACTTGAGCGGACTGTGGTGGTGGGGTGAGGGTGGGGCAGCCCAATTATTTCTCACCTGTTGCAACAATCCAGGTGAGAAATTATGGGGGGTGGGGGGTTAGTATAGTGGGGGCGGGGCGCTGCTAGTCTAGTGTGGAGGCCATGGAGCTGAGGGGAATGGAAAGATTCCAGAAACACTTTCAAGGTAGAGGACAGGACTCCCTGATGGGTACATTGAGGTGTGAGAGAGAGGCGTCAAGAATGACTCTAGGGTTTTTTGCTTCAATAACTGGAAGGAGGGAGCTGCCACTTGCTGAACTGGGAAGACGGTGCGTGAAGCAGGCTTCAGGGGTGAGGACGGGTGTTTGTTTGGTTGCGGGCATGTCAAGGTCTTAGACCTCGCGAGAGGTGTTGGTCTGTGGTCCAGAGGGGACAGGTCTGGCTGGAGTGTGCATGTGCCAGCCCCCACACGTGGATGACATTTAAAGCATCCAGATCGGACGCGCTCATCCAGTGAGTGAGAACATCTGAGGCCGGAGATTGGTGGGGGTGAGGGTGGCGAGAGGGGAGCCAGCAAGGAAGACTGAGAAGGAGCCATCAGAGAGGCAGGAGGAGAATCAGGGAAGACAATGTCGAGTGGGAGGGAGGGAGCGCTCACCTCTGTAACTCCGGGGGACACCAGCTCCCGCCTCTTCTGCTCCCCTCCTTGGGTCCTCACTCCCTTCTGACGGTTTATTCACCCCTCGCCCCCCGACCCCCCTTCCCCCGCTTCCCCACTTCTGTTTTGGATCCTTTCCTTATCGCTTCCAGTATTTTTCTCTCTGTCTCCCTCTCCCCCTCTGGGCTCCTTCTCTGGGCCGCTCCCTCCGCTCCCCCCAGCTCAGCCCCTGGGGAGTGGGGACTCTCCCGGCAGCCGCCGGCACTTGCCAATCTCTCGGCGTCTCGAACTAGCTCGCGGGCCCCATGCCGCGCCTCCTGCCCGCGTAATGCGCTCTAATATTTATTTACATGCTTTTCAGACTATTATTTATTAAGGTATCGCTGCCAACTGTGCGCGAGCTAATTGCTCTTAAGTGCCCCCTCCCGGCCCCCACCGCGACGCCTCCTCGGCGGCGGAGCCCCGCCGTCGACAGTGGGAACAGAGGCCCCAGCGCGCAGAGGGTGCCGGGAGTGCGGGTGGCCGTGCGGGTGGCCGTGCGGGTGGCCGTGCGGGTGGCGGCGCGGGTGGCGGCGCGGGGAGCGCGCGGTCGGCAGGTTGGGGGGCGGGGAGCGCCGGATGGGGGTCGCGGAGCCAGGGCTGGAGAGGCGTGCCGGGAGCGCAGTTTGGAGTCTCGGAGCCGGGATGGGGGCGGGGTCCCCCAGTGCGAGCGGAGGTGCAGGGAAGCCTTGTGGGGGTCTTCGAGCTGGGTGGGGGGTCCCCGAGCACAATCTGTAATCTTGGAGCGAGACGTGGGTACCCGAGCGCGAGGAACAGTGCAGGGGGAACCCAGGTGGGGGACCCAGAGCGCGAGGCCGAGCGGGAATGAGGTCCCCCCGGGCCGCGCTCAGGCCTCGCGCGACCCTCATGGCCGTAGGCGGACGGGCGGACGGACGGACAGACGGACGACCTTCCGGGCCCGGGAGGGGGCCGTCGCCTCTCCCCGCCCCACCCGCGTAGGCGGCGGCCTCGCTCGCTCGCTTCTCTCGACGTCAGTAGCAGCCGCCGGAGCCGGAGGGAGCAGTTTAATTGGCAGGATTTGGGGTTAAGGACAGATGTGGCTTCGCTGGGTTTAAAGGCTGGGCGCGCGCGGGAGGGAGGGGAGGGTGCGGGGCGGGGTGGGGTAGAGAGCGGGAAAAACAGACTGAGAGAGACCCCGGCTAGGCGCTCCTGGAGAGAGGAGACAAAGGCAGGGGTGAGTGAGGACTGGGAGAGAGAAGCAGATGAAGAGGGCCAGAAAATACAGCTAGGAAAAAAGACAGAACAAGATGGAGGCTGGTGAGACCGCCAGGGGGGTCCAGCCAGGCTGGCTTCTGCCCGCTGCCAGGCGGAGGCCCCACTCACTCTTGCCTGGGACCACCCTTCTCCCTGCATTAGCCCAGCCCCACCCCAGGCAGCAGCCCGGTTTCCAGAAGGGGCTAACTTGGGGACAGTTATTCATTTAATTTTATTACTGGTACTCCGGATACAGTGCCAACACCCAAGGCCTTGTTGGTGTCACCCTGAAAGTTCTCTCTGGGCTGTTACAGCTTAATAAAACCCAGGGAACTGTGCCCTGCCCTTCCCGCCCACACTTAATAAAGACTGATTGAAAGCTGGGCTGTGGTAGGGCCTCTCCGATTTCTCTTCTGCGCTCCCTGGGCCAAGTGCAGTTCTAATGGTGAAGGACACAGAGGTAGGTACTGTGCTTTTCCAGATGGGCGAATGTGGGGGAGCAGAGAGGTGAAGAGACTCTCCCAGCTTGTGACAGCTGGATGGAGAGGCCAGCCCAGAAACTCACGGTTTTTCCACTACTCAGGGCCAAACCTCTGATTGATGCTGGTTGTAATTTCATCAGGCCTCTGGCCCCGGGGGACATTGTTGTGGTGGCCTCTGCGCTTTCTGGAACCGACTCCAGCAGATCTGCCTGGTTGGTGGTTGCTGTCTGCTCTGCACATTCCAGGATCCCAGAGCTCGTTTCTTCACCCTGGGCCAGATGCAGCCATGCTGGACTCTGTCCCCTGAACGCTGGGAGTCTGAGTCTCCTGTAGAGCTAACACAGCCTCCTGGGGGCTGAGGGTGGGGTGAGGGCAATCCCCATTCATCCTGGAATGGTCTGGAATCAGGATGTTAAGCGCACCAGTCTCAGAGCCGACGGGAACCTTGGCAGTTATCCAGTCTACCTCCTGCTTTTAACAAACGGAAAAACTTAGGCCCAGAGAGTGGAGGCGACACAGTCTGCGCACCTGAAATGACCTGTGTCTTCACTGAATAATTGTTGGGAGGTGTGGACAGTCTTCTCGTTTCAGCATCAAGGACTCTGGGTTTTACTGTGGAGTGGGGAGGGCGGCTAGATTTGTTTTCGGTTGCCCCAGACGTCCTTCCTGCCCTTGTGTGCCTCTCCCCTAGTGCTCTGTGCTGCCCCAGGACCCGACTTCCCCCAGCCTAAGTATCTAGTTTGTGGGCACTGCCCCTCTGAAGTCCTCTGTCTCTAGCCCTCACCACCACACACATATTTTCACAGGGGCCTTTCTGAAGATGTCACCTTAGAGTATGTGTAATGTGGCATCTTTAGAAGCAATGAGGGCAGGTCTTGGGGGACCTGAGTGACCTTGGGGCAGAGCCTATCCCTCCCTGGGCCTTAGTAGCCTCATCTGTAAGATAGGGATGGGGTAGGCATTTGGAGGTTTCTAAGCACGCTTTCCAAGCCTGACATCTTGAGACTGCCCACAACAGGAGCAGCTGGGACTCGGGTCCCCCAGGCCAGAGCCATCTGCTGCTTCCTCTCCTTGGGGCAGGAATAGGAGCAGGTAATGGGGAAAACACGGTGGAGAAAAAGCCCCGGTGAATGGCATGTGATGAGCAAGACACGGCAGGAGGATTTGTCACTGACTTTCCTCCCGTGTCTTCTGTCCCTGGCTGCCTTCCTGGGGAGGGCCAAAGGAAGAGTTGGGCTATATTTGCCTTCTGGGGATGGAGTGGGGAGGAGGGGATTTAGTAGGCAAAGGAACAGTGAATCTGCGGTCCCTGCAGCTGAGCATGGAAAAGCAGTTCTTCCTCTAACATGGGAGAAAATGGAAAGCTCAAGAACGAATGCTCCTCACCCCTCCCCTCCCAGTACGTGGCCCGATTAGCCTGGCCTTGTGTACCTGGCCCGCCATAGATGTCTGGTGAATTCACAGACTGAATGAATGAATGAACATCCCGAAGTTAAGAGACCTGGTCGGAGAATTGGGCAGACTTGGGTTTGGATCCTGCCCCAACTGGGTGACCTTGAGCAGATTACTTAATGTCTCTGAATTTTACTGTCCTCCTCTGTAACACCAAAATGATGCTTCATAGAGTTGTGAAAAGAAAATGAGGTGAATCAATGGAAAGAGCTTAGAATCATGTGCGACATTTAGGACTCCTCAAATTATAACTTATTATTTTCACGAAAGATAGATCGGGTCACTCTCTAACCTTGTGCTTCAGCATATACTTACTGAGCATCTAGGAGGTTCCAAGTACTGCTGAGCGCCTAGAGGTGATTGGGGCTCAGGTTACTTATGGTCTGGTGTGGGAGACACATGGCCATATAGCCTTGAAATACAAGCACTAAGTGCTTGTAACAGCTTTTACCTGGAGTATAAATGGCCATGGAAGAGGTCCGGTCAGGGAAGGCTTTCTGGAGCAGGTGGACTCCACATTGAGCTTCGAAGGTGTTCGCCCTTGGCAAACATCCATCATGGGTGGAGAAAACACGGCAAAGACTTGACACGGCTTGTTTGGGGAACACTAGGAACCCAGTCTCTGCTCCTGTGTCACTTTGTCACAGGGTCTTCTCTAACTGCCCTAGGATAAATAGCATCCTCTCCACCTTGTTACTTTCTTTCCTTCTAACATCACTTCATTTCACTGCACGATGACCTCTGGCCCTAATGTATATTTACTTAATTTTTTTCTTGTCTCTCTCTACTAGAACATTAGTGCCATGAGCAGTGTTATAGGTTTGTGTCTCTTGCCAAATTCATAGGTTGAAGTCTTAACCCCTAATATCCTAATACCTCAGAATATAACTGTATTTGGGAGATAGGATCTTTTCCGAGGTAATCAAATTAAAATGAGGTCATTTAAACCTGATCCAATATGACTGATGTTCTTATAAAAGAGAAGTTTGAAGACAGATACGTATACTGGGAGAATGACGCATGAAGATTGGAGTTATTATGCTGCCACAAGCCAAGGAACCACCAGCAGCTAGGGAGAGGCCTGAAACAGCTCTTTCCTCAGGGCCCTCAGAGGAACCAGCCCTGCCGACACCCTGATCTTGCACTTCTAGCCCCCGGAGCCGTGAGACGATGCATTTCTGTTGTTTAAGCTCCTGGTCTACTGTACCTTGCTATGGCAGCCCTAGCAAGCTAAGGCAGGTACAGACATTGTTTGGTTTTTGTTTCTTTGTTTGTTTCTGTTTTTGTTTTTGTTTGCTTTATCCCCAGTCTAGAACAGGGTCCAGCATTTAGTAGGTAACACAATTCGTAATTCTTGCGTGAATGAACCTTGGTTATGACACGCAGGAAGTGAAAGAAATGAGGCCACAAGTCTAGGCTGAGCAAGATGGCGAGGGTCTTGAATATCAGGATGAGGGTTTGGCCTTTCCCTGCATAGGCGGTGGGGAACCACTGAACATGTTTCGGAAGGCTTCCTTTGGCTTCACTGCGCAGGCTGGACTCAACAGAGCCAAGTTGGAGGCAGGGAAAATAGGGTGGGCTTGCAATAAACAGCACAGAGGAGCAGTAATGAGGGCCAGCTCTCGGGCGACAGTGCAGATGGACTGGGGAATGTGCAGAGGCAGGGGAACTGGCATGCTACGGACGAGGGGGTCTGGTGTCTTCAGCCCCTCACGAGTCTCACCTGCTGCCCTTCTGTTCCTCTTTCCCAAGATGGCGATCTATTGCCTGATCAAATCCCATCTTTCTCTGGCCCACCGTGCAAAGCTCGTGGGCCTTTGAGGCATCTCAAATCTCCATCCTCAGAGAAGTGGGGAAGAGGAATGTTCCCAAACTGATCACCGTCTGTGAACAGACTCCTAAAACGTGCTACTGGAGCCACACAAGAGTTGCCTCTGAGAGCTCACGGTCTGATGAAGGAGACAGAGCCCTGTTTTGGGAAACCCCTGGTCTGTTGGAGGAGATAAGATCCGTGCCCTGGGAGAGACCGCCATGCACGGGGCACACATGCACACGCTGGTAAGGTCTTCCATGAGAGCAGCTGATGAGAGGAGGCCTGGGAAGGCTTCCTGAAAAAAGTGGGTTTGCACAGAGTGTGGAGAAGGGGGTGGGTGCTAATACGGAGGTGAGGAGGACCAGTGGGCAGAGCAGGGACGGACCAAGTGGCCACCTGCTCCTTTCCAGTCCCAGGTGAGTTAGCCCTGTGCCTGGACGGACAGGTGAATACGTGACCAGCACAGCCTTTCAGTGGGCTAACTAGCCATCACGAATCACCCGCTTTTAGCAGAGAAAAAAGACTGTTGACAGGGGACAGGAATAGCTTCTAAAGCCTCCCTTCATCCCTGCCGGCTCCTCTTTTTCCAAATGGTCTCAGCAGGCCCTGGGCTCGGAAGGCAATGCATGCCCACAGCGCCCTCTGCTGGACGCTATCAGAACAGCACTGAGGGCTCTGAGTGCCAAGGCGTTTGTGCTAACAGGCCCCGGTTTCCTGCTCTGGGGAAGCCCCAGATTCTGAAGCCAAGAATGAAGGATAGACAGGAACTGGGTCAGTGCCTGAGAGGGTCCACATCTGCGCCCTGGAGGACCTTGGAGCTTAACGGTCATGTAGGCGATGGTTACTTCTGCTTCGGGGTGGCTAAGTGAGCGGTCATAGACAATTCCCCTATGCCCCAGATATTATGGGGCCTCAGGAGCTGGGATGACCATCATCCTGAGTGTACAGGGCCCCTCCCCACCCAAGGCTAGGCAAGGGTGCCTCCCAGCAAGTTGCATATGTCTCATTATATCACGGAGGGGGCGTCCTTTTCTTCTTCCCGCCCTGGATCTGGGGCGGCTGGAGTTTAGGTGGGTGGTCTGGACGGTTCCAGGAAGGGTTCATGGTTGGAGATTCTAGGTGATGCTCACATGGGAATGAGGGCAACTGCTGCTGGATGCAGAACAAGAGAGCTTGGCAGAGCTAAACTGGGACTCAATATTTTCTCTCCATTTCAGACCAGGATAAAGATTCATTGATGCTAAGAGAGCTCAGGTTTTCCAGGGGGCTCTCAGTGCCTTGGAGGGGCCTGGCAACCACAGGACAGAGGGCCCAGGAGACCCAGAGACCCAAACCACTGGGCTCACTTTATTCTCTCTTTCTAGAGAGTTTCCAGGGAGAGCCAAGGGGCCATGAGTCCCTGCTTTTCTGAGCATGTTTTTCATAGTGTGAGAGGCTCGGAGATCCTTATCATCATCCCAGCGCGTGCACGCATGTGCACACACACACACACACACCCATACACCCTGGCTTTACAGGATACACAATGGGAGAAGAGGACAAAGAAGCAAGCTGCTTACCAAGGTGGAGGCCGTGCCCGGTTCATATAAGTCAGTGAAGTGCTAAAGGGACTTCAGGCCCCCAGCAGCCTGGAGCTGTGCTGGGGGTCAGGGAAAGGGCCCGTCTCAGTGAAGGCCTGTGACCCAGCTGAAAACCACCCATGAGGACCGCGCCTGCGAACATTATTTCACTGTGACCTTTTTTAGTCTCAGCTGATCGATCGGCAACTCAAATTATTCCTATTAGGGGCTGGGAGCACATCACGCCAATGTTTCTGGCCTACTGGACATTCCTATCTCAGTCAGCTGTTCTCTCTGAAGGCTGCAAAGGGATGATTAATTTTGAGGAAACAAGGTAAGCTGCTAAAGGATTTTCAAATGAGCCTTGTGTTTGACTTTGGGGTCAATCTGCATGGGTTCCAAGACAAACTGGTGGCTAGTGATGACTTTCAAATAAATATAGTTTATGATCACTAACTGCTTCTGAGAAAAATCTGAAATGTGGAAAGCAGCTCCGCAGAGACATTGTAGCAGGTGCTGTCAGGGCCTTGCCACGTCCCCTCAGCTCGTCTCGGTCCAGTGCACACGGCTGGACACCTGCCAGAACCTGTACCTCTCCGCCTGGCGGCTTTCTCTAACAGGAGAAGTCGGCTTGGCTGGTGCGCCCATGGCGGCCCAGAAGTGCCACAGAATTTCCCTGGGTGACCCTCGCCCAGGGACTAGGTGGAGCCGGTGCACCCCCCTCCCCATTCCTTCCCTGTGAGTCTACTCTTCTTCCCAGAGTTCCCCAGGGGCACGAAGGTCCACACCCATGGTGACGACTTGCTTAGTCACATTCCCTTTATTGGTGTCATTCTTGTCACCATTCCGCTTCCTCACTTGCCTAAGGGCATTTCCTGGGATCCTTATCTCAGGCTCTGCTTCTGGGGGAACTACTGTGACCCACTTGTCCCAATCTTCCCCGGATTGCCCCAGTTTTGAAACTGAAAGTGCCACACGCTGACATCTCCCCACCTCCGTTCCGGGCAAACTGGGAACCAAACTGGGATCGTCGGTCATCCTGGGGGAACCCAAGCCAAGACAGATGTGACCAAACAGATCACCGAACCACTAGTTTAAAAGTCAAGTATCTGCTTTGAGAACAAAGGAGCACACGCAAATATAATTTTGTCATTAAGTTCAACAGTTTTTATGAGCTAAAAGCCTATGAGAACAGTAGCCACCACTTACACATAAGCCATTCCTTTGAGAACACCCCCCCCCCCCAGCGTATGCTTTGCTCGTTATTGGTAGACATTAGGCAGCTGATGTCCAGGATGTCACCAATGTCTACGTGACTGGCTATTGGGCAAAAAGGCGAGGTGAATTCCAAGAACAAGAAGTGTCGCAGGCACCGTGAGGACATTATGGGCGAGCAGGCAAGGGCATGGGGCAGCACATTAGAGGCACTTGAGGCTCTGAGGGGAACAAGCACCGGCCATGCCGCTTGAGCCAAAGCCACCTGGTCAAATCGTGACACTACACCGCGTGTGTCACCACAGTAGATCACACTGAGATGAGGCGCTTTGCCTCGGGAAGCCGCTGTAAGCTCAAGACTGCTGGCTCCGAGCCAAGGGGGTTTGCAGCATGAACGGGAGAAATCCCACTTTGTCAGATAACCTGGAGACAGTGCCGTTGAGAGGCTAATGCCACCGGGCTGGGGGCCAGGTGAGCGTGGGGGTGAGGGAGGGGCTGGGGCCCGGCCAAGGAGATGCTGCCAAGCTCCTGCCTGCAGGACAGACCTCTGCCGATCAGATTATCCAGCTGCGAAATGCCGCACACGCCCCGGCCCTGGTTATTTTTACACTGGCGCTGCGGAGCGGGCTGCAGCTCAGGAACGCGCCATTCCTTCTGTGTCAGCTTCGCTAGTCCCTGCTAGTTTGGTGGAAAAAAATAAAATAAATAAGAGCTTCCAGATGCCATAGCAGTGAACACACCACCCGTTCTCGGGGTGGCAATGCCCTTCTCTTTCCCTTCCCAGGGTGCTGAGGATATGGGATGCATTCGTGTCTGAGGACCGGTTGGAGATGTTCCAAAATGCGAGTAGTGAGGGGCGGCATTTGAACTCTACAAATGACAGGCGCTGGAATGTCCCACGGTTTCCAGCCAGGCAAGTGAAGGGGGCGGCCAGTTGCCAGGGGCAGGCTGCGCACAGATGTGGGGAGGCCCCTCTCCCTACTTCCTCTCTTTGGAAATCCCTGCCACAGAAGAGAGAAGGGGAACGGTAGCCGAGAGAGGAAGAAAAAGCCTTCAAATAAGGGTGGGGAGCCACAGGGGCAAGTCAGGATAGAGTGGAAATATCCAGAAGCCTTTTCTGACAGCTGATCTAGGTCAACCAGCTGGAAGGGAGGAAGAGGAACCTTTGCTTTCTCAAACACCTGAGGAGCAGGTGAAAACCCGTCAGCAGCTGGTCTTGGAGCAGCCGCTCCATTCATTAGCCACAGCAGTGGAGGCCAGTTAACGTCACTTGTTTTGGCCACAGGCAGGACAGGCTGGGAAAACACAGGTACCGGATAGAGACCGACGCTGCTTGTTTACAAGTCCAGTGCAAGTCTGCCTAAGTGTGGGGCCCATCTCGCCTGGGATCTGGAGTCGGTTGCCTCAGCTGAGGAGCCTCAGAGGGAGGACCTTGCCTCTGTGCGTGGTGGGAGGCTGGACCCTTGGGGCGCTTTGTCACAGGGGCTCCCCTACTCCACCTGAACAAGGAGGCCTCCAGCAGGAGCTCCCGCCAGGGTCCCATGCTGCCTTCACTCTGCTGCACCACGCCATGTGCCGCTGTGGTCAGCTTCACTCACACAGACACGGAGTGTCAGAGAGCTCGTGGTGGGGTCAGGGGTCGGGGGTGGCTGGCCTGAAGCCACACCCACAGAGGCAGGATCACGGGCTGGGGATATGGCCAGTCAAGACACGGGGGCCTGGAACTCTGGAGGGTGGGGAAAGTGGTTCGTGGAGCAGACTTTCTCAAATGCTGCTCACCAAGCCTCAAAAAGGACAGGGTCACCACCTGACACGTCCGCTTTGCTACTAGGCCTGGCATACAGTCTGCTCTCAGCAAAAGCTTTTGGAAGGTCAGCGCCTACAGAACCCTAAGGGAGATCCAGACCAGCGTTCTCCAGGCTGAATGGCCTCCAGTCCCTTCCTCGGAGGCTGACGGTACACGTTCACACATTCTTGGGACCAGGTCATCCTGATGGAAAGGAATCTTTTTCCCTAGGGTTTCCTCAACATGTTTGCCCGCAGGACAGTTTCTCATGAATTGCTAATTCGCATACCAACCAAAGAACAGTGTTGGAAATGCTGATCTAGGGTAGCCTCATCATTCTACGAAAGATGAAATGCGCCCAGAGAAAGCAAGCAACTTGCCAAAAGTCACACAGCATGCTGGCGGTGGAGTTTAGACCAAGGCGTACATTCCCCAGCCCTGGGATCACTGTTCTTCCTACTAAAGGCTCAGCTTTGTTGGACCATGCCATTGATTCTTCAGCCAGGCTGGGCATAAGGTCCCTTGGCATGACCCAGAAAGCAGGAGCTAGTTTAACAAAGAATCCAGACTAATTCAGATTGATCCAGATGGTGGGATTGGGAACTCTTAGAAACACTTCAGCTTCCACACATGTGCTGATGACCAAAGGCGCTTATCTTTTCCTTAAAGCTCCTCATCCCTTAGGTCCTGCACTTGGCAATCCTGAGGGCAGATTCCTGAGACGGCGTACCACTGAAGTTCTTTAAAGAAGTCTCTTGTCCAAATGTCCCCCAAAGCCCTTGGGTTCTTTGAAATCATTGAGGATTTTTTTCCTTTGTACCTTCGGGTGCTGGGCAAGGGAGCCAGGAGGTGCAGAGGCCAACAATTTGCTTGTGCGTCAAAGTTGTGGAGAGTTCCAGCAGCTGCTCCTGGGGCAGGGTCTGCATGTTCCCTGGAGAATGGGGGTGTGCCCTCAGCCTTGCTGAGTTTCTACGTTACTCCTGCCAGATGTCTTGTTCCACACTGGGCAGGTGCTGGGCCACCGCCCCCAGTCATTGTCCACACTGAGGCTGGGGACCCAGAATCAGGTTAATCTGGAGGCTTGGACAGCCCAGTCCAACCTTGTCGTGTTAGAGGAGGAGAGAGGCCCAGAAAGCAGTCATGACTTGACTAAGGTCACCCAGACAATTAGGGCAAGTCCATGATTACTGAGAAGAAAACAGCTCGGAGGCAGAGGATCTGGGAAAGTCGGAGCGGGGGAAGCCCCTGGCTCCAGGGCACCCAGAGAGGGTGTGCCACTTGCCCAACCCAGTGCCAGGCATTCCGACGCGGCCTGGCAGTATTCCCATGAATGATGGGCCAGGAAGGGGGCGCCGCGCCCCTCCCCCCAAAGCTGGGGCTGTTGTGTGAGTAGCTGCAGAAGTGTTATTTTGGTGCGGAGGAGGAGTGCAGGGAGATGACAAGGCTGTCCTCACACCTGCTCAAGGGCTTGAACAAGACAGCCCAAAGCCATTACCCTCTTGGTGGCACTCACTTTGAGCCACCATTCCCTCCCCCCCCAGCACTGGCATCCTGTCCCCCTTGGGGTCGAGGTGGCCGCAGTGTTGGTGACTGTCCGCTGGGTGAGAACTGAACAGTCAGCCGAGCAGCTGATGGGGCTTTAGGTCTCCAGCCCCTTCTCCTCCCTCGGAAATGGATCCTCAGCTTTCCGTGAGAGCCGCAGACGGGCTGGCGTTGGGGGAGACCCCTGGGAGACACAGCAGCGCATCAGGCGGGCAGGGCAGGGCTGCCTTTTCTCCAAACCCAGTGGGCTTTCTGCTGGATCCCTTCTCACCCTCGGCTCCTGCTGAAGACTGGGAATTTCTTGAGTCTTTATGGGGCCGGGACCTGTGCCAGAGCCCTCAGGTCCTCCATAGGGGACCAGTTTGATCCAAAGGGCCCTCCACATCTTCCAGAAGGGGGAGTCTGTGGGGACTTGGCACCAGGGATATGGGGCCCTGACAGAACCACTTGGTGCAGAGGGGTTAAGGCCTTGGAGCAGGTGCGTGTGTATGAAGTGTGGATTCAACCTGGGGTCCAAGCTAGTGGGCCGCCTTGGTGAGGTCCAGACCCACCCCCAGGGGAGTCTGAGGGGCGGAGGTGACTGGGCCTGAGAGAGGGAAGTCCCCAGGGCCTCTCTGCCTTGGAGCTTTGAGAGTCTCTCATTTCATTGATAAATCAGGTCTCCCAGCTGAAGCTGCTGCCCCAAATGCACTGCAGCCATGCCTGGTTCTCGGTTGCAAAGAGTCACCTTTCCCCTACAATGTGGCCGGGGTTGAAAGAACCCCCACCGTCCCAGAATGCAACTGATACAGGGTGCCACTCTAGCCCCTCAGCACAAGCGGGTAGAGTTCACATTTCACAATTTCTGAAAGTGTGTGAATTATTTAAGGTGTCGTCTGGTCTCTCACCGACTTCCGTGACCACGTCGATTCTTTCGGGTCTATTTTTGCACAGACTGTGGCTTAACTCTAACGCCTCGGCTTGCAGCGTGTCTCCCCTTGTCCTCCCCCCCGCCCCGCCCCGCCCCTCCCCCCCTACCCCCGCCTCCCTAGGAAGTCTCAAATAATCTACAAATCAATACTAAAATATATGAAGAGCTTCCAAGCTACAAGAAAAGGCCCCCAGGTGACTCTTTTCTAAAGTGTTGGAAAGGAGGATTCTCCAGTTTGTAAGTGGGATTTAGGGGTCCTGGACTCCCTCATGGAGACAAGGGCCCGGCCCACAGTGTGTCCGGCAGGGGCGGTCTCCAGCGTCTAGCCCGCAGGTCTGGTTCCTTGCAGTCTTTGGGTTCGCTCATCCACACCTATATTTGGGGGCATTGCCCACATGATCTCCCTCCAGAGAGAACTCAGATTTAAGTTATATTTTCTCCCCACCTGCCAGCGGCGGTTAACCCCACAGCTGCCCACATGTCCGGGCAGCAAGGAATCTTCGAGCCTTCCAGAGATCCGGTCCAACTTCCTCATCTCACCCACTGATTTTGCAAGTGGGCAAACCGAGGCCCAGACAAGGAGCACAGGCTGGCTGAAAGCTTCACAACTGGGTGGTAGCAAATTGGGGTTGAATTCAGACCTCCCGATTGCCAGTCCAGGGCTCTTTCTAGCAACCAGTATATTGGCTACAGCTTCAAAAGTCCCTCCCACTAGGCCCAAATGGCCCCTTCCTCTCCTCCCCTGCCCCAGCCTCCTTCTCCCCTGACTATACGTAATTCGGGTTATAGCAGAGCATATTGAACTCCAGGTTCTCATCCCAGTGCCTCAGGAGCACGAACAGCTGGAGGGCAGCGGCCTTGAGCGTGCCCCGCGTGCGGCCCTCGGGCACCTCCTGCTGCTCCAGCCAGGAGCTGGCCTTGGCAGCCACAAGCTCCCATTCCACGAAGTAGGAGGCCGAGCTGTGCTCCAGCCACGCCAGCGCCACGACCGTGGCCCACAGCTTCCCTGTGTGTTCTACCACGGCCTTGGGCTCCCAGCCCGGCTTGCCTTCCACCAGAGGCTCCAGGGAGAAGCTGTCACGTGAGGGGTACCGAGATGAGGGGCCGGTGCACAGCTGGGGGTTGGGGGTCTTAGACTCAGGCTGGCGGGTGGTGAGGGACACTCGGTGGCAGGTGAAGGGCGAGGTCCACTTGAGCTTGTCCATGGGGATGTGGATGGCCTCGCAGAAGGCTTGGTTGAGCAGGAAGGCTCCGGAGGCCAGCTGCAGAGACACCTGTGTGTGGGGGAGCCCCTCAGTGGGCCTTAAATGTTTTAGCCCATGGAGCCCTAGGCCATGCAAAAGTCTGAGTCTACACAGTTTCCCCTATTCATCTCTCCCAGCTTGCCCCGCCTACCTGGGGGATCTGCGGGGTACCCAGGCGGACTAAGCGTCTGCATCCTTGACCCCACAGCCACTTCAAACTGATCCCTCTCCAAGCCCAACTCAACATGTTCGCTTCAGACGAGCCTCTTGTTCTGGGCAGGTGGGCCTGGCTCAGCCACTGCGACCGTCCTCTGCCATCCGCAGGCTCTGGGCAGTTCGCCTCCCTCTGCCGCCCTCCATGCCGGTCGGGTTCCGGCCCCAACGGGTCTGCTTTCTAAACATCGCTGCAATCCACCATCTGCCCGCTCCTGTTGTCCCTGCTTCTACTCTCCTCTCCTGTCCCCACCCCCTCCATCTTTCCTATACCCTGAGGGGTCTTTGCAAGGCATAGATCATGTCACTCTTTGGAGGTGATCGGTTCAGTGGCTGCAATTTTTTCTTAGAGTAAGTCCAGACTATGCTTCTCAAAGCAGTGGTTCATCCTTGACTCTTCTACCTCGAACCCCATTTTCCAGCTACCAAGCTCTTTCTCCCTACTCTAGGCTGTTGGCCATAAGTCCTCATCCTTCGGATCTCGGCTTAACCGTCATATTCTCTGGGAAGCCCCGCTTCATTCCCCTCTGACTGCAAGCCTGGAGTAGGCCCCCCTTCCACCCGGTCTCTCCCACCAAACACGACCTCTCCTATCATAGTGTCCAAGAAGCAGAATTGCCCGGTTCTTTGTCTGCCTCCCCTCTAGATACTTAACACCATGGGCTCTGGGACTATATTGGTCTAGTTCAAGGTTGTCTCTCATGGTCTAGCACTGCACCTGGCTCAACAAATCCTCATTGAGTGAATACATGCACAGTGCTCTGTTGCTTGGGATATTCGGAAAGGCACAATGTACTTGGGTGTGTAGGGACCGGAGCTGTGCAGTGAAACTCAGACTGTGTCCTTCTTCTCGTACCCTCTGACCCCTCCACACCCCGCTGGGCTCCAGATATGCCGGCCCCACGCTTCTCAATTCAGAGATGCCCATCCCAGACCTGGGCTTCTCACCTTGCCACGGCATGCTGGGCGTCTGCAGAGCCACTTGCTAAACACGGTGCATGTCCCTGGGGTGTTAATTTTACTCACCTGTGAGTCATTTCAAGGCTTATTTTTATGTATTGAAAAACAGACACACATAGGTGGTGGAGCAGAATGCAAAATTCCCATGAATTTTTAAGATGAAGATAGCAGATTGCAAAGAATTTTCATGATGCTGGCACTGGCTTCTAGCAACACTTCTAGACCCTGGGCGGGGGACTCACGCAAACCTCTGTGCCCTGCTGACCCTGGGCGGGAAGGTCTAGGTCTTTTTCCCTTTCTTGGAGGAGGACAGGGAGAGACTCACGGGAAGACCCCTCTGTGGAATGGCTGGGGTCTGGGGCACTCACCAGTGGGACGTAGTCGAAGCTTTGGCTCCCGGGGCTTGACTCTGAAGCCTTGGTCAGCGGCTTGTTCAGGAAGCCCTTGGCCGCCCTCGTCAGCAGCCTGGACTTTCTGAGATTCAGCCTGTGTGGGTGGAGCCGGGGAAGAGCGGCCATGGCCACCTTGATGGTGTCCTTGGTTATCTTACCCCCCCCCCCCCAGTGCCCGCTCGGCAGCCTCTGAGAGTGAGGCCAGTCAGGCCAAGGACCTGACAGGTGGCTTCCTCCAACATCCCATTTGACAGCTGGGGAAACTGAGGCCAGGGGTGGTGCATTTCCCCCGAGTCCCTCGGTGAGTTATTAGCAACCTGGATGAGGACCAAGCTAGTGTTCTGTATTTCTGCTCAGCCCAGGGGTCGGAGCCTCACGCTGGCCCTCCCAGGGGGACTGCATTTGCAAAGAGACCACAGACATGCGTTGGGGGGGGGGGTGCACTGGGGGGGCGTGGCAGTGGGATACCAGCAGACGGTAATATCCCTGGGCCTTCTCGTCGCCCTTCACAATGGTCATTGTGATCTACTTGTCCGGCTCGGCCTGCCTTTGGTCTTCCAAGCCAGAGACAGCCCCAGGAAAATGGGTGGCAGTAGGGTGTGTCCCCAAGGGAAATCCCACGAACCTGGATCCAAAGAGGGTCTCGGAGGCCTTCCAGGAAGAAGGGGTGTTGGTGGCCAGACTGTGCAGGGGACCTGTAAAGCCATGGAACGACCAGTGAGGATCTGACCGAGAACCCTGTCCGACTACTCACTGCCCCGGTGGGGAGACAGAGGCCCACGGCCGGCAGGGGCTTGCCTACATCGCTAGGCATCCGACCAGTCATTAGGCTGCAGGGCTGTTTCTGACCCAGTTGGTATGGGGAGAAGTGAAATATGTGGGTCTGTGTGTAAGAAACAGGGCCCCAAGTTTCCTTGGCTGGCGGTCCCTGGAAGGGCAGCTGTGGGGGCAGCGACAGCTTCCCATCGACGCCCCCAAACCCGGTGGGAACATTGAGTTCCCTTCCCTGGTGCACTGCTGGAGGATTCTGGGCAGAGGGATTCTCGGCTGGGAATCAAGAGGCCTGATTCCAGGCCTGGCTCTGTCACCAACTCGCTGTGTGACCTTGAGCAAGTCACTTTACCTCTCTGAGTCTCAGTTTCCTGATCTTTAGATTGGGGATATTCCTGTTTATCTCACACAGGGCTGTTCTGAGGAAAAATGAACCACTGAGGACTTAGCTAAGACACTTTCTTGGCCCAAGGATCAGTCACTATCACCATCTTCATTGAGGAGAGGGCCCGCTGACCTCCACTTACCTTCAGAGACAGCGTACTTCTTGTGGCCTGGGGACGTGGTCTCGCTGGAGGGCGCAGTGGGGTTTTCCTCCACATCTATGGCAGAGAAAGGCCCGTGGGGACTGAGCTCCCCTGGCCCTGTCTTTCTCTTCTCCCATCACCCCCAAGCGGAGCGCTGGTCTGAATTCACAGGACCTGGGGGTGAGCTGGGGGAGCAAGCTCAGGGCTTCTCTCCCTGCTTGGATGGCTCTTTGTCTTCTAAAGACACTACCATTGCTCCACCCCAAGAGTCAGACATGCCTGGGTTCCAAGTCTGACTCCCCCACTGACTAGCTCTGTCACCCTGGGAAGGTTAGTTCCTTCCTAAGTTTTGATCGTAAATTGGGGGTAATAGAATCTATCTCACAGTGTGTCATAAGGAGTAAATGAGATAATACACAGATAATGCTTAGTGCCTGGCTCGTGGTCAGTGCTCAATAAAACCCTGAGCTACAGACCTGGCAGGGAAATGGAGCAGGTCAGGAGCTGAGGGTGTGGATTGGCACTGCGGGGGGAGAGGCGGGCGCAGGCTCACCAGGTCTGTGCCTCACTGAGGAGAGGCTCATGCTAGCTCTCTAGGAGGCACTAGAACGTGGCATTGACTTGTCAGGGGGGCTCAGCCTCAGTTTCCCCATCTGAGTAATAATTGCACAAAGTTTGTTCAAAATGTGTAATCAGGGTGATGATTCTTATGATTATTATTTCAAGGACTGGAGAGTGATGGCCAATATACTGTAAGAGAATAAGTTAAATTATGGGGAAAGTTTCATGCACAGATATGTTCATGGAAGCCTTTAGCACCCTATGAGACTGTTAGCTCTGTGATGGCCGAGAAGCTCTGTTTATCTCGGGGCGCTGGGGTGGGGGCAGGGTGAAAGAGAACTAACGACTGAATGCCTGAGGCAACAAGGGGGGGGCAAACAGCATGGCGGTTAACCTCATGGGCTCAACAGCCATGGAGACAGTGCCTGGCTTCAAGTCTTGGCTCTACCTCGTGTCAGCTGTGTGATCCCGAGTAGGTCACTTAAACTCTCTGAGCCTCAGTTTCCTCACCTCTTAAGGGGGGGCAGGGAAATAAAAGAAACCATCTCAGATGATTGTGAGGAGTCATGAATAATTGGGACAATGCGCAGCCCGCAGAAAACTCTCAGTATGTGTTAGCCACTGTCACCCTTGGTGAGGGAAGGGGTTTGGGACAGGATAGGAGTTTAGAAGTTATAGACACTTGGGTCTGAATCAGAGGACAGTTGAAAAGAAAAGATTTGTGATTTCGATGGAAGCCGTGGGCCACCGAGCACCCTGAGCTACAGAGACAGGAAAGGAGAGAGCGGAATCTGCCTCTCGCCTGGAAACTCAGCCTGGCTCAGAGGTTACAAAAGGTTCCCCAAGTTTGGGAGGCTCTGAAGGAACCAAAGAGTTGGCAGAACTCTTACTCTGAAGAGCTCCTCGCACACTGTTCCTGTTTAAAACCATCAGTATGAGAACTTTCTATCCCTTAGGTAAAAAATTGTTATGATCTAGGTGTCTGGGCTAGTGGCCAGGTGGGACCTCTGATGGCCTTTCCCCGCGCACAGAAGAAGGCAGGAGACCCTCACTGTACACATGAGGGCATGAAGGAAGGGGTTAGGACTCGTGTCGCAGTTAGGCTGTCTCTAGGGCGACAGAAAGACATGCAGACATTCAGGGCACAGAGGGTTAAAGCCATACTGTGAATTGGTGCAAAGTCACAGAAAGGGCAGCTCATGGATCTTCAAGGACTGGAGCTGCAGGCACGATGGAATCAGGTGAAGGCAGAAGGGAATCTGTCGGGAATGCTAAGACAAGCAGATGGTGGGACCCAAACAGATGGCCCTGCCTCTCTGCTCTCCACTTTCCCCCGATTTATTAGGTTTCCTGGCATTTGGTGCCTGGGAGGACTCCGAGATTGGAGGCAGGGGACAGCCCCTGGGGTTGGCGGACCTTCAAAGGGGAGAGGAAAAGGGATGGCGTGGGCACGTGGGCAGGGAGGCTGTGCTGCTCCCCAGGTCCCGGAGGCTCGCTCGGCAAAGCTGTGGCAATGGCAGCGTGCTGGGGACATGCTGTGCCCCTCTGCCCATCTCAGGCCTCAGAGATCCTGGGACGCCTGGCCTTGCCCTGGCCTTGTAAGGGCTCAGAGTGCAGACTCAGAGGGAGGCCTCCAGGGTTTTGGACATGAGGGTGCTGTGACTCGGGGCCCCGGCTTCGGAACGCACCCAAGGTGGCTCTTACTTAGGTTCTGATCTCCTGGTGCTGAGTCTTCCCTGAGCATGGTCTGGGACCACCTGAGGCCAGCAGAGGTGCCCCTCCACTGTCGGTTCTGGACCCGAGAACTGACCATCCGCAACGCAGCACCTTTATGAGGACAAGAGAAGGGGTCAGGTGGGTACCATTGTGTCTGTCCTTTGCCTCTTTCCCAAAGAAGGCAGAAATTATTCTGGCTTCGGTCTTTCAGTTATCCAAAGACAAGAAGGCATTGTGCAAGGTAAGCCCATGAGCTATGGAGCCAGAGTGACCTGGCTTTGACCTCCAGTGCCATCTTATAGTAGCTGGATGAGGTGCTAACCATTCTGAGACTCAGTTTCCGTATCTGAAAATTGGGGATACTAATTCCTGCCTTGCCAGGTAAATACTACTGCTGAGATAATGTTCCGAAAGCAGTAGTGTTTTCTCGTTAGTTGAAAGGCTGGTTTACTCAGGAACACCCCATTTGTGTTCTTCCCCAGTTAGCTGTCTCAGAGACCCAGGTCCCACTTCCCCCTCCCACAGGCAGGTCCCTGGATAGATGGGGGATAGATGGAAGAAAGATGAAGCAACAGCACCCTAAAATGTTTGGAGGAACCCTACTCTTGGAGAACACTCATCTGCATTATTCCTTAAAAAAAAAAAAAAAACAGGTTCTATTAGGAAATAAATTCTGAGGAAGATCATACCATAGCCCATTCACTGAGTCTCTTGGTGTATATTAACATCCTAAAGGCTCTGACAAGTTCTGCAGCAAGGAAAGCTGCTGAGCTTTATTGAGCTCAGTGGTTCCTAAATGTTCCTTCCTGCTCTGGTATTTCCTATTTTTTTGCCGAATGGCCATTAGCAGGACAGGGAACTAGGGTTCTAGCTTCTTGGAACACACCGTGGGAAGTGCCGACTCGGATCTTATGGGACCGTGGGACTTGGGTTAAGATGGACGCCAGGTCCCCAGACCTCCCAGACTATAGATGCTAGGAAGATGGTCGGAGATGGGTGGGAGGAAGACTCATTGTGAATGAGGATGTCATTCAAGATGACAGCGCTCAGTGAATGAGAGCGGCCAGCAGAGCAACGCTCGGGCTGCTGGCCAGAGCCTGACATGAGAGCAACTGAGGGAGAGAGGGAGGGAGGGAATGGGCTGTTGAGCATTTCGGTACCACAGATAAACAAAAAGGGTCCTGGGGACAGGAGGAATGGTGCATTTTGTTTACAAACACAATTCTTTCAGGAGAGCTGAAGAGAAGGGCGGGGGAGAAGAGGGAGGGGAGGAGGAGGAAGGGAGGGGAGGGAGGGAAGAGTGGAGAAGAGAGGAGGGGGGAGAAAAGATCAAAGGAACTATGAAAAACAGAAAAATGTAATTCAGGAAATTAAAAAAAGTATATTAGTTCATAAACATGTGAAAAAGGCATCTCAGACACACAAAAAACTAAACAAATCCCCCAAAGAGAGAGTCTTTCCTCACCCATCAGACTGGCAGGGTTTAGAAAGATAATAGTCAGCTCTGGCCGGGGTGGACATGAGAATAACCTCAGGGGCAGGGCCAGTTTGGTAACATGTCACAGTTTTAAATGATCCAGTCTTGCTATGCAGTCTTACTGCTGGGAGTTAATTAAGCCTGCACAGATAATCAAACAGGTGCACAAAGATGTTCTCTGCAGCATCATTTACAATAATCGAAAAGAAAAACAGAAGGTCTGATAATGGGTGCAGGTTAAATAGGTCTGATAAACCTTAAGTGGCAGTAAAGAGGAACAGGGGAGAACACAGACTCTGGAGCCAGACTTCTGGGGTTCAAAGCCTTGCTCTGGCCCTTACTACTGTGTGACCTTGGGCGAATTACTTAACCCTCTGTCTCTGTTTCCCTGCCTATAAAATGCGCATAACAGTGTCTACCTTGCAGAGCTGAAGATTAAATGATTATATATATCTATATATATCTCTATCTCTATCTATATCTATATCTATATATATACACACACACATTATATATATATAATCATTTATATATATACATTTTATATATATATCTTTGAGGTAAATATATATATATATATATATATATCTTTGGGATATATATATGTAGTGCCTTAGAACAGTGTCTAACTGGCTATTATGATGATGATATTTCTCTGCAGTGGAAGATGCTGCAGCTTTTAAAATAATGACACAGATTCCCCTTCAGGAGAAGATATTTTCCATACCCATATTTTGTAAGATAGAACACATATTGGTGTGATCCAATTCATGCAGAATTATTTGCATTTTGATTTCTCTACATGTCTGGAAGGACGGCCACACCGAGGAAGTAACTGGTACTCATTTCTCCCACTTCCAGTCACTTTTATTTATGTCTTTCTATATTTTCCATAGTGAGCACATATCATTGTCCTAATTAGAAAAATTCAGGCAAGTCATATTTATTTCGTGGGAATAAGGGCGCGGGGTGGTTTCACAGCCTTCCGTAGAGCAGTGGATGTATGTATCTCCTCTACCCCCTGGCAGCCAAACCATCCACTGGGGGCCATTTTGCTTCTAGGCCCTTCCCTGTACCCCTCCCGGCAGGTCTCTGCTCCGCTGTATCCCAGCGGCTTCCCCCAGCCCGCGGGAGCTGCCTGGCCCTCAGGAGTGCCCTGGCCGCCTATCTGCCTTACCGGAGTTGGGGTACGCCACCACGGTGGGCAGGTACCGGCTCTTGCTCACGTCCACAGGCACGTAGGCAGTGTACTTGCTGATGATGTTGCAGGCCTTGCTGGTGTGCACGGCATTCACCTGGTAGCGGCGGCTGGACCCTGTGGAGGGGGGAAGTTGGGGTCACTGCGCAGACTCAAAGTTCTCCATGACGCTGCAGTTCTGGAAGCTAAAAGGAAGGCTAGACCAGTGGTCCCCATCTTGGGGATCAAATAACCCCTGAAAATCAAGGGGTTGGCAACTTGCCAATTAAAGACATTAAAAAAACCACCAAGATTATTAACCTCCATTGTTATGTCATAAAATAAGGACATTTTAATGTGAAAGAAGGAAGACATCTAAGAATAAAAAAGACAGTTACTCCCCTTAAATAACTTTAGTGTTACTATAAAAAAAAAAATTCAGAATCCCCTGTGTTGTCTGTATTTTTGATTTTTGTTTGTTGCTATCTGATGAGAATCTTGCTGCAAAACTTCACAGGCGTCCTGGCTGGGTGGGACCACTGGTCTGGCCCATCGGGACAATCTTGCAGAGAAAATTAAAAACCAGAGAGGGTGAGTGACGAGCACAGGGTCACACAGCGAGTTAGTAACAGACCAGAGAGCAGGACTTAGCATGGTCTGCTCCCGAAGACCAAGCTCTTACCACTGAACAAGTGAGCAGACTCTGTGGCTTGCCACCTCCAAAAAGCTGTGTGATGAGCCACCAACAAGAAAGATGGACAAAGGTTTTGAAAACTGTAAAGTGAAGTGCTCATGGGGGGAAAAAAAATAACATATTCTACAACGTTAAAATATAAAACAAACAGAGACTGGGCTTGAAAATTCCCCCGAGCAGTCAAAACCAGTTTAGCCATGCAAACAAAGCTTAATTTAGCTAATTTTGCAAGACTAACTTGACCTGGGTCATTTTTTGCTTATGCCTCTGGAAATCAAAAGCAAAACTTGAACCGCTTCCCAAGGTTAATATCAGGTGACCAATGACGATATTACAACCAATCACCATGAGGATTTCATTGTCACTGCTTTCTCACTATTTAAGCTGTTTTATAATGATATCCCCCTGAGCCTCATTCCATGTTTTGGTTTGAGTGCTCTTGGTTCGCAAACTGTCTTTTTGGTGTGTGTACAATAAACTTTTACCAAAAACCCCCAAACAAACAAAAAACTTTTACCAATGACTATTTCCATAATTCATTGGTTTTACTTCTGTTATTTCTGAAATTTTGACATCAAGAATACAAAGAATATAAAATATAAACCATATAATATTATGTAAATAAAGCATAAGCTATAACAAATAATGTAAATTCTCTATTTATATCTATATCTACCTATTCTTCAAGTGTACTCCATCAAGACGCCAGGAGTCACTTTCTTAGGAAAGTTTGTCCCAACTCGACTAAATTAGCTCCCCCACCATCTCAGTTATATAATCACTTGGAACCCTCAATTTCTGCATAATAGAACTGAGGACAAATGCA
This sequence comes from Rousettus aegyptiacus, assembly GCF_014176215.1. Lineage (NCBI taxonomy): Eukaryota > Metazoa > Chordata > Mammalia > Chiroptera > Pteropodidae > Rousettus > Rousettus aegyptiacus. The sequence continues at coordinate 12,060,795 of NW_023416284.1, read as the reverse complement.
CTCAGTTATCGTATGTACTTATTTGGTTAATGTTGGCTTCTCTGCTAGTCTGTGTCAAGCACTGAGAAGTAAGGGCAGGGATGTGGTGGTCACCGGAGTTTTTCAGTCCCAAGCCTGGCCCTCCGCTGACTTGCACTTAAGTGGCCTGGATGAGCGAGCGAGTGGGCCAACTAGGTCTAGGGGCTTCTGTGGGAAGGTAGGTGTGGTCCAGAGGAGCGGGCAGGTGGAATAGGGCTGCCCTACTGTTCTGTCTCAGAGGGCACGGTAGGATGCAGCCCTGGAAAGTGAGGAGGAGTCGGGGGTCTGTAGCAGAGGGGAAGGAAGGAGGAGAGGACAGGATGGATCACTGGGCAGGGGGTGGAGGGCAGGGGTGGGGGGGGGGAGAAGGGGAGAGGGGCGCCTGGAGAAGAATGGGAGCAGATCAAGGAGGGGATGGAACTCTGGTGTGTGTGTGTGTGTGTGTGTGTGTGTGTGTGTGTGTGTGTGTGTGTTGGAGGAGGGGGTTTCCTGGGAGCGAGGGGAGGCACCTGGAGGCAGTGATGCATTGTGGGAGTGGAGCGCTGGGCTCTGACCTGGCTGTGTGGAACCTGATGGGGAGGGCTGATTGTGGGGGTGGGGGTAGTATGGGGGTGGGGGTAGTAGGGTGGGGCGTTGGTGAGGGCTGTGAGGTGAGTGGTGGACCCGGCACCCACCTTGCTCGATCTCGCCCTGGCGCTCTGCCAGCTGCTCGAAGTCACGGATGATGGCCCGGGCTGCCAGGTGGTGGAAGGTCTCGCTCCACAGGTCAGCATCCTGCGCACCACTCTGCTCGGGGCCAGGAGGCCCCAGCTCGAAGCTCACCTCCCATTGCAGACGTTGGCTGTTGCGCAGGCCCTTGACTACGGCCTTGCCCAGCACGGGGTCTGGGGTGGCAGGCCTGCTGGGACTGGCCTGCTCTTGGGACTCGGCCAGGGGCTCCCAGTCTGAGGACGTGTCAGTCTCGAAGGCGGAGGGGTGATGGGACAGTTCTGTGGGCCAAGGGACAAGAGGGCCTTGCTCTGAGCAGTGGGGGCAGGGCAGATGACAGAGGGCCCACCCCCAAGGAACATCATCCCTTCCCAGGGCACAGACATCTCTAAGCCGAGTATAGTAAAGTATCCCCACCCTACCCCCAGAGGACCCACAACTCCTTCCCTAGAGTAGCTGGAGTGGCATGGGCTTGTCCCGAAGAGTGGGACAGACCCACCTCTCAAGAAGCCAGCATTGGAAGTGGTTAGGAAGGATGGGGTGAGGGCACTCCTTAGGGAGCATGCAACCTCAGCGAGGACATCTGGGGGACAGAGGCAGCCCAAGGGCCAGGTTGATTGGGGAATAGAGGAGTTGGTGAGGTCCTCAGGGAGAGAATGGGCCACAACAGACTCCCCGGAACAGACCCCCCCCCCCCCCCGCCCAAAGGGCGCAGACACAGGTGTCTTTGAACTCAGGCCATAGCCAAGGAGTCCTCCCTGTCCGCAGTCAGGTCTGAACCTTGTGGACACTTACCAAGCTCTCCAGGGATGCGGTAGTCTGAGACAGGCTTCAGGCTAGACCCGAGATCCAGCTCTCTCATGGGGCTCCAGGCCTGGGTCTCCGGGCTGGTGGGCAGGACAGGCTGGCAGCCCTGGGGCAGCAGAGAGGGCCTGCGGGCCCCTGGGCCCCTGAGTTTGGGGCCCGGGCTCAGGTCCGAGCCATGGTTCAGGAAGGGCTGGGGTGCAAGAGGGAGGGGAGGGTGCTGTGTGCCTGGTGGCGGGCCGCCTTCCTGCCGACCCAGCCACACTTCTTCCCTGGGCACCGTAGCTTCTCCTGAAGACTGCCCCCCCTTCAGTACCCAAGGACAAGTGGCCTACTTTCGACAATCTATGAGAAACATCAATGCAAATAACCCCAAGCCACGGGTAAAGTGCAAACGACAGAAAACCGTAGAAAGTTACATACTGTGGATAACATTCTAAACTCGCTTTTTTTTTTTTTTTGGCCATGAAGTTTAAAACTTTTTGGCTGTATGTTTAAAATTAACCTTTTCCTTATGTCTTCTCATATGTCATGCTTAAAAGGTCTTTGCCACTCAAAAAAATTTCTCTAGAATTTTTGTGATTTTATTTTTGTTTGCTTAAATCTTTGATTTACATAAAATCTATTCTGGTGTAAGGAAATAGAAACCAGCCTTTTCTGTGATTTTCTGAATAGTACAAATCCCAGCACAACTTATTGAACATGGTTCATTTATTGAGTCTCTGGGGTTTTTCAATTTTCAAAGCTCTCGTGTGCATTTGGCTTTATTTCTGGACTTTTGGTTCTGTTTTGTGGATTTAATCTGTCTATTCTTGGTATAAAAAAAAGCATCAAAAGGCAAGAGATAAACTGGGAAATATCTTTGCAACATGCATGACAAAGATAATTTTCAAAAAAAAAAAATGCTTTTATAAATCACTGGCGGGGAAGAGAGAAACTCAGTAAAATAATGGGTTACAGGCAGGTTACAGAAAAAGTATCCAGGAACCCATGAACAAGTGCTCAGCCTCACGAGCCTTGCTCTTAAAAATTAAAATAAATTACGATTCTCCCCTCCCCCCAATCTTCCAGACTGGCAAATATTTAAATGTCTGGCAACACCCAGCATGGTCAGTGAGAAGACAGGGTCTTTCACGGATGGTTGGTGGGAGTTCGCCGATACTTCCTTGTGGGAGAACAATGTAGCAGCGTGCCGTACCTGTCAACATTAAAAAAGGCACAGACTCCTTTGACCCGGCGATTCCGAATTCTGCGGAAAAACACCAGGGTGCGGCTATCTATGTGCTCATACTGCGTATTTGTTGCTGTATTGTTTGTATAAAAAAGATTTTGTGACTATCCTTCAACCAGCGTTGACAAACAAGTCAAGGTACCTGGAATACCACATCACACTGCAAGAAAGAGGTAGATTTTTTTTTTTCCATATCGATATGGGAAGATGTCCAAGATAAAACTTACTTTTAAAAAGTAAATTGCGAAGGTTCTGTATTTTGGTTGTGGGAGTGGTCACATGACTATATGCATTTCAATTCCCCACCTTTACTCCAGCAAAGCTCTCATGCTCATATGCATTTGTCAAAAAAAAACTAATTTCACTGTGTATAAAAAAAGTGAGTTAAGAAAACATTAGACAAGTAAATGGGAGAGAAGTCTGTAGATGTGGTTATTTAAAGCGTGTATGTGTGTTGTGTCTGTGTGTGTTTGCGTGTGTGTGTACTGTTTAGAGGAAAACACTCAGAACCAGGTGGGTCTGGGCACTGGGAAAGGATATTTTTTACTTTATACCCAGCCGAGCTGTTCAAGGGTTTTTATCACAAATTTTGAGTACGTATTATTTTTGCAATTAAAGAGTATTAAATTAATTAAAAATTAGTTTTGCGCCTCTGGCAACACAGACGTCACCTGGTAGGGCAGGAGATGGGGGAGCAAAGGCACTTATTCTAGGTTTAACAGAGAAAAGTGACTCAGTCCTTTAGGCCAACAGTTAACTGGGGGGTCTTTTTCATCTCTATCAAGTATTTGTGGGGAAGGGGACTGTACTTCCCAATTAGATGGGAACTCCTTGGGACAGGGGCTGGGGTTCTCCTTCCTGTTTCCTCTGGGCCTGAGGTCCTGCGATGGTACGAGGGTGTGGGAGAGGAAAGGGACTGTTACCCTTAGGCTGGCTTTGGCGTAACCCAGCCAGGCTGTTGGGTTCTAGGGCCCCCTGATACCCTTCGCTCATCAGAGAGTGGGATTCCCCCCACCTTTGCCCCATCATCACCAACAAACTGAGAATCAGCAGCTGTTGCAGTTTCCATGGCAACAGATTAGTCTAAGATTCAGCCCTTCATCCAGCCAGAGGCGGGAGTGTGTACATGCGAGTGCACACACGTGTGTGTACATTCGCACAAATGTGTCGGGGGAATGAGATCGGGGAAGAAGCCAAGCAGAGGATGAAGGAGAGAGAAGCAAAGAAGCAAGCAGGACCGAGGGAAAGCCAAGCTGCCCGGTGCGCTCGCCAAGGAGAGCTGCATTTAAAGGACACCTACTGTATGCCAGGTGCTGCACTAGGCACTTGATCTCGTATCAGCTGATGCCTGCAAGTGTCCTCCACTTACAGTTAGCTCCTAACAAATAGATGTTTATTGTTGGTGGCTGTTAGCGCAATCATCTGCAAAAGCTATTCTCCCTATTTCGTAGATGAAGATGCAGAAATCGGGGCTCAGAGAGGTTAAGTACCATGTCTGAGGGGCGGAGTCTGCTTGACTCCAAGGTCAGTGTTTTCCCAATGCATCAAGTTGGTCCCTGGCTAAGGACAGAGAAGGACCTCAGGGACAAGTTGCCAGTATTTCTGCCCTTGGGGAGCATAGTGGCGTATGTGTCATGGGGACAGGGAGGGATATGGGTGACAGGTAGGAGAGGAGGTGTGATAGGCTGCTTTTATTGAACTACACACTCACCATGACAAAGTGTAGGTAAAGCCCGTTCATAAGAAAACGCGATAAGGTGTGCAGATCATGCCAAACACCAATTTAGTTTAGGGCAGTGTTTCTCAACCTGGTCATTTCCCTGCCCTCCCCAGGGGACGTTTGGCTTCATCTGCAGACATTTTTAATTGTCACTGGGGGTGGTGGCGTTACTGGCATTAATTTGATAGAAGCCAGGGATGCTGCCAAACATTCTACACTACACAGGATGACCCCACAACAAAAATGATCATATCAGTAGTACTGAGGCCGAGAAACTCTGGTCTAGCTGTACAGTGGGTAATGGGTCCTGCTGTGGCTCTTACTCTGAGATGATCTTTGCATTGGGTGAATGTACCCTCCTGGGGATTTGCAGAAGGTACAGTGTGATGGAGGGAAAAGCAGAGGGCCCTGGGTTGCAATGCCCTGACTAGCTGTGTGACCCTGGCCCTCAGGCTCTCAATTTCCACATCTGTACAGGTTTGGGGGGGGCCAGCTCCCACACTCTCTTCTTTTCCAGGGGTGCCATAAAACCAAATGAGAGAATAGATGCGGATGCCCCTCACCAACTGGGAAATGCCGTATGTAGAGAATAGGTGATGTCATTGACCAATGGGTATCATTATTAGGAAGATGTCATTGGGGTTCAGGCAGCTGAAGATCCAGAAAAAGAAGAAAGAAGTGACTTACTTCTCAATGTAAGTTACGGCTCCATCCTTGTGGTTGAAGCAGGAGACACAGCTTCCCCCCTCCAATCCAACCTGCCCTGCTTGGGTACCTGCAAATCAATCTGCCACCGCGGGGCATCCAGGCTGGTCTGGTTGGTGAGGTCCTGCAGCTTGGCTTTCCGCAGGGGGTATCTCCTGGCAGCCGTTGTGGGGTCGCTGGCCGTGGCAGCCCTTGGGGAGGGCTTATGGTTGGCGATCTGGTTGGTGCTGTATGCCCGCTGTCGCGGGGAGACATCCAGACCTGGACAGAGGTGGTGACAGGGAAGCCATCAGGGTGGGGGGTGCAGGGGAGGTGGGGGGAGGAGGACAGAAAGGAAAGGGTCAAGGGCTTACCTACCTTTTTTCTGTTTGGGAACCTCTTGAGTTTTCCACACTGATCACCTACTGAAATATGTTTAGGTGCCTCACCTCACCTGGCATTCAAAGCTCTGCCCAATCCGTCCCTCAGCTATCTATCTAGCTACTCTCTTTTCTGCTCTGTTTTCAAGGCTCTCTGTGCTCCAGACACAGAAGATGAGTAACCAACGCGTATGCGTTTTCCAGCTGTCACACCTCACGCCTTTGCTCGGGCAGTTCCTGCTGCCTAGAATCTCCTGCGGCCCCCGTCACTGCTTTCGGTCAGAGTCAGGGCCAGTTGTATCTCCCTCACTGGATGGAGAGCTTCAGAAGAACAGGCGCCATGTTTCGGTCATCTTTGCCTCCCACACTGTGCTCAGTGCTTAACCTTGGTAGGTGATCAGCGAACACCTTCTGAATGGAAACTAACACAGTAAAACGGCTTCGGAGACAAAGCTGTACTCCACCGCTTTCGAGTTCCATGAGCCTAGCCAGGTTACTTAAATTCCCCGTCTCAGTTTCCTCATCTGTAAAATAGGTATAATAGTGCCCACTCTGCAGCTATTAACTATTTGATGAGATTGCATAAAGCTTAGCACATAGTAAGTGTTCAGTAAAATGTAGCAATCACGGCCTCTGGGGAAGTGAGTAGAGCTCAAAATGGCAGCAGACTTACTAGGACTGGTGGTGGAGTCTCCGCTGGATGGCTGGGCATCTTTGGCCTGCTTCAGGTTGAAGGGTGTCCCCAGGCTCTTGGCACAATCTCCACTGTCTGGGCTGGGCCCCTCATCCTGAGAATGGGAGAAGACAGAGCTGCCGGACTCCTGAGAGTGCAGCATGCTGTATCGTCTCCTCTTGTCCTGGATAAAGGGAGAGAAAAGAGGGCTGGGCATGAGGCTAGATGTCAGAAAAGGCTTCCACAGAGCAGTAAGCAACGGGAGGGGAGGTGATGGAGAGTCCATCTTCAAAGAACTAGAATAATAGGAAAGTCTTCGCTTGCTTGGGAAGTTTAGGCAGACTTCTGTTTAAGAGATGGTGAATGGAAATGAGTTCATATTACTTTTATCGTTTAAATTTTTAATTATCCTCTTTATTAAAGTTTTAAAAAATGTAATTCGAAATGCCACTTTTATCTCCAAATAGGAACTTAAATTAACAGAATGAACTATCTGTTCCTTCCATTCCATTTTCCATAATATAAACATACATGTAAACCACAAGGGGATCATTTTTGTTTTACGAAAACCGGACCATATTACTTATATCTATCGGCGTCTTGAATCTTACACTTAAAACATTTTAGAATTCGTGCATGTCAACTATCCTTTTAAACATCTGACTGCGCAATATTCTACCCCTTCTTATTGCGAAGCTTTCACTCTGTGGTGATGTACTTTTGCCATCATAAAAAATGCCACAGTAAATCCTTGCACATAACTCCATTACATCACTTTTATTTCTATGTGTTAGAAATTATTGGAAGTACGTAACTTTTTAAATCCCTTTGAAGGGATTTCTGAGTTTAAAAGTTATCTATTTCTAATTTCATGAGCTATTTCGAGATTGCTTTCCAGGAGGGCAAGTAATGTTTACATCAACAACGCATGAGGGTACCCTTTATCCAGCAGCCCTATTAGTAGCAGGAGAAGACTTTGCTGGCCTCATGGGGAAGGACAGAAGAATGGGCTGATGGTCCCTTGTAGTGGTCGAGTCTGTTGATGACCTCCAAGGCCTATCTCCAGACCTCCGAGAAGGGCCTAGACTGTGCAAAGACTTGACCAGCATTTTGTTTAGCATTTTTCTCCCTGCAGCTGAACACTCTCCTCTCCATAACACATCAATAATTACTGACCGTGGTTCTTAAGAGATTCCATAACATTCTAAAATTTGAAAATTTCACATAAAATTCTGACTTCTCTTGGAGACTGGAAACACAGTTAACACAGGTCCCACATTCTCGCACAGCGGTAGTTTGTTAGAGCTGAGTGGAGGCCGCCCAGTTTCTACAGGGCGCGTGCTATCCAGTTTGCCGTCATCTTCACCACTCCTTACTGTCTCTCTATGAACTCAGTTTAACTGCTACCCCTCATGGCATTTGCCCCTTTTAATTTTTACAACAAGCTTATCTCATTCATTTTATATCTGACCAATTCCTCTAGGTACTGAGTTTGTGACTCCTGCTTAAAAGCAAAACCAGATGATACATCCTTCAATGTGGAGTGGAGAGACTCACTCAAGAGGGAAGATGGATGAGGAAATAGCTTCTCAGGGAATCTCACGCATTTCAGCACAAATTCCACCTCACTTTAAGAACTTCCTTACTCTATTCCACTTCTGCCACCACATAAAAGAGAATCTGAGTAAGTAAAACATGATCTCGTTTAAGGAGTTATATCCTGACTAGAGTATTCAGGGAAAGACACCTGAGTGTAATTTTTTGGAATCGAATTGTTCATCAAAATCACTTTGGGGAGATTATGTGAAATGAAGTTTCCTGGGCCTTACCCTCAGAGATTTTTATTCAGTAGACCTAGGTTGGAGCCAGTGATCTGCATTTTAAATATGTTTCCCAAGTTCTTCTGCTGCAGGGCATCTCGAGAACCACATATTGAGATGATGACATTTACCCAAGCAGTGTCACCATGACCAAATGCCTATGGCCTGGCAACTACATCCTATAACTGTAAACCCAAGTTTAATTAGTTCCTAACTGCCATGAACAGTCTTTCCAGCTAGATTGGCTTTGTGGGCAGATTTCCGGACCCCCTTTGACCCCTGGAATTTCTAAGATACTTACAGATCTGTAATTGGAGCTGTATAAGGAGGCGTCACACACAATGCCATATCCCACCAGCCGTTCTCCAGGGAAGAGGGTGCTGGTGCTGACAGGTGAGATCAGGACTTCGGCGGTCTCAGGGAAGACCCACTCCACAGTCACATCGCTCAGGACCGGGGCCATGGCCTTCTTCAGGGATTTGACCATCTGTTGGGCAGGGTCAGAACACAGGTTTGGGAGATGTGTGAGCTTGGAGGAGTATGAACAGATGAGAAGCGCGAAGACCGTGTGGGTATGAGTATAAGGGGGTGTGAGCAGAAAAGAAGTGACAATAGGCCTTGGGGTGGTTTGCCCAGCAGTGAACAGGCCACTTTCTTAGACTCCTAGAATGTCAGAGTTGGAGCAGATTTTTGCTGTCATCTTCTCTAAGCTTCTTAGCATTTTATAAATGAGAAAAATCCGAGACTCAATGTAGGGTAGTGACTAGCCTGGGACACACAGAATGTTTGGGTCAAAATGTGGACTATTCAGGGACCTTCAGCAAGTCAGTTTACTATCCTGGGCCTCAATTTCCCCATCTGTTAGAAATTCTCCACTCTCAATATATTTGGGAGGATTATCTGAGATACTGGATTTGAAGTATTCACCACTTGATAGGCGTTCAATAAATGACAGTTGTAGTGTAGTATCATATAGGCTGATTTCCTCAAATGTACTGCGAGGCTGGAGGAAAATGATTTGGGGATCGTGGTAGCCATAGAGGTGTACTCTGAAATTTTTCTTCAAGAGAGACTGTGTCCTTTGGCTGTAAGGAATGCAGTTAGGTGACAGTCTCCAGATGCAATGCCCCAGCTTTGGAGCCAAGAATGCACCTCTACCTGGAAGCCCCCAAGCAACAACTGAGCATGGCAGGGATTCTAGCATCTGGAGTTTTAGCCCAACACAGACTACCTGATGGGCAGTCTTTGCTCCGCAGCTCCCCATTGGGTTGGCTGAGACCTTGCCAGACCTGTGCTGCTGGCTGAGGCTCTCCCTGCCCTATGCTGCTTCCTTCCTTTCCTTTCACAGGTGTTGCATCTGCATCACAGACCTAGAGCGTTCCTTCCTGTTTCCTTCTCGCTTCTCTTTCACAGATGTTATCCTCCCATGAACTTGCACTCGTAACTTCAGCTGTCTCCAGTTCCTGGACTGACACAAGGATTTTCTAGGGGTTGGATTATTTGTGCCAATTGTGCAGGAAATGGAGAGAAGACTGACTATAATCTCCTTGATTTCTGAGTCCTGTATATCCTTTTGAGTCACTATCAGGAACGTGGCAGGCATGACTCCATTACCATAAAAGCAGGGACCTCTCAGGAGTCCCGAGCCTGCCCAGCCAGTGGATGGAGCCCGTGACCCAGTGGCTGGAGACCAGGGGATCTAGCGTTCTGTACCAGCTCCAGGTGTTGCCTGCTCTGTGGCTTCCACCTCTCTGATTCTCACTGGGGTCCAGTGTGGCTTAGTGGAGAGCTCAGATTTGGGGTGAAATCCTAGCTCCACCACTGAGCCCTTCTGCCTACCTTGGGTTGCAGCCGCTCCCCCTCCACCAGGAACTCGGCACTGCCCTTGGACACCGTTGCCAGCCCTTTCACCAGCCTGTGGCAGACGTTGGGTCCAATTCCAAAGCTATAGCACCTGGGGGGAGGGGAAGAGAAAGGCTGCTACTTATCATTCTCTCTGCCATTTTTGTACCTTCAGGGGAAAGGGACAGAGCATTATTCAGCAGAGCTATCTCACAGCTGACCCTAGCTTCAGGCAGAGGGCGGGGAACAAGAAAGAGGTCCATCAATGGGCATTTACATTCACACGTACAGCCCAGAACTCCCATCCCAGTGCAGAATCAAAGCAGCAGGAAAGTTTTCTGCCTAGGCTGCTCTTTGGGAGCTGTATATACAGGTGTGGAGATCTCATCCTTTCCTGTACTTTTGAGGGGAAAAGGCAAACTTCGAAGTCAGCCACACCATCCCGGAAGCAAAGTACTATAGGGTTCTCTTCTCTCCTTCCAGCATTTTCCATGCTATCCTGGTTCTGGCAGCCTCAGCCCAGGGCAGCCCAGGATAACCAAGCTCTAGACCTTCAGCCTGTGCCCACCTGGTAGAGAAGGCTTGGTTTCGCACCAGCTCCAGCACCTTCCCGGTGTTGTTGACTGCCCCATCTGTGATCAGGAAGAGGAGCCGCGGGTGGCCGCGGTGTACTGGCTGCCGGATGATCCACTTGAGTGGGGAGAGGATATTGGTGCCACCCATGTCAGCCCGCATTCTCTGAATGCTGTCACAGGCTATGGCCAAGCTCTCCTGCAGGAAAGGGACACAGGCAGTGAGGATAGTTCCCAGGGCCTCTTTGCAGTGAGGAGATAAAGCCCCCTGGGGAACAAGTCCTTTTGTTCCCCTGGATAATATAGTTCAGCCTCACCGGAGTTGAGTCCTGTTTCTAATTTCATTTTTGCTCCATGCACAGGAAGAATAGGTGGGCACTCATTTGGTACGCTTCTGTTCAATAACACTCCTATCAATGCCTGAGGATGCTACCATTTGTGGTATATTAACCTGTTGCCGTCGTTTCTGGATTCCTCTTTAAACATATAAACAACCCTGGAAAAGGTGGCACATCAAGCCCCTAACTGCTCAGCACAATTGAGCTTTCTTTTTCTGATGAAAAAGGCAGGTGGTATGGCAGAAAGAATACTAGACCGGAAATCTTAAGACTTAAGTCCTGGCCTGACTATGGCTCTAAATCCCTACAATATTGTAAGGAAATCACTTCCCCAACCTGGGCTTCAGATTCCCTGCCTCCTGGACCAACACTGTGAGACCCACTGGCCAAGGATTACTGGCATTGGATGGATGTCACTGCAGCAAGGACACATTCTCACTGGACATCAGATGTCCTTCTTCTGACTCAGGAGGATGCTCTTCCAACATTCATGCTTGGAGTAACAGCATGTATCAAAAAATCTTAAAATGTATATGTACCTTTGACCCAGCAAGACTAGGAATTTCAAGGGAATCATAAAGGATGTATGTGAATCTTTGCTGCAAAGATGACTAAATAGAATAAAAGGCAAACAACTTAATTGCCCTACTGTGGGGGTTCAGTTAAGTAAATCACAATTGAAATACGAGGCAGCTATTAAAATTATTGCAGATTCGTACTGCTTGGCATGGAAATATGCTCGTGATATGCTGTTATGTTAGAAAACAGAACGGTATGGAAGGTCTAATCCTATCTTTATTGAAAATATGTATAAATGCATAGAACAAAGTCTGGAGGGATTTATGCTAAGCTCTTAACAGTGTTTTTTCTTCTTTTTTTTTTCAGACATATGTGATCATGAAAGATTTTTAAATTTTTCTTTTCGACATTCTAGGTTTTAAAATTGTGAGAGAAATCAACCTATATTATTTAAGAAAACCCATAAAGCTATTTTTAATTGAAAAGTGGTCTCTAAGTCCTCCCTCCCTCCTTCCTTCCTTCCTTTCAGTTGCTAGGCCTGGATAAGATGCTCCGAGTTTGCACATGCTGCTGGGGTCACAGTCCTCTTGTTTCAAATTGTAGCTTGAGTCTTGAGAGCGCCATTCTTCGCCTACCTATCCACTCATTCACTCTGCTACCCCTTGCCATTCACTTCTTTAGCTCAACCTCACATAAATCGATTGTCCTCATGAGACGGAGGCTTCCCAGAGTGGTAGGCATAGAATAAACATCCTCTTTCTACTCCTCCCTCTGTTCCCTTCTCTGTGCACACCCATATTTTGCCCAACATAGTCTTTATTTTAACGAAGAGGATATCAGAAGGCTGTGATATCAGAAAACTGCTTAGACGAAGTTAACTTCTCTTTAGCCCTCTCCTCCTGGGCATCACCTAGGCCCTACATGGGCTGAAGGATTCGAAGGCAGGGTTGCCTCCTCTTTCTTTTTCCTCCCTTTTATCTAATCCTCACCACCCCTTCCCTCCTGGTCCCAGCCTTGCCCTTCCTTACCTCACTGTAGGTCTGACTGGAAGGGAACAGGGCCTTGAATGTGGATCCAAACCCAATGATATTGAAGAGGCAGGATGGCATGAGGCTCTTAAGAGCCACCAGCATGGCATCCTAGCAGGCAAGAAAAGGATTTTCAGAATTGGGAAAAAGTTATTACTTCTGCCACCACACACCAGTATGATTATCCCTGCACAGAAGTTGCCTCCAAATGGGCCTTTCGCCCCTCTGTCTGCACCCAATATCTCCTTCTCCCCCAGATCAAGAAATTTGCTGATGCCGACCTCAGGCTGGACCAAAGCCATCATCATAAAATTTCTCATCCGTGTAGCAAGTCTGACTTCTCAAAGCCATTCTGCTATGGCTTGCCAGTTCCATTTCACCTCCCACTGACCCTGGGAGGTAGAGAGCAGGGAGCACTCACGCCCTTCTGCCAAAACAAAAAAATTGATGTCCAAGGGAGGCATGTGGCCTGGCCCAGGTCACAATGGTGATGGAACAGACTTTTGGCTCTCACCCAGGGCTTTTCTGCAGCAGACTCACCCTAAGGGACAGTCTCTTTAGCTCATATTTGTTGAATGCCCAGGATGTACTTTATGTACATTACCTTACATAACCTTCACAATAACCCTTGAAGCAGGCACGATATTTTCCCCCATTTTATACAAGAGAAAATTGAGGCACAGAGAGGTAAAGTGAGTCGCTGGTGAGCATTCAGATAGTAAATAATGGAGCTAGGACTCAAATATATGTCACTTTGTCTCCAAAGTCTCTGAACATTAAAGAGTCTTAATCTATTAATTATGCAACACCAGGAGACCTTGATAAAGGTATATGGGAAAAATAATGACAAAGAGGGAAAGCGGAAGAGATGACAAGAGGGAAGATGATGATATTGATGACAAGGAGGAGAATACAATGCAATGACAAACATCGAGGTATTACGATGTGGTGCTAAGCACTTTACATGAATTATCTCATTTAACTGATGCAAAGTGGTTAAGAAGGTTCACCTTGATGTTAAAAATATCTGGGTTTAAATCTCGCCTTTGCCATTACAAACCTGGTCTTAGATTAGTTATGCCACTCCTCTGAGCCTCAGCCTGGCACACATTAAACATTCAGGAAATGGTTACTGTTATCCAACCAATGAGATACAAATTAATATTAGTACCTCTATTTTACAGATAAGGAAACTGAGGCTCAAAGGGTTCAGGAATTGCGCAGGATCACAAAATGTAAGAATAGGACTGAGACTGTCAAAGCATAACGCCCAAGATTTTTATGAGATCTTTATTCGTGTCGGCTCTGCCTTGGTACAGAACTCAGGAATGGGGGCTCTCCTTCATCCCCTTATAGTTTATTGATGGCGCCCCAGGGAAACAAACTGTTATACCCCAGAATCTGGAAGTAAACAGCTGCAAGTGGATCCTGGAAATTTCCAAACCATACAGCCTTCCAGGCCGCACAGACCTGCGGCCCCTCCCCAAACCCCTTTGTGAACATTAACATTAAACATGAGCCTTAACACTCTCCCAGTATCTCTTTGTTGATTGTCAATATATTTTGTTTCTCTATGAAAGATGTCAATATCTGCATATTTTTCATTATCCACTAATTTATATATTCCTGCAAGCAGGAGACTCTGCTGATTTATACAGATTGTCTCTGCTCACACCTATTAAAATTTTCAAAGCCATGTTTTTGGCAGCAAGTGGCAGCTGAAGAATGAGACCAGCTGCAGGAAATTAAATTGGCTGAACTTTCCCCTTCAGCATGGCTGTTTGGATTTCTATTCTCTCTTACCTCCCTAAGCCTAGTTCTCCCTAAAATGTTTACCTAATGGACCACAAGTAATGACCTAAGAAATCCCCCCCCCCCAATGACCTCATTGTCAGTGGGGAAGGGGCTGTGTCGCCCAAGGAATTTTTGTGCCTTTTTCTAAAAGGGCATGTGTATGTAGCAAAATGGATTGTGAAAGGATGACCTCGAGGTCAGTGAGCTGAACTGGAAAAGAGAGCAAGAGAGACTCCAAGGGGAAAGGGACTGAGAAGAGAGCTGGAGGAAGTTAATGTCAGAGAATTCTCGAATGTCAAGGTTGTAAAGGTCTTTGGATCACAGAATGGAATTCTACTCATAAACCAACTTCACTTAACTGGTAGCAACTGCCTGGAACACTGATGAGAAGGATATAAGGATATAGAGACTGAGTCCAGGCTCAACATATATATATATGTGTGTGTGTGTATATATATATATATATATGTATGTACATATATATACACATACATATATATACATATATATATATGTATATAAATGTCTTAGTCAATTATTGATGACTACTTGGGCTTGGGAGAGGGGAACAGAGGGCTATGTGACACACGTTTGCCCTCCCTGATTTAATCCTTCCCTCTCATTTTAGGGAAACTATACACAGATCCCAGGATTGAGAATCAGCGTATCCAAAGGAACATAGCAGGTCAGTGGCAGAATGGACCCTGGAACCCAGGCATTGCTCTTTTCAGTAAGTCATGCAGCAGAAATGACGTAATTAGAAAAGAGAGTTTTTCTTAATGCAAGAGTGTGTATAATTCCATATCATCGATGTAAGGAAGATGAGCAATTAACCAACAAGGGGAAAGCTTATTAGGTTCCTTCACTAGCACTGTGATGTTGAGAAAAACACAGCCTTTTGGGGACTCAGTTTTCTTACCTGGAAAATGGCAGGGAAAATGGATCGAATGCTCTCTAAGGCATGTTTAATGATCCCATGATACTTAGAGTAACTGAAGAGATGCTTTATAAATTGGTATGGCAGCGGAATGGAATATACATGGGCATACAGGCCAGGAGTGTACTTCAGCACTCCAGCCCTGTGGACAGCTCCCCGTTCCAACATTTGTTTTTGATGGAGGGCCAGGGAGGGGGCAAGGTACCAACGAGTCCTCTTTACACTCCACTGTAAAGAGGCCTCAAATAGGAACTTGGGTCTGATATGTGATTACTCTGTTATGCTTCAAGACAAAACACAATCATAGCAAGACAGAGGAGTTAGCTGGCATCACAGATCCCACCGAACCTCTCCCCTCATTGCTGATCCGGTTACCCTGGAAACAAGAGTTTGCTCCAGGGACAAACCGGGGGTAGGGAGGGATAAAATTTCAGGCCCTATCTCTTCTTATTTCCTTATCCCTCGTTCTCTTGAACTATGATCCTTTACCCAGTTCAATAAACCACAACGGGCTTTTTATGTATAAATAGAGCTAGGCTCCATGGGGAGAGATAGATGAGAAAGATCTGATCCTTTTCCTTAATGAGTTTATAACTCCAGAAGAGGAGACAGATATCTGTATAGCCGAGAATACAAGAGAGAGTAGGATAACGCCAAAATCAAGGTGAACAGTCTCCTGAGGGAGATGAAAAGCTTTTGGCTGTATGGGGGAGACTTTTAGTACTCGGTCTTCTGAACTCCTTCAGAACTCTCCACAGGTGAGATCATGCTCCCAGGCATGACTGTTCGCAGGGCTGTGTGAGCAACTTGAATGTCAGGAATCGTGTTTAAAACCTAATGTCTTTCCAGATGGCCAAGCCTAGGGCTTTGCACATATTAGGCATTGAGGGGGTTGGGGAAGATAAACCAAATCTTTTCTACTGGATTCTACACATTCCATGATGGCATGGGGGCCATGTCCAGTGAAACTCTGATATCAGGTGGTAGGGACAGTCAGACAGACATGGGTTTAGTCTAGATCACGCTCACCATGTGACCTTGGGTGGGTTACTGAAATTCTCAGGATGTGTTTTCCCCTTTGGAAACGGGTGACAATAGGACCAACCTCATAAGATGATTGTCTGGATTAAACAGCTAGCTGTATGTGAAGTGGCTAGCACACAATATCTGACACGTAGTAGGCCCTCAGCAAATGTTAGTTTCCTTCCTCTCTTCTCTGTACCCTTCTCTGCTCAGTACTCCGTGAGGTGTTTTAGTTCTGAGCAGACACCCAACAAAGGTTGTAGAATGCCAAGGAAAGATGCGGATGACTTCACCCCCTGCAAATGGACAACAGTTCTACCTCTGCTCATACCCCTTCAGGGTTTGATTTTGGGAGTGAGCTGATTTTGAGTGTCTTTGTTTAAACTGGTTTTAAACAAAGCTGATGTTCCTCTTAGTCATGGATAGTCATTTAGGAAAGTGGTTCAAGTGTGGACAAAGTGCTTTTTGGAAACGAAAGTGCTGATAAGGCTGGTTTGAGGGAGCACAGCTGATTTACCCTGGAGCCCTAGACCCCAGGGGAGCGGGTCCTCTAATAGGTACCTTGACGCGGTGGATGTTGGTCCCACTCATGCTGCCACTCCTGTCGATGAGGAAGATAAACTCCCCATGGGCCTTTCTTAGGTTCGGCTGGACCGACTGGAGGTCAGGACAGAAGTTGAGCATGATGACGGAATGGTGGGGAATGTCCTTGTGGAGGCGTTTCCGGATGATTTCTGTCTGGAGGAGAAAGGAAGACTCTCACTTGGGCATTCGAGGGGTCCAGCACTACTCCTGGGGGCTCTCACTGGTCCCCCATCACTCACCCAAGTATTGTCAAGATCTCACTCAAACTCTGCATGAAAGACGTCAGGTTGACTGCACCTGGCTCCTCTGTTTGCTAGACTTTCACAGGCTGCAACAGCAAGCATGGATTTTGGAGGCAGAAAGACTTAGGTTTGAATCCCGGCTCTGTCACCTTCCAGTTGTGTGATCTTGAGCGAGTCCCGCCTCCGGGTCTGTTTCTTCATTTGTAAAATGGGGCAAATAATGTTCCCTTCTCAGGGTGGTTATGAGAATGAACTGAGCTGGCGCAGAGATGGGAAATCCCTGGCACACATGCAGGTCCTAGCTGAATAGCGATTTCTTTAGCTTTCACACTCAGTATATGAGCCGCTCTGGCTCATCTTGGCTGTGAACTTGGTTTCCCTGGTTTACTGATTCTCTCCCACTAATAACTTCCTACTCACTCTTCCAATTTTCCTTCTTTGGAAAACCTACCCCAGTCTCCCAGGTGGACTCAATTATTTGGTTTCCTCATCATGAAATGAGGATAAGAATACACACCTCACCAACTCGTATGGATTGAATGCAATGCTTGTGAAGCCTGCTGCCTGGCAGAGAGTCATTGTCTCTAAACAGTAGCCATCCTCATTGTTGCTGTTTGTCATGGGGGCCCAGGCAGTTCTCACGCTGCAATTTTTTGGTCATATCTCTGCCTCCCCTCCAGCTTGTATGTCACTTGAACGCAGGCCATGCCTAAGTCTCTTGCATCTCTGGGGCTTAACATAGAGAGAGGCTGGTACAGAGATAGGCTCAGTAAACAAAGGAAGGACAACATCATAGTTCTTTGCCCTGTTACGTGTTGTCTTGGCTGGCCCTGACGTGATGCTGAACACTCCTTCTTGACTCTCCCACTTTTTCTGCACCAAGTCTCTTTCTCCGTCCTCACTCTGCCTCTCTCCCCCTATCCTGGCTTCTCTCTCTCTGTCTCTCTCTCCCCACTCCCTCCTTCTCTCCCTCTGTCTCTCTGTCTCTCTCTCTGTCTGTCTGTCTCTCTCTCTGTCTCTATGTGGGCATGTCTCTCTGTGTCTGCTTCTCAGTTTGTCTATTTGAGAGTCTTTTGCAACTCAGTAGGTGACATCATCACCCACCCCAGTGGTGTCCAAACCAGAGACGAGGAATGATTCTTGCTTCCTCTCTTTTCCTTACCCCACACATCCGCTCCATCAGCAAACGATTGCCAGTTCTGCAGTTAAAATACATCCTAAACTTGTCCTCTTTTCTGTCTCCACTGCTACCACCCAAATTCATCTCTTGCCTGGACCCCGGCAATAATCTCTTACTGGCCTCTTTCCTCTACTTTTATCTCACTGTGGTCCATTCTGTGCAGAGCAAGCAGCATGATCATCCTTGTCATGCTCTTGATTAAGCAATAGCTTCCCCTCGTACTTGGCACCATGGCTTATGAAGTCCCCTAGGGACTGCCCCTGTCTACCTGTCGCCTTATCTTTGTCTACTCTGCTCCCTACATTTCAGCCACCATAGCCACTTTTCTGTTATCTAAACATTATTCTGCTTTCAGTTCTTCAGCATCCATCAGGTCTAGTTCTCAGACACGCTTTCTCTACACACCTGGTTAGACAGCACCCAGTGGTAGAAATCATTTTCACATCATCCTGTTTTATCTCTTTCATGCTCCCAGCCCTCTCCAAACTGATCCTGCTCATATTTTTACTTCTTGCCCGTCTCTCTGTGATAGAACGTAAGCTCCATGAAGACAAGAATATGTTGCTTTCAGTGTTTCCTCTCCAGTCCCTAGAACAGAGCTTGACATCTACTGAGCACTTAGTGTTCGTTGAATGAATAACTGAGAGAATGAATTGGTGTGGGTCTTTCCTGTCCGCCACTGACACGTGCGTGCATCCTTCTTTCTCTCTTTTAGTCTATGTCTCCATCTGTCTCTGCTTCTCACAGCATCTTCGTCTCTTCTGCATGGTGCCATTCTCTGTGTCATTTGTCCGCTCTGCTAAATCACGGGTTTTGACAGCTTATCCCACATACTCTTTCTGATTGATGTCACCCTCTTGGATGCTCGCCTCCCTCCCTGGTGAGGGGCTGTACTCTCCCTCCCACATTGAGCTCCTTGGCTGAAAGCCACTGCCCAGCTTAGCTTTTTTGATGACAGAGCTCAAGGTAGCAAAAGCCACATCTGCCAGCGAGAGGAGCATCTCTGGGAAATTGCTGTTTGCATCTCAGAGAGTGGGGGCCCTGGCTCAGGATTCCCTAATGGCTCCTCAAGCTGCCATTATCCAATTACAATAAACTTGTCACTTCTTAGCAGCTTTGGGATGATCGCCATCATCCCTGGAGTTCATGAAAAGACAGGGCATTTGCATAACCAACTCAAGATGGAAAATTAATTCTCATTTGCTTCAGTGGTCCCAGAGCTAATTGATTTAAGGCTTGGCAGGCAGGGCACCCTGCCCCAGCCCCCGGAGGCCCATGGCTGCCCCCACCCATACTGTCTGCATGCGGTAGTTCTCAGAGTTCAGTGCCACCCCCACTCTGAGAACCTAGCTCCAGCCTCTTCCCCCAAGAAATTCATCTGGAAGAGAGGTCACCTTTGTGAGAACAAGTATTTCCAGTGGGGTCTCCAACATGGGGATGATATGACAGGCATTGAGCCATCTACACCTCCTCGTCCCCCACCAAGCAGGTACTTCTAGTAGGATCCCTAAAAACACGGGTGATGTGAGCAGTAAGCTGTCTACATGTTCCTGTACACTTCCCGTCTGCCATCATCCTCTGCCAGTCAGGCCAGCAGAAATGGGAGGGCTCTTAAATCCAGCATAACGGTCCCGAGTCCAAGTCCTTAGCCTCACTGTCACCAAAGCCAACCCAAGGGAACAGTCTTCTCTTTTTCCCAGCTCACCAGTTAGTTTTGGGTGCTAAACCTCAGTTTTCTCATCTAAAAAGGGGGGCAATAAAGAGAGGCAGGGCATCATTCTTAAAACCGTCTTGGCATTCAGGACCCGGCTCGGTGTGCGGGGCCATGAGCGAGAGAGGGGTTGCAGGTGCAACTGTGGCTGTCGGCTCAGCCTCCTGCCATTTCCTTTCCCACCCCCACCCCTCAGCAGGGCCTCCGTGTCCTTGAGCTTCACGAGGGAGAGGGCAGGCAGAGGGCAAGGATCTTTCTCGGGCTTTCCCTGCTCTGCCTTTACTCTTTATGTAATAGCCAGCGAGAATTCCAGAGGAAGGAAGAGCAAGAGATTCGTGAGCGGGTGGAAAAACGGAGGCCCAGGAATAAAGATGGAGCTGGGAGGGCACCTGGCTGTAAGTTCCCAGGTGTCCCTTGGGGGTGGAACAGCCTGGAGAAGACTAAGGTTGTTTCTACGGCCAGCTTAAAATTTTGACTGGTTTAGGCACCTTGGTGGCACTCGTAGGTGGTGACTGGCCAGTAGGCAGGAGGGTAGCACCCGGGTGACTGCTGCGTGTGGAAGTCCCTTTCCTCTGCCCTGCAGTGCCCCAGCCCACCAAGCGGAACTTTGACGAGGATCTGCCACCACCTTTCTGCGTGACCTTGGGCACGTCCTACCCCCACTCGGGCCCAGCCTCCTCACTGGCCCAGTGAAGATCAAGTTCCTGATGCCGCCCTAGTCCGGCCACCTGACTCTGCTTCGGTCACCCTCACCTTTCGCTCCGCGCTGCTGTCCTTCTTCATCCCTTTAATGAAATCTGTTCTTCGCTTCAAGTGCTGGTCAAACTCTCCCAGGGTCATGTCGCCTTTCTCCATCAGAACATGTGGCATGTGGGGCTCTGCAGAGATGAGATCCATTCTTGGCGCTTGTCCGAGAGTTAAGGTAATGCCAGGGGCCTTGGTTTGGGGCCAGAGCCTCACAGTAGGAAGGACTCCAGTCAGAAGAGGGGTGTGGAAGCCCTGACGCTGTGTGGGGCCCCGGGAGGCAGGAGAGCCTAATGGGTGACTCATTGCCCCTCTCTGGGCCTCAGTTTACCCACCTATAAAATGGGAGTGGGACTGGGTACTCTGGTCTTTCCAGGTCCTGACAATCTATGAATTCTTAAAGACGCAAAGAGTTCTCCTTGAGAATTCATGGCTGTCAGGGTCTCACTGACCTTGGTTTTCAAAGATCCTCAGCTCAGCTGGCCTGGAGGTAAAGTGCCCCAGTGGCTGGACAAGACTCCAGAGCCTCTGGAGCTTGAACCAGGGCAGGAGACACTCAATTCCACCAGCTTAAGCCAAGTTTCCCAGGAGGCAAGTAGTTGGTCTCCTCTCCTCTGCCACACACCCATACCCTCTCCCTGGCTGGCCACAGGGCACAGGGCCACATGCTTGCGCCCCACAGAAACAGCATCTTCTCCCTCCCACAGACACCCCGGGGGCCCTGCCCAGGGCACAGTACCACTGGGGTGGATGAAGATCTCCACGGGCCTGTCGAAGGTGTGCCTGTTGGCCAAGGTGATAATGATGCTCTTGGCTGAGTGCGCGGATGGGGCGGCGTCAGCTCGGATCTCATGGGTGGGACTCTCTACCCCTAAGAGGCACAGAAAGGCAGGATAGACTCAGGAGGCCCCAGAGAGATAGGGGGACATCAAGATCCAGGCCAGAGATGGCTGGCGCTCCAGCTTGATCAGAGGATCCTGACCTGCTGTGTAACCATGGACAGGCCTCCTCGATTTCCCCAGCTCCAAACTGGGGGTTTAGATAGGTGGTGTCTAATGGTTCTTCTTGCTCTGTGGATACAGTGGGGGTCAAAGGACTTGCTTCCTCGTTGGACACATAAAGATAGAAAGAGCTTAACGCTTAATCAGGGGGCACTCCGTAAATGCCCGGTGGGTCACAACGTCGTGCTGCTCTAGGAAAACACCCGTTGACAGGAAACCACATCCCAGTGTCCTTTTAAAATCTTGAGTGGTTTGGGGAGGGGAATCATCAGAACAATGGTTCCCAACTCTGGCTGCACATTAGAGTCAGCTGGAAGTTTTAAAATATCCAATTCCCAGGACACGCCCCAGGCCAATGGCACCAGAAGCTCTGGGGTGGGAGCTGGGTGGCAGGATTCTGAAAGACGCCTTGGTGATCCTGCTGTGCGAGGTGAGAACCGGTTGGCTGCGGCCTCTAGATGAGGACCAAGAACCACCACGCTCCCATGGACGTTTCCCCACGGAAGCCATCGAGGTGGGGGTGAGGACCGCCCTGAAACTTGTCCTTGGGAGGGACTCATCTTCTATTGTTTGTTGGGCAACAGGAAATAGGGTTCCAAAAAGCCCCATGTGCTTCAAGCTGTCTTCCCCTTCTTTCCTAACCCTGGTGGCTTTGGGCCTGAAGCCCTCCCCGCCCCGAGTCCCTGGGTCTCTATTTCTTCCAGAGTCTCTGCATCTGGGCAGCTCTCTCACCTGCAAGCAGGCACGGCCCACGGATCTCTAGCTGGAAGTTGAACTCATATTCCATGGGGTTGGACACGTCAGTGTCCAGGAGAGTCGCCAGGCACAACTTGTTCCAGGAATCCAGGGCCCGCGTGCCGAAACAATGTCTGTCTTTGCTGGGAAGGAGGTGGAGAGGAGAAGGAGGTGGGCGGCCAAGACCAAGGCCGTGCAGGAAGCAGCATGAGAGGACATCGAGAAGATGGTGAGTCCCAGGCAGCCCTGGTGCGCCTGTAGCCCAGCCTGAAAGGGGGCCAAGGAGCTTCCTCCCACCCCGACCCTTACCCTCCCATTCAACCTGACCCCAGGGAGAGCCTGGATTCAGATACAGGCACAGCTGCCTACAAGGGATGGGCCAGGCGCTAGACATAGTGTTCCATAGCCTTACCTCACGTTGTTCTCACTAGGACCCCCAGAAGAAGGCATCATGGACCCATCTTCCCCCACCCCCGACATGGGAAAACCAAGGCTTGGCAGGATGAGGCAACCAGCCAAAGTCCCCATGACTGGACCTTGGCAGAGCATGCATCCTTGCCCAGGTCTGTCTGGCTCCTGCTGGACCACATCACACCACTTCTCGAATCGCTGCGCTGTTGTCTTGAGCGAGTGCTTAGCAAAGTGTCTGCTCCCTGCTGAACGCTCGGGATTCTGGTTCCTCTTTGTGTCATTTCCAGCCCTGTCTGTGATCCTGCTCCCTTCCCCCCACCTCCACCTGCACACCCAGTAAGGCCTTTAATATATGCCCCTAATAGGCATGTATCCTTGTAAAATACGCGGTGGCATTTGGTTGTGAATGAGTTTTAAACTGAAAGGATTGCATTATATTGTGAATCTCATTCAATTGTTTCCCTTTTTTCGCGCAGCGCTGTGTTTTTAAGCTCTGTCCAGGGGATGGTCTGTAAATCAAAGTCTTTGCTGCTGACATGGTACCTGTTATACATATTAGGGCCACCTGTTACATTGTATAAGTATATTACATCATACTTATTTATTCCCGCCTCCGCCCCCTGCATCCACAGGGACCACGGACACAAAGATGTTCATTCATATCCTTTTTTTGAACTTACAAAAGAATTTCTCTGGGATCCCTGGGTCAAAGGGCACACACTGAGTATCGCTAGATGGTTTTCCAGGGCGGCTCTTCCAGAACCCAGTTCTATCAGCACTGAACGAGTTCCCTTCTCTCCTCATCCTCACTAACACTTGGTATTATCTGTTTTTTCTTATTTTTTCTTGTTACTCTCTTTGAGCAACCTGAAGGCTCATAGGGATTTGATGCAGGCTTCCGTCTTGAGCACCTCTGCTAACTTTACTTGCCACAAGGGGCAGGAATAAGTTTATTGGAGTCACCTCAGGGGCATCAGGGCCTCCCGGGCCCCTTGTGCCCTGATCCACCAAAGTCTTGAATGTCCCTAGCTTTGCTAGGCCCTGCCTCTAAAACACGCAAGGCTTGGTGTCCACGGTAGCACTTACAAAGGTGACACATAAGCTGGTGTTCCATGACCTGAGACTGGTTTGTGCCGCTAGCTTCTCTGTTGTGCTAACAAATGCCCGTCACCTGATCCTTTAAGGTCCTATACCATCTGACTCCCCGCCAGCCCTCTGACCTCTCTCCTTCACTCTCCCATTGGCCACACCCGCTGCCTCAGGGCCTTTGCTTCTGCTGGTCTCACCTGCAGGAACCTCCTCTCTCTTCCTACTTCTCTTTCACGGCTCAGCACTCAGCTGAAGTGTCACTCCTCAGAGAAGCCCCGCCTGGCCCTGGGATCCCCAGGTGGGGTCCCTCTTTTGTACTCTTAGCCCAATGGATGTCTCCTTCACCACACTTTTCACATAATTAATTATGCATGCAAGTACACAAACAGTTCCATTTCAGTGATGTTATAAATTGGATAACGATCTCTCCCACCAAGTTCCAAAAAGACAGGAACCACGTTGTTGGTTTCGTGGGCCCTGGATCACTTGACTCAGTGTCTAGCACATAATAGATGCTTAGAAAATACCTTTCAAGCGCATTAGAGAATAAAGCCTGGACATTCTGATCCCCAGCTGTCCAAATCCCAGGAATTCTGGCCAGTACCAATGCAAGGCATTCCGAGGAGATTCTTATGTGCTCTAAAGTGAGCAGGGCAGGAGCGATCCTGCGGGTGGTGGCCACCGCAGCGCTGAGCTTCACCTCCGCCTCCTGTCTCTATTGCCCTGCACACCCCTGACTTCACTGGACAGACTCTCTGCTGCCCACCTGAGACCCTGTCCCTGGTCCATGCCGGGGCTCCTTACCCTTGGGCTTGTTGATTGGAGGGGCCAGCGTTCTCGGTGCAGAATTGGGGCACGATTGGGGCGCAGACAGCAGGCAGCAGGACCCGCACAGCCCCACTGGGCAGTGTCGGGAGCTCTGAGGAGGTGCTGATGAAGACGGTGACGTTCTCCATAGGGGCAATGGTCCCCAGGTTGACCACGAACAGGATCCGCTCCAAATCCTCATCCAAAGCCAGCTTTCCCGGTGTGTAGGAATGAGGGATGATGGGAACCCCCTCTTGCAGAGTGTTTCCTAAGTGCCAGGCTTGGAGTCAGCAGCTGAACATATGATATCTCTAGTGCTCTCTAAGCATGCTACATGGTAGGTCTGAGTAGCTGATTTTGCTGATGGAAAAACAGGCTCGGAGTGGGGGTGCACCTTGCCCAAGTTACTCAGCAAATCGCTCATTTGTTGAAGAAAGATATAAACCCTCATGGATCTAACACCAGGCCAGTGTATGTTCCACTATACCCTCCCTGGAGTAGGAGACCTAGACCATAAAAACCTCAACAAATGGTCACATCTCCATCCACAGAATCTACTTCCCCCCGAGAATCACATGGTTCCCCCACCTTTGGGGACCATGCTTTTGCTCCTGTTCTGTCTTTTGATCTGAAAGGCCCGTCCCCCATTTCTACTTACCCGGGCTTACCCATCCCTCCAGTCCTTTCGTGAATACCTCCCTGGCCCCCAGTCTGTGGCCCTTTTTTCTGTCCCCTGACATAATCCAGACCTCTGTTGGCAGAGCCACCTGCCACCTCCTATCATGGTCACTCCTAGTCACGTCTCACCTGTTCTTTCAGGCTCTGAGTAGTCCCAACAACTTGAGGGCAACTTTGCCTCTTACACATGACGACTGCTCATTAAAAGGTTCCTAAATGTCTTAACCATCAGGTGACAACTTTCGTTTGGATCATAGAGTCAAAGTAAGAATTTCATATATCATATGATACTTGGTCTGGATTCAAGCCTCGGCTCTGGCAATAATGCCAATGCTGTGTGACCTTAGGCCAGTCACTCACCCCAGCTGAGCCTCGGCATCCTCAATAACAGGCATCGGTAGCCACGATCTGAGTGCTTGCTCAGTAGCAGGGACTGTGATGAGTACTCTGCACGCATGCTTGCCGTTGAGCTTTGCGTGTGTATAATTATGAGTCCTATTTTATGGGTGAAGTTTAATTCCTTATCTAAGCTCACACCACTTGCAAACACCAGGATAGGGAGTCAAACCCTGGTGCGACTCGTTCCATAACCTCTGAGCTTAAACGACCAGCTATTCTGTTCTATAGAAAGACCTTAAAATCCTCTCTCTCTCTCTTTTTTTTTTTTTTTTGGTCTCCTTTGATCCTCACTATGCTTTTGAGATGAGAACAGGAAGGATTACCTCTGTTTTACAGACAGTAAGTGAGGTTCAGAGAGGTTTGATCACTGGCCTGGGGTCATAGCGGATTCCCGACTCCTAGTTCAGTGCTCGCTCTACCCCGTCCCGTCACTGCCCTTTCAGCCTGCCTGAGACTCCAGCCAGACCCAGGCCCTGACACAGCCTTTCTGGCTTCCTTACCTGTGACAGTGGTGGCTCGAATGCGGGTGGCTTTGATGTGGCCGCTCTCCATCTTGGCTTTGTCCTTGATCTGTACTGTCACTACCCGGTCAGCAATGACTGCCTCAAAGCCGATCACCGTGGTGTACTCATCCAGCGGGTACACGAAGAGGCCTGTGGGGCAGGGCCCAGCATCATGGGGTGCCCCAGCCCCACCCTGTGTGACCCACCCCGGGGACGGAACCAAAAGCTTTGATCTGTCAGATGGAAGGATGGTGCTCACTGCCACTCAGGGGATCCCAGAGAGGACTCAGGCCGGAGCTTCATGGCTCTGGGGCCAGGCAGGGTAAGTGTGGCTGCAGGCATTGTATGGGCGGCGGGGCAACAGGAGAAGGGACCGCCGTTCCCCTGTCGCAGCCAGTTCTTACTCTGCAGGCCCGTGAGGCCATGTGGCCAGGGCTTCCGACTTTTCAAGGGAGAGTGGGAATCTGGATTTTTATGTGACCTGCTGTGTGGGCCTAATAAAACACACCTGTGTGGCGAATTGGCTACTGGTGCCACCTGTAGCAAATCAGTAGACTCGTCTGGGCCCTGCGACCTTTCCTAGCCTGGTGACCTCAGATAAGACATTTAGCTTCTCTAATCCTCACAGCCCCATCTGTAAAATGGGGATAATTGAGTTAAACTCAGGATCATCATGAAAATAGCTACCACTTATTAAGCTATGTGTCACAGCGTGTGCCCCGAATTTTCATACTTCAGTTCTTCTCAAATTTTCAGAGCACATAAATCACCGGGAATGGAGGTGGGTGGGAGGGGGTCTTGTTAAAATGCAGATTCTGATGTAGTTCTCAGGAAGGGCCTGAGATCTGCATTTCTAACCAGCCTCCGAGTGATGCCCATGGTTTGGGGACCACACTTGGAGGAGCAAGGCTGACCCTCACTTCATCTGTCCATTAACACTGGGACAGCACAACGCTGAGCCCATGGTGAGCCCTCCACAAACCCGTCCCTCTGAGCCTCAGTTTCCTCTTCTATAAAATATGGGCAAAACACATAGAAAGCCAAAGGACTGTCCCAAAGACGTTCAGCAATTTAATCTCCTGGGGCCCCAGTGGGTCCCATATTAAGCCACCCTCTCTAGGTTTTTTTAAACTGAAGATCAGGTTCATTTGCTCTGCCCAGGAGATTTTGAAGGGGAAGAAAGTTTCCCTAAAGGTTCTGTTTTGAAACTGAAATGGTTTCAGAACCTCAGGTTGGGCTGGAGGGTGGGGCCCCAAGACGTGAAGCTTGGGGGTTAGGAGGCCCCCATCACTGTGGATGACAAGGAGCCCTAACCACAACCAGCTTTTACGCAGCAACCTCCTGGCTGGCCTTCCGGTAGCTCCCTTAAGTAGAGAGGAGTTTGATTTACAAAGGATCCTTACAGGCAAACATCCATCCACAGTCCTGAATGCCCCCTGTGGATGATTTATATTTGCAGACTATTTTATTCTACACTGTCCTTCCTCACGCATTACCTCATCTGTTCCTTCCACAAACCCTGGCGTCCAGACAGGCAGAGGAGCATCCTGACTTGGAGCAGGACAGCGGCTTCCCTAAGGTCACAGGGACAAGAGCTACTCCTGGCTTCCTCTGAGTCTTGAGGCCTCTCTTACTATGAGGTTCCCTAGAGAAAGTGGAGGACTGGACATTGGGCACAGGTGGGTGTGCCTTGTGAGCTTAAATGGCGCTAGGACAGTGAGCTGGAGCTGAGCCCAAACATGGGCTCAAATCCTAACCGATGTGCATTCCGCTTCGAAGCCTGCAGGCCAGAAATAGTACCCCTATTTACAGATGAGGAAACTGAGACTCAGACAGGTGACACAACTTGCCCAATATCAATCAGCTAGTCCACGACGGGGTGGAGATTCCACTTGGAGGAGGAGGGGTGGCCATGGGGAAGCCCCGCCAGGAGTCCTCACCTTGGAAGGGCTGGGCCTCCAGGTTGCCATAGGTGAGGGAGGCGGTGAGTCCCAGGGCATAACCACTGACGAAGGAGGTGACATCAGACGTGGTGAGGGGCAGGGCTGCCCCTGTGACCTGGTTCAGCAGACCAGGCATCCCGCTGGCTCCTCAGCCTTCAGAGTCTGCAAGAGACGAGAAGGTCAGGAAGGGGCCCCTCATTCCTCCTCCACCCCGTTCTCCCACTTCAGACCCCCCAGGTCAGTGTTATTCTCTTCGTTTTCCCCAATCTCCTCCCAGTAAGTGACCCGTGATAATGTTCAATCACCCCTAAGAAGAGGAGTAACTCCATTTTTTCCCCATTTTAAAGTGGAGAGAAACCAAGGCTGGAAGACATGTGACCTGCCCAGATCCACTCGGCGAGTTGGCGACTCTCAGGGCTGGAGCCCAAGCAGGCTCGCATCTAGCCTGGAATTCCCCGCCCCCCTCCCCCGCCCCCAAACAATGCTCCCCTAACTCCAATTCTGGGTGGGAGGCCAGAGACTCAGCTCTGACCCCACCCATTCTGTTGTCAGTCCCATAATCTCTAAATTGTAGATGCTTCTGCAAAAGGAGGTGTCTGGAATAGCTCATCAAGTCCCTTCTCCAATTTCAGTGAATCTACCTACTATAGTCGATACAGGAATGTCAGCGTTACTAGGAAGGAGGCAAGAGAATTAAAATATTAATCAGGCCACAATCAGAGACTACAATGTGCTGATGAGCCCTGCAGCCAGGCCAGGAGGACACCCTCAGAACAAAGGAAGATTTCTGCTGGGACTGCTAACAGCCCATTCCCCACACCTGTAAAGGGGAATTAGGACCAACAATCATTCCCTATGGCTAAAACCATGGGGGAACCTATGGATTAAAGGCTGGGAACTGCCAGCAGGCCTTTCACTCTGCATATTCTTGCCTTTTTAGGCTAAGTACTATTCCCCTTTCTCACCGTATGTCCCTATCAAAGGAAATGGGTTCACAAAGTCTTTTAAACTATAACTCACAGGTTCCGAAGAATGATACGTAAACTGAATTCTCACTGCCTTTACTCTGTCTCTTTCACTGTCCACATTCCAATGTGAAAGACTTCATGGCACTTCTCAGGGTGATGTATCAATTCTCTGTTGGGTTCCTGAGACCCGCTCTCCCCACCCCCAGGTAATCACTGCCTTTGAGGGGTGGGGTGGGAATGGGAAGCAAAGTCAATCAGAGGATGTGGAATATGAATTTGAGGTCATCGAGGTCAGGATGTCTCCCTATTTTCCTCTCTTGGGGTGTATGAACTTGGAGCTGGTAGCCTGTCGTCATTTATTCGCAAGGCTGTTCAATGAGTGCTGATTACCCTGTCTTTTCTCAAAGAAGGCAACTCTTCCCCTCCTGAGTCCCCAGCTAGGATCCTTAGTGCTCTCGCCCTCTCTAAGCCAATAGTGTCTTTTTAATTATGTTTTCCTTTGTAGCTCTGCCCAGACAGACAGCTCTCAGGCCTGTCTTATCTCCTGCAGGCTGACTGACAGGAGGAGGCAGATAAGGAACCAGGATGGAGCTGCTGGGTCCCCAGCTGCCTTCTCTTAGGAGTTCTCTGTCCCGGTGGTCCCAGCAAAGCTTGGCTGCTCCCAGGGGTAAGGACAAGATGGCGGAGTTCATTTGCTGAGCCACGTCTCCTGCTACCCACACTCCCTCCCTCCTCCTCCCTCTATCCTGGTTCACACCTGGCCAGAACGTTGGTTGGGGAATGCAGATCAGGCAACCAGCACCCAGACATGTGGTGAACTTGGACTTAAGCTTCGGTCCATCTTGGCGTAGAGTGTTGCCAAAGGCGTCTTATCCAACCCGGTCTTCCCACCCTGCCTCTGGTCCCCACCCCAGGCTCCCTGGAGCAGCCCCTTACCCAGGAGTGGGGTGTGGAGGAGGGATGCTGACGGTACAAGGCAGACTCACTAAGAACTGACCCTATAACAACATCGGTCCTTGGGAAGAGTAAACTTGAAATTCTTTGGCACCTAATTAATGCATATTTTCATCAATTCGTCCAGTGTATTTCAGGTCCTAAATATAGATCCTGGGGATACAAAGATAAGACACAGTTCTATCCTTAAGGAACTTACGATCTAGTGGCAGAGGAGACTGCAGAGTGGAGGAAGGCCTACCCTCAATACTGCGTTTAAACTTGCAACCCACAAGCCTGATCCTGTCTGATCTCGGAAGCTAAGCAGCATCAGGCCTGGTTAGTACTTGGATGGGAGACCACCTAGGAAGACCAGGTGCTATAGATGTAAAAAATAAAAAATAAGGGATTGTAAACTGACAAGGTCCTTGCAATCTGTGAGGTCAACCAAGGGTTGCCTCGCCTAAAAAATAAATAAATAGACTTGCAACCCATCCCCCCATGTTTACTTCCAATCCTTCATCCTGCTCTGTTTTTATATTTTCCATAGCACATATCACTAAAATACTATATATAAAATATTGATTGTGCTTATTGCTATCATCTGCCTCCCCTCAACTAAGACAAGGACTTGAGGCCTGTTTTTTCTCACAGATATATCCCAGGTATCCTGAATAGTCCATGTACTGTTAGTAGGTGGTGAATAAATATTTGTTGAATGAATGAATCAATATATAATCACAATGCAAAGCTGAAGGTTTCTGGGTTTCCCATTGGTACAGCTGAAGGAGAGAAGTCCTCTGGCCACCAGGAAGTTAAAGCTAAATTCATTAGTCTCTTATCTAAGGGTTAATCATTCAGGACCCCAAATACATCCTCCCCACCAGCATATGGGCCCTGTCTAACTTCTAATAAACCATCAGTCCATAGAGGATGCTCTGTAGCCCCGAGCCAGCCCCTGGCCATCAACACCTCTTTAAACCTCCCACTGTACTTTCTGCAATCACCACTGAGTAGCCAACAGGTTTCCTGTATCCTGTGCCTCTCCTGAGACTCCTTCTGTGTCTTTGTCTGAGGACCTGCTTCCTTTCCAGGAGGGGCTGCTTACTACTCATCAGCCCTCAGAGTGAGGAGGTGGGATCGGTGCCCTTTTTAGCCTCCGTTGCTGCTCTAAGACCATTTCTCTTCTATCCTCCTATAAAACCCTTCTCCTTGGGGATGGGGAGCAGAGGATGATGCCTTTTGGCTACCTCCCCTCCCACTTTTGTTGCTTACCATCTCCAAGATACCAGTCACAACCTCCATTTATCAAACCCTTGGCACCTGGCTCAGGGCTTCCTTTGCTTCCCAAGCCCTGCTATCACTCTGGGTGACTCTAGCATCCACGGGAACGGTGGCTCCAGCTCCCTGGGCTTTTATCCCCTGACCCTGGCATCTTTGTAGGTCTCACTTCTCTTCCAGTTCAGCCTCCCATTTCCACTCTCATGCCCTGAACTTGAGACACTGTCCATGATCACTCCATCTCCAAAACCACTCACTCGGGTACCTAGATTGCTCTTAAAATTGCAACCTCTCACCACTTCCGACCTGTATTTTCTTATTTGTTTTCTCATTAGCACTTATCACCATATGACATACTGTATATTCTGCTTATTGATCTTATTAAAAGTGCCTCTTCAACTCTCTAGAGTGTAATCTTCAATGAGGGCATGGATTTAGTTTTAATTTGATCACAACTGAATCCACTACTCATTGAAATAACTCCAAAGGTATGCAGTAGTTGCTCCATAAATATTTGTCGAATAGATGAAACATCATTCCAAGTGCTTAGTGTATACAGTTTGGCAACACCACGCAGAGGTAAATACTCATACTATCTCTGTTTTATAGATGAAAACGCCAAAGCTCGGGGAGGTGAGGTAACGGGTTTAAGCGCGCACAGCCGGTAGGCGATGGGGCGGAGAGTTGAACCCAAGCAGAAGGGCCTTGAACTTAACCATGAGGCTATGCTGCTTCCTGTATTACGCTTCTCTCTAAGCCTTAACTACCTCTGCCCAAATGCTCTCCTGAAATCCTCCTCGCCTGTCCATCCCCACTGCTGCTGCTTCATTGCTCTCCCCTAGATCGTCTCCAGCTGGGTCCTTTCAACCTCCAGGCTGCTTCCATTCTGGTCCCCGCCATCACCTCACATACATCACCATCACCCGCCCCCGCCCCCTGCCCCCCACACACCTCCCTTTCTCTGAGCTAAATGGCTCCCCATTGCCTTTGTCTGACAGGGCAGGTTAAACTCCTACCATGGAATTCCAGGGGCTTCCCCATTGGGTCCCCATCTCTGTCCTGTGTCACCTCCTGCCATGTCCTGCATGTTCACTGCTCCAAACGCATTGACCTTCTCATTATGCCCTGAACAGATCACGTGATTTTTCACTCTTGAGACTTATTTTTGGAATGATCATTGCTTCCTTCTCTGCAGTACAAAGTCCTATGTACCATTCAAAGCCCAACTCCATTGTCACCTCCTCCATGAAGCCTTCCTTGACACCCCAGTGCACTAGACTTGCCCTCCCCTGGGCTTCCACAGCCTTTGAGCACTTGTCTGTCGCATCAGATCACAAAGCACTGTAGCTGCCCATCTGTAATGGCGTGTGAGCTCGGTAAGAACAGCAGGTGAATCTCCTTGGCCTGCATCCCAGCTTCCTGCACACGGCTCAGCTCAGAGGAGGAACTCTTAATGAGGGCACCTACCAACATTCCGATTGTTTTGCAATCATTGCTAATGCTCATACACATCCTCATTTTATAGGCGGGGAAATGGAGGTGCAGAGGATTAGTCTGGAACCGAGTATTACACAGCTGGGGAGTGGTTAGGCTGGACAGGATAGGAATCAGCCTTCCTCCAAAGCCTGTCATTTCCCTTCCTCACGTGCTTCTCAGTCCATGTTGAACACAGGAGAACGTGATGGAGAGAAGGATGGAGCCGAGGAGGGAAGGCGAGTGGAGGGAAGACCAGGGACTTGGCGAACTGGGGCTGTTGGGCCTCAGGGACACTGGGCTCACCCTGGCTCTCATGCCTCTCAAGCCGCTGCTATGGTCACAAGTGCACCGAGAGCTCAGGCATCCCCTGCCCACTCCCCGGCTCCAGAAGATGCCTCAGGAAGGCCTGTGGTCTGGGCCCCAGTA
Source organism: Rousettus aegyptiacus (assembly GCF_014176215.1). Lineage (NCBI taxonomy): Eukaryota > Metazoa > Chordata > Mammalia > Chiroptera > Pteropodidae > Rousettus > Rousettus aegyptiacus. The sequence goes on along the minus strand of NW_023416284.1, from coordinate 12,027,592 downwards.
TGGGCTCAGGAACAGCTGGGGTGCAGTGGTCTAAGCTGAGAGCAGAGACTGGACCAGCAGCAGGTGTGGTATGACTTGATTTAGATGTGATAAAGGAGGCATAAGGAAGGGAGCAGGGAGAAGACAATGCCAGGGCCCGGTCATCATGATGGGGGTGGAGAGCACCTGTATCAGGTCTCCTAAGGTCAAGGACAGGGGACTCACACACCCTTGACAGGAAATACTTGCTTTTCAGAAAGAGAAAAAGAAGGAAACTAGAAAAAGAGGGTATCTAGAGTTACTGGGTGCCTGGGCTGAGAATCCCTGGGTGGCCACTTTCTGGTGGCTTTGGATCAATTACTCAGCTGCGCTCTGTCACTTACATATTCTGTGACTTTGATTAAGTTACTTGACCTATTTGTGCCTTAGCTTCTGCATTTGTAAAATGGGACCATGATGGTGCCCATCTCTTAGGAAATGGAGAGGAGAAAGGAGAGAATGCCTGTCAAGTGAGTGGGCAGGAACCAGGCAGGTCCTGATGGGGCTGGGGGGCGGGTCTCTCTGCTTTCTTCCTTAGGCTCCCGCTACCAAGGCCTCTCCCTGGGGTGAGTGGCCACTGTGCAGGCTGCCGAGCCAGCAGAGCTGGTAAGATCTTTGAGTCTCTACCAAAGTGCCCATATCAGTGACTCCTCTGATTCTGCCCTTGGGGGTGAAATCTTCCCTGTCCCCTTTCATCCCTAGTTTATTGTTTTCCCAGAGACAGTATGGCAGACCTCCTTCCTCCACTTGAAAAGCCACTCTGGAGGCCTCCCACGCTCACCCTGGCCAGATCCTTCCCACCCCCACCCAGACTGTATCCACAGAGTCAGCAGGACTGAGTGGGCTCAGCCAGATCTGGGCCGGATGCAGACTGTGAACTGGCCAAGCAATCCTGGCCTTGCTGCTCTGCCCGCTTACCTCAGGCTGCGGGTCCTCATCCTTTTCTCTGTTGCCGACCCTGCTAGAAAGTCCATGCTGCCATGTCCCCACTCGGAGCTGATCCCCCAAGGACCATCCACTCACAGACCTGCACTGACACTCCCATGAAAGTGGAGGCAGAGGTGATGGGAATCTTTGGATCTGGTCTGATTGTTCTAAGCTTCTAGAATTCTGGGGTCCTTACATTCTGGTCCCCTTCCTCTAAACCGCCCTCTCTGGGGCCCATACTCAGTTGGCGTGGGTAACAAATCCATGCTCCCGACACCCCCTACGCATACTTCATTTACGCGATGCTCCATCCCATCAAGGCCACTTGCTCTTCCTCCAGACCAGCCTGACTCTTCCTGCTTCCATAGCTCTTCTGATGCTGCTGGCTCCGCCAGGAATGCCACCTCCACCGCAAAACCCCTTCCCTGGAGGAGATCTAATCTATCCTTCAAGGTCAAGCTCAAGGCCATGAAGCCTTCTTGGGATCCTGTGCTAAATATGATTGCCTTCCCACTAGCACAGTCGCCTCCTCTCATGCCAGCAACTCATTATCCGTGGGTTGCGTGCCCATTCGACAGATGTGTATGGAGCATCTACTATGTGCCAGAAGCGACGCTAGGCCTGGGCCACGGAGGGGAACAAGATGGACAAGGACCCTGCTGTGAGGACAGTGTCAGTCCTGTTCCCCACCCACCTAACAGGGGGGCCGTCAGCTCCTAGAACTCGAGACCAGAACTCTGTCTCTCTCTCCCCAGCGTCTGGTCCACAGCTGCTGTTCAATGATGACTTGAATGGATGAATGACATGTGCTCTGTTCGTTGAATGAATGTATGAACGGGTGAATGAATAAATGAATAGGATGGAATGTGTCAGGGATGGGAATAAGCCTTGGCCCTGGGTTCAGTTAAAGAATCTAGTAGCCAGGGAAATCCTTCTATTTCAGCCCAAAGCCTGCAGGACTCCTTTTGGGTGGGGAGTTGGGGGAATGATTAGGACAGAACATGTCCAGGCCTCTCAGTGCTTCCTGTGCCCATATGGCTCAAGAGAACTGGAGACCGGCCAGCGGGGACGTCCTGGACAGTCAGCCCTGCTGGTGGCGGAGGCCCAAGCAGCCCACGGCTTCTGAGGCTTCCGGCTAAGAGGCTGCGTCTGGACCTGCTGCAGGAGGAAAAAGAAGCACATCCAATTTTGAAAACTCCCGATGAACAAGGGCTGTCCCTAGGGATTCTGAAAAGAGTCTTTGTTGTGTGATGGATGCTAAGGCGAAGGTGGCTTAAATACACGTCGACTTTGCTGTCCGGCAGGTGGACGAATGTGGGTTTCCCGGGGGGCTGAATGAGGTTCCAGGACCGGAGTCTCTGTCCCCTGAGGGTCCCTCAGAAACGAGCTCGCACATTGCTGGGAAAATTGGGCTCCATTTATGCCAATTCAGTTTACGCCCATCTTTCCAGAGGCACATTTATGAGGCGAGCTCCCCCGGCCGAGCTGCCAACATCTCTGCGGCCCCGTAATGGATTCTATGTGGCTTAGGCCTTGTTCCTATCTGCCGAGGAGCTCACGGGATGATGGTGCAAAGGGAGAGCTATTTGAGAATCCACCCTGCAGCCATATCCCTTCCAGACCTGCTCTCGTGCCTTGGGGTCTCCTAGGGAATTGAAAAGAGAGCTTTGTACCATGGCCTCCCCGACGTCTCTCAGGGGTGAAATGATGGACCAGGTAGCTCACTCCTGCTCCTGGAACCTGTCTTTTCTCCACATCCAACACTTTCTCATTGGAAACTTAGAAACTCAGTTTCGCCCTTTGCATAACGGGCATGTACGACGGTCGTTTAGCTCCCAGGGTTATCATGAGGGTCGTGAGTGTGAGAAGTGCTTACTCGGTGCCCCTCCTTGATAAATTCTGGTGACCGCTTTCATTTCCTCCCCTTTTTGGGATTTCTTCCTGGGCTTACCCTTCCACTGACTTAAGACTGTATCTGGGCGCCTGTGTTTTTGGCTATTGGCCGTGGTGTCCATGGCCACCCACAGTCCCCAGACTTGCCATCCATCCACCCCAGAGACCCTCTTTGCCTGGGGCACCCAGCTTAGGTGTTGGCCAAAGAATATATTCATTGCTTTAGCTGCCCTCTGAGGTCCCAGGGCAGTTTGTGACAAGATGCAAGTCTGCTCCCCCACACGTGCTGTCCCCTCAGATGGCACAGAGAGGCTCTGTGGGCTGAGGGCACTGGACAGGGAGTCAAGGCCTCCAGGCTAGAGAGCCAGCTCTGCCACTCACACCATGTGGGCCCCAGACGGGGCCCCTGCTGTCACACGCAGCCCCAGCGCCCACCCCTCGGGCCCGGCACACAGCACACTGGTGGGACGCTGGTTCACTGTCTGTCTGTGCCCAACACCCCCGAGGGCGTAAGCCCTGCGGTGGGGACTGAGTGTCCTGTTCCTCCTTAGGTTCCCCGGGACACAGAATAGTGGCTAAAGCAGTTCTTGAAAATAACAGCAGCTAACAAATATCGAGCAACTATTCGACATGCTTTTCATGAATTAGCTCGGGTAGCCCTCAGGGTAATCCTACAAAGTGGGTCTATCATCCGTGTTTTGCAGATGAGGAAGCTGAGGCCCAGAGTGGTTACATCTCTTGCCTAACCTGATACCTTGTGAGTGGTGGAGCCGGGATCTGAACTCTGGCTTTAGAAGTTGACCTCTTAACCACAGGCCTTGTTATTCCCTCAGTACTTATTTGCAGAATAAATAAACAAATGACCTGAAGAGAGTCACCTCCTAACCCCACTTGAGTCTTGGTGCCTGTATCTAACAACATACATGGAGGGTCCTGTACCCCTCTCCCAAACTGACGGTCCAGGAATCGAGCGTTCCCAGCTGTTCTAAGGGAACTGGACACGTGTATTTTAAGGTCCCAGTTTGAAGGGGGCCGCACATCTGACTCTCAGGGGTGGCGCTGAGTATTTTTGGAGTGTCCTAGGGATTAGCTCATTTAATCCTCACAGAGATTCTTTAAAGCAGATCGTCTTCGCTTTGCAGCAGAAGAAACAAGGCCCGGAGAGGTTAAGCAAATCTCCGGGTCACACAGCGAGTCCATGGTTGAGTCAGAGTCTGAATCCAAGACTCTGAATCCAGATCCTATGCTGTCAACCGTGTCCCTCTGCTGCCTGCTGGCCAGGTCCCGTTGCTGAGGCCGTTAGCGCACCTGCTTGCTCTTACTCGGAGGCTGTGAATCCTCGGCATGGACTGGGACAAAACCCTCAGATTCCATACTCCCCTGGCTCCTGCCCTTCTGAGGCTCCTTCCAGTAGTGGGGGGCGGGATGTGAGTGGGGAGAGGGGCAGCACCTGTCCCCATGCGTTGAGCAGAGATGATGGATCAGCACCCTTGTTCTCCTCCTACAGAGCCAGCACACTCGAGGCTACTCCCATTGGGAAATCATCTGAACTAAGAGGCAAATGGACCACAGTGGACACATGGACAAGCCTCCAAATGGATCTCATGGGGCAACTGACTGCAGGAGAACCTCAGAAGGGGGTCGTAGCGTCCCTTTTCTTGGTAGGACTCCGGCTGGTGAGGAGCCAGCTGAAAGTTAATGGGAAATGGTGACAGCTGGAGTAACCACATCTAGGACACAGAGTTCTCCACAGCTAGTTAGGTTTAAGGAGATGGGATTTAGAGGTTCCTGACACTTACGACAGACTGTCACTGAGGCAGGCACTGTACTAAGCAGTTTACGTGGATTATCACTCTGATTCCTCATGACTCAACAAGCGCAATTTTTTTTTTTCTTTACAGATGATCTGGGTGAACATAAGCGAGGTTTGAAACTTGCCCAAAATCACAAAGCTAGTAAGTAATGAGTCTAGGACTCGAACCGGGGCAATGTCATTCCAGTCCCTCTGCGTTTACCATGACGGCGCAGCAAAATGCAGAGAGATGAAAGAAATGCCTTCCCTCGAAGGGTACAAGTTATCCCATGGGGTTGTTGGCAACAGAGACTAAACCAACCAGGGGCAGGTGAGCAGGAGTCACCTGGTCAGCCAGCCTGAGGAGCAAGAGCCCAGGATCTCAAGTCCCAACAGAATTAGGTCTGAAGCCAGGCTCTGAGCTGGACCTCCGAGTGACCTGGGCAACTCACTCACTTCACACCTCTTGGAACCTCAGTTTTCTAATCTGTACAAAGGGCGCAATAACATTCCAACCTCTTAGCATCGTCATAAAGAAATGAAGCGATGTGTGCCAAGTGCTAAGCTTAGTGCTTCTCACGGAGCGACTCCAGTCAGGTATGCGTGACTCAGCCGAGATAGTTGGGGGCCAAGCTAAAGCTATGGGAACAAAACGGGGCTGACCCAAAGGGGAGGGGACAGCTTTGGTGAGTAGGGGAGGAGGGGATGAGGAAAGGAGCTGGTCAAGGCCAGACCTCCCAATAGGCTCGTGAGGACTCTTAGAAAGGGAATGTCTTAGAAAAGGCTTCAAGGTTTCGAAGAACTGAAAACGATGAAATTAAAAGTAGCAAGGGGGGTTCTAGTCCCTGGCTGACTTGCCCTCTCAAATCCACCACCAGGCCAGAAAAGCAATAGTAATAAGCATCCATGCCTCATACGAAGGGATTTATAATGAAAGTGCTTTCACATCCATGAATTAATTGGAGCTTTACGCGTAGGGCAAAATAAAGGTCATTATCCCCATTTTCAGGATCAGAGGATTGAGGCTCAGAGGGGACATAACACAAGAGAACTGGAGCTCCTATGGCAGCGCTTTCCCCGTGCTATGGACTGAATATTTGTGTCCTCCACACCCGCTCCCAAAGGCAGGAGCCTGAACCCTGATGCTATTTGGAGGTGGGGCCTTTGGGAGGTGATTAGATTTAGATGAAGTCATCAAGGTGGAGCCCTCCAGATGGGATTATAGAAGAGGAAGAAACCAGAGCTCTCTCTTTCTCTACCATCCGAGGACACAGCAAGAAGGTGCCCAGCTGTCGATAAACCAGGAAGACAGCCCTTGCCAAGAACCCAACCATGCTGGCACCCTGCTCTCAGACTTCCAGTCTCCAGAACTGTGAGAAGTAAATTGTTGTTTAAGCCACCGGTCTGTGGTGGCTTTTGTTAATAGCAGCCCAAGCTGACTCAGACGCTATTAAAACTAACCTGCTGCTTTGCTTGCTGTTCAGGCTTGCGAGTAGCACAAGCTGATTGTTGGCCATGAGGCATTCAGATCTCTTGATCAGAGAGAGCTGAGTGCCAGTGGCCAGGGTTGGGTGATAAGATGCTCCAAGAGAGTCAACCCAAGATAACCTTTCTTCTCCCCCACTCCTCCCCCGCTGTTTTCTGTTGGCATCTTCACAAAGGCTATGACACCCTTTTCTTGAAGAAGCCTGACCATGATCGCCATGTCCTTGGGCTGACGTTTTCGTTCCTCCTCCTCTGGGCACTTGCCAGGCTGTACTTTCCTGACCCCCCTGAAAGTGGGACCGCGTGTCTTGCTTGGGCCAATGAACTGAGTGGAAGCTGTAGAAGCGAGTGTGTAATTGGCCATGTCTCCTTCCCTGCCACAGTGATCGTGGAGGCGTGTGTCCACGAGGAGCTTCTGTTACCCCGAACCTGGGAGTACCTATGTTATGTGACAACATGTGTGACCCCTTCGGAGGTGCGGCATGAGCAAGAATGAAAACACTGCCGTTTTCTTACGGCGGCATCACCTAATCTAACTTGGTTAGTAGAACTGTGAATGTTTGGGTCTCTGAGCAAAGATGACGGGGGACAGAGCCATAATATTGGGAAGAAGGTAAGAGGTAGGGGGAGGGGAGATTGGTCAATGGGTCCACTAGAATATGAGTTCCAGGAAGGCAGAGATTTTTGTGTATTTCATTGATAATTACATCCCCGGCACATAGAGCAGTGCCCGCCAATCAGCAGGTGCTCATTGAATATTGAATAAATGAATGAATGACCTAAGGTGAGGCAGGCAATACAAAAGCAAGAGACTTAAAAAGCAAAAGTGCCTTGTTCCAGAAGTGGCCCCACATTCATTCATTCATTCATTCATTCATTAACTCTACAAATATTAAATTGATCACATGAGCTCTCCATACCCCCCCAATAACTGGACCAGAAAAAGTCCACTCCAAGTGAATCCACGGGGACCAAAATTTCATAGGAAATTGTGAGTGAAAAAGGTTTCAACTGGGATTTTATTTTGAAAAATGATACTAAAAATATAAAAATAGAATCTTATATCAAACCGAAATGAGATTATAATTACAACCATGTGCTAAAATTTTTAATGAACCAGGAACAAATCAAGTATTGATTGGGTTTGGGAGGATAATTTTTTTGAACAAAATTATATGCTGGCATGACATGACACATTTTCATTTCATATTTTAGTATCGCAGCATAGTGATTAAAGTTTCCTATCATGAACTCAGTTGCTAATTTTCTCTTTTTCTATTGTTAACTGGCCCACCTCTGCCAGATTCTCATTTGCCTATGACGTTGTGGGGGATTAGAAGAGTCTTCCAATGTCCCCTTTGAGTGGCTTCATTAAATCCCACAACTTTCACAAGATTTCAGTTTCACCACTCAATCCTTCGGCATTACATGGTCAGCTGCTGACCCTGCCAACAACCATAGGGAAACTGATGGGCATAGATATTACGTGATGGACAGGGATCGATGCTGGCATTAGACAAGGAGAGATGTTCATGCAGGAACTACCTTTAAGTGGTGAGTTCATTCATGTTCTTCTATTATGGTGACTTTTTAAAAAAACCTACTACCTCACATCTGTGGGGTCTCAGATAGCAATTACTCAGACCCCTGCATGGGATCTGAACAAAGAAGTGGGAATCCATAAAAGCAGGTAGAACCGTCCCCTGCCCTCCACCCACTCTCATTCATGGCCCCATTCTAGGCTGTGCTGGGAGCATCCACTCCAGCTGCCCATCCTGACCCTCTGTCCTTCACTGTCTCCAGAGTGGCACGCCTCAAAGAAACAATCTAGGAAGAGGGAGAAGAGCCTTGTGCTAAGGCCACCTGCAACCCTTGTCTCAGAAACATTCACAGCACATCATCTAGCAAAGGGTTTTCAAACTAGGGATCGGGGTCCTTCCAGATCCTAGTGAAGATTCAAGGAGGAAATTTCAGCTCCTCGGATTTTGTTGATTTGTCTTCCTGAGGTCCTGATCTGATCACAGGGCTTCTCAGCTCCAGGAGTGTCAATAGCCTTAACAGAAGCCCAACTCCTTCCTGTTGATCCAGCCTCCCTGATCATCACCCCAACCTCCCTCTGCAGCCCGATCCCATATTACTCCTCCACTCTTACCCTATGTTCCCGACAAGTCAGAATATTTGCTCCTCCCTAGATTCCCTATAAGCCCCAACATCATGCTCTTGCTATGTTCTTCCCTCAACCCAGAGCACTGTTGTCCCATCGCTGTTTCTAAACCTACTTATTCTTGGGGTTCTTTCAAGTCCTACCTCCTCCATGAAGCCTTTCCTGGTTCCTTTATCTGGGTGTGATTGCTCCCTCCTCTGAGCTCCCTAGGATGCAGCCTCACTCAGCCCTATCCTGCCATAATAATCACCCTCTATGGAGCTGTCCTAACATTTCTTCTAGAGAATGGCACCAAAGCCCTTCTCACTCAGGTTTCTACCAGGGCACCCAGGACCTAGCACAGACTTAGGCATCGTCTGACAAACCTGCCAGCATCTCTCATTTCATTTCTCATGAAATGGCTCTGCCATTAGCTGTGTGACCTTATGCCTAGCTCTTTGAGCTCTCCAAGGCTCAGTTGCATCATCTATAAAATGGGAATTAAATAAAATACCATGGGTAAGGTACCTGATAAGGATATATCGCAAGATGGGGAGGACACAAAGCACTGGTCCCCTGCCTCCAGCTCCCCGCTCTCTATTTCTTTTGTAGACTCATCCCTCGGGGCCAGGACTAAAGTGAGGCAAGTGACTGACCAGCCATCGAAGGCAAAAATTCCTCAAGGACCAATCTCAGGCCTTCTCCTCTGCCCTCTGCTTGCTCCCCAAGTGGTTGACCGCTGCCCTGCTCCAGGGTATGAGCAGATGACTCACAAAGGTCACCTCGACCGCTGTCTCGTGCTCATGAAGACCTCCTGGGCATTCTCCTTTTTGCCACCTTCAAGAGAACCCAAACCCAAGAGCTCTTCTCATGGATGCTAGTTTATATAATCTCGGGTAATTGGCCAGTGTTGGTCTCCTCACTTGAGACTACAGGCTCCTCGAGGACAGAGACCCAGTGCCCAGCACAGAGCCTGGCATAAAGTGGGTTCCCTGAGACCGAATGGTTGTCATTCCTTTTCCTCTTCCCACCCTAGCTCGTCTGTTCATTAAAACTGACTGAGTTGATACCAGCCGACCAAGACCTCCTGCCCCTCCAACCCTGCCTACAGTTATATCTCCAGCCGCATATAGACATTCCTCTTTCGCGTTGTCCATCTACATAACCACATCCTTCCATTGCTTCTTCTAAGTCCCCACTATAATATCACTTCCTCCAGGAAGCCTTCTTAAGCCCACACTAAACATCCCCGATGCCAACCCGCACATCCTCTTAAAGGAGGCTAATGGGATAAAAGCATTTGTGCCCCTGGTGATCTGGAGCTGTACTTCGTGCACGGATCCCACCGGGCTGTTCCCAATGCCCCCAGGGAAGTCTGTTGACTTCTGGTTTATGGTGGGCCCTGGCATGGCCCACGCCCTCTTCCCAGTCTGGCTGGAATGGGGATGCCCGTGAGACCACAAGAAGGCTAAGCCAGCTTGGCCATTGGTTGCCCCGGTTATGTAGTAAGTAGGAGGGGATCAGCCAAGAGGTGCTAGGGGAGCCAGGAGACTGGATAACTTGAACCTGAGCAGGAGCCCAAGGCTAGGTTCCTGAAGGAGCAGCTGGCCTGGGCCCCTTCATGCCTCTTCCACTGTCCCTGTTTCCCCAGGCCGCCCTTTCCCTGCGGAGCCGGCCACCCCCAGAACGGCACTCGGCATCACATGTGTGGTGGGGAGAGGCCAGCAGCTACTCCAGGTCCCCACTCAGAGCCGAGCACAGTGAGGGAGACCAGGAGGGACGGAAATGTTGCTCTTCTCCCCGAGCCCAGGACAACGTCGCTAGCAGCGCATTCTACCAGGCAGCAAAAAAATAGCCAAGGGCTGGAATCCCTTCTAAAGGCTTCGTCTGGCTCATGTTTGAGGCTGGTCTTCCACAGACCCCAAGTTGCCTTGGCTGGGGAGGATGCTCAGGACCTCAGCCACCCACAGCCCGGGAGCCTTGTCCTGTCTCATGTGAGAAAGGCAGTGGGGTCTGCGGGCCAGCCATCGGCACACAGTGTCTACCACACCTTGGGCACTGAATCTTCTCCTGGGTGGTGAACAGCCCAAGCACTACCCCCCGAGAGCGATGCTAACCACGGCTGAGTGACGAGGGGACTGTATGCAGCTACCACGTCAGGCCTCGAGGATCCCGCCCAGTAAACTCCGGTTCAAGTTCAACCCGCGATTGCCTGTACATGTGTGTGCACATACACATGCGTGTCCCACACTCTTAAATCTCTGTACACAAGCAGACACAGGGCATTGTCCCTCAGATAAACCCCCAATATAAGCACATTTACACAGCCTCCCACCCACTCGTGTAGCTCAGTTCATACAAATCGCTACCCTAAAGGGACACGCCCCCTTCACGCACATGCCCTGTACACTTCTCAAGCACCCATCCCCCCAAACGCCATGGGTGCTCACACCCCCGCCCCACTCCAGCTAACCGAAGGCAGTCTCTGTGCCCTCTGCCCTCCACACCTGAGCAGGAGGGCTGGGGTTCATCCGGTGAGTGCCCTTTGAGCCTCTGCCCAGCTGCTGCCTGGCTGGGTTCAGACAGTGGAACCCAGGGCACAGACTCCTATGCCAGTAGAGAAGGAGGCGAAAAGTACTCTGACTCCTCTTAAGTCTTCTTCAAAAAAAAAAAAAAAAGGAAGGAAGGGGAGTAAGAACAGAGATAGGAAGTTGCCTGTAGCTCTTAGAGCGGAGGAGAGGAGGGCGAGGGTCTGCCCTCCTCCTCCTGCCCCCCAGCCTCCGTCAGCAGCTGCGCTTGGGGGCGGGGAGGGCGAGGGGCGAACCGCTGCGGAGGGAGCAGAGGGACCGAGCGAGGGGACTGTTGGGGCTGCCGCAGGAGCTGTTATGACGGGACTTCCAGCGCGGGTTTGACGTGTTAGCAGACGCCGCTGTTGCACACAGGTACCACGTCCTCCTGCGCCTGTCACCCCCGCCCCGCCCCCGCCCCCGCCGAGGACCCCTTTTCCTTCCTGGAGCCCCACTTACCTGGCAGGGGCTGGGGAACGCGGGGCTCTGAGAAGGCTGCGCGCTCCGCTGGTGGCTTTGGGGCGGTCACACGCCAGGCACCCGGAGGGCAGCAGGCACGAGCCAGTCAGCCAAGGGTGGACTGCCCACGGAGCTCCTGACTGCCCAGGGGCTCTGGAGGGCAGACAGGAGGCATGCGGGACCGGGAGACGTGGAAACAGGTGGCCGGGATGGGGGGTGGATTGAGAGAGGAGGAGGAGGGAGGCAGAGACAGAGAGAGACCCGAGGAGATGCAGAGAATCACACACAGAAAGAGAGAGAGGAAGAGAGAGGAAGAAAGAGAGAGGAAGAGAGAGAGGGAGAGAGAGAGAGAGAGAGAGAGAGAATTCGAGCAGCAACATGTGGCCGTGTTATCTCTCACTTCTGATGCTGGAATATCCTGAGCCCATCTTGTGCTGCTCCAGCTCTCCATCCGTGCGAGCACACAGTGTACGCACCCCGATGTCCCCCCGCCCCACGGACGGACGCACAGGGGCACCCAGATTCCCCACGCACACACCCTCACACACACACACTCAGGACAGCCCCGCGGCCAGCCCCTCATCTTCACTCGAGCCAGACCAGCCCTCCCCTTACCTTGCCCCAGAAGCAACACGTGTCGGGGCGAACACTCCCTCTGTTCAGAACCCCAGCGGCTGCCTCCCTGAAGCCAGAGCTGTTGGAGGGGGCACCTGGAGCCGGGCTCCAGTGCCCGAGCCCAGCGCCCACTGCCCTGGCAGCCGGCTTGATCGATGCCCACATTGCGATGGCTGTTTAGGTGGCCTGCAGGAAGCAGAGCCATTTGTTTTGTCAGAGCGTAACCATGACAATCACCCCATGCGCTCACCGCTGGTGCTGCTCCCCCTTCACCCCTTCCCTCCCGCCTTCTCTGGAGCACAGGGGAAAGCTGGAGGCCACTTAGCAGCCTCTGCTAATCCCTGCTGGGCTGATGGAAAGGACCTGGCCAGTGAAAACAGGTCTGCGGCAGCCCTTCCCTGGGGACAGGGGCCGCCTCCAGGTGATTCAGCACTGTGCAGGGCCTGCCTGGCCCTGGGACCCCTCTGAGTGAGACCAGAGCCAAGCTGGCCTCCTCCAGATCTCCTTGTCCCCCAGCAAATCCATTTTAGGGCCAAATGATACAAGCAGTCAATCCATTTCCCCCTTCAGCCATGTCAGCCAAGCAGACAGCTCTGGTTACCATGGTGGTTGGCCCTGGGCAGGTTATCTGCTGAGAACTTTGGCCATGCCTGTTCAGTCCTGAGCCACCATCTCCTGCTTCTGCCACAGGGAAATGTCTAGGCTTTTAGCTGCAGCTCTGAGAAGCAGCAGACTGCAGGTATGGCCTGTGTGTATGAAGTTGGACAGCCCAGAGGGCCAGAGGTTCATCAGGATCAAGGACAAGTAGATCTGGAATTCAAGAGGTCTGCCAGGTAGGATTGTGAAACCTCACTTCAGAGTCCAGCGTTAAAGTGTCCACAGTTGAGAAGGGAGGTGCCCAGAAGTACAGGACAGAGCTAAGGACCACACACACACATCTCATTTAATCCTCATAGGAACCCCAAGAAGAGGGGCTTTATCTCAGTTTTATAGAAAAACTCCAGGTTAGAGAGGTGGAGTGACTCGCCCGAGGCCACACAGCCAGGAGGTGACTGAGCAGAGATGCACACTCACGCCTGTCAGATTCCAAAGCCCGGGGAGTTTCCATTCCCACCTCCTTGGCCTTTTATACCTGCCGCCCCGTGTGCCAGGTGCTGCATGCGAGGTCCGAAGAGGTGTACGCTCGCTCGCTCGTCCCGCACCACCGAACACCGAGAGGCGGACACTGTGCTCCCCATTTCAAAGCTGAACGCGGAGAGGTGATGTACCTTGCCCGAGGCCACGCGGCAAGTGGCAGAGCCAAAACTTGTGCCTGGGTCTGTCTGACTCCATCTTTCCACGCGGCCTCCTTCGCCACGCAGCGGGCTGCATCCAGAACAGATGACCCGGAGTGGCTCTGAGCCACTTTTCAGCTCAGAGAGTTCCTGTTTCCTATAGGCCAGGTATTGATGAGCATGACTCAGATTCCAGGGACCGGGCCACGTGAAGGAGGCACCAAGGCCACGCGGGAACCCTTTCAGTCTGCTTGGCGGTCCCCTAAGGCTTTCCACATACGCAGTCTTATTTAATCTTCACAATCAGCCCGTGTAGTAGGCACAATCATCCCTTCTCTAGAGGGGATGGGAACTGAGGCTGAGAGGTGACGTGACTGACACCTGGGGGGGCTTCGAGCCACTTTTCAGCCCAGAGAACCCTGTTTCCTGCAGATCAGGGCCTGGGGCTTAAGGACAGGGCCGCTTAGAATTCCAAGTCTTTCCTGAGGCTCCCAAAGCCCAATTCTAAGAGCCCAAGAAGTTCAAGATCTCTGTCCCTTAATCAGCTTCCCATCCAGGTTCCACATCCACTGATCTTCCTTTCTGCTCAGCCATCCCAAGCCAGGAGTTTGTTTGCCTTTCAGGACCAAAGTTCTCTGGGAATCAAGGTCAGCCTGGCTGAGTGGCTACCAGGCCATGAAGAAGAAATGAGATGTGGCAGGAGACAGAGGGTCTGAGATGCGATGGGTAGGTAGACAAGGCTGGCGGCTTGGGATATTCTCTAGAGCGGCATCTGCGTGAAGCCTCCAAGGTTTCCTTACCTATTGCATTAGTTTCTCAGGGTTATTATAACAAATGACCACAAACTGGATGGCTTAAAAGAACAGACAGTTATTCTGTCACAATTCCAGAGCCTAGAAGGCTGGAACCGTGGGGCCCAAGGTTCCTGTGAGAATCCTTCCTTGCCTCTTCCAGCTTCTCTGGTGGCTGTCAGCATTCCTTGGCTTAGAGATGCATCACCCCAGTTTCTGCCTCCGTTTGCACATGGCCATCTTCCCTGTGTTTCTCTGTCTTGATGTGTCTGTCACCAAACCTCCCTCTCCTTTCTTGTATAAAGACGCCACTCACAATTAAAAAAGGCCCACTCTAATCCAGCGTAACCTCATCTTAACTTGATCACATTTGCAAAAACCCTATACCGGCATTTAGGACTTGAACATAACATTTTTAGGGACACAATTCAACCCACAAACCCTATTAAAAAATAAAGCAGGACCTGGGACAGGCACGACTCTAAGAGGCCAGTCCTTTGGACTTTCTAGAAATTTGGAGAAAAGAGCAAAGCAAGGGGCAGCGTAACATGGTGGTTAGACGTGGACTCTCGTGCCGGACCGCCTAGGGGCAAGCCCTACTCTCACTCTCCGCCCTTGAGGAAATCACTTAAATTCTCCGTGCCTCAGTTGCCCCACTATAAAATGAGGATGACTTGAAGCGTTATTAGGATAATCGAATGAGTTAATATTTGCGAAGCGCTTAAGATATCATGGCACTTAGTAAGCATCACAAGAGTGTTCGTTAAACATTCAGCGTCCCCTAGACCGATGTTACTGTTTTATAGGTATGAAAGCTGGGATGCAGAAAGGGATGAGATGGCATCCTCCAGGGCATCCGGTTGGGCCATCCAGGGCGCAGCCACTTTCTGCTTCCTCCTTCCAGGGTTACCCTTGGGGAGATTTAATCTGCCTCCCAGCCATTAACACAGTTGGAAAAATCAGGTAGAGGGGCTGGAGGGGCAGCAAGAGAGGAGCGGTCCGTGCAGAGGGGAGGAGGGATTCTAGAGAGGACGGAAGCAGGAGATTCCTCCTCCCCTCCCTCCACACCGCTTTCCCCACCGGCCCTGCCGTTCGCAGGATTGAAAGGAGCGGTGTGACTGTTTCTGCCTACGCAGAGGAAAACAAGTCTCAGGAATGTTTAATCAACAGTCTGAGTGAGAAGGGGAAGCTAGTCCTCCAGTGACGCAAGCTGGGGGCACCCAGGGCAGGGCTGGCAGAGAGAGCAGGGCAGGTTTGCGTGGGGGTTCAGGGCTGGAGGGTTGGTTCTTGTCCCAGCACATCCTGAGCAGAGTCGCCAGGTTGCACAGACAAGCCCTGTCTCAGGTATACTTCCTGATGGGACTGGACTCAGCTGAGTACGGCTGAGGGGGACGAAGGAGATTAAGTCCGAGCTATGGAGGCAGTGTGCTGACGCGTGCCAGTTTTCTTGGCAAAAAAAAGCCCCTCATGAACTCCCTTCCTCTCTACCTTTCCCTTCAAGCCCTCATCTGGTACAAGAAATTGCATAAATAGACCCAGGTCTTCACCCCTCTGTGTACCTATGCCCTATGCCACGTGACTCGGCGGTTTTTCTTCTAAAAGGGTGAAATATAGCTCCCACCCCTTCACCTTGGGTTCAGCCCATGATTTAACCAATGGGCCGTTGGCAGGTATGGCATAACTAAAGGTTCGCAAATTGCTTGCCTGGTTGGACCTGTTCTCTTGCGCTTCTGCCTTCCCTGCCATGAGGAGGACATGCTCCACTGGTGCCAGGAGAAGGGTGACACAGGGCAGGACAAAACCGCCCGAATCCAGCCCAACTGAGATCAACTAACTGCAGGTGGATAAGGGAATCCAGCCAAATCGATGAACTCTTAGCTGATCTAGAATAAACGTCGTTTTAGGTCGCTGAGTTTAGAGTGGTTTGGTTCGCAGCATTTTCTGGCGATATCTAACTGAGAAGCAACCTCGTAGAATACACCTTCCTGATGTCTTTTGGATACACCCATCCTCTCCATCCCCCTGCGCCTAGGAGCTTCCCACCCGGGCTCCCTGTCTTCAGTCTCAGGTATTCTAATCCGTTCTCCATGCTGCTGCAGTCGGATCTTTGTAACGTCCGATGATGATTGTCCCTGCCCATTATTTCCTTTCTCATCCAAGCCTGAAAGCGTTCAGTGACTCTCCCATGGATTTCATTAAAAAGTTCCCCTTCTTAGCTTAGTATTCGAGGTCCATTAGGATCTGCCCCTGACCTCTCTCTGGTCTGCTCCTGCCCGGTCCCCCATGTGGACCCTTCGGCCACATAGAACTACTTGTGGTTCCCTGATTCCAAGTTGTTTCTCACCTCAGGGGTTTTGCCTGTGTTGATCCTTCCATCTAGGTTATACTCTTCCCCTTCTGCATCTAGCTAGCTTCCACTCGTCCTGCAAGGAAGAGCTGGATTAACATGTCCTTGAGGAAGCCTGACCTTCCCGGTTAAACAACCTGACTGAGGGGCCACAGTCCCCACGACTAGCACAGGGCCCAGCATATAGCAGGTACTTAACTAATATCACATTGGATGAATAAATGAATGAGGGAGTGAAAGAATGAGCCTCTCTCAAGTGCAATATCACGTCTAACATACACCTGTATTGATACCTGACACATAGCGGGGCTTCATAAAGATTTGCTGAGTAAGTGAGTAAATGACTCTATCACCTCCGTGTTCCAAAGAGCCATAGCAAGCCGCCCCGCTCCTCCCCAGAGAAGGTGGCCCTGGGAGAGGAGCCTTGGCACCTGGCATGGCCTGGAAGAAGGTGGAAGGGAGGTAGCGACACCTGCGAGACAGGGGCGGAGGGGGCCAGCTGCTCTGAGTCCAGGCAGCAGGAGCTGCATTGTCTGTGGAGAGTTTAAAAACAATAAAACTGACTAAGATCAGTCTGCATTTTATTACCACCCTGCGTTGCTGAGTTAAAACAATGTCAGCGATAAAATAGTCCTCCCCCTGAGCAGATCACTCCCATGGCCTCTGCCCCGGTGTCCAGCTGCCGACGCGCGCCACCCCCACAAGAGTTTATCCCACTAAAGGTCGCCCTGAGAGAGACAGGGCAGCTGTGTGAAAGGGACACTAGCAACCTCGTGGACCCAGGCTGGGTGACAAAGGCTTACGGCCTCGGTGTAAGGGTCTCCAGTTGGAATCAGGAAGCCACCGGTGGGGTGATGGGGCACATAGCTAGAAGGCAGCAAATACGGGGTTGTAGCCAGGTCTGAGTGCCCCAGAGCTTATCATCTTCCCCTCTTCCAGGTCCTGTCTTTGAGCTTCCTGGCCCCTGCTTTCCCTCGTGCTCCCTAAGCAGCAGCCAGAGCGAACCCAAGGGCGTATCATGTCTAACATACGCGGTGCTTTGCAAAGCGAGAGATCTGCTTTCGTGGCATCCTGATTCAACTTGCAAATGCTTCCCATTGCCTTCAAGATAAAGACCCAATTCTTCTGTACTTCATCTGATGAGAACCATCTGCAAGTCTGGTCCCTGCCAACAATTCCCACTTCACGTCCACTCTGCACCCTCCAGAAACACTAGCTTCCGCGCAGGCCCTCGTGCTCTCTGGGCTGCCTCCTGACCCAGGGCTTTGTCCCAACTATTCCCTTTCCCCAGAACATTCTTCCTTCCTCGCTTCGTTAACACCTCTACTTCTTCAGGTGTCAGTTCAAGCATCACTCCCTCCAGCGACCCTCGAGGTCAAAGGTCAAATAAGCCTGTTCTCACTGCCCCAAGCACCTGTCCTTTGTAGGCTTTACGGTGCTTGTCACAACTTTCTCCCCTGCACAATGCAAGCTTGATGAAGCCTAGTACTTCCTCTCCTTTGTCTGTATCTGCTGCACCTAGCAGGGTACCTGAAGCAGTGGAGCACTCAGTAAATATTTGTCGAACTGATAAGTGAAATGAAATGAAACCATTGATGGAAATGACCTTTATCAAAAAGCACCGTTCTGGGTGTTTTTATACACTTTTTCACATAATCCTTAGCATGACCCTGGAAAGCTTCTTGTTGTTGTTGTTTGTTTTGTTTCAGTTAAATAAATATTTGAGTGTCTCCTCTGTTTATCAAAAATATAAATCCTAGCTACCCATTTGGAATTATTAGTATATCCACTTTATGGACGAGGAAAACGGTGTTTAGAAAAGCTAAGGGACTCACTGAGTCTCCTGGCTTCTTAGCAGAGCCAGGGAAGGAACCCAGACTCAGTTCCTGGCACACGGAAGGGCTTGATCCCTGCATGCTGAGCTCAGGTGAGCTCTGCCTCCATCTCCAGTGCATGTCCCCTGCACACTGCTGCCTCTCCAGGAGGTGGGCTGCCTGGAGTTTGCAGATGACTGCTGGCAGGGGTCCATGTCAATGGGAGACAGCTGCTCTGCCATCAGGTGCCTGTTTCTTATTCATGATCTGTTGCCATACCTTGTGCCTTGGTACAAATAAAAACAGGCAGTGACAGCTCATGGCTTCAAAGCCATCCTGGGGGCAGGAGCATAGCCCGGCCTGGCCTGGGGCTCTGTGCAGCCCAGTGCTGTGGGGAGAGGAGAAAGCCGGAGCAGAAGCAGGTGACTTGGAACAGGTGGCTGCTCGAGAGCAATTAGAAAGAGGCAAGGGAGGGCTGCTCAGGGCACAGAGATGGGCTGAACCTCTGAACCTATCAATCTTGCTCTTCCAGCTCTTTAAAAATAGACACATTGTGAGAGGGAAAGGAGGAAAACAAAGAAGAAAATAAATTCTTTCAAGCGTGGTCGGGAGCACTTCCGTATGCTTCTTGCCCTCTCGTCTCTGTTGCTTTCTTCCCAGAAGAGGATAATGCATTTCTAGTCCTTGAAACCTGCAGGCCAGCCTGGGGCACTTTGTGAATGTACACACATACACGCGCGTGCGCACGCGCACACACACACACACCCCTGTTGCAAGTAATCCTCGGAATAGCCTCTGGAAGCTTTTGTTGTTGCTCGTGTCAAGTCGACAAACATTTGAGTGTCTCCTCTGTTAGACAAGGGGTCTCAGTAGTGAAGATGGGCGCTAACCTTACCATCACGAATCAATCCTACATTCTACACTCGTGAGACCATTAAAGATTTGTTCGATGCTACCGAGGGGTGAATTCGAGTGCGATGACAGCGTTACTAGGGTGTGGGGTGGGCAGTTAGGGGAGGCTTCTTTGAGGAGGTGGCGTACACGCTGAAGCACAAAGGAGGCATCCACATGTTTAAGGAACAGGGCAGACGAGGAGCAGTCGGAGACAGAGCAGCAGGTGCAAAGCAAAGGGCAAAGGGCGCCATGGACCCAAGGAAGGTAAAGGAAATGAGACTGGCTGGGACAAAGTGAGAGTGGCCCATGCTGAGGACAGGGGCAGGCAGGAGGGGATAAGAAACAGTGAGGTCACCTTAGGGTTGGAATTTTACTCTGAGAGCCATGGACACTCCTTGAACAGTCAAAATATGCTTTTGTGTACATGTCGTGGAGATCAACTTGACCATTGAGTAGCGAATGGGTTAGAGTGCGGCAGGCTGGGAGAATGTCCGTGGGATGCTATTGTGGTGATAGATGTGAAAGATGGCGGTGATGCAGAGCAGTGGATGGATTGGGGGTGCAAGTAAGGGAAAGAGAAGGATCGGGGTGCTTCCTAGGTCATGGGTTTGCACAATTAGGTGGGTGATGGTGCCTTTCACAGAGGTAGGGAAGGCCAGGGGAGGACCAGGTTGGTGGTGGCATTGGTGGAGGTCTAAAAGTCCGTTTTGAACATAATGAGTTTATGACAACTGATGTATCCAGGGAGAGTACGTAGTTGGACGTATGAGTTCAGAGGTCAGATGACACCAAGTCAAAGATCAAATTTAGAAGTTATAAAGCTATAGATGGCAATTAATACCATGCAACAGGACCTCCTGTGGGCTGAGGGTTGGTTGGGCACCAGCTGCAAGTTCCATGAAAGCAGGGAGCGTACCTGTCATTGTCATTGGTCTATGCCCCCATCAACTACTATCCAGCACAGAGTAGGTAGTTTGGTAAGTCATTATTGAAGACTAAAGAGAGAAGATGCAGAAAAAGCCAAAGGCACGACCTCTTTCTTCAAGGAGCTCATATTATATGAGGCCTCCCTGAAGCAAACCCAGACTAAAATGCATAGGACGAACAGCTGCAGAACCAGTTTGCAATCTGGGACCATTCTCAAGAGCCAGGGTTGAGGTTTACCTTAGCTTCACAGAGCCTGCCTTGGTGGGTGGTCCAAATTAATGGGCTAAGTACACTCGTTGAGACCAAGTATCTCCAAGTTCCTTGGAAGTATCTGTTGTATGCTCTATGTCAGATACATAGTCAGTGGGTTTGTGCACCAGGAGGTTTTGCTTTCCTGTAGCATATTGTGCATGTCTTTGCTCCTACCCTTGTCTTACTGCATTGTAGTCCTTTACTTTGTAGATGTCCTTACCATCCTCCTTACCAACACCCCCTCCATCCGCAAAACTGCCAGCTTTGCAAAGGTAGGGGGCTTTGCCTTCATAATTCCAGAGGTTGGCTGGGTGCTGGGCATGGGACAGGTAATAGAGAACTGATGCCCATACTAAATAAAAGAAGCTCAGTGGGTTTATTGAATTAATGAATTCTTAGCTATTTATTGAAGCAAATTCTCTAAGGATCTCTCTTAGGTAATGCTTCTCGGAATTATTATATATGACCCGATAGCAATTGAACTACATTTGGGGTTTTAAAACTCACTATGTGGAGGCTGTGTGATCCAGAGTAAGCTTTTTAATCTCTCTCTTCTCAGCAGAGTCTAGAATTGGTCTGTCTGATGTCCTGCTGTCTGTAGCATGTATGAATTTATACATGTTTATTGAGGTGGTGCGATGCGTCCGGCTGAGCAAAAGCTAGTGCAGGACACTTGGGTAATTGCGATCTCTGCTTGGGGAAGAAAGCTTTGGGTGCCAGTGCCCAGGACCAGAGAGGAAAAATTTATAAAGTACTTAGTGGAGAAAGTCATGAAAACAAAGAGTATGTTATAATAGTAATAAATAATCAAGCTATCTGTGGTCAGTTCATCAGCAAGCACAGTTGATTCCTCCTCCAAAACAGCTCTCAGAGCCTCCCACCTCTCACCACGCCCCCTTCCCCCCCCCAGCACCCTCCTCCTGGACTCTGCAGCAGTCTCCTTGCTGTTTGTTCGGCTTCCCTTATTGCTTTAATTTATATTTTAAAAATATAAACTGAACCCCATCCCCGCCCTACTTAAAACACTTGGGGGATTACATCACACTCAAAATAAAATCTACCCTCCTCACCCTGGTCTTGAGTGATCTGGCTCAGCCCCCACCTCTCTCTCTCCAGCCTGTATTCCTACCACTTACTCTCTTCTCGGCTCCTCCAGCCCAGCCCTCCCCCCCGCCCCCGGGGGCCTCCCCGATACTGCTGCTGCCTGAAATGCTCCGTCCCTCACTTTTGACAGGATGGCTCTTAGGTCTCAGCATAAATGTCACCTCCTCGGAGGATCCCCAGGTACACCTTCCTATCGGTTTCTATATTTGAACAGTATCCTGTTTTATTTCCTTGGTAGCTCTTCTCACCATTTTTAATTTCTCTGTTCATTTGTTGATCATCTCTCTCCCCACTAGATCTCAAACTCCACACAGAACAACTACCGTGGCACATTTGTTCCCCAGTGTAGCTGCAGGACGTAGCACAGTGCTTGGCACACAATAGCTGTTCAATAAATCACCGTTGTATGAACAAATTCTCCCGATTCTGCATGGAACCCAGTGTGGCTCTGACAGAATGAGGATGAAGGGGAAAAGGGGCTATTTTGGCATCTTGAGGTTTCAGCTTTGAGAGCACTGAAACTAGTATAAGCAACAGTTTGAGCATCTATAAAAACTGCACCCAGTCCTTGGTAGTAATCTCAAGGTTGTCCGGTGTGGGATTGTCTGAAGGACAACCCTCTATCCC
The DNA here is from genome assembly GCF_014176215.1 of Rousettus aegyptiacus. NCBI lineage: Eukaryota > Metazoa > Chordata > Mammalia > Chiroptera > Pteropodidae > Rousettus > Rousettus aegyptiacus. The sequence continues at coordinate 12,005,663 of NW_023416284.1, read as the reverse complement.
CAGCACTTCCAGAAACACTTTAAAGCTTGTGGGTTTTGCGTATTCATGTTAACGACTTTGGCTAATGGTTGCTCGCCTTCATTTTGGCCCTTTGCTCTCAGCGGTAAATGAATTTGCATTTGGGTAAGTTTGTCTGCATCCTTGTCAGTTCTGCATCCTCCAGCCTGCGAGTCGGTCTCAGCTGCCCTTTTACGGTTGGCTCTGGTAGAGGCAGAGGGCCCTCATGAAACAACACGACTTAGGTCTGGGGAAAACGCAGGAACAGAATCCTTTCTCGCAACTTGTTTTTAGTCGTTCTCGTTTGCAGGGATTAAATGGCAAGTGTAACCCGGCAAAAAGCATAACTTTGAACTGGCTTCTGATGGAAAGTTTCTGGCCTGTGCTGAGTCTTCTCTTTCAAGGTGAAAAAGGATGGGATGGTGCTTAGGAACCAAGGGGTCCCCTTTCTAACTCCTGGGTGCCTCAGACATGGCCAAGGTGAGCACTTGTCCGCTCCAGGCTCTGATCCCCACTCTGGAACCCAAGAGAACAGCCTGCGTTGGCAAATACAACCACATAGCCCTCCTCCTTATCAAGGGACATTTCTGTCTGGGTGGGAAGGGGTGTGGGGAGAGGCTGGGACTTGTGGCTCGCAAGCTGATGGTGGCCCGCAGCGGTCTCTGTGGCACGTGGGCCAGCAGCTCCTGCCGTACTTTCTCAGTTGTACTTGTGAGAATGTACCGACACCTTCCTTGGCAGACTTAGGGCAAGCGACTTGAGGTCTCTGGACCTCCTCTGCAAGTGGGGACAATGATACCTGTGTCATAGGTGGAAGTGATCAGGTAGGCCAAGGGCCCGGCACAGTGCCTACCTAGCACAGGCTGAGCTGCCCCTGACCCCACCCCTGCCTCGATCTCAGGCTTTATGACAAAACATAGTCAGTGGCAGGGTCACTCTCGACAGGCCGCCAATCCCGTCTACTGAGCATCCACATAAGGACACATCACATATCTTAGCAGCACTGTGTACACTATGCACCGTGACACTAATGCAAACAGCTCCGATCCAAGATGCACTCTCTAAGTTCCAGGAAATTTTCATCTGTCAACAGATCTGGTCTGCACAATAGCCCTGCAAGATAAGTCTTTATTGTGATCTCGTTTTGTAAATGAGGATGCTCGGACTCAGAGAGGTGAAGAGAATTAGAGGGCGGAGCCAAGATTTGAACCCAAGTTACCTGCCTATCTCCTCAGCACCGCGCTTGCTCTGCCCCTGTCTGCCTGGGAACTTTCCATGACAGGCTTTAATTGTGACCCCCCCCCCCCCTCACCGAGGAGCTTCGCCTCTGTGGTGACAGTCACTGCAGACATGTGGACAGGCTTATCAATAGGACAAATTGATCTGTGGCTCCCTGGGCTCTCAAAGGCAATTCATTGCAATGACGCATTCCCAGCAAGTTTGAAGATGGTTTTTCTCCCTCAAAGACTTTGTCCCTCTGAGGTTGGATCTCAAGCCCAGTCCCCAGAGAATGGAGAAGCCTGGTCTGGCATCCCCAGGAGCTAGGCTGTTGCCATGGTGTCCGCCTTAGTTCCTCTGAGGTCCAGCCAGTGTGGTCCAGATAAGCATCAGATCACGCCAGGCTGGTGGCAATGTTGCCAAGGGGATGCTGGCCTCGAGATGCTCTGATGCTGTGAATACCAGAGACTAGCCAGCCAATGGGAGGCAGGGACAGGGGCTCAGAAGGGCCTCTCCCTCCTAGAGGCTGGTCTTCTGCTCCTGAAGTGTTCCTGCCTGTTGATATCGCCCCAAGTGCCTAGCACCGTGCCTGGCATAGAGTGTACACTCATTCATTCAACTGAGCTTACCGAGCACACCGATGTGCCCAGCACTGGGATGCAAGGAGAAAGCGAAAACACAGCGCTGACCCTGGTGGCACTTAGGTTTTAGTAGAAGAAGGAGCTGCTAATTAATGTAAAAGGGCAACGGTGACAAATGCCCCCAAGAGAGCTGCATGGTGCTTGTCAGACACAGAGGAATTTAGCCTAATCAGGGAGTGAGGAAGTCTCCATGAGTGGAGATCCCAATGAGGAGGTGCTCACGAGAGGAGGAGGAGGAAGAGCAGGAGGCAGAGGGAACAGCACGGGCAAAGGCTGATGGGCCACACGGGACAGGATGAGGATCGGACTCTGCGGGGCCGTGGAGACTGCGCGAGGGAACCTGACTTTAATCCCGAGAGCGATAGGAAACCGCTAGAAAGCTGTAAAGCAGAGTGTGACGTGATCAGACTTGTTCTGGAAGGATCACAGCGCTCCCGAGAGGCGGTTTGGACGGAAGGCCCTGAGTGGGTATGGAGACGTCAGAGGTGGTGGGAAAAGTGCTCAACAAATACTCTGACGTTCTTTGCAGATCGGTCCCCTGTCTCCCTTCCCCACCACCACCACCATGGTTCAGGTGACTTTATCTCTTTCACATGGTTTTAACCAGCGCCTAACTGGACTCTCGGCCTCTGCTAATTCCCATCCGTCATCCGCCTCGCCATGGCCGGCAGAGTTCCCAGTCACAACTTCAAGTCCAGGCACGTTCTCCATGGATCGCATGGCGGGTGTCTGCGTCTTCCTTCCTTCGGCCTGAAATGAGGGGCTCTCTCTTGGCAGTTACAATTCCTCCCCCTCTTCCCATGCCCCTTGCCAACCCCCCTCCAGCTTTTGGAACTCAGGGCAACTTTCGTCCCCCGCCGGCAAGCTCTCTGCCTGGAATGCTGTTTCCTCCTTTTAGCTCTGGCAATTCCGCTTCATCCTTCAAGAGCCAACCCAGGAGAATCCTCCTTGATGGCCCCAGCCCTGCATCTTTCCTTTATCTTGGTCCAGATCTTGATGTATTTCCCCTCTGCCTCTTTAGGTGAGGGAGAGAATGGATATCTTTTGGAGCATCTACCCAGACCAGGTCCTTAAAAGTATGTAAAGGTATTTAATCCTGGTAAAGGATTATATTGTTATTTCCATAAAGAAAATATTGTTATTTCCATTTTAAAGATGAGAAAATCAAGGCTCAGAGAAGAAAAATAACTCATTCAAGTTTATACTGGAAGTAAGTGGCAGAGTTGGGGTCTGTCTGCCCTGAAAAATCCAGTCTCTTAATATCATGGCATCTGCCCCTCCCTGAGCAGGGCTGGGATACAGAGGTGTCGTCTGGCCTCCCGGGGTTCATTGCATCTGGGAAGAAAAGGAGTCAAGAAACAATGTAACTAGATAAAGGCAAAGCTCTTGTTCCCTCTGTATCTGCTCCTTGCTGAGGTTTCTCTGTCTCAATGAAATTACTACTGGGTGTTTATTTGTTATAAATTAACATTATATGTTATAAATGAACATTAACATATTTATTGTACATGTGCATGTGTCAGGCTCTGTGCAAGCTGCTTAGCTAGCATTATCTCAATAAAAACTTTACAAGAACCCAGGAGGGGAGGTGCTGAGATTTTGCTCCTCCTGTGAAGAGGAAACTGAGACTTAAGTCTTCAGCTACAACGAGAGAGGCTGGCCTGGGATGCCCGAAGCCCATAGCCCCCACCTCTATGAAATATCCCTTGCATATGTGTGCAAGGAATGGTTTACTCTGGGTCTCAAGGTCATTAGGGGCTCAGCCACTTTTGTGGGCCCCCTAACTGCTCCCAGAGCCTGAGCTCCACTGCTGCCCCCTGCCCAGGGTCTTCAAATGCTTCTGGAGTTCCCTGGCAGAAAGGAAGCAATCTTCATTCCAGTTAACTGTACTTCATATATTCATCCATTCATCTATCCATCCAACAAACATTTTTTAGTACTTACCATGTGCTTTGCCCTACTATGTGATGGGACTCTGGCAGATCGAAAAGATATGGCCCTCAAGGAACTCACAAACCAGTGCTATTCCCTGCCTACCAAAGCTATCAGAGTGCAGAGAGCAGTTGGAAAAATCTGATTTCTGGAAAGGCCCAGTGACGCTCATTGAAGGCTGGCAGCCAGTAGGCATGTCCGGAAGGTCCTTATTTTTCCTGCCTCTGGTAAGGGCTGGGCAGATGCTGTAAATTGATAGAAAAAGGAATTAGCTCAGCTGTTGCTTGCCCCTCATGGACGCCAACGATTAGGAAGTATCTTGCCAAGTCTGGGCAGTGTCGTCATGATTGGATTTCCCCTGGCTCAGGCGGCTTGCGGAGATTTTTCGAGAGGCAGATTGTCACAGCTCCTCTGTCAGCATCAGCTCAGGAGGCATCTCTCAACATTTCACCCTTCCCGTTGACACTTCTGCCAGCGGGGTGGTTGTATGGGTAAGTTCTGCCTTCCTAAAGAAACTATTGTAACAGCTGGCCTTTATTCCATGCCTTCTGTGGACCAGCTTCTATGAGAGTGATGCCACCATTCCCCCCAGTGATCCTGGAATGTAGGGGATCTTTCCCCATTTTACAGACGAAAACATTGAGGGTCATTGAGGGAGGGCACCTTGCTCAGGATCAGACAGCCAGGCAGCGGCGTGCTGGGGCAGGAGCCTGGGTCCCTCACGCAAGCTTATATACCATGACAGTTATATACCATGTACTATATTGTTTCCCAGCTAGGCAGCCCTGCCTGCAGGCTAAGCACTGTACAAAACTATGACGTCTTCTAAGTTGCCGATCCCTTTGCTTGTGGGGATTAAGGAGGTCTGAGTGCGTCAGAGAGACACAGAGAAGGGAAATGGGAAGCCTCTAGCTACAGCTCTTAGCTTATATGAAGAGAGGGTCTAAAAGTTTGGAATCTGGAATCCACTTGCCTAAGTAAGATGGTGGTTAAATTTCCAGACGGGCTGCAGAATCCCATTTGACCCCTAAAGACATGAGAGACTACAATAGTATTTCAGCTGCACCCAAATGTCACTTATAACACTGTTGCTGCAGGAAATGCATTCCAAGGTTTCACTCATGATACCAGCAAGGTCTCTCTCCACCTCAATGTCCCTCACTCCGAGCCACAGCCTCAGAGCTCCTCCCAGAGGGGATGGATGGGGGCTTAACTCCTCATCCATAAGGGAGACCTCTCTGGATCCTGGAGAACTCTCCCCATCTGTCAAAAACAGTGCCTGACACACAGCAAGTTCTCAGTAGATGTTGACAAAACGAGAGAGAAAGTGAGGGGTGAGGGGACAGTGGGCGGGAGGGGAAGTAAGAAATCAGGAAGGGAAAGAGAGATTGACAGACAGCAAAGCAAGAGCTTTGATTACTGCTCAGGTGTTTGAGGGGCAGATTTCAGAGGCGAGCCAGCCAGACATTCCCGTGCTATACTTGGCCTCCACCCACGTAATTTTGCTTCCGGCTGTCTGGCCTGTCTCGAAGATAAAGAGTTCTTCAATAAGCAGGGAGACCAGTTTATCTGCTGCCCTCTGTCCGGATGTGTACCCTGTTATACCAGCAGCAGCCCCTCCAGGCCCAGGCTGCCAGTGAGGGGCTGTGAGGACCGATGCTTATGCCTCGCAAACGACTCCTTCCCATCCTGGGTGTCCATTTGCCCTTTCCTGATGGAAGAGACTTAGTCTAGCAGACAGGCATCTCTGGGTGTTGCCATGGTGATGGCTGTGATGTCACTTGGGAGTAAATCAAATTGCAAGTCTCAGAGTCGAACCGCTCTGTGTTGGGAGAGTTGTTAGGAAGCAGGAAAGGGTCGATGAGGCAAGAGGAATTGCATGGCGGACCTACACCTTGTCTGTCCCCCACCTCCCCTCCTGCTTCGTCACCTGAGGTGGGGCTCCTTTATTCATTCAGTCATGCAAATATTTTTTTGAGTACGTACTATGTGCCAAGTACCACACTAGATGCTGGGAATGGAGCTGCAGATAAGACGATGAGGTCCCCGTACAGCTGCACAGTTTACAGTCAAATGGGAGAGACAGGCACATGAGAAATTAATTACCCAATAATATGTCATTACCATTGCGATTCATGCTATGAAAGAGAGTACAGGAAGCGTATTAGTTTACCAGGGCTACCATGACAAAGTACCACAGACTGAGTGGCTTAAACAACACAAATGTATTTCTCACAGTTCCGGAGACTAGAAGTTCAAGATCAAGGTATCAGCAGGGTTGGTTTCTTCTGTGGCCTCTCCTAGGCTTATAGATGACCATCATTGCCCTGCATCTTCACGTGGGCTTCCCTCTGTGTCTGTCTGTGTCCTTTTCTTTGTACAAGGACAGAGTAGGCTCAGGTGTGGTAGATTCCATTATTTGCCCTCAATTCTCCCTCCCTTCCTGGCTCTGGCCATGGCTTCCTTCCTGTGGCAGTAATAATATTTTTCTACCCCATTGTCTTTGGCCTTAACTATATGACTTACTTTAATAGGATGTTAGTGGGTGTAACACAAACAGGGGCTTTAAAAGTACTTGCATGATTGGGCTTACACTCTTATGAACCTTCTCCCTGCCATGAGAAGAACATGCCCTGGGGAGCTGCTGGTCCCTGGAGAATGAGGAGATCTATAGAGAAGACTGGAACCTGACTGGGAGCCTAAAGAAGGATTGTCCTAAATAATCCATGAATGTGTCATCAGGAAATATAAATGTTTGTTGTGGCAAGCCACTGAGATTCGGGAGGGAGGTGGTTGTTACACAGTATTATCATAACAATAGCTGACTAATAGACTAAGCAAGAGATGCAGTTGGCTTAAATTAAGGTGATGACAATGGGGCTGGAGAGAAGTAGGCAGAGTGGAGATATATTTTGTAGTTACTAACATATAGGTGGCATTTAAATCTTGGGATGGATTCACTAGAAATAGAGTGTGGAATAAGGACCAGAATTAATTCTTGAGAGATTCCATCAACCAAAGGTTAGGTAGTGCCTTACTCTGCTTTAACTGCCATACAAGAATAGCAGACTGGGTAGTTGAAACAATAGAAGTTTATTTTCTCACAGTTTTGGAGCCCAGAAGTTCAAGATCAAGGTACCAGCAGGGCTGGTTTCTGGCAAGACCTCTCTTCCTGGCTTGCAGATTGCTGGCTTCTCGCTGTGTCCTCACATGGCCTTTCCTCCACGCACGAGCACCTCTGGTGTTTCTTCCTCTTCTCATAGGGACACCAGTCCTACTGGATTAGAGCCCCACCCTTATGACCTCATTCAATCTTAATTGTCTCCTTGAAGGTCCTATCTCCAAACACAGTCACAATGGGGGTTAGGGCTTTGACATATGAATTTTGGGGAACACAATTCAGTCCATAACTGCCAATATCTCCTAAGTGCCAGGCCCTGGGTGCAAAAATAAAATCTGCAAATTCTCTTAAGATTTAGACGAGGAAGTCAAATGACATCACATCCACTGCATTTCATCCGTCAAAGTAATGTCACACAGCCAGCTCAGATTCAAGGGGCAGGAGGGATAGAAGCCATCTCTTGGTAGGAGGAGGGGCAAAGCCACATCTGCAAAAGGGCCTGCAGGATGGGAGGGACTGTGTGCCCATCTTTGAAAGTAAACATGACAGAGGCGTCAAGGATGAGTGAGTAGGAACCCTCAGAATTCTTTCTGGTCCTCTGGATACCACAAGGGACTTGATGGTTATCTGGAGGCAGAACCACTTATAGGCCAAGGCATACCCAGTCTAGGTAGTTATTTGAGAACATACATGCTTAAACCCGCCTCAGCTCTGATAGGGACCTAGAATCGCCCTGAGTGTGAAAATGATGGGCCTCTCGGCATCTTCTAAAGGTGATGTGGCTAATGACGTTGGAGATCTGTGTTTTGCCTGCCCAGCCCCCATCTTTCCTTTTTATGATAATGTAAACCTGATGCTCCTTTTGTGAACTCTCCTCCTTCACTGTGGGCAGAATAGGTGGGGCTGTCAATCAAGGTGTTCTGCTTATCACCCAGCCAAGAGGTGGACACAGGCCCTGGGACCACTCCCAGAACTTAAGTCTAAAGGGAAGTCACAGGAAGACAGAGATAGGATGAACACGGTTCACAAACAGAGCCCTGGCAGGAACTATGCTTTACTTCCTGCTGCCTGGGTTCATGGTTTCTTGTCCTGTCCGAGAACTGATTTGTTCGTTTGTTTTAGTTCTTCCCTTGATCTGTAAGCTTCCCCGTATCTTCTCAGTGAAGTTCTCTGTGGATGTGAGTCAGTGCGGATTTCTGTTCCGAGCAATCAAAGATCCCTAACATCAGTCTTGGCTGCAGAAATCTGACATGGCACTTTTTGCCATGGTGACATAAAGAAAGTTTGACTCAGGAAACGCCTCTCTTCAACTATCCTTTGGGGAGAGGCCATTGGAGTGTGCCCCATCACGACAACTTGCACGCATTCCACGGCTTTCTCCCCTGAAATGCCTTCATTACCTGAGGGTGAGAGACAGGTTTCCTAGCTTGCTCTGAATTTCTTGTCTCTGTTCATTCAAGGCTGCTGCAGAGGCTCCTGCTATAAGGGGAAGGGTCCTGGACTATGTGTGATGGCGTCAAAGAAATGAAGCTTCGAGCAAAGGGGAGGCCACTGCTGGCCCTCCCGATGGCAGCCCTGGCAGAGCAATGGGCCCACAGCCACTGCCAGAGACTCAGGGAAGCATTGATGAAGAAGAAACCAGGTGATTATTTTTCAGAGCAGTGAGGAGAGGGGTATGTCAGTAATCAGGGGACTTAGGTTCTCCAATTTACTGGCTGTGTGACCTTGGGTGAGTTGCTGTGATGCTCAGTTTTCCTATTTGTCAAGCTGAGAGAAATGATAATCCTACCACTTAAAGGTCGTTGAGAGGACTAAGTTCACATATGTCAGAGTTTTCTGGAATTTGGTATTCATATCACTGGCGTCACATTAGATAATTTCAATTGTTAAAATAAGCAGATTTTATTTTAATTGTTGTGCATTTATTTCTATGGATATAAAACGAACAATGAGCACCCTGCGGTTGCAATTTTGTGGTTATTATTCTTTAGGATGAAGCCAAGGTAAAAGTTAATCATTTTAAAGAAAAGTATTCAGTAAATAACAGGGCGAGTGGGAAAAGTAAGTGGCGATCATCAGGCAAACGCAGCTCTGGGCATGGTGTTCGCAGAGGTGGCATCAGAAAGATGAGCGTGGCTGGCGAGGTATACAGGGCAACGGGACTCAGGCCCGTCTGGATCTAGGCCAAGCGAGGTCAGAGCTTGGAGATCCCTGTGGAATATCCTCTCAGGCAATGGCCAGGAGGCTCTGAAGCTTCCTCTGAGCAGGGCCTTTGGGGCTGGACTTCTGTTCACTTCCTGTTGCCATGAAGGGTGGTGTCTGCTGTACTTTGGGAAAAGAAACTCTTGTCCTCAACCCCCAGGGACAAGCTGTGCAACAGGGGCAGACGAGGGCGGCCTCCATCTGCGCACCCTCTGCCTCTGCGCTGATTCCTTGCTGATTCCTTCTCTCACGTGGGGTATTGTCAGGGACAATGGGCTTTGGGATCAGGCAGGGCTGGGTTTAAATCCTGGCTCTGCCATTCACTGGCTCTGACACCCTAGGTAAGTCCCCTCCCACTCTGAGCCTCAGTTTCCTTATCTATAAGATGGGAGCAATACACATTTTTGGAAAAATGTGTTCCCCATCTAATCCTCCCCCAAAAAACTTGGAATGGCAGCAGATAGGGATTGTGATGGCCTGGTGATTCATGCAGCCACCAAGGGGACAGAGGAGACACCCCGCAACGGCACCAGTATGGGGCTCTATAAATACACATTTCCTTAGCCTGCTCATACAAGGCTCCCCTGAAATCCGCCAGCCTCGGTTTGTCTATCTGTGGGAAAGAGAGGCCATGGGAAGGCCGGGTGGGACCTTGTTTAAGATTCCTCCCAGCTTGCACACACTCTCCTCCCTGTGCTCGGCTCCGTTCTGCCCTGAGCAAACCTGGGAAGCAGAATTGGTTTGAAGTGACTTCCACGTTTCCCTTTTCTCCCATCTGTCTCAGGGTAGTGGGTTTAGAGTCGGAGAGGCCTGTATTGGAATCTCGGCTCCCTTACTAACCAGCCTGGTGACTTCACATAAGCTCTTCTTCACTCTTTATGTGCCTCGGTTTCCTCACCTACAACATGAGGATACAAATAATGCCTGGTGGACTCTCGGGGGGAGTAAATGAAATGAGGAAGATAGCAGGGTCCACGAGGGTTTCCAGCACAGAGAGGGTAGCCCCGACATTCTTGTCGCTTCCTTTCCCCACGGAAATTCAGTGTCTCGTGTGCCAGAGTTGCGTTCCGCGATCTTTCTTCAGTCTCAGTGACAATTCCACTGCACGCTTTCCATGCTCCTCTTCCTTTCTCTTCCCCGGTTTTCTTTTTTCCATACCTCCCCCCCCCCCCCCCGCCCTGCTGTGGACCTTGCAGGAGGTGACCGAAGACAGGAAACTACTGCATGTGTGAGTCCAGGGCTCTTGGCTGGGAGCGGAGCTGGGGCAAGGGGCAGCTGGCTAAGTGGCAGCAGCCTGGGAGGCGGGCCTTGGCATTGGCGAGTGATCGCAATTAGTACTGATGAGGCCCAGGGTTCCTTCTCCATATGGGCCTGTTAACTTGGCCATTGCACTCCTTCCTCTCAATGAATACCGATGGGCAGCGTTTGAGCAGGGCCTTGGCCCAAGGTGGGTGGATAGGAAAAGTAGGGGTGAGTCATAAAGATTAGCAACCACGATGATAGCTATCACTTATTGAGTTCTTAGTGTGGCTATTCCAAGAGCTTGAGGTGCATTACTTTATGTAATCTTGACCTTTGCTCTTTAAGAGTTTATACAACTAATAATAATGATAACTACTACTATTTATACCTACCTTGCTCCAGGCATCATGTTAAGCACCACATACCCATTTTCTCAATTATTTTCCCAGCAACTCTATGAGGAAGACATTCATTACTATCTCCATTTTACAGGTGAGGGAATTGAGGCTCAAATAAGTTACTTGTGCTAGGTCAGTGCTTCTCACACCGTAGCATGCATGTAAAATAGCTGAGGATCTTGTTCAACTCCAGATTATTCAGATTCAGCAAGTCTCGGGTGGGGCCTGAGATGCCGCATTTCTAACAGGCTCCTGGGCGATGTGGATGGTGCTGGCCCATGGACCATACCAGAGTAGAGAGATTCTAGATCACATGCTGGAGAGTGGCCGGTCTGGGATCTGAACCCACACTATCACACAGCTAAATTAGATGTGGGACCAACTTTGACTCTCACCATAATGAGAGTAAAAAGACAATGTAGGAGAGGACAGGGAAGAGAGGGACTATTTCTGACCAGAGGGTTGAAGGAAGGCTGCGTGGATGCGGGGGTTCAAGAAGCGTCTTAAGGATGGACAGGAAAGGGCATCTCAGGTCAAGGGCTTCTCAGGTCATGAGCAAGAACATGGAGAAAGAAGAGTGGAATGTGTTTGGGGGACGCCATTACCAAAGCATAGGATATGTTTTGGGCTGAATTGTGTCTTCCCACCCTCAATTTATGTGTTGAAATCCTAACCCATGTACTTCAGAATGTGACTTTGCATAGCAATAGTATCATCGCGGATGCAATTGTTTAAAATGAGGTCACACTGGAGTAAGATGGGCCTCTCATCCGTTATGACCAGTGTCTTTATGAGACATACACAGGGAGATAAAGGCGCATGCACAGGGAGAACGCCATGCGAAGACTGGAGCTTTAAGCCAACTCTTAAGCCTCGTTAGACCAAGGAACTACCAGACACTAGGAAGATAACCTGGACTAGACCCTCCCCTCACATCTTCAGAGGAGGTGTGGCCCCACTGACTTTTGCTCTTAGACTTCTCACCTGCAGAACTGCAAGACAATACATTTTGTTGTTTCAACCACTCAGCATGTGGTACTTTGTTACAGCAGCCCAGGAATCGAATACAGCGCACCTGTTATCGTGCACGCTGGCAGATGGCTCCTAGGGAGAAAAATGCCCTCTCGTGCTAGGAAATATTTCTAAGTACTGATTTAAGTTCCTCTTCTTACCTGAGAAAGTCACAGTGGGGGAAATGGGGCAAGAACTACCAGGTATTGAGTGCCACTATATGTCGAAGTCTGTGCCGGGCGCTCTCCATGTTTTAATGTCATCCCCACTGCACTCTTAAACGGAAGGTCTTCCTATCTTCATTTCACAGAGGATGAGACTGAGGGTCAGAGAGTTTAGGCCACTTGCCCAAGAATTCGTAGGTATGAAATAGTACAACAGACATTGGGACTCAATGGTCTAATTTCTCCCGTCCCTCTTACCATTATTGAATGCCCGATGACGAGAAAGGTGACCCAGAGCCAGGCCACACTTTGAGGAAGGGAACGAGTCCAGGATCAGGAGGTTGGCAAAGAGATCTGCCTGCGGAATTCTTACCACGTGAGATAACAGCCCCCTTATTGTTCACGCCACTTTTAGTTGGACCATCTGTTGTTTGCAAAAGCAGCCATTTAAAATGAGCCAGGTCTTTAGGTCTAAGATGTACTGCAAGTGTTGGATGTCAACGGGAGCCAATAAACAATACCCTCGTTTTCCCCCACCCACATTCTGAACCGATTGAGAAATAAGAACAAGAGAAAGGCACATGAAGTCCCCAAACACCACCTTTACTAAAGATAAAGCTGCTAGTAGAGAACGTGGCTCTGTCTGCAGGGAAGTGGGCTGCCTTATGCTGCACCCAGAATAGGCAGACTCGCCTACCCAGGTGTAGGCAGCTTTGGGCCGTAGCAGGGACTGGAGGAACCAAGCAGAACCTGGCTCCCCGTGGGCAGCTCGCTGCCAAGACAGAGTCGGGGGGAGGTGCCGGGCTACTGTCCTCACATTCCCTATCCCAGAAACACCAAAGAGCTCGGTCACTCAGTGGGGAGGGCGTGCGAGGGCGGGGGGAGTGGTCAGTGGAGTCTAGATGGTGTTGCTTCTGGAGGGAAAAGGGGTGGGGGAGGGGAGATGTGGGGGAAGAATGAGAGATCGAGCATGTAAATAGAGTGATTGTATAATATAAACTTATTTTTGTTTCAAAAGTAAACCTATGTGTGTTTATGTTTTATGAGCACAGACAGGCATGGAAGAGTGTACCCCAAGGTTGCCCCAAGGGGTGAGGGTGGAGGAGGGAGGGAAAGATAAGCGGTGTATAATGGAGTCGAGGCAACAAGGTACAAAGTTCTTGCCTACCTGGAGCTGCCAGTCCTGTGGGGATGCTCAGACCACCTTCTATGATCCTATCTGGAAAGTGAGATAGAATTAAGGGTTAGGGTGAGCACTCAATTATGCAGATGTTTGAGTTCCCACCCTTCCATCACTCATGAGAGATTGAAGAAGTCAGAGGTGGGTTCACGAAGGAGATGAACGCTGATTGGAGGCCGACAGTGCAAACCCGTGGTGCTCACAGTAGTCCCCAGGTCAGCAGCATCCACATCACCTGGAAACATGATAGAAATACAAAATCATGGGCCCCACCCCTGATCAACTGAATGAAGCTTGAGCAATGGTTTACCTAGCCTTCCAGCTGACCCTGATGCTTGCTAAAATTTGAGAACCAGTGATGTAAAAGATACAACTTCCGAGTCAGATCACTTGGGTTTAATGTAGTCTCTGGTTCTTAATAACTCTGTGGCCTTGAACAATTCAAACAACTTCTGTGAGTCCCAAAATTCTCATTGAGGAAAGTAGGAATATTGTCCTATCTTATACAACTATTACTACTATGAATATGCCAAGCGCCATTCTTGCTACGGAAGTCTAGAGCTGAACAGTCATGGCCTCAAAGAGCTAGCAGTCAGTGGGCTGTAATCAAAGTCAACATTTATTGAGCATCTGCTATGTTTCAGACATTATGTTGAGTGCTTTATGTGTATTTTCTCATTCAGTTCTCACAACACCCCTATGAGGTAAGAACAATTATATCCCCTTTTTCAGAAGAGGCTGAGTGACCAGGTGAAATGCACACGGCCGTTGGGTGTGGACAGCCCAGAGCCAAATACAGGTTGTCTGACTCTAGAGCCTAAGAGAACCTCCATGTTGCCGAGGGAGTGGGAATACAGCCTCGCATGAAGATCCCCTTTCTCAAAGAAGAGAGGTCAGAGCTGTGAGAAAAGGCCCCAGGTAAAGGTGAGGGGAGTGTTGTCAAGACCCCAACCTTGGCTGTTTAGGTGTGGGGATAGAACTTTCCATCATTTCACACCTGCCTCTATTTCAAAGGGTCTACATTTTCAAATCTTTAAAGCTTTTGGTTCAAGATCATTGCCAGAATTCTAGAACAAGAAACGGGTACTTTGCTCCTTGCTCTGCCGAAAAGTCAATACATTTGTTAGGGAACCTCTGAAAATGCAACTGCAGCATTTCAGAGCCGATGACAGGAAGGCATTGTCATGTCAAAGCATCACCACCATGTTGCATTATTGGTTGTGTTTAACTGTGGTTAGTCTCTGTTTGCCCCCTCCTCACCTCTACTGCCCCTTGCTGGGTTCATTATCTGCTGTTCTTTGATCTGCTCTTGTCCCCAGAGGCTGATCACTGCATACCCCAGCAGTCAGCTTCCTTTGGCCTCTGGTTTCCAGTTGGTGGTACAAAAAGGAGCTTGGAAGGCAGGAAGAAAGAGAGATGGGTCCTCTGTTTCCCCCAGGCTTTCCTGTCTGGCTACCGTGGGTCTCGCAGAGGCCACTTTTCTCTGTGGCCATGGCCCTGTGGAGCTCCCTTTTCCATGGCACAGCTCTCACCAGCCCCTAGCCCTTTCCCTCACCCCTCACCCCTCAAGACCTGGAGTGGTAACGGTTTTCTATTATTGCTGGCCTGTTGGGTGCTTCACCACACTTCGTAGCTTCCTTTAATTCCGCCCACACCCTGTAAATAGTCTCTTTATTACATTTTTTTTTCATAGTAAACCTTTCGAGCATTTCATCTTTTTCCTGAGTGGGACCCTTGCCGATATAGACATCAGCACCAATAATGGCTAGCACAGACGGAGTGCTGACCATACGTGTGGCTTTGGTCTAAGAGCTTTACATGCTTTAACTCATTTAACCCTCCCTATGTAGTAGGTGCTATCTGGTATGAGTACTTGAATGAATACTCGTTACCTTTGGCCGATGAACTTCCAGCATGGTTCCAGAGGAAGGAAACAGTGTTAAATTAAACGGAAGCTCCCGTAATGGTATCTGACTTTTATTGCCATGCTGTGGGAACTGATGTTGCAGAGGCCTCAGTCAGTGACAGCCTCTTGCTGGGCTTTATTTCTGCTCCCCCGTCTCTTGAATGCTGACACTGTTTCCTGTGCTGCCGCCACCCCCCCACCCCCACCCCAAAGCACCCAGCACAGGCCGAGAGGCTGGCAGCAGATGCAACACGAGCTCCCGCGGACTGATGGATTGGCTGAGACTGTGTGGCTGAATGAGTAGATGCTTTCAGAGTAGCTGCTGCCAGGGGAAAATTCCAAATACAAAATATTATTATTAATTATCACGATTGCTCTTTCGGCTGCAGGCACCATGTCTGCTTAGAAGGACGAGATAAGGCGTTCTTGCCAGAGTAAAATGACTGATTAATGCTGATGGATTTTGTCCTCTGAGAGGAGGCAGCAGAGTGTTATTATTTTTCTTTTTAATGACTTCAAGGGTGAAGAAAAAAAGAAAAAAAAAAAACTGGATTCGAGGGCCGGCTAGGCCCAAAGCTGTGTGACCTTGGGTAAATTACTCAACTTCTCTGTGCCTCAGAGCCTTCATCGATTAGATGAGAAGTTGGGACTAGGTAACAGCTACAATCCCTTTTAGCAGTTCCCCAAAGATTCTGGGCAGTGTAACACCAAGGCTCCAGCTGATTGGCTATCTGTGTTCATCCATCCTTTCTCAATGGGGTGCTCTCAAATGCCAATGCTTCTGGCTTCCTGGGTTCTTTGGGATGTGAGAATTGAATGTATCCTTTTTCTATTGCTGTGAGAGTCACGGGCATGGTGGGGAGAAGGGTTAGAGGTAAGGGCTGGACAGAGCCCCCTCTTTCTCTTCCTTCCTCTTCCTCCTAATCACCATGATCAGCACTTTATAGAAATTAATCCCTTTAATCCTCATAACACCTGAGTTCAAGGGAGCCTGCAGAGGTGAATATTTTTAATTAAGCATGTCGCTCAATGGAATTCTGTTAGAAAGGAAGATGGGAAGGATGGATATTGCGTAGGGCACAGCAATATCTGCCATACGGGCTCTGTGCTAGGCACGTGGAAGACAAAGACAAATGAGACGAGCTCCCCGCCCCCCACCTGCTCCACCATGGGGCACGCTGCCTGATTGAGGAGACAGACACAAAAATAACCTTTTAGAGTACAACACATTTATTGTCAGAAGGGTGGCGGGAGCACAGAAAAGGAGGAGGGGAGGAAGCAGACTACCTAGGGGAGCGGGAGTATCACAGAGATGACCTTTTGCCTTTTGGGACAGTGGACGATGGGATAAGGGGTTGCCATGTAAATAGAGCGAGTGCCTGACCTTTCAAGAGCTGCTCTCAAACTCCCTGGTCGCCCCAGAGCTCTTGGGATTACTCCATTCTGAATGAATATGAAAGACCCACTTATAATTAGCTTTATTTTTCCTACTTCGGGGTGGATATTGAGGGATGAGTAGCACTTTGGTAGACAGTGAGAGCCTAGGCTATTCGAAACCTGGCTTCCATCTATTTTTCAGCCTCGGCTCTTGGGATTACTGAAATCTGCTGGCTTTAAAGGCCCCCTCCCCTCAGACGACTTGTCATTCCCACGTATTCCACGATTCATTATTTCTCTGCACCCTTCCCTCTGTGCACAGGCTGTTTTTCTCCCTGGTATGCCCCTCCCCGTTCATTCTCTGCAACATGGCTCTCCTGTGGTGGTGACTCATCCCTTGGCCAGCTGTTTAGAGAATGCGAAAGGACCTCATCAGAGCGAGATGTATGCAGGAAGATAGATAGCAGTCACGTGGCGCAGTAGCAGAACTTGGCTTTGCTGGTCCGAGGAATGAGGAAAAGAGGAAACCGACACCTCCCGAACCCCGATCACATGAGGGAACGAACACTAGACACAAAACCTGACCCCCAAAACAACCCTGTGAGGTAGAAATTGTTATGCACCTTGTATAGCCTGGGAAACTGGAGCTCTGCTAGGCAAAGCCATCTGTCCACTACCGCCTAGAAACGAGTGGCGCAGCTGGCTTCGAAGCCGGCCTGTCTAATGTCGAGGCCCATGCCCCTTCTGTCAAACCTTGAGGTCTTCGTGGTGGCTTTCCTTGTCCTGGCTTCTGCCTTAATTCTGGAGGCCAGGCCTTGCGTTGAGAAGTTTGACTTGCGGGGATTCCGCGTGAGGGGCTTCTTCCTTGCATTTCCCTCCCCCTCCTCACCTTCGTTCTGAACGAGAGCAGTGGTTGTCAACTGTGGGCAGCTGGGGTGCTTTTGCTCCCCAGGTGCCATCAGAAAAGTCTGGAGATATTTTCGGTTGTCACGACTGGGCAGGTGGGCCGCCACTGGCATGTAGAGTGAGGGCAGAGGCCAGCAATGCTACTCCGCATCCTGCAGGGCCCAGGATGGCCCTCCCCGCCGTGACAAAAAGGGTCCCACCCAAAATATCAGCAGTGCTTGGGATGAGAAACTCGAGTTCAAGGTCGTCTTCTTTGGTCCTCTTGAACACTGAGAAGTCACCTCTTTCTGGAAGATTCCCTGCACAGTTCTTGCTGCGCCTCCGCCTCCTACTCTTGACTCAGGGTGAAGTGGCGGGGTCGCCCTATGCTGGCTGCGTTCTCCACTTCTCTGCCCGGTTCTTAGAGTTTTGTTCCTCTCAGTTCCATTCTTTTTGGTTACAATTCTCCAGGGTCAGGTGGCCTGTGGTTCAGATTGTGAGCCAGTGACCTACCTGGGAGGGTGTTTAACTCTTCGAATACTGAAGATCCATCTTAAAAATGGAGATAACAGCGGCACGGACCTCATTCGGGTGTTTTTGATGGGATCATTCACGTGAATCGGAGTGCCCGGGCGGGTGGTAAAGACTCGATACGTGCCCAGCATTATCGTTCCTTTGAGTTTCTCATCTCACCTGTCAGCTCTTTGTCGGAACCCTTTCGTTTCTTCGGAACTCATCTGGTCTAGCAGGGAGGAGGTAGACGCTGGAGTGAGGTTTCCCAGAGTTCCGATCCCAGCGCTGGTAACTTGCGGGCCCTGTGACCTTGGACAAGTCACTTCTCTGAGCATCATTTCCACATCTGTGAAGCTAGGATAATACTACCACTTCATTATTCTTATAAGGATTAAGCTACTTAATGGCACGACACTTAATAAGTATTCAGTAAATGCTACCCACCCATTCTTTCTTTTTCAGAGTCTTCCCCAGGCATTGATAAAATAGTATTTTGGAAGCCTCTTACTCACACCAAACTTGCAGAAGATAACTTTTGCCTGGGGAAGATGGGGGAGGACAATCTTCACATTGGGAGCAGAAGGTTGGGGTCCACCTCCAGGTGGTGCAGGGACTGTGCTCCACTCATCAGAACATGTTCTCAATAAAGCGCAGTGAAACTCCACTTATGGACCCATTTGAGGGTCTACAATGGAACTCAGTATTGAGAGCACTGTTTACGAGTGACACTCCTAGCCTGCAGGAGGTAAAGCTGAAAGTGGACTTTGCTTCGTTTCTCTGCAAAAGTCAGCAAAGCGGGAGAAGAAGGCTTCGACAATAAGGGAAAGTCGAACCTTTAATTTAGCTCTTTAGACTCACTCCGCACCCTGATCTCTGTCCCAGAAGGCTGGACCACATGGACTGCATCTGTGAGTCCTGCCATTTCTGAGTCTTGGCTGGTGAGGGAGGACAGAGAGTAGCTGGGGGTATTTATTTCCTTGGCCCCGTGCCTGCAGCTTCACGGCCGGTTAGTAGGTGTCCAAAGGCCACAGCTCTTATTCAGGCAACTGTCTCTCCACAGAATGTTCTCTTTCTTCACATTCCTGCTAACTGCTCCCTGTCACCTCCCTGGATGCCCAGGGGTGGTAATGGTGGCCTGTGGTTCTAGCCCAGGCACACTGCACCTACCCTGTTGTCCCATACCCTGCCCCCATCTCTACAAACAGCCTTTTTATTAAACTCACCTCAAATAACCCGATTTGGGCATGCTGGGTATTTCCTGCTAGCATCTTAACTGATAAAGAGGAGCTTGTCATGTCCAGTATTTTCTAGCAAGTTCCTGGTTCTCTTCGTGGCGGTTATATATTACTTTCCTGGGGCTGCTGTGAGAAAGTACCACAGACTGGGCAGCTTAAACAATATAAACTAATTTTCCCACAATTATGGAGCCTGGAAGTTGGAAATGAAGGTGTTGGCAGGGCCCATCTGAGGGCCATGAGGGAAGGGCCTATTCCAGGCCTTTCTCCTTGGCTTGTGGGTGGCCATCTTCTCCCTGTGTCTTCATATCATCTTCCCTCTGTATGCATCTTTGTCCAAATTTCCTCTTATAAGGACACCAAGATCAGAGCCCACTCTAATGAACTCATTTTAATTTAATTGCCTCTTTAAGACACTATCTCCAAACATAGTTATGTGCTGGAGGTTGGGACTCCAACGTATGAGTTTTTTGAAAGACACATTTCAGCCCAGAACCTAGTGGTTGAGAAATGAGACTGTGATTATCGGGCAGGGGTAAGACTTGTTGAAGGTAGTGAAGACACAGCAGCATTCAAGAGGGACGCAGTCCCTGCTTTCCGGGGGCTGCCATTCCGGTCGGGTGGGGTGGGGTGGGGTGGGGTGGGGGAGCAAGAGAGCACGAGAACACATACAGATCAATAAACAGAATTACTCCAACAGTGACGAATGCTGGAAACACAAACATGGTATAGGGCAGAATGACTGAGCCAAGATGGCCTCACTGATGAGGAGATTTGAAAGCTGATACCTGGGTGAGACAGAGGAATTGCCAGTTGATTACTCTGTCGGGGGCAAAGCATTCTTGGCAGAGGAAAGGTGGGCAAACAATAAGCAATCAGGTGTTTTCATCCAGAGAGCAACTTTTGCTGATAGAGAGAGAGAGAGAGAAAGAGAGAGAGAGAGAGAGAGAGAGAGAGAGAGAGAGAGAGAATTTGAGGGGACATGCTTGTTTTCATTGGAGTGAAATTTTAAAAACCAGATAAAACAAGCCTCATTCGGGTGGTGGGCCATTTTCCAGGACAGCCTGTCGCACCATCCCTGTACCTGGACTTTATTCCTCCGCACCTCTGTTAGCCTGCCCAGGAACAAAGTTCGGCCCAGCTGCATCTTGTTTTAACCACCGTCAGGCGGTGCAGGACATGGACGTGCTGCCTGTGTGTGCCGAGATGACTGGGCAATCCCACCAAGCCAATCCTGATTTCCCCTGAGGTCTGTCACGCGCCACGGAAGATTACTGTGCTGCAGCTGGGTGCATATTAAAATATTAATCTACATCTTAAATGTTTCCATTGTGTCCATGGGGATCTCCACTCCATATGTTCGTGAGAGCCCGGGGGCCGGCAGTGTGTTTGATTTTTGAGTATTTAAAATGAAGGCTAAAGGTGACTTGCAATAAAGCAGTGCAAGTAATAGCACAGTGACTAAGATGCGCTCTTAGTAAATAAATGCTGACATTCTCGGCTATCCTCACCACGAAGAGCATCAGAGGCTGTCAGGTTGAGGCAGACCCTAGAGATCATCTCCTCTAACTGGTTCAGACTCGCTCAGTTTAAATGCTCCCCTTCCCTCCTCCATTTCTCTCCTTTCTTCCTCTCCCCCTCCCCCAAGTATGTTAAGCTGACCACCTATATTAGTCTCCTAGGGCTGCTATAATAAAGGGCCACAAACTCAATGGTATGAAACAACACAAATTTATTATCTTATAGTTATGGAGATGGGAAGTCCAAAATTGTTCTCACTAGGCTAAAATCAAGGCGTCAACAGGCTTTGTTCCTTCTGGAGGCTCTGGGGAAGAATACATTACTTTCTCTTTTTCCAACATCTAGAGGCTGCCTGCATTCTTTAACCCATGGTCCCTACTTTTATCTTTAAGGCCAGTGATGGGCAACCAAGTCTTTCTCATGCTGCATCTCATGCTGATCCTGACTCTCTTTGCCTCCCTCTTCAATTATAAGGACTCTGTGATTCCATGGGGCCTACCCAGATAATCCAAAGGAAACTCTCCATCTCAAAATCCTTAGTTTAATCATATCTGCGAAGTTCCTTTTGCCATGTCAGGTAACATGTTCACAGGTTCTGGGCATCAGGATGTGGAAGGGGCCCATTATTCTACCTGTCATACCACCGCTCATGCAGTTCAATTTCTCCAAGTTATGTGCTGTCCAAGCCCTGGCGTTCCTTATTCGTAGTGCCTATTGACATTGTAGTTCACTGCTTAGTTGTGAAATTATTACATGGCATTTATACACATGTATTTAATGTCTGTTCCCCTAACCAGACTGAAAGATCTCCAAAGGAGGAAGCTACAGATGTTTTGACGATCACTATCGTTTTTTCAGAGCTTCCCAGCAGCCAAAGCAAGAAAGTTGTATGTCGAAAAGGGAGAAAGAAGAGAAAATTTAACAATGGCTCACATTTAATGATCACTCACCTCTGTGCCAGCAATGTTTCAAGTGCTTTTAACCTCTTTAATGCAGACATTGTGAAGGAGGGACTGTCATCTACTATAAGCAAGTGGCGTAACTGATTCAAAATCCATGATCTTAACCATTATGTCATATGAACGAATAGTCTCCAACAGTATCTCATGTTCGAGAAGAGAAGTCTGAAATGAAGGAAGGAGAGACAAGTTGTACAGATATGCCAGGCAAGACTCCCCAGAGGATGTAATAAATGCAAGGCAGAGAGGGGTGTGCCAGGCTGCGGGGGATGGAGGGCTGTGGGGATAAGTGGAGCAGGGTGTTCTAAGCAGGGGAGGCCGTGTGAACAAAGTCCTAGGCAGGAAATCGGCTTGGTGTTTTCTGGAAATTGAAGCTAATACAGTACTTCTGGCGCTTAGGTGGTGAGAGGCAGGGCACAGATCAAGAGATGGGGCTGAAGGGGGAGGTGGGAGTGCCATTTTCAGAATGCTGTCAGCTGCACTTGGCCTCCAGACAGTATCCTAAGGAAAACGAGAAGCTGTAGAAGGCTTTCAGTACTAAGGTTTTAACAAAATCAGTTTACTCACCATCTGGAGGAAGGATTGTGGGGTTGGGATGGTGAAGGCAAAGAGGAAGATGGAGAGAAAACAGGAAACCTGGCACTGGATCCCAGGGGTTTCCAGTCCAGGACACTCTCAGCTGTGTATCTGGACCCTCCCAAAGACCTCACCACCACTCACAAAGAGGCAGGGAATAGTAACCCCTCTGCTATTTGGATTGAATACGTTTGAAGTCCAATCTCTGCTTCAAAACCAGACAAAGAGACTAGACATGAGCCAGAGGAAAATTCACTTAATTCTTAACTCATAGCCCCTTTCTTCAAGAAGGTTGCATTGCTCGACCCATTTAGAAATTATTTCTCCCTCCTGTAAACAATTCTCACTATTGTTTCTACAACTTACATTCTTTTGATCAACACATACTTGTTGAACACCTACTGTGTGCCAAGCACTGTGTTAAGCACCATGTTAGATACAGAAATGAACAATCCTGACTTGTTCTTTCTTTGTGTAAATAATATTGTCTAGTGGGAAAATAAGACATCAAATAAATAAATGCATATATTGTAACATGTGGCAAGCCCCATGAAGAACTTGAGGGTGCCTGGACAAGATGTGAGGGGGAACCTGACTGTGGCAGATTGCATCATCGGTTCAAGTTCCTTACCTTTCTTTGTAGTTTCAACCTTGTCACATGACTTTGAAGTTGCTTGTATAGCATCAGAGTGTATTTTCACATCCCACTGACTTTTGGCTCAGCTGTATGACTTGCTTTGGCCAATAAGATAAAGTGAAGGTGACAGTGAGCCAATTCCAGTGCAGGCCTTGACAGGTCTCGATGCGTTTCCACTTGCCCTTTTGTGCCCCTGCCATCACCTTGAGAATATGCCTCAACTAGCTCACTGAGCCCATGAGGAGGCTGAGAGACACATGGAGCAGACTTACCTCAGATGAGCCACTCTAGTTGAGTAGAGCCTAAGTTATCCAAGCCCTGAGCTCTAAATATGAGTGGGAGAGCCCAGCTGGTATCAGCAGAGCTGCCCAGCCAATCCACGTCAGCTGACCTCTAGCTAACTTGCGCACTTGTGAGTTCAATAGATGCTTATTGATGTAAGTTGCTAAGGTGGTTGTGGCTATTTGTTATGCAGAATGATGGTTTATGGTTAACTGATACACTGACTCAGTCTGGGCAGACTATGGCAGTATTCCTTAAAGAAGTGGAATGTCAGAGAAAGCTAAGTTAAGTGGGTGAATGGGAGGGGGTGGGGAGAGGAGCTCCGCCGGCTGAGGGATGATGAGCAAAGGTCCTGAGTCGGGAAGGATATAAACATTCGAGGAACTGAAAGACACCAGGATTTTCTAGGGAAGCAAAGGTGACTAGGTGTGGACGAGTGCTGGTGGGGAAATGGATACCTGTATGTTTCCCTGCTCTGGCATGGCACTAAGCAAAATTAACATGCTGTGGTACTGCACATTTTTGTGCTGTTTCAGCTATAATTCCCCTGGGGAGAGGGTCCATGACCTATTTGTTTTGTCTCCTCTTATTCTGCCAGAGCTATATCCCACACCACAGTAAACGCCCAACATCTCAGGTGAATGAAGGAGTTCAGCTAACGAGAGAGGTGCTGAAAGAACAGCTCCCCAGCGTCTCCTGAGCTTTGGACGACTACAGTTTTTCTTTTTCTTGCTAATTAGTTCATTTATAACACTGTCATTTGAAATGGGAAGACTTTCCCTGTTACCTATCACTCTCTATTTTCATATTGAGCTTTTTGTTCCCACATGGCATTTATTACTACCTGATGTTATAGTTATAGAAATATTGTTTTAATATCTGTCTCTTCCACTAGGGATTTTGTCTTGTTCATGACTCTATTCTCAGTGCCTAGAACTGTGCCTGACACAGATGTAGATGCACAAAAAATATTTGTTGACCGAATGTATGATCAGATGCTGAAATAGTTAATGCTGAAGAATCCTCAAAAGGTACAACCCTGAAGTTAGTGTATTAATTATCTGTTCGTTCAGTAAGAAAGTGAAACAAAGCTTTCTTATGTGAGATGGGGAGAATCCATGGGCAGAGCAAAGTGAGTAGTTATCTATGAGTCTTAGGACTCTTCCTGGGATTGGTGGGGCCTTAGGATTTCAGCATATGTCCCTGTAGTTAAGGGGTTATAGTATAGTATTATATCAGTTATCTGTTGCTGTGTAATAAATCAAAACTTGATGGCTTAAACAACCACCATTGACTTTGCTCACAAACCTGTAGGACAGAAATGTGGGATAAGTTCAGCTGGGTGGGTCTGCTGATCTCACCTGAATTTAATTATGTGGCTGCTATCATCTGGCAATTTGACTACAGCTGAAAGAGCCAATGCTGGTGGTGATGAATGTTAAGTGGGTCATTCTCTTCTCAGTATCTCTCATCCTCAAGGATGATGGCAGCCTCAGGGCAACATTTAGGGGACCATACTGCTTTGCCTGAGACTATCTGGGTTTTAACAATGAAAAGTCCCATGTTATAAAAAACTTCTCTGGAAAATTTGAAATGGTTGCTCACCCCAGCAGCAAGAAAGAAAGAGAGTGGAAGTTACGAGGCCTCTGAGGTCTAGGCTTACAACCTCGATAGTGAGACTTCTATTGCAGTTTATTTGTCAAGGCATGTCACAAGGCCAGCCCAGATTCAAGCGTCTAGAGAAATAAACTCTATATCTCAATGGAAAATACAGCAAATATATATATTTCAAAGAGGAATGTGTATAGAGATGGAAGGATTTTTGCAATCTACTACAAATATTGTGGAAAGGAAGACCACAGACTTATAAGTCAAAGTAAGGCTTTACTTTGTTTATCGAAAAATATGTACAAAGGAAGGAAATATTGGGAGAGCCATCACTAGCCAAATGTTGAGTGACAACTACACTTTGATGTCTTACCACATCAAAATTTTAGGCTTTCTCTTATACATAAGCACAGCCTGAGACACCACTCCTATTGAACAATGCCTGGTGGTCGGCAGCTTTGGAGGGATGGTAAAATATTCAGGCAAAGAAGAGAAGACTTCTTGGTAATTAAGAAAGGGGAGGACGAATCTTGTAATCACATGCTAACAATATCAAAAAGGCTATTTCCACGGTAGTACCGATAACCTCTTTGTCCAATAAAATATTTGGGATAATAAAACACTTATGTAATGCTTACTAAGTGCCAGACGCTGTTATAGTGTAGGTGATTTACATCAATTACTAGCACATTTAAAACTCACATTTACAAATGAGGAAACTCAAGGTCACCAAGGTAATAAGCAGTGGAGTTGGGATTTGCTCTTAAACTGCCTTTCCAAGAGCTACCATTTTGTTTCTAACTAGCAGCATGGAACAGTAATCTAAAAGTCTATCTGTTATAGACATTGCTCTTCCTTACTAGGGTTTGAGAAGGAGTTTGGTCCTGGACTGGAAGTCCTAGGCTTGGGTTCCCACGTGGGTGGGAATAGAGGCACTTCTTGCGCAGGCGCGGTGGTCTCGTACGTATTAAAGAGCCCAGGTCTGCACCAGCTTAGAGTAGTCCCAGAGCCTGCCAGTTCCAGGGTCAGGCCTCCGTCTTGCACCCGCGGTCATGGTCACCAAGATGGGCAAGGGAAGATGGATATTGCAATGGTCTGCGGGCGGGCTGGGGAGAACAGGAGTGGAGGGACTCAGAGCAGGCCTAGAAAACGCGAAACCCGGAAGGGCCCTCAGGGTAGGAATGGGTGAGCTCTGAACCCCCAAGGTGGTTCTTTAGAACTCAGAAGTCATGGAATGGACCAGACCGCAGAACTATCTCAGTGCGTGCGCACACTTTACAGCTAGGCAAACTGAGCACTGCCCTCTCTGAGAGCCCTGGAGAGACCTTAGCTTTTATTTTTCTCTGAGCCTGGATTCTTCATCTGTGAAACGGGACAAACCATTCCTGACTGGCCTCATTCCATTCAGTGAATACTAATTATTCTCTTACCAGGTACTATGCTAAGTGCTACCGAGTCACAAGGTTATTGGGGGGAAAGCAAATGAGATGGAGACAGCGAAAGCCCTTGGCATGCTTTTAAGCGTGTTATCAATATGAGCTCTTAGAAATGCACATTTATGGCTGTAGCATTTTTATTAAGAAAGAGGTCAAGCCTTGCTGTTTCCAGGCCTCAGGTCACCTCACTCTCCCTGGCCAGATTTCTTGCAAATGGATCCAATTAGTCACTGGGGGAGTTGAGAATAAGATTGGCTCGGTGCAAAGAGATGACGATGATATTATTCTTGCTATGCAGTATGTCTTCACTAGCCTTCAAAGGGATTAAAGTGGGTCGCTAATTTGTAACTGCTTTGAGTGTAGTTCTCTGGCATGTTCGGGATATACTGCAATCTAATTAATTTGAGAGGTTGAAAATTGTGGATGTTGAAATGGAACATTTGACTCCTGCTTCCCTTCCTTCCTCCTGTGGTTGATAAAAACCTAGTAATAGGAAGAACACCCTTGGCATTCTCATTGCTTCCTCTTTTCATTTACAAGGCTCGGTATTCCAGTAGCTTAAAACACATTTGGACAAGGCATTGTGCCAAGCCCTCAAGGCATGAGAAAATGACTGTGATATGGTCTCTGTTCTCAAGGAACTTGCAGTTTTGAGGGGAAAGAATGTATTGGGGGGATCTCATACAAGGAGAGTTAAATTAGGACTAATCGGGGATTTCACAAATGATCTTTATTATTTTATTAAAGCCATTGGTTGTTTTATTTTACTCGTGATTGGCACGTTTTTCGGTGAATGTTGTTTAGAGCCAAAAGTTACATGCTTTCCCAGCTCTTTATCTGTCATGAAAAAGATTTAAGTGCTTTACCTGTTCCCAATAATGGATAGTGGAACTATCCATTATCACAGACATGCCCCTGACCCTGGGAACAGATTCTCAAAGGACCCGTGAGAAGCACATAACTGCAGAATTGCCGAGGCTTAATTTTATTTCTCTTGTTAGTGTTGCGGCTTTGGGGTTTGCCGCCCTGTCTCATGAACGTGCATTCCTGACTCTTAAGCTCTTTTACCCTTATTTCAAGATACGGCTAGCCTACCACACTTGCCCAACTGTCTGTATCATATTGATCTTCCCTTTCTTTAAACTGTAGCATTTCACAGTCCACTGCTTTTACCTCGACACTTAATCAGAGACAACTTTGTGTCGTTAGTTAACTGTCATTATAAATTGTGTGTTGTTGAGTGGGGATTTGGGGACAATGTACTGTAGATGAAAAAAGTAAAGGTTTGGGAGAAAAATAAATGTGGATTTGAAGTCTGGTCCCACTGCTTAGTGGCTGTGTGATTGAAATTTTGTGAACCTCAAGTTCTTCAGCTATCACCTGTAAAAGCTAGCTTCCACAGGATTGTTACTCATAGGCATGTAGTGGGAATTAAATAAGATAATTAAGGAAGATGGAAAACACCTTACTTTTCTTCCCTTCTCTCAGCCCTATACAGCATTTGTGTCTACAGGCTCTATTTAAGACTAGTTAAATAAGTGAGGGCCTGTCACATACAGTTAAATTGAGTGTAGACTAAAGGTTTTTCCTTTCACCCAGAATCATAAAATTTTGGAACAGATGTCTCATTTTCAGCCCACTGTTCTTTCTGTCTACTATTTAGTGTCATCCACAATGAGTATTTTTTTAATATATTGTAGTCCAAAGCACTGTCTCTTCAAAGAAATAGGTGAGGCAGAATTCCAGTTCTCAAGAAGTTTCAGTTTATCTGAAATGCTAGGCACATCTATCTCTTATTGGTCCAGGTCGTCTTTTAGCTTTACACTCTTGGGCGAACTCATACACTTCTATTGCTTTAAGAACCCACTACATGTCAGAAACTCCCAAGGTTTTATCTCAAGTCTAGACTTTTAAACTTCAAACACGCACATCTACTTAACAGATGCATTTACTCCGTAACAACTTCAAGTTAAATTTATTTGAAACGAGCCTCCTCCGAGGTTTCCCATCTTTACGGAGTGGCTAAAGCCAGGCACTCAGGAGTCATCCTGGGGGTCTCCTATCCCTCATATCTCCCCGCCCACATCCAACAAATCACCGAATCATATAG
This sequence comes from Rousettus aegyptiacus, assembly GCF_014176215.1. Lineage (NCBI taxonomy): Eukaryota > Metazoa > Chordata > Mammalia > Chiroptera > Pteropodidae > Rousettus > Rousettus aegyptiacus. The sequence continues at coordinate 11,977,512 of NW_023416284.1, read as the reverse complement.
CTTCTACCTTCGCAATATAACTGGGATCCACTTACTTTTGTCCATCCCTGTTCATGTTGCCAAAGTTCAAGCTGCCACCATCCGTCCCCTGTAACAGCTGTTTCTCAATTCTCTCCTCTAATCCACTTTTCTATATGGCAACAAGAGTGATCTTTTAAAGTGCAGAGATGATCAGGCTACTTCTCTGCTGAAAATCTCCCAATGCCTTTGCCGGTGGATTAAGATTTAGAGCCATTCTAAATGTCAAGCCCTCTGATGGTCCTCAGAAGTTGCCCCCGCTGACCTCTCTAACTCCAGTGTCTGCCACTCCCGCTCAGTTGTCTCCTTCCAAGCCACACTGATCTTCTCTTTATGCATCGATGGTCGCTTTTCCAGGGAAGTCTTCCCTGGCCCCCTCTATTTAGATTGGTTCTCTTATTATGCCTTCTTATGACACTCTGATCTTTTTTTGGTAATACTTATCTCAGTTGTAATTATATAGTACTCTTTGCATAAATATTTGGTCAGCGATTTGCCCATTAGTCTTCAAGCTCTTTGAGAACAGATAGCATGTCTCCTCAGCACCCAGCACTGTGCCTAACATACATAGATGCCCATTAAAAAATGATTGAAAGAATGAGAGCAGTAGAACCACTTATGTCAAGTACCAAAGAGAAGCTCAAAATAGTGGATGTGATGAGACTTCAGAGAAAGGAGAGATCTCTAGGGCCTTGAGGGGTGAGACTTGAGTTATTTCTTAGAGAAAAACAAGACTTTCCAAAGGCGGCTATAGGTGCTTAATATTTAGGGGATAAAGAGTGTCCCAGTTTGACCGAAGAAAAGTTTCATAGAAGGTAGCCACTCAAAATAAAGGCGAGGAAGTAAGTTGAGGCTACTTTGTGGATGGACTCAGGTGTCAGGCTATGGGATTTAAACTTCATTCTAAAGACAATAGGAAGCCATTGGCATTTTTCGAGCATAAGCGGTAACATTTGCAAGTCAGTGGCATGAGAAATATATCTCTTGTTACTCTTAGCAGCCAGCAAGAGAAACCTATCCCAAATAGGCTTAAGCAAAAGGGCATTTATTAGCTAACACAATTGGAAAGTCCAGGGTTAGACCTTACTTTAAGCATAGCTTGATCCAACAGCTCTAAAGATGAAACAATTTCTTCCTGAATCTCTGCTCTGCATCCTTTGAGTAGACACTTTTCTCTGGCAGGCTTCTCCTCATGGTGATAGGATGGTTGCAGCAGTTCCAAGATCACATCTTACAATGCCGAAGTCTAGGAAAAAGAGGTCATCAACTTCCCCCAGTGACTCCAATAACAATCTTGTCGTTGAGTCCAGATGGTTGGGACAGCCGAGTTTGGTTTATGTGTACCTCTCAAGACCAGTATTTGTTACCAGAGGACCGCAGTGTGCCAAGTGGCACAAAATGTAGAGAACAAAATGAAAACAGGATTGCTCCTGGAAGCAGGGTACTCGGAGGCTGGGCTCCATACAAACACATATCCATAACAGGAAGGAAGGTTAGCCCGGCAGTAAAGAGAAGAGACTGAGGCAGAGAGAAACCACTGCTGGGGTTGCTCATTCTTCTGTTTCTTGCAGTGACCCCAGAGCATCGATCTCTGCCAATCCGTTCTTTGCTACCGTCCAAGCACCGTTTCGCATGTTCTGCTTGACACAGGTCCCCACAGATCTGCTTAATTGTCTCCATGGAGGTGAATCAGAAGGAAAAGGAAGAATTAGGATGCATACGAGGTGACTTGGAGGCCATGCATTTTTCATCGTCCATAAATTGGGCACATTCTGCCATTTAAGAAGAAGACCCTTATTATTTTCTTTTAGAAGCTATTATAATAGTGTGTATGGGAGGCAGAGGCTGCTAACTTGGCAAGATTATTCAATCTTTCTAGGTTTATGATAATATAATTCTTTCTGTATTTGTTGTTATTAAAAAATGGGTTAAAAAAAAGACCAGATTCTTTTTTAGTTTTCTTGTTGATTTTATTTGCACACATAATATCACAACAGTAATAAAGGAAGGAAAAAAGGGAAGAAATAATAGGCTACTGTAAATGTCATCTTAAAGAGACAGACAGCCCTTGGCAGATGTGTGAATATTATCATTAATTTCTCTTATATCCTCTAAATATAGACTTGTCAAAAAAAAGCACTTTATTCTGTAATAGCACCAATAGGTACATTAATACAAAGTGCAATATAGCTATGTTGAATATTTTAATAAATATTGACTAGAAAAACTATAGTCCTATTCATCCAATTTAAGATTGAAGAGCTTGAGGAAAATGGGCCTAAAGAAAGGAATCTGTATATTGTTTGTTTATCTTTTGCCTGTAGTCATTTCTTCTACTGCTTTGTCCTATGTGTGAAGGAAATGCCGCTTCTAAACCATTTTCTATCTTCTAGTTTAATCTCCCAAGAGGTGGCTGGGTCATGGAGTTCTCAACTTTCTGAAAACTCCATAGAACCAAGAGGGCATTAAATGCATATTTGTGAACAAGGGTAAGGAATCATTTTGTTGTGGCCTTGGCTGAGTGGGGACTGGCTGGTGTGGGACTATCTTGTGGGAAAAAAAAATGCCATCTGATGGGTTGACTTGCTTTGATACAGGTTTTTTTTTTTTCCTTCCAGTGGTTTAAAATCCTTTTAACAATTCATGATTCATCCATTAAGTCAATATGATCGAGACAAACGGTGAAGTCTACCCCTTTAAGACCGTAATTGAAAGATCATAGCTTTTCCAAATGTGTGGGGAAGACTAGTATTTGCGAAGCCTCTGGACATCAGTAACATCTGACAGGTGTGTAGGTGGTAAATTGAATAAATAGGGTCTGTCATGTGTTGGAAAGTGGTTTCTGTAAATAGGAAATTAATGTTGCCCATAATGAGTCAGATTCGAAATAATGGTGTTCAAAACTATTGACTCCCACTCAGGTATTTTAAGGACTAAGTCAGCTATTCTTAACCTTCTTCAAAATGCAAGGCACTAGAATATGACAGGTGGTGACCCTGAAGCATTATCTGTTCCCTTTGGGTTCATTTGCATAATACTCACTCGAACCAGTACAGTCAACATGTATCAGCTCATGCCTTTCAAAATTAATGGAGCCATTTCACGAATGCTTCTGTAGAATCAGCTTTTTCCTGTCTGACACAGAGCCGCCAGCCATCCTGTTCTTTCTCCTTCCCAGTTCCCGTCGAGATACTTCTCTGTCTTTCCTCTCTAGCTAGGTAGAGGGAAACGCCATGCTTGCCGCCCCCATCCTCCTGGCCTCCCCAGTGCTACTTCAGCATCTTGTCCACCGAACTGGGGGCTCCTTCCAGTGAACCACGTTCTTCCTGCCTTTCAGAGCCTTCTGCCTTCCTGCTTTTTTTTCAGGAACACTGAAAATCATCACTAGCACATGGATGCTTTAAGGTACTCTTTTTATGATGATCTTTAAAAAAATTAAACAATTAACCTCATAATAATGATTAAAATTGACTGTACAGTGCAAGCATCTGACTCATGGGACCAGCAGTCCAAACCTTACTTTTCATTTAAATCAGGGCAGCTTTCTACTCCTGGGGGTGCTTTGCCGACAGTGATTTTTACCGCTCTCAATGCTCCCTCTTAATCACACTGCGTTTACACCTGTCGTTGCTTCTTGGGGGTGTAGGGCTCTGTCTGCAGCCCTCTCCCAGCCTCCTCCATGCCTCTCGGCCTCTTCCTGCCTCCCAGCAAGCACCGTGCAAGTCAGCCCTGCTCTGGGTTGGATGCGGGGAATTCTTCCCCACAATGCTCTCTTTGTCAGCCCTGAGCATTTAAAGGGAAAATGTGGTTGGCAGGAGCAGATGTGCCGCTGCACACCCAGCCTTGCTCATCCTCATTAGCTGTCTCTTCAAGGCAAATCACCAGGGGAGTACAAGTTCTAGTCCTGCTGCAAATGCTAAAAGCCGGATGTTCACTGACTTAACTCTTAAGCAGCAGCTGGTTCTTCCTTCTCTCCTCCTGTGCATCTCTTGAACCCAGTTTGAGAAAATCGATTCCTTTGGTGCCTTGGCTAGGAATGTTCTACGTGTATTGAGATACAGCCACTTATCAAATGCCTATTATGCAGAAGACACATTCTGTCTACTGTATCTTTTCATCATGATATCAGCTCTGGGTTTGAATGCTGGCGCTGCCAGTCACCACTGTGTGACCTAAAAAAGTACCTCACATGACCTCTCTGAGTTTTATTTCCCCATCTGTATAATGAAGCTAATAATCCCCCCTCCATAGGATTATTGTGAGATTTGAGCATAATAATGCGTAAAGCCCTTATCACACAGTACCTTGGCACATAATAAGTGCGTTAAAAAAGGGTAGCTGTTATCACGCAGTCTGAACTGAGCCAAGTTACTTGACTTATTTGAGGTTATACACCTAGTAAGTGGTGGAGCTGAGCTGTGAATGCAAATCTTTTGCGTCTATTTCATTTTCTTCCTCTCCTCCTTTATTAGAAAAAAATGCTGTGTTAGCCCCAGAGCGCTGTGAAAAAGAAGCTGGAGCGCCTGGGTAGTTCGGCAGGGAGTCGTGCAATTAAAATCCAAGGCTAATAACAAAAAAAATTATAATTTGATAGCTAATATCGATGAATATGCAGTAGGCATGTGCTAGGTCATTGGAAGCATTCTCTAATCTCTTTTACCGTGTTCTCCAAAATTCAGTCATTTATGCTCTATCTTCACAATTTTTGCCATTTCTGTATACAACCTATATTATTATTCTACTTAATTTCCTTTATTCTACTTGATTTATTACTTAAATATATTTTTAAAAGAAAGTTGTTATTACCACTGTAAGTAGAAAGCCAGGATCATTGACCATAAATAGAAGATGACCAGGAAGATAAATACAATTAAAGCAAAGCAGTATTGTCAAGCTCCGGCTAGATAATGCTCTGGACCCGAGGCCTGTTCTCTGCTAAAAAGGGAGATTAGTGAATGTTAGAGAGACATAGAGACAAACCACAACCGGCAGGTGTTTTCTGTGGCCTTAACTGGAACAAGCCGAAGGCAAGTAGGGAAAAATAATATTCTGTCTTGCGATTTCAGGTTCTTTAATGCCCTGTTGGTATCCAACCTAATAATTTCAGGCATCTGCATTTCATGCTGAGGAACACTGCCATGTGACAAGTTTGGGGGGCATTTTACCCCATTGTACAGATGATGACTGGAGCTCAGAGAGCTCACATTATTTACCCAAGATCAGACATCTAAAAAATGATAAAAGATAGTTTTAGGACCTAGATCCTTCTCAAGGAGAGAAATGTGTCTAACTTCAACAGGCCTGGGGCCCACCCAGGCACGCCAGAGTGTTCGCTTCGCTTTCCTGTTACAAGTTCACGGCCATCAAGCTCTTCGAGGCTCTGAGATCCTCAGGAGCCTGAGAAACCCTGATACCCTTGGGGAGGAGGGTGGCCCCCGTGCTGGGCGCTGGGATTGGGCGGGGGCGGGGTCTTGCAGTTGGCAGTCACGTACCCACTGTGGCTTCCCCCGTTTGACACTGAGCTCTAGCAGCGTGTGCTGCTGCCTCCCTGCTGGAAGTGCTACCAGCTGGGTTTGTCATGGGGAGTGAGGTGGTCGGGACCTGGGGCTGTCCTAGGCATGCTGACGTCATTGACTGGAGTGCCATTCTGCCCTCCTGTGGAACATCTACAGGCACTGGAGTGGTGGAAAGAGGACAAGCCTGAGTTCATATCCCATTAGTCCATTAAATTACTTAGCACAGTAAACCTGGGAAAATATTTACCTTTTTGCGCCTCAGTTTCTGATCTAAGAAATAGGGATAATCCCCATAACCCCTCTCGGTGTCATTTGGAAGACTAAATGAGCTAAAGCTTGAGTATCTAGTGACATTCTGCCTGCTCATCAATGACAGTTTTCTCTTTTCCTTCCTCCCCACGGTTTGACACACATGTGCTACCTTAAATCCTAACCCTACTGAGCACTGATATGATCTTAAGAACATGTGTTGAGACCAGTGTGTACTTTGGCTAGGTGGCGGGAACATAATATCTTTCACATATTAGGAGTGTCTTCTTCGTTTATAGTTGCTCATATTCTCCAACAAATTGCGGTTCGTGGGCTGGTGAGGTTTTTGTTTTCCTTTTCTTTAAGAAACCTTTGGGCTTTCTTCCTGTTGCCGTTCCAACAAGAGAAAATGTAAGGGCATCTGACATTTGCTGAGGCCGCTGTTCTGTCCTGTATGACATTTTCTGTCTCCTTTGGGCTATGTGTGTCAGACCGGCTTTCCTGTGTTTTGGGATTTTGGAGTAGGTTGACTCTGGGGATTGCCGGTGTCCCCACCTCCATCCCGTTCTGTGTCCTGCCCGACAATGTAGGAAGGGACAGTGACAGAGAGGAAGTAATAGCTTTTCATGACGCAAACCTCAATCGTGTAGCCCAAGCCTGGTGTTTTCCTGACTGGCCGGTTGTGAGTCTGTTCTGTGTGAATCTACAGCAGTCCCTTTTGGCTTCGCCTTCACCTTGCGCCTTCTCTATGGAGTGTTAGGTTCCTACGAAACTGGGGAGGAAACATTTATCTAGTAGCACGAATGTCTATACAATAGTTTAACTGCTTTTTCAATAATCCTGTGATAGGCCGCATCTTTTTTTTTTTTTTTTTTTTTTTTTTTTACAGACGAGACATGGAGACGCACTGATGTTCAGCCAGTTACTGAGTTCTAATCACATGCCATGTTGGGAAACCTCCCCTTCCCTTTAGCTTCTGTGGTGAATTGCTCAGGCGTCCCACCCCCATCGGGACCTCAGTTCTCATTCTTCTAGCTGCTGGGCGTGTCGGTGGCTGACAGCTCTCAGCTGGGTCCCCACCCCCCCTCCACTGGCCCGCCTGCGGGCCTCAGTGCGGCACAGCTCTGCGGGGCCGCTCAGCGGGATCGCTGAGGCTTTTATCCTGGCTGCACTGTAGTCCTCTTTCTCCTTCTGCCCATTCTTCCCGCTTTCATTCTGCCACAGGTGTGATCCAAACGCACGCTCCGAAAACCGTTCTTCTACAGCTCTCTGTCTCAGATCTATGTCTCAGGGAATCCAGCCTTTTGGTACATAAACCTGCATCCTGCGAACAGGAGACAGAGGAGGGCTTGGGAGCTACATGGCCTGGATTTGAATCCCACACTCCACCACTTACAGTGGTGTGATCTTCCAGACGGACCTTCTCAGAACCTCAGCTTTGTTATTTGTAATGCGAGCATAACGATAATTGTACCTATCCCATCAGCGGTGGTGAGCAAGATAAGTCATGCATTTAGGATGGAGCCTGGCTTGTAGTAACGGGCAGTAAGTGTTAGACATCGATGGCAGATGCTGCTGAAAACCCCTTCGTTTTCCCTGCTTCCAGCCCTTGAGTGCAGTGAATAGCCCTTGAAGTGGGCTGTGTGTATTTTTTAAGTGATGGAGTTTTTAAGGGGGACAGGAAGACCTTTCATTTGCAGGGATAACCAGAGCATTTCTCCCCTTTTGACTGCACCAAAAGTCAGTCTGTCAGAGGTTTTGAATCGTGTTGGTGATTTCGTTTGCAGCTTGTGCCCTTCGGTAAGGGCACCCGCCTGTCTTGTGATAAGTGCTATTGTCAAGGCTGATAATGCAGAGGAGGCAAGAGGAGGTGGAGAGAAAGGTAACTACCATTTGAAGTTCTACGACAAGAGACAATGTAAAGAGATTCTACGAAATTCCTGGAATAATGAGGACAATGAGCCATTATTCTCAGGGCTTCATTTTTAGACTGTTTTAATGAGCACCATAAATCTTGATTGTTTCCATATGAATTACAAGACTTCTAGGAATGCATAAAACTCATGAAAATTATATACGAGAAATTCAGATGCCCTGTGTTTTGGATTCAGTTGATCTACAGGTGAATCAATGGAAAAATATTTTCCGAATTCAGATATGCAGTTGGTTCTAGGAGAAGAGGAAGGGAGAGTCCTGAGAGAGGAAAAGAAAATGCAGAAAAGGATGAGGAGAGAAGCAAGAGAAGGGGACTCGCATCCATTAGTCATTACCACGTGCTTAGCACTTGACAAATGCTTTCTCACTGAGTATTCACAAAACTTCTGCAAGCAAAGAGTCTGTCAGCCCCATTTTACAGATAAGGAAACAGGGACTCAGAACAGATAAAAACCCTTCTCCGGTCACACTTAGGATGGTCTGACCCCAAAATTCCTTGTCCTGAGCACCCCACCCCACTGGAAGGGATAACTGGTAGGAATAGGGCATTCTGATGTCGTAACCTTAAGACATCTTTAGTCAACTTTAATTTTTGTCATCACCGTCCTGACACAGAGGGACAGTGACTAAACAAGATACTCCTAAGAAGGGACCTTGATTTGTTTATAACACAAATTGATGCAAGTTTTATGATGAATTCATACTTCCCGTCCCTCTAGTTCACCCCCCCCCATCACCACACACAGTCCACACACCCCTTAATTCAGAAAAGTCTTTCGGAGAGCTTCGTAGCATCTACGGTTCAATCCGTTGTAACCAAATGGACCGAACCTGCTTTCAGTCTACTTTTCAGGTGTAGAAAATTTCAGAGACAGAAAATTCCAGAGGTGGGGCAGGATTATAATATCTGGGCGCCAAGAAAGGGCTTTGTGCTGATGAACTAGTGAAATCCCTTCATCACACAAGCATGAAAAAGTCTCGTTTATAACGAAGGGCCATACCAAATGATCTCTTCCCTGACGCCCGTTTATGAACACACCAGAGACAGGAAAAGAAGGAGAAATCATGTCGAAGTAGAGAGTTTTAGAGAGAAATAAAGATGTTTATTTTCCTCTGTGCTTGATTGCCAAAAAAAGAAATAAAAAAAAACTTAGCAGTTGAAATTTGGTACTTGCGTCGAGGAATAAAATTCCCAAGATTTTGTGGTGGATGTCTGTGGTCTCTCTGTCCTGGCCGCTGTCCCGCGGTCTGTTTAGCTGAGGGAGATGGGAGTTCTCAGCACTGGCAGCTGAAAGTAGCATATGGCTGATAAACAACTGCCGCCACCTCAGAACAAACATCTCGATGTGAAGTGCTTTTAAAGTGGAGTGTGCGTGAGGGTCTGTGTTTGCCTCCTCGTGGCGTTGCAAGAAACGATGCTGGGTTTCCACAAATCTCAGATTTGAGAGATTCTTCTTGGTTGCCTAGAGTCCAAGGGTTTCATAAGGTCAAGAAAGTCACTCTAGAGAGCGTACGAGGACAGCCTGTGAGCCAAAAGCATCAATTTTGCTTTCTCCCTTGAGTCCTGCCTGTGAAATATTTTCCAGTTATTTGTGCTTCGCTGCCCAGACGTTCTAAGTGCGAGGCTGCACACCGCCTCAGAAATAAAATGCTCGCTGGACACTCTCTATACAGAAGTCCACTTGCAAGACCAAAGTTTGTGCCGCTGCCTCAGGTTAAAAGCCTATTTACATTTCTTGCAAGTGGTCCTGTCCAACCTGACCCTGCCTTCCCTTCCCAGTTCACACCCCTCTCACATTCTGATTTAAAGCACTTAATTAGGGTGCTAATTAGGACCTAATCTGGTTGCTAATGAAGTAGGTGACAGCTCAGATCAATTAAAAAAAGGAAAAAGCATCCCTGGCCTTTTGTTTGCAGCCTCTACAGGATGACATTCTCTTTTTAATTGCTTTGAAACAGGCTTTGCTGAACAAATCTGCCTCTGTCGTTGAGGCTTGGTTCCTGGTCACGTGGCCTGTGCCCGCAAGAGGCTGCACTGCAGAGGAGAGAGAGCCTTTGGACTTGGAGAAGCAAGACTTCTCCTTTCTTTCTCTGTGCACGATGCTTTATAAATCTTACACTCCTAAGGGGATCGCTCTGCCCACCTGTCCCACTCTCGACCACCAACATTCTATGATATTAGCTCTACGTCTTCACTAAGCTGAATTACGGTTTAACCAGCACATCCCCCCTAGTACATATAGGCACCTGCCTGAAAAAGTAGCAGTGTGAATTGAGACCAGACAAACGTTTTAATTAACATCTCTTCCTTTTTTGTGTGTGCTAAAACCTGGATGCTGGACTCTAGGCACAGAACTCTAGAGTTTTGATGATTATTTTGGTAGAAATAACAGTCCTGGGTGAATAATGACATACGAGGCATCGCCCGGGAGAAAATAAAGTTGCTCTCTCGATTGCGGTCATCTCGCACGGCGTGCGAGGTTGTTGTGATGCCTGAAGACAGAACAGAGGGGCCCAGTGGCGGGAAGCGGACCATGAGATGGAGGAGAGAGGAGAGCAGAGCCGGGGGAGGCGGGAGGGGACCACAGGGCAGCGTGTGCCTGCACAGAAGGGAAGAGAGATACAAGGGCTTTAACTGAATGGGTTTTGTTTGTTTGTTTGTTTTTAAGTGAGGCAACCCTTGCTTGACCTCACAGGTTTCAAGGACCTTGTTAGTTTGCAATCTCTTATTTTTTATTTTTTATGCCTACAGCACCTGGTCTTCCTAGGTGGTCTCCCATCCAAGTACTAACCAGGCCCGACCCTGCTTAGCTTCCGAGATCAGACTAAATGTTTTTTAAGATAAATATTGAGCCTCTGTTGTGTGCAGCCACTATAGAGTAATGAACAAAACACAGCTCTTTGGAAGATAGACAATAGGCAAGTGATTGTAAACAAATTAAAATGTACAAAGTGCTGCAGAAGATGAATCCTGAGCACTATCGGCTTGTCCCGTGTGGACACTGCAGACTTTCCTGAGGAATGAAGTTTAAACTGAGAAGCGAAGGTCAAGTTAGAGGTGGCTGGGCAGAGGGGCCAGAACAGAGTCGCCCATTGCAGGAACAACGGATGGGAAGTGGGAGGGAGAGAGACAGCTGCTTTTGTTCTAAGAGCCGAAAAAGTCCCACTTGCCAGAGCCAAGGGAAGAAGAGAAGGATGTCATGAGTTGAGGCTGGAGCAGTGCCCCAGTCATATGTAGGCTCTTCAGCCACACGAAGGATTGGGGACAGTAGGGGACTATAGGGAAAGCATTAAAAGGTTTTCAGCAGAGGATCCTTATGATCAAATTGTGTTCCTGAAATACCCCAGCAGGTATGTGGGGGAACTGATTAGAAGGGGTCTAGATGGGGCGTGGGGGGATCATTCGGGAGGTTTCACAGTGGTCCAGGTGCAAGTCAGTGGTGGCCTGAGCTAGGGGACCGTTGGGGATGGGGAGAGGTGGAGAGACTTGAGAGACTGTTAGAAGACAGATGCACAGGAATTGCTGGCTGAGCGGATATTGGGAGTGAGGAAGAGGGAGTAATCAGACCTTCCATGTTCAAGGCTTCCTGTGGGAAGATCCCTGGGAACTGATAACCAGTCCAGGCCCGAGGGCACTGGTTTTCAAAAATATTCAAGCAACAGAACCTGCCTAAAACTGAAATCTTGAGTAGATGACACCTGGAAAGGTGGACGCTGGGCTTGAGGCCCTGTTCACTCAGCCTCCTGGTCACCGCCACCACCCGCCTCTCAACCTGGAGGTGCTGATTCAGCACAGCCCTGCCCGAGAGGATACCCACCTGGCCCCCTGAGTTTAGAGCTACTCCAAGTCAGATCACCATGGATCATGCCACCCGTTGAAGCGACCGATGGCCCGGCTCCTTCGCTCCCAGGGGGCTTACAGAAATCTGACCTCTGCATCACTCCAGGTTAGAAAGTACCAGGGCGGCCAGTTACCAGATGCCGCCCTTTCTCCCCCATCAGCAAAGGCCTCATGTTCCTTCTAAGCCAGCTTAGACATCGTTTGCTTCCTGAACCTTCCGCAAGTCCCCAGTTCAGAACAGATCGTGCCTCCCCTTGCTTTTTCTTTCTTTCCTTCCCTTCATTTTTTCCTTTTTTTTTTTTTTAATTTATTTTTATTTTTTTAACTGCACTCATCTCATGAACCACGGGGATTGTTTATATACACGCCCTTCTCCTTACCAGACATGGAGTTTCTCTAGGACAGGGACCAAGTCTTCACATCTTAAAGCCAGGATAGTGCCGGCACAGGGCTGAATAACTGCGTGTCCAATCGGATTAAATGACACTGAATTAAACTTGGAGGGGCCCCCGGGTAGTCTACCCTTCTCCATAAAGGTGAGGGTGAGCTCCAGCTCGTTGGTGACAGAACCGGTTCTGGAATCCGGCATCCTGATTGCTGGTCCAATCTCTTAGGAGCCTTTCTGCAGTGCTCAAGAGTTAACAGAGCTGAACAAATATGTAAGCGCTGGAAAAAAAAAAAACTCCCCAGTCTGCACGCCGTAGGTGGCTCTAGCTGGTTTAAATGGTGCTATCTCAGTATCACCCACGAGGCCCGCGGCATGAAGTGACTTTCTTTGGAGCCGTTTCTCATAAGCAGAAGTGTGATTGTCCCTCCAACTCGTCCTCGCCACCTGTCATCATTCTGGCTCCTTCACAGATTCCCTGTCACTTTTAATTCTTACCTTCAAAAAAGAGCCACTTCTTACAGTTTCTAGTGGAAGCGCTTTGTTTGTTTTTAATCTCCTCTTGCAGGATTTAGCCCAAGAATGGTTCCAATATAGAGGCCGTGGGGCTGTCTCTGTGTGGACAGGGTTTAGGAAATTCTTCGGGGTGGGGAGAGTAAATTGATCGCTGTTCTTTGGAGACCAACAGTTTTTTTTGTTTTGTTTCGTTTTGTTTTTGAAGACCCGCTGAAGAAGGGTTCTCAAGAAGCATCGTGAGACTAGAAGCTGCAAACACTTTGTTTTCACCATTACGGTGGCAATACTGTGACCTCCAATTTACAAGGAACCTGCCAAAGGTCTGGAAACTTGGGTGTTCGCTGCGTTCAAACCCCAGCTCTACCATGACCAGTGTACAATCTATCTCTCAACCTCAGTCAGCCTCAGTTTCCCTCTCTGTAGAATGGAACCGAAAGCACGTCCCTAGCAGGGTGGTTGTGAGGACTGGCGAAAATGTATATAAAGCCCGTGGCAGGGCCCTTGGCCCCATAGTCACGTAATAAACGTTTCTTGTTAATAAACCACTTTTTTTTTTTTTCAGGTGAACTCCTTAGTTTTACTTGCTTTAATTCTGCTTGCAGATCCAAAAACAGCTGTGACTGGCACATCTGCCCACCGTTTTCATGGAAGTGATGCCTGGTGTGATAAAAGGTTTGATGCTGTAATTGTTGTTGTTCTTAACATCATTATTGTGATGCTTATTGATGGGATGGATGTCTGTCTTAAAGACGAGTAGTCACTAGTAGCTGAACGCATACAAAAAAATGAAACCCGGATCGCTTTAGGTATTTTGCCTGGTTTGTGTTTGAAAAATATGAATTAATCTGTCAAAATAAAAAGAAAAAGTGTTTAACCAGTGAGGGCACTTGGACCGATTGAGTCTGGATTCCGTGGCTCCTCGGGGTATCCTTGGCAACTGTTTAGGCCCGAGCTGAGCTTCTGGGTGCTCTGCTTTCAGATGGAGGACACACAAAGGTTACACTCTCAAAGCTCTCACGTCTGTCAGCTCGGAGTCTGTAGGCAGGGGGGGGGCCTGTTGAATTACAAGAAAGATGTGGGTGGCCAGATGCTTTTCCTTGAATAGAAATATTATACTTTTAAACTAATGTCTCTTGTTAAGAGGTGCCATGTAACAATACCTTAACCCTAGTTTAAGAGCAACCTCGAGCATCACTCTGTCTTTGCATCTTTATACCGGAAGCCATCACTCTCTCATTCAGGGGCCCTCGCGGAAGGATCTTTGCTACTTCAGTAGGTCATTTGTCACATCAAATAAAATGACTGGCTTCTCTACTTAGGTTTTTTTCAGCATTGAGTATTTGCTGGAAACTGTTTTAGTATAAACTAGTTGCACATAAGAATATACCCTAAGGAAATAATTAGGAACACCAAAAACGCTTAAGAAATTTATCTCTGCCATTAGTCATGATAGGAACACGTCGAAAAGATTGAAATGTCCAGCAATGAGGACGTGGTTAAGGAGGTTAGAAAGCACCATCAGAGGGAGTTTTACATAGCGAATAAAAGTTGCAATTATGAAAAAAGTTTAACGAAAGACAGGGGAAAATGTTTATGACATCATGTTAAAGTCAGATGTAAAATTGTATGTTGAGCCTGACCTTGACTTAAATTTTAAAAGACATATAGTTGACGACTGGAAGGAAGTGTACCAAGCTGATCACTGTACCAAAGTTGTTACTTGGGAATGGGGCTCTAAGTGATTTTTATTTCATTCCTTATATTTTTTCCAGATTTTCTAATTTTTCACAGTATGCATCAAGAACTTCAATTTAGGTAAAAAGTGTTACTTAACCAAAGTAAAGACAAAAATCTCATACATCCATGGAGATGATAATGGTAGAATTTTTAAGCTAGAAATTGGTAGTGAGAGGTGGCTGTTGGAGATTAATGTTTAGCACCTATATAACATTTCATGAGAGGCTTTTAAGGTGTTTTGTAGCCCCAAGTTCATTTTCATACCATCCCCGTGTGGTAGGCAGCAGAAATTATAATGATTTTGTGGATGAAAAAAAAGGTGGGGGGAAAGATGTAGAATGAACACTACATTTTGCTTCAACTCATGTTTTTAAGCTGTGAAATTAGAGCCTCCATGAGGATGTATTGCTAGCATTCCTTCTTCATAGACACGTGGACTTTGAGGACTGGCAGGAACTTGAGATACAGTGTATAGTCCATGATCTCACAGAGAGGAAACCGAGGTGAAACAGCGAGTTAGCCTAGAATTTGGAAAGATCATCCCCACACCCTGTCTTTTAGCCTGGGAGAAGTCCCAGAAGAGCTCTTTGCTTTCATATATAACGTTATTTCTGCTGAGGGCCTTTGAAAGAAAAAAGAGGGGTGCTGAGTTATTACAGATTTGATGGAGATGGGGTAGGTGGGAAGACTGTTGGCAGCCAGAGACAGTGGGCCCCCACCCCTGCTGACTGAATCCCCTGCTGATCAGAATGTCTTCAGCTCTCCTCATCCCCTTTTAACAGACTATCGAAGCTCTTCCTCCCGTGGCCCTCCAGTGTCCTGGACTTCCTGCCACTGGCGTCTCCAGCACACCAGCCCATCTACGATAGTGTTCAAATTTGAGATTGAGAGTATTCTCCCTTTAGTGTGATCGAAGAATTCAAAGCATATCTCCCCCCCCCCCCAGTTTTCTGATGTGGTTTTTAAAGGTGGGCACAGTGCAGATTCACAAATATACATAGTCCCCCACAGTAACCATCTTTGACATTTTCATCAGTGTTTAATTAAGGGGGAGCTTTTTTTTCATCACACCCAGGAGTCTGCGGGGATTTCAGAAGAGGCAAAAGTTAGTTAATGATGCTACTTTGAGAGTTCGGTAGACATCTGGGTTTGAATGGAGGTTCTCTCTTTGGCTAGCCGACCCTTAGTTTCTTCAAAATGTAAAAAAGAAGGTAATGAGCATAAGATAGGAGTGGCCGTGTTAGTCAGGATAGGGTATGTTATGATGCGGTAACAGGTAAATCTGGAGACATTTGGTAACTCGGTTCAGCAAAAATTAATATTTTGCTCATGCAAAATCTGATGTGTATCATCTGGGGCCTCCTCCCTGGTGACCCTGAGATTCAGGCACCCTTCATCCAATGTTCCCACCATCTCAACATGGTGGCTTCTAGGGTCACGGAGCTGGGGAAGGGGGAGCTAAAGAGTCACGTATTGGCTCTTAAATGTTGTGTCCAAAAATGATACCTGCCACTTCCGCTCATATTTCATTGACTCAAACTAGCTACATGGCTGTGCCCACAAGGGGGATCGGACATTTCCAAGAGCATGTGAGCTCCCGGGTGAGCGCTGAATGTCTTCGCCACCTTCCTAACAGCGAGGCTTTCCTGCGTGCCGGGCCCTATTCGAAGCACTCCTTTAGCTCCAGCCCTTATGAAGCAGTCGCTAACATCTCCATTACACGGGCGATAAACAGCCACAGAGATAAACGAGCCAAAGTCTCACTCACAGCTGGTTAGTGATGGACCCATGATTTAAAGCCAGATAGTCCGACTCCAGGGCCTGAGTTCTTAACCTCTGCGCCTGTTGCTTCCCTAATAATATCTCTCCCGGAGGGATTTCTGTAAAATTATAGGCAATGTAAATAAAACGCCTGGTGTGCAGTGTCCGCCATGTCACAGTCACTCACAAATGGCAGCTGTTTCATTCCTGTTATTGTTGGCTACCTCGAATTCTGAGTCAAGGCAGGGTATAAATAGATGGTTATGTGACAAAGCTTTATTAAAAGGGACCTCTTTTGTCTTGGCATCTGGGGTTGCATGGGATGCCTTAATATAACCTTGCAGAGAATTATCAAGTAATTACCATCGTATGGAAGTATTTTAGCAAGTCATGCCCATTCTTACCCTGTAATGGCATGAAAGCAAAGTCTACATTTTAATTACTGGCTTGCCATGTCTCATTGCTGGTATCTGCAAGGCTGCTCTGAGCAAAATTTAAGGACACGACTGTAGTTTATTTTGTATTTGTTGTAATTAAACATTAGCACTGATCTCGACTTATTCCGTAGGTCTTTAAACCAAAAGCGTTGTGCTATAAAGTGGTTTCTGAACCTCTTCGTGGAGCCGGAAATACATTTGGTGTTGAAGTGACTCTCCTGTCTCCTTCCAGCCGTGACTTCATTGATATGGCCCCTCCCCCTTTTCCGGAAGCTTGATGACAGCCAGACCCGCTGCGGAATGAGAAGGGCAGGTAACCATGACCGACCGGCGAAGGGTTGCTGAGTCATGCACGTGGAGGCCTCAGAGTCCTTTCGTGCTTGTAAGAATCCACAGGTATTACAGTTTCTAGAAAGTAAATAGGTCGTGTTAGGTACTGTGACTCCCCAGCATCACTTTAGTTTTAAGTGAGTGCCATTCTGAAGGACCTCCGGATTTAGGTATTGATACTTTCGTTATTGGAAACTATGTCAGCTGGATATTGGATACATTTTGGCAAGTCTTTAAAAACAAGCATTCTGCAAAATAGCATGTATTCTATGATTGCAGCTAAACAAAAATAGCTATATATGTGGCCAGCATCTAGGTGGGACTATCATGGTGATGGTAGTTATTTTATAGTGGTGAGATTATGAATTCATTATTTATGATTTTTCAATTTTATATTGCCTTTGATTTAAAGAGAGAACAAATGATTATTCTGTATATCCAAAACATTACATTACATTAAAAATCAATCGGAAAAGCATCAATGGTGAGGTTCAGAAAGGAAATCTTTAAAAATACTCAAAACAGCCACACTTGATGGAAATTCTGACCTTTAGGCAGACGACTTGAAAAGGGTTTTAAAATGGAAACATATTTTTAGGGAAATACAGGAAGCTTTTTAGGAGTCAGTAGATCATCCTTATTAGGAAATTGCAATCGATATTTTTCAAACATCGGAGCAAAACTAAGAACACTCTAAATTTAAGGGAAATATAATCGCACAAATGCCACAGACCAAACTCTCTTTCTACTTGTTCCTTATACTCTAATATTTGCTCTCATCTCTGGACAAAATTTAACATAATTTTAGATACATTTATACAGAGTTTCCTCCCCAAAGACTGTAAGTATTTTTTTTTACTTGATACTGTATTGTTTGAAGTATTCAAAAAAGGGTTTACTGACTACATTTTAAAACATAGTTATTCTGGAACATTTGTTGACTCGAACTATTTGATCTTTTCTAAAAAAAAAAATAATAATATCAAGATTACAGCTGAAAGGAAAAAGATGTCAGTCTTGTCGTCTTTGACTTGAACAGACATAAGGAAGGCTGCTGGTCACAGGTGACCTGGACTCCAACCTCTTCAGCAAGATATCCGCCCTAAGTGTCTTTTTAATGCTTCAGAGCCTTTGATCTGTGATGCTGACATTCTAGACAGCTGAGCTGCAAATAGAAGTCTAGCACAGAGCCTGCACGCGAACCCTCTGGCAACTCGTCGCGTGAAAACAGGGTACCCAGGGCAACACAGACAACGCAGTGGGGTTCAGAGTCCGGGCCCTGCCCCCAGGAACCTGCCTGGCCTGTCCAACCTTAACCTTAACCAGAACTTCACTCTTTGAAAACCAAATGGCTTTTTGAAGCTCCTGACCATTTCCTGTTCTGCCCTGATTCAGCCTGTGGAGCCTGATTGCTCCATCTCAGCTTGGTCCTGGAAGAGGGGCAGCCGACCTGGGCCTTGGCTGTGCTGGGCCAAGTGCAACTGCTGAAAAAAAATACCCACAGGATTGCTGCAGGCCCTGCAGGGCCTTGCATTGGAGGCATACTGCCATCTAGTGGAGAAAAGAAAAAGGCCCCGTTGCCTTTTTTTTTTTTTTTTTTAGTGGCGAACCTTTAAAATAGACTGAAGGATCAACTGTCCTCTTTGATACCAAAGGAGCTTGAAAACCAGAGAGGGATATGGCTTTTCCGAGTGTCACACAGCCAGCTAGTGGCAGCATCAGTACTACAGAGCCGCATCATTTGAGCCTTGGTTCAGCGTTCTTTGCTTTATACTGCAGTAAAGAAACCGGGAGATAGAAGAAGAACTTCTAATATTGGTTGACTAGCATTTCATACTATGGCTGAGCTGGAGATGAACAAATGTGAGGCCAGTGTCTGAAGAGAAGGCGTCCACTATTTACTACCCTGTAGCATGCCTTAGCCAGACTCTCAGTGACGGGTGCAAGGCCAAAGCAAATTCATTTGTCCACCTGGCTCCTCATGCCCTGCCATGTGCCATGAAATTCAGCACATGATAAGACCACGTATATTACATGGAGTTACAAGCAAGAGATGCCACAGGTCACCTGTGCCCGGAGGGGAGAGAAGAGAAAGTTTGTGGGCTGCCAATCCCAGCCTTTCCCATCCTTTCCCTCACCAACTTTTTTAGAGCTAAGGAAAAATTTGCCACTTCCTTGTCCCCAGGTAGTTCCAGGTCCCCAGGCTACCCAGATCCCTGAAGAGGGATGAGGGTGAGAGGAGGGGGAGCGGCACTCTTGATTTTTGACTTTAGAGCCTGGCTTGACCTTAACTAAAGTGGACTGGCGCCTTTGGCTTCACAGCCAGTCTGCTGCTAAAAGGCATTCGCACTGAGTAGACTGCTACCCGTGATCGTGAAAGGGAAAATGCACGCTGCATTATTCAGTGTCAGTTGGAGGGGTGGAGGGAAAGGTGGAAGCGAGTGCCTAACTTCATTCCCTTAAAGTAAAATCCCAAATGTTTATTCGAAACATATGACTGTGCTTTGAGATGACTCTTAGTCTAGTGTCTCGTGGATAACCTAAAACAGCGAAAGGATTTCTTGGCGGCATTCTTTTCCTTCAGAGCCTGGGCCTTCCCTTGACTTCTAGACCATCATTCCAGCAGGAAGGGGGAGCCCAGCCTGCCTTAAATGGAAGATTGCAGGCAGAGTCTTAAGCCATAAGTGCAAGTACTAAGAATGCGCTGTTAACCTTTAAGCTTACTCCTTTCATTTAACTTCTCGAAGCCGGTTAGAGTAAGGGGAACGTTTAATGCCATTTGTTTTTCTAACCCAGAGAATCTGACTCAGGGACTTCCGTGGACTACAATTTCCTGAACTGACTAAGGTTTGACACGACCTTCAGTGCCCAGGGCACTGGCTGAGTCACAGTGCAGCATCGCATAGCCTGGTTTACCCCAGGTGAAAATGTTCTGAGTTCTCTGGGTGGCAGAGCAGCCTTGCTGATGCTGAGCGCTGAGAGCCTGGCCTGGCAGCCGCCAAACAGAAAGCCAGCCCCCAAGCGAGGCCCTGCCTCCACCTGCTTCTGTGGCCCCTCTTCTCCATTGCTGCCTGCTCTCTGCAATTCTTTCTCCTCCAGAGTGCTTGATTAAAAGCGGGCCTTTCTGTATAGTCCAGGAGTCTGTTGAGACATAAAAGGATAAACAGTCCTGCTTTTCAGCTCAACACCTGGGAAAGGGGCTATGATGAGTTTCTTCATGATGTAGACCATTTTGTCCCATGGGGACACTTTTAGAATTGGGTTGCATTTCTCACCAGAGACTTGGCACCAAATGAATCACGGCGATATCCAGCAGTGTGTCATAAAAGCCGACATGTTCCCAAACCTCTGTAATCATCAACCAGAGGAAAATCTCTGACAAGCCTTTTCCTCTTGATTCTGGCAGGGCCCTCCGTTCATTACTCAGTGTTTCTGAACTGAGCTGTCCCTCCCCAGCCGCACATGCTGGAGCCTCTTTCTGTCCTCTCTTGGCCTTGATCTTGAGGCTGTTAGCCTCCTAGTTGCTCCACACTGGCTGACTCTTCTTTATTCCTCATTGAATTCCTTTAACTAAAAGACTTTTGAACAATTCTCACTTTCATGGCCCCCCCTTTCCCTCCAGTCCCCACGTTGACCTGATCCATGCTGTGATGAGCAGCACCCCGGATCGTGGTAACAGGAACCCTCTCCCATTATCGAACCAAGACTGTGAATAGCACGTAAAGAAAACCCCTATGTAATGCACTTACACATGTGAGCCCTAAAACAGCTTGAATAGACCCCCAATCTACTCTGCCTAAAGGGAAACAAGTCGCTAAATAAGACATTCACTCAGTCTAAAGATATTGATTGATTCCTTTCTATGTGCCAGGCACTCTCCGAGGCCCTCAGGATATAGCTGTGAATCAAACAGATCACAGCCCACATGGAGGGGAGGTCATAGTGTTATTTGTCATGAGCAGAAAGAGCATTGACTCAGGAGACAGGAAGCCTGAGGAGCTATTCTAGATGCTTCCACTAACCAGTCACTTCTCCCTCTCTGATGAAGTCTCCTCATCTGAGTCCTTATGTGTGACCCTCTAAAGGCACTTTGATTTGTTACTCTTCTTACACTAAGAATCTTCTCAGCCAAGAGAGTGGAGCTCCCCTGTCTCTCCTTAAGTGGGGCGTTCACGTCGGCTCCCCCCTCCGCCTCACCATTCTTTTCTGCTTTGATTATTCTTTGGTCTTAAAGGAAGAAGAGAGGGTGCCTCCCCATCAGCTTAACCTGCCTGCCTACCCCCGCTCTGGGTGACGAACAGCCTAGCATGCCCTGTCTCCTCGCCTGTCCCTTCCCACGTGGTCACAAACATCTTTCAAAAACGAACAACCCCCTTCCTCAAAGGTGGTTGCGGTGAATGGAACGCCTCTTTGGGGTCACTGTGATGTCTTCGGGGGGTTGTCTGTTCCCCTGGGCATGCTCAGGAAAGCCAGCGGACAGACAGATCACAGGGAGGGATTCAGTACCGTTGGCGCAACAGAACCACTGGAAACCAATTAACGGGCTGAAAATCAGAGAAGGGACGGTGGCCAAAGAACAGGCACCCCGCGGTCAACAATTACCAGTGTGGGCAGGGACTGCGATGTAGGTCAGCTCTCAGCCAGGAAACAGTTTTACAAGTGCAAAATGTGGCTCCTTCTGGAAGCAGAATCTAGGTAAAGGTTTTCTTCCTATACTTGGATGGATGACCACCTGGCTGCCTTGCGACTCACCTAGGTTTCTGAGACAGCTGGTCCACCTCACTTCCAAAAGAAAGTGCCTCAGGGGCCTTCTGACCTTGACCTTCTGGTTGCTGATCGTGCCAGAGAGGGCTAGATCCTGCTTTATGAACTGGGTCCGGACAGGGTGCCTGCATTATACTTCCACATTTTGAGGATGTGGGGTGTTTTCTGACACAGGTGTGGTAGATTTTTGTTTGTTTGTTTTTTGAGAGTGTACATTTCAGCCTCTATAGGGCTTGTAAAGATTTCCCAGTTTTAATGGAGTCTCTAGAGAATCCCAAAATTAAAATCAACATCCAAGTGTTAAGGACTCTTCTGACAGGTGTTTGGTCAAGCAGAGATAGGAGACTCTGGGGTTTGGATCCAGCTGGGTCTGAAATTTAACCCCATGAGCCCTTTGGTGCTTGGATCCAGAGGCTCAGGTCTGGAAGCATCACTGTGACATTGACTCACCTGCCCCGGACAGCACAGGTGTTTACAGGGTACAGAGTTGTCTGCATTTATCTCCTGTTCACCTTATGTGAGGAACTCCTTTAGTTTTAGGTTTACTTGTAACTCACAGAGGCTGGTCTTGTCACATGGCTTGGTAGAGGCACTCAGCCCACTGGACGCCACTTATCCTCAGAGGCCAGAGCCACAGAACCCTGACGGGCATATTTCTAGGTGGTTCCTGACTCTGCTTCGAGAAGATGGGAGAGGGAACTGCCTCTCCTAAATAGTCATGGCTTCCCAGAGAAGCGACATGTTTACCAAGGGTTTCAGGGCTCTGCCCGCTAGTCCCCACTCTGGTGCAGCTTTGCCTTGAGCCAGGTTTCCTCCCCCTCCACATCTTGGCCTCTGGATGATGGGGAAGTGCTGACCAAACCCAGAGATCCTCTCTTTCTCAGACACCACTGTGGGTGGCTTTTTGGTATAGGCCCTAGTGGTGGTTGGACTTACTGCTCGTCTTTTTAAGAAGAACAAAGACCTGCCATCCTCAACTTAGCAGCATCAACCTCCACCCGTGAAAAACATCTAACAGCTAGTCACTTAGCATTTCTTAAAATGGCACGTGAGAACGTTTGCAAAAGTAGTCGTCTAGAATCTTCCTGCCCTTAGTTAATTTTGCTGGCCAAGTCATCTTCCTAAACTAGTAACAGCAGACTCCTCTCCAAACAGTTGGACGAGCTGTACCTCACACTGGCCCCCAAATATTGTTTCATGCAGTAAATGCTTGGCATGAAACAGTTGGCTTCCCAGGGACTCTCTACAGCCTCGTTGTCAAGGGGTCAATGTTAGGGGTGAAGGACTTCACTGTGTGCCCATAGGAGTTTAATGTCTTTTTTTAAGCCAGGGCTTGAGAAGTGTAACTAATGGACATGCTGTAAAAGCTACTGACCACCTCATTAAGTGTTATAGCCAGTTCCAAGTCTGGCTAAAAAGGAAGATCTCCAAAGACAGGCCTCCCCATCGCTTAACAAAGAACTTTGTTTTAAGTGTGATGACAATTCAGCAGATATTGCATAGGCAAAGAGCATTTACCAGAGGCCTTGGCAACAACCCCCTGATTTCTGGTGGGATGAGGAGGGGTGAGAGAGGGGGGAGGAAGAGATTTCTCTACATGATGTACTCTTATCCACGAACGCTAGTTTGGGTTTTCAGGGTTCAGATGACTCTGTGCTGTTTCTCCTTTCTCTTCAAGGACCCTTCCTTCTGTCATTATGGCTTTTGAGTACTCTTCTAGAGCCCACTCCAGGGTTGCGGTATGGTTAAAAGAGAGAACCCACAGAAAGCGTGTGTTCTGGTGCCTGGCACACAACGTATGTTTACAGTCTTTATTGCCCGTCTTATTCATAATATCCTTAAGGGAGGAGATGTGTCCCTTTTTCGAGTGGGGAAATACAGGCAGGGATCAGGGAGGGTTGTTGCCTGCAGTCCCTGCAGAAGGTCTCGGCTACTCTCGGGCTTATCTTCGCAGGCCGCACTGAATGCGGTGACAGTGGCGGAGAGGGCCCAGCCTGCACGTCGGTGGGCTGCTGCTCCGGGCTTTGTTTCACGGCAGCCTCGTTCCTTCTGTGCGTGTTGGCAGTCTGGCTGGTGCTCGGGTGGCAATGCTGACACGTCAGCCTGGCTACAAACACGAAATCTCCACACCGTCCTTCGTAGAGAATGTAGAGTGAGGCTGTCCTTTATGGCGCAACGGCCTTAGCTCAGGCCCTGCAAACTGACCTCCCTGCTTCCAGCCAGTCTCACTCTCGTCCACCGTCCACACGGGCACCAGGAAGTCTCGCTGGAACCAGCCTCTGGTTGGGGTCATGATGCACTCGTGTGCTAAAGCCTCTGTTGGCTCCCCTTTGCCTACAGGGTCAAGTCCGCACTCCTTAGCGTGGTCTGCAGGGCCCTTTACGACCCCCACCTAATGCTCCCTACCCTGGAAGGACACACGCCAGTCACTGAACTCTCATTCGTGGCAGAGGAGACCCTTTCCTGACTCCAAACTCCTCGCTGCCTAGAAGACTCCTGTTCCGTCATTCCAGACTCAGGGTGACCCGTCTGTGTGGCCTGCCCTGACTTGCTCGAGTGGAGAGTCACACACTCCGTGAGCAGGACCCTCCTGCCCAGTGCAGGCCAACATGGTTCCTGATTGCCCAGAGCTGGCCCTGCCCCCACCGCCACCTCTGCTGCAAGGGGCTTGGGCGTTGCCGAATGGCACAGCTCGGCCTTGGGGAACACTCTTCCAGCCCCCTCGAGAGACATGGTGTGAACATTCGCACCACAACTTCTCCTAAACATGACAATTGTGTAATTGATGTTTAGGGGATAGTAAACGCTATTAAATCTTTTCGCCATTTTTGTGACGACGAAATGGATTCGCACTGGCACCTGGAAGGGAAATGACCTCTGAACTCTGGCGGGGTTCTCAGCCGGGGCTGGAAGGAAGGTATTTCGGTTCCCAGCAGGGTTTCCTTGCACAGATTAGATGCTGGCACCCCTTCCCCCAGAGTCTGTCCACCGCTTTGTCATCAAAGAGCTGCTGGTTCCAACTCCCCCAGTCGCTGAGCAGGGCGTGCTGGCAAAGTCACCCTTCCTTTCTGAACCCCACTGCCTCAGTGAGAGGCAAAAGGTCATAACATTGCCTCAGAGGAATAACTGGTCAATCAAATGAGCGTCTATCTATGAAGTTCTTAGCAGACACTAAAAACAGGTTAGTTCCATCTCCTTGTCCCCTCCTCGCTTCAGCTGGAAATTCTCCCGGGTTCTACCGGCAGCCAGCTGAGGAGGGAATTCTCAGCTGTGGCATGCAGAGAGGGTCAGGCCGAGCGAGCGCGGGAGGCCTTGGGCACACCCAGCCCCTTTTCCTCTTCTTTCTCCCGCTTGGGGAAAAACTCTACCCACAGACGATGTATAGCAAAGGGTTGCATAGATTTTAACTCATGTCTGTGTTCGCCTACTGTTCAAAGAGTTGGGGTCTTTGCCACCATTTCCCGCCAGTAGCCCATGAGCCCACTTGTTTTCATCCCTGGGCCTAGACGAGCCTGTGAATGGCTGCAGAGCTCTTCCAGGAAGTACACCAGGTGGCGCTGTGCAGGGGCAAAGGGCCTGAACAGAGGGACCAGGGAGGAGCGCTTCGGGAGAGAGGAGAGGGGGAGGTAGAGGGGGGGCAGACCCCTGCAGCCTCGGTGGCCCTCCGGCCTTCAGGGGCGGCCGTCGGCCCAGAGCCCTCTCTGACTCTCAGGTTGCCTCTGAGCACTTGCAAGAGCAACTCCATTCATTTTCCCTGCAGAATTTTTGACAAGAGGGGTGACCACGTCCCACATTCAATTCTCAGTGCTTCACGTGTATTAACTAACACCAGGAGTTAAGGACCCTAACTACCCTCTAGAAATGCTGGGAAACTGAGGTGCAGAGAGGGCAAACGACTTGCCCAAGGTGGGCGGGAGGTCTGGGGTCGAGCCCAGGTGGTCTGGCCTGGAGGGGAGGTGGGGGGGGGGTCATGCACTTCGAGAACACAGAGGGCTCATTTTGCCCTGGTGGCTTAAATAACTCAGTGTGGCTCAGTTTGTTCTGTCGCTTGAGCTGAAGTCAGTGGCACTGGCTTAGAAGGTAGTTCCAGGAAGCCAGGGATTCGACTTCCTCGTAGCTAATGTACCTTTAGGTTGCCATTTTCAAGAAACTAAAATCCAGTGTACCAGAGCTGCGCTCTTGGGGCGTGGGGCATTCATTCATGTATTCGATATGTAGTTACCAGCCAGGCACTGGGTGCCAGGAGTTCAGACAGGCGAGGTCCCAGCTCTCATGGACCTTGTATTGGAATTGGGCAAACAACTAGTTAAAAATTCATGAATAATAAAATTTCAGGCATAACAGAAAGGGAAGAAAGTAAAGGCAGGTTAATGAGGTACATACTGAGCAGTCGTGAGAGGAGGGGAAGGGGAGGGGGAGGTGAGCAAGCTGGGGCAGCAGGCGCAGCCTCCTGCGTAAGTTTAAAACGAACATTCCCTAGTTCCACCATCTCCTTCAGGCAGAGAAAATGTCATCGGACCTGCACAGCAACCTCTGCACACAACCGCCCGCACGACCACCCTCTCGTGTCGTGGCATCGGTTTAGGCACTGGTTACATTAAATAAGGGAAGACTTTTCTCCAGGAGCCAGAGGTTCCAGAGCTGGGTCAGACTTTCTGTTCACGCCACTTGCTCGCCTGGCCCCAGGCGAACTGGTTGGTGCAGAAGAGCCGTCCCATTCAGGCTGGGGAGCTGGCCATGTCAGGGGGCTCTATGACAGTCGTTGAACTTGAAACTCAGATTTAGGTGTTGTATAGAAAAGAGCCCATTCAGGCTTATAGCTCAGCAACTGCTTTTAGCAAAAATTTCAGTGATGACTAATAAAGACCCAGGCCCTGGTGGGCTGGGGAGCCACAGAATAGAAAAGGCGCTGAGAGATTGTCCAATCTGCGTCTTCAGACAGGGAATAAGTCCAGAGATCATCCTAGTCTCAAGGCTCCATTTCTCTTCTTGGCTATTCCAAGGACAGAGATCATAGAGGGACCCCGAAATGTATTCACCCAATGTATTCGAGATCACAGCTCTGCTTTAGATCGATTCTCTGAGCTTAGGTCACGGCATTTTCATTCAGAGATGAAAGGGACCAGAGCTCGGGCCATCAGAGTATTTGATTAGCTGTACGGTGGCCGTCTCACCTGCAGACTGGATTTCTGTTCTTTTGAAAACGTAAAATATTTACAGAACAGGAGCCTGCTTATCTTCACCATCCCTCGCTGCTGAGAATATATTATCTTGATTAAGGTAATGAGAGGCCCATGCTGAAATATGTGGATGAGGACCAAAGCAGATGGACTGAATTAATCTGTGTTTGCTAGCTCTACACGGGGCACTGTGAGGACTTTGAAAAACATGCCAAGCTCACTAGGGACGGTATCATTGCGAGACATGTCACTGTGAAATGGCCAAGGGGCTTGGGTGACCCAAATGACCTGTTAGCTTTATGCTTTTCGTGCCGAGTAGTTGCTGTGTTTTGTTTCTAAAGTAAAGTCTTTAACAGTTTCATTTAGGGGAGGTTGGCACTTCACATGTGCAGGCCCCATCGGCAGACACCCAGGAGAGTGCAGAGATGAACATGTCATAGGCCAGTGTTGAAAGCCCTTGCAGCCTTGTGAAAGAGACCAGCTGAGCACTAGTTCTGGGACATTGCTCCTCCCTTGGCCGGTTCTCTCCAACCGACTCTCAGCTTCCACGTTTTTTCCAGAAGCTTCCCCCATCTTCATCTGTGATTCCATAATACCCTTTAGCGCATTCATTTATTCCACCAACACTTACTGAGTGCCAACTATGTGCCAGGTACGCTTTACACAGTGGGGCTAATCTCGTGATAGTATAGTTTTCTGTGTACCTCTCTGCCTCCTCGCACAGGGTGGGAAGCTTGTTGAGGGCAGTGAGCTCATTCCCGGCACCTGGCACAAAGCAGCTGCTCAATAAACGTCTGTAAAACAAATGACGAGAGAAATGACGGCAGTGCAAGATGGGTAGTTACAAAAATAAAAACTAGCATTTATATATATTTTTACAGGTGTCAAAACATCCTCAGTGAACATGACTTCTTCATCTGGTTCTGCACAATAGCCCTTTATGAGGCAATCATTTCCACCTGTGAACGGGAAACTTGCGGGTTGAGCAAAGTTATGACCCACCCACACATAGAACATGGGACTTCGGAGCATTTCTTTTATGAGAACTTGAGGGGGATAATGAGTAGGGGAAATTTAGGGAAAGGAGAGGTCACCAGAGAAGTCAGAACTGACAGGTGGCTCCTGACATGTAGAATGGGATTGGAGAGGAGGAAATTCAAGCTGAGATTCAAGAGCAGGATGGCCCAGGGCAGGTTTGGAGGCCAGGCGCTGGTTTGCCCTGCTGAGACTGAGATGAAGAGCATCATAGATCACAGGAGTCGGAAAGATTCCTGAAATGACATAGCTCAGCCCAGCCATTCTCAGCCTGGCCGACCCTTAGCATTTCAGAGAGTGGCGGGGTAGGGGGATGGAGTGGCCTAAACGGGCAGTTCCCAGGCTCCAACCCCAGAGACTGGGGCAGATCTTTTTAAAAAGCTTCAGAGCCATTTGGATGCTGAGGTCCCCTTAAAAAAATCCATTGTTCAATTTTCACCAGTTGGACCGTCTTAAGAGTTCAAAGACATTTGGGAAGCATGTCTGGCTGTGCCGAGTTAAAGATTTGTTGGTGATGGTCTGTGTTTCCCCCGATGCTTGCAGCCTAGTCCTTGTCTACCAGCTGCACGCTCGCCCTTTCACATACTGGTCTTCCCACACCTTTGCCTGAAGTCTCCAAGATTAACTGGGAGTGTGTGTTGATTCGTTCTCTCTTGAGCAGATGGATCACACCTTGGACTGCCTGGAAGATGAGACTGAGGAATCTAGACTGGTCGGTACTACATGCCTTGGCTGGCCAGCCTAGTAGGGAATGATTTGAGCAGCATAGCACAGCCTCGATGTCCAGGACCAAGTCCGGAAGCATTTCAGTAAGCCCCAGGAGTGTCTCCTCAGCGACCCCTTTCCAGTATAAATGGCAGTGGGACAAATGCTCTCTGTAGAGTGGACTGGTTTCCTGTGCTCCCAGACTGGCCTTTGCCTCAATCCACCTCTCATACCCCCTCCACCTTCTTTTTAAATGCCAATTAAATGGCATCAGAACAATGGCTTGGTAGTCCAGGTCCTCAGATTGAATGCTCTTGGCTTTGACCAGACTCCTCTGAAAATGAGCGTATAGACATCCTTTCCGAGACTATTTGCTGTAGTTTCTGCCACTATCGTGCTTAGTCGTTTTCAGACTATTGTCAAGTGAGATGAAAGACAGGACAGTACTTACCATATATGGTGTTTTTATTTACATGCCTCTTCCCGCTAGATTAGAAATTCCTTGATTTGCAAAGACCTGTCCGATTCACCTTTATGCCCCATTTCTGGTTCACGTACATGTTGAGTTCGTGGGCTCAATGAAATGATCTGTATTTAAATAAGGTTTGATTCATAAAAATCCAACATTCATATAGTTCGTTCGGTTCATGAATATATGTCTTTGGAAAATGTAATGCTTATGTCAAGGACAATGCCTGTTTCAACAAATATGAATATTCAGAACAAAGAAATTTATCTCTCAGCCCCACCCCCATCCATCCTCACTTTCCTTGGCTTCGATTGGAATAGAGCATCTCAGATTATGACAACGAATTAACTGCACTTTGAGTTTTTAATTTTAATATTTAATATATGTTAAAAGACATAAAATATTAGTATTTAATAGCAATCAAAAACATGCAAAAAAAAATCCTTTTAGTTTCTATTTTCCATCAACAAAAGTAAAGAAAATTATAAAAAGCAGTAACCTCAAAAGATGCTGCAATGAACCTGTTAGGTGCTTGCTATCCAATCCTTTGAAAAACAAAGCAAAAAGTGTTTTATGTAATTTGACCCTATCCCTGAAAATTTGTCCTAAAGAAATAATTCGAAAGATGCAAAAAGCTACATAAATGAAGATTTCAGCATTGACTTCTATAGCAAAAACCTGGACATAGGTAAATGTGCCATAAAAGGGAAATAGTTTAATCAATTACAGTATATCAACATGATGGAATATTACTCAGTCTTAAAATAATTATGAAGAGTGTAGAAATTCAGAAAAAGTATAAAACTTCGGTGTTGGCTAAGATTACAAATGTTGAAAATGTTCATGGGTGCCACTGGCAAGAGAGTAATGTGCAAAATAAATTTAATCCATAAGAATGAAGTAATATATGCCAAAATATTAACAATGGTTAATTCTGAAAGGGTTACGGACGACTTTTTCTCTTCAATCTTCTCCATATTTTTCAAGTTTTCAATTAAAAAAAAAATAAAAGCATGTGTTTTGCTTACGGGGCAGAGTGTAATGGATTCTGTAAGAGTGAGCCTCTTCTGCCTGGAAAAGTGATTTATGATGACGATGCATATTATGGGTTAGCATTTACTTTAATACTATTTTTATAATAAAATTAGATATTACTTTTTTGAAGTAAGTGAATTATATACCCTGAAGCTGGCCACTTCTGGTGACTCTGTGGCTCCCACCTTGGTCTTTATCTCTCACCTGGACTGTGGAAGCGATAGCTTCTATTCGGTCTTCCATCCTCTCCCCTTGCCTGTTCTCAGCACAGCTGCCGGTGTGCTGATTTGAACACACGTGTCAGGTATGACTTCTCTGCTCAGCATCCACAGGGGCTCCCCATTTTACCCCACGTTATAGTGCCTAAAAGGCCCCCTGTGATCTGTGTCCCCACTCGCATCTCTAAGCTCTACCCCTCCCTCTCTCACCACATGCCTTTCCTCTGACAGGCTAGATGTGGCTTTGTCCTTGGGACGTTTGCATCCCCTCTGCCAGGAACACGCTTCTCCCGCCCCCCATTCTGTCATCTCCTTCAGGTTCTCCACTCAGATGTTACTTTGTCAATGAGGGCTGCCTTAGCCACCATGGAAGATCCCATCCTCCTCCGCCATCCCCCTGCTCCCCAGTCCCGTCTTACCGGCTCCTCTTTCCTGTTTTCCATGGAATGTATCCCTTCCTATCACACTATGTTATTTATCGTGTGTGTTGTTTCTTTTCTGTCTCTCTGCCTTACAATGTAACCTCTATAAGGGCAGGGATTTGGGGTCAGCGCCTTTGCTGATAGACGTCATATGTGCCTGGCATATAGGCGCTTAATATATATATTTGTTGAATGAATTTATTACAAGGGATTTGAACACGATGAGGGCCTGCCGGGAGCTCCTTTGAGAAGGAAAAGAGTGAGCCAAGTCCCAGGCCTGGGTTGGGGAAACTACGGAGTCTGGATCTGGAGTCGTTGGGACGCAGGACGTTTAAGTCTGGTCTGAGTCGACATTGCCATATCCCAGGGCTAGAGTGGGGACAGCCGGTGATCTCCAGCCTATACTTCCCAGTCGGGAGGGTGAGAGTTACTGCCATCCTCCCACGGTTTGTCTGCAGGTGGCTGGCCTCTCTTGTTGACAGCGGGCTGTGGTCAGAGCAGACCCAGGCTGTACCAACCGACTGGACCCGTCATCTCTACCTCTCTGTCAGAGGTGCAGTTCCCAGCTCGTCACAAAATGGACCAAGGCCCTATTGCGCAGATCTCATTGTAAAGAAAAGGTGGGCATGAAAATTATGAAACTAGGAGCTTTGTTAATTAGGCCGAAGGAACAATGGATTTTGTTTGCCCTCCCAAGAAGAAATGCATCCCAAATCAGCTGCTGGCTTTGAATGAATGGAATGAAGGGAGGAAGGGGAGGGAGGGAAGGGGGAGAGGAGATATAAACAATGTGTTATTTTACCGGAACAAGGATTTCTTTTGAAGTAACCTTGGTCAGTAATCATACCCATAGAGTTAGGCGGCAATTGTTTAAGGTACACATTGAAACAGTGACCTTTCTAGCTGCCTCTCTTCTAAAAGCAATTAATAGCTTTGGGATTCTTTGTACATCAAGAATAGTCACACATTTTCTTTATCTGAAGGGAAACACTGCTAGGCAATGTTTCTCTCCTGCCCACCACATGTTTGTCTTATTGCTGTCATTTTTTGTTTGTTTTTGCAAGAACAGTCCACATTGGTGACGTGGTCGAACTAAGTCCACTTGAGTAAATCCCACCTTGTCCAACTATTTTGCTTTGATTTTCTTCAGAAAATGGATTTTATGTCCAGAATCTGACCACCTGTTGTGACGTCTGCGGCGACCACCCTGGCCTGGGCCACCATCATCTCTCCCCTGCTTACTGTCGACCTCCGGTAGCTGGTCTCCCATTTTTCACCCTGGGCCCCACAGTCTACTCTCAACACAGCAGGCTGAATGCTCCTCTGAACAGGACCATCAGAGGGAGGCATGCTTAATTACACCC
The DNA here is from genome assembly GCF_014176215.1 of Rousettus aegyptiacus. NCBI lineage: Eukaryota > Metazoa > Chordata > Mammalia > Chiroptera > Pteropodidae > Rousettus > Rousettus aegyptiacus. Next base: position 11,945,595 of record NW_023416284.1, on the reverse strand, counting down.
ACTGGCAGTTGTCATATTAATGTAGGCAAGATAATTAAACGTTAAATCAAGCTACATTCAGAGACTGCAATATACTGATCGACTCTGCAGCCAGGCCAGGAGGACACCTGCAGAACAAAGGGAGGTTTCTGCTGGGATCGCTAACCACCCATTCCCCACACCTGTGAAGGGGGAACGGGAACAACAGTCTCGAAGTGTCTGCCCTGCACAAGTAAAATCATCCATTCCTTATGGCGAAAACCTTGGGAAGCTATGGATCAAAGGCTGGGAACTGCCTGCATGCCTTTCAGGCTGCATAGACCCTTCCCTTCCCCTTCCTCGTCTATGTTCGTATCAAAGGAAATGGGTAAACAAAGTCTTTAAACTGTAACTCACAGGAGCTCAAGAATGATACATAGACTGAATTTTCTGAACGCTCAGGGTCCCTCTCACTGCCTTTACTCTCGCTGTCCACGACCCTCTCACGCTCTGCCTCTGAGAGGAGACCACGCTCTGTCTGTGGCGTGTGCCCTCTTTTCTAATAAACTTTCCTTTTGGCTCTTACTTTGGCGTGTGTGCTGAATCCTTTCTACAGTCTCTGCCAAAGGACCCTCTTCTTCTCTCAGTGCAGGGCTTGGTCTCCCTCCCACTCGGGGAAATTTGCCCTGTTCTGCATGAATATCAGTTGTTCAGCCTCTCGGGATAGGATTTCAGTGTGTCCAAAAATACCTCCAGAGATCTGTTCTTCCACATCAACCCTTCCAGGAGCACTGCTGCTTCCTAAACTGTCTGAAGGTAAAGGAACACAGACGGATGTAGGAAGGGGCTGGGAGAAACTGCCCTAATCGGGAAAGGAAAATGTCACTAGTATAGACATGAAACACAACGCCCAACTTTATTTTTATAATGTGAGCTATAACATCATTCGGTGAGTCACCAAAGCTCTGCTTCACGTAGATTGCTAACTCCTCTGCAGTGGCCTCTGACCTCTGCCCGTAGGGTGGTGTTTGGCGAGTTCTGGTTTTGGGGCGAGGGTAGACACGGTCACGAACTTAATTTTGTTCTGATGTGTCGCTTAGTGGGCTAAGAAAACACATGATCCTGCTTAGCTCTTAGAGTGACTTCCAAACTAGTGCTAAAGTAAAATAATCTAGTTTTCTTTGCCATTCCATATAAAAGGATGAAAAGTAGGTTCTCTTACCATATGAAAGGTTCTTCTAAAATATACCCCAAACCAAAGGAAACCGTGCACCTTTTTATCTCGACTTATTATGAAGACCTTAATAATAATAAAAAAAAAAAAGTCTGTAAAGAGGAACTTTTGCCTCTTGGGATTGGGCTTTGTTTGACATGAAAACCCCATTTTAAATGGCAGGTAAGAGCGTGAACAAAAGCGAATCTTAGTTCTCAGAATTCCTGCTTTTGCAACGTGTGATAGTGATCTGTTGCTTGTCCTTGCGGTTTTTAATGGAAATGGACTGCCTCAAGACTTGTGTCGGCTCCTTGAGGATTGTGTGTGGGAGCTCGGGGGTGGGTGACTGCTGGCTCACAGTCATGTTCACAGGCCCAACCCTTCAGCAGGGCTGCCCCGGCTTGACGGCTGTTGGCTGTGTCCCCAGGTACTTTCAGGGCAAGGACTGTTGTGTCAAAACCACCTGCCATCTGTTGGTGAAAATGTTCTGGACTCTCGATGATGAGTCACTTATTTCCCCTGCTGAGCCTTCTGCTGCCAAGACTAATTTACCTATTGGACTTTATCAGGGGACATGCCGGAAGAGCTTATCATGACGCTTTGTCCTATGCAAAGTTCACCTCCCTAAGAAGCAGTTTTCCTTGTACCATCACTAGAAATGGCGAGAAAGAGTTGCCGTCGCATTTCCACGAGGTGGGGAGAACATGGCAGCGAACCAGCCTGGGCCTCACTCTGGGGTCCTTCATGGACAAAGCCGGCCTCAGCGGGGTCTGGGTTGAGGGCCGGAAGTGCCTATCTTCGTGCCAATGCTTTTGTGCTTGGGCGCCCATGCCAACCACCAAGTGTGACACGGGGCAGGCCCCCAGTGGCTGTTGGCTAAATGAACAACTGAGGTCTGTGACCACAAAGTGGGTGTAGCTGACCTACCCAGGGCCTCCAAGAGGAAAGTGCTGGGCCTGGCTTAGCCCTGTAGGCCAGGGAGTGCCCGTGCAGAGCTGTCAGAACTCTGACATCCTGACACACAGTCTGCTCTTGCCCACCTTAAAAGAAGCGTACATGGAATGACTTTCAGGAGGACTTCAGGACACTCTTTCCATGCAGACAAGTTTAAAGCCGTGACATATGGCGAGAGCAAGAGCTATGGGACGCGAGGGCATCTGGGGAGGAGGACAGGACCTCACGGCGGAGCCCAGTGCTTTGCCGAGGAGAAAAAACGAAGACCAGGTTACCAAACCTTTCCGTTCACTGGACTGTGGCAGCCTAAGTCTTGGGCCAACATATAAGATGTGCTTCTCTATTGACTCAGTTTCACAGAAATCAGTTTTATTGTTAGATTCATCATCTTGTTTTAAAAAAAAAAAAGTTTATTGAGCTGGTTCAAATCTAGCTTTATCCACATATCCTAAAATATTTCTCTGCTTCTTGCCTTCTATTTTTTTTTCTTCACCACTCCAAAATTCTAAGCTCGCTAGCAGCAGCAAACCCCTAACTGCAGACGCTTCTAACTCCTTCAAGCATGCCCTATTTCACTGATGTTTGCTAAAGATTTCCTGCCTGGAGAAATTACAGAGTCCCAGGTGGGTGGGATTTTTATTCTTACCACAGAGTAGGTGTGATTTTTGCAGGAGGCTCTTCCCCCAGCCTGGGAGATCAAAGGCAGAGTTGTGTGCTTGAGTCTCAGGTGGGAGGTGAGATGCCTGTACTGTATCGGGCTCAAGCCCACCGTCCCTTCTGCCATGGCCGGTAATTAGGAGACACGGCCAGCTGCATGAGCTGCCGAAGGCTCTGCAAGCACCAGCTGACCTTTGCAGTTAAAGGAGCTGCTGACCAGGTGCTGATGGTCTTAAGGAATTTTGCAAAACCTTCAGAAATAACCTATTCTAGAGTGATCGTGGAGGGGTGCGGGATGCAGTCGGGACAAGGTGAGCCTTCTTCAGAAGAAATGACGCTGATCTCCACGGCTAGGTATCGATTTGCTGGAAGTAACATTTCCAACCACATCCCTTATCTGTGCACAAGATGCGCTTGTCGCTGAGGGAGCAACAGGGACGTGCTTCTCGAACTCCTGCCTTCTCTGCGTCCGTATCAGGGCTTCGTGATGACCGAGCTCTGGGGAGGACAAGTTTCCCTAACTCTGAGTGGTGATTTGGCCTTAAAGGGGATCCAGATGAGACGAGCTGAACTCACAATACGTGAGAATTTTGGCGAACTGTCCAAAGTTGGAAAGACGAGACTGGCCTGCGGTACAGCTACAGGCTAAGGCGGTCGGATGTGCTTCATGCTGGTCAAACCAGACATCTGGGCACACGGTGGCTCAGCATAGACATAGCAAGAGACAGCACACTGAAGGACCCCCCAGCCCCCGCCCGGAGGAAGATTCTTAGTTGGAGAACAAGGGCACCTTTGGAGCTTCGGTGTCTGAAGTAGGCAAGACACTGAAACTGGAGATAAAACGACGGATCCACACCCAGATAAGCCAGGGCGGCCTTTAGCACGAACGTGTACAAAATCGTTAGTTTGTGCAATTACAAAAGATTCTATTAGTGACAAAAGCAAAGGAAATCAGATAACATGGGTTTATCTCAGTTTGGGAAGAATTCCGCACACACAGAAGAGCTACCAAAAGTTGTAAACCTGGCCAGTCTCTATTTAAAAGTAACTCCTGGCTAATCCATGGCTGTGGAGGTGATTTGCTTTCTAGCTCTCAGGCTGCTTTAGAAATGGGGATTTCTATCAGCAAAAGACTGGTTCTCTCCTCTACAGCCACGTCACGCAAACAGTAACCCCCCCAAGAGAATCTAGACACCCCAGCCCCAGCAAAGGGGCCGCTTCCAAGACAGGCTCGGGGCCTGTTTCTTAAAGATGCTTGCAAGAAATACAAATGCCAGATCAACATATCCTGAACCCTGGTTATTTACCAGGCTAGAATCCTCTCTGGGAAGTGTTTAATCCCGCATCAGATACAGAAAGGCAAACCCATAGGCTTCGAAAGAATGAGAGTTCATTGAAAAGGCGAGCAGGTGCTTCGGAAGGGACCCAGCACTCTGGGAAGGAGAAGGCTTGGTCACAGCTGTTCTAGGAGCAGCCCTGGTGACGTGCCAGTTCACCCCAGGGAAGCAGAGAACTTGACAACGGGAAGAGAATCTTCGTAGTGTGGCTGGTGCACGTGCTAATTTCGCTGCTTCGAAGGAGATGCTGCGAAGACGAGAGTCCCAGGAATCACAGATGCACCAAGTCCCCGTGGCACTTGGAACCACCTGCCCAAGAGGCCACAGCACCGGAGCACATACCTGCGCAGACACCCAGGACCCCAGCTGGGTGGCTGTGGACTCAGGGCCACCCCTCCCCGTCTTCCTGTGAGATGCCCAGCACCGACTTGTGGGGGATTCTGCACTCCTGTAGGGATTTGGTGAGGTCAGAGAAACGTCTCCTGGGCACCTCCATCGTTTCGATGCTGCAGTGTTGGTAGGTGGCCTTGTTCTTGTGTTCGGCCACAGCAACAACGGTTTGCAATTCGTCAGTTGGCCGGAAATGACGGACGAACCTTCGTCCTGATGGTGATCTGACAGCCAGCAGCAGCCTCGGCTCTTGATCTGACGGTTCCTCCAGATCTCCGGCCCCGGAGGAGCTCTGACTCCTGCTTTGGATGATGAGTTTCCTCTCCAGGGAACAAGCCGGAGCCCTGGGATCTTCTCTGCCTGTCTTCATGGTGCAAGTCTCCTCTTGGTGAAGAGCCCGGATGCTGCTGAGTTGCAGCGAGCTGGCCTTTTTAGCGACTGTTTCCACAGCCCCCTCCTCCGGGGTCTTCCTGCTGATGGAAGGTAGGACCGGGTATTTGTTGAGGGAAGAGGAAGCCCCAACGGGCACCTGCTGCAGCAGCTCGGGGACCTCATCGGGAGCTCCCTGCTTTGGAGATCTGGGCGCGCAGGCTCCTGGTTTCTGGCTGCCTGGCGACTCGCAGGGGATGGCTGGAGGCGGAGGGGATGCCGTGCGGTGAGAGCGCACCCCCGTGCCCTGGGGTCTGCACAGACTCGGCCGTGTGCGTCCCTTGGCGGACTTGGGCCTTATGACGTGCATGTTCAGTGGGGTTGGCTGCCAAATGAAGGTGTCAGCTGCCGTGCCGACAACGGTGCTGCATTCATTGGGGGCTATGTTCACTGGGGCTTCTGTGGCCATTGCTTCTCAAGACCCCTAAGAAAGCAGGAGGAAAGAGAGGAGGCCATGGATTAAGCTTCCTGGGACTTCTGGATTTCAGCCATTCGCTCCCTGCGTGCCAGGGACTTTCTCTCTAGATTCCTGACATTTAGAGAGGGACATGAGCTGCAATTCATTCATTCATTCATTCATTTCAGGTAGTGGACTATATCACTGGACCAAAGTCCACTTACATTATTATAGTGAGGAAAGACAAGTGTTAACCCCACAAGTAAACAGATCTTTTTAAAGGGTAATAACTACTATAAAGAAAATAAAGTATTACATCAGAGGGTGACTAGGGTGGGGACTAATTCTTATTCTTGATGGGAGGAGGGGTGCCTTTAAGCTGAGACCAGAACGATGAGACGGAACAAGCCATGTTATAGTTAGCTAACTTTTTCTGTAAATATTTTCAGCTTTGGGAGCTATGTGGTCTCTGCTCCTGCTGCTTGACCCTGCTGCCATCGGAGCACAAAAACGGCCATAAATGACACACAAAACAGCATTACAGGGGCTGCCTTTGCTCAAAAGAGTGAAAGCAGCCCTGTTAAGTTACCACACGGGGAAACCGGGCTTGGCTTCCCTCAGGAGCTGAGCGGCAGACCAACAGAGTTCCCTCTGCACTCCATGTAGAAAGTTCGCTGAAACATGGGACAGTCGTTGGCTCTGGTCCAGGGTTCACCATGGAACGAGCCACCCTCTGTGACCCCCGTTTCCATCTCTCCTTCAATCCTTTCCTTACTCTTCTTCCATCTCCCCATAGCGTGCCCTTACTTCATTTTCCTTCTTACTGCCTTTTCATTCAACCTCGTTTAGGTGGCTCTGCACAAATCACTTAATGCAGTATCCCCCCACTGCCCTAACTTTGTCACCAGAGGTGGAGGAGGGACAGGAGCGGGAGGCTCCATTGCTATCTGCCCACTGGCCAGCACTCACGGGGATGACCTCAGGGTCTCGAGCAGTGGTCGCAAACCTTCCCTGTAAATGGCCAGACAGCACATAGTTTCAGCTTTGCTGGCCACATGGTCCATCACAACCACTCAACTGTGCTCTTTTGGCGTGAAAGTCGCCACAGACAGGATATAAATGATCAGGTGTACTTGGGTTCCAATAAAAAACTTCACGTATGGACACGGAAATTTGAATTTCATACAATTTTCATGTGGCACAAAATATTCCTTTGATTCCCTGCCACCAACCATTTAAAAGTATAAGAGCTATTCTTAGCTATCAAGCCACACAAAAGCATGGTTGTGGGCCAGATCCGGCTCATGGGCCGCCATTTACCAAACTCTGTCCCAGACCAACTCCAAAGGGGACTCTGGACACATGCTAATTCTATAGACATGTGAGCCCCATGATCACGCAGCCAGCTAACGGCAGAGCCTGCAACAGAGCCCGGGTGGGTGACGCCTGTCTTGTTTTGAGGACCAGGCTGGGTGTCTCCCCCAGCACTTACCACCTTCTGTCTCCTGCTGTTTCTGTTTCCCCAGCTGCTTTGTAAACACTTGCGGACGGGGGGGGGGGGGGGCTTCCGTACTCCTCTCTCCCCTCTGGGGTGCTCACACGTGCTTGTGAAATCACACAGAAGCAGAGTTCTGAAGCATGGTGGGAGGTGTGGCCATTTCTCCATGCAGGCCCGCAACCGCCAGAGCAGGTCTTCTGCGCTCTCCTCCCCATCTTGGGGGCTCCTTCGCCAACGCGGTTACCGCCACTTCCTCCTCCCGATCCCTGCTTACTCCTTCCCAGGACACTGCAATGTCTTGGGCTCCCCGTCACCCTCTGAATCCCGACTGGCACCATGACTGCTGCCCAGGTCTCTCCCAGCCCTCTGGGAACTTCCCAGTGCCTCACGATCCCCAAGAAGCGACATGTTTGGGTGTAAAGGACACGGGCCCCGCTGTCATAAGACCTGGGTTCTAGTTCAGGCTCTGCCGCCAGCTAGCTACGTGACCTTAGGGCGATCGCTCCACCCTTCTGGTATACCACCTTCCTCATCTATAGAATTAGCTATATATCCCTGAAGACGTTGTTTAAACACCTCCGAACATCAGTCTCTTTATCTGTCACATGAGGACAGTAATATGAAATAACGTAGGTAAGGCCATAAGCACCAGGCTTGGTGCGTAATAAGGACTTAATTCAATGGTGAGGGGGTTTTTTTGCTTTTGTTTTTAGTTTTGTTTGTTTGGTACTTTCATTATTTGAGGTCCAAAAACCTTACTTGTTGCTTCAGAGCTCTTCCCCGGGGTGTCCCTGGGACATGGGTTCTACTCCTAGTCAACCCTAACCAGCTGAGCATAGGACTCATGCCCGCCCCGCCCACTGCACAGAAAGGCCAGAAGGTCGATTCCGATGAGCTACTGTCTACTGAAATTGCCTCGAAAACGTGAAATAAATGCCTCCTAATAAATTCCTTCTAACGCCACACTTTAATCTTACTCCAAGTCATCATCATCACACAGTCCTAAAGAAGGTAACTCAAGGCCCTTAGCCTTGCCATTCCGTGCCCATTACCATTCCTGTCTACTCTGAGGGGGGTGTTCCTTCCGTGCTACTAAAAACCACAACCGAACAAAACACGACATCCCTGTATCCTCCTGAAGTCCTAGGTCAAAATCTCGAACAGGGCTACCTTCTCTTTCCAAAAGGCCCCTGTGTGTGCTCCATTCCGCTCGCAGACTGCGTCCTTCTACGCACCCCGTTCTGCCTCTCCCTGGCCTTTCCACCCAGTCTGGTGGCTGGGAGTTCAGGAGTCTTCTCCTTGTCACAAAAAAAAAAAAAAAAAAAAAAAAAAAAAAAAGGGGGAAAAAAAGAAAAGAAAAAAAGAAAAAACCACCTACCTACCTTCTGTTAATTTAATCTATTTTCTGATCAACTGTGAAAACTGTGCGCCCTGCCCCCCTTTTCGTGTGGTTCTAAAGCTTTCAGTTGTAATTAAGCAGCGCTACACTCTAACTCAGGATGGCAGGAGGAGGGTCATAATCGTCCAACTGTTCTGCCAAAGATAAGCTCAACTGGTAACCCGGCTCCCCCTCCTTGCCCACCCCCCACACTCCCTGCAGCATGGCTATTAATTTGCCACAGCTTCTACAGAATTATCACAGACTTGGCTTCCAACTCCCACACATGCTTCGGGAAGGTTTAACTGTCAGCAAGTTTGGTAACTTAGAAACCTCTTCCTTAACAACTTGGATGAAAAAGTCGCCCAGGCTCCCTGCTGGATTATTTTTAACAGTAAAACTTGACTATGTGCATGCACTTTCTCTACCTTTTGGTACTATATAATTATCCATGTTCAGGGGGTGTCATAGTCAAGCCACCCTGGTCATAAGATAACATGACTGTGAGCTATCTCAGAGAAAAACCTCAATTATGACTAATTCCTATAAGCCCACTCATGGTTATTTAGAGACTCACACCTCCTTCAGGTAAAACCATTCCATCGAACCTGCTTTCATAACCCACCGCTTCCTCCCGAATGCTGGGACCATCTGGCGCATGGCAGGAATACCGACTCTCCCCGGTATCTAGCACATGGGGAGGGGACGTGGGAAAAACAGGTGTTTGGGGACCTGGGCCAACTTTGTGCCTTCCTATTCACACCTTGGGTCCTGAACTCTGCCCGCCCACCTCCGGCCAGGATGCCTTCTGCAGCACCCATCATTATCCCCGTGTGGCTCATTCCAGCACCTCCAAACCTGGCAGACGCTCAACCGCAAAGTGATTTGACAAGATCTAGGCGTAGGCATGCGTCAAGCTGCCAGCTGAATGGGCAAGTGGCCTGTTTACTTAAACATAAAAGCCGTAGCCCAGAGGCCTGCTGGAGTCAGGAAACAAACACCGAGAACTGTTTGCACAGAGTTGCCAAGAGGGCAGGTGCTCATTCCTGCAGATTAATCACCAAGTCGACCGGAAAAGAGGAAAATCTGATAGAAGCTCAAGCCATGTTCTTACTTCCCAAGGGTGCCCACCTCCCACCACAGGGTCAGTCCACCCTGTTTCCCTCGCAAACCCAAATCGAAAACTACAATAAACGCAATAAAATACAACCGCCCACATACCATCTGCTGGTATGTACTGAGGATGCGTACATTCGAATTGGTCTTTTATAAACATTTTTTTTTATCAGTTAATAGCACTCTCTGCCAATCGCCACCCCTCCCCTGAGGCTTTCAGAACAACCGACAAAGATGGTAGGTGGCCTGAGGATGAGAAAATATTGGTACCATTCCCAGTTCTAACCAGGACTAATGATTAGAATACACTGTCCAATGCAGGAGTGCCCCGTTTGAGGGGAGTGGAGAGACTGGACCACAAGTGACCAAGCGATCAAAAGTTTGGCAAAGGAAATGGGGATGCTTCCAAGGGGACTGGGTAGGCGGAGGGGGATGGCTCAGTTATTCCCACTACTGACAGCTCTAGAATGAAGCAAGCTTAAGCGCAGAAGGAGGGATTTGGGGGAGGGGCAGGAAAGAGCGTCTAGAAAGTGAGAGTCGACTTGGTGAAAGAGCACTGGTCTGGGGGAGGCTCAGATCTGGTTCCGGTCTCTCCATGTGACTGACGGGATGTCCTTTTGTCCCTGTAGGTCTGTGCCCCATCCGTACTGCCCAGCCAAGAGGGCATGGCCCAGCGGTTTCCTAGGTCCCTCGGCTTCCTCAGAGTCCGGGAGTTGTCCAATTACAGCGACGGTGAGCTCTGGCCAGGCTGGCTCTGCCCCAGGCGAGTAGCCACTACTCTCAGGGGCCCTCTCCTGTCTACCGGGGTTTGCCCCGTGCAGGTCTAGGGAGACCCGCCCTGGGGGGAATACTTCCAGAGGCCTCTCCCGGCCCCTTTCTGCTGCGGGTGGCGGCGGGCAGGCCCGCGGGGCTCCCGCGGGGGTCTGGCTGCCCAGCGGTGCGCTCACCTCGCTGCTCCGCTCCATCCGCCGCTATCTTTCCGGCTCAGTCCACTGGTAAACAGCCCTGGTTTCCCGGGCAACCGCGCGGGTGGGGGGCCACGTGCTTCCGGTCTGGCGGGTCTGGCCGGAATGGGCCTGGTCTGGGGTGGGGTGCGATGGGGTGGGGGCATGGCCTCAGGACAGAGGCTGGGCATGCAACCAGGCACCTGTCCTGGCTTCACCTGCCTCCTTTTTTTCTCTCTTCCTCACCTCTCTGGCCTGGTTTCCCCATCTCCTAGGGGAGAGGCCATCCAGGAGGAAGAGAGCCCTGGGAGAGGGGACAGGGGCGGGGAGGGGGAGGGACGGGGGTGGGGTTGGTGGCGGGGGAGGCAGTCCGCCGGCCCTAAGCCAGTTTCGTGACCTTGGGTCAGGCGGTGACCTTGTCAGTGCACCTGGTTTTCAGATGAAGCTGCTGGACTGACTGCTTTCTGGGAACCCTGGAGTCTGCGTGGCTGCTTTTAGGCATTCCTTTGAGCCGGGAACCACCTGTCTGCCTTATCTTTCCCGGGTGCAACTCTTTCAACACCAGGTCTTTGATGCCCTCATTTCCACATTTGCCGCCCACTCTTCGACCACACCTGGAACCTCCTTATCAACTGCACCTGCACCTGCTTTGAGCCTCCTGACCAAGACCTGTTACGCTTCCAGCAACTCCTGTCCTCGCTTCTACCACTCTTGTCCTTGAACATCTTGAGACTCCAGCCCATGGCCTGTCTGCTTGCTCCCTGCCTAGCAACCTGCTTCTCCCTGGTCCTGCGGAGTCCCTGGTCCATTACCTGAGCCATTTTCTTGCAAGAGTCCTCTCCGTACCTTTGTCCTGCTCTCTCTCCATCACTCCTACTTGATGAAACCCCAGTCAGTCCGCTGACACCCAGGCACTGAAGAAATCGTGACCGGCCACATTACAGCGATGTAAGGGAAATGCGTGGTCTTTGGCGGGGCCCTGAACCCTACCCAGAAATCCTTCTATCTTTTCTAGCTCAGTTCTGTGTCCTTTCTGCTCAGTGGCTATTTCCAACCCTGTCCTCTCTGCTGAAACCTCCCGCCTCTTCCCCTCCCTCTTCCTACTCAGAAGGTAAACTTCTCTCTTCAGAGAGAAAATAGGAGCCGTCGAATGGAAATGTTCTCGGCTTCGTGCCATCAGGCCTACAAACCCGTCTGCTTTTGTCTCCTTGCTTTCCCGTGTCCCTCCGGTCCTGATGCGAAGGGACCCGTTTGTTCTCTGCCACAGGGCCGCACGGGTACACACACCCCAGGCCTTTGCTCCTGCCGTTCCCTCTGCCTAGAAGATTCTTCTCTAACCCGCCCCCCCCCCAACGCCTCCTCCCCTTCCTTAACCTAGCGTTCACTTATCCTTCAGAACCCAATTGAATTGATAAAGTCTTTCTTCCACAGTGGAATTAAGATAATGTCAGAAGGGGTCCTGGACTATTGTCTGCTGGGCCCTATTCTAGACTCTTGGAATATGCAGATGGATAATTTAGCAACTATGTTATTAGACGATAATGTTAGCGGACATTCAAGAACTTTATTATCACTAGAAAAAAATAGGATTTATTGCCTAGCCTTGCAGCAAAACATTTGCTATCTTGTCTATCCCAGCCTCGTAGAACAAGTTACAATGTGAACGGTGACTCCAGCCTCCTCAAGATGTTCACAGTTTGTTCGAGAAGATACCTCACGTACCTATAAAGTGTTACAAATCGGATTATTTTCAATACAGTATGAGCCTAGGGTGGCGGAAGAGCAGGCACAGGCTGGACACGATTCTGTGCCAAGTGACTGGCACCCATAGGAAGTTTTTTGGGGCCTGCAAAGGTGGCGGCGATCTTTACAGCGGTGGTGTCTCGGTCCATCTCATAAAGGAAGTGCTTGCTCCGGGGAGCTGCTGGTGGGAGCCCGGGCCGAGCAGGCCTCCTGGACATCCAGGGAGGCATCCGAGGCACCAAGAAGGTGCAGGAGGTGGCAGTTTTAGGAGCTGATGGGTTTGCAACTTGGTGCCGGTGGCTTATTCTTGTAAATGATTTTGTCAGAAATAACTAAGCAATGCTCTTCAGCCCTTCGACGCCCACCCAAAAAAGATTAAAGTAGATTCTTCATCAGCTATTTTAATATCACCTAAGAATTATGCAATCTTTTGGAAAATCAGATGGGTTTCTCACCCCCCCCCCCGTGTGTGTGTGTGTGTGTGTGTGTGTGCGCGCGCGCTCGCGTGCGTGCGCACGCGCCTGCAGTGAAATGGTGCTTGCCCCTCAGGTCTGTTTAATATTCGTCAGTATGTGCCTTTTGCTCCCCGGTGTCATGTAATGCACAGCAGGAAATGAGAGGGAGGCCGGAGGGAAGGAAAGGCAGTTGGCCAGTCCGTTTCTGTGCCCACCCGCTCTTTAAAGAGAGAGCTGGCTCTGCTGCCTTTGTCTCCCGTCCTTCTTTAAAGAGGGCGCCCGCAAAGGACACACCTTGTAATGCGCACGTGTAAAGTGGGTTCTCAGTAATGTGGCCAGAGGTCACTGCCGTGCCAGCTCACAGGGAGACTCAGCATCCTTACTAGCCATGGTTCCCTCTACTCCCCAGCTTTCTCCCCGGGCTGCAGCCAGCCTGTTTCTTGAATGGGCCCTCAGAGTTTTCATCTTCAGGGTCTTCGCTCATGCCTACTCCATCTCGCACCCTTCCCTGACGTTAATCCAAATTTACTGATCTTCAAGGCCCATCTTCAAAGTCACCTCTTTCGTGAAGGTCTTTCCAGAACACCTTTTCTCGGGTCCCTTTTGGTCTAGTAGTGGAACCCGCCCAACTGACATGGCACCATACACCCTCACTAGATCGGCCCCTCGGATCTCATGGCTCTCCTCCGCAGCGACAGCATTAGAAAACAGCTGAGCCTGAGGGCCCCTGGCAGAGAGGTTTGAAAACCCCCGTCCAGCTGATTCGAAAGCCCACTCCACGCCAGAGCCCCCCTCCCGCCCAGCGTTCCTGCGCGGCGCTTTACCTGGGCCCGCCGATGGCACCAGTGGTAGGAGTCATAAGCGTAGCCTCTGGAGTCAAGGCTCGAGTTTGAACCCTGCCTCCACCACTTGCTAGCTGGTGGGGGGACCTTAGATAACTGTCTTGACTTCTCTGGATCTCAGTTTCCACATCTGCAGAATGGAGATGATCAGAACGGGATTGCTGTGATGGGGAAATGAGAGAGAGGCTTAGCACAGTGCCTGGCGCGTGGTGAATGCTTGGGGCGGGTTAATGCTCATTATCATATTGTTTTCATCTAACGGCGCACATCTCCTTCAGCAGGTTATGAGCCGCTTGGCAAATGGGAATTAAACTAATGATGATAACGATGCTGGTTCCACAGCTGGGTTGTCTACTGAGAGATCCAGCAAGCCGCCAATCGGTGCCCCCAAAGCTATCTGGCTTGAAGTCTAAATGACCTCATCCAGGGGCTGGGCTAAAGACAGGAGCTTTGGTTTCTTAGCAACTTGTCCGCAAAGAGCATTTGGTCTCTTTCTGAACTAGCCAATCCTAGGTTTTGGAGTCACTACCCAGTGTCTTACTCTGTCTGTCCTTGATCTCATTACACGTGTCAAGTAAGATCAAGGATAACCTTCAAACAGAAGGTGAAGTGGTGGATGCTCTGGTAGAGAAGCCAATGGGCTGGCACCGTTGGTCATGCCTCCTGATGAATCAGCTTAACGAGGAGACCTGCAGATGAAGTTTTGGATAATGAAAACTTACCCCTTGAAATACTACAGTTCTTTTATTATTTCCCCCATTTTATTGGAAAATGTTAAAAAAAAAAAAAAAGAAAAGTATTGTCTACTTCCTGATCTTCTTAAGCAGAACATATCAAACACAGCAATTGCCCTTGACTACTGTTGACCAAGTGCTTTCAGCTTCAAGAGCTTGTTGACTCTGGCCAGCATTCCAAGAGTGTGGGGGGGGGGCAGGGTCATTGTCTCCACCTTACAGATGAAGAAACGAAGGTTCAGGTAGCATAAATGGCTCTGTCAGGAAGTGATGGATCCCTGCTTCCACCTCTTCTCTGAGAAAGAATCCAGTTATTTGCACTTCACCTGTGCAGTCTCTTGCAAAATGCAACTTTTTCTTGGCAACACAAAGTCAATAATTGTGCTCCAGGTGCAATACTGTTGATGTAGCTAGCGCCATCTGCCACTACGCTCAATGGCCCCAGGTTCGCAGGCTTGGTCAGTTATAGATTTAATTACCTCCCCCCACCCCACCCTTCTTTGCCTTCCTACTAAGAGCAGCCATTCAGGCTTAATTCCTGTTCAACTCTGGGTCTGAGAAAAGGATGTCTTGCTAGAACTGTGTCCAAAATAATAGCTTCGTGACATCTGCTTGGATGCTCAGGTCATTTTTGTTTTGTTTTCTTAGCTGTGTTTTGAGTAGGTACAGCCCTTAGCTCAGTGACTCACAGATGACTGGAAGTGAGTGCATTGCTCCTTCCTCTAAACTCAGAGGCATTTAGAGCAATACTCATCACTCTACCTGGGCTTAGGTACCCCTCCGTGGACACAGACTCTAGATGCAGAGGTCCATGCAGGGAGGCTTTTAGGAGACAGCTGTCAGAAAGTGAGTAAGGCAAGATTGGGGAGAGTGAGAAGCTGACCCACAGAGGGAGAAGCCGACATATAGAGACAGTTTCTAAGGCCTCAGCTGGTCATCCAGGGAGCTCTGGGGCTGAGATGGCTTTTCAGAACTGTCCTGAAGGAGACAAGAGATGGCCCTTTAAATCACCACCTCAGCCAGTCATTGGCCAGGGGCTACTCCTACCCCCATCACCAGGAGGGGCCATAACCTTGGGCCAGACAGTTCCCTGCAGCAGAGGCATTTCTCAGTGAGTGAGAGGGTCAGGAGCAGGTTCCAAACTCTGAAGAGGGGCCCTGCTGAAGACTGTACTATGAATTCCAGAAACAATGGAGGCCCCCATGTAGAGTTTCTGCCTGCTTGGGGCTTTTGGTCTATATTGCTCTGTATTTACCCATGTGGCCTCTCCAGCTTGCTCAGAAGCCTTCTTTGGGCCAGAATTTTGTCTCATTAGAATTGCACATAGTTGATACTTCATAAGAATCCATGCCATTTCATTACCAATAATGCACCCAGGCTCTTTTGTCTCTCAAAAGTGCAGTCACCTGCTCATTTGAAAGATGTGAGTCTCTTCCTCGTGGACTAAACCGTTACACAATTATTTTTTTCAGACTCAAAGCGAGAAAGGAAGCCAGCCTGTAGAGATGGAACCTAATTTAGAAACAACTGCGCAGCATTTGAAATGAAGGCTGGCTGGGACCAGGCCTGGTCAGGGCCCAGCCTCGCAGCATCCACCAGAATTTTGCCGAAGAGGGCAAAAATAGCAAAGGCGCCTGACTAATTCTCCCAGCGGTCTTTATCAGGACCCCCGTTTAGAAGTTTTCCTGGGAAACTTTGCCTCGGAGTGTAACTCTAGCCAAAGCCCTTACCTGCCAAATCTTCTGGGCTCAACTGAGCTATTGTTCATACTCCAGGTCTTGACGTTATCAGAGTTCGCCTGAGTTTTTATGGGCGTCTAAAGACCACTTGTAATTTAAAGAGCCTTATTGACCGCTTGCTCCCCATGAGGACATGGGACGCCGAGCCAACATTCTCCCCTGTCATCCTGTGGGAAGTGCGCCATTACCATTGCTAATAGGAATAGGAAGGGTGTGTTTACCTGGTACAGTGTTTTAGAGTACAAAGCCCTTTTACTTGCATAATTTCAGTGGGTCCCCACAAGCTTGTGCAGTAGGGAGCTATGTGAGAGCAAGGAAGTTGTTCAAACTCTCTGGGCCTCGGTTTCTCCATCTCTAAAATGATAATAGAGCCTCTCGGGTTTTTCTGAGGATTAAATATAAATAATGGAATACCCACAAAACCTTTAGAGAACACAGCTCCCAGCATTTAGTAATTTCTTTTCTTTTTTTTAAATTAAGTTTATTGGGGTAACATTGGTTAATACGATTACATAATTTTCAGGTGTACATTATTATTTGACATCCGTATATTCTATTGTGTGTTCACCACCCAAAGTCCAGTTTCCTTCAGCTACCATATATTTGATCCCTTTTACCTACTTCACCCTTCCCCAAACTTTATATTTGACCCCCTTTATACGGTGTACCTCCTCCCCCCTCCCCCACCCCACTAGTAACCACTAGTGTATAGTCCTCTGGTAACCACTAGTCCATAGTCCATGACCATGAGTCTTTATTTGTTTGTCCTGTTCATTTGTTGCTTTTAGGTTTGTAGAAGTGATATCATGTGATTTTCAACTTTTTCTGTCTGGCTTATTTCACTTAGCATGATCATCTGGAGGTCCATCCATGTTGTCACAAATGGTAGTATTTCATCTCTTCTTAAGGCTGAGTTATATTCCATTGTATGTATGTACCACAGTTTCTTTAGCCAATCATCTATCGTAGGACACTTTGTTGCTTCCATGTCCCGGCCTCTGTGAATAGGCATTTAGTAACTTCTTAACGAATGTTGGAAATGACGGATAGGTATTTTTAGTCTCACTGTAAGAAGAGGAAATGGAGGGGCCAAGTTTATGAATGAGATACTTCAGCATCCAGGAAGGAGAACAGGGTGGGCGGAACTACCATGCAAATTAGGATTGATTTTCCCGCATTGAATTTCCATTCTGAAGCACATTTATACCTTTAAAATTTGGGAAGAGGGGAAATACTGACTCCTCAAAAGAAGAATGAGATGAAGGGATAGTGTCCTCAAAGAAGAAATCTTAAAAAAAGAAAAACACTTGCACTTTTCAAACAATTGATGCCTTTTTATCTTTATATTTAGGTCTAAATACCAGAAAGAGTATCATATTCAGAGGTAATTAGGTCTGAAAAATGATCGCTTTGCTCTGAGCCTTTCACTGAGGGATTTCGAAGGCCTGGGGTTTTGCGCCCACGCGGACTCTCCTCACTTTGGTCATTTCCTCCCTGAACAGGAGTTCAGCTGGCAGACCCTTTGAGAGCAGAGGAAGCTGTGATCCTGATACCGCGCCCCTCTGGTCTCTTTGGGAATGAAGGTCATTGGCGTCCTCGCGGTCTTCGCCTCCTGCCGTGAGTAGTGAGCAGCTAGGGGAGCTCTAAGGGGCTGTCCTCCTGTCTGTGTGTCTGTGTCTTTGGGGCGGACCCACCTGAGGTGGCATAGAGTGAGGGGAAGTCGGATGTCACTCAAAAGAGAATCAAGTGGAATGGGATCCCACCAAAGTCCTCCTGCTTCTGTTTCTTCTGCAAAATGGTCTGTTCCCAGTGTTGGGATCTCATAAAACTTCCAGGGAAACCAAAGGTTAAAACCATTTGCTAAGAAAGTGGACATTTGACTCATTTTTTAGCACATACATCCCCTTCAGGAGTCTTTCATTTAAAGTCCCACAGAGTCCAGAACAAAAACACACATATATATCTAGCTAACTTAGGAACAATTTTATTTCCAGTCAAAAAGGTGATTTATTGGTGAATAATTGGTAATTGTAAGTTGTGGTACCAGGAGATCGGATTGCATACCTCTGCAAAGTGAAAAGAACGTACTAGGAAACAGTGTTAGTTATGTTGGAAAACTCTTTGACTTTTTGGTTTGGTTAGTTGTGTAGATATTTGTCCAAATTCATTTTTAAAACCTGTTTCAACTGTGGAACACTGACTTTTGGGTCCCTAAGTCAAAATGTCAAAAATGCGGTTCCTATGTTGTCTTAGTCCATGGTGGAATTTACAGTTTTCAAGATCGTGGTGTGGGGGACCCATAAGCAGGAAGGACCATTTCTGCCCCTGTGCTGTACCCTGAATACCAGCACCCGAGTGTGGTCTCGCCCTCTCCCCTGGGGCTGCTTGGGCATCAGTGACCACACTCAGGCTTTGGCCCCTCCATGGTGCTTTGTGACAAGACATCTAAAACCACAGTGTGAGATGGGAAGCTTCCTGGGAACATTTCCCAAAACGCTCTGTCTCCATTTTTCTTCTTCAAGTTTATGTTTTGTTTTATTTTTATTGCAAAATTAACACATGCTTGTAATTAAAGAAATAAAACGAGCATAAAATAACAAGATAAAGCCCCTTCTCATTTTCCCTGGCCCCAATCCTTTTCCTATACCCAAGATGCAACCACTTTTAAGACTTAAGAATGCATCCTCTGGACCTTTACACACACATTTAAAACATTTTAGTAGAAAAGAAATACATCTTCATTGTAAAAAAAAAAAAAAATCAGACAGCACAAAAGTATATAAAACAAATAAATGTTGCCTGCTTTTCTCTCCATCTACTTCCTCAATCCCATTGCCTGGATAGATTGCTATTAAAAGTAAGAAGTTTTCAAGACATCATTTAGTTATCATGTCCCTGTCAGTGAATATATGAGTAGTTCCCAGTTTTTTGATATCACACATAATGCTGCAGTGAACATCTCTATACATTCTCCGCCCCCACACTTTTTTTTTTTTTTTAGGAGTAATAATTGCTGAGTCCATGTGTATTTGCCATTAAAAAAAAAAAAAACAGATTGGGAGCATGTTTTCTGCCTCTTAAGTATTTTGTTTCTTTTGTAAAATTGTAAATGCCCTGTGATATTTGTAGGGACTGGCATTTCTGTCTTTGAACTTTTCCTCTTAATGTTTAATATCAGACCTGAGGGTGTTTCTGCCTAGGATGGCAGTTTTTTTGTTTGTTTGTTTGTTTTGTTTTGTTCGTTTGTTTGTTTGTTTTTAAGGGAAGGCTGTAGTTGATGGTACTGTTCTGAATAGCAGGGAACCTGAGTTCTCATCCTGGGCCAGCAAGAAACTAGCTGTGTGATGCGGTGGATCTGATCTGACCTTCTTCCCCATTAAAGGGGCCTACGATCCCAGCATACAGATATGCGCACCCACTGCACTCCAGGGTCTCCTGATGGGACGAATGCAAAGCACTCCAGTTAGAGAGCAAGCAGGTGGCCTTGCTCCCATTGCATTTTTTTTTTTTTCCTTCTTCCTCATCTTCTCCTTGGCAGTGCTGGCCCCCACTCACAGCGGCTTCTGGCAGTTTCAGAGGATGGTCAAACACATCACCGGGCGGAGCGCCTTCTTCTCCTATTACGGATATGGCTGCTACTGTGGGCTGGGGGGCAAAGGGACGCCTGTGGATGACACCGACAGGTGAGTGCAGAGGCGCTAAGCTCTCCTGTCGTTTAATTTGCCTTGAGATTCATGCGCGGGGAGAGAGAGAGAGAGAGAGAGAGAGAGAGAGAGAGAAAGTATTGGGACCCTCGCATTGCAACGTCATAGAAACCAAATCAGTCGAGCATTAAAACAAAACAAAACAAACAAATGAAACCTGTATGGGAATTGGAGGGAGGTTTGGAGGAACCCAAGGCCAGGACTGGACTCCTCCTGAACCGTGTGGCTTGTGCATTTCTAAGGCCTAGTACGTGCTCTGCGGTTGCCACCTTGAAATTCTTCTGTGTCTGTTTTGCACCAGGACTTGCAAACCACGTAGCCAGTCCTGCTCAGAGCTCTAGGAACATTTTTCAGTGCTCCGTCCTCATAGCAAATGTGATCTTCTCCCAGTTGCCCAGTTGTTGGGATTCCAGGCGCAGCAGGATCGACCTGCAGTCCCTCAGGCCTAACTCCATATCCTGGGAGAGAGCATCTCGGTGGCCCAGTTTGGAAAACTTGTCCATCTGGATGAGGTCACACGGCACAAACCTGGCTGCCAGGCCTGCTCCGAGGATGGGGGTGGGGAGTGTGAGTTCCCAGGAAAAGCGGAGGTCGCTGCAATCCGGCCAAGGGACGGGAGGGAGCAAGCGGCGCAGTGCGTGTGCCGTTTCATTGGAAGAAATCAACAAAATGTTCCTTGCCGCTTTCCACCCGCCCTGGATAAACACGTCCCCTTGGCGGGGTCTGAAGTATCACCCCTGGAGCGCAATTCCTCTGGGTTGGGCTCATGAGACATGGAACGTTCCAGCTGGAAGGACCCAGAGCCCTGGAGGGAAACTGACCCTGATGAGTGCTGAGTGCTGAGCAATGGGATTGGTGATCTGCATCGGGACCTAATTTAATCCTCGCAGCAAGTGGCCAGGACAGCCTGTCCCAGTGATGTACAGGCGCCAACAGTGAGGACCCACGAAGCCCGTGGCAAAGCCCAACGGCACGAGCGACTAGGCGGCAACGTCAGCTTTCGGGCGCTGAGATGCTCCGTGCCTCCCCTGTCCAAGTTCAAAGGCTGATGAGACATCTAACACTATTCAGGAAAAGTGACAGACGGCAGAGATCCTGCTTGCACCCTGGGGTGGGGAGAGGGGAAGACCGAAGCATCCGGCTCAGGGCATCAGCCAGACACGCTTTAGAATTCGGTCCCCGGTTTATGCATTCCTGCCTCTCCCCCACTGGCTGAGGAAGGGAGCAGAGACTGTTTCTCAGCGGTTTCCTCCCCTGCAATATTATCCCCTTTCTGCCCCTGGCCAACCGAGCACCATGAGAGCAAGAACTAAAGGATATATGTCTGTGTTTGCTGACAGTTGTCTCTTCAGAGACCATCATGGTGCTTGGCACCTAGTAGGTGCTCAGTAAAAAGCCATGAAGTGAATGAATGAGTACGCAGACCGAGCGAGAGCTGAGCGAGTCCTGGGTCTGTCATCTTCTAGCCGTCTGCTTTCGGGAACTTCACCTCTCCGAATCTCATTTCCTCCCCTGTGACCTGGTGACAGCGACTGCACTGCATAGGGTTACCGTGAGAGCTGATGAGATGGGTACTAGACGGGGCTCACTGCATGTGAGCGGTTATTTATATTATCTTCAATATCATCTAGAATCGACGTCCCCACCTTCAGGCCCTTCTTGCACAGAGGAGGAGGCAGATGGTCCTTTCCAGCTGACTCCCCAGGGCCCGCCTCCAGGCACAGCCCCTCATCTCCTCTCGTCTGGCCCCCAGATGCTGCCTGGCACATGACTGCTGCTATGAGAAGCTGAAGCAGCTCGGCTGTCAGCCCGTGTTGAGCAGCTACCAGTTCCGCATCGTCAACGGCACCGTGGCCTGTGAGTAGCCTCTCTCTGGGGAAACGTCGTTGAACCTGGCTGGCCCTTCCCTTAATGTCTGCCTCCTCACGGGCCCAGAGAACATGTAGGAAGTGAGATTTTTCCCAAGTGCTTTGAGATGGAAGGTGGCAGTTCCGAGAAGCAGAGAGTCCCGGCTTTGTCTCTCCCCGGTTGCTCCTGCCCACAGCTATACGCAGCACACGCTGGGCGCATGGAGCCGGGGTATGTACGTAGTACGTGCTCAGTAAAAAGCCGTTGACGAGCTGAGTTGAACTTTGCAGCTTCTCTTGGCAGGTGTTGCTGCTGGGAACATCCCTCCTTGTGTCTGTCGTGTGTTCACAAAGCAACTCAGCTGTCTTTCAGTCAAACAAATATTCGTTAAGGGCGATTGCGTGCCCAGCACTGTGATAGGTGCCGCGGGGGACTCGCACGTCGTCGAGGCTGTTCAGAGAAGAGGGGAAAGGACAAGAGCGGGCAAGTGCCGAGGGTTCCGTGGGTGGGGAGTGGCTCCCGACATCCTGGGGGATGTCCGGGGCTGCTGGGGTGTGGGCATGTGTAGGGCAAGTTGGGTGTAAAGGGCAGCACCTCTGAGGGCATTTGCCCAGAGGCTCCTTGTGGGTGCCACTCGTGCCAGTGGAGCCAGTGGTTCGGAAGCCCCTGAGAGTGTGCGGCTCGCCCCCTTCCTGGCCTGGGGAGCCGCGGAAACCCCTTTCTTCCCCACGTGTGTTTGTTTGTTCACAGCAGCCAGTGTGTCTTGGAGTTCATGTCTCCTCCCCAGGTCAGGGACCCGCCACCTCCCCCACCCTCCTCTTCCCCTTGAGATCCGGGGGGCTCAGTGCTCACCTCCCAGGGCTCCCTGGGGCTCCTGACCCAGCACTTCAGCTCAGGACACAAGATGAACCACGAGTTAGGACCGTGTGGTCCCGCTGGGCCCAGAGACCCGAAACGCCTCAGACCTCTGCCACTGGAGAGGCGGCTTTAGCTGGGTCTGCTTCTCAGCCTCGTGGTGCCCAGTCCCCACGCACACTGTCAGTGGGGAGGGAACCCCCTTTTTCCCTTGTGTTGAGGCTGCCTGGCAATAGCCACACTCTGGCTTAAAACAAATGGTCTCTTCTGTGAAGTCCCAAGGCCACGTCCAGGAGATGGGACGGGATCGAGGCCTAGCGTAGGGCCAGATGAGGGGGGTCCAGAGGAGGCCGCCCCCAAAGTCCTGTTTACTGTGGCATATGATGCGCCCTGGAGATCAGAGGCCCAGTTTTTGACCATCTCCTCCCATCCCTCTAAGCCCCGCACCCGGGAGGGTGAGAGGGGCTCGGTGCAGACCTGGCTGTTGGGTGGCGATGGACGGGACATGCAACAAATGTGACTCCTTCTCGACCTGGCTCATGGTCTTGCTTTCTTCTCACTGGTTTCTTCTCACCTCTTTTCATCTCGACCTTGAACATCTATCATGTCAAGGATCACTGTGACATGGCTGAAAAGGCATCACTTTTAGTGAAAAATATACTCAAGGAGCTCTCTCCTCTGATATCCCCATAAAGCACAGGGACCCAGGAACAAGGGGAGAGGTGCTCTCAGGAGGGAACCGGAACTCCAGTAGGTGCAAAGGACCTTCCCGCACGGTAGTCCCAGGCCCATACTGAGTCTCTGCCCTCGTCCCCTGCGGGCTGGCGTCACATGGGCACTCTGCTCCTTTATCAGGATCAGAGCCGCAGTGCAGGACCCCAGGAGATGGAGGCGATGGAGGAGAGTGAGTGACCTGGGGCAGAGGCTGGAGTCCCAGGAGGTGGCATGCGGCAACATCCTCCACTTGGCACAGGCTCGGTGGTTGCAGGCGGGGGCTGGTGGCCGGACCGGAACCTCATGGCCTGGGCTGCGCTTTCCACAAATGCTGCCCCTGGCCAGGCAGTGGTGCTCAGTTGCTCCTGAAACTTGACCAGAGACCCGCCCAGGGCATTAGCCTGGGGGACACTTCCCCATCACCACCAGGACATCAGCATCCCTCTCCTCGGCTGACCCAGCCGGTGAGCACCAGGCTGACCCCTGTCGTCTTCACCTTCACCTCCCAGGAGCTGGGTTGGCAGCAGGGTGATCTGGGTTCTAATCCTGGGTCTGCTGCTGACATGTGCTGAGGCCTCGAGGCAGACACAGGGTGGCCTTCTCCAGAACCAAAAGTGCCCTTAGGAACCATTGAGACCAACCCTTTATTTTCGCGATGGGAAGACTGAGGCCCAGATAGGAGAAGGAATTGAGTCAAGTAACAAGCAAGAGTAAAATGCCGGTGTCTGAAGTCTTCCCAGTGGGCTGAACACACTGCCTGGCCTGAGGTTCCTGGGCCTCAGTCTCTTCATCCATAAAACAGGTACAGTAACAATAACTGCAGGTTACGAGCATCTGCGATGGCACCTGGAACCCCCGTGATAAACTTTTAAGGTCAGCATTATTCTCCTCATTATCGAGGAGGATCCTGAGGCTCAGAGAGGTTAAGTGAGATGGCCAAGGTCACAGGCAGAGAAAGAAGAGCTGGGGTTTGGGCCCAGATCGTCTGACCCCAGAGCTAGAGCTCCTGCCTCACGCCGCCCTCCCCCAGTGGAAGGGGAGTTGGGGGGAGGTGATGGAAATTGAGGGGCTCACACGAATGCGAGTCTTACTGTCTGTAGCACGTCTGTCAGGCTGCTCAGCCTTGGCCCAGAGGGCGAAGAAAGGCAAAGGGAGTCTGCTCCTCTGTGTTGCCCCAGATCTTTCTGTTTTAGCAATAGGTACCCCGCTAAGAGGCCCAGAGAGAGCAATGCTGTGCAGTCGGGAAGAGCTGGGTCCAAATCCCAACGTCACTCCCTTCAAGCCAGGTAATTGCACAACCACCTGGGCCTCAGGCTCCCCATCTGTAAGATGGAGATAATAATAATCACTTCATAAGGTCGCTGTGAGGGTCGACTAAAGTAACCCGACTAAAGGCTCTGGCCCATAGCAGGTGCTTAGGTAATGCGCTTCCTTTTAGAAGTCGAGGTTGCTTTTTTCATCTAAGTTTTCTTTTCCCCTTTACCTTGTGAAAAGGCCCTGGGATTTTCTTTACTACTATTGAGAGATGCCTTTGAAGCATCTCCTCTGCATTGCATCCCTTCCAGCTAATGTCGGGAAAGCCTTGCAGAACAAAAGCTCTCCCCCACCCCCAGTCACACCGCAGTCCAAAGAGCCGCCCTGCAAGGGTTAACTGCCTCCCCAGCCTCCAGTTCTGAAATCCTGCACCCACCCCTAGTCCCAGGTTGCTTAGCAACCAGTGGCTGCTCTGGGATGCAGTTGGTGAGCAGGGGAGGGAAAGAAGAAAAACAACTTGGCCTGTCCACGTCTCTAAATGTCACTGGGCATCAGTGCAGAGAAAGGCCTGTAACCCCAGCCCTGGGGCCAATTTGCAGGGTAGGGAAGGCGGCCCTCGGGCAACCTGGGAGGTTGTTATCCCTCCTTCAGTGAGCTTACATAAGTACTTGGCATTTGCAAGGGACTTTAAGATCAGCCAGTGGTGACAGCCCCCTCCACCCACACAAGCATGCTCATCTTGTGCAGGGCGGAGCCTAGTGGTGGAGGCAGAGACCGGGTTCCAGCCAACAGTACCGCTGTCTCCTCCATCTCAGAGCCTCTGGCTTCTCCCTCTGCCAAAGGGGGACGGTGAGCATGGTAGCCATCGGAATCCGTAGTTAGCAAACGTCTTCCTCCTTTACTACTGAATGTATTCCTCACACACCTCCACTCACTGACACATCACCATTTTTCCCTCTTAGCATTTGTCTAGACCTGAAATTAATTACCTTGTTTATTTTTGCATCAACTTTCTCCCCAGCTGGAATGTGAGTTCCAGGAGAATAGGGAACAAGCCCATCTTGTTGGGGGGGGGGCGCTCATTCTTATAGAACCCACAGAACAGGGAGCCCCTGGAGCTATGCCATGTGGGATTCACTGGCTCAGACTTATATCCTCAGATCCTAGCCAAAGGCCAGACCCATGTTGGGAACTCAATACCTGTTTGTTGGATGGGTGAGTGAATGAAAAATACTCATGAAAGAGTCAATGCAAATATCTCTTACCCCGTTTGAGAGCTGAAGGCATAGGCTTAGACAGAAGAAACCTTGCCTGAGATCCAAAAGCATATAGGCGGCAAGTCTGGACCAAGGACCTGGCTTCCCGTTTCTTGGGATGCGCACCTTTCACTGCCCCACAGAGTGTAAGTCCAGGCAGTGGGGCAGCCGGCAGTGAGGTCCTGTTTTCTGCATGCTCGGGGCTGAAGATCTGCATTGAATAGACAAACTCCCCATGTTCAGGGAGGGAGACAGACCATGAAATATTCAAAAGTAAAGATACATTCAGATAGCGACAAGGGCTCAAAGCATCTAAAACAAGGCAACAAGCTAAAAAAAATAACAATGGCAAGGGGGAGGGGAGAATGGCTACTCTAGGTGGCCGAGCAAGACCGCCCTAAGGAGGTGGCGTTTGGCCAGGGTGGTAGGAGCAGAGGAGACGGGAAGGAGGGGAGATGAGGTTGGGCCTCAGACAAGGCCAGTCTCTCGGGGATGGGGGGACGGGATAAAGAGCTGGCCTTCCACTTCAATTGCCTTTGGAGCAGGGAGTAATAAGTGCTAATTTTGCTTTAGAAAGATCTGTCTGGCCACTGTGTGAGAAGCTGGGCAGCAAGGGAGGAAAGAAGGAGAGCCATCAGTGGGCCGTGTCGGTAGCACTGGGGAGAAGTCACAGTAGGGGACATCAGGGTGATGAAGCAGAGACGGAGAGAAGCGTCAGATGCTGGGAGTGTTTGGAGGCAAATTGTCAGGACCTGTTTCCTGATGGATTATACACAGGGTGTGAAGGAAAGAGGCTGAACCCGAGAGGCTCGGCCTGAGCAGCCGTAGATGATGGTGTCGTCTACTGGGCTTGTGCAGATGGGGGAAGAACAGACTAGGAAGACACAGCAAGAGCTTGGCGCGAGCCAGACCGAGTTTGAGGTGCATGTCAGACAGCCGAGGGGGAAGTCACGCGGACGCAGGCATGTTGAAGTCCAGAGCTCAGGGGAGACGCCCGGGCTGGAATGAGAACTGGAGAGTCATCAGTGCTCAAGGGGGACTCAAAGCCCT
The DNA here is from genome assembly GCF_014176215.1 of Rousettus aegyptiacus. Classification (NCBI taxonomy): domain Eukaryota; kingdom Metazoa; phylum Chordata; class Mammalia; order Chiroptera; family Pteropodidae; genus Rousettus; species Rousettus aegyptiacus. Next base: position 11,919,130 of record NW_023416284.1, on the reverse strand, counting down.
GAGACTGCGCAAGGGCACCCAGGGAGAGACCTCAGAGACCAGGACGGAGGCCCAGGGCGCGGACAGTTCGAGGTGTGGCGGGCCACCCGGGTTGGCCATAGGCGGGGAGGCGGGCCTTCTTGTTTTGTCCCCTTTGTGGAACCTATTTAACGGAATGAGAAAGAATAGCCTGACGCTGTCAGTTACATTCTTCGTGCCTCAATTTCCCCAGAAGTAAATTGGAAGACCATCGGCTCCAGAGGCCTGGGAACTTGGGCCAAGCCTTTTAGAAGTAGAACTGATTGTCAGGAGAGGATTACCCTCCGTGCGTTGGAAAGGATTGGAAGGTAAAGCAGGACAGGGAGAGAGATATGAGAGAAAGGAAGAATTGAGATGGAAGAAAGGAGAGATGGAAAAGAAAGGAACGGGAGACAAAGAGCTCGACAGAAACCGAGAAGGACAAGAAAGAGGAGGGAGCCGAGGCAGGGTGGGAGGGGCTCGCCTCTGGTTTCCAGGGAGACGGGCGCCTGAGTAAGTGACATCATGTGCGGCCAGGCCCTTCTGGGAGGAGAGCAAGGTCGAATGGGCCGGGGCCCTGTGCCCAAGTAGCCCTTGTCCCCTGAGGGGACCAGCTGTAGACCAGGTGGACTCCTTCAGAACACTGGGTGGCAGCCCAGGGAAGGGGAGCAAGGGGCATGCAGAGGACAGCCAAAGTGACAGTCCTGGACGTGGATGTGCATGGGGACTCTCAAGGGAGTGTCTGGGGGGTGCTGGGGCTTGATGGATCGTGAAGGATTTTCACAGATGGAGAACAGGGAATGTGAGCGTAAAGGGGATCCAGGCAGCAGGAACCAAGAACCAGAGGCACGAGCAACTCTGGCACATTTCACGAGGGCGCACGGAGAGGCGCAGCTGAGCCACAGAGCAGGTGTCGACGCGTCTTGAGAAAGCGAGTCTCTAGGGAGATGTGGGAGGACAGCTTCCGGCTGGAATCACGGACCTCAGAGAGGGAGAAAGGCAAGCAAACAGACTGTAGCCAGCACTGGGTCCACCTTAAGAGGGCTTTTTTCCCCCGCATGTGAAGCTAAGGGAACATCCTCACAATAATAACAGGCGTTCATAGAGCACTCTCCGTGTGTCATCAGCGACGATGACAGTCCTCACAGCGACCCCGTGAAGTAGACCGTTACTTGTTTCTGACACCATTATTTTAAATGACCGTTTTATAAGTGAGAATACTGAAGCTAACTGGCCCAAGCTCAGCAAACCAGGAGTCTGGCTGCCTCGCGTTCTTACCCCAACCCTCCGAAGAGAGTGGAACCGGGGTGGGGTTATCTAGGAAGAGGAAGCCTTAGACACACACACACACACACACACACACACACACACACACACACAGAGCTCTGACTACTGGATAAAAGATTCCCATCTGCTCGTGACTTGGCCCAAGGGCAGACACTGGATCCCGAAGGCCCGTGAGGTTTCATTCATTTATTCAATGACTGCTGAGCACCTACTATGTGCCCAAAGTTGTTCCGCATGCTGGAGATACTGCGCTGGACAAGGCAGGAGAAGTCCCAGCGTCGAGGAGCTTGCCCTCTCTCTTGAGGGTCAGAGACAGTACAAGCCAGCGGACAAATAAGAGAAGTATCGGCGATGAAAGGGGCAGTGAATGGAATGAGCAGGGGCGAGAGGCAGCGTGGCGGGAGAGAGCTTCAGATCTGGTGGCCGGGGAGAGCCTCTCCGACGAGGGGAAACTTGACCAAGACGCCAGGGGCGGGATGGACCCGGCCCCTTGAAGATCCGGGAGGGACGTGTTTTAGACGGGGGATGAAATGGCAAGTGCAAAGGCCCTGGGACGAGACCGAGCAAGACGTGTGACAGAAAGAAACCCGCGTGCTCGGAGCAGGGTAACGGCGGCAGAGTGAGGGCCAACGAGGGTGGAGAGGTTGGCGAGGGCCAGGTCACGGTGAGCCGTTTGGAGTCTGCCGCGAGGATTCGGGGTGTCTTCCCCCAAGAGCAGGAAAAACACGGTAGGGCTTCAAGCCGGAGAGCAAACCTAATTCCAGGTAACGTTTGAGGAAAGTCTCCGTTTATTTCCTTCCATTACGGAGGAAGAGCTGGCGATGACAAGGGAAGGGGGTGGTGGCCGAGAAGCTGGAGGGAAGAGGGCAGAGCATGAAATATTTTAAACGTAGAGAAATCAGGGGAACTTGCTGGGGGGCTGGATATGGAACGGCAGAGGAGGAGAGGAATCGAGGTGGGCTGCTAGTTTTCTGGCTCGAGTAGGAGGTGGTGCCATTTGCAGAGCCGAGAGTGTGGACGAAGGACGGACTTGGTGGGTGGGGGGAGCATGTGCCTCAAGCATTTCATTTTGGGTGTCTCAAGCAGTTGATGCCTGTGACGTACAAGTGAAATGTCAAGACAGTGGGAATGCGAGACGAGCTCTGAGGACGCGCAGGGCCTGTGTGCCGCCCCCCCCGTGACCCTCGGTTTCTCTGCAGGTGAATGTACCCTTGGTCTCGGTGTCGGCTGCCTCTGCGGGCTGAGGGCCTGCGAATGTGACAAGCAATCTGCATACTGTTTCAAAGAGAGCCTGCCCACCTACGAGAAAAACTTCAAGCAGTTCTTCTCCGCCCGGCCCCGGTGTGGCAGACGTAAACTCCAGTGCTAGGGAGCCCACGGTCCGAGTGGGTCAGCTCCAGCATCACTTCCGGAAAGCCTTCTCCCCTCAGCCCGGTAGGCTCCGGTCCTTCTCGCAGCTCACCCTCCAGCATTTGGCCTGGGGTACTCCTTCGTCATTCGGCATCAGAAGGCCGGAGGTCAGTCCGGAAAAGACAAAACCCTGGCATTCTATGGAGAGAGACAGGCCATAAGGACACACATTAATAAATGATACATTCTCGTTGTAGTAAGTGCTGGGAAACAGTAAAACAAGCTGACAGCACAGAGAGATGTCCTTAACCCCCATCGTAGCAAGTTTCCGGGAGGCAAGGGGCCCTAGGATCTACCCTAAACTCTCCCTCCACACTCGTCCAAAAGCAGGGCACAGGGTGTACTTGGGAACCAGGCCCACAATCCAGATCTGGCTGGGAGCAAAGCAGACATCCTGGAGAACAGGATCTTGGCGCACACGCCAAGGACCCGAGAGATGCGTTTGATGTTGTTCATTTGCTCGATTTCTGCCTTCTGGAAACCCTCAGGTGGGGGAAAGTTGATGCCATTTTCACCTCTCAGGACACAGAGAAGGAGAACGTCAGCACCCGCCACCGGATGCCAAGGAAACGGAGAAAGGACGCGGGAAAGGAAATCAGATGCATCCAAAATTTCCATCCAAGTTTAGAAGCTCCTGGTTACGTCAGACATAGAATCTAATAATCATTAAAGTGGGCGGACTCGATCTTTATAAGGCCCAACTGGCATGGCAGATTGCAAAACCAGCCACGGTTGTTCTTACCTCTCGGTATCCAAACCTCTCACGATGTGACACTCAGCTCTTCCCATCCAGAGGTAGAGTCTATTGTCCCCCACCCATTGCATGGGAACCCCGAACCGGCCTTGTGACTTGCGTTGGTCAACTGGATGTCGTAGACGGGACAGTCTACCGGTTCCCCAGCCCGGGCCTCAGGAAGTCAGGTGCATTCTACTTTCTCGCAGGACGACTGCCTCTGGCATGAGAAAATGAGAAAAAGCCTGGGCCGGCCTGCTGGAGGATGGGAACCCACCTGGATCAGCGTCGGTCAGCCCAGCTGTCACTGCTGCTGAGACCTCGGTCATGTGACGGTGCTCGGCAAAGATCAACAAAGCCAACCCGTAGCTGACCACGGACGCGTGAGAGAACCTAACCAGGACCAGCACAACTGCCCAGGCTAAACTGCCGACCTGTAGAACTGTGAGCTTAATAAAAGCTGCTTTTTTAAGTCACTCGGTTTTGGTGTGGTTTCTTATGCAGCGTAACTCACCATGAATAACTGATTTTCGTTCATTAAGACCCCTGGGTTCCCAGCACTGTGCTGCACTTGAAGGCCAAAGAAACATTGGTGGGCGTGGCCCCTGCTCCTTACCTTGCAGGTTGGGAGGAGAAAGGCCATGCTCACATAAAGATGGAGAACAGAAGGACGTGATCACTCAGTCACCCAACAAACGTTTACTGAACCCCCGCTCTGCATCAGGCACAGTGCTGGGCAGTGGGGATTCAGACATTTAAAGAAAATGAGCAAACAAATGGGATCTAAATATCCCGGGGTGAATGTTAAGAGCAGCTTTTGGTAGTTCAAGTTCAGACACTTAAAGCCTGGATTAAATGATGCCACCACTGGTGTGAGAGGAAAAGGGGCCAGAGGCAGGTGGTCAGCAAAGTGTCTGGGACCAGGTCTCTCGGCCTCTGCCTGGCTTGGCTTGCACGGTCGTGCAGTAAATCGATCTGTTCTTCTTACTTGCCTGTCCTGCACGTGGTGTAGTAATTTCAACTGCAGAAAGGAAGCTCGAGGTTTGTGGGTATCAGCGAGGGTCTTACATGTCTTTGGGGGAAGCATTTGCAGAAAGACAGGAAAGGAACCATGGGGCCAGGCCCAAGCCGGGCACCTCCCCTCCTTGGGGATTCCTGTCTGCAGCAGAGTCCAGCTCAGGACTCTGGAGGTGTCTGGCCGTCTGCTACAGAAGAGGAAGAGGGGCCAGGGCTGAGCGCAGTGTGGAGGACAAGGGTTCTGGGGAGAGAGCCCAGCTGTCTTCCACTCCCTGGGCCTCGGCCCCTGAGCTGTACCACAGAGGAAAAGGGCCCGTGATGGTACCCAAGTCCTTCTCAGCGACACTGCCTTGACCCTGAGCAGAGCAAGGTGGGATGCTGTTCACTTTCCCGGCAAGGCCTGCTCTCCAGGAAGGGCCATTAGCACCCCGTCGGCAGTATGGACTGAGGAGCCGTGTGCTCCAAGCCAGGCCCTAGGCTAAGGGCTGCGCAATAGAGATGCATCCAACTCCAGGTCGCTCTCAGTCCAGGCGCAACGCAAGTCAACAGGCGATTACGAAGCAGACTGGGAAAGGCTGGAATTGGGGTCAGCGCAGGGAGCAGTGACCACCATCTGGGAGGGTCAGGCTAAGCTTCCCAGAGGGATGCTGGGAGCCTGACATCTGTCTGAGAGCTGAAAGGCGAGGAGGACTTGGGAGGGCCAAAGGGGGGCGTGCAGAGCCTCTGAGTAGAGGGGTGGCAGGTAATTCAACCCACGCGCTCACGAGCACCTCTGCCACCTGCCTCTCCCCATCTCTGCTGAGGGGCCCTCCTCCATCTTTGCCACACCCCAGGTCCAAAAACCTGCACATCGAATCCTTTTTCTCACATCCCACATCCCACATTCAATCTGTTGGCACTGCCTTCAAAATACATATAGATTCTGTATTTATAAAATACTGCAGTAAAATGTACACATTATATAAACAATAAAACGAGAAGGGAAACGTCTAGAATTTGAACACTTCTTAGCACCTTCGTGGGTGCCATCTTGGTTGGAGCCAGCATCACCTCATGCCCAGTTTAGTGCAACGGCCCCTCTGTGCTCTCTCTGCCTCTCTGCCTGCACCCTTGGCCTTCACAATCTCATCCCCAGCTGGTGAGCACTGTGCCTCCAATGCCCTGAGGGCCCCCTTCATTATCTGCTCCCCACCCCTTGACCTCAGCTTTTATACTGTCCCTGTCAGTCACTCCCTCCACCTCAGCCGCCCCAGCCCCCACGCTGTGACTCGAGCACACCAGGCACACTGCCTCCTGAGGACACTGCCTGGCCGTCCCCTCTGCCCGGATGGCGCTTCCCACATGGCTCACCCTCTCCTCCTTCACGTCTTTGCTGGAAACTCACCTTCCTAATAAACGAGGCTGATGCCCACCCACCGGCATGTCACTTCTCCTTCGTCCTGTCCTTCCCTTTCTCGCCTGCCATGCGAGGTGCTATACTTCCCCTCATAGTCATAGTTCATTGTCTGTCTACCCACCAGACAAGGCTTTTTGTCCGGAAGCAGCAGGGTCCAACGTTCTGAGCAACCCGTCACTTTCCTCCTGCGTGAGCTCGGGCAGCTCAACCTCCTTTAACCCCAGCGGGCCCGAGGGCACAAGGGGCTGACCGAGACCGTGGCGCGAGCCGAGTGACATAGGGAGGATGTGCGTGGTGGTCGTAGGGACGCGGTGCCTGTCACACAGTAATATCCATTCCCGTCACCACTGTTCCCTTCGGCACTGTTGTTGGAGCGAGCGCCCTGCCTCAAAAGGGACAGACTTGGAATGTAGATGTGTTTTTGCGACGGCTTTCTCTACGTTTTGATCAGTTTCTTGATGTCTGGTCGGGACTGTCGGGCGATCAGGAAGGTGGGGCGGCAAGCATACCCGCGGCCGAGGGCCTGCTGCGGATTCGGCGTCCCGCCGGAGAGAGGCTGTCGCTGCTTCAGGATGACTGTTCGCTGAGTGTGTGTCGGCTGCGGCAGGCGGAGTCGCTGTCCCTCATTCTCACTTCTGCAGTGTCTATAAAACTGTGAAAGGCACAGGGATCAGCAGATACGGGGAGTGCGGCTGAGCACCCTAGCGGGAGCAGCAGGCTGGGGTGTGGTGAGCACCGAGGTGACTGGGTTTCTGGGTCACCGAGTCCACGGGCTGGCAGCTTCTGGGACAGGCCAGGCATAACTGAGCTCACCAGGGAGCCGAATCACATCCAGAAGGGAGAATGAAGAGAACTGGGTTCTCTGCCCCCTGATGCCCAGCTTTGTCCGTTACAGTTGGTGGTGTCGGCAGCTTGTTAGAAAGCCACACCTGGGAAAGCTGACAGCCAGCGTTGCCGTGCCAACCCCCGAGGAAGAAAGGGCCACCCCTCTGCCATCGTAGTCAGTCCTGAGCCTGAGGGAGGGGTGGCTCCCAGGCCCAGTTGAAACCAGGGCAAGGCAGGAACCTTCGGATAGGTGCCCACAGAACCTTCCTCCTCTTCTCCCTCACCCTTTCCCCCTCCCACCCCTCACATCTGGCAAGGAGCCAGGTTTTCTTGCTAAACCACAGCTCGGCGTCTGCCGGGTTTCCATTTGGGGGAGAATGTCCCCCATGAATGTCCCATCAGCTCCTCCTTCCTCCTACCGACAGCCAGTCTGGCCCTGGGGACCTTCGTTTGGCCCGACAAGCGGCCGAGGGCACCGGTCGCCAGCGTCACCAGTCACCGGGAGCACTCTCACTTGTAGCCTCATTTCATCCTCAAACACCATGATGTGTTTTTTGTTATTATCCATATTTTACAGAAGGGGAAAACCAAGACACAGGGGTGACGTGACATGCCCAAGGCCACGTGGCCCGTGAGTGGCAGGCGGAGCCAAGGTTGCACCCAGGCTGCTCTTTGTGAGAGGCGGTGTCGGCGGCAATGATAGAAGGGTGGAGGCTGGAGACCCTGGTCTTCTCCTTGTGCTCTCCTGGGCACCGCCAGTCTGGGGCGGGGCTCTCGCTTTGGGACCCGAAGCAGAGGGGCAGGAGGTATGGAGCACCACGTCGGTGGTGACCTATCATCACCACTAGGTGTCGCCCAAGTTCTAGAGACGAGTTAGCACCCGCTCCCTGGAGGGCTCTGAAGACTGGCGGGGAGGGACAGGGATTCCCAGAGAATGGAGAAGGCCGATTTAGGTCTGGGCAGAGATGGTGGGTGTGGCAGAGACAAAGCTGGACAGAAGGTAATGTGGTAAAAACTGATTTTATTCAAGATCTATTGCAGTGGGGGGGGGGGGGAAGAGACCTCAGAAAAGTGGGAATTCATCGCTAAGGAACAGGGGTCAGGGATCAGTGTACGGAAAGTTACTAAGAGACTAAGAGGATAAGAGAATTCTTGCCAACCTGACCTAACGGGATTCTTGCTGAAGGCAGGCCACGTGATCGGATATCACCTGGAGGATGCAGAAGCTGAGGAATTTGATCAGATATAGAAGGTGGGTAAGGATTCTCATTAAACTGCCACAGCAGAGTTCTTGCTAAAACCAGCTATACGAACATGGACACAGAAGCCCAAAGGTGGAGGCCGAGTTGAGAAGAAGTCTCAGAGGGGCCTGACTAAAGTTTGGTCAAAGAGAGCCTTTGCCAGTCCCTCTTCTCTTTCAAAAAAAGAAGAGACATTCTTTCCTCTGAATGACATGAGTTCATCTCTCGTTTGGTCACCTTTGTTTATTAGCGACCAGTGGACCCACCTGTCGAAACTTGGTAATAGAGGATGTTGGCCAGATGTTGTGAGACATCAGCATTTAAATTAAGGGGACTTTCTATAGAAATAAAAGAAAAACAAAGACTAATGGTTGGAACGGACTAAACCCAGTTTCCGAGCCCAGAGGGCGGCCAACTGAGATTTCTAGATGTTGAGCTCGAAGCCTCTTTAGAGATGAAGTGAGGACAACAGTGGTGATCCATGGGATTTCCAGGTTTATTGTTTGAATGCCTTTGGTGATGGCGCAGTCACCAGGGTCAAAGTTGCATTGTGACGCATCCAGCTTCGGCTCATGGGGCTTTTCTAGATGGACCCGATAAGGACCCAGGCAGTCGAGTTTCAGTACTCCGTGACTCCAAGTCGGGAGGATGGGAGGAAAATTAGAAACGTTAGTTCGAAGAGTTGTAACCAATCAGATCTGGAAGGAAACTGGAAGAGCTGACAAAATGTATAAGGTGGCAGGATCTAGTCCAGTTTACAAGTGGGTAGCAGAAAATGGAATTTAGCCCAGGGACGAGATAGAACTCCAAGACAACAATCATGACTATAATTTAATAACTCATGAGGGTGTACTATTTCTCTCGACAGGAACCCTCCCCTCCTTCTAATCACTCTGTACAAAGTAAGTCTAGTCTAACTCGATTTGATGTGATTATTCACATAAAGACAGCAAGAATGGCAATTGAACACACAGGCCTTTTTGAGTTTGCCTTGCTGGAACCTTTAAGGAATATCAGACTAGACTTTCAAAACCCTTTCAAGACTAGGAAGTGAAGCCAAGAACTCACCACCAGATTTTTCTTGCAATACCTACATAGATTTGGATGAATTCTCCTCCTCTCGAGCCTGCCAGGATAGCCTGTTTTCTGGGTTTGCCAGTAATGGAATGTTTTCACTCATCTTTACAGGTACCACGATGTTTTTTCCAGGACAGGTTTGTAAATATTAGCTCTATAAAGTCAACTAGAGTTTCTTAAATTGTTCTATGTACGTCATTCTCAAATATGACATGCCTGTCAAGCCTCGGAAATATGAATGATGTTTCCAATTATGTTATAAGGAGAACATTTTTACTGAACATATGCAAATAATTGTATTGCCATGAAAATAAGAATACGCAATAAGAGTTTCCAAATGCTGGAGAGATCAAGCAGAGAGAAAGATAAATGTTTCAATTTCATTTACAAAAGTATAATCTACTAAATTGTCATGAGTTATTGATAGCTTAAGATAAAAGGGAAAGGCATTCCTTGAATCCAGAAAACAAAACATTAAATAACCAGCAATGTTCCAAAGGAAAGCCATAATCATCCTTTACCGGTTAAATCAGTCCCATGTCATTAATTCTTGTTCTCCTTGAACTTGGGGTAGCAGCTTTATGAAACCATCAGCTTCGCTACTAGTTCTGGAAATCCTTATTTAGTCCAGTGGTATGATCTCAGAGTTATTCAATGTCATCAGAAGCCTGTTTCCCTGGAGTACCTGTCCCATCCCTTTCCACGAGTCACCAAAATAGTCTTTTCTGATGAAGATAAAGTATTTTGGCCACTAGCTGATGGCATGAGCATTCAAAAAAGCATGGGAGGATAATGATAGCTATCTATAAATGACAAAAGGCTTAAACTGGCCTTGGTTAAAGATCTGATGAGAACGTATTATAATACAATTGACAAAGAAATGTGGATGTCTCTGTGACACATGATATATTCAGATAATAACTGGAATCATGAATGATAACATTATACCAGGATGTTTTATGGACCTTGGGAACACTGACCAATTGCTATGAACTTTATATAATTTCTAAAATATTTATATTAATTAAAAATATTTACCCGTACGAATATAACTTAGGAAAAGTTAAAACATCTCTTTTTATTTGACGATGCTTGTCATGCAATTCAACATGTCAAATAAACCAAACTATTTATAGCATTTCTCTTTTTCAAGGTGAAAGAATAAATCCTTTGAGATTTTCCAGGGCCTTTTGGAAAGGGCCAGTTTGAGGTCAGTTCAAGCTTCAGATTTCATTTAGGATTTGGTTTTGGGAAGGCAAAATTGTCAAAAGTGTAAAAACAAAACAAAACAAAAATCGTTAGCTTTTTTAAAAGTAAGAAATCTGAACTCTCTGAAAAAGTTCAATGGCACAGTTAATATAAGCACAGGCAATTATTCTGATAAAATACAAAAATCTTTGTTTTCTAAGCAGTTTACTCAAAAAGTAAAGACAAATCTTTTACAATCTCTTATAAAAGAGCAGACAAATAATCCAGGAAAACTTTGTTGTTTTAACAGAGAGAAAACTAAATTCTAGTTTTGCACTAATACACTATTATCTTCATTTATTAAAACTTTATGAATAAATCAATTTAATCTTAACCAGCTTGACTACACACAAAATTCATTTTCTATAAACACCTTACAACTTTCTATATCCACTCAAAAGATCTTTTTGACTTTCATTTTCCTCTTTCTCTTTCTGGAACAAACTTTTAAACAACCTCAAAACATCTAACTTAAGACTTTTTCTTAGCAAAAATATATCCTATGTTCTTACATATTTTACATAGTTTTTTTCTTCATCCTTTTTATTCTTAGTGTTTTTATTCTTAACTCTTAATAATCTTAATTTTTAGTAAAAACAAAGAAATAGACAATTGTTAACTGTCTGCCATGTAAACTCTAAGGTTACAAGTTGCTAAAAAGATTTTGGAAACTGTTTTTAGACAGACACCTTATAACATTATACAAAGCTAGCCATCATCTCAAGGTATTTCCCTGATATTTTTACAGCCCACACATGTTAGGCAAGTATCATAAAAGCAAAACCTAAAAAGTTAAAGATGTGGGTTTTCTGTTTTACTGCTGTGCTTGATGTACATGAAGTAGTGAGTATCAAGCAATTCATTTTTACTGCTTCTTTACTTTGCATTAGTTCTTAGGTTGAATTTATAATTTTTAATCATAAACATCTAGTAGGTGTGACATTATCCTAGTTAGCTAGGAAACCCCAGTAGAATAAAATATATACTCATATTATACTTTCATGTTGATAACTCAGAAGACATAGCTGTTTTTGTTAAACCAGTAATATTAAACTGGTCTTATTTATCAAATATTTGCTCAGATCTTTGAACATGGGCTTAAGAAGTATTTGGGTTAGTTTCTATATTTCTGAGTATTTTAGAAATGCTTAATATAAGTTCTTACTCATCCCCAAGCCATTTTGAATGAAAGTCCTTTAAGGAATTTCATAAATGCATCTGTTAATACCATCTTTCATAGTGTTGTGGAAAAATATTCCCAAAGCTCCAAAATCCAGACCAATGAAAAACCAAGCAGTATCTCAGAGAGAGGGAGAATTCAAATTTATTATGCATGGTCCCACACCAGCTAATGCTCTGAAGATCTGGGAAGGGAGTGCAGTTGCAACATTGCTTATATACAGAGTTTTTACACAAGCTGATTGGTCAATTTGAACTCAAACCGTTACAAACAACAGGAGTGTAAGGGCAGGAGTTGTTAAGGACATTGAGGGTTACAAATTGTTATAGGAAGCAGGAATTGTCAGGGTACAAAGTGCTACCTGAGGTGGAGCTGCTAGGGTACAGACAGTTACATTAGTGGAGCAAAGTCACAAAGAGCTACATTTGCAAGTTGAGCCAAGAGCAAGGGAGCTTTTGCAGGAGCCCTTGCATGCAGTAGCTTATTTGCAGAAGGCAAGCATATTTACAGAAGGAGAAAGCTGAGTTTTTAATGAAATTCCCCAAATTTTCTCTTCAATAGAAAAATATCACATATACATCACATACATACATACTTATATAGATATGCATACTGATGGATGCAAATAGAGGTCTTACAGGTTTAGTTCTAAAATTTGAGCTGTAAATCAGTAAAACAGTGATACGAAGTCACTGATTTATGTAAAATAGTTGGATCTCATCTCTGCTCTATTTTATATTTTTTATCTGAATTACTTTTCTGGCAGATGGGACAAGTTGAGATTACTTATTGAACATGAGGGCTAAAGTTTTGTACCAATATTTGTGGAGGAGACTTGAGATTTTTGTTGCCCTCATACCTCATCTTAAGAAGGCTGTGGACTACATTTTAGGCAAGAGACTGAGGGGACATCAAGCAGCCCTATGGATGTCCCCAAAGCCCACCTGAGTGGATAGAATATCCAGTTGGTTTCCAATGGATGTTTTTCTTTTTGGCTTCTTGTAGTTGCTTTCCAGAGTCCCTGTGTCCCTAGAGAGCCCTTGATGGGGAGGGAGGAGCCTGAAGTTCAAGTGCCTGTAGTTTGTTGGGGGACTGTAGGAGACAGGGAAAGGCCTGGTAGGGTGGACGGAGGGAGGGAGGGGACAGGGACTTGAAAGGGGTCCTATCAGTGAATTCAAGGGAACCGAAGGGAGGACCGAGGTGGTGAGAGGGGGAGATGGGAAGGGAGAGGTCTCAGAGGTGTTAGCCAGTTTGGGGACATCTCAAATTTCCCCAGCAAAGTTCCAAATTCAGTAATGATTTGAGAAAGGTGGTTCCAGTAGACGGAGAAATTCCCTTGGGAGGAGCAAGGTTAAACAGAGAGAACAGAGAAGCTTTGCAAAGAGCCAGGAAAAACTTTCCAGCCTAGAGGGTCATGGAGTGAAGCTTCGCTTGAAAGGAAGACTCCCATCCCAGTAGACACCTTTCAGACAAAGCAGCCTGGGACTAACCCAGCTTTGAGAGTACACTCAGGACCTTAGGAATCAAAGCCTGTCCTGGCCAACAGTTACCCAGAGCGCTGGCTTGGGAGGGGCTCACTGATGGACCCTGATCCATCAGTCAGGAGGTGAAGACTAAGGCTTTCTGCGTGAGAGGTCCAGGGTCCAATGACGAATCAGAGCCCATCCAAGTCACGACACTACACTGTCAGAAAACCGGATGCTGGACGATAGTTTAAGCGGTAAAAACAGATTTTATTCAAGAACTGTTGCAGCAGGGGCCAGTGTAGAATGGAGCTCAATTCTGAATCCAACGATTACAAATTTTCGTTTTTCTTAAGTAGGGATTTATAGCTAAGGAGCAGGGCCAGGGGTCAGTGGATGGAAAATTGCTAAGAGGGTGAGATAACTCTTGCTGAGCTGACCTAACAGGATTCTTGCTAAAAGGAGGTCACGCGATCAGATATCACCTGCGGATGGTGGCGGATGTGGAATCTGGCCAGATGGTGGGTGGGGATTCTCACTAAACTGAGATGGCAGGATTCTTGCTCAAACTGAGTAATGCCGAGGTGGACAAGGAAGCCCAAAGGCTGATGTCTGGTAGAGAAAAAGTCTTAGAGGGTCAAGAAGAGGATTCTGGTCAATGGCAGCCCCCCAGACCAGTGTGAAGCAAGGCAGCCCTTTCCTCGAGCCTTAGTATAAAAGGCCTCACTACCTTGGAAGAAGGGGGGACATCCCCCGCTGCCCCCCCCCCACCAGACTGCAGAACTAAGGAGCTCGTTCCTCAAAAACTGTGAACCCCACTCCTCCTCTTCACCTCCAGAGGCCTCATACACCATCCCCGTTCTGCCCCTTGTCCTCTTGGAGTCTTTTCCAGGACTGCCATGGACACACCTGGGGTTTCGCCCTCCATGCTCACCATGACACCCCTTGGCACCTTGAGTCAAGGTTATCGATGCACACGTGTCCTCTTCCTGCCAGGCTGTGGGCTTCCTGCAGGTCGAGGCTGTGTCTCATTAGTGGTGTCTGACCCAGAGCCCAGAGTCATGCCCGGTCCATAGGAGACCGTCGGTATAGGTCCACTGAGTGAATGGACCAATGGACAATCTTGTCCAGGAGTTTGCAAACTTAAAAAAAAGTCACTCAAGAATCTCTTTTCTTCCAGTATTTTATGTGAAGCTCAATATAGACTACAGGAAAAGCAGGGCTGCTCAACTGAAGATTGAGTTGGGGTGGGGGGGGGCAGTGCCCCATCTGCCCAGCCTCCCATTCCCCAGAGATCATCCCTAGATGTCCCCAAGAAACCACATGGCTTTGGGGAGCATCTGAAACAGCAGTTCTCATCACTCTGCACATGGGGAAAACCGATGCCCATAACAGGGAAAGGCCTAAGTTAGAAAAAGGGCCAGTTTTAGGACCCAGGATCTGGTGCCCTACTGGAATCTGCCCCTCATCTCCCTGCCCCCAGATGCCTGAGTCGTGAAGAAGGTGTAAGGAGGGCTCAGATCCTAGTCCAAGACTTAAAACCTGTGTGACTTTGGACAAGTTACTTTCCCTCTCGGGGCCTCAGTTGTTCAACAAAAAGGATGGGATGAAGGTCGAGCATTCTGGAGTTTGACACTTGACAATAAATGCTTAACCAAGTAGTCAACACTGTCTGACCACTGGACTACAGTCCCTCCTGCCTTCGCTTCCCTCAGCCCTCGGCCTCTTCCCCATTGAGAGAGCTTCTGACCCGCCTCTTCCAGCCAAGGGAGAGTGGAATCTGGGGTCTTTCCACCCACTGGCCTGGCTGCTGCATGAGGGGAGGAGCAGGGAGAGAGGCTGAAGGGCTGGGCCCCATTTGTCGAGGACCTGGGGGCCTGGCGCCTCTTTCTCAGGCCTTGCTTTCCATGCTCAGGAGAGACCCCATCAGGCCACATGTTCCCTGCCAAGTCCACGACCAGCGATAGGATGCGGCCATGCCCCAGTGCTGGGCTGGAGGAGCCTCTGGGGACCAGCCTGGCTGGAGGGCTCCAGGGAGGAGGTGGCAGTGCAGCCTGTGGGCTCCCGATCTGCCCCCACCTCCACCTGCTGCATGTGTCTGGTCCTCAAAGCTGGAACCTCCACCCCTCTTCTCTGTCAGGCCCCAGGGGGTGCTAGGGAGGTATAGGGGGCGCCTGGGAGACAGGCCTGCAGGCCTCCTTCTTCTGAGGTTGCTTGTAGATGCTGCAGTTGGGCGTGGTGCCCTGGCAGTAGATGTTGAGGTAGTTGCGGTGCTCCTCGTTGTAGGTCTGGTTCTGTAAGCACAGAACTATACTCTTGTCACACTCACAGGTCTGCCTGTCACACTCGGTCTCGTTGAGATCTCCTGTGGAGGGAAGCACGTGAGCCTGAGGGTCCGGGGTCCTCGGATCGCGGCCGCAGGGACGGCAGCACCGGCAGCGCAAGCGGGCTCACCCCAGCAGCTCCGGGCCGGGCCCAGCAGCCTGTGTCGACAACCCTCAACGCGGCTCTGGTCCATGCTAAAATCCGGAGCCACTCAAGTGCAACATGTCATTGCATCGTTGGCAAAACTGAGGTCCATAAAAGGGGTAGCGTTTACCTAAGTCGCCCAGCAAACCAAGGCAGAGCTGGGACAGAAACTCAAGAGCTCGCCTCCCCTCCTCGCCCACCCCGCCCCCAGGCAGGTTACTTTCTGCCATCCCAGGCCTCCTCGCTTCAATCACCGCATCACAGAACACCCTCCCTGGAGGGGTCGAGTGAGAAAAACACTCGTTAAGAGCTCAGCTCAGTGCCTCCCACGGAGCAACGCTTAATACATGGTAACTTCTACTGTTGTTGTTGCTGTGTTATTAATATTGGCCTCCAGAAATCATTTACCCTATAATTCTCAAGCGTAAGTGTGCACTGGAATCAGTTGGAGGGCTCGTTAAAACAGACTGCTCCACCCCGCCCCTAGAGCTTCAGATTCAGTGGGTCAGGGCAGGGCCTGATAATCTGCATTTCTAACAAGTACCTAGGTGATGCAGACTCAGGGAACACCCTCTGAGAAACACCC
The DNA here is from genome assembly GCF_014176215.1 of Rousettus aegyptiacus. NCBI lineage: Eukaryota > Metazoa > Chordata > Mammalia > Chiroptera > Pteropodidae > Rousettus > Rousettus aegyptiacus. The sequence goes on along the minus strand of NW_023416284.1, from coordinate 11,903,201 downwards.
ACTAGCCAATGGTTTGCAAACATTTCAAATTTTCCATCAGCAGAAGTCTTTCTCTTAAATGAAACTCTTCCCAGAAAGCTAACACGTCGAGCAGTTAAAGATAAGCCTCTTTCTCGCTGTAACATACCTTAAAGAGCGAGCTGGACTCAAGGACACCACCCCCATCACCTCTGTGCAACAGCCGACCCCACACCCTCAGGAATCCCCAGAAGCCACCCTGGAAACCACTGCTGGGGTTTTAATGAGGGCACACCCCCTCTCTAGAGCCAGCCCTTCCACCCCATGTTTGAGCAGCAGAGAATGAGGACCACAGAGCTCTGAGCTCCCAAGGGCCCCCGATGTGCCGGGTTCCCTCCAGACTCCTTCCCAAAGAGCAGACTTGGGTTTCTTTGCAAAGCTGGGGTCGCATTTAAGACAGGAGACAAAGGAGGCATGACCGCCCACAGTACAGGGCCAGGGGGCACCTACTGCCCCGGCGGGGGCCGGGGTGGCGCATGATGGGAGGGAGGCAGGGCAGAGACACCTGGGCTTTAGCTTGGATGCTGAACCCTTCAGCTGGGGAATGGCGGGGAGATTCCGCAGCAAGGGAGGGAACTCTGCCAAGCCTGGCTCCAATAGCTTGAATCCCGGAAATACTGGATCCCGGGACGGAGCCACTTTCCAATGTGGCCCAATGATAGAACTGGAAGGGAATGGGTCCACTCTGATTTAAACCCTTCCAGGTACCTGTGAGGAGACTGAGGCCAGGTAGGGAAAGACCCTGCCCAGGGTTACGCAGCAAAGAGATGCTGGCAGAACCTGAGTTTCAACCCAGGTCTCCCAGCTCCGGGGCCAGAGTGTCACAAAGACTCACAATCACCTGACGATCTAGGCCACACCCAGATCCACTGAATCAGAATCACTCCCTAAGTTCTCCAAAGCTTAAGCATCTCCAGGACTAGCCACCCAGGGAGCCAATTCAGGCTTGGAGATCTATCAGGGAGTTGTTAGATTTAACAAACAAACAAACAAACAAACAACAAAAAAAGAGAGACCTGGTTAATTTGAATTTCAGACAAACAATAAATACTTTTAGTAATGACTATGTCGCGCAAACATTGCATAGGACATACTTATGCTAATTATTAATTCTATACTAATACCAATTGATAGTAGGTTGATATTTAAATTTTAGTATTAGTATGCCTCATACAACATTTTGGTTATAGTTATATGAAAACATTTTTTTGTTGTTTATCTGAAATTTGAAGTTAATTGAGTGTTCCATATTTCATCTGGGAACCCTGCCCAGGGCCCCAGCACAGGCTGGGGGGCCCGGCAGTTCGTGCCCTTCTCCTGGGGCGGGAGGGGTGTCGGGGAAGGGACTCACTGCAAGCAATTGTAGCATTGCCGTCGAGGGTGTATTCATAGTTGTCCACGTAGGGACGACAGCCCTGGTCAAACAGCTTCTGGTAGCAGCAGTCGTGGGCATGGCAGCACCTAGGGCCGGGGAGAGGAGAGGGAGCCCAGAGCCAGGCGTGGCACATCTCCTACCTACAGAGACACTGATCATCCGTTTCATTTCCTCGCGGGTCGGACCTTCAAACTGGGGCCCAGAGAGGGCCGGTTACTTGCCTGAGGTCACACAGCAAGGCAGAGCCAGCCCGTGCCCCAAGTTTTTGTCCACGATTCTGCCTCTTTGTCCTATGCCCAGGACTCCAGCTTTTCCCCTGGGTCAGGAGGTTCAGCATTGTGGTCAGGGTGGAGGGAGGGATAGTGTTAGGTCAGTGTCAGAGGGTACCGACGACATGCAGAGCCCATACCTGGCCGTGCGTGATGGCCAGGGAGGAGCGAAGTTCTGAAGGACTGATTGGGGTTTGGGGGTGGGTGACAGGAGGCAAACGCAGTGTGGCTGTCCTCATCGCCTCCGATAGAAGGAAGACAATCAGTCCACATGCATTTATTAAGCTCCCCGTGATACCGGACTTGGCGCTGGTTGCTTTTGGGGAGATAGCAACACAAGATAAGCCACTCCCAGTCTAAGGGAGGAACACGCACAGCCCTGTCCTCTAGAGCCTCCAGTCTGGTGGAGGCAGGGCTCACAGACCGTGCCTTCGTCCAACGATAAAAAGTGTCCAAGATGGTTGGAGAGGCCACAGGTCAAAGGTCAGGCTCATCGTCACTAACTCATCAAATGAGCATCATCCTTTAGGGAAAGGGCCCTCTCCCACCTTTTAGAGATGGAGATCGATCTGACCTTTGCTGTTCCCACCCGGTCTTGACAGAAGCCCAGGCGTTCTAGAACCTACCAGTCCACTTCGTCCATGGGCAGGCCGCGCCCTCCCAGCCCACAGTAGCAGCCGTAGCCTACGAAGGTCAGGATGGCACTTTTCCCCGTGACGGCTTCCACCATGGACTTCAGGTTGAACAGGCTGCCGTGGGCCACAGCCAAGACTGCGAGGGAAGTGAGGGGTGCCCTGAGCGCCCTGCCCCACCTGACTGGCTGTCCTCCCACCCCCAGGGCCAGGTCAAGGGGTCAGCGGGCAGCTGGGCAGAGCAGGAGGAAGGAAGCGATCCACAAAGCAGCAAGCGTTACCCACATTCCTGCATTAGGCCCTGCGGCCTTGGGAGAGTACTACGAGTCACTCTCTGGGGACTGCTCTCTGCCAGGCACTGTCCTTGGGCCCCTTCTCTGCATTAACTCATGGAGTGCTCACTGCAATCCTTCAGGATGCTATTGTGGTGTAGCTGTCCCATTTTACAGATGAGGACACCGAGGCCCAGAGCACTTAGTAACTTTTCCAAGAATGCACTGAAAAGTGGTAGGGACAGAATTTTGACCCAGCACTGAAAGCTCAAGTGCCCAGCAACTGTAAGGGGCTCTGCAAACGCCACGTGCCTTTCTGAACACAGGAGTTTGATCCTGGGCCCTTCTGGCGTGGCTTGGCTCCTCTGCCCTCAGCCTCACACCCACAGTCCTGGGGCTGGTCCCTCTCAGAATTAATCCAGAGATGACCGAGTGCTCTGGTTGTTCAATGAAGACACACACACACACACACACACACACACACACACACACACACACATGTTCCTTTCCCTCTGTCGGCATCTCACATACCAGCAAAATCAGGTTCCTGGCACCTGGAAGCCAGCTCGCCCCGGGAACAGAGTCCCGCCGCCAGCGCCCCTGCCTGCTGGGCTCCCGGCCTGTGCTTCCTCCGCATCTGCCCGTGGCTCACTGCTGAGTCAACGCAAAGCCTGGCACTCTGGTCCTCGTTTGGGTGGGGCCGCCCCATGCACAGGCAGGGGAGCCGCTCCATCCCCATTTTACAGATGAGCAAACTAAGGCCCAGATCAGTGAAGATCGTACGACCGGAGGTGGCAGAGCCCAGACACGGCCCCAGGTTTCTGGGCCCCAGAGCTGTGATCCCACCAGCACGCAGTGCAGCTCCTGTCTGCCTCGCCCACCCTGGGCTCCTCCAGCGGGGTGTTCAGCGCCCTGCCCCTACTCTCTCTACTACGTTCCCCATTCTGCTCCACCGCCTGAAAGAGGGAATGTGCCAGGGGAGGGAGGAGCCAAGAATTTCCAAAATTGGAGGCCGGATGGAATTCCAAAGGCCACAATTGCTTGCTTCTTGAGACAACCTAGTGATGGGGAACTTACTACCTCAACATGCCTTAGTGGGAAGAGCACAGAATTTGGAGTCAGACGGACCCAGGCCCGTAACTACAGTCCCCTGGAGCTCTGTTTTCCCATCTGTAAAATGGGAACAACAATCCTGACCTCCAGCGATCAGCCCGGCTAATACCCAGCTCGGGGTCCCAGCACCCACCAGGCACTCGCTCCCTCCATGGTGCCTGCCACCTCCTGGGGCCCGTGGGGACCCTGGGCCCGGCCCGCCACCCCCCTCAGAGAGCTGATGTCAGGATCCTGCTCCACCTGAGTGGTCCTGTCTATCGGCTTCGTGATTTTCATCATTACAGAGAATAAGGAGCAAATAAGAGAGGACACGGGGAAGGAGTAGGGAGAATGACAGGTGACTTTAAGAGGCAGGTTTAGAACCATATCAGTCTTCAAGTTGGGGTCCAGGGCAGGGAGAAAGAAGACCCTGAGTCCTGTAGTCCTGAGCCTGTCTTCTGAGCTGCCCAGAGATCTGGCGGTGACAGTTGTTGAAAGGTGTAGAATGGGGCTTGGCGGGGGAGGGGGAGGAACGGGGGTCGTTGTGGGAATGTTAGCTCTCCCCCGCCTCCTCCTGCTCTGCTGGCTTCTTGGTGCAGGAGAAAAATGCATGTGCCAAGCAGCTTGGGAGTCAGACAGTGGGTTTGCAAACAGGTTTCTCCATCAGCACGGCGAGGCCGTGGACAGGTTGCACAACCTCTTTGGCCTCAATTCCTAAATCTGAGGCAGCCTTGAGGAGGGCCTGCCCGCGCGAGGTCCTGGCCTGCTTGCGCCCTCAGCCTGAAAGGGCCCCCTGCTCCCACCTCGCACCCAGATGTTACCCCGGGGGGCAGAGGCAAAGTGTCATACTTGCCGACCTCACACGCTCATCCACACACTCACCCACACATACTTCACACACTCGAGCACAACACATATTGCCCTCATACACACACTCAGACACACCTCATCCTCGCGAAGGTTCCCACACTCACCTCACACACCTGTACACACTTGTACACATTCGTACACACATTCATTCTCACATATCGCAAATACACCCACACACATGCAGCGGCCAGAGTGGAATCCATGCTTGAAGCTGAGGCCACATCCCTGCTCGTGCAAGAAGCAAAAATCTGCTCAGTCGGGCTGAAGGCTCTGTCCCCAACCAGTGATTTGAGCTGAACTCAAGTGGTAATTTTCTAAATCACAGATCATTTTGCCTGAATACAACCAACAGTTTCTCATGTCTGGCCATATTTAACTTTATTTTGTTTCCAGTATTTCTTTCTGTTCCTCAGGCCCTGTGTTCAGGAGACATGAAACAGGTTGCATGGAAAGCCAGCAGGCGGTTCAGTCCATTTGACACCCGAGGCACCTGCCCCCAGAACGTCGGGACGTGCGGGGCGTCAGATTTGTGCCAGGGGCCTCGGCTGTCCCCAATCCATACACCTGGGGTCACCAGTTTGGTCGGAAGTCCCCAGATTCGTTTCATCATCTGCTTGTACACTTGCACACACAGCACTGCTCCACTCACACTATGTGCAGACACATGCACCCCTACATTCATACATATACACGCTTTAAATACACGCTCCGCCGTAACACACACTTACACGTTACCAATGTGTGTAACACACAGAGACATCATCATATGCTCAGACACACCTGCACACACATAGACACATGTGTGTCTATACACAAACTCATTAGCTCCTGTCTACATACCCACACATACACAAACACACATCCCTAGATACGCAAACACCTGGGTTTGCCGGGGTGCCCAGACGCCCAGCAAATACCACCATTTTACGATGCTTGCTCAGCTCTGGGCCCTGCCCCTTTGAGGCTTGTAAATGCCAACTGCCCGTGGCGTGTTTATAGGTGGCTGGAGGAATAAACAGTCCCAGAGAGAGGGTGAAGCTTGATGGGGGCCGAGCAGGCAACTGGAGGCCCAGAGAGACAAAAGGCAGGCCCGAGACCTTGCCGCTGGTCAGCAGATGGAGAACCAAGGCACCCGGGGCCAAGGGAGAAGAGCCGGGGGTGGGGGAGAGGGAAGGGTGTCCCCAAAACCTTTACTCACTGCTGCCGGCCAGGATGGCGATGGTGAAGAACGTTCTCATAGCCAGGCTAGATCTGCGAGAAGAAGAAACCCAGGCCCTGAGTTCCGCCCTTCCGCCTTCCTGCAGTTCTGGGCCTGCTGCTCCTTCTTGGGCCTCATTATCATTACAGGTGCCATCAATGCTGTCCCGGGATGGCCTAGAGAGCATTGAGGCCCTGGTTCCTGCTGCCCCAGGCCTGTGACGAGCACCTCCAGGAAGATCTGAATGCCTCCCACCTGCCCTGCACCTCTTGGAAGCAAAGCCCCCAGGGGGGCGGAGCCAGGAGGCACCGGGTGACTCCTTCCTTCCCATTGTAAATGGGCGTCGCCTCCCTGCATCAGCTTCCAAGACAGGAAGCTCACTGTCTCATGGAGTCTGATCACTTTGCAGATCAGAAACAACCCCACTTCCATATTTGCCCCAGAAAGTCATGTGACCCAACCTGCTGCCTGAGTCTTGTACTTGGAACCAAGAGACCTAGGTCCCTGGGTTCTAGTCCTGGCTCTGCTTCCAAAATGCCGTGTGACCTCAGATAGACCTCTTAGCTTCTCTGGGCCTCAGGTGCCTCAAGAAGATTGATTAGATGATCCCTAAGGTCCTTCTAGTGCTGAAAATGCAATGGCATTTCTCAGCCATCACTCAGAGACTGAGAGCTCTCCTTTCTGGAGAAATGGATTGAAGGAGCCAATTCCCCACCCCCATCCCTGCTCCCCTCCATGGTGGCTTCCATCCCAGCAGAGCGAGCACATACCTGGAGGTCCTCACAGGAGAAGAGGCCTTGAGACTCGGGCCCCTCCACCTAGAGGAATGTCTACCCAGCACCTTCCTCCTGCACCCTTTGGGGTTGGCCTGCGCCCCACCTGCCATGTTCTGGGTTCTGGGGGGCCAGCGACATAGAGCTCCGAATGTCCGCGATCTGCTCCAAAGGCTCTGAGGAGCAGGCTCCAGCTTCGCACTGCCACCGACACTGGGAGGGTAGTGCCGGGGCCGAACCCCTGGGCAAGAGGCAGGTGACACATGCCCTAGAAAAAGGAGGCTCCACCTCCTCCCTCCCACCACCATTGCCTCTGCCCTGCCCACAGCTGCTTGGTGAAGTCCCCACCCCGAGGGTGCTCAGCCTGCAGAGAGTGGGTGTTTATGTACCTGACCAGGAGTCGTCCCCTCCCCAAACATCTGAAAAGACACTAGTCCAAAGTCCTCTCTATTCCTATCTGAAAAAGATGTTAAAGAAAAAAGTATTGGGTGACGATTATGAAAGCACAGTGAGGCAGACTTCATTCAAACGGGGCCATCACAGTAGGTTTAGGGGCCACTACAATGGTGTCTTGCAGTGGGGGAGAGACAAAGAACTCACACAGCAAGGAAAAGTGGGAGTTTATGGACAAGGAGCAGGGCGTGGGTCAGCGGATGGAAAATTACTAAGAGGAAACATCAGGGTAGGGGATGTTGACTGAAGGCAGGCCAGGGTGATCAGACATCACCTGTGGTGGGGGCGGGGATGCGGGAGCCATCAGATAGGTAATGGGTGTGATCGGATATAGAGGATGGAGATTCTGGCTGAATCGACTGACTAGCAGGATTCTTCCTAAACCCGACAGTGCAGAGACAAACACAGAAGCCCGAAATTTGAGGCCGAGTTGAAAAACAGTCGAAGTGGCTATCTGCAGCATGCCCCTAAGGCTGCCCTCCACATCTGGAAGAGCTTTCGTCTGGAATCTGCAGAGAGCTTCTACCACATCTGCAAGTGTGTCGGTGCCCACATCTGGCTAAGGCTCCAGGCGCAGGGGCACATGCGTCTGACAGGAAGCCCCCTGCTCGCATCGGGAAAGGGGAGCCTGTTCTCCCTGGAGCAGGGACTACCCCGCCTGGCACTACTGTCATGCAGCTGACGCCTGTGAGGTGCAGCGGTGTCCAGCAGATCTCTGACTTCCACCACTAAACCCAGCAGGATCCCCCTCCCCGCCAAGTTGTGACAACAAAAAATGTCTCCGGACATCGCCAAATGTGTCCTGGGGGGCACAGTCACCTCTGGTTGAGAGCCTGGTGGCCTGGGAGTCGGTGCCACGTGCTTCTTGTCCGGGGGTAGCGTGAGTGTGAGCAAGATGAACAAGAGAGAAACCGAGGGCGCTGGAGCCCTGGGAGTCCCTGAAGGGTGACATAGTCCCTCTGGTGGCGCTCCCACCCCAGCACCCCCACGTCTTTGTTCTGCAACCCTGGCAGGATAGTTTACTTCCTCGACCTCTGTGTCCTCAGCTGCAGAGTACACATAATCAGGCTCCACCAACGGAGGATTGTGCTGACAGATGGCAGGCATCATGCTGTGTGGGTGTGGGGCAGGTGCTCAGTGAAGGATCTGACTGTTGTCAAACCCAGGCCCGTTCCCCAGCCTCGAGGTAAACTGGGAAGGTGGGAAGGGGAAGAAGGGAGCGGGGAGGGAAGAGTACTTCTGGAAATTAAAACTCCAAAGAATCCCCCACCTCCACATTGACCCTTCTCTTCTAATGTCTCCAAACTTGCTGACAAGGGGCAGAAGAAACCAACCGTCCAGCAATCCCACCTGTCATTCCTCTCTTCTTCCAATCCCCACCCTCTCTCTGCCCAACTTTCTCTCTGTGGACCCAGGCCCTTCTCTTTCCCAGAAGTTCTAGAAAAGCCCCACTTCATCCAATCGTATATCTCTCCATGAGAAGGTGTTCATTCGCACTTGGTTATCCATTCCTTTGTAGGTACCGACACGTGTTTTGGTTTGTGGGTCTTGCCACTACTCACATGGGGGACCTGGAGAAGAGAGGACTTCATTCCCTCCAAAGCCCAGGGGTTCCCCATAGGACAGGGGTTGTATCTGCCTTGTCAGACCAGGAGCTCCCTGAGAACGGAGAGGGGCGGAGGGATAAGGCTGGTCTCTGCCTTCACTTGTCTGCACGAAGCTTGGCTTCAGTTTTCACTTTCATTTTTGCATACACCTCTCAATGAGATATCACAGCACTCCACAAGAGAAAAAGCCAAGAAATATAAGGCTCAGTACAGTCCACACACTGAAGATACAGCCTCCAATCTGCAGGTAACATGGAGACACTTAGATCTATGCCAAGGAGGCCACAGTGGGACAGGGGAACCTGCAAACCTCTGATCAGCACTGTCGTCATGTTCTTATCTTGCAATGCCATTGGCTGTGTTGGTTGGGCTCGTCTGCAGAGTGCCAACCCCCGAGGTGGGGGGCAGTCAGCTCCTTCCTTTTCCTGCCCTCTCCCTACCAAACACAGGTGCTCAATACCAGATGTCAATAATAAACTGGTCAACCCAGTAATTCCACTTCTGGAACTATAAACCAAGATGACAACCTGAGTCGCTCCCAGAGACAGATGAAAAAGATACTGACTGTGTTGTTTTTTTTGTGATGCATCACCCCCAAATCAGAAGCAAATTAATTTAGAGGGTTAGTTAAGCAAATTATTAACCACCCATTTACAATCATGTTTTCAAAGACTTGGCAATGTAGAAAACAAAAAACGAAATCCTGGATATGAAGAGTAATAGCAATTTTGTAAAAACACAAAAGGAAAAGATGAAGGAGTTTGTGTGCAAATGTGTAAAAATTATCTAGGAAGATATACAACGAAACATTAATAATGGTTATTTTTGAACAGCGAACTGATGGTTTTATTCTCCTATTTGAAATTTTCTGTATTAAAATGAATGTAAAACAATGCCAGCAACTGGATGGAATGATCAATTTCCTAGAAAGACACAAACTAACTCAACTGGAAAAAGCCTTACATCTATTTAAAAAGCTGAATATGTAGTTTAAAACTTTTTCTCAAATAAACTCCAAGTCCAGATGACTTCACTGTTGAATTTGACCAAACACTTAAGGAAGAAATAATCCGACTGTATTAGTTTGCTTAGGCTGCCATAGCAAAGTGCTACAGACTGGGTGGCTTAAACAATAGACATTTATTTTCTTCATAATTCTGGAGGCTCAGAGTCCAAGATCAAGGTGTTGGCAGGTTTGATTTCATTTTGAAGCCTCTCCCCTTGGCTTGCAAATGGCCACCTTCTCTCTGTGTCTTCAAGTGGTCTTTCCTCTATATGCTTGCACATTCTTCTCTCTTAATGTGTCCAAATTTCCTCTTCTTATTAAGATACCAGTTAAATTAAATTAGGGTTTACTTTTATGGCCCCATTTTAACTTAATCACCTTTAAAGCCCTATCTCCAAACACAGTCACATTCTGAGGTAAGAACACAACTGAGCTTATAAAATCAATTTCTTTCAGAAATTTTAAGTGGAGGAAATGTTTCCCAACTCACTAAATTAAGCCACCATTATTCTGATACCAAAACTAGATAAAGATATTGCAAGAAAACTGCAGACTAATGTCACTCATGAGCATAGATGCAAAAATTGGTAACAAAACGTTAACGAAAAGAATCTAACAATACATAAAAAGGAAATACACCATGACCAAGTAGAATTTATCTCAGGAATGAGAGGCTGGTTTTACATTAAAAATTAGTCCATGTAATATACCATATTAACAGACTAAAGAAGAAAAACCATATGATTATTTTAATAAATGCAAAAAAAATACATTCGACAAAATCTGACATCCCTTCCTGATTAAAAAACAAAACAAATCAAGCAAACTGAGATAGAAGGGAGCTTCCTCAGCATGAAAAATGGCATCTACAAAAAGCCTGCAGGTAGCATCATGGTTATTGATAAAAGGCTGGTTGCTTGTCCCCATAAGATTAAGAATGAGACAAGGTTAGCTATTCTCACCACTCCTATTTAACATCTGAGCCAGTACAACAAGGCAAAAAAGAAATAAAAGGCGTTTAGATTAGAAAAGAAATTAGATTGTCTCTATCAGCATAAACATGATAGTCCATGTGAAAAATCCTGTAGGACCTACAAAAAGGCTTTTAAAACTAATAACTGAGTTTAGCAAGGTTGTAGGATACAAGATGCAAATACAAGGAGATAAATTGTATTTTTATATCTAGCAATGAACAACTTGAAATTGAAATTGAAAAAACACATTTACAATAATATCAAAAAATGCAAAATGTTTAGGGTTAAATCTTACAAAATATATGAAAGGCTTGTACAATGACAACTATAAAGCAATGCTCAAAGAAATCAAGGAAGACCAAAATAACTTCAGGGATATACCATGTTCATGAATCAGAAGACTAAATATTGTTAAGATATCAGTTCTGCCTATTTGCTCTACAGAGTCAGTGCACTCTCAATCAGAATCCAAATAGATTTTTCTTGTAGAAATTGCCAAGCTGATCCTAAAACTTATATGAAAATGAAAAGGATCTTTAAAAAGAAGAACGAGAATTTACACTACCTGATTTTAAGCCTTATGAAGTCACTACAATCAAGGCAGTGTGGATTGGCGTAAAGATAGACAAATAGATCAGTGGAACAGAACACATGATCCAGAATTAGACCTACACAAATATGGGGATTTTATTTTTGACAAAGGAGCAAAGGCAATTCTGGAATGGGAGGAGAATAGTTTTTCAATGGTGCTAGAACAATTGGCCATCAATAGGAAAAGGAAGGAGGGAAGGAAGGAAGGAAGAAAGGAAGGAAGGAAGGAGGAAAAAAGAAGGAAAAAATAAAAAGAAAAAGGTAGAAAGAGAGAGAAGGAAAAGAAAAAGAAGGAAGAAAAGAAAAAATAATTTATATCCATACCTCTTACCATGTACAAAAATTAATCACAATGGATTATTGTTTAACAAAGGTTCCAAGACAATCCAATAGGAAAAGAAGTCTTGAACAAATGGTGCTGAGACTATGTATCCACATGCAAAAGAATGAAGTGGGTCCCCTTCCTCACACCATACACAAAAGTTAACTCAAAATGGATGATAGAATTAAATGTAAGGGTTAAAACTATAAAACTCTTAGAAGATAACGAAAGAGTAAATCTTTGTGATCTTAGGTTAGACAATGGTTTCTTAGGCAATAGATACTACAAAAAAAAGCACAAGTGACCCACTCCCCAAAAAGATAAACTGAACTTGATCAAAATTAAAACTTTCCCTGCAAATTATACCATCAGGAAAATGAAAAGACAACCCACATAATAGGAGAAAATATGTGCAAATCATGTCTGATAAGGGACTTGTATGCGGAATATGTAAAGAACTCTTACAACTCAGCAATAATAAGATAACAACCCAATTTGAAAATAGGCAAAGAATTCAACTAGGCATTCCTCCAAAGAAAATAAACAAATGGCCAATAAACACATGAAAAGATGTTCGACATTATTAGTCATTAGGAAAATGCAAATCAAAACCATAATGAGATACTACTTCACAAAAAAAGAAAATTTATCACTGGTGTTAATGATGATATAAAGAAACTGGACGCTTCATACATTGCTGGTCAGAATACAAAATGGTGCAGCTACTTGGAAAACAATTGGCAGCCCCTCAAAATGTTAAATGTGGAGTTACCTTATAATCCAGTAATTCTACCCTTGGTATATATCCAAGAGAAATGAAAACATGTATCCACACACAAAAAAATCTGCACACAAATGTTTATAACAGCATTATTTATAATAACCAAAAAGTATCTATCTGTAGATGAATAGATACATAAAATGATGGAATATCTATACAACAAAATATTATTCAACAACTAAAAGGAACAAGATGTTGTTACATGCTATAACATGATGAACCTTGACAACATCATGTTAAATAAAAGAAGTCAATCACGGAAGGCCATATATGGTATGATTTTGTTTATATAAAATGTGTGTCAATGATTTTATCTATATGAAAAAGCTACATACTAAATGATTTCCACTTATATGAAATAATAGGCAAATCTGAAGAGACAGAAAGTAGATTAGTTGTCGTCCAGGATTGACGGGAGGGAGTATGTGGTACAGGGGACTATGGAATCATTGTTAATGGGTAGGACTTCTTTTGGGGATGTTGAAAATATTCTAAGATTAGATTGTGGTGATGGTTGCCTAACTGAATATATATATATAAAAAAACACAAAACATTAAATTATACACTTGAAATGATGGTGTGGTATGCAGAGAAACAGAACAGCATTGCACCCCTGAAGCCTTCTTAGTAACCCCATCTAGTCACTACCCCCCTCAATGGGGAAACTCTGTCCTGACTTGTAAAAGCACAAATTAGTTTGACTGTGGTGGAAGGTCATATAATCGGAGTCTCTCTCACGGTTTCTACTCACAGTTTTTAAATGGGCACAGCATTATCTTCTTCATTTTGTACAGCGTTTTTCGTTCAACATTACGTTTCTGAGATTCTTCCATGCTGTCGTGCGTAGTTGTGGCTCATCAAGGTGTTATCACAGAGTGGCTCTACCACCCTGTATCCATTCTGCAAAAGACAGACATCCAGTTGTCTAAGCCGTTTGCTTTGGTTCTGCCTTGGTGGAGCTGGAGAAAAGTGGGTTACTCTCCCACAGAGGAATCTCAGATCTCTCCCTCCCTCCTCTTCCCCTGCCAGGGCCTAACAGAGATAAAGCAAGAAGCCCCTGGGGATGCCCAGCTACCATCACTTTCCTCTTATCCTGCAAACCCTCAGGAATTCTGAGCTTTGTCTCCAACACCCTCTGACCGTTTCATCATGGATGGAATCCAGGAAGGAGGACCACCCTGGTAAACGGAGCTTGGCAGGGAGGAATGGGTGGATTGGAGATTAGGGCAGTACATTTATTATGTGGGACTACTTAGAACAGTGCCCAGCACATGGTAAGGGTGGCTCTGGCAGGCCTGTGTTCTAACCCAAGCTCTGCCGTGTACCTGCTGTGTGACCCCGGGCAAGTTTCTATTCTCTCTGAGCTCCAGTTTCCTCACCTGTAAAATGGGTATAGCAGTATCTCCTTCACAGTGTAGTCGTGAAAATTAAATGAGATAACAGCCTAGTGCCTGGCCCACAGTAGAGGCTCACTGGATGCTAACTCTTCTCAATGGAATATGCACTCCAGCATCTAAGTCTTCTCCTGCTCTTTTGTCTCCATAACCTGGAGATTTCGATGTCCTGTGGCCTGGCATTATCATCAGGCATGTCTCCTATTGTTTCCAGGAGAGTAAAAACCCACAGATTTGCTGACAAGTCTCAAGAAACCCCCACATCCAGAGAGTACTCAGTCATATGCTGCTGATGGAGGCTGGGGGTTTCTGAATTCCTACCGACTTCAGAGAAAGGAAGAAGCTTAAATACTGTTCTCATCTTCTGACCCGGCAATTTCACTTCTGGAAATCTGCTCTAAAGAAAGCACCCTTTTAAAAGGAGATCAAGCTTTATCATCATAGTGTTCTCTATAACAATGAGCAATGGTGATCTTAAAGTCATAATAAGAAAAAAGTCAGTCAATAGAAACAGACCCAGAAATGGCCCAAATGATAGAATTAGTAGATACAGACATCAAAACAGTTATTATAACTATATTCTACATGTATAAGAAGATAGTGGAAAGTTTGAGCCTATTAAATAGAAACATTGAAGATATTAAAAAAGAACCACACCAAATTTCTGGAGAGAAACAATATACTGTCTGAGATTAAAGATACTGTAGATAGGATTAACAGCAGATTAGACAATGCAGAAGAAACAATTGGTCATTCTAATTATGAGAAGCAATGATGGTGTGGAAGAAGATGGTGAGGATGATGATGGGCGTGACTACTACCAACACTTACTGATCTCTAGCTATGGACCAAGCCCTGTTAATTTCTTATCTCATTTAATCCCCACAAGAAGCCTGCGAAACAGGTACTGTCATCGCCCCATTATACACGTGAGAAAACAGAAGACACGTTGCTAAGCCCCTTGCTGCAGGTGAAGCAGCTGGAGCATTGGGGATGCCAGCCCCAATCCAAGCAGGCTGGGTTTGACTTCCCCGCCTCGTCCCCTTCACCTCCACGTGATGCTATGCAGCCCGCCTTGTGGTCGCCGTAACGGCATTCTCTGCATGAGCGAGGCTTAGTGCAGTGTGCTGTGCACATGTGACGTCTAAACCCCACAGCAATCAGAGGCGAGAGGGGCTTTTGTCCCTATCTTGTCCCTATTCCGCACGTACAGAAACCAAGGCTCATGGAGGCGAAGCGATTTGCCCAGAGTCCCACAGCTGGTAAGAGAAGGAGCCAGAGTTTGAACCAGGTCCCTCTGATCCCAAGCCCAGCCCTCCAGAGGTGCCCTGGGGCCTCTGGAGAAACCCAGGACAACTGTTTTTGAGGCTCTCTCTTACAGCATCAATATCACGTCTTCTCCTCTACTAGGGAAAAGCATTCTGGAATCAACAAAAAGCTTATGGTCCTGGCTATTTTTGCTTCTGCCTAAAAGATACCAGATCGGGAGGAGCTGGGACTCTGGCAAGTAGAACCACAGGCCCCATCAAGAGCCCAAATCTAGAAGAGTGTTTGGAGGATAAGGCCCTACCTTGGTGAGAGTATAAGAGAGTAACTATTGAGCGCACTCGGGGGAGGCATGTCACAGAACATGCCAGAGGCATTTACTTTGCTTTCTGCTTGGTTATTTTGTGTACATATTGTTTTCTCACATATGAGGTGATCAGTTGGTGATGGAGTCTAGGAACAAAGGGAAAAATAGATTTCAGAGAGAGAGGAGGAGGAGAGTTGAGAGAGAGAGAGAGAGAGAGAGAGAGAGAGAGAGAGAGAGAGAGAGAGAGAGAACAATTTCCAGCAGTGACGCTTGCTAGCACACTTTTTGGGTGAACTGATTATTTGGCAGCAAAGAGGTCAGCCTGGGCACTATGCCTTTAAACAGCTGTCTAAGGGGCATCCAAGAAAACCAGTTTCTGCCATCTATGGACACTCCATTAAACCTGGAAAGACTATTGATGGTGGCAAAGTGGGAGTTTATAGCCAAGGCCAGGATCAATGGATGGTGGCTTTGTGGCAGATCATCTCTATGTGGTGCCTTTAGGGGTCCTCCCATGAGCACCCCAGCCCTAGTAGCCTGGATCCACACCATTTGCCTCATTAGGATTCTCATATGTGACCTGGGGCCAACCTTCTGCACAGTAAGTCGTCAACACATGTCAGTTGCTTTGAAATCATGTGCTTTGACTCAGCAAGTCCACTCTAGGACTAGATTCCACAGCGACGATTCTGGACATGAACTGAGACTTAGTCTTCAAGTTTGTTTTTCACTGTACCACTGGACTGTCTAGACTAGTAAAAAATTGGAAACAACCTGTATGTCCATCAATAGGGGATTCATTAAATGAAAGGCTGCCTTTCAAAATGTTACTGCAGAAAAATATTTAACGACACAGAAAGATGTTCGAGTTATATTGGTAAGTGAAAAGACAGGCTTCAGAGAGTACTGCAAAGCATCATCTATAACATTTCCCTAATTTAGATAGGAAAAAGCATGAAGATATAAAGGCCAACAGAACCAGAAAGACACACACCAAACACTTAATGGTGCTTCATACATTCAACAGGGGATGTTAAATCTCTTCTTATTGCTTATACTTTCCAAATTTTCTGCACTGAAAGTGTGTTTCTTTTGCATTCAAGAAGTTTTTTTTAAAAAGATAATAAAAATAAAATAAAATTCCCTCATGTTAGAAAAGAGGAAACGTAAGTAGTATGGGTGGCCTCCACGAGACCTGGAGTTGAGAGGGGCAGGGGCAGGCTTGGCCGGGTTGGGTGCATCTTATATGAGGGGTCGCCTGCATCAAGGGGACTTCCAGCAGCTGCTTCTGCTGCTCTGGGCTGGGATCATGGAGCTTCTCCACTTGTACCTGCTGGTGGTGTTTGCTGGTGAGTGCGGACAGGACCCACGGCTGGGAAGGGGAGGAGGGATGCGCGTAGGCCCGATATCTCTTTCTTAGACCGAGCTGCTGCTCCGATCCCCACTGCCCTGGTCCCTCAGGCCCCTCAACCCTTCTGCCTCTGGTGAGGAACCATCAGTGGCTTCCAGTCCCCTAGAACAGTGGCTTTGGTCAGAAATCTCTGGGTGGTCAAGCTGTGTGGCATGCTTCTGGACTGCTGTGAAGGTCAGAAACTAAAGATTCAGAATCCAGGGGACTGCTAAGCTGATACCTATGGTACTTGGAACAGAAATTACAAAAAGGGACCTCCTCACCTCCCCCTGCTCCCACCTGTCCCTTTGACCGAATAATAACGATCATTCACACAGGGATAGCACTCTATATTTTTAGAACCCATTCATGCTCATCATCTCCACAGAACCTGGGATGAGGGTTCTGTTCACCATTGGTGGGAGATGGGCAATTTCTCTTTGGTCTTTAGTAAGTCAAATATAAAAATGCAGCTGCTTGCAAACTGGTATTTTTGTTTCTTGACCGTCTCAAAATAAGTGATCTTAGAAAGAATGCATTTTTAGATGGGGTTGTATGTTACCTTGGGACTCCCAAGTTCTTGAGAGGAACGTATCTCCAGAGTTACAGTGAAAATCATTAGGAAAATTGCAATCGAGCTACAGAAATTCATCTCTCAGACGTGAAGAGGCAATACAGCGTAGAGAGAAAATACACAGATGAACCTGATTCAAACTCTGGCCCCGCCGTCTCCTGGCAGTAAGACCTTGGCCAAGCCACCCTCTCTCTCTATCCTCATCTGTAAAGTGGGTACAATAGCACCCTCTTCATAGGGTTTTTAGAAGGACTCTAATGAGAAAACATATACAATGCTTAGCAAGTGTAAGTAACAGTAAGCAAGCAATAGCTTAGCATACAACATGCGCACCAGGTGGTAGCAGCATTGCCTCTCACCACTGTGGGGAACCTTTGGAAGGAGGGGCTCCACCCCCCTCGGTAGCAGGTAAGGATGGAGAAAGCTACCGAGACGGGAATTGCCGACAAGCTAAGCCAGTTCACAAAAGCCCTCGTAGCCACAGCTTGAACTCCTCAATTTCTCAGGGCTGGGTTCACCTCCCTATAAAACTGTAATACATAAGACCACCCAAAGGCATCCCGAATCAAAGCCGTTTGTATGGCTTGCCTGGCAAGGGAGAGCTGCATCGTTCAGGCGTGAGTTGGTTTGTGTGTCTATTTCTAAGCTGAAATTGAAAAGGCTAGATTTAGGGCAGAACAAGGGATGGAGGTACTCCAGAAAAGGCAAGATTCTGAATTCAGATCCCTGCTTGGCCCAAGAGGTGGATGTCACTCTCTCTGCAGAGATTTACCTTCAGGGTTCTCATCACCGAATCCGGGATTCCAGAGGGCCTGAGATCATTCATCAGCACAGTCAAAGCTTACAAATTTTCCCTTTAACATCAGTATAACTAGAGCCACCTGCAGACATGGCAACGTGGATTCTCACAGACTGAGAGGACACACTGGGGACACAACAGGCTTTCAAGTAATGCATGCCACCTGTCACTTTCAGCCGCAGCCGAAGGCCACCGAGGGTGATCTCGCCCTTGGTCCACGGCACGAGTCCCTCGCAGTCCCACTGTTCCCAACCCAACCCCTTCTAGTGTGCGGCTCGCCCCTGGTTTACTATTTAATTCGTTTGCACGAGGAGCTTTCATCATAACGTCATTTACCTGAGTGTTAGGGAGCTCTATAGCTAGGATCGCCAAAGGGACCTACCCAGCCCCGTCTCCCTGAGATTATGGGCTCCCTCTGTGCCCTTGAACCACCTGTTGAGGTTGCACACAGGTGCATTTCAGTCCTCTTCTTATTTTGTCTGCTCCCCCCAAACTCTCCTGAATTCACTGACTTAATATAATCTCATTTCTCCTAACTCATCGGAACGCACGCATTCCTCTCTCCCAATAAAATAAATTCCCCTTATGATCAATTCTAACCAGAAACTATTATGACTGACATGAAAAATAGCCATGAAAATTATCGATTTCTAACTTGCACCGCCTCCCAGAAGAACCAGGCGCGCTCTTTAACACGAGTCTGGTGTGGGGGTGGGAGGGTGTGAGAGGCAGGGCGCATCTTTCTGTTATAGAATGGGACCTCGATGCCCAGGGACCGAGAATAGAACCAAATCGCCGTGGGCTTCGACCTTGGCTCCTCCATTTACCAGCCACTATGACCTGGAGCAAGTTACTGGAGCCTCAGTCTGCTCATCCCTGAAACGGGGAGTAAAAGTAATATTTATTATACTAATATTGAGTCTACAGCCATGCCACTCTGAACAAGCTCTATTCCATCTGATCTCGGAAGCTAAGCAGGGTTGGGCCTGGTTAGTACTTGGATGGGAGGCCACCTAGGAAGACCCGGTGCCATAGGCATAAAAAAATAAAAGATAAGGGATTGTAAGCTGACAAGGTCCTTGCAATCTGTGAGGTAAACCAAAGGCTGCCTCTCCTAAAAAAAAAAAAAAAAATATATATATATATATATATATATATATATATATATATATACACACTAATGTTGGTTTCTTCGTTTTCATAAATATACTGGAATTATACAAGATGGTAGTGACAGCAAAGGAAAGTTCTACGAGGTCTGTACAACCTCTGCAGCTTTTCTGGACACCTGGGATACACCAAAATAAGAGTTTATTTATCAAAAAAAAAAAAATAGTACTTATCTCATGGGATGGATGGAGTCAATAAATGACTATGTGAAAAGACCCCATAGTAAGCTCTCATTCACTATTATTATATTTTTAATAGCTGTGGTAATTGTGGTCATTTCATGGTCCAAGGTCACTGGTTTGGTTCAGGTGGAGCAGAGGCGCCAGGCTTGGGGGTCCACCTGACCTCCCCTGAGACTCATGTCCTCTCCTTGTTGCTGGGCATCTTGGCAGGTGTGTGTCCAACCCAAGGCGGGATTCAGAACTTGAACAAGATGGTCAGACACATGACTGAGAAGACACCCATCATCTCCTATTGGTTCTACGGCTGTCACTGTGGCCTCGGGGGCAGAGGCCCACCCCTAGATGCCACAGACCGGTAACCCCTCCCAGGCAGGCCATGAGTGCCAGCCTGGTCCTGCCTTCGCTCCCGGACTCTCCCCTTTCCTCTCCATCCACTCATTCATTTTGGGAATTTGTTTTGTATTGTGTGCTAGGAACTCTGCTGAGCTCCGATACAGCCCCAGCCTTCCTGCCGCTTCCCTTCTAGAGAGTTCCCCAAAGTCTCTGAAGGCCCCTCTTCCACTCCTAATCCCTAATCTAGTCAGAATACCCACACACACTCTCTGCTGCCAGTGCACAGTGTTTTTAAAAAGTCCCACCTTTTCTGGTCATTATCTCGTCTGATCTTCACCACGGCCCTGAGCATCGGCCAGAGGAGAGATAAGAGCCAGCCAGGTCCCTGTCCTAATCCACCACGTACAGGCTGGGTGACCTTGGGCAAGTGGCTTGACCTCCCTGGGTCTCAGTTTCTTCATCTGCGATATGGGGAGAATATTAGTACCTTTGTCATAGGGCGGTAGTGACTGTTAAGAGAAAATTCATTTTAAAAAGCTGGCACCTGGTACCTAGGAAACACTCAGTAAGTGTTCGCAAGCGAGGCAGTCAAGAAGGCTAGACCCCTGCAGGCCTTGACTCTTCCAAGGTGGGCTCTCAAGTTCTCCCCTGGCGCAGGGGGCTGCCAAAGAGCCGAGTCGGCTAAGGACCCGGGCGCTCTGCTGCCTGCCCCACCTCCCATCTCCCTCCAGGTGCTGCCATGCCCATGACTGCTGCTATGCTCACCTGAGGCATCACCGTTGCCGTATACACACGGACCTTTACAGCTATAACTTCTCCCACGGGGACATCCAGTGCTGTGAGTGCCTGGGCCGCGGGACTGGAGTGAGGGGTGGGGGAAAGGGGCTCTGGCGCTCACTGCCTTCATATGCTGTGCGATGAGGCACGAGCTACCCAACCTCTGTTTTTCTCATACGTCCAGTGGCAACAGCTGGGCTATGGAGCAAGGGCAGGAATGGCGGTGGAAGTATGGAGAGGTCCAATGGGGGCTTTGGCCCCTGCAGGATCTGCAAGCCTGGTGGACCTCAGCTTAGATCCCAGACCCAACACTGCCCAGCTGTGTAACTTTGAACACATTTGCTCAAACTCTCTGAACCTCAGTATCCTCATCTGTAAACTGAGGGTGCCAACAGTATCCTACCCCATAAAGTTGATTCAAGAACTAAAATGAGAACAGACAGAATGAGCCTCACAGATGCCACTTGTTGCAGAGTGCACGTTTGATAAATGACATGGGCTACCGATATTATTGTTGCTACCTTTATCATTTTGTATTCTCATAGCAACCCAGCCAGGAGGCAGCCCTACCCCGATAACCTCCATTTTATGGACAGGAAACCGAGAGTAGAGTGAAGAAGTTTCAGCTGAAAATGACAGAGCCTGGGTCAGATCCCAGGTCACCTGGCCCCTGAGTCCATGCACAGAGGAAGGTGGCAGGTCCAAGGGCTGGGAATTAGATGGTCACATCACAGCTTAATACTAATAATAACAACAATAATAGCCAAAACTTATTGCGCACTTACTATGTGCTGAGTGCTTCGCCTTCTTACTTTAATTCCCACGACAGCCCCCTGAGGCAGCACTTTATAATCATTCCCTTTGATTACAGATAATGCAGCTGAAGCACTGCGGTCCCTCCTGCCTCAGAGTCTTTGCGAATGCTATTCCATCCGCCTAGAATACTCCCCCTCCTCCACCCTGGCTTTCCAAAGGGAGAGCAAACACTTCCGGTCTCAGCTCGAACGGCTCTCGTTTCGCCGTTTCACTATCTTGTAGCCCTGGCGTCGTTCCTTACTTCCATATAGCACAGTTTGTAATATATTCATTTCGGTGCTTCTCATAAATCCGCCATCCCCAAGGAGTGTGAACCTCAGAGGTCCGCTGTGTCCAGTCTTATCTCCCCAGGGCCTGCCACAAGATAGTGCTCGACTGTTCGTTGAATGGATGGATGAATAAATAAATGTGCAAGGCCACACGGGGAGGTCATGGTATGTGCCCAAGGTCACACAGCTAGAATCAAAGTAGCTGGGAAGGGTACTCTGAAGCTGAGCGAGAATGGCACTGCTTTCAGAAGCTCCCTCCAGGGACCCTAGGTCCACCCTTGACTCTGTCTCAGGAAAGGAAAGACACTGAGCTCCCCACTCTTCCATCCCACAGCTGACAAGGGAACCTGGTGTGAGCAGGAGCTGTGCGCCTGTGACAAGGAGGTGGCCTTCTGCCTGCAGCGTCACCTGGGCAGCTACAAGAAGGAGCTGCGTTTCACCCGTCAATTCCGGCCATCCCGCTGCAAGGGCAAGACGCCTATGTGCTAGGAGAAGCCTGAAGTCCCACACCCCCTGCCCTGGCCATTGGAAGTCCCACATACTTGCTGACACGCCTGCCCCAGTAGTAGCTAACCCCTGAACCAGCCTGACTCCTCGAACACACTCCCAGGAGGAGGGAGAGTCTCAGCCTCTCCCCAAACACCCATCTCACCTTGGGCCTTCTAAATCTTCCCGAGGCAGCAGCTATGTTCTCTGAGAGTGGATTGAGAGTTTAGGAAAAGCCAAGGAGAAGGAGCCCCCGAGATGGTGCTTGAGCCAAAGCAGCAGGTGTGGCAGGTTCTCCCTGCCGCTGCCATTCACTCCGCAGGGCTCCCCTGCCCAGCGGCGTCTCTCCAATACATGGTCCACGCCGCAGCCGGAGCAGCCTCTCTATGGGGCGGAGAGGCTGATCTTTCTGTCCATATGACTCTTCTTCAAACCCTGTGGCCCTCTACCACTCTAGGTGAGGGCCTCTCACAGGAGTTTGGGGTCTGCGTTGTCTGGTGATAGACCCCTGTCTCCACTTGGCTTGCAGGTTCTGGCAGACAGGGCCCATGCCTGCCTCGGACTCATTTGCATGCCCAGTGCCCAAAACAGTGCCAGGAAGGGTCTCGGTAATTTCCTCTCACGGACAGGCCCTGCTTCTCTTGCTCTAGGCCCACAAGCCCATGCCACGTGTCCTCCAGGCACCTCTGTTTTCCTGCTTCCGAGCCTTTGCTCAGGGCGGGCTTTCTGCAGAACCGTTTCGCCTGGACGATCCAGGTGGCTAAGCCTCCCCCAGGGCTCTTCAGGGTCCAAGGGCTCCTTCCTGCAGAAGTCTCCCTTGGCCGATTCCTCCCTGGCTCTGAGGTCTCGCTCCCTCCTCTGAGCTCCAAATCCTTCCTAACACTTTATGGGGCTACCATTTACCAAGCTTTATCTTGAGAGGTATGTTATATCATCGCCTGGTCTTCTCTGATCTCCTACTAGACTGGAGCTCCCGGAGGACGGGGGCCATGTCTGACTCATCTTCCTTTCCTCTGCTCCCCCACATAGTAAGCACTCAACTAATACACATGAATCCAACGAGCCCATAGTGGGTAGATGGACGTCGTGGCAGATGTTGTTGGTGCCCCACCCAGACCCCCTAACTGCCAACTAAGCCATGTGCTGACTGCCAAGTGCTCACATCTGTCTCATTCTCTGCCTTCATCTGCTGGGAGCCATAGATCCTATCCTCCCAGCCCCTACCCTACCCACCTCTAACTAATGACTAGGAAGTATAATACCACAAAGGGTATAATTGCCAACCCCCTGCCTCTATGCAGGACCATCTTGGTGGTACAGTGCATGCCCTAGAGCTCCTCCTGGGATCGGGCTGAGGGTAGACGTCTGGAACCACCCTTCTGCTTGCTTCGTCCCCTGGCCTATCCTGTTTTCCTTGTTCCCTTACAGGTTTCTCCTGAGAACACTCCCTCAATAAATCCTTCACTTGCACAAGAATCCTCGTCTCAGGCTTGGCTTCTAGAGAAAAGCCATGGATGAATGGATGGATGGATGGATGGATGGATGGATGGATGGATGGGTGGATGGATGGGTGAATGGATGGGTGGATGGGTAGATGGATGGATGGATGGGTGGATGGATGCGTGGATGGATGGATGGGTGGATGGATGGGTGGATGACAGATGGGTAACTTTTTCATATAAGGATCCACAATCTGTCATTCATATGTAATTAGCCATGTCTCTAGCAGCAGGGATGGGGCACTTGGAGTCACCCACACTATCCAGCCTGTGACACACATATGTGAAACAGCTTACCAGTTTTCCTGAGCTCAGAGGCTCATTCGAGGCAGTGTAATAAGAATTTAAGAACTATGGATGCTGAGTTCAAATTCCAGTTAGACCACTGAATAGCCATGTGACCCTAGCTGAGGGAGGAATCTTGATTTCCTTAAGTGGGACAAACAATTGAAATCAAGAGGAAGATAAGATGAGGTCAGTTTATTAAACAAGATTAATGCATATTAGGCTCTTTTCGCAGTGTCTAGCATGTGGTAATTCCTCCTTAAATTAAATGTTAACTGTATTATGCTGCTATTGTTATGTAGTGACTAGATCTGGTTGCCTCCAAGATAAATCAAGAGAAAATAGTTCATCAATGTTCCCCCCTCCACCCAATTCCTCTCTCCCTTCTATATGGCTGTGCAAGCTTTTTTAGTTACGTCCTGATGCGTGATGTCCATTTATTCAAGACACACAGGCAAGAGCTGGCAACCCTGCTTGTCCATCAAAGCTCCCATGTTCCTGGCTCTGTGCCATTGATAATATCAGTGTTGGCAGGTAGGAGCATTTATTCTCATTTTAAAGTTCTGAGCAACCTGAGGCTCAGAACGGGGACAGGAGCCTTCTGAGTTCCCACAACCAGCGAAAGCCAAAGAGTCATTTTCGGCTCACTCTCCAGACTCATCTCACTCTGCTCCCTGGCACCCCATCCCATTTGTATAGGTCAGGAAACTTCCAGCCGAAAATTCTAACTCGACGGGCTGCAGTCATGAGGGCATTTATGACCTCATGTGACAAGAAGTCCAAGGAGAAGGTGGCTCTTTAGTGGCTTGATGATGTCATCAGCCCCCCAGTTTTTCTCCTGATCTTTGCTGGCCACCCTCACTTTGCCTTTTAGGTGGCTCCTCTTGGCTCCAACATGGCAGCCATGACCCAGATCTCAAGCCAAAAGGTGATAACATCCAACAGAGAAAATGCTGCCTCTTTTGTATCTCCTTTTATTAAGCCCTCCCACCACTACTCAGCAGGTCTCCCCCTCTCGACTGGCTGCCTTTAAACGTGGTGGCCTCCAATGGGATTAGCCTGGCCAGTTTAGATTCCTCAGGATTTATTTACTCCTAAGAGGGGCAGGGTCAATGTCTCAGAGGGTGAGTGGCTGTTAGAATGGCAT
Organism: Rousettus aegyptiacus; assembly: GCF_014176215.1. Classification (NCBI taxonomy): domain Eukaryota; kingdom Metazoa; phylum Chordata; class Mammalia; order Chiroptera; family Pteropodidae; genus Rousettus; species Rousettus aegyptiacus. Next base: position 11,878,273 of record NW_023416284.1, on the reverse strand, counting down.
CCCTTGGGGTTGTTGATAGGATTGGTGTTGGGTGGGCAAGCAAGGGCAGGGGCAGGAGCAAGACTCTGCCTGCAACGCTTCCCTCTGTTTGCTGGGCACCCAGTGCAGGGCCTAGAGATCACAGAGTAGGTATGAATGAATGAATGAAAAAATGAATGAATCCCAGTTTGGCAAAGTCATGAGACTTTGTACCAAGAGGAGGGATGGGCAAGTGGGGGATCTCAGGGCAGCCAAGACTGAGTCTCCAAAGTAAGGCAAGACCCTCCAACCCGGTGAGCTCTCCTTGTGGGCCAAGTGGAGGAGGGGCAGAATAGGTACCAAACACCTGCCGTGCCCACTCCCCCGACTCCCACCCACTCCCTAGAGACACTGATATTGTCACCCACATCTTCCAGGTGCAGAAACTGAAACTCGAGAATGAGTCACTTGTTGACAAGTGATAGGGTTGGTGTTCTCTTTACTGGGATGGTTGGTGACTCAACCTTGGGTGCCCCTTATGGGGGGAGTAGCCATGCCCAGGGTTGAGGAGGTGAGGTTGGGTACCACAAGGCTGGAAGACAGTGGGAAAGGGGTAGTGAATAAATTAATCATACGGACAACGATAACATTGCTCAGACAGAGCCCTCACACTTGGAACACTTCCCCCAGCACGGAGCCCCTTCCCACTGAAGAGGAATTCTTATTCAAAAGGCTAACCTTATAATGGGTGCTTTGTTCTGCTTCTGTAGATATGCTTGCCACATAGGCCAAAGGGCAGGGTGACCTCGAAATTAAGTAAAAACGCATCCTCCCTTTGACTTGCTCTGTCTAGATAATAGATGTATTGCTTAAATTCCTGTCTGAAACTCCCGTGCTTTGTAACTCTTTGTAACTACTTGTAACCCATAGCAACTGACACACTTTGTAACTGCCTGAGGACAAATCAACCAATTGGCCCATGCCAACTGGCCAACTGTAACTGCGTGGAGGAGCCCCATAAAAGGTAAGTTTGCCCCTGAGCTCAGGTCCCAGATTTTCAGAGCATCAGCTCTTCAGGGACCACTGGTGTAATAAACCTGAATTCTCCAACTCTCGGAGTGGTGTTTGGTTTCTCGCCGGTCTGATTTTTCTGCAACACCACCATTGGCTGGCCCCATCCTTAGGTCACCTGGATCTAGGACTCTGCCTTCCAGGGTGTGGGTGCCCAGCCCAGAGACCTCTTAGGCCAAAACCTGCGCCTCAGTTCTGCCTGTTCTTCCAGCTGGATCCTGCTCCCAATACCCAGGTTCCCTTCACACATCCTCCCCGGCACTGCGAGATGCAGGTGGGACTGTCCCCCTCACCCAGTCTCAGTGCCCCGTGAGAGAAAATGCACACTTGGGGTCCCTTGTTAGCCAGTGACATCAGCTGAGAGCTGACCTGACCTTGGGGCAGCCTGGACAACCCCGAGTCAGGACCTGACTGGCTGTCTCTAGCTCGAGATCCTCTGGGTTTCCTGTTGTTTTTCATTTGTATCACTTAAAATAAAGAAGAAATTTGTTCACAGTTTGTGAAAACTTGAAGCCGGGAACATCAGCCCAGGGATGTGCCCCTGTTCTCTTTCTGCTTTAAGTTCTGTTCATGCCTTGCCCACCTTGGGACTTCTTCTGGAAAGTTCTTCCCCTGGCTCTTTGCAAGACTGGCCTCTGTCATACAAAGCTCAGCTGGTAATCCCTCCCTCAAGAAAGTGTCCCTGCCCTCTGCCACCAGCCCATGGTAAGTGCCCTTCTGGGAACCCACAAGCTGAAAGAAGAAATTCAGCCAGGGTTGGGGGAAGTGGAGGGGTAGCTTTTGGCTTCCTAAGAGGGAGATGGGAAAATGCCACTTTCTGGATTTTCCTGTCCTAAGAAACTTACAAACATTTTCTTATGTATACCTCATTGCTCACGGCCCTGCCAGGTGGGTATTTCGACCTTCTTTTACAGAAGAGGAAATAGGCTCTGAAAAGAAATGTCTCGCCCGAGGTAACCCACTCAGCAAGAAGAGAAGCGGCAGAGGCCTGGCGCGGGAAGGAAGCGAAGCCATGCTGAGCCCTGCGAATGGTGTCACCCTCTCCAGCCCAGAGGAGGCGTCCCCTCAGGCAGTGGTTCTGAGACTTCCCCTGGGGGAGCTTGTTTAAAATGCATGTTCTAGGGCCCCACACCCAGAAGGTCTGACTCTGTAAGTCTGGGGTGAGGCCCAGAAACCTGCCTTTTAAACAAGCTCTGCTGCAGATTCTAATGCATCTGGTGGAGGATCATGCTCCAAAAAGGGAGCAGGGCCCCCCTCCTCTGTCATCTGGCCCCTGTTGCCACTCTTCCCCTATGCCGGCATCTAGTGCAGGCGGAACCTGTTCCTGTGGCCAATCCCAGGGCCGATCAGCCTTTTAATACCGAGGTTTGTTTATTCTGTGCCAGCCCAGCTCCCTGGGCTGAAAGATTGGTGACTCGCATTCTAGATCAGACACTATGCAAGCCCAGTTCTAACAGCCTTCACTGCTTCATCTGTCAAACAGGAGGTGGTGAGGATGATGCTTCTCAAACTCTGGCCTCTCACACATCACCTTCCTGATACTGGTTTAATATTTTGCTTTACTTTTTTTTTTTTTTTTAACTTTTCTTAATCTAAATAAATTTATTGAAGAAGGAAACATATCACTCTAGCAAAAAAAAAAAAAAAAAAAACCAGTGTCATAAACAGAAGGTGCCCATAAAAATAAATGCAATGAAAATAAAACTATTAGACAGAGGAGGTACATGATTGGTAGTTGGGTGAACTAGCAAGCACTCGAGAGGTGCCGAGGACAGCCAAGCTCCACCCGGAGACCACCTTCGCCATGATGTAGTCTGCAGGCTTGCAAAACAGATGTGAATGACTCAGGCACCCTGTGAGTCAGTGCCATGCAAACTCCTCTGGGAAGTCCTGAGACAGTGAAAACAAGGACGAGGAGCATGGGGTCCACTCTTGGGGAATGCAAACACAGCTGGGGACGAGGGTGGTCAAGGAGTTGGAGGCTGGGAGCCAGGAGACCCTAAACTATGCCACTTTGGCATAAGAATTATTTTGAGCCGAAGGCAGTTGAGAATTGACAGATATACAAAGAGTTCTCTGCCTTCCTCTTATCTGCCTAAAAGTAGGACATAAATTTCCCTTCGAGGAAGATATCCTTGTACCAGGAAGAGAAGAGCAGCTCTTCTATCAAAGATGGGGCAGCAATACCAAGGTGAGTTTGCATAAACAGACTTTACTAAAATAGCCCTTATCTCCCATGAGTTTCCCCATATATTTCCTAGTCGTTTCCCCACAATTTGTTGTTCCTTGACTCCCAAACCTTCTTTCCTTTGCTAAAGAGATAGATAAGCCCCTGAGTCGAACCACATCTCTGAGTTTCACACAAATATGAACAAGTATCGTGTGTCCTTTCTCTCGTGAGTCTGTCTTTCGTTAGCTTAATTTGCAGGCCCCCATCCACTAAATGGAAGAGGGTAGAAGAAAGGTGTTTCCTCACTAACCCTGGCCTGTACTCCCCTGTTGACACCGACGTGACCAGGCGAAAAAGCTCATGGTATAATAAGCAAAACGAGGCGCATAAGAGCGCGTTTGTCTTGACTCTACGGAGAAAATGTGCCACGTGGAAGACTGGCGAGAGAACAAGTTATCGAACCTCTCTGAGCCTCAGTTTCTCTACCTATAAAATGGGGGTTATAATACTGTCTTCACAAGGTGTTGTGAGGGATGCAGAACGGACCTCTGGAAAGCACCGCACACCCTGTCGGCCGGCAGAGAGCAGCCCGCGGAGCGCAGAGCAGCTGTCGTTGGGATTGCTGTGGTTGTCGAGTGGGTGTCAGCAGAGGCAACACTTTCGTTTGGCTGATGTTATCGTCCTTCTCCACGGGGCTGGTCTTCACCCACGCCAGATGCTCAGAGCTCTGTGGCATGATCCAGCAGCCCAGGCGGAAGTGGCCCCCTCAGCCACCTCAATTATGCCTATCACTGTGTCTTGGAGGGCCAGGGGCAGCCTGTGGATGCCACTGACTGGTGACTCTCCCCTCCTGAGATAGCAGGCAGGCTGGCCAAGGTCTGAACTGAAACCTTTCCTGGGTGTCATCTCAAGCAGGGGGACAATCACATTGATTCAACACACTTTTCCTGGGCAAAGAGGGTGGGCTCAGTTTTGTGTTGCTTACCAGTTGTGATTCCCACGGTGACATCCTTTACCTTGCTGTGCCTCAGTCTCTTCACACATGGGATGGGGAGTTCATAGTACCTCCCTCATCGGTTAATATGGGGATTCAGTGGAATTATGTGAAGCACACTTAGGACGCTGTCCACACTGGGATCTGTCCCACTGTGTCAGGCACCAGGCAAGGCAGTGGGGGTCCTCAAGGAATTCCAGTCACAGTCTTCACATTGTCCCCGTTCCCATGAGGGGCTCTAATGCAGCTACAGGGCACCAGCTCAGGCTGGGGAGACTGCCTCAAGCTTCAGGGTCTGCGAACCTGATTCAAATCCTGGCACCACTGACTGGGACGTGACCTTAAGCAAGACACTTTGCTGTCTCTCAGTTTCCCGCTTTGTAAAACAGGATGTTTTGAGGCTATATTGGATTATGGATTTGAAAACACTTTGAAAAGCATAAAATATTAAAAAGGTGTGGGGCGTTCAACTTAGAAAAAAAGTCTGCAGGCCGAAGCACGTTAGAACTGTGACTGAATGTTCAATATGATAGCACAACTGTCTCTAGATAAGGAGATCCTTAGAGAGGATAATAACATGTTTAATGTTTACAACCAGCAAGTTTATTTGAAACCAGGGTAATCTCAGCGTTTGGCAGCTGGCTCACTTTGATTTTTGGACAAGCGATTATGCAACAATCCAGATTTATTAAGTCAGCTGTTTAGAATTGATGACTCAGAGTTTCAGACATGCCATCAAAACGACTTTAGATTCTCTGAATCAGGGGTTCTCAGACTTGATAAATGAGGTGTTCGCCAATTCTTAGAATCTATCATTTTGGAATTGACGGATTGGTGAGTTTTGAGATGAGACTTTTTTTTTTCTTTCTACACTATTCATCTCGCTTTCTCCCCAGCTCCTTGCTGGACCGGGAATGGGACGGCTGAAGTGTACTGGGATGGTCGACGCAGAAGAATTAACACAATGACCAGGAATCTCCCAGAAAAGGGCGAAGTCAAAGGAATACTAGAGCTGGACAGTACTTAAAGCAGTAGAAGCAGGTTCTAAATAGGAACGATTGTAATAGAAGAAAAGAGACCTCGTATAAAACTGGGCTCAATTCTGAACACAGCAGGGACAAAGTGGGAGTTTATAGCCAAGGCCAGGGTCGGTGGATGGACAAGTACTGAGAGGAATCGTCAGGGATCAGAGGGGATTCTGGCTGGCTGAACGGACTCAACAGGATTCCTGCCGAAGGCAGGCCAGGTGAGCAGACAGCACCTGGGGAGAGAGGAGGATGAAGAATTTGATGAGATATTGAGGGTGACCAGACATCCGGGGTGGTGGTTCTGGCTAAACCTACTTGACAGGATTCTTGGTCTGGAAGACGAGACCTAACCAAAAAAGGTCTCAGAGGAGCCTGACTAAAGTTTAGTCAAGGAAAGAGTCGGTCGGTCTGCTCTCGTGTTCAAGGAAAGAAGCGAACATTCTTTCCCCTGAATGGTAAGAGTTCATTTCTTTTTGGTCACCTTTGTTCATTAAAGATCAGCGAAACCACCTGCTGAGTTGGGTTGTCGAGGATATTTGCTGAATGATGGGAGCAGTCAGTCATTTGATGGGGGATTTCTATAAAAATAAAAGAAAAACAGAGATGAGTGGTTGGACTCCAGTTTCTGAGTCCAGAGGGCGACCAGTCGAGAAGACCTCTAGGTGACGGGCTGCGAGCATCTCGGGTTGATGGATGAGGACGGCAGGGGCAGTCTAACGCGTTTCCTGGTTTGCAGTGTGAGTGTCCTTGGTGACAGCATCGAGTGTTCCAGTGAACTGACGTCTGAGTGGCCCACACAGCGACAGGCAGGAAAGCCGCCCATACGCGACCTTTTGTGATTTTTCTCTGAAGTTTGTATCAAATCATCCAACGTCTGTTTGCTGGGCTTCCGGAAAGGGGCAGTTTGAATTCTTAGTGATGCCAAGTGAGGAAGGTGGGGGAATAATTGGAAACTTTAATTTGGAGAATTATAGCTAGATATCGGCAGTGAGGGTGGCTCCAGGGCACCAGATATGGAGGATCTCAGTGGCGTCCGCTCCACTGAGGATGAAGCCCAGGACTCCAGCCAGACTAAGCACCCAAGAACAGACTCTGGAATCCCAGGAGGCAGTTAGAGAAGAGAAGAAATGGAGCTGGAATCCAGGGGACCCTCCTGAGAACCCTGATGTGGGTGAGCCCCTGAATCGCTTCAGGTCTTGTTTTCTCTCTCCATGGGCTGGAGTTGAAGATAGTGGAAAGTGGCCAGAGACCAGGATTTAGAACCAGCATCTGACTTCTAATCCTACTTCTGCTGTTGATGTGCTGTGTGACTTTGGGAAAGTCTCCTAACTTCTCTGAACTTCAATGTCCTGGTACGTAAATGACCCTTCTAGCTCAAAACCATGTCAGATCATAATATCACAGCACCCCTCATCCACGAATGCCTGTCTGTACCTTCTGAAAACTGGGTCTCTGAGCTGAGGTACGCCAGTAAGCAGGGCCTGCCCACAGCTCCTCCTGCAGAACTTACCAGCAAGATGCCACCCCGCCTGCCACCTGATCCAGAAGGGAAGGGAGAAGCCTGGACTGGGTCTCTTCTCCATCATCCAGAATATCAAAATTGAAGAGAAATGGCATTAGGAGTGAAACGCCCCATTTCCTCTATGTATCTGTTTAAAAATGGATTTGGACAATGGCTTTGATTAAAAATGTTTCATGAGCAAATTGGACATTTGAGCCCCATTCTGTGTTATACCGTCAAATATAGCCACGAGACTTTTCTAAACTATCAGTGCATTCAAGGCAATCTCATAAAACTAAATTTTATTTTGAAAATGTTCAACATTGGAGGTTTTTAAATATAGATCCCATTTATCATGTGGTTATTTTGGGGCTTGTCACAGTAAGGAAGCCAAAGGTCTTTTCTTGGACAGGACTCTCCTTTGTTTTGAAATATGTCCTTTCTTCCTGAACTCTTGGTATTAGAACACCCTTTTTTTTTTTTTTTTATGAACTGCTAGATGAGTTTATAATGTTGTTATCTGGTAAAAATAAATGCCATACCTGAACCCGATTAAAAGAAATGTCCTGTTCTGTAAAACCCCAGAATCCCAGCATTCCTGTGCCAGCATCTAGGTGGCTTTGGGTTTCCAGATTTATATTGCAAGAAACATTACAGTTTCTTTTTTTAAAAGACTGAAAGTTGGAGGGATTCAGAAATGGGTTGGGCCCCTCCAGCTGAAGAAGCCAAGCTTGGGTTTGCATGCAGCCCTCTCTGGCCCAAATTGGCATAATTGTCAATCATCTTCTCCCCAGACCCTCAAGGAAGAGACCCAGTGCTTGGCTCCGGAGGACCCCCAAGGTTTAAGGAAATGAGCCCTCAAAGAAGGCCTGAAACTTATCCCTGAAAACCTTCTATTTCCTAACGTGCACCTTCTATCTGAGAGAACATGGTTAACTTTGGGTTTAGTGCCCCAGGGGCGCAGAAAGGCACAGGCAAATCCCCCATGGCAGAGGAAAATGCCTGCTTGGTTTTTATTAGTCGTGAGAAGGAATTTTATTTTATACGTGTCAGATTTATGGAGTCAATTTTGTTTTTCCTTGAGTAAAACTCTCTAGAGGGTGGTCATGATAATCTCACTGCAGAAACTAAAAAGTAAATGCATCCAGCAAAGTCTTCTTCCTGGAGAAGGCTTCAGTTCTTCAGAGGCGAGGACAGCTGGCCAGGGGTCAGGTGTGAGCTCTGGGCACCAGAAGAACTGACCTCACAATTAGAGGCCAGGGACCCTGACCTTGCCAAGTCCTATGACCAGGGTCACTCTCTTGGGATTCTCTGGAGGGAGAAGTGTGGCCGTGGGGCTCCTCCAAGCCCATTGGACCATCGAGAAAGAACAAGGTCTGAGACCTGGGAGCCCCTCTCGGGAGCCCAGCAGCATCGGCGAGCTCCATGTTGTAAGAGAATGGAGTAAAGTCGTGGTCTGGGAGAGCCCACCAAGGGTGACTAGGTGCAGCAGAAGCTGGGAAAGTGTCGGTAGCGGTTGTTGTAGCTCCTTAGGTTTTTCTTAAGGCAGTAGACCAGCTTCCGGTCACAGTTGCAGAGCCCCATCTGGCAGCGGGACCCGCGCTCTGCAAACAGGATGCCAAATGCAGAATGAGGAAGGGAAGGTACGCTCTAAGGCATGCCTCCATCAGACTCGCCGCTAGGCTGAGCACTGTCCCAACCTGCTTCCTGCTCTCAGTCTGATGAGGGAGGCACAACATCTACACTGTCTACACCTACACCGGCGGAATGCATAATCTGATGGAAGAGGCTGCCCAGGGAGACACAGCTCCTCCCCGCAGGGAGTTCCCAGTCTGATGGAGAACAGACAGGCCCTGCTCTGGGGGAACTCCACTTCCAGGAGAGGAGACACCATACCCACACTCAGCTTTCGACCCAGGTGGATGCAAACTTGAATCCCAACGCTAGCTATGTAATGGGCAAGCCTTTGAGTTTCAGTTTTCTCATCTGTAAAATGAGAAGACTAAACCTACTCACTGGGTATTTTCAGGGAGCAAGTAAAAGGAAGTATGCAAAGCATTTGGTGCCTAGTGAATACTCCGTCTAAGATGTAGCAGCCGCTCCCCAGGAGTTGGATACAGTTGCGATATTCCTGCCCCTCCTGCCCCCAGCTCTTCCTCCCTGAAGATACAGGCTGGCGGACCTCTAAGGGCAGCTGAACTGAGCCAGCAGAGAGACCCAGGTTCTTCCAGTGACCTGCATGGGAAGCCCCAGCCTTACCACAGGTGACCAGGCCCCGTGTGACTCTGTGTTTGTATATAGTCCAGTATTTGCAGCCATTATCCTCCATCCGCCCATAGCAGCGGTCATGTTCCCAGCAGCACCTGTCAATGCAAGACACTTAGATACTGAGGGGAAGGGACATGTCGCTTAAGCAGAGGCCACACCATAGGTGTGGTCTGGTAGAGAAAGAATCTAATAATATGGCTGAATACTTACTTCCCTGCTCTCTCACTAGGGCTGTCTGCCACTGACTAGCAGTTCACTGACCTTTTTCCTCCTGGGCCCACGATGAAACTACATTTCCCAGCCTCCCTTGTAGGTATGCATGGACGCATGACTAAGTTCCAGCCGGCAGGGCATGGGCAAAGTGATGTACAACCCTTCCATACCTACCCACAAAAACCTTATACATTATCCTCCACTTTCTCCATTTCTCATCTGGATGAAGATGATCCAGCTGAGGACTCTGAGGCCCTAGGAATGGCAGAGCCACAAGATGCAAGGAACCTGGGCCCCAGAGTCAACATATTTGATTGAACTGTTAAATGAGCAAAAACTAAACTTCCAGTGTGTTAATGTGGCAGATGACATTTCAAATCTTTTTTTTGATTTACAGAAAAATGTAGAAGAGTGTACATCATGTTCTCATTCACATCCAGTTTCCCTTATTATTAACTTCTTATATCATTAATAGGATACATTAACAGGAGAGCATACCTTCCCTTCCTCATTCTATAACTCACAAACCAATACTGATATAGTAACTAAAAGTTTTAAAAATAAGAAGTAATATGTCATTATCGATTCATTAACTGTAAAAAGTTTATAGCTTATTCAGATTTCCTTAGTTTTTACCTAACACGCTCTTTCTACTCCAGCATTCTGTCCAGGACACTACGTTATATTCAATTGTCATATTTCTTTAGGCTCTTCTTTTCTGTGGCACTTCCCTTGTGTTTGATGACGTTGACAGTTTTAAGAGGTATTGGTAAGTATTTTGTAGGATGGCTTACTATTGGGATTCTCTTGTTTTTCTTCTCATAACAAGACTGGGGTTATACATTTACTTTTTTTGGTCAAATTGTTGCAGCTTTGGTCATTGGGCCCATCCTCTTTAATATATCCCTATCAGTGTGGGGTCTGTTTTATTATTTATTTATTTATTTAGGTTCTCGTTGAGCGCTTTCTTACTTTTTGGCATTACAGGGACCTCCAGGCTCCTCTTGCATATTTCCCGCCCTAGTGCTAGCATCGGGCACTTCCCCCAAGAAGTCTTGCTTCCTTTTATTAGAGAATGGTATGAGAAACCAGATTCGCACACTAGGTGTTGCTTATTGTTAGAGGCGTGGTTTCTTTTAAGTCCTCTCGGCTGACAAAGCGAAACGTGTGTCCGTATGAAGCCCTGTGTATACACATGCGCATACGTATTTCTCTATGTAACCATCCGTATCTCTGTTAAGCTGAACGGGAGTTCATACTGAAGTCTCCAACTCTAATCCAAGACCGGCAAGGAAAGGCTGCGAGGATAGATCATTCTTGCGTCCTTTCCCTGCCAGTCGGTACACTTCCGCTCCAGCAGTGAGAAACTCGGCTCCGACCATCTGCCATCCGTTCGCTTGCTTGATTGATCGCCTTGTCCCATCACACACGTCTAGCAGTATCAGAATTGTTAACTCAGCAGTTCGTATTTTCCAAAGAAAGATCTCTTCCATCTCACATATTCTGGAGCTTTGTTATTTTCCAATCAAGATAAGGAAAATATCTTCCTTTTAAAGCTTTTGCGATTGCCTTACCAAAAGCATGCTGGCAGGACCACCGTGAAATTTCTGAGGCTACATCATAAAAATGCCTTGCAGTCTTGGGACACTCGCTCTTGGAACCCAAGTCACCGTGCTGTGAGGAAGTGCAAGCAAACGTGGAGAGGCCTGAGTGAGAGGGATGAGGTCCCCAGCCTCATCTGAGCTCCCAGCCAGCAGACGGTGACAACTCGCCAGCTATTGGAGTGAGCCATCTGGATATTAGATCATCCAGCCTCAGTCAAAACACCCAAGCCAGGTGGAGTAGAAATAAGGCAAACCACCAAGCCCTGCTCAAATGGCAGATTCTTAGCAAAACAAATGGTCATCATTACTTTAAACCACTACATTTTGGGATGATGTGTCATGTAGCAATAGACCATCTGATATATTAAGCTACTGAGATTTGAGGGGTAACTGGGTGTATCTTGGGCAAGTCGGTTAAACTCTGAGACTCAGTTTTCTTATCTGGAAAATGGTGCTTCCATTTTCTCTTTTTCTCATTTTCTCATTTACTCATCTTCCAGAATTGACATGGAGTTAAACGAGATAATGTGGGTGCAGAGCCTGGAGCACAAAGGGCCATCATGATAACCGACTCACCAATCTGTAGCGTCTTTGGGGGTCCCGTGACCTCCCCAACCACAGTAACAGCCATAGAAGGCGTAGTTTATCAGGGCATTCTTTCCTGTCACCTCTTCGATCATCCACATCAGGTTTAGTAAGCTCCCTGGCACAGTATGCACACCTGAAAGACAGCCCACAGCCCCAGGTGAAACCAAGGCGTGCCTTCTACAGGCCCAATTTCTCAGCATGCTTCTGCCCTTTCTCCCACCCTAGGGCTTGGAGGAACCCTAGGGTCCCTTTTTTATCCTCCTCATTAGTGAGAAAGGGACAAGGAAGGTGAGGGCAAGCAATACAGAGAAGCAGTTAAGAGTTTGGACTTGGAGAATGAGCAAGCCTGGGTTCAAATCCTGACTCTGCCGCTAATTCATTGTATGATGTTGAATAGGTCACTTATCTCTCAGAGCTTTGGTTTCCTCACCTGGAAATGGGGGCCTAAAATGAATAACTACCTCTTGGAGTTGTCGCGAGGGTTAGGATAAAGAATGTAAATGTCGAGCACAGTGGCAGACACAGAGTAACTGACCAAGAAACATTCGGTATAATTAGCACGGCATCTCTAGGAAACAGACAGACAGACTCCTTCTGTCTCTCCTGACGACGCATCCCCTCTTCCCTTAGAGATCATCGAAGTCAGCTCCCTCATCTTACAGATGGGGAAACTGAGGCTTGGAAAAAGTGCCTCGTCCAGGGGCTCACAGTGAGACAGCGGCTCTCTCCCTGCCTCCAGCTCCTCCTGGAATCTCCAGGGATCTGAGAGAGACATGAAGAGCAGGACAGCCTTTCAGGAGCCTAAACCTGAGCTCCCCCATCCCCTATGCTGTGCAGTTACCTCCAGCTGGAAGGCGGCAGCAGGTAGGGTGTGTAGAAAACCAGGACAGGCTGGATGGGAGCATGACCAGGAGTCATGGAATGAAACGTTTATCTAAGGGGATTGTTTTTTTAATTCCGTTTTTGTTTTGACTTTATTTTATTTTGTTTTACGTCAACCAAAAAATCTACCTCCTGCATACAAGCGGTATGTTCTCCACATAACAAAGTTTATACATCACCTCCAAGAATCCCGCCACAGCCCTGCCAGTTAGCGAAATATTATCCTAGGTCGCAAATGAGGGCGCAGAGCCTGGGAGACACAAAAGCTCTTGCTGATGTCAACACAGTAAGTGCAGAGCCGAGATTCAAAATTAACTCCTTTTCACTACCCTTTGGCTCCCAGGGGGTGGAAGTTCATGGAAGTTCATGGAAGTTCATGGTCATGGGGCCAGCACTTACCGCAAGCCAGGAACCACGCCAGTATCAGGAGGCCTTTCATCTCTGGGATTCTGGAAAAGAAAACACATCGCATGACATCCCTATCAGGAGATGCCCCCTTGGCCCATTCAGACCCCACCCCTGGCTTCTCACCAGTCCCTACCCTGTCATGTTGGGCAGTAATCGGGCAACCCCGGCCAAACAAGGAGTTTATCCAAAGGGTCCCTGGGGGCAGAGAGGTATTGTTCCCAGTAGAGACGAGAGAGAACTATCCCACCACAAGGGCACCTGACCACAAATGCCTCTGACACAATGGCTAAAAGAAACCGGAGAAATAGACGGATTTTTTAAATGGCACAACTGAGGGGCAGAAGTCGATACAACCTGGACATGTCAGGGAGAACAGAATCCTGGACAAGGGGAGAGCCTGGTGCGGGTCGGGAGGGCAGAAGGGAAACCGAAGGTTTCAAGTCCCAGGTTTCTTTTATCTTATGGTGCCGAGGGCCTGCTCAAAGCTGTCTTCTCTGCTGGTGTTCTAAGGGAAGAAGCCAGTGGATTCGCCCCTCTCCCCCAGCAGTGAGGAGAGTGCCCGGCCGGGAGGAGGTGCTCAGGGATGAACCATGAGCACACCCTATGTGCTGTGGCTTTCAGGGCCTCATTATGGCTTTCGTGGGTCCCAAGCCCTTTGCCTTCAAAGGCTCCTTCCTCCAAAAAACAAAAAACAAAAACACAGCCAGAAGGCAGAGGAGACTCCCTGTGTCTTAGGCCAGTGCCTGAGTTTAAGACGGCCTCTTAGAGGCTCCATTACCAGTATCCCTTTCTCTCTGGATCCCAAAGTCCTTGTTCATACACAGTGGCTCAACTGGCCTCTGGTCTGCCAGAATGTCCCCTTCGGTGCCCTGCCATCTCCGATCTCTAAGTTCAGTGGTCACTTCTGACAGTGTTCTGCCCTAAGCCCCTGACCCCTCCCCAAAGCCTGGCTCCAAACACACAAACTGACTCCCCAGGGCTCCTGGAACCTGGGATAGCTTCTCCGTGCCATCTCAGCTCCTCTGAGTTCCAAGGACTTTCCCGAGGGTTCTGTCCACCCACAGTCTCTACTCTGAGGGCGCTAAATAGTCAAGGGAAAGGGCCCTAGACCCTCCCCGTCCACACCAATATTTCTCAGCTGCTTCCTGGAGCGGCGACAGGAGGAAGACACCAACTACCACAGACTGGGCTCCTGCAACGTGCCAGGCACTGTCCGCCGCCTCTATAAACCCTCCAACGATCCTGGCAGGTAAGTATTGTTAAACCCGCTGGCACGGTGTCTCTCCCTTCGACAGTCATTTGTTGACTGAGAGAATAGCAGGTGTTGATTTTACAGAGGAAGAAATCGAGGCTCAGGAAGGGGAAGTGAGTTGCCCAAGGATTTGGCCCAGGCGGTGACTCTACTCCTTTGATTGAATGGACTCTGAGCAGCCCCTGCGTATTAATCATGTCGTTTCTTTTCTATGATGCTTGAACATCTTGGGGTCCTTGCTGAACTAGGAAGAGACAGCCCCTCCCAGGACTAGCTAATTCTTAGATACGGCAAAAGACTCCCTTGGGAGTATGCCTTTCATATATAGACCAGTCAATCCTAAACTACTTCACTTAACCACCTTTTTAATCTAACTCTCCAATATTTCCTCTGCCCTAAATCACCCCGGGGCCAGGACCAAACAGCTAGGGGCCACCCCTATAGCCCGGAGTCGCCTGAAATTATTGATACTAACCAATTCCAAACTGTTGACCCCGCCCTGCCTTGCCTTTCCTGGTGGGAAAACACAATAAAGGCTCTGGGCTACGCTTTCGCTCATTTCTTCTGCGTCCCGAGCATCGCTGGTGCATCCCGTGCATCCCTGCACGGTACGGTGTGGCCCCTCCTCTCGGAAACTGTGAGAAACAAACTCTCTTTTAAATAGCATGTTTCCTGATCTGTCGGCCTCATCATACCTGAATAAGACCAAACTTCCTGTGCAGTTTAGAACACCTTGGGACATGGGTCGTGGGTTTGGGGGAGTGGCAGGAGGTCCCATACGAAGGAGTCGAAAGAGAACAAAAGGAGTTTCACAGAGGAGGTGGCAGAGGCGTTGAAACAGCTGCCCTAGGAGCAAAGAAAAGGGACCATCCATGGAACCCGAAGCAGATCCCCAGAAGAAGGATGTGGGATTGGCTATTTTTATCAAGCAGCCACACAGGAAAATGAAAGTAGCTACGAGATAATTTTGGAGTGGAACAGTGGCCGCAGTAATGAGCGGTAGAGAGAGTGGAGACAGCCCGACAGAGGCATGAAAATATGGGGGCCGGGGAGTGGCTGAGTCACTGGACGGACAGATCCTCCAAGCTCACATGCACAGGAGCCCCCTGGGCTCCCAGGACATCCCCTACCCACCTTTCCAGTTATGTCTCCTGGCTCGAGACAGCTAACAGCACCCACTGTCCAGAAGGCAGGTTTCCTCACCAGCGGGACCTTCTCTGTATTGTTGTCTCAGACCCGGAGAAGGGGCAGGGGCTGGGCCTGCCTGGTTTTAAGGGCCTCCCTGCCCGCCTCCCACATCTCTGCCTGCCAGCTACTCATGTAGAAAGCCCTACCTTTTCAGCTCTCAATTTTATCATTTGTAAATCAGGACCATAATAGAATCTGCTTCATTTCATAACTTTGATAATTTAGCGAGATAAGGTAGGCAGAGGAACTCAGCACAGTTTGCTCAGTGACTCATAAGGATCATGCATATTATTGCTGTTATGTCCACATAGTAGGTGCTCAATTAGGTTTGCTGAGTGAATGCATGACCCTTCCAGCTCTAGCTTCATACTCATCTCACTGCTTCAGCCCATGCTTCAAATGTAATTTGAATGATTATCAAATTTAAATATCGGGCAGGTATTTGAATTTTAATTATCACATTATAATTAATATTGTATTAATTATATATTTAAGTAAACACTATAATTAACATTCGCATACCTGCCTGACCGTCTAGCTCAGTGTCCTACCCCAGAGCTAAGCTCACTGTCTTCCCTACGACCAGCCGCTCCCAGCTCCCTGATCTTCGGTGACGGATCCAGTCACTCACACATCATCAATTCGAACACCCCAACCGCTCCCGCCCCTAATAAAAATGGAAGATTCCTGAGGGAAGGATTCTTCTCCGATTCATTTCTGACCCCAGCATCTAGAACAACCCATGGTAGGTCTTCAAGAAATATCTGTGGAATGGACAAAACGTCCCATAAGCATGTCGTTCTCTGATCCTTGCTGTGTCCACCGTGGGTAGGCTCATTCCAGGGCCGATGCCCCATCGCGGGCAGCCATAGACACCTGGACGCTCTCTAGCCCAGAGACCCGAGCTGCTGAAACACTCCAGACGCCGTCAAATGGTTTGATGCTTCCCCTGTCCCACCCCCTCCAAGAAGCTGGAACATAGAACAGGAATGCCTGGGCTCATTGGCGGAAAGTCTACATTGAGTTCTCCTCCTCCAGGAAGTTTTCCCTGATTCCTCATTCCACAAGAAGCTTGCCTGTCTCTGGAATGTTACAGAACTTATCACATGTACTGTCTACTCTGGCACTTTCTGTGGCCACATGGCTGGTAAAAAATGGACCCAGAATCTTAAGCCGGATCTATCTGTCTCCCAACTTCACTACAGAAATGTGTTCAGACCCAAGGCAAAACAACTGGGATTTTCACAAGACATCTGAGAGAAGTGTCACGTGATTTCTTTAGATACAAAATGAAGAAGTGAAAGCTGAGTTACGGTCATTTACCATAATTCCCAATAATTAATTGCTTGATGAGCAGAACTGGATCTTTGGTATAAACTCTTGGGCCAGGGCTACATGCAGCCCAAGGAAATGCTTTGCTTGCCCTGCACATGTGTCTTAAAAAAAAAAAAATGGAATCAGTTGCTAATGTATAAACATTAGGAGATCTCAGGCGGAAATCCAAATTTCTGCTTCTTTTTAAAAGATGTGGCAATCCTGGCTCTGCATTTCTACACAGTAGCAACTGGCCAGAGCTGAGAAGTAGCTGCACCCACAGACTGGATATGTGTTTAGCTTCGTCCTAGTCTTCACCATTCTTTCTAGTCTTATGCCCAACCAGCCTCACTGTTGCTCTCTGCCTGAAGGGCTCTCTAGCAGCCTGCCATAGAACTTAATCTTGAGTCCTATCCTCTCCGCATATTCATCAGTCATGGGACAGTGAGTGCCTGAGAGCAGAAATCATCTCGTATGCAAACCCATGTTTCAAGGGCTGAGCTCGGAGTCTAGTACAGAGTAGTTGCTCAGTAAATACTGTGTAAGCATGTTAGGAGCACCCGTCCCAGGGAGGAGGTCACTGAGGGCTTTCTGGAAAAGGAGGCACCTGTACTGAATCTTTAAGTGGGCTGGAGAAATTGGAGCCCTTGTGCCCTGTCGATGGGAATGTAAATGGTCGAGTCGCTGTGGACAACAGTATGGTGGATCCTTAAACAATTAAAAGTAAAATTATCATATGACTCAGCAAGTCTGCCTCTGGGTATGCGCCCAAGAAATAGGAAGAAGAGTCTCAAAGAGGTATTTATACACCTATGTTGATAGTGGTGTTGTTCACAATAGCTAAAACTTAGAAGCAACCCAAGTGTTCATCGATGGGTAAATGGATAAGCAAAATGTGGCATATCCATACAATGGAATATTATTCATCCTTAAAAAGGAAGGAAATTCTGCAATATACTACAACATGGATGAAACTTGAGGACATATATGCTAAGTAAAATAAGCCAGTCACAAAGACAAACACTATATAACTCATAAAACTCCACTTATATGAGATGCTTGGAGTAGTCAAAATTATAGAGACAGAGAAGAGAATGGTGGTCAACCAGGGCTGGGGAGAGAGGAGGATAGAGAGTTACTGTTTAAAGGGTACAGAGTTTTACAGGAAGAAAAGAGTTCTGGAGAGTGTTTACTACACCCATGTGAATGTGCTCCAGACTAGTGAACTGCACATGGCTCATTCAGGGAAGTACAAATTGAAGAGGTAGCTGGGGGTGTTCGGTAGTGGCACTCTAGTAAATATTTAATAATTGGCTCTCTGGGTGGAGAAGCCCTGGTTTTTAACACACGCCAGTTTCTGTAGGGTTAATACTCGCACCATGGGCAGGTTCGTGCCACTAACATAGTGTGACTGAGTGCAGAGTTGGGAGGAGATGTGCTAGGCATCCCACCGACTGAGCCCAGGTTCTGGAACCACTCGCTTGTTAGCTGTGTGACCTTCGGCAAGTTTCTTAACTGCTCTGTGCCCTGGTTTACCAACCTGAATAATGGAGTTAATCAGTTTACCCACCTCATCCCTATGCTCTGAGTCAACACATGGCAGGCGTTTAGACTTGTGCTGGCACGTAGTAAGGGCTCAATAAATGTTTGCTACTTTGTACTAGGACGGCAGAACATGCTCTCACTTGATTTCTCAGAAAAGTGAACTCCCTCTACATGTTTAGTAGAAATTAGCAATGGTGGGAGGAGCTAGCCAAAGAGATGCAGCTGTGTAGGTCACGAAGAACCTTGGGTGTCAGGCTAAGGACCTTAGACTTTTCTCCTGATGGTGTGAGTTTAATAAGAAGAGACCGGAGAGGTCTCATCCCAAAGTCCCCACAACTGAAATGCACAAGCACATGGCAGAGTGACTCAGCTTGGCAATCAAACGTGAGTTCCCCAAGCCAGGAAACAGTCACATCGCAAAAGCAGTGCCCATCTTGCTGGTGATCACACAAGTGAAGTGCTCAAAACAAGAGTTCCTAGAACACCTTATCTGGAGATGTGCCCCGGGGGCCTGAGCCCCCACACTAAGATGGTTTCTGGAAATCAGAGCAAGGGGGCGAGTGTGTGCGTCACAGGATGCCTATCAGATGGAAGGAATGGGGTCTGACTGGTGTTCGGAAGGGGTCTCAGGACACCCAGCCTCTGTCCGCAAATTTCTGAAGAGCTGTCAGGGTAAAAGACATCACAGCCGTCCCATGTGGCCCCAAAGCTAGCACCAGGAGCTGACACTCTCTGCAGTCAGATTTTGGCTCAAGCCTAGAAACTGTTTGCCAGCTACCAAGTGTCTTGGGTAAAGAGTAAGCTGTCTTGGGGGCGGTGAGTTTCCTGTCCCCGGAGGCACTTTTTATGCACTACTTTTTGGAACAGAAATGTAATGTGGGAGGTAGGGACCGAGGCGGTGGGACATCATCCCACTCGACTTCTCAGGACAGGAAAAGGACTGGGAGCATGAGAGACATGTCAAAACACATGACGTCAGCTATGGCAGTTATGTACGAAGCGCAGGCTTTAGCCTGTAAGAGTGCTTTAAAAAGTACATTTTGCCAAGAATACAAAAAAAACAAAAAAATCAGGAGCCCTTTGGTTGCTCGGGGGCATGGAGAGAGCTAGCGCATTCTGCGCTCCCGGCCTCTGGCTCGCAGCCCGCCAGCATTGATTCACATGGAGTCAAGTTCAGGCATGTTGCGAAGAGCGACATTAATTGAGTGGAATATGGACTGGATGAGCCCCAGGGTGCCCCCGGCTCTGACATTCGGTGACGGCGTGTGCTGTCATGTTAATCTGTGCCTGAACATTCTACACTTTTCCACTGAGGGCTATTGGCATTTGCTGCCACTCCTGCCCAGAATACTAATATTTAGCATTAGTATTAGCTCCAGGTCTCATCTTATATGCCACCTCTTCCAGGAAGCCTCCCCTGATTCTCCACCCAGGGTAGCTCCTCCTTTTTTAGTTAATCTCATATCGCTCTGTTTTTTTCCCTTCATAGTACTTACCATCATCTTTAACTCTCTTTGATTTATTTCTTTACTTGTTTATGACTACGTCTCCTTGCACTAGAGGACAAGAAACTTGTCAGTCTTGCCCTTCGTATTACCAGCAGCTAGCACAGAACCTGATAACGTATTTAGTGGTCAATACTTGTTTTTGGAATAAAAGAACGATTAGATGAATGAACCAAGCAGTCGAGAGGGAGCAGCACCCCCAGAGCCTGTCGACAGCTTGCTCTAAGGACATACACAGCTAGTCCTATCTTGGCCTCCATCTGTTTGTGACAGATGTGACGGCTATTGTTCAATAGCAGGCTCGAGTCCAACTTTTGCCAAAACTTTTACGAAAAAGTGCAGATTCAAACACTTACCTGATAGTCAGTGCCTGTTTCATATCTTTGAAAAACTAATTAAAGTGTTCACTCTCTAGAAACATACGCTGACCTAGCCTCTCTGTCTCTGCTTCTGTCGTTCCCACCACCTGGAATGTTCTTCGCTCTCTTTTTTTATCCAGCAAAATCCTACTTGTTTTTCCTGTGCTGTGATGTCACTTTTTTTTTTTTTTTTTGAGGGAGAAACCCTAGAACAGGCAACCAGCTATTGTTTTAACTGGCCAGATCCAAGATGGTGCCCAAGGTTCCAGGCTCATGATCCCGACACAATTCCAGGCCATCCCACTTGTCTCCAGTTCCGACCCAACCCAGCAAACACTTCCCAAGTGATTTCCGTGGGCAGAGCTCCGGTGAGGCACCAAAATGACAAATGCAAAGCTAAATCCATCAGCCGCTGCACTCAAGAGTTTATAACCCAGCGACCGTCTGTTAGGATTGGGGGGTGTGAAAATAAATGGAGTCGGATGAGGCTGAAGGGGTAACACCTCGGGCAGGTACCACTCGGTGCAGCGTATGTAACCGGCAGGAGGAAGAAAGATAAGAATCGTTTTGACAAGAGAGGACGTTAATCCCATGGGAATTTCATCTTCTGATCTAAGAAAACAGGAGGAAGACCCCTCCCTGCCTCAGCAACAACATTCTTGTTCTTCCCCAACGAACTTTCTTTCTAAACAACCCTCCCCAGTTTCCTCCTAAAACCTAATGAAAACAAGGCCCTCTTCTTTGTTCTCCAGACTCGCCTACGGTTTTGCCGTAGCTTGCTCGTTCCGAATTGCAATTCTCTGCTCTCCCCGAATAAACACACCTTGCTGGTAAAATACGTGGCTAGTCTATGTTTGAGTTCGATGGGGGAAATGAGAACGGGCCTTGAGGAAGTCTGTGACACCGAGAATAACATTTGAGCTCCTTCCCTAGGCCTAAGAAGGAGGTGCCGCCTTTCTCGAGATGCCTTCTCCGATATCTGCCAGGCAGAATTCATGGCTTCCTCCTCTGCTTCTGGGTCAATCTTCCTAACCCCTAGGACAGCACATGCCACATGCTGCCTACAAGCCTCGTGGCCCCTCATGATCCAGCCCCACTGCCACCCGCTCCAGCCTTGCTTCATATGCCACCCCACTCCCCAGGGCATTCCTGGAAAAAGCCTGATGCAAACCTTTTCAGTTTCCCACACACACCAACGTCTGTATCTATCTACGTGTCTGTCTGTCTGTCTGTCTCTCTCTCTCTGTTCTTCCCCTCCCTCTTTTTCCCTCCTTCCCTTTCTCACCCCCTCTTTTATCTCAAACCCTGCCACCCCTCAGTCCCTTTTCACCGGTAATTCCCTTTTTTCTCTTATCCACTCCTACTCACATTTCTCAACACATTCATCATTTGACAACTATTTAGTGAGCACCTACTATGTGTTGGGCTCTGTTCTGGGGGAGCAGCAATGAACAAAACAGATGAGAACTCCATCCTCCTGGTCCCCATGGACCCTGTGCTCTGGCGGAAAGAGACAGAAATAGACAAGTAAGTAAACGAAATGCACAGTTTGGCAGGTGGTAATAAATGCTGTGGAGAAAAATAAAGTGGGGCAGAGTGATGGGAGTGTGTGTGTGTGTGTGTGCGTGCGTGCATGCATGTGCATGTGTGTGCATGCATGTGTGTGTGCATGGGTGTGCATGCATGTGCGTGCATGTGTGTGCATGCATGTGTGCGCATGCATGTGTGCACATGCATGTGTGTGCATGCATGTGTGTGCATGCATGTGTGCATGCATGTGTGTGCATGTGTGTACATGCATGTGTGCGCGCGTGTGTGTCTGTATTCATGTGTGTGCATGCGTGTGCGTGTGTGTGCGTGTGTGTATGCATGTGGGTACATGCATGTGTGTGCATGTGTGTATGTACGCATGCGTGTGTGCATGTGTGTGTGCGCATGTGCGTGTGTGTGTGTGTTGGGGGGTGATGGTGGGAGCAGTCAGTTTAAATAGAGTGACTAGAAAAGATCTCACTATGGAGGTGACATCTGAGCAAAGCTATGAAGGAATATCCTGAGGAAGAATGTTCCAGGCAGACGAAAGAGGGAAGAACAAGTGGAATGGCCTGGAGCAGCAGCACACCTGCGAGTCAGGGAAACTAGGAAGTCAGGTCTGCCTTTGCCAAAAGCCCTCTGACCCCATTGGCCTGCCCCAAACCGGATGCATTCCGCTTCTCTATGATCTCCCTTATCGTAACATCGACCATACTACACTGCAGTGTCTCCCCTGCCAGACCGTGAGCAACTTGGGAACAGGAGCTGTGTCTTTTATTTTGACTTTTCCAGTGCCCAGTGTAGGGCTTAATATATATTTATTGACTGCCTAACAGAATCAATAAATGAACAAACCAGGCTATGAATCCTTGAGAATGTCTCCTTCACCTCTACCCCTGGCAGCACCTGGTACACTGTAGGGCACAGACTGGGTCTTGGAAAAAACAATGTTTGTCGAATGGCTAATAGATACAGTTTGTGCTGATTGAGCACAGACATCATGCTTTATGTTGCTTATCCTTTGAGGACTCCTATGAGCTAGTAGGTACCGCTACCATATGCTGTTTGCAGATTAGGACACCGAGGCTCAGAGAAGAAAGGGCCCGTCCACGTCATGCAGCCAGCAAGTGCCAAAGCTCTGAGTCTAACCTGATCAGTCTGACTCCCAAGGCCATATTTGCTACGCCCAAAGCCTCTCTGCCTTCCAGAGTTGGGGGACTGGGAGTGGAGAGAGAGGAGGGCTAGAGGGGGATGGAGGACGCGGGGAGGAAGGTCTCCCCGTAAGGACTGGGGATGGCGTCTCCCCATCCGCGTGTTTCTTTCCATGCAGACCAAGGTGTCAGGCGCACTGTGGGTACTCGGAAAAGGTCAGGGAATGTTAAATAGACATCGACTATTCCTGTTTCCAAAGATGGATGTTTTTGTGTGGTTCGAGTTTAAAAGCAATTTCAGCAAGGCCTCGGATTAACATAAATGCAAGTTCTGACTCTAATCCTAGTCATAACCCTGCCCAGCTTTGCCACTAATTTTATAGGTGATCTTCTGGGTAACCTCCATCTTCCCATCAGGTGTGGCCTTGCCTCCTTAAGAACAACACGGCCCACAAGGTTTGCCACCTTATGGGTGAAGGACCCCAGCAGCCCGAGATAGCTCCTTTATCGGGGTCCACGCCTTGCCTGCCCCTCCCAGGGACCCCTCTGTGCTCTCGGACCCCACCTTCTCCAGTCTCTCCTGCTCCAGCTGGTTTGTCCCCAGTTTATGCAGCCCCCATGCCTGTCACTGACCTCTTTGGCTTGGCCTCAGCTCCTGCTCCTGCTCCTGCGGCCTGCTCCCGTGAGCAGCCTTGTCAGGCAGAGCCTGCAGCCCCTGGCTCTGCGGGCTCCCCGCCTCCAGCCCCAACACTGAGATCCAGGGGCTGCAGATCCCAACAGACTCTTGGGCTCCAGAATCTTAAGGCCTTGAATGGGAGAGAGCGGCGAAGACAGGCCCGGAGGTGGTGAGAAGAAACCGCCGCCCGCACCCAGACGGGCATTCCTCTGCTCAGGCCCCAGCTGCCTTCACAAACGCAGGAAGTCCAGCAAAATCCCAGGGACCGGGGCCGGCTCTCCTGCCAAAGGGGCCTGGGCAGCCACCCGGAAAATTCCAGTAGGAGGTGGATTTGAGTCCTGAGTTATCCAGGTCACAGCCTTATCCGGCTTCACAGGGCCTTTGCTAATCCCCTCAGCTGGGAGTAAATCACCCCCACCTTGGCCCTGAGCTCAGAAGTTTCTTAAGGATCTGACAACTTGCTAAGAAACTTGACTATGTAAGTACCTGGGGTCCTCAGTCTTGGCTGAGGCAGGAGCATGAATACAGATCCTGGGGATGGGATGCCCAGAAAAACAGGTGGGGAGAAAGAGAGAGGTATTAGAGCCATCAGGGAAACAAACGTACTCTTGGAAGCGAGTTTTCAGAGTGGGGACCAGTGGCCAGAAATGTGCTGGTGTCATTGATGCAAAAATAATGTCCTGAGTACCTACTGTGTGCCAGCCACTGGGCACAGAGATGAATAATAAGGGGGTGGGGTGGGGGGCGGTGCTCATGGCTTGGAGTTCAGTGATGGAGAGAGGACATGAATGAGCACACCGGTAAAACCATTGCGTAAGTGCAGGAATGGATAAGCCCGGAGCAGCAGCATGGAGAAGGACCCCCGGCCCGGCCAGGGCAGGCTGGGGAATAGCATCAGCAGCCACAGCAATAATAACGGTGGTATGAGCATTTAAGGGGTGCTTCCTGTGTGTCAGGCGCTATGTTAAGCACAACACATGATTTATCCCATTTAATGCAGACAACTCTACAAGAAAATATGCCCTTCAGACAGGAGATCTATCTAAGAAGTCGGCCAAGGCCACACAGCTAATTAGAGTCCCATGAGCTTCAAAGGACTCTCTTTCTTCAGACAGGCAACCCTTAGTTTGGCTGGTATAGTTCTTGACACAATACAGGTAGTAATATTTTTTTCTCTTATGACCAGAGAGAAGAAAAAAATTATTAAAGACAATCATTAAAAGTTAAGAAATGTGTAGAGTTAAAAGTGAAACTTCCCCATATCCACCCAAGATAACCACTATTAAGAATTTTTATTGTTCTTTCTTTTTGTTGCGCCCTATATTAGCTTTTGCTTTTGTTTCGGATTTTCTTTTAAAGAATTAAAGCCTTCCAGAGTAAGCTGAAATGCCTTCTTGTCCCCTCTCCCGCCCTATTGCCATCCTTCCTTCCCTGAGTCTTCCTCCTCTGCCCACAGAGAACCAGATGGAGAAATTGATATATACCCAGTCCAGAGTTTATAATCCTGCCACACGTTTGTATTCATAAACAATATACAACATTATTTCTTGTTGTTTTTTTTTTCTATTTTACACTAATGGGATGATAGAGTATCCTGCAACTTGCTTTGTTCACTGTAATCATATTGATTCCTATAGGTATGATTTATTCTAAACTATATATTGAGAAAGATAATATCGAGTCATAAAGTATTCACATTTTTCCCAACATTTTATTTCAAAAAATTTTAAATCTACAGAAAAGTTGCAAGATTCCTACAATTAATACTCACAAACCCTTTAATTCACCAAGTGTTAACATTTTGCTGCGATTGCTTCATTTCACTCTCTCTCACACACATTAGAGAGTAAATTGCAGATACTTCATCCTAAATAATTCATCATCTATCCAAGGACAAGACATTCTCTCATATAACCCAACACAATAGATGACACTCAAGAAATTCAACATTGACACAATAATACTATTATCTAGTATCCATTAAAAATGTCTAATATCCAATTTCCACCTATTGTCCCAATCATGTCCTTTATATCCAATTCGTTTGCCTTTTTTCCAATCTGTTGCATAAAAATGACACTGGCGAGAAACCAAGTACCACTCGGAGAGTTGGTTTATTATGCCAGCGGTTCCAGAAGAGCTAGTGCTCTAAAAACCTGGGCCCCAGCCTCAGGGGTAACCTTACTTTTATAGGGCTTATCCACAAACATCTGTTATCTAGACAGAACAAGCAAAGGGCGAATCTTCAGTTGATCTCAGGGTCACCCTGCCCTTCGGCCTTTGTGGCAAGTATGTCTATAGAAGCAGAACAAAGAGCTGATCACAAGGTTAGCCATTTGAGTAGAAAATTCCTCTTCAAATCCAGAATCCAAACATGAATCAGGCATTAGATCTGCTTGCAATCTATTGTGCTTCGTTAGTCCCCTTTAACCTACAAAATTCCTCTCTTTTTTTTCCGTTCATGACATCAATGTTTTTTAATCCAGGCCAGTCGTCTTGCAGAATACCCCTCAATTTACATTTATCTGATTGTTCCCTCGTGGTTATCGGGTTAAACATTTTGGGTAAGAATACTATCTAAGTCAGGTAGGAACAGGCACATTTTCAACTTTACTAGTTTTTCCAAAGTACTATCCTTGATGGCTGTGCCATAGCCAACACTTGATAATGTCATGTCTGTCAATTTTTCCCAATCTGATGTGTATGAAATGGTATCTCTCTGTTGTTTTTACTTGTTTTAACTCCCTGGCCATTAGTGCAGCTGAGCAGTTTTGTATGCCCTTGATGGCCATTTGGACTTCCTCTTTATTGAATGGTCTGTCTGTATGTGTGCTTTATTACTACTCTGGCTTTATTTGCCCCCAGCTCTATCCCTAGCCTTCCTCTGCTCAGCTCTCTTTAGGGGCAGGGGTAAAGTGAGGGATGTGCATTCCTCCCCACGTCAGCTGCTCCCAGGAACTAGGAGACTGACAAGACATTAATCTTTTCCTACATATATTGCAAATATATTCTCCAAGCATGTCAATTGTCTTTCAACTTTATGGCAACTTTGAGAGTAAAAACATGTTTTTTTAATGTCATTTGCTTTAAGATCTAGCTTGAAAAGTCTCTCGTGACTCAGGTCAAAGAATAGTTTTCTGTATTTTCTTCTATTGGTTCTAGAATTTTAGTTTTTACACTTTGAATTTAATCCTTTGATCCATTTGGAGTTTACTTTTGTGTATTGTATGAGGCAGGAATGTAATTTTGTGTATCCATAGGGGAGGTGGATTATTTCAATACCCTTTGTCGAACAGTCCACCCTTCTCCTCCAGTGTTAATGCTTCATTTATTACATTAGTTTCTACCTATGCTTAGGTTTATTTCTGGGCTTTCTTTATTTGACTTTGATCTATTTGTCTACACTCACCTTAACATCACTTCACCCAATTATTATGACTTTTTGAGTTTTCACATATACTAAAAAAGTCTCTTTTCTTCCTTCTTCAGAAACATTTGGGTTATTCTTAAACCTTCACTCCCCCATACGAATTATAGAATCAGTTTTTCAAGTTCCATGACAACTCACCTTGGGATTTTTATTGGAATTCAATTTTAAATTTCATACACTATTTGATGATATTTAGTCATGCCAACTCTGAACATGACATGGTCTTACTCTCTATTCATTTAGGTCTTCTACTATGTTCTTTAGTAATGTTTTATGACTTTTTTATATAAAGGTTATTCACATATATTAGATTCTTTTCTAGGAATTCTATATTTTTTATTCTTATTATAAATTGCGCCTTTTCCCCCATTACATTTTCTAATTGATTATTGGTGGTATGGGGATGACATCGGTTTTTGTGTGTTTTTCCTGTATTTATTCACTTTGTCAAATTCTCAGTTTATAATGTTAATTATCTCATAGATTGTCTACAAAAAAAGTCATGATGTCTGCAAATGACAATTTTGTCTTTTCCCCCTAAATTTTATACCTATTCATTTTTGTTGTTTAATTACATTGGCTAAGACTTACAGTAAAATATTGAATTCTAGGTAGGATAGCAGGTATTTGTGTCTTATTCTTGACCTTAATAAATTTATTTCAACATATATTTATTGAGTACCTATTATATGACAGGCACTTTACTAAGTATGCGATAAATCAAATTAGGAAGTTATTGTCATATAAAATTGTATTTAATTCCTTAAGTTAAATCCTGAAAAACTCACAAAAGATAATTATTACCTACATTTAGAATGATTTTAAATATTTTCAAAGTATCAGTTTTCTAAAGTTATAAAGGCTCCTCTTCTCCTTTATTAAATTAGTTTAAATTATTTGCAATTTTTAATTTTACATATAAACTTTTTTATTTCTCAAACAAATAGTAATTAGTGATGAAATTGCATTAATAATCAGCACTTTGTCTTCTCATTAGTTTCAAAGCTATAAATAAATAATACACTAATGATTGAGAGAAAATCCAGTTTATATTACTTAGGAATTCCTACCCAGATAAAAAATGACCATAGCCATATCTCCCATGTTAGTGGAGAAATGTGAAAAATAAGAGAAATTAAATCAAAAGAAAAAGAAAATACCAATATTTTACATATGTACACAAAATGAAAAAAATTCCCTGGTCCATAAAAGAATGATAAGTAAAATAATAGTCAGACCAACTGGGACAAGTCAATAGAAAGTTAGCAAGAGGCAGTGGTGTGCTGCTGGCAAATGTTTTACAACTGATTTCTTGTGAGGAAAAAAACATGTTTGAGATGTAGAGTCTGCCAGTTTCCAAAGTGTAAGTTCTCCCACTATGGCCGACTTCAAGCTTCCAAGAGGACACTGCTGAATGTGGAAACAGGGGGAAAACACTGTTAAATTGGACTTTATTAAAATTAAAAACTTCTGCTCTGTGAAAGACACAGGCCACAGACTAGGAGCAAATGTTTACCAAACACGTATTTGGCAAAGAACTTGCATTCAAAATATACAAAGGTTTCCTAAAACTCAATAATAAGAAAACAAACAGCCCTATTTAAAAAAGGCGGGGTGGTGGGGGGGGGGTGAAAAAAATCTCCAAAGAAGACATACAAATGGTAACTGTGCAGTTGAAAAGAGGCTTCACATCATTTGCCATCAGGGGATTGCAAATTAAAACAATAGCTATTACATACTTATTAGGACAGCTAAAAATCCAGTCCATGACAATGATGTGGAGCAACGGGAACTCTGGCAAAGATGTGGAGCAACGGGAACTCTCGTACATTGCCAGTGGGACTACAAAAAGGTACGGCCACTCTGGAAGATGGTCTGGCAGTTTCTTACAAAACGTAAATATAGTCTTACTGATGCAGGACAGAGTAACTTTTCCAGAGTTGGGAGAGACCAAGCTCTGCACTGAGAGAAGAAGAGGGTCCTTGGGCAGAGAGTGTGGAGAGAATTCAGCACACATGCCAAAGTTAGAGTCAAAAGGAAAGTTTACGAGAAAACAGGCCACACTCCACAGACAGTGTGGTCTCCTCGCAGAAGCAGAATGGGAGACAAGGACAGTGAGAGAGCCAGAATAAAAGGACCCAGACACTTTTTCTTGTTTCAACTTGGACGTGACCCTTGGCACCAAGGCTCATGGTTTCTAGCCAGAACCAGTCTTCTGGTTCTGCAGACCTGGAAGGGACCTGGGGAACGTGGGGAGCAGACGGCATGTTTATGAGCACCACGGCCTGTGCCACCTTGCGTTTCTGTGACTGGTATCAGAGAGTGTTTGTTTACACAAGGCCATGGAAGCTGAATTCTTAACACGGATTGGCAGGCAGGAAATAAAGATATTTGCTTTAGAAATTAAAGCTGGAGTCACTTCGTCCCTGATGGTTGAAGAACAAAGAAGAATAGATCCAGGAAACCTTAATCAGCTCTGTCTCCAAACAGGTAAGGACTGGGGAAAAGGTGGAGGCAGAACTCTAGGGGGAACTTTGGGGCAGTCTCTGGCTTTTTCCAAAATGGGAGGAGAAGAAGAAGAATGAGGAGCAAAAAAAGAAGGTGGAGGTACTGGCCCAAGTCAGTAGGAAGAGGCCATCTGCTCCATTGTACGCCTTTCCCTGCTGGAGTGCCCAGGAGGCAGGATGAGCCCTCATCTCTCCCCAGGGGCTTGCATGGGTCCTGGCACTTCTCTGCTTCGTAGTGGCTGAGTATGTACTTCTTGTGAACGAATGATTGATTGAATGAATGAAAAATGGAAACGTTCCCTTTCTTATTCCTAAATGTCCTATTTTGCCGAAGAAAAGGGTGCGATCCCCACTCAGTCATTGGTCCCGTTGGCCATGCAGATGAGTTCACGGCCTACAATAGCAGGTACCCCTGCCCTCTCATGAAAGGGCCTGGTGCTCACACCCAGAGCTGGTCATGAGAGTTTACTCAGTCAGGAAGGAGGCCCATGGAAAGATTATAAAGTAATCTAAATGTTTGGCAGCGACTGATGACACATAAGAATTTTCCATCCTCAGCTCTGTTTTGACATGTAGTGAGGAGAAGAAAAGGGGATTGCCCAGGGGTACGGGCATGCCAAACCAACTCCACAAACTAGCCACACTCTTATCCAATTTGCATAACCCACCAACTCCCAACTCCCAGAGAGAGCAGCTATTTAAAGGGAGCTGGAGTTCAGAATAAACAAGACAGACACTTGGAGGTATCAACTCAGCTTCTTCTGAGAGGTAAACACTCAGGCATTTATGTTCTGTCAGAATATAAGTCCCTGCTCATTGGCTGCCTTTGAGAGTGACTGTGTTGTGTATATGTGCACATGTGTGTTTATGCATGTGTATGTAGGCACACATGACCATAAATATGCATGCACATGATTTGGTGTGTATAAGAGAGTCTGTATGCACAAGTGTGCTGTGTGGGTGTGTGAGTGTATAATATAAGCATATGTGTGTGAGTATATGTGTAAGAAGTTAGAAAGTCTTGCAAGGAGGGGGTGCTGCTTTAGTTTTGGAGCAAAATATTGGGGATCAGACTCCATGGATGAAATTCCAAAGCCTTGGATCTGGTTAGGAGCGAGTAAGATTTGTCTAACGGGAAACACACAACCTGTGACCTTGGGGATGTCCCAGTTAGTTGGGTTGACCTGGTTGCAAATGCCAAGAATGCTCAGTCTGATGAGGAGCATGGAGGGCTCCTTAGTAACGTGTGGGCAGGGGACTGTCAACGAGCCTGAGGCCTGTGCATGTGAGAAAGCATTAGGCAGAGGTGGGGAGGGTCAGGAGGTCCTGCGTGTGCACACTCCTTGTGTGTCCGATGTGTGACGAAGCTCGTCGTCCTAGGTTGAAGAGCATGTCTGTCTCTTCCTGGAAGATTTCTTTCTCTGAGTTTGCTGAATGCGAGCAATAGAGCAGGGGCCAGGGCAGAACCTGGGGCTACCTGAGAGAAGAGTCTAGGCCAGCCCCTCTGCATTTCTTCCACACGGACTGTCAACATGAAGACCCTCCTGCTGTTGGCTGTGACCACGGCCCTCGGTAAGAGTGAACCCTGACCTCTGGCCACAGGGAGTCTCCGGGGAGAGTTGGGGGAAGCACCCTCATTCCCAGCTTTCCTTCCCATTGTGGTAGGCTCTCTCAACAGGCTAGAGAGAGTCCATGGGAGGATGGGGAGTGGCAGAGAGAGGCAGAGGACACAGCCTCAGGCTCCTCATAGGTGACCTTCTTCCAGCCCCACTGCAGACCCATGGGGACTTGGTGAATTTCTGGAAAATGATCCAGTTGGTGACAGGAAAAGAACCTTTGTTCAGTTATGCCTTCTACGGTTGCTACTGCGGCTTAGGCGGCAAAGGGTCACCCAAGGATGCGACAGATCGGTGAGGCCACCCAGCTCTCCCCTCCTTCTGCCCACCTGTGACCCCCATAGGGCTGGGAAGCTGCAAGGGAAGTGCCGGTGCCTCATCTTCACAGAGCCCCAGAAAGTCCTGGCCAGAAAAAGTAGCCAGTGCATTCAAAACTGTGCTCTGGACTATTGCAAACTCAAGGTCAAGGTCAAGGGGACGAGACCACCCAGGCTCCCTGGAGCTGTGAGGAGGCAGCTCCAGCAGAGTCTTCTCGTCCGTCACAGGTGCTGTGCTACCCACGACTGTTGCTACGGCCGGCTGGAGAAGCAAGAGTGTGGCACCAAGTTTCTGAGCTACGAGTATACTTACAAGAATGGCCAGATCCTCTGTGGTAAGAAAGGGTCGTTCCATTCCACCCAGTCTCCTTTGTTTATTTTACTGAGCGTCCCATTGTGCCAGGCACTGTGCTGGCTCCAGAGATCGAGATGCAAAGAGACAGCATCCCTGCCTCAAGTTGCTCGTAAGCGAGCGAGAGGTAAAGAAAATGAAAACACAACATGGGAGACTCCAATAGGAAGTCGGTAGAAGGGGCAGGGCCCTGAACACAGCCTGAGGCTCCTGAATGTGTGGACATCCAAGCTGAGTCTTCGAGGCTATGCAGGCGTCAGGGGAGAGGAGGGTTTGGGGACATTCCAGCAAGAGGACTCAGCAGAGTCAAAGGGACCTGGCGGAAGCGTAACAGTTCGGTGGGTGAGGAGGAGAGGGAGTGGTGAGATGGATACTGGAGGGATGAGAAAGGGCTGGGTCAAGCCCAAGGCCATGTTATCTTTAGATTATGTCCTGATGCTCATAGCAAAGGAACGACATGATAAGATTTGGGTTTCGGAGGGCTCGCCCAGGCTGCAGGGTAGGTGCAGAGGGATGGAAGGGCAGAGCAGAGAGGTTGCCAGAATGCAGACAAGCAGCAGCAAGAGCTTGGCACGTGACCATGGTGGTCAGGATGGAAGGGCTGGGGAGTGACGTTAAGATGAATTTGAAGTAGAATCAGTGAGCTTGGTGATTGACCGGGTAGGGGGATAAAGAGCCGTTGAGCGGGTATATGACTGTGTGGCTGGAGCCTTGGAGGAGGTCCTGGTGGGTGAGGGGAGGAGGAGTTCTCTGAAGAGCATGTTGAATTTAAAAGGTTTCCAGGACCCCCGGGGAGATGTGCACCTCATACCTGGATGTAGGAACTCACAGCTCCAAGGAGGGGTCTGGACAGATGCAGGAGTCGGCAGCAGAGAGCTAAGAGTTGGATGTGCTCATCCATTCGATGTTTGGAGTCCCAGAGAGAAGACAGAGGAGGAGCGGTAGTTGAAGAGGGAGGAGGAGAGCTGAGAGAGAAGGTCCAGGAGCTGACAAAGAGGTGGTTAACAGCAGCCACTTTAACAGAGGGGTCTCCGGGATAAGGGCTGAGAAGGCGCCTTGGATTTAGAGGTAGAAAGACCACTGAGGACCTCAGTGCGGGCTGTTTGTATGGAGTGCGAGGGCAAAGTCAGATTAGAGAGGCTTGGGGAGTGAGGAGGAAGTAAAGCTGAGACAGTTAAGCATAGACTCCATTCTGGAGAAAGTCTGACTCTGAAGAGGAGGAGAGAGCTGGGTGGTCACTGAAAGGGTTTGCCCAGTGCCCGCAGACAGCAGAGCCACTGTGGGATTTGGAGAAAGCAGGGGCTCTCACCCAACAGCCCGTGTTCTTTAAGATGGGAAGTTATGTCTCTCTATCATGACCTCTCTGTAGGGTCATGTTTCTTTAGCAGGCTTTGGGTTGCAAGCAACAAGATGCCCAGCTAAAAGAGGCTTGGGTACTGGGGAAGTCTGACTCTCGCATAACAGAAGTCTGGAAGTGGGCAGTGCTAGGGACTGAGCAGCTTCTCCACTGCGGCGCCAAGAACCCAGCCTTCTCCCAATCTGCTCTGCCTGCCATGTTGGCAATGTGATGCCAACCAAGGCACATGCTGCAGCTCCAAGCCTCATGGCCTCATCCTAAAAAAGAGGACTTCCCATATACACCTCTCTTTCTTTAGGAGGGAATTAATCCTTCCCAAAGGCCCCAGGTGACTTCCCTTTCTGGAACACTGGCCAGGTGCACAAGGTCATGTGCAACCAGAGACCAATCATTGCAAAGGTGAAAGGGATGACCATGACTGGCTCACACCAATCATGACCCATCCCCAGGCCCCGGGGGCTGGAGCTTTGCACCTGGACACATCTATTAGCAAGAAGAAACAAACAATGGCTGTTGGGAAGGCGTTTCACAGAGTCTCCTAGTGCTTGGCTGCCGGTGTCCCCATCAGACTGGGTCCTGCCTTCCCAAGGACAGAAGAAACTCTGTCTCTTTCATGAGTCAGAAATACTTGAAGCATAGGTGCCTGCCTCAGACTAGAAGTTTCTGGAGGGCAGGGGCTGTGTCTTGTACCCCAGGGTTCCCACGAAGAGTCATAGAATATCAATAGCCCCCACCCCATTCAGTGTTTATTTTCTTGTGATTTCAGCAAAACAGGACTACTGTAGAAGACAACTATGTCGATGTGATAAAGCGGCTGCCCTCTGTTTTGCAAGAAACCAGAAAACCTATAATATCGAATATCAATACCACAAAAAGCAGTGCACTGGGAAGGCCCCCAGGTGCTTAGAGTCCCCTAACCCTGGAAGCCTCACTGTCTAATGCTGCATTTCCTTCTCTAGCTCCTCCCCACTGACAATGAAAGAAACACCCCTCTGCATCCTAGAGACGAGCCAGGAACTCTTTGATCCCCAGATAGAAGCCTTCTATCCAGAATGAGAAACCCTGGGCATGCATGCCTGGTCCCTTTTCCCCTTCCTCCTTGGGCAGTAGGGGAATTCCCTATTGTAAGGTCAGTGCTCCCGGAAAAGGCCCCAAGGACCCAAGGATGTCAGGTCCCCTAGCTTCCGCCTGCTAGCCACCTGAGGCCCATGGACCCATCCGCGGGTGCCAGGACTACCTTCGTGGTGCCACACGGCTGCACCAATGAAAGAGCCCCACGCTGTGCTTTTACCTTTTTTGAGTCTTCCCCTTCCTGGACACGACCCTTAAAACCCTGCCCTGACCCCGCCCGGGTGCGACTTCTCTGGCCCCTTTCCTCAGGACCAGAGAACCTAGCCCAGGACCGCTTGCCTTTCAATAAAAGATGCCTGTTAATCATGAGTCAGACTCTGTCTGTTGAGCAGCCGAACCTTACACCTATATGCAGTTCTCCTCCAAGTCCATCTTCCTGTTTAGCAGCAGCGGCTACAGTTCCGGGGGCTCTTCTGAATAAAGCAACTCATTGGCAAACTGTGTGTGAGCGTGTGTGTGTGTGTGTACATGCCCTGCCCCAGGCACTGCTAGTGTGACAACAAACTGGTAAAAGGGAATATCGTATAAGGGGTTAAAAAATACAGAGGCTGAGCGAGACTGACTGAGTCGAATCCCCCAACGCCACCTCCCTAAGCCTTCGTTCCCTCCTCTAAGAGGAGGTAGCTTTGGTACCAACTGTGTGGGCTTGTTAGACAACTAAAAGAGATACCGAATGTAAAGCACTGGGTCTGGCATGTCCACAGTGTCATTATTATAACAAGCGCAACCCAGCCATCCATACCTCCCCTTTCCTGGGTGAGTGCAGCTCAGGCTGGCCTGTTTGAGGGAGAACAGAACCCGTTGGCCTCGATGTGTTGGGGAGCTGTAGTTCGCATCCTCCACGTGGTACGTTCTTCTCCTGTGTTGCCAGCCCGGGGAAGACGAGTCCATAGGATGCTGGCCATGGCCACCAGCCGGATCCTGGGGCAATATCCCCTCACCCAGAGCCCACTTCCTGGGCTGCAACATGTTCAGTCTCACAGAGCCCAGAGCTCAGAAGGGCACTGCACCTAGTTGAATGCTATGCCCCGTCCATCTCGAAATTCTTAACAACATAGGGTCCCACTGTTAGGCCCCGACTCGTATCTCCACGAACCATCAAGAAGCCGACACCGATGCAAGAGCAAGAGGGAGTTTATTTCAGACTCGAGTCCGGACCGCAGTCCGCACACTGACGCCGCAGTGAGTAGGAGGCGGTCCCGAACTTGGGGCTTCAGGGGGATTTGAAGGGAAAAATCGTAAGCATGGGGAGCGATGTCTTGGCGTTACAGGATTGGTACAACGAGCTTGTCTCTTAGCAGGGTTGGCTGGGTGATGGCACCAAGGAACAAGGCGGGGAATTTGGAGAGTTACTTTCCATAGTTGCTCTGATTGGCTGAGTCTAGGGTGGGGTGATCGTCTTGCTATCTGCGGCTTTTCCGGGAACTGGCCTGTGCTTAAGATGGAGTCTTATATTTAAGATGGAGTCACTTTGGTTGTTCACCACTTTTTATTTTGCACCAGGACTCATTAACTACATAGCTCATCCTACCCTCACCTGGATGCTACTTCCCCTCCTGTCATCCAGGGTTCCGTTGGGATAGTCCCACCTGGACCGGCTACAGTCCCACCAGATGCTTTAATAATCACCATCAGGGCCGCTGGGTGTGGAGCCCTGCAGAAATGCATCCTGCCTACGGGGCATGGGTGGGAGCTGAACTTTCACCCACACACAGCTCGGCAAGATCTGCACCAACCCACAGGCAGTGAGTGACTTTCTGTAATTCGCCCTCCCAGAAGGGATGCCCTTTTCCAGTTCTGCATTAAGATGCTTCATTTGCTGGTGGTAGGTCTGATCATGTTCATGGTCACTCATAATAAAAGAAATGCAAATTAAAACTCCACCGAGATGTCATTTTTATTTATTAGAATAGATAAAAAAATCCAAAAGTGTGACAACCTGCTCTATTAGCAAGGCTGCATGGGGAAACTGGAACTCTCAAATGTAGCTGGTGGGAGGGCAAAATGCCCACAGAGGGTAAATTGGGAAGATCTATTAAAATTATAAATGCATTTATCCTTTGGTTCAGTGACCCCTCTTTCAGAAAATTATGCTATGAAAGCACACACACGCACGTGTGCGTGCACAAACCACACACAAGCACATGCACGGTGATTCGTGAGAAATTTTTGTATTGCCACGT
The DNA here is from genome assembly GCF_014176215.1 of Rousettus aegyptiacus. Lineage (NCBI taxonomy): Eukaryota > Metazoa > Chordata > Mammalia > Chiroptera > Pteropodidae > Rousettus > Rousettus aegyptiacus. The sequence goes on along the minus strand of NW_023416284.1, from coordinate 11,842,175 downwards.
TATTCTGAATTGGGCTGGAAATGACCCATTTTGATACAGCCTCAGAATGGAATACATCTGTTTAATGAGGGAGGCATCCTCTACTGCAATATAGAAAATCTCCAGGATGGCGGCAGGCGGAAAGAACAAGGCGGAAGGCAGTATGAATGGCATGCTACCTTTATGTAGGAAAGTGAGAAAACGTGAGTACGTATTCGCTAATATTGCCGCAAATCTTAAGGAACACACGGGAAGTTTATTAAAATTAACTTACAGGGATCACGGCTGGCAGGGAAATAGGTGGGCACGGATGGGATGAGAGGGAGATTTCTCCGTGTATATCTTCAGCTCTATGAATATATTTCCTCTCCAAAAGAAAATTAGCATCATCAATTACAGAAATATTCCTCTCCCCAAGACAGACACTAATTCTCAGAGACAATAGGATTGACAGACTATGCCTGTTGACCAAATCTATCCACTGCCTGGTTTTGTACAGCTTGCAGGTTAGGAAAGGCTTTTACATTTTTTAATGGTTGAAAAAAATCAAAAGAAGGATACTATTTGACACATTAAAATGACACATTAACATTTCAGTGGCAATAAAATTTTATGGTGACACGGCTGTGATCTTTGGTTTATACATTGTCTGTGACTGCTTCAACGCCACGAGAGCAGAACTGGATAATTACAAGAGAGAATGCACGGCCTTTTGTAGGAAGAGTTAGCTGGCCCCTGGTTTCACCTGATGATTCTCCAAGGACTCCTGCTAAAGGATCAGGTTTGGTTTTTGGTTTTTGTTTTTTTTGCCCTTGATCTGTCTCAGATTACTACTTTTGCAGAATAAAAACATACCCAGTGTGAACCCAAATGTGTTATTTGATTCAATGAATGCAAAATCATTCTGTCAAATTGCTTTGAAATTTCTTAATTTCTAAACACTCTCAGTTTCTATGTGTAGCTCACCACATTCCATAGGAAACACAGCTCTGGACTGTGCACTCCACCTGAGGAAGCACTGGTTGAACCTATACTATGACAAATGCCCTCAACTGTTTCACGGTTAGCAATGAGTTTTTGCCCTTTGACATAGAGTATTTATTTATTTGTTTACGTGTTACTATGTAGGTAGAGTCTCGTTTCCTTTCCTGCTACCCTTTGGGACATGCCGCAGTGAAGATGGGACCTCATTTCGCCTCAGTGACTGCTCTTCAATTTCTAGAGGCTCTGAAATGTCCTTTAAAAAAGTCATAATTAAACGCTTGCCAAGGGTGTCCTTTTCTTCTGTATCAATCCTGGGGAGTGTTAAGGGTGGAAAATTTTCCAGTAAGCCAGCATTAAGGATTTACTTCTGATTCTGTTAACCAGGATGTGGTAATCTGATCAAAGATATGCTAAAGGCCAGCTGTTAACCAGGGTGTGGTAATTTGATCAAAGATATGCTAAAGGCCAGCTGTTAACCAGGATGTGGTAATCTGATCAAAGATATGCTAACGACCAACTTCTGCTTCTGTAATCTGCTTACTTGTTCTAGGCTATATAAACTGCCTCTTCTGAGAGCTCGGGGCTGATCTCCTCTGACCCTGTGTGGTAGAGATTCAGTCAACAGCTGACTAATAAAGGCTCACAATTCATCTCAATTGGCTCCGTGGGTCTTAGATTTGATCGCACCACAACAGAGAGTAAAAAGGCAATGGCTTACTTGTTCTGTTACCTCCCTCTCTTCAGTAAAAACTTTACACTTCCTAACTGAGTGTTCCTCCCAAACTTTTTTCAGTGTAAGCCTTTGTGTGGAAAGTTTGGGAGGCCTTCTACTGCTGAGAATATTTCTTTTACAACCTCACACTGAATAACAGTTTAAAAGGATATAAAAATCTAGGTTTACTTTTTTCCTTCTATACCTTAGAAGTATTCTTTCACTTTCTTCTCACATCCAGTATTGTCGATGAGAAGCCTGATATTAACCTGACTCCTACTCTGTTGTTGGCTTTCCATTTTTCCCTTGGAAGCCCTTAGAATTTCCCTCTTTGTCTTAGAGGTTCTTAACTGTCACTACAACGTGTCTAGTTGTCAGTTTTTCTTTATCTGTCTTGTGTGCATCCTTAGGTACTTTCGCCTTTCTTTTAATATAAGAATTTTATATTCCTTATTTCTTTGAATTTTTCCCTTCATTTCCCCCTCTCTCCTCCTAGAACTTACATTATCTGGATGTTGGCACATTTATCCTCCATATTTGTTAGATTTTCTTTTCTACCTTTATTTCTATTTTCTTTTTACAACGTAGATTTTTCAATCTACGCTGTGTCATTCTTCAGCCATCTCAATGATTACGTTCTTCATAACTAACATTTACACATAGGACTTTTTGAAAAAATGATTTCCTTTTCTTGACTCATATTGCCAATATCTTTCCTTACCTACATATGTATGTTTACCATGCTTATTTAAGTTTCTTGTTCAGCCATCCTGACAATTCTGTTTCAGATGGTGTGTGTTGTCGAATACACTCCTCTTTCCTTAGTGTGTAGTTAGGTGCCTGAAAGCGGATTTAGAAAGAGGAGAAGAGATAATTGCCATTTGCTGCCATCCTAGGAAGGTGCTGTGGTCAGGATTTCATCATGAAATATCTGGAAAGTAGCAGCACTGACAGGAAGCTGCCTCTTGAGGTTGAAATCAATCATCCCTGGAATTTGAGGGTGCCGTGGAGGAGGAAGTAATAAAGGATGAGATTAAAAAATGAATCCCTGAGGGCACCAAGCAGCCTGCATCATCTTGAACAGTGTCTCACCCGTGTTGGGTTTTTGAACAGCTCTGATATTACTTTCGGGACTTGAGCACCTCATGAAGAGGCAAAGGGAGAGGAAGAAGAAAACGTAAGAAGCTTTCTTCCAACCCATCCAGTCCTTGCCTCTGCTCCAGCCGCTTCTCACTCACGACTGTGCCCAGCAGCCGAGATCAGCTTCCTACCTCCTGCCAGGACCCTGCATGAGTTCTTTCGTTAGTTCTTCACACCCGCACGTCCGCCAGATCTGTGGTTTTACCACCTTGGTGTTGACAAGGGGAGCCAGCAGACTATGCCAGTTTGCGATCTTGGCAGAAGAAAAAGGGAAAGTATATAGTGCCATATCTTGTTATAATTTTAAAGCATACACACAGAAATGCTAAATAGTTCTCAAGGAACCATATATCTAAATAAATAGTTGAAGGATCGGTCGGTAGCAGAGAAGGAGGATAAAGGGAAAAAAAATGAATATAATAAAACAAAATCAGTGTCTTGCACAAACTAAAGATAATAATGTGTTATAAAGAGAAACCGAAGCGCAATTGGTTAAACAATTGGTCAATTATAAATGCATTTATCCTTTGACTCAGCATCTCTACTTCTGGAAATTTACTCTATAAATGCACATACACACACACACACACACAGTGATATGTGAGCTATATGCAAATTGACAGAGTGAAAATTCAAACCCAGGTCTGTCTTGATCCAAACTCTGTTCTTCCTTCTTGCCCATGATGTTACAAAGCTTTACTGGGATGTCGGAGTGAATGCAGCTGCCACAGCAGCGAGCTGAGCCTCAGGGTCCTTGTTTACACTCTCTGGCCAGAATGAAATACCCATTTCTTAGTTATTGCTGTCTCTGGGCTATATTAACAGAGATCGAATGGAATCCGAAAATCATTTTGTCCTCAGTTCTAGAATGGCGTTAAACTGGTGCGTCCCGCCTCATAGCAAGTTGAGTAAGATCAGGTTCATTCCGAGTGGCAGAAAGACGACTACCTGAGACTGAAAATCTTCTATACCTAGTATAATGGGATATTAATTAAGTAACAAAATGAGTGAATGGTGGGCTGAGAAAAACTCAAGGGTAGAAACCACACCTGGTTCCCAGCTAGCTCGGGGCCCGGCTTGGATGGAGTAGATGCTGAGAGCGCGGCACGCAGGTGAGGCTGCGAGAAGCTGGGGAGACGCGTAAATGGTGCCTAACACGGTCTACCCCTTGCGCCACTCAGACCTGCTCAAGCCCTCCCAGCATGCCCAGCTTCCACACTACACCCTGGGGCCTCTGTTATCTTGCGATAACAAGATGCCCACCCTTCTATGCTGAGAGAAAGGCACCAGGCCAGCAGGTCACAGAGACCTAGAGCTCCTCAAGATCCAGCCTAGAGCTCCTAAAAGACTTAAACCAGGAAGATTAATGAAATAGCCACAGGCCCTGCTGTTTTAGCTGCTTCCACGTTCTTAACTGATATTCATCATCTCCTTCCTCTTACCCCCATTTCAGATTTCCTTCATTCTCGGCCAAATACTTTGGCTTATTTCTTGCTCGTGTGGCATCTGTCACCTTCACTGAAGAGAACGAACCTGGGCAAGCAACCCACACAGGTCCCGGAGGTGACTCAGAGCCATTTGGGAAAGAACACTGCAGCACAACCACCCAGGTCACAGTCTAGGAGGACCACAGGGTCCAGGCAGGCACGGCCCTTGGCCTGCAGAGTCCCCATCCCGGGACAGGGCCCTGGAGACCCAGGCCTAAGAAGGGTACTGCGACTCATCTTGGCTCAAGAAACTCTGAGAAGGGTCTCTAGAAGAAAAGGGCTTCTCCGGAAGAAAAGGCTCTTTCAGGAAAGGCTAACTTTTTAGACCAAAACAGCCTTTTTGCTAGTCACCTTCCCAAAAGCACATCTTCGCTTTATTTTCGATGCTTTTATTTGGCCGATGAAGGGATGAGGCTTTTTTAGTGGTCTCTGGAGACCTTGAAAATCAAATCCAAACCATCTGAGCTTCCTACATTTACTGCGAACCTAGCCCACGAGACTTCTCAAGGACAAAGCTACTGATGAATTCCATTCCTTAAGGGAAATAAATCACATGAACCACTTTCTGCAGCACGAAGGCTATGAAAGAGCCAGCTGGCTGACCGAGGGACTTTCCCACTTTTCAACTAGGTCATGGCCTGGGAGTCGCTTCCATCCAAATATGACCGTGATAGAGAAAGGGCCTCCAAAGCCAGGATAATGACAACAAGAGCAAAAACAGTGTGTCTCAACAACTCCCACTTACTGGCACTTTGTGGCAGGTCCCAGGCCAAGCATTTTAAACGCATTTTCTCATTCGATTCTCTTAGCAATCCCATGAGGCAGGTAATACTGTTTTTCCCAATTTCCATTCATTCATTCAACAGGATATTTATTGAGCACTTTTAATGTTCCAGGCACAGAACCAGACACTAAGGATCCAGCAAAAGCCAGACAGAGAATTTCCTGGCCTCTTGGCACTTTTAAGCTACAGGAAGGAGACAGATGTGGCCAATAAACAAATTACAAGGGGGGTGGGGTAGTATTAAGTAATACACATAAAATAAAACAGGGAAAAAAGCAGAAGATAGGGGTGAGGCAAGATATGTATTTGAGATAGAGCAGCCAAGAGAACTACTGCACGGAAGGCATTGAGATAATAGGGAGGAGTCAGCCCTAACGTGATAAAGAGAAAATCTATTCAGGCAGAGGGAGCAGCTAAGACAAGGGCACAGAGGCAGGGCCCAGCTCCGTATATCTGAGGACAGAACAAAGGAAATCGTAGTGCACAATAGAAACGGAAAGAACCAAAAGAAGGGACAGTCACCAAGCAAGAGAGTAGAGGAAATGAAATCTGCTTAATTTTATGTGTGTGTGAAATCTCTTCTCCAGCAGATAAACAAGAAAATAAAACAAGAAAAAAGAAAAAGAAAAAAGGAAAGTCCTAGGCATCAGGAATAAAATATAGGAAGCGATGCACAGCTATCTGGAGGCTTTGAGAAATAATCATATTATTATGCTTGTGCCTCTGGAAGCCCATAGTCTTTTCCTTACTCAAGTCAATAGATTTCTTTTATTGTTTAAACTAGTTCAAGTTGGGTTTTCTGTTACTTGCATTAAAGGCATCCCGATGATTTGCATCCATTCTTATGTTTAATATTTTTCAAGTTCCCTAGTGCAGTAGGTATATTAATTTCACTGCACACCAAACAAATGAAGGAGTCAAGTGGACTCTCTCTTACCACCCATGACAGAGCTTGAAATTGTAGCAAAAGTAGTATTTCAGGGTATGGAACTGGCACTGACTTGTTTCCAGATGTTTGAAGAGCTTTGGCTCTTACTGCTTCCCCTGGGGCCAACCCTGGCTCCCCGTGGCTCTCCCCACTCTCTCCCATGACCCACCCATGGTCTAGACCAGCACCACCCCCTAGTACCTTCTGCAATGATGGACATAGTCTATATCTGTGCTGTCCAGGATAGTAGCCACTAGCCACATGCAGCTGCTGAGGAGATGAGAAATGTTGTACGTTCCTGTGGGATACATCTTTCAACAGAATGTTTCTAAAAAAACAAATTGCAAATCATGCCCCAAGAGAACACAGTGGTCCTCACCGGAAAGAGAGGTGCTCATCTTCCTCTTTCAAACTCTCTCCTCCCTTTTGACCCGCACTCTCCTGGTTTTTCTCTTGACTCACTGGACCAGTCGTTTTCCATCTCCACTGTAGGCCTCTTCCTTTACTTGACCAAAGGTTACCCCTGGGATTGGCCCTGGGCCCTCTTCCTAAGTGGAATGTGGACGCAATGGTGGGCACTCAAGCAATCATTGAAACACTAGAGCAGCCAGATTGAGGACGCCTGGTCCTTGATGACTGTGGACTTACTTTTACGCGCAGGACTGCCTACTTCCAGAAGTCCTTTCTATGAGAAATAAAAGTCCATCTTGTTTCAGCCGTCATTATTTTGGGTTCCTGTCATTCACAGCTGAACCTAATCCTGATACACCACCTCGAACCCAAATCTGAAAATCCATTCCATATTGTTTCCTGTTTCATGTTCAGCCTCATTGTCCAGGACAGCTTACTAGAGGTTCTGCAATGGGTTCCAATGACACCAGAAAGATACGCCAATTACAAATTCCAACAGTAAAGCACCCCATGTTTGAATATGAACTCTCTCCCATTCAAATTCCCAGGAAGAAATTATTGTTGTCCCTAGGTATCCATGGCGGATTGGTTCCAGGACCCCCACAGATACCAAAATCTGTAATGCTCAAGTCCCTTATATAAAATGGTGTATTATTTGCATAGAACATACACACATCCCCACATCCTCCCATATACTTAAATTATCTCTAGATTACTCATAGTACCTAATGCAATGTAAATGCTATGTAAACAGTTGTTACACTGTATTGTTTAGGGAACAATAACAAAAAAAAATCTGTATACATTTAATTCAGTACAGAGGCAACTATCATAAATAAGCCTAACTACATAGTACATGTCAACAATAACGTAATGTAACGTTTTTTTCTTCAAATGCTTTTGACCCACAGTTGATTGGATACAGAGGGCTGGGTGTAAAGTCTGATGATTACCCTAATTCGTTTATTCTAAAATGCACCATTTACCCCCGCCCCTCATCTTAGTGCAATCTAGATGCACCTTAAAATCAATGTCATTTTACAATTGTGTGACAGGCAGCATCCTTGACCTAGTTGTGTAAAAACCTTCTGCTGACCACGTCAGAAAAGATCACGGAAGAACCAGCATCAAAGCATATTAGATTAAAGAGAATATGATTTTACCATGCAAGCCAAAATCTAAGAGAACCATAAGGTTCAAGATGTATCCTGCCCGATTCCTCCTTGGCTCAGTCTCAGCTAAAGGAATCAAGATCTCATTTTTCCTTTTATGTTTCTAAACAGTCCCCTAATATCTCAGCCTTTCTCTTGAGTCAGTGGTTCTCCGACTGGAGTGAGCATCAGAATTACCTGCAAGGCTTGTAAGAGGGAGTTTCAGGGACCTCCCGCTAGAGTTTCTAGTTCAATCTGTCTGGGGTGGGGCCTGAGATTTTGCCACTATTCTAAGAAAATCTCTTCCCTGAGTTAACCTGCTTCTCTTCCTTTATTTTTTTTTTCCTTCTACTGCTCCTGTTCAGATTAAAAACAAACAAACGAAAAGCCTGAGGCATACTTCTCAAATAATTCTGGCTCCTTTTTTAATTTCCAGAGCAATCTTGATCCCTTGAGACAGAGTATTACAAATGCAGGCCACTTTAATTGCCTTCTTAACCCTCAAATTGACCATTTCATTGTAACACTTTTATACCTCACTATAGGTAGATGGCATGTTATGTTTATATTAAGAATGCTCACTCCTTTTCTATATTTTTTCTCTGTTATAAAATCTACCATCTTTCCATGAGTGAATCCAGTATTTGATGTGACTTCTGTAATTAACAAATTATAAATAATAAAAGCTAACATGAGACTTCAAGTGTAATTGACCACATTGGACAAGCCATCTAAATCCAAAGCTGATCCCTTTACAGGGGGAGGATGGAGTTTAATCTCAGCATTCTTGACATTTTGGGGCAGGTCATCCTCTGTTGCGGTGGCCGTCCTGGGCATTGTTTGGCAGCATCTCTGGCTAGCACCCACTGGATTCCAGTAGCATCCTCCCAGTTGCGACAAACAAATACATCTCCAGACATTGCCCTTGGCTCTGAGGCCCCCTAAATGGAAAGGAATCTGGGCAGTCCATCTTTGCCAATCACATAGGCTTTTAAATGCTAAAAGCGAAAACCCCCACGCTGTAGAGCAGCACTTCTGTAAAGGTAACATGCCTGAAAATCACCCAGAAAATCAAATCTGGTTAAAATGCAGATTCTGATTCAGGAAGTCTGTAGCGGGACCTATCTGGGACTCAAAGAATGTTCCAACCCAAACTAAGTGAGTCAGAGTCTGCAGTTAAGCAAAATCCCCAGGTAATTTCATATGCACATTAAAGTTTGAGAAGCACTGCCCTATAAAAACACACTTGAATTTAGCTTAAGCTAAAGTATGCCTGCAGACATGGCTAAAGAAACACAGGAAATGCAGAAAATCATTCTTCTGCCCCCAGGTACTTGATTAGGGCAGCATCTTTCCCTGTAATGGATCCTTCCATCAGCCGTGCATGCTGCCTGATGCTCCCACAGTTCACAGCCCTCTGCCCTCAGGTATCTGCTTAAGACCCCTGCTATCTGTGCTAAGAGTCCCCTTCTAAGAGTCCCCTTCTAAGAAGTTTAAGGTCAAGTTGACATAACCTCCTGCACTAAGGGCCACATGGCTGTTCTTATGCTAAGTCCCTCCCCATGAATCCATCCACGTCTGCTAAGATTATCACCTGACGCTCTCTATATATGGAAACAGCAGCTCGCCTCAAATGCCACTTGCATTTTGATTCCCTTGTTGTCCTTAACTATTTCTTGAGTTCCTAGCTGACACTGGATTTGGGTTTCGGAGGCAAGGTCATTAAATAATATTTATTCCCTTCTCATATAAGTAGCTCTCGTAATGAACTTTAAACTCTGTCTCTCATTAACCCAGACCCATAAGAACATCTTATCTGACTAATTTTCTTTTAATGTTTTGAAACATCTTTCAAACAAATACTATAGAATTTTATCTCGACCTCTCCTATGCCGCCCATCGCTCTCTACTGAGAGTTAAAGTTATTTCTGCACCTGATTATCTCCTCTTTAGGGCCAAAAACTTGGAAGCAAGGCTACGTATCTGATCTGTTTTTGTACCAGAACAAAACCTTGCATGTAAGAAATGCTCGATAAATATTAATTAGTGAACGGTAACGGCTCTTTATACTGTGCCCCTTGGTCCATTTTATTATTAATTAGGCAATCCTTCTATTCCTAGTTCTGTGGGTCAACCCGCCCTGACCAGACCCTTCTCTCGTATCGGAACTCCAAAACCGTACCTTGCAGATCTTATGCCATGTTGTCTGATTTGTCCATTGATTTTCCTTTGTGTAGTTCACCGCTAGCCTTTGGTTAATATTTGAAGTCACTTATCTTATTTTCTTTCATTTGTTTTTGGCTCACCTTTGTTCCAGTATCTTAGCAGCTAAGGACTTGATTGACAAATTAATTCAGATCTTGATCTGGAAATGTTTTCTTTCTAACATCGAAGTGGAACAAGGTGACCCTCAGTGAGAAAAAAAATGAGAAAGGGATGGGCCCGAGCTTGGCTGTCACGTGTCACGCATGGTATGATTTAACGTTGACTAGTCTAGACTTGGGAAATGTGATCATGAAGATGATGGTGATAAGGAAGAAGAGAGGGAATCATAAGTATGATTTCTTCCATGATACTCAAGGACAAGAAATGTCACATTGAAAAAGAAAAGAAAAGAAAGAAATGTCACATTGCTTTCACTTTCTAAATCGCATCAATTTGGCTCACTTAACCCAGGTTGGTGAGCAGTTTAAATAAAATTTAGGGGAGTCTTTCCCCCCTCCCTTGAAGTCATATAGTAGTGCTGAGGATTTTTCCAGCCCAGAACATTTGGGAAAGAGTCCTGGTACACTGTGACTGCACTTCCTAGTGGTCACTTGACCCATTGGTAAGGCTGGAGTTATACTCTCGTTAAGCCATGGTTGATTCCACAGATATTCGTTGAGGTTTCCAACCACAGCACCTGCTGTTTGCCACCCAAACGTCTCCCCTGCCCAGGAGTCTCCTGAATACAATTAGGATGAGATTTCTGCCACACATTGAAACCTCCTGGATTAGTCAAGATCCTTCTCACTTTCAAATGATAGAACCCAGTCAAACTAAAGTAAGTCACAAAGAATTTGTCAGCTCATATAATTTCAAGGTTTAGAGTGGAAGTCAAACAATGTTGAATCAAAGAATCTATCTATCTATCTATCTATCTATCTATCTATCTATCTACCTATCTAATCTACCATCTATCTCTGCCTCCCTCAACATATTGACTCCATTCTATAGGCAGGTTTTTCCGTGTAAACAAGATAAATGGTCACTAGAAGCTCCAGGCTTGCATGGTCTTTATAGCTCAAGATCCAGGGAATGGGGAGACCCACGAATCAAATCTAACGAAAGATTCTGATTGGTCCAGTTTAGATGCCTATTCCCAGAAATAGCCCTGTGGCCAGGAGAAACAGAGGACTGTGCTTGGACATCTTGGGTCACGAGTCTACTCTGGTGGTGGAAAGTGCAGGGCACCATGAGAGATGACCCTACAGGGTCATATGGAACTGAGGAAGGGGTTGTTTTCCAAAGTAAAATCTGGCTATTACCAACAAGATGGAGAGGAGGTATTGATACGAACCCTTCCCACTACAACATACACACACACACACACACACACACACACACACACACACACACATGCACACACATGCACGCACAGATTCACACTCACATTCACATAAACACACATACACAGAAAGAATGCCTAGTGCCTGGGTATCCAATATGTCCCTCCTCCCCTATAATACCACCACCACTACACTCCTAGTAAAAAAATCAGAGGACTTTTCTCTATTTCAGCAAGATGTCTAGGAATAATTAGGGCAATTAGTATGGACTTTAATGCTCAAGATAAAAGAGCTCTTCAAGCCTGGCTCTCTACCAATTGACCTGAAAGCAGAACCCACTGAATGACAAGCCCAGCCCACATGTATAGAGATGTTTATTGTCTTGTTCGTAAATATGAACAGATAATCAAGGACCACCATAAATGCAAAATGAAGGAAGCCAACATAAACAAGGGGGGCATGATCCAGAAGAAATAGAGACAATTCAGGAAACAGAAGATAATTTTTTTAAATTTCTAATTGTTAGCCTCAGAAAGATTCAAGAAAATAATGCATTCATAAAGCGTAAGGAAGTTACGTTAAAATGGTAACTAAAGAACGTGAAAGAGCTCTTGGAAATTTTAAGAAAAGATATGATTACTGAAATGTTTTAAATCAAGGAAGGATTGAAAGATAAAGTCTAGATAAGTCTCAGAAATTAGAACAAAAAGACTATAAAAAAGAAAATAATAACCGAAAAGATAAGAGACTCAGAGAACCAATCCAGGAAGCCCAACAGTCAACTTACAGAAAATTGAAAAAGAGAAAACGGAACTCAAAGAAACATGAGAATTCAGAGCTGAAGACTAACAGTCCACAGATTGAATGACCTCACTAGAATATCGGATGGGGAAAAGACTTCTACCAAGCCACATCTCTGTAAAATTTTAGACCCTTAAGGAATAAGGGATCCAAGAAAGAGGGGGGAATAAACAGCTATCCACAAAGGGACAAGAATCAGGCAGAGGGTTAAATTTGGTCTAAGGGCCACAGTTTGCCAACTCCTGGGCCAGAGTTCTACATCCAGAAAAAGTACGAGACAACCAAGATATTTTAGGACATGGAAGAATTTAGAAGTTTGTTTCCTTTTTCTAGAAAATTACCTGAGAATGCATTCCAATAAAATAATAAGGTAAGCTAAGGTGAAAACATAAAGTCCAAAACACGATCAGGAAAATAATAAAAAGAATCCTAGAATGAATGACAACTATGCCAGATAGAAATCTAATGCCAGTCTGAGCTTTCTTCTAATTTAGAAGGAATATCCTGATGCACTCCTGGACCCCAAGGAACTTCATCAAAGTTGAAATGCTATTATTCACCATCCTGCCATTCAAGTGTGTCAATTACATGAATCGAACAAGACCTTCATATGTTATAGGCTCATTTTCTATCTGGTGCTCTGAGATCTCATCACCTCACCCAATGGCCGCTTGTCATGATGGCCCCAATCATTTTGTCCCTAGGGATTGTTTACTGCCTCCTGACTGTGCCTCACTGAAATAATTTCATTACCAGCCCCTCCCACCAGCATTGCTGGCCAAGAAAGAAAATCTCAAAACGGCCTTTTGAAAAATTATGGCGCTCTCCTCATCAATCAGGTTCTCAGAGTGAGAGTGACGGAAGAGGAAGCTGGACCCTCTCAGGGGACTGTGAGAGGGTGGATGGGAGGTAGGGTGCACAGGAGAGGCACGATCAGGAATTATGTCTCCTCAACGTGTCTCATTTCTACCTCAATGTGAAGACGATTCTGGCTCGCCACGTCATGTGATGTGGACCAGCATTCGAATTAGCCAACCCAAGCAACATTAGACTCAACAGAGATGCCCAAATTAGCACGCGGAAGTGCAGAACCTTGGGCCAGTTCTCCACAGCAATACATCCAACCTGACCTAAAATTTTATTCTAGATAAAAGGAACCTCAACGTCTAACCTCACAATTTCTCCCCAGATTTTTGATGGCATGAATTAGCAAATTCCTTCGATTCTTTCTGGGAAAACTCTTCTGTTTCTTACTCTGAAACCCTAAGCTTGAGCCTGCTGTTTATTGACATTTGTTCATTAAATACTTAAGTGCCGGACATTGTTCTAGGGGCTGGGAACAGAGCAGTGCACAAGACAGTGCCTGCGCTCAAGGAGCTCACATTTTATTAGGGTAGAACAGAAGAAATAAACAAGAAACATGTGATACGGATGGTACCATATATAATAAATATCTCCTTCTTTAATTAACCTAATTCTCTCAAAGCAACCATCCCACCATAAGGTCTCCCCATTCCTCATCCCCTTTAAATTGTTGATAGCAGCTACCATGCAGTCACTCAAGTTTTGCCTTGAGGAGCAGGTGGCTGTTTTAGCAACAGTGAGTACTGTGGGTGGCTAGCGTGCCAAATCGTGGTCTCATCTCTGCCCACAAACAAATTCCAGACTCCTTATTTCCCCCAGGGCCTTCTTCCTGGTATAATTTCCTTATCAATTAAAGATCTTTGTTTGCAAGCAACAGAAACTTACTCTAGCTAACCGAAGCCAAAAAGAAACTTAGTGAAAGGAAGCATGGTGACTCATGAAATAGAAAGAAGAACTGATCCAGCAGGTCTCAGGAGGGACAGGAGGATGCAAGGAGTCTCAGTAGCAGAACCTTATGAATAGTCTCTTTAGGATGCTGAGGACAGAATTCTCTGCTCCATCTGGCTTAAGCTACTTTATCCTCCTGCTGACAGATGTTGATTCCCAGGAGAGAGTCTGATTGGCTGGTTTGGGTCATGTATCTGTTTTGGGGGTGGGTGGGGCTTCATTGTGATTGGCAATTTCACTAGGACCATATAAAATGAGAGAAGGTAAAATGGAATGATATCGAAGGAGGGGAGAAGGGATTCTGAGCAGCGAAAAGCAAAAATGCCCATGACTTCGGAGCTTGTGGAGCTCTAGCCACAGCTCCTACTGCATTTCCCTTCTGGGGGATATCACCAGCTGGCCCCTGTTTACTCTTCAAGGCCCCAGCTCAGGTAACAGCCCCTCTCTGCAGCTCTCCTTGATGCCATACAGGCAGAATAAATTGTCCCTCCTCAATGGCCCCTTGTGCTTTATACACACGCATCTATTATAGCCGCACACACATTTGCTGTTCTGTCCATTGGGATCAACACAGTCTTTTCATCTCGGCAATCAACACAGTATTAGAACTCTTAATGTTTGCCCAATCGAATGTGTTGAATTCCTCTCTCTCTTTGCAAGGACTTGGTGGGCATTAATTTGCACCTGTTCGGGGATCTCCAGGCAACACCGAGGTGTTTGCTGCTGCTCTGCCAACTCCTCCATTTGTGCTGCAAGACTTGCTGGGAGCACCAGAGCCGCCTCGTGTTGTTTTTGAGATGAGCTCTTTGTTCTTACACTTATCTTGTTGGCTTTTCTTCCAAGAGTTGTCATTTCTCTTTGTTTAAGGAAATCCAATTGTTTAGCGTTCTGGGTGGCAGGTAGGCACCCTAGGTGATTCTTAGTATGCTGATCTCCTGGGTATTACGTATGTATCTTCCAACAACTTATGAATTTGCAAATTTCATGTTCCTAGATTAAGACTCTGAGGCTTAGAGCAAAGACTATCTCCAGAATTGCCCCAATCCACTTGGAGCTCTTCTGTATTTTCCTCTGGGAGTAGTTTCAGCACCACGATTTTATTGAGTTAGTTTGAATTTGGTGTTTCTCCCTAGCCTCACAATAGTGGACTGTTCTGCCCACCCCACCTCCAATTAAATAGACATTTCTGGATTTACTATAAGCAGCTCTGGAAACACCCTAATTTCTGGAAACACAGCAGTGAAAGGGACATGCTGTGTTTCTGCCATGCCCATTTACCCTCTTAAGACCTTCCTGGTGGAGCTCAGGTCTTCCTTTGGGAATTCACCCTTTCCTTCCCTGTTGCACAGCAATCATGGAGTTGTTTGAATACTCCTGTCCCCTAGATCCGAGGGTGGGCCAGCTTCCATATTATCCTCTTTGCCACTGAAGACTGTTCTAGGTTGGCTGAAGACTTTTGTGCAGTGACAGTGGGGAGTTTGCCTCCTCTTTTTTCCCTCCCAATGTGAATGAGGAAGTATGAGGCCCTGGTTGCCTTCGATCATAGAAAGAACTACAAAGAAAACAGAGCAAGAGCCACAACCCAGCCATGCCTGAAAGCCACCATGCCTCCAGAATCTTCACCGACTTGAGCCATAACCCACTTTGTTATTTAACAAGGAAAATTGGTTATTTTATTGCTTGCAGTGGAAAGGACCAACGTATAAGTATATGTTGCCATATTGAAAGTCAGTATCTAGGATGTAGATATAGATCTTCTTTTTTTTACTCATTCAACAAACTTTTATCGAACACTTACTTCACGCTAAGCACTGAGGATTCAATGATGACTATCCTACTCTCATGGAGTTGAGAATCTGAAAAAAGGAGCGAGATAATCAAATAGATATGAATTTTTAAAAAATGCTCATAAACCGCAATGAATGCTATGAGGAGAAAGAACAGGATACAGACACCAAAAATTCAGGCTTCCTTGCTTGCTGGGAGGTTATCCCTGGAATGAAGGCAGCAGCCCAGTCAGGAACTACAATTCCCAGTCCCCTTTGCATCTGAGTGGTGTCACGTGATCACTTTTCTCCCAGTTACCACTTGACCGCTTATTTTCACTGCCCTGCTCCTTTGATGTTGCTTAATAACCCCTGTACTGCACTGTTTGCTGCTTTGCCATATTATTGGCTGATCCCCCACAAAATGACAGGAAGAAACACTGTGATCTTTGCTTTGTGATGATTTTCATCTATCCTACTCCAGCAAAGGATGGGATGACCCCAGGTCCAGTAGTTCCAATTGGTATAAGCCATCAGGAGCTTACCAGCCTCTTGGCCAACTCAGATCTAAGCCAATCATCACTTGCCATTTTCCCAGGCACAAGATCTCAGATAAACCAATCAGGACTCTTGTTGGTTGAGGGAGACATCTCTCTCTTGAACGAGAACAAGGAAGCAAGCAGCACCAGGAAGCCACTACCTGATGCTCATGTCTACCGTGAGTAAAGCCAGACTAAGAATAAAGAGGACAAATCTAACACATGGAGGAGAAAGGAGGTAACCGGATGATCACAGAGAAACAACCCGAGTCCTGATTGAGCATTGCCTGAAGGGAGATCTACCTATGGACTCTTCACCTACTTGAGCCAAAATTCCTTATGATGTTTAAGACACTTTTTTCTGTTCTATAATAGGTAGAGTATAAGTACCCTCCAAGAAAACAAGTAAACTGTCTATCTTGCTTACCCAATGCCTAGAACAGTACCATTCGCAAGGCAAGAACTCAATAATATTTACTTTATGAATAAATAAGCTGAAAGTAACCTGATAGATATTGTTAATGATATACATTTTAGGAATTCATTATGTCTAAAGGCAAGGGCCACCTCTATGAAACATTATTCCTGCCCTCAGATATTTCCAGGACAGTGATAAACATGTGTGTAAGTCAGGGGTTGGCAAACTACAGCCCATGGGCCAAACCTAGTCTGCTACCTGTCTTTGTAAATAAAGTTTTATTGAAACACAGCCACACTCTGTTGTTTGCATATTGCCCATGGCTGCTTTTGAGCTACAAGGGCAGCATGAAGTAGTGTGACAGACCATATGACACATAAAGCTTAAAACATGTACTATCTGGCTTTTTGCAGAGAAAGTTTGCCAACTCCTGGTGTAAGTTAATTTGAAGTCATCCCTGAGGATGGTACCTTTCTAACAATCTGTGATAAATTGTCCAATGGCCACAAACTCCTCCCATCCCAGGGTGTAGGGTATAGGTTCCTTTGTAACATGACTTTGTCTCTTCTCCCTTTCAGAGGCAGAATTTACTTTTTCACCCGTTGCATCTGGACTGGCGTTGTGACTCTCATCAACCAGTAGAATGTGGCAGAAGGGCTACCATGGGTGGGTTTCGGCACAAGAGCCTTAAGAGATGGAGTAGCTTCTGCCTTTGCCCCCTTGGAACACCAAGACCGCATGTAAGACAGCTGATCAAGCCAAGCGGAGGATGAGCTGTCGTATCTCTCATTCTGGTGGAGGAAAAGAATCGAGGTATCCAGCTGGCAGCCAGCTCCAACCATCCGACATGGGAGTGGGGCCATCTTGGACCTTCCAGCCCAGTGAACCCGCCAGCTGATAACAGCCTCACAGGTGAAATCAGCAGAGGAACCGCACAACAAACCCACAGAATTGTGAGAAATAATAAATTGCTATTGCTCGAGCCACTGTGTTTTGGGGTGGCTTGCCACCAGCAGTGAATAACCGGAATCCAGACTCTTTCACACCTGGAATCTTGCTGAGAACCCCACCCACCAGGTGCAGAGCCAAGCCTGAGTGTGCCTTTGAACTGCAAGGGCTCCTGCAGATTCTCGTATGATTGATCTTCTTGATTGATCTTCTTGTAGCTCAGCTAAGAAAACAGAGGCCCAGGAGGTGCAGTGGGTTGATTACTGGCAGATCCCCAAAACCCGATCTCTCACCCCCGTCTTTGGGATTCTTTCCTGCAGCCTGTATCACAGGCTCCTTAAGTTCCAAAGGAGCAGCATTCCTGAGCACTCGGGCATTGGTGCTGTCAGATAATGGATCCCAGGAGAGAGGAAGTTTGCAGAGTTTTAGGAAGAAGCCCCCAGGGCTGGGTTCTGGTGACGTGGGTACCTCCAGGGAGGGCAACACAGCAGGCTCTGCAAGACTGAAGCGCAAAGGGTCAGAGCACGCAGCTGAGGTCAGCTTAGTGTATCCATAGAAGGGAACACCGACGTCCAGAATGCTGGGCCTCAGGAATGAGTAAGCAGTATCAGGCCTATGCCTAAACTCACCACTGGGAGGCAGCATGGAGCAACAGCATCAGACCCATTGGCTTCTGACCCATCCTGTGAATTGGGTAGTTGGTCGCGGGGCCTTGGCTGGTTACTTCTTTGGCAAGACACTGAGCCTAAGTTCCATCAACTGTAAAATGGAATAATATCCACTTCATGTGTTTGGGTTGGAAGGTAGTATAAAGCCCCTAGAACAACCTAGGAGATGCTGCATGAATGTGGGAGATCACTACCACCAGCACAGACTAGAGATGCAGACTAAAGGAGGCCCTGCCCTGGGCCCCATGTGTTAGAGGACCCCACATATCACACACACATACACACACACACACACACACACACACACACACACGTACGCACGCACGCACGCACATGCACACATATACACACAAACACAAACACACACATACATATACACATATACACACAGGCTTGAGCATACGTACACACACAGACACACACCTTAAATTTACTGAAAGGCCTGTGAGTGCCTCTGTCCCTTGGTGGGCCCTCGGCACTGGGGCAGTACCAGCCCCTACTTTAAACATCCGCTCTGATAACTAAGATCCTTCAGGCCCCAAGGAAATACTTCCTTGCATTTCTCGCCCTGTGTTTTAGAGACAAAAGGCTAAGAGTCAGGAGAGCTGTGCTGTTTGCCCCACATCAGAGGTGGACCCCGCTTCGAAGGGAGGACGTGAGCAGCAGGAGCACTGAAGGACACGTCCTCCCCTCTGTAGCACGAGTGCACTAAGTCCTGCACGGCAAAATATCACTTCCCATTCGTTCCAAACGTCCATTTTCTCGTGTCTGTTCATTTCCAAATCAGGGCGTCTGGAGGCTGGGGAAAGAGTGGGATACACATCGCAGTCTCACAGGGCGGTAGGAACATCTGGGGACATCAAGCAATGCCTATGACTCACGAGTTTATAGAAACGTAGGTCTCCGCACATCGTGTGTGTCGTGAGGGCAGTTTTGTACACTGACGACTGAATGACATCGAATACTAGCCTTGCAAATCGTTTTATCTTTATTGACATATTTGGTAAGATGTAACTAAATTTCAACAACAACAAAAACTTTTTAAAAGTCAACTTTATTCGACTAATTTTATTAAAAAATTTTATATTCGTTAGCTGTCATTTACATTTTGCCTTTTAATTTTCACTGAGAATTTAGAGGATTTTAGAAGACTTTTGAAATCATTAAAATAATTTTAATTTTTTCTCTTTAGTTACTCTAATTTTTGTTTTTTTTTATACACTTTAAATACAATTATGTTTTTAAAATCTTTTAGGTCATTACTATCAGAGGAACACAAATTACATAAAAAAGTGTTTGTAACATAATTGGAAATTTTGCTGAAATAAAAGCATGAAAAACAAATTTGATGAAATAATTGTATAATAATTTATGAAGTATGTCTGTTTATATTTATGATGTATTCAAACATTACCAGCCCATCAACAAAATACCCAGACATACACAATAATAATTCAACTCAATAGATTTGGACACATTTCTGACTTTCAGCCATATGGGAACTGGCTTTCCATATATTCTTTAGTCTGTTGTTAGGAAATCATATTTAGATAAAAGGATTGAACATGCTTCATTGATGGCTTTTTGACATTTAGACACATGGCATGAGGATCCTCAGCACCCACAAATGAAATGTTAGGGGCCACCTGACACCACCAATCAGAACAAGTTCTTGAGGTCTCCGGGAAAGAAGTTGGGGGAGGGTCCAGGCGGGAAGAGGCTTGGTAGGGAGGCCCCCAAGTCTGTGCTAACTAGAAATACTGCTACTGACAGCAACTAAACAGTCATAACCATGGGACTGGCTGGCTCCTTCTCTAAGCACTTTGCAGGCATTGTTTTATTAAGTCCCCCAACAACGTGATGAGCCAGATGCTATCATTATCCATCCCGCTGCACTGATGAGGAAGTGGAGACTCTGGGAAGTGAGGTCATTTGCCGGAGGGTACCCAGTAAGCTGGTGGTGAAGCCAGGCAGCCTGACCCCAGAGGCCATGGCGCTGCCCCAGCCAGGACACTGTGGCACTCAGGAGCAAAGGGGCCCCTCACAATAGGTGGGGCCTGTTTGTCCCCCGACACACAGGCACTTACAAACACATGCTCCTCAGCAAAACGCACAGCCTCGTGCTGCATACAGCACCTGCTTGTACCCACGTGGCCGTCCCTGCTCCCCGGAGCCCTCACCCTCCCTCTCCCCTCTTTGGTCAGCAGCAGAGCATTTGTGGGATGAGAGTCCATTGCTTCCTCTCCCTCCCCATGACTGCTGCACCCATGAGGGCTCAGCGATGAGGGTGGTGGCCCGGTGCACTCACACCCCTCCTCAGCCTCCACCACCCATCGAGTTCGTCCCAGCACAGCCCCTTCCTGTCACCTGATATGCCCCGCATCTAGGAGCCTGCGGGACGCTGCTCACTGGCCTTCTCTTCCTTGCCATGTCCCTCCTCCTTGGTCTCTTCTCAGCGGCCAGGAGTATCTCGTCTAATCACAGACATGAGCAGGACACCTCCTTCTTTCAAACCGTTCACTGGCATTCCACTCTTCCCTGGACAAAGACCAACGGGATATGACTGCACATCTTTGCAAGGATGTGGATGACCATGTGAAAGATGACAACGGGCTTACACCGAGGATTCTAGTTCTTTACTCTCCATCACAAACAGGAGAACCCAACTGCGTGACGACAGCTGTACGAAGCCTATTCCCACTGGCGGGACAAGCTTCCCTGACGTTCGGGTGCCCGTGGAGCTGCCTCATTCCCGTGGGGGCTCCCAAGTCCTCTCCAGTATTCTGTAAGCTCTAGGTCACCTGTCCCTCAGGCTCAAGCACAGAGGCTTACTGCGAGGTGAATGGGAGGTCGAGGTCCCCGAGTCAGCTTCTCAGAAGATTCTACCCTTTGAGGCCCATCTATCACCAGCCCAGCTACCCCAGGCTCCTTTCAGCCCCACCTGGGTGCTGGGTTCATCAGACCGCCGGGCCTTTGCACAGGCTGTCCCTCTATTTAAATTCTTTCCACTTCCCTCTTCATCCAGTTAAATTCTTAAGATCCCTGCTAAACCATTCCTTTCATAGAGAAGCCCTCACTGACTGCCAGCCCAGACCAGGCGCCCCCATGAAACGTTCTCGTAGCTCCATGGACCATTCCGTCAAGTTACATTCTCTCTATTTGTAAATTTCCACTCAGTCGGCAGTTACTCATGTCTGTCTCCCTACTGGACTCTCAGCCCCATGAGGACAGGAATCATACCTGGTTCTGCTCTCTGAGCATCCCCAGCACATAGCCAAGTCCTCAATACAGTAATTGAGGAAGAGGCAAAGAATCCTTCTGGAATAAGGTGATCCTATTTTGCTGGGAGAGTCTTAGGATTCTTCAGGATCCGAGGGAAGCAACGGAAGTGGGGAGGTCCAGCAGATGGTGAGCACCCAGCTCAGTGCCTGGCACACTGTCAGAGTTTAGTGAGTGGTGATTGCTTTGCCATTTTTATGGTGAGGATAATGAGGAGGAGGAGGAGGACTGCTTCTAAACTACAAGGGGTACGTTTACACCGAGAGAAGGAAGACGGGGCTCTGTTCTCTTCTGTCGCCTCCGCTCCAGCCACCCTCCACTGCAGAAGTTAAGGCCTGTCAGGTGGGGACAAGAATCCCACTGAAATGCTGGGGGCCCTGGCCCAGCCATATCCTATACCCCCACGGGTATAAGCTTTGAGCTCCGGGAACCGCGGCTGCCTCCTCTGTGGCCAGGTAAGGAGGGAGGGCGGGAAGGACCCAATATTCGTGGATTCCTCTTGTGGACATAGCATCTCGCAAAGGGCTTTGCACATTGTATTTCCTTTCCATTCAATCCCAAACTCCAAAAAGTAGGTCTAACTATCCTCATAGTTTGGATGACGAAGCTGGGCTCAGAGAAGCGACAGGACTGAGCAAAGTCACACAGCCCTGAGTGGTGGAGCTAACACTCAAGTCCTAATCTTACCGATGCAGAGACAATACGACCGTATTGTGCCGACGGTGAGAAAACCATGAGGCCAGCCACAGTGTCTGAATGCCTGAAATTCTCCTCCAAATCCAAGCCCTCCCAGTGCCCCCACTTGAAATGATTGCTGGAGACACCTCTACTTGGAAGCCTACCTGGATTTCCCTGCCTTACTCTGGCCCTATGGTCTTCGGTTTTCTGCCACTGGTACATACTGGCAGGGGCTTGCAGGGGCTCCATCTTGGCCAGGTCAGGATTAAAAATGGCTCACCAAGGGATCGTCTCAGAAACCTGACACTCCCTAGGAAACACCCTGAGGCTGCTGCAGGAAGGGCCATGAGCCAAACCTCCCCAGAAATCAAAGCTAATTTCCAGTTGTTTAGGAGGTAGCTTCTCAATGACTCACTGTTTGGTTTCTTGTGATCCAGGCCAGGAGCCAGGGGCTGCCAGGAGGTGCCCTCATTAAAATCAAAAGGCGATGGTGAGCACAGGAGAGCCCCTTTCTGGAGACCGTGACTCACAGATGCTGCGTGCTCCTGGCCAGGTGGACCTGCCTCTCTGGCCCCCTCCCCCAAAGTCTTCTTTAAATGGGGCGAGCAGAGCCCAGCACACAGAGTCGCTGAGGAGTTATTGGCAGGAACTGGGAGGGGCGGGAGGCAGGGCCCCTGCCGAGTGCATGTCAGTGTTTACCCCGCTTTACTCCTGCGTCGAAAACCTTTGACCCCCAAATGACCGCTTGGGATCCCTGTCGCCAGCTCTCCTGTCCCCCTCCAAAGTGGCTCCTCTCCAGGGACACTACCCCTGACAGGGTGGGTTAAAGGAATATGGGTCGGGGCTCCTTCCTGTCCTCCATGTGAGACCCAGCCTCTCCCAGAGGAGTCTGGAAAGGAGGCCAACACCAGGCCCCAAGTCAGCTCCTAAAACGGGGAGGCCAGAGGCCTGGAGGTTGGTTAAGCTCAGGGCCACAGCATTAGTTTTGTCGTGGGCCCTGGGTACTTTTGCTTTTGTGAGCCCTTTTCTTGCATATAAATGAATGAATGAATGAATGAATGAATGAATGAATAAATAAATAAATAGAAAGCAAATGTTAGGACCTCATTGGTCTAGAGACGAGTATAATCCCAACTGATTGTGTTCATTGTTCTCTTCTGATTTTTAAAGACATTAAAACATTTTTGGAGGCCCCTGAAGGAATCATGGGCATGAGGCGCCGTGCCTACTGGCAACAATTAGCTAAGCCCTTTGAACTTCCTGGCCCAGATCCTGGCTCATCACGTATGTAGGTGTGTGCCTTTGTTTGCCTCTCTGTAAAATGGGATCATAACACTCATGCCATAGGGCTATTTGAAGACTCCTTGAGAGCCTGTCTGGGAAGGGCTTGGCACAGTCCTGGTGCAGAGAGTGAGTCCTCGGTGCAGGCTGCCCACTCAGCTGCGTTTGAGCTTCCCAGTGCTTCATGGAGGAGGCCAGGGTGGGAGGCCCTCTACGCCCATAACATAGACAGGGAAACCTGAGCAGGCGAAATGACCAGCCCACGGCCATGTAGTAAGTGATGGAATTAAGACTCTAAGGCCACAGACCCAGTAACTCTCAGGCCCTGGACATCGGTGGAAGCGGTTGGTCAAGTTATCCCAGTCGGAGACCAGGAACAGGGAAGGCAGGGGCAGGACGAAGTCACAGGCCACTGACGGGGGTGTCTGGCTCCCAGTTCTGCCTGAGTGTACCCAAGGGAGGGGGCAGCAATCAGCAGATGAGTCACCGTGAGTCCATGACCAGGGCCACTTTAAAATTTCTGACCACAACAGACCCGGGCCCTCTCCTGTATCCCTTTGACAGCGGGGACAGCAGCTCTCCCTGGGGGACAAGCTGGACCAGGGGGCTTCTGTCTCCCTGGCCCAGCCCCTAAGGTGACATCAAGGAAAAGGAAGTTTCCTCTCCATGCTGGAATGTGGGTTTTCCAGTTGACTCAGAGCCTGTTTCTCCGGCAGCCACACTGCCCCATGGCTCAAGAATTTGGGGAGACAGAATTCACATCTGGGGTCATTTTTGCAGCTTGTCAAACAAGCAGGAGCCTGCCCAGGAAAGAACAATAAAGAAACGTCCCTAAGGTCAGCCTCCAACCTGTACCTACTTGGACAAACGGCCCCCAAGGCTCCCGGTGTTTTGCCGGTGGTCAAGCCTCTCTCAGTGCCTCTCAGTGCTCTCCTTCTGGGTGACACAGAGGCTGGGGGGTGAGGCAAGGGGTGGGAGCAGAGGGGAACAGGACAGACTTGGCACTTGGCACTCCCAGGCCACGTGAACTTAAGTTTCTCAGTCTCCCTGGGCCTCGGTCGCTGCATCAGTAAAATGGGGGTAAGAAAAAGGTACCAAGGATGAAAAGCACCCGGCACGGCCTCTGGCTCAGATCTCGGTCGGCAGGAGCTGGCGCGATGACGATGAAAAGGGTAGGCGATGGGGGCGGCAGTGAGAACAAAGGGCCACGGGTTGCCCCCTCCCCAAGCTGCCTGGAAGCGGAGCCCCAGGCCGGCCCCTCCCCTGGAAACCTGGCCAAAGTGTCAGACCTGGAAGTATCGTTGCATCACTGAGCATTAAGGGGTTAATGATGGGGAGTGGACAGGGCCCGGTATTTAACCAATCGAGGAGGTGCCCTGAGGTCAGATGTGCGCCCCTGCTCTCTCTCTTCTCCTGCGGTCTGGCTCCCGTGCCCCTGCTCACCTCCCCTGCTCCCAGGATGAAGCTTCCCCCTCTTCTGACCTTCCTCTGCCTCCTGGGTAAGTGACCTTTGTGACTTTCACCCTTCCTCCTTTCCAGCTGGGAACCCTGAGCTCCCTGGAGAGCCCCTGAGTCTGGCCCTGGGGAGGATGTGGTGGGTCACCCTGAGGCTGGTTCTGCTTGAGCCAGCAGTGACCATTGGAGAGGGGAAAGAGGGAGGAAGGACGCAGTCTAGGTAGGCTGGGGGACATGGGAAAGGGGCTGGCAGAGACCCCAGACAGCACGCGCGAGGGCTCCTGCCGCGATGCTTTACGTCCCCTTAGCCCCCATTTCTGGAGGGATTTGGAGGGATTCTGGGAAGTCCAAGTGGTCAGGAAGTCTCGCCGGTGGCATCTGATGAGACTCGGTGGGGACAGGGTGCTTCTGGGGGTCAGGGCTGACCCCAGGGAGGCATCAGGGCCCTTTGGGAGCCATTTGGGGAGCAGAGGGGGGCGTTTTGAGAGGTGGTAGAGGAGAGTGGGCAGGGCACTGGGTGAGGACCGCGGGGATCCAGGCGCCCGGGACGTCACAGAGGTATTACTGGTCAGCGTTGCTGCCGGCAGCGAGGTGAGGTTAACTGGACAATCCAAGACATGTCTGCACTCAGATTGGCGGGGACCTCAGGGGACCCTCAGGGATCTGACGGCCTCTGCCCTCCCTCTCTGCAGTGGCCCTGGTTTGGGGGAACCTGGTCCAGTTTGGGGTGATGATCGAGAAGATGACGGGTAAGCCGGCCCTGCAGTACAACGACTATGGCTGCTACTGTGGCATCGGTGGCTCCCACTGGCCGGTGGACCAGACGGACTGGTGAGCAGGCAGCCCGGCTCGGGGACCCCCCTGGGGGATGGAGGAGCTGGGAGAGTCTCTGGAAGGAGGGAGGAGCTGGGGACATCGAGAAATTGGGGGCTAACGTCTCCTTTAAGCCTCTGTGAGCCCCGGATCCCTGGGCTCCAGTCCCTGGTGACACTTGCAGGTGCTGTCATGCCCATGACTGCTGCTATGAGCGTCTCGGGAAGCTGGGCTGTGAACCCAAACTGGAAAGGTATCTTTTCTCTGTCGGCAGGAGCGACATCTTCTGTGGTAAGTGAACAGCCCTAGAGTGCCCCAGGCATTGGAGATGGGGTGGGAATAGCTTCAGATAGGGACCTCCTACAGATGATGACCCCTGAGTCTGAGATCAGATCATAGGCTGTAGGGGCAGGGTCTTCCATCACCACAGGGGCAAATGGGCAGAGCTGAGCCTCACACGCCCTCCCCAGGCCTGGGCAGCAGCCACAAGTGAAGTCCCCAGGACAGAGTCTCAAAGGTAAAGTGCCAGACAGAGAGAGCTGAGGCTTTGATTTGGGACAGCAGACCCTTTCCCGAAGGCTGACTCCCCCCAGTGGGGCTGTCAGGCTGGGCCCATCTGCTCAGCTTTGCCAGGTCCAGTGCCCACTGAGACCAGTCGGCTTTCCTCTGGCCCTGGCCCAGGGAAGCAGCCTGAACCGAGTGAGCGTGTGGAGGGCTTCACGCAGCCCAGTCCCATGGGGAGCCCAGATCAGAGAACCAAGCCTTCTTCCTGCCGCTAAGCCGGAAGCAGGCCCCGTGTGGGGCACAGTGGGAGGACCCGGGAGGGTCCAGGGAGACTCAGCCCAGATCTCAGCCTGGGCGAGGGTGGAACGAGAATCCGAGCCCCTGGAGGCCGATTTGGCCCAGAGTTTCTTGCTCCTGCAGCCATCCACTCAGCAAGGCGGCTCTGTCAGGGGGTGAGCTCCCTGTCACTGGGGGTTCATGCAAGGCCGGGATGGCCTCCTGTCAGGGACAGTGCTAAGAGGATGAGAGAGGTGAGGTGTCAGGTGGGTCTTCTCCTTCCACCTGTGGTGTGACTTTGGGTGAGGGAGATGACCCCCCCAAAAGCCTCTGCTCCCTCATCTGTAAGATAGAGGTGATCACACCCACTTCCCGGGCTTCGTTCAGCCTCCCGGCAAGAACCACCCAAAGGAACTGACGTGACCGTTAAGCCCCTTCCAACTCTGGGTTTCGCTGAAATAGCAGCGTGGGTAGAACCCTGACGGGCAAGGGACAGTGACCTTGAGGGGATGAATGAAGAGCCTTGGACATTTTTGAACTGCGAGATGTATTCATGGGAACAAAAAGGAGCCAGAGCCATTTGGGCAGACAGAGGCAGTGAGAGGAAAGGAGGCTTCAGGCCTCTGGTGCCTGATGCCGGGCCTGGTCCCCTGGCGGGTGTGGGCCTACACCAGGGGAGGGGTGAGGTGAATGCCAGAAAAATTGGCTCTGTCTGCTCATGGAGACAGGCACAGGGTCCCAATGGCTTCCAATCTGGGCACAGGCCACTCTGGGGACATACAGGCCATCTGGGAGTGGGTCGCTGTCATTTCATAGTTTTCCTCTCGGCTTGATGGCTGTAATTCACCATCAGCAGAGCTTCACACGGGTGGGGGTGGGGGCGAGCAGGAGTTGTCTAGAAATCCCCTTCCCCACCCCCCGCCCAAGCTGGGGCAAATGAGTTAGTGAACCAGGTGGTGTCCCTCGGGGGAGGGCTAACGGCAGCCGGAGCGGGCTGGGGAGAGGAAGGAAGACCGCGGGACAAACTCGCAGACTTCCAGGCCTCCTGTGCCCTGCTTTCTCTCACCCATCCCTGGGACCTCCCCTCTGGGGAATGAGTTTCTGGCAAAATGGAGGTGAGAATGTGGTCCTGTGCACATCTGAGAGCAAAAGGCTGGAGCCGCTGGTCCCTAACTCACCTTGTCCCATCAGACGGCAAAACTGCCTTCCAGAAACAGACCTGCGAGTGCGACAGGACGGCCGCACTCTGCTTTCGCCGAAACCTGGCCACCTACAACGACAGTTACGCCCATTACCCCAACAAGCTGTGCTCAGGGCCCACCCCGCCCTGCTAAGGCTGCGCTCGCCGATTCCCAGCGCAGGCTGCTGCAGCCTCGGCCCTGGGGAGCCCGGGCCCCAACGGCCCTCCCTCTGGACAGCTCCCTTCCTGCAAATCCCTCCCTCCCTGAGAGCCCTCACACTGCGCCTGGACCATCACTGGCCTCCTTGGTCACAGCCTCCTCGTAGGAAGAGCCATGGCCCAGAGCCCTTCAGCACCCAGAAAACTCTGTAACCCACCCCTAGAATATCAGTTCCCGCTTCTGAATAAGTGAATAATATTTCCCATAATTCTAAATATTCTCTGACTCTCAGATTCCATCATTGTAGGGTTTGTTTAATGTGCGGTTTCATTCATTCGTGCATTTCTTTTGAGTGCCTCCCATGGGCTGGCACCTCGCTAAGCCCTGGGACACGGCAGGAACGAATCTGACACGGGACGGGCGGCCCCGTGTGCAATTCCAACACTCTGTCCTTCTAAGTTTCCATTAGAGTAGGTTTCTGTGATCTCTTTCTCTAAAACTCTACGATCTTATGCAAGACAATAATGGCAATCACTGGAAGGAATATTCCTGACCATGTGACAGAGTGTGAGAAGCATGAAAAATATCAACCAAAAAATGTTGTCCCCCATCGGGCTTCAAATCCCTCCCATTAGCAGTTAGGATAAGGATGGAAAGAAATTCTAGAATCATCCTCCCCAAATCCCTCCTTTGACAGACGCATCTGGGGGCAAGAGAGAGGACGTTCTACCTGAGGGGGCATCCTAAACCCCAGGTGGGTGTGCCTTCGACTCTTCGGGAGTCAGTACCAAGCGCCAACACTCTGAGCCTCTGGCTGTCTGTCATCTTGGCCAGCCCAGAGTGCCCAGGGAAGGTCACTTGTGAGGATGCCCAGACCGGGTCAGGCTCTTGATACAGGGGGGAGAGAAAGAAAGATGTCAGCATCGCAGGGCTGACCCTGGGACCATGACGAATTTAAAGCACAGAAGGACCCCCACCCAGCAGAATGCAGTCCGTCCCGGAAGCAATGTGTTGAGGCAGATTCTCCTCCGAGATGTAGATATAACACCTCCGCTATCTATAACATGCTGATGAAATCTCACGGGATTGGGGCAAGCCTATTTAATGAGCTAAAGCATGTGAAAGGCATCGCTTAGGGCAAAGGTCACAGCGGACTCATGATACAGAGAAATCAAAGGGATGGTTGTCATAACTTTAAAAGGTGAAGAAGTTCTGTGGTGGCAAAAATGGGGGTGGAGGCAGGCGTGGAGGCTTTGCTACTGTGACTGACTCAAATCCTTGGTAAAATGAAACAAAACAAAACAAACAAAACAAAACAGTAAAAGATCAAGTCCTTGAGGTAAAAATGAGTTACTGTAGACACATGTGCTGGGAAAAGTGGTCCTGAGGCGCCCTCTGGTGTCCACTTTATTCAGGCTACTAGGAGGAAGCCTAGATTTGCTTTAAACTGACATTGACCTTGGCGGGGTTTGGGGCAGAGTGTGCTTCTGGGCCAATGGAATCGGTCCCCTCGCATTCTCAATAAGAAGTACGCTAAGAAATATCCAAAGAAGTCCTTACACCCATCTTAGAGTGATGGTGCTGCTGCGTAAATGAGAAACACAGGAAGAAGGATCTGACTTGGGAGAGGTGGAGAGAAGCTATGCTCCGGGCGTGATGGATTTCCGGCAGCAATAGGATAAGGACCAGGTGATTGGGCAGTTGTGTAACCATCCGACTAAGTAGAAATGGAACTGGAGAACAAGACTCCAGTACACTGTCGTGACCTCCTGGCCTCAAGCCTGGTGGTATCCTTTGCTTTCCCAGGGATCAATAAATGTTTGGTGAATGAATCAATGAGTTTGTCTAAATTCTATTTGTGTGTGCATGTATCTCTAGCACACATACTTGAAGACGTGTGGAAAGGACTGTAAAAAAGGAAAAGAGAACCCTGAAACTGAGGTCAGAGGGTCCAGGGACAACCTCTGCTCTGCCACTGAGCAGAGTATGTCTGCTCGGTGTGACCCGCGGCCAGCAGCAGCAGCAGCAGCAGCAGCATTGTCAGGGGATTTGATAGAAATGCAGAATCTAGGCCCCAACCCCAGACCTGCTGACTCAAAATATAAGGTTAACGAGAGCCCAGATGATTTGTGTGCACACTAAAATCTAAAAAGTACTGATACACGGCCATGTCCTCAGTCTCCACATTTGTAAAATGTGACGGTGACACTTCCCTGGCAGGTTGATTGTGCCAAGGCTTAAATAAGTTCGCATGTGTGAAAGTACACAAGGTAGGGCCTAGAACATAATAAGCATTCATGTTCTATGAATGAATGAATGAATGAATGATATTATAATAACAATACTATCTAACATCTATTAAGTATTTGGCATCTACCAGGCACTGTTCTAAGTGCTTGACATTTACTAATTCATTGGAAGAAAGGAAGGCAGGAAAGAAGGAGGAAGAAAGGAAGGAAGGAAGGAAGAAGGGAAGGAAGGAAGGAAGGAAGGAAGGAAGGAAGGAAGGAAGGAAGGAAGGAAGGAAGGAAGGAATTAGAGCCTAGGGGCTACATCAAGGCTGGAGAAGAGACTTTGTTACCTGAATGTTTCATAACTTACCTCTCCAATTTTGGTAACAGAATTTGGATTGGTTTTTGCTTTCATTCCCACTTAGCCCCTAACAGAAGCTATTAACAAAGTACTCAGTTAAATAACTTGCGGAATAAGTGTTAGAAATCACATTGGAATTCCCGAGTTAACTTAAGAGTCCAATTATGATTTCATTTGTCTGCTTCTTTGGGGTTCTTTGCAGCGTTACTGCTGGAGAACCGAATGCTGTATTAAAGTTCATTCTTTTCTTCAATAAGCTTTTCTATCATCCACGCTCTTCACTTCTTGCCAAATGCTGAGGAAGACAAATCAGCTGTGGCCAACTGGCAGGCAGACACCACCAGTTAACGCACACGAGTTAAGCGCTGAGACAGAGCTAAGATTGGTGTTTCAGGACCAAAGGCTTTTCGGCCCCCCATCCTCCATCCAGTCTCCATCCTGTCCACCAATGCCACCTTCATCTTCCCATAGCTTGACTTTCGTCACATCACTCCTCCGCCCTCTGAACCCTCAGGCTCCCCATTGTCCACCAATCCCTGGCATCTGAGCTTGGGGTCACCTGCTTTTCCAGCCTTGTTTATTCAGCCGCATGCAGGTCTCTGTGCTCCTCGCCATTCCCAGAACATGCCTTCTGGCCTTCACATCTGCGCAATATCTTCCTTCAACCTGGAAGCTTCCCTGTTCACAGGCTCCTCGTCGCCACGTTCAAATCCACGTGTTTTAAGGCACATCTCAAATGCCAACTTTTCCATAATGTTTTTCCAACTGGGAGAGGTTTCTCTCTCTGAACTGCTAATGTGTTTATGCCTTTCCTGGATTCCTGTTTTGGGTTCCTACCTAGTGGGGGCAGATTGCCCTGGGTTCAAATCCATGACCTTGGACCAGTTATTGATTCCCTCCTGTGTGAAATGGGGATAAAATCAGCCTTACAGTGTGGTTTTAAGGTTTAAATGAAATAATGTATTCAAAGTGCCTAGAGCATTATAGAAGCTCCGCCCCGAGGCTAGGTCTCCCCTATTGTATCCATCACACAGTAGATGCTAAATAAATATTTGTTCAATTGAATCCATGGATACATGATAATTGTTATTATTTTAGGGACACAACATCATACACATGATAAATATTATGCTAATTTATTTGAATAGCTCCTTGGCTCATTACCCTGACTGCTCATTTATCTTAAGTGGACACGTGTTTGAAAGTCATTAACCTTCAGGGCCCTGAGCTGAGGTCCCCACAGAGGCCGAGGCAAAACTGGCTGGAGAGACAGACAGTGCACAGCAGGGCTGGTACCTGCGATGTGTTCCGAGGTCAAAATGCGCCCACACGCGGGCCAACCGCTGCCACTAAAACAAAGCACTCAAAGTACACTAAGCACACCTGATCTTTGGGATTCATTCAGCGAGAAAAGCATCTGTTTCTCCCAGTAGCAAAAGGCGCCCAGCAAGCATTCGAAGACGTTCACAGTCTCTCTCCAAACTAATTGCATATCCTTAATAAATTCTGTACAGGGTTTTGTTTACGCTGGTCCTTCAGACCAAGATGCCTTTGCTCCCTATTTCCACATCCTATCACCCTTTTGTGCCTAGGCCAAATGTCACTTTTGCCACCAAATCTTCGAGTGCCCTTCTGAAGTGGCAGCCCTCCGGGACCTTCTTCAATGGCATGTCCACTCTCACTCCTGGACCAGAAACTTTATTGAGGACAGGGTCTAGCTCTGATTCAACACCCAGAAATCGGGGCCCACACACAGTACAGGTTCAAGAAATGTGGGCGGATTCTTGGATGTTTGGGTGGGCGAATACGCTGAATGGAAACGGAGTATCTTGAGAGAGCCAAGTCCCTATACCACAGGGTGATTCGGACAAGTATCTCCAAGGTGGAAAACTCGTTCTGCCACACCAGAGTCTGTGAAGTAGAAGGAAGGATTGATTGATCTTGATCCTTTAAAACCAAAAAAAAAAAAAAAAAAAAAGTCTCCACATCACCATGGTCCAAGAACGCTCACTCTGTCCAACAGTCCAGTCCAAACCATGCAGGAGCAGAGCAGTTTCAGACACGTTTTGATGGTCTATCGAGGCACACACTTCCTCCTTCTGTGTGCTAGGAGGACGGGCGGGCGGTGTCTCGTGAACAGGTAACTTAAAACCTGGTTTTCCAGCCAGCTTTCTCTTAGGCAACCACGAGCAGTTACCAAGAGCCATTTTCCCCCTTATGGTATTTCAATCTTTGGCTTTATAAACTGTCAGTGATGCTGTAGCTTAGAGGAAAATATAAATAATAAACCTTGGTTTTTTAAATTATTCCCTTCCTGTCCTGGGAAAATTTCTGTTCTTACGGACATTAAATTTCACAGACAGGACCTTACAGGTCACCTAAACCCAGGCAGGAAGTCCCTCCAACACCACCCAACCTAGCGAGGTGGCTCCCTGGCCCTGGCTGAATCACTGCAAGGACGGAATTAAGGAGGCCACCAAAGTTTCCCAGCTGGGGGAGGGGACAATGAAATAAGGACATCACTTTAGTCCTAGGCAGGATCTTTCAGAAAGAATCTCCCCTGGGTTTACAGGGTCCAAAACCTGAACCTCATGGGCTCAGAAGCTGGGAAGCGTTTGTGCACCCCGAGGTCTGTCACAGAACGAGGTGAAAATCACACGAGGACAGGGACCGTGGAAGAACCGCCTGGCCAGTAGCCGAATTCTTTCATCCCCCGTGGTACTAGATACCTTTTATTAGCAAAGTACCTCAGCGTCCATTCAAGGGCTGCTATATGAGTCCAAAATTAAAGGAGAGGGGGGACGTCTCGAGGCCAAATTTGCAGTCAGGGCGAGGCTGTGACCACACCAGTCTTGACCTTGAGGTTGACCAGAGCCCTGGTGTGGGCTGGGCCCCTGCTGGACACGCTGAGGGATTCCCCTCCCTCTGGTTCTCTGTGGCCACCCTTCCCCGCTGAGGACCTCTTCTAGGTGAGTCCGTGTTCCAGTCACTGCTGTCCAGGTGTGTCTGACAGTACACCTCCTGAGTGTGGCCGCACACACCCACCAAAGCTGCAGTCCGCTGCGTGAAGCCCAGCGAGACGTCAAACGGCTCCTGCACACTGGGACAGCAATCGACCGGACACACACGCCCCTTCTGTGCAGAAGTCTCTAAAAAGGACACTTCGCGAAGAGGCTCTCTCAGATTCACGCACGCAGACAGCGGTCAGATAGTGACAAAAAAAAACAAACTTGCAACTCTGTCTTTAAACTAGAATTTATTGGTGTACAAAACTCCATTTCATAGATAAAGTGGCACATCTTTGCAGCTTCTATTGCACCAAGTATTGAAGATTAAAAACACAAAAAAAGAAACATTTGGTTTTGAAAACACTGCAAATAGCCAAGTACAGTACTTTGGTAAATAAAAAATAAAATGGTTCAGAGTAACACAATGTGTGGAAAGAAACGACCTAGAGGGTATGGGCTACGGACGTCGGACGGCGGTCGCACTGCTCCCCGTCGAGCTCCACAGGTAAGGCAAGGCTCGCTAAGTCTATGGATCACGACCCCATGGAGGT
This sequence comes from Rousettus aegyptiacus, assembly GCF_014176215.1. Classification (NCBI taxonomy): domain Eukaryota; kingdom Metazoa; phylum Chordata; class Mammalia; order Chiroptera; family Pteropodidae; genus Rousettus; species Rousettus aegyptiacus. Next base: position 11,808,322 of record NW_023416284.1, on the reverse strand, counting down.
CGTAGACATCTCCAGCCTGAAGCTAGAACAAGTTTAGTGCAATCGGAAAAAAAGAGAAGGTCCCCGAGCCTGTGAAGACCCCCGTGTTCTCCACAGACACACCTGCCCTCCCTCATGAAGGGACCGATGCCCACCGGCACCTCTACACCAGCAAGAGGAACATGTAGGTGTGAAGTCCGACTCCTGGCTCTTCTCACTGAGCTCAGTGCTGGTGGAAGGTGCTGGAACGGGAGCCGGGGAGGCCGAGGGCCCTTCTCTCCAGGGAGAGTGAACGAGGGAGTGAAGATGTCAGGAGCCCCAGACAGCATTCCCCCAGTTTTGGTCAAGGGACCTGCCAGGGGATCGAACTGCAGGCTGAGGTCTTTGAGCTCAAATGATTGTCATGGACGGCTGGAAATGGTGACCTGCTGGGTACTGACATGCGAAGGATTGGGGCAGACCCAGGGGTGCTGCCCAGTGATCACTGCCTCCCCTGACCCCCAGCACAGAGCGGCGATCTGCATCATGGGCGTGCCCTGCTTAAAACAAAGTCACCAAGCAAGAGTGCGTGCTTTTACAGAAATATATTCATTAGTGGTACCGCCTCCTTCTCCAGTGACTTTACAAGGATGCTAAACATTTTAACTGCGTACAAAGTAGTCCTAACTAGTGGGGGGAGAGAGAGACACTCTAGAAAGTCACCTCTTAGAAGAAATGGTTAAGAGCCAGGAGTTTTCTCAGAGACTCTATCTGGGGACAGAGTGGCCCAGGCAGTCGACAAGGCCCAGCTCCTCCCTGGGGCTGGGCTCTGTGGAACACGCTGCTGCGGGTCCCACACTGTGCGAGGACTTTGTGACCAGCGCTCAACATCTCCGCCTGAAACCAATTATCCACTTGCCCCTCCAACAGGAGATGGCAAAAAGATTTGCTATAATTTAATTATGTATGCCATCTAGATCTTCAATGCAACATCAGTGGGAATACGATTTGCTTGAGAGTCAGGAAAACGCACCTTGTAAAAAGTGCCAATCGCCTCAGAACAACTGTCAGAAGGCCCCAGGGTTTTCGCAACACCTGTTCTGAAAGCTGAGATGAAACTGAATAACGAGAACGGCAAAATGGAAAAGCTGCATCGGACTCTGAGTCTAAAGGTTTGCTATAGAGTCTTGAGGTAAAAAGGTAAAGAGCTTTGTGTCCACCCAAAAACGGGAGTCAGAGAGGGCCACACATGTGACGCTCTCACCCCGACCACGAGGCCCAGGGCGGCTTCGGTGAGCTCTGACTGGGATCCAAGTTTCCTTCAACCAACTAACTATTCAGGTTGCACTTTTCAGAGGTAAACTGATCGCGTTCTAAGTGGACCCAGTAAAACCCAGGCAGAGTCTAGAGTTTCTCGGAATGAGAGAAATTGCACATCGACGGCAGGGACTCACTACGAGTACAGTTCAAGGCCGAAGTCCATCTGATACCCACCTCCTTACTTTGCGAGCAACTGTCCCCCGCTAACAGGGCCTCCCTCCCATCCCAACCATATCATTTCACACAGCAAAAGCTCCCCAGGGAAGCAGGGCTGGGCATTTTAAATTACCTCTAACTGCCCAAGGGCGATGGCACTTCACTCGCCCTCTGAATCAAAATGGGCTTGGAAGAGTTTTCAGAGGTTATGAAAGAAACTAGAGAACCTCGACTAACCTTTAAGATTCTTCTTTCTGCCACAATTCCCCAACCAGTGCTCCTGAAAGCATATGTTCATATTATTGAAAAATTAAATATACTTACACACCCTATCTAGTATCTCCTGGTGCCAACTATATTACTTAAAAGTGTGGTTCTACGTTGTTATATCTATCCCTCTAGTACAAAGCTGTTGCCGCTACAATTTTATTTCTAATTTTAATCTTTAAAAAAATCTTGTTTTAAAATCCATAAAGCCTTTATATACAGTTTATAAGACTAGTAAGCAGCATGGACCACTGCCCCATGCCTTTCTCCCGGCCGCACTAAAAGCTACCGAGACGACCCCGTGAGACATTAATCTCTAACGGCCAACATGTGACACGGGTAAATGAAGAGAGATGCACTCGCTCACATGGAGTGCACGTGAGTAGCTGTACGAGGAACGACTGCTGACAGGTTCACCCAGGACTGAACACGCTGGGCCTCCATTCTGGCTGCTGTAAAGTCATTTTCAAGTGCCTCCTCCTCCGGCTGCTAAGTGTGAGGATTCTACCCACCTCGTATTCCGTTGAGACTGAGGCAGTGAGTCCTAAATTCCGACCCTTAGCTAGAAGATGCCACTGAAGCTGGACATGTGTGCCCCATTCCCAATAATTAATGTACTAAACACAGGCCAATTATAACTGGAAAGCTACGAAATAGTAATAAAAGAAAATTACTGAAGCAATTTGATTAGTTTTTAAAACCACTGTTATTTCGCCCCAGACATGCTGAAGCCTGTTATTAGGTTCTTAGGTAGAATTAGGTAATTTATAAATAAATGTGCAGAAATTCTTTATTAACTTTTTAGCGACTTCGAAAACTTCTAAAACCCAATGGGGCTCAAGGCCACGTCCATTAACCAAGTAAATAAAACCTCTGACCATGGTCCTTAAGCTATTTCTGACTCCTAATTCTGCTGAACTCCTGGGACACACACTTGATCCCCTGAGAGAATCTAGTCTCCTCCGCTCTCGTACTGCAAAACAGACAAGAAAGGATGCTCATTCAGAAAAGCTCAGCCACAGTTTGGAATCTGCTCAGAGGTGAAAGCCAAGAGACAGCAGATACTAAAGCACCAGGCCTCACTCCCTTGGAGACAGTCGGATAGCGGAGACCCTCACCTGTCTGGACGGAGATCCAAAGCCTTGAACTCAGGACTCCGTAAGGAACAGGAGAAAAAAGGCTGTGCTGTTTCTCAACCTGCTGACTAGTACAATGTACTGCCCCAGGAAGAAGCCCAAAACACATGTCCTGGGAACAATTCCTAGAAGCAACTGATGCTCCAACTACAAAAAGTCACCATAGGAAAAAAAAGCAAAAAATTAAAATACATCATTAAAACCAAAGAAAGCAAATCGCTCACTGATAAAGACATTCAACGAGCCCAGGGCCAGCCCAGACGATATGCTCACACCATTCAAAACTTCTTAATAGTTTTCCCTTTACCTCTCAACTTTTATAATTTTGAAATCGGTGGTGGGGGAGGTAACTAGTAATGTACCTTTTGATTCAGCGTATCTTGTCTAAATATTAGGCAAAAACTGTCCAAGCCTGGCCACTTGAGACATCACCATTTTAAAGTTCCTATCCACCTAACTCAGTTTTAGAAACGACATCTCCCCACAGCCCAAACGTGTCTACTTGAGAATTGCGGAGCCACTCAACGTCCTCAGCCAAAGCACGTCCCCTGCCCTGCTGGTGTAACCTGGGTCACTGACCACCTGTGGCGGGCGCTGGAGAGTCCGTCTAACATCAGAATCCCGAACAGGGTTTAAATAAAAAAGAATGAAATGCAGCATCTTATGGGATTTCATTTTCACAATACTAAGATAATTTAGCAACAGGTCAAGTTACCTTTTATTTCTCTGAAGGCATCTAAGTCTAGAGAAGTAAGGAGGAAAATACAGTTGCTTAAAATGAGAACATGAGCAACCTCAGATATTTTTCCATTCTCGCCTATAAAATCAAATAACTCTTTAGACTCTTCATAAGCAAAGACTCAAGAATCCCTTTACAACTATAGATTCTGCTCCCCAAACTATGAGAATCCCAGAACCGCATCATAACAAGGAACAAGTACCAAAAACTCAATGACGCTATCGCTTTCCCAGCAAAGCCCAGGCCTAATTAACAGTCACACACACAGATCATATGGCTTGAGTATAAATGAACAGCACCTGCGCCCCATCTGAAATAACGTCAGAATCAGGAAGGAGAGAGATGCAGTTGTTCAACTGTACCCGGCCTACAGGCCTCAGCCCCCACGTCACATTACCTGGGGAGAACACTTCCTGAATTATTTTCTGATTAACTTGGACTAAAAGAATACTAAATCTAAACATGTTCCTGAGTTGGAGATCATTTATAAACTATCCTGTACATTAATATATCTGTTTGAAAATGAAAGAGAAACAAAGGAAACTTGTCATTCTGAATTTCTAGCAATTAATCTATACTCTAAACGACCTCATAAACAATTACGGCAAAACTCACCCCCAGTGTTAAGGAAAGATCCCAGGGTCACTGAACTGTGATTTTCAGGGCAAACAAAACCACGCTTCAAAGGTTTTCCTGATCGAACTATCTACCCCTAAAACTCAATATTTGAATTACGGAACATGAATGGCTTCGCTGCACTTTCATAAAATAAAACACATCACTAACAAAACTTTGAACAAAAAAGAGGCAGCCTGAAGGACACTAACTCAGAGTGTGAGCTTTTGTGTGGGCCCTGCGGGCTGTTTTCCTAAGGACGGCCCCGCGGGAAAGCCCGGGACACAGCACTCCGTTCGCCACTCGCTTCCTACGACTCCCAGCGGGCCAGACTCAGATGTTGAGAGCCGCGAAGGTCTTCACCAAGGTGACCTGCACGTTCGCATCCGCTTCGCTTCGGGTGCTGTCCCTGTGGCCACTCCTGCTCTCCAGGGCTTTGTGGCGGTGCCTCTCCTCCTGCCGCTTCTTCTTCTCCAGTCGCTGCTGCTCTCTCCGCTGTTTGTTTGTGACCTAGAAGAGAAGACGCTGGGTGAGTCACCAGCTCGGCTGACGCAGGCTGCCACCTGCTGAAGGGAGATGCAGTGCTGACAGATGCCAAGGGCACAGCCTGCCTTTCAACAGGAACAGAGAAAACCCACCTAAGAGACCAAACGGGATTTATTTTCCATTACTGCTCAAATTTACATTTAAATGTACATCCCCGTGCTGAGCTAGCAAACGAAAATCAACTCTGTTCTTCTCATAAACCAATTCAAAATGCCCTAAAAAAACATTAGCCCTAGTCCAGCAGGAGATAACCCTCGAACATGCCACAGGACACCTTTCTCTACATAATTGAATGCCCCAGGTAATCCTAACAAGCTCTTCAGAAGCTTATTGCATTATTGACTCTGCCTGTAGCTTTTTACATTACGTTGCACTCTGAGCCTGAGAACTTCTTGGTGAAAGTCCCAAGACGAATTTTAAATGCAGTAAAATGAATGGTGTCATACATATACTACTTGTGGGAGTAGCGGGCAGAGAGGGAGATGTACACTCTTTCTCGGAAGCACCTGACAACTTACCAAAAAGCCTTAAAAAGAGTCAAATGTCCATGCCCTTTAACCTGTCAAGTCCTCTCTGGGACTCTAGCCAAGAAAACAATGCAAAATAGAAAGATTTATACAAATAAATTTTGCGGGTGTTCACTGGAGATGATGGTATTTATTAAAAAAAAAAAAATGGGATTATGTAACGTGGCGTAACGTGGCAAAGGCCCAGGCGCACAGTAACGTCAGCTGGGAGGAGGACACGCGTGGACGCACGGGACGATTCAGTGTGCACCTCCTCCCAACGGTCCCTGCATACGCCACACGGGACAAGCGAGGTCTTCACTCTGCTTCCTGATACACCTTTGCGCATTCCCTATGTTTTCTACAATAACTACTTCCACTAATCAGAAGAAAATTATGCATTAAGATGAGCCCCACGTTCCCACCACTGCCAACATGTTACAGCAGCCCGCCATTTGCCGTTGAGACTCATCCCTTCATACCTTCGGGAGCTGGTTTTTATTCACTTTGTTTTCTTCGCCAGGGCTGGCCCGCGCCTTATTGTTTTCGGTCTTGCCTTCATTTAAGCCCTGATTTCCAAAGATCTTGGTGCCACTGCCACCCTCCTCCCATAAAGGGCCACTCTGCTTAAGCACTCGGCCACTGGACTCGAGGTTCTCCTCTTCATCTTCCAAAGAAAGACGTTTTATTAAAATTGAGAACCTAACATAGTCACACAATTCAATTACTGTTAAATGACTCCAAACTTACCTGGATCCCCAGATCACTATCATTTGAACAGCAAGCTTCCTTGAGGCAAATTCTAATATTAAGTCAACAGAGTGGTAAATACAGGAAAAAATTTGGAAGATAAATTTTAAAATAACCTGTTGACCAGTCTTATCGTCAGCTTCTCACCAGCAGTTTTGTTTCACTGGATAAAACCACTCTTCAAAACGAATTTTTAGGGGGGAAACTTTCATTTGCACCCACAAAACTAGAAAAGAGGCTCTAAAGCTATGCTATCCAATATAGTAGCCACGAGCCAAGTCTGGCTATTAAAATTAAAGTTAAATAACATTAAATTTCGTTCCTTGGACTCACTTAGCCGTATGTCAAGTACATACCATACTGGACAGCAAAGAGACTGGACGGTGTTATTTTAAAATCACAAACACCAAGTTATTTATTACTTTCTAAGAAGACACGGCAAATATATAACATGGATAATAAAACACCCCATCTCACAGAAAACTATAATGCCAAGAACAGTACCTGGCACATAATATCTGGCAATAAGTATTGAAATCATTTTAAATAAGTGACTTGAAAAAAACAGTTAAGATGTCACATCTTTTTTCCTTTCTCTGTGTCATAAAATTAAACTCGGTTCAAGTAAAAAAATTCTGAACTATCAAGAGTTGATAGATGCTAGTAATCTAAATATTTCCATCAGAAAAAATTTTCTCTCATTCGATTTTAGTTATCATTTTGGTTTTATAAAGAATCTATTTCTAAAAGGATAACTCTTCCCTGATACTCTCCATCCCTCCAAAGCTGGGTCACGTGGCCTTTTCACGCCTTCCCCTAGCACCTTTTACCTCCCACTGCATTACGTATTCTTGTGCCAGTTTACTTATCTGTCTTCACCCCACCCGCAGACTATACTCTCCTTGATGCAGGCCCAGGACCTATTAAAAAATGCCTGCATACAGAAAGTACTCAATAAAAACTTACTGAATGAATGAATGAATGAATGACGGTAAATTTATTACCTGTGACTTAATGAAAAATACATTTTTGGAAAATCACCAATACAATAATCTTGAAAGCCTATGAATATCAATCATGGACTTACTATTTCTTTTCCCCTGGTTCATCTGTAGCATGGCAATTATTGCAGATTCAATATTATAATTTTCAGCTTCCAGGTTCTGAACTATCAAATTAAAATCCTGTCCAAGAAACAAAGGAATACTTCAAAATTCTGGATATACTTTTCTATCTCTCTCTACTTCAACAATCTGATAAACAAAATGATGTAACAGAACTGAGACCAGGTTTCAAGACCTTTTTCATTTAGAAAATGTCAATTTTCAATAAGGCTGGTCATCTTATTAAATAACCAGTTAATATAAATAAGTTCCTTTTATAAAATGCTCTTTTATTTGTATAAATACACGTCAGAAATACTAAATCCACATACTTCCTTAGGATTTTTGAATAGTACTGGATAAAGTCTAGCAAACAGGAGAGAAATGAATAAACAGCTCTCATTAATTTGTATCACACAACCTCATCAAATTACAAATATCATGGGCCCATTTTGGCCCATCAGGTGTTGGCAGGCTAGGGGGTGGCTACGAAACAAGCCGGTAAACACAGCGATGCTTGTGTATAAACCATGACTACTACTTGACAGAAATACTAACTGAACAGCCAGTTGCATTGCACACTTTCTGGACAGCATCTTCCACTTCATCTCTCAGGTTATCTTGATAGTCGATTCCCTCTGTCTTGTTCTTTTCTCTTTTATTTGATTCATCTTGATGAAGCATCTGAAACTAAAAGAAATATGAATAGTAATAATCATGGACCTCTTACAGGCTATGCTGAGAATCTTCACCATAGGAAGGCAGTCTAGTCTCCAAAATATTCACATACACGGGGAAAAGATTACAGAAACAATCTTAGGAGAACGGCCATGACCAGGCTAAATTTCATCCAGACATTGAGATTCCGGGCCACAACAGAAGTATGAAAAAGAAAAGCCCAAGCTATGGGGTGAACCATTCATTAGGGTGACATCAGAGCTCTGACGGCTCCTAGACCAACTTCCTGGACCCGATTGCTGACTCAGACAGCACACATTTGCTTCAGCTGATTTCAGTCACATGAGCTTAACAAGATCCTCGATTCTAGCACCTGACGAGCTCTGCAGCCGGACAATTCACCTTGAAGAAACATACATGCAACTCTCATCTGGTTCCCTAGGCCTATCTGATCATCAGCAAGCTCTGATGTGCTAAAGTTCCCATCCCGACTGGACTACCACAGGTGAGCGTGACTCATCTAACCTCATGTGCAGCCACCACACTCAAGGGAACCATTCGATCCAAATTCTAAAACCACAAAAGAGCTGTTCACTTAGTATCCACAAGGCCTTTACAACCTAAGCCTAAATCAGAAAAGCTACAATCATCGCTCTGTGGCTGCCCAATCACCTTCTGCTTCTGCTTCCTGCTAATGCAGGAGGATAGGAAACAGGCAAGGAGAGTTCTATGTTTTTGCATGTAAAAGTGGAATCCAGCAGCGTGCAGTACGCTCCTTAGAGTGTTAATAAAAAGCAACCCGTTATAAAATTATATCCTAACAATTTGGTAATATGTATATCAAGAGTCTTTGAAATTTATCCAAAGGAAATTCTATCACATACAGAAAGGATTTATGTAAACGTGCCACTAATAGTGGTGAATAACTGGAATCAACCTGAAGGTTTCAGAGTGTAAGCTGGTTAAGTAACTGTGGTAAGTTCGCAGAATGATGCTTTACTTCCATTAAATAAGAAACACAATAAGGATTTTCACTACTATTTAACAGTGTTTGAGAGATAATAATTCATGTGTTAGCAAAAAAAAAATACTAGAAGTATAAAATTAAAAAGGAAGAAGTTATCGCTATTAACAGATGATATAATTCTATATCTAAAAAAAATTGAACAAAAACTACTACAAACAAAAATAATTCTGGCAAATTATATATTTGATAAGAATCCAATAAACAGAATATGTAAAGAACTCTTACAACTCAACAACAAAAGCACAAATAACTCAATTAAAACATGAGCAAAGGACTTGGCTAGACATTTCTCTGAGATACAGAAGGCCAAGAAACACTTGAAAAGACGTTCAACATCGTTAATCATTAGGGAAGTGCCAATTAAAATCACAAGATACCACACCTAGCAGGGTAGCCATAATTTTCAAAAGAAAAAAGAAAAAAAATAACAAATATTGGTGAGGTGGTAGAGAAAGTAGAGCCCTCAAAACATTACCAGTGGGAATGTAAATTGGTGAAACTACTGTGAAAAAAAGTGTGGCAGTTCCTCAAAAAGTTAAACACAGAATTACCACATGACCCAACTAATTCCACTCCTAGGTACCTACCCGAAAGACTGAAAACAGGTACTCAAATCTCTTAACACAAATATTCATAGCAGCACTATTCACAATAGCCGAAAGGTGAAAACAACCCAAATGCCCAACAGCAGAATGGGTAAATGAAATGCAGTATATCCACACAATGAAATATTATTAGGTCTTTAAAAAAAAAGAAAAGAAAAGAAAAAGAAAGAGGAACAATGTACAGATATGTGCTCCAGTATTAATGAATCTTGAAAACAGTATGCTAAGTGAAAGCCAGACACAAAAGGCCACGAATTGTGTGATTCCATTTATACGAGCTGTCCACATAGCCAGAGACAGAACGTAGACTGGTGGTGACTGGGGGAGAAAGAAAATGGGGACTGACTGCTTAATGGGCAAAGGGTTTTCTTTAGGGGCGATGACAATATTTTGCAGCTGGAGGAAGTGGCTGCACAGCTTTGTGGGTGTACTGTGTGCCACTGACTTGTAGAGTTTTAAACGGTTAATTTTATGTTATATACACTTTAGCTCAATTAAAAAAAAAAGAATCCTGTAGGACAGCAGGATATGCATGTAATTAACATTTCATTAATAATTCTCATATATACAAATGATCATCAGCTATGAAATGTAAAGGGGAAAAACATCCTTTCCTTACAAGAGAACACAAAACACCTAAGAATAAAGTCAGCAAAACATGCGCAAAGTCTATATGAAAAAAATGCTCCTACAGATCATTAAAAAAGTCAATTAAACAAAGTTTACCAGGTTCTTGGCTAGGAAGATTCAACATCAACAATATGTAAATTTTTCCTTAAGTTAACCTATTAATTTAATGAGACCCCAATAAAAACAAATATGAACAAGACTTCTTTTAAACTAGACAAGAAAATTTATTCTAACATTCACATATGTATATTTAAAAAGCAAGAATATAGGAAATTACCATAAAAAGTAATGATGAACAAAAAATTCTACCAGATTTTAAAATATACTCTAAATGAACACATTAATGCATGAGCAGAGAAACTAGTGGAACAGACCCAAATGTCTAGGAATAGATCCAAATACATATGGAAATTTAGTATATGAAAAAATGTCACTTTGAATCAGTGAAGAAAAGATTTATAACTAATACATGGTTTGGATAAAACAAAGTAACCACAAGGAAAAATATAAAGTTGGATCCACATATCACACCTTTATATAAATGAATATAAATTCCAAATAGAGACAAGATTTTAATTTTTTAAAAAACAAAACCATACAGGTACTAAAATAAACTATGGGAGAACTCTGGGTTAACCTCAGAGTGGGAAAGACATTTTTAATTATGACTCAAAACCCAGAAGACATGTAAGAAAACTTAATAAGTTTCACCACATAAAAATCTAGAATTCCTTCATAGCAAAAACCATAGGGGAAAATAAAGGTTAAATAACAGATTGTGAAAAAAATATTTGCAACTCATAACAGAGGCCAATAATTTCCCTAATATATAAAGATCTCCTAAAAAATCATTAAGAAAACTTAATAGAAAAAAAAATGGATAAAGGTAATGAATACAGCTCACAAAAAAAGGAAATACAAGTAAGGTGTAAACCCAGGAACAGGTGCATAAACTCCCTAATAAGAGAAATACAAATTTAAACTGTTAAGAAAACAATCGTTTCCCTAACACTGACAAAGATTTAAAAATGTGATAACTCACTGTGCTGGCAAAGGTACAAGAAAAGACAATATTGCAAGTGGGAGTAAAAATTGGCAAAACCTCCACCGAGAGCAATGTGGCAATACCTCTGAAAATTATAAATGCACACAACCTGTGATGCAGTAGGGACTTTCCAGGATTTTATCCCACAGATACACTCACATGTGTGTGAAAAGATGTATACTGCTGGTAAAAGCAGAAGCTCGAAAGCCTCCTAAGAGTCCATCGGTAAGGGGCTGGTGGACACATTATAATGTGTCTGCACAGAATACTGTGCCGCCATTAAAAAAATTGGAATATGCACACATACACACAGAGTTGCTCGATATGACACTAGATTTTATGCTATACTGGAAACACTGGGTGCATCCGGGGAGGAGAACTGGGGTGGGAGAGGGATTTTCACTATATTTCCTGTCATACATTTTTAATTCTGACCTATGGAGAAATATTACCTACTTGAGAAATAATTTTTTAGTTATTTTTTTAAATTACTAAGAAAGTGTAAAATAACATGAGAAAACACTGATGCAATAATGTTAACTTTTAAAAAGCAGGAAACGAAGCTATATAAATACGAACGACAAAAATTGTATCCACATAGTTGATGTTGTGTACCTTTTATTTTCTTCTTTGTTTTTTCTAGTTTCCAAACTTTAGATATGAAGCACAGATTAATTTTAAACATATTAAACATAAAAGTAACTCAAAGTTTTATACAAATTATATTCACGTAGTCATAGCTATCAGCTCTTAAGGAAAGCAAAGGATGACAAGCAATTTTAACTTTCCCTCTCACCTGAGCTTAGAAAAATTTTTAAATCAAGCCCACACATCCTGAAAGGCAACTTGCCATAAAAACACCACTGGTTTTTGGCTCCAGGCACCCAGCCATCGACCTGGTTCCTCCAGAGCTGAGAACAGCTGGGAACAGAGGCCCCACTCACATCGGTCTGGAGATGGGCAGGGGCTTCTGAGTTGTCGTTGATCCTCCGAACGCTGTCGTAGTGCTCTCCGTACCGATACGCGATGTGTAACTCCCGCCCGTTGCTTTTACCTGTGCCACGAATCTAGAAGCAAAAGAAGGGGAGATGCCAGCAAGGATTTGGACAGCGTCAGCTTCTGGAGAGAAATGTCGCCTCGATTGTCCAGGGAGCCCAGCCAACAGGATCTACGTGGAATGGATTGGGAATATGACTAGGATATGTACGTCCTGAGCAATTTCTGACTTATCTTTCTCCCGTCCATGGTGTATGCTTCCATATGTTTATTCTGGGACTATATGGAAATAAGTCCATATAAAAACACATATTTGAAAGCCTGGGGCAGATTTAAAATGAAGTTAAATAGGCTTAAGTTTCAGTGCATTTGGACCTCTCAGCTCCTCAGATACAGATCTCTGAGAAAAAAAATACAAGACTACAAATATAAAACTGCTAGAACCCTGCCCAGGACATTGAAAGGGGGCCATAAAAATGAGGAGTTCTAAAAAAAATGAGGGGTCTACCACTTATGTTTCATCAGCTTCACAGTAAATCCACCCATCATTACAACAAAAATGGCATTTTCTATCACCCACACACTGAGAAACATCAACAAACTCAAAGGCCCCACTTGTATCAATTTTATAACAAAATGATTTACAGTGAAGCAGCACTTCCGCATCACACGACCTGAGAGGCACAATCACAAGGAATTCTATGCGAATGGCAGCCCTGGAGCACACCCGAGCAAGAGAATGTTCCTCCCTGGAGTCGCACAATATGGAAGCCCTAAGGTCCAGCCTGGGTGTACCCCGCAAAACACCGCCTCGACAGAAACTCTGAAGTTATTCTGCACCTGTCACTTGGAAAGCCCAGTAACCACCTCTTTGTTAAAAGTCTAAAACATTAGCACTTCCTTCTTGTTTTTACTGAAAGTTACGGGTAGTAAGACACCACTATTAATTTCAACAGTATTTGTGGTCTAAAGCACAGCAAAAAACCACAAACAGGAACCACATGGGACTAGAAGTCAGAACTGTGGAAGTGCTCTCCAGGTAGGATATCTAGGTCTCAAAGTGAAGAGTCTGGGTTTTGACACACACGAAATAGAGACAGTACCATTTTATCTCCCAGAAAGAGTACTGGGAAAGGAAACTTGTTTATTATAATTTCTGAATGACATAATCCCTAAAGCATTTACATATTTAGCTAATAATACTGTTTACACATTATGAATTGGAAAAATATAACTAGAAGAATAGTCGCTGAATTGTTAACTGTGATTTTCATGGAGAAAGTACAGAAGACTTTCACTTTCTATGTCTCAAATGTTCACTGAAGCATATATTCCTCTTGCAACCAGGAAAAAAATGTAGGTTTCAGTATCACCATGTTGTGAGTAAGAGCCTACTCATTATTAATGCAAGAGCTCTTACCCACGACTGCAGCAACCAATGCAGTTTCAATTCTTAAATTTCATAAGATGCTTCACTGGGATAGGGGGAGAGCTGGTGGATAGTTCCACTGTATAGAAAATACATTTATCTTAAAAACCTACACTTAAAATGTTTAGCAACCCACGAAAAACTACAGAAAATATTCTAGAAAAAAAAATTCTAACTATGCAGAATCATCTTGCACAACTACTTATACAAGTAAACCAAAATAAAAAGTTATCCACTGAGGAAAAGGCAGGCTATGTTTACTAAGTTGACACTGAGTATTTTCTTGCAAGAATAGGGTAATTATGCTGTATATTCAAATGATTTTTGATGACTTCTGCTAAACGATAAACATTTCACGACAAAAAATTGGGATAATGAAGAAGGTAACCAGTTTTCTTGGCTGAAAGATCATCCTTAGAAAGAGAGCACCTCACTAAAAATATGATAGCTCTCCCTGGTGTCAGGCCCTCAGTCAACACTGCCCCGAGAACACACACAGATACTGTTTCCCTCCTGCTCACTGTATCCTGGTAAAATTCCTCACTGACCTGTGGAGTATCTAATTTACTTCACTGTAATTTTGTTAAAAGGACATTATGGCAGAAACAAGGGCTACATAGTACCATTTAGATGACATTCTGGAAAGGCAAAACTGTAGGAGACAAATCTGATTAGTGGATTGGGGGAGGGGACTAGTGACTGCAAAGGGTCACGAGGAAACTTTTTGGGGTAATGGTAATATTCTATATGTTGATAGTGTTGGTGATGGTTATGTGACTGTATTTGTCAAAACGCAGAAATTTACACCTGAGATGGATGTATTTTGCCCTATGTAAATTATACCTCTATAAGCTTGACTTTATTTTTAATGTATGAAAGCTAAAAGTAAACAATTAACAAAGGAATATATATGCTGGTGGTATATGGAAAAAATGAGAAAAAGAGCCACAATTGCCTTTATAATAATAATGTATAGGATCACATAAGTGTGTGTATACAAGTATACGGATGTGTCTATGCGTAGATGTGTTTAAAATGTGTATAAAAACATTGTGATACACATCTTTCCAGTTTTGTGTGAATGTTTTTACAGCTAAGAGGATGTGTGGATGACAGGAATATGCACTAAAAAGTTAACAGTAATAATGTCTGGGCAATCTGACTCTGGGAGATTTTTATTATCTTTTATGGGCTTTTCTGAATTTTCAAATTTTTCTACAAGTGATATGTTTTACACGACTAAAATAAAAAGTCAGAAACAGAGAGGCAGTTGAGGGGGAAGGAGGAGGAATGACAGAAATCACACGCCCAGGCTTCGGGAGTGGAACTACAAGGTACCGGAAGCACTCGGCATGTGAGGAGGAGGAGCAGGGGGTGGCGGCCTTTGCGCATCTTCACCTGACCTTTGACCTTTCATACCACAGAATGTTTGGTTTGAAGGATTGAGCAATTAGCTTAGTTTAGGGTACCAAAGCCAAAAAATTTGAATGGACAACTACTTTACAACAAGCGGAGGATAAAGGCAAAACGAAACAGCTTGACAATGTGCACTGCCATCCTACAACACAAGCTTTTAACACTTGTACAGTCTCATTTGCTGTAGGAAAACCACTGGTACCATACGGGCAGCGGAGCGGGCCAGAGATATGAAACTTGATATCCTAAGCCATGAAATAAATTTTGTTGTTCAGAACATCCTTACTAGCAATGATTATAAGTGAATTTGGTCTTTTCTTCCACCTAAAAACACAAACATACATGTGGGACTAGGCACACTTCAAAACAGAAATCTGTATGCACTAATCCTTTTAATTCTCACTTAGATATTTTACCGACTTATCTGTAGTATTTTCACATTAGGTTCTCTGCCCCCAAATTACCCAATTAACTGACTGCTGAATAATATTTCTGGGATTTTAAAGGTTTCTAAATTATACTCCAGAATCCACTTGAACATGGCACAGGGTTTAACCCCAAGCCACCACAAGCCTCCAGCCTTTGGTTAGGCTTGCGGCACAAGTTACCCTGTATAGTTCAATAACACAGGCCATGCCCCATCATCTTAGGACATCCCCAGAGCTAATTTATAACAAAGAGCTTAAGATAAACTCTTGAATAGATGACCTACCTGCCACAAAGGGGCATTAAGTTGATGAATCACCACATTCAATTGATGATTTCTTGCAAAGGCTACAATTGCATCATTGCCAGCAAATGTACCAGGCTTTGCCAAACTGGCCACTGCATGAAAATAGGAGAGAAAAATGAAGTCTTTATAATGGAAAAGTCCAAACACAAACATGCTTTGGTGTATTTTTAGTTCCAAATAATGAGGAACAAGGGTGTACACCTAAAAAGTCCATTAGCTTTGTCAGTCTAGGAATTTAGCTGTTTGAGCAGTACAGGCTGCTACTCAGAAGGGCACCAATCATTCATAAAGGATACGTTTACTTATTCTTTCAATAAATATTTACTGAAAGCTTCCTATAAGCCAAAATCTATAAGAGACACTGGAAATGTAATATTAAATGCAGTGATCATAATAGCTGCATTAATGAATACTTATGTGTCAAGCACTGTTCTACTCACTTCTCATAGATTATCACTTTTTCATCTTCGAACCAACCTTCATATACACCAGGAAACCGAGGCAGAGTAGATTGACTGTGCCCAAGGTCATAGCAGAACTGACATTACATCTCAGGCAGCCTGACCCCAAGTCATCCACTCCATTATACAGCCTGTCAGTTTGTCTCAAACTGTTTTCAACCAGTGGGAGGACAAACAAGAAAACAGGCACTATGGATGTGTAAGTGCTACAGGAAAGGCAGATATGGTAAAGAATTTGGCCTTGCCCTAAGAAATGTCTGGCCTTTGTCACTGGCTCCTGGAAGGGAACCTCTAAACTCTTCAAACTTCTCAAGCGATAGGGCTGTCTTTATTAACCACGGTGGGTTTCTCAGCCACACCTGACAGTTTATGCTAATGAAGTACTCAAGGCGGACCTCTGGCCATGTGATTATCAGCCAGAACTGGGTAACTGGGGAGCTAGAGACTGAGTTCAACCATTGAAGCAATCAACCAATAATGCCTACCTAATGAAACCCCAACAGAAACTATGGACACCAAAGTTCAGGTGAGTTTCGTGACTGACAACATTCTGGTACACGTAGATGCCAGGAGGATAACGCATCCTGAAGACACCAGAGCTTCATGTTTGGAACTTTCCAGACTCTGCCCTTTGGCTAACTTTGATCTGTATCCTTGTCGTGCATTAAACTATAACTGTGAGTATAACAGCCTCCAGTGAGTTCTGTGAGTCCTTGCAGCAAATTACTGAACTTGAGGGTGATTTCAGGAAACCCTCAACTTGCAGCTGATGTCAGAAACGAGGAAAGTCTTGTGGAAGATTGTGCCTGAAAACCTTGCACCCAGAAGCATAAGCCAGTTTGGTAGTGGGGAGGGAGAGATAAGGTGTAGCAGATAAGATAACAAAGATGATTGCCCAAAAACAGGAGACACAAGAGGAATTATGTTCCAAGCAGAGGGGAGAGAAAGTGTGGAAGAGGAAAAAAGAGAGGGAGGGAAGAGGGGATGGAGGAGATGGAGGGGATGGATGGATGGATGGATGGATGGATAGGTGGGTAGGTAGATAGGTAGAAAGACAGAGAGGTAGATAAATGAGTCTGTGGACTATACTATATGGCAGGAACTTAGAATGCTGAGGTGACAGGGTGGGAGATAAAAGGAGAGAAATAAGAAAATCACAGGTCAGGAAGGGCTAAAGAGTTTGGACTATATCTGAGGTCGAGGGGCTGCCAAGGGGTTGTAGATAGGGGAAGGATGTATTAGATGCGCATTGAGATCACTACTCTGGCTGCAACGTGTCAAACAAACTGAATGGGTCAAGAGGCAATGAGACCAGTCGAAAGAATATTGAAGGTCTCTAGGCAAATGGCCACAGAGGCCTGATTTTATGAGAAAAAAATACTGAGGTGGATGTGACGTGACATAAGTACGAGGAGGGAGGGAGAAGAGACATTAAAAACATTCAGGATTGTGATCTGGACATTTGTACAGCTGCAGAAGAGATGCTGCTGATTCTCCGAAGCCACGTTTCTGAAGGAAAAGAATCATCCTAACAGACGCGGAGGGTAACCAGGTCTTGAAAAGTTAAATGAGCCATCATTTATTCATTCAACAAATATCTTATGGGTGTCTACCATGTGCCAGGCGCTGCTACGCTGAGGAACAGACACAGTCCCTGTCCTCAAGAATCTCGCAGCGTTAACAGGGTAGACAGACATTGAAAACATTTAACTGTGATATGAGTGATAATGTAAGAAGTCTAGTCTTCGAATGACACACGAATGGAATGCACAGACTTCTAGATTTCTTTTCATTTCTGCCATGGCAGTCGGAGCCACTTCTCACTTCTCTGAAGCTTAAATTCTTTATGTAGCATCAATCGACAATCAGGCATTCGGTGACATTTCAAGAAAACACTTTCCCATTGTACATCTAAAGTGACTATCACACTGGAGACAAGTTCCTTGAACTGCCAAATCTAACACATGACCTTCACTAAAGATATTCAAAGTGGAATTTCAAGTCATGAACCAAAAACTCACTTCATCCAAAATAATTGGATTAATGATACAATTCACTTTACATCTAAACTACAACACTTGTCCCACATACCCACCTTTAATTTGTAATGTACAGCTGGTAAACTGCCCATCTGCTAGACAAAGTGATGCAGGGAGAGAGCCAGCAGAACTCAACGACCAGTATCAACTACTCGCTGGGAGTTTTGCTGCAGCGTCTCTTTTGCTGCTGGAGCCTAGAATGAGCTCTTTCCCAGTGAGGAATAAGAAAGGCTCTGGGATCGCTGATAGCTTCCCTCCCAGAAGTCTTCCTCCTGCTGCCCTCTATCCTGCTAACAGAAACTTCAGAGCAGAAACTTCAGAATCACCTGTCTCCCCACTACCTCTGCTCCCCACCCCCAATGTGTTCTGTCAATTATACCACCAGCTGTGTACTGGTCTGAACCCCACTCATTCCCAGAAGCTGCCATAGCGGAGACCCTCTTACTCTTTCATCTGGCCAATGTGGAGACCCCTCTAACTCATCTCCCTTCTCAGTGACCCTCCCCATTCTTTCGTGACACGGTTTCCAGAGGCAGCACTCTAAAAACACAGGAAGCAGACCCTTCCTGAGGAGAGACAGACGGGACTGTGAGCCTTGTGATGAAAATGTTATTGTAAAACAAACATATCCGCAGCACCTAGCATAGTACATCCTCAGTAAATAACTGTAAAATTAAAGTTTAAAAGCTCATATGTAGTTTCTTACTAGATTTGTGCCTACTAAGGAACTAATTAAAATCACTAAATCATTTGCTTCAAAGAAAATAGGTTGTGTTTGGGTTTGGGGTGAAAAATTTAAATGACTTCATTGATTCTTTTGATTGTAAAAGTAATACATGATCACTTAAAAATCAGAAAAACCTACAGAAGGTAATTTAAAATACTCATAGATCCCCAGATGGCTAACACTTAAGAACTTATTTTAATTGTATTATTTAACCTTCACCCCCCCAAAAAAACAAAACCTATAAAATAGATGCTATTATTATCTCCCCCTTACAGAAGTTTAAAGAAAGTAAGTGGTTTCTGAAAAATAAGTGGGGCCAAAAATAAATATAAAATGTGCCATAAAATGTATCTTTCCAGAATATTACCTTTTAAAAATAAGATCGATCTTTACATACTATATTATAGCCTGGTCCCCACCCTCAACTGAATAAGTCATGAATAGCTTTTTAAGTCAACTAACACCATCGCTTTTATTAAGAGCATACACATCTCAACCTACTGATTCCCAACCTCCTGGCATGCTGCCTATGACTGAGCAGTCACATAAATGTTGGTCAAATAAATGCCATAATTTATGTACACAAACCCCTGGCCAGGAGGTTAGGGGATGCCTATGGATTTGAGCACCCAATGTATTACTACTGGAGGATCCACTGCCCCACAGTGAACCTACCATGTTTCTCAAAGGGAATGTCGTCTTCTACAAAGGGTTCAAAATCTTCCCGCTGCTTTATCATGTAGTCCACTGTCTCTTGTCGGTGCTTGAGATGATTTCGTGAGTGTCCCTCCAATTGGTCACCAAGAGCTCTGAACAGGCAATTGCTATCAAAACAAAAATGCTGATCAAAACCTTTTAAAAATGAACTTAGGTCATCTAAAACAATGATGCTCCATGCTAAACCATCCATGGAAATCTTCTACACAGAGAAAAGATAAAGCCTCAACTCTGACAGTCCACGATTCTTCCCAGATACCGAGGGTGGGCAGTAGGGGAAATGTCCAACCATATTACCTTCACAAGGGGCAACGAACAAGGATTCTATTTCCCATTTTCAAGCCGGCCGACTCAGGAAAGTCACTAAACTTCCCTGGAGCTGGTGATACACAAACCACCTGAACACAGAGTTTGGATGTCACAGGCCACGTCTCGCCTAAGGGCTCTGATTCTTGGATGCTCTTCCAAAGGTAAATTATATCTCCTTCCTTTTTTTCTCAAATTTCACTATAGCTGCCCAGCTAACAAATCATTCACCTAACAAAGAGTACCCAAAATACAATAATTTGTCAAGCTCCCAATACAAACAGTTGAACTCAGCATCCTATCTTAGTGCTAAGAACCCAGCGGAAAAGCGAAGGCCATTAAAGTGCTCGGACGACACGCGGCTGCCATGACAGCCCCCTCCTCCCCCGCTCCTGCCGCTCACCCAGAGAACCACAATGCTGCTGTTGCTCCCGCTAAATGAAACTTCAAACGCTATTTTTATTTTGTTTTGTTTCTAAAATGCAAATGCTGGTAATAAACTTCATGAGTTTTCTTTATTTTCAAGCCCCTCAAAGGCTTCTAAAATTCCAAACTATATCACAGAGCGCAGATACACAGAGCCTGGAACGAAACAAACACAATCTGGTATCCTTAAAACTAAGAAAATTAGCCACTCTGAAGCAAACAGTTGCCTGGTTTCACACCCAACTGTTTACTCTTCCAAATGAAAACCTATGGTCCTCTAATGCCAAAATATAAACTCATTATTCCAGAAAGATTTCAGACCTAAAAGCGTAGAAGAAAGAGGTTTTTTATTTTTTAACTCACACAAATGACTTTTCAGTAGAAAGTTATAGAGAGACAAGAATCTCTTCTTATGTACAAGGATTTATACTTTTTTTTTTTTCTTTTTTTGCAGGGGGCGAGAGGAGGGAGTATTTAAAGACAAAAGATTCTATAAACTAGAAACCAAGAAGTTTTGCATCAATCTAAGGCAAGATTTTAAACGGATTGGAATACAATTCTGTAACTAGACTGAAGTGTCTCTTGCTAAAATCTAACAATGGCGGTCTCTTTTTGACCACAGGGGGGTAATGTAAGCTAATGAATAAAAGCATTCTCAATTTTAAGCTTTTCTCTCAAATTTTCTTAAAATTTTAGCATCTGCCACCACTCATCGATTCTTTAACTAGTTTAAGAGGTGTGAATTAGCCCAATTATGTTTTTAGTTATTTTGCATTTAATATATCAAAATTCATGGTATTCTACAGAAAGTAAGATGCTTTCTAAGAACTTTTAGTAACATGAGCTCAAATATGTTCACCTGCACAGTATACAAACACACAGAAAAACACACAAATGAATGCAAAGAAAAAACACTGAGTTCACCACTTAAACATTTCTCGTGATGTGCCAGGGGCTGTTCTAAACACTTTCCATGCATTAACTGTGCTTAGTCCTCGCAGCGCTGAGACAGGCACTATTCCTGTCCCCCTAGAGTAACTCATCCAGGGTCACAAAACCGTCGACAGTGGACCCAGGATTCAAACCCAGGCACTAAATGTTAGCTGTAGTTATTCCTAAGTAGTACAATTAGGAGTAAATGCTAAATTATATATTATTTTAATATGCTTTTCTCTATTTAACAAACTTTCCTGAGCTCACTAAAAAGAGTCGAAATGAAAAATCAAGATAGACAAATCACTTCCATGACACAGGAAATGTAAACAAACACTACAGTCAATCTGAGTTCCCTCAGGGAGCCCAGCAAGAGCAGTCATGACACTCACGAGAACACAGCAACCGTGGCCCAAAGGACCTCTAGGAGGTCCTGCTGTTCTCCGAGTCCAGACCCTCACCCATCACACTCAGCAGGGCTCCTCCGACCGCACACTGTTTGCCATTTGGGGACAATTCTCTGCTGTGGGGGCCGTCCTGTGCACTGCAGGATGTTTAGGTGCATCCTTGGCCTCCAGCCACTGGATGCCAGTAGCACCACCACCATCTCCTCCCTTCCCCCTAGTTGTGACAACCAAAAATGTCTCCAGACATTGCCAAATGTCCCCCAGGGGGCAAAATCCTCCTCACGTGAGAACCACTGTGCCACAGGGAGAGATGTAAAGGTCTTGCTTTTGAGTTCGCAAAAACAACCAATTACACAAGGAGCATGTCATGGTTTGGGGGCACAATTATTTAGTACAAGCCAATATTGTAATACAGACGTCAAAAAATTAATGGGCTCCTAGGCTGCAGTACCAGTAGGCAATGTGCAAAAACAGGGGGACAGGGGACAGGTTTTATTCTACTCTTTGAAGTGAGACCACAGCTAGAGTACTGGGTACCATTCTGGTTACCACGTTTTAAGAGACATCTCATTTCAGATGAGATGATGCGGTTTTAAAACGCCTAATAGGAAGAACATAAACAACTAGTGACATTTAGCCTAAAGAAGGCTCAGGGGGACATGATAGCTGCCTCCAACTATCGTGGTGAGAGGCATGTCATGGTGAGAGGCATGTTATACTTGTACGGTAATACAAAATTAAAACACAGGAGCTACAGAGACATAGGTTTTGGCAAACGAAAGGAATTTTTTTATGTTAGTTGGACACAGACTGTATAGACTTGGGATTCTGTAAATTTCTGTCTCCTGGCAGCCCTTAGGAAACGCCCACATCTGCGCTGCACAATACGGTAGCCACGTGTGACTGCTGAGCACCCGAAATGTGGTTAATCAGAACTGAGATGTGCTGTAAGTGTAAAACACTGGATTTTGAAGAGTGTTTTTAAAATGTAAAATTTCTCATTAAAATGTTTATAGTATATGTTGAAATATTTTAGATGTACTGGCTTAAAATATATATCAAAATCAGTTTCACCTGTTTGTGTGTTTTAACACGGTTACCAGAAAATTTTTAAATTACATACATGGCTGTCATTTTATTTCTATGGGACAGCGCTGGTCTAGACGACTGATTCTCAAAGTGTGGTCCCTGCATCACATGAGAACATGTTGAAAATGAAAAATTCTGGAGCCACCAACGCCTACTAATCAGACGTTCTGGGGTCAGGGCCCAGAAATCTAGTCACATCGAATGTTTTAACTAGCCCTCCAGGTGATTATGTTACATGCTAAAGTTTGAGAAACACGAGTCTAGAATTGAGACTCTAATACATCAGTGGTTCTCAATTACGGCTGCGCGTAAGAATCACCTATGCAACTTTTTAAAAGTAACCTGGCCCAGGTGCCTCAGATTCTGGTGTAGCTGATCTAGGGGAGCACCCGCCATTGTACTTTTTCCAGAGTCCCCAGGTGATTCTACTGCACCACCAAGGTTGAAAACCACTGTGCTAGAAACAAAAGATGGGGCTGCTGTATTGGTGATGCAGGTAACTAAAAGGCAAGGTTATGTGTACATACCTGTTCATCACTAAACTCCTATGGTTATAAAAATAAAGAATAAAACAAATTGTTTGGGACAAAGATAAGTGGCTAAAATTAGTGATTCCTTAATGTTTTAATTTTAGACCACTACTAATTAGTAATGTTAATTCAGGGCTACATTTAGTAAGCTACAACTGGATACAGTTCAGAGAGATGCTAATATTGTACTGCCTAATCCAATTAAAGATTCTTTTCATGCCACAGCCAATGATGTTTTAAGGACAACATCAAGGTTAAAACATTTCTTTGTTTTGAAATTGAATCCAATTTATGTGGGTCCACCCTCCAGACAACACAACAAATATGAAGGTGGCCTGTGATGCATTACAAAACTCCATAAATAGTTCCCTGATTAACCTACGCTAAAATGACTCAAATCATGAAAAGGCTACCTCACAGGATACCAGCTAATTTGTCCCAAACACCTGGAGGATCCACAGTGCTTCAAGTTCCATACTGCCAACAATGAATATACCTATACAGCAAGATGCTCTCAGGCTACTCAATACTATAATCAGACCAGAATGGGAAGATGGAGGAGTGGACTGTCAACTATTTTTTATATTACTATAATTTTATTATATTTCATCAAGAGTACTCAATAAATATTAACAAAAGAATATGTCGATACTTGCCAACTCATCATACACAGGATCCACAACCCACTGCACATTGATGAAGCCTATCACCATAACCAAAAGCACCACAATACTGAGGAGGGCTGAACCACAGTCCATCTCATGGTACCCATGGGAAGAACTTGTTAGCTTCATGGAGTCCAAACAAGAGGAACTATCATTACCACTTTATCTAACATTGTCCAAAGTAAAAAGACCTTGGAAATGAGACGCAAGCATTTCAGTCAAGCCGGCCTCTGGCTTCTGCAGCCTCACTGCCCCTGACTTCTACTTTGTACCCTTTGTACCTGTCATCATGAACAACTCATAGATCTCTTAAAAATAATATGCTCCTCAACCTGGAACATCCCCTTGGCATACACCTATTGCTCCTTCATTATCAAGTTTGAGCGTGATCTCCTCTGAGAGGCACCTTGCACACTGTAGATTTCAAGAATTTGCTGAATGAACGAGAAGGCCTCCTTGATCACTTCAGGGAGAGTTAGCCACTTCCTTCTCAATAGTGCCACTAGAATCAGTCACTGTTAAGAACCTATTACACTGTACTTTAACTATTTATATAGTCCATTCTCAAAGTGTGACCCAGTTTGGGGGAAGGAGTACCTCTGGGACCCTTTCAGGGTATCCGTGAGTTTAAAACTAAGAGGTTATTTACCTTTTCCTCTCTCATTCTCTCCCAAGTGTAAAGTTTTCCAGAGGCTGATATATGAGGTTATCACTCTGATAGGTAATGGAATGTGCCTGTGGATTGTTTTAAATTTTACTTTCTAATATAGTAAATATTGTGAGCTATAACCCACATAAACCAAAGCTCTTTGGAGTCTTCAGTAATTTTTAAGAGTGTAAATGGGTCCTAAGACCATAATGTTTGAGATGCACTGTTATATGTCTCTCTTACTTAGCTATGAACTCAAGCATCTTAGTCATCGATGTATTCCCAGTTCCTTGGTCAACCAATGTTTGCTGAATTAACTAAAGAAGTACATTCTCCTTGGGAAGTCGGGGGACAGGTAGCACTCCCAAAGTTTCCCACAGCATTAGGAAAGCTCCCTTAAGATTCTAAAATTCCCTGTGGTGTGATTTCTGCTCATAAGCAACCTCTGTTGAGTATTTCAGTTTCCTGGGAACCTCCTAACATTGAGAATACATCATGCCCACTATAGCAAACACAAGCAATCCAGTCATTTCCAAGGAATAATCCCACCCCAATCCCACTGTATTCAATTGGTACTTTAGTTCATATAGCAGGGTCTTGTGCTTGTGAGTTAATAGTTAATAAACTTTACATTTGACAAAATCAAAATACTAGGTGAAAAGAAGACCCAGCAAAGCAAGTCTTTAACTGTAGTGACTCATCTAAAGAAATGACCCTTTGAGCAGACCTGCTGAGGGTCTAGTTGGCCTTCCTTGATGATATTTCTATCATTCATTCATTTATTCAACAAAAATGCACTGAATGCCCCTATGTACTCAGTACTATACTATTCAGTGGTGAAATAAAATATAATCAAACTCTAAATCCAATTTACCTAAAGCACTGAGCATATGTAGGAAAGTGGGGACAGGTAAATTAGGGCCAGTTCATAACAGTCTTGATTAATTACTGTCTCCTTTCCTCTCACTTACCCTTTCCCCTCTTCCATCCATGCTTCTATTTCCACACTCCCTTTCCTGAAGCTATTTTTCCTTCCTTACTCCCATTCTCTCCCTCCAACCCATTTATTTATCCCACGTTCCCTAAAAAGCTGAACCGAGATTCCAGTCCAAACCCTAAGGAAGCTTGGGTAAGCACCTTTGCTTACAAAGGAGAAACCGAGGCCCAAAGAATTAGGGAAGTTGCCTTCAGCTAACAGCGGGCCCTCACAGACCGCACTGCCGGGGGCGGGAGCAACACCCACCAGTGAAGACTCAAAGGGGGGCAGGCCTATGTCTCGACTGGTCTGACTGTCATTACGACTGACTGCTCTACGCGCTGTCCCGCTTTTCGAATGGCTGGCTCCATCTCATCCTTGCAGGTCTCCGCGTTAATGTCACCTTTCAAAGAGGCCTTCCTGGACACCGATCTAAAGGAGACCTGCCCCAGTATTCTCTCAGGACCACTTTACACTTTCCTCGGGGATCTCTGTCACGATTAGGGCAATTTGAGATCACTCGAGCGTCTCGAGGGGAGGGGCCTCGCCGCCTTGCCCGCTGCTGTACCCTCTATCACTACGGAGTGGCTGGCGCTCGGGGCCGCCTGAATGAATGGGTGGACGAGAGCGGGCGACGGTCGCCAAGCCCGGCTCGTCCCCCCGGCGACGCCTCCCGCGCTCCAGGGCCCGCCTCACCCGTCCCCCGGCACCTCCCGCAGCTTCAGCCCCAAGGCCTGCAGCTGGTTGGCGAAGCTCACAAACTCCTCCTCGCAGCCGCCGCCGCCGCCAGGCTCCGGCCGGTTCCGCCGCTCCTTGGCCAGGGCCCGGCGCGCCGCCCGCTCGTCCCGCTTGCGCTCGGCCTCGGCTTTCCGGCTGCCGCTGCCAGGCCGGCTCTTCACCGCCTGCTTTCGGGACATAGCCTTGGCCCCGCGGCCCGCAGCGGCAGAAGGAAAAGCCGCAGGATCGCAGATCGTAGACTCTGGTGCAGAGAAGGAGAAGCGGAACGGGGACGAAGCCCAGCGACGGCGACGCCGCCACCGCGCCGGCACCGACGCTGGGCACCCAGATCACGTAACGAAACCACGCCCCCTCCGCACGGCTGGACGGTCAGGCGCCATAGAGAGATCGCTGGGAGGGCTAGAGTGGCACCCATCCTCGTTTGCTCCACTCTTCCCCCTAGCGGTGGGTGGTAGGTACTCTAGGTGAGGAGCCGATGGGATCAGAGAATAAAGCCGGGAAAGATCAAGAAGAGAAACGGAGATGACGGGAGAATGGGAGACGAGAGCAAAAGTGAGAAAAGGAGGGAAACTAAAAGCAATAACTATAGTTGTGAGCCTATAGTTGGGATAGAGGCTTTCGCGAGACTTGTTCTTGTTTAATTATCCCAAATTACAGACACCGAATCTGAGAGGTTAAGAAATTTCAAGATCACACAGCTCAAAGCAGAGCTTTGCCCTGGTTCCGAAGCCCATACACTTCATTTATTTAACTGCGCCCTTCTCTGCCTCTCTACCTTCCCTATAACTCAAGGGAGAAGTAGCTCTTGTCCAAACCCACCGGCTCCTCTGGTAATCCTGATTGCAACCATGGTGACCAACCTGGGTTAGCCTGGACTCGGTTTTCCAGGGACACAGGAGTTTCCGTTATAAAACAGAGACAGTTCCAGGCAAACTGGGATAGTTGGTCACCCTATTCCACCCCCCACCTACTTCGGAAGCTAACTCCATGAGTAGTCCCCTCTCTCCTGCAGTAATCTCCTCCTCTCCCTCATCTCTGCTCCTCTTTCTTAATTCTCTCTCTTCCCATAGTGATGCCACTGTCTCCTCTCCTTGGTGCTCTAAACAATCCCTGTCACCATCTCTGGGAATGTTGCTGAGTGTCTGCCCTTGATAACCCTATTTTCTCACTCCACTTAAAAGTTCCTCTTAGCAATAGCCTCCACTTCCTCAGTTTCAATTAGCATCTGGATTTGCCTTCAATGTGTAAATAACTCTCATTCCAGGTCCTGTGCTAGGTGCCAGGTGTAACACTGAACCAAAGAGACATGGCGATAGCTCTCAGGAAGCCCAGGTTCCAGTGGGACTTACAGTCAAGGACACAGCAATTACAATAATACTGCATGACAAATGCTTTCGAGGAGGATGTACGCGGTGCTGTAAGGAAAAGTAGAGTGAAAAATGCAAAAAAGGCGTCCCAGAGAGCTGAGTTCTAAGTAGAAGCTTAAAGGATGAGTAGGACTTGGCCGGACTAAAAAAGTTCAGAGCAAAGGGGGTTGTGTATCCAACACCAGAGCTTAGTTTTGAGGAACTGAAAGAAGTGCAATCTGACAGGAGCTCAGGGTTTGAGCCAAAGTAGAAGGAAGGCTCAATTTGCCCCATTGTATAGGTCAAAGAAGGGGTGTAGCTCACGTTCTTAGAGCCATGAGGAGCCATTGAAAGGTTTTAATAACAGAATTGACATGATCAGATTTATATTTAGAAATGTCTTTGGTTACAGAGGACGGAATGGGTGAAAAGGGGGATGCCAGATAGAAGGCACCTGTAGATGTCCAAAGACAGGTGATGGTGATGGTAATGACCGGGGCTGGGTTGGAAGGGAAGAGAAGTGGACAGGAAAGATAGATTTATATACTAGTAAAAGTTCATGAAATAAAATTGGACTGAATTGTTGTGGAATGTTTCATACGCTACACTGAAGTTCCTGAAATTCTTCATCTAACTTCTGGACCTCAGTTTTCTATTCTGTAAAGTAACTACAATCATTCTTTATCTGTTCTTTATCTATCTTTAATTCTGATGAAGAACAAGCATGAATTGTGCCCAACCCCGCCTTTTCTTGCCCTGACATTCAAAAGCCGACAACGACCCCTCTGGTTGTATTTAGTTTGCCTGGGAAGCAGCACCAGGAGTGGAAACCCTTGGACAGGATGGCAGAGACCCAGGGTCTGGTCCAGGTCTATCACTGACTGATGGCATGATCTTGGGTTAGTTGCTTAACTTCCCTTGTTTCCTTTTTCTCACCTAAAATGGGAATAACAACAGTGGAAAAACAAACAGAATAGTAAAGAAAATAATGACAAACTTTTATGGTGTTTACTGCATGCACGATTCTAATTGCTTTACAAACACTATCTCATTTAGTCATTACAACAACCCAATGAAATAGTACTATTTTTAATCCCTACTTTACAGATGAGAAAACTGAGGCACAAAGAGGTTAAGTAATTTTCCCAAAGTCAAGTAGCTGGTTATGTAGCAGAGCCTGGACTTGAAGCCAGGCCATCTGACTCCTGACCATATGCTCTGGACCACTATGTCATACTACACATGTAACTTTTTGTAAACTGCAAAGATGTCTGTATACTACATGAACTTGTGTCATTATTAACTCTCTTATGCTTCCCGTATTTGTCACTGTTACAGTCTGTCTACCATCTCTGTTGTCCCATATCACTTTTGGCTGAATTTCTGTTTAACTTCCTCTGCACTGAAGCAGATCGCAAAGACTCAGAGCCCGGCAGGCCTGGGTTTCCCTCTTGGACTCACATTAGGTGAGTTATTTAACTTCTGGACCTCAGTTTTCCATTCTGTAAAGTAACTACAATAACATAAGAATGAGTGGGAGAGTTATGAAGATTAAATTAAAATGCAAAGCCCCACACCCTCAGTGGATACCAGCTTAATGAAGTTATTAGAACCATTCCTCTGACTGTGGAAAGTCCTTGTGCTCAGGGACAAACATTGACACTGCAAACTTCAGAAACCAGGGAAGAAGAGTTTGCCACCACAAAGTGTGGAAATGCAGGACATGTGAAAATATTGACAGAAATGCAAACACTTGCCCTTCTTGTAAACATCTTTTCTTACATAAGCCCGTGACCTGTCGGCCCATGCCTAGAATTTTGAATGAGCTATTTTCTCTTCTCTCGTCAGAAGCATGTGTTAGATAATGCCTCCCTCTGAGTGCAAATCAATACTGCTTATAAATCATATCTCAATGCCAAAAGAAAGGAGTACTTGTGAATTAAATAGATGCTCCACTGGCTTCACCAGAGTTCATTAAAAGACTCATTAAACCTCATTGGGTGGCATTTAGTACAAAGTAGTAAAAAAAATTGTGACTAGAAGAATTTTAGTGAAGAAATAGAGCTTCAGGACTTGCAAGAATGAACCATCAAGGGTGTGGGAAACGAGAACTCTCACACAGTCTTGTTAGGAGGTAAACAGGCCACTATGAAGGGCAATTTGAGCAGACCCTGGCAACATTCTAAAAGCCCGATGACCCAGAAATAACATGTCTCATCATCTATCCTAAAACAAAGCTTGTACACGTGTACTAGGAGGTGTGTCCAAAGATGTTTAAGGCATAATGATATATAAAAGCAAATAATTAGAAATAATATAAATATGGAAAAATGGCTTCTTAAATTATGAAACAGCCTTTCATTAAATGCTCCGCAGCAGTTTAAAATGATGAGGTCGAGTCAAAATGAATCTACATGACTTGCTCCCCTAGACGTGTGGTTGAATGGAAAAGCAGGTAGCAGAGAATGGAAAACGGAACAACTACAACATAAAACAAAACAGAGGAAGTATGTGTTTTCTGTAGGTATATGTGTGTACTTAAATATGTAGAAAACGGTCTGGAAAGATAAATACCAAATTGATAAGAGTGAGGAGGGAGGAAAGTGTAAACGTGACCTTATCTTTCTCTATATTTTTAATGAGGGCAAGATAATTGTGTATTATGTATATAATTAATAAGATGATCTTACTGGACTAATAAAATTTGTAATAAGCACATTGCTCTTCCTGAGAAGTGGGTATTTCCACCTTGGCTTTTACAGCCCACGATTACACCCAGCAGCCAAAGGACTTCCTTCTTGCATCAGAGCCATTTCAGCCACAGAAGCTCTTCCCAAACCAATAGTTTATGTTCCTCAGGCAGTAGCAGCTTTATTAAGTTCCTGTCACGCTCAACATCTTTCTGGAAGCCAACTCACTCTTAAGAAAGCCAGTTACTACCTTCTCCCCACGCTACACTCTCTCTGTAAGAATCTTAACCCTGCCGCTGTCCTTCCTCCGCCTTCACAGGAGACACCTCATGGCTGTTTGACTAACCAGCTACTGACACGTAAAGCTGACATAGGGAAAACTATTATGAATGCTGAACTCTCATGGTTCACTGATGGTTCCCATTTAAGAAAAAGGGAAACATTGCCCTGGGTATGCAATTACAACTTCTTTAGAGGTAATTAAAGAAGCTCTACTGACGACAGCCACTTCAGCTCAACAGGCTGAACTCTGCACCTTGACTAAAGCTTGTGCTTTGCATAAGGTAAAACTGCAAACGTTTACACAGTTTATGTCCTGGGGTCATGATTTTAATATGCTCTGGAAACTGAGAGGATTTCTAACCTCCGGAGCATCTCAAATTAAGAATGGATTCTTTGTTAATGAATTACTGGACACAATCTAACTTCCATCTGCCTTGGCCATTATCAAAGTGCCTGGACGTCCAAAATTAGAAGCTAAAGGCAACAATTTGGCTGATGAAGAGCAAGTACTGCTGCCTGAAAATCTGTCAAAACTGAGGCTTTCGTAGGCAATATTAATTACCTCCCAAAGGAAAATTTAAAACCCATCATTAGGGATGCTCAGTTTAGGACACCCTCTAAGGAAAAACTTTATTGGGCTGACAATAGTTGCTGTTTCAATCTACTGATCAAATTATGGTACGGCCCAAACAAGGAATCCATCCTATCAGAGTCCATGAAAAGACCCCTGACAGAAATGACTTATCAAATGACCCACTGGGCAGCTGATAAACATAAGATTCATTAAATGATACTGGAAGGATATATCTCTAGGGCCACCTGGGACGACCCAGGAAAGACCACCCATATTGTCCCTAAACATTCTGACTTGCCTAAAGGACCTTTGGCAAATGGATTTAATCCAGCTGCTTCCTTCCCCAGCTTTTTTGCTCTCATTATGGTTTGTATGTTTTCTCATTGGGTCGAAGCACTCCTTTGCAGACAAACCACTTCTTTGGCAGTTTTGAAAATAGCACTAGAAAAGATTATACCCATCTGGGGCATACCCTCGGAACTACATAGTAGCTGAGGAACACATTTTACTGGCCATATTATGAAACAAGTCTGTGAAGTTTGTCTTATTCTACAACATTTTCATTGCGCTTATCACCCTCAGTCCTCTGGACTGGTGGAAAGAACAAATGACATTATTAAAACTCAACAGGCAAAACTTGTGGAGACTTTAAAATTAAAGCACTTCCTCTGGTCCTTTTGAACCTGGCAGCTGCTCCGTTTGGGAAACACGCTCTGTCACCATTTGAAACAAATACCAGCCAACCCATGTGTTTGGACATCCCTGTTTTTTGATATTCAACTAATTAAAGGAGACATGCTTCAGTGTAGCAAAGGAATAATTGGAGCCATAGATAAAAACCATACCCTGGTAGAACAATCTTTCCACAGTGTGCTCCAGAAGATGAAGGCAACAAACATCATGATCTATAACCAGGTGATTTTGGCCACTGGAAACGACATCTTCAATAAGATTCTTTGCAGCCTTGATGGAAAAGACTATATATAAACTTTAAGATGTTGATTCTTAGATTTATGTTCTCATTTAAAGAAGGCTCCAATGCTCAACTCGCCCTCTGAGCCAACTGGAGAATTAAAATTAAAACTAACCAGGAAATCAAGCAGATGGCATCTGATGTTAACAGCTTTCCCAAGATTTGGGACCAGGCCTGGTACATACATGCACCCTATCTCTATCTTACCCAGTAAATTTAATGAGCCTCTTAGATATCTAATAATTCAACATTCTTAGCAAGTTCCTAATTACCAAGATTGATATGCCTAATGTCCATGTTAATTGCTATTCTTATGCTCATTGCCTTGCTAAGGACAGTTTACTTAATTTGAAGCATCCCTAGTGACTTCCTTTATTATGTCCAAAATGGTGACTAGATAGTGCTTTGTTAAAACCTGTTTAATCCTAGCTGGAGTCTTTACCTCCTCTGAGGGCACTTCTTTTGGCAAATGGAAAAATAATGTTCTAGTGAACTATTCTTGAACTACAGCAACTAGGAAAAGTCTCTCCAAATGCTGGGTGTGTCTCCAAAGACAATGATCATCCAGATCTAAAGACCCCGTAGATACATCATCACCAATTTCACCCCAGTCCCCAGTGCTACAGAAGAGTTTAAGTGCCCAGCCCTTAAAACTGTTTACAGAGTAAGATGACTTGATTGGGTCTCTCTATCTTGTTTTGGTTGGTGCACCCACAAAACCTTTCTCAAAAACTTTATTCCTCTAACATTTCAACTGCCTATACCCTCCTACTCTGTCTTTTGACCCCAGCATTAGATGAATGGCTGACCCCAAATTGTAAGAGATGTCAAGCTTTTTGTCATATCAGGTCCAGATGGTCTTCAGCTGGCCCCTTAGTGAACTGTAATGACCACATTGATCCTTGACTGGAATGTATTCCTAATTTCATACCTTAACATACCTTAACATACTCTTAGCCACCTACTACGTGCCCCTTCTAGTTACACTTTTGTGTGTGATTACAAAGGGGGACCATGGCTTTATGAATACTTTGACAGTGGGTGTATGGCAAGACAATGTCTTTTAGGCTACCATGGCATTGCATTTCAAGTTTTTGTTAAAGAAAAAACCCAACCACAGTCTCATAGGTCTAACCGAGACTTGACAACCCTTTTTTCACACCCCGTCTACTCTTCGTTGATTAACATTCCCAAAGGATTTGTTCCTTGGATTGGTGCAATCTTTAATGACCTAGTGCCAAAGAATTTATCCCTGACCCTAGCTGTATTAGTGAACTCAACTGCTCAAGACTTGGCTCAATGACAGTGAGTCTTGGAGTCCCTAGCAAGGGTTATATTAGATAATCTAATAGCGCTCATTTGTCTCCTTGAAGAACAAGACGATGTTTGGGCCACAGCTAACACCTCTTGCTGTACCCGTATCAATACTTCTGATAATGTTGAATTAGAACTGAAGAAAATTAGAAAAACAGCACAAAATATCTCCAGTTCAATGTCTTTTAATGGCGCCCTCTGGTTTCCTGTCACTGCTTTTAGTTGCCTTCCTTCATGCATGGACCTGTGGTTAAGATCAGGACTTCAAATATTATTAATGATTGTTATTGGAATTTTGCTACATGTATTTATGTTTAAACTTCTTATGCTACTTAGATCTGCTTGAGAGTGTCCTCACTTAGATCTGCTCCAGACCTCTACAACCACCAAAATCGCGGTCACTCCGTGGGTTGAAATAACCAACAGGGCATATTTACCTGAACCTCCAGTGGCTTAATAAAGTTCCCCAAGAAGGAAACTGCCTAAGAGCCATTTCCTGACTGCCTCCTTGTTGCTCAAATGTGGCCTAATTCTAATGACACCAACTCCTTGAAGTAACCATCAGAGATTAAAAATTCCCCCTGATGTGGGACATAACCTTCTGGGACAGGTCCAGTGTCACAGGACTAAGCAAATCTATGGTTGATCAACAATGCTTTCA
This sequence comes from Rousettus aegyptiacus, assembly GCF_014176215.1. Lineage (NCBI taxonomy): Eukaryota > Metazoa > Chordata > Mammalia > Chiroptera > Pteropodidae > Rousettus > Rousettus aegyptiacus. The sequence continues at coordinate 11,774,164 of NW_023416284.1, read as the reverse complement.
GAGAAAGATTTTGCCTAAAAGAGGGAAATACAAAAGGTGAAATAAAATGGAGTCACTTGAGTCAAAAGTTTTTAAATAAATCCAGGAGACCATTAAGGAGATGGACCTAATGCACATCCTTGCCCTGTGAGACTGTGAACTTCTGAACTGGGCCAAACCACAAACATTCTAAGGACTCTGCAATGAGCACCTGTGACTTGCTACAGTAATGAACTTTCGCTTATTGATAGCCTTAGAAGCTACTTACGTTTAGCGAAGACTAGCTTTCTGCTGCCAACACCAATCAAAACTCTTTGTAAACAACTTATGCAAACATTGCGTTTTATTCTTTTCCTTTTAAGAACCCCTGACTTTTGCTGCCTAGTGAGGCACCACTTGGGTGGCTACCCAGATCTTTGTACCCTAAATTGCAATTCTTTGACCCCAAATAAACGAATCTGCTTGGTGATCACTTCCTCCTAATTTTAAGTCGACACAGTCTTCAAGTCCTCGGCATCTTGCTCTCTCGCTTCTCTCATCATGTTACCCTCAGATCAATCTCGTTTGAGGGTCAGTTCGCCCTTCCTGTGAGGACAGGACTTCCTAAGCAAAATTAAACATCGGCTCAGCTGTGTCCAAACTGTCACCGATTATATAGTACCAGAATTTAAATTAATGATATGTCACTCTATTTGATGGTCATAGAGGACATATGTACACATCAAATACTCAAGACAAAGAGCACCTCACCCCACCATTCAGACCCACTCTGCAAGTTCACTTGGACAAAGTGGGTGCTCTGTGCAGATCGCTGACAGGCAGAGTTTCTGAGAAAGACAAGTTCAGGGAAGGGATAGTGTCTGGTACCAAGACCAAGTCTTTAATTTCATCATTTTTATCTAATGTAAAGATGCAACATGGTTTGATCACCTTCTGTGACAGTCCCCTTGTAGGCTATAGGGAAGAATCTTATTCAAGAAAAATCCTCTCTCTCTCTCTCTCTCTCTCTCTCTCTCTCTCCTCAGCTTCTCTCTCCTATCTCTCTCTCTCTCTCTCTCTCTCCTTCTCTCTCTCTCTCATCTCTCTCCCCCTCTATCTCTCTCCCTCTCTCTCTCTCTCCTCTCTCTCTCCCTTTCTCTCTCTTCTCTCTCTCTCTCTCTCTCTCTCTCTCTCTCATTCTGTGTTTCTGTGTCTGTTGTGTGTTTGCATGCGCATGCACCTACGTGGAGCTTTGTTGCCTTTTGTCCCTTTTTCTATTTGCGACTCCTTCTCTTGGTGGTAGCTGGTCCTACTGTGTGCCTCTGTCTGTCCCCCTTTCCCTTTCCCACCTCATCCTCTTTCTCTGGATTTCCATCACCCCTTTTGTCTCGCTCACATACCATACGATAAACCAAAAAGAAAAGAGTTTCAGAGTGGTCAGATTGAACTGAGTCCAAATCCCATTTCTACTTCTTACAACTGTGTGACCAGCAATATTTTCCACAATCTTTCTAAGCTCCAGCTTCCTCATTTGGAAAATGAGAGCAAGCGTGGCTTCTTCTCAGAGTCGTTCTGAGGTAGTGATATCATGACCCTAACAAAGTATCTTGATCCAATAGAAGTTTTCTTTCTCTTCTTTCTTTAACGTCCCTTTTTCTACCTTACCATCGCCCATTCTCTCCAAGTTCCCTTAAATGGCTACGAAACTGAAACATATTACATATAATAATGACATATATATATATATATATATATATATAATGAATAGTTTCATATCCCCTATTGTTACTTTCTCTGGCAACTAAACAGAACATTTTATTCTGCTCTCAAGGGAAATAAAAGACATCAGCCTTCGTTTTCATACTACCCTCACTTTATTTCATTTCATCAATGGTCCTTGACGGGGGAAAAAGTCATGGGGGGGGGGCTCCTTTCCTTGAACTGGATACTCATACTCATTCAATCACTGCTAGTCCTTGAGCTGCAGAATTTATCTTTATGGCTCCATAACAATTTCTTTGTTAGGTAGATCTCTGCCAAAATCCTAATGCCCACAGTATCTGTCGTTATAGTATCTATCCACGTAAACTACCTGATACTGCACACCGCTTGGTTATTGCTTACCTGTGGCACAGGTTAACCAACCGGGCAGATGAAGGAGAGGGGAGCTCTGTACTGTAAGGCAAACAAGAGAGCAGCAGAAAGACAACTTTCTTCCTCTCAAACAATACACATGGAAACTTTTCTGGTATGAAAAATATATGTTCACAGTAGAAAAATTTTCAAGGCATTAAAAAAGAAAAGAGCATCCATAATCCCCACTCTTAGAAATAGTGAATGTTGCCATTTTGATGTATTAGATTGAACCATATGAGATTGCTGATAGTTGACCATTTTTAACCTACAAAAATGACAATTTCATGTCATCTAACCTAATACTTTCTCCTACCTTTTCTCTACCATGAACATTAATGCATTTTTAAATATAAATTTGAGATGGGATTATGTGTGCATATATGTATCATTTTTAAAGCCTGCCTTTTAAAGTAAAATGTTAATAATCAAATATGTACAGCAGAAAATAATGCAATGTATGCTAGCATGCATAACAGTTTCCTCAAGAAATAAGATGTCACACGTGCAACTGAAGCCCCACACACACCCTTTTCCAACAGTCATCCCCTTCCTATCTCCTTGAGGTAACCATCCTCATAAATTTGGTGTTTATTGTATATAGGTTTGCATCACTACCCAATATGTAAATGTTACCAAAGTGGATATATCATTCTGTGGCTTTTATTGCTTACTGAACAGTATATTTTTAAACATTTATCTATGTGGATACATGTAACTTTTATTCGCTTGTTTTCAATTTTTTATTAAATATTCAGATTTTTTCTATCTGTTTCTGTCCGCTAGACTCAGTTCCTCTGTGCTGCGACTTTGATTATCTATGGCTTGAAAGGTTCCAAAAATAAGTGTCAAGCAGAACAGACAAATGAGAATGACCGTGCTGGAAAACATAGCCCAGGCTCCTTTGTTGGATACCAGAGGCAGAGAGCAGTAATGATAAGAAGGTTCTCGAGTCTGGAAGAAGCAGACATCAAAGCCGAACACTTCGTTATGATGTCAGCTCTCTGGTCCCAGACTTAGGGGGCTAAGTCATCCCATCCAGAATCGCAAGGGAGGGGCAAAAGCATGGGGAAAGCTTTTAAAATGTCCTGAGTTCATTCGTGAAAGATGAGTAGGTCCCCTTCACCATGGCAACCAAAAGCCCATGTTTTCAGATAAGGGCATTGATATAGCCTCAAGATTCTTTGATTATATTTACCTCCAAGTTTTCCAAACAAATAAAATTCAAAATTTATGATTGGCAGGTAACGGCACTGTTAGAGCCTTAAAACAAACAAACAAACAAACAAAAAACCCCACAATTTGTTTAGCAATCAAAACTTTCCTAACCCTGAGGAGTTTAAAATGTAACACAGGGAAAACAACAAACCACAGCGAGGCATAGTGGCAAGAGTTAAGGACTCTGCAAATGGACAAAGCCAAGTTAAATTCCTGACTCCTAAATGTGTGACCCTGGGCAAGTTAGCTAACCTCATTCAATTTCTATTTTTTCATCCGCAAACTAGAGATACAAATACCCACCTTGCAAACTGATGGTTTAACACTGCCTGGTGTACATTTTACAAGTATGAGCAACTTTTGTTAGCAAGTTGGGCTGGCAGAGAGAGACCCTTGACTATTGAAGCTGGATGTGGTTATCGAGAGAGAATGAAAACTCACAGTTCCGAAAGCCCAGAGTCTCACCACGATTGCTGCTGCAAGCTGCTGGTCCTGTACACCAGCTGGAAATAGTGGTTCTCAGTCTTGCTCAAACACATAGATGTTTTTTAAAGAAGAGCCATCTCTGACATCCCAGGAAACTGCCTTTGGTTCTGTGTCCATTTCCTTTCTTTAAGAAGATGGAGAGCATAAAAGGGCATGCATTAGCAAAGCTCAGGAGAGACCCAGACCTAGGGATGGGATCTCTCAAATAAAGCGGAATGTTTCCCGTTCCTGTGATATCTCCAGATACAAAAGCACAAACTCAAAAGCATCCTGACAAGAGGCAAAATCTGGTGGTTCTACCACACCTACTACTGCCCAGGCAAGTATCTCTTTCTTTTCTTTTCTTTTCTTTTCTTTTCTTTTCTTTTCTTTTCTTTTCTTTTTTACTTAGAAGGAAAAGGAATTAGGGTCAAAATGACCCCCCTGGAGTAAATCTATTCAAAAAAATGAGCACTTAGTTTTTGTGTGTACAGTTAATCATTCTCTCTCTCTCTTTCTCTCTCTCTCTCTCTCTCTCTCTCTCACACACACACACACACACACACACACACACACTATTTAAATTAGCCTTCATTTTAATTTACACTGCTAGAGCCACTGGAATTTCTACATTTTGCTGGTGAAAAATAAGTCATGTTTCCTATGGTGACAGAAGGTTACTAGAATTGTCTTGGTGATTATTTCATAATATCTGTAGATATCAAATCACTATGATATACACTTGAAACTAATTAGTGTTGTAAGTCAGCTCTATTTTAATTAGAAAAATAAGTCATTCTTTAAAAATGTGCACACCATTTGACTGGGTGCCTAACCTCAAATAATCATTATACAATTTGTTATCATGGGAAAGTGGTAAAAAGCCTAAATGCCCACCAATAGCAGGTTTTTCAAATAAGCTCAGATACTGCCATACTGTAGAATAATCTGTGGTAGTTCCAAATAGTCTCGTAGAAGATAATCAATTGAATTAAATAGAATGGAATATGTATACAATGTGTTAGGAAGTGGGAAAAAAAAAAAGCCATTTACAAAGAGGAAAGGATCTCATTTCTAGATGTGTATATATATATATATATATATAAAAGACATACACAGAAAGAAGGAATAGATATCAAAATGCTAAGTTAATTACCTCCGGGATCTTGGAAATGAAGATGACTTATTTTCTTTTGTTCACATGGTTGCATGTTTGTATTTTTCTAAATTTCAGATGTTTCTGACGGCATTTTGTAGATACGCCTACTCAGGCATTTCACGAAAATTTGTTGAGAGTTTACTGCATGCCGGGCTCTGTTATGAGCACTGGGATATAACATGAGCAAGACAGACAGGCTCCCTGCTTATATTCTAGTAAGGGAGATAGATCGTTGATCCACAAGGAAATAAATGTGTGCCTGGTTTCAGAAGGCGATAGCGTGATGAAGAAAACACACAAGATTTCATGAAATAGAGAGCCCGGGGGTGCAGGGTGGTTGGAAGATCACGGAAGCAGGGGATTCCCCTCCGAGACTGTGCATCTGAGCTCTGACTTTGAATGTCTATGAAAGCACTTGTTTCCAAGCGCTTAATTAGCTTATTTCAAGTGCTTTATTGTTGAAAATAAAATTTTGAGGGCATGTCTGACATCATCTTTTTCTTGGCATCACTGTTCATCACTGTGAGCTAAGAGGATACAGTGGCATGCACATGACATTTGCAACCAGACGACCTGGGTTCAAATTCTGCCTCCACAACTTACCAGCTACAGATCTTGGATAAGTTACTTAAGCACTGGAGACTCAGTTTCCCCATCCAAGAATGAGGATGATGATGATTATGATGACCCTGATAATGACAATAATACTTTTACAGAAGAGAAGGCTAGCTACCCATCAAAAATCCATGCTTCCTCTTCCGCAGTGTGAAGTTATTCTTAAAAGACAGCTGTCTCAACCACGAGTTCCATTTTCCAGTCCCTCTTGCACCCAGATGCTGCCAAAGGCAAAGTTTTGCTACTGAGATGTGAACAGAGTGAACTGTGTCACTCCCAAGACTGGGTCCCTGAGTCGCCCTATGAAGAAAAACTACCGCTTGACTAGGAATGGCCTCATTGGACTGTTAAGTAAGGGGAAAACAAAATTCGACTGTGTTCAACTCCTGAAACTTTAGGGCATGTTTGTTACAACATCTAGTATTATTACACTAACTAATACAACTTCGAAGTGTTGTGAAAATTGCATGAGTGTGTTACACGTGGTCGACTCAAAGTGGTTGCTGGCCGGATGTAAATGAGTGCAGAGTTTTGAATCCTTTAAATCAGCCTCAAGAGATTTTGATTCCTTTTCTTGTCTCACCTCTCCAGGGGGGATGGTTTTTACTGTACTGAATATATATTTCTTGGAAGGTTAGTGGCTAAAGGAAGAGGAATATTGGGTCCCTCGGACCTTGCAGACTCATATTACCAAAAAAATATTAACTGCCTGGGATATAGGAGGAGAGAATCTCGCTTAACTAAGTAATCTCTCTCTTCCTTGAGCTCAGAGTTTGCAGCGGAGCTTGAAGATCAAGAACTTCCCAGGATATAAAACATCTTTTCTCTTCCTCCAGGACAGTTCTTATGTGAGGAGATCTAAGTGGAAAGGAGAGAACTATATGCCTCATGTTTTCCTTCACCTTAAAATGAGATAATAAATATAAAGTTCCTATTGCAGCAAATGGCACATAGTAGGAATTTAATAAATGGACCTGGCCTCCCTTTAGCTCCTTAAATCCTATTAGTTCACTGCCAACTATGACACAATTGATAGCTTGTCTCCACTACGGTTTTCCTTCTGGGATTCTAATTAATCCTAAATTAGACATTCTATGTCTTTTACTTCTCTTCTGTAGCTCATACCTTTTTGACTCCTTGTCCTTTTTTCTGGAGATTTTCTTTTGACTTGTCTGCTGTTAATTCTTTCTTTAACTGTGTCTAATCTGATGAATTGCATTCTTAGTTTTTTTCCTTATATTTTTCAGTTCTAGATTTTTCTGTTTTTCAAATCCGCTACGTCATTTTTTAATCACTTCCTGTTTTCTCACAAAATTTTCCAGCTTAGTTTGTATCTTCTTGAATATAGTAAGTGCCATTCTTTTATTGTTGGTTTTTGATCATTCTGACAACAGCAGTTCTTATGAGTTTGTTTCCGTTGGCTGTTTTTTTTGTTGACTCTTGCTCATGGTGTCTTATCTTTTAATGTACCTAGTTATCTTTTATTACTTAATGAATATTATATTTTTAATGTATTTATGAAACTAATTTGAGGCTTAAGATGATGTTATATTCTTTCAAAGAAGATTTTTATTAGCATCTATAAACATCTGAGGGTACTATCTGTCTAGGGCAATTTAATCAAACTCAAAAGATAAGTTTTCTAGGCCACCCTGATGACTCAAAGACTGGCTACTATCTGTGCTAGAGTGGTTTACTTCCTTTTTACCCTTTCTCCTAGGGTATAACCCTTTGGATCTTAGCTAAAAATGGAAATGGTTTACCAATACACTAACCTTGATGGAATTTAAATTCCAGCTTTAGTTCTCGTACGTCTGAAAGGCCACCAGAAATACAGCTCAAACCTTTAGCTGTCTAGCTGATATAGACAAATGTTCCTGAGCACATGGATTCATTAACAAAATCAATCCTAGGACTATTGGTTCTCCAAGACTGAGCTTCATACTGTGTCCTCCTGTACCTGCCTGAGTCCAGTTAAAACAAAATCTTTGGTTCCAGCTATCAGGACGGGTTGCTTTGATAACAAATTTTCATTTCTGTAAACTGCAGCCAACCTTGTTTCTTTTGTCATACGTTATTTTCCAAGAGAGACCAAAACAGTTTACAGGCTAATCATTGCTTCTGCCAGCCTCACAAATTGGGAGACAAAGGTACAGCAGTAAAGGGGGAAATGTGTTGTTATTCTCATTTTAAAAAGGTGGTTTCCAAGAAAAAGCAGGTGAGTCATCCACAGATATCAGAATCCAACATCCAATCTGTTCCACCCTCCCTGAAGTCTTCCTGAATTGGGGGACTTTACCCCACAGGAAAAGCTACTTCTCTCCTAAGAAATATGCAAACTTCCTTTTACCCTTTACCCAGACTCTATTCTGGGCCAACAGGAAGGGGATGGTGGAAGACAGGTCAATGCCAGCTCCATGAGTCTCCTTAAGGGTTGGGTGATCCCAAATTTTGAATTTTTAGGACATTAATAACTATCCAACTTATTAATTGAGCATTCACCACTGTATTAAAGCACCCTTATGCATTATTTTATTTAATCCTCACACAACCCTCTAATATAGTTTTTATTATTCTCTCTTTCTGTTTAGAAACTGAGGCCTGGGGAGGTTATGACACTTGTCACGGCCCCCTAGTTAGGAAATAACAGGCCTTTGGTTTGACACTCAAGTCAGTGATCTTCTGTTGCCTTTCCTTCCTTACCTACAGAAGTTTCTTGATATTGAGAGACAGAGAGGGAATGAGGGTTTCCTGGAGCCCAGGCTCACTCAGAGTCAGCTGAGGAAGCCGAACCCCAGAGCAAAAGACACCAGAAAGAGAAGAGGGTATCTCTGAAAACAGAAGGGTTGGTGCAGACCGATGTGCTTGTCAACATGGCAACCTGAACACACCTGGAAACACCTGCGCCACCCAGATGGCCATTACGGGGCAAATGTCATGCTCTTTCCTTTGTTATTCTCTTCTCATTTCTTCGGAGTTGTATAAAGGTCAAGTCCCATCAAGGGGGTTCCCAACGATCCCTATCTCCATCTTATCTTAGGATGAAACTTGAAAAATACTTTAACACTGAAGCCTGCCCCTTAGAAAGATCTCTGTCTGGACAAGAAAAGGGTTGCCTCAATTGCATAAGTTTGGGTGTTTGGGGAAAATATTCCTGCTCCCAAATAGATCTCCTATATTGACATGTCACACAGGCTGCAATTCCACCAATAGAGCTCTCTTTTTGGTGTAAAAAAAGTCTTGAACTTTTGTCAATCTTAATTTTTTTCTCACATAAAGATGTTTTTCCCAGACTTTTGAAACCTACCATTTGTCTACTGAGAGTCTGACCCATAAAAGAGCCCCCGCCCAAAAAAAATATAGTATCTATTTACTATCTGATGAATGATCAAAATAAATAAACAAATAAACAAGTAGCAGCCTAGAATTAGAGAGCTCAAAGAAAGCCATCCTTCATCCAGTACTCTCTGTTTTGTTTTAATGGAGTTGAACAGATAACATAGTTGCATGAACTTGTTCTTTGGAGGGAGGGGGGGATATATATAAGTTTTGTGATGTTACAAACAGTATTATAATTAAAGATGCTTTTGCATCTGAAAAATTTTAAAACCACTGGATTCCGGTGATTGGTTCTGATAGCATTTATTCATACTCTAGAATAAACTAAAGGATAAACTTTTGTGAAGGTGTCTTTCTTCGAACACCTTTCTAGGTACCTAGACATCAGCAAGGAATCATATTGAAAAGACTCAGCACAGAACCTGGCAGTAAGCCCAGAATATAATGCAGTGGTAGTATTCATACTTGGGGACTTGAACTTGAAGACTTAACATTTATTTGGTCTAGAGTATTTTAATATCACCAATTCTATCCCTTAAAGAGCAAGAACAGTGATGGAGAGGTGGCAAATACCTTCACGTGGGGTTCTCTGCAGCCGGAAGGCACAGAGCACATAGCAAGCCATCGAGAGGAAGAGCTCCAACCACGAACTTCTCCCACACCTCAGGCTCACTGAGGGGAGGGACAACTAGGTGAAAAGTGGACTTACATGGCTTGTCAAAGGAACAAACAGAGCAGAAATGGAAAATAGGGTGGGAGAGGAGAGAAGCCACAAGGTGGTGCTCTATCTGTACGGTTGAGGGGAAGGGCTAGATGATTTTGAGTGCCCCTGTCTAGTACTCTTCGTTGAGAGAGTAGTTTCAAAAAATAAAAAGGGCATGTGACGGTGAAGAGTGCTTTGGAACCCTAAAGGAAGATGCTGAGCCCATGAGGGCTCTGTTGCTTATTTCATGCAATGTATTTAGTCTACAGATCATGCAACGCGAAAGGCAGGAGGGAGAAAGCAACAGTAAAGATACCATCTGGTCATCTGAGCCTGGATTTCCCACTACGACCTTGTCTGTTCTGAGTCTACGCCAAGCAAACAACATAGTCCCCAGGACATGGGAAGTGCCCCACAAATGTGTGTCACTTCAAACGTAATTATGCTTTCACTTTAGAAAATATGGAAAAATTACCAAAGAATATAAAGAAAAAATAACCATCATTCATGAGCCCATCACCCATAAATAACACAAAATAACAAATAACATGTATTGAGTGATTATCATGTGCTAAGCGCTGAATATGATCTGTCTCATTTAGTCATTCACTTAACCATTGTCAATATTTCAGATCGCCTTCCAGGTTTTTTTTTTCTGTACACATAAATATTTCCAATAGTTGTGCTAAGCCTTTTACATATATTTTGTTATACTTCTCACTATTATTTCTTATAATCCTCAAGGTAAACTTGTGAGGTACCTGTTTTTTTCTCCCATTTTACATATAAAATCACTGAGACTCAGGAGTTAAGTTGCCTTAGGTCATAGAGCCAAAAAATGGCATCGCTAGGATCTGAACCAAAGCTTGACAGACAGTACAGCTCATGATTTCATCCATTCTCTGCTCTCTCCCACTCTCTCAGCTTCCCGGGTGTTCTTCACTACAGGATGTGAGTGAAAAATGACAGGTTCATGATTCCCAGGGGCGTCGTAAAGACAGGCCTGTAACACGGTACAAGGGTTAAGCACGTATAAGGTGTGGTTATTGCAAGAAATGGCTGACGAGACCCTCGATGCGTACCGCCCTCCTGTCAAAGAGATAGCATTGTGATATCCAGTGACAAAACAGGAAAGGTGTGGGCTGTGCCAGGGTCCATGAGCGTTACTTTTATGACTGTCTGGCCAGGTCAACCAGGTAAGAAAGAGAACTTACCAATATCCTAAGTTAAAGATTGCCAGATAAAATCCAGTCTGTCCTGTCGACTTTGAATTTAGCCATTGATTTAACCACACTAATTATGGCCAATTCATACTTACACTAAAATATTACTTGTTCTTTATCTAAAATTGAAATTTAACTGCACATATGTGAAACATATTTATATGAAAAATTATTCACTAAATATGACAATCCTAGTAAAAGGCCCTCCTTCCGTTTTCTTTTCCTCCATTTTCCCTTCCCCTTCATCTTCCATCTCCTCCTCTATTCTTCCCCATTGTAAGCACCCAAGTTAATTTTATTTACTATAAGTCCATCCAATTTACCTTTCATTTGTTTACTTTGATATATACATAAATTTGAAACCGTATCATATTGATTTTTTTTCATTCACACAAATAAAATTGTACTATAAAGCTCATTCTGTTCCTACTTGTTTCCTCAACGCTTTCTTCTTGAAATCCATCCATGTTGCTACATACGAATCTGCATCATTAGTTCTGAATTCTATATAGTATTTCACTGAGTGAATAGATCATGTTTCACCCACCGTCTCCCAATGGTAGACACCTAGGCAGCTTCTACCTCCAGGTTCCACAAACAAGTTCTGGGTCATCTCGTATACACATTTGATGGGTGTCAATTCGGTCTTGCGATTATTTGCATTTCTCTGGTTATGTTATAGACATGTGTGAGAGAGTTTCTCTGGGGGGCATGCTTAAGAACTGAGTCGTTGGTTCATATATCTATCCAACACAAACAGCCTCCCTCCCTCCTCTCTTTACTTAGCTTTCAGAAGGCTATCTTTTTCTCTCATCTCACTAGTCACTTCTTTATTGATCTTCTTTATCTCTCTGATCTATTCCTGGGGGAGGGTCCCAGGGCTCAGGCTTTGGTCCTCCATCTATACTCACTTCCTTGGGAATCTCATCCATCTCATGGAATCTGATCCATCACCCAGATGCTGACAGCTCGCAGAGAGAAACAAACTTGTCCTAGATCACCCAGCCAGAACCACAGTCTCACAGTCTCACAGTCTCAATGCTCAACTCCGAGGGTTTAAACCTCATTGAATGCCAGACACTTTACCTACTTTTCTTGCCTAATTTTTAAGAAAGATATGTGTGCAGAATTTATATACTCCTTATTCCATGGCACTAGTAACTGTCTATAAAGGTAGGATTGTGAGATAAAATTCAGGACAGCCAGTTGAGTTTGAACTTCGCATCAACACTAATTAATACTTATACTAAAAAGTTATTCATCACTTACCTGCATTTTTATTTGCTAGATCTTACAATCTTGCCTGACTCCAAAGGTCTTAGAGGACATTTAGCCATAGAGCATGGAAAGATTTTGATATTAGGTTCACTTCCTAATTTGGCCACATATAGACTCTATGATCTTGGATAAGTTTTATAAGCCCCCTGAGCCACCAAGAGGTATAGTAAGAATTAATTGAAGAAAACAGGAAAAAAGCTTCCAGGACAATACCCAACAGGTAGTTGACACACAAAAATTGGCAATTATTATTGTTATTTGCTTAGAATAACACTTTTTCTCAGGCCTTTGTCTTGGTCCCAAAAGCATTAATGTGAATCTTAGGAGAGTAAGTTGGACATGTGTATTTGACTTGTGCAACCTAAGCACACACTTCACCCTATCACCCATAACGGCTGGACATATTCAAACTAATAAGCAGAATGTGGGTTTTGGCACATGTGGCAGGCATTGCTAGATGCCTACCCAAGGTATATCTAGGAACAACTGAACAATCCTGGTGATTTTTTCCTTTGATGTAGGGACAAGGCTGAGGCGACGCTATAAACCTGGACTTCACTCTGCGATGGAAATAAAGCTCCTCGAGATCTCTGTGTAGAGGAGGGCAGCCTGATTGCTAGTGAGATGACCTCATGCTACTTTTATGAAAGAGAGAAGAAAAATCAAAGCCGATGGAGAGAAGAGAGAGATAAGGCAGGTGAAGTTCTTTTCCAGAGAAAACGCTAATGCTCCAGGATTGTCAGAGGTGGCCATGAACTTGCTGTCTGGTGCAGTTCAGAGGAAAACACAAAAGCCTAAGAGCAGGTCTGCACAAGAACACAGAACTGACAGGAGAGGCTGCCTCTGTGGAGGGGGTGGAATTAGGGCCCTGCAGGGCGCGGTAGAGGTGGTCAGAGAGAAGTTAGACTCACCTGTAGTGCATTAAATTTCAGGATGGGTTTATGTTCATGCGATGCTTACATAATTAAAATTCATGTTTAATAGAGAAAAGACGTGAGATTTGGAGTTATAAGTTCTGGATTTAAGACTTGCCTTTTCTATTTGGAGATGTTCAGACATTGTTTATAGAGCAACAATTACATGCCAAGGAGTATGCCAGACATCAAGGGTACAAATAAAGATGTCCTAAAATTTATAACCATAACTTAACTTGTCCGAATCTAAACTTACTTGTCTCTGCAACGGGTATGATAATTTCTACCCCATGGAGTTGTCAAAAATTTTAAATGAAAGTATAGAGATATGCTTCTGTTAATAAAACACTGTACAAGTGTAGTATTCAAGGAGTCAAGTAATAATAATAATAGACCATGGACTTGTAGTTGGGGAAAGTGACATGAGGACATTAAGGGATGAGGGGCCATGAAACAGTGACAGGAGCCCTGGAGGTTCCAGGGACTGTCAGAGTTTGGATACACAAGAGAGTGAGCTAGAAAGACAGGGCTAGGTAGAGAATCCGATGCATGAAATTGATATCGTGGCTTATTGGTAAAAACAAAACGTGGTCAGAGGAGTGAGAGGCTGAGGCTGGGTAGAGGTCAAGATCACAGGAAGAGGGATGATCAAGGAACTGAGAGCCTGAGGCTTGGAAGGATCATCCAAACATATATTGCAAACATCACAAATTTAGATCAGAGTCAGGAAAAAACACAACAGTGAGCCAGGATCCCGGATCACTGGGAAATGAGGAGGAATGATTCAGAAGTCAGCTGGAAACAGGGCCGATGAGGGGCAGCAGAGTGTTGAATCTGATGGCATGAGGTTTGAAGCTAAGGGAATGGAGAAGGAAGGGTTCGTACGCAGGGATAAGCAGCAAGGAGGACCCCTGCCCCAACGCCAGGCCCAGCAGTACAAGGGCCGTGGGAGGAAATACAGCCACCACTCGAGAGGACAGCAGGGACAGCAGGGACCTGAAGGGGAGCCAGTTTCCTGTTAGAGCACACAGGTAAAAGAAACTTCCAGAAAAGAAGTCAAGATATGGGGATTTTTGCCAATAACTGACCATGAACTCGAGAGAGCACAGTGGCATTTTTTCGGAGTCGGGGACAGGTGGGAGAAAGGAACAGAATAGGGCATGATAGAGCCTTTCGGAGATTTAGCGAGCCCAAGGTGAGGGGTGACCTGGGAATCTGGAGTTCTGCTGGTTCCTGGCAATACCGGAGTAAAGGACCTCGTGAGATGAGTCCTGGGGCTCCAGGCAGACGGTGGCGGTGAGGAGCTAGTGTGCGGGGTAGGGAAGGCTGGGTGTTTGGTGCTTTCTCTTTGCCCCTGAGGGCACATGTTCATGCCTGGTGGGCAAAAGAGGAATCTCACTCAGCGCTTGTTCACGAGCCAGACACCCTTGGATTGCATCCTGGTTGCCACTTACTTGCCATGTCATTCCATTTAACCTTTCTGTGACTTAGTTCTCTCATCATAAAGTAGAAATAATATCTCTCTCCTAGGTGTGTCGTGAGGACTAAATGACTAATCCATGAAAGCACTCAACAAATGTTGGCTCGTGTGAGAGCCACATGGTCAAGCCTTACCTAAAGCCAGACCACCTCTGCACTTCTCAGTCACATGAGCCGAGAAATGCCCTTTTCGTGGTCTACGCTAGCTCGAGTTGAGTTTCCTGACTCATAATCAAAAGATTCATGGCACAGACACTCTTTTGATCTCCATAAGGTAGGTGAGGAAACTAAGAATCAGAGAAGTTAAGTTAGTTGCTCAGAGACACACAGCTATGATCTGAACACAGGTCTGTTGGACCTGCCAGTCTGCTTGAACACAGCCTTCTCACCACCGATTCAAAGCCCAAGTACCCAGGACCTTCTACTATTTCTAGTCAAGTGTCACACACACACACACACACACACACACACACACACACACACACACCCAGCGAGACTCTGCAAAGGCCAGGATTTGACATTTTTGGAGAAAGAGAGGCTGGTTTGACAGCCTCTTGACCTTGGGCTAATCACCCTGCAGGGTAGTTTAATGGGTCACAGGTCATGTTTGGGAGGACCACTTTCACACGGTCCAGTGGTCCAGATCTCAGGTCTGTGCTCCCTGAAACGTGGTGAGCAGTGGACAGTGAAGAGGTGTTCTCACATAGGTACATGTCGTCTCCAAGCCTCCAGTATCCAGGACGGCATGAGTCAGAGGAGGCGAGAGCCCAGGGGTTTGATTTTGAGAGAGGAATGCCGGGCTACGCGCCCACACTCTCCACCCCGACCTCTGCCTTCTGTCCTATATTTACCAATTCTTTCTCTATTATCCTTTCTTCATTTCGTGTCTTCTCTTTTTCCTATACCTCCTCTTTCCACAAATATTTTGGAATCATTTGCAAGAAATATATACAAGTGATATGTAAATATAAAGATCAAATATCAGACATCAGGACTAGGTAAACCATAAACTAGAGTGACAAGTGTAGACTAAAGGAATAGTGATGGACCACAGCACCATATACCAAATGTGATATTTCATAGTTGAGCTTCCTGGTAGCCAAAGCAAAAATGGGCAATGGTTAATTTCGTAGCTAGGACTATCTAAATAATGTGCACAGATGCAATACACAATCTGGCTTCAGAGGAAACGAAGCTTTTTCCAGCACTTAGCTCTCCATTACAAGTTTTCACATGTGTATGCAGGTGACACTGTGTACCTTTAGGGTCCTCTGAATAAAACCAACAAAATAGCACCCAAATACAACCCCTGAGAGCCTTTAGAAAGCAGAGTCAAATGTAAGTTTTTAATGGTTTAACGTGATCCAATAGCATTTCTCAAACTCTTTCTTAGAACCCCAGAATTACACACAGTATTAATAACTGTTCTGTAAAAAAAAGAGTTCCATAGGCAGATAAATTCGAAATAGAAATCAGAATTAAATAAAATCGAGAAGTTTTTAAACTACAGATTACCATGAGCTTTTAACACTACGGTCCCTGTGACTCTCTAAGCTCAATGGGACCCTCCTCTCTATCCACCTCCAATTTTTTCAAGCTAGAGACCATATTTAAGATGTGTGGATCAAGGTTTGAAAACTACTGATCTAGAGGAATGTCTGAGTTAAATCCCTCCAAATAGAAGTTGTCTCCAACAGGCGTTTTATAGAGTTGGCCATCTGATGGTAAGGCAACGATGTCTGACATGGCCCAGACTTCGGGTCTTCTGATACTCTCGTGATGAAATAAGAAAGCCTCTTCCTCCAACTCCTCTTTACCAGGACTCATGTCCTTAGTCCAAACAACTAGAGGACATGGAAAAGAGATTACAGAGTGTGAAGATGAGAACCTCTCACAACCTGTGAGATGCTCCATCTCCACCAAGTTGGGGCCAGGTTCACGCCCCTGGGGGCCTGGGCCAAATGCCAAGGTAGGGTTCCCTGTGCCCACTGGCTTAGCTGCATGGAGGTGAAGGAGCAGTTAAGAGAATGGAGGCCCAAAGACATGCTAGATGTGTCCCGGGAGATATCAGAAGTAGGTCAAGGAAGAGTTCCAAGTGGAAATCTGAATTAGAGCTGGCCGAAGAGGGATAGGGAAGTCACTTTAGAGGCTGTAGCGGCAAATGGGTCTAGACCCTATAATCATTCCAAATTCAAAAAAATATGGCCTCCCTTAGGGCTTCATCATTTGGTTTCTATGACCTTAGGAGTAGATGCACTTTGATAAGTCAGATGAAAGTGGTTTCATCTACGGCTCATCAGCCGATAGTTCCAAACTTCATGGCTTAAATCAGGTTGATAAACAACTCGGCAGAGATCCAAGTCTGGTACCTGAACTACCAGATACTCCTCAACTAAAAAGGCAGATAGAGAAGATAACGCACAGATTGCGACTTTGCAAGGGCAAGATATGAAAAGCACATGTCCGAGGATGCTCATCTCAGGACTATTAATAATGGTGGAAAACGAAAAAAAAAAAAAAAAACTCAACATTATACTCATGGGATTAACTAAAATATGGTACATTCATATGGCAAAACACCACACAACCTTCAGGAATGATTTGAAGTATATTTATTAATATGCAAAACAGATGTGTGATAAACTATTGAGTAAAAACACACATTACCAAAACATAAATAGCAGAGGCCCATTTTCATGGAAGAAAACACATTTGCACAAACATGCACAGAAAGAATTCTAAAGGGACATATCAGAATCAGAACTGGTTTTCTGTAGGCTCTGAGATTGTGATTACTGGTGTCTTTTTCTTTATGTTCACCAGTAATTCCTTTTTTCCTTGTTTTACAATAAGCATGGATTTTTTTTTTTTACATAATTATTCTTAAAAAGCAGAAAAAGAAAACCAAGTGCCGTTTCCAGCTGGTGCCTGAGGCACTCACATTCTCTCTTGCATCATCTCCTCCTCTCCGCACTTGATCTTCATTAGCCTGTTTCCATTTTGGTTCCAAATCCCCTTCCTCTGTCTCCCGCACCAATCCATCTTCAGACACACAGATGCTTCGAGGGGGATGGAGGCTTAGCCAGCTGGGTTCTGAGAAGCACAGAGGCAGGAATTCTGGAATAGGAGTGTGAGCTACGACACCAGCCAGCCCGCGGGGGAGAGAGGGTGATGGGGTGTTTGTTTGGCTGCCACACGGCTCTCTGTGGCCACTGAGCGTGGAGTGAGGGTGGATTGGTCAAGATCAGAGGCCAGATGTGAATCTGGTAGTTCAATGCCATAACGTCACTGCTCCGCACTCCTTCCCCAATGAACTTCATACGGGACCTAACGCTCAGATCAGAAGCGTCTTTGCAGGGCGTGGGTCTGCGGTTACCTGCATGGTGAGATTTCCCAGGCGGTTCATCTCAAGAGAACTGGCTCTGGTTTCCCCACCTGCAGCTGAAATTCTAACCCCACTTCAGGCTGTGACTCTCAAACTCCTTATCACCCCTGGGGTATTTAAAGTCGCAGGATGGAAGAAACTGCACTTCGAAGGGGAAAAAAATATTTTTCTGAGAACTAATGGGTTCATATTTCTCCAGCAATTCAGAAAACAGATACGTTTTATTGGGAGATTTGGAAAGACTCTAAGTTTTCAAATTCTAACATTACAGTGAACACAAATATAAACACAGAGTAGAATGAGAAACCTAAACGAACTTAACATTTTAAGTGTCCAGAGACATTTTATGCGCTTCCCCTGGGAGAGATCTGCTTCGGGCTATGCTCACCACACGCTCTTCTCTTTAAGAAGCACTGGCTGAACAGATTACCAAAGCGTTTTATCTCCAAGTCCCTAGAAGAGATCAATTACATCGAGGTCAGTTACAAAGCAAGGTGCATACATTACTGAGCCAACCCTGAGCAGGTTTGGATGGAGGTGGGGGGTTAAGTAATCTCCCATAATGTCCTACAGTGTAACTGTCTCCATCTTATCAAATTTAAAAACTGAGCCTTGATGGAGTGGAAGTGACTCGCCTAAGGTCACCCAGCTAATAAAGCGACAGGAACTAGATTTCCAACTATAAAGCCAGTGCAGATAATTAAGCAGAGGCACCTTTAAGAAACAAAGCGGTTCCCAAGCTAAGATGCTAGGATGGGGACAACATGAAGGAACACACTGTTAAAAACCGTCATTTCTCAGGGAATGGAACTTTCTCAAAGGAACTCTCATGTTCTACTTTTTACAGTTCTGTAACATTGAGTGGTTATAACCAATACATTTTTCTTAATGCTGGTTCCCCAACAACATCGAAATGTAATTCTTTAGGTACTAACCCCAAATAACGTCCCTTGATCTGATTTGACCCTCACTCAGCTACCTTCTTGGTTCCCATAGAGCTGGCCAGCAGAGAGAGAGAGGGCACCGGCCCAGGGGACATCACTGTCATCCACCTGAATTTCTATTCCACATTATAAATGAATGCAGCTCAACAAATATTTTTCTCCTCTTATCCTCAACAATTTCCAGGGTCCAGCAAACAGAAGGGAACATTATATGTGCAAGTCAGAGCCGTGAAAAGAAATAGAATCCTCTTAGCATAGTAACACACAAGCGTTAGTCCACTCTTGGCCATGTACAACCTAACTGTCAGCTCAATGTTTGACCCTGTCTCAGACAGCAAGTAAACGCTTCTTATCTATTTCTGTGTTACTATTTCCCTGGCAAGAGGCAGAAATCCAACTCGTGCTGGCTTAAGAATAAAAATTAGGGTGGATTTTGTAGCTTAATATAACTTAAAAAGCCAAAGATAGAGCTCCGACTTCGGGCATGATTAGATCCAGGCATTCGATTAATGTCATCAGGTCTTTTTCTGACTCTTCTCTCAACTTTCTGTTGTGCTGACCTTACTCTTAGGCAAATTCTTTGCACACAGCTATCTTTGCCTCTCCAGAGTTCTTTTTTTCTAGTCTGGAACCAAGCAGTTAGAGAAATTTCTCATCAGTTTCAACAGAAGTCCCAGAATTGCATCTCATTGGCTTGGCTTAGCTCACATGCCTATGTCTGAATACACTGATTGGTCTGCCTTAAATCATATCACCTCTCCCTTCCACAGAGCTGGAAACCACATAGAACAGCTGGGGAGCAGTGGTTGTCCAAATGGAAAATAGAAGTAAAAACTTGGGGAGGAAACAGATGCCCAACACTAGATCTGAGGCCCCCTTTAGCTTGATCTGGGGGGGAGGGGGAGAAATAGAATGGAAAGAAATAACTGATTGTCAAGCTGAAGGCTGAGAAGAGACATGATGGTCAGGGCAGGGGTGGGGAATCAGATGCCAGGACAGAGGAACCAGGGGAGGGTAGAGGGTAGGGCAGTGCCGGCCCCTTAGAGCTGAATCAGCAGAGCCAGGCTCTGTGTGGATCTGACCAGGTGACATGAGCAGGATGGCTCAGGATCGAATCCTCCTGGATTCGGGGTGGCCTAAGTGTTTGAGGGAGTGGATTGTGCCACCCCACCCTCTGACGTTCAGGGCGAGGTAAAGGGGTCACATTTCTTAACTGCCATGATGCTAATATATCTGTCGTTTTCACATGAGTCCTGTTAAGCAATGACCTCCACCTAAACTGACAAGATTAAGTTCCTGGACCCAAGAAGCTGAGAACCCGACCTTGGACGCTGGTAGATTTTACAAGGTCCTGCCCCACGAAGGCCCCTTGGCGGGCAGCCAGCAGGCCTGCCTCGACCACGCCCAGCCTTTGCTTCGAGGTCCCCAGTGCTGTCCCTACAGTGCTGTGCCAGGTTTTTGTGAGACCACAGACAGGACCCCCGGGCTTCCTCAAAGTGGGCCAAATAAATGGCAGCTGTTCTTATTACTGTAGTGTGTGCATGTGACTAATACGCAACGAACAATACCTATTATTAGGTATGCAAAGTTCACAGAGGGTACCAATAAGATGCTTGAGAAGCGGTAACAATTAATACAACTGTTGTGAATTCAGAGGAACCTACTGCAGTAGCCGATGCTAATTACTACTCAGAATACTTTCCCTCTTTGTCACAAGGCCACCTGTTGGCAAATGTGCTCAAAGCACAAACGTTTTTCCCCACTGACCCTGACATCCAAAAGGTTTTATCTGAGACACCCCCACCCCCGTGGTTGTGTTTCTCAAAGTGAGGTCCCCGAGTCTAACCTGTGTTAGAATCATGATGGTATCTGCTAACTGTGCAGATTCTTAGATCCCATCCAGGCTGGCCAAATCTCAGTCTCTGGATCTTGGGCCTAAGGACCTGAATTTTAAAAGGCTCCGGGGGTGGCGAAAATTCGAATGCACCCCAAAGCTCACAAGTGAGACAACCTGCCCCAACAGGAAAATCCTGATTCACTCGTAGGCCCTGCCCACGTTTGCCCTTCTATCAGGCAATTCAAAGTCTGCGGGCCTGTGGGTTACTGATTAACACCAGGTTTCCAGAAGAGAAATAATAATGACGGAAGGGACAATACAAGCCCAGAGACAAACTGAGCAGACCCGAGAGAGTGGTGCCAGATGGCTGCTGTCACCAGGCACCTGACAAGAAGGAAAAGAAGGCTTGATACACCCGGCCTAAGTTCAGACTACGTCCAGGCGCCAGCGACACCAGCCGACTCTCTTTGTCCGTGCCCGGGCCCCGAGCTGCCACGTCCTGCTGGCTCCCGTGCCCAGAATGGCCTGCGCTGAGGACCCACAGCAGCCCCAGCCCATCTCTGCAGAAGCCACCACCACTAACGCCACAGTCCCTGCCGGGGGCCGTTGCGAATCCCTGGACAGTGACCTAGAGTGCCTGGTGTGCCGGGAGCCCTACGGCAGTGCCCGGCTGCCCAAGCAGCTGAGATGCCGGCATGCCTTCTGCGCTGTCTGCCTGAAGCTCCTGTTGTGCGTGCAGGATGGCACCTGGTCCATCACCTGCCCGCTGTGCCGCAAGGCCACCGCTGTCCCCGGGGGTCTCATCTGCAGCCTGCGTGATCAGAAGGTTGTAGTGAGGTGGGTAGCCCGGCCATGCCCAGAGGTGCAGCTCTGTCCTCAGCAGCTGATGAATCCTGCCAACTTGACAGCAGGGCACCCTGGCTTGTCAGGAGAGGATGAGGAGGATGTGGCAAGTGCCAACTGCGTGGCAGCCCGGCACCTGGCGGCACACCTGCTCCTACTGGTCTTGCTCATCATCCTCATCCTGCCCTTCATCTACCCCGGCGTGGTCCAGTGGGTGCTCACCTTTATCTTCGCCCTGACCCTGCTGATGTTCACCCTCTTCTGCTATCACCCCAACAGCCAGGGCCGCTGCCGGCCCTCCCCCAGGACTCTCTTCTGCAGAGAGCAGAAACGTAGCGAGATCTCTTCCATCGCTTGCGTGCACCCCGACCAGGCATCTGCACCACCTCCTGTCTCTACGGCCCCATTGCGCTCAGAGTGAGCAGAGTAGAGGGCTAGGAAGCAACCCTTGGGAGATAAAATGCCAGCTAGACTCACAGGCCAAAGCCAGAATGGCTGTCGTGAGTCAAGAACTATGCGCTTGGACAACAGACTTATGCCAGACCAAGATACGGCACAGCCAAACTGTTGGGGTGGGGAGGAGGCACGAAGGACTTGAACGCTATGAGACGGGAGCGAGGCGGGGGGGGGGGGGGGGGGGGGGGGGGGAGCTTCTTATTCCAGTGTTCCTGGGTTTTCTTTCTATACCTTGATCAAAAGTATTGTGATATTGACGAAATTCAAGAACAAACAATTTTTTCTTTTTTGCAATTTATGTAGCGGGTCTTATTTTCTTGCTTGGTTTTGGGGTGTGTGTGTGTGTGTGTGTGTGTGTGTGTGTGTGTGTGTGTGTGCGCTTGCAGCAGTTCGTTCATAGTTCTGGTTGTTACACATTTTCTCTCCCGGGAAGTCAGAGCCCACCGGAAGTCCTCCTGTTCTCCGCTCAATGCGGCCCATCTCGTGCCCGTTGCAACTCACTAAAAGTTCCGGCGGTTTAGGTCTCCCGTCGAGTCGCCCCCCAGGAACGGAGGGAGAGGACTTCCGCAGAGGGGTGGTACATCCGGTGCTGCCGGGAGCCTCCGCGTTTAGCTGGCAGAGCTGGGAAGGGGCGGAAGGGATGTAGGTGAGGCCGGGGATTTCCCCCCAGCATCCCCACCAGGATGTCCCAGCTCTGTGTCATCAGGCCCTGACTTAACAGAGAAACTCAAAGTGACGAGGGCTTCCTCCCCACAGAGGGCCCATCTGCCCACGATACGGTCCCACGTTCCAAAACCAGACGTTATGCGTGCTGCTTTCTATATTACTGCACCTGGATTCCCACTTGAGTTTCTGTCGTAAAGACAGGAGGCCCCATAAATGCAGTGGTCCACTCCAATAACCCCACTTTCCCCACCTCTCCCCAAGAGTCACAGGCATCTGCAAGGCTTTTCTCCACCATTCCTGCTCTGTAACATAGAGGAGGCTTCTGCTGGAGGAAATGGCCTTCCATGGTCACCCAGGTCAGGCCCCAGCCAGGGGGACCCATGGGGTGCAGGGGAGTGGAGGGTGGGAGATGACACGTCATTTTCTTCCAAAGGCCCCATAATTGGAACGCAGACGTGAAACCTCAGAGAGGCTCACTGAGCACATTGTCCATCCCTGCACCCCCGTTTCATCCTGGAAGGATGACAGTTGCAGGTCGGAGACTTGTTCATAGTGACTGCACCCTTGCCAGGGAAGGACGAGAGGACTCTGCCACTGGAGCACAGGGGGCTGACGCCGGCCCAGCGGTTGTGCACTGTTAAAACAAAGTCTTGAGATCCATTTTTCCTGAAATGAGCTCATAAGACTAGATTACTCTTTAGATCCCTGAAGCCCAGGGGTTAGGAGTTGAGGACACTGCTGGGTCCCCGAACAATAGACATTGGTCGCTTTGTCCTCATGCAAAGAAAAAGTCAAAATATAAGTATGGATGCAATTAGCTGTTCTTGAAATCTGGGTCTCTTCCTTTTTTTCTCATAAGGCCCTCCAGGCTGACTCTGTGACAGCCATGCTGTGGATCTTATTGATCTCGGTGCCGAGAGAGATGTGTGGGTGTGTGGGGGAGTGCGTGTGCCACAGCCAAGTGGGCCTGAAGAACACCTTGTCTCCCCAGGAGGAATGAATGACGAGAATTGCTTGGCATTTCCTGAGCTGGCCTCGGGCATGTGCACTTTGGGATGGTTGCCAATAAGACAGGGAGAGAACTCACCACCACCCCCATGCCATCTAGTTCTTGGACCCTCCACCAAGAAGAAAACGTTCACCAAGATTTCACTTGTTAATGACACCATTTCTACCATAATAATGGTGGGTACATGTCTATTGAGAGCTTACTATGCACCCAGCCCTGCAAAACTGCTTTAAATGCATCATCTAGCTGAATCTTCGTAACAACCCATGCAGTCGAGATCATGTTGTTGATGAGAAGACTGAAGATCAGAGAGGGAAATTCATCCGCCTCAGACCGCGCAGTCAGCCACCTTCAGAGCACCCTGAGAAATTAATCCAGGGCCTTTTCTGCTCCACTATGCTGAGTCCTTCGGGTGCAGCTCAACCAGAGAGCTGGTTGCCACTTGTGGGCTTGTGAAGGAGAACAGGAAACCAACCTCAGGAGTCTCCAGATTCCAGTGGCCAGGTAGTCAGAGAGGCCAGAAAATTCTAGAACCCATTGTCTATACTAAAAAGAAAGAAAAGAGAACGATAAAAATGGGATGGCTTTCTTGCCGACTTTTACCACTCAGTCCCAGCCTCTCTACATGATAGCTGTATTGGCACATGGCCACCAAACAGCACGCCCTCTATCCTCCTGGCAAAGATGTCCTGACACTGCCGTCACCACTTCCCTGAAGTCCAGCTGGTCTCAACCACCTCTAGCCCCTGGCAGGGTAGGAATGGAGAGCACCGGAGGCCACCATCAACCCAGGCTGCCCTGGAAAGGAGCAGACGAAACTAGCAGCGTTGCAAAAAGATGTGTATAGAAGAACCAGAGAGGCAGGCTGAGGTTCAAAGCTAAGTTCTGACCCAGCGTGTGACCAGTAAAAGGTACAGATCTTCTCTGAGCCTTAGTATGCTTACCTGTAAAGTGGGGGAGAACATCGCACACCTCTCAGAGTCTCCGAGATGATTCAAAGTGCTCCTGGAAGAGAATCTTTTGTTCTAATGGGCCGCCTTTATCATCAACCATTGAAACCTCCCCCAACCCCCATCCCCTGGCAAATGGTTTTCTTGGGGCCTGTTCAGTGTGATAGCAAGCAGGGGGCCGGCCTTGACGATGGGTCTACGGAGAAGCCAGTCCAGAGTGGGAGCATTGTCCAGGAGGGGCCAATCTGGTGGAGAACTTTGTACTTAGGTCCTAAGGATGGAGAGGAATTGCAGAGAGGGGAAAAGAGGGTGCGAATTTCATCCCCATCAGACTCGTCTGTGGTCTTAGAGTCAGACAGACATGCCTGGCTTAAACTCTGGCTTCGGCACTTACAATTCACCTCGACTCTCTGAGTCTCAAGTTCCTCATCCATGAAACAGAGTTGATAAGCCACATTTCATAGGGTTGCTGGGGGAATTAGTGAAATAAACTATGGCTTACCACTTAGGATCGTAGGAAGTAAAGCAGGAAAATGAGAAGTCAAGGAGAGAGAGAAAGGCGAGTTAAGTTTTAACAGTAATAACAGACTCATTTTATCCAATCTTATTATAAGGAAGTTTATTAAAACCCGGCCACTAAGATTCACCTCCCCCATTATCAGCCTCAGCAGTGCCCTCAGCAACCATATAATAAAACAATAATTGCTAGCATGATTTGAATGCACTGTGCAAAGAGTATTACATATGTTATCACATATGCTAAAAGGCAGGTGTCCCCAACTCCTGGGCCACAGGTCCATGGCCTGTTGGGAACCAGGCCACATAGCAGGAGGTGAGCGACGGGCAGGCAAGCAAAGTTTCATCTTATGTGCAGCCATTCCCCAGAGCTAGCATCACTGTCTCAGCTCCACCTCAAATCATCAGGCATTGGATTCACATAGGAGAAGCTAGGTGCCAAAAAGGTTGGGGACTGCTGCTAGAAGAGAGGTCCTTCTATTATCCCCGAATTACCAGGAGGGATGCTGAGGCACTGAGAAGTTAAGCAACTTTTTCCAGATCACACAGCGAGGCTGTGGTGGGGCTCAGACTGCAGAAGTCCTACTCCAGAGTGTGGACTTTGAGTTGCTTTACTCTATCAGACGAAACATTCCTGGCACGTTGAAAGCACTCAAGCTGTGTGGGCCGCCTGGCCTCAAGGGTGAAGAATTAAGAAGACATGGCATTCTCCCCTTTGGTTATAGCTTCCTGACTTAGCAGGTGTCTGGCGCGGAGGGGTGTGGGAGCCCCCCTTTCCCATTACCCATTGCCATGTACTCATCTCACCTTCTAGTCCCTGTTCATTGTTGGAACCTCTTTTCAAATGACTGGAGGAAGTTTTTCAGCCTTTACTGGAACAACTAATTCTTTGTCTGTGGCAAGGGAAAGCATTTCCAGGAATGAAGGACGTTTCTACAATTTCTCAGGCTATGGGAACAGCACAGAGCGCATTCAAAGAGAAATCAGATCCCAGATCTTGAACCTGCCTGGAGCTATTCCTATGAACTTTATACGCTTATTGGAGGGTCCTGAAATCACTTCTTTAAAAGGAGGACTATTTGGGGGTCAGTAGAGATCTCTCTAAGAATTCAGAACACCGTGGAATCGAAGATCCATCTATGCATTTATTCTACAAATATTTATTGAGGGTCTGCTCTGTTCCAGGTACTGACCTGGGTATTTAATCTTATTTGACAAGGAACTTTGATGAGGAAGGAAAACTAATATATGCAAAGCACCTGTTATGAGTCGAACTGTGTCCTCTTCTACAAAGGAAGATAAGATGAGGCTCCCATTACTTCAGGATGTGACCTCATTTGGAAATAGTATTTTTACAGAAATAATCGAGTTAAAATAAGGCCATTAGGGTGGGCCCTGTTCCAATATGTTTGGTGTTCTTATAAAAAGGGGACAATTGGGCACAGAGACAGACATGTGTAGAAGGAAGACAGTGAGAAGGCACGCAAGGAGGATGCCATGTGAAGATGAAGGCAGAGACCAGGTGGTGTAGCGGAAGTCACGGAGTGCCGAAGATGGCCAGCAAGCAACCAGAAGCTGGGAGAGAGGCATGAAATAGATTCTCCTACAGAACTCTCAGCAGGAACCTGCCAACACCTTGGCCTCAGACTTGCAGCCTCCAGAACTAGGTGAGACAATAACTCAGGGTTGTTTAAGAAACAAGGCATTGTGGTACCTTGTACGGCAGCCCTAGGAAACCAATACAGCACCTGTCCCGCGCCCGTGCGTGGCCCATGCCCCTGAGTTGGGATCTCCAAGTTCAGCTAAATAACTTGTCCAGAGTCGTAAAGCACAAAAGTTGGGCTCAAAGTCTTACTTCTCCCATTTTGTGGATGGGAAATACACAAAGCTTCAGAGAAGCCCTGATATTCCCACCCCCCATCTCCCACCCCTGTAAAAAAAGTGCCCAATGCATCAGAGATGGAGTTGGAATCAGAACCCACAGGTCCTAAATTATCTTTAATCTTTGCAATAACCACATGAACATTACTGAATTATTAACGCCATTTCACAAATTAAAGAGTTAAAACCCAGGGTGTTAAGGCACTTAACCGAGGTCACAAAGGAGTGAATGAGGTACCAGGATTTGAATCAGCTGACCCCAAAGCTACAGCTGCACTTCCCACTGCCTCAAACCGCTTCTTAGCGGCCTGTCTACATTGAGAAGCAGGCAAGCATGTCTTTCAGGATGCTTGAGGTACACACCATAAGAGGACAAAACTATAGTGGACATTTGTCTTCTCTTCTTTCCTCTGACTGTCTTAGAGTCAGTTGCCTACCTACCTCCCTTGCTGAGGAAACCGAGCTGTGGCTAATGTTGAAAGAAGAGTTTCAACAGCAACCACTATACCAACCATGGTGCTTGGTCCTTCCTCTACCCACCTCCCACTTCACCTGAGTCAGTCACATGATGTAGGTCACATGATCTTTCCGGAACTTACATCTGGGGCTAGTGGCGAAGGTTTGAAAGTGGCATCAACAGCAGACCAGACAGTTTCCACCGCTCTGGTCCTTGAGCCCACTGGTCGATTCGGTCACTGTTCAGGCTCCTTCCATACAATTAATTTTTTTTTCTTTAGATAGCCAGTTTCTGTTGCTTACAACTAATATTCCTGACCTAATACAGGAGCCGTTCAGGAAGTCCTTCCATTTGTGACAACGTGGATAACCCCGGAGGACGTTGTGCTAAGTGAAATAACCCAGACACAGAAAGACAAATACTGCGTGATCTCACTTATGCGTGGAATCCAAAATAGTCAAATTCATAGAAGCAGAGAGTAGAATAGCTGGGGGCTGGAGGGAGGGGAGAGAGAAATGAGGGGTTTGGTCAAGGGTACAAAGTTTCGGTTATGCAAGATGAATGTGTTCTGGAGATCTAATGTACAGCATGGTGACCATAGGTAATAATGCTGTCTTGTAAACTTGAAATATGCTAAGAGGATAAATCTTAAAGTAAATCTCCTACACACACGCGCGCGCACACACACACCCCACAACTGGTAACTACATATAAGTGATGAATTAAGTTATACAGCTTGATTGGGGTGATCTTTTCACAGTGAATACGTATATCGAAACATCAAATCGTACAGCTTAAATATATACAATTTTTATATGTCAAAGCTATCTCAGTAAAGTTACTTTAAAAACACACGTATATATATTTGTTTGTGAACTGGTTTAAATATGAGTTTAATTAATGGCCATGATTAGTTTATAAGAAACAAATAAAAATTGTACCTCAAAAAAAAAAAAAAAAGATTCACAAGCATCAAACTGCTCTCAACAGAATAAGGATTGAAGGAAATAACTTCCTCACGTGTGATCCAAAGAGATTTAATGACAGTTCAGGTTCCAGCTAAAGGTAAAGCATTCTTAGATAAGAAGCAGGTAGAGGTCATCACCCAAGCCTCTGTGTAAGATATAAGATAGAGGACTACAAAATCATTGCCTAACACACAAGAACAGTGGGGGAAAATATTAACCCAAGTGGCTTTGACCCAAATCCCTGCCACTTAGCTTAGCCAATTCCCAGTTGATGATCTAATCAACAGAAAGATGTTACCTTCTCTGGGTCCAAGATGCCTTGGAGGCACAAACAAGAGCTTACTCAACAACGTTACAACACTCACGGTAACCACGAATGTCTGTAACATTTTCCACCTTGGCCTTCCTCTGAAGGTATGTCCAATCCCTCCCCAGTTTATTTCTGAGTGTCATTAGGAAAGAAGTGACCATAAACCATCCTTGGAGTCACTTGGTCTCAAGTTCAGCATGACAGCATCATAAAGATGCTCTGTGGGAAGGGATGTAGGGCTGCCTTCAGTGACTTCACTCCAGAATTCAGGTCCATTCAAAGAACACCCCAGGCTAGGCCCCACATACATCCTGGAAACATGGACATCTATGGGACATAACAAAGGAGCCACCCCCTGCTGAAGATTCATTATCTGCAACTCATGCTGCTGGAGATTATTATCTGAAACTTGTCTAGATGTCTTTGAACCTGTAATGATTTATAAGCCTATGGGAGGGCAGGACAGCAGAATCATCCAGGTCTGAGATCAAATCCTGCCTCTGCTATATTGTAGCTTGATGACCCTGGCCAAGTTATTTAACCTCCCCAAGCCTCAGTTCTTTTCTCTGTGTAATGGGGCTAATAATAATATAAACTGCATAGGATCAAATGATATAAAGTACATATGGAAAGCACAGAGAGCCAGCCACAAGGATGACCGTTCATCGGAATCTCCAGGGGAACATGTCAAAAAGATAAATTCCTAGGCTTCCACATCCCTGAGAAATTCTAAACTGGGCAGGTCTGAAGCAGGATCCAGGAACCTATGCCTCCATTACATGTCTTTACTGTGCCTAGCCCATAGTAGGCACTCAACAAATCCAGGCCCCTCCCCCAGCCTGTACTGTTATTTAACAGCTTCCTAACTGGTTGCCTGTGTCCACCCTTATCCCTCTGTCCTCCGCAAGGACCCAGTAGGATCCTTTTAAAAGATGAGATCACATGGAAGGTGTATATTTACTTGTATATTTGTATACAGGTATATATAGTTACATGCAATGTAAATATATATCGCATGTAAATATATATTGCCTTACTCGTTAAAATGTACAGCTGAAACTTATTGGATACCGTTAACCAATGTCACCATAAAAAATAAATAAATTTGAATACATAAATTAATTAATTAATAAAAAGATGCGATCATGTCGCATCGCTGCCCCTGACCCTCTACAATGCTCCATCTCAAGTAGAATCAAATCCACAGACAGACCCTCCAGCAGCGGTTCTCGATGCTGGGCACACATTAGAATACCTGGTGAGCTTTTGAACAATACCTATGCCTGGCCCAACCCTGGACCAGCGGAATCAGAATTTCTAGGGGTGGGTCTAGGTAGGATTACCAGATAAAATATAGACTACCTGGTTATGTTTAAATTTCGGATATTCAATGAATAATTTTTTTTAGTATAACTATGTCCTGGTCGATATTAGGACATGCTCCTACTGAAAAAAAAAAATACAGCATTTATTTGTTGTGTATCTGAAATTCGAATGTCACTCGATGTCTTGTATTTTTATTTGCTAAATCCGGCAACCTAGGCCCAAACATCAGCCTTTCCCTCACTGTATGTGCAATGCCCAGAACCTCACCCACTACTCAATAAAGTCTGGTTGAATTAGTTAATGGTTATCAAAAGTCTTCTCTTTCAAGCACAAACCCCTAAACATGTCTTTTGGAAGCACTGATAGAAGACATCTTAATAGAAGTGTCTTTTACCAAGAATAGTAGCAGCTAATTTTTACTGAGTACATCCCGTGTGGCAGGCACTGTTCAAAGCACTTTAGCTGCGTGTACTCATTTAATCCTCACGGCAACCCTTAAAGGTTGTGGGGGCCATAATTATTCTCCTTTACAAATGAGAGAAGTAAATTCTTCAGTGTCCAACACCAAACCTCAAAAATTTCAGAGACATACACCAGAGGGGGTGAATATATCTTTCCCACCTTTCCTGCTATAGACTTGATTATGGATTAGATTCTGCGTGCTGTTTAGTGGGGACTGGGGTGAGGGGTGGACACTGGGCATGGCTGTAACTGGATTCAATGTCCAGAGTCAAGAGTGCTCAATACAGGGCCTCTTACCGAATTAGAGACAGGGCAAAGCCATTGTGGAGAGTGACACCTGGTTCTGCAAAGCCAGTCTGGCTGGGAGGGGCCACCAGACATTGAGAGGAGGGCTTCTGGCTGGAGGTTTTCTGTTGGCGTCCACTTCCATGTGATTACTAATATTCCATCTTGACAAGGCCTGTATGCTCAGTCATATCTTCCTATGCCCCCAAGAGTGTACTACTGACCCATTTGACCCTCAAAGTAGCACTGTGGTTGGGTAGAGCGGCTCTTCTTGGTCCCAGTTGGACAGCAGGGAGATGAGGAAGGTAGGCCTTAAGCACTCTACAAGGCACAAGTCACAGATTCTGCCCTGGAAGCTGGTCTCTGACTCCACCCACTGCCTTTTCCATTCATGGTGCGGGTGGGGAGCTGTCTTCATCAAAAGAGCCATAGCCTTGTGGCCATGATGATTCACACTCCCACTGTGGTGCTCATCGGCTCTGTGGCTTCTGCACCTCCTGGACCTGAGCCTCAGTTTCTCGTCCTGTACAATGGGTGTGATAAGAATTAACAGCGTTGCTGGGGGAATAAGATCCATCCATACATTCATTAAATGACTCTGAGCACCCACCAAGTGCCTGGCACAGAGCCCGGGGCTAGGCACACAGCAGGGGACAAGGCAGCCAACAGCCCCCATACCGCAGGCTTTTAGATTCTAGTGGGGATGGAAGGTAATAAACTGCAAAAAGGAAAATGAACAAAATAGCCCCGCAGAGTGAGAAATACTACGATTAAATAGAACTGGACTGGAAGTCTGGCGTGTGATTCTCCTGTGCTTAGAAAGGTACCCGGCACATAGTAGGTGCTCATGAAATATTTGTGCAATGACTGAATGTGCCGCAAGGTCAGGGAAGACTCAAAATACGACCCCAGGTGAGCACCGCGACGGAAAGCGGGAAAGAGACACAGGAAGAGGAAAGTCTGGGGCAGCGGGCCGGGCACCTGCCGACCTGCCAAAGTCAAAGTCCTGACGCTGAACCAAAGTTAGCGTTAGTAAAACTGAAAGAAAACTCAGGGACAGCATGGGTTTCTCAAAACTACGAACTTCGAAGTGTTGTGTATACACGCGGGAACGGTGTTTCTGTGGCCGATCCTTCGATTTTACAAAATTTCCTTAGGAAGATTTCCATCCGAGTCGCCGTGGGGCCCTCCGCCCCCGGGCCCGAGCCCCCCGCGGGCACTTCCTGCGGGGTGGGAGCTCGCGGGGCGCCCGCCTGCGCGCCGATGGGCCGCCGCTTCCTGGAGGGCAAAGACGACCAAACCGAGTTTGGCGCCGGGGCAGGCCCGTCACTTCCTGATGTCCGCGCCCCTGCGGCGGCGTGGCGGCGTGGCGGCGCGCCCATCCGGTGAGGACGCGCAGCCCGCGCACTGCCGCGCGGGCGGCCCCGCTCGCGACGCGCGTCCGCCGGGCCGCGGGGCCAGGCGCGCTCGGGGCGGGCTGCGCGCGGCCGGCGGCGGGACCGGCCCGGGCGAGCGCGGGGCGGCGGCGCCGGGACGGGGGAGGAGCCGGGCGGGAGGAGCCCGCGCCGCCGCCGCCTTCGCGCCGCCGCCGCTGCCGTCGCCGTCGCCTCCAGGTAAGGGGCCCGGCCCCGCCGGGGTCCCTCCCGCCGCCTGGCCCCGCGGGCCTTCGTCGTGGGCGCCAAACCCCCTCGGAGTGGCCGCGGGTTCCCTCAGCCCCGTAGCCAAGGCCGTCTGGTTGTTACTTGTTTTCTTTCGTAGACGGAAGTGACCTTAGAATCACGTGGGGCGGCAGCTAGGGAAACTGAGGCTGGGCGGAGTATTCAGGTGTCTCGACCTCCCAGCTCAGAGCTCCGAGTCCTTAGAGGTCACCCAGCCCATCCCTTGAAAAGTGAAGACTCTGCTCTGGTGGGGGGAGGAGGAGGAGAAGGCACTTCCCCAAGGTCAGCTGGGGTCACAGGGTTTCCCCTGGTCCAGTACAGCCCCTACGAGCACCATCACACACCAGTGGGGAAGGCCTCGGGGACCCCTCACTCCCTCTCTCCTTACAGCCTCCCAACTCACAGCAGACATTCAAACTGAGGGAGGTTGGGAATAAGTTCTAGAGAAAAACCCAGGCCCACGGTACTTCAGGCAGGCCATGTCTCCTCACCCAGCCCCTGTGTTTAAGAGAGGAAGGAATTTCTGCTACAATCTTTAGAGTGGATTTTGCAGGTAGGTAAACTGAGGCTGGGAGAGATGTGATTTCCCCAAGACCATACCGCAAGGAAGGAGAACAAGGATAAGAACCTGGGTTACCCCACCCCACGTCCCCACGTCCTGGCACAGAGGAGACCTTGACAGTGACCTTCCTCTGCCCTGTGCTGGCGTGCCCTGGGGTCACACAGCGAGACCTTAGCACAGCTGGGCTAGAGCCAGAATCTTGGCCTAGAGACTACTGACCAACAGGAAGGAGGAGTCAATAGGTTAGTCATCCTTTCCCAAACCCAGTGTTCATTTCCCCGCAGAAAACATGAAACCCCTTTAAGCTTTAAGGGCATCCACTCATCTACTCAAAGGATAATTACTGACCACCTACTGTGCACCAGTGTGTGATCGTTTGGGCACTGAGGGTACAGCAGTGAACAAGACAAGTGCCGCCCTTGGGCAGTTACTCCAGAGAGTGGACTAGAACCCTGCCCTTCAGTGAGGGGTGGCGGGTGGGGCTGGGGAGAGCCGAGCAGGGAGGAGAGGCCGTTGGAATCTTCCCAACATGTGAAGTATGTAAAGGGGGCAAAGACAGACCAAACCTCACAGCCTTGAGCCCTCTGAGCCTCACTTGTTAGAGATGCTCTGCTGGCCTGAGCTTTTGTCACCAACTCCCCGGTGATGGGGGGCGGGGAGGGGCAGGTGGCTAGGGAGTAGTCCAAAGGAAGCTCTAAACTAACCTTAGGGCCTGGAAACCAGGCTCTGCCACTTCCTAGCTGTGTGATCTTGTCACTCCACCTCTCTGGGCCTCTGTGTTCCTATCATGCAGTGGGGGCCATGATACTTCATAATGTTGATGATGCTATGTCAAAATGCTTCATAAATGATAAAACACAATCCAAAACGTGGCCTGTGTCCGAGGCCTTGTCAAATCAGCTGTAAGCAAGGGTGTGTTTATTTCGAGGCTCTAATAACTCCGTTACTGCTCTTAGAAAAGAAACGTTAAGAGGCAGCCATGGCGGTGGCCGAGATCCAGGCTCGGAGGCTTGGGCAGTGGAATGTGCATGTCACGGTCAGCATTTCAGCTTTTACAGCCCTGGCAATCACGTGTGCAGCATCAAGCAGATGAGGGCTCAGGTCCTAGCTTTGCAGCTTCCTAACTGAATGGTTTGGACAGTTTCCTCATTTGTAAAATACCTGTCTCCAAGGTTGTCATGAGGATCAAAGGAGCTGAAGCCACAAAGGGCCCTGCGCCCAGTCTGGCACTCTCCGAACCCTTTTGCTTTTTAGACCTAAGGACCAGGAGCAGTTAGATGCGCACCGTTGACTGACTCGGTTGCCCTAGTTCAGCATGTGAACTTTTTCAAGGTCAGAGCCTGGAAAATTTCTCTCCCTGCACTGGTTACCACCAGGCTGCAGTGGTTGGATCAGCCACTTGGGGACCTGAGAAATGTCATTAGGTGGTTTATCACCGTATCCTTTATGACCTGAATGTTTTATAAACACTACCGTATGTTATAAACTGGGGCCACAGAAGAAATGGGGGCCCGCTGCCTTGGATGTGTTACAACAGACAGAAAGGGGCTGGAGAGGGGACCCAACCCACTTTCCACTCAGCCACCCTCCACTTGGCAGGCAGGCTTATCTGATTATATTACCTTCTGCTTAAAAACCCGCTGTAGCTTTTATTAGGGTAAAGAACAAAAACCTTAACATGGACCACAAGGCCCTGCAGAGTCTGGGCCCCACCTATTCTGCTCCTCCTCCTCCAGGCCAGCTCAGACCACTTAATCAATAGCCCACTGTGCTTGAGGCACACTGCCCCTCCCCAGGGCCTTTGCACATGCTCTTGGAGACCACCCCCTCCTCCCTCATCTCCCTCTTCTCAGGTTAACACCTCTTCTTTCAGATATGAGCCCAACATAGACTTACATTCCAAGTACCCAGGCCATAAGACATCCCCAGGTACACGGGACGGTTAGCTCAGGTGGAATTATACATTCATCACTGGGATTCATTTCTGCCTGTACCCTGTACACCATCCAGACCGTAACCTGCTGAGACTGATCTAGGTTTGCCTAGAGGTTCTCAGTAATGAAATCCACCTTCGGGGATAGCTCTTGAGCAAATATGGGGACCTCACTTTATATAAAATTGTATTATCCTTCATCAAAAAATAATGGCAAAGTCATTCATTCTTTCACCTACTCTGCCAGGCACTGTTCTAGGATACACGGAGGAATGTGACACAAAAGCCCCTGGCTTCATGGAGCTTTCCCGAATGAGGGAGACAGTCCACAAACAAGCCTGTAATCTATTGTCGGTTGGTGGCAAATTTTATAAAGAAAAGTCACGTGGGGTCTGGTGGGAACAGGGAGTGAGGATGCTTGCTGCTTTAGACCTGAATGAATAACAGGGAGCTCTGCTGGGGGAAGCACTGATCTCCTGCGCATCATCCACTGCCACCCTGGTCCTCCTAGTCGTGGGGACAGGCACAGAAGCAACCAGCTGTTACACCCAAGAGGAAGTGAGGGGCTTCAGAGGTGGCAGGCCACGCTTTAGTTGGACAGATTTAGGAAAACTCATGGCAGTCCCTGATCCCCTTTAGTAAAGTTGAAATGAACTTGGGTTTGAAGTCACACAGGCCTTAGGGGTTCATCCTGGTACTGCCATTTGCCAGCTGTGTAGCCTTTGCGGCTGTGAGCCTCAGAGTTCTCATCCGTGAAACGGGGAGAGTAATGGTCTTCCTCATGAGGTTGGCCTGAGGCTGAAATAAGATCACGAGAATAAGCCCACAGGTTATCTTCACCGATTTTATTTTGAAACTGTGCTTTTGAAAAGGAGCATCATTCAGACATGAGGACCCACACTGAGAAAAACACAACGCAAGCTGAGGCCCGAGGTGGGAAACCCGGCATGGGCCAGAACTAGCGATGGTCCAGCTGAGCTGAAGGCTGGCTGGAAGAAGGGACGTAGGGAAAAATAAAGGTGGAAAGGCAGGTTTGGCCACTTCTAGAGATGCTCGAAGCTGGCTGAAAAATGAGGTGTTAGCCTGTGGAGAAGTGGAAGCTGGTGGGAGTCATCTAATTTGGTGCTTTTCAAGTTGTTTCAGATCTTTTTGGCCACTTCAGGGTATAAGCTAGACCAAAGAGAAGCAGCGTAGCATCCTAGTTAAGATGGCTGCCTTTGGGCTAAGACCCAGGCAGGGCAGCAAGGTAAAGGGAATGGGGCTGAGAGGCTGTGAGCTTTGAGCAGGACCAGAGGGAAGGAAGGGAGTTAGCCGCGCAGGTATCTGGGGGAAGAGCGTTTCCAGCAGAGAGAATAGCCAAGACAAGGGTCTTGAAGTGGGACCGTGCCTGGTGGCATCCAGGAGCAGCAGAGGGATGGCGTGGCTGGCGGGAGCAGAATGAGTGAAGGGGGAAGGAGGAGGAGGGCAGGTTACCTGCAGCCCCGTCGCCACTGTAAAGACCATGACTGTAAGGAGGGAGTCATTGGAGGTTTGGCGCAGAGAAGGGACGTGATCTAACGTCAGTTCGAGATGGAGCCGCCTAGACACCGTGTGGTGGATGGCTAGGGAAGAGGGCAGAAAGGAGCGGGAGACTGGTGAGGAGGTCCCTGCTGGAGAGATGACGGCAGCTTGTACTAGGGTGTGAGTAGGGGAGGAAGGAAGGGCCCAATGATAAATGTGGACCAAACGCCATAGAGTCTGGGTATCTATCCCAATGGCACAGCATACTGTCACCCCACCCCACCCCACCCCCAGCACCCCACCCATCCTCCAGGCTGCTAAAGTGAGGTTGGGACGGGAACTTTCTCTCTGTGCTAACATCCTTTTTTTCTTCTAGTCTGTAGTGGGATTGTCCAAAACCCTCTGGGTTCTTCTCTGTTGGAACTGTTGCCATGGAGACCTCCTGAGATGCTGCATTTACCACTGGCTTCCAATCGCACTTCCAGATAGAGGTATAAAGTGAATGGTTTCTCTCCAAAAATGCTGGAAGGGGGAGGGAGGAGGCAATGAGGTCTGCCTAGAATCCTCCCTTCCAGGGCCATATCAAGGGTGTGTGTGTGTGTGTGTGTGTGTGCGCGCGCGCGCGTGTGTACTTTGATCTACAATCTTCTGAGTTTCTGGTCTAACTGTGCAGTAACCCTGTTTGTTGTAAAGGTTTTCTTTGGCCAGATGCTCTTCCTTCTCCTTGGCTCTGGAACAATTAGTCCTTAGTCTTCCCAAGACACTGTAATCACCTCTCTAGTAGTGATGCTCATTTGACTGAGCTGCTGACTCATTTAAAAATGCACCTGGGACCAGTTAACCAGAAAAGAGGAAGAGAGGAAGAGAACACCACGCGCGCGCACACACGCACATGCACACACACGCGCGCACACACACACACACGCACGCACACATGCACACACACAGAGGCACAGGCACACAAGTTTGACCTTGGCCTTCACTGACTGCTCTAAGTGAGAAAAGGCCACAGGTGGCTGGCGTGTAAGAGAAACACAAGTTCATTCTTGTGTGTGAGCTTCTAAAGGTCCGGGTCATGGGGTTTGAAGGATGATTTAAAGGATTTTCAAGGATGATATTGACCATAGTTGAGTTTCTCCTCAGTGCTGACTGGAATTTTTCATCTCGCTGAGAAATTCCACATTTCTGGCGTTAGCCGATAAACTGGTTGAGGACCAACTGTGAGTGCTTGCAGACTGAGGGTAGTCATTTGTGGAATGACCATCTACACCCGCTACTGCCAAAAACAACTCAGCCAGCGTTTTCTTTGGTGATGGACATGTGGCTGACTAGAATAAAATCACAGTCGTAGAGTATCAAAACTAGGTCCCACTCCATCCCATATCTAGGCTTTGCAGTCCAGCCATGGGCGAGTGTTCGCCCCGCTGTTCTCATTATGTACATGTTTTCCCGAAAGTCTCTTCTGGGTCAAGAGCAGGCCAGGGTGTCTTCACAGTGTCTGGGTAGGGTCAAGCCCCCCAGGAGACCCCTGGGAGCCGGGAGCTACTCTGTTCATCAGTGGCCTCCTGAGCTCTGGGTGCAGCTAGACCAGCGCTTTGCACAGCAGCTGGCCCCAGGGCACAGGGACACTGCTGGCCCCACCCAGCCGGGTCTTTTCTCCCTGCTGGAATCCAGCACGCTATCTTGGAATCAGCCTAGCTCCTCAGACACATTTGACACACTTAAGAATCTCAGTTCAACTTTGGACTGAATCCTGATCCCTAATCAGACCAAGGGTCAGAGGCCTTTGAGGACCAGTATGCACAGTTCAGGTGGCACGTGGCCCCACCCCTCCAGCTGCCACCACACTCCCTCAGCTGGAATAGTTTGGGGCTCAGCCCATCCACCTGGGCAATCCATAGAGTGGAAACCATCCCACCTTCATGGAAAGCGAAATATTCCTCTGTCTGCCATATCAGCCCTTGTCCATTTCATTGGTTCAAAGGAATGGGACTTAACTGTGACCTCAGCTTCCCGACGCTTGGCTGGGCCACAAGGGGCCAGGGCTTTCTGAGATAAAATGTTCCTCTTCTAGGGATCTAGAGCAGAATTGTTGTTTTTAATTAAAATTGTTTTTTCTATTATAGAAGCATCAGTAAGCTCAAGACTAAGAATGTTAAAACTACAGAAAAATAGAAGGAACCAGTTACTTCTGGTCCCACAGCCCCACCATGGAGAGACAATGATTGTTAACATTTGGATGTGCTTCCTTCTGACCTTCTTGTTCTGTGAGACATTTTTTAAAAACATAACTGGAATCGTAGTATATATCCAGTGGCGTGGTGTTAAGCACCTCTCTGGAAAATAAAATCCCTCGTTTGTAGCACTCGCCAGTGTCTGTGGTGTGACTGCTCCCTCTGTGGCCCACTTCAGGCCACCAGCGTCACCGAATGCAGAGCTGGGAAGAAATGCATAGACTCACTTCTCATTGGCCAGTATGAGCCGGCAGCAACAGCCCATACTATAATTTAAAAATCGCATCTATTTTTTATGGTCTTAAAATCAATATATACTCATTCTTGAAAATTCACAAAACAGAAGCATATAAGGAAAAAAGTTAAAATCATCCAGAATCTAACCTTCCCCCCTTACTTAGAGATAGCCACTGTCACCGTCCTGATGCAACTCCCAACAGTCCCTTCTCTGTGGGTAAAGACATAAACACAACAACTTCTAAGTTCAAAAGCAATGCTTATTTATGGCAGAAAATTGGGGAAATCCGGAAAAGTTTCTGGCATCTCACCTTTCAGAGGTCATTTTGGAGGCGGTTCTTCCAGCCAGTTTTCTTTTCTGCATCTTTTCAACATGGTCAGACTGGTGTCTTGAATCACCTAGTTTGTAGACATGGTACAGGCACATTCTCATGTCCCATAGGAAGGTTGCATCCAGGGTGTTATCACTGATAATTTTTTAAAAACTCTACTACAGAGTCCTACAGAGGTGAGAGTAATATTCTAGTTCCTTGGCATGGGAAAGGGATTAGGATGAAGTTGAGGTTATTTGAAGTTCCAGGGGACCCTAGGTTTGGGGCTCTGGGTAGTTTCAGATGCTTGGCCCTTGTTCCATCTCATTTCCTCAATCTGATGATGGGGGTGTGAGAATAGGAGTACCCGGTAGGGAAAGAAAGAACCAGGAAGCCTAGCTCTTACGTAAGCCTAAAAACCAGTTCGTGTAACAAGCATTTTCTGAGCGCTCACTCTGTAGCAGGGAAGCGGTTGGGCACCTGGATACAGAGATGGAGGAGATCCAGGCCTGCCCTCCACTGCCAGGCTAACCCAGCAGCCGGCACAACCACCACCGCACAGGGTGTGAGGAGCTGGAGCAGGCGGTCCATGCAAAGTGCCAGGGCTGTGCTCAGTGATCAGTAGCTGCCTGTTGCGCTGCTCAGACAGGCGTCCCGTCCCAGGTGCCGTGGAGGCAAAGGCCCAGAGGGGTGCAGTAGCAGCCAGACTCTGCGTAACCCAATCCCTGTCTCCCATAGGCCTCCCGCAGGTCCCACACCCTGTGGCTCCAACAGGCTGGTTTTTCTGGTTTGCTTCTCCAGGGCAATTTGCATATTTCTGGGACGAGCCATCTAGAAACTGAAAAACCTGTTTTCAGACTTAGAAGGAAGGCCCACAGTTTCTCGAAATTCAGGTAAGTATTGTTTAAGGTTTCTTTTCTTCAGAACCCTCGTCATTATTTAAATATTATGAGTTTTCCTATCGTTGGTCTGCCCCACTAGAATGTAGCTCCGTGGTGGGGAGTTGTTGTCAGTCCGTCTCAGGCACCTCTGTGTCTCCAGCATGTAAGACAGTGCCTGGTACATATAGGTGCCGATATGTGTTTGTTAAATTAACTAACTGGTTAATTTAGGGATGAGGTGGATATTTATTTTTAATTTATTTAGAACTTAAGAAATGGCCTTTCAAATTCTATAGAGACATTTCACTGCTTTTCTATTTTTAATTTTTATTTTAAAATAATTATAGACTACGGGCAGTTACAGAAATAGTACAGAGAGGCCCTGCTTACCCTCGCCACTCCTCAGAGGCTATGGCCTTACAACTAAATCTTTTAAGTTCAGCCTGACTCCTCGGCTGGAAGAACTTGGTCTGCACGGTGCAGCCGCTGGCAGCAGCATCTCCAACCTCATCTCTTCCCTCCCACCCCTCCACGCCCACCCATTGTCTGAACCCTGGCTCCGGTGAGCATCTTTCTGGTTCTTAAAAAGCATATTTGCTCCTCTACCTCTGGATGTTGATACATCCCGTGCCCTCTGCCCAAAACATGCTCTTCTCCCCGATCCCATCCCTGTCTGATGTCACCTTCTCCAGGAAGCCAATTCGGGGTCCCAGGCCTCCTCCTTTTAACCTTCTATCCGTGTTTCCCCTGTCACAGTATTTATTCTGCTGGTTCATCATCATCTGCTTACTTGTTTGTCTCTACCACTCTCCTGTTTCTTCTACGGGAATACCCTCCCCCATCCATCCGCAGGGCTGTCCCCTTCCTTTCTGGAGGCCTCTGCTGGAATGCCACCTTTTATCCATACACCACAATCGCTTTCCTCCTACCCATCGCTTCATATCCTCCTCACCCTGCCTGATTGTTCTTCCTCGATGATCACAACCTAATGTTTACGGATTTATTTAGTGGACTGTTAAGGGCATGGACCAGACTCCCCCGCCCAATGCAAATCTTGGTTCCATCACTTACCAGCTATGTGATCTTGGGCAGGTTACTTAAATTATTACTATCATTACGTATTGGTGTATTATCGCCTGTCTCTCACTAGAATGTAAGCCCCCTGAGAGCAGGGAATTTGTCAGTTTTGTCCCCTGACCTGCCCTGAGGCCCAAAACAGAGCATCGCACATCTCATACCCTTCTTTGTTCATCCAGCAAGTAGTCATTGAATGACTACAATATTCTAAGGTTTGTCAGAAAGCTAAGGGTACAGCAGTGAAAAAACAACCAGAGGCCTGCCTCAAGAAGCTTACATTCTATTCGTATACATAAGTAAATAAGCAATTTAGAAATATATTATTTTCACGGGGATGTGAAGTACAGCATAGGGAATATAGTCAATAATATTGTAATAACTATTACATTGTTATATATTATAATATATATGTAATAATATTGTAATAATATGTATAGTGCCAGATGGGTACTAGACTAATTGGAAGGATCATTTCATGAATTATATAAATATGTCTAACTACCATGCTGTACACCTGAGACTAATATAAAATAATACTGAATGTCCACTCCAATTAAAAAAAAAAGGTGTGTGTGTGTGTGTGTGTGTGTGTGTGTGTGTGTGTAATTTAAGATAGGAGATAGTACTAAGGATTATAAAAATAGACCAGGGTCCTGAGACAGAGATGAGAGGCCAAAGAAGTAGTTTAGCCTGGAGCATCAGGAAAGGCCTCTCAGAGGAGGTGAAATTCATCTGAGGCCAGGGTGATGTCAGGAGAGGAGTGTCCCAGCCATGGGGAATGGCAGGTGCAAAGGCCTGGAGGAGGGACCAGCTTGAATATCTGAAATGCAGAAGGACAGCCAATGTGGCTGTAGGGTAGTGACCCAGTCAGATGTGGGCGACGTGAAGAGCTTAGAGGCAGGTGGGGCCGATCATGCAGGACATCGCAGGCCATCCGGAGGGGCTCGGTATTCTTCCTGGTGTAGTGGGAAGCTTTTGGAGGTGTTTAAGCAGATGAGTGATACGATTGGTATATATCGGGCTACTGTGGAAAGAATGCATTATAATGTACTTTATTGAATGAATGAATGAATGAATGAATGAAGAGTTGAATTTGGCCTGAGCAGAGCTTTTTGTGCGCTAAGCATTCTTCTTCTCCTCTGTGGTTAGAGGCAGGCCAGCTCATGCTTCTCTGATTATATGGCTGTTTATTCTTGAACTAAGAACTGACGTGGGTCTCCCCAGATACCAGCCCAATAAAATACCATCTTGGGTTCCTCTGGGTAGTAGGCACAATTACTGTAGGCTCCGAGGGACACATAGAGTTGATTACTTATAGTGGAGATTGCTTAGCCTGCTGACATCATGCTGGCTGCTGCCCCTGGTGCTTTCCTTAGTCCGTGGCTTATTGCTGTCCCCTTTGTCCACCCTTATGATCTGGAATGATCCTCTGAGCCACGGATGTCTCCTGTTCATCTCAAACTTGGGTTCCTAGAGCAAACGTAGGAAGCCAGTCCTGCTGGGTGACCTTGGGCAAGGTCTTAACCTCTCTGTGCCTCAACTTCTTCATCTGAAACAAAGGAAGAAAGGTCTCTGTGCTGGTGTAGAGGAAAAGGCATGGAGTTTGAAGCCAAAAGTCTGATTTGACTCTCATCACATACTTCCTGTGTAACTTTGGGGAATCGATTGGCCTCTCTGAGCCTGTGCTTCAACTGTAGTAGAAAGTCATAACAGCTCACGTCCTGTTTAACCTTGCATGATAGTTGTGAGAATTAAACAGACTGGAAAGTGCTTCGTAAACTGTTACGTGCTGTATAGATGTTGGTTTGTTGCTTCTAACAGCCTCAGGGTTATTTTGAAAAGCTAATGAAATATTAGTTGTGAACAGACTTTTAAATAACTCCTCCGTGGAAGTAGTATTTTGAGAACAAAAATTCATATTGTTCAGCTGGATGAGAATGAATTTTACGGACCAAAATCAGTGCAGAGTGTGGGTTTTAGACTAGGAATCTCATGGTGATAGGGTGAGTGTTTTAAAACAGAGGCGGTAGCCAAGAGCTCTGGCTTCGGGCTCTGGTCTACCGTTTACCGGCTGTGTGACCTGGGCCCAGGTACTTCTCCTCTGAGCCCGTTTTATTTTTTTCAAACTGGACATTTTGGTAGTACCTGGCTCGTAGAGTTGGCTGAGACCGTACATGGTAAAAGGTCGGCCCAGGGCCTGGCATCCAGCAATGGCTCGTTGATGGTAGCTCTTACTATTACTTATACACTGTTACTATGTGCCAGAGCGTTGTGGTTAGCGTTTCATTTATTTGTTTGTCGATTATTTTGGCCATTTATTTCTTTGCAAACATTTATGTAGCATGAGCCCTGTGCCAGAGTTGGTTCTAAATGTTTTACAAATACTAACCTGCATGGCGATGTCGTTTACTGCTAACACAGCTCTTCCAAGCAGATACTGTTATAGTCCCATTTGTAGGTGATGGAATCTAAGTGCAGACAGGTTGTATTGCCCATGGTCCCATATCTGTTAGGTGGATGCTTGGAGTCCCACCCAGGTCTGTCTGGTCCTGAGCCTGCGTCCATATCCACAGTGCTCTAAGGCTGGTACCCTCCCAGAGTCCTTCTTGCCCCTTGGATGCCTGGCTTGGCTTGGTTTGTTCCCTCCCCTCTCCTCCTCTCTCCCTTCCTTTCCCTTCTTCCTCTTCTCTCCCTGGGAAGGAAGGAAAGAATA
Source organism: Rousettus aegyptiacus (assembly GCF_014176215.1). Classification (NCBI taxonomy): domain Eukaryota; kingdom Metazoa; phylum Chordata; class Mammalia; order Chiroptera; family Pteropodidae; genus Rousettus; species Rousettus aegyptiacus. Next base: position 11,730,279 of record NW_023416284.1, on the reverse strand, counting down.
AAGGGAGGGAGAGAGGGAAGGGAAGAAGACCTTCCTCTCTCCTTTCCTTCTTTCTTCCCTTCCCTTCTTTCCTCCCTCCTTTCATTGCAGTATATATAACATACACAGGGTGCACATATCTTAAGTATATGGCTCGATGAATTTTTAAATACATTTATTCCCACATAATCACCACCCGAGTCAAGATACACAAAACTTTCATCACCCAGAAGGTTCTCTGTGCCTCCTCTGAGCCAATATTCCCTCCCACAAGGAACCTCTCTCCTGACTTCTATCACTACAGATTGGTTCGACCTGTTCTTCGAGTTCATGTAAACATAATCTTACATGATATGTTACAGTTTACACTCCCACCAGCAGTGTATGAACGTTCTATTTGCTCCTCATTCTCCGCAGTACTTGGAATTGTCGGTCTTTTCCATTTTAACCATTGTGATAGGTGCGTGGTAGTATCACATTGAGTCTTAATTCCTGTTTCCCTGATGACTAAGTCACACTCCACAGTAGCGGATGGAAGTTCTCTTTGTCCCTTATCCTCATCGATACTTGGTATTGTTGGTCTTCTAATTTTAGCCATTCTGATGGGTGAATAGCAATGTCCCGTTGGGGTTTTAATTTCTATGTCTCTGATGTCTAATGATGTTGAACACCTTGCATGTGCTATTGGCCACTGGATATCTTTTATGAGGTACCTATTCACGACTTTTGCCGGTTTTTAAATTTACTTCATTTCTGTTTCTTAATGACTTATAGGAGTTGTTTACATACAATGGATACATTGTTGAAAATCACGTTGAAAATATCTCCACCCCCAATGAGTGGTGTGTGTTTTCACCCCCTTAAAGGTGAAGTTCCTAATTGTAACGAAGGCGAATTTATCAATCTTTTCTCTATGGTCGATCATTTTTGTGTCCACCTAAGTAACCTTTGCTTACGCCTTGGATGCATTCCTCACTGGGATTTTTTTTTCCCTACAGGGCTGGCAATGGCCACATGGGACAGATCAAGCCGTAGGCCACCTCAGGTGGCCGAGCCAGCAGTGGAGGGGGAGCCACATCTGCCCATGGGCCGGGAGCTGTCCGAGGCCAACCGCTTCGCCTATGCCGCCCTCTGTGGCATCTCTCTGTCCCAGCTATTTCCAGAACCTGAGCACAGGTGAGTGAGTGCTTTTGTCTCACAGAGGAAGGTCATGCTTCTTCAGGGAGACAATTATTGACAGCCCAAGCTGCCCGACAGGGACTGCAGGATGCTATGAAGAGGAGAAAGGCATTTTCCTTGTCTTTAAGGAGCTCACATCCTGGTAGGGCAACATGACATCTGTCACTCAGCACTTACCAAGAAATCAAAAGGCAGAGAGTTCCAGGCCTGTTTCAGGGCCTCAAAAAGCCTTTGGCTGGCTTCTCTGCAATTCTCTTGGCCTCCCCCTCCTGATCACAAAATGGCTGCTGCAGCTCCGTACATCATACCCTCACAGGACAAAGCCCAAGGCAGGAAAGAGGATGGTAGGGATTCTCCTCAAGTCTTTGTCATCGGGGAGGAAATCTTTCCCAGAATATGCCTAAAAGGCTTCCCCTTTTGTGTCATTGGCTAAATCCAATCACCTGCCTGAGACTCACTTGCAAGGGAGGCTGGGAAAAAATAAAAGCACTTGCCCTTTCTAACCTTCAACGTGGAAGGTGGGTTCTGCTGCCCAGGAAGAAAGGGCTGGGGAATTACTGCTGCAGAGAAAGGACATCTGTCAGAGAGGGTTCTCGTGGGGAGGCAGAATGTCGATGGCCCCTGCACAGAGCCTGGCACAGAGTTATTTCCAGACAAATGTTGGAAGTTGTCATTATTAATAATGCAACAACACACTCTATGTGGAGGCCAGAATAGATTTCATTAGATATTCTATTCCCAAGCAAGCTGGGTCCCATCTCTTGCAAGAGCCTGACTCTCCCTGCTCTGGCCCATACTTGTGCCATATCTGGGAAGCCTCCATCTTTCTGGAAGCTTCTCCTGACCTCATACGTCCCTACCTGATAAGCTGGTACCTAGGTGGGGAAGAGTTTTGTGTATTTTGTTCACACAAACATTTTTGAACCTGGACAGTGTGCCAGGCCTGTGCCAGGCACCGTCTAGGATGACATATAGAGAAGTGAGTTATTGTCCTGTGCCCCTCCCACATCCAAGTATTGCACTTTGCACAGGTGGCCGGAAGCATTTGCCTTGGGGCATTTCCTGCCTGACAGCTTCTGATTCAGCATGCCAACTCCTGCCACGTTGGTTTTCCTAGGCCCAAAACATATTAGAAAGGCAGCTTTAACCTTTTTACAGCCCCAGATAAACTGTTGGTTTGTTATGTTAAGAAAATACTCCATGGCCATTTTTGTCCACATGGGGCAGAAAAGCAAGCCTTTCAAATACTTATTTCTTACCCAGCCTGTAAACGTCACAGACGCTGTTCCCTACGATTAACCCTATTTATTAAACATGGAGAAATGAATGGGTAGAGCAGCGTTGGCTGACATTTTCCGTAGAGGACCAGGTATTTTAGCTTGTTGGCCACTGGTCTCTGTCACAGTCCCTCTGTTGATCTGTAGCCTAAAAGCAGCCAGAGATGGTATGTAAAGGAATGGGCATGACTGTATCCAGTACAACTTAATCTACAAGAACAGGCTGCAGGCCAGATGTGGCCTCCTGCGCCGTTTGTCATGGGGCATTTCCTCCCTGAACGTTTCTGACTCTCCTGGTGAGTCTGAGGAGCTTTGCACTTGGGGGGGGTCAGAATCCTCGGACTCCAGGTGAGGCTCTGCCCTCCCCAGTGGTGAGACCCTTGATGAGGAGTTGAACCTCTGGGGCCCTAACTGTGAAAGGGGATGTTTGCTGCACCTGCCTGGCCAGCGCCCAGCACATGGTGAGTGCCCAGGAATGTAATCGCTGGACAGGGCAGTCTCTGCGGTGGGCAAGCATGGCCTCTGGAGTCAGAGAGTGGTGGGCTTGAACCCTAGAGCTGTCACTTAACCCCTCTGGGTCTGGGCGTCCTCATCTCTAGAATGGGGGGAAAAATAGTACCTCCCTCCCTCGCGGGTTATAGTGGAAAGTAAACAGGCAGTGTGTATAAAGCCCTTAGCACAGGAACTGACAGATAGCTGCTCTGTGATTGTCATTCGATGTCCACGTTGCTGTTGATGTTCATGTATCTCGACTAGGCCGCCAACATTAGAAGCAGCTCCTGAGGCCCCGCCAATCTAAAATGCTATATTGCCACTTTGCATATATATTTATTAATTCAGTTGTTCATTTAAAGAAACATACATGTAGTGCTTTACATGTGCCAGGTATTGTTCTAAGCACATGACGAATGTCGACTTAGTTAATCCTTTCAACAACCCTTTGAAATAGGTTTCATCGTTATCACTTCTGTTTTACAGATAAAGAAACTGAGGCACAGGGAGGTTAGGGAACTTGTCCGAGATCACACAGCTAGTGGCAGAGCTGGAATTTGAACCAGAGTTCGTGCTCTTTATCCCCCGACTCTTGTCATAATATGCTTCTCTACATCCAAGACTTTCTTTATGGACACGGGGCCAGGCCATGCTGCTGCTCAGCTCTGAGCCCTTTCTGCATATGATTTTACTTGTAAGTAATGTTCAGTTTGCTTAGTCATCCCTTGCCCTCTGTACACACCACATCCCATCCCAGGGTGATCTCAGTAATTGCAGTGAGGTAAATAATTATAATCGTAATAGCAGTAGGGACTATTTATTGAGGGTTATTAGATGCCAGATGCGGTTACCCTGTCATTTAATCTTTCTAACCAACTTAAGAGGCAGGTCCTGTTATCATCTGCATTTTACAGCAGAGGAAAATGAAGCTAAGAGGGGTGGAAGAAGGGCACAAAGGGGACGCTCCCAGGGGACTTGCGTGCCTGGCTCTGAACCCCATTTTCCACTGCCTCCCTTGGTTGCCTTAGAAATACAAATAACGACGCTAGCTAACGTTAGTTGAGCAACAACTACATGCCCAGCCATGTTCTCCGGGCTTCATACATATTGTCTCATTTCATCTTCAAACAACCGTATGAAGTTGGTCTCTTAGACTCATTTGCAGATAAGGAAACTTGAGGGCACAGGGAGGTCGTTACTTTTGCAAAGTGCTGCATCGCTCAGATGTCCTTTTAGGAATGAAAGACGTTCCCTTGGCTGCTGAGAGAACTGTGAGCACCACCTGGACCAGCTGCAGCGAAAGAGAGCTACTTTGCCCACTGTTTTGCCCCATTCCTGGGGCAGCCTTCATCCAATGACTGGCTGATGTGGAGGCATAAAGGCTCAGCCCGCTCGCCCCACAGAGGGTAGCTCCGAAGGGCCATCTAATCTTCAAAACTCCCTTCAGAATTAGCTAAGTCTTCCTCTGAGACTGCATCGCAGCTTAACTATTGCCCTGCCCAGCCCTGATCCTCCCTGCCTACCCACAGGCACTGATCCCAAGGGGACCCTAATACTCATTTCAGAGCTGCTTTCTGGGGACCTGGACCATAACAGTGGGACCAGGATTTGAACCTAAGCTCTTCACTGCTCTCGTCAGGGGCCCGGCCTGCAGGGATCTCTCCGCTCGGGCTTCGGTGGCCCCAGCTCTCAGGACTGCGATGGGTGGGCTGCCTGGGATGCGTAGGGACCAGGCTGTGTGGTGCAGGTGGGAAGTCTTCTGGCATTTCATCCTAGTCTGGCAGCTCACCCTAGTCTGGCCAGAACTGGGGTACAGGACAGTGCAATTGAGGCAGGCCGGGGCGCTGGGTTTGGAGATAAACATGACTTCTGGGGCTCGGCCTCTTTTCTGGGCTGGTGTAACCAATCACCTCCTCACTGACTCCCTTGGCTCCACAGCCCCATGCCCGCCCACCGCCCCGCTTACCACTGTTGCTGCCATGAGTGGTGACTTTGAATCAAAGCCTGATGTGGACTCTGCCACAGTCCCCAACATGCCATGTGCTTCCTGTAGTTGTTTTAACTCCTGGGGTTCCTTCTCCCCTAGAGCATCTTGGCCATCCCCCACCCAGAGGCTCCTGCGGAATTCAAGTCAAATGTCTGCTATGGAGAAAGACCCCACGGTGGTGGTGGGGAGGGGGGAGGGGGGCGGGGGAGGCATGGCGGGAGGACACTATTCCTCTGTGCTTTATCCATTTCTGCAGTGGCTGGCTTTTCCCAAGAAAGCACGTCCTCGGTGATTTCCAGCATCAGCAGATCTCGTACAGGAGGCTTTGTCTAGCCGCTGGCCCTCCCCTCCACAGGCCAGTCTGGGGACTCCCTCCCTGGACTCATCAGAGCTCAATTCCTGCCTGTCCTAGCGTATCACATGGCACTGGGATCAATGAGTCACATCTCTGTCTCCACCTGCTGCGAGCTTCTCATCAGAAGCCGCATCTCGCTCATCTTTGATCCCTCAGCCCCCCAGCACAGCCCCTGCTCAGGTTCGGCCCAGGACAGAAGCTGCTCTTGCCCTTGTTCCTGTGGTTTATCAGCCTCTTCGGTCAAATGTTTGGTGGGAGGAAACGCTAAAATCCCCACCACCTAAAATTGGGTTTTCGGCTATGTCTGTGTTCCGTGGACCGCGGTCGCCATGGTCTTTTTGTATATTCTAGCTGTTCACATCCCCAAACAGGTCCGATCTAAACTTCCCCACGGCCTTGGAGATACACAATCCAGGAAACTTTGAGATCTCAGTCGTGTCTGTCTTTCAGCCCCTTCTGCACAGAGTTTATGACCGGCCTGGTGAAGTGGCTGGAGTTGTCCGAAGCCGTCTTGCCAACCATGACTGCTTTCGCCAGTGGCCTGGGAGGCGAAGGAGCCGACGTGTTTGTTCAGATTTTATCAAAGGACCCCATCTTGAAGGACAGCCCGTTGGTGATCACTCAGGTACACCCACCACTCAGGTGGCAGCTTCCAGGGAAACCAGAACACATTATTTCCTTTCAAAGTCAGTCCGAATAGCACTTCTAGTAGAAGAGGGTAGTGGAAAGATAAAATATTTCATCATAATATCGTACGATGATGATGCTTTTAGCTAACTATCATTATGGAACATTTACTATTGGTTTAACTTGTTAAATACTGCTTATGATGTGCTAGCACCTTCATAAATATTAACGCATTTAATTCTCAAAGCAACTCTATGAGCTAGGTAGTATGATCATCCCCATTTTATAGATGAGAAAACTGAGGCACGGAGAGGTTAAATAACTCGTTCGAGATCAGGCAGCTGACAAGTGGCCGAGCCTGGATTTGAACCTTGGCAGTCTCACTCCAGAGCCCACGTTCCTGAATGCCAAGCTGCGGCGCCTGTTTTCAGAAGCAGCAGCTTTGCCGTGTGCCCGTGGGCATGTCGCTCACCTGCTCCGTGCACAGTAAAAGCAGGCAGCGTGTGACATGGCTCTTGGGTGAGTCAGCTGAGCAGATTTAAAAAGGCCCTTCCCCCGCTCCGTTTCGCTCCCTGACATTCTCACACGTTTATTTATCTACGCACATCTTTGTCTGGCTCGCCACTAGCATATACCACAGAGAGATTGTGTCTGTCTCGTTCTGCCACTTAGTAAGAGTCAGTAAATATTTGTCAAATGAGTTGGCTGATTACATATCAACTTATTGCCCATTCCCGTTGCTTTTCCACCAGGACCTGATGACCTTCTCTCTCAAGGATGGTGAGTTGATTTTCTAAGCTCTGTAAATTGTGAGGGCTCATCTTTGTTCTCGGCCAGTAAAGCCAGTGATAGGAGTTGCCGCCTGTGGCCTGATCCCCCGTGGGAACCCCATACAGTTGGGGAGCTGGCGAGCACATCATTCACGCCAAGTGCTGTGGGGTGCTTCTTAATGGCTATTTATTCCTTGCAGTGCCCTGTGGTTTCGCTTTGTAAGTAGCCCTTGAATCTGGCCCCTTTCTCATCTCCACCTTCCGCCCTGGTCTGAGGAGCCACCACCATCCCCTCCCGGATGATGGCAGGGGTCTCCTCGCTGGTCTTTCAGCGTTCTGGCCAGCAACTCAAATGATCTTGCCGGAGACACATCTGACCACACTGCCTCCTGGCTCCACACCCATGCACACCTGTGGCCATTCCTGTTGCATGCAGGGAAAAGACCAGCTCTTCCTGGCGGGCCAGCCCCACCCCCACCTCACCTCTCGCCACTCTCCCCCCTCTCCTCTTCCCACGCTGGCCTCCCTGAGTGCGCCCCTGCCTTTGGCACTATGGCATCTTTTACCTGCCCTTCCCCTGCCTGGAGGATGTCCTGCTCCTCTTGCCCAGGTACTCTCTACCTCTCCCTCATCCCTCCACTCCGTCATCACTCCCCAGGGAATGGCTTCCTGGCCTCCCCGCTGGGACGCTCCCCCAACACCACAGCAGCCACGGCAGCCACGGCTGCAGTTGAATTCCTAGTGACGTGATTCTTCGCCTGGTAACTAACTGGCTTCCCCTCCAGACCGTAAGCTCCACACGGGCAGAACCCACACCTGGCTTTCTCCACCGCGTAATTCCAGTGGCTAACACCACACCTCCACGTAGGACACGCTCAGTCAACATCTGTCGAATGAATTAAAGAGATGGATCCTAGTGCTCCGTTTTGTGGGTGAGGAAGGTGGCTCAGAGCAGTTACGCAATTTACCCGAGGTTGCTCAGGAAGCCGCAGTCCAAGATTTCACTACCTTTGTTTCCTAGGACTGTTGTAACAAATTACCATAGAGGGGTGGCTTAGAGCGACAGAAACGTATCCTCTCTCAGTTTTGGAGGCCAGAAATCTGAAAGCAAGGTGTCCGCAGGGTCTCGCTCCCTTTGAAGGCCTAGCGAGCATCCTTCCTGCCTCTTTTAGCTGCCCATAGCTGTAGGCAGCCCTGGCTTACGGCCGCGTCACTCCAGTCTCTGCCTTCCTCTTCCGTGGCTTCCTCCCCTTCCCTTTCCTCTCCTCCTCGTGCCTCTTATCAAGATCTTTCACTTCATTACAGTACTCCCCGCCCTATCTGCAGTTTTATTTTCCACAGTTTCAGTTACCCTCAGGTCAAAAATATTAAATGTAAAATTCCAGAAATAAACAGTTGATATCGTGCGCCAGTCCGAGTAGCATAATGAAATCTCGTAGTCCTGCTCCCTCCAGCCCAGGATGTAGCTCATTCCTTTGTCTAGCGTATCTGTGCTGTGTACACTACCCTCTCCATTAGTCACATGATCACCTCCTCAGTTATCAAATGATTTATCAGAGAGGGAGACAGACCACATTCACAAACTTTCATTACAATATATTGTTATAATTGTTCTATTTTGGTATTATTTATTGTTAATCTCTTACTGTGCCTAGTTTACAAATTAAACTTCATCATAGGTATGTATGTATAGTAAAAAAAATAGAGCATATATAGGGTTCAGTACTATCCACGGTTTGAGGTATGCCCTGGGGGTCTTGGAACAGCTCAGAGGTCAGTGTCATAGTTAGGCTATTTGTTCAGGTACTTCCCTACAAGCTCCGTGAAGGCAGGGCCCTTGCTTAGAGTGTTCACTGTCGTATCCCAATAACGCTGCTGGATACATGGTGGGCATTTAACATTAGATGGGTGGGTGGGTGGGTGGATGGATGGATGGAAGTGTGGATGCATGCGTGGAGGAAAGGATAGAAGGATGGATGGATGGATGGACACATGCATGCATGCATAGATGCATGGGTGAAAGGATGAATGGATAGAAAAATGATGGATACATGGATGCATACATGATGGATGGAATTATGAATGAACAGAAAGATGGATGGATGGCCGTTCTTTACAGAACGAGGCTACATACTAGCAGAGTGGCTCGTATGAAGTTGAGTGTTAAACTGCCCTCTTCTACAGAGCTCGATGGGGCAGGGACATACAACAGAGGAAGAGGCTCTCTGTGCTGCTGGATTTCTCTCTGGGTGCGAGGCAGGGTGATGAGTCATGGAACCCGCCCAAGAAACCAGCATGAAAAGCTGCGTTTCTTGGAACTTCCTGGAAGGTTCACCTTTACTGGCAGCATGGGGATCTTAGTCATGAAACGATGCCCTCTTGGCAGCTGGGTGGAATTATGGGGGGTGTTAACCGTTTTCTTCTCCTCATCTAACAACAATGCATGAAGCTGTTTGCCCACACAACTCAAAAAACAAGTCTTTTGTGTGTTGAAAGGTAAACTGAATCTGAGTTAACTCTAAACCGGGTTTCTGAACCTCAGCAGTCCTGACATATAGGGCTGGATCATTGTTTGTGGTGGGGCCATTCCGTGTATCATAGGACATGTCTCTCTTCATTGCCGATCTCTATTCACTAGATGCCAGTAGCACTTTCTGAGCTTCGACAGCAAAAAATGTCTCCACACATTGTCAAATGTCCTCTAGGGGTCAAAAACAGCCCTGGTTGAGAACCAGTTCCCTAGGACCCAAAATTTGGCCACGTGGGGCTGGTTTATTTGTCATGGGTCATGTTTATAAGTTATTCTAGTTGCTCTTCTAGGTCCTATACATAGATTGTGAACTATCACATAGTACTTAATCTTCAGGTCACCTACTAAAGTAGGCCCTGTTATCTCCACCGATAGGAGATGAAATTAGATGCAGAAGTTAAGTAGGACTACATTTCAAAGTTTCAAAATTCCATTTAAGGCAAAGTGAATCTCACTGTGTCCAGGAAACTTAAACTGCATCATATTTTTTCCTTCTGTCCTCTGAAGCCAAAGATAGCACCAGCTCTAGGCCATAGGACGTGAGAAGGTGCATACTGCAGAGGACAGAGCCATCTTTGTCACGAATTAGGCTCTACTTTCTGATCTGGTCTTTATAACTGAATTGCAAACCCTTCCTCTCCAATGAATCAGAAAGGTTTGAGATGTTTGTCTTGCGTCGTGGTGAAATGCAAACATTGTCGCCTGGTTGCCGGGTTCTCCATCAGCACCCTCCAGATTCATAACTCGTTATCAGCATCGAAACTGGCTAATTCATCCATTCAGCAGATAAGAACTAAGCACCCGCTGTGTGTGCCAGGCCCTGTGCTGGGCAATGGGAGTAATTCTAATCATAGCTGATACTCACTGAGTCCCTAGTGTGTGCAGGCGCTGAGCTCAGCGCTTTCTACTAATTCTTTTAAACCCCGCAACAGCCCTAGGAGGTAGATGCTATTACTGTCCCCATTTTACCAAAGAGGAAACTGCAACACAGAGGAAAATAACCTGCCCAAGGTCGCACCGCTAGAAAGCGAGGGGGCCAGGTTTGAACCCCGGCACTGTGAGTTCAGAGTTCACTCTTAACTGCTTGCTACTGCTCTTCCCATGTGGACAGAACTCTATAGCGCCCTGGTCCTTACGGCTGACTCTGATGAGGCTGGAACTTAGGGTGGGGTGCCCCATGTGGCAGGAGGTGAAGGAGAGGCCAATTTTGCTGGCATCCTAAAAGATGGAGCTGGAAGAAGGCCCAGTCATTGTCCCCACAAAGTAAGCCGTGAGGGGAAAAGGCAGGAGTCATGACCAAAACGATCTGAGTTCAACTGCTGCCCGTGAGGGGGTCCAGCCCTAAAGTCCCGGCCCTCCAGCTGTGCTCTGGCTCAAAAAGCGAAGACCCTGAACCCACACACGTAAGTGCAACCCATTTCTCAGCAGTGGGCGGGGTAGCATGAAATTGGAATAAGATATAGTTTCTTTATATGAAAAAACAATTTAACTTAGGGTGAAAACTAGAATAAATATTCTAAGTGTTAAACATAAAAATATGTAATTAGGAAGGTCGGTAAATTGTGGGACGGTAGCGCAGTGGGCCGGGTAAGCAGTTGTATGAATATGGCCTGACAGATGCGTCCTTGGACCCCAGGAAGAATAGAGACAGAGGGTCCCTGACCTGATGTAGTAGCAGGCAGCTCACAGCCTCACCCCTGCAGCCCTGGCTTCTGACTATCACTAACCAGGGAGGGTCGAAAACGTGACAGTTTACCATAAAAATGGTAATATTAGCCGCCCTTTATTGAACACTTACTCTATCCCAGGTGCTGGCTAGGCTTGTCACATGCATCTTCTTATTCAATCTCAACAGAAGCCAAATTTAAGAGGTATTCTTGTCCAGCCAAATTCATCTAGTAGGTAGTCAGATGAAAATTCCAACCCAGGTCTGTGTGACAACAAAGACTGATGTTCTGCATCTTGGATCATTTCTTCGGTCTAGAGGGCAGTCCTCAAAGGGAAGGGATTGACCATGATCTCTTCCCAAAGGTCTGGGATCCTGCTGCCCTCCAAGAGGTACAAGGTCAACCCCAAGCTCGCCATCTTGGTTTCTGTACTTGGAGCCATACCGAGAACAGAGGTTGGTTCAATGCCTTGCAACAGAAGGCTGTGAAATGTGGAGAGAGCGAGCGTGGTTATCACAACACCTAGGGTATAACCGGCATTTAGTACCAAGCTCCAGGGCATTCATCCTTGGATGTGCAGTGCTGGATGATAAAGTACAAGACACAGTAGCTTCTCTACAGAGAGATGCTGGTGGAGGAAGGAGCCCAGATGTGTGGGTTCCGGCCCTGGCTCTGTCATGAACACGCTGGGTGACTGTGGACATGCCCTTGGCCATTCTCAGCCAGAGGGACCAGTTGAGTTCCAAGAACTCCCACACTATGTGGTTTTGGGTCTGGGTGGGCCTTGGGGCTGCGCAGCGGTTGTAACAGGCTGCCGCACTCTGGCCCGAGATCCCTGGGTCAACCCCCCACCCATGAATTTTCCAAAGAACAGGCTGCCCAGGTGATGGATCACCTTTATGTGCACCTGTGGTCCAGGGCCTAGAGCTATGCTTGGCATCGTATGTGCAACCCACATGCCTATGTACACAAAAGATAGGGTTCACCACTGACCACAAGGGATCATTCTGGAACCCCCAAACTCCTTCGAGAGCAGAAGGCTTGCCTTTAAATGGTGGCCACAGTGGAATGAGGACAAAAGTTGGTGTCAGATCATCTGGATTATCGTTCAGGCTCCACCACCCCCTCAGCTGAGGCGTCATTGTACCTGCTGCCTAGAACCGCTGGGAGGATTAGCACTCACATGTGCAAGCTCCTTGAGTGATGCCTGGCACATAGAAAGGAGTGTCATGGATGCTGGTTTTCCTTCCCAGCAGGCAGCATGAGGGCTCGTCCCAATGAGCCCAGCCTCCAGGCACAAGTTTGCCCAGCCCATCTCAGACCAGGAAGTGCTCGCCTATTTGCACATGGCGCTGTCTCTCAGAGTAGAAACTACCTGCTTCAGAACCACCTGGGGACCTCGTTAACGTAAAAATCAAGTTATAACTGACAATAACAAGAAAATACCTCATGGTAAGGGAACAGAAAGCAGTGAAGTGGGGTCAGGGAGGGCTTCTTGGAGGAGGTGACATTTGAAGAAGGAACTGATCTAGGAGATCTAGGAGAGAGCATTCCAGGTGTTGTCAAGAGTAACCCACCTCTGTGAGAGGTGAACCACACCAAGTGTTGGAGAGTGGCCTTCCTCAGTAAACCCACTTTCTCCCTTGTCACCCAGTGGGTACAAGGAGGGTACTCCAAAGGAGAATAAGTCTCAGCCAAAGGTGGGAAGCCGAAAAAGGTCTTTGGTGCTGCTCAGCACAGGCGGGCACATCAGACGACCCTGGCAGACAAGGGGTGAGCTTCAATTAGTTAATGAGCCAACACATCTTAATTGAGAACCTACTAATTGCCAGACATTGTCCTGGGCACTGTCCCAGAGACAACAAGGAATAAAGGAAAGGTTTCTGCCCTGGTGAGAGTGACATTCTGGTGGGGAGATCCAGACAATAATCATCCACATATAAATATAACAGTAATAGGAAACACAGGAATGGGGACAGAGTGACTGAGATGTGGGCTGCCTTACTTCAGAGGCTGATGGCATTCTCTAAGGAGATGGATATTTGAGTGGAGACCTGACTAATAAGAGGGACCGGCCAGGCGGAGCTCTGGGGGAGGGGCTTTGTAGTTACAACAGCGCCTGCAAAGGCCCTGGGGCAGGAATGAGCGTGGCTTCCTGTTGGGAAAGATACTGGAGCATGAAACAAGAACCAATAGAAAATGAGTTGGGAGGGGGTGGCAGGCAGGTGCCAGGTAATGTACACCTTGCAGACCACAGGAAGGAGTGTGGATTTTCATCTAAGTGCATCAGGGAGCTGTTGGAGAATTTCAAGTTGGGGGAGAGAACATGATCAGATTTATGACTTAAAAAAATTCCTCTAGTTGCTGTGTGGGCAGGTATAAGAGTTACAGAGGAGAAACCAGGGAGACAGCCAGGGGTGGGAGAACAATGACGATCACAGTGGCAGGTCATGGCAGTGGAGGCGGAGCACAGTGATCAGACTCAGGACATATTTTAGAGGTGCAATTGTCAGCATTCACTATCGGATTCAATGTTGGGGGTGGAGAAATGAGAAGAATCAACAACAATGCCCAGGCTTTGGACCTGAGCCCCCAACAGGGTAGACAGGCCCTTGAGGAGTTGGTCACCTGGCAAGTTGGCAATAGAGTCAAGACCACAGAACCCCAGCGTGCTGGGTAGCCTGGGACTCATGCCCCTCCCCAACCACCTACCACCTACCTTAAATAGATCATAAGCTCCAAATCCAGCAGCCTGGCCACCAAGATCTTTAAAATGACCCTTACGTAAGGCTGATATTCTAGAGGCTCGTGCCTGAGAATACCTTGGGAGGTTACCTATGCCCCTGGAAGCTATATCTCTGTAACTTTGACCAATGGACTAAAATTAGTGGCTAATTAGTCACCATGACCAAGGTTTGTTTCATATCCACGGCTCGATTATCACCTGGGTACAATAAGTCTGATCCTATCAGGGAGCAAGGAGCTCCTAATTATTTAGACCTTTAATGACCTAGTAACCCCAAGACACGACATGCACGTACACATATATAGTTCAGAGAGTATGTGGTAGACAGAACAATCCACCCCCAACCCCACAAAGATGTCCTAATTCTTGGAACCTATGAATATATCACCTTATATGACAAAAGGGATATTGCAATTATGATTAAGTTAAGGATCTTCAGATCAGGAGATTGTCCTGGATACCTGAGTAGGCCCAATCTAATCACAGGGTCTTTAAGAGGGAGGCAGGCGAGTCTAAGTCAAAGTAGGCATCAGAGTGATGGAAGAAGAGGTTGGAGTGAATAGAAGAAGGGGCCACAAGTCAAGGAAGGCGGGCGGCCTCTAGAATCTGGTAAAAGCAAGAAATGGATTCTCTCCTAGACCCTCCAGAATGAACTGGTACTGCTGACACCTTGATTTCAAGATCTCTCACCTCCAGAACTGTATTTTTTAAGACACAAAGGCAGTAATTTCTTAGAGCGGCCATAGGAAACTCATACAGCTTACTTTGCATGAAGCACTGTTGTAGTGATTTATACTTATTATCAGGAAACGTTCAATCGGAGGGGTAAAATGATCTAAGCCCATTTAGGTGGAAAATGGAAGGACACGGGTTAAAACCAAGACTGACCCATTGGAGAACCATTCCTTTAGCCACAGCGGGGCACAGACCTTCTCTGTCACAGGAGGAGAGTATCTCTGCAGACCCACACAGTCAGAGGCTCACGGCCTGGCCTGGGAGTGGGTGGGAAATGACCCCCACATGCCAGGATGCAAGGCATGGACTGGGTCCCATGGGTGGAGATGTGATGGAGGTAGAGGTACCAGTGAAGGTGTGAGTGGAATGGGCCAGGTAGGGGGTGGGAAGAAGTGAAATGGATGCAGTGGAGGTGTTTTTAGACTCCATCAGACTTGGAGATTTGGGATGTGCGGGGTGAGGGGGAAGGAGGATCGTGGGTGGTCTCTGGCTTGCGTGCTGTGCGATGTCATGTTCTGAGGCAGGCCACACAAGAGGAGACCCAGAAGGATCTTTTATGCCACACAGGGCCCATCATCTGGCAGATAGGCTGGGCTTTAACGGCTTAGGCTGGTAATGGAGTCCGTCTTGGTACAATAGGGTTACTTGGCCAGGATTCTGTCCCTTGTGCTACCTGAAGACAGAAATTGCTTGCACAGGGCTGGTTCATTTGACCCCCACTTCTTAGGAACCAGATATTAACATGTTCTTACAGAAACAGAGCTCGGATAGACCACCTTTGGTTAGATTTTGACAGATTAAGTTTTCTGATTATAAAATTAACCCAAAATCACTATGGATAATTTTGAAAAGACAGAAAGAAATCCTGTTTAACATAGTTCCTCTTTTTTTCTTATGCAGTGTCTATTTGTTCTTAGTTGGGACCCTATGGCAAATTATCAAGTAAATTTCTATCCACTTTTAAAGTTTGTTTCATTGCATAAGAATTTTTTTCAATTATTACAAACTTTTCTTAGAAAAAAATTTTTTTTTGGCTTTATAGTTTTCCACTGGGCGGATGTACTGTATGGTCAGTTATGATTATATAACTGATCCCCAGTGTTAGAACTCTCTAGACTATATCCACCTTCATGCTATAAATATAACAGGAGGGCCTTTATTTACTAAATATTTTCTGCATTTAGGGTTGTTTCCTTAAGATTAGAGTTACAAAAATGGACTTCCTAGGCCTAAGGGGATGTACATCTTTTTCCCAATTTTTTATTGTGCTGAAATACAAAAACATAAAATTTAGCATCTTACCCATGTTTAGGTATACAATTTAGTGGCATTAAGTACATTCATATTCTTGTACAACCATCATCACCATCTGTCTCCAGAATGCTTCATCTTGCAAAACTAAAAACCTGTCCCCGCTAAATACTAACCCCCCATTTCCTCCCTTCCCCCACAGCCCTTGGTAGCCACTGTTCTACTTTCCGTCTCTGTGATTTGGAGGATGCACATTTTTTTAAAGTTTTTATATATAATATATAAAAACATATATAATATATAATAAACTTATATATAATATATACAATATTATATATAACATAATATATAATATTTTTATGTCGTATATATTTTAAATGCAAAATATATAAAATATTTTCTATTTTTATGTAGAAATATAAATACATATACTTTATATGTACATATACACACACATATATGGCCAAATTGCCCTCCAGAAAGTTTATATCAGTGCACCCGTTTTCATCACCTCCATAACAGCTTTGGGATTTGGGGATTTAAAAAAAACGATCTTTGCTAATTTAGGAGGAAAATACTGCCGTGCTTTTGACTAACACTTTTAACACTTGCACAGTATTCCATCCGGGAAGCTGCGCTGTTGTTTAAGTGGCCGGTTCTCACGAGCTTGTGCTTTTCAGACATTTCCAGAGTTTGGGTTTTATCAGTTACACTGCCGTTGACATCTCTGTGTTTAAAAGCTTAACTGACGGTCCATGTTGTTTCTGTTTTTCAAGGGCGCTATGATGCCCGGGCCCGAGTCCTCATCTGCCACATGACCTCCCTCTTCCAAGTGCCCTTGGCAGAGCTGGATCTCCTTGAAGAGACGTTCCTTGAGAGCCTGAAGGACGCCAAAGAGGAGGAATCTGAGTAAGGGAGCTCTGTGACCCCTGCCCCACCTGCCGGGAATCGAGGACTGCTACCTTAGTTCACTTCTCAGACATCGGTCCCCTCTTGCCCATTCCCCCCACTAAAGATGCAAGTCACTTCCCCTCTCTGGGTCCCAGTCCTCATTTCTAGGAAGAGGGGATCGAATAGATGATTGCTAAGGGCTTGTGACTCCAACATTCCTTGGCCCTGACACCTGGCTTCACATCAGGTTCTTATTACAGCTTGTCTATGGGCCCGAGTGGACTGGGTTCAAATCTCACCTCTGACATCCATCTGCTTTTTGACCTTGGGCAGGTGCCCCCCACTACTCTAAGCCACAATGTTCTCATCTATAAAATGGAAATAAGAATAGTGTCCTCCCCGGGGCCTTGTGAAAAAAAGCATGTGCTTATATTACAAGGTGCTTGGCCCAGGACTGCCACGAGCAAGTGGTCAGTAGGCATGAGTCCTTCCCTTCCCCCACCTGCCCCTGTATTTACCAATCGTAGAGCAGCTGTCTATGTACTGTCGGGAGTGTGTGGAGTGGGAAATTATCCTGGCGACTTGACCGGAGCTCAGCTCTTTGCTGAGCACCTTACACAGCATCTAATCCCAGAGCAATCAATCGATCCAGCCACAGCTTAATTGCAGGCTCCTTGCACCAGGCACGTCTCCCAGCCTGGGGTTTTGTTTGGCCTTGATGGCATTCTTTGAGCAGCCAGGTTGTTGTACCAGCTCAGCCCAGTTGGGAAGTTAGCTCTGACGCTAAGTTTAGAACTGGAGCCGCCCTCCTGCCAGGGTTTGAAGGGCAAAGGGAGAGGTTGGTTCCTTGAAAAAGGAGGAAACTTGGTCAGCTGAAATAACCTGAAAACAGACTTGTTTTGATTCTGAGAATTGTGTCAATAAACACCCACACCCAGGTCAATTACCACCATTACAGGGACAACTCAGATTCTGGGGATATACTGGACAATCATAGTATCCTATGTGCCTTGAAATGAAGGACACTCTTAGCTATTGTTTGGGAAAACAACTCAGAGGATTTGTTCCAATAGTACCAGTAGCATCAGATTGGGGAATAGGAAAAATCAGAAGTTCCAGCACGACCCAGCTCTGCCACTTACCAGCGTGTGATCTTGAGCAAGTTAGTTAACTTCAATGGGTCTCAGTTTCCTTACTTATGAAATGGAGATAATAACAGCACCCTGCTCTTAGGGTTCTTGTGGGGCTCACATGAGTTCACGCATGTAAAGTGCTTCGAGCAGGGCTTGCCCAGAGTCACTAGCTGATAAATGTCATTATCTGCTCTCATATTTATTATCACTGCCATTATTACTATGTATGGGCCGTTTCCTCAGAGAAACACGCCACATGTGGAATTTTCAAATTCAATGTTAGGGACTTTGGAGACCTCTCAGGTTCTATCTGTGGTTAATGGGAGGTTCTAAGACCCAGGGGAAGCATAATGACTGTTCAGCCAGGAGACTTTTTCTGTTTGATTCTGCTACCAAGCTGCTATGTGGCCTTGGGCACGCTGCTTTCTCTCTCTGGGCACAGGTACCAGCTTTTTCACCTATGCAAGTAGAGGATCAAATTATATACAGGTCTCTTTTAACTCTAAGGTTTTATGTTTCCGCAAGGTGAGCTTATCACTTGGTACCCCAAGGCGATCCTTTGCAGTGGGGTGTGACATACCTCCTTTCTGCTCTTGGGTCCCCTTCTGAGGCCTAAGACCATCCAAGCTTTCCCTACTTGTTTGTGACTTCTTTTCTCTGTACCTCAGTTTCTTCTTCTCTAACATGGGGATAATGGTAGTATCTCCATCACAGGGCTGTGGAGAGGATTAAATTAATTAATACATATCAAAGGCTTGGAACAGTGCCTGACACATAGTAGGTCTTGATAAACGTCAGCTGGTGGTTGATACTAGTCACATCGTAACAACATTGTCAACCAAACTTTTACTGAGTGGTTACTGGATGCAGGTACAAGATGTCACCTCATTTGATGCTCATAACAAACCCCTTAGGGTTTTGCAGGGGAAGAAACAGAAAGTCAGAGGGGAGACATAACTCGCCCAAGGCCACACAGGTGGTCAGGGCATCCTCTGATTCAATCTCCATATCCAGTCACTTCCTACATCCCTCAAGACATGGTTGACCATCCCAGGTTCCTTCCTTGATTCTGAAGAAAGCAGTAGAGATAGTTTTGGTTTTTTTATGTTGTGTTGTTTTGTTTTGTTTTGTTTTGTTTTTTGCGGGGGTGGGGGCCTGCTGAACTTTTACTAGAAAAGCATCTCTAGACAGCCCAGAGATAAGTTCTCCCTCTCAAATGGAGCAGGTGAATCCGAAACAGAAGAGGGTCGTGGTGAGCACAGGAGCATGAGAAACACCCTCCCAAGGGAGACGAGATGGCAGGGTGTGGAACTGATTCGTGGAACCCTCCGATGGGCCATGTGGCCTCTTGCTCAGCACTCAGCGTCTGTGGCTTCAGCCAGGCGTTTGGCCCAGATCTGCGTTTTGGCTTCAGCATCCGCCTTTGGAAGGCTGACGTGGAATGCCACGTCAGGGTCATTTCTAGCCCTCCGGAACACGAGTGTGGCGCGTGACTACGATGGCGTAGGTTGCCACGCTGTCTCACTGGTGGGCGAAGCCAGTAACAGGCGCAGGGCTTTATTTGGATTATTGTGTTGCTTGAGTTCCCACTTCCAAATCTAGGATGCATCGTCGATGTAACTCAGAGCAGATGTCTCCTCTTGTGCTTAAGATATTGAACCTCAGTCAGAAAATTGAAGTAGTTGCATGAGCAGAATGCTGTGATAATCAATGATGACTGGGAAGGCACTTCTTTTATGTACAAGGCAGTTATTGAAAACGTTCAAGTACCACATAAATAAGGAAATCGATGGGCAGTTCAGGCGAGCATTAAGAGTGAGTGCTTTAGCAAAATAGCTTTAAAATACATTCTTTTCGATTCAACAAATGTTTATAAACATTTAAATAATAATACAAAGCAGAATATCAGAGATTAGAGTATATCGTTTATCTAATCTCTGTAAAATTGATTTGATATAGTAGTATTCATACCTTTAAATAAAACAACTTCAAGAACTATATTTACTTTTTAGTTATTTTATTGCCTTTAGGCTGTAAGTTTTCCCCTCCATAAACTCGGCTAAAGTGATGGCTATCTAGTAGATGTGCCGATGTCTCTGTAGGAACAATCTAGAAGCAGATGGTGCTGACAAATGTCAAGGGCACCAACTCAAAATTTTGACTATGCTCATAAAAATAAATTTGTAATAATCATCAGAATTTTATAATTCCAGATTTCTTCTACTGTCCCATAATATCATTCTTGAGGCTGATTGGTCTATCCTCTGACTAAATAACATAGCCAGAATGTCTACTTCATACCCCTCTGGTTTTCATAGATGTGGACAGTGAGTGGGCGAATAGATCGCTTCAGCAAGATGTCCACATCCGGTCCTTATGGGAATGATTTGGTTCTGTTCAAAAAATGTTTTCTGAGCATCCTCCAGACCCCAAGCCCAGGGCCAGCCCCTTAAAGGTGGAGGGCAGGAAAGACTCAACCTATGACCTGAAGGTTTGGCCCCTTGTTTCTCAAACCTGACATACAGGAGATGCCTGGAAAGCTTGTTACAGATAGTTTCCTCAGCCTCACGCCCAGAGCTGCCCAGAGCTTCCGGCCCAAAAAAGCTGTGCTTTTAGCAGCTACCCCCTGAGGATTCCGATGCAGTTGATCCAAAGCCTACCTTTTGAAAATCAGTGGTCTAGACTCCAGGCTAAACCAGTGTGGAGGGTTAGAGGGGCCCAGAGTCAGGACATTTAGTTATCCTTGGGGCTCGGGCAGGCTTCCTAGAGGAAGTGACTCATGAATGATGAGTAATGTTTAGCCAGACGAAGGCGAGAAGGTCCTTCGCAACAGAGGGCCAGGTACGGAGGCATAGGCGGCGTGCGTGCAGGAGTTCAGCGTTTCTAGGGGGTAGGGTGTAAGTTAAGCGATGAGCAATGAGGCTCTGAAAGAGGCAGGTGCCAAGTCATTGCAGGTCTGAGTGTTTCCTAGAGAGGTGACACTGTCTTCAAGGCAAAGGGAGGGTCCAGGAGCGAGAAAGAGAGGGAGGCAGACAATGGTGATTATACCTTCCTGCGTGACTTTAGTCACTATGCTGGTGCCGTTATCATCCTTCTCTTTCCAGTCCCTAAGTGAGAAAATTGAGGCTCAGCAAAATTGGGTGAGCCAGCGAGATCATGGCAGGGCTGGCCTCGAGTACCTCTGCCCCAGACGTTCAGACTGTTTCCCAGGCAGCGTTTGTTGAATGAAATTCTGCCTGGTTCACAGAGCCAGCTATTTGTCCCATTGCGTGTCCCTATTGTACATCCCTCAGCAATCTGAATGTTCCCTCAGGCCTTGAACGCTGCCAAAAGCAACCAGCTTGCAGCCTTCCAGTTTGCACTGAGTAGTGCTAGCATTTCAAGACCAAGGTATGTCTCCTGCACTTAGGAAGAAATTGTCGTAATAATAAAAGCGGTGATAAGAGCAACAAACATATCAGAAAGCTTACGATATGCCAGTGCTGTGTGTGGATTATTTCATTTAGCTCTCAAAAAAAAAAAAAAAAAAAAAAACCCTGGGAATGAAATACTATCGTTATCCCCGTTTGTTGGATGAGGAAACTCAGGTGGGATCGGTAATTTGTGCATAGTCGCAAGGTTAGTGTGTGACTCTATCCATCAGGATAGGCTAGGTTTTGCTTCAGTGACAAATGACCTCTAAATCTCAGTGACTTACAGCAACGCAGGCGCATTTCTTGTTCATGCTGCATGTCCACTACGGATTGGCTGTGGCTTTTTAGTCCAGGCTGTCTTGGTTTTGGCTCCCAGGCGGATAGAGAGTAACCTCTGTCTGGAACATTGCCAGCCTCAGGGCAGTGCAAAGGGAGACTTATCAGCCTCCTGCACTGACTTGAAGATTTTGCTGGAAGTGACACACATCCTTATCACCTACCTTATCACCTACCTTATCACTGGCTAAGGCAAGTTATATGGCCATTCAGTTCAACAGGGCAGGGATGGATAACCTTTCGGTAGGGAGGACCAGAGCAGGAAGGGCTAACTGAGTATTTGGTGGATGGTGATGCACTAGCAACACAGGTTGTGTTTACGGGCTTGAATCCTGGCCTCAGAGCCCATGCTCCTACTCGCCGTCCGCCTTCCGCTCTGCTGGCTGTGTGTGGTGCGGCCTCATCCCACACACCTGATGGCGTGAATTTCAGTCAGGCAAAGCCAGCGCCTGTGGCGTGCACGGTTCCCGCTTCTCTGCAGCGAAGCAACCGAGCAGCGCTGGGCGGCACACCCGGGAGCCGCTTGGGACAAAAGGTGGTTGAAATGAGCTGGCGGGGCACCTGAGGCAGAGCGGGTCCCCGAATGCCCCGCTCAGAGCCCATTTCTTTTTGGTGGCCGGAGGAGGAGCTGTTTCTCACCCTCGTATGTGGCGCATGAGGCAAGAGCTGGAAAGGAAACAAGTCCTGGTTAGTACCTCCCTGTCCCGCTCACCGAGACACGGCACCCAGGACCCCTGCGCCCAGGCCGCTCTCAGTAATAGTGTGTCGATCAGACGGGTGAAGAAGGAGGGAACCTCACGTTTACAGACCAACTCCCTTAAGAAGTTAGATGTTAGCATCCCCATTTTACAAAAGGGGAAACTGAGGCTCGGGCAGATCAAGAGCCACTGTTTTGATCACCACTCACAGTGTGCCACTGTGCTACGTGCTTGACAGACTTCCTCATCACGGGTCCATCCCCACGAGCCTTCGGGAGGCGGGTACTGTGAGCCCGTAATTTCCCCTGCAATGTGAGTGCAGTAATGAAACCGCTTCTGGGGTAAGATAAGCCACGCGAAGTGCAAAGCGTGAGAGCCGGCGTGCAGGAACGCCCCGGTAAAAATTAACCGTTTCTCTTTTATCATCACCGTCACCTGCTATCACTCGAAACACTGAGCGAGGTGTCCGAACTCCAGCCTCAGTTCAGAGTTCGTGCTCGTCACGGCCGCCCCCACTAGCCCTCAGTCTCCTGTCCTGCTCCTTGTTGTCCCCAAGCCCAGAGGCCTGGGTGTCCAACTGACCGCCGGGCATTCGTGACACGGCTGAACACTCACAGTGGCCGTTCTCAGGATTCTCCCGACTCCAAATGCTTCTCCTCTGCCACATTTTAGAGCCTTTAAATTTCGGGTTCGAATGAATGTAGCCAGTGCCCCAAGGCCAAAGTCTCCGGTACAGACGTTTTCTTTCACTCATCTTCGAAATGATTATTCCTAAGGAAATTGGTTTCCAAATATCCCTGAGGGAGGTGAGCTCGGAAGGCAGAGTCGGGGGGAAGGGAAGGGAAGAGGAAGGTGATGGGGTCTGTGATTCTATTCGGTACCTGTTCTGGGTCCACCTACTAGAAGATATTTTTGTGCTTCTTTCGCTATTGTTATTATTATTATTATTTTCTTTTGTCTTTTCATCATTCAAATTGCAACCCTGTTAGGATGGATCTGTTGGGTAAGTAGCGCATCCCACACACTGGGATTCCCCAGCTGGGTTTTAGAATGTTTTCAGCTTTTTAAAACCCTCGATGGGCCCAACGTGACTTTGATACCTTGCTCTGTGTGACAGAGTACCCAGCATTGATTCCAGTTTGGGGGCTGGGGAGGCAGGAAGGTCTCAAGGGTCCCAGGCACAGCCGGCCCTAAAGACCGTCCTCTTCTCCCCCAGATCGGCAGAGGCGTCCCGGAAGAAGAAAGAAAACCGGAGGAAATGGAAGCGTTATCTTTTGATAGGCCTGGCGACTGTCGGAGGTGGCACAGTAATCGGTAAGGCCAGCTCCGGCTGAGATTTTGATGGCGCACGGGCCAGTGCAGTGCGGAGTGAGGGATGACACCAGGCTGGGAGCAAGAGTGGAGAGTGCAGAGGATCAGTGGGAGGTGGCCCCAGGCACACAGTGGGTGCTTTGTCAGCAGTATTGTTAGCAGCCTCCATGGGAGGTGGTGGGAAGCCGATAGGGGAAGAACCCAGCAGGCCACGTTCCCACTCCCGCCTTTACCCACCACGGGCTGTTTTTCCCTTACAGGAGTGACCGGGGGTCTCGCTGCCCCTCTTGTGGCTGCTGGAGCTGCGACAATCATTGGCAGTGCCGGGGCAGCAGCCCTGGGCTCGGTGGCTGGCATCGCTATCATGACCTCCCTGTTCGGCGCCGCTGGGGCTGGCCTGACAGGTAAGGCTCAAAAGCAGTGATGGGTTATGAGGGATTTTCAGCCAGGGTGGCCCAACTCCTAAAAGGCAGTGATGGCTCCTGAAGATGGAGGAGGAGGCTTTGGTTTTCCTCATGCTGGGTCCCATCCCTGCCAGAACCCACAGCAGGCTTCACAGAGAACTGGGCAGTAGCTTGGCATGGGTTGGGATAAAGGCTGAGCGTGAGAAGCTGCACCTTGTGTAGACTTCCTGAGAACGGTCTAATTGGACACACTCGTCACCATTTAGGAAGTTTCCAGACAAGCTGCCTCAGAGACACGAGGGCTTCCTCGTGTAAGACAGCACACGGCGACCCTTCGTGTACCAGCATCACCTGGGGGAGCGTCTCCAAATCCTATGTGTCGACAGCCCCCCCGCCCCCCCAATCCCACACAGAGACTCCTGTTCCACATCTCAAGGGCGCGCGTCACTTCCCGCATTGAGAATCTCGGTCACTTCGATCCGCTTTTACTGAGAGGAGTGTGTTGTACCCCTGGAGTTTGTGGGCAGGAAAAACGACATAGACCCTATGGAGTCGGGACGGAGCAGTGGTTGTGAGTCTGGGCTCTGAGTTCCAGCCCCAGCTTTGCCACTCGGGGGCTGGCCAGCCTCCGGAAGCCTCTTACCCTCATCTGTAATCGGAGATGATAATGGTCCCGACCTTAACGAGCTAAAACATGAGACATTTGTCCAGGGACAGGGCACGCGGTCAGGGCTCACTGTGTGAGTGTGTGAGCACAGAGAGTCGCTCTGACTGACGTTCCCCTAGGTCCCCACTTCCCTCCATTCTCATGTTTGTATCTGGGTCTTTAGGGTACAAGATGAAGAAGCGCGTTGGGGCCATCGAAGAGTTCACGTTTCTGCCTCTGACGGAAGGCAGGCAGCTGCACATCACCATCGCCATCACAGGGTGGCTGGCGTCCGGCAAATACCGTGAGGGCCAGGGCTGGAGGCGGGTGGGCATTGGCTGAGCCGCACCTGCTGCTCTGGGCCGGACCCTCGGCTAGGCTCTTACCCCTGTACGTCTTTAGAGGATGGGTAGGGGAGCGCCATTTAACAGAGGAGGAAACTGAGGCTCAGAGAGGTGAAGAGACTTTATCCCACATCCATGTACTCATTCATCCATATCTCAACTATACATTCAGTTCTCTAATCATCCGGTTATCTACCCATCTATCTACACATCCATCCATTCATTATCCACTCACTCACCTATCTATCCACTCATCCACCTACCCATCCACCCATCTGTTTACACATCTGTCCATCTATCCATCATCCATCCATCCATCTAACTATCCATCCATCCACCCACCCATCCTATCTATCTACACATCTATCCATCCATCCATCATCCATCCATCCATCTAACTATCCATCCATCCACCCACCCATCCTATCTATCTACACATCTATCCATCCATCCATCATCCATCCATCCAGCTGTTCATTCACCCACCCATCCACCCGTCCATCCATCCATTCAGCAATATCGATAGAGTACCGTATCCACCATTCGCCAGACACTGAGCCAGGCCTTAGGAATTTAGTAGTGAGAAGCACAGTCGTGGCCTCTGCTCCCATAGAACATATGGTCTGAGGCAGAAGACAGACGGTTACACGGGTAATTGCATAAGGGACATTTAGGGACATTTATAGATGGCGCAGTAGGGGAAGCACAGTATTTCTGGAGAATGAGGGAACATTTCCTAGAGGAAGCAGCATTTAGGCTAAGGACTGGCTAGGGATTGGCCGAGTAAAGAAGGAGCAAGAAATGTACATACCAAGTAAAGGGGCAGCATGTGCACAGGTCCAGGGATGCAGAAGAACCAAAAAGGGCACAGAACAGCTGGAGCAGGGAGCTAGAGGACAAGAGTGTGAGCAGGACCGGATCGCGCAGGAGCATGTGAGGCTGGGAGTTCGAATGCACCCTCAGAGCAGGTGGAATATTGCAAAGGATTTAAGCATGTAAGTGAGAGCTCAGTACAGGCAAGTCCCTTAACCTCTCCGTGCCCCCGCTACTTCCTTTGTGAAGCGGGACTAATTATTCATGCCTTTCAAGGTACTTGCAAAAATTAAATTAAACAAGGTAACGTGTGGCAGGCACCTGCTTTCTCACTGGCATTCCACAAACACTAGTTTCCTTTGCCCCCATTCTAACTCAAACATGCGTGTTTTAGGGGATTCCACCAAGGTGGCATTGAGGACTGACAGCATGGCCAGCTCAATGCCTGGCTCATGTTTGCAAGTGCCCAGTGCAAGGCTCAGCAAACGGTCCTTCGCTCAGAGGGAGAACAGGCTGGGCCAGGGATTCTGGAGCATCGCAACCAGACGCACATGCTCAAAGCCTCCTAGTTCTCCAATCTCTGGGATCCGAGGGTGCAAGTCAAGCTCTTCTAAACGACACAGAAGAAAGCAAGTGGGAAAACGTTCAGGCTCCATTCAGAGGCATTGCCTGGTACCAGAGTCCTGTTAGTGTGTGACCACTGGGCCTTGTCTCCACACACAGCGAGTCTCTAACCGTCGACTGAGCACCTGGTCCTCAGGCATTTTTCCCATGCGATAGCAACCTGATGCACATCGCCCTCTGATGTGGGGGCTCTGTCTGCTCCACTAATAGCTGCCACTCATTGGCAGGGGGTGGGCCTCTTGTCCCCCAGCTGAGGGTAAGTGGTCCCTTGTGGCTGCCTATTTGGGAAAGTAGGGGCGTGGCATCCTCTGTCACAGACAGGAGAGACGCCACCTAGATTGTCCTCCCTAGGCACCTTCGGCGCCCCGTGGGCTGCTCTGGCCCGCAGCCGTGAGCAGTACTGCCTGGTCTGGGAAGCCAAGTACCTGATGGAGCTCGGCAACGCCCTGGAGACCATCCTCAGTGGTCTTGCCAACATGGTGGCCCAGGAGGCCCTGAAGTACACCGTGTTGTCTGGTAAGCATCCCCGTCCCCATGGCCAGCGGCACGTGCACCGTTCCCAGCCACGCTGGTACCATCCCTCTGCATACCTGAGGCCCCAGGTGGACCAGGCACTGTGCCGGGCCCCGGGAACACAGAGAGGTTAAGGCTACATTCCTGTCTTTGAGACGTGCACGGTCTTTGTGGGGAGGAGGCAGGTGAACAGCCAGCAACATTATTATGTAAGATATCAATTAGATATTGCTGCGTAAGAAGCCACCCCAAAACTCAGAGACTTAAAATAATAATCATTTGTCGTAATAGCTCAGGAGCCATAAGGCTTCGTTTGGTTGATCTTTGCTGGGTCTGCTTATGCATCTGTTGGTCAAACGAGTGTCCGCGGATCTAGGCTAGCCTCGTTCGGGGCAGCTCGGCTCTGCTCCCTCTGTCTCTCATCCCCCTCCTGGGGTCCACAGGCTAGCCCACACCGGTGGTGGGGTACATGAGAGGCTAGCCCCGATGCGGAAGTCCGTTTCAAGTCTCACTTCTAGGAACATCTTGTTGGCCAGAGGAAGTCACATGGCTGAGTCTAGAGGGCAAGGTTACCAGGGGGACCATAGAGCTTTGAGGCAGAGGAAGAGGGTACAGTGCGAAGGGACAAATTGGGGCCATTTTTGGAATCTCACGCATAACAGATGCTTGAGCAGAAGGGATCTAATCTGCGTATCAGAAATGCATAAGCTTTAGTTTTCTTC
This sequence comes from Rousettus aegyptiacus, assembly GCF_014176215.1. Lineage (NCBI taxonomy): Eukaryota > Metazoa > Chordata > Mammalia > Chiroptera > Pteropodidae > Rousettus > Rousettus aegyptiacus. Next base: position 11,702,836 of record NW_023416284.1, on the reverse strand, counting down.
TTTGCTATTTAGCAATTTGCCAACACTTGGAAAACTTACAGATCCCAAGTTAGAGAGTGCGTGCACTGACTCGGGCTTCCGTTAGGCAGCAGTCACTTCCTACAGCGACCATCACCGCCTTCATCACTGACATCCCACCTCCCCAGGTATCATAGCTGCCCTGACCTGGCCGGCCTCACTCCTCTCTGTCGCCAATGTCATCGACAACCCCTGGGGTGTGTGTCTCCACCGATCAGCAGAGGTTGGCAAGCACCTGGCGCACATCCTGCTCTCCCGCCAGCAGGTACCTGGGAATAGCTGTGGATGGGGGCCATAGGGGAATAGAGGGTGGGGGACTTGTGCATAGACATCAGCCCTGGAGACAAGCCCACGTGGAGTAGCTTTAGGGGAGTGGGTGGTCTTCACTGCTCCTCCAGTTCCAGTCATGAAGATATCCTAGTATGGACCAGTAAGAATTATAGACTGTGCATCTCTTGCAGGTAATTAGGTGAGGACTGAATAGGAGAGGCATCTGCAGGTATGGACGAGGCCAGGTATTCCTTCCTAGAAACACAGAGTGCCCATCTGAGCAGCTCGTCGGTGCCCCAAAGGCCATGTAATGTGGTCTGGCAGTCGAAGGCAGGACAGTGGAATGACGGGCGTCCCTAGGAGTCTCACCTATTGCCTCCCCGCACATCCCCCCCACCCACCCCGCACATCCCCTGACCAGGACTCAGCCCCGTGGCCATGCTACAGGCGAGTTAGAGAAACTCAGTCTTTGGCCAGGTAGCTGTGCGCCAGGAAAACTCAGGAGTTCTGTTGCCAAGGACGGGGCATAGGGGTGTGGGCACATGAGGAGCAGCCTTTGCCACGAGTTCCCGCAGCATCGCAGCACTGTTTATCGAGAGTTTTCTGTGGTCGTAAAGGGAGGTGGGGGCGGGGGAGGGCAGATCCATGTACCGGCATGAAAACGGGGAAAAGAAATAGACTGGCGAGAGCAGAACAGACCTTCGGGGCTCGTCTGCTTCTTCCCTCTTCCACGCAGAGCTCGTACCCAGATACCTTTCTTGTTCTTATGAGTTGCCTTTTCTACAAGTTCTTTGATCAGGAAGTTTCTCCTTACATCCAACTCACTACCTGCTCTCCTAATTTAAGGCCAATGTTCCATGTCCCACTTTCCTATCTAGGCACAGAACAGCTGCCCCTACCATGTCACTCTTTGCCTTTTTATCCGTCGCACCTGGGGGTACCTTCCGCCTCTTCTTTCTGGCTCTAAAAAGGCCCCACTTCACAAGGCAGATGAGTCCTGTGTCCTGGGGAAGACGAGATGGTGGTTGGAAAATGATTTGAGATGAAAGGGAAATTAACTGGGCCAGAGGCTGCCTGCCGGCGTTGGAGGAAGCCAGCTGCCCTGGCAGGTGCGCTCCTGCGCAGGTGAGGGCCCGACTCCGCTGATTAAGACGTCAGAGCTGGGGGCCGGGAGTAGCGCATGCGTCATTCATCGAGGCACTGAGGAGTGGGCAAGGGCCGTCCTCATCAGGGCTGATGTTTTGCTGGAACTTGCCATGTCCCCTCCCAGACATCTGTGTCCTTTCTTCCCCAGGGCCGGCGACCCGTCACTTTGATTGGCTTCAGCCTGGGAGCCAGAGTCATCTACTTCTGTCTGCAAGAGATGGCTCAGGAGAAAGGTAAGGCTGGCTTATTGTCACCGGTGAAAACCCTTCCCAAGCTTAGCCCCCAGGCCAGAGGTTCTGGACCAGGGGTCGCAAGTCTTGTGATTGTGTTCCCAACTCATAGAAATAATAGTTAAAAGCTTTACATAGTTTGAAAACATAAAAAATCGTGAAGTCATTTGGAAAATTGTTTATCTTTTCTGTGTGTAAATTAGAGTGGATGTGAGGTCACGTGATATTGGCCTTCGTCTGATGCGCGTTTTTGAATGGGAGGGAGGGGAGCGGGAGAAGTCTGAAATTGAGGTGCGCTCCTTCCGAAGGCCCTGGGGGAGACCCCCCCCCGCCTCCGGCGTCCTGTGGTTGCCGGCAGCCCTCCACGTTCCGCTGCCGGTGGCCGCGACTCTCCGAATGAGGTCTCATTTATAGGCTCCAGGTAGACGTATCTTTATGGGGGGGCAGCTGCTGTTCAACCCACTACAGACCCCTGTGGGAATGTGTCATGCCTTCCAATGACATACTTTCTGTGCCGAGGCAGCAGAAAGCCTGAGTGCCACCGCTCCGGGCCTCCGGTGGGTGAGGGCTCCGGGACAGAATGCCAGGTTGGGACAGATCTGTCATCAGAGGCTGCCCATAGGAGGAGGCTGGGGACTGACGCGCAGAGCTTGGGGCACTCGGGAGTGGCCGCTGTTGGTGGCACGCAGACTAACCTCTCTCCTAGCAAAGAGCAGCAGCAGCAGGACCCTGAGAAGGGGCTGAGACGGGGCTCCTTGCCCTGAGAGCAGAGGGTGGACGGGAGAGGCACTGCAGTAACACTCAGCATCCTCCCTCGGGATTCCTGGAATGGCCCTCTGAGCCTGTTTCCCCACTTAGAAAAAACAGTTAATAATTCCCACGCCATGTGGTCGCTTTAAGGAGCAAGGGAGGTGCCCACGTACAGTAGTTTTGCAAATTGTAAAACCCGTCATTGACCAAATACAGCTCAAAGTTGTCATTTTGCAGCTTCTGCCCTTCAGGGTTTTTGCCAACCTGAGACTCCCCCTGAAATGGTCCCTGGCCACTCTCCTCGGTCCACCAGGGTGTGTGATCTGATTGCTGACCACTTGCTGGCAAGCGAGGAGGGGTGGGAAATTCTGCTGTGGGCTCGACCCGAGGGAACAGGTGAGCCCAGGGCTGACGGGTGTTATTTTCAGTGTTGGCATCACCAGCGGGTTTCGGGGAGACCCGGGAGCTCAGTGGCATGGTTGGTTCCTGTTCTTTATCTTTTTCCAAAATGTCTCCCCAATGTCACCTTGGATGGAGGACCAGAGATATTTTCCTGGTTGCAAAGGCGAGGGGTGTGCGCCATTCGGGGCACTTACCAGGGGAGGGCCGAGCCCCCGTAGCTTTCCGCAGCCTCCTTTTCACCTGGTTTTGCCCACATCAGGAAGCAACGAGGAGGCGCCTCACTCCTATTCCCAGCAGCTTTGGGTTAACCTGGGACCACCAGGGAGAAGGGCCGGAGGAGCCGGCTCTGAGCCGTGTTCCCCAGGCTGGGGCCAGAGGTCAGGCAAAAACCACTGGGGAGCCAGGGTGAATCCAGGGTTATGGCAAAGATGAGGTTCCATTTCTGTACACATTCCTACCCTTCCCTGGCATCAGCAGCGACAGAGCAAGTCAGAAAGGCACCCCTGTCCTGCCTTTCCTGCTCTGTGTGGCACAGACGATCCAGCTGGGACCTTATGGCTCACGGGGAGGAACCCCCCGGGCACCCACAAGGTCCCCCTGTCCTCAGCGCTTCACCCCTCCCAGTAAATGACTTGGTTGAGCCGCAGCAACACCATCAACTCCTACCGCGTCAATAATGCCACCTCTGTGTTTCTGCGAATTGGGCAAATGACACCCGTTCTGGCAGAATCTGTCTTGGGAGAAATAAGGAGGCCGTTTCTCAGACAAAACACAGGCTTCGCCTTAAAAACGTGTGGGTTACAGAGAGGCAGGACGGGTGTATCTGTCAGCATTTGCTGCAGTGACGCCGCGTAACAAACCACCCCCAGACTCAGAGGGTGGCGACACCAAACGTTTTCATGCGTGGAATCTGCAGGTTGGCTCTAGTTTGGTTTCTCTAGAATAGGCTCTGCGTCTGGCTGTACACCGGGTGACCTTGGCTCCGGGCTGTGGCCTGGCTCAGGTCCGCTCCACGTGTGTTGGTCCCGGTGCAGGCGAAGGGGCAGCAGCCACCCACGGCAGGCTCGCCTGTGGCCCTCGCTAGAGTCCCAGGGCCAAGCCAAAGGACCTGTGCATGTTTCAGGCCTCTGCTCATGTCGTAATTACTAACATCCTGTATCAGTTATTTATTGCTGCAAATGACCTCGCCAAACAGTGGCTTAAAACCGCAATAACTAACCATGTCTAACAATTCTGTGAGTTGGCTAGGCAGCTCCTCTCCTGGCTCGCCGGTCAGAGCCGTAATGCTTGGAAGGTCCAAGCTAACCTCCCTCGCTGGCTGTCACCTGATGCGCCTCGGTCCTTCCCCGGGGGACCTCTCACCCTCTGGCAGGCTTGCCTGACCTCCTTACCTGGCCTTCTCAGGGCAGTTTCAAGAGGGCAAGAGTGAAAACTGCAAGGCCTCTTAAGGCCAAGGTTCCAGAACACATCGCTTTTGCCACGTTCTGTTGGTCAAAACAAGTCACAGGCCCGATCAAGGAGACAAAGGGGGGAATAGATTCCTCTTCTGAGTGGGAGGGGTGGCAAAGAATTTTCAGCAAGTTTGACGCTTCCACACATGCTGCTGGCCAAAGCAAGTGATGGCCAAGCCTTGGGTTAGGGGGTCGGGGCAGTGTGCTCCGCCCACAGCACAGAGGGAAGGGAGTGAATAGCGGCCAGGCAGTAATCCAGACGGTCCTGCTGCAGGGAAAGCACTGTACGGGCTTTGCAGTCAGCTGCGACCTGGGTCTGAGTCTTGCCTCTGCTCGGCTGGGTAGCCTGGCTTGGGCAAGGACACAGTCTCCCTGAACATCCATCTCTCCATTGGCAACAGGAGGTTAATATCACTTCTGGGCAGTGGCAAAGGCCAGAGAGCATGGCGGTCAGTTAGCCGACCCAGTGCCGGGTCCTGGTCAGCACAGCCTCTAACAGCCTTCAGGTGGAGGGGCTCCCCGCAGGCCCAGGGCGTGGCTGCAGTCTCCCCTTGCTCTGGAAAGCTTCTCCCTCCGGGAGACGCTCTTGAAACCTTGTCATCCTCTGTGCTGCCATTGATTTGCTTCTTTCGTAGTCATCTTTCCCCCAACCCATTCAGGAGGCCACCTGCCAGGCTCCTTATTACCTAGGGCGATGTGGTCTTAATAGAAGTGATCCTCAGTTTAGAGAGGAAAGGCATGTCTTTGGCTGCAATTAACATAAGTTGCTTGTTAACTTCCCATTGTTAATACAAGCTAAGTCTTCAATGCCCCTACTGATCAAATTGAATCAATTACCATGTCCCACTTGGCTGTGAGTTCGCCTATCAGCTGCCTCTGGAATGTGAAGCTGGTAACTGGCAGGAAGGAAGCAGGTGGCCTCTAAGTGACAGGGCCAGTTAGCGAGACACTGAGATATCCCAGTACCTCAGACTTGGGGAGGGGGGTCCCAAAACAGCTGCCTTCTTGCCTCTTTCCTGGCCACTGCGTCCTCCCCTGGATCTTCCTGGCCCACCCAAAAGAATGGGGCTTCAGTATTAGGCAGTCCTGGATTTGCATTCGAACTTTGTCACTGACTAGCTGTGTGAGCTTGGGCAAGTCACTTAACGTCTCTGAGTCTCAGCTTCCTCATCTGAATTTGGAACATTTACCTTGAAAGCTCGCTGGATGATTAAAAGGGATGTAAAAGTACCCACCCCAATTTGAGTACAGCAAATGTTTCTTCCTCTAAATGCTAACTCGAGGACCGACTACGCCCAGGGAACTGTGAAGAGTGTGGTGTAGACAGAGGAGCTCGTCATCATTTCGTGTTCACTTCTGGGCCCCTCTGTTAGACCGCGAGCCCCGTGTAGGCGGGATCGACCCGTGCCCCATCTCCACCCCAGCACCCAGCACATTTCGAGTGTTCAGGAAAATGGAGGAACCCGACTTCGGGTGAAGGACTCGAACACGTGCTGATGTACTCACGAGCCAGGGGCACTCATCGTGTTCCATCGTGTTCGAAGCACATCCATGTAGGATCTCAGTCAATCTCACAGCAACCCGAGGGGGTAGTCTCCAGGGTTCACAGAGGAGAAAACTAAGGCCTCAGGGGCACGCTATGCAAATCCTAAATGCCAGAGGCCGGACTTGACCCCAGGGCGTCTGGCTCCAGAGCCCTCAGTCCTAATCATTATACTCTACTTTGCAAAGGTCCTAGACCTTGGACACTGGGTAGGGGTCATCCAATCGGAGCTAGAGAGAAGGGTGTTCCAAAGAGTCCGCCCAGCAGGGCCAATGCAGGCTTTTCTGAGGTGTCTGGGAATGTTAAGTATAGCGTTTCTATGCCTGTGAAAGGGGACCAAGCGTAACTGTGGGAGCCTGGCACAAGGTCTCTAACGCCTGGCTAAGGGGCCTGACGGACGGGTTTGACGCTGTGGTCCCTGACTCGTGGAGTGAACGAGTAGTCAGGCAGGCCCTGTGGACAGAGGAGCTGGAGGGAGGTCAGGGCCAGACAGCCTGTAGCACACCCATGTACACACTCACACACATGCACACACACACTCATACACGCACACACACGCACACGTGGCAGCAACTCAGCTGACCCCGAGGACCTCTGACACCCCCGCTATGCTCTAGATCAGGCACAGACGTGGCATGAGTCGCGGGGCCCCACTCATGACCTGCCTTCCGGCATATTCTCTCACCGCCTTCCACCTCACACCGGGCTCCAGCCAACCAAGCTCAGGCAGCAGCACACACTTACAGAACACGCTCTGCATTTCCATGTGCCAGGCACAGTTCCGAGCTCTTCACATTTATTACTTTGTAATCCTTTCAACAACTCTGCCCATTTTACAGAGGCATAAACTGAAATAACAGAGCTTAGGTAACTTGCCCAAATCACAGGGCTAGCAGGTGGCAGAGATCATGTGATAGTCTGGATAGAGATCATGTGATCTGGACCCCAACGCTAGACCCATCTCTCCACGTCACTCTTTCCTACGCATCTTTCTCAGCGCTGTTCTTGCTGTTATTAGTGCCCGTTTACTTCCCCGCCCTTCCTGTCCCCGAGTGGTCATTACGACAGAGCACACATCAGAACTACCTGGGCACTTCCTTTCCCAAAACAAAAATGCCAGGACCCTACATGGAAGATAAGGGTCAGGCACCCTATCCTGGAAAACGCTCCCCTGGGCATTTCCGAGGCGAAGCCCTGCTTCTCTTTCTTGTCACCGTATCTGGTCACCGAGCTTATCACTGTGCCTGGCACATGCAAGGTGTTCAGCGGACAGCTGACGAGAGAACTAAGCGAAGGAAGGAGCCCCACAGAGAGTCATGAGCAGTGACCTTCCCGTCAGCCTCCCCCACTCACCTGAAACTCCCTGCAGGGAAGAACCGTGTCGCACTCGGCTTTGCATGATCCCCACACATGGCACAGACGTTTGTAAATGTTTGAGGGAAGAAGGGAGTCCTTTTCACATCGGCACCATAGGTCGTCCACATTTTACTTAGAAAACCTCCACATTTTAAAAGAAGAAGGTAGGACGGGAAGCTACCCAAGTAACAAGAATTTGGTCAGAATCTGACTAGAATTGGTCAAAAGTGCAGCTGGTTTTCTCCCTCCCAGTCACCTTCCAAAGGAAGAACTTGTGGCTGGAAGACTCTGACCTTGAGTCTCTGCTCTCCATCAGCCCGATCATCTCTCGCATTTAATAACATCCCCATCTCATGCTGTGTCCGGACAGGAGGCAGGAGAGGACCCTGGGAACCCTTCGCCTTGACCTTGGTCAAGAACACTCTGAGAAGAGGTCTGTCCCTTATTTGCACATGGCCTGTTCCAAATGTGAGCAGCAGCTGTGCACACCTCAGTGGAGATGTGGCCCCGCTTCCTCTCTGGGACAGTTTGAATCCCAAACCCACCACCAGGCAAGTCACCTAACCTCCCTGAACTCCAAGTGACTTGTGCGAAGCGCAGTAAATAACAGCAGTATCGGCCAGGAGTTGTATGGATTCACTGCCATCGTGCGTATAAACGCCGGCATGTAATCAGAGCCCAGCAGTTCTTACTGAGCATTTATATTATGCCGTGTTAAGCTTTGGAAGAGGGAGCTGGCACATAGTGCCGGAGCGCCCCACACACCGGGGCGACATGGGCCATGGACAGAGTTGAGGAAAAATTGGCCCACGTTGGCCTCCCACAGGGGCTGGGGCCTGCCGTTGCTGCTCCTTCCTGTCTTCGCACCCACCTTCTCCCCACTTCCTGGACAGCCCCCTCCCAAGTCCTGGCCTTGTGCTACCTACCGCTGGGGCATCTTCGAGTCTCCAGCTGACTGGGATCATGAATGAATTATTCACCCTTGGCCCGGAGCTGCTGTTTCACATCTAATTCATTACAGCTCTGCTGTCTGGTTTCAGGCAGACCTGCCTGTTTAATAGCGATTAATCTGCACACACAGGAGACCCTCTCCTAACCGCAGGAAAGCTGTCACTATCTGAGTCAGGGGATGTAAAAGAGGAATTACTCTAGTGCATTTGAATCCACTAATTGTTTTCTGGATTCCCTCGAGACCTAGTAATGAAATGTAGCAACAGATCCCACAGAGTCACCTAGAACACATAATCCTTCAGTTAGCCGCCCCCTCCCCACTCCCTCCTAGCCATAGCTCATCCTTCTGTCCCTTTTCCCCAAGTACAGCTGCCTATAGAATTAACCATCTTCACAGCTTCATCTTTCTTTCTGAGCGATGCTGCAAACAGCAGGCGTTACTGCTGTGGGCAGATGCCACCATTCACAAGGTACCCCTCACAGCCAGGCCTGCTCTTCCGTCAAGCTCAGTGTGGTCAGGTTCCTTTCAAATAGGTGACTAAACTATAAGCCCCTCTAGGGCAGGGATCATGTCTGCCCAACCTCTATGCCTCCTGTACCTGGGATAAAGCCAACAGAGTGCATACTCTATGAGTGAATTGAACTTGAAGTTTAAAGTTATAAGTAGTCACATTGTATTAGTCAGGATAGGCTAAGTTATGCTGCAGTGAGAAACATCCCCCAAATCTTAGAAGTATAGCACAACAAAGGTTCATTTCTCATTCATGCTACCTATCCACTGTAGGCAGGTGTGGGGTGGGGCTCTGGTGGTTTTGGTCACTGAGAGACCCAGGCCAACGGAGGTTCCCTCTCAACATGCGGCTCTTCAGAAGGAGACAGAGATCATGGTAATTTATATACTGCCTCGTAAAACACTTTCACCTGGAGATAACGCATGTCACCTTCACCCATGTTTCACTGGCCAAAGCAACATCCAAGAGGGCTGTTAAAACATTTCTAACTTCCAGGCGGGACTAGTAAATGTATTCCCAGATGTGCGCAGAAGGCAGAGAGCCATAACTGTGTAGTGAACAGCACCAGCGAGTGCCACGCTCATTCTCACATCTACTATGGGAGCCTCATGGTTCCATAAAAATAACACTGAGTAGTAGGCTTCGTTCCCTGAACACATACTAGAACTTCACAGTCAATTAGCAGCCAGAAGATCTTAGTTGGATTCTGGCCTCTGTAATTAATTCTCAGCCGAGGCCTCACCTTTCTCACTGAGCCCCAGTTTCTTTATCTATCTTCCCCTACCTTGCCTCACAGCTTGGAGGATAGACCTACCCCTTGATGGACAGCCAGAATGGGGCAGGGAAGAAAGATACTCGGCATCTCACCCATCAAAGGGCCAGAGCTGAGACCAGCAGAGAGCTGGGTCCAGCCTGGCAGGGAGCAGGCCCCAGGCAGGTCCTGGCCAAAACGCCGAGCTCCGCTGACAGCATTTTGCTCCAGACTGTGCACAGGACCCAGCGAATCTGGGGGTAAACAATGAAAATGCCTTGAAAGTGCAGCACTGCCCACAAATGGGAGTAACTGTAATTATAGGACTAACAACAGTAGCAACATCCACTAAGACCCGGCTCCCTGCCTGGTGTCCGCCCAGGGATTTACATACGTTCCCTTCAACCCCCACAACAACCCCATGTGACACATCACCATGCCACCATCTTTCAGAGTAGAGCGAGATTTAGAAAAGGTGGAGTAGCTAGCCCCAGAACTAAGATTTTGAGACCTTTCTCTGACTCCAGAGCTCCCACTTATATTACTACTTTGGGCCTCTCCTGGATGGATAATGTCACTTCGAAGCAGTATCTCAGATCAGACCTTCCAGAGAACTCTTCAGAACTGAATTCTCTCCATTGGCTCATATTCATTAAGCACCTGCTGTGCGCTGGCCCCATGCCGGGCTTTGGGGAGATGACAGTGAATGAGTCAGTACAGCCCCTAATCCTCGTGGAGCTTCCGGTCCAGTCCGTTAAGTAATCTGCCCTCCCTGAGGCATGAGTTAGGGTCCTGCAGAAAGGCTGTGGGGGTCGGCAATGATGCGTCAGTCATCTGAAAAGCACCCGGAGGAGATGCTCAGTGCTGAGTAAAGGGGGCTCTTGCTGTTCTTCCATACCCAGTTCTAGAGCGGCAGCCTGGTTGGGGCCAACATCCTTGACCTGAGCATCCTGCCCTCAGGTGGCGACCACTGTCTCCACCACTTTAAGCCCATAAGAACTTGGCTTAGGAAATAGAAGGAGTTACAAGAAGCCAGCCCCCCTCCCCCAGGACGTGGTCACATACTCAGCAAGGCTGCCAGGCCCATTCTGCTCCTCCCACAGCTCCAGGCAGGGGGGTCTGGGTTTACAGAGGTGCAGCGGGGAGGTGGGGAAGCTGGACGCATCATCCTGCAGATCTGCCGCTTTGCATCTGCAAAGCTGTCCCCAGCTGTCACCTCTCAGAACAGCCTTGCCAGATGTTCAGGTTCGCCCAAGCTGGGCGGGAAGGACTGACTCCTGGGAGAAATTCCTTGGCTTCTGGATAAGTATTTGAATGCTTGGTGTGGCTGAAGAATCTTCTCTTCAGACAGAAATAGATTCAACTAGAGTTTCCTGAGACCCCCTACCACCTACTTGTGCGATTGATTCATCCTAATCATTATCTTCATCATCTCACCAGCTAACAACTATTGGACACTTCCTATGTGCCAGGCACAGCTAAATACGTACCTCATTTTATTTAATCCTCGCAATAATCCTACGATGTTTTAACTAATCCCATTTCACAGATGAGGAAACTGAGACTTACAGAGGTGCAGTAACTAGCTCGTGGTTGTAGGACTAGCCATGATGAAGCTGGAGTTGGAATCCACCATGGCTGACACAGGCTCTCATTCATAACTTGGTCTCTAATCCATAGAGCAACCTCAAGCCAGGATAATTATCTCCATTTCACACCTGAGGCTCAGTGTAAGGCAAAGCCATGTGCCCAGGTGGGTCCGTTAGGGTTTCTGGTTTCAAGTTCTGAGTTGTCCACCAACTGCCCTGCCTTCAGCTCCTCTCTGCCCAACAAGGAAGACGCGGGGTTCAGGGCAACCCTGCCTGCTTAGGTCCAGGCACGCCACGCCCTTATCCCTGTTTTCACTGTCTAGAATGCTCTCCCGTCCCCAACCCCTGGCCTGGAGCCAGCTCAGACACGGCCTTCAGAATGTGGCTCAAAAATTTCTTCCTCCACATTCCACGTGGAAGGAAGACTCAGACTTGGGAGTATTTTGAAAAGAAAGGTTGCTTCTTGCAAAAAGGTGAAAACTGGTTAGGCTTCAGAAGGCCTGGCTTGCAAAATTACGCGCGTACGCACACACACACGCACACACACACACACGTTCTTAAAGGGAAAGCACACACTCATGATCACCAAGGTTACTGGGTTTTCATCAGTCTGTTCTCGATGGGAAAACAGCCATTTTCTCCTAAGGTGGTTATTTCTCATGAAGCCACACAGCGCACACAGTGTCTTCAGACCCCGGCCTTCCAAACACTGGGGACAGAGTGAGTTGTTCTCGTTAGGGAGTCAGCAGTTTATGGGACGTGCTCATTCATTTTGGGAACTAGAACCAGGCGGGGTGGCCCTGTTATTTTTCCTTTACCTCAGAGGGTAAAGCGCGGGTTTGGGTTCGGTTTTGGTGTTAATCGCGACGGGATGGAATGTTTGTGTCTATGCCCAGTAGCAACCGTTTCACTAACTCTGAGCCTTGCAGTATCCTCATGAGGCTGGTAGTATTTACCCCATTTACAGAGGACTGAGAGTCTGAGCCGAAGGGATCTGCCCGAAGCCAGAGCAGGAATATGGCAGAGCCGGGATCTGTGCCCCGGTGCCTGAGCCCTAAGTCTGGGTCGCTCTGCCTCGTCCAGCGACCTCCTGCCCCTTCCCTCACCCTTGACCCAGCTCTCATTTCAGCCCTCACCGCACTATGTTATGTGTACCTACTTCCAGGTCTCTCTCCCCTACCAGGGGAGGCTTCAGAGCAGGCACTGTCTTTTGGGTTCATCTCTGGCCCAGCCCTTGGCACATAGGAGACACCCAATACGTTAGTTCGTAGTTGATTCATTAATGGAGACATGAAAGCAGCCATGAAGTTTGCTGTGATTGCTGCCTACAGGGAACAGTGCCCGAAGCCTTCGGGTGGTGAAAGGCTTGAGCTGCCTCAGCAAAGTTGAATCCCCTAAGACCTGGGCCAGCTGGTTGGCCTATTGCCCAAGCTTCCTACGACCAGGGCACTTAAGCCACTCCATTTGTGGACTGCCTGGCAGGCATGATCAGCCTGTACACGCATACTCCATGCAATGATCCTGCCCACTCAAAACCAAGACCAAACGTACACCTGTCATATGTTTGTGACTTTGGGCCGGAAACGAACACAGCCAGAATTCCAGAGATGAACCATCCACTTCTCACAATGGTCCATCTGTCAGCTGACAGGGCGGATTTGCTTTGGGAGTGACTGACCCTCTGACCAAGAGTATTTCAGGCCCCAGCAGGTGGCGAGGGCAGGGATGGCAGTGCCTGATGCCAAGAAGAGCCACCATCCCAGTACTCATGGAGGGACTCTGGGCCCTAGATCACAGTGGACTGTTCGCTTATCTACGCATTTGCTTTTAAAAGTTCTCAAAAATTAAGTAGTGGGAAAGTGCGCTCCGTTCAAACGGACTCATGGTAGCTGGCTGAGCCAGGGAACGGCCACGCAAACCAAGAACTCAGCTCCGCTTCCGTTCGTTTATGCATCTACTCTCCTCTTCATCCCACAAAGATCTGAAGGGAATTAATCAGAGGCATTACATATCGTCTCTGCCCGGTGGCCCTTTCCGCGCAGTGGGCGAGACATCGCGAGATGAGCCGGCGTGCCTGGTGCCTGTCGGTGTATTCATTCAGCAAATAAAAGCCCTCAGGCCGGCTGCACTCTGGGCACTGGAGCCCATCAATTAAGTCAATCCTGGCTCCCCCGCCCTTTCTCCATCTGTACGCTGCCTGCATTTCATCACTTTCCTCCCGTGTCTCGAAGGTGCGCGGGACCGTAGCAACCAGTTGAGAATGAACTAAAAGAAGGAGCCCTGGACCTCGAGTCTAGGAACCTGAGTTCAAGTCCAGGCTCTGCCAGGTTACTGTCTGGGTGCCGCGAGGCAAGTCTCTTCACCTCTGAGCTTCACGATAGTTCGTAAAATGGGCTGCTGCTGCTGCTCGGGAGTGTGCTGGGACTTAATGACTGCCATTTATTGAACACTTCCTGGGCGCTAAACTAAGTGATTTGCATATTTTCTCGCCCTTCACGTACAAAGAACACTAAGTTGTAGATATCGATATTCCTGCTTTACCAGTGACGAGGTGGAGGGCAGGAGCTGTGTCCGTTTCCTTCTCCCCTGTGCCACCAGCACCTGGCATGGCACCTGGCACAGAGAAGGGGTGCAGTGCTATACAGATGGCAGGTCAGGGGTCAACTCGGGCCCGTCTGACTGCACAGCCGGCCTTGCAATATGGCGGCGGTGCCAGCACAGCGCGGGGCGCATGGTGCACCCCTGGCCAGTTAGGGTTCCTCTCTTCCCCTCTCCACGACTTCATCCAGACGGATTTATTCCAGGCTGTGGCGCTCACTGCATCTGAGCTCACTATAAACAGTAATGTCTTTAGACAACTGTCGGCTCCCAGGGAAGGAATGAGAAGCAGAATTTAGGATTTATTTGCTGCTTTCATCTCGGGCTTTTCCGAAAGGCTTGGCCAGGGATTATGCCGACTCCCTTTGAAAGACATTTGCTTCCCCTTGGGGGTGCAGACATCCTTGATGTTGGCCAGGGAGGTCACCGGCACCCTGACAGAGCCCTGAGGGCTGCAGTATCCAGGTGGCCAGCATGTCCCTAGGTCTGGTCCTAGGCTTTTTAGAAACATTATTTTCTCCATTTTGTGCCCAGAGCTGATCAGAGCCCCATTAAGCAAACTCATGAGAGATCGTGTTGGAAACTAAATGCCGATTCATTTAGGTCAACCAAAAATCATCACTCCCAGCAGATGGAGCAGATGTCTGTGCTCACTGCCCAAGTTCCTGGGGAAAAACGATTATCTGCCAAAGTTTCTGAGGCACACACAGGGGCAGGAGCGAGTGGTCTCCAGAAGTATTTCTTTTCCTGGCCACGACGAGCCCTGGTGAGCATCCCAGCCTCATGCACGGATCTCCTCTCTAGTGACCATTCTGTTTCCTTCCAAATTCATTCAGAATTGGGTATAAGCATGTCCTGTGCTTGAGTCTCGATGGTTAATAACTAAAGAATCCAGACTGCGTGCAGAGAAGCAGCATTCCCGTAGGGGTTGCGGGGTATCAAATGGGAAGAAAACACCCCAAGTCTCGTTAATTTACATATTAATTAACCATCTCAGTTCACAGCATTCGGTAATGGAAACTGCTGGGGTTTTTTTCCCCTTGTATCTAGAATGTGAGCATCAAGCCTGCTTCGCCAATATTGTCGAAACTGTTATCTTTTAGATAATTGCCAGGCCCGTTGTGCAGAACAGAGATAAAAATAAGCGTTCCTCTCTGTGGGTCAGTGCACAACAGACGCTTTGTGTTTTAAAGACAGGGCCTGCGTTTGGGGGTCCCCATCCCTGCCACCCCAGCACGAGATGTCCCATGCGAACTCTGACCTTTCAAGTCACTAGCACGTTCATATGTTCTTCATTATTCTTTATTTCTTTCATCTTTTGTTCACTCATTTACTCAGACTTCCTTTTATATATGTATTTATTTAAATATCCAAAGCTCCGTCTTTTTCCTCAAAGGCTTTATAGGACTTTTCAGGGCAAATACAGCCACAGAACCCACAACTTATGGATGAATATAAACCATCAGGACCAGGATAAAACACAGGTGTGAGTGAGTGGGACACATAAGCCGACTGGGAGGCTCCAGGGCAAGGAGCAGGGCCGGGAGCAGAAGGGGCGCGGCCCGTGCAGCCAGGCCCGGATCTGAATTCCAGCTGTGCCACTCACTAGCTGAGCAAACAGGCACGTGTGCTTAGTCCCTATGCCTCAGTCTCCTTCCCTGTGAAATGGGTCTAGTGATAACTCTCTTCAGAGGATGATTAAGAGGATTACGTGGAATGATCTATGAAAAGCGCCGAGCAGGATGGTCGGCAAGTACCAAGCACGCAGTAACCGCTATTGTTCTCACCGTTACGGTTATTGGAATACTTTCTCCTCTTGTTGCTCCGCTGCTGTGATAGAGCTATGAATTTAGCTAGTAGCTTCCTAGCAATCAAAGCAGGAAAACGGGAAGTGCTGACGGCCTGTTTCTCACTTCCGTGAGGGGCCACGAAGATGCCAGCTTCACAGGTAACAAGACCTTCTGCTTCAGCCTGACTTACCCTGCGAGTCGCACTCTCTCTGTTTCAGAGCTGAGTGCTCAGGTTCGGGCTTAATTAGCCATCAGAGCCTCAGACATCTCCGCCTTTGGCTACTAGAAAGGTCAGGGCTGGGGGCGGGGGGGGGGGGGGGCGGTTACAGGTCTGGAACCATGAGGAGAATGTCCTGGTTGGGGACAGTCTCTCCAAGAAGCTGCCCGATTGTCAGGAAGGTCTGAGACAGCAATCTCTCCAGCTTTAGTGAGCATCATGCTTGGAAGACTATTAATGAGGCCACGGGCCCCGAGCTGGATTTTCTTTTGGGGGATTTTGCATTTTATAATAATTCAGCAGTTGCTAAGGATTGAGGCGTCGCGGGACTGTTGTTGACCCTGGATCACAGGCTCAGAGAGCTGTGGAAAACAGGAGTTTTAGTCCATCCTGCCACGTTCCTCTGCAGAGGTTTGATGGAGAACAGCTGCTCGTGTCCAGAATTAGCATCCATCCTTCCAAGGGGCCGGGGGTGATGTTCACTGAGAACCTATTGAAAATTCATCTTGGTCTTCTTCCAAGTTACCTTGGAAGATGTGGCCATTGTTACACCTGGAAGCAGGTGTATTTTCCATTTTTATGATTGGGGAACCAGAAGCCCAGGGAGGTTAGGTGACTTGTCCAAGGACACACAGCCAGTAATTAGCATTTCTAATCCAGGTGCTTCTGGCTCTAAACTATTTCCTGTTAACCTTTTATGCTGCCCTTATGATGAGCTTGATACCCTCAAATGGCTTATAACTTAGTTAAGAGAATAGATACCAGCCTTAAAAAGAGATAAATAGCAGCGCCAAACACTATATCACAGGGCCTGGATATTAAGTCATTCAAAGGAGGGAGCCTTTTTTTCCAGGTGTCAGGGAAAGCGTCGGGGAGGAGGTGGCAGGCCTTGAAGAACAGGTAAGCCTTGAGAAGCTGTGAGGGAGGCAGGAGGCCTTAGAACCCAGGACTGGCGAGAGCAAAGCTCCAGAGATGTGAAGGGGAATGGTGTGGAAAGGCAGGCGACCCGAGCCAAGGTTTCTGCTAGGAAGTTGGGAGAAGTAAGGTTGGCGAGATGAACAGGGTCCAGAATGCAGGGCTGGACCCATCGGATGGAAAGCAAGACCTGGGTGCAGGCCCTGACTTGCGTCTTTAGTTTTAGTGCTTTACTTGGTGTATTTATTTATTCACTAGTCAGTAGACTTCCGCTGAGGACAAACCATGAGCCAGGACCTGCGCAGGGCACAGAGGAGGCAGAAGTCAGCCGGGCTCCACCCCCACCTGGGATCGTGGATGGGAGGGGACCCCTCTTCTGAACACAGTCCCCACCCTCTCCTCCAGCTGTCCCACCTGCGGCTGCACACACCCACCTGGATTCCTTTTCTCTCGCACCCTACTTCCCCAAGGCTGGGGGTCCAGCCTCACTTTGGCCCCGCCTTGGATCTCCAATAACGAGGCTTGTAGAACTGCACCAAACGAAGTCAGTTGATTGCGTCCCTTCATGCCAGGCCCTTCGTGTGTAGTGTCACAGCCAGCCAGGGAGACACGGGTTCGGGGATCTCAGGGGGTTTGCCCACGATCATGCAGTGTGTCAGCTACAGAGCTGAGGGTCGCCCTAGGCCTGACTTCCACACCAGGGGTCTCTACACTGCCCCATAGGGACCCTTGTGCCTTTAATCATATAGCTGAGTGTCGACCCAACTTGCCCAGACTACAGAGCTAGTTAAAAAAGCAGGGCTGGGTCTAGAGTCCGGTCTTATGGCTCTCAGGACCTCAGGGAGCAGTGAGTGCTCAGGGGTGTGGTCAGCTCACCCCTCAGCAGGGCACTCCCACCCCCCCCCAACCTGAATGGCGTTCCAGGAAGCTCCCCCCGCCCAGCCCTGCAGATGCCTGGAGCTTTCATGGTTGCCACAGCACCACCTTGTGGTAATGTTCAGGGGCACACGTTTCACAGAGGAAGGGGCTCCTCATCAGTGCAGGTGGGTTTCCAGCACATGCTGGCTGGGGCAGGCCTACCAACTGCTTTCCACTGAGGGCTTGTGTGAAACTAAGCAGCTGCCCCTGCTTCCCGGGAAATGGCCATGCCACCCACTTATATCCTTCTGGTGTGCATTTATTAGGCACCGAAGATTCAAAGAGGGAAAAGAACTGATATGTATCAAGTACTTGCTGTGACAGGTGTTTCCGGATATCATCCCATGGAACCCTCCCACCAGCCCTGGAAGTTAGGGATTCTGGGGCCATTTTCCAGATGAGGAAATGGACAGATGCGCTCTGGCCCCAGCTCCTGTGGCCGGCAGGGCGGGGCCGGCATCGGACCCCCCCCCGCCCCTTACATGGGATTAAAGCAAAACCTCTGCCTATCTAAGCGTGACTGGCCTTTCAGGCAGCAGCTGCCCAAAGTGTGCTGTTATTTCAGTGATGGTTTTTTTCCCCAGATGAAAATCAGGAGGAAATGGGCTGATTTAAAAAATTCTTATAAGGAAGGACAAAGATAAAAATTAGATCCCTTAAGTAACAAGTCGCCTTTTTAAAAAAATGACCAAAACACTAAAACCAAGGTGGTGTGGGCCCCCCCCTTTTTTTAATGGTACACAGGAATTCAGATAAGGTAGATTTTGAGAATTTTACAGCCTCCCAGAGGTCATGGGGAGGCCCCTGCCGTGTGGCAGACCCAGGTGGAGAAAGTCATGGGCAGAGAGGAGGAAGATCCGTGACGGGTCACCAGGTACGCTGCCGGGGGCCCCGGCTCAGGCTAAGGGGGCCCAGGGACACACACACACATGCCCACGGGGACAGTCGAAGATGCGGGCTGCGGCTCCGCCACTCCACAAGCCAGGCCTCCAGTTTAGCCAGGCTGTTCACACCAAGAGATGGTGAGTTTATCACAGAGACTCACTTCTGCCGGCAGCTTTCTCAGTGCTCTCGGCCCTGACTGTCCCAATTAGCAATCACTTCGCCACCTGTTTCGGAAATGGAATAAAGAGTTGAAAAGCTTAGGAGGGGGTGAGAGGAAGCAACCACAGGGAAATACTATTTTGTGCCGAGCTCCAGGCAAGCGGAGGAAATTACCAGTTGAAACATGACCACTTTTTAAAATAACCGTATTGTCAGAAAGTGAACCTCCTGACATCGTAGTTCAGAGAACATCAAAAGTCAAGCGAATTCTGACTGATGCTGTGGACAGCAGAAAGTTGTGACGACTATGCGGATGACAATAACCGCTGTGGATTTACAGCTAGGTTTCCCAACTGCAGTCGTTCTCACACAGCTTCACGATTTGTGTTGTTTCTATTTACCGTGGGCGTCCCTATTTAATATTTTAATGTCAACTCATATTTACTTATGTGAGTTTATTCTACAAGGAAATATTATCTCATATAGAAATTCAGTATAACTTGTAAGTAAAAAGAATTGTAAAAAAATACATTAAAAATAAAACGATGCTGTTAAGATCTTACATGGTGCTGCCACCAGCCAAAGGCTCTCAGCCTGTGACTGGTACCCTTTCTTTAAAAAGTGAGATTAACAAATATATTAGCAGCTTCTAAAGTGGCAATAATATGGACTAATTAGTCTGAAAATTCTCCCACTACAAATACTTTAGAAATACTTGGTAAACTATAGCTAATATCCCTTCAAATTCTTAGTTGAGCTCCCAATAAGTAAGGAAATCATCAGAGGTGAGAAATGGGAGGGAAATAGAAAACCAGAACAATAAGCATATGGCCTGACTGGATGGGGGAAAATGTCTCCTCAGGGGATTCACAGAAATAAGACCATGTCTCAGTTGGATTAGGATTCAAATTTATGCCATCTGCATGATCCAAAAATCCCTAAGTCAAAAAATTAACACCAAACTACTCTGGAGAAAATAGGTCCTCTATCCAGGCTACTCGAATTCCAGTATATCAGCAACTTTAAAGATGAGCTCAGAATCTAGATTTATAAAACACACAGGGGGGAAAACACCATGTAGGAAAGTCACAGAAACAACAAACATCAGGATTAGACCCTCGATCCTCAATAGAACAGTCTGAAGGCACCCTCTCAAAAAAAAAAAAAAAAAGTATGTGTAAAATTATCAAAGGCATAAATTAAAACATTGAAAATAAGTGGAAAGAATAAGGCACTGAAAAGAAAACAGGGAGATTTGAAAATACATCAAATGAAACTTCTAGAAATGAAAAAACGGAGTCATTAGAATTAAAACCTTAGTGGATGAGTCAAACAACAGATTAGACAAAGCTAAAGTGAGAAGTAATTAATTGGAAGATTGATTTGAAGAAATTAGCCACAGTGCATCATGGAGAGATGAAGAGATGGAACAAGGAAAGAAAGCTAAATTCAACAGTTGCCTGATACAAGTTCCAAAAGA
This sequence comes from Rousettus aegyptiacus, assembly GCF_014176215.1. NCBI lineage: Eukaryota > Metazoa > Chordata > Mammalia > Chiroptera > Pteropodidae > Rousettus > Rousettus aegyptiacus. Next base: position 11,682,905 of record NW_023416284.1, on the reverse strand, counting down.
ATGGAACATATAACTTATTGGCTAAGAATTTTCCAGAATTGATTCCTGAGATTCAAGGAGCATGAGTCTTGAGCAGGATAAATATTTTAAACCTACATACGTCGTAGAGAAATTGCCAACCTCCAAAGTTAAAGAGATCTTTAAAAAAAAAAAAAAGATTACTTACAAAGAAAATGCAACTAGACTGATGCGAATTCTCAAAACAATAGAAGCTGGAAGAAAAAGAACTGTCATCCAAAATTCTATATCTAGCTAAACTATAATTCAAGACTGAGGATGAAATAAAGATATTTTCAGACAAAGACTAAACAAGCTTACCTCTTGCTGCAATAACTACTCAAGGATTTACTTCTAAAAGTAGTGACAATTTCTGCGATAATATATAGAGAACATATCTAGCACAGTGTCCGGAATCCAGGACCATGCTAGAAAAACAGTAACTGCCCTTAGCACAATTGCATAAAAATGCCCAGACCCTCCTCTGCACTGTAACCTCTGGCCCTTTAGATATGATGTTGTGCTTGACCTTGAATTTGATCGAGATCAGCACTTGAACGCCCTACCTTGACCTTGCAGAAAGGATTCTTCCTTGGCTTACTTTTCCGGTTCTCTGGGTAGACCCTGCCTTTGCTCAAGGCTCCCAAAACCACATTCTTGAAAAACAGCCACGCACCAACCGCCTGATTGGGCCACCGCAGCATCTTGGCATCATTCCCATTCAGAGTTCTCCCCACTCCCCTTCTCACAGGGCGAGAATTCAAAGAAACATTCATCCAGCACCGGTATCATCTGGGATTTTTAACTCCTTGCTCATTGCACGTGAGTTGTCAGTACTTTGCAGTGTTTCAAATATATTGTGTTTGCAAAAATTCCCTAATTCTCTACCCCAATCCATATCCATATCCTTTTCGATATAACCTTGAAGTTCTTCCCATGAAGAGGTGGAGTCTATTTCTTCACTTCTTGAATCTTGGCTGGCCTTGTCACTTGCATGGGCCAATAAAAGGTGGAGGAAATGACATCATGCCAGTTTCAGACCTAGGCCTCGAGAAGCCTTACACATGGATTCCACTCTCTCCTGGAACCTTGCCACTGTCATAAGAACAAGTCCAGATGAGCCCACTGGAGGATGAAAGACCACGTGGACCAAAGCCATCATCCCTGCCAGCCCTCAGGCTTCTGATCCAGCTGGCTGTAGGCACACGAGTGAGCCCAGTGGGACCAGCCATGCCCAGACAATCGCAGCAGACCTGCCTAGCCAATTAGGAGACTCATAAGAAATAAATGGCTGTTTCAAGCCATGAATTTGGGGGTGATTATTTGTTATGCAGCAGTAGCTAGCTGGCAGAACATATATATGACATTTTATTTATGAACATGTATATAGATAATAAAACTGCTTGGCCTATAGTGGCTCATAGCCTGCAGCTTACCAGCAACTGTATTTCTAAGTTATGTTGACTTACCCGGGTAAATTAACCTTTCCGATGGGAAAATTGAGTTCCTGCGTCAGGGTGTGGGCTGATTGCCATAACTCTCTATCCCAAAATAGAATCATGTCATGTTACACGTGGGCCACTTTTCTTTTTCTTAGCACTGTCTTCTCATCCACCCGGTCTGGCAGATATGCCAGAGATTGACAAAGCAGAAAAGGTCGTGTAGCCTTGGCCTGGTACACACACCGAGATACAAATCTTCTAGCAAATTTTAGCCTGCTAGTGTCTCTTGAGTCAACCAAATTAGAAATGTTAATCCTGGCAGGCGCATGTATTCTATTTTTAATGCACAATTTTGGAAAACGTCATGGTTGTCAAAAGACATATATTTTGGTTCAAGATTATAATTGATTGTAAAAGGAAGTGGGGCGGGAGAGTAGGAGGGAAAATGTAGGAATAACCAAATTTCACCGTGCCATTTACTGTGTGACCTTTTCCCATAAAATGGGCATCGTCATGAGCAGTAAATGAAATAATACATGTGCAAAGCACTTTAGCCTATCCTGAAGCAAGCTGTGAGATTGATAAAGCAGGATTAAGAAATAGAATTCCAGAATTTTTTTTTAAACCATTGCAGCAAGATCTTTCTCTCCGATTTAATACCCAGGACCTATGAATTTAGACCAGCATAACTGCCCACGATGTTTGCAAAATGAAACCCAGGCAAGAGAGTTCATCAATAAGCTCACACAGATATGTTTAACATCTTGACCCTTGAGTCCCTAAACTCCCACTTGGCCGAAAACTATTTCTGGGCTGTCACTAGGTACCAGCTGAAATGCAGAACAGACTGTCATTCAGTCAGCTGGCTCTTTCATCTCCCAAGATAGGAGACATCACATTAGATGTGATTTAGTTCCCTTCCGTGGAATTCATCCACCAGTTGCTTTGTCCTCAGACAGACCCGGCTTTAGTCCCCCCAGGTAGGAGCTGAGAGAGGTCATGCATGCAAGATTAATTTCCAGGCTGCCTGGATGCTGGTAATAGCCTTACCACTTCGCATGGCCAAATGAAAAAGATGGGGATCAAAAGGAGAGACGAAGTCTTACTTGTCCCCTAAAGAATTCATTCCAAATCCTTATATCCAAACAGGCTTCTTTAAGCAATTCTTTCCAGTGTGAACGTCATTCCGGGGGAGGGAAGTGGCAGAGAGGAGACAGCCCAACTTCCCTTTTGCTTTTCTCTGTCTTCCTTTCTACCTGTCCCCCTCCCTCTCTTTGGCAGCTTCCCTCTGTTTATTGTGTGTGTGTGTGCGCGTGTGTGTGTGCGTGTGTGTGTGTGTGTGTGTGTGTGGGTGGGTGTGTGTGTGTCTCTTTGGAATGGATTTCATTTGTGTTAGATGCAAGTCATATCATTTTCTTCAAGGCCTGTTTTCTGGTCCTGCAGTCAGGAGATAATTTCCTCCTCCGTTGGCCACTTATCGCTCACGGCACACACGACCCCCTGCCGGGAGGAAGAAAATCCTTCTTTTTTGCTTCTCAGACTTGAGATCCTTTGGTCTGTGCAGCCTGGGAGAATCTCATTATTGACAACGTGACGGGCATGTGGGAGTGTGTGATGTTGCCTTTCCCCGTTTTGAATACCTGGAGAACTCCGCGCGGGCCTGCCTCACTTTAAAAAAGCCCGCTGTATGGAAAAGACAAAATGACAAAGGTAAAGCTGGGAGCAGTTATTCCCAGAGATAAAGGGTCCCCTCACTGTACGAAGGATTCTCCATGGGCTCTTAGAAAGAGCTGGGCCTACTTGGTACATTTTAAGAATGTTTAGTTTTACAAAAACTCAATTTATGTGGGATTTTCAAGACCAAAGCTACTGTGTAGATGGAGGTTTGCTATCATAAAGAAGTTGTGCGTTCTCGGCTCTTGATTTTTTTTTTTTTTTTTTTTGTTAAAGCTAAGCCAGTCTTCGGACTGAGAAGTGCCAAGCGTCAGGAGTCCAGAGGGAAGTGCCGAAGCCATAGGGACCATTGACAAGAAAGGAACTGAATTTATCTAAATTGTGCTGGATAAAAGTGAGGATAGTTACACAACCATGCGAACATACTTAACACCTCTGAACTGTGCACTTAGGATGATAATTTTATGTTTTGCATACTTTACCACAATTTAAAAAATGTTTTTCAAAATAGTAAAGGAGGAAGCGCTTAAGCACAGTTTACGGCTCTGCAGCTGCTTCTCTGCAGAAGCTCTGCGCCGAGGGGTCCGAGGCCGATGTTTACCTCTGCCATCTGCCCTCACCACCGCTTCCCCCCACTGGTGGCCCCCGGAAACAGTGCCTGCAGCTAGTGGCTGGTTAGAAGCAGACACCTTGACTTTGAATTGAACGGGCTGCCTCCACACACAGTGCTTCATGCACACCATTTCCACCTGCTTGCCAAATTGGTGATGTGTGTGGGAATAACGATGAAGTAGGCACCCCTGACCAAGCCATGCGTCACACCCTGCCCTGAGCATATAACCTCACGCCAGCCCCTGGAAATCACTATATTATGTCATCTCTACCGTACAGATGAGGGAGCTGAGGCTCCAAGTAATTGCATAACTGACCTCGGTTCACAGAGAGTGAAACCAGGATTCGAACACAGGTTTCCCTCATGCCAAAGTCCAGACCACTTCCCGAGGCCAATGATTCCCAATTTCTTGTGCACGTGAGCCCTTTTTGACGGCAAACATCTTCACAGACCTTCACCGACCAGCACGTGGTAGTAGTCATACTTTCAGTGTCTCCTGACTGAGAAAATATTTAATGACCAAAAGCTACCCAAATCCAAGAATTCTGTGCGTCCCAACAGCTATAGCATAGAGCAGGGGTCCCCAAACCTTGGGCTGGGACTGGTACCAGTCCATAGCCTGTTAGGAACCAGGCCACACAGCAGGAGGTGAGCGGTGGGTGAGCGAGCGGAGCTTCGTCTGTATTTACAGCCGCTCCCCAGCACTAGCATCACCGCCTCAGCTCTGCCTCAGATCATCAGGCATTAGATTCTCATGAGAGCACCAGTCCCTGGTGCCAAAAAGGTTGGGACCGCTGGCATAGAGTTTTTAAATCATGACACCGGATGTGAGTCATGAGGCATTTAATCGGATTCCGAGGCCCTCGGGATCGCTCCAGATCTTTGTCCCCCCGAGCTGGGCACCCCCAAACTGGGCACCCCTGAGCTGGGCACCCTCAAGCTGCACTGTGAATCAGCTGAAGGGTCTGGAGAGCCTGAACCTCCTTAGAATGTACACTAGGCCCGGGGAATTCTGTAAATACGACCGACGTCAGGTACTTCTTGGGAGAGCTGCGTTGAGTCTTTGCATCACATTGTCGGGGCAGGGTGGGCAGGGAGAGGCTGAGGCAGTGTGAGCTTTGGAAGGACAGTCGTTATTCTCGTCCATCGCAGACTGTAGTCTTTCACAGTGGCATCAGTCTCCCAGAGCAGAGCTCTGAGAATGAGCAACTGAAGACCTGTGAACAGTGGTGAGATTAGCCCCCTTCGCTTGCTTTTATCCAGTCTTTAGAGATGTCCAACTATAGCTGCTGGGAAGAAATTGTGTCAGGAGGAGAAAAAGAAAAGGAAAGGAAAGGAGAAAAACAACTTCTTGGCATTTATTCTCATTGCTCACTTTCATTCATTCCACAAATATTTATTGAGCATGGCGTCTGCACCAACCGCTGTTCTAGGCACTGGGGATTCACTAGTGAGCACACAAAACACACACACACTCAGCCCTTGGTGAATGTACATGCTAATAGGACACAGACTATAACCGAGATTTTAGAAAGTAAAATTGGTAGTAAGCCACGTGGTCTTGAGTGCTACGGAGCTCCAGAAAGCAAAGAAGGGAGATGGGCATGTACCCGGTAGGCGTGCGAGGTTGTGCGCCTGCCCTTGGAGGGTGACAGTTAAGCACGAAGGTGAAGGAGGGAGGGAGGGAGGCATGCGGACGTCGGGGGGGGGGGGGTGGACCAGGAAGAGGGAACAGCAAGTCAGTGTGGCTGGCGCAGAGTGAGCGAGGAGAGGCAGCAGGAAGGTCACAGAGGGCTTTGCAGGCCATAGCAACGACTTTGACTTTTACTGCATGGGAGGGATTTGAGCAGAGGAGCAAAACAATCTGACCTTTCCTGCAGTATAATTTGCATGCTACAAAATCCCCCCACTTTAGGCGTACAATTCAATGACTTTCAGTAAATGTACAAAGTTATACAACCATCCCCATGCTCCAGTTTTACATTTCTGTCATCCCCAGAAGATACCTCATGCTTGTGACTTGCATTTTAAAGAGATCTCTTTGGCTTCTGTATTAAGAATAAAAAATAAGAGGTGGAAGTAAAGAAAGTGTGGGAAAGAAATGTTTTTCACTGCACGTAAGTGACAAAAAGAACTAACAGCGAAGGGGATAAAGACATGACTGGTAGAGCCTTTTATTTTTAATTACTGGAGGTTTGGAGCCTCCTTAATGCCAAAGTTATAACAGGACGAAGGGCCTCCAGCTTTAACAGGAAAAGTAAGATATTAATAACATACAGAGAACTGTTTATGAAATGAGAAATCCAAGCCTAAGAGCTGTACCCACCTGTGACTCCTGAACTTAAAGATGACAGAATGCACGTTGGACCCCGCCTTCTTTTATGGAAGAAGCCTATTTATAAAGCTATAGGACTATCTTTATACCTCAAAAAGTAACAAGAAGAAAAGTCGATGGTAGCAAGAGGAATAAATCTAAACATGTTTCAGGAAACGTTCATTGTCCCTGCAGCAAAAACGCAGTGAGGTCTCATATTAGTTGTTGTTAAAACGTTGAATCCTAGTTTCTTTTGCTGGTCTTGAAAAGTGGGAGCATCCTGCGCTGAGTTCTCACCATAATGTGAGGGATCATCAGTGCCCGTGGAAGGGGCCTGCTTGAATAAAAACTGGTACATGATTAAAGGTTTTCTGTATGGCTGGAAGGCTGAAATCTTCTGGTATTATAAGGCTTTGGATTAAGCAATGAATGTTGGCATATTTTCGTTTTCAACATCTACAACGGCGACCAGCATCTTCTCTACCTAACTCAGATTTCCCCTCCTGGAACATCCCGTTATGGGAATAGTGAGGCCACGATGGCTCTGAGCTGCCACACAGAATTCTGCCGTGGGTGGGTCTAAAGTGATACTCGCCAACTTCCCTTAGCTAACACCTGTGCATTTCTGAGAGCCTGCCATGTGGCTTGTCTCCAGGTTTGACACATTGCAGAGAACAAATCCTCTTTAAAACACGAGAAGAGCACTGTCTGAGTGTGGCAACAGTCTGAGAATGACAGAAGAAGAGGTCTAGTAAGACAGTTGCCAGCCAGCTTCAGAGATGAGTAAATGTGTTTCCAGCTCCCCTCCCACCCTGCCTTGATTTGACTGTGCCCCGGACTGTTCTATGAGGTAGAACTACTCGGCTCAGTTCAAGGTCACAGGCAACTGCTTTTTTGTTGCTTTTCATAACAGCGTTTCCATTTTTATAGCTACTTCCAGGATCCTCATAGCTGCTCTGGGCAACCCAATCGGGAATCCTGCATTACCACTGCTGGCCACAAGGGGCTCCAGCTGTCAGCACCCAGGGCTGGAAAGTGGTCCCAGCTCTTCACGGAGAGCAAGGTTTTGTGGGCAGATCAGCGGCCCTAAGTGGCCGGCCCCCAGAAAGAGCTGCTGAGCTCAGTCATGAGCCCTGGGCTAACGACCATTAGGCACTGTGGGAGCAGTGATAACCCACACGCGATCACTGTGCTTTGTGTTGCTACTGCAAAGAGCAGAGAACGTGGCCCCAGGCAGTCCGGGTTCTGGTCCCAGCTTTGTGTCCACTGCCCGTGTGCACTTGGACATACCCCCTCCCCACCGAGACTCAGTTTCCTCATCTTCCAGGGGATGGAGTTGAAATAAAAGGATGATGGCAAGGTACAGCCTTGCCGGCAACATAAGCACCTGAAATAGCCCTTACTTCGAGGGGTATCTGAGTCATCTTTGCGTTTCCGCACAAACTGCCAGCTTGCTGAAATTTTATGTCCTTCTGCCATACTATCCTTTCCCTGGAAGCAGAAGGAATGAAACCAGAATTCCATGCCACGGCATCTTTTAACATCAGACTCCAAGGAGCGCTCAGAGAGCGTGATTCTCAGACTTCTGCTCCCCTGGAGCACTTTATTCAAGCAAACCCTTACATGGGAGCCCAACCAGAAAATAGCCGCACTCTGGTTAGAAACCAGGCTCAGAGACAGGAAGCCAGCTGTGCTGTGTCACTCAGCAAGAGTGGCAGAACCGGATGGAGCTGTCCCTCTTGGGCGCGTTCCCCAGAAATGACGCCGAGCATGCAACTTCCTGAGACATGTGGGAACTCAGGATCGTAAGGAAGAGCTACGTGTATGGAAGTGGGTTGTGAACCCAGGGCTTCGCACCTGCAAAGTACTTATACTTGCTTTCCTGAAGGACAGCAGTCCGTTCTTCCTTCCTTCCTCCCTCCCTACCTCCCCTCCTTCCTTCCTTCCTTCTTTCCTTCCTTCCTCCCCTCCTTCCTTCCTTCCTTTTTTTCAAATCTTTATTGAGCCCCATGTACATGCCAGGCACTATTCTAGGCCTATACAGCTGTAGGGCAGCTAGAGCCTTGAAGCTAGATGTTAGAGGAGGCGACAGACATACACAAGTGATTCGTGACAAGAAGAAAACTACAGCAGAGTAAAGGGTTGGAGAGTGACAGAGCGAGGGCCGCGTGTGCGCCTTTCGTGGGTTAAGAGTGGTGCTTCTCAGAGTGTGGCTCGCATGCCCACCTCTGAACCGCTGGCTTCCGGCCTGCAGCAAGGTAAGAGAGATGCCTCTTCCAGGTTTCTGTACTTACAGGACAAACAGTCCTTGGACCAGCCCTAGTGTCTGGACCACACTTTGAATGACCCCGGCCTGAAACATCTCTGAACCATTAGGCCAGTGCTGTGTACTGGTTTGTTATGATTTTGAATCTGCCACCAAAACTTGTTTATGATTTAAGTGAAGTTGTTTTCATCTAAGGGTGAGTTTGTTTGCATCGGGGAGGCCATGTGAGGATGATGCCAACAAAATTATACTTCTAAGCTCTTATGGAAGAGCAACAATGAGGTAATGGACATTTAAACTTTAAATAGCAAGAGTTTGTGAGGACTTACTGGGAGCGGTCAGTCTGGGTGAGGCTCCTCTCTGCAGGACTTTTTTTCTTTCATCTTCTCTTTGCCCAGAACACTAGTGTAATGAATCTCTTACTGGTATGGAGTATCTTATTTCTTTATTGGCTTATTAAGAGACATTATCCTGATGCTATTGGCTTATGAAATATTATTATAAATTACAATTCCCACAGTGAACCTGTGTTAAATAAATTATTGGCAAAGACAGTCTTGGTCTCTAAGCATGGTTTTGCTGCCAACGAAACAGTCAGTGCAGCTGATGAGGGGGACCCATTCACCCCCATCTCTGCATTCCCACCTTCCCGCCGCACTGCACAGGCCCCCGGCAACTGTTGTCGAAGAAGACTATGGTGTCTCCCACCCGGCATGTGTGAGAATCCAGGGCCTGTCAGTCTTTCGTAACGGAAGATGTTTCATTTGAGTCCATGGCCAGTTGTGAGCTTCACGAGTGGTAGAAGTAGACATGGGTCCCAATTCAGACTGTGTCACTCACTGGCCATGTGATCTTGAAAATGTCTTTGGTATTTCTTAACTCTACAATGGGAATAACGGTGCTTTGCAGGAATAGATCAGGCACACGAGAGGCTTGACCCAGGGCATAGAACTCAGTAAGTGGAAGCCCCCATTACTGTGTGCACATGTGTTTGCATGCCTGTGTGCACGAATGTGTGTGCATGAATATGTGTGTTTGCATGTGTGCATGAGCGTGTGAGTATATGTGTTTGCACATATGTGTGTGAGTATGTGGGTGCACCTGCACGTGTGTGTGCGCGTGTGTGACATCCATCTCCTCCACCACTGCTGGAGAGTCCCTCCCAGGACCTTCTGTGGCTAGGGACGCTGACGGCCTTTGCCGGGGTCTCTCACCAGATTGCCAAGGGATCATCGAGGACGTCGTCCTGCTGGGTGCGCCTGTGGAAGGAGAAGCCAAGCACTGGGAGCCTTTCCGGAAGGTGGTGTCCGGGAGGATCGTCAACGGCTACTGCAGGTCTGTCCCAACCCCAGGCCAGCGGGGAGGTGGCACTTACTGAGCACCTGGTGTGCCCAGGCCCTGTGCTGGGGATAAAGATGTTCGAGGCCTCTGACCTGGAGGATCTCAAAAACCGGGGGACACGAGCCTGTTAGTGTTCTGACCTGGGAAGCTTCTGGCCCCATGGGATGAGGGTGTGGAAAAGGGTCTCCTTGGGAGACCTGGGACCAGCCTACAGGATGATGGGAGAGGCCGGGCTAATCACCATGATCTGAGGGAAGAGGGACGTGGGTGAGTGGGACATAGACTGAAAAACAAAGATTAGGTTTCAAATGGGAGGTCTTCAGATGCCAACTAGGAGCTCAGACGTGCGTGATTCTGCAGTCCGGGAAGGGGGTGGGGGACGTGGGCTGAGCCCTCAGAGCAGGGTTTCAGTGTGGGGGCAGGGTGGTAGAACAGGAAGCCGACAGCAACGAGGGGGCCGGTGCCCACACTATGAGACAGACCTCCGGCAAGAGGTGGGGGTCCTGCCATGGTTAATGGCTGTGGGCTGGAAAGGGGGTAGCCTTGGTTTGGGATTTGAGAGGAGGACTTGAGGGCTTTCAGCCAAGGCTGTGCCCCCAACTTTGGGGAGGAAGAGGAATGAAGTCCACCACTAAGACCACAGGAGATGGGCCTGAGGAGGTGCCCAGGCTCATCAGCCTCTGGATGAAGCAAAGGACAGGGTGATGGTGTTTAAGAACTCACAATTTGGAATTGCACAGACCCGGGTCCCCTTGCTGGCCTCAGTTTCTCCATCAGTAAAGGAGGGATAATACTAGTGACTCCCTCTAGGATGTCGATGACAGTTAAATAATTTATCAAGCGCCACATGGTATGTACATGCAGATGATGTTACTATTTATCATCATAATCATCATCAAACAGCCATTTGTGAGGGCAAAAATGTCTGCGTGTGTCTATGTGTACCTGCATGCCTTTCAATGCACAGGATGGTCCAGGGGGCCATAAGAAACTGATAGCAGTGGCCGCCCCTAAGGAATGGACAGGCCCTGGAAGCGGGGCATAGAAGAGACTTTAATTTGATGTCTTTTTTAAGTAAGGATTGTTAATAATAATAATAATAATGATAATGATAATAATAATAATAATAAAAAGGATGGACTGAGGACCAACCTTTGATGTCAGGTGATCCTCTGTTAAAATCTTGGCTCCACCATTTACCTGTTGGGTGAATTTGGACAAACAGCTCTGAATCTCAGTAAAATGGGAATAATACCTCCTCCTGCACAGGGATTCTAGGAAAATTAAAACGAGTTTATGTAGGGAAAGGCCTGGCACTTACTAGGTACCCAAAAAACAATAGCAGTTATAATTACTATTATTGGGCACATTCACATAGCACACGATTTTTTGGTGCTTTTCATGAACAGCAAGGGAAAGAATTAAAATCGCATGTGTGCAATATGAAAACAACAAAATCTTATAAACCCATCTCTTCTATTGAGAACGTGAGGCTAATAAGCTTGCTTTTCAATTATTTTGTGAGATCCTGGGCCATCTCTCTAGAGAGAGGAAGGAGGAGGAAGAAGAGAAGGAAAGAGAGAAGAGGGGAGGAACGTAACAGACCAAAACAGTATCTGTAGTTTCTTGCTTAAATTAAGCACTAACCAGAAACTCATATTCTTGGCTCCCGAAGGCATGCACCTGCTTAAACGGAGTGAAGTGGTGGAGGGAGCTTCGGGCCAACATTACCAAACTATACACACTTGTAAATTTGTAATGTACAGTAATAAAACCCTTTGCAAATCCCTTCACTTACTTGGGCTTTCACAAAGCCCCGGAAGCGAGCTGCAGCCAGTGGTATTGTACGATGAGGAAGCTGGAGCTCTGAGGGTCAAGCGCCTCACCAAGATCGCACAGCACGGCCAGGAGGTGACCTCCGGTGTGCCCGTCTCACTCCGCAGTGAGGGGGCTTTATTCTGAGCCCCCCAGGATCTCTTTGTGGTCTCTGCTCCAGGTGCCATGTGGGGAGGGGGGTGATGGTAGACGGAGGAGCAAGGAGGACCCCTGCCCACGAGTGGCTCCCAGTCTGTGAGTAGCCAACAGGCCAAGTGGTGGCCAATCAAGGGGTTCGGTTATGTGATTCACGTGTCAGCATTGCCTCGAGGGCCGTTGGAGCATGGCTTCCTGGGGCCCCGCCCAGGAAGTTCCTGATTCGGCTCAGGATACAGGACTAAGGCACAGTCCTGCCCCCAGAGAGCTCTCTGCCTAGAAAGAGACCTAGGAACGGACGCACAGAGACCATGTCACGAACGTCACAAGCATATGCCAGGCACACGAGGGTGCGAAGGAGCGATATCGGGTGGAGGGACTCAGGGGCACACCCCGGGAGAGGTGAGGCCTGGGCTGCATTTTGAAAGGACCGATAGGAGCCCGTCAGAGACTGGAAGGGCAGCAGAGGCCACATGCACGTGGAGGTCCAGAGCAGGAAGACGCATAGTCGCACCCGATGCTTCCTGAGTGCGTTGCGCTCTGGAGAGAGTTAAGGAATATTCTAGAAGAGAAAGCCTGTAGGCAGTGGAGCGTCATGGTCGGCTTCTAAAACGGGAGGGCCATGGTCGGATGAGTGTTTACTAAAGGCCACTGGCTCCCGCGAGGTGAGGTCAGAGCAGGGAGTGTGGGGAGGAGGCCGCAGCATTCATCCGTGGGGTGGGGGCTGGGGAGGTGGGGGGGGGGGGGGCTGGTCTCAGGGCCAGAGCAGAAGGGCTGGGCCTAGGGAGTGAGGGTCAGAATCAGCAGGACTCTGTTGGCCACAAGGAAAATGAGTGTCGAAGACATTGCTTTGCCGGTTTCTGGTGCTTGAGGGACAGGTGAAGATTGTGGAGAAGGAATCAGGGGCAGATGGGCCACTTCGGGACACAACAGGAGGGTCTGGAGAGGGCCCCTCCACTCTGGGCCTGGTCCTGCTAGGGGCGTCAGAGGGTGTTAACTGCGTCCATGTGGGCAGAGGCCACAGACAGAGCCTGGAGAGGCTGCCACACCCTGGGCCCCAGCCAGCCTGGGGGCCTTGCCTGTGGCCACACAGCAGGTCCCATAGGTGGGATGGGGCCTCCTGACTCCCAGCCATCCTCCCCCAGCCCTTTCCTGAGGGAAGGCCCTTTTTTCAAACAAGCACGTGGAAATAATGGACTGAGTTGCCGCACAAACCAGAGGTGGAATTGGTCTAAAGAAAAGACAACCAGACGTGCTAAGTTGGACTTTAGTCCTAGATGCAGAGAGGAGGACAGAAATATTCACACGCAGGGCCTTGCTGAGCGGTGAGGCCCAAGGGCACGGCTCTCAGCCAGCCCAGCTGAACCCCAAGGCAAAGTTCAAGGGTTTGAGAGGGAAGGCCGTCTCGCAGACCTCAAACCATGTCCTCCGTGGACCACACTCGTTGCATCTGAAGAAACAGGCAGCAGAGGGTCCAGAGTTATTTCCTCTTCTCGGTGTGGTGAGTGTTTGGCTGGAGGCAGGGGTGTAGGGAATGGGATCCACAGCATCCATGAAAGTGAAGGAGTATTTCCAGGGCTGTGAGCTGCTTGGGGGGCCATCTCACCTCCTCTGAGATGGCCAAGGGTCGGGAGACCTGCAGCCTGGACCAGGCCTGACTCAGAAGGTAGAGCTGCCCCGTCCAGCTCACAGACAGATGGGAGACCACGCCACAGAACATGGTCCTTTCCCCAGGAAGACCCTGCTGCTTTCCTTTCTTTTCCCAAGGAGCCCAGGAACTGGGAACTGGGAACCATCTGAGCTGGGAGCAGCTCTCCTGCACAGCTTACTGACTTGTCAAAAACGTCATCCAGTTTCCCCATTCACTCACCCAACAGACATTCCCCTGTCGTTCGCCAGGCACCGTTCTCAGCCCTGGGGACCCAGCAGGGAACAAAGCAGATGGCCTCATGGAGCTCCCATGCCCTGGGCAGCAGTCCCACAGGCTTCCCCAGGGCTAGGCAGGGCCCATCCTCGTCCTGGGGCTCCCCCGAGACTGACGTCCATCCCGTTCTGTGCCCGCAGGGGGGACTGGCTGCTGAGCTTCGTGTACCGTACGTCCTCGGTGCAGCTCCGTGTCGCCGGCCTGCAGCCCGTGATGCTGCAGGACAGGAGGGTGGAGAACGTGGACCTGTCCTCTGTTGTGAGTACTGCCTGTCCCTCCTAGGGCTCCGTGTTTGCCAGTGAGGAAGGCTCATTACTCCAACCACCAAGCCTCCACCCCAGGGACACTAGCCCCGGCGCATTCCGCCCCAGAGGAGGGAGATCATAGAATTTGCTGGGGAAGAGGTAACTCCTATTTATGGCACCATCCCTGTGCCCAGGCCCTTTATGTGCATTATGTCTAATCCTCATGCAGCCTCTGGGGCAGGCATTGCTTACCCCTGTTTCACAGACTGGGAAACTGAGGCTTAGAAAAGTTCCTATCACAACTAGCAATTAATAGCCTGCATCTGACCCTCCAGAGCCCGTGCTCTGGCCCCTCCTTCACTACCCCGGGCCTCCTCACTCAGCTCACCGTACTGCCACTGTCCCCAACCCCAACTCTGCCACCCCAGATTAGTAATCAGGACGGTCAGAGGATGCAGGTGGAGGGTCTAGACTAGACCACAGCAGAAGCACCTGGTCACTCAGCTATGAAACTGTGGAATGCAGAGCAGGGGACATGTGTTTCAAGGATGATCACCTTGGAATCACCTGGGGAGTTTATTTAGAATACAGACCCCAGGGCCCCCTGCGCAGGCCTTCTAAATCCGTCTCTAGGAAGAGAGGCTGCAAGTCTGCAATTAAACATACTCCCCAGGGACTCTTACACAGCACGCCCAGGCTGGACTGCAGGTGCAGACAGTTAAAAAGAATTCCTGCCTGGAATGAAAAGGGGCCACCTGGGCAGCCACCGAAGCTCTTTTGAGTTTCTAGATCCACCTTTTAGGCTTGAAGGAACCTTGTCCGCCTGCACACACCTTATCGTAGGGAGTCAATGGCTTCACATGTGGACACTCTCGATTCCCAGCTCCACCTGAGCCTTCTGCAGGCATCAGCATCCCCGTTGCACAGATGGGAACATGAGGCTCTGTCTGAGTGGCTAAGGGACTTGACCAGAGTCGTACGGCAGGAACGTGGCGCAAACCAGGTCTGAAGCCAGTGGGCATTGCCCCGTTCGGGTGACGTGAGAAACAGTGGGAGGGGTGCCCGCTTCCACGAGGGCAAGTGCAATGGGCTGCAGTTACAGCCACAGGCGGACTCCAGCCGGCGATGCCAGGGGCCCGTGAGAACAAGAACTTTGATTTCCAATCACTACATCGGTGGCTGCCATTTATCAAGTGCCAGGCGTTTCCCAAGCATAACCCGATTTCCCCGGGGTCCACATAACGGAGTTTGAGCCATCCTGCCTGAAAGCAGACAAACCAGGCCTCTCCCTGGGCGCCCAAAAATCCCTGGGGGGAGGGGTGCCCTGAGGCACTCTGGCTTCTCCCTGCAGCTTACCAGCAGCCTGTCCCAATGACCCCACTGCACCTTGGGGGTGGGCGAAGCTGGGCACCCTGACCCCTCCCCCACCAGCACAGCTGACCCTGGGTTGCATGTTAATTGAAGCCTGACTAGGGGAGTTCTAGTACAAAAAACTTAAAACCAAAACTTTTATTAGGCGCGTCTGCCGCTGAAGCCCATGGCCCATGTCCTTGCCCAGGGTCCCCTCGGCTTTTCACTCAACTTGCCACCGCGTTGCTGGAGCCAGGTCCTCCTCACTTACATCTTCGCTCCCCTAAACGCCCAGGACCCTAGCAGACAAGTTCTAACCTGCCAGGGGGACACAAATGGAGCAGCCTGTGCCTTTCTAACTGGGAGCTTTGGGGCTGGTGTCGGCTCAAGAATAAGAGGAGTTTCCAGACTCATCTGCGCATGATACTGACCACTCCTCCTTAAATAGACAGTCTCCCCAGGACAGACATGAGCTTCTAGCCCCAGAGCCCCAGGAAGCCTTGTAGATAGATCATCTTTATCCCTGACAGACTTGCTTCATATGGTGTAGACCTCACGGCAACCCACATGGTAGGTTTTAGGCATCCCCGCATCGCAGACTGGAAAACTGAGACTTGAGAGAATGGGCTCCCAGTGCCAGACTTGTAGCTCTGGACTCTGAAACCAGGTCCAGAGCCTGTGCTGTCCCCCGCCCCGTGGGAGTGAGGTAAGCTGCATCACACAAGACCAGGAAGCCACAGGACTCAGAGAGATGCCTCCTGACCCATGTCTGGGGGTCTCTGTCCTATTTGAGGGTCCCCATACCCTAAAGGGGGAAAGGGAGAAGTGACCTTGTGCCTTATCACCCTGAGAGTCTTCCCTCTGCCAGAAGAATCAAACACAAAAAGGAACAACTGAAAGTTCCTTTTAAATGAAAATTATTTATAAATGCCACAAAGCCCTTGCAAGATCTAATTTCTGCCCCGGGAAGCTTCTGAATGGGATACACTGGGAAGAGCACAGCCTTTGGCACCAGAGAGGCCTGACCTGGAATTCTGGCTTGGCCACTGGTGTAACTGGCTGTGTGACCTTGGGCCAGTTACTTAACCTCTCTATGCTTCAGTTTCATCTATGAAATGGAAGAAATCACCTACCTTCCAGGACAGCCCATGTGAGATGCTTCTTACATAGTAGGCCTTCATTTAATACTAGTTTCCTCCTCTCCCGCCTGAACCACCACCTTTGGCTGTGCCTTTTGGACCAGCAGCTTGGGAGACTTCCTCCCCTGACTGGCAGCTTCCCAGCTCTTGCCTAATAATAGCTTTTTATCACATTAGGAGCACTTCACAAAAGCAGTGCTTTCCTCTTTTAGGTAATTAGAGTAATTAGCATTGCCTTTGTGCAAGCCCTCTGGTTTTCCTTGAAAATTCTTGCTGGAGAAGTTGCTAGCAAAAGAGTTTGCATTGCTGCTGTTGGGGGCAGCCTTGTGCTGGGAGCAGGGACTGTAGGGGCTGCCTTTTTCCTGTCTGGGCCAAACGTGGGCTAGGCTGCTAGGCCCCCTTTGTGAATCACCGCAGGCGTCAGCCACCTGCCCCAAATGTGGTCTGAGGTGGCTCCTGCTCTCAGGACAAGCCTGAGCCAGGAGCGAGTGGCTGGCCCTGTCACAGGCAGGGGCATCTCAAGGTGAATGCAGCAGACAACGGCCAACCCGGCTCCCAGTGTAGGGACTGGGTTGCAGTGAGCAGGAGACTCTGCCACCCCAGAGGCCAACTTGTGAGGTTTCCGAGGACAGAGACCCAGCCCCGGGTCTCTGAACCGCTCACATCCAAAGGAAATGCCAGCTGGCTTCTAGAACTTCGCACAGGCATGGCTTCGCAGATCTTATCACGTTTGATCCGCATCACTGTCCCATGGCGTAGGGATAGTAACCGCGTTGTACAGATATGGACACCGAGGCTGCAGGAGGGGGCACTGCACGTGAGTGGTGCAGTCAGAGGAACCGGGGGGACCTGCTGCAGGGCCCACGTTAACACTCCTCTGTGGCTTCCGGTCAGTGACGTCTGACTCAAAGCCCGCTGCACGTATTACGTCATCGAATCCTCACGAAGGGCCACATGGCGTAGGTGTCTCTATTAGCCCCATTTTGCAGATAAGGAAACTGAGGCCCAAGTAATAAAGAACTTGAAGGGGCCCGATAGGCTTGGAAGGAGTCTTTGGGCAGGTAGAGGCGGGAAGCAACAGCCTCGGTTTGGGTAAGTCGAGGTGTCTTGCAAGGCAGGGAACAGGAAGTGCTGAGGCCCATTAGTACTGTATGGATCCAGTAACCGTGTACACCCTCAGGGAGGACCCACAATGTACAGGGCGGGCCGTGGGGAGCAGAGGTGAATTGGAAGTGGTCCCTAATCTCACAGTCTATCAGAAAATACAAAGGAGTGAGTGAGCAGATGAGGACAATGCGGGACAGTGTCACAGGGAATCCCGGAGAGGGTCCCTGAGCAGTGTGGAAAGGTCTCTAACCAATGTGGGAAGGTCAAAGAAGGCTTCTCAGCACCATTGACATCCAGCCTGTATCCCAATGAGTGGCAGATTTCAATCAAGACAGCCAGGGAGAGGGTCACGGGCTGAAATCCTTATCCAACGTCAGCCATGCCAGAACCTTCCACTGCTAAGAAGATAGTCGTTTCCTACCTGCCTCACTCCTGCTGTCCCTAACTGTAAAATTGGAACCCTGCCTGAGAGTTCTCCACCCAAACCTTTGCAGAATGGCAGCCCAGGAACTAGGGATGGCTGGGACCTGGGCCAGCTTGTGGCCGAGGAGGGGCAGAGCTGTGTGTTCTAAAACAGGTGCACAGTCCAGTTCCCATCTGGAATCAGCTGGAGCCAGCGGCCACACACACCCGCCTTTCCTCCTGTCCTTCCTGCCTCCACCCAGCCCTGGCGCCAGCCTTTCACCGACATTAAAAAGGTGTAGGGAGGCAGTTCTCCTCTGTCCTTGTGGGTCTAGGTTTCTGCTGGCTGTAATTCAGACGTGATGGCTGGAGCCTGAGCAACCATATTGAGTTTCCAAATGGATCAGTCTAGCTAACTGCCCCCTCCCAAGGAAATTAAGGTAAGGGGACTTATATTTATGCAGCACCTCCTGTGTGCCAGGCATTGTGCCTTATGGTTCGTATGTATTAT
This sequence comes from Rousettus aegyptiacus, assembly GCF_014176215.1. Taxonomy (NCBI): domain Eukaryota; kingdom Metazoa; phylum Chordata; class Mammalia; order Chiroptera; family Pteropodidae; genus Rousettus; species Rousettus aegyptiacus. Next base: position 11,664,609 of record NW_023416284.1, on the reverse strand, counting down.
TTCTTCCCACCAACACCATGAGGTGAGTATCACTAATTGGTTAATATCCCTATAAAAGTATTTTGGGTCATATATGGAACATCATAATAAAAGGCAGCATTTACTGAGTCCCTACAAAGTGCCAGACCCTTGTAGCAGACATTCAAGGTCAGTGTTACAATCTCATTTTACAGATGGGGATGCTGGGGTTCTGGGCATTGCAAGGACTCAGCTAGTTACTAGTAAGATGCCAGAGCTAAAGCTGGAACCCCCTTTTTTCTCAGATCCCAAATTTAGGTTTCTTCTAATGCCATGCAGCCACGAGTGTCCACCCTCTAAAAAAGGACACTGCCCCACCTTGACCTCCACCCTGAACCCAGGGCTCTGAAGAGCTCCTTATATGTGTGTATATGTGTATGCGTTTTCACTGAACACTGTTTAAAGGCATTGGTAAAATTTAAAAAAAAAAAAAGAAGGGAACAAGATGCAGGCAGGTTCTGGTTATGATAAAATAACAAAACTGTACAGGGAACTGTCTTTTTCCCCTGGGAAAAAAAATCATTTGAATAACCCAGTGTGATTTGTGACTCAAATGGAAATGCAGATGTCACCAGCCAAGCCTTCGTGCTATTCCTAGGATTTCCCACGCGCGCCTCCCCAGTGTTTTCCTATCTTCTTTTAAAACAAAACCTTCCTCTTCAGCCTTAAAGGAACAGGCTGCCCTGTGCTTGCCTTCGACACCAAAGCAGACCCCCTAGGTGGGCTGGGAGAGCACGAGGCCCCATCGCAGGGAGCAGAGCTGAACGAGGCAGCCTCTGCCTGCAGCATCTCAAGCGCAGCACATGGCTTTCCTCTTCGCGTGCTGTGTGTCACTAAGCGAACCACCAGCCCTCTCTGGGCTTCACATGCCTCATCTGCAAAACGAGAATGATTTGTAAAGTCTCCTCTCCCTGGTTTTCTGTGAAGAGAATAGACCTGATATCAGATTCCAGCTCTGACATGTCCTAGCTCTATGACCTTGGCCAAGTCATTTGTCTTCTCTGTGGCTCCATTTCTTCATCTATAATTAGCAGCCAACGCCAGTCAAGAAGTATGGCCGATAAGTTCATTTTCTGAAATGTATGAAGAGCCTACTGTGTGTCGAGCACTGTTTACTATCACGGTTAGGCATCCGGCATTCTAACCACATCCCTACTTTTCATTCACCGACACTGTCCAACACAAAAATGAGATGTCTCTATTCTCGAAGGAAGGGGGTGGGCACTTCTGAGTTCTTGACCCCTGTCTTAGCGAAGATACAGGTCCATATAACAGAGGCCCATTTGAAGTGGCTTCGACATATAAGAGTTGATGCTGTCATATAAAAAAAAGGCCAGAATAGGCCGTTCAGGGCTGGTATGGTTGCTCCACAGTCTTCAGGAGCCAAAATTCCCTCTGTCTTACTCCCCTGCAAGCTAGCAAGTAGACTTTTGCGAGCCAACTCATGGCCCAAGAAGGCTGCTTAAGCTCTGGCCAGCATGTCTCAGTTCCAGCCCACAAGGAAGTAGGGGGGTAAAAAGAGCATACCCCCTTTTAAAGAGACTTCCAGGGAACACCACATAACACTACGGCTTCATCTCATTGGCCAGAACTTGTCGAAACATTACACTTACCTGTAAGGGAGGCCGGAGAATGTACCCCGCTATAAATCAGAATTCTAATGACTAAGGGAAAAGGGACAGAGTAAATTGTAGAAGGTACCTCGCACTCTGTGCCATAGCTCTATTTCCAATTTGGGTGCTTTACCTGGGGGAATCTTCGCAACAGCCCTCTGATGTAGCCGCTTTTATTGTCCCCATTTTACAGCCAAGGCAAGTGGAGGTGAGCAAGATAAGGGAGCTTGTGCAAGGCCCCAGAGCTGGTGGGCAGCAGAGCCCTTCCGCTGTAACCTAAGGCAGCAGGCAGAGAATGAGAACTTCTGCTCCAACTTTCTGTCTGTCAAGAGATTCCTTCCTGCCCCTAGAGGACCCAGATTTTGTAGAGAAACTTCTTTCATCTTTAGTTAATGAGTTCTAGAGCAGCCTCGAACCTAGAGGCTTCCCACCCCGCTCTGGACTTCAGAGTCATGAAGAGTTGGAGTCATGGCACTGGTCACTGAGGCAGAGGGTGAAGCCCAGGAGCTCGGCCTGGGGCGGGCCGGGCTCTGACCACCCACCATGGCCCTCACTCACTGTCCTCCTGCAGGTCAGTGGCCACTTGGACTATGCCAAGCAGATGGATGTCATCCTGAAGGCCGTGGGTATCCACACCAAGCCAGGCTGGGACGAAAAGGGGCTCTTGCTGGCCCCCGGCAGCCTGTCCCAAAAGGAGCCTCACCAGGCAGCAGCCACCTCCTCATCAGACAAGACCACTGACAAGGATAGGAAAAGCCGGGGTCCCACACCCAAAGACACATCCACAGTGGCCACATCCACTGACTCCAGCCAAGCCCAGGTGCCAACAAAGCTGGACCAATCTGAAGGGGCCTCCCTTCCTGCTGCCACCAGCCCTGCTGAGAGCTCCCAGATCTGCAGCCATGGCATGAACCCCAACCCACTGGGCTGCCCCAGCTGTGCCAGTGAGATCCAAGGACCCTGCCCAGGGCTGGACTGACCCCCAAAGGTGACTCGAGCCGTCTTCCCAGATTTGCATACACAGCGCTCTCTTACCCGCCTCCATCGGGCTCCCCGTGTGAGCTCTGAATTTCCAGCAGTGCCTTTCCTAAATCGGAGGCTTTGGCATTGATAAGCAAGGAATTGAAAGGAGGGAGAATTGTAGAGATATAACGGTCTCTCTCTGAGGAAGCAAGGCCGGACCCCTGCAAAGTCAACCAAACATAGCTGAGAGGCCCAGGACTACCAGCCATGGGCCCCCAGTACTCCGGGTCACACCTGTGGGGGGTCTGGCTGTCCATCAGGAGATCCGGGTAGCCCTCTGGGGCCTGAGGCTCCCTCCCACCACTCTCCCCTGGCCTCAGTAAAGCCAGGTATCTGCCTGCTCTTCCATCCACCCCAGGGCTGCCCGTCAGCCCATAGCACCAAGGATGCACCTGCAGAGCAGGCGCAAGTGGGGAGCGGATGCACGTGGGGAACGGGGGACCCACTCTGCTCTCGGGGAGGTCCAGTCAGATCCACCACATACAGCCATGCAGGCCGGGCACTGCACAACTGCAGGGGCATCAGTCACACAGGCGTGAGGTGAAGGGCACCGCCCCCCAAAGTCGTGCGACATGGTGACCCTGGATATAACTGTAACAGAGCATGGTGAGTAAATGCTGCATCCGCATGCAGTGTGGGCAGGAACTGGGCCTGGTGGCAAGAATGGGTTTTACGGGGCAAGGATTTCCTGTGGCAGAACAGAGGTGATGATGATTGTAAAAATAAAGAATAGCTACCATTGACTTTTACCGTGTAGAGAGTACTTACGTGGATTGTCTCAGCCGGCCCTCACAACAACCCTGCGAGGTAGCTACTATTATTATCTTCACTTCACACCTGCAGATATTGAGGCCCAGGGAGGTTAGGTAACCTGTTCAAGGTCACATCACCGGTCAATCTCAAACTCCAGCCAGTCAACCTCTAGAGCCCAAGCTTTTAGTTACTGTATCTGCATCCGGGGGAACTTTCCCTTCTGTTCCTCCCACTGTCCCTGAAAGACAGGGCCAGAGATAATCTCCACCCTTTGTGCAGGTGGAGAAATCAAGGCAGAGAAAGTATTGACAAGCTCTGGAGGAGGCAACGAAAATGGGGAGAGGCGGGAAGAATTAGAGTGTTGGAGCTGAACTGGTTCTCAGGGAGACATGTATTTGTTCATTTGACAAGTATTTACAGAATTCCTGCTATTGTTAGTCCAAAAGCTCATGTCACTCACAGAAAACTGAGGCTCCAGGAGGGAAAATGACTTTGCTGAGGTCCCAAAGCAAATCAGGGGCAGAGTCTGGACCAGAACCCAGGACGGCTGTGCTCAGGGCCCCTTCCCACTTCAGCAGCTGCTTCTCCAACCTAAGTGGCCCCTGAAGCGAATTCATCCACACCACAGTCACTGCCTTCAGCTCGTGTTTATTGAGAGACCATCTGGGGAAGCCTCGAGGCAGAACTGAAGCCCCAACAAGCACCATGGCCCCTCTGCCTCCAGCAGCCAGGGCCAGAGTTGCATCTAATCAGCACCAAGGAGTGTGGCAGACCACCAGCAAAGTCCCCCTGGGAGTTTGTGTTGATGGGACGTGGTGGGGGCTGGGAGGAGGGGGAGGATAGTATAAGAAAGATCACAGACTGAAAATGAGCCTGCAGCAGGTAAACTGTAGGAACCGAGACGCCCTCAAAATAAAAAAAAACAACAAAAAAACAGGCCCCTGTACCAGGGTTCACCTGCCTCCCGAGGTCACCAACCCACACCAGAGATAGCTCCTGAGTGGTCCTGAGTGGCCACCATTCACATTTTCCTCAGTGACCTGGGGAAGGCCAGAAACAGGTAGGGCCAGGGGCAGGTTCTGTCCCCTTCAGCTGGTTTCCTTTCAGATCCAAAGGAGCCCGAGGCAGAGGGACACCCAATCCAGATGTTGAGCAAGAAGCCACCAGCTGCCCCTTTGCCCCAGGAGAGGCAATGCAGCAGCCCGGGAGCAGGGATGGGGCTGAAGAAGAGAAGGAAGAGGGGGGCAGGGGGGCTGTAAGCGGGGAATGGGAACGAACAGCCCTTCCTGGCCCATAGGCAGAGGCCAGGGGACCAGGGATGGCCAGGAGTCATAACAGCAGCACATACCACCTCCTGCCCACCTGCCAGGTGCCAGGCACCCTATGACCATTGTTCTAATTCTCATGACAGCCTAAGAGGCAGGCTTTCTTGCCCCATTTTGCATGTGGAATTACAAACTCAGGTTAAGTAACCCATGCAAAGCTAGTAAGCAGTGGAACAGAGATTCGAATTTATGCCTGACTCCCAGGTTCGGGGTTTTCCTGTGAGGCCACATGCATCCTGAGGGGCTGGCCTGTCCACAAACTGTCCAGCACGCCATCCTCAGGGTAAAGATCATCCAAGCCAGCGCACTTCAAACTAACGTGCTCATGAGTCATCGGGAATCTTGCTAACACACAGATTCTGACTCAGCATGTCCACGGTGGGGGCAGAAGTGTGCGTTTTTAACAAACTCCCAGGAGAGGATCCTGATGCTGATGGCCCATGAACGAAGAGGCGTGAGGGATTCAGCCCCACCCTGATCCATCTCTGCAGACACAGGCATCCCTCCCTCGCAGTCTGATAGAAGGTGCTAACGAGATGATTGTCTTCATCTTAATCTGAAGAACCAAGAGGTTCTCTTCCGCAATCCCAGAGCCCGCCAACCATCCTCTATGCACAGCCACAAGTTACACTCGGCAGTGGAGCATCTTGGAGAAAACGATCAGAGCCAGCTATCATCCCTCAGGTAGGCGACCTGGAGTGGACAGCGGAGGCTGACTGAGTGCACCCCACTGGAGCTCGGAGGGCTCCCAGGAGACCTGCAGCCTCCTGGCCTCAGCCAAGAGCTGGCCCAAAGACTCGGGGACTTGGTTCCATCCAGTCCAGCTCCCCACCAACCAGCTCCAAACCCAGATCAGTTTGGGGGGGCACTAAGAAAATGCAGCCGCAGCTTGGGCTCCACGGGATCAATGTTGAAGAAATTGACCACGGCGGAAGTCCTGGCAGGCGGCAGCGGGTCCCCGCTGGCCTCTCCCGGCAGCAGCAGCTGGGCCCTGAGCTGCAGGCCTGAGGAGCCTCCTGAGCCTGGGTCAGAGTCAGCGTGAGAGGCCTGGGGCAGGGGCAGCACGTGCTGCAGGCTGAGGCCCGGCCGGGTACCGCTGTGAGAAGTACGCACGGAGGGTGAGGCCAGGCTGGCCCGGCGCTCCTGGGGACACCTGGGACACGGCAGAAACCTGCCCAGGGCCCGCTTGAAGTCCCGCATGAAGAGTGGGTAGATGATGGGGTTCATGGTGCTGTTACAGTAACCCAGCCACGTGAGGACATCGAAGAGGCCTGGGGAGACGCAGTCGCACACGGCCTGGAGGGATGGGGTGCATCACGCCTGGTCCCGGGGCAGACGCAGACCACCCCGCCCAGCAGGGCCGGGGTAGACACAAACACGTACACCGTGAGAGGCAGCCCGCCCTCCTCCCTCCCCATGCCTGGGCTGGCGTGGGACTTGGGGCCTCCCCAGGAAGGCCTAGACTCACCTATCCCCCGGAAGTGGCATTACCTGGGCTATGTTGGCTAGAAAGAAGGGCAACCAGGTCACAAAGAACATGCCCAGCAGAATGCCTAGCGTCAGGCTGGCCTTCAAAGCCTTCCTGCTATGCTTGGTGGCCAGACGCCTGCTGTCAGCTGACTCCAGCCCTGGGTGTGGGGTCCTGGGCACCTGCAGAAAGAAAGGCCACATGAGTCAGCTGAGAAGGAGTCCCAGTCTGACCTTGATTTCAGCCTCAGACTGAGCCTCCATCCTAATTCTAGGTGGAACCGTAGTACCAGCAACAAACTGACCTCTCACTCTTGATTGAGCCCCAACTGTAGTCTGGCTCTGAGGCCTGACCCTGACTCCAGACCACGCCCTGACATTGGCAATAAACCAAGCCCTGCTCATGGTCCCAGTCTGATCTCTTGAGACCTACCACAGATTGAGCCCTATATAACCAAGGTCTCAAACTGAGCCTCAGTCCCAGACCAGACTTAGCCCAAGACTGTGCGCTGGCCCCAACAACAGACTGAGCCTTGATCCTGACCCAGCGCTTTACAAGGAGCCCTAGGAAATACAGCTAGACAGAGCGACACTGCCCCGAACAGACATCACACAGTTCACAGAATCCACCCTCTATGCAAAGGTCAACTCTCGGGGGCTCTACACACACAACTGCGAGTCCCAGCACCTCTCAAAACCTTTGGTGCCACAAGAATTAGTTGCAATTGAGTACTTGACGGAAGAGGCCCTGTTGCTGTCCAGGGCTTGGCGATCTCTTTGTATATGGGTTCTCTGCATACTTTGGAGTGATATTTTTGCTTGCACTTTTATGCTCATGCTCCACAATATTGAGTCATTTAAAAAAAAAAAAAAAACATCTGCAAAGAGCAAGTGTTTACAATAAGATCTATTATAAATTATTAGGGGTGCTAGTGACCTTGGCATTTTACAACTCGAATTATGTTGTGGACCGGCAGATAGCTCCATTCCCAAAAATAGACTCCAAGGTCAGGAATGTGGAGAAGGACGAGGAAGAAGGTGGTTCGCAGCAGCCATGGAAAGGAGGATATGGGGATGAGGAGCTTAGAGTCTGACTTTTCACCCAGTCCCAAAACATAGACAGGCTCCCCAAACTAGAACGGTACTTTAACCCAGCAGTTTCCATAACTTTTCAACCTCATGAGCCCATTAAGATCTAATGAAATCTACAAAACTGCTCCCCAGAAAACTAAAGGCTTATAAATTTTTACATACACACATACACATGAAAAATAATTCCCACACTTCTTCAGGGTTCTGAGACCACCTTGCAGTCCATCCATGAACCCCTAAGGGTCCACGAAAGTTGGAATGTGAAGTCCTCCTCTAAACCATGTGTTGTAAACAATATGAATTTTCACACATATAAGACTCACACAAAGTGAGACCCACCAAGATTCACGATTTAAGTAAATGTCGGCGTGCAGAGGTACGCACCATTCATTGAACTATGCAAGGTGTGTGTGTGCTGCCAGGGAACACATCTGGGCTTTGAAAGCCAGGAATTCCCCCCAACATTTTCGAAACTGTGTGAGAGCCCAGCTTAGTTCATGAAGCAACCAGTGGTGGGTTGGGCAGATGAAAGAGTCGGGAGGAGGCAGGAAGGGAACCAGACTCCCTGGCAACCTTCACAGATGGAAAGGGGGTGGAGGAGGCAAAGCCAAGATGTGTCAGCTCCAGAAAGCAGCGAAGCCAAACCCCCCACCCCTCTCCCAGGTGCAGGAGGAGCTCCCCTTCCAGCTCTGCTCTTCCCTCCCCGCCTCCCCAGGGTGGCTAGAATTGGTTTCCTGTCCATGGTGCTGAAACTCCAGCTCCATACTATCTTTCTATAGGATTGTGGGTCTGACTCTGGGGTGGCAGTGGGCGGGAGCGGGAAGCCGAAGCACCCTGTAACTCCCAGCCCTCGGTGTGTTCATCCAGGTGAAGTCTGGTTATGTGACTATCAAGGGCCAATTCACAAAGGCCAGCCAGAGAGAGCCCCTTGCTTTCTCCCCTGTGCCTTATGGGGGCAGCACTGTGCAGACGCAAGAGCCAGGCTTTTAACACAAGTGATCTGACTTCAAATCATGCCTCTACCACTTACTTACTCTGTGATCCTGCGTGAGTCTCTGTTTCCACGTCTGTAAAGTGTGAGAAATAATCCTCGCCAATGGAGTTGCTGTGAGGCCGTGGATAATAAATGCATGCATAATGCCTAACGCGGAGTAAACGCTAGATATTTGGTGGCTCTGATGTTGGCTCAGTGGTGTATGTATGAGGTTAGAGAAATTTTAGCACCCTTGGGAGCCCTGTCCTTCTGCCGGCAGCTCTGGCTCCCCGAAGAAGCACAGACGTCAGGGCAAACGCTCTGACTCAACATGCTGTACTGTAGCAGGGGAGGAAAAGAAGACCTGCTTTTCTCTTTTCCCTTCTCATGGTCTCTCCTCCAGAGTGACCTCCATGTGGCTTCTGCGGCCCCATCGTGGTCAGCCTGGAGGAGAAGCTCCTGCTTCAGAATAATCTCAAGGTTTGCCATGGCTTTGAATTGCCATCAATGGGGACACAATAGGGAAGTGGGGAGCCACTGTCTCCAGAAGGCCCCACCCATACAGGTACCCCTCTGGCCCCTGACGACCGGAAAGAGGGAAGCCAAGAGAGAGCCTTGACTTTGTCAGAGCTCTAGGGCACTGGGGAACTGAGGCGCTTGGGGAGATATCTTTGGGGCAATCAGCAGGGCAGGGAGCTCCAGAGATGGAGTAAAAATAACCTAAGATTCCCTCTCTAACCTTCCTGGGAAGAACCCTGGGTTTTCTTTCTCCTCTTCTCCCCAAAAAGTTGACCCAAGAACACAGGTAAAGGGGAAGAGAGAAGGAAACCGAGGCTCAGAGAATGTAGAGGACCTTCCCAGGGTCACGTTGCACTTGTACAAGGCCTAAAACCAAGACCCCAAGTCAGCACTGTGATCCCATTGATTGAGCACTTACTATGCATCAGCATTTGATATTCATTTATGGAAGGTAGGGATTATTCCCATCTCGTAGATGAGGTTCAGAGAGGCAAAATAACTTGCCAGGAGTTGCACAACAGATAAGTGCTGAGTCACGGATTCAAAGTCATTTCTGGCTCCAGAAACCAATTCTTCCACTTTCCCGTGCTGCTTCCATTTGTGGGGATGGCACCCAGGGGCCACAGTCAGGGTGGGGTTACAGAAACCCCGTCTCTGTCACTGAGAGGCCTTCATGGAACAGAAGCCAGCGGTAACCCCCGGCCCACACCCTGGGGTCTGACTAGTGCTAACTTCCGTCTCCCTACTTCTCGCTGCCACCTCGCAGCCCCTCATGGCCATGTTCTGTTGTTCGTGTGTCCCTTACGCATGTCTATGACGTGTGTCACCGTCAGAGGGCAGCCACCTGGAGGACAATTTGGCGATGTCCTTCAGGAGGCAATTCTGCTTACAGGTCCCTATGTTTATAAACACCTGCACACATGCCCACGCACATGGCACACACAGGAATGTGCACCACAGCACTGTTGTGATGGGGAAAAAAAAAAGCAAACCACCTAAATGTCCATCGAAAGGAGAGTGGTTAAAAATCCTGGTGCAGCCCTCTACAGAATACCACGCAGATGTCGAAAAGAATAAACCAATCCAATGGAAAGATCTCCGAGACCTATTCAGCGATAATGACAAGTCGTAAAACAATACAGCATGATCCTATTTGGGTTTTTTTTTTTTTGAATGCACAGAACACTAAATTTCTTTAGGTATGTGAACAGATATGTGACCATATCGAAACAGGACTGGAAAGACGGATGCCACACTGATGAGTGCCCTGGCGGAGGAAGGTGACCGGATGGAAGGCGGAGAGGTCTCACATCTCTCGGTTTCAGTTTTTATTTTAAAATATGCTTGTGCATTCCCTGTGCCATTTGAAATCTTTATAATCATCTAATCATGGTGTGAGGGTTACAAGGCAGATTCTGGAGCCAGACTGCCTGGTTTCAAGTCATGGCCTGGTTCCCAACCTGCCGAGGGACCTTCAGCGAGGGCCTTCAGATTTCTCACCTGCAAAATGACACTCAGAATGGTGTCTACCTCTGAGGACTGTAGTAAAGGTTAAGTAAGATAATACAGAGTTACTAAAACAGTGCCTGGCACATAGTATGAAACGCATAAATGTTAGCTACGTTGCTGTTGTTACTAATTGTTATTAATGTCCAGTTTAGCTCTTTGATAATGGTGATGATGCTGCTGGTGGCAGTGATGGTTTTTTTTCCCTAGAAAGCCCCTAACGGGGTGAGCTCCCCAGAACCATATATTTTACCACAAGAGGAACTAACATTTGTTGAGCATCTACTATGTGCCGGGTTTACATATATTATCTCATTGGTTCTTCGAATAGCCTCAAGTGATAAATAGCTTTGTCCCTGGAGTACAGGGAGGTGAGGGACTTGTCCATAGTCATCTGGACGTGATGGAAAAGAGGCAGGATTTGAACCTATGACCAGCCAGACACACAAGGTCCCACACCCAGCCCTGGCTGCACCAAGTCACCTTGTTCCCAGCAGCCGCCGAGCCTGCCATGCTTGATTGACATGGCTCCTCTGTCAGCCTCTCCCCAGCTCAGCCCTCTCCTTCCCCTCCGAGATATTTCTGTGATCACAGCCTCCTCCTCTGAGGAGGAGGAGGAGGAGGAGGAAGCAGAGATCGAAGGGAAGGTGGGTTGCTAAGACAAAACGATGCATAGTTGGAAAAGGCAGGGGGTAGGGAAAGGAGAAGAAATTGATGGGAAAGAAGGAAGAGAGGACGATAGGGGAGCAGAAGGAAGGAAGAGAATGGGGTGAGATGGAACTGAGGGAGAAAAGGGTGGGAGAAGGGGGGAAACATGAGGCCCAGAGGAGGATGGTGGGGAGAGGGCTACAGACCCCAGAAACGCGGCATTCCTGGCAGACGGGGAGGAGCTAAGAAAGCAGAACTCCCAGCCTGGCCTCCTGCTGCTGCTTCCCCCCAGGCTGACCCTCCCGAGGATGAGCCCCATGCCCACGTGGGCACACATGTCTCTCTGCCTCTGCCTCTGCCTCTGTGTCTCCTGCCCTGGCAGCAACTCGCTCTGATACCACCACCTCCCACACCCCCTCCCCCTCCCCAGCCCACAGTCCCCGCCTCAGCTATAAGCATGACCCCCTTTCTCACAGCCCCTGGGGCTGCGAAGACCTGGCTGAAACCACGGAGCCAACCAGTGGCCTTTTAACAGCCTGCTCACATAAACAGGCGGGTGTCAGGGGTGGGGAGATAAAACGCTCCAGCCCGCTCAGCTCCCACGTCCTCGACTCCAGAAAGGCAAGGACTCCTGGGGCCTGTGCCCAACTCCCTTCCTTCTGTGGGGGAGCTGGAGGCTTGGAGGCTGGACTGGGAAAGGGAGCTAAGGGCTAAATGGGGCTTAAAACAGGAGGAAAGGGGTCCAGTGCACCCCGAGTGCTGTTCATGCTCATCAGTTCCTTTAGGTCTAGGGATTGAGAGAGCCTCCCCCTCACTGCCGGTTCTCTCAAGCATGCCGACTCGAGTGGGAGGAAAAGGGTCACGACGCAGGAGACCGAAGGGAAGGCAACGTCCCAGAAGCAAAGTTCCAACCCACGAGCAAGTCTCCAGGCGATATGGAAAACGGGGGCACAGAAGGCTCTCTTCGGAGCCGAGGGGTTTGGGAAGCAGGGTTGTGGCAGGGTCTGAGATGCCACATTCTCACCAAAAGTCTTTCCGAAGAGTGGGAGGATTTAGCATACTAAATTTAGGACACACTCTGGCTTGAGGGGCCCATGGGTCATTCCGCCTCAGAGGCAGGGTGCCGGCCTACATGACCCAAGAAGACCCCTCCCAGCATTTGGTTTTAGGGCTCATTATGCCTTCTTTGCTTCAGTTTGCAAACAGACACACATTGAATGATAGTTTCTGAATATTCATTGGGTGAGGCATCCCTCTTATAATCTCTATAACCCTCATCGTGACAAGGTTCCGGGATCAATGTCCGTCTCCCCATCTAGAACACAGATCCCGAGAGGGCAAGACCTTCTCAGTCCTGTTCGCCATGGTGTTCACAGCCTAGAAAAGCTCCTGCACAAAGTAGGTCCTCAACACGTGCGCTGAAAAGCATAGGATCCACCAGATAGAAGACCTGATCGTGAAAGGGGTAGGAAGCAAGGAGGCAGTGTCAACAGGGATCGAATTGCCGGCTCTGTGAAGCACTGTGTTCACTTCATTTCTTCCATCAATAACGCATAGAGCACTTAGGATATGCCAGGTGCTATTTCAGGTCATGGGAATATAGCAATAAGCAAAGAGACAAGTTCCCGCCCTCACAGAGCTTACGTTCTAGTGGGAGGAAATAAACAATGGATAAATAACTGGGAAAGTATCTAACATGTCAGGTGGTGGTCAGTGCTGCTGAGAACAAGGACTCAGAAACTTGGGGCTGAAGGAGAACAGGGGGAGTGTGGCAGTTGCCACTTCTGGTCGACACCTGAGCAGAGGCTGGGGAAAAATGGATGGAAGTTGCAGAGAGAAGCAGGTGGAGATGTAGGGAAAGGGCCCTCCGGGCAGAAGGAACAGCAGCGCAAAGGTCCTGAGGCAGGATTGTGCTTGGTGTGCTCAAAGACCAGCCCGGAGGCCAGTGTGGAAGGAGGAGAGGCCAGAGAAGAAGCAAAGGGCTGGGTGAGATGAGATGCAAGGCCCCGGGAGCAGAAGAACGACATGACAGGACTTAGGTTTTAAAGGGCTTGCTCCGGCTGCTGCGTAAGATCGAAAGGAAGCAAGAATAGAATTGGGGAGTCAGTGGAAGATTCCTGCAATAACCCAGGCAGCAGGTGAAGGGGCCCAGCCTGGGGCCAGGGGGCAGTGATGAAGGCGAGAAGTGGCCACACGTATTGAAGCTGGAGATAAGAGGACACGATGTGGGGGGTGAAAGAGGTGTCCAGGCTGCCCTCGAGGTCCCTGGCCTGAGCAACTAGAAGCACAGAGTTGCCATGAATTGATAAGAGGAAGACTGGGAGGAAGGCCTAGGGCGGGGGCCCGGAATATCCAAGTTCTGTTTGGGGCATGTTAGCTAAGCAGCCCAGGCTGGAAGCCACCAGCGTGTAGGTGGTATTTCCAGTCGTAAGACAAGATGAACTCACCAGGGATTGAATGTGGAAAAAGAGCAAGGAGGTCAGAGGACTGAGGACCGGGGATGCCACCGCCGGGGGCAGATCAGGAGCACCGGACAGAGGAGACTGAGAAGGCACAGCCCATGAAGCAGAAGGACACAAGGCGGTGTCCCTGAGGCAGCGTTTTAACAGTGTCACCGCCCAAGGCAGTGAGTGTGACACACGCTGAGGCTTCAGCATCGGCCGAGTCTGAGCCTGAACCTCACTAACCAACTGTGTGACCTTGGGCAAGTCACCACCCCGCTCCCTGAACCTCAGTTTCCCCATCTGTCGAACAGGGATGATGGTAGCACTTGCCTCGTTGGGTGTTTGGGGATTAGCTCAGCGTGGCACCTGGCAGATAGGGAATGCTCAAAGACTGTGGGGCTGAGCCTGGTTGCATGTGGGGAACACTTGCCCAGGTTCTGAGGCCTCAAGTTCAGGTCCGGTCCTGGTACCAGCCAAGGAACTTTATGGAAAGAAAATCCGTGTGTCACAGGCCCCCCTAGATCCAAGAATCAAGACACCTCCCACCCTGACCTCACCAAGACCAGTCGGCTTCTCCCAACCTTAGTCCCTAGAGAAGAGCTTCCCACGGTGGGATGGGAGACGACTTTAGATGGTAGATGGACACCCCATAAAATAACCGAGTCACAGAGTGGGAGCATTAGCCCTTTCTAATTCCCATTCAGGTCTTCTGGTTACATCATGAGAAAGTCTCATGTCCATGCCGCCTCACCTTGAGCATCCGTTTAACACAACAAAGAGGAAGCAGGCTTGGCTCAGTCACTTCAGCCATCCAAACTGGACTTCATTAGTACTGCCGGGTTCTGCAACCTCACTGAAATTGTGATTGATCACCTTCTATTTATGGAAAAGATATTGATTTTCCATTTCCGGACGAGAAAGGTTTTCTTTCTAAACAAATCCATGGAAGTAAAAAGATAAGTGAGATGATTTAAATAAAATGCTAAGTATATATACATGAAGTGGCTTGAGGAGTCTGCGGGGAAGTGAGTGGAGGGAATAGTAAGCCAGAGAGCCCGAGGTGGTTCCTTTTGCCTAAAGTGTTGAAAACAGTCCTTAACGAGAACCCAGAGAGAGTGGGGATGGCCCATGGCAGTGATCCTACCACTGAAGAACCAAGTCAGGGTCACAGCCACCTGCTGAGACTCAGGAATGCTCTCCAATGAACACAGAGTGGGGAGAGAGCAGGCTTGATGTCAGGACCTCCTGCCCACCCTGGGCCATGCTCTCCTGGTCCACAGGCCAGCTGCAACACCGGGCGGGAGAGACAAGCTGCTCCAGGGGACCACCGACAAGGGTGATAGCCTTTCAGCCCTCAGCCAATTCCCTATCCACCCAGTGACTCGCGAGGCGCCCCTCCATCCTGCAGAAGCCTCTTCCACCGGAGGCTACACCAAGATAAGCCACGAGAGCCCAGTCAGGACCTTCCTCAGGACCTAATTCTCTGGGGCTCAGGCCTGGTCAGTCTCAAACCCCATCCCTCAGGGGGACAATAGGACTTTGGCACTGTGTGGCCTGGGTGACAAGAGCAGGTGCTCCACTTCTAGACACTGCAGGGCCTACCCCATCTTCAGTACACTCGGCCATCACGGAGCTGACATTCGAGCGGGAGCAACAGATCTTGGAACAAATAAACTGGGGACTTAGCTAGGGAATAGCAGGGCAGAGAGGACAGGTGAGTGTGCAGACAGGGTGGTCAGGGACGGCCTCCAGGAAGGGGCGACCTGTGGGCAGCTCCAGGGGTAACATTTGAGGCAGAGGGAACAAGTGCGAAGACCCTGGCGTGAAGTCAGTCTGGTGCTTTCTAGGAACCGCCAGAAAGGCCCCTTGGCTCGTGCAGAGAGAGGCCGGGGGAAGGATCCTGACTTGGGTCTCCTCTTTATCTTGACAGCAGTGGGGAGCCACGGAAGGGTTTGAAGCAAGAGAGCAATGTGATCACTTTTTTTTTTTTTCCTAATTGCTCTGGCTCCTGTGCAGAAAATGGACAGGAGTGTGTCCAGAGTGGAAGCAGAGGGAGCTGGTGGGAGACCCTCAGAGACTCCCAGGTAAGAGCAATGGTGATTTGGATTAGGAAGGTGGCATCGGGGATGGCAAATGTTTAGCACGCAGCACCAGCAGTTTTCACTAACGAATCCCTAAGTTTCTGGCATGATGCCGTGATGGTGCCGTTTTCCACCCAAGGGAAGACAGAAGAGGAGCAGGTGGGAGAGTTGGAACGCCACAAATCCCCTGTTGCATGTTACCTGCCAGAAGCCTGCCTGGCATCCTGACGGGCACTGAGGCTGGAGTTCAGAAGAAAGGTGGGAGCTGACAATGGCCACTTGGAGATGGCCAGCAAGTGTGTATTAAGTGGTGGACGCCCCATAGGCACCCAATGGCTGCTCATTCCTCTCCATCCCACAAGCCCGGGACTCCCTGCGTACCCCAGGTACCTGCAGCGTTTCCAAGGCCTGGCCGGCTGTGCCGGTGGTGAAGGAGGCCACCTGCAAGGCCTGCTTGCGGGCGGCCAGCAGGATCTTGCAGTAGGTGAAGCAAATAGCGCCCGAGGGCAGGAAGAAGGTGAGGCCCGATGCCACGAGGACGAAGGGCAGGCTGGCCAGAAGGCGGCACTGCCCCGGGGTGGGTGCCCGCGCGCGGCCCAGCTCGTGCCAGCCCAGCAGCAGGGGCAGGAAGGAGGCGAGCGCAGCGAGGCTCCAGGCGCCCAAGACGAGCGCCAGGGCGCGCAGGGGCGTCATGCGCAGCTTGTAGCGCAGCGGCGAGAGGATGAGCAGGTAGCGGTCCAGGCTGATGAGGCAGAGGTTGAGGATGGAGGCGCTGCAGCACATCACGTCGAAGGCGGCCCACAGCTGGCAGAGGCCGCGCGCCAGCACCCAGCGCCCGTACAGCGCGTTCAGCATGGCGGGCGGCATCACCACCAGCCCCACCATGAGGTCCGATGTGAAGAGCGACACCAGGAAGAAGTTGGACGTGTTGCGCAGCGCCGGCTGCGTGCAGATGAGCGCGATGAGCAGCGAGTTGGCCGCCGCTGTCAGCGCGATGACCACGCACAGCGCGGCCGCGACCCAGCCGCTGCCACCGGGGTCCGACGCCGGCCCCGACCCCCAGGCGGGGGTGCTATTGTGCGCAGGGCCCGGCTCTGGGACCATGGGGGCTGAGGGTGGACAGCGAGGCCGCGAGGCTCGAGAGGAGTCCTGAGGATGGGCGGGAAGACACGGCGAGGGGCTCGGAGGGGTTCGTCGTTGAGGACAGATCCCAGCAGGTGGGACGAGAGGGGCGGGGCGGGCGATCGGTCGAAGGGCAGCGACCGGAAGAGGATGGAGAGGGGTTACACAGGTGTCCTCAGGGGTGAGGCAGAGACACCTGGATTAAACAAACGGGCAGGAAGTTAGGGAGGGGCACCTGATGAGGAGCAAAGTGCCTTAGAGGGAGCGGATGGAAAGTCAGGAGGCTGGGGAAGCCACGGGACTCTTGGGGGTTAGATGGGTGGGACCAGAGCCCCCTAGAAGAGGCGGTAAGATTGGGGCGAGGGCGCCTGCCTGGGGCAAGGACCCGGGGAGGTGGGAGCAAGAGGCGAATGGGCGCTCTAGGGCGTGGCAGGTGGGTGTGTGCGGGCCCTAGGTCGGGAGCCGTAGTGCTGGGGGTCGCAGGGTAGCGGCCCACTGGCCAGGGCAAAGCCCGGGGAAGGCAGTTCTCACGGCCGGTGCAAAGGCAACCCCCGGGCTTGGGGCGACACGGGACCCCGCGGCGGGCGGGGGCTGGGGCGACGCCGTGCGGACCAGCGGGGACAGAAGGAGCAGCAGCCGCGCCTCCGCCCCCTCCCCACCCGGCCGCAGGGTCGCGGGCCCCGCTCCCGCCTGCGCCCGGTACCTGGGGCGCTCGGCGCTGCTCCGCTGCCGGCGAATGCGGCAGGCGCCGCGGGGCTGCGAGCGGAAGAGGCGGCGGCGGGCCAGGCAGGCGCCCAGGGAGCCTGGGAGGAGCTGCGAGGGGCCGGCGCGCGCGGGGGAGCCGACGGGCGCTGCCTGGAGCGCGCGGTCCCCTGGCCGCGGAACCTGCGCCCCGCCCTGCGGGGGGCGGGGAGAGCAGAGCCCCCGCCTCGCGGGCGGGCGGGGTCCCTAGCACCCCAGGCCTGCGGAGCGGCGATCCGGGTGCCCCAGCTGCATCAAGTCGCCTCCCCAGCTGCAGCAGCCTCCACAGCCACGCATAACCCTTCCCCAACCCACACGTGGTGGACGCAGAGGCTCTGGACAAACTCAGAGGAGGGGACTGTGACCTGCCTTTATCTAGGACTGCCCCCCAATGCCGGGCTGCCCACCCGCAGTGGGGATCACCACGGTACCTGCGGGCGCCCGTTGGGAGATACTGGGCAGATCGCTTGACAGCCACATGTATACACACATATATACACACATGTACCTATATAATATTATATATTATTTGTAATAACCTGTATAATACTTTCTTCAAACCTTTAAACAGCAGGTTACCGCCTCCTCAAGGTCTTTCGAGCATAGCCATCCTCTGACAGTGCTAGACACTGAGAATGAAGTCCTTGAGGTGTTAGCACTCCCAGTTTAACAGATCATGAACAGATTTGGGCAACCCTAGGCTAGGTGGGGGTAGAGTCACTGCAGGTAAAGGTGTGGCACCCTGGGTGTGACCCCGCTGTATATCTCTTCCCCTGGCTAAGAAGAGTCCCTACTGGACACTGTGCAGATTAATATTGTGGATTCCATTCATTTATTCAACATTTATTGATCATCTAAGTGTCAGGCACTGTTTCGACCAACTGAGACACTATGGTAACCAAAATCAAGATCCCCAGCTTTGTGGGGTTTACATTCTAAAAGGGGACACAATAAACAATAAGCATAATAGATGTTTAGTTGTAAAGTGACAATTGCTATAGAAAAAAAAAAAAAGCAAATGGAGAGCAATATAAAGGAAAGCTAGAAAGTCGGGGGAAGGGGAAGTTTTCCCTCCACAGAAACAGAAAAGCAACGCCTCTGTGGGGGAAGATGAACCCAGCCTTTCTGGGTTCTTCCAGCTGACTAGTAATCAAATTGACATGAGACAGATTAATGAGAAAACAACCAAATTTAATTACAAACATAGGTATGGGAACCCCACATACACGACTGGTTCAGAGACAGGGAAAATGAGGTATATATGACAGCCAGAGCTAAGGATGTGGCTAGGGGCCTGCAGCTTCAGGTCCTTCACAGATGGGTAAGAAGAGCAGATGGTCGGTAATTATGTGTTTGTCCTGCCATAGACATAGGTCAAAAAAAGGTTATTTCTGGTGATAACTCTTATTACGGGCAAGGCCCCAAATTTAAATTCTTTAAGGGAGAGGCACAAGTTTCTCTTGAAACCACAGGGTCTTGATTGCCTTTAGCTCAAAAGAATCCGGGTCGCAAGAGGTGCATCTTGGGGCTACTCGTTCTCAACCCCTACAGCTCCCACGTATACGGGTCCTACTATGTTCCAGGGGCTTTATTCTGTTATTCCAACCTCTGCAATAATGCTGAGAGATCAATGTTACACTGGGACTCAGAGAGGCCAAGGGCCTCAAGCAAGGTCATCAGCAGCAAGTGATCAAGTGGAACCGAAGCCCAGGTCTGCCCACCACCCAAGGCGGAGAAACCTCAAGACCCTACAGTAGCCCTCACTCACCCCCTAAGCCGTTATTTGGCACTTAGAGCCCTAGTCTTGTCCACGGGTGGGTCTGTGCAGCGGGAGGGGGAGGCCTATTGTCCCTACCAATACCACTTGCATCACCGTGACAATTTCTGCCAGGCCCCAAGGTGTATTATATCAAGCATGGGCTGAAAGTCATAAAGACCAGACTTGGAATCCCATTTCTGCAGCTTACCCGCTCTGTAGACGTAGGTTCCATCGCCTTGGGTCATCCTTTTCTCATCTGCAATAGTCACCAGGGCAATATAGCTCCCACGTCACTGGGTTGTTGAGGGGATGAAATGACCCTGGTGTGATCCGCACATTTCACGGTGCTGTGCCAGTGCTAGCTGTTGGCCTCGGTGTTCCCATTTGTACGATGGAAATGTGTTCGGCTCTGTAGTAACTCCTTCAGCCCAGGGTTTACAGGTCGAGCAGAAGCAAACTCGAGAGGTGCTGTGTACAATAGACTTTGGAGCCCAGGGACCTGGATTCATCGTTCTGATTCTGCTACTTGCTCTGTTAACCTGGCAAAGCTCTTAAGTTCTCCACTACCATGAAACTGGGGGATGAAGATGTGAACGGAATGAGTATTTAAACTATTTCACACAGAGGACCTGCCCGATAAATTTTAGCTTTGAAAAATTAGTGGTATATAATGGGATAGAATATTAGTCCCTCTGCTTTAGCTTTTGCTGTAATGTTTGATAGCCTTTATTTAAAAAAAAAAAACTAAAGAAAACATGGTAAAATGTTAATACATGTTCATTCTGAGTGACAGATTCACAGATGTTGGTTATATTATGATCTGTACTTTGCTAAAATTTAAAAAAAAAAATTTCAAGTTTGGGCCTGGGTGGTGATGCCACCTTGTGGCCACACTGTTACTGTCTTGAACTTAAAAATTCAGAAGTTTTATGAGTGTGCTCCTAACTTTATCCTATCATTAATTAATAATGTCCTAGACTTCCTTAACATTTCAGTGTAGAGAGAGACCTTCAAGGGTGCTTACCCTTTGCTTGGTTACTTCTAGCCTTGGGTTGCTCTTTCCCTAGAGGAAAAGTCTTGTGCTACAATGGGCAGCTGAGCCTTAGGAAGTCTTCTGCCCCAGGCCTCTGCTCCTGTCAGTACATAGAGGACCAAGGAGAGCTCCCCACTACAGAGATGGAGAGACCCAGGTCTAGAGAGCATGTGCGGACTACCCAAAGCTGCTCTCACAGAAAACATTAACCAACTAGGTAAACTCCATTTGTTGGTTTTGTTCACTCCTGTAGCCTCAGCACATGTTAGGCTGTCAGTAAATATACGTTGAATGAATGAATGAACAAAACTATCAGCCCAACCGCCAGCAGTTATGGGCCAATCATTCATTCTCAATAATTGTAATAACGGCTGACATTTACTGAGGTCTTACTATATGCCGGGCACTGCTTCAAGGTCTATATGTACATTGATTTATGTAAAGCCCACCACGACCCTGAGAATAAGGAAGGTGTGATTGTTATTCCCCATTTTACTCATGGGAAAACCGAGCCTAAGAGATTTGCTCAGGCTTACACAGCTAGGAAGTGGCCCCACCGGAATTTGAGCCCAGGCAGACTGGATTTTCCCTGAGGCTTGAAGCAGGATAAGAAAGTTAGTTGGAGGTTGCTGGCTTCATACAGGCAAACAAGGCAGGAAAGCCGAGACCAATTACCCGCCCATCCGGAGAGGGGCCTGCGTTGACAGTGTTGTGTGTAAGTGTTAAACCCTTTTTAAGATTTTTCATCCCTTGTGGGTGTAGGGGTAATGGCAGAGAGAAGCTGCAGGGTTTTTTTTTCCCCCCTCCGGCTGCCTTTGTTCATTTTAAGGTTGGTGAAGAGAAAAACTGGCAGTCACTAATCCACCTCTCCCTCTACACTGCAAACTGGCCCAACTGATGATGCCTCTCCAGTCTCTCAAATCTGGCTCCTCCCACTCGCCGCTCCTACATCCAATCAGCAGCTCCTCTCCCACGGGGCCTCCCCTCCCAGACGCATTGCCCCGCCCAGCTCTGGCCTCCATCATCTCCTGCCCCGACCATTGCAGTTTCCAGCTAGTGTCCAGCCTCCCCTCCTCCACTCACGAGGGTTCTTTTAGTCTCGCTGAAACCCAGCTCTGCGCAGACATTTTGAGGGCTCTGACTGCAGAGAGAATGAAGTCTGAACTCTGGCTGTCTTTCCAGGCCTGCCACCATCCATCCGCGCCAACCCATATTCCTGTTTTCTTTCCAACCAGCTTTTATTAATTTCTTTATGTTTCTGTTAATTTATGCCCTGCCTTGTTCGTTCCATACATAGGATGGAGGAAGCCCCTGACCAAGACACATCCTGCCAAGACAGTGTTCGGTTTCAGTCCTCACCCTCTAGCCAGACACTTAATATAGCCAGGGCTTTTTCCTACAAGACTGAGGGGTCACTAAAGTCTGCAGGAGGTACACTTCCCTCCAACCCAATTCCATGTCAAGGGATGCAGGGCCACCATGAATGGTCATGCCAGTGCCACGGAGCAGAGCAGCCATGAAGAAAGGGCTCGGGCACGCTGAGAAAAAATCTCGTGCAGTACACAACTGGCGTCACTAGAGGGCACTAGATTAGAACCCTGGGGCCGCTGCTTTCTCGTCTGGCCGAACCATTCACTGCTAATGCACAAAGGCCCTGTTTTCTCATTAGCAAAATGAGGATTTCAAAGGATTAGAAATAACATATGTAAATTTATGGTGGTGACAGCAATGTGTGCAAGGAACCACCCACACCACCTGCCCTGCCTTGTCTGGATAGAGCATTTAGAACCCACGCTCAATCGCAGGGTAGGTAAAGTTATCAAACTCTAGGCTCACCGTGAGAGGGGCAAAAGGACTCCAGGGGCGTCAGGACCCCGCCAGCACATCCGAGGCAACGAACGACCGCAACTACTGAGGTTATACTGGGCGCAGAGCGATTAAGCCAGACTCCCTAATGTCCCGTTGGTGACCTTTCTTGACTGCAGGACCCCGAGCACATTATGTAACCCCTCAGCACCTCCGGCACCTCCTCTGCAGACGAGGGCAATGTCTGTATCACAGGGTGGTGGTGAGAATTAAGTGGGTTAATTTACGTAAAGTCCTTAGCACAGCACCTCACCCCGAGTCTGTTTAGAACGGCCGGTTTCGGCCATTTCCCCCTCTCCTGCGCCGGGCCAGGCTGGCATCCGCGGAAGGACCCACTCTGGGTCACTATGAGAGCAAACAGAGATGGCGTGAGGCAAGCTCAAGGGACCAAGAGTCAAAATCAGAAAAGCCCGGTTGGGGAGGCCCACCCAAGGTATGTGCAAGGCCATATACGTACCCAAGGAGAGAGGCAGGAGTGGGGGAGATGGGGAGACGGGGAGGGGGGGTGGGGGGGTGGAGCAGGGTGCACGTGGCAGGAAAGTGGTGAGCAGGTCAGCAGGACGCAGGGAGGGGGCTGCCCGGGGGCCGCACTGTGCAGCCTGGCCCCTCCCCTGAGGCCCTGCTGCTGGGCCCCTGCGGGAACGTGGGTCAGCAGAGCCAGCCAGTGAAGAAGACAACACAGCCATTGAACAAATTTATTCATGGGAAAACTCAGGATCTGTCAGGGAGACAACCTACTGGTTACAAGCTCCAGAAGCTCTTGTCAGAACAGCCGTGAGGGTTGGGGCACCCCCAGGCAGGGTGCTGGTGGGGCTGATACCCACCCTGGGGACAGATGAGCAGACACAGGCAGTTCCGGGTACTGATGAGGAGTTCGTCTTTGCCCACCTGCCCTGCCCTGCCCCATCCAGTCCCCCTACCCCCTCTAGGGTTAAAGTGCAGCTGGGAGGGGGGAGGCCCGTGGGATGGGTTCGCCAGAGGGCTGCAGTGACCGTGGCTGCCCACAGGAGCCCTCGCCCGGCCTCTTCCTTGTCTCTCGAGGCTCAGCCAGAGTCCATCCTACTGAGGACTCTTCTTGGGTTCTCTGAGTAAGGGAGACCTTTCCCCACCATTAGACATTTAGAGAGTTCCCCTGACAAGGTAAGGCTGGCTCCATCAGCCGAGGAGCCTAGAATATGGGGAGCAGTGGGAGGCACCAAGATCTCAGAGAGGGAGGGACGCTCTCCTGTGGCCATGGTCTGGGGGTCATTCCCACTCCCTGGCCCAGAAAGGCTCCTCCCTTGCCCTCTCCACCCCCTGGAAGCCAAGGGAGCCAGAGGCCCAAGAGCCTACCCCACCCCCCAGCTCCAGGGCCATGAGTCAGCAGGGTCCTGCCCAGGCCTGACTCCCAACCATGTAGAGAGGGCCACCTCAGTGCCACCGGGAGAAGCTGCCTGGGGTGGAAGTGAGAGGCCTTTGGGGAAGCCTGTGGGACTGAGCTCCCTGCTTCTGCTGGATGGTCTTCCTAGCCCGGACCCAGTACCCACTCTTAGCCCAGGGGCCCGCTCCACCGTCTGCACCCCAGGGGCCCTGCCCCACCGGAGGCTGCCAGAGCCTTAGCCTGGCTCCCGCCATCTTGAATGGCTTCACCCCCACCTCAGCAGCTTAGCCAACTTCCTCCCCCTCCTAAAGGCACATCTCCAGGAGGCAGAAAGGAAGAACCACGCCCCCCCCCCAAAAAAAGAACCCTGAAGACCTCTGCTTCCTCCCCTCACTCTTGAATATATTAAATTGTGCAGCTTGGCTCCAACCTCTCCCTTCAGATCTCCATGGCAACCGGGAAGCATTCCAAGTCCAAGTCTGAATCCAAGTCCATCCAGTGCCAAAGGGGGGCTTTAGCCTCTCCCCCCACTCTTCTCCCAGCATTCCACAGGGGACGAGAGGGGAGGAACAGACAGGGGACTCAGTCCTCAGCCCCCTCTTCCTCGGCATGGGGGACCCCAGGAGGCTCCTCAGGCTCAGGGGTCTGCCCGCCAGGGTGGGGGTGAGGATGGGGGTGGGGATGGGTGCCCGGCTGGGAGGCTGGCCCATCCTCGCCCTGCACATAGACACTCAGCCCCTCGTGACTAGGCTCCTTGCCGCATGCCTGGCAGCTGCAGTGCAGAATCTTCTCCACCAGCTTGTCCACTCTGGGCACCTCCTCGTGGCCAGGGCACTCCAAGGTTACCTGGGGGGGGGGGCGGGGGGAAGGAGAGAAGGGGAGAGATGTTTCCAAAGGCCTAGGGCAGGCAAGGTGGTCTCAAGGGTAATACAGCTTCATGGGACCCAGAATCCCAGAGGCCGCAGAAGCCTGAGTCCACCAGATCACTCTGCGGGCCCATGCCGGGGGAGAGGGAGTGAGTCCCCGCAGGGGCCACCTGCCTCGTCTCCTCATGCAGCCCTGCTACCCTCCTTTCCATGAGGGAAAAAGGCCAGCGTAGCCTGCCCCTGCCTTCGATTCCCCTTGATGCTCCCTACAGCACTTGGAGAAAAATCCTGAGACCACGCAGACCTTCGGGCTGCCCCTGGAGTCACCTCTCTGTCCCTGACTTGGCGCCATCCCCGCCAGCTGTGCTGACTGATCTTCCTGAGACTTTGCACATGCTGTTCCCTCTGCCTGGAAGGGCCTCACCTGACCCATCGC
This sequence comes from Rousettus aegyptiacus, assembly GCF_014176215.1. Classification (NCBI taxonomy): domain Eukaryota; kingdom Metazoa; phylum Chordata; class Mammalia; order Chiroptera; family Pteropodidae; genus Rousettus; species Rousettus aegyptiacus. The sequence continues at coordinate 11,639,964 of NW_023416284.1, read as the reverse complement.
CTACCACCTGCCCAAACTCTGCCCAGTTTCCTTCTATCCAACGTCTGGGTCTGAGCTCAGACACGCCTCCCCCAAAACCCCCTCTGGAACCTCCAGCTCAGCTGCTGCTCGCCCTGCATGAGCCCCACTGACATCTTCCGCTCCTCGTTACCTTCCTTCCCCCCTCCCTTCCTTCCCTTGCCCTCTCTCCTTCCACCAAGCACCTACTCCATGCCAGCTCTGGGAATACAAGGACAGGCATGGCCCCTCAACAGAACTCACAGAGTCTCCTGGAGGAAACGGACTTGTCAAAATCACCCAAATGCAGATGGAAAACTGTGGATATGACAGATGCTCGAAGCAGAGGCGCACAGGGCTCAGGGAGGCAGGAAAGGGGCCCTGGGAAAATGAAGCCTGGGCTAAGAGCAGAAGGATGAGCAGATGTTAACCAGGTGAGGAGGAGGAGAAAGGTGTTCCAAGCTGAGAAACAAGCATGTGCAAAGGCCCTGTGACAGTAACGAGCAGAGCAGGTCTGAGAAACTGAAAGGAGGTGAGTTGATGTCAAGTGTCAAGTTAGCGAAGGCGGAGAGAAACGCAAAATGAAGCTAGAAAGACTGGTGAGCCAGACCGCGCTGGCCCTTGCGGGGCATGGCGGGCTGCGCGGAGGCCGGGCAGCAGTACTCACAATCTCCCACATGGACTGGGCTGGCATGCAGGAGTCACAGTGCACCAGGGACTCTGTCGACTGCGGGAAGGTGTTGGGAACACTGTAGCTGAAGCACTGTCCTAGACACGCCCTGTGGGAGGAGAGGTCGCCATGCCATCACTCCGGCAGGGGCAGGGGTGGGCAGCCCCGCCCTCTTCCTCCCTCTTGAGCCCCTGTCCTCACCCCCTCCACCCTCCCTTCTGGCTCCCACCTGTTCTGGATGGACTTGGCCTCACAGCCGCTGTGGCCCACAATCTGGGTGATGTTCTTGGCCTCGCACCAGGCACTCTTGTCCGGGAACAGAGCCAGCTTGTTGATGGGTGGTGGCGCGGCCAGCAGCATGGCGGGGAGGACAGCCCCCACCAGGACCCGAAGCATCATGCTCATGGCCTTTCGAGCCCTAGAACTGAGCACAGACTTCGGGTGAGGCCAGTTGGGCTCAGGAGGCCGGGCAGAGGGGGTCAGCGGCGTTACGAGCATTTGGCTCTTGATACCTGACCGACGGTTCAAACCCTGGACAAGTTATTTCTCCCATTCGAACTTCAAAACGAGCACTGCTAATAGTACGTGCATCAGATGGGTATCACAAAGCGGACATGAGGTGTCACGTGAGAAGCCCTCAGTGAGGCTAGCAGATAACACACCCGCGGTGGGTGTTAGCTACTTACAAAACTTACTAGGTAGCTTTGAGCAAGTGACTGTTTACCTCTGTGCCCCAGGTCTTCGTCTCAAAAACTGGGACGGTAATAGCGGGCGTGGCAGAGGACTGCTGTCAGTACCAACTGGACACTGTCAATCATCAGCTGCCTCCTCACTCTGATGCTGGGGTCCTCCAGGAAACCCAGAACATCGCCCGCAGAGTGCCTGCCCTCGGGGCGGGCCGTCCTGTCGCTATGAATTCTTGGGGCCCTGTGGCTGGCTGGGCCTCAGGCAAGAAAACTAGCCCCAAACTAGACTGTATTTCTTTTGTGGATGCCCCACCCGAGCCTTGAGCCCCGAGTGTACACGTATTCAGCATTATCCCCAGCTCCATCCTAACCCAGTCAAGCAGGGGACAAGCCAAGCCAAGCTCTTGACCCCCTCTGTAAATTGGCTAGGACGATACCAGAACTTGCCAGCAGATGGCACTACAGGGCAGGGTGTATGTCCCAAGGATCTGGGCACAGGGGACTCCTCACCCAATGTTCCCCAACTTCATATCTGTAGGTTTTGCCCCCTCTCCCACCTCAAAAATATGTGGAGAAGGGAGGATTTGGACAGATTCAGAAAGGAAAGAAATGCCTGCAAGGCAGTCCTCTGGGGAAAGGATGCTGAACGGGGAGGTGTCCACACATGCTGTGTGACCCTGGATACACAGGCCTCGGTGTCCCAACCTATGAGATGAGTGAGGTGCCCTGGGCCACTGGTTTCCAAGGCTGGTGGATCCTCAGAATCCCCTGGGGGACTTGTGGAGGGCAAGTTCTCAGGTGGCCGGGAGTCAGCACTTCTAACTAGCTTCCGGGATGGTTAATATGCAGCCAGGCTTGGGAGCCAGTCCAGCTCAGTCAGTCTGGGATTCTGTGTCTTGGGACAATCCCCAGAGGGGCCTTGGTGGGGCTGAATCAGGAGGAGGGGACATATAACTGTCCCGCTGGTCCCACAGACACCCAGCCCTAGAGTCCTGCTGGCTCCAGGCTGGACATCCCATTCAGAACCCTCAGCCCGCTTTCTGCTAAATGTGGCAGGTAGCTTGCAGTGTCTGGGGAGGGGAGGATGTTGGGGCATCGCGCCTGCTCTTGCAGTGGAAACCTAGGTGGCAGGTCAGCCGGGCTTCTGCAGAGGGCCCGGGCTGGCCTGCAGGGCTGTGACCACAGCACTCAGCTCCTGCCCCTTCTCCTGGCAGGAGGCAGAGATGTGTCCCATCTCACCGGATCCCAATGCCTGGGTGACCTTGCTCCACGCCAGCAGGGAAGGGTGGAGAGGGGAGAGCAGTAGGAGGTGAGTGTGGACTGTCTGCCCCCATCCAAGATGAGTTCGTCTCGGCCCAGGCTCTCACCCACACATTTCCGGTCTCACTCACAAGACGGACAGCAAAGCCTGTGTTTTCAGTACAACCACATCCTAACGAAACAGAATAGTCTTGTTCCTAACTGGCAACCTCACTAATTTTTCAACAGGCTTAGTATCCAGGAGGCTTCCTCATGCCTAAGGGTGCTCGTCTGTCCCTTGGGAATTAGCCTCTGAGTCAGGGTCTGACCATGGCTGACCAAAAGAGGCTCAGGGGCCACAGCCCCCTGAGCCTCAAATCCAAGGACCCTGGTCCTACATGTGACCCCATAGCGATTCCTCAGGAAGGTCAGGCAGGTGGAGTCAGGGAGGCAACCTGGACAGGGAGTGACTGTCAGGTTTCCTGAGGGTTTGGAATCAAAGCTGGGATTTTAACGAAAGCCTGGCGAGGAGCACTCAGGTCTGGGTTGGAGTTGGAGTTGGGAGAGGGTAGGACTGAGAATGTGGGCCAGGACCAGGATGAAGGTGAGCAGACACTGGGAAGGAGGTTCATAACAAGGTTTATGGGGAGATAACAGTGAGAGTTTTAGGGGAGTCGCCGACCCGGAGGATGGGGACTGGTTATTAGGGTCACACTGAGGAGAAATGAGGTAAACCGAGGCAGAAGGTCACCTCCCTTACCTTTCTCCTTTTCTAGTACACAGCTAAGAGTTAATCCTAAGGGCCTGCTGTGACCACAGAGGGGGCCCGGCCTCTTCCCAAGCCCTGGCCAGGACCTCAGAGGAGGGGCTGGGGCCACACTCAGCTCCCCAGGCCAGCAGCCCTGAGATCCAGCGGACTGCCCACAAGCATGGCCCCTGGAGTCTCCAACGTTCGAGTCCCAGCCCTCCCACCTAGGAGCTGTGTGACTTCCAGAAACGATGCTCACCTCTGCACCTACTTACCTCAACCCTAAAGTGGGGAGCACAGCACTGTCCTTGGAGAACAACTGGGAGGATGCCATGAAAGCATCAACAGCCAGCAGGCACCCCACTCAGGCCAGTTCTCTTACCCTGAGGGATCACGGGAAAGGCTGGGCAGGCGGCAGAGCCACAGCTGGCAGGGAGGTGGAGACGAAGCCAGGCCACAAACACCTGCCATCAGGACACGACCACCTCCTCCAGCCCTAGAACCCGGGCTGCCCCTCAGCCATGCACTCGGGTGGGCTCTTTGCTAGTGAGTTTTATTTTTTGTTGGTTTATCTTTTTTTTTTTTTTTGAGCAACTCAATGTTTTTTATACAGCAGTCAGATCTTCCTGAGACTTGAGAGCCAAACCCACAGATTCTCATGCCTTCCTCCTGCCCTGAAAATCACATAGCAAGTCATGGGACACCCACAATACCAGGGCAGGAAGGGGGCTCCCCAGGTCGATCCCTCTTGCTTTGCAAAGGGGTTGCCCCAAGGCCCCCCAGAGAGTCAGGCCAAGCAATGCCCTTCCCCTGAGGTGTGTGGTTTCATTTTCTGAGCATCTTCTAGGACGGCAGGGAAGAAGGCGAGGGCGTGGGCAGGGTAGCTGAAGTCCTCCACCCTGTGCCCACTGGGGAGCTCAGAGCCTAGGGAGAGAGGGGAGGGAGGGGGGTTAAGAGGAAGTTGTTTAGAGTAGGGGCAGAGATAGCTGTGGGGGAGCAAGGAGTGGACAGTCTTAACTCTGGATTTAATGCAGGATCACAATTAGTTACGAAGGTGGGGAGGGGAAGGGAGCTCCTGGTTGAGGGAACGGCATGAGTGGAGGCCAAGGGGGTGTGATGAGCCACGTGGCCCCGCACAGCCTTTCCCTGCCTCACTGGTAGGAGCTGGTTCTAACCTTGCACTGGGCACTGTTCTACGCACTTTCACACAGACTCCTCTATTCAATCCTTACAACTGTGCCGCACTTGTAAGGGCTGAATAAGTGAATATAGGGAAAGAACCATTAAACCCAGTAAGCAGTACACAGAACAGAGATTTGAACGGGGTGACCACCAGCTAGCTACCTTTGCAGATGAAAGGGTTCTCAGAGGAGGAATCAGGACGCGGAGGGAGAGATGGCCGGTCTAGGAATCCGGACAATGGTGTGGAGTGGCCCGAGGCCTGGGGCTCCCTGTCCCTGCTCGGGGGCCCCAGCAGCTGTGTCCCTTGTCCTGTTAACCCTCCGGTGTTCAGCTCCAGTCTGGCTGGAAGCCTGGGAGCCCCACGAACAGGGTTCAAACCCCACTTCCAACTCTGCTGCAGACCGGGGTGTGGCCCCAGCTCCCCGGAGCCTTGGTGGGATGAGGCTGCCCTTCCTCCGAGTGGAGGCATGGCGTCGTGGCTTCGGCGAGCATGGCAGCCCTGGGTGGGGGTCTTCTTACCACCCCAGTGTCCTCGCCCAGAACCAAGCTCTCCGGACCCTCGGAGCCCTTGTGGGTACACCCGATGCTTCCGGAGGCTGTTAATGACACAGAGTGAGTTCCCCGGGGGACACTGGCTGACCCACTCCGACACGGTGGAGCCTGGGGCGCAGATCAAGAAAGGGGCCACCGGCATCTCCCACACCAGGAAGAGGGCGGCGAATGAAAACAGGACACCTGCCTTGGCAGCTTCTCCACCGGAAGCGCCAGGGAGTGGGGGGGCAAGAATGCAGGCTTCGGGGCGGGCCTCTGGGGTCCTGTCTGTCTCCACACCGACAAGAACCTAGCATCTTCCTGTACGATGCTTGCCAAAAACTCAGAGGCCTGGTCCCAGCCCCGGACAGGGCTAGGCTGCAGCCCGGGCATCTGTACAGGCTCCCACGTGCTACTGAGGCCCAGCCACGTGAAGAACTACAGCCCGACTCCCCGGGAAAGGGTCCCCCCATAACAGCCCCGCTGACGGAGGCCACTCACCCCACCGCCTGAATCCTGATGCCTGAAATCAAGTCTTAAATTTACAGGAGAGGCCTGGCTGGATTTCAAGAGACCCGCAGCCCCCCTCCCCACCAGCCCCGGCCCCACCCACTGTGAACCCCTTTGTAGAGCAAAGACTCAATTTTGTATAACAAGTGAACAATCCGCTCCCCATTTCCTCTTTGGGGTAAATCTGAATATTCAGGGTCACTCAGTGCCCAGCACCATGGGGATTATCTTGGTAGGATGCACCCGCTCACCCCCACCCTCCTCTTCCTCTTCCTCCTGCTCCTGCTCCTTCTCCCCTCCTCCTCCTCCTCCTCCTCCTCCTCCTCCTCCTCTCTCTCTCTCACACTCTCTCTCTCACACACACACACACACACGCACACATGCGCACACATGCACACACACACACGCACACACACAGCAGGCCTGGGTCTCCTCCATTCTCCAGAACTGTGACAGACCCGGTTCCCATCCTAGCTCAGCCACTGTAACCTTCTCTGCCTCGCTCTCCTCACGTGCAAAGTAGGGGTAGCAATAATACCCACCTCACAGGGCAGCTGTGCACAGAAAACTCTGACGAGGGCGCCTGTCATGGGAGAAGTGCTCAGTCAATGTCACCATTAGTGCCAGCCTGCAGTCACCCTGGGCCGCTCATCCTCCCTGAACTGTGCCCACGCCCCTCTGCCTCCACACGACCTCCTGCATCCTCCTCCCACCCCCACTGGACTCTATGTGCCCCCAAGAATATCCAAACCCAAGGTTGCACCTGCCCCAATGAAAGTGGACTGAGGGGAAACCCGAGCAAATGAGATGACTGATGGCTGGGAAAGGGTTTCATAACCCTTTCATACGCCCGCTTGCCAGGGCGGGAGCCGAGAGTTAGATCCCACTCAGACTCTGATTCTTGGGCCACTGACTAAAAGGGACGACGGGGTCCAGGAGAGACCAATCCCTTCTAGAATCCACCTTCGAGAAAACAGGCAGGGAGGGAGGGCCCGGCTGCCAGGCCGAGGCTGTGCAAGCGGCTGGGTGCAGAGGGTGTGGCGTTTGTGGCCCTGGGCTCGGGATCAGCAAGGGTGGGGTGATCACTGCAGGTCTGGGACTGAGTGCAGGGACTTCCTTGAATGGTGCAACTGAAAAGGGGGCCTGGCAGCGTTAGCCACCCCCCCCCCCCCGGCCCTGGTCAGCTGCGCGGGGTTTCCCAAGCCCACTTTGGAGTCTGAGGGCGAGTTCAGGGCCCAAGGTCACCCACTGGCTCACTGTGGCCTGGAGGGCGGCAGGATCGGCCACTGGTTTCACCTCCCCAAGTCTCACGTCGGTAAAATGGGGACAGCAGCCTGGAAAAGTCCATTTTAGCAGATTCCCTCAAAGGGAACCCGGCTCCTGCGTGCTGCTTACCACCACTGGGATTCCGTGACCCCAGTCTGGCCGCAGGGTGGCCTCCTTCCTCCGTCAGCCTGGCAGAGCATGAACCAACTGTCCAGGGGGCGGACATGCAGAGCCCAGCCCAAGCCCCAAAGGCCTGCCCACCTCTGCCAGGCGGCTCCCCCTTCCTGGCTACAACCCCCGCACGGAGACCACGGCCCTCCTGCCTGCAGACCCAAAGCGATCTCCAAAACAAATCTATGCTAATGAGCCGCTGCAAGACGGGCCCACACTTCTGCTGAGCACAAGCACCCCTGCAGACCTCACAGCATCCCGCAGGTTCCCCAGCCTCTGACCCTTGGGGTTGGGGGTGAAGGGGCTAAACTCAGTCTGAGATTTCACTTTAAAAGAATGAGGACATACCGGTGGCAAATGTAGAGCGCCTACACCCCCACCCACCCCTCCAGCTCGCAGGCCCAGGAGAAAAGAAGTCCAGACTGCGGCGGTGGGGGGCGAGGGGTGGGGTTCAGCAAGGAAATGCTCCAGGGTCACCTTTTCTTTGGCCTCGACTCTAAAGACAAACCACACCCAAGCAGCCCCGGCATCTGGGGTAGATCCAAGAGCCGGTGGTTTGACAGTAACAAAGGACGAGGGGCTTGTTGACAAATTGCTTCCTCACCGCCACCCCCCACCGGCGCCCAGCCTTTGGCCTCCGGCCCTGACCTCTGTTTTCCTGGGTTTCCCTTAGTTACAGGTTGGTGTCCTCCAGCTGGGCCAGGGCCTCAGAAAGCCTGAAAATGTGCCCTTTTCCCTTGTTGCCCGCCAACCCCCTGGCCACGCCAAAGCAGGCAGCTGCCCCTTTACTGCTGCTTGTAAAACATCAGAATCGCCCCGCCCAGGGAGCAGGCGGGCAGGTGGCCGGCAGCAGGGCCCCGTTGTCCAGGCCGCCAAGCGGGGGTGGAACTCTGAAGAAAACTGAGCCCCTAGAAAGGCTGGCTTCCCCTGCCCCAGGCTCGGTTCCAGGGGGATGACCCCGGCCAGGCCTGGGGGGCAGGCAGAAGGTAGGGGGAGGGTTTCGCTTCTCTTACCGGGTCTAGGAAACTATTCCGACTACGCCGACACTGGGGGACTATCTGAACTTGAGACTAGGGGATCAGGGAGCTGCGCAGACACAGAGAGAGAGAGAGAGAGACCCCGCAGGGGGGCAGAACCAGGCAAACTCAAAGCGGAGAGGCAGAAAGAAAGGGGCACAACTGGAGGAAGAAAGGGACGGAAGCGGAGATGGAGATAGACAAATGGGGAGAGAGAGAGAGAGAAACAAAAAGGAGGCAGCCACGGAGCGGAGAGGCGCGCGGCGCGGCGAGGCCCGGGCACAGCCGGAGGACGCGCGAGCACGGCGGCCGAGCTCCGGGCGCTGCCCCCGCGCCCCGACCCGCCCTCGACCCGCCGGCTTTGGCTCGGCCACGCATCTCCTTCGCGTGCTCTGCTGGCCGCGGAAACTCCTACCAAGAAATGGAAACCGCGGGCGAGTCTGGGAACCGCTCAGGGCGCAACGGTGCCCCCTGGCCACCCCGTGCCGCGCCCACATCCCCAGCCCCAGCGCCCGGAGGGGCTCGGCGGCGGCGTCTCAGCCCCATTCCCCGGGCAGCTGGACGGGCCGGGATGAAGCTCACAGCCGGGGGCGCGGCGCTGCCCCTGTGGCCGAAGCCTCTGGAAGCTGGGCGCCCGCGTGCCGGCCCGGGCAGGACTTACCGCGCAGCGGGGAGGGTGGCGCACCCGCTGGTTCCTGCGGAGCTGTCTGCGGGCCGCGGGGATGGCAGGCCCGGGGGCCCCGGGACGCTCGGGAAGGCGGCCGGCAGGGCTGACGGCGGCCCCGCGAGGCTCGGCTGGGCTGCGCGGCGCGCCGTCTGCGGCCCGGGGCAGGCGCGCGGTGCGGGGGAGCGGCGAGCGAGCGGCTCCGACGTCAGGGGTGTCTCCGCTCCAAATAGGGAGCGAGGGCGGGGGCAGCGGAGGGAGGGACGCGAACAAGAAAGAGCGGGCGGGCGCGCAAGGCCGCTCCCTCCGGGCGCGCAGGAGGGGGCGCCTCGGCCGCCCGGGGCCCCGGCCCCTCCTCCCCGCCCTCCCGCGAGCCCCGGGCCGGCCTTCGGCGCGGACCCCACGGCGTGGCGGGGCTGCCGGGGCTGCCCGGCTGGCGCCCCAGGGCCAGAGCAGAGCGCCGGGTGCCTCCGCTCGTACGAAAGCGCCCTCCGCCGGGTTTCTCTGGCTCCGACTTCTCTCCGCCTAACTTTTCCGGAGACGGGGCTGCCAGGCCGTGCCAGGCCTCGGGGTGGCAAAGATGGAGGTGTTCCTTTAGGTGGGCAACAGGCGCCGCAGTCTCGCCCCTAGGGTGTGGCGCGCCAGTCTACCGAGTTCCGACACCAGGAGATTACACCAGGAGATTGCGTTCAGTGCAGGGCGCCCAGCCCGACGGCTCCCAGGCATGCGACCCGGGTCCGGCCGTGCTCTTAGTGCCCTGGTGTCATTCGCCCTCCGCACAGCCTCCCCTCACCCCGGGAACTTGGCTGAAGCCTCCAGAGAAGGGTAGGGGAGGCCCAGGAAGGACTATTCGGAAGGAGAATGCCAGGAAATGGACTCACTTCTCTGGCTCCTGGGAAGAGCAGAGCGCCAGGCCAGCACCCAGCCTCACCTAGGGTGAGAGGCACCCTACTAATCCCAGCTCTTGGGCAGCTGGGTGGCTTGCAGTCAGGCCCTCTCTGTTCTGTATGCCCAGTGGAGTGACAAGATAGCTTTGCTCCTGGAGAGTGGTTGCCCAGGATTCAATGCCGGGACTTGGAGATGTGCCCTTTTATCCTAGTTGTCCTTGTCCAGCCTGACTGGAAACTCCCGGACTGTCGCAGCCTTGCTCACCTGTCAGGAAGTTGCTGAGCATCCGGCTTCTCCTGGCCCGCTGGTGACCGTGATGTACTGGGCCTCCAAGCCCAGCATGCATCTCCATGCCTTCTAGCATTTGCTTATGCTGTTCCTTCTGCCTAGGGGTCCCTTCTCCTTTCATTTCCTGGCAAAGGCTATCTTCAAGCACCAAATTGGAAAAGCCTTCCCAAGGCCTTCAGGTGGCATTAACTTCCTCTTCTGGGGTGACCAAGGACCAGGAGATACATACCTCTGTTAATGCTACTTCTCCTCTAAACTAGTTGAGTAGACCTCTTTCTTCCACTAGACCATGTGCTCCTTTGGGCAGGGATCACAGAAGGTCACAGGGTTTCAGCTGTCCCTACCGCTTAAGGTGGAGCCAGACAAGGTATACAATGTATCTGACTGAAGGAAGAAGCATCCCCCATAGGTAAGTGCTTCCACGAGCATAACTATGATCATCATAATAGCCTTGTCCCGTACTTGGCACTTTCCACCCACACGCTAAATCTATGAGATAAACAGTATTGTTATCCCCGTTTTATAAGTGAAAAAGAGAGAGAGAGAGAGAGAGATCTAGAGAGAGGTTAAGTAACTAGCCTAAAGTCACACAGTAAGAGGTGATGCTAGCTACTGTCTGTTGGATGATCACATTCCAGAAAGCCAGCATCATACATAACAGGGGCTCAGGAAATATTTACCGTTTTGCTTACGACCACCATTCTCAGTGTGGATCCTGGGTAGGATGGGGAGTGGATGTCTACATTCTGTAAAAACCCACTCCAGCACGACAGGAAGCTAACTGCATAGCCTAATGAGCTTGTCAGATCTCACAGAGCCAGGAGTAGAAGCCCTTGACAGTTCAGCCATCGCTCTCCCAAACACAGGGAGGTTCTAGAGCAATCCCAACTGCCTAATCAAGGATATAGGCTTGGGGTTGAGTCACACCTGTCTGGGGAAGACGGATAATTACAGGAGGGCCACGGTGTGGGCAGGGGTCTAGAAGGTGCCTTGTTAATAGTATCAACAGCTGCCATTACGTCCAGGCGTAGTGCTAAGCACTATCAAATCTTTCCCACAGTCCTCTCATTATTCCCATTTTACAGGTGAGAGAAGTCAAGGCATCAAAAAGTGTGGTTCGCTGCCCAAGATCACGTGGCTAGTGACTGACAAAGTCTAGACTTGAACCCCGTCAACTCCCAAGCCTGCCCACCACACCCTCCTGGCTGCCTCAGAGCCCCTCCCCGTGCAGGATGCTACACCACTGGGACCCAGGGCGGTGGAGCCCCAGCAGGAAAGGCAAAACCTGTCACATTACAGTGGAGTCTCCGAGCTCATGGAGATGCACCTGGTTGGCAGCGGTACACCAGTTGCCCCGACAGGCCTGGCTGGCACAGGGCATGGGCCTGGAGCCAGAGCCTGCTGGCCCTGGGCCAGCCTCTTGGGGCCAAGGTAATGTGGGGCCCAGAGCTGGGGTAGAGGGCTGAGAGCCTCCCTCCCCAGCTCATTAGCAAACATCTGGGCTCAGGAAAATGACCGACCTGGAATGTGACTGGGCTGTGGGGAGCTGCTCCCTCCCGCTCCCTCCCAGAGGCAGGGGAATGCGAGCTCCCTCCCGCAGGGCACGGGCTCAGGCCAGCTGTTTCCTCTAATCCCGTCAGCCCAGCCTCGACAGGGGTCCAAACCTCTGCTCTCTCCTGGAGAAAGAGTGAAAACAAGCAAAACGCCTTCCTTCCCTCCCCGGTCTGCCCCACTGAATCAGAGGGTTGGTACGGGGGGCCCAGAACCACAGCCCCTACCTCTTCTGCAAGGTGAAGACCAAGGGTGTCCACACGTCCAAATTTGGAGCTGGGAGGAGCTGGGAGGAGCCATTAGAGCTCATCAAAGTTCTGGAGTCTTCCTGCTTAGGTTTGAATCCTTGCTCCATAACCCACTGACTTTGGGACTCTGTGCAAGTTATTTCATGTCTGAGCCTCGGTTTCCTCTTCTGTAAAACACAGCTGGCATGGTGTCTATATAACTCTACAGGGTTGTTGCCAGGAGTCATTCATTTACTTAACAAATATTGATCATGCCTACTATGTGCCAGACGGGCACAAAGGTGTCAGGGACACAACAATGGACTCGACCCATAAGGTCCCAGCCCTCAAGAAGCTTAAGTTCTGCAACAGGTAGGCAGAGAGTGTACAAGCAAGCAGACAAATGGGTTTCTCGTAATCAAAGTGTTATGAGCTAAGTGAGCCAGTGGTTGATGTGCTGGGAGAAGCCTCCAAAGAGGTGAAGATTAAGGTAAGATGATGAGAGAGGGCCAGAATCCAAGGAGATAAATGGATGCAAAGTGCTTGGCACAGTGCCTGGAAAATAGCACATGTTCCAGAAAATGAAAGCTATTTTAGGGAGGTTTGTGGATAGCAGAGGAAAGGAGGTTGAGTCAGAGTCCCGGGACCAAGCTCGGGCTCTAGCACAAAGCTTTCTCACCTTACTCAAATAGTGTACTTCCTGAGCCTCGGTTGCTTCATCTGTGAAATAGGAATTTTAATAGCACCCAACTGCAGGCTTACTCCAAGAATTCACTGAGATGTGCACAGAGCCTGGCTGCTAGACTCTCAGGAGGTGGTAGCTACTATTGCTGCATTATCCTTTCCCATGGTGGAAAAGGATTTGCCTAGATTCACTCAACAAGTAGGCAGCAGAATCAGATATTCTATCTTACTCCACGGGGAGGGTAGAGAGCACACAGTAGGAGGTAGAGATAGGAGCTGGCTGGTGGAGAGAGCTTTGAAATCCAAGCTAAATAATTTGGACCTATAATCTGTACATATTGGGAAGCCACTGAAAATTTCTGAACAGAAAACAATGCCCCTAAAACAAGTGTTAAGACTGATAGGCGGGCAGAGGCTGAAGGCTGGCAGGCCATTGGAAGACTTGTAGAGATTCTGGTAATATGGAAACAGTCCTCCAAGGTTCCCCTTCCTCCACTGAACTAGGACTTTACAGGTCACAGGTCCAGGCCAAAAAAAAAAAAAAAGTGTTATGGCTGCTTTCTGGGGCCCAGGAGAAGAGTCAAGAGGCCTTAATAGATGTGGCTACTGATTGACATGTTCTGTGCCTTGCCTTCTGGGGCTCTATATCCTGGTCTTCAAGAAGTGTATCTCCGTGGATAAAGGAAAGACCTATAATTACATTTTTACTCCTTGACAGGAGAATTTTTCCTGGTAAAACAAGAAGAACTTGGATTTTATCCACGAAGTCCACCATAGAGAGAAGAGGAAGTCTGAAACAGTGTAGGTCTTTATTTCTGTGATACAAAAGAGTCTATCACATGGTACCACAATTGATATACTTCCAGTTTAGATGGGGAATTGTTCTTTTGATCATAATTTGTTGCGCAATTGCTTATATCATCATCTTATTTAGATATAATCTATTTCCCTGTTCTCCTCAATAAGTGTCTGACCTCACATCTGTACTGTGAGGCAGGAAGGGATCACTACAGCCGCCTCACAATGAGGCCCAGAGAGATCAAGTGACTTTTGCATGATTACACAGAGATCCAGGGAAGCAATGCAGTAGAGAACAGTGGATGCTGTATAGTGAGAATGTGGGGAAGCCTTTCTTTAGATTGAAAGTCACTGACCCATAGAAATGATCAGTCTAGGCCACCCACTTAAACAGGAAGTTAATTTAGGAGTTTTAAAAAAAATAGAAACCATTAAACGACCTCACTGGAAAATAGTAAGGATGAAACTAGGCTATAAATATTAGAATAAAAATGTACTCTGGGTCTTGATCAGAGATAGAGGCAGCAGAAGAGACAGAAGGCAAAGAATGAAACTGTAAGACACATGCAGCCAAAGACTAAGCAAGACCGGAGAGCGCACAAGCACAGTGACCACCTGGCAAAGCCCACAGAACATTCCCATTCATCAACACACACAGGGGCCAAGATCTCATTTATAAATGTTCTCTTTAGAAGTTAAATTCCTAGAGCCAGGTTTCTCATTGTTAGATGAGGAACTTATGGGAGGGGAGGCGGGGGGTAAAGGCCGGACTAACCCTCGGTTTTGGACCTAAGGTGTCGGTACAAATTTGAAGTCACACTCACATACGCTGACACACACCCATACACACACACCCATTTCCTAGCTCTTCCTGCTGAGAGGCCTAGAAGCAATGAGCCCACTTCCAGATCTTGGTTTCTAACTACCTGCCACTCTCCACTGAAAGAACTAGCTCCTTGGAGAAATGGCTGAGTCCAGGGCTGGAGTAAAGCAGATGCCCAAGGCTTAAAGAATAGAGTGGATATGTCAAAATGATACTGACACCAGCTAGAAAGAGCACCTATTAAAAAAATCTGGACAATCTTGAGTAATAAATACCGACAGTAATGGCTTATAATCAATTTAACAAAATGAAAATCCATGAGTCCATAACAATATCAATAAATGAACAAACAAATGGGAGAGAAGGACAAGTCCTTCCTCACAGAATGTCAAGTAATAAGGAATAATGAATTTAGAAAATCATCAATGGACGCTAAAGCTCATGATGCTTCGATAAGGAATAGGACATTTACAGTCTCAAAAATGTCTCCCCACAATTTTCCTTATTAGTTACAAAGAGAAAAATTATAAATTTACAGTGGAGAAACCAGGCAAGCACCACTCTAACCAAGTGACTAAGGTTCTCATCACTAACATTGAGACAAACGGACATCATGATACACCGAAAAGGGCACATCGACATCTCTGCCCAAACTGCAGAACCTGAACCCAGTCGTGAGGAAACCTCACATAAACTCAAACTGAGACACATGCTACAAAATCACTGGCTCGTACTCTTCAAAAATGTCAAGATCAAGGCAGAAGTCTGACGAACTGTTCTGGATTACAGAAAGAGACTCAACAAGTAAATATGATGCATGATCCTGGACTGGAGGAAATAGCCAGACCATATAGTATTTCGACAATTTACAAAATTTGAATATGTACTGTGGATAATACCATTGTATTAATTTCCTGACTCTGATAATGGCACTGTGGTTATATAATGTTCTTATTCCTAGAAAATGTACACTAAAGTATTTAGGACTAAATGGGCATGATGACTCCAATTTACTCTCAAATGGCTCGAAAATACTATACACATACACAGAAAGATAAATTAAAAATATGTGAACAATTGGTAAACATGGATAAAGGTTACAAAAGAGTTCCTTGTATTATTTCCACAACTTTTGTGTAAAATTTTATCAAAAACAAGTTACAAAAAAATTTAACCCCTTAAAAGTAAAGTATAAAGGTAGTAAATATTACCTTTACACTGTACATTATAAAAAGGGTTTTCATTTTCTACCTAATGATGGGTGCATTTTACTGTTTGTAAACCATGTTTCAAAAAAAAACTAATAGAAAAGTGTGTATGGTTTTCAAGATGCATAGGTCAATAAAATGATGCTTTACTACATTTACAAAGATTTGGCAAAATTCATCAGTAACATTGACCTGAAGCTCTGGTTGACAACTATGTTTCTGATTAATAAACATAGAAATTATTATTTTTTAACAAATACAGCTGACTTAAAATTGGATCAACTTGTTCTTATCAATTTAAACTCAAACAAAACTGACTCTGATAAATTTCAACTAGTCCAATCAGGTTTGTGTCAAATCAGATTTAAACTGGGTCAAACCATTCTGAATGATCCTTCCCAGTTTAAACAGCTTTCGACTACCACAGTGGAGTAGTTAAGAGTCTGGGTTCTAGAATCAGTAAAAATCCCACCTGTATCATCTCTTAGCTGTTTGTCCTTGGGCAAGTTAATTTATCCTTTCAAAATCTGTCTCTTCATCTATAAAATGAGGGAAACAGTATGTCTCTCATAGAATTATTATAAAAATTAGGCATCATGATGTATGTAAAGCCTTAGAACAGTAACTGGCATAGAGTATGTGCCCAGTAAATACTATTACTATATATTCATCATTCGAAGTGATCAAATTAAGTTCTGCTCGGCTCCAACTGGCTAGACCAGGAATAGAGAAAGATGACGGATAATGAGTTCCTTTTTCTAGTCCCACTTTCTTCCCTATTAAAGACTCACCCCTGGCCACTCCTGAATTCCTCCTAGAATTCTTGACATCACTATCCCCCACTTACATCTTCTGGCTCTGAACCCCCTACGTGAGGACCACATAACTGAAGCCAATTATCCTGAATGCAAATGTTCAGTCATTGTCCTTTTCCTACCAGGCCAGAAGCTCCTTGGGGAGTTTCTTGAGTCTTCCTCCTCTCTTCCCCTTCTGACTCCGAATGCTATGCTCTTCCCACAGTACAGCCCTGCCTCTCCCTGGGCCTCCGTCTGTCCTCTGTCCTCTTCCTTGGAGGCGCTTTACCACTGTAACTGTTACCACTGACTCTCACACTTGCTTCATACAGAGGCTGCTCAGTGAACATGGGAACTTCTGCCCTGCTCCTGCCCAGGTCTGTTTACCCTGAAATCATCCTTTGGTGTCAGAGGGGAAGTGGTGCTTGCACACGCTTAAAGAAAAAAGTGGTGATAGTTTCCAGATGAGTTTGTTATTCTAAATTTAACATTCCTTTTGGTACTTAGAATTTCCACTTTCTCCTTTCCGCCCCTTTGCATTTATGTAATTAGAAAGCATGCATGAGGAAACCAGTTGTATCTCAGTACCATTCAGGAGGAAGGCTGTTCCAGCCCCGTGGCATCCATCCCTGTGGAAATACTTTGCAGAGTTTATTTGGACAGGTTCAAAAATAGTCCTGCAACAATACAATCAGATTGCACCACAACAAGTAAAATGTAATCATAGCTTGGTTACATTAAAAAAAAAAAAATGTAAACAGTGAGGTTTGAAAAAACTAAAGGCAAAATACATAGATTTTCTCTCTCATGTCCAATATCCACAATTCCTATAAGCAAGATTTCAAGACTGCATCCTTAGATCTTTTGAAATGGATGAGAGAGGATGATACTAAAGGAGACAGCTCAATAGGGTGTGTTCTGAGGCCATTTCTCAGAACAAAGGCATACTTCTGCATAAGGCAAATGCAGCCTGATAAAGGCTCCCCCAGCGGGTACTCAGATTGCCAAAGTCATTCACCTAAATGAGTTCAAAATACATATTGTTCTGGGCCAAATTATACAGTGTCAGGCTCAGACTGTACGTATTTATGTATGTTGGCAGGGCAGGCCACTTTTGGGGCGCCAGAGCTTTATCCTAGTATCCTGTGCCCAGTTGGGTTCCCATCACTCTCTTCCCAAACTCATGAATTTCCTTGTATTTGGCTCCAGAAGGGCAGACAAGAAGCAAAGTCAAAGTTTCACGACCCCACAAGGGAACAAGGCCCTAGAGGACTTGAATTTCTACTGAAATTTAGAGTACAATGGTACACGTGCCTTTGCCAACAAGCTACAACTTTCTGAAGGTCGGTTTGAGATGGGGGCAGGGAGTGGGGACAAGATTGAGCATTGTGCTTTGGGCCAGTGTCCGCTCTGAGCCACAAGGCGGGAATATCAAGTACTCTGGAATTAAAACAAACAGCCAGTGCTTCCTTTGGCTGGCCTTTGCCCAGAACTGCTCCCTCACAGAGCTGACCAGTTTCTCAAAACACATAAGTGGTATTTCAAAGATGCTGGGCAAAGGGATCCATCCAAATAAATGCCTAAAACCTAATAACTAATGAGTTGGAAAAACCCGATTCCAGTGTCCTTTTCCACTCCATATTCTTCTGACATATCTAGAGAATGAGTGGGCATGTTGTGTTTTTGTTTGTGCCTTTTTTCTTTTTTTTTTTTTTCTTTTTGTAGGGACCTGTTATTCTTTTCTCTGCCTGGAAAAATTGGAGGGAAATAGTAACTTTTAAAGCAAATATGGAGAAGATGAGTGTAAGGGATGAAACAGGTTGCAAGGCTCTTTTACTTTCATTACATGGGTTGTCCCAATCATAGAACGAAGAGGGCAAAGTGACAAACAGAGTGGCTATAGCAAGCCACGGCCATGACATAGAATTTTGGGCTCAGGCCCATCTTTGGGCTTTAACTGATCCAAAGAAACAACAAAGCCCAGAAAGCAGAGGATCCTGGACAGTTTGTAGGGCGGGGAGCCACTGTTGCCTCTTGTGGTCCAGAGCTTAGCACACCTTTCAGGAAAGAGGAATAAAGTGAAGGATGAGGGAGAGAAAAATGAGTGGGCATTTCTACCTTGTATCTACTCATTATAACACTTGCAAGAATTGTCTTGTCGCTGTTCCAGAACTGGGGTCAGACACTAGTTCCACCCTGGTGCCAGCCTCGTCCCCCCACACCTCTCCTGCATCCCTCCCACCTGTCCCTTGCCCCTGCACGCTCTGGCTATACTGACCTACCTGTAGTTTCCCAAGTATAACAGGCACTGCCAGGATTCTAAGCCTCTGCATAAGCTACTTTCCTTCTCTCTTATCTGTCTGGAACGTCCAAGTCGACTTCAAGTCCAGTCCACATTATTCCCTCCTCCACCAGGCCAACCTAAGGAGACTCAGTTCATTCTCCATTGCTCTCAGTGCACTTAGTCCACAACCCTCCTCTCTTCCAGTGCCAAAAGAGTTGGCATGTCTGCCTTTCCATCAGACTCTAAGCTCCTGGAAGGCAGGGACTTATGTCTTGTGTTTTCATCCATTTATCTCTGCTACCTATAAAAGTGACTAACTCATGGTAGATGCTCAATTGACATTTACAGGATAAAGGGACAAGTGAGATCAAGCTCTGTCCATTGTAATTTTATTATAAAGAGAGAGAAACAGATAGGAAAAACTGAGATCTGGGGTTCTGTCTATTTTCAGAAGCAATCGCTTCAACACTCCTTTTGTGTCTAGCCTCCCTAGTTCAAGTGGAACCAAAGGAATAAACCCAAGGAGGGCATTAGCAGTGGCCCTTTTATCCTCAAACTTCACTGTCATACAAAGATAAAATCAACCCCAAATGTGGGCCTCCAGCCAGATGAGTAGGCCACACACTCTGCCCAGCCCGCAGGACAAACAAAGCCCCCCGTGCTGAAGCTTGCACTGTGTCTAGCTCCATGAAGCTGCAGGTAACTGGAGAGAATATCAATGGAGTGAGCTGTTGACAGTCAGGTGGCACAGCCTGCCAACAGGGCCAGCTAGCTGACCTCGGCGCAGTTGGCACAGCTGAAACGTGCCCTGCCAGGCCCACTGGTGAGAACAACATACAGGTAGTAAAGAGCTGCTGTACAGCAAGGCAAGGCTCCTCGGGACATCCTTCACCTTCCTCAGACAGCACAGCGGCAACCTCCAACCTCCGATTTATGAGGTGGAAGCAGTTCTCAAAACTACACATTAGGGGTGAGTGGGGAGGGACGCACAACGGCTGTGGAAGGTTCTCAGAGAGGCTGGGCCCAGGTGGTTACAGCTGCTGGCAGTTCAAATATCATCTTCCGCATGCTCACAGACCAAAGGCGAAGAAATCCAGGCAATGCATTGGGCTGCCTATTTTTGTTTAATTTATTTCTTTTAAGACCACCTCCTTGCAATTTCCAGAGAGAAAATACAAAACAAGAAACAGACTTGGTTTCAAATACATAAACAGTGTGCTGGAGTTTAAAGCACTGCTGATAACATTGGTACAGAAGAACATCAGCTTACTCCAGGGCACTTCAGTATTCCTGAGGAATAAACATGATTTCTCCTTTCCTCCCACTGGGATGTTCTCAGGTGTAAGTCATTGCTCCTGTTCCTGGTAAAGAAAGGACACTCAGGTTAGAACTGACTGTGCACAGTATCTGACAGCCCTCTCTAACTTGTTGCTGCAGGTCAGACCCCAGGGACTGATGGGCCCCAAACTTTACCACCCTGTTTGCTTTCAAACCATCTCACGAGAGGACTGTTTATACTCCACCCAGGTGCTTAAGACTGACTCCCCGGTCTCTGAGAGAGGAGAGTGGGAAAGGGGCAGAACAGGGCTAAGCCATCGGTACCTGGAAGATGATATCCCTAATACCCATAGAGGGGTGCATCACAGGTGAGTGGAAAGAGCATGGGTCTAGAATCAGCCTACTAATGGTGGGGTCTTGGGCAAGTTTCTTAACCCCAGTTAAGATTCATATTTCTCATCTTCTGAAAAGATAATAAAACCCTCACAAATCTGTTGGGAGTGGGGAAGTCTAAAGAAAGAATATAAAGCGCCTAGGATGATCTACAGGGCAGAGCAGCGCACACGACAAGCAATTACCATAATGTAACTACATTGAAAAAGACCCGTATTGAGATTTCGGTCCCTTTTTTAGAGAATGGAGGATGACAACATCAAGGCACAGACTCAAGTTCAGATAAAGTTACAAGGCCATTTTGGAGCAGTACACACAAGGCTATAAAAAAATGTTAACAATATTTTCCACAGTAACTCCCAGCCATTAAGTATATAATATGCATATAATCACCCCTGAGCCATTATCCATGGCAACTCAGTTTGGAACAATGAAAACATTTAAACGATTAAAAGACCTGTTCCTTTCTGATCTCCCCCATATTCGGCTGTGATGGCCAAGAACGTGAAGACTGGGGAGCAGTGGAAACCGCCGGCCGTCGGCTTTGGTGCCCTGCAGCTGCGCCTCTCCTTGCACTGTCCCTCTGATTATGTCACCCTGGCTGTGGCGCTGAGACGGTTCATTAACATGGAGGGCGGCGAAAGGCCTGCCAGGCTTCCTAGCTGGCCAACTCTCCCTGCTCTCAATTCTCTCTCCACACATGCACAGGACGGCGGTGGGCAGCTGAAATTCTGATCGGGTTCTAAGATAGAGGCTATGAGCTGTGGTGGGATACTGTCATTTCAGATTCGGTGACAGCTTCTGAGCAGAATTGGGACACTCATTTGTACCACATTTTCTGCTCTACTTGTTATTATGATCGAACAATGCACAAGTCAGTCACCCTTTTTTGGTTGGCCTCAGCTATAATAACCAACATTTCTATTCATATAGCACCTTGCGGCTTAAAAACAGTTTCACGTTTAATTCTCATAACAATCGTGTAAGTAGAAATTATTAACCTCCTTTTGTAGATAGAAAACAGAATCTCGGAAGTGAAGAAACTCAAGATAACACGGGAGGCAGCTGAGGGACCAGGACTCACACCCATGTCTCCTGGCTGCCATGCTCTTTCCACCAGCCTCCAGCCACGGCCCAGGTCACAGCAATTCCAGCTCAAGGGTAGTCTAGATAGTACGATTCTACGTGTCCAGGGCATGCGAAGTTCTTCGGTGAAATTAATATTACTATAAAGGCTATACCTTAGTAAACCTGACGCCATTACATCTAACAGAATGTATCATTTACTTCATTCATTCATTTTACATTTGAGTGCCTACTTTGTTCCAGGCCCTGGGGATATAAAAATAAACACATCCCTCTGTCCTTGAGTATCCAGCTTCCCATGATCCCTTCACTTAAACGCTATGGTTCAAGTGAAATGGGAAACGCTGCTACACACAAAAACTTTGGGAAATTTTCTGTCTGGTCTGCACCAGTAAAAAACCATCTGCAGACAAGGACTCCAGCAGACTTATGTAGGGCTTCCAGTCAAGAACCTGCCCTCTTCAATAAAAAGCAGAATAATGGCCGAGTCCCAGAAGTCTCTAGGCTTAGCTTCGGTGTGTGAGAGGCTTACAGGGTGCTCTGAGATCTTGAACAAAAGTGCTACTTACAGATATTTAACACAAGTCTACTTTACCACAATATAACCTTTCGGGCAGCTCTGTCAATTCCAGTCCGTTAACAGATGAGTCTGTATCTGAATGCACATACGCATCTCAAGGTACAGGGGAGGGGAGAGACGTTAGGCACCAAAGCCGAGTCAACATCACTAAAGCCAAAGAACAATTAGGGTCTCAGTGGTGCCGCGCGACACACAGTTTATAAATTATATGTGCTATAAAGAATTCTTCGAGGACTTAGGAGAAAACTTTTTGGAAAGAAAGAGAAATACCAGTTCTGTACATACTTTGACATATTTTCCATGTAGAAGATATGGAGCCTGGAAATCATGCTGACAGTTGGAGTAGGCCATTCCCAACCCCATGCCAGAACCAAAGGCTAACGGCCACATTTTTCCTAGTGAGCAGAAAAAGCAAAATCCCAACAGGGAACCATTAAGAGGAGATACAGATTTTTCTCTGGCTTAAAATACATTTGCTAAGGATTCAATAAATATTCGACATGCATCACACAGATGACTATACTATGCCACATTTTGCCGATATTTCAACAATGACCAAAAAAAGGGAGCGAGAGTCTATGAGCAAACTCATTAGTTCAGGAAGTATCTGTTAAGTACCTATGCTGCCAAGTTTAACATATTAATAATGGTACATTTAAATGTTATATAATGGTACAATGTAAAAATAGTAGACTTTAACTTCCAATCATTTGCTCATTTTAACTATTTTCTTAACATTAGCACAAATAATACCACCTTGAATTTTTTAAATATGTAAGAATTTAACTAATATTTACATATTTTGATTACAGTGTCATGAGGTTTATTCATGACAACACCAAAAATGGTTATTTCACATCAGCACTATGTGTCAGTTGTGATTTGCTAGTTACGCATTCCCCACCAGTTCTTCATGCAAAGAGGTCAGTCAATATCCAAACTTCAGAAGTTCTTCCACAGAATGAAAGAGACATTGCTAGTCCTTTGCTTAGGAGAGTTTTTGGCCAAAAATCATGTGTATTTCTGGTTCACTTATTTTTATTACCAGTAGAACTCTCATTTTCAAGTCCCTTTAGAAAAAATTATAATTAATTGGAAATATATGAGCATGCAGATTGGGCCAAATGACTCACTGACATAAACCACAGTCTTTTAAAGTGATATCATATTTAAGGTATCAGGCACCCTGACTCAATGCCCGGGGGGAATTCTGGAGATGTCCAACCCATTCTGACCTCTTTTGAGTCCACGTTCTTTGTCTAGCTCATTTACAGTGGCCTACCTAAACCCACAAATGAATGGGTTGGCAGCCATGTAGATGTAGCTTTCAGAAGTGCCCCTGCTATGTGTATATACACACCAGGACATTATATTGAAAAGGCAGTAGAGTCACACTTACTTTTAAAGAAGGTAAGTGAGAAAACAAGTCCTAATCCAAAACCAGTACCTACAGAGAGGGAAGAAAAACATGTTAAACCTCATAATAGTAACAACATAAATAAAATGAACATTTCATAAATATGAACATCTATAAAATAGATGCCTCCCCCCCACAACTTGGCACAGAGTTGATTTTCTCATTTCTAACCTTCCTTCTTATTGTCAGAGGCTTCATAGATGCCTTTGGTCCCCTGCCCACAACAGAGGATAAAAACTTTATTCCCCCTCTGTCTAGACGAGTCTTGGGATTGGGAACAAGCCAAGAGAGGTCCTGAGGAAACGCTCTCTGCTCCGCGGTGAACAGCCAGCCTCCGGCATCTGGGGCTCTCCTACCCAACTTCAGCAGGGGTGCCGCAGCCAGAATATCACATAGAGTGTCAGCAGGAAGCTCCCCTTGTCATTTCAGCACTTTGAGTGATGGCTGCTTTCCCAGGAAGATGGAAAAGAGTGATCCAGAACAATACTTAAAGGTTGTCACAAGTCAGAGTACCCAGAGGGAAAGCACTTCCTCCAAAGTCCCAAATGTAGAGGTCAATCCCTTCCCCCCATTTAACTCGCGGGGCATTTTCAACCACTATCTTTCAAAATAAAAGCACACACATGAGCCTATTTTAATGGCCTTGTAGGAAAAAATCGTAAATGCCTAATTTTAAATTAAATTTCAAAGGAATCTGAGCTTGGATAAAAAGACAAAATCCTCATTTTTACCTGTATTTATTTCTCAAGCCCTGATCATTCTAGTGCTACCATCAAAATTTCTGCTAAGCCACACATCACCTGCATAATTATTTACTTAATAGTTTTCTTTAAAAAGAAAATCAATGCATGTATTTCATTAAATAACTTTAGCCTCAACTTAAATAATAATATTGGTGTAATCATAGATTTGAATGCTAACTATATTTTTTCCATGAGTTCTGTTAAAATGAATGTACGACCGTCAAAATATTTGCTTGTGGTACCACTTCAGAAAAAAGAAATCACCTCACATACTGTAGTGATACATGTCCCAAACTCTGAGATAAAATTATTTTCCCATTATCAAAAAAAATTATACATGCCAAGGAAGAGAACCAAATCCGATTCTTCTTTTTTCAGCCCTAACAAGTGTTTTCAGACCTTTCAGAGCATTCTGATGCTCTTTACCAACTGTCTGTTCCACGGTCCAACAGAGCTCCTTACTAACGTCTTTACAATCAAGCACCAGACAAAAGTTCCAGTTCTCACTTACCTCAATGGTTTTCAAATCTGTGTTGAATTCCAAGAGCCTCTCTGTCTAACCATGACTTTGGGGCTACTACAGTGTGAACATTCAAAGTATTCCCTGTCAAAACACACAGAGCTTCCTCACCAGCAAGCAAGCTAAACCATGGTTTTCTTGATCCACCTATGAAACAATCCAGCTGATGTTGGCCAGAAGAAAGTATTTATGCTCTTTACCTGAAGTGATTTCTGATAATACTCCCCTACCATATACATGTGGCCATGATGTATGCTTCTTTCCCATGACTATATCCTATACTAATATAAATTTTAATTAAAAAGCATTACTTTGTCTTGTATAATATACCCTGCATTAGGTACTACTTTGGTGCCCAACTTTAATATGCAATATCTGAACATTATTCATGTCATCCCAATTTCCACTAATTAAATAAAATCTTAGAATACTATCAATTTATAGACCACAACAGTTAAACCATTCAAGACTGGTATAATGAGAACGAAAAGGAACTAACATTTCAGGATTTCCCGTGACTACCCAGCATCCCCCATTTTCCACACGCAGTAAGTAACTTGCTTAAGGAAACTGTTTAGTTAGTGAAAGAACAGTGAACTGGACCCAAGTATGCCAGACTCCAAAGCCACTACACCCACTATGTCATGACACTGGATTCCCCTCCAATTTCCACCTCTAAACAATCACTATTTCCCAAGGCAAACTGGAACGTCAAGATGTCTACTGCCAGCGCAGCAAGATACAGCCAAAAAACAAACTGTGCTTCCCATTAACAGCCCAGAACGCTAGGCAATGAGGGTGGTAACGAGTCCACACAAGGCCACAAGGGCTTGTTCAGATCCATTTCTAGACTAATCCAACCGCATGTGTCACAGACACAAGTCTACCTGGCAGGCATGATTCAAGAACTTCAGAGAAATGAGAGCTATCGCGATTGATATTCCTGAGGAAGAATTTGCTGCTGCTTGGTTTATAAAATGGCACAGGGTTCAATCTCAAAGGGACTTGCCTCACCCTCTTGCAGCTGAAAGATGAGTAAGACAGCAAACTGGTACTAGAAAATGAGGTAAAGGATTTGGACTGGCTTACAGATTTCAAACCAGGCAATGGGATGGGGAGGTAGGCCAGTAAAAACATAATGGCTTACAATCAGAGCTTTTGGTCTTCTCCATCTGGAAGGCAATAGTTTGGCAAACGAATCAAAAGCACCAAAGAAAATATTTCAGCTTTTTTCTTGTCCCTCTAACTCCATGCCTGTCTCTTCTAACCGCTGCAGCTCACCTACCCCAAGAAAAGAAAGCTCTGATGCTCCACTTTCCCTAGCCGTAGACCGACATGATGCTACGTCCACTACTGCTACCAGTATCGGTCAACCACAAAGATGAGAGATGCTTCGACATCAATCAATAGAGTAAAAAACCTTTAATCTCTAGATTTCAAGTTCCAATATATGTCCAACCACCTAGTTTTGCTCCTACAAAAGGCACTTGTCTGCAAAGATAAATATGAGATCAAAAATCACAGTTCAGACTAGCCAAAAGACAGAGTGTACGCTATGATCTTAGTTAAATTGGGCTGCTGCATCTTCAACAATTGTTAAGAGTGACTCCTCCATTTCTATATTTTTTAAGACACAAAATAACAAGACAATTCTCTTCAGAAAAGAAATATCACACACACACAAAAAGGAATTTTTAAATGCCAATGTTTTACTTAAAGTTAGCTATCTCAGTTATTTAAGAGATAAACAATGGTGGGACTGCCGATGAGTTTTACAGGTTCAAGTTCTCACATGCTCGATTTTCTTTTAAAAGGCAACATGTTGCTTCAAAGAAAGTCCCATCTGATCAGGGGACACCAACTCTGCAGCTGTTTCCACTAAAGACTGGCACCTCTAGGCCAGGCTTAAACTTCATAACAATAAAACATGAAAGGTTTTGTCTTATAATAAAAACAAACCTACACGGATAAGAGAAGAGTTTTCTCTGCCTTTGGCCACTTTTTTCTGTGGCTGCACAAGCTCCCTTAGAGGAAAAAAGCCAAAGGAAAAAGTACAAAGCATTTTTCACCTTCCCTGGAAGCAAATATTTAACTATGAATACAGTTTATATAACTTTGCCTCCCCCTACTCAAGCCTGTTCTTTTGGTCCATGCTGTCTGGAATGACAAATAACACTAAAGTAAAGAAATGCCTGATTATAGGTACACATCTTCCTCACGGCAAAGTCCAGATATGGAGGAAGTAGGGGGGCAAGGCAAACACACACACACACACACACACACGCACGCACGCACGCACAGGAGCCTTATGGAATTGACATTAGGCAAGAAGCCCATGCTCTGAAACCATTTCTTTGGAGAGGAAAAAGAATTGGCACAAATTCTTTCAAAAAGAAATTACTCCAAATCAATCTAACCCTGCTCTTTAATGCATGCTTAGTACCCAAAAAGACATCATAAAACTGGCTAGTAGATAAATACACATTTTTAGGAAAGAGCAACTCCCTAACAGTTCATCTGATACTATTTCAATAACAAAACAACAGAACTTACTCCCATTAACTACATATAAAATACTGTCTTATCTTATGCCTAACTGGATTTTAAAAGGAGTTTAAAAGAATAACAACTAACAGTATGTCACTGTATACCTTAAGCCACACTTTGTGTAAGAAAAAAAGGGTAATATATGTTGATAGCTTTTACGGTTTCATGTGGACAATTTCCAGTTAGTCAATGCAACTTTATTTAGAAAAATCTTTGCACTGACCATGCCATATATCATAAAGCTTTACTTCACTGAAAACAATTAGGAAGCAAACATAATCAGCAAGAATTACCAAGCAGGCTACATAAACGGACTGCAGTGTTGCGGTAGAAACGTACTTTGGTTGTTAGCCCCTAAAAAGAACAAGTCAGTGCAATATATGTTCCTGCGAAATCAACTTTGTAAACGTTGCAGTTGCCAATGACCTTTCAATTAGGAAGGAATAACTCGATGTTTGGAAAGGCACAGAAAAAACAAATCCTCAGAAATTCTCTTCTCTTAAAAAACATTTCTACAAAATCTCAGAGGGGCACGGGCACACACACACACACACAAACAGACCATAGACCCATTCATTATTGGCCTATTTCGTATGTCATTTATGTGATGATTAAGCTCTCATCCCACCTTACATTTAACACTTTAAACCAAGCTCCTAAATTCAAAAGCCTAAAGTTGATCTGCATCTAAAAATTAAAATTGTGAAGCAACTCCATCTTAATTTGTACAGCTTAAATCAAGATGTATGAGCAAAAACTTTACCATGTTCAATTGGCAGCTTGTAAACATGAGAAGCTACAAGAACTACAAGCAAGCTTTTAAGATCCTAGAAGCCCTATGCCAAACAACGTTATTCTTAAATCCCTGAAAGAAAAGATACAGCTTCCAAAAACGGAGGAACTTACTCTGCTGCTGTGGGGACTGGCAAGAGCACTGCTCCCAGCCACTGCTCCACTCCTCACCAGCTGCTCAGGTCAATGATTTAACCTCGCCTGGCCTCCATGTGCTCACCTGGAGAGTGCAAGCAACCTTATGGGGTTGCTATAAAAGGAAAATGTGAGGTATCTAGCAGGGTCTGACACAATTCAGTAAGTGGTAATTTAGTTCTACTACCTCTCTAATAAAACTCAAAAGATGTCAAATGTGTAATCCTCATAGTTAATCCTCTATTAATATACAACTCACTGGCTCGCTTAGGATCCCACTGTGGGTAAGCCCTAGATGAAAATCACACAGCTAAAAATCGGAACTCTTTTTGCCACTCTTTGCATAGCTGATTATATTTTCACTGGCATTAGCAACTGTTTCCAAGAATGCCAGGTTTTGAGAGATATATATTTATACATAGGGGATCGGGCTTTGCGCAGCAGCAGTATTGTAGCCAATGAAGTTTATCCAAGGCACGATTATTGCTAATTAAATAGAGGATTGATTCCTTCAGACTTATTGCTGAACTACAACATTTAAAAAATAATAAAGCTTTTCCTAGAGCTGTCTTGTGTTTAATAAAGTTATTTTTATGCTTTGAACATGGATTAATATCAAATTGACCTATTTATAATGGGCATGTTTTCCTGTTCAATCATGTTTCTATTAACATTATTACAATCATCAAGTGCATTTGTTACGACAGAACAAACAAGAATGTGCTTTTATAGAAAAGTACCCTTGGGACCGAATTTAGTGAGAATTACATTTCCAAGAAACATTCCTGATTTATGAAAGATGCTCAGGGCCCAATTTATGAGGGAAAAAAATAGTTTTAAGTCAGCTCCAAACTGTGTTACTTAATCCTTTGAGGCAAAGACAGATTGTCCCAGGTGTCCGTGTGCAAATGCCAAGTCATGTGAATTAACCAAGAACGGGTGCCAGACCAAAGACCCAGAGATGGTAAATTCAGTCTGTGTTATTCAGCTTCTCAAAAGTCAACATTGCTGCAGGGAATAGAGGAAATAGACTAAGAAGGTGGCTATTTTACAAGACCATAACCTTCCTATGGCTATCTACACTAGACAGAGGCTGGAACATCTGTAGGAATTTCTCGGGTGAACATCAATCGCCATCAATCTGACCAGAACAAGTAAACCAGTCAGCAGAAAGAAGTAAAGATAGGGAGGTAAATGTGGAAGGCATTACTGGTGTGCGCTGTTTCAAGAAAAGCCAAACTCACAAAAGGGTCCTTTTAAATGACTGTGTATAGCACATGATCTAACTTTCGGAATTCTGATGGCCATACAACTTTCCAAGAATGCGCAAAAAAAACATGGTTGTACGCATTTTATTAAAATATAATGTTAATTCACATGTAGGCATAGTTGTAGGAAAATGAGCTCTGAAAACTAACTATAAAAGGGAGATTGAAAAAATGCAGAAATAAGTTTTAACAAACACAATAAAAGCCAACACATTTACATTTATTTAAGGGAGGGGTGCTTTGGAGATGCTAATATTTATAGTGTTGGGCACTATATTCTGTTTCTATATTTCATTTGATCCACAGAATCACCTTTTAGGTGTATCATGATCCTGTCTTACAGAAGTAACAATATAGAGGGGTTAAGTGACTTACACAAGTATACACAACTAAAAAAGGAAATTCAAACCCAGGCTGTCTGCCTCCAAAGTCATGGCTCTTCCCTATACACCAGGATAAACCTCATAGAGGTCAGCATAGCAAATGGGCTAAGGACTGATAAAAATGATTCCAGATGAATCCAAACCGCTCAAAAGGGTATTCTGCAGCGAGCCCCTTCCTTCCCTCCCGTACCTCTAGCCCTTTTCATTAGCATCGGTAACTGGATTCTCCTCATTCTTGTGAAAGCAAATATAAGAATTAGGGGTCTATCATACCCTATGTACACATCGCCATGGCTTATGTTGTCATCTATTCCTGATTCAAATGAAAAATTCGGTGGAGAAACAAGTACCAATACTTTTTCTTTACACCTTTACTTGATTGACATTTATTAACACTTATTAAGCAGAAGGCACTGAGGACAGACTTCACTACTCTTGGAGCACATTCTTTAAAAAGTGGGACGTATTACATAGCAGTTATACTTCAGCTATAAGGTTCTGTGGACTTGGGGGTAAGACAAGTTAAACATGACTGAGAACACTGGTTAGGTTACTTCCTATCTGTGCGTCTCAGTCCTTGGGTAAGTTACATAACATCTCCAGGCACCAGTTTCTTCATATGAAAAATAAGAATACTGACATTAACAGTGTCTAGCCCTGACTGGGGAACAGCGAGGATGAAACGGCATAATGTGCAGAAAGCTTAGAAGAACAATAAACACCTTGCACACAGTAACTATACTTTTCTTCTATGAAAAGCATTTCAAGAACACACTGTAAGTTTAAATATTTACTGAACACTGAAGGGCAAGAACACTGGGTTCAACAAGGGTCAGAAGAAAGACAAGTCTCTTCCCTGGGGAGCTTGTGATCAAGAAGGGATAACAAGTCAGGTGTCCATAAAACTGTGCAAAGACAGGTCTTTGGCACCCTGAGGTGGGTGAGAACACATGTAGCTGGGAAGATTTTCTTTTTACTCTTTAAGAAAGGTTAAATTAATTTAATATTAATTCAATTTACTATTAAAAAAAGAGGTGGCATTTGAGTTGTCTTAACAGCCAGAGTTTTGGGGGGAAAGGCACGCACTCTATCCGATGGAAGAAAAGCAGGGCTTGTGCAGGGAAATGAGGGGGCGGGGGGCAGAGAGTCTAGCTGAAACATGAGGCATGTCTTGGAGAACAGGAGATAAGGCTGGAAAGCGGTGGGGGCCATTCTGAAGGCACCAGAAGCCGGCCAAGGCGCCTACACAGCGCTTTATTCAGTAGGCAGGGGGCTTCCACGAAGAGTTTTTAAAAAGGCTCACAAGACTGAGGCTACGCTTTAGGAAGACTCATCTGACTGAGGTGTGCAGGATTACTTGGAAAAGAAGAGACGTTTTGCTGGCAGAATTTACAGGACTTAACTGATTAAGTGTGTGGAAGTGTATCTGAGGTTTTAGAGGGTGCGGTGGGGAAGGCTGTCAAAGAAAATGCTGAGGACTTCTACCTGTATAACTGTAAAAACATTGGTGCTATTCATAAGTCATCAAATAACCTTTTAATACAAAATTCCCTTAATAAATCTAAAACGTTACTTGTTTGATAAAAATGTAACATCTGCGTTGTTTTTCGGAACACCAGACAGTATTAAACAGAGAGCAGTCACCAAGCGCTTATGCTTCGGGACGGATTACCTCCTTTCGGTCCTCACAGCGAACTTCTTTCATCAGCCCCATTTTATAGACCAAGAGACTGAGACACAGGAAGGTTAAGTAACTCGCCGCAGGCCACACAACCGGGGTCTGAACCAGTCTGATTCCTGAGGCCTCTCTGGTCTTTGGTCACGTGTTATCCCAGGGCCAGTGTCACTTCCTCACAGATAGGTGAAGCTATTATAGGTATTAATTTTGACTTACCAAAGGAGACTACTTTCCAAAATTCATCCTGGCCAACATCGTGTGTGGGCATTTCTTAATTATACAAACTGAGTGCCTACTGCGTGTCAGGCACTGTGCTAGGCCCTGGGCGATAATAAGCTCTTGCACTCAGTCGGTTCGCTGTCTAGTGTTGGAGCCAACTGATAAAATATAAGGCATAATGACAGAAAGAGGAAGTACTAGAAGCACTGAGCAGGTTACCCAAACTGTCCTGGAGGGCTAGAGAAGAGAGGGGGAAAGAAGGCAGCAAGAGAAACGGACCACAGGGAGCTCGGATTCTCCCCCTTCCTACCCATCTGACCGAAAAGAAAATGTTGCCTTACATACTTTGGTCTCTCCTCAGCCACCTGCCCTCTACCTTGCCTGTAATTCCATGCCAGGCAGAACTGAAAAAGACGGTGTTTACGGTAAGCTGTACAGGTTAAAGCATGATTTTAAGCAGGGATTAGGAATTTCTGAGCAGTGGGAGTGAGGACACTTATTGATGATTCTGAGATAAGGGATCCCTAGGTCGGATCCATACAGAGGCAGAAACGAAGACAAAGAGAAATAGAAAAGAGGGTCAAATATTCTTAAAAGATACCAATGCTTTCGCATTTAAGGTGTTGTTGGTTCTCATGGTGAATACTTCAAATCAGTACAGCAAAGGTGTTGTGGAAGGACTCGTCTGAATTTTGGGGCTTTCTGTGAGCAAACAATGTTTTCTCTGCTATTTAAATCTGGTTCCAATAAGGGAGGTGCCCGAGACTATAAGGCTAAGACACAGAACCCAGATGACTTTCTCTTACAGTAGCATTCCACAGTCTTTCTTAAAGGCATCACAATTCTCTAAAGCCCCATAAATAAACCTCTCCAAATCAATGGACTTGCACACTTTAAGAAACCAAGAATTCAGTTTTTATAAACTGAGTAAAGAAAAAGTCTTCTAAAAAAGAAATTATGAGCTGAAATAAAATGAATTTCAAGTTGCAGCTGGAACAAGGAGAAAAATAAGTTATTTTTTCAACGGTCACAGCCAATCCTTTCTGGGAATACATAAGATTAGTAACATTTATTCTAATGTCAAGACAATATATGATTGGAACAGTAATACGCTGTGCTTTTGCTTCTAATCAGAGTGGGATATTTATGAGCTTCCAAGTTCAGGGTTTGTCACATATAGGCCTATGCTGAAATAGTAAAAAAGAAAAAAAAATTTCTGCAACTAATGGCTTTCAATTCAGTTATCTGAAACAATGCCAAGAAACTAGCAGCTTTCTTAAGGACTACCTTCTTAGTAAAAAGTGAATTATGTTGCTTAAATCATTTGCTTCAGTTAATCATTTAAAATCTATCAAACAAGAATTTTGAATGGTTTATTTGTGCAGGTTCTGACAATCAGAAACATTTGTTATAACTTGTAAACATTTGTCAAAGTTAAGTGAGTCTACAAATCCATCAACAATTATGTCAGTGTCAACAATAATTCTAAATTATCCTAAGCATCCTAATGCAGGTTTAGGTTGGATAAAGAAAACTGAAGTAAAAGCACTGGATTTCAATTTCTCCCACATACACTGTAAAACGTTAATCAAGTGTCTTTAAAAACACTACCTGAAGATGCATAACTGAAGCAACCTGGAGTCTATATAATCTCAAACGAGCCCCTCAGCCACACTGTGATCAGCCTGTCCGCCCGCCCTCTCCCCCAGACGTGCCTTGCACTACTTTTCTATTCAATGCCACATTACCCACTGATACTGACCCATATTCTCACATCCCATATCCTTCTACTATCTTTCCTGATTTGTCCTAGGGTTTACCCTTTATTTCTTGTTCCTGTCATGCTGTCTAAAGAGGATTTCAAATTCACTTTCTCCACTCTTACTTTTTTAAATGACAAGTTAAATTGTTAACTGTTAACAGTTATCAATTCCAACAGACTTTCACTTTATAAGTAATACAGTTCTTTTTTCTTTTTTTTTTTTATAAGCATACATTTGGTTAAAAAAAAAAAAAGACCATAAAATTATGAGCTACGCTTTTTTAAAAGTCATTTGAATTATTCTTTTTGTTCCTTTTTCTTTTCTCCTTTACTTCATTTTCCACCTCATTTTCAGTTGCTGAAAAAGTATGTACATACAGATGTATGAATATATGACCCTGTGTTATGTATTAGTCTGAAAGGGCTGTGGCTGAAGAGTCATAGAGAATAAGCTTGGGAAAGTTACATGTGTCTAGGGTAGGATTTCTCAACTTCAACTGACATTAGGGCTGGACAATGCTTCGGTACTGTCCTGTACATAGTACAATGTCCCCTACCCACTAGATGTCAGTAGCACCCCCACTCCCCCATCCTCCAGTATGACAACCATGTCTCCAGACACTGCCAAATGTCCCGAGGGTGGGATATGGGGGATAGATCATCCCCAGTTGAGAACCACTGGTGTAGGAGTTTAAAATTTATAAAATGCTTTCCCATCCATCCGATTATTATCTTATCCTGGGCTTCATCAAAACCATGTAGGGATTAACATCCCAAGTTTACAAATGAAGAAACCGAAGCTCAGAGAGGCCAATAACTGTCCAAGTGCACTGGCTCCAGGTCCACTCTTCTATCCCACACTGCTTCTCCAACTAAAGGAGCTTCCTGTTGCAGGTCCTCTGTTTCCTCATCCCTTCAGCGAGAGGCTGGGCTAATCCAGCGTTATTCACAATTCCCTTCATTCTTCTCTTGCTTTCTTTCAAAGCAGAAAGACTTTCTTCCAGAGAAATCTTCTGCGGAAGCCCAATACATTCAATAGATAAACTAAGCTTCTACTTGAAGAGTTCAAGTTTCATCCAGGCCCTACCTCCTTACACCTCATACTTGTCCCAGAGGGACCCCCAAACTCTAGGCTCTATAGAGCATACTGCAAAAATCGATGGTAACTTTAAGTTATGATTCTAAACAGCATCTCTCAGTTAAGATGGTTTCTAGCTGAAATAGGAACCAGGCACATTCAGTAGACATGTGCCAAGTGTGTGGAACAATAGTTGGGTAAATCCGGGAGAGCTGTAAGCAGATATCAGAAGACCAGTAGTAAAGCAACAGTCTCATGGACAAATCTGTCCAATAACCAGAAGAGAAAGAAAGAAGTTCCAAACAAAGCACACTACTTGAATGGACCTAAAAAACATGTATCAACCTCACCAGGCATCAATTTTCTAATCTGTGAAATGAGAGGGCTGAAATAAGTTAGTGGTTATCAGTCCTTTTTCTCCCCCCAAAACAATGAAATTATTTTTTCAAATAAAATATTATACAGAAAATAGATCAGACAAATCAAAGTAAAGCTGCTCTGTTTGGGCAGGGGAAGGGAGAGGGTTGGAGACCTGACTAGAAACCCACTTGCTCAGTGTGCCCTCGCTCTCCTCTCCATACCTATCCCCACCCACGGGCGACCTCCAGGGTACTTTGGAACACATTTAAAGCCACTGGACCAAAGGCATCCCTCAGGTTCCTTCCAGCTCTAATGCTCTGCTGTTCTGTAAGTCTATGAATTCATGGAGGTTACTCAAGGAAAGCAACAATAGGACACCACGTCCACCAAGGACAAACAAATCCCTTTAACCTGCTGACCAACAAGAAACTTCATTAATAGATACCAATGTAATATCAAAGTTGGTGAAAGCTTAAAGAGATGTTCACATTAAACTATTAATCTATTCAATAAAACTAGATTTAACATATATATGTAAAGGTTATTTATAATCTTCAACTATAAAAACTGAATGAACTCAGTAAACAATTTTTTGAACAGAAACTGTTCTCATTTATTTATTCGCTTACATTATAAAAAGAGCAGTTAATGATCCCTCCCACCAAGGATCATTATCGTTCCCCAGAGATGCTCTGGATTAAGTTTATTGTTTATCATTCCATTTATGTAAGTGGGATCATATGTCATATATAATGTTCTACAACTTGCTCTTCTCGTTTTATAATTATCAAAGACACTCTTCTGTGACAGTCCATGCCTTTTTTAAACTCTTCACTAAAATATACATATGGAAAGCTGCACAATTAAGTGTACTGCTCGATGAACTTTCAGACTACACACACCCATGTTACCAGCAACCAGAGCAAGACACAGAAGATTACTGACATCCCAAGAAGCCTGCCTTGTGCTTAGTCAAAACTCTCCATTCAAGGATAACTATACTGACTTCTAATAGCACAGTTTTGCCTGTTTTTAAACTTATATAAATGGAATCGCACAGTACTTTGGCCCAACACTGTTGTGAATACCTGTACATAGCTCATTCATTATCAGTGCTGTATAGTATTCCATTACAGTAGTATACCACAAGTTACCTACCTATTCTGTTGATGAGCATTTGGGTAGTTTCTAGTCAGTGCTATCATGCAGAGTGTTCTATGAACTTTCTAGTACAAGTCGCCTGGTGAACAGATGTATGCATATCTGCTGGATACATATCTAAGCATGGAATTGCTGTGTCACAAGGTATACATATAGTTAGCTTTAGCAGACACTGCCGCAGTTTTCCAAAGTGGTTATACTGATTCATACGCCCATAAGCTGAGTCTGAGTGTTTAGGTTGCTTTCAACCTCACCAACGCTGAATATTTTCATCTTTTTCATTTTCATTTCATTTTTCACCTTTTTGGTTTTAAATAAGTTTTGGAGGTTTAATTCATGTAGAATAAACTACACCCACTTAAAGTGTAAAATTCAAGAAGCCTGATAGATGTACATACCTGTGAAGCCACCACCACAATCAAGAAAGTTTCCTCATGCGCCTTTGCAGTCAGTCCTCCCTCCGCCCTTGGGCCCAGGCAACCACATATCCACTTTGTCATCATAGACTGATTTGCATTTTCTAGAATTCTTTATATAAACAGAATTGTACAGTAATATACAGGCATACCTTACTGAGCTTTGCTTTACTGTGTTTCACAGATGTTGCATGTTTAACAAACTGAAGGCAAGACTCTCCACCAACAAAGATTATGACCCACTTTACGATACTCACTTTACTGTGGTGGTGTGGAACTAAACCCACAATGTCTCTGAGGTACACCCGTACTCTTCTCTGTTGGTTTGTCTG
This sequence comes from Rousettus aegyptiacus, assembly GCF_014176215.1. NCBI lineage: Eukaryota > Metazoa > Chordata > Mammalia > Chiroptera > Pteropodidae > Rousettus > Rousettus aegyptiacus. The sequence continues at coordinate 11,603,591 of NW_023416284.1, read as the reverse complement.
TTTGAGTTTTTGTGCCGAAACCCAAGACAACATACACTCTTTTGTAACTAGTTTCTTTCACGCGACGTGATTTGTATGTTGTTACGTGCCTCAATAGTTTGTTCCTTTTTATTACTGAATATTCTACTCTACAGATAGTCCGTATTTTATTTATTCCTTCACCTGTTGATGGACATATGGGTTCTTACCAGTTTGGGGCATTATGTATAAAGCTGGCATGAACATTCATATACAACATATTTTCATTTCTCTTGGATACTTAAGGGTAGAATGACCAATAGTATGTTTAACTTTATAAAAAACTACCTAAACGTTTTATGAAGTGGTTGTACCATTATACAGTCCCCTCAACAGTATACAAGAGTTCCAGTTGCTCCATATTCTAGTCAACCTTTAGTATTGTCAGTCTTTTTAATTTTAACTATTGTAATGGGTGTGCAGGGGCATCTCATTATGATTTTAATTTGCATTTCCTTAATGACCTCAATTGCTTATTTGCTATTAGTATAAATTCTTTTTGTGAATAATCTTTTCAAACATTTTCCCCATTTTCTTAAATGGTTGTTTGTCTTATGACTAATTTTAACATTTCTTTATTTATTCTGGAAACAATTCCTTTATCAGATATATGTATTGCAAATATTTTCTCTCATTCTGGAACTCGCCTTTTTGTTTTCTTAATGGAATCTTTCAAAGAGCAACAGTTTTAAATTTTTAAATCAAATCCAGTATATCAATTGTTTTCTTTGTGAATTTTTGCGGCCTAAGAAGTCTTTTCTGAACTCAAGGTCACAAACGTTTCTCTCTCATGTTTTCTAGAGGTTTCATAGTTTTAGCTTTTAAAATTAGGTCTGTGACCCTTCTGAGCTAATTTTTATGTATGATAATGAGGTTATTTTTTCCTCTATATAGATACCCAGTTATTCTAGCACAATATGTTGAAAAGATTTTCTTTTCCCCATTAACTGCATTGGTGTCAAAAATAAATTAACCATATATTTACGGGTCTATTTCTAGACACTAGCAATTTTACTTAACTATGCATGTATCTCTTCCCTGATACCATACTGTCTTATTTACTGTAGCTTCGCAGTAAGTCTTGAAATCAAGTAATATTATTCCTCCAACTTTGTTTTTCTTTTCAAAAAATGCTTTGGCTACTTTGGGTTGTTTACATTTTCGTATAGTTTTTAAAAGCAGCTTCTCAATTTCTATAAATATCTCTGAGCATTATTTTTCTTGCTGGGAGAGTAAAAAAGGGATAATATGTTAGTATCCTAAATATGGTGGCACATAAGAGACATTCAATTAATGTTAGCATCCTCTCTTTTTCCCTCTGTTGGCCTTTAAATAAACAGGATCCAATCTAGCAATGCCCTAACATTTCACTAGTTGGTCAATGGCTGTAGTAAAAATATTACCACACCAAATTACTTTTATAAGTAAATATTTGTATTTTTACTTGGATTCAATACTAAAACACACTTGCCAGAGAAAGCAATTCAGCGTATTTACTAATAAACTGTTTCAGGCCACATTTTAGGAAAGCATAAAACCACAGTCAGACAAAAATTTAAATGTTTTCAAGTTCCATATAGCGCCTAATTACATTATTCTATAATACTAACAAAAATTTTCCTCTAGCAAGATCACAATGTTCCATTATTCATATTGCTGTTGCAAATGGAAAATGCATTTTTGCATTTGTTTAGAAATACCTACAAACATGGTTTAGAAATACATGTAATAAACAATATGGCTACTAATTCAACAATTAACATGTACTAATTTGAAACCCAAATCTATAAACAAACAAAATCTTTGAAGTATTTTAGTTTAGTGTAATTGATATAACTCCATGAAATGGAGAGGTATCAGTTTGCAAACACAGGCCACGAAAAGGCAATTTTTGGTGAGCCACCAATACTTTGTGGCAACCCACATTTATCAGATGAACTGATAGTTAAAGAGAAACAGTAATTTGCTTTCTTTTTCCATGATCTTATTCAAGGCCTCTTTCGGTACAGTATTTTTTAACATTAAAATGGCCTGAAACAAGCAATTTAACTACACTTAATTGATTAATGGAGGAGTAAACAAAATCTGCTGGTTAATTTTAGGCAGGTCGGCTGCTAAGTCATTTACTGTCTTATTTTCTTAACAAGGAAGGAACAAGGCCAAACCCTTTCTTTTCATGAAGATGAATGCATGGCAAAGCGACAACTTTCACCCTGTTGACTGAGCTGCGTATAACCAGTGACCTATCTCAGAACACACCAGAAATTAATAAATTGCAAAATGTTCCTGGAACTCCCCTCCTACCTCTCCCATTTGTCAACCGCGACACTCTTCTTCATTTACACAGGCATCAGCCCTGATCCGCCCACTCACGAGCCTGCATTTCAGGTTCTGGAGATACGACCTGTACTGTCACCATTACTGCTGTCTCCGTTCCACTCCTTCTGCCCTCATCTTTTTTCTGGTTTCCTCTAAACTGACCATAAAATCATGATTTTGGCATGATTTTGCAATAATGTATTAATCCATCTCTGCCTTCATTCTGGCCCTTTCCAACTCAATTCTCCTCAGCTACTTCGGTGATCTTTCTGAAATCAGAAATTCAACAATGTCACTGTCACTCTTCAGCTTAACATTCAGTGGTTTTTTTTCAATGCGACACAAAGAGCTGCAACACAATCCAACAATTCTACTCCTAGTTATATATCAAAATGAAAAATCGTCCAGATGAAAACCGTATACTTACCTTAGTGACATAATTCATAAGAGCCAAAAAGTGTGAAACACATAAATGCCCATTAACTGATAAATGAATAAACAAAATTGGGGTATATCCAATCCATAGAATATTATTTCTTAACAGATGTCAATACCACCCAAAGTGATCTACAGAGTCAATACAATCCCTATCAAAATCCCATGACGTTTTTTGCAGAAGTAGAAAACTCCATTCTAAAATTCATATGGAATCTCAAGGGATCCTGAAACGCCAAAAACAATCTTGAAAAAGAAAAACAAACCTAATGGACTCACCCTTCCTGATTTCAAAACTTACTACAAAGCTACAGTAATCAAAGCAGTGTGGAACTGGCATAAAGACAAACATATAGACCAATGGAATCAAATAGAGAGCCTAGAAATATACCCTTGCAAATGTGGTCAAATGATTTTTGACAAAGGTGGCAAGACAATTCAATGGGGAAAGGACAGTCTTTTCAAGAAATGGTATTGGGAAAACTGGATGTCCACATGCAAAAGAATGAAGTTGGACCCTCCCTTACATGACACTATATACAAAAATTAACTCAATATGGATCGAAGATCTAAATATAAAACCTAAAACTATAATACTCATAAAGAAAACACAAAGCAAAAGGTTCATTATTTTGGATCTGGCAATGATTTCTTGGATACAATACTGTAAAAGAGTAGAAAAAATACATATATTGTTCTCTGTCTCCAGGGCCTGATATAGAGAGCTCTTAAATCCCTTAGGATTTCCTAGGTGACAGCAGTGTCTTTTGTTCTAATGAGGCTACTCTCAGTGGGCTCCTGGAAAGCTTCAGGATGGCAACTGGTCACCACAAAGACCAAGCCAAACGTGGAATTTTCGGCACCCACCCCCTTCCCCATTCTCCAAGAAGGGGAGAGGAGCTAGAAATTAAGTCAATGATTGGGCATATTTTTGTACTGAAACTTCCATAAAAATCCCAAAAGTATGAGGTTCTGAGAGCTTCCAGGTTGGTGAACACATCCATGTGCCATGCCAGGAAGGTGGCACACCTCAGCTCACAGAAACAGAAGTTCTTTGCTCTTGGGACCCTTCAGGACCTTACCCTATGTATCTCTTCATCTGGCTGTTCATTCGTAGTCATTAATATCCTTGGTAATGAACTGGTAATCCAGTAAGTTCTCGGAGCCATTCTGGCAAATTATGAAAGCCTAGGAGAAGGTCGTGGCAACCTCTGATTCATAGCCAGTCAGAAGCACAGGTAATGATGTGGACTTGTGATTGGCATCTGAAGTTGGGGACTGTCTTCTGGGACTGAGCCCTTAACCTCTGGGGTCTGAGCTAATGCCAGTTAGTGACAGAATTGAACTGAATTATAGGACACTCAGCTGGTTTCAGAATTGTCTGGTGTGGAAAACCCACAGTACTTCTGTGAATATGAGAGTTAAGGAGAAACAGAGTTTTTTCCTGCTCCGATACCAAAGGTAAATAATAATAAAAAAAAAATTGACAAACTGAACTTCATTAAAATTTTTAAATTTTGTGCATTAAAAGACAATAACAACAGAGTAAAAAGGCATCCCAATAACTGGAGAAAATATCTGCAAATCATATATCTGATAAGGGATTAACATCTAGACTATGTAGAGAACTCCCAAAATGCAACAACAAAAAAAGATTCAAAAGTGAACAAAGGGACCGAATAGACATTTCTCCAAATAAGATATACAAATGGACACGTGAAATGAAGCTCAACACAACTAATCATTAGGGAAATGCAAATCGAAACTAAAACGAGATACTACCTTACACCCATTAGGATGGCTACTCTTGAAAAAAGAAGAAAATGACAAATTTTGATGAGGATGTGAAGAAACTGGGACTCTCGTGCACTGTTGGTGGGAATGTGAGATGGTACAGCGACTGTGGAAAACAGTATGGCAGATCCTCAAAACTTAAAAACAGAATTACCATATGATCCAAGAAATTCTACTTCTGGGTATATACCCAAAGAAATTAAGAGTAGGGTCTCCCAGAGATAGTTGTATACCCATGTTCATAGCAGCATTATTCACAATAGCTGATAGCTAAATTCAAAACAGAAGCAGTCCAAGTGTCCATCAACAGGTGAATGAACAAACAAAATGTTATATATATAGTTTAGCTTTAAAAAGGAAGGAAATTCTGACACATGCTACAACATGAAGGAAACTTGAGGGCATTACGCAAAGTGAAATCAACCAGCCTCAAAAAGACAAATACTGTATAAGTCAACTTACGTGAGGTCCCTAGAATAATCATAATCACAAAGAAAGAAGGTAGAATGGTGGTTGCCAAGGGCTGTGGGAGGCGGGAATGGGAGTTATTGTTATATGGGTATGGAGTTTCAGTTTTACCAGATGAAGAGTTATGGAGATCGATGAAAGAAATGATCACAGTGCAATAAATATATTTAATACTATCATTTAACTGTATACTTAAAAATGGTTAAGGTGGAAATTTTATTATGTTTATTTATCACAACAAAAAAAAATGAAAACACACGAGTTAAATACTCCACGAGGCTATGAGGATGAAATAATGCATGTACACTGTAACATGTTTTATTATTAGCACAGTATAAGGTAAGTGCTCAATATATGGGAGCCATTACCATCATTCCTCAAAGAAGTCAAAGTCCCTCTTCCCCCTGGGCCATAGCCTGGGCAGCTTCCGGGACTTGGAATGCAGTCCTCCACTGGGTCCGCCTATTAAATGCCTGCACATTCTCTCAAGATGAAACTTCAATGTCACCACTTACTTTTCACACTCCTCAACGGTAGGACCAGTGTCTACTCATCTGTGCACCCCACCCCCGGCTTTCCACAATCCCAGGTACTGTTTTGGGAACTATACACATTAATGATTACCGTTACATATAAACTAGAATATTGATTGTCAAGCTTCTATACCACCTACAATAGCCAAGATCACGGCAAATGTGTTATTTTAACTTACGGTTCCTAATACAACTAATATTTATCAAGTATAGGTAATGTCCTAACTGCTCTAGAGATTATCTTATTTAATCCTTACTTGTAACATCTCTCTGAGGCAGGTACTATTATTTTAGAGATGAGGAAACTGAGGTACAAAGAGGTATTTGTTGGCACATTTATTTCTAATAAAGAAAAATCAGAGAAAAGTAAAGGCATGTGAATGTTCCCACAGTCCACTGAATGGAATACATGCTAAGGGCTGCTTATAAAAGTCCACGGCTTGCATTTTTCCTTCTTACTAAGAAAATAGAAAATATTGTTGTGCTTATTGAATATACTTGGCTCACAAGGGCAGCTTTTTTTAGGAAAGTATCACAGGCTTGGGCAACTCCTCCCCCAACCATGACACCTCCTTCCTACTTTTAGATTTCCAGGACAATACATAGAGTAAGTAACACCAAATATTCCTTACTCTGGTTTCACAGTGAAAGTGAAATGCAAGGAAAAGACACGTTGCCAATTTTACAGCTTTTCAAGTCACATTAGGGATTCTTAGGACCCCCATAAGAATCCAGAAATTACTGGAATCAAGATTCTCCTCAAAGCCTCCTCCTGCAAATCTGCAACTCTGAGGCCCTGGCCACTGTCACACAGACATTAACTTGTTCCTGAGATCACGGCCTGCCAGCTCAGGCCTTCAATATTCAAGAGTGAGTTGCAATAGGACTCTGAGGGCGATGACAGTGCTTCCACGACCCACACAGCAGGGCTTAGAGAGTCTCAGATCCCAGGGGAGCACCTCCATAAGTCTCGTAACTGGTTTTCCTCATCTCCTAGAATCTTATTTTCCCTGGGAAACAGAAAACAGATAGAACCTCCTATCCAGTCCTGAGTAACAAGCACAAGCCTCCTATGTTAGCAAGACACTATGCCTTCTATTCTTACTAACACGTGGGTATATACAAGACAAATCGGTCCTACGAGGCAAAGAAACGGCACAACCCTTGAACTGAACGGAGAAAGAAAACCAGAGCATTCAATAAATCTGATAAAAATTAAAAATAAATCCATAAAATTAGCAAAAACCATTAATGACGCACGCACATTAACGGAACATGCCATTCTTAAAATGTAATAGGCTTCACTCCTTTTTAATTTCCTGCAGTGAGGCGCTGCCAATACCACTTAAACCAACATCACTCTCTACTTGTCTAAAAACAAAAGTGCTCTCTGGTTTATGTTTCTTGCTTGACTACTCCCAAACATTTCTATTACTACTTTATTATTACGATCTACTGACAGTAATTTACATCCCTAAGTGAAATAGAAAGTCGGTAAAAGTTCCAAGAGTACAAAGACACATGATAGAACATGTAAACTGGCAGAAATTCACATGATATCTACCTTACCTGGACTTCTTAATTTAAATGTTAATTCATTCGGTTAACACACAATAAGCAGTAAATACAGGGCAGAAAATATAGTCTACAAAATCCTCAGCAATACATGTCATCCATTCAGCAATAATTACTGTATGCCTCCTCTACGCCAGGCGGTTGGGGGACCAACAGTGAACAAAACAGTCCCTGGTTCTCGTGAAGTTTATATTAGAGGAAGGAGGGACGATCGAGTAAAGAAACAAATCGCAAATTTCAGCTGGTGATAGGTGCCATTAAGACAAATTAGTGCTGTGATGGGGAATAAACAGGACACCTATAGGAACTGAAATGCTAACGAGGTTATTTGAAAAAAAAAAAGATATATTAATCTCAAACTAGGCAATATATACGGATGGCAGTGACAGGAATAAGAATAGAAGCCACAGAGAAGGGTAAAAATGTGAGAAGAAAGAACAAGAGCTGAAAAGAGAAACAGATGTGTAATGAACAACAGCCTATTGTGCCAATTACAGGGAGGCCTATGTTTTGTTTTGTTTTGTTTTCTTGATCCATGCGATCAATTTATCAGATCAAACCATATAGAAACCACCTATCCTACCATACTCCTATTAAACACGAAGTAGATATTTTAAAACCAGAATTAAAGGGGGAAACAGAACTGCTTTTCTTATGATAGCAAAGGGAGGGGGAGTGGAATTTATAAAGAAATGTGGCTCCTCCTACAGGACCAGGCCATACTAGAACTTTCTGTTAAGACATCACTCAAGCCTCAGAGTATGAGATCCTTGAAGAATACTATTTAACAGAACCACCGCCTAAAATGCATGCTAATGAGTTATTTAACTCATCTATACAACATATAGACCAAACATGAACAAGTAAAATAGTCATTTTTTCAGAAACCACCGGGAAAATAAAAACGCATTAGCCAAACAGATAAGCACTCACAAAGGGGCAGTGCATCACTTGGCTCCCTGCAGTCTCTGTCAAGGTTGAGGGTATAAGATTATCAACATGTAACTGAAAGCCTGCATTGGCCCTTTCTTCCCTGCCTGCATCTTCATAACGGTCCCCAATCTTTTTGGCACTAGGAACCGGCACTCCTATGAGTAATCTAACGTCTGAGGATCTGAAGTGGAGCTGAGGCGGTGATGCCAGCGCTGCGGAGCCACTGCAAACACAGACGAAGTTTGGCTCCCGCGCCCGCCACTCACCTCCTGCTGTGCCGCCCAGTTCCTAACAGGTCATGGACCAGTACCGTCTGCGGCCCAGGGGTTGGAGACCCCTGTCCTAAAAAACCTCTATCTTATGAGAGGCTGCCACTCCCTGTGTCTCCATTTCCATATTGAAGTCCCAGAAAAACAAGCAGCCAAAAAAATTTCAAGAGTTCCGTTACCTCACTGTCTATAGGAACAGGAACTAACACACTCACTACAGAAGTGTGTTCATCCTCAGTCTCAAAGATCACTCAGACTAAGTAAATTAAATCATCCCCAAATCACACTTCTGCACTTTATCTGTTTGCCCTGTCTCTAAGTTCACGGCTAAAGGTACAATCTCCTCAAAAACTGAACTCAGCTTCCCCCTCAAAATTAAAAACCCCTTTTCAACTTCTCATTATCATTCTCGAATTCAACTATGTAAGCAGAAAAGCAACCAAAATCATGACCTTTTTTCTCACTATAGTCTCTCTCCTGCCCTCTCACACAATCAGTTACTAAGTCCTATATGTTATTTACTGTATATAGGTGCACACCCACCCCTCCTGTTACTGTCCAAATTCTGATCAATGATGTTATCACTTACTCAAGTTCTAAACCTGGAGTCATCTTTATAAAGAATGAAGATGAGGCAAAGTTACCCAGTTGGAGAAAAAATAAAGTAGCATTTATTGAGTTTCTACTATGTACTTATCACTTGTGTCAGCCTAGGAAATATGTTATACTATTTTCACTTTTTAAATGGGGGGGGGGGAGTTTGAAGTTTCTCAAATATATCCATTTCTTTCCAGTCTAACAGTTCAGACTTTTAACACTTCACATTTACAATACCGTTAGCCTTCTCTACTCCAAATCTGTTCTGCATAAAACACTGCCAGAACAATCATACCAAAATTCCATTTATATCACATCAATTCCCTGTTGAGGGCCGTGAAATGCCTTCTGCTTCTCTATTTGCCCAATGACTGATCCAGAGCTTCATAAATATTGGTTGCTTAAAACCATCCCATGATTCCCCATCAGCCTAGATATAATGAGCCCTGGAAGCAGAAAGTAATCACTTTAATCTAAGACAGAGATGTTGAATATACAGAATACATGTGAAAAAGCCAAAGGCAAAGCAAAAGCCTTCAAGATAAAGTGAAACCTCTCTAAGACATTTCAAAATTCCGACTCAACCCAAACCAGCCTTCTTTAGGGAATAAGGATGCTGAAATTAGAATGCCTCTGGGTTCTAACCCAGCTCCTCCACTTCCAGAGACCTAACTTCTCTGTGCTTCAATTTCCTCCTCTATGTAAGTTCAACTTGGTCTCTGCTCAAGGTCTCCTAACCCCTCCCTGATTATCCAAGTCCAAGGCCTTCTCCAAATGTCAGCTAAAGGCCCATTTTCCTTGCAAATTCTCACTGGATGACCTCAGCCCATCACTCCACTTACTTAATTTATAATAACATTACAGCAAAAAGTCTGAATCACTCATTTTAATTTTTAGCTGTGCTCATACATCACTGTGTTTCATTTATTTCACCTGTGTATGCCCCACCCCCCCAGTGGCCCACTCATGAATGACAGTGACACTACAAACTGCCTCAGGTGATCATCAGTGGCACAACAATATTAATATCAACAACTATTACTACCACCATTTACTGAATGCATAGTACATGCCAGGCACTTGCTAAGTATCTTATGTATTTTTCTCTCTCTCAATCTTCGTAATCCTTTTAGGTAAATCTGCCTCTTTATCCTCATTTCGTAGTTAAGGAAGATACAGTACCCAAAGCTACAAAAAAAAAACAAAAAACAAAAAAAAAAACACCTAGTGAGGATGGGGGTGAAGAGTGAAAATTGGTGATTTCAAACTCAGCTCTGTTTACCTCCCATTCTTAACTACTACATCATACTGTTTAGTAATTACTTTGGTCATTTCATATCTAGGTGTTAAATTTTCTCTCCTAAATGTAAGCTGTTAACAGTAACAAAAATTGAGCATTTCTTTGGTCATTTCCAGAACAACCCATTCTTAATAAGTGATCCATACCGAAGCCTTCACATAAGCTAACTCATTTAACCCTCACGACAATTCTGTGAGATAGTAATAATTTTTACTGCCAATTTACAAATGAAGAAACAAGCACAGAGAGGTTAAATAACTTGCCCCAAATCACACAGCTGGTAAAGTGCTGAATTTAAGGATGAAATGGTAACTGTGATGCATTACTTCATTTACTGACTCTTCTCAACAATTTTTACTAAGCACTCTTCTAGGGGCTGGGGGATACAGCAGAGAACAAATCAGAAAATATCCCTGCCCTCATGGAACTTATAGTCTTATTTCTTTTCCTATATTTTCATTCTATCATCTTAAATACTCTTAAAGAAGATTTCCATACAAAAAGATCAAATCTGGATAATAAAAACCAGTATGGAAGAAAGCATGAGGCTTGTAGCCACAAAACCTGGAACAAATTCCCAATTTTGTCATTTATTAGACCCTTGGCAAAATCTCTTCACCTGACTCAATTTCATGACCTGTATGAGACAGTGTATGAAGTTGCACATCTAGCAGTGTCTGGCACTTAGTATACATCCAGTAAAGGAATTTCCTTCTTTCTCTTTCCCTCCATGCAGTGACTTCATAATCTGTGTCGTCCCTGAGCACATGTTAAAAGTCTTCGCAAAATTACATTAAGGACTACAAAGCGACCAATCTCTTCTGTTCCAGAGCAATTCTCATTCCAAATCACTATGTCTCCAATTTCAGGACCCAGACTACTCTGACGCCGATAAATCAGGTTACAACTCGGGAATGACAGCAACTCACGTTAGGGCCTGGCAGTGTCTATAAAGTGCTCCCAATGACCTTCTTTGGAAGGCACTTTTCAGCGGAGAAGGAATGTGGCCTCCTGACCAGGCTCCACTCCCCGTGAGGAAGATGTGGCACCAGGGAGGAGAATTCCGAGCCTCTGGCACAGGGTTGTGTCCTACATACCGTTTTTCACTCGAAGAGCTCCGCACCCCTCCTGCCACCTGCCAACCCGACCCCCGCCTCCTCGAGGTTACAACTCCTTTCACTCTGGCGGCCGCCTAGGCTCCCCGGGAACGTGGTCCCCGCCGCCCATGTGACCGACCTCCCGCCCAGGATCGGGCAACTAGCCCTGGCCCAAGGGTCTGGAACAGGCCGGACCGCCTGACCTCTCTTGGGGCTTCCCTTCTGCCCTCCTGGTCAGCGGCGCCTCGAGCTGGCTGCTTGGCTCAGGGCTGGGCCTGCCAGAGGCGAGAAGCCCCTTACCTATCTTCACGACCGTATCTGCCAAGCACCGATCCCACTTCCTGCCGAGTTCTGACTCCGACATGTTCCCCACCAGCAGCTCCAGCTTTCGTTACGGTGGGACCCCGCGCTCCGATTCTAGGCAAGTCTCGCGAGAGCTGGTCGCGGTTCCCAAGCCCGGAAGACCGGCGTCGGCGTGCCAGATATCGCGAGATGATCTGACTGTTTCCGTCCTTTCCCTTTTTTTTTTTTTTAATTGGTCGTCAAGGTGACGGGTTGCGGGAAGGCCCGAGGTGACCCTGACCTTGGAGCCGCGCCTACCTATGGGTTGCAAGGCTGACAGGTTTCCTAAGCGGTCCAAAGCCCTTCCTTCACACCAGCTCCCGACGTTGGCCCTGGAAACTCCCAGGACAAAATGAGGGCACAGCGTTTGATTTATTCATTCATTTCCTTACTCAGCTTCGCTTTTTCTACTCATTCACTCATTTATTGCAGTGGAACTCCCACCTGCACCACTAACACAGAAACTGCTCTGGCAAAGGTCACCTATTGCCAAATCATACGCCTTTTGGACCTCTGTACAGCATTAGACACAACTGCTCCCTCCTTCCGGGTCCTCCTTGTCTCCTGCCTTCTCTTTGCTCGTTTGGACTCCCAGTACACCAGTCTTTCCTAGTCCTTCTCTAACCCTTCTCTTCAGGGGTCCTTTCAGGGATGCATTTTCTCAGCCATCTGTTTAAAGAAGTAACATCCATGAATAAAATTTAGAGCTCCACCTCCATCTTACTGTCACAGGAGCTTGCCTACCCCTCTAATTTGCTACATCATATTGAAACATCTGTGAGTAAAACTAAAAGCTCCTAAAGTGCCTGAACTGCCTCCTTCATCTGCACACTCCCAATTCAAAACACAATGACTTCCTTGGTCAGTAGGATCGTCTATGAAATATTTGTTAAACTGAATTGAATTCATTCACTCATTTATTTTTTCACTTATCCTCGGCAACTTTAACAGCAGAACTACTGTACAGTCCTTACCAGACAGAGACCCTTCTTTCAGAAAGGCTTCTTCCATGACCACCCTTCTAGCTCTCATCTGAGCTACATAACAAATTGTATTGTAATTGCATGTCTCTTGGATGCGACTGATCCTTGAGAATGGAGGCCGTGCCATTCTTGTATCCCCTATGACTAGCAGAGAGCCTGGTATATATTGAATAAATGCTTTTTGAATGGATGTAAGAATAAATGAATGTATAAATAAATGATCGCTTTAGAAAGAGAAAAAAGCCTTTGTACTGGGAGAAATCTATGGTGTAGCATTTACGTTGAAAAAGAAAAGGAGAATTAACTTCACTACATACCTATGATGTGTCGCAAGTAGCATCAGGCATCTCACATTCTGTTTATTCTCACAGCAGGTCGAGATTAGCATCTTTACTTTCACAGATTTGGAAGTTAGTATCACAGAAGTTAAGTAATATGGAAGATGCATAAACCTCTGCATTGTGTTGATTTAGAAACTGACAGAGGCATTTTTATTGGATTCAGGAGAGTTGTAAAATTTTGTGGAAGGCAGAGAGCAAATTACAAAAGCAATCAGAGGCAGATGGTATAGCATGGATTCTGGAGCCAGCCTGTCTGGGTTCAGATCCCAGCTTTGCCATTTCCTAGCTTTGTATCTATTATTCTCTCCTTCCACGGTTCCTTTCCTCATACGATGTTTTATTCACTGCTGAATCCCGAACCCTAGAACATTATCGAACACATAGTGTTTGCTCGATAAATATATGTTGGTTAAATGAATTAAAATAAATTAAAACTGGAGTTTTTATAGTTCTTGGAGAACAAAAACCAATACGAGTGAGAACAATATTTAAGAAAAACCAGCAATATATACTTTATAAACTTTGTTACATTTAAAAATAAATTTCTCAATGATGGAGAAGGGAGTTACAAGCATGAATGGGGGAACGCTTGAAAAGAACTCTGCTGTCGAATTGGAATTAAATGTATCAGTATAAACTCACAATATTTAAAGTAATAGATAGATAGATATAAAAGTGTGTGTGTGTGTGTGTGTGTGTGTGTGTGTGTGTGTGTGTATTTCTTGATCCTGTTTGCTGAGAGGGCCTAAAAGCAATAACATACTAATAGCAATAAGCAAGCTTAGATTTGGGCTTCTAAATACCATTCTCTACCGTAAGAACCCAGGGCTCCTTAAAAAAATGACTGAAACTCCAGGGCTGGAGCAGAGAAAATACTAGATGACCCTTCTTGTGTCACAAAGTAATGAAATCTTTTAAGGACATCTTTTAGCGTCATGCCAAAACGTTTCAATAACTACGAACTGCCTAAAGTAGCCCCTATTTCCTAATCAGAACTCTGTGCGAAAGTCATTATTAGGACTTCTCTCAATTGCATGGAACAAGTTTCATAAAGACAGAAGTTTGCATTTCAAATGGGTTAGGACAGGGTCTTGTAATAAAGTAATTTCACAGCAAGAGAGCCAGCATCTTTCAATACTGGATAGAGGAAAAATGAAAAAGCAAAAACTGTCACTTAAGTACACTAGATTTTAGCCCCAACTGGTTAATCATCTAGACATAAGCCCTTTGTTTACTTTACTAGCTTGTAAATCCAGCTTCATTAACAACGCAGATTAGAATATTTTATAGCACAGCACCTGCATAAATAAAGGTCTTTTAGATTCCAGTGGGTTCTTTTTCTGTTTCCTTTCAATTAAAAACTAATTCCTTTCTTAAAGAGAGATTCACATTTTTTTGTTTCAGATATTTTTTCTCTAAGAGAGGTCTCATATTGTTTTTGCCCAGAGTCAGGTATTCAGAGTCAAACAGCTGCTAAGTAGCTTATTTGTTTGGTCTCAAAGTCGAGGGGCCCCTCCCATTTTTTTCTTAATGTGTGTGTGTGTATGTGTGTGTGTGTGTGTGTGTGTGAGAGAGAGAGAGAGAGAGAGAGAGAGAGAGAGAGCAAGAGAGAGAGAGAGAGGGAGAGAGATAACAAGCATTCAGAAAAGTGCTAAAAAACATTAATATGGCATAACAAATAAATTGCTGCTAAACGAGCATCACTAAGCACCTCAGAAGCCCACTCCCCGGTGTGTCTTTGCCATATCGTATTCCCTCCCTCCCTGCTAGCAGAATCACTATCTTGACTTTTATGTTATTTATTTCTTTGCTTTTCTTTCAGTATCGTTACTTGATTATAGATCCTTAACAATACGATTTAATTTCGCCTGGTTTTAAACTTTATATATATAAATGGAATCATATGGTCTGTATCCTGTGGTATTTGACTTTGCTCATTATTATGCTTTAAAATCCATCTATATTGCGTTTATAGTTCTTTCTCGTTTCATTGCCATATAGTACTCATTATATTACACCCATACTTTATTTATTCTACTATCTATGGATATTTGAGTTGTTTCCAGATTGAAATTATTGCCAAAAAGGCTTCTCATTTTTGTACATGTATTCTGGTGCATGTTGGCATACATTTTAATAGGAAAATGTTATGGCGGACCTAAGAAACTAAACTAGCAGGGGACACACTAGATTGGAAATGGTGAGAGCTGGACCCCAGTCTTCTCTGCCACTAACTGGCTGTCGTGTGTGTGTAGCAGCTCCCACTGAACGGGCCTGACCACCGGCTCTCTCTTCAGATTCTTTCATATGCTTCTTCCCTTTATACTTTTGGGCCTCATGCTGGTAATGGCTCTGACTGTTACTGACTCCAAGGTATCACCATTCCTCTTGTTCTAATCAACTCTCCTCCATTTCCTACCTTGGATGCACCCTGTGTTTCCTGACAGGACCCCGACTGCTAAGCTTACGAGAAGTCCCTCCCCGCCCCTCCTCTACACCCGGCCGCACTCTTTTTTTCCTAACCACTGCCTATCACAATTTGCAATTATCTCCTCTATTTACCCCTCTCATCCCCTCCACCTCTCTTTTCTCCCACCAGATGGTAAGCTCCATGAAAGCAGGGACTTTACTCATCTCATCATTATATCCTTAGTGCCTCATTCAGTGTCTGGTGCATTGAAGACGTTTAATGAACATTTCTTGAATGAATGAATGAATGAACGAATGAACGAACACAGAGCAGCAACGATGTCCTTTTCATTTTCACATCCCCGGCACTAGCCAGGCCAGATACTAACTGGTGCTCAGTCAATGTTCTGTGTTCTCACGAGGCCCAGTCTTTGAGGCCAGAGGTTCCCAATGTGGGACACACGCGTAAGAGCATCACCCAGAGCAGACGGAAGTGTGGCTTTGTGTCAGGATGTGTCTAGATTGACCTTGGAGAGAATTCGAGTCTGAAGGAATGCTTGGACAGATGCATTCAAAGGTGTATTTTCTACACTTACCTGTATTCAAAGGTACACTCAAGTCGCATGTAAATGATTTGTGGAAGAACATGAGTTTGAGACAAATAACATCACCGAATTAGTGTGGATTTAGGTATGTAAGCTTGAGAGTTGGTGCAAGTGTAATCATCACAGCTTGAGTATTAATACTTCGAAGGCCAACCAAAATCATACTCTTGTCCACACAAGAGTTCCCCAGGACTGACTTTATGTCAAGTTAGCTTTGATTTTTACCCAAACTATATGACCTCAGCCATAATGAGGTTACTGGTTATCATTTGCTTGTTCTGTTCAGTTAATAGAAAATTAAGGATTTCTTGGTTAGTGTAATTTGTTTGGTAGAGAAAATATTTCTAAATATGGGATCCGAAGTAGAGAAAGGCATTCTTAACAGAAAATAGGTTGGGTAACTTTTATTTATTTATTTACCTTTATTTAAAAAAAAATTTTCAGTGACAGTTGACATACAGTATTATATTAGTTTCAGGTGTACCACATAGTGATTAGACATTTATAAAACTTATGAAGTGATCACCCTATAAGTCTTGTACCCACCTGACACCATGTATAGTTATAACAATATTATTCACTAGATTCCCTATGCTGTACTTCACATTCCCATGACTGTTTTTATAACTGGCAATTTGTACATCTTAATCCCTTCTCCTTTTTCCCATCCTTCCCACCCCCTCCCATCTGGCAATCATCAAAATGTTCTCTGTATCTGAGTTTGTTTCTGTTTTGTTTGCTTGTTTATTTTGTTTTTTGGATTCCACATATAAGTAAAATTATATAATATTTGCCTTTCTATTTCTAACTGATTTTACTTAACATAATACCCTCTAGGTCCATCCATGTTGTCACAAATGACAATGTTTCATTCTTTTTTTAATCCTTTATATATATGTACCATATCTTCTTTATCCATTCATTCACAAATGGACACTTAGGTTGTTTCCGTGTCTTGGCTTCGTATATAATGCTTCAGTGAACATAGTGGTGCCTATGTGTTTTCCAATTAGTGTTTTGGGTTTCTTCAGATAAATATTTGGTAATCTCATCTTAATTTCTCTTCTGTCTCATAGCCAAAGATGTGGGTGTCTCAGCCTTGAACTGGCACTTAGATCTATCTGCTTCCAAAGTCACAGCTTGATCTGGGAAGTTGAAAAGACTCTCTGAAACTCTGTGCAAATCTTTGTGTATGAGTGCATATTTTTTTTCTTTGAGTCCATAGCTTTCCTCAGAGTCTCAAAGGGAGCTGGGATCCAAAGAAGGTTAAGAGCTATTGACCTGGAGCCAAATACAGGTCATGGAGAAGATGCCAGTCCCTCCAGCAGAGGGCAGTGGCACCCACATTCACTGACCTCCTTGACCTTATAACATTGATTATCAAGAGATCAAGATGTTGAGCCAGGTAGACCTGACCGAGGGTACCAAAAGAGAACACCAACCTTCCCCTGTGCTTCCTGTTGGGTTGGTTTTGAAATCCTATTTCCAACTCCCAGTTGCCACATCATTCCCTATGTAAGCTCCCAAGCAGTGGCTCTGGGGAAGACCACCTTCTCTCATCAACTTCCAGAAAGGCCCTGGAAAATTCTTCTGAGAGACACATATTTTTCTAAGCTTTGTTGCTCCTTCATCAATGCTGGTTTCTCTTGCTTCCTTCATGGATGTGTTTACACCATCAGAACAAACATTGAATCAGAGGTCCTAGTTAGAAAATATTTTTCGATAGAAATTTGAATGAACCGACTTTGATTCTCAGCTAGATGCCTAGTCCTAGAGAATAAACACCAGGCCCTTAACTTAGCATTCAAAGCCTTTAGAGAATGGTTCCACTTCAACTCTCATTACTCTCTCACATGTAAGGAAGGTCTCCTTGTTGGCCATACTTCCTGCAATTGCTCCAGGCTTTCCAATAAGCTTCTGAAGAGATCACTCCTTCCTTCCCGTATTCCTTATCTTTCCCATCCTTCGGCCCCTTCTTCCACCATGGAGCCTTCTCTGGCTGAGAAGCAATGAAACAAAGAGGTTAAAGACTCTGAAGACCTGAAGAAGCAAGCCACACAGATACTTAGGGGGAGAGTCTTGCAGGCACAGAGAAGAGCAAATACAAAGGCCCTGGGGTGGAAGGCACAGTGTGGCTGGAACAGAGTATGCAGACAGGAGATGGAGTCAGAGTGGTGGCCGAAGCAGAGAGTACAGAACCTTGCAGATCATCACAGACTTTGGTTGAGATGGGAAGATAGAGGTTTTTGAGGGGAAGAGTAGCATCATCTCTCGCGTTTAACAAAGACCCCTCTGACCTTTGTGTTGAGAATAGAATGGAGGAGCAAGGACAGAAGCAGAGAGCCGGGTAGGACGATTATTACAATCATCTAAGAAATACAGGAAAAAAAGACGATGAGAAGCATTTGGCTTCTAGATCTATTTTGAAGGTAGATTTGATGGGATTTACCGATAGGTGAGATCTGGGGTTTGAGGAAAAAAGAAAGAGGAGTTAAGGATGGTTCTAAGCTGTTTGGCGTGCGCAAACGGAAAGATGGGAGTTGACACCGAGATGGCAGAAACTGGGAGAAGGAATTTTGTGTGGGGGAACAGAATCGGAAATTCGATTTGGGCTAGGGTAAGTCTAGAACGGCCCAGTTACCCAGTTAATGTGCTGCCCCATAATTCCTCAGCCCCTCTCTTACCTACCCTCGTGACTGCTTACTCAAAGGAGAGCCCTGGCCACCACAACTAACGGCCTCCTGCTAAGACCACCGCTGACTCCGTCTTTCCCAGGGTGAGGGCCAGGCTCCAGTTCACATCCATCATGCCTGCTTCATCAGGAGCTGCAAATGCTCCAGGCGCCCGGCCACGTGACCAGCACACAAAGGCTATGATTCCTCCCAACATTTCTGAGCCCACAGTATGTTCTAAACCAGAGCTGGGGCAGCTGGCATCCCCAAGGGGCCCAAAAAGGCCAGGAATGACAGCTCAGAGATGCAGGGGTAAAATTCTACCATTGGGAGACAAGAATCAACAGATGAATTCAATTTCCTTCTGCAGACCGGAAAAGAACCCTCTCCTTCTCAAGAGGCAGCACCTAGATGTGGTGGTTCTCCCCGACCCCTACCCCCAGCCTCTCTGGAGATGTTCCCCCATGACCAGGCCACTAGCTGTGTTTTCTTGAGAATACATGGCTAGCTTGACAACACACCCCTTCTGTTTTCTTTCCTTCATTCTCTGTCTCATTTCCCTCTTCTCTTCCTCTCTGGCCTAATTGCACTTCTCTAACGGACCATGCACATGTGTGGGCTTTGCCTCGGGCTCTGATTTCTAAGGAACCCAGGCTAAGTCAACAGTCAATGGAAATGCAGAGTAAGCAGGGGAGAGGACAATGCTGGAGATAAAAATAGGGAGTTCAGTGCATGCATATGCTTCTAAGATCACCTAGGGGATTAGTATAGCCAGAGGAGAAAGGCAGACCCAGGACTAAAACTTGTGATGCTGTAACATTTAGAGGCTGGGAGGAAGAGAATGAATCAGCAATGAAGAATGAGAAGGAATGACCGTGTGTGGGAGGAAAACCAAAAAGAATGGTTTCCTGCAAGCCAAATGAAGAAAATGTTTCAAGAAAGAGAATGTGATGAACCGGAGCTCAAATGAAGATGGAGAACTGGCCATCGGATTTAGCATCAAGGAGGTTATTTTGGTGACATAAACAAGGACAGTTTCTTTGGAGGGGTCAGAGCCAAAGCCTGAAAATGGTGGGTTTGAGAGAGACTAGGAGGAGAAGGATTGGAAACAGCAAGTTTTCCTTCAAAGAGGGACAAAGGAAAGGGGCAAGAGCTTAAGGATGGGCGGAGTCAACGGCGGGTTTTGCTGGACGGGGGAAGTTACTCATGGCTGTGTGTGGATGGGAATGATTCGGTAGATGGGCAACCCCGATGATGCGGGAGAGAGAAGAAGGATTGGCCGCAGCCTGGAAGTTCCCAGCAGAAACGTTAAGAGCTTAGATTCCAGGCGGGCTGGAAGTAGAAGGCTCATTTCTGAGGAAAAACGGAGAATGCTAGACATCTGGAATTTCCTCTCCACGGATGCCTGGGTCCCTAGGGCCTAACTTTTAAAGTTGAACATTTACTGTTTGATGTGGTTAGAGTCCCTGAGCCCACAGTATGTTCCCAAGAGTATTTAATTAAATGAGAATCTGGTGTGCATCTGTGACTAATTAATGCTGATCAAAAACAATTAAATATTAAATGTCAGTGCTGTTACCTGGTTTCTTACTAATAATTGCAAAGGGCTGAATGTAATTATCAAGTCCTGACCTCCATAAGAACCAGGTTCACATTAAAATAATGAAAAACAAAAACCCGGCTAATGAAAGAGCAGGTTTTGTGAATTTTTAAAAATATTCGAAGCAGTGAAATGCTAAACATCAGGGCAAGAGTCTTGCTTAGAGGTCCCCTCCTCCCCATTACACCCTCCTCTCTCATAAAAATCATGGCAGCTCCATTGATGATGTAGTAAACATTTCTAATAGTTCTCCTTTCAGTAAAATATGCCTTCATATGCTGATCCTATTGTCCATGATAAATGTTATATGACATGTATATAAAATGATGTAATTCATTCAACAAGTGATGAATGAGCATTCGATTTAGCCAGTCCTGCGCTAAGCGCTCTAGGGATGAAGAAATGCATGAGATGAACACTCCGTCTTCCAGGCCTAGCCTGACGTTCCCCAGAGGCTGCTCTGATGCTCACCATTATCAGACCTACCTGGGGCGCTTTGCCCCACCTCTCTCCATTTCATCTAGTGTGATCAGGGGTTGCCATTTTCTCCCAGTTCAATAAATAATACTTTTGTTTGCATTTGTTGTATTGTTTGTTTTGGGGTCATTTTTAAAGGTAGGGGGCAGAAAAGCCTTTATTCTGCCATCTTGAAGCTAGCAGGCTACTACGACTTTCGTGGTCCTGCTGAAGGATGGGGCCTATCTAGCAGATCCGACAGATGGGCTGCTTCTTACCCAGGGGAGCGGTGTGGGAGATCCAAGGGCAAAGACCAAAAGCAGCGGCTTGGATCGGGGTAGTTATTGAGAGCCAGAAGAGTGAGTCAAGCCCCGAGGTCCATCCAGCAAAGAGATGGGTGGAGGACAGGAACCATAGCATGAAGCCAAAACAAAGAGAGTTGAGGACCAAGGAATTTACAAATAAGGAGTAGCAGGATGGAAAAACAAGGAGGTGGTCTGGAAGATTTCCAGAGACAAACTGGGGATGTTCGCGGTGACTTTAAATCTCATTCCTGCACCAGCTTGAATATGTTACCCGGATCATTTAAAAGGACCATGATGGATAGACGGTTTGACACTATCTCCTTCCATGCCCATCTGAAAAGTTAAGAGTAAGCTCCCTTCGTGGGAGTCTGAGTTCTGAACTGTTGTAAACTGTTAAGTGCTTATCGGATGCTCTTGGGAATTTGTTGCTTCCAATTCTTAATCTGCAAAGAGAAGATGATTGTAGTTCCCTCGACCTATTTTACAGATGCGGGGGGATGCTGTGTGGATTGAGGACACCTTCTCTGACTTTCCCCTTGGGCTGTGGAGGATGCTCAGAATAGAGACCATTTATCCTGAGAGCTCTGAGGCTTCTGTCTTCAGCTTAGAGCTGAATGCAGGAGAGGGATGCAAGGAGGAAGGAGAAAAGGGAACTCCCAATTTGTTTCAGTTCCTGTTGGGTGCAAGGCACTTCCCATGTGTTGTTTTATTTTTATTCCTCTAATAGCGTTTGGGTGGAGCCATCTTACCCACTTTTAGAGGTAAAGAAACCAGGCCCTCATAAGTAGAGGACATGAAATTTCGATGCAGGTTCTCTCTGACTCCAAAACTATGATCTTTCCAGTATAATCCAGTCCAGTGACTATGGCTCTGGTCACTGCCACCCCCTGTTTTCTTCCTCCCTACTCTATCTCCATAAGAAGAACACAGCAAGACAGGAGAAGGCGGCCAACCAGGAGAGTCACTCTCTTCCCTAAGGAAGAAGATAAGGTCATGACTGAACTTCCCTCTGAAATGGAATGCGACTCTGATCTTTTGAACCAAAAATAAATATATTCGACTTTGACTTTTAATATGGCTCAACATAAAAGGCCCTCTCATCCGTTGAATAAAATATATGTAGAACGCCTAGTTTATAGAAGATACTGTGCTAGAATATTGGCAGACTTGGATGTATGAAATACAGGCAAATCGTATAATATTACCTTCACAGTTAAGATTAATTTGAATTTAAACATACTAAAAAATATTCAGTTTTGAGTTTGAAATTCGTCACTGGCTTTCATAAAAGAGGTCGGGGCTGGATTTGCCAGTAGGGAAGTCACACAGCTGGAAGCAGCGAAATCTTGAAAATGGATGGATTTCTCAAAAAAGATGGAATTACAAGGGATAAAAACAGAGACAAGGATAGAGCCTTAAATTACACCAATTGTTAAGAACTGCAAGAGAAAGTTAAAGCCCTAGGGATGAAAGAGGAGGAAGAGTCGAAGGAAGAAAAGGCAGACAAGAATAATGCTTAGGAAGGGCGTGCACACAGAGCTTCCAGAGGGGAAGGCTCCAAAGTGCCCAGTGATGCATAGAAGGCAAGATGGATGGGAACTTTTTAAAAGCCATCGAGTAAGAATATTAAAAAGTCAATGATTCTCCGCAGATGTAGCATCTTAAAATAGTGGTGAGAGCGGAAACCAGAGAGCAGAGAGTTCAAGACGAGTAGGGAAAGCTAGTTCACAATACAGAGGAAAGGGAAGAAAATTGGATGGCTGCATAATACCCACATTCAAAGAGGACTCCAGAAGGATTAAAGACCTAAGCATGAAAGGTAAGGATATATTCAATGAAAGAACACAATGTAGAAGGATAGCTTTGTGAGCCAGAGAGTGGGGACAAATTCTTAAGAAGGGAAATCTGTTAATTTGGTTACATCATTACTAAGGAGTTCTGCCCAACAAATGACACTGAGAGTCAATTAACAGACAGATGACAGATCGAAAGAAGACATTTACAATATCTAAAACTGACGAGAAACTAAAATATAAAACGTACGTGGAACACCTGCATATCAATATGAAAAACACACCTTCCACAGAGGGTGCTGTGGTGTTCTCCAAGATCCCCCCACTTCCAGATGGGGCACTCCCTCCCCTAGTTCAGCCAGGGAGTGATGCCTTGCCAAGATCAAGCCCCTCCCTAAAGGCATCTTGCATCCAATGACTGGTCCGGGAGGAAATATAAAGGTCCTGCCCCCTTGACTCAAGGCAGGACAACTCTGAAAATCCTTCTGACTCCAGAGCTCCCCGTGGTCTTTGTGAAGTCTTTAGAGTAACTTCATCACAGCTCAGCTTCTCCCTCTGCCCAATTCTGCTTCTTTTACTCCCACTCACAGGTGACGTTCCCAAAGCCACCCCCATTTCTCCTCCCCCATTAACTTCTGACATGCAAATTTCAGACTCAGAATCTTTTTCACAGAGAACCCAACCTATGTCAGGTGATACTGGAAGTGGCCTTGGAAAACAAACTAAAATGGGATTTTGGAGCTGGATCACCTGCCAATTGGCTGGCAATAAAGCCCCTGTCAGTGGTGGTTTGTCAATGGTGTTTCCCTCACCATGCAATTATAGTGCAATTGTTAAAATTTTCACTGGTGATGAGCTGGAATGGGGTGTGAGAGGAAGAAAATGAACCGATGGGTGCAATATATCAGATGTCTAAGAGTTTTAAAGACTTTGGAATTGGGTGGCTATTGCTGGAGACTTCCAATGCACCTGGGAGAAAGACAGTAAAAGTCTGGGGGTGATTAATCACTCATACAGGGTGAACCCACCAATGTGGTCCCTACAAAAACCAGACAGGTTCTGGAAGGTGACAGTGGACTACTGTAAACCCCACCTGGTAGCACCGACTGCAGCTGCCGTGCCAGATGTGATATCTTTGCTGGAGGAGACGAATGCAGTCTCAGACACATGGTATGGAGTCGCTGGCAGGGCAAACACATTCTTTTCCATCCCTGTCAGAAAGAAGTGCCAGAAGCAATTCACATTCACATGGGACAGACAGTCTTGTCCCGGGACTATGCCAACTCTTCTGCTATCTGTCTGAAGGGACCTGGACTCCAGATCATCTCATGAATAAGAATCAATCTTTGCCTGGATTATTTCATAGTCACACAGGTAAGAGAGAGACAGAAAGTAACAGAAAGTTAAAGAAACAATCTACTCAGGGATTGCTTATGTTAGTCAGGACTCCTGATTGCGAGACCAAAAAACAAAAACAAAAACAAAACAAAACCCCAATTCGAAGTGGCTTAAACAAAAAGTCCCAGGTTTGAATCTCACTGGTCAGGTTTGGGTTGTAAGTCCGTCCCTGCGCCAATTACTATGGCTAGAGGGGAATGAAATACTCTGATTGGCTAAGCCTCGCCATGTGCTTGGTTCTGAACCAAGCGGTGAGATAGGGTCAAATTTGGCTCACTGAACCAAAAGTGAGGAGGGGTTGGTTCCCTAAAGAAAAACTGAGAATGACTAGGAAATTGATGCTTACCAGGTAAAACAAGCAGATGTCCCCTGGAGGGCTCAAGCTGAGTGCTCATCTTCTCTGGGAGGTCAAAGGAGGCTTTGTAGAGGAAGCAGATGTTTGACTCAGGGCCTAAAGAACAAGTAGGAGTTTGTTAGCTAGAAATGATGCTCCAAGCAGAGGGACGAGCATAGACAAAGGCACAGAACCGTGAACAGGCATTGCGCATCTACAGAGGAAAGATGTCAGAGGTGGAGAATGGGACTGCAGAGCTGCTGGGCCCAGCTCAGAGAGGCTCCGCCTAGAGAAAGATAGTATAGAACTATGTCCAAGACACGGATATGAAGTTCTTATTGTCAAATATTAATTTGATTCTCTCTAGATCAGCAAAGGGGACTTCACATGAGGCAGAATATCTAATGTTTAGAATGTCAGATGCTGTGGGCAGAGATTTGTGACTTTGTTCACTGATGTGTCCATGTGCCTAAGTGTCTGGCACGTGGTAAGAGCTCAATAAATATTTGGGTAACAAATGACTGAATTTAACCTTCATAACGCTATTATATTGGACATGCCACAAAATCTGTGAGTAAAGAAATGGAGTTGGGAAAGCTTAATAAAGAGTAAGAACTAGAAATCAGTGGAGTTGAAAAGAGATAGAAATAGTTAATAATAATAATAATAGTAAAAATAAATTATGTTAACACTTACTGAGCATGTTCTATTAGAAATTGCTTATACTCATCAGTAAGTATCTAAATCTCTTGTATTCATCATCTCGTTTAATCCTTACAACCACCCTATGAGACAGGAAGCATGATCCCCACTTCTAAATGAGGAAAGTGAAGCTCAAAGAGGTTAAGCAAGTTGCCCAAGCTCACACAACTAGTAGGAAGTTGTATTGACATTCAAACCCAATCTGTTTCTCTCTAGAGCCAAAGCTCTTAATAAAAAGAAATCTTTATCAAACAAACACCATCTACATCCAGGCACTGTTCTAGGCATCGTACACTTGCTACCACCAGACAACACTTCTATACTGGTGGCATTAGTATCACCATCATGCCTGTGTTGCAGACAGAAATGAAGTCACAGAGAGCTTAAGTAATTTACCTAGGGTCACATGGAAACAGGCAGCACAGGCTGGATTCGAGCCCAGGCAGCCTAGTTGCAGTCTCTGGACTCTTAACTCATACCGCCTTGCCACTTGGCTGTGACACCGTGCTGATTCAGAGGGGCTCTAAGGCCACAACATATGATCCCGTTTGTTTTGGTGAAGTAAACACAGACTTGAGAAATAGCCCTGAGAGTGCCCAATTTTTCACTGACTGGCTGGGTGAATTTAACTTCTCTGAGCCTCTATGTCCTCAATTGTAAAGTGAGATGATAGTAACAACAACAACAACAACAACAACAACAACAACAATTTTGCGACTGCGAGGATTAAACGAGGTAATGCCTATAAAGTTCCTGTCATGGCTCCTGCCACGGATCAAGATATTTTCATGACTTATTCGGTTTGTTCTTATTTTTGTTTGTTTGTTTGTTTGTTTGTTTGTTTATTGCTTTCCTTTTGTCAGGGATATTTAACTTAGATAAGGGATCTTTTTTGGCACCCTGGGTCCCCTTGGCAGCCTGCCTTTCTCAGAATAATGAGTTTAGATACAAACAATAATAAAACGCACAGGACTGCAAAGGAAACTAAATATAATGAATACCATTATCAAAAATGTTTTAAATTCGACTTTATGATCTAGCAATGTACTTATAAATGCATTGACCCATACAACCTAGTGGTAGGTCCAATAATGTCTGTAAGTTCAAAGAAGTGCTGAGAGTCAAAGACATTTGGGGATCACTTGTGGCACCTGTTATGTGAAATGAAAATATCTGTGATTCCTCTTGGTGACAGTCCCCCAATCCTGCTAAGTCTACTGGGGTTTGTTGCTTACATTCATAACTGAAGGAAACGCTAAACTCTAGTCAGAGGTTAGTGGGGGAAAAAAAAGTAATGTTTTTCCATCCGAGTTCATGGACCTCTGGTTTAAAAAGAGCTGGTTTCGAGGAAGGCGTTGTTGGGGTGACTCTGGAACTGGCAGGTTTCTCACAAATGCACCTCTTCAGTCATGCTTTTGCGTGTTATTTATTCGGCCCTGTGTGGAGAAAAGCTACACATCTCAAACTCGAATTCCTTATGTCCCAAGCCAAATGCCTGACCTTTTTTCTTTCCCTGCCCAGATCTGCCTCCCTGAAAACCTCCCTCAGCTCGGTGGATGGGAGCTCCCTCCTTCAGGCAGAAACCTTGGGTGTGCCCGATGCCTCTCCCTCTTACATCTCACACCAAGCCCATTAGGAAATCCTCCTGACGCTGCCTTCAAAACAAATCTAGAATCTGACCACCGCTTGCCCCTCCGCTGCTCCCAACCTGGCCTGTGCCACCGGGACCTCTCACCTGCAGCAGCCCCCACCCTGCTCTCCTTGCTTCTTCCTCACCCCTCACAGTCTCTTCTCAACAAAACAGTCAGAGTGGCCCTTCTCCGCTCCAAGCACCCTGGCCTCCTTGCTGTTCTCAGTTGTGCCAGGCACCTTCCCACCTTCAGGGTCTTCGGATGCCTTGGCTGTTCTCTCTGGCAGTAATAATCTCCCCTCAAACATCAGCATCCCCAACTCGCACATCTCTTTTTAAGTCTTCCTGCAAATGCCACCACCTCCAGGAAGACTATCTCGATTGCGCTATTTAAATATACAGCTGTGTCCCCAGCCCTCCCAATATCTTTAACCTCCTCTAATTTCCCTCTCATCCTTAGCATGTAAGACCGATCATGTTACATAATTTACTTACTTGTTATGTTTATTTTGTCTTCCTCTTTCCTCTATTCACCCTCAACTAGAAGGTGAGCTCCATAAAGAAAGGGTGTAATAGGTGCTCAATAAATCGAGTAAATCGACAAATAAACTAGGGCTGATGGGTTGCATGTTCTGGTGAAACAGATCAGACCCGAAAACCAGAATCGGGCTCCGTTCCCAGCTGCTGCCGACAAGCTGTGCTTCTTGGGACAACTCATTACATCTCATTACATCTCTAAGCCTCAGTTTCCTCATCTGTAACACAGAAATCACAAAAGCCTGTCTTACGAAGTTGTGAGGATTAAGCGAAATGGTCAGTAAAGGGCCAGACGCTTTGCAGGTGTTTCATAAATGTTGGTTCCTGGGCCCCTTCCGATCTGGAATAAGCAACTTCCTCCTGTCGGCATGGGGTCTGGGGAACTCCTGTCCAAAGGCAGGGCTCATGTCCCTCTCCTTCTTGTTCTCAAAAAGGCTCAGAATAGAACCAAAGTCTCCTGGCTCCACTCGGAGTTGTAGCCAACAGACCACACGACCACTTTTTTCCTGTCCACTACTTTCTTTTGAGGTGGAAAGTAGTCGTTGGAATAACTTACCCAGGGGCAGGGAAAGGAAAAAACAGCAAAAATTGTTTTAAAAGGGAGTTATACAAGCATATGCAGGAAAACCCCATTGAGGGGCATAGATGCTGATTCAAAAGAGGAGGAAATGTGAAATTTGACAGTTTTCCAGGCCTTCTCTGGTCCTGAATTTCCTCTCTTCCATCACACATTTTTCTCACCCACAAAATGGGCATTAAGGAAGATGACAGGTCAAAAAATAGACCATGTAGAAAAGAGGAGAAAAATGGAGGTTGCTGTTCAGCAGGAGTATAAACGCTGCTCCCTATTCCTCCCAGCAGTTCCTTAAGTCATGATGGGGAAGGGCAGGCTCGAGCAGAAGCTGATGTCTCCCCAGGGAAGGAGAGTGAATTCCAGATCACTAATGGACACTGTTTTCCAGGGCTGCTTTGATCTCCTGCCCGATCCAGGGCTGGAGACCAGGGAGCAGGGATTCCAAGGGAAATCAGACTTCACAGCAGTGTCAAGCAGCTGTCTTCCCGCAAGGGCGTGTGCCTGCAACACGAGGTCAGCCCTGCTGTCCGGCCTTGCTAGTGCCTGGCTCCTGTACCCTTGCCCTTCAGCCCTAAGAAGTCCTGCCTTCCTTTTTCCTCCCCACCCAAAACAGAGCTGAGCTGGCATCTGAAAATGAGTGTGAAGGGAGACTGCACACTGGTCTTTGTTGAGGATTTGTTTTTGCCAAAGAGGCTTGGTGGAGAAGATTGCATTTATTGGGTATTTTTAAATCTGGATTTCTGCAATTTGCTTTGAAAAAAAAAAAAAAAAGGAAAGAAAAAAACAAAAACCAGAAACTCAAGTCATGAGAGGCAAGTGGCTCTGAGCATCCTCTTTGGGAAGCTTGGTAATCTCTAGAGTAGCTAGGAGCCCAGGGAGTGTTGGGCTGGCAGAGAACAGAGATGCATACGGGTTCCAGGAAGTTCCAGAAAGCATCCCACTCTCCATCCCAGGGGGAGAATATGCCACATCTACATGGTGCCTCAATTTGGACACCTGCACTTGGGCACTCACTGCGTGCCAGGCTCTGGGCTGGATAATAATAGAAATAGTCTTGGCTCCCAGTTGTGGAGGGTTCATCCTTCAGGGGAAGAAATTGGTTACACCACACCTACAACATAAGCTAGATAGGAGAAGATGCAAAGTTGGAGATGGAGCTACTAACCTAGTTCAGAAAGATCCAGAAAGCCTCCTGCTATGAAACTTGAAGAATGAGTGGGAATTAGCAGAGCACAGCCAGGGAGAGATGTGGGTAGGAGTCCTGTGGTGTTGGGCGTGGGGGCTAGGGACAAGAAAACGGCCTTCGAAGGCAGACAGATGTGACTTCTAGTATCCTGCTCCACCTCTGACAAGCTGTGCCATTTAAGCAAGTTTGCTCATCTTCTCTGCACCTCATTTTCCTCATCTGTAAAATGCGGATAATCTGAATGCTTTACTTACAAGAGCTAAGATTTATTGATCCGGTACTGGGTCCAGGCACTCTTTTAAGCATCTTACATATATATATTAACTCAAAGGATAATTTTCAAAAAAGATAAAATTTTGACTTTCATGCGGATTTGAAAAGAAACTGTATCTAAGAGTTTATGGAACCTATTAAGTTATGAGGGAAGCTGTAAGATGTTATGACTAGTTCAGAGGAGAAATCGAAATACCTCACAATTTTAGTGAGATGAGGAACAATGAAATTAATTTATAAATAGATATAAAATTGAAAAAGTTGGTCAATATCAACAACTTAGGTTATTCCTAGGTTAAGACAACCAAGAAATAGTAATAAATTGCATTCTACCCAACACGATTTACATTTCTGTAGACAAAAATGATTTGCATTACTGTCAGTTTTTCTACAATTTTACAGAGCTCGAAAAGTAACTTGAAGATAATAAAAGGTAGAGATAACTCGAATGAACCAGTCAGGGACCCCACTAAATTTCAAGGTCTTTCCAATTTGTACCTACAGTCTCCCCCTGTCCTTATACAATCATAATCATCTCAGAGAAAAATTACTTTTTCACTTTGTAAATTGTATGAATGTCTAACTGCTATGCTCTATACCTGAAACTAATATAAAATAATATTTAATGTCAAAAAAAATTTTTTTAATTAATTTTGATGACAAAATAAAGTTGGTCTCATTAGGTTTGGCCTGATTGTTCGCATAGGTGCAGCGAAAGTATTAATTTGTCACACAGGCCTCCTAAATTTGAGCCTTACAATTTTAAACAATTACAAAATTAACTTTTGCCTGGAAATTTTCATAAGCAATCTCCAATTGGATTTTTAAAAGGCTCTATTATTTGTTATTCCTAGGTTAAGAAACCCAGCCCAAGAAACTTTTTCTACCAGATTTCTTTTACCTGTCATACCTATAAATTGGAGTGAATTCCTTTTTTTTCGAGGTCTCCCAAATACCCCAAATATTATTCCTTAGCACTTGTTAACCAGGTACCAGACCAGTTTTCTTGGAGAGCTTTGTAGGCATTAACTCTGTAAGTACAGCCAAACTTTATCCCTTAAATGTCTTAGCACACCTGATTCGATAAGCATCATTCTCAAATATGACATTCCAGGTGAGGCCTTGATGTACAATTTCACCTAGTACCATGGAAGTCATACTCTTATTGAACCTATGCAAATAACTATTGCCGTGAAAAGTAAGGAGACATTAAGAATTTCTGACTTCTGTAAGATCAGTAAAAATCAGATATTTTTAAATGGTTTAGTTAGTAGATCAAAAACAGGATCTACTAAATTGGTATGGGTTGTAGATGGCTTAAGAAGAAAAACAAAGGGCTTCCTTATAAATCTGGAAAATAGAACTAGATCCTCAATTTTCCAAACAAATAACTATAATAAAGTTTCCCTTGTCAGTTCGTTCAGTCCTATGGAGTTAATTGTTGTTCCACTGGCTCTTGAGTTAGAATCTCATGAAGCCATTGGTTTGACTGTAGGGCCCTGGAAATCTTGAGTCACTCGACCTGTACAGTCTAAAGTCGCCTGAGCCACGTGAGCTCAGCTTTGAGTGTCAACAGGTCGAAGCATCTGTACAGCCCCTTCCATGAAACTCTGAGAATGTCTTTTTGATGAAAACACGAATTCTGGCCTGTAGCTTATAGCAAGGCCTCCAGGCAAGCTTCAGAGTCATTACAGATGGCAATGACCTAGGTTATAGTTATTTACTACTGATAATTTTCCAATGTGAAATGTCTGATGAGAGTTCACAATAAGAACTATGAACTGACAAAGACATTTGGTTGTTTCTGGCACGCAAAACGAAGATAATCGAACCACTCTGAAAAGAATAAAATTTAGGCAAAATATTTCTAAAGATAATGATTTTGTCTACTTTCAAAGAAATCAGTAAATGTGACGTCTGATTCATAAATATAGATGAACAGAATTTGTACAGAGGAAAAACTTTTGGGATATAACATAGCAAGTAATCCTGGGACATAATTTCTTTTGTACCAAGAATATCAAATGAAGAGATTCGGTAAGCTTGGAGTAGGGCCTAGATGTCTTATAAATGTCCACAGATCTCTGTTCCATGATAAATAAGTCTGATATGCATCCCACTGGCCTAGATCATACTAGATTCAAATTAAAGAAGGAAAACTATAGCAAGTAAACATTTCATATAATATCGGAGCTAATGACTGATACATTACACACTGTCTGCCAATATCCTCGGGCAGAGATCATTTACAGGGCTCTGATGAAAGAAGGAAAACTGGACAGAGCTATTTCATAATTGTTCTAGTTCTTAAAAGAACCACTCCATAAGAGTGTTTTCCTATGGAGAGCAGGAGCTTTCTCCCAAGGACTTCCCATGAAGCACACAATTTAATAATATTTATATAAGTGACATTTTACCTATACGACTATAACCTAGAGAAAGCTGAGCATCACTTCTGTTTGACAACTCTTCCCACGCAGCTCTTCGAGCAACTCTAATTATTTTTAGCTTTTTTTTTTTTTTTTAAAGTGAAAGAACAAACTTTCCTGATTTGCCAGGGGTCCCACAGGAAATCTCAAAGATGGTTTTAGGTATAGCAGATATCTTGAAAGTTCGACTTTACTTTTTTCCATATTTAGGATCTAGTTCGGGGAGGCAAAATTTCAGAAAAGTTGTCAGAGGAGATTGGGATATGCAATTAAGATAGGATCCGGAGTGCCTGTAATTGTAATAATAAAGCATTTAAAAATAAATAAAGAAGGTAACGAGATTGTAAAGAACGTTAGCTCTTTCATATATGAGGAATCTTAGTTCTTTTTTTTATCTCCTTAAATGAGTAAGGATATAAGAAAATCAAAATAAATCACAGAAAATCATGAGCATGTGGACTCTTTGCTATCTAGACAATTACACAGAAAGAAAATAAGCTTTCACATGGCAGGTGAAGCATCAGCGTGTAAACCCGAGGAAGCGAGCCTACCAAGATTAAACAAACTTTGCTACGATTTTAATATATTTCGTAGCTTTTTAAAACCCAGGTATCATAAACCGAAGGAAGTCAAATTTACTTTTACATAAATGCTCTTTTATATTCTGGATCAAACTAACACTTTAGCAAAGCATTCATTTCTCTTTTCAGAGGATCCTCAAGGCCAAAACAATTTTCATATTACTATTAAGATGAATCAATAAATATTTAAGAAATTTCACAGTTTCAAATTCCGTATGATAAATAGTGATAGTTCAAAATTACATAAATGAAAGTTGTTTGGGGTCCTCAAAAAGTCTCAAGAATGCACAGGATTTGAGAGATAAAAAAAAAAAAAAAAGCCTGAGAACTTCTGGTCATATACAAGTTATACTTCTCTGTTACTTCTGCTCCTAGGATAATCTCAACCATGCATACGCTCACATGAATTTTTATTTTTAATCAAAGTAACTAATTTCTATTTCACAGATAACACTGGGGGGAGGGGATGGAGGGTATGAGGGTAGCTAATTAAGACCCGAGTATTTTAGCAGACAAGTAAAGCTTACAATACAGCTTTCTGTAGTCGCACATATGCATTTTACACCTTTTAAAAATGTTCATTCATAAAACCTAGACTATAGCTATTAGTATATAGCATATAAGCAGAAGTACATAATCTTAAAATTATGCTTAGTAAACAGTGTTCCAGTATTCTAGCTTAGAAATTATTTAGGAATCAATGATTATTCATTAAGTAGTGAATAATTTACTATCAGGTCAAAGTTTTCAGTCATCTGAAGATCTTGGAAATTACCTACTATGTGGCATATGATAAGACACAATCGCTGTTAAAAATTTGTTAAAATAAAGATTCAATATCATTGACTACAAAATTTACATTTCTTGATTATCACGTTACACAGAAGGAATGTTAGCTTATTTGATCAATAAACCTGAATAAGTTCAGGACAAACTAACCCAAGTAGAATAAAATGTACACTGGTATTATAGTCATACTGATAAATCAAACATAGCTGCTTTTATTAAAGTAAAATTATTAATTAAACTAGCCTAATTTGTCAAAGATTTACCTTACATATGTACACTCGGATTCTTAAAACACGTCTGAGTTTTTACAGGAATTGCATATTTTACTTTACACACATTTAAAGCATTAGAATTTCAATTTCTTTCCTTTATTCAAATTTTAGGAATATTTATAATATTTTTTAAAAAAATTCTCTACAAGTGATTCAGAAAAGAGCTCCTTTTCTTTGAGACTTCATAATTGGTATCCTCTAAAGATAAGAAAACTTTACATACTTGTATAAGACATAAAGACCTTTCTATATTACAGACATATAGAGCCTATATCTTTAGATCTACAATGTTAGACAAGGGTCAAGAATAAACTCAAAAACACTCACTGGTCCAATTATCAAACAGTTGTACTCCTTACCAGGGAGCATAAAATTCTTAATTGATTTGAGCTCAAATAGACAAAAAGATGAACAAGTCAGATTCTCTGCCTCTCTCAACAGAGACTAGATCTTTATAATTCATTAACTATTTACAGAGATCGCTAAATGTTCTGACCACAAAAATCAAATTCCCTATTATTGCTGCCACTAAAGGGGAATAACTTGTCAGCAGTAATTGAACCAAAACAAAACACAAACTTAGTAGAGAGACTGAAAATAAAGAAAAAGAGAGTGAGCAAAGTTAAAGTTCTATCATCACTTGGGATTTACCTTTGAGAGGTGACAAAAGATGTGGCTGTACTTACACCACCTATGACATATACTTCTGCAAATGCGGTTTACCTGGCTCTGTTGGGTGAATCTGCTGGATGCCTTGGTGGAACATTAAAGGAGCATTTTCAAAAGAAGTAAAATTATGACTCTTAATACAGATGTAAATGAACATTGTCAAAGACTTTACACAGCTCATTGAGTAGTGAGGGAACCAGTAAGATGTTATAAGTGGTTAAAAGGAAAATTCAAAGTGCTACCGTTTACAGCCAGAAAAGGAATGACGAAATGATTTTGCAAACAGATGCAAAACTGACACAGCTGGTCAATATCCTCAGGACAAAACCAATTGCATTCCTATTGGCAAGGATTATTGC
This sequence comes from Rousettus aegyptiacus, assembly GCF_014176215.1. Classification (NCBI taxonomy): domain Eukaryota; kingdom Metazoa; phylum Chordata; class Mammalia; order Chiroptera; family Pteropodidae; genus Rousettus; species Rousettus aegyptiacus. The sequence goes on along the minus strand of NW_023416284.1, from coordinate 11,569,014 downwards.
ATTACTATCAGAATTTGACAACTTACAGAGTTGTAAAATGGGCTAGGAGTGACAGAGATAATTCACCTGATTGGTGAGTTAATCAGACACCGAATAACATTCACTTTTTTCTTTCTTTCTTATTTACTTTCTTTTTTCTTTTTTTCTTTCTTCCACTTTAAAGTCTTTCACTATTTTCCCCTATGCTTCTTAAGTGGTATTATTATCATCCCTATTTAGATAAAACTCAAGGCAGAGGTGGAGTCCACAACTAGTAAAGGGCTAAGCTGATGTAAAATGGACCCAAGACTGTATTTCAACCAGATATGGGAAGATGACAGACATGAAGACAAATGCCTTTGAAAGAAGAGTCTATTCCTTACAGTTTCCAAGAGGACGGGGGATGCCATGCCATGCAGGGCCATATGAAAAAGCACCAGGGTTGGTTAGGAGATAGGAAAAAAGCTTGGGCAAAAGCTTTTATTGTGGTTTTTATGGGCAAGAATGGAAGAGGCAAGGTAAGCAGTTCAGAGTTGGTTAGTTTGAGTAATTTCAGGTGGCTCCTGGCTATGGTACGGTCCTTAGTTGTCTGGTACCTGGTCCTGGGCTGATTTAGGGTAGGGAGGATATTGATTTGATGTGTGAGTTAAATAGAGCAGGTGGTTGGGTGTTTGGGCTTTGAATTGACTGATTTGCATGTGAAAGGCAGGCTCACAGGCAAATGGTTTACTATCTCTAGGAATTAGCTAGTCCTGGGAGAGGCAGTCTCTCCAGGATTAGCAAGGCCCTAAAATGTCAACGCTCATAATACACAGAACAGAAAACCATGATTAATACATGAGCCTGAACTTGAACTCCAGCAGTCTGACCTTGGAGTGTGTGTTTGTATCTGTACACCCTACTTTCCTTCATAGGGTTATCGTGAGTACTCGAGTGGGGTATATAATAAACATATAATGCCTAGCACATGGCCCAGCACTTAATAAGTGCTTTATAAGTCACTAGGACCATTATGCAAAGGCCTGGAAGTGGGAGCAAGAACATGGCTATTTAGGAAACTAAGCAATGCAGCACGGCTTTGACTGAGGAATGCTGGGGAGTCCGGGGAATGAGCAGAAATGAGGCTAGTGCTGTCAGGAGAGGCCAGGTCCTGGAGGCCTTCCTTGCTAAGGAGGGTAGAATTTACCCTGAGGGCAAGGAGGAACCACTAAAGTGTTTTTAAAAAGGCTCAAATTTGTTCTTTTTAGAAGGCCCCTTTCTGGCTAATGGGTGAAGAATGGATTTATTGCAGGACAACACTGGAGGCAGTAGTGACCAAGGCAGCTAGAAAAAGGCTTTATCTCCCCAGCAGCCACGGAGCACTCCTAAATTTTCATTAGGCCTTCTGCCTCTCCTCCCACTCTCAATCCCTTGGTAGGGGTTTGGCTTCTAGCCTCCTCAGGGGTGGAGCACTTAACAGCCTAAGCCTAAATCAATGAGGTCAGCCCATTCCTTGAGTCACTACAATTAAGTCACAGATAAGCCCAATAAGAGTGGCTATCAGAACTTTAGCCTAGACTATTGGAAAGCAAACTTGCTTTTGTGTGCAGAATTTGGATCTGAGAGGGTATGACGATGGCTGGAGCTGCTGCAACCATCTTGCCACTTGAAGGGGAGCACCTAGAGCTGCTGGGGGCCATGACCTAGAACAGAAGAATAAAGCCAACCCAGTGAGAAATAGAAAATGAGTTCCCAAACCATCATTTGAGCCCTGAATCTAGCCATGACTGAAGCCATCGACTTCACTTTTCGGTTTATTTATATTGCCAAGCTAATTTGAGTTTTGTTTCTGGTTAATACAATGAGAGTAAATGAAAGCAAATGGCTCACTGCAATCCATTCCCTAATACTGACTAGATTAGAAAAAGAAGCGCACAATCCTACTGCCATAGATTGAAAATTTACCCCCACTCCCCACCCCCCATTCATATATTGAAATCTAATTGCCAATATGATCGCATTTGGAGGTAAAGCCTTTGGGAGACAATTAGATCATGAATGCAGAGTCTTCAAGAGTGCAATTAGCACCCCTACAAAAGAGACCCCAGAGAGCTCCCTTGTCCCTTCCAACATGTTAGGACAACAAAAAAATGGCAGTCTATGAACTAGGAAGCAGGTTCTTGCCAGACGCTGAATCTACTGGCACCTTGACCTTGGACTTTCCAGCCTCCAGGACTGTGAGAAATAAATTTATGTTGTTTATAAGCCCTCCAGTCTACGGTAGTTTGTTATAGCGGTCTGAACAGATTACGACACCTACCAGGGGTTTTTAATAGTGAAAAAAAGAAAAAGGTTTACCATCCAAAGCACTCTCATACACCTTTGGTAAAAGCTGGTACAAACTTTGTAGAAGAGAGTTAGGCACTAGTTACTAAACTTTAAATGTTTACACCCTTTGATCCAGGGATTCCACATCTAGAAATAAATTCTACAAACTTGCACAAGCATGCAACCATAGAAAAATGCAAATATAATATTATTTCTTAGAGCAAACATTAGAAATAACCCAAATGTCCATCAAAAAGAAATGGAGAAAAAAAGAGAGAGAGAATAGAAAGATAAATTAAGAAATTTCTATGAAATCAGTGCCTTCGCATGCTGGCAACTCAAATAGCATACATAGCCCTCCCTACACACAGTGAAATAAGATACAACATTTTAAGAGATTTCGATTGCTCTATATGAAGATGCAATGAGTTGTCCATAATATATAAAAGAAAAAATAAATCACGGATGATATATATGATATGTGTGTAAGAACTTCATGTATCAGTATATACTAGGATACCCATCAAACTGTCAGTCATGGTCATCTCTCGAGAGTCAGCTCATGGGAAAATTTATATGTCCTCTTTTATATATTTCTATAACTTTTTTTCCCTAAGACATTTATCACTTCGATAAGAAAATAATGATGAAGTTAAATATTTTTAAAAAGTAAGGAAGATACAGTCTAGATACGTGTCTACCTCTTTTCTCCTAACTTTGAAAAGGAAAATAGCTCCAAATGCTCTAAAAACAATGACATCATTTAAGTAAATTAATGGGAAGTTGTAAAAATATTTCAGTGAATGTACTCAGGATTCTTCTCTCCCAATTCTGCACATTTGTAAGACTTTAGTCAAATGCAAATAAGTCTTACAGTTCTAAGAAGAGCGTGAGAATCTGGCCCTCTGAAAAACAGAGCTCCAAAATTACCAGATAAAAAACTTAGAGTTCTTGCCACCCTGAACAAGCCAGATCCCATCTGGGATCCCATCTGATCTTGGAAGCTAAGCAGCATTGGGCATGGTTAGTACTTGGATGGGAGGCCACCTAGGAAGATCAGGTGCTGTAGGCCTAAAAAATGAAAAATAAGGGATTGTAAGCTGACAAGGTCCTTGCCATCTGTGAAGTCAACCAAAGGCTGCCTCACCTGAAAAACAAAACAAAAACAAAAAGTTAGAGTTCTGTCTTCATGTGGACAGGCTACCAAATGTTTAAAATATGGAAAAAGGAACTAATCTTTTTGCTTCTTCATCCAATTGTTTTGGCTTCGAGCAGAAAGTGCTCTTGTACCCTATTTTAGAGTTTGGCGTCTAGCCTAGATATATAGCTTCTACTCAAAGAAGAGAAGTTAGAGGGGATGAATGAAAAGTGAGTTGAGACAGAAGAGTGAACGAAGGAGTAAAGATCCCTTATGGGGCACGTAACGTGCAGCTCAAACCAGCCTCAGCAACGTGTAACTGAAAAATCTGCTGACTTAAGGTGTGGCTGAATCCAGGAGCTCAATAGTATCAGAACCAGTCTCTCTCTGTCTCTTTGTGTTGGAACTTCATATAGGAAGGCTCTTCCCAACCTGTGGCACTAGCACTGGCAGCTCTAGGCGTACATCCTGTTCTCTCTCAAAACCAGCAGGAAGAAGATGCTCTATTTCCCTAGCAGTCCCATTGACATGAATTGGCTCTAATTTTTTTTTTTTTTTTTTGGTCTGAGTGAAGTCACATGGCCATGTTGAAAGTGGTCCTTATGTCTGGGGGAATAAAGTAATCTATTAGCACAGGCCTGGGCTGCATGCTCATTCCCAGAGCTTGGATGAAAGTTATGCTCACCAAGTCATATGGACTAAAAGTGGAGGAAGGGTGGTATCCTCAAAGGAAAATCGGGCAAGACAGATGTAAAATACAGGAAGAGCCAAGTGCGTTGGTAGGACTTCAGCTCCATTTCAAATAGTGATGAGTGCTAAGGAGAACAATAAAGCATGGGAATAAGAAAAAGAAAATCGTTTCGACCCTTCTTCTAGGACTAGTATCCCTTCCCTGCTCTTGAGGCATTTTGGGGATTAAAAAGTCAATGCCTTCAGCTTTTAGTTTTACTCTCTGGAGATTCCTCTGAAAGCAAGATAATTCAAGATCAACATTCCGAGGGTGGGGAAAAGAGGTTCGTTTTCATGCTATAGGGACTTCAGAGGTCCTGAGCTTCCCAGGGTTTGAGCAAAGTGGTGCCCTTCCTGGGTCAGGATCCTTCCACTTAGCAATTATTCATGGAGTGTCTGCTCCACCTCAGGCAGAGTTCGCAGCAATACAGCAGCCTTCACAGAGTTTGCTATCTAAGATGAGGCACTGACAAGGACTATTAAATAAGACGCATATAAATAAGACATCTCTGGTGGTGAGAAATGCTATGACAAAAGATAAAGCATGGTGGGGAGACAGAGGGTCAAAAGGAGGTCAAGAAGGCATTTGAGCAAAGACCGAAGGACTTGAGGAATGAGGTTTGGGAGCCAGGTAGCTCTGCGGGGGAACAGAATTCTAGGCAGAGGGAAGTGCAAGATCAAAGACTTTGGGCCAAAAGGACGTTTGCGTTATTGGAGGATCCAGGAGGCTGGTGCGGCTGGGCAAGGTGAGTGAAGGGAAGAATGGTAGGAGGTCTTGCTGTGCGCTCACATGACATCTTGCTGTGTGCTCGCATGACCTCTTCTTTGTGTGTGCTAACTCTCTGAAGTCTCCTTTTATAAGGGCACTAACCCCATCACGAGGGCACCACCCTCATGAAATTATCTAACCCACATTACCTCCTAAAGGCCCCATCTCCAAATACCATCACTTTGGGGCACGGGGTGTGTGTGTGTGGGGTGGGGTAGGACTTCAACATACGAATGGGAGTGGGACACACAAACATTCAATCCATAACACCTTTCTAATGAATTTTGATTTTGCTCAAGGTAGAGTCAGTGTCTATGGCTTTCAACCAAGAATCCTAATTGTTGAGCGCTTACTCAATTTCATTTAATTCTACTGTGGCTCTTAGAAAAGAAAACTAGACGGGAAAGTGGGGAGAGCTCAAAGTCTCTTATTCCCACTGCTGGAGAAATAGCTCAAAGCAGATTATAACTAGCAGAAGTCATTAGTGTCATCTTGATTTACGATACATCCATGTGTTTAAGAGTTTCCTCACTGCATAGTTCTAACTTCCTACCTCTTTCTTTGAAGGTTGCTGGTTTCTTCAATCGGGTCTGCAGTGAACCATAACTGCCCTCCAGGACTGGTTCATTCACAGACTCAGCTTTCCTCCTCACCTACTCCCCCTATCAGCTGCTTGGCTGTTAAGTAAGGAGCTGTGTGCTTCCTGTTTACAAAGAGATATGAAATAGGTTAGTTGAGGAGTTCACCCTTAATGCTTTGCTGCTTCCTTGTGATTCACAAGATGAATGTCACTTGGCCCTAGAGTTTTATTTGTCTTTGGAAGTAATGGATTAGATGATGTTTAGAAATTCGTGACAATATGAGACTGGATCCGTAAGGTGCTCAGTTTACATTACTCATTTGTATTTTGTTTATTTATACAGCTTACCATATTCCAAAGAGGATTTATTAAATATGTGCTATGCAAAAGATTTTTTTTTAAATGATGAAGCTGGGGCTAAGTAAAAATTAAGGGAGAGGATAAATCTGATGAATCAAGAGGCAAATTAGAACAGAAAGTTGCCTTACACATATTGCCTGAAATTCTGTATAGACATTAAGGTTATACTGCAAATCTTGTTCTGAGCTTCCTGGTTGGCAAAGCAAATAGGGAAATACTTTTGATATATAACTGATAATGCCTTTAAGATTAAAAACAAACTAATTGCTCAGACAATATGGCTGGTTGTAATTCTTTACTTATATAAGAAGTGGTAGTTGAATTCCTGTCTTTTCTTTGGGCTCGGAAAACTTTTATTTTTTTAATACCGGGAAATCCTATCCTTAAAAAACTCAAGAAACAAAAATTTAACATTTCAGATCTGATAAGTTAAAGTTGGTCACTCTCACCACAGAATAGTCATCATCATTATTAGTTTTTTACAAAGAGCCCTTTTAAGGCACTTAGAAAATTTAAAATTTAAATAGTAATAACATTGCATTTCGTGACATGTAAATAGTAATAACATGTTTAAGTGTTTGCTGACAGATAGATATCTAGTTGGGTCTGGCGGGACCTGAAAAGCTTTCTAGTTCATTCTTTAAGTCCAACATGGTAAGATCATGAACTTTTTTTTAATTGCAGTAAATTTTATTATCTTAATCATTTTTAAGTGTAAAGTTCAGTATTGTTAAGTATATTCACATTGTTGTGCAACAGATCTCTAGAACTTCTGTACCCTGCAAAAATGAAACTCTACCCCTTAAATAACTGAGCAACTCCCCATTTCCCCCTTCTCCAGCCCCTAGCAACTACCATTCTACTTCCTGTTTCTGTGAATTCAACTACTCTATATATCTCTTAACAGTAGAATCATACAATAGTTGTGTTTCTGTGACTGGCGTATTTCACTTAGCATAATTTCTTCAAGGTTCATCCATGTTGAATGAAACTTGTAGCATGTGAATAATATTCCTCTGTGTGTGTGTGTGTGTAACATTTTCTTTATCCATTTATTCCTGTGAGGACATTTGGGTTGCTTGTACATTTTGGCTATTGTGAATAATGTTGCAGTGAACACAGGTGTGCAAATATCTCTTTGAGATCCCGCTTTCAATCCTTGTGGGTAAATACCCGGAAGTGAAATTGCTGGATCATACGGTAATTCTATTTTTAATTTTTTGAGGAATGTACATAGTGTTTTCCGCAGTGGCTGTACCATCTTATATTCCCACCAACAATACACAAGAGTTCCAGTTTTTCCACATCCTTGCCAACACTTGTTTCTGTAAGATCATTAACCTTTGAGGAACAAAGGACCAGAGATTAACACACTTAAAATATTTTGTCTGGTGGCAGAGTGCCTCAGCCCAAGAGCATTTCAGGGACCCTTCCAAGGTGTCCCCAACGTTTTATTTTTATTTATGTATTTATTTTATGCCTACAGCACCGGGTCTTCCTAGGTGGTCTCCCATCCAAGTACTAACCAGGCCCGAACCTGCTTAGCTTCCAAGATCAGACAAGATTGGGCACATTCAGGGTGGCATGGCCATAGAGGCCCAATTTTTTAAATTAAACATTTTTAGAAAAATAATATACTCATGGAATAAAAAATAATGGTGTAAGGTCCACAGATTGGGAAAGAAGATACATAACTCTTTGTTTGCAGGTGGCATGGTTGTCTATGTGGAAAATCCCAGGGAATCAACACAAACGCCAAAACAAATATGTCATTACAGCAAGATTATAGGAGTCAATATTCTTTCTATATACCAGCAATGAACGATTACGATTTGACATTAAAAACACAATACTACTTACACTAGCACCTTCCAAAATGAAATACTTAGGTATCAAATCTAACAACATCTAGGTACAAGATCTATACGAGGAAAACTATAAAACTCTGATGAAAGAAATCAAAGAACAACCTAATAAATGGAGAGAGATTCTTTGTTCATGGATAAGAAACTTCAGTATTAAGATGTCGGTTCTCCCCAACTTGATCTGTAGATTCAGTTCAATTCGATCAACAGCTCAGCAAATATTTTGTGGTAGCAACAAATGGAGTTTATATGGAGAGGCGAAAAACCTGGAATAGACAACACAATTAAATTAAAGAACCACCAAGTCAGAGAGACCTGACATTACCTCGCTTCAAGATTTCCTATAAAACTACGGTAATCAAGATAGCGTGGTATTGATGAAAGAATAGATGGATTGATGGAACAGAATAGATAGACCAGAATTTAACCCTCACTAATATAGTCAACTGATTTATTTTATTTTATACCTACAGCACTCAGTCTTCCTAGGTGGTCTCCTATCCAAGTGCTAACTGGCCCAACCTTGCTTAGCTTCCAAGATCAGACGAGATCAGGCGTGTTCAGGGTGCAATGGCCATAGACCATAGTCAACTGATTTTGACCAAGGAACAAATGCAATTCGATAGAGAAAAGACAGTCTTTTCAACAAATGGTGCTGGAATAATTGGACATCCACATGCAATAAAGATGAATCTAGATACTAACCTTATACCTTTCACGAAAAATGAACTCAAAATAGGTTATAAACCTGAATGTAAAGCATAAAACCATAAAACTTCTAGAAGATAACAGGAGAAAATCTAGGTGACCTTGGGTTAAGCAATGATTTTTTAGACATGCCACCAAAAACACAAGCCATGAAAGAAAATATTGATAAGATAATCTTTTTCATTCAAACTAGAAATTTCTGTGTGAAAGACAGTTAAGAGAATGAAAAGATAAGCCACAGGCTGGGACAAAATATTTCCAAAACACATATCTGATAAAGGACTGTATCCAAAATATACAAAGAACTCTTAAAACTCAACAATCAGAAACCAAGCAATCCAATTAAAAAGTGGGCAAAAGATCTGAACGTACATCTCACCAAAGAAAATAAACACAGGGCAAATAAGCATGTGAAAAGCTCAATATCATATGTCATTAGGAATTTCAAATTAAAACCTCAATGAGATTACATCTGTTAAAATGGCTAAAATCCTAACCACTAATAACACCAAATGCTGGATGTGGAGCCACAGGAAGTCCCATTAATTACTAGAGGGAATTCAAAATGGTACAGCTGCTTTGGAAGACAGTGTCACAGTTTCTTACAAAGCTAAACATAGTGTTCCTATAAGATTCAGCAACTTCTTTCCTCTCATTGCATTTGTAGTTATCCAAATAAGTTGAAACTTATGTCCTGCACAAAAACCCACACATGGATGTTTATAGCAGCTTTATTCGTAATTGCTAAAACTTGGAAGCAACCAAGATGTCCTTAACTAGGTGATAGGATAAATAAACAGTGGTACATCCAGACAGTGGAATTGTATTCAGACTAAAAAGAAACGAGCCTTCAAGTCACAAAAAGGTCTGGAGGACCCTTAAATGAATATTGCTAAATGAAAGAAGTCTTTCTGAAAGGCTGCTTACTGCGTGATTCCAGTTATAGGACATTTCCGAAAACGAGAAAACTATAGACACAGTGAAAAGATCAGTGTTTGTTTGCCAGGGGTTCAGGGAGCATGGGGGTGGGAGGGATAACCGGATGGAGCACAGGGGGATATGTAGGGCAGCGAATGTATTCTGTAAGATGCTATAATGGTGGGTACATGACATTGTTAAAACCCATAGGATAGACAACACAAAGAGCGAAACTTGCTATAAATTATGGACGTCAGTTAATAGTAATACATCAATCATTGGTTCATCAATTACAACAAACGCGCCACACCAATGCAAGGTATTAAAAATAGAGAAAATGGTGTGTGTGTGCTGGGAGGATATAGGAAACTTTCTGTACTTTCGGCTCAATTTCTCTGTCAACCTAAAACTGTTCTAAATATTAGAGTCTTAATTTTAAAAAATGGTACTGTGGCAAAGACAACGCTATGTGTTTTTCCGGAAAGACCACATCTCTCAGCTTTCTTAGAATTATTTGGGCCCAAGAGCCTGAGTTCTGAGCTTTGGAATGTGCGTAGACACAATATAGGCCACTGCGAGTCCAAGCCCTTCCCAGTACCCCACCCTCCAGCTTTTTTTTCCTTTTGTAAGGACCTTGTTCAGGAGGAGGGGACAGCAAGACTGCAGAAGGCTGCCCAACCCACCCTGGACTCAGTATGAATAAGAAAAACCCTATTACTGAGTTAAGCCATTGAGATTTTCAGGATTTATTTGTTACTGCAGCACAGCTTAATATAGCCTGACCAAAACGAACGCCAAAAGCCTTATTATAACAGAAACAAACAGCAACAAAAAAGCAGTTCCCTCGCCTCACCTCTCCTCACTCTCCAGTCTTATTCCCCAGAGGACCATTTTTGATGTTTTGGCAGCTTCTTTGGGCATTATGTCCATATTTCTAAATATGAACTTACTTCAAAATTTCATGTACCCATTTTAGACGTTATCTATTAACTTCCTGTTACAGCAGATGATACTTTAGCTTTCTTAAATCATCAACGACCCTGATTCTCCCCTTTCCATCTTCACGATGTGATAAATGTAACAATTTTGGATTAAATCCATGTTCGATTTTGACATTATTCAAAGTATGTGCACGTAGAACACTGATGATCCAGATAGTACACTATCAGTATGTTTCTTTTCTTGAGCAACTTTTTATTTTACTTTTGTCTGCATTTCTATTTATCTTTCTCTTTTTTTTTCTCCACTTGCTTAGCTTTGTTTTTGTGCGTTTTTTTTTTTCTTCTAAACCTGCGTATCATCAATTTTTGCCATAACCATACAATGGATATTTGTCATTCTTCCGAAATGACAAATTACGAAACCGTCCTGTGTACGGGGAATTTCCCCTTACGAGATTTGTGGGAAGCAGACCTTCACCATAGAAGAAGATTCTAGATGCTTACTTCTCCAGCCTCTGCAACTAGGGCATGGGCACTTGGCTTGGGCTCCACCCATCACATGCGCACATCTAAGACTTTGAACAGCTGACTAATACCTGGAGAAGCAGAAAATGCAAGGAGCTTTTTTTGGTGGAAGAAGTTGCAGTGGGGCAGCCACACAGGACAGTGGCGGGGAATTGTGCCCAGGGACTTAGCAGTGTCAACGCTGCGAGCTGTCGTGCCCGGTACTCGGGGACAGCAGCGGCGTCACCCTCACTATACCAGCTTATGTCCTGGTTTGAGGACTTGTTTCTAGTTGGATGACTACGAACAAAGTTCTCTAACTTTCTTGGGATTTTCGTGGGCCACCTAATAGCCTTTGAATAAATTCCTGTTCTCTTTAAGTCATCTAGAGTTAGTTTCTCTTACTTAGTTTGTCGATGGAAACAGCTACCAAGACAGTTTTCAACACAGTTGATGTGCAGGGCCAACTTCCTGGGTGCATGACCCGTGCAAGCCCAGGGTTCCATTCCCAAGAGAGCCCACTTGCTTTAATACTAATAAAAGACTTTTCAAGAGTTTTAAGCAGGGGAGTGACACCTTGAAATCCTTAATAATTTTTGAACAAGAGGTCATGCCTCTTTGTTTTCATTTTACGCTGGGCCTTGCCAATTACGCAGTCCTGGTTGCATGGAGTTAGTAATGTGTGAATTCCCCTCTTGTCCTGGACACCTCAGTCCCGGAGCCTCTGCCCTCCTGTGCCCATTCGCACTGAGCTCTGCACAGCTGTCATCTCAAGCTTTCCTCTTGCCAGCGGCTTGGGAATTTCCCTTGCCTGTCTCCTGCATTGAATACTTGTTTCTTCTCGTGTTTTTCTCTCACATAGGTGGAGTACATCATCAATCACTTTCTGAGATAAATCGCATGAGAGGTACAATTTTTGAGAGTTTGCATCTCTGGAATTACATTTATCCTCCCTCGCACCGATTGATAGACTGGCTCGATGTAGAATTCTATGCTAATGGTATTTTTCCCTCAGTATTTTGAAGGCGTTGTTCCTTTGCCGTCTAGTGTCTACTCTTATTATTTAGAAGTTCAGGGCTGTTCTAATTCCCAAGTCTTTAAACGTAGTATGTGTGGGATTTTTTTTCTCAATCTCTTTCTCTCTGAAACCTTTTTTGACCTCTAGGCTGATGCCCCCAGATGTCCTGGGGATGTTCCTCCATCAACAAAACACATTTCTTCCTACTCCATAGGATTCATACCAGGAATAATAATTACAGAATCTCCATGCTTCTTTGTTTCATTTGATAAAGCGTTATTGAGCGCTTACCAAGGGCTGGGAGTCTGCTGAGCACTGAGTTTACAATGGTCGACAAGGCAGACAGGGCTGCTGCTGTTATGGAATTTTGTGTTATGGAATTAGATAAAGCAACTGCCTCTTGGGGTGCTCCTTGTGAAGGAAAGCGTGTGCTGTGAGAAGGAAGTGTGAGGGAGGGTGGCCAAGGAAAGTCCCTCTGGGATCTGAAAGGTAGGACAGAACCAGGATAGAATGTTCCACGCGGAGCATTCTACAGGTGCCGAAGTTCTGCGCCAGCCTGTCAGCCTCCCCTGATTAGGACCCTACCCTCCCTGCCAACCCCTCTGGCCTCCTCGCTGCACCTTGGATGTACCGGCCATGGCGCATCGTCAGGGCTTTTGTACTTGCTGTCCCCACTGCTGAGCCCCACATAACTGCATGGCTTGTTCCCTCACACCCTTTAAGTCTCGAATATCACCTTCCTGTTAAGACATCCCTGGCTACCATGCTGAGAATCGCAAACCCACTCCCAATACTTCCGATGCCTTCTCTGAGCTTGCTTTCTTTCCCCCTAGTATTGATTCCCATCCGACATACTGTATCTATGTACCTGTTTATGTCTGTTTCCCCTCACTAAAATGTAAGCTTCTCAAGGGGAAGGACTTATGTGCATTTTGTTCCCTGCTGTCTATTCAGTGCCAAGAACGCTGTCTGGCACATAGAAGGTGCTTGATAAACATGTTTCGAGTGAATGGATGGCTATGGGTGGAAAAGAGCTTGGTATATTTGGGCAGTAGGCGGTCAGTACATGGGACAGGGCGAGCAGCTGGGACAAGGCGGGAGAGGGGGTTGGAGGGTAGACACATAGGCCTGGTCCGGCATAAAGGAGGGTGGATTTTATCCTTAGACTAATAAAAGACTTTTCAAGAGTTTTAAGCAGGGGAGTGACATTATCCAATTTGAATTTTTTAAAGGGTCACTGCAGCTGCCATGAGGGCCTGAGATTTAGGGTAGAAATGGGGAGATCAGTTAGAGGACTACTATAAAAACCAAACAAGAGAGAATGGAGGCTGAGACCTGGCTGAGAGCGGTACAGATAGAGAAAGTGAACAGATTTGACAAAATTTGACAAGAAATCTGCACTCGGCCCTTGTGACAGGATTCTTGCTATAAATGGTGTGTGAGTTTTTGGATCTTGACCCCTTTGCGTGAGATCTTCCTTCAACTTTCAAGTCTGGTTTGGTTCCAGCTCAACTCTAAGAGGGATTGGAGGAGGATAAATCAGATGCCGCCAGCCCTTCAGAAGTTATAACCAAGAACTCAGAGGAATTCCTGTCCTAGCCTTCAAAGTCCTCGACCCAGGATGTACTTCTTTCCGTACTTGGCCATGGTTGATCCTGCCTCTTCAGTACTGCCTGACTCTGTCCTGTCTTTTCCATCTCTGAGGGAGGAACTCGTTGGCTCTCTGCTGCTCTGTGCTCCCAGTTCACCCCGCGGGTGGGTAAACCGCTGCTCACTGCTCTGAATTACAATTATCGATCCAATTGTCTGTCTTCCCAAACAGATCATGCATTCCTTCAGGGCAAGGACCTTTGCTCACCATCATGCCCTGGCCTTGTCTACAGTAAAAATCTGTTGAACGTGATGTCCATAGCCACACTGGCCATGTCCTCAGAATAACCCAATTGCTAATGTCCTCATCGTGAGATGAGAAGAGCTGGCTTGTCTTTCTCATCCCCAGGCCTCGATCTGGAGAGGCACTTTAGGCTCTAGTCCACATCACGCAGAGACTTCCCAGATGCACAGGCCTATGACGGTTCTCGCCAGTGAGTGCAGAAACTTGGCCAGCCAGAGAAAGGATTCTGAAGTTGTCTCCAAATAAGGTTAAAGGATTAACTGCTGTTGAAATAGCATGGGAGCTGTCAGTAAGAAAATAGTGTCTCTGGGATGGACTCTCCTAAAACGACAATATGATGCTTACAAATAAGAGCTTCTGACTGGATAGAAGCCTGATTGTCACTGAGCCCAACTCTTCCTTCTCAGCTGGGGATCTGGTAGTGCCAACCCCTCTGTGGGCTGGTGTACAAATGATGTCAGGATGCAGCCCACCTGAGATCTTAGGGCAAAAGTGGTCCTCGATTAGTTAGCTGTAATGTCGTGAGTAAAGGGTGGATTCAGACTTTCCGAATAGTGTTAAAACGATGCAGAGAGTGAACCATCAGAAGTCTTCACGAGCCAGGTATCATTAGAAAAGCATTTGTTCAGGCTCTAATCAAGAAAATTCATCCAAAGTGTATTAGTTATCTATTGCTGTGTAACAAATTATCCCCCAAGATAGCAGCTTAAAACAACACTTACTATCACAGTTTCCATGGGTCGGGAGATTGGAAGTGGCTTAGCCGGTTATTCCTTGCTCTGATGAGTCTCTGATGAGGTTGCGGTCCAATTGTTGGCTGGGGCCGCAGTCATATGAAGGCTTGCTGGGGCCAGAGGATACGCTTCCATGATAGTTGGCTCACGTTGTTACTGGCAAGAAGCTTCGGTTCTTTGTTACATGTATCCCTCCGTAGAGCTGCTCGAGTGTGCTCATGACGTAGTAGCTACGTTGCCCTGGAGTGAGTGACTCAGGAGAGAGACCAAGGTGGAAGCGTCAATGATTTTTATGACCCAGTCTTAGAAGTTGCACGCTGTCCCTTTCACTTTGTTCTGTCTGTTAGAAGTGAGTCACTAAGTTCAGCTGACAGTCAAGAGGAAGGAAATTAGAACCACTTTTTGAAGGGAGTGTCAAGGTCATGGATATATTTTAAACTGCCTCATCCAGTCAAGAATAAACAATAAAATTGAAAATCTTGAGGCTGCAAAAAATTTTATTGCCATTAGGTTAAGGGGGATTTGGCATGAAGAAAAGAGGCCCATGCTGAGAGTGGCGGAGAGTTTATTCATTAGTTCATATTAGTTCATATCCATTCACTCATCTGTTCGTCCAGCAGCTGTTCATTGAACATCTACTATGTGCAGTTGAGAAAGTGGACGATATGCTATAGGACTCATGAAGAGGCACAATTATAATTAAAATGACAATTTGTTGACCTTTATGCTTACTGTGTTCCCAGGGCTACAGAGCGCTTTAAATCTAATTATCTCATCCGATCCTCCTGATAACCCTTTCAGGTGGTTACTATTATTTCCCATTTCACAAGTGAGAAACTTAGATTTGAAGAGGGAAATTCACATAACTCTCAAGGGGCAGAAGCCATGATTTGAACCAAAGGACTCTGACCCCAAAGCTCTTAGGCTCCTGTAGTAATAACGATCACGAGTATTATTTCTCCTTTAATTACACGTTCCCGTTATCCAGCCGAGGGTTCTGAGGCTCAGAAAGGTTGCGTGACTCATCCAAGCTTGATCTGGCAGAGCTGGGCTGCAAAGCCAGTTCCTGAGAGTTCTAAGTCTGTGCTCTTTCTTCTACACTTGCTTAAAACCGAGTCCTTTCTGTCCTGCTTCCTGCAGAAACAGTGCAAAGGTGGAAAAGGGCCCAGGGGAGTGGGAAGCGGTGTGGGAAGGGGGGAAATTATCGCTGAGGCCTGGAAGCTTTTATAAGCATCAATCTGCCCTGGTTGGTTGAAGAACACATCAGAATCTCTCCGGAGGCTGCTGTGAAGATGCTGTGGAATTCCTGGTGTGCCTGATGAGGTGTTGCTACACTGAAGCTGTCAGCCAGCTGGCCCTCTCAGAGACAGCCCCTCCGGGGTCTGGACGCTGCAGCCCCTGCCGCTGCATTGAGGAATGATGTCAGATGGAGCTAATCGTTACGGAGCCCTCACCGAGTGTCAGGACCGCTACTCAGGTGTTGTGCACATTTACTCAGAGCATCTTTGTGGCCAAAGGCAAGTCAACACCATTGATCATCCCCATTTCACAGAGGAGGAGCCTGGGGCATAGAAAGGGTGACTTGTCTGAGTCTATGCAGATATTCAGTCTTAAAAGTTAATTGGGGTTCAGAGAGTTGGCAAACCATGGTGGTTTAAACCTGGGGGCCTAGAGTTAGGGGGTCTGGAGTTAGAAGTCATGATTTTGTGGGCCCGAGGCACTCTTGCTTTTGTGGGGCCCTTCTTTCCATTAAAAAATATTAAACGTTATATTTTATTACTATGTGGGAGTAAAGATAAATCTAACCCAGGCTGAATTCATTATTATATAGCCATTATCATTATATTTCTTCTTTCTTCTGATTAAGATTAAAAAAAATAAAGCAATTTTATGGGCCCCTAAAAGTACACACTGTGCCTCTCGTGCCTAATGAACAAGTCATCCTGGTTTGGGGGTGACTTCTGATTCCCCTGCTTGCTGACTGTATGGCTTTGGCTGAGTTACTTTAGCTCTCTGTGACTCACTTTCTTTCCCTGGGATACTGGAATAAATGGTGATCTACATTATATATGATGATAATGAGGATGAAATCAAGTAATACCTGTAAAAATGCTCAGTGCAGTACCTGCCGTAAATGAAATGCTTAGTAAATCAATAAATGTGAGCTGATATTTTTATTTTTAAGTAATTTATCCTGGTCCCCCAGCTAGCAAGTGGTAGGACTAGGAGTATACCCCAGGTTAGTCAGACTGTAAAATCTCTCATTTTAACCTTCTCAGTGTAATGGGAGAAAAAAATGCAGAACAGCCAGACCTGTGAATTCTGCTATAGCAAATCGGTCCCATGAATTAAATGCGGTCAATAGATTGTGCATTTTCCAAGATAATATTTTTAAAAACATATTGTGGTAAAATGTTTGTAACATAAAATTTTGGCATTTTAACCATTTTGTAGTGTACGATATTCAGCGGCATTGAGTATGTTCACGTTACTGTCCAAACATCACCACTATTCGTCGCCAGAAATTGTTCATCATCCCAAACTGAAACTCTGCATCCATCAGACATTACTAGATGTCTGTCCATCTCCCTTCTCCCAGCGCCTGGTAACCACTGTTCTACTTTCTGTCTCTTTGAACTTACACCATGTAAATTTTCTAGGATAATCTTGACTACCAAGATTTCTCCCACTTTTCTCATGAGTATTTGCAGAAGGGAAAAAAGAATGGTTTTCACTACTATGACTCACACCAGCAACATATCTGATACTCAGTGTGTGGTGTTTCCACACCAAGCAATTCTCCAGTTCTCGCCAGACATTGACAGGGCGTCCCACAATTTAATTCCGACACAAACTGCCCTGAGTTAAGATGTGACACCGCAGCTTAAGGGCTTAGTCCCAGACTTTAGAACTGTGATTGACCACCCTTGTTGTAGTCTAGTCTCGTATTTTACAAATGGGAAACACAACCAGGACAGTTGAGTGCTTTGCCCAGGGTCCTCCAACTAATGAGCAGTGGGCAGAGCAGGCGCAGAAGCCAGGGCAAGCCTGTTTCTTCTATATCACACATCTACACTGTGCTGAAAGAACACGGAAATAGGGGATTTTGTTTCCTTAGGAAAGCGTTATGGACCTCTGTCAACAGCTCAGCGTCATCCTGGCTGGCCTGAAAACAGATTATATTAATGAGCTCTTTGCTCCTTTGTAGCAAAAGCCATTAAAGATGCCTCACTGAAGAACTACGTTCTCTTATCCCATAAGTGGTGGAGAAGATCTTGAGTGGTCTGGACGGTGTTCCTGAGTGCTAGAACCTTCTCTGATATAGACTTTGGGTCTGGCTCCCCAACATCCATCACCTACCTACCTCTTGCACTGAGTAATAGCTGTGAGACTCGGAAATTGATGCCCACTCCAGGCCTCTGATTCGTCTGTCTGACCATGGCAATCCCATGTCCTTTGTCAATGATTGGCAGGTCTAGGCCAAATGGGCCAATGAGATATTAGAAGATGTTTGCCAGGTTCTCTGTCCTGTTGAGTGTGAAGTAGGAACACAATGCTCTCGTTTCTATGGGAAGTCCTCTTGCAGACATGGAGAAGCTTACCCAGAACTAGACAACATACACGAAGCAGGAGAGAGAAAAATCCCATTCATCTCATCAATAATTTTTATATGACATGTTGAAATTATAATATTTTGGATATATTGGCTTAAGTAAAATCATTGTTAACATTGATTTCACCTGATTCTTTTTTACTTTCATTAATGCAGCCTAGAAAACTGCAAATTTCATGCATGGCTTGAGTTCTATGTCTATCGGAGAGCACGGTGCTAGACTTGCAGTTTTGTGGGCATATCACTGATGTGCTCATCTACAGGAATGTGTGACTTTGAAAATACAGACTTTCTATGCTGTAAACTGGGTATTTCTTGAGGCCTGCAACAGCAAGTTCTCATCCTTTAGACTGTGAGCAGAGGTGAAAAATTGGATATTTTAATGATAAATTTTAAACACACACAAAGGTAGAGAGAATAATATAATGAGCCCTCACCCCCCAACACCAACAATTATCAAAATATGGAAGACTTTATTTCATCTATACCTCTCCGCAGTGTGCTGGGTTATCCTAAAGCAAAGTTCAAATGTCAAACCTTTCCGTTTATAAATATCTCATTCTGTATTTCTAAGAGAAAAGACATCTCGTTTTAGAAAATATAACTAGAATACCATTAACACATTAAAAAAAAGCCCTAATATTGACTAACTTCTAGTTCATGTTCAGAGTTCCTGGATTCTCTCATAAATGTCTCTTCATAATTGGTTCATTCAAACGAGGATCCAAATAAGGTCCACACATCACATTTGGCCGATGTGCCTCTTAAGCCACGTTCCATCTATCAGTGGTCCCCTATTTTTTTATGCCATTAATTTGTCCTTTCTGGATTGAATAAAATCTCATTCCTAGGGTGTCTTTTCACATATTCCTCTATCCAATGTTGTTCCTGTAAAGTGATCGTTAGATCTAGAAGATTGATACGTTTCAGTTAGATTTACTTTTTGGCAAGAATACTTTATTGGTTGTGCTATCCGTGTTGGTTAATTTTATGTGTCAGATGAGAGGGTGTTTTTGGATGAGAGTAACATTTAAATTTTTGAGGAAGTAGACTGCCTTCTTCTGTATCATGGGTGGGCCTCATTCAATTAGTCAAAGTCGTGAATAGAGCAAAAAGACTAGCCACCCCAAGCGAGGAAGAATTCTCCTGCAGGCTGCATTCAGCTGGAAGATCCCCCTGGTCTCCAGCCTCCATTGGCTTCCCTAGGTCCCCAGCCTCCTGGGCCACACTGCAGATTTGAGACTTGCCAACCCTCAAACGTGAAAGCCAGTTCTTCATACGCAATCGATCAATAGATCGATCAGTCTTATTGGTTCTAGTTCTCTGAAGACACCTGACCAATAGAGCATCACAACAAATTTTTAAATAAAATGCTGTCTACTATAATAAAAAGAGTACTTGCACATTAAAGAAAATACCCCAAGACAACTGCTAACATTCAGGTATATTTCCTTCTCACCTTTTCAAAATATTTTTTAATATAGTTGAGATCTTTATATATGAATTTGTCTTCTGCTTTTTCATTTGATATTATTACAAATTGCATTTCCTCATATTATTACAAACCTATAAACATTATTCTTTTTTCTAATCGTAAAATAAAAACAATACATGCTTATTGTAGAACAATACGAAAAACTATGAAAAATGAATGAAGTCTCTCATAATCCTATCACATCTTAATGTGTTTTTGTAATACATTCTAGTCTGTTTTCTCTTCATGGAAACCATTGTAATAATAAATTTATTCTACTTTTTAACTTTATAATCCCACTAAATATTCTTCAAAATCTGGTTTCGGGATGGCTTCATGATAAGGTATCATATGAATGTACCATACTTTCTTTTGTACACATATTATCCTGTTTTGAACCGTAAATGTAATTTTAAGCTGTAAATATATAGCATATCATAAGTAGAGTTTCCATAAATCACTTCACCATTCCTCTGTGGTTAGACATTTAGGAAGACCCAGTAAATACTAAAAATACCAAATGATTTCTCCTCCTTCCCACCAGTCTCCTGTAAAATGGGTCCCTTTGTCCATTTTACCCCCAACATCTCTCCTTCTTCTCCAAGATGCCTTCATTTTTTTTTTTTTTTAAATGCCTACAGCACCTGGTCTTCCTAGGTGGTCTCCCATCCAAGTACTAACCAGGCCCAACCCTGCTTAGCTTCCAAGATCAGACAAGATCAAAGGTTCAGGGTGGTATGGCTGTAGACTTATCCAATATTCCATACTTACTTAGCTACACTTGTCTTAGTGTCTAGGATGTATGAATGATAATAGTGGGAGATAAGTTGAATGCTTGCCTGAGGATTTTGGATCTCAGACTTCATTTTGTAGGCAATTGGGAACGAGTAAAGACTTTTGAATAACAGAGCAGAGCAGATCTGATTTTCACAAAGATCACTCTGTCAAGAAATGAACAGTAGGTGCAGACAGAAAGTGATAAAGGCAGGAAGTCTAGGTGAGAAGTTTTTCCTATAGTTCAATGGAGAATTATTGAATAGAACAGTGAAAATAGAAATGAGATGAGAAAAAGGCCTTGCAGAGAAAGACTGCACAGGCTTGGGGATCAAAGAGAAGAAGGAATGTGGCAGAGAGGTCACCAGTAATTGAAGATAGTGAGGCCATTTACGTAAGACCCCTCCCTTATCCCCAGCAACCCCTGGAAGGGCAAGAAGCAGTGTTCTTTTTTTTTTTTTAATGACACTTTACAAGGAAGCCCAACATAAAAGCACCTACGTGCAGCAGTTCCTAGAAGGGCTTCCGCTCCCAGGAAGTCTCCTGTCTAATTATAGCCAGCCAATCACAAACATCCTCAAAGTCAAGAGGATGGTGTAAAACACCTTTACTATTCCTGTGCTCTCCACATGGGTACTTTCTCTCCCACTTTGCCTCACTCTTTCATTTTCTACCTCTCTGGCCGCCCCCCAGGGCCTCTGGCTGCATCTAGCCATAACCCCTTGAGATTGTGACTAAAGGCATTTATTTCTGTCTCACCGATATAAATGGGTTCTTATAGATCTTTGCAGCATTATTATATTAAAAGATCTCCCTTCTCATCTCCTTTCAGGGCTGAGCATGGGAAGGAGCAGAGAGGGTGCAGGGCCCAGAGAAATCCATCCTGCCTGTATAACCAAGGGAGGAAACAAGTAAAGGGTCAGGTTTGCAATTCACGATGCTGACTTCACCCTGACGCATTGCTCTTTTAATAACACAGGTCTTGTCTGCCATGGTCAAGAAGGGACGTGCTGCTGAACAGAGAGTGGAGTGTTCCCTGGCAGGTGACGTCAACTGTGGTGACTGGAGCAATAATGAAAGCAATGCTTTCGAGTCTCAGTCTTTCTACCTGTGGTGTGGCCTACTACCAGTTTTGTTGCGACTGTATCCTGAAGGCAAACTTTCTCCTCAAGATTAAGTTCTGCTTTCTAACTCAAGCAGTTGTCATATTCTTAGCCAAGAGGCTGTGCCTGGTGTCCTAGACCAGGCCCCCCACTCTGCTTCCTCCTTTATCAAGGTGTCTGTTGGTGGAGAACCTCCTTTTCTTTGGCTCCAAGTTTCCTTGTGGGAAGAGGTCCATCATGGTAACATCTCAGCTGCTTTTGGTCTGCTCTCTTACTGTGTCCCAGAGGAGGAGCTGATTGATTTGGGAGGAGGAACTGGGCATGCGCAGCTCGGTACCTTCCTTTCCTTCCTTCCTTCCTCCCTCCCTTCCTTTCTTCTATCCTTCCTTCCTTCCTTTCTTTTCTCTGGAAACACATTTTCTTCTCCTCCCCTGCTTCAAGTCCTGCAGGCTCTATGCCTTGAGGCACGGGTCTACCCCAGCCCAGATTTAAGGGGGCCTAATTCTGGAGTAAGGAATTAGAAGTTCCCTTAATCATACACCTAAAGCCAACTTCTCCATAACCAGCTTTTATCTCCACCTACTTGATTCCTGCGTCTTCCTTTCATTGTGTTCCAAATTCAAGCAGGAAAAAGTGGACTGTTATTTACTGGGCTTTCCCCAAACCCTAACGGTCCCAGTAGAAGCATATCTAAGACACTTACAATCAAATTACAGCAAACTGGACCTCCCAATAAATAGAAATAACACATAATTCATTTTAAGTCTAACAGCAGAGACAGCCCATAATTCATTATGAGTCTAGCAATGAAGTGATGGATTTTCCAAAAAAGTTGTGTTCTTCCTATCTGTAGTTAAAATATTTACACGAGGCCCTGGTGATATGCAGGCAGTAGTTTACAGAGCACAGCCTGTTCAAACCAAACAGTTGTGCTGTTCCTGATTTTGGAAACTCGTCAAGGAATCAGTGTTTACTTAGACAACTTGGGCCCCGAGCAGCCCTTGTGTAGGCTGGAATCAATCCAAGGAGAAGCTATGGCCCAGGAACATTCTTCCTTCTCCCCTGGCCATTAAAATGCAGTCCTCTCAGCTCTCCAGAGCCCTCTGGAGGGCACCGGATCCAGCCTCTGGTCAGATGTCCAGTGCCCAGGCTGGACTGTGTAGGCTAAGTTCTGTTTTAGAATTGGTGCCCAACCTAATGAGTAACCCTGTGTGTGAATGTCTCATGCGTTGAACTCCCAAAGGAAGAGTGTAAGTTTCAGGGCAAAGGATTTGATGTTTAATATGTGGCGGTCTTGAATTAGTCTGGAGCGTCATGCAGGGGGTGAGCTGGCTGTGGGAAAACAGACCACAGAGAAACTAGGGAGGTCAAATCCGAGTGCCCATGACACAGGATTTGACCTGCCATTTCTACCAAGGTCCAACGTAACTGAAGAACACTGTGCACAAGTGTGAGGATTGGCAGTAACACATCCATGGCACCTAGGCTCTGAATAAAAAATAATAGTAATTGATATTTTAAAATAGTAGTAATTGTTATTAATCTCATTGAGATCGTTTTGAAAACCAGCGAGATCATTGTGTGGGCAGGTCCAGCGGGAATTATAATGATGGGGTTAAGTAGCCAGCAGCAGTTGTTTCAGTCTGTTCTATCCTTTTTTTCCATCTGGCGACTGCCTTCCCCTGATCTTAGGTGGTCTAATGGGAACTTCATTCACTGTCCCTGCCTGTACAGTGGTGGGCAATGACTTAGGCCTGGCCAGTCACAGTACCAATCTTTCCTTCCATTATGATTTGCCTAAGGATTAGCTTGTTACCCAGGGCAATCAGAATCCTCCTATGCGATTTAGAATCCCCCATGAGGTGCACTGCTGTAATAGAAAGTGCATGAGCTTTGGCATCCAAAGGCATGGATGCTGGCTCGTGAAGTTGGGCAACTTCCCTTACTTCTTTGAGTCTCAGTGTTTGCATCTTATTGTAAACCTACCTTTCAGGGTTTGATAGTTCACAGATAAAATATATACAGTACTTGGCATATTGTAGACATGAATGAATGGCCGTTGATAACATTCAAAATAAAAAATGGTACTCTAAGGAATCTTCCCCACTCTCTTATCAATCTACTGGCTAAAGAACTTTTAATTAACTGTAATTGGGGGACCCCACCTTTTTGGAGGGAGGGGGTATCCTTAATTTTCTCTGCCCTTAGAGATCTCTGGAGAGTGGAGACAGAATGAAAGAGTAAAATCTTGGGATGGAAAAGTTATTGTTCAGCCAATCCACTGACATCGAGTGGCTGTGGAATTCTTTCTCTAGAGGTCAAGAACTTGTCTTCAGTCTAGATGCTAGATCAGCACTGTCTAATAGAAACAGTCTACATCGTGCTGTCCCCTATAATAGCCACTAGCTGTGTGTGGCTATCGAGCACTTGGAATATGGTCAGTGAGACCAAGGAACTGAATTATTTATTTGCTTAAATTAACTTAAATTTAAATATCTGCACATGTCAATGGCTACCATGTTGGACAGCTCTAAATAGAAGCAAGGTATTGGCTGACAGACACAGGAGTGGATGAGAGTAAGCTCCAGTGCTTGCTTGGGCAAGAACTGATGCAGGAAAGGCTATAAGTTGGAGGCAGGTGGGTCTGCAGGGTTGGAGCAGTTGCTAAAGCAAAGTCACCTGTCCAGTTAGCAACTTAAAACAACATATGCTGATTTATGTGTTCTATGTGCAAAGCAACAGGACTTCTGAGAAGAGTGTCTTACAAGTTTTTTCAAATTTGTAACTTGCAAAGTAATTTAACCACATTACAGAAGGACTAATAACTCTAGAGGGGGGAAAATCCACACAGTTATGATGGTATTTGTATTTCCTTTCAACCTTTTGCACATGCATGTTTATATTTCACATGCATAATTATAAATTGTAATCTCCACAGATATACATTTTGTATCCTACATTCTCCATGTATCTTAAGTACTTTTCTGTGTCATTGTATTCTTTGTATCATTTTCAATAATTACAAAATATCTACTGTCTACACTAACTATAATTCATATAACCATCACTAATTTTTATATTTTTTAGAGTGTTTCCAATTTTCTTCAGTGTGATGCTGCAATAGGTGACCTAGTACACATAACTCTCCCACTCCTCATATTTTTGTGTAGCTAAGGGAGCATGAGCTTCAAAGGCAGACAGACCTAGGTTTAAATCCTGGGCCTTCACTAGTTAGCAGCACAGGACCTCTGACAAGGTCATTCATCTCCTTGGGCTTCAACTTTTTCATCTATACAATGGAAATAATAACTTTCCAGGTTGTCAGGACTGGATATCTGTAAATTGTTTCCCATACTGCCCAGGACAGAGGAGATGCTCAATGAATGACAGCTAACACTATTACAATTAGTTTTAAAATTATAATTATGATATAATTATATTATATATTGTTATATAACATGTTCCTGGTAGTCTTTACAGACTAATCAGAGTTCTCAGGACTTCTGAATTTTGAGAAATTTCTGATTTGTTCATGTTAACGACTGTCGTGACCCACCCCTTTTGATTGGACCAGATTCTCTGTCAGCTTAGAGGCTGGGAGCCTGAGGGTCCCTGAGGCATTAGAGAAGTAGGGGGTGTTCTGGAAGAAGCTGCAGAATGAACCAGGGAGGTGGGTGGCTGGGGTTCATCCTTTACCCACTAAGCAAATGCACAATCCTCCCCTCAGGCTCGCTACTCCCCAGAACTCTTCTCTACCCACATGTATGAGTGGAATGACTGAAAATGGGAAATGCCAAAGTGAGGACAGAGGAAGAATTAGGAGCCGCTAACAAATATGCTTTTCTTCTGGCAGGGTGGAGGGGAGGGAGGTTCTAGTCCTGCCTGAGCAACAGGGAGCACATTACTAAGCCTCTCTGAGCTCTGCTTTTCTTGTTCGTTAAATGCTGGAAATAAGAATGCCCACATGGAGTAATAAACAATGCTTGTCCTCAGGCACCGAGCACCAACTAAGTACTGTGTCCAGGTTGGGTGATTCACACACATTACCTTATCCAGTTGTCACAATGGTCCCCTAAGAGATTCCCACCTTACAAGCACTGGTTCTAAGGGACAAAGGTCCATGTTCATCCTGCTTTGTCAAGTGTAAAGCCCTGGGTGGTTGCAATTTGTTGTTTGTGCTTTGTTGTCTGGAGTTCTTTTCAGCTCATTGCCTGAAGTTTCTGCTAGAAAGTTCTTCTAGAGGCTTGAAGAGTTAGTTCATCGAACAAATTGATTTGAGATATATTTGCTGAGCATCTACTATGTGCTCAGCTGGTACTGGAGACTCGGCAAACATAACAAACAAATTACCCTCAAAGAGAATAGGATACATTTTTGTGTGGGAGGAATGACAGATAAAGCAAACAAGTATATAATATGCCTTGATGTGCTGATGAGTGCCGGAAAGAAAATAAAACAGGAAAAGGGTTTGAGTGTAATTTTATGTCCAATGGTCAGAGAAGGCTCTATCATAAGCTGACCTTTGTGCTCACGTTAGGGTCAATGAGAATGCACTCTTCAGAAGGACAGGGCGCTGAGATCTGGCTCATCCTTGTAGCTCCAGGCTCTAGCAGAAGTTTCAAGTCATAAATAGGTGCTCGATAAATATTTGTTGAATGAGTGAATGAACAAATGGTCATTGTCTCAGACTTGCTGGAGAAATGTCTGCTTTAGTGTAGGCATGGGATTTTGAATTCAACTACTGTCAGTTGACACTTTTGGAGAAGCTTCTGTGTGCCAGAAGTGATTCCAGCCTCTGTGACTGCCGAATAACCCCTTCTTTGAGCATCTTCACTAGAGATGATGATGGAGTTTGCAACTTGGCGATCAAGAGAAGAAAGAGGCAAAGAGACTAAGGGAAGAGCAAGGGTTTAAATGTAAAGAGTAAGAGTTTTTGGGGTCTGGAAGGAGTTCGGCAAGTGGATTGGCTGACATTTTTTTTCTTGGTGAAAAAAATAACTACTGCTTTTTGGACTGAGTCAGGGGTTCAAAGAAAATAGCATGAGGATAGGAGTGGCAGATGTCATTTGCAGCAGATGGTGATGCCCCAGAGACAGACTGGGACCTTGAAGACGCTTCCCTCCACCTCCTCTGGGCCAGGAATCAAGGTCAGGGGCAGACAACCAAGCTCAGTTCCCTGGGGTCCCGATCCCATCTTCTTAACCAGGTCAGCCATTCCCAAGAACGTCACCCTCGTTTCACCCTTGGACTCCACACCAGGCTCAGCAGAGTCTCAGAGGCCAAGGGTGTGAGAAGAATCATCTCAGCATCTGGTATTAACCATTATTTCCATTCTTCTGGCTGTGTTTCCTCCTTAGCCCCAAAGATGCTGGGTCAGGCCTTTGTTCAGCCCCACAAGAGAAGGGGCTGATTATTAAAAGAACAGATTTTACATTCCATATTTACCCCAGATGACATTGCCTTCATCCTTAAAATAACTCCAGATCGCCTGGGTGGAACTTGCTCATTCCTTTTCATCTTGCTATTTTGCAACTGTTTATGGAGACCATCACCATAGTGATATTATCAGAGCGGGTCAAATGAAACTCCAAATTCTTGGGTTGTTATTGGTTTTTCCTTTGTATGTCGGAACATGACTTTTTCACCCCAAACCTGCTCTTTCATTTCTTCTAAGCACTTAAGTTCTCGGCTCCAAGTCAGCAGCGGCCCTTTCTGACTGATTCCCAGCAGTTAAAACCACAGAAGTGGTCCACGTGGATTGAGGGATGGAAGTGCTTGGGCAGAGTTTCCAAACTAGAAACTATATTTACCAGAAATCTCCTTTCCCGAAGATAAAACTTGGGTCAAAGTTTCAGGGTGTTGAAAGAGGCACTAAATAAACTAAGAGTCTAAAGAACCTTTAGTGTTTGGACCAAGGAACATGGCTATAGAGTTCAACAAATAAACACAGCTGGTGTGGGGTGAGACTTTAACAAACACTTATCTTCTTGATTATTTTTTTTCTTCGTAATCATCATCTTGGACAAAAGCCTTTATTATAGCATTCTCCTACACTGCTGGTGCGTTGTGAGTTTGTATGACTTTTCTAATAGAAAACTTGGCAATGGGTAGGAAAAGCCATGACAATGTGCTCTTCCTTTAATGTACATGTCTACTTGTGAGTTCTAAGAAAATAATTAGGAACGAGAGTAGAGGTGTATATACAAAGATATTCATTGCTAATTGAGAATAACCTAGCTGTACAACATTAGGGGATTACGTTGAAAAAAAATCATCATATTAACAAACAATAAATATGAAGCCACCACTAAAAAAAACCTTTTATAGAAGGTTTTTTATATAAGAAGAATGCCACAGGAGAAGCTTTAATAATGTAAAATATTCATGATGAGTTATAAGGCAGGAAAAAGCAGGTTACAAAAATGTGTGCATAGTATGATCCTATTTTTGGAAAACATGTATGTATGTGTAATAGAAAAAGATTAGAAGAATAGGTTCAAAGAAGATAACAGTGATTATTTCTTGGGTATTTGTGTGTGTGTGTGTGTGTGTGTGTGTGTGTATTCTATCTAGTGTTTCTACAGTAAGCATGTAATTTATGTAGTCAGATGTTTAACATGCTACTTTTAATAATAATAATAATAATAATAATAATAATAATAATAAATCATTCTTCCTTTTAAAATCATCTCTCTGATCATCTTTGTGGGAAGTAATACAATCTTATTCCATGAGCTTCCTCGCATAAAGCTCATAAGATAGGAAGCACTTGAAGATCTCTTATTGTGGTTTAAAGATAAAGAATGAATATTATGGTACATAGGACCAAATAAATACTTAGCAACCGTGGGTTTTCTGCCTATTTAGAGTTTAAGGTCAAAGGTACACAAGTATGGCTGACCTAACCAGGTATAAAACACATGACCAACGTAATAAGACTGGGAAATGTATTTACAAAATGCTAAGAATCATTTGATGTTTGGTGAGAATAACGAAGATTGTTGGGGGTGGAGGAGGATAACCATGCATAAAAATGAATAGCATACTATATGCCAGCACTTTATTGTTCATCTTATTTAAATCTCATAACAATTTTATGTGATACATATCATAGCCCCACTTTATAGACGTGAAAACTAGGGTATAGCAGCTCAGTCACCTGCCTTCTCAATAGCACAGGGAGAAAGAAGATGCATTTATTCAGCTAGAAGAGACATAGATCCCAGTTTATGCCTGTAATCTTCTTTTTTATATCAACACCATCCTCAAGTGCTCAAAGGAGGGTAGTTTAAATTATTATCATTCTCTCCAGTCGGCAACCTAAATGTTTACCGGTCTGGTAAAAGCCCTTTGAAACCATGCTGCAAGTGTACAGGTCTTCCTTCTCCATCCCATCTTTCATTCTTATCGTGACCACTTGGTTTTAAACTGGGCCAGCACTTACAGGATCTTAGATCATGTAAGTCTGATCTTGTCTGGTGGTTTTAAGCTGTCAATCAGGCAGCATTAATGAATATTAGAAGTGAGCTTTGTCCCTTCTGGCATTACTTTGGGCCTCAGTGCTGAATCGCCCTGATGCACTGTGCTCTCTATTTTTCCCCTGTGCATTTTGTCTACCTTCAGATCTGATGATTCATTTTGCCCACTCACTTTACCTGCTGGACCAGGCTCACCATCAGGCTCTGCCTTTGACCTCTGCTTTCATTTTGGTCTGAATCTGGAGTCTTTCTGACTATAATGAACTTGATTGCCTTAGATAAATAGGTCACCAGGTCTAGCCTGGTTCTGAGAGTTAACAATCTCAACAAAGGTCTTTTTATGCTGTGCACTTCATTCATTCACTCAAACAAACAAACAAACAAACAAACAAAATATATATATATATAAAGATAATATTGGTGGTCATTTATTTATTTAGAAGAATTGAAGCTTATGTAGTAGAGAGAATGTCATTTTATTTCAAAAAACTGTAAAGTCCTCTGTGAGTTTAAATAATGCTTTACTTGGTTCTGAAATCCTTTTCTTATTTAAAAAGCAGAATTTTCTTATTTTATTTAAAAAGCAGAATTTTCTTATTTTATTTAAATCCAATTTATCAATTTATTCTTTTTAGCTAGTGCCTTTTGTATCCTATGGAAGAAACCTTTGTCTACCCAATGTCGCGAAGATTTTTTCTTGTGTTTTCTTCTAGAAGTTTTATGGTTTTAGGTTCTACGTTTAGGTTTATGATCCACTTAATGTTTATATGTGATATGAAGTAAGGGTCAAGATTCATTATTTTTCTAAGTGAATCTTCAGGTGTTCCAACACCATTTGTTGAAAATACTATTCTTCCACCATTGAATTATGTTGGCACCTTTGTCAAAAATGATTTGATCATATGCATGCAGGTCTATTTTTGGACTATTCTGGTCCATTGATCTATGTGTTTATTCTTACGCCAATGTCATACTATTTTGATTTGTACAGCTTAATAGTAAGTCTTGAAATCAGGTAGTGTAGGTCCTCTAACTTTTTTCTTCCATTTTCAAGATTCTAAGATCTTTGCATTTCCATCTGTACTTTAAAATCAGCTTGTCAATTTCTACAAAAGAAACTTGCTGGTATTTTAAGTCGAATTGCATCAAATCTGTAGATCATTTGGAGGAAAACGGACATCTTAACAATATTCAGTCTTCCATTCCACACATAGGGTACATCTATTTACTTATTTTTAGTTTCTCTCAGCAATGTTTTCTAATTTTCAGAGTACACAGGACTTGTACAGCTTTCATTAAATGTATCCCTAAGTATCTTATGCTTTTTAATGTTATTGTAAAAGGTATTTTTAAACATTTCCTAATTGTCTGATGCTCTGACTTTTTATTCCAGCCATTTTTTTTTCCTTTTCTTTTTCCTTTTTTTAAAAAAATTAAAAATCTTTTATGGTGACATTAGTTAACAAAATCCAGTATGTTTCAGGTAAACATTTTAACAGTATGGCATATGTACACACACACACACATGTGTACATGTGTGTATATATATATTAATGTAATATATACATATTGCATTGTGTATTCACCTCCCATAGTTAATTTCTTTCTGTCACCACATATATGACCCTTTTCCCCCATCTACCACCCCCTCCCCCTCTCTATTCCAGCCTTTTGCTAGGCTGGCCTCCAAGTCCTGCCACTTTTTTAGCTTCTAGATCAGTTCTGCATCTGGTTAAGTTTCATTTGGAACACTGCAAGGTCTGATTTGAATGAGGAATAATTGCTTGGGAGGAGTGGAGGATGGCCTAGGTTTGCATCCTGGATAAGTGTGCTTTGAGTTTCTCTGGCTATTTGACAGGCTTCATTCATAGAGTACCATATCTCAGGTACAATGAGGAGGAGGAGGCGATGGTTCTTCTGAACTAGAAGGGTCAGCCTTAGACACATTGCAGAGACCATCCCAAGCCTGGTGGGCGGTTGGTTGGCCAGCTTAATAACCTAAACATGAATTCTCCCAAATACGCATATAAAAACTCCAACAGCTGGCCTGCATGTGAGAGACCTTTCTATAACTCTGAGCAAGACTCCACAGATGGTCAGGATACAAATACTTCTGGTCCAGCAGAAGGCAGCTGTAAGTTTTCCCAGGTACCTATTAGAAAAGCCCAAACAAAACCCTGAAATGATGGCATCTAACCTCAAATTAACGTATCATCTTGGCAATGAAGACTGTGGGGATGTATTAAAACAAAGTGGATTGCTAGCGGGCTGTCTACCTCCCCCTTCTTGCTACATGTTCTTTCAAGATGCTGAGGAGTGGAAAAAGTTGAGCTAAGCTGTCTAGTCGAGGTTGCCTCCTCTACAAACCACACAGTGTTGTGTCTTCAAAATAAATTAGCATATTTTTTGCCTGTGTTCATTCGTTCTTAGGGTTCCAATAACTAGACATTTCTGAGACTCAAAAAGAGCCTGTTTCATTAATTTGCATGAGTTTACCCAGAATGCACGCCTGTAATGGCCATCTGTTTTGGTTTTTAAAAACTTTTTGTTTTCCTCCTCAACATGTCTTTCTCCTTCTTTTGGTTATAGTACCCTAATTTACCATTATCAAGGGAACGGGTCCCTTCCCCCGACATCAGCTCCCCATCCCTGCCAGCTCCAGGGGTGGTCTTGTGACTGAAGCCTGTTGGTAAATGAAGTCATGAGCATGGATGAGACTAAGGAGAAAGCACAAAATAAAAGGAGATAGCCCATGATTGAGCCTCGAGGAACCCCATAATTCAGTGGTTGTGTAGAAGTGAATGAGTCTGCAAAGAACAGAGAGGAGGAGCCATCGCAGAGGTCGGATTAAGACTAGGCGAGTTCTGTGATGCCATGGAAGCCTCTGATGCCAGAGAGCTCTTCAAGGAGGAAAGAGCGGCCAACAGTATCAAGTGATGTCGGAGAGTCAAAGGAGGTGAAGACTGAAAAACAGCCCTGTGGTTTTGACATGGAGGGATGGTTGGCCTTAGGGGTCATTTTGGTGAAGAAGTGATAGAATAGAGTGGGAAATTAGGAAGTGGGGAGAGGAAATACTGAGAATTCTGTAGCTGCAAAGGCAGGAGATGGGGTGGTAGGCTAGCGGGGGTGTGGGATTCACATAGGCTTTTATTTTTTCTTAACACAAGGTGTGAGACATTAGGCATGTTTGAAACCACAGTAATCATCTAGTTGAGAGGGAGTAGTTGAACAATCTGGGGAGAGACAGGATAATTGAAGTATAAGGCTCCTGAGAAATAGAACCCCAAGAGGAAATATGTTGACAGCATTTCCCAAACTTACTTGATGGGCCACCCCTCAGCATGCAGAATTTATTCCGATCAGTATTCTGAAGAAAACACTATGGCCCCAAACCAATTAGTATGGTCAAGGCCATACTTTGGCTTCAGCTAGTCAGAATCCTCTCCTCTGGAGCTGAGAGTGAGCTCAACTCCATGCAAACTAAATGAGAACGAGGGTTAAGTTGTGGAATAGAGACAGTGTATGTGGGAGATACCTCAGAAGTGACCTCTGAGCCAGCTGAACGATGGGGAAGGTAGAATTATCAGGTGGTGTTCCTTCCCTCCTGGTCTAGCAAGGGGTTAAAAGCTGGCTAATTCTAGAGTTCTCTTGAATCTCCAAAGACAAAATAAAACATCTAAAACCACTGTTAGTAATTCAAAAAGATCCAGAACTCAGGAGGAAGCCCTAGGTGTGCTAAATCAGGGGTGATTTAGGAGCTAAGCAATTCCCAGCCTCTTGGAATACTTGTACATTTAGTAATTCAACAGGTATAGCTTTGGGGACATAATTGAAGAAGGAAAGATAATGTTGGGTAAACTTCTGGGTAATAGTAGCAAGTGAGCCTAACAAAAAAATCAGCACTTAGTGGAAGGTTGTTTTACCAAGTACCTCAAGATTGCTTCTTTTCTCAGGTGGGGGTCCTATTTGGCTCTGGGCTTCCCTGCCACCCTGCCTCAATTCAGCAAACATGCGTGGGCACCTACTGTGTGCAAGTTGTCATGCTACGTGTTAGAAGGTAGAAGCATCATCTTTTGCCATTTACAAAGCACTTTCCTACATATGATCTCAATTTAGTGATTCTGAAACAGACTTTCACTCTGAAAGTCAGAGTGCAATCATCTATTTATCTGTGTGACCTTGGGCAAGCCGTTTTGTCTAAGCCTCAACTTCTTCTATGGTAAAAATAGTAAGTTTGTAGTTCAAAGGATTGTTGCGAGCAATCGATGAGCTATTACAACAGCTTAGCACATAGTGACCTCTCACTTAAAAGTAGCCATTACTTTATTATTCATTCTTGGTCCACTTATTCACACTATAATCCTGTGATGTTGATACTATTAGCTTAGTTCACAGATCTTCATTGAGCATCTATTATGTGCTAGGTGCTGAAGACCCCTAGTGACCAAAAGAGCAGTTAGATACACAAAAGGGGTCCCATAACTGAGTTCACAGAAAAGGAAGAGAAGCTATCAGAGGGAACTCAGAGGAAACCTGAGCACCAGGAGAGGCGCATCATGGCGGAGAGTGGCCAACTGCAGGAAACACCGAGAAGTCAGCAGTGAGATGATGCCCCAAAGAGACCATTGGCCTCTGGAACAACGGATTTCCAGGTAAACAGGTGGAGGCAGAAGCTCGACCCAGACTGATCTGAGGAGGAATTGGAGTTGGTGTGGGAACAGCAACTGCAGAGAACTCATGAAGTTTTGACGTGAATGGGAACGAAAAAATGGGGGAGGTGGCTAGAGGGAGATGTAAGATCAAGGAGATTTTTGTTAAAATGTTAAAGAAATATATGGTGCATGTGATTTTAAGGAGGTGGAAATTTCGGTCCAGAATAGAGGGAGAAGTTGGTGACTAAGGAAAGAGATGCAGGGTACAAGCGGAGGGGCTGGCTCTGGTAGGTGCACAAACCCTTCATTCGCTGTAAGAGTAGGGAAGGCAGAGAATGTGAGCAAGGTGCAGAGTTGCTGGTAGTCCAGAGGGCTCCTGTCTGATTGATACTATTTTCTATGTGAAGTATGAGGCAAGCTGATCTGCTCAGAGTGAAGGATGAGAAGGGGGTAGAGGAAGAAGAGTGAAAAATCATCCATGTAGAGCACAGGGAATTTAATATAGGGAAATAAAAGATTGCTAGGCAGGACTGAGGGCTCCTTTGAAATCCGTGGACATCAATTTAAAGTGCCACCAGTCACATTTCCTTGCAAGGTTCAAATATTCTGATATAAGCAGAGAGTAGGGGAAGCTGAGAGTGGGCTTAACTTGGGTTGGGCAAGTTAGAAGGAGAGGGGACACAAGGACTATGGGATTTTTCAAGGAAGTGAGTATGATGATCATTACTAAGCTGGTAAGGAGGGAAGTGAGCATGAGAGAAGATAAATATGAAAATCTGGCAGAGCCACAGGTTTGTAGGTCTTAGTGAGGTTGAAAACATGCCGTGTGTGTTACTGTAAGAGGCTAAGGTCAGATGTGAGATCTTTGCGATTGTTTTCTGAGATAGTGCAATTATTAGTGAGAGCAAGTCCAGGGTAATACCATGGGAGCAGGGACCTGGACATGGGGGAAAACTGGAAGAAATGAGTAATGTGAAGTTAGTAAGATTTTTGATGGATTACGCTTATGGATGCATAAAGTAAGGTACAGGAGGTGAGGTGGAGGTCAGTCAAGGAGAGCAAAAAGGTCGAAGGTGGAAAAATATGGTAGAATGAACTTTAAGGGGGTTGGGTTTTTGAAAGAGGAAGGGAGGAGTACTAAAAATATTTGTGGTGCTTGCCTGCCCACCCGCACCCCTTCTAGGAAGTCATCTTTAATGCTACGTGCCCCCATGCTCATAGCGATAGTTGAAAGGCTTCCTTTCTTTCTTATTTTCTTCAAATAAACAGTCAAGTGTCACTTCTTTCACCAAACTTTCCCTTGTGCCCTTGTTTATCCCTTGGGACACCACCTTCTCGTGGTCCTCCTCCTGCCTTCCAGGTCTTTCCTTCTCAGTTGCCTTGCTGGTTCTTCTTAATCTTAACCCCTCCTCTCTACAATCACCTCCTAAATGGGCTCACCTAGATTTCTTGTGCTTTTAAGTACCTTAAAATATAATTTATTAGCTGACAGTTCTCATAAGTTTATCACCAGCTCCAACTTCTTCCCCCAACTCCAGATTTCAGTATCTGCTTATTTGACATCTCCATTTAAATCTCTGATAGGTAATCTGAAATGTAACTTGCCCCAAACTGATTGTTTTGCTGCCCCCCGCCCCCCAAATCTCCCATAGATCAATAAACAGCAAATCATTCCAGTGTGGGTCAAGCTAAAAATCTTAGCATCCTTTTTTCTTTTAATGCCACCAAGTCATCCGCAAAGATCAAGAATACGGTCCCTTCTTGCCACATCAGCGCTACTGCGCTAGCGGATGCACCTTGCTCTCTCTGTTGTGTGACCTTGGGTTACTTCTTGCGTTCTGTTATGAGGATTGAATGAGTTATTATTTGTAAAGTGGTTAACAGTGTGCATCACACAGTAAGTCCCATATAAGTGCTTTTTAGATAAATAAAAAATGCCTTAAATACAGAAACTTTCTAGTCCCCCTACAGTCCATTGAAAACACAGCAGCCTCTGACCCTTTAAAGGGGGACCAGATCTTGTCACTGCTCTGCACCTCTGACCTTCTCAGCTCCCACTGCTTTCCTCTTGCCCATTCTGGACCAGTCACCTTGGCCTCCTCATTCCACAAACAGACCAAGGACGGCCACCATTGGGTCTTTGCTCTTGTTCTCTGTGCCTCCCTCTAATCGACTGTTACTAAGTTAGGCCCTGTTTTGCTAATCTGCCTACCTGTTCCCTTACTCTGATTTTCCTTCACATCGGTAATCACCACCTGACACCCTATTTACCTATTTACCTAGTAGTTGATCGTCTCCTCTCCAACATTCAACGTCTGCAACAAAACGGGCTATCTTGTTCACTGCTTTACTCCTGGAGCCCAGAACAGTGCTTGGTACACAGTAGGTGCTCAATAAATACTTACCAAGTGAAAATAATTCCTAAGTGACACTCCCTTCTCTGAATTCCCATAATACGGGTCTGAATCACTCTTGTGGGGCTTACTTACCAATTTTTATGCCGGTGGCAGGTTTTACTGGACTATGAGCTCCCTGAGGACATAGCCTGGCTCCTGGTAATAATTTCTATCATTTATGCAACACTTTACAGGTTACAATCCCCTCACAGATGACCAGATTTAATTCTCACAAAAGAGAGCCAGCGAGTTAGGGAGGACAGGGCTAGCACCCCAGGTCTCCTGCCTGCTAGACCAAGCTCAACAAATATCTGTTGAATGAAGAGAAACAAAGAAAAATAATTTGCTTCACGCTGGAGTGAGGTAGCCCCACTGGACAAATGGGCTGGTGGTTCTCTGTAGTACGTCTAAAAATACCCATAACGCCTAACATTCATCGAGCCCAGTTTTCTAATCCCTACCTGTGTCGTCCTCATAGCTATCCTGTATAGCCCGTAGGTATGAGGTCTTGTTCAACCTCTATTCTCTTTTGGTGCCTCAAACAAGGCCTGGTATATAGTAGGTGCTCAGTGAGTGGTGTGGCCCGAGGTTTTTTTTTTTTTTAGAGATCGGGATCAGGTGCAGCCCCTTGCTCCAGGTCCCACACGCAGCAAGCGGCAGCGCCGGGATTCCATTTCAGGTTCGCTCACTACAGTCTCGCTGGGCTGGGTCCGCGGGCCGCACCAGTTCCGGGTCCGCCGCGGGAATGGGCGCGTGCCCCGGGTGGGGCGGGGAGGGACTGATCCCTCGCAGCCCCAGTGCCTTCCGCATCCCCACCCCGGAGGCACGGTTCCTCTGCCGCCACCCGCTTCTGCAGCCCCAGAGCGGACGGCTGCGTCTGGGTGCGGACGGAAGCCCTCTCCCGGTGTCAGCTCCAGCACCCGCGGAGCGGCCGCGCTCCGGCCCGAGCCCCAGCCCGCCCCGCCCACCCCGCCGACCCTGCGGGCCGCCGCGCCCCGTCCCGCCGGCAGGCCCCGCCCCTCACTTCCCCGACCGGCGCTCCGCCCCGCCGAGCCGCGCTCCATACTTGGCGATCGCCGCGGCCCTGCGCGCTCATTGGCCGAGAGGCGGCTGCGTGGGGGGCGGGCCCGGGCCCGGCCGGGGCGGGGAAGGAAGGTGGCTGCCGCCCGGCGCGGGGGGAGGCGGGCGCTGACCCGGATGTTCACTCCTGGGCACCCGGGGAAGTGGAAGCGCCGGGCCCTGCTGCTGGAGAGAGAGCCGCAGACACCGGGACCCGGACCGCCACCGACGCCGCCACCATGGTAAAGGCCCGGCGTCACCCTCCCCCAGCCCCGGGGCCCAGCTGGAACTCACGTTCACCCCTCCCCCCTCCGCCGACCCCCGGGCCGTGAAGGGTGGGTTCTCCCGGGTGGGGGAGGGGCGGGGTCCGGGACCCCAGGTGGACACCATCCCTATCCACTCAGGAAGGGGCCGCCGGCGGTCTGGGTGGGCAGCGACCCTGCCTCGCCCTCCAAGCCCCTGCACTTGGCTCTAAGTGGATTCTCACACTTCACCTCTGGGTCCAGGCTAGCCTTCTGCATAGCTCAGGCCAGACCCCCCTGGACCTGTAGGCCAGGCCAGGTACCCCCTCCAGTGACCCAAGCGT
Source organism: Rousettus aegyptiacus (assembly GCF_014176215.1). NCBI lineage: Eukaryota > Metazoa > Chordata > Mammalia > Chiroptera > Pteropodidae > Rousettus > Rousettus aegyptiacus. The sequence goes on along the minus strand of NW_023416284.1, from coordinate 11,531,435 downwards.
GGTCTCCCCTCCTCCTCCCCGTGGCCTAGGGCTAAGTCCCCTTTCCTCATCCCTACAACCCAGACGAGGCCGTCGTTTCCCACGCTAGGCCTCTGTCCCCCTCTTCCTTTGCCTCGGTCCGGACCCCTATCAACTCCTCCTCCAGTGGCCTCAGCCTAGATTTGCTTCCTCTTCTTCACGGCTTCAGCTTGAACCTTTTCCCTCCCTGGTCATAAGTCCTGGCCTCCTCCTCCTCTGCCCATGCCCCTGCCTGGACATCACCGTTTCCCCCCTTGCCCTCATGATCCCCTTTCCTGGACTTCTCACCACTCTCAGCAGCCTGCGTCAGCCCACTTCTGTCCTGGGCTTTACCCTTCCTCCAGGGCCCTGTCCTCGGCCCTGCCTCCGACCTAGGTGGTCCCGTCCTCTTTACACTAGGCGAACCTTTTTTGCCACTTTCGGGAAGCTCTCCAGCCCTGGGTGGGGTCTTCCTGGGGCTGTGCGTTTTCAGGGATGAGGCTTGCCCCTCTTGGGGAGGCCTTCTGGGAGCGAGCGAGGGAAGGGCGGGCATCTGTGCCCGGAAGGGAGGAAGGGAGCGCGGCGCACAGCGGGACCTTCCGCGGCTGCCACCTCCTTGGTGGTGTCGCGGGCGCGGTGCTTGCGGAGCGCGTTCTGCTTGGCTGCCGAGGCCTGAGTCGGAGCGGGGCGTAGGGGGCGGGGATGAGGGTTGGGGAGCCAACAGGACAAGGATGAACGCACAATCACCCCTGTGAGGCTGCAGCCCTTGCGGGGTGGGGGGCCAGCAAGCCCCGAGGCCAGCATAGGGCTTGGACACAATGCACCCCAGCAGGCGCAGCCTCCCTTTTCCCTTGAACTGTCAGCTCGTGAGGGTTGGAACTGCTGATTATGGAGGTGTCTCGGATCAGGTGAGCCAGACCTGAGGGGAACGCTAGCTCTACTGGTGATGTTTGTTTTGGTAATGAAGGCAGGTCCTCTGACTGGCCTGAGGGGTTTCACATAGGCCCACACACGTGAGCCTGCCCTTCTGTTCACTTTGGAACCTTCTGCAGGGCAGGCCCAGCACCCAGGTTGGAAGGGCCAGAGGGCTTCTGTGTCACACGACCAAGGAACCTTTGGAGAATGGACTGACAGAGCTCAGGCTATCCACCTGCTCCTCCCTCCAAGCACAGGCAGATGCTTGGTGTGGACTTTGGGCCTCAGAAGGTTTTCGAGGCTCTTGGTTTTTTATTTAATGAAGGGATGTTGCCGCTGAACTAGGGTGACTAATCAGACTGTCCAAGTTTTTTCTTGATGCCTTCCTGTACGTTAATTAAAAAGGTGGCTAATGTGATTTTTCATGCCATTGGACTTCTCTTCCTTGGTTGATAACTGGTTGTATGGGGGTGGGAGAAGGCCCAGTACAAGACCTTGGTGGGGTAAGAATTCTGAACAGACTTGGGTGAGGACTTTAAAAGTGGGTTGAGTTTTGTAAATTTATTTTGGGGCGGAAGCTGGAGAAGATGGGTGGGGTGGCCAGGTGGGGCTGCTCAGGGCAGGTGACTTGCCGGGAGGGGCGTCTTGCTTTGGCCCTGGGTGCCTAACTCTTTCAATGTGATGGGGAAATGCCCCGTTATGATCTGGGAGGAGCACGATAACCCAGGAGGCTTCTCAAGAGTCCCGCCTGGGCCGTATTTGGACAATCTGAAGGGACTGTGGGAGCGGTGGAGGTGAAGGGCTGCCCTTCCTTTAGGGGCTGCTTTGTGCCAGACACTGTGCAGGGAGCTTCACCCATCCGTTCATTTAATTCACACAGAGCCCTCTGAGGTCTGGTGGAATAACTTAGGGTGTTGCTCAGTCAGTGGATGCACACCTGGCAGGCTCTAAACTTTGTCCTTCTCATCGTCCCAGGCCGCTTAAGTGTGGGAAGATACAAAGGACACTGTTTAGCAACAATAATGGGGTACTCAGAGACGGCAAGGGAGGAGCAGCGTTTACAGCCCTCTGCTCTACCAGCTGAGCTGTCGAAGGAAGCACAAGGGGTAGTGTTCGTTGACTGGATCGTGTGCTGGGTCTTCGCATGGGAGACCTAGTGTGGGGATGCAGGCACACCGAGCCTGGGCCTGCACCTGAGCTCTCTGAGGGCGGGGGTTCTATCTTGTGTTCCGTGGCCGTATCCCTGGGGCCTAGAGAGCACCATCACCGGAGGAAATGGCCTGGAGGGCTCTCTTGCAGTGCGTCTGTGTCCATGAAGTTAGCCACTCAGAGACCATATTCATTCTTTCAATAACTTGTTCTTAGTATCCCCTGGGCTGATAAGTAATTTCTCACTTTTTTTTTGCTGTCAAATTTATTTCCTACTATGCTGTGAGCTTCACCTGTATGAGCTCTAATAAACCGTGTGGACGGTTGGGGGAGGACAGACGTGGCGGTGGGGGTTGCAGCGTGGGTAAATGAATTAAGAGCACTGTGGATTTTACTTTCAGAAGGTTTAACGATAGAGAAAACAGCTAGATCTCAGTTACCTACGGAGGAAAATAGAGGTTTGAAAATCTAAAATGCACTGGCCTTTGGAGTAAATTCCATGATTTTTGTTGGCATCAGTTAAGAATGCACAAGAATTTATATGGATTCCCTTAACAGGTAATAATCTTACAAGTGTCTGTACGTGCTTTACAGTTTAAAGCACTTTTCCTTACACAGCTCTAGCTTGTAACTTAGAAATTATTATTTTTAATTTAGAGTTATGATCCTGGTGCTGGGTTGGGGCTATGTCAATGAAGGGACAGGAAAGGCCCCCTTGTGAGTTGTCCCTCTAGCTCACAGATGTTTTGTCTGACAGGAGCTGATAGGCGATGCCTGTCATATTGTCACAAGGTGAAACAATAGAGTTGACACTAATGTGTCTGGGCCTGTCTCCTGGTGTGGGCGAGATACCGCTCAGCTCAGACTCCTCAGGTCTCAGCTCAGACTCCTCATGTCTGTACAGTTCTGTTCATTTAAACCCAACTGGCCTTTCTTTGGTGGAATGCTTGAAAAAGAAGCCAATGATCAATAGCTCGAGGTTAAGGAGGTGCTAAACCATACATTTGAAAGTGAATGTTCCTGTTTATAACTTGGAGGGCCTGTATTTCTTTTACATTCTGTGGGGGTGGGAAGAGGTTAGATGACCGACAGTACAGAGACGTGGTGACTGGGCAGGTACGTTGACCATCGAGACTCCTGTTTTCCAAGTGCGCTCGGGGAGTGGGGTACCTAAAGCTATAGGATAACACCGATTCACCTTGTATTCATAAACTGTCTTCTCTGTGCTGCTTCATGTGCTGAAGAGGCAATGATGAGCAAGACAGGCAAGGGTCTGAGCCTGCGTAGCTTACATTGTTGGGGGTGGGAGGGGTGTCTTTAATATGCTCAAAGTTTAAGGAGGGAGAGCTTTGTTTAGTATAACTGCAAGCATATTTGCATAAGATATGGCAGGAGACATAAGAGAAAGTTGGGGCTTGTGCTAAGGCTTCGGTCCTAGACCTTTTGGAGTGTGCCTACTCTTGTCTCTGCCATCACCGTGGACATGAACTCACTGCACACACAGTCTGTTCCTCTGTAGACCAGCAGCTCTCCCATCCAGGAATGAGTGCCATGGAAATCCTGCCCCTCTAACTTGGGTAACTACCATTGATTGAGAGTCTGCTGTGATCCAGAAACATGACTAGGTTATTCCTTATCTCCCCTTTTGCTATAAGGAACCTGGAGCTTGAGAAGTTGAGTGACCAGTATGAGTGGCAGGCCTGGGACTCAGATCTGGGTCCACCTGACCCTTGTGCCGGACACTCACTCAGTTTGTCCGAAACAGTGAGCAATGAGCCTGTGAGTAGACGATCTGGTCCCATTTCTCCTTGTAGCAGATCCTGCCAATGAGAGGGGTGCAGAAGCCCAAAGGATGCAAATGCAAGATCCACCCATATTAGGACCGCCTAGAGCCATGCTATTTCCAAACCTAATCCTTTACAGATGTTGTAGTGTAAGGAGGTGGAGACTTCGTGTTTTAATGGCAGCAGCCATGTGCCATGCACTCCGCTGGGAGCCTTAGCTCGTGTATCCTCCTCGCACCAGCCCAACCGGGAAGGATCGGCCTTAGGAGAGGCAGCATGATATAAGAAGTTAGGACTTAGGAGCCAGACTCTCTTGGGATAATAACAGTAACTCCCAGGAAGGCTTTTGTGAGGATTAAATCAGATAGTGTGTGTCAAGTGCTTCAGTCAGCATCTGGCACGTATTATGTCGGTACTCACTATTATCACCATTTTCCAGATGAGATTTAAAGCGGTATGTGGCTAGTTCCTCTGTAGCTTCTGAGTGGAGGAACTGGGTTTCCTCACTCCAGAGCTAGATCGCTTTCCTCTGCTCCTTACTGTTAAAGGCTTATTTGAAGTTTGTGTGGCTTCGGGCTGTGTCTTGAATGAAGAACTTCCCAGATAGAGCCCGAGGCTCTATTTCACCCCAAAAGGCAAGGCTCCCTGTGCGCCAGACGCCACCTGTCGCCATAGCCTGATGCTGGAATTCGGGTCCGATGCCACATCAGTGCTTGGTGGAGGTCCTTACGGACCGAGACTCCTCACCCTCTTCCAGGCTTGGAAGAAGAGGGTCGGGACCGCAGACAAAATGTGAGCTCTGCGAGAGCAAGGACCGTGTCTGTTTGGGTGTCTGTCTGGGTGTCTGTCTGGTTCGCACTCGCTGCCTCACACCTGCACTGGCCACCTGGCGCTTGCTGAGTGCTTCGTGAAGAGTGCCTGAGGGGTTAGAGCGGAGGGGCGGCCGCATTTGGCTTGGCAGATCTGGGTTGTAGTCCTGTTTCTGACACTCAGTATGCGACCTGAGTGAGGATCCTAATCTCCCTCTGCCTCGGTTTCTTGATCGTAGCTTGAGGATAACATTTCATGGGGATACCAGGAGAAAGAAAGGAAACCTGTACTTTATCTCGTGCTTAGCACACAGTAGGTGGTAGCTATGATTACTATTTGTCTTAGTCTGCTTTCCACAGAGTAAGTGGAAAGCCATAATCCCCGTCCTCTAATGCAGAAGGGAAGGCATGATGTATCCGAAAAGCTGAGAGCAGCAGTAGTAGTATTAGAAACGACTTAGGGGCCGCATCTGCCATCCTGTCAGGCTTGGCTTGCGTGCCACCACCTCCAGGAAGCCCTGCAGACCACTCCAGCCCACAGTCAGCTTGGGGGTTGGGTGTGAAGCCCAGGGAGACCTTGCCCAGGCAGAGAGGATGGGGCGGGGTGCAGTCAAGGAGGGGCCATTCTAGGTGGCCTGGAACACAAGCAAAGGTCAGGAGTATGGTCAGCCTTGTGAGTTTGGTGACCAGCATGGAGTAGACAGAGCGAGTGTGGGTGCCTCAGACTGAGGAGTGAGTTGTGGAGTGCCTGAGCTGCTAAGCTAAGGAGTTTGCATTTGATCTGAGACAGTGTGGAGCCAGTTAAATTTTTGACAGGGCAGGTAGAAATTTGAGGAGGCTGGCAGAGTCGTGGTATTTTAAGAAGAGTCTTCTGGCGTGGTGTTCAGGAAGGACCAGGAAGTCAGGCATTCGCGAGCACAAGCTGTGAGGTTATGATGGTCTCGGCTGCGGTGCGTCTGTGGGTATGGAAAGGAAGGAATGATTGAGAAAGATAGGAAGGTAGAGTAAGGCATCGTGATTTACCACCTCTGGGGCCGAGGGGGACGTTTCTGTCCCCAGCGCGCCCCCGTGGAGGCATTCTGATAGGACCGTTTATCTTGACCTAACAACTATTTCTGGTCAGTTTAAATCCTAGATAGTGGCTTCTGCAAAGCCTTGATATCCTAGTATAACAGCTGAGCAGGGATTTTAGCCTGGCTAGGCCAGCCGCCCCGCATCTGCGGTGGCACCCAGCTCTGCTCAGCTCGCACAGCCTTCGGCTCTGGGCAGACAGCTGCCCACCCAGTGTGCCGAGGGGACCGAGATGAGGACTGCCGGGTGGAGGTACTGCGTGGTGACTGTAGTAGTCACGGGAGCTCTTTTTTACCAACTGTTTTTTAATATCCAAAGCAACCCTGCAAGGCAAGTTCTCACATCAGCCTCGTTGCACAGGTGAGGACCCCGAGGCCTCCCTCTGTGGTCTGACTCCTGAGCCTGTGATCTGGACACCAGGCGCTGCTGCCTCTAGTGGCTTTTCCATCAGGTCACTCATTTGTGGACGCTCACCGAGCAGTCAGATAGGCCTGTTAGAATGCGAGTCTAAAGTTCAGCGGAGGAGGCAGGTGGAAACAGGTGGGTCTGAGATTCTGAGCAGCTTGGGCATGAGTGGAACCGGCGAAGCCAAGTCCGTGTGATACAAGCGAGCTTTGGGGGCCCTCTCGCCTTTCCCTTTCCTCACCCCTGCTGTTCTGACATCCCTGGAAACCCGTGACAAGGAGCCTTCATATACAGTCTAGATCAAATGCAGACTTCGTAGTGATAAATGTCCAGTCCCGTAGTCCTGATTCCTCCCAGGCAGCAACCCGGTTTGCATCCACCTGCCCCACAGGGGTTATGAAGATGAGGTGAGTCTGTGTGGACGGTGTGGCTCATGCCTGGCATTTTGTAAGTGTGGCAGGAACGTGACCATTGTCTAATTAGTTTATTAGCGTGGGTGTTTGGTAGGTGATGTTGTGTTTAACTCCAGCCAGCCTGCAAGGCAGGCGGCAGCCCCTGATCTGTTGAGACCCCGGAAGGTAGAGCCCTTGCCTGAGGCTGACTATACGAAAGGGCTTTCATTCCAGCCCAATGTTTTCTGCCCAAAAAGTTCTTACCACACTGCAAATGACAAGCAGTCATTCCCACTGGCTCAGGCCCTGAACTTCTCCATCCATTGCTTCCACTGCTGTGCGAAGCGTCCTTGTTTTAGCATTGAACTCAGCACAGCCCTTCCGGGTTGGGATTTATCCTAAACCATTGTGTTAGTTAGCATTATTTGGGCTTACTGTTTCAGAGGTTTCCGTAAGATGATGCAGGCAGAGGCCTCATTACATTTACCAAGTGAAATATCTTTAATTAAAGATATCAAGGTTATGCAAAGATTTTGCACGTACCCTTTCTGCGGGGGTAAGTGAAGAGCAGGCAGCCCCCGTGGGCATTGAGCATTTCCTGGTGGCACCAGACACGCTCTTGCCTTCTCAGTCGTAGCTGTGATCACTAGGCAGAGTTTGGGTCTGGTCGGCTCATGTCTGATAAGGCTGCTCAAGGCTTCTCCACTGAGAGGCTTTGGCCTCGGAGGCTGTGTCTGGCCCACGCAGAGGGCTTCCTGCAAGCATTGTTGTGCTTGGAGACCGAGGGGAGGCACGGTTATCCACCGCACAGCCCTGGAGAAGTCTAATTTGAGGGCGCCATGGACCACTGAAGGAGCTACTCAAATGTTTCTCTGTCTCACCTCTGGCTTCGTTTTTATCAGTCTTTGCTTCTCTGCTGGGTAGAGCTTGTTGGTGACCTCCCGGTCAGTGTGTGGTCCCTGGGGCTGGATGTGGACCCATCACTGAGGAACACGGACCCTGATACAGCAGTGGCCCGGCGTGACCATTTAGGTGCTTTGCGCTGTTGAGCATTTCTTAAGTGCACTGTCCTTGCTTCCTGTGTGACCTCCAGACAGCTCCGGTCTTGAAATCTTTTCCAGCCGTAGTGGGTGTGGATCCCTGCTGGTCCTGAGAATTGAGGCCTCTGCCTTGGTCTTGTGGAACAGGAATTGGGGGTGCGCGGAGGAGCAGTCTTCATCCCGCAGGACAGATACGAAGTCGTCCCTCCTGCATCTCGTTAGTCACGGCAGCGTCACCTGCCCTCTTCCGGTGTCTGCTGGACGGGCACAGGCACCCTCCCATTCTGTCAACCCCAACCGCGTGAGGCCTCTTTCTTCATCGTGCAGTTGGGGAAACCGAAGCTCAGAAAGGCGCAGTAACTCGCCTGAGGGCCCCCAGCTGGTTAGCGGCAGGGTTAACATTGGGGTCCAGGTCCGTCCCAGCCCAAAGCTCGTGCTTGTTGAACTCTGCCGTCCTGTCCCATGCAGAGACTCACAGGGCGCCGATTGTATGGACGAGGGAACTGAGGTCGAGAGAGCTTCACTGTAGGTCCAAGCGTGGTGGCCGAAGTCTGGGTTTCGGTTAGACGTCAGAGGTGTTTTTGGTTCGGGCTGTTGGAATGAAAGCAGCTGGAACTTTCTGAGCGGCCGTCCGTCTTTAGGAAGATGCCTGCTGCGCCGTCAAGTGTTAGCTGTGCCGTCGGTAGGGGTGCGCCTTGGCTTTCTGGGCGGCGCAGTTCTTCATGCACCTCCTGTCCTCATCATTGTGACTGCCCCTTGTTGGCAGCTGCCGGTTGACAAAACCTTGCAGGGTCCCTTGGCATTTTCCTGCAAAGCCCCATCCCAGCCGCTGGCGCCGTACGCAGCAGGGCTTCCGAGGGGAAAGGCCATGCTGGTCCTCTGAGCGGCCGAGCTGATCGCCCTCACAGGGCCTGATGGGTTCTGCTTCTCACCCTTAGGGGCGAAGGTGAGTGAGAAGTCCGCCCTCGGGGTCGTGAGTGGCCTGGCAGTGTTACTGTCCCTGGTACACGTGTCATTGCTTCATAAGTGTTTGTTGAGTGAATGAATGTCCGGTAGGTCCTTGATACGTTTGTAAGGGTCTCTCCCCCTGTTAGGTTGAACTGCATGAAATTGCTGTTTCCCCAGGTCAGAAATGGTTGAATACCAGCATTTCGTGTGGTTCCACCTGATACAGACTAAACACTGGGGTGGGGTGGTGGCGCCGGGGTGAGACTTGTAGCAGTGACCAGATCTCCCTTCGGACTTGAGGCCTCAACCAGACATGGCTCCTCATGAAGCCAGTGTAGGCTTCTAGTTAGTCAGTGTCACTTCAGGTGGGAGCGACAAGAACGGAAGCAGGAGAGTGGGGTCTGCCTTCGAGACGGGGTCAGCACATTCTTCATCTGTTCAGGCCACTCCTGGCGTCGAAGACTGTCTGGAGCTGCTGGCAGTAGAGAGATCAGGGCTGGGTGGGGACAGTGATCTAATTGCGCTGGCATTCACTGGTGGCTCTGCACATGGTGGGTGTTGGGCCCTTGGACCAAAGTCACATGCTGGCCCTCCTGGGAGCTTCCTGAAGCTTCCAGGTGGTTCTCAATTCCAGAGTTGAGGGGTTCTGAAGTCGGACTGCCTGGGTTCAGGTCCAAGCCTGCAGACTCAGGCAACTTCTTCCACACTTTGCCTCAGTTTCCTTGTCTCACAATGAAATGTTGAGGACAAAAGTATCATTTCTAATGAATTTTACGAGGATCAAACGTGTTAATGCACATAAACCCAGACACGTGGTACCATTATTATTAACAGTAGCAGTAATGGGGTTACTGTCAGTGAGATGTACTCTTAGCGTGTTATTAGAGCTGCAAATGACTTCAGATGTGGAAACTCCCTTTGCTTTGTTTTGGAGGAAGTTCAGACCTTGTGTTGAGGCTTCGTCTCCCATCATCGTGGGAGGCGTGGCTTTTCCCTTTGCTCCCTGGAAAGCCTTGTTGGTGATGGGCCTTGTAGAGTGTACACCTGCCTCTCTGTGAACAAGTTGTTTGACATGGTGCTCTTATTCCAGGTGATGATAAAAGTCACTCTTCTGGAAAACGACTTAGTTTTTTTTTCTTTCCTTTGGCACGAGTCTGCCAGTTACATTTGGTACCCAGGGCATTTGAGAGGAATGAGGCGCGGTGCTAATCAGAGATCCTCATCTCAGTTCCCTCCCCATCCCACACACAGGGCCTGTGCTTATTTGCTGACACATTTTCTCCTTTTCTGAAGGTGGCAGGTTGTCGTAGGTGCTCTTTCTGAACTACCAGAAACCTGCAAGACTTCGCCGCCTCAGGGATTTAATGTTTTATTTTAAGGACATGTATTTGATTTTAAGAGCATGTGTTTAATTTAAAGGTGTGTGGAGCGTTAGCGTTCAGGAGTATAAGGAGGCATGATAAAGGAAAATGGCAAAAAAAAAAAAAAAATACTGATTGTTGGAAGACAGCCTGGTACAGCAGAATGGAAGAAGAGCCCAATCCCACTAGGGCTGCTTCTGGACTGTCTGAGCTTGAACTGGTTACAGCATCTCTCTGAGCCTCAACTTCCTGATCAGTAAAATGGACGTACGTCCTCTTCACAGGGTAGATGAGAGACTTAAATAAGAATAATGTACATGAAGTGCTATAACTCAGGTCTCATATGGGCGCTTAATACAGGCTCATTATTATCTATAGGAATTTCATCATTTACTGTGCAAATGAGCACATTCCACAGGGAAGAAAATTGGATCGAATCTAAAAAAAATTCCTGTGTTAAGGAATACCATAATTCTAAAATTAAGTGTAACGATCACTCTAAGGAGTTCCTCATTTAAAAGGGAGCTTCTTTTCCCACATGGTAACTTCTAACCTGTAGTCAGGGTTTAGAATCACTTTTGAGGCCCTGAGTCTTTTTCTTTGCTGACCTTTGTTGCTGCCGAATACATCCAGGGAGACTCTGAAATAATGAGCATAGTATGGGGGTAATAATTGTCAGTAAGCACACTAGCATTCAAACCTGCGGCCTCATTACTCCGTGCCCTGGCCGTGTGACACTTGCCCCTGGGGCCAGAAGTCAGCAGAGAGCCCGTAGTTAGCTTCCTACCTAGAGAGTCCAACTCCAAGAGGTAGAGCCACACATAGAGGTTTTTGACCTCCGAGAACTTGGAGCAATAGGCTGTGGGTGTCAGCACCTGTGCACAAGATGAGCAGGACCTCCACATCCTCAGTTCATGGAAGTTACTTTTCATCTTATTTGGCACTAGGTGAGATTCCTGGGAAATAGGTCCAGTCTTCACATTTCCTTAACTGTCTCGATTTCTTCTTTCCTTTAAATAACTTCCTCCAGGGGCATTTATCTAACTGCTAGCTAGAATCCCCTCGAGCTTTGCCTACCATAAAATTGGCTGTATAGCTTTTTCCCCTCCCCACATTGATGGGCAATGGTTTCTGAGCTTGCTGAATTCCAGAGGGAGAGAACACAGAAGCATCGTGGGAATTTCCCCCAGGATGCTGCTTTTATTTTGATTCCATGGGATCTGATTGTTGAGGAAGCATTTCTTGAGATAACAGGCTAGAACTGGTTGCCATAGTCCCTAAGGAAGGGCCCTCCCATCATGTGACTATTTGGTAGAACATAGACACATGAATAGAATGTTGGACCTTTGCGTGATGAGCTCAGAGTGGTTTGTGAGGCTTGACTCTTACTCCAGCACCCTTATGAGGCAGTGGATTAATGGATGAGATTCTGTGAGTTGAATTCCATTACATGTTGGAATCTCTGAGGAAAGGGAAAAAAGTTTTTCCAGCCTTAGGTTATGGTCTGTGTATTGGAACAAGTACAACCAGATTCCGCCAGCGGAAGCCTGTTTAGGAGGCCCTGAAGAGTTTGCCCTTCGCATGCGTTGTCCTACAGTAGTACCCCCTGGCCCGCGAAGCATGCATTCCAAGACTTCCAGTGGACGCCTGAACCACGGATAGTACCCACTCCACATATACTGTGTTTTCTACGGATGCTGTGTAGACACACACCTTTTTTACTTAAAGGAAGGACTTTGGCTTCTCTTTGGCTTATCTGAATTGCCAGCATCACTACTTTTGAGCCTTGGGGACACTATTAAGTAAAATAAGGGTGACTTGAACATAAGCACTGCAGTACTGTGATAGGCCACATGATAACTGAGGTTACCTGATTACCTGGCGAGTAGCGTGTACAGCATGAAGATGCTGGATGAAAGGGGATTCATGTCTGGAAAGAGCGGGCAGATGTCCGAGATTTTATCACGTTACTCAAAACAGCGTACAATTTAAAACTGAATTGTTTATTTCTGGAATTTTCCATTTGACCAAGGGTAACTGAAACCGTAGAAAGTGAAACTGTAGGCAAGGGGGATCTTGTCAATTTCAGATCCTGTAACTTTATGTAAATTATAAATTACGTAAATGTAGAGACTTACGTAAATTGCTGTTACGTGGCAGAGCCAGGATTTGAACCGAGCTGCTCTGACTTTAAAACTTATACCCTTGACCTTTGCTATACCATGGAATTTTACTCACACCGGGCCTGTGGCTTGTCCAGATCTCACAGTAAATCACTAGGCAGCTGGGACCAGGGTCCTGTGCCTAACACTCTAGAATCTGGACTCTACACTGTGGAATAGGCCGACGTCTCATCTGCCACATCAACGCAGGCCCGTTTGAAAACTCATCTTCAAACATGCTTCTCCAGTGATGACATCATGACATCACGAGAGAGCTTCCTGATAGTTGGATCGACCAATCCAGAAAGCCAGTACTCTGAGTTAAAGCAGAAATCTAGGGACAAGTCTGGATTCAAACCCATGTCCTGTTGATCTATGGCTCCTATTTTGTTTGTTCGTAGGAGATAAGAGTATGAAATAGCAAACATCCATTCTCTAAGTAGGTTGGAAAATGATGGTATATTGATACAGTGGAAGGTATTGCAGCCATTTAAATGTGAAATATGAAGACTAGATAGCAATATGGGAAAGTTTTGTGAAAGTGACGAATAAAGCAGAGAGTCTTTACAGCTCTGTAAAAATGTCGATGTTGGAATGAACCATGTTAGAATGAACAGCTACCTCATGGGGTGGTTGTGGGGATTAAGTAAGTGAACAGTTCGTAAGCCCTTTGCCCTGTTAGTTGCAGTGGGTATCTGTGTCTGTCTGTCTCTACACATACTAGCGTGTATATACACCTTTTCTCCCTCCTTTTGAGTTACTTCCTTAAGACAGAGCCTCAGGACAGGCGTTGCCCGGCTGCAGGGAGCGTCCCTCCCAGTCGCTTTGCTCTCGCCACGCTGTCCGGTAGCCCTGGCCGTGCTGGCCCATCTCCGGGGCCCTCTGATCGGGCCGTGCTCTCCCTGCCGAGCAGGCCTCACTTCCTCAGTCTGGCGGCCTGTTCCCGCCCAGGGGCAAGAGCTCCTTGCTGTCCTGCAAAAATGTTCGATTCTAGGGTTAGCCTTCATGGTTTTTGCCATATTCTTCAGAACCGTTAATTAACTTTTTTAATTGCCTATTTTTAATGTAAATTATTTGGGGGAGGAATTGTGCCATTACCATAAGTGGAAAACCAGTATCAGTAGCCGTTAGTAGCAAGTACACAATGAAATAAACATACATAGTTATTGATATAAAACATGTTCTTCTGTGGACCACCTAAAATCGTCTGGTGACCTCCAGTGTCTGCCTCATTCCTGTCTCTGGGCCTCCGCCTGCAGCATGCCCCTTCTTTATCTTCCTTCCTTCTGCTTGTGTCTGTCCCACTTACCTTCCAGGACCTGACCCTGTCCCCTCTCTGCCTTTTCTGACTACCACAGTTTTTCACACCCATCTGCCCATCCATCCATCCATCCATCCATCCATCCATCCATCCATCCATCCAAATAAACAAACATTTAACGATAGTATGTGTTCCATTTGTGCTGGGGATAAAGATACATTCCATACGTATCTACTAGGAGACAGTTCAAGCAGGGAACAGTCTGACAGAGGAACCTGTGGAATGAGGTAATTGCTGTAAGGTGGTGTGTGCAGGTGCATCGAAGAAGGTGTCTGGCTGAAGAGAGTCGAGGTTGGGATCCCAGGAGAGAGGCGTTTTGTTGGAGGGGAGGTGAGGGGACTCATTTGTCAGGAGGACAAATGGTGAGCACAGACATGGCAAGCAGAGAGAATAGTATGTACCAAAACTCAGGGGTATAGGAGAACATGGCATATTCAGGGGAAGCAACAATAATTTAAACTCAGTGGAGCCAAAAAGGTAGGGGTAGGAGAGCTTGATGCGACCGGGCAGGGAGGCAGAAACCACCTCCTGAAGGAGTATGTCATGACGGGGGCTGTGATGTCACCTCGTCCATTTCAGTGCCCTCTCTGTGCCCTGACCTGACCTATGACATGGCCTTCACCTGTACAGCAGTTGGCTTTCTCGCCTTGAGTATTATTTGCGCCGGTTCACTGTCGTCCACACCCCCTGCACCATGATTATTTGCTGAGTGCCCTATGTGTGTCATTTTCTGTGCCAGGTCCAGGGGCACTGACCTGAACGGAAGGCCGTCCCTGCCTTAAGGAGCTCACAGGGATAGAAGGCCTTCTCGTTGGGCGCGAACACCGATGGTGGGGACCCTGGGGAGCTTCTTGACCCTTCTTGATTTTTCCTTTGTTATAAACGTTTATATGTGTTCATTATAGAAAAGTTGCAAAGTATAGAAAAGAAGAAAATAAGATCACTTACAATCTTACCCTGCCGGAAGCCACTGTTAACCTTTTGTTATGTTGCTTCAGTATCTTTGCCTGCATAGTTTTTAAAGGTTTTTCGTGTGGTTGAGTTACATGTTGTCTGTACTGTTTTTTTTATATCCAGCTCTTCACAAGAATTTTTTTTGTCAGAAATTTCATACACATTTTAAACGACTTTAATGTTTCAGTTATAATTTGCTTAAGACCATTCCCTTATTGTTAGATGAGTAGGGGTTTCTAATTTTCCCTTATACATTTCCCTGCCCATGACTATATAGCCTGTCCTTTTTGCTCACAGTTGTCATTCTGTAATGTCACTGCGAACACCAAATTAGCGAGTACTGAACCATTGCTCCTGGGGGAAATGCAGGGTAAGGTTTCTGTGCGCCTCTAGTTACACAGGATTTTTGTCATCTGATTAATTCATAATGGAGAAGGACAGGTACTGCATGGTATCACTTATATGTACAATTTTTTAAAAAAGAAAAGGTCAAACTCACAGAAACAGTAGAAAAGTGGTTGCCAGGGTCAGGGAAACAGGGAGAAATTGGTAAAAGGGTATAAACTTTCAGGTATAGGATGGATAAGGCCTGATGTGAAACATAGAAAAACAAACAAACCTTGTTTTATGTGTGTTTCTGTTTAAGGACACCTTATTTAACACACATTGTTGATTCATGAACGTTGACATCACAGCCAGCAGTACCGTAACTCATGTCTGAACGAAGCTTAGCATGTTATTTTCTCTATAAGGCACAACACTGTTGTCTTCTAGACAGCACTATGCTTGGGGCTGTTTTTAAACAGCAAAATCTACAAAAAGCACAGAAATGTGAAAAATAATGGCACTAAAATGACTGTGAAAGGACACTTGTTTACAGTATGAGCGGAAACAAGAAGGCAGAGCATCAGTCACTTAGTTCAAACTCAGCCGAGAACTTGCACTTCGATGACTCGAATTTTTCATCACTCAGTGTGTGTCCGTGAATGGCAGAGAAAGTGCCGCGAGTTGATTATGGGTTACTGATGTTAGCAGGTAGACAGATCTGCAAACGTGGAATCTGCAGATAACGAGGACCGACCATACACGCAAAGTGCCCAGCAGTCTTGGTATGTGGCCATGCTGTACTTGTCTCGTGAGGCAGAGGTGGTTACAGTGATGATGCTTTAAAAATAAGATTTTAAGTCTGCGGCCATGCCACACTGAACATGCCCGATCCCGTCTGATCTCAGAAGCTAAGCAGGGTTGGGTCTGGTTAGTACTTGGATGGGAGACCACCTAGGTGCAGAAAATAAATAAATAAATAAATAAAAAGATTTTAACTGACTTCTTCCACAATTTTTTTTTTTGGGGGGGGAGCGTAATTTCTATAAGTATTTGATACATAGTTTTCTAGTAATGAGTAAATCTTTCTCAAAGTCAGATAAGACTTGAGTGTTCGGGGAATATTTTTTCTTTTCAAAACAGGAGCATGTTCCTTCTGTCTCAGAATGGGTCTTACTTGTTTTTCTAGTTGGGTGCCAGGTGGCCTGGGACGCAGAGTGCTGGCTTCTGGGAGGAGAGAAGATGGATGGTTTTTTCTCCATTCTACTCTCACTGGGTCCAGAGACTTCATTTGCCCCACCCCCTGTGAGCTTTTCCTGCCTGTAACCGGCTAACAGGAACTGGGCATTGGGCGCACTGCCCCAGCCGAGCCGGTGCGCCGAGCTCTCCTCTGCATTTGGCTTTGAGAGAATTGTAACTCAGTTTTGGCATAAGCAATGTAGTCACACATTTCAGAGCTGAAAATATATGCGTAAAGCCCTATACAACGAAAAATTTCCCTCCTGTCCTGGCCCTCATATGTCCAGTGTCCTCCTACTTGTCCCTCCCTCCCAGATCGTTGGTCCCTGGATAACCGACTGCTTCGTATTTCTCTTTTTTCCTTTTGTTTTATCAAAGTATTATTTACATACAATAAAATTGACCAGTTTTACATATACGGTTTAATGAATTGTCGTAATAATCGTATAGCCACCACCACAACTGTGTTGTAGAATAATAGTTCCCTCATCCAAAAAAAGTTCCCTTGTGCCCCTGTGCACCCGCTTTCCCTTCCCCCACCCCGTCTCTAGGCAACCACTGATCTGCTTTGTCACTGTGGTTTTGCCTTTCCTGTAACTTCACAGAAAAGGAATCAAACAGTACGTAGTCTTTTGTGCTTGACTTTCACGTAGCATAATAGTTTTGAGTTTCACCCATGTTGTTCCATGTATTAATATTTTGTTCTTTTTTTATTACTGTAGAGGATTCTGTAGTGTTCTATGACGTTTGTACACTGTACCACAATTTGTCCATTCACCTGTTGATGTTCATTCGGGTTGCTTCCGGGTTTTGGATGTTATGCATAATTCTGCTACAAATCTTCATGGTTAAAGTTTTGTAGATGTGTTTTTTTCTTTCCTCATTTCTTTAGGCACTACAAACATATAGTTGACCCTTGAACAACCTGAGGGTTAGGTGTGCTTGTGCAGTGAAAGATTTGTGTATAATTTGACTCCCCAAAAACTCAGTTGTCCCTCAGTATCTCTGGAGGACTGGTTCCAGGACCCCCTGGAGGTACGGAAGTCTGTGATGTCAAGTCCCTGATATATAATGGTGTAGAATAGTGTCTACAGTTGGCCCTTACCATTCACGGATGAGAAACCCAGGGATATGGAGGGCCAGCTGTATATTTATTGAAAAAATTTCTCTTATAAATGGACCTGTTCAGAGGTCAACCGAATTCTATCCCCTTTTTACATATTGCATGAAATGTTATAAAAATGCTTCTGCACCCTGTGTTTTTCGAAGGGATCTCACTACCAGGTGAGAAGACTCTTGGAATCTGTAACTTGGTAATGTGTCCTAGCGTCCAGGCAGCTAACGATGATGCCAGATGGCCCTCCTCGCTCCTGGAGAGGGTGCCAGCTTGCCTCAGAGACGGTGATGGAGGCGTCCGTGGTGGCAGAGAGGCTCACTTTCTGGGTCTCGTTCCATCTAACAGAACGTTGCACTCTTTGGACCGTGAAAGGGGGCGAGTATACAACTGTCCCGGTCACGTGAGAAGTAAATTGTACAGGAAATTAGTTCGTGCATCAGTCGCATCTTGCCGGACAACCGCAGGGGCTTAGGGCACGCCACCCAGCCTTTCGTGGCCTCCGCGTGCATGGTGCTCGGTGCGTGGGCCTCTGACCTGACGCGGAGGATAGCAGCGCAAGTTCTGTGTTTCATTAAAGTCCTTTTTACTTTCACCTGTCCCTGATCCCCACTGTCGTTAGGCCCAAACATTCCCCAATAAAATCCTGTTTTGGACTTTTTGATAAGAATATGCAGGTTTGCATAAAAAAGACTAATGGAGTCTTTTCCTCCTTCTGGTAGTGCTATTGGCAGACAATAGGATTTAGGAAACCAAACCCACTGATTAAGAGCAGAAGTAACACATCGCTTAAGGGTGTCGTCTTCTCCCTTTACAGCTGTGCTGCCCACTAGGACTTTCCATGACAATGGAAGTGTTCGATGCCCCGTGCTGTCCGTTGCCACTAGCCACGTGTGGCTCTTCAGCACTTGGAATGTGGCTAGTGTGATCAAGGAACTGGCTATTTTATTTTATTTTAATTAAATTCAAATAACTGTGTGGCTACCGTTTCGGACAGTGCAGATCCTGATGAATATTAACTCCCAGTGAGAAATTTTCTTTAACTTAAATTAATCTAGGTAAGAGCCATGGGAAATACCATTAAGCCTGGACCTATGGTAAATGATTTCTCAGCAGTTTAGGGGAATGTTATTTTAATAGGGTATTATTTATACATTGTATCCAGTGGGTGCCCGCTATTTATAAGGCATTGTGGTAAGCAGGTAATCAGAAGTTATCTAACATATTCTCTTTGGGCCTCAGTTTCCCCATCTGCAGTGAAGGTATTGGACTGGATAGGCTTTTTAAAGTCCTTTCTTGTGTAGCCATTTTTATGATTTTTGTCTTTAAGAGCAATAGTAATTATTTATTGAACATCCCTACGTGCCAGGAATAGAATTCAAGATATTAAGTAAAAGTGTTAACTCAGTTAAATATAATAATTTAATCTTCATTTGTCCCAATGAGACTAGGTGTTGTCCTTGTTTTACAGATGAGAACATTGAGGTTCAGGCAGGTTAAGTAATTTACCTGTAGTTATGTTGCCAGTGGACTGTAGAGTTTAGGTTCCCAGTCAGGTCTGCCCCATTAATAACCTCATCTTCAGTTAAATCTTTATTTATGCAATAGCCATTTGAAAAATAGATCCAATTCCTTAAACATTCAAAACTCTTGTTTCAACTAAAGTTTAAAAAAATAGATTTTAATGCTCAAGTCGGATCAGTGGCTGTGAGGGTTTAGGAGTGAGGTGAGCAGGTGGTGTGGGTGGAGGCCAACTCATCTGGCAAGCTCACGTCCTCCACGCATATCCATGAAAGGCCTGCTTGGAAACACGCTCCTGCTGGAATGCCGTCTGGATACCCATGCTCAGCTTGGGCTGGGCAAACCTCAGCTTCTGCTGGGAGCTCCAGGGAAGGGTGTGGGCTGAGGGAGAGAGGTGGAGGCAGAGTGTGGTCCTGAGATGTTCTCTTGCTCTCATGTGTGCTGTGAAGAGACCCACTTAAGGCTCACAGGTTTGGAGTCCAAAAGTTGACTCTACCCCCTGATTACTGGCTGAGCAACCATGTGCAAGTCTCCTCACCTTCTCAGCCTGTGAGGATTCATTCCCATTTCCACCAGTAATACTTGTGGAAACTTTCCCAGGAGTCACATACTGTTTTGCCTGCTGGAGGACCAGCAGTGAAGAAGAGAAAGCCCTGCCTCATGGAGCTTGCATTCTGCATGATGATGAGCTTTCCTTTCCCTCGCCTGAAATAAGGATGCCAGTCTCAGTAACCTCCCTCATGGGATTGTTTTGAAATGTAAATGAGATACTTGACTGACACAGCTCCTGGTGCCCTTCCCCAGAGATGATTCTGCAAAGCCGCTACTCTGTCATTCAGTGAATCTTTGGCTGCCTGCAGATGGCCCGAATAGCTGTTCTGAGAGGGCCATCCGTACCCTCTTCAGCTGAGCAGAAGGGCACATGATATACATGAAGCACCTAGCACAGTGCCTGGCCTGGAGTGGTCTCCTAGGATGTGCTATTTCTTTCTCTCTCTCTTTTTTCTTTTTCTTTTTCTTTTTTTTTTTGGTTAAAGAAACACTTTATGTGGGAACTATGAAATAGGGGCTGGAAGGCTGAGCAAGGAGTAGTAGGAGGTTTAAAAAACAAAGCAAATTTCCCATTCTCTCTTTTTAAAAACACTTTAATTTTCTTATTATTTTTCTGAATACAGAAGTACTACTTACTCTATTTAAACAACATAGATGTTACTTGGAAAGTGAAACTACCCTTAATTCTACCCCCAGAAATACTGCTAAGAGTTTGCTATACATATCTGTCCAGATATTTTCTATGCACGTGCTTATATTTTTAAAGAATTATTCCACCTATGTGCACAGTTATTCAGTCTGCCTTTTTCACAGAGTGCCTTCCTGTGTTCCAGATCCGTTTTGTGGGCACAAGGAATCAGGGGACTTTGTTGAATAAAATTAGCCTTGTCCCGAGGCCAGGGAAGGGAAGCAGATGTCCTCTAAGACAGTGGTCCCCAACCCTTTTTGGCACCAGAGACCGGTGCTCCTATGAGAATCTGATGCCTGACGATCTGAGGTGGAGCTGAGGTGGTGCCTCACCCGCCACTCACTTCCTGCTGTGCAGCCAAGTTCTTAATCCTAACAGGCCACAGAATGGTACCCGTGTGCGTCTCAGGGTTTGGGGGCCCCTGCTCTAAGACTCTGGCCTGGAAAAGAGGATTCTGCCTTTGGAAGGACAGGTGGAAGGGAGAGGGAAAACCAGTAGAAGCATAGCTACCTCCACCAGACCCTCCTAGAAAAGCCCCCCAGTGTCGAACCACATCGTGGCTTCCCGGGCCAGGCTTACTGACTTGAATTTAGAGCAAGCATAGACGTGCCATCTCCACATGGCAGTGTGGGGAGAGCCTGCCTGCCTCTTTCATAATTGGGCTTCCAAAGGGTAAAAACCGACCTTCGTTGGCTATTTTTTCTATCAGCTGTTTCACATCCTCTTAGAAAGATTTCTCTTTTGGATTCCAGGATTCTAAAGATTGGCTTTTAGACCAATCGGCTCATTTGCCCACGTGTGCGGAGATATTTCTTTATATTAAAGAGTGGGTGGTAGTTGTAGGATAAGGACAAATGCTGTGAACACCTGAAGTTCTTTAAACAGTAGGTTGAACTATATAAAATTGCAATTTTTTGCAGGTGAAAAATGGTTGATCTTTATCAGTTTCATATGGTTCAACTTAGTATTCATTGTGAGACGTTTGATAGAAAAAAATTGCTTGCAATAGCTAAATTTTTTACTAAGTCCTTTCGTTTCTTCCATACTTGCAGTTCTTGATTAGTTATGGTCATAGGCTACCTATAATTTTTTTTCTTCCTTTTTAAGAATTAATATGACCAAGAGATACCACTACACATCTATTAGAGTGACCAAAGTCCAGGACACTGATACCACCAAATGCCGACAAGGATGTGGAGCAACAGGAACTCGCATCTCTTGCTGGTGGGAATGCAAAATGGTGCAGCCGCTGTGGAAGACAATTTGGCAGTCTCTTACAAAACTAAACATACTGTTCCCATAAGATCCAGGAGTTGTGCTCCTTAGTATTTACCCTAAGGAGGTAAAAACTTATGTTCACACAGAAACTTGCATGTGAATGTTTATAGCAACTTTATTCATAATTGCCAAAAGTTGAAAGCAAGCAAAATGCCCTAAACTAGGTGAGTGGATAAACAAACTACTATATTCATTCAGATGATGGAATATTATTCAGCACTAAAAAGAAATAAGCTGCCATGCCATAAAAAGGCATGGAGGGATCTTAAATGCATATTACTGAGTAAAAAGCCAATCTAAAAAGGCTACATACCGTATGATTCCAACTATATGATAGTCTGGAAAAGGCAGAACTGTGGAGACAGTAAAAAAATCAGTGGTTGTCAGAAGTTAGGGGTGAGAGAGGGGTGAGTTGGCAGAGCACAGAATTCCTAGGGCAGCGAAACTGTTCTTCTGTAGGCTACTCCAGATGGTCGATACAGGCCATTGTACATTTGTCCAAACTCAGAATGTAACCAAGCGTGAACCCTAGTGGAAACTGTGGGCTTTGGGCGACAGTGATGTCAGCGCAGGTTCATCAGTTGTACCCCAGGTACCGCTGTGGTGACAGATGCCGATGACGGAGGAGGCTATGCCTGAGTGAGGGTGGGAGTCATGTGGGACATCTCTGCACCTCCCACTCAGTTTCGCAGCGAACCTAAAACTCCTCTAAAAAGCAAAGTCGATTAAAAATAATTTATAAGACGTAAGGTTTTTTCATATTAGTAAGAAGTCTTCATCACCATCCTCCCTCAGTGGCTGCTTGGTACTCCTTAGAGAGAGCAGTAACTTGCCCGATGTTCCGTCTTTAGGTTACTTTCCAGTTTTTTGCGTTATAAGCAATGTCGCTGTGACTGGCCCTCTGTGCATTTTTCTGGGTATTTGGATTCTTTTGTAGGATGGACTCCCAGGAATATTATTGTATGAAAGTATGGGTACTTTTTTACAGCTCTTGACAAATAACCGCTAAATTGTGTTTCCCAAGTGTTATGCCAGGTCATAATGCTACCAGCAGTACAAGGGTGCTATTACTGCTTCCCCATCAGTGTTGGGTGTTTTCTCCCTTCATTTCTAATTTAATAGCTTATTTTTCATTTGTACGTTAACAAGGTTGAATATTTTTGTCCATATGTGTGTTCGCTAGTTTCACTTACTGTCATTTCCCTCACCTTCGAGCCGTGTGTGCCTGTACCAATGAGGGGATTATCGGTAAGCAGTAAGAGCCGAGATCTCCACGTGTTAGCAGTGGATTGCACAGTGCCCTTGGAGCCCTTGTTTGGGGAATTAGAGGTGCCTAATTAGTGCGGATCTAGGCAGGAAGCAAATGCTGTGGGCCTTGTCTGCAGTCCCTGGGGCCCAGTGGTGATTTCTGTGCCATCTTCCTCCTTCAGCTGTTCCGAGAGCTCAGCTGAAATTTGATCACATTACAGTATGGTTAAGGGGCCTAATTAGCCATAAACCTCAGGAAATTCGAAAATTAAAGAGTCCATTAATCCCAAGGCCCCTCCCTTTGTGAATGCTTCTAAATCCCCTTTGGTTTGCTCGATTTTCCTGCTGTGCTTTAGTTCCAACAAGGCTTGGGTAGAGTGACATTGACAGCCTTTTTGCTGGAACTTCCTGCATTTCTGGGGTTAACCATATGGTTAAGGCTCCCCCCGCCCCAATCGGGCTAATCTCTAAGTAATAATAGCGTGGAATGCTGGTCATTATTACATTTCCTGGATGAAAATCTTCAAGAGTGCCTTAAGGTGAGTATAAAGGCCTTTATTAGTGCCTCTTACCATCTTGTGACCTAGAGGACCGAAGATGACCTGTGCAGGAACACCTCTCCCTGAAGTCGCAGCTCAGGCTAAACCTCTGCTCCTTCTCCCTTTAGAGTGTCGGGTCATGTGTTGCGTTTTTGACCCCTGTGGCCTGAACAGGTCTTGCCCTTGGCTGCTCTGTTCCCCTTTCCCAAGTAGACCGACCGCAGGGGCAGCTCAGGTGAATACGGTCTGTTTGAGGATGTCGTGTGGTTGGATGGGCTCAAACCTAAAGACAGGCCGTGCCTGGGAGCTGGAGCTCGCCTTTCTGTCCAGTGCAGTCGTGAATGGGTAGGTGGTTCCTTCCACCTAAAGCAGTTTGTTTGTGAACGTTTAAGGGAACTCAAGCTGGGATTCCGAGGCGGGGTCCCATATGCCAGCCTCTACGTGCAGCTGGAGCTCTGTCTTGTGTATATGTGCGTGTGTGTGTGTGTGTGTTTACTGGTTTCCTACAGAATACCCAATCCTGCCTCAGATTTGCAGCGGACCCTCTTCTGAGAGGTTTTGTTAGGATTCAAGGATTATTTTTGTTTTTCTTTTGTTTATTTCTCAGAGCTCTTCTGTCTTTAACTCATTCCATTCACTTACAACAGCAGATTATGGGTTGCTCTTAAAATTATGAGCCTTGCATGTAGGAACACTATAAAACCCAGGAAATTGGTCTTCTCACTTAAGTAACTTCTTCATGGCTTGGGAAGAATGTATGTGGTAGCCTCTGTGGTACTAGCGTGACTGTAACCTCTGCGTCTGCCAATCCTTTTGGAAGCATTTAAGATGAGTGGCACATTCCAGAATTGGGGCTGTTCTCCCTCCGTACTCCTCAGCAACTTTTATAGAACAGGACTGCAAATCCCAAGGCCCACCGTGACAAGTAGATGACGTGAGTGAACTGGCCAGGCCAAAGAGACCCGAGGCTTGGCGGGCAGTGACAGGAGGACACGTGCTGTGGTCGTCCTGAACTGCCATGTATTACAGGATCACATACCCCACGCATGTTGAAGGCTCACTGCCCCAAACCATGAGGTGGCGGTCCGCGAGGGCTTCCTGCTTGTCTGGACTCCATTACCTGTCTGGCAGACCCATCGGGTGGGCACACAAGTCCTCTCAAATTGGCCTCCTTCAGAGAATAAAGTTTATTTATTGAGTTAAAAAAATAGAAATGGAAACAGACTGTCACCCAAGTCTTTGATGCTCTGAGCCCTTGGGGGCCCGGGGAGCAGTTGCTGGTGTTGAATGCTTTGGTTATCACACTCCACTCTCATTAGCTGGTACTCTGGGCTACTTTGGCTTTTCATATTTCCTAGCTGGCCACCTTTGTTCCCTGTCCCCCCCGGGCACCTGGACAGGAGGCGTTAATTGCCTCCATCTGCCCTCAGTCATGGGAGCCAGCCTGCTCCTTCCTCTGGGCCAGGCTGCCTGTAATTGGCCCGTGAGGCTCAGAGCTGTCAGCCCCTCTGGGCCCTCTGCTTCCTGGCTGCTCGGTGTGCAGTTTGGCTTCCTCTTTGCAGGAAGGTTCCGTGAATTCACAGCCTGAACTCAGCCACTCAGCCCCTCCTCCTCCCCTTTACCAAGAGTTTATCTTTTCTCTGTGGTTCCTGCTGACGTCTGCCCTTTCTTACCAGAGAAGCTTTAGCTTTAAGCTGTGGTGGGCGCATTAGAAACATCACTGTGAAGAACGGTGCTTCACCCCAGTTGTTTCTGCCTTTGCCTTCCAGCCCCGAAGCTGCACTGCCTGAATGAGTACCTCTAGGGCATTTGGAGAAAATTATAACAACTTTCAGAAATACATCATTGAAGCTTCTGGCATTCCGGTAAAGAGTGCAAGTTTGCAGTCAGCCTGGCTTTCCAGCCCAGCCGCTGGGTCGCCCTTGACAAGTTCCATCAAATCATTGAGCCTTCCTGTCAGTTGGGGCGATCACATGGGCCTCACAGGGTTGCAAGGATGGAAGGAAGCCTGTGTGTAGATGTGAAACACAGAAAACACAGTCACCGTCCTCAGGCACTGTAGCTAACTTTCTAAAGTAAAAGCAGTAGGGAACCCCTTCCACATATCATTTGCTTGACTTCTTGTGGAAGAGTTTTTTAAAACGAGGACGTAGCTGTTACAGGGTGTAAAGTAGGTGGCTTTGTAGGACAGACTTGCTCTTTGAGGATGTGCCCTGTGTGGCCGGTCCTTCGGTCCTCGTCCCTGCTGTGAGTGCGGGTGTGCGCTGTAAGCAGGAGGAGGGCATGCGGGTCCTGCCTGTCTCGTACAGCCTCCCTTGCCAGCGCTTCTCTGATTCCCCCGCCCTTGTTCCTGAGCTTTCATCCGGGACCTCCGGGACCCCCTATGGGAGTGCCTGGCCCTGGGGAAACCAGTGCCGCTAAGAAACAATGCTCGCTCTCCAGGAGACCCTGTCCACTGTGGGCGACAAATCCGTAATCCAGTAAAGCAACAAGAGGCAGCACACCTGGGGTTTGGTGAGCAGCGCAGGTGTTGGAGCTGGCTGCCTGGGTTGGGCTCCCACATGGCCCATTGTCCTCCTTCATCCCTCATTTTCCTCATCAGTGAAGTGGGAACAGGCTTGTTGTTTGGGGATGAGTTAATACATCCCATGTGCTTCTTTGCCGCCTGGTTCCCGGCAGTGCTCAGTAACTGTTATTTGTAAGAGGCATTGATTCATTAAAGTTCACCCGTATCCACCACAAAGTCCCTGCTTTCTGGGGACAGGACAGAGCGTAAACAAACCCAGCAGGGTGACGTGCTGGGACCCCAGGGGTGGGGAAGGCCCCTGGGGCGGGGCTCCCAAGTGAGGTCAAGACTGGAGGGGAGGGAGCCAGCCATGGGGAGAAACGAGGAGGGACAGCCGATGTGGAGCCCCGAAGTGGAGACATAGAAAGAAGGGCTTGCTAGAGAGCAAAATGCCCGTCAGGCTGCCAGGGTCGGGCCAGGTTTTATTCTTATGTGAACAAGAAGCCATAAGGGTTTTAAGCAGGAGGGTATCGTGCTCTTATGTTATGAAAGGTTATTCTGTCTGCTGTGCAGGTAAAGGATTAAAGGAGAGCGGTTAGGATGTCCAGTGAGAAAGGGTGGTGTGGTGGAGGTGGCCAGAATTGGGGTGTGTTCTGTCACAGGACTTGTAGGTTGACACTGATTCCAACCAGAGGCACCTGGGGTGTGTCTCTGGTTTGTGCCACTCACCCACAGGGACAGTCACCATCGGGCCTCCCAACTTGGACGCGCCGACTCCACATCCAGTGCTCTTGCCACACCTCCCCGAGGCCTCTCACCATCCTTACGTCCACATGACGGGCGAAGGCCCACCTAGGACCAGGAGCCAGCTTGCAAGCCCTTCTCTTCTTCATGGTTTTCTGGCAGAGAGAGCCGTTGACTTCTTTCGTGAAGACCTGTTCCCTCACCATGAGTTAAACACTGCGTCAGACCCAGGTGATACAGAGATAGAGGTGACCAGGAAGAACATCCCCTTTGCTCTTCTGGCACCTACAGGAGATGGACACTGAACAGTCAGGATGCCCTGAGGGCGGTACGGCTGCCACAAGAGGCTGGAACAGGGCGTTTGACATAGGGATGGTCAGGAAGGGCTAGGCTCGGGCCAAGAGAATAGCAATCCAGGCAGAAGGAACAGCATGTGCGAAACTCCAAGACAGGAAGCTTAGTGCGTATGAGGGACTGAGGAGCAGGGAAGGAAATGAGAATGAAGAGGTGCATGGGTCCTTCCTGCTAGCAGGCTCCACAGGGGGTTTGTCTTTATCTTGGGAGCCCTTGAAGAGTGTAAGCAATGAGGGGTGATCAGATTCGAGCCTTCAAAAGCTCGCGGTGGCCCAGGTGTGGAGAAGGGAGTGGGTGCTGGGGCAGGTGTGGGTCAATCAGAAGACGACTCTGGTAGGCCAGGTGAGACATGCTGGCGGCTTGGCAAAGGGGGAGGGTTGGTATTGGGGGTGGAGAAGAGTAATAATAAAATAGTAAATTAAAATGTTTCATAGCATTAATACGGGCACATAGTAAATGCTCGATAAACGCTAGCTGTTCTCTACGTGTAATTGACAGGTTTTGGTGGAGGAAAACCTTGAGGCCGGTTTTGGATGTGTTGAGACTTAGACGCTTCCGAGTCTTCCAGAGAAGTGGAGGCAATAACTAGATGATTTGGGAGTACGTTATTTGCTAATATTTTCAAACTGTCCTGTGCAGAAGTGTGCTCACCCAGTAGTCCCAGCATTGTCCCTGGGAGCACTGGCCTCCCGGAGCCTCTGTGTCCTCTTCCGGACGGCGGGGATGGGACCGTCTTCCTTGCAGCTCCGTCTGAGGGTCCAGCAACTAAGGTGGAAGCACTTTGCAGGCTCTTGGGTGCTACACAAGCGTCGGGTGATATTAGGATTCTTTTATCCGTTACTGTTTGTTCTCTCCTTCCTTCCACTACATGTTAGTTGGGAGCAGGAAAACAGGCTTTCCTATTTTGCCAGTTACAGGATTGTGTGCTTCCGCGCTTAAAGGCTGCTTGTGTGCCATCGTGGCAGTAAGTTCTTTTTCTCTTGTCCGCCGTCTTTTCCCAGTTCCTCTCCTGTCTCTTTCTTCTCCCCCAACCACTTTCCTTCCTTGTGCCAGGATCCAGCCCCCAGAACCCGCGGCGGGCTCTCCTTGGGAACTATGCTGACTCTTTGGGCATTTCTGAGTAATTCAACTGCTGAGGTTGATGAGTTCTTAGATTAAAATGTCGTTAAAGGTCTTACAGTAAAATAAGAACAGCTGGTAATAATGAGAGGAACAGTTACAGTTCCTCCCCACCGCCGATTTGGGGCAGATCAGGTTGCCCTGCAGTGCGACGCTTATCGGGCAGTAACTTTTGCAAACTTTCTAGTTCAGCAGTCTTTCCTTGGCACCAGATGAGAGCAGGCCTAGCATGCCGGCATGAGTCATGTAACAGCAGAGATAATTCTTACAAATAATAAACATCCCTTTCTATTATTCTCAAAACAAATGGCGGTGGTGTCACTGGGGTTTTTCATAACCTTTTGTAGACTTTAGACAGGTCTTTTCCAAAATAAACGGGGTGTCTTGTGTTTTACATACTTCCCCCCCTCCTTGCCCTTTTATCCTTCAGAAGTGAAAGATTTTTCAACACAAGCTTAAGTATCGTCTGACATTGCAGACGTGTGAAAGGATGGTTTTTAAGAGCTTTTGCTCCCAGAGGTTCTTGTGCCAGCTTTTCTTTTGCATTTAGTCTTCTTGTTTGTAAAATGATGGCTCGAACCTTGGTGTAACCTCCCAGTGATCTTTCCCTTCCTGCTTCGTGATGGGTCCAGTCGAGGCGGCCTTTGCTCTTAGATTCTAGAAACACTCCTCAAGTATATGGTAACTAAAATGGACATTTTGTATGCCAGATCCACACCCTAAGGACCAGATGGTGAACTTTTTTTTAAATTTTAGAAAGTAAAACATTCTTCTGCCACATGTGATGAACCCCAGCAGGAAGTCTGTTTGGGAGGCTGGGGAGGGACTGGAATGCTCACGTGTTGCGTTTCCTGTGGTGGGGCCCACCTGTGCCGGGGACAAGAAAGCATCTTGGGAGCACAGCGCGGCTTTGAGAGCGCCTCTTCGGAAGCTTTTCAGACGGACACTGTGCTCCTCTGGTCCAGGCTAATCCACAGCGATGCTTTCACTTGCCCATCTCAGCCTCCTCAGTTTGAGCTTTTTTGTCCTGTTTGGGAGAACTGGGACTAGTGTCCTCTGGCAGAATGCATATTTAAAGGCCACCATACCACTGTCACCTAGAATCAAATGCACCAAAATGGAAACCACAATCTATACTCCTGAAATTAATGCCAAAAAATAGAGTGCACTGATATGTGGCTTAAAGAGCGGCTGGCTGAAGCTTGCCCCCAAGACTTTCCGCAGCGGTCCGTCTGTAGAACTTCTTGGACTGAGTTAAGGACAGTTGGGATAATTGAACCAGGTGGATCAGATTTTGGGTGCGAGCAAAATATACTGAGAATTCATTGTAATCATTTCACTGTGAGACATGTTCCCTTTTCCCTGGACCCTAAGGAGTCTGAAATAGTTGAAAAGAAAGGGAGTGACCCAGAGAAAGAAAATAAGAGGAAGATGGTGATGAGAAGCCCCAGGGTGGCGGGCCTTGTCTGTCTCCACCTGGAACTTGATCTGTAAGGGAAGCAGGGATCATGGGAGGAGCGTGGGCGCTGGAGCCTGGCAAACCTGATTTGAACCTTGAGTGAGCCTGTTGCAGGCCCCGCCCTGGATGAGCTCTTGAACCTCACTTTCTTTCACCTCTGGGAGTTAGAAGGAGTTGACTCAGCATGTGTTGCATGCCTAGTGGGGTGGATGTCCAAAAAGTGGTGGCTGTTGCTATTATGGATGGTGCCTTGACGGGATGATTGTGATGCCAGATTCTGTGCCCGGAACCCTGCCTCTGCTCATTTCATCTTGACACATCTCTGAGGTTGGGTAGTGATACTCTCATTTCACAGGTTAAGAAATGTTTGTGGTGGTGGTGGTGGTGGTGGTGGTGGTGGTGGTGGTGGTGAGATTTAAGTAATTTGTGAGAAATTTCATTAGAAATTCCTGGGACTGGTTACTGGCAATCCCTAGTGTCAGTACACTGAGTATCTTTCTCTAAGGACTTGAAAATGATCATTGTCATGATCTTTTTTTCTGATTTTGTAAATTGTAGAAAATTAGCAAACTAGCAAATTATAAAAAGAAATAATTATCTTAATCCTACTACTTAGACAAAACCACTTATTTCGGAGTATTACTCTGGCCTTTTATTAAATTTTATGGCGGATATATACATAGATACCGTTGTATACATATTGTTACGTCACGTTATACTTTATTGTATTATGGGTGGCACTATAGCATGTCAGGTAAAAACATGGGTTCATGCTGATGGGTTCATACTCCAGCTCTACCAGTTACTGGCTTCGTGATCTCTGCTAAGTTACTTAACCTCTCTCTCTGTTCTCTATGAAATAGGATCAGTCAATGACAGAAGCTATCTTACTGGCGTGTTAGGAGGACTGAGTGAGCTAACACATGTAAAGCACTTGGAATAGTAGCTGGCACACAGAAAACCCTTCGTCGGCATAAATATATTATAATCCTCATCACCATTTTTGTATATCATTAGCTTTTTTTTATAAACCTAATTTTAGCTGTTTCGTAATATTATGTTGTGTAGACATATCCTAATTCACATTGATGACCTGCTTATTACTTCATTGTCTTGAGTGTGCTAGTGAGTGGCTTAGAGACAAGGTCCAGTACTGGCATCTTCAGTGTAAGACAAAATGCAGACATTTAAGAATCCTCCCCCTGCGTCCTCAGCTCCAGTGCCAGACTTGATTCACATCTTGTCAGACCAATACATTTCTTTTTCTTGGCTGTTAGAATTTTCAAGCATCAAGACCCCACTTTGTTCTTCTACCCCTGGTTCTGGCCTTAGAGAGTGAGGCCTGTCAGTCAGTCCTGCTCAGTGATACAAGTGCACTTTGTGCCTTACATCGATTCCGAGGTCAGGGGGTTTGTGGCAGTGAGTTGCCGGGGGTTTCATCTGCAAATGAAAACCACCCGGCTGGCCGTTTGGGTCAGGCAGAGGCCAGATGGGAGAAGCCGGGAGGGGGCACCGGGCAGCCTGGAACAGCGTCTGAGCGTCATGTCGTCTTTCCACTTCCTCAGGCCTCTTAAGCCTGCAGATGATGGTTTCTAACCCATCATCCCCTCTGGTGTCCAGGTAGTTCCAGGACACAGAGTTCTCCCACCTAGGCCATGGCCAGCCCCGAAGAGGTGACCCGGAACCTAGAGCGGTGACACGCGTGTCACATCTGACAGAAGAGGAGGAGCAGCAACAGATGGCTTAAGTGGCCATCAGGATGGAAACCGCCATGGCGAGGGGCGATAGCAGGAAAAGTAAATAGCAAGGGTAGTTGAGTCCACATGGCACGCGGTAGATGAGATTTTCTGGATGTGAGCAAGGCCAGGGATTAAACTGACAGATGCTGAAAACAGGCCCCCCTTCCTCCCTCCCCAGGAAATGTGTTGGCTAAGTGACAACTTGTTGCATACAGAGAGAGTAAAGCTGATCAGGTCACCAGGCAACTTCTAAGTGAATCATTTGCAGTTGAATGAAAAAAAACAAAATGATAGGTAAGAGATGGTGAAACACATCTTTCTTTGGTCTAAAGTGTCGCAGCTGCCACCAGGTTTTGATTTGTGGTTCAGAGAGGAAAAAGTTTGGGAGTGGTTTACCTTGGGGATTTGTGGATTAAAGAGGTCGCTGGAGTGAGAAATAATATATTCATTTCAGTTTCTAAACACCCTTCAACTTGGGGCAACAAAAGCAGAAAAATGTTAATCAGATATCCAATATGGTGGGAGGGAGAAGGGAGGAGACAGCCCATTCAAACTGATTTACAACGGAGAGCAGAAGTTCTGTTTTGAAAAGGAAAAACCCTCTCGCAGGTGGAAAGTGCCGGCAGAGAAAGTCGGCATTCCGCGTGTGGCTTTCACCTCTGGAGCTGCCCCAGCATGCCTTTCTGCACCAGCTGCGCACCTGCCTGCTGTATAAGCAGGGTCTCTCCAGCCCCCATCTCACATTCCATTCTTTGGAGATTATTTATTATTTGTCTTCCCATCCCTAAAGATCACAGCCCTTAACACTTATATGATTGGCTGATTGGCTCACACTTTCTCCAAAAGAAAAGCCCACGCATACCAGGCCTGGAGGCACTCATGGGCCCCGCCCATTCGGGGTGGAGGCCGAAGTTTGCTCAGCTCCCTCTGTGTTAGCTCTGTCTCCACCCTTTTTCCCCACATCGAAGAAAGCTTATTAGAATGCAGGTGAGAGTGTCATAATTAGAGCTAACATGGAATCTGTTCTAATTCTTAAACATCACATAAACTTTCTACTTCAGCTACACTTAGTAGCAGGTAGCTTAGGTGACACCAGCTCATTAGAGTGGCACCAGCTCATTAGAGAGTGGCACAGCGTTCTAATTGAGGCCTGAGGGGAAGAGCAGAGAGCTTGCTCCTGGGGCTGTGCCCTCCTCCTGCACTTCTCAGCTGGGCTCTGGCTAGGCTGCTCTGACCCTGAGCTTGGGGTGACAGCCCCGGGGCATGTCTGTTACACCAGCCTGCTAGCTAAAAAGCATTTAGCTGAATTTCTACATCCACAAAACACCCTTAGGAAGGCACAAAGATCTTGTGGTCCCAGCTTCCTTCCAGGTGATATTGGGTCCCCTTCAAGGATTAGATCTGATCTCGCCCAGTGAGTGACTCCCTCTAGGTTAAGTTTCAAATTCATCAGCATTTTTCTGTCTTGCATTAAAACAAAGCAACCACAAACAACTACAAAATTCTTACCTCCCAAAGGGTGACAAAAATTTAACATGCTCTTAGTAGAGATTATTTTCAGTGAGGGCTGGAGGTGGCACACCTCCTGGAGGCCCACTGCGATTTTGTAGGTGGCAGTTGTTATTTTTTTTGATCAGTGGGGTTGTAATTTAAGAAAGAATATTCAGGATTAAAACTTTAGGTCTGGAAAATTAAGTAAAGCCTAGTTTCTACACAATACAAAAGAGGATAAAGTTAACAAAATCCAGTTGACAGATTTT
Organism: Rousettus aegyptiacus; assembly: GCF_014176215.1. Classification (NCBI taxonomy): domain Eukaryota; kingdom Metazoa; phylum Chordata; class Mammalia; order Chiroptera; family Pteropodidae; genus Rousettus; species Rousettus aegyptiacus. The sequence continues at coordinate 11,498,943 of NW_023416284.1, read as the reverse complement.
TAGAGATTGAGAAATACTTCTACTAAAATTTGGAGAGTTCAGGAAAATAAATAAAAGGAGAAAAAGAATCAGTTAATCTCCCTACCCAAAGAAAAATGCTGCTAACATCTTCATATATTGTTTCTCTCCAGGATTTGGGCTTTTTTTTTCTTAGTTGAGATTAAAGTTTTATATCCAACTTGACTAGGTTAGCATAAAATAGATCATTTCCCCCCCATGTTTTTCAGAATGCTCTGTGCAATGTTTTACCAGTTACAGAGTATTTGATCATTCCCCTGTTGTTGGGGAGGTTATTTCCTTTTTTTTTTTTTTGCAACACAATAGACACATTTGTATATAAATTTGATTGATTTCTTTAGGGCATATTCCTAGGAAGCTGTGAACACTTTCCAAGCTTTTGATACACAATTGCCAATTACTTTCTGAGATAATTGAACCCATTTTATACCCTTACGGCATCCACAGTGCTTTTCTATTCTGTAGTCATTGTGCTTTTATGAAATGCATAATCTCCCACTCATTTTCTCTTCCACATGGCTTAATGTCGTCTGATTCATTTTAACTTTGGTCCATTTCTTTTCACTTTTGAGGACCTCCAGGGAGCAGCATCTTGTCAAGGACAGCTTTAAAGTTTCTGCTGAATGAGAGCGTTTGTTTTCAGTTTTCCTGCACACGGCACATGCTGAACTTCATAAGGTGTTTGGGTGCTTGGGCCAGTGCTCTGTCTCCTCCACCACTTATCTTTGATGTGAGCCTTAGGAATGCCTTTTCAGGGTCAGTTTTCTCTGGGTCCTGTGTCCACTGAAACTGGCCTTTCTCCCCTTGACTCTCAGATTACCTGGTGAGCCTCTGCATGAAGGTAGCTTGTCCAGTGATTCCTGGGAGGCCTCCAGTTTCCTCTGTTCCTACCAGTTGGTCCTGCCATGTGCTCTCGAGAAAAGCAGGGCCCAGAGCCCGGGGCTGCCTCCCTTACCGTCTGGGCCGAGCTGCCCAGTACTGTCCGTGCATCTGGTCCTGACACTGGCTCTGAAGTGTTTGGGCTTTTTCAGCTGCTTTATGGAATCATAAAATTATAAAATTCTCTGGTGTTAAGTGTATGATTCAGTTTTGTGAATTTTTTAGTGAATTTACAGAATCCCACCCAACATCTCCCTCCCCCCAGACAGGGTCCTGGCACCCATTCGCAGCTGCTCCCCGTTCCCACTCCCTGCAGCCACTGGTCTTTCTTTCTGGACATTTCAGATGTATGGAATGGTATGGGTTGTTTTTTAAGGAAATTATTCGATTCTGAAAGAATGCTTGTTGGAAAACGTCTAGAAGAATGGAAGCCAAATTATTATTAGTGGTTACCCGTGGGGAGTAATTATCTCTGGGTGGTGGGATCATAGGGGGACTTTTTATTTTTATAGTGCTTGAATTTGCTACAGAGGTCACGTCATACAATCAGAAGAAAAAGGTAAAGGGGGAAAAGTCCATGTTTCATTTATGGAAAATGTAAAAAAGTACATATAAAGGATGAAAGATAACACTCAAAATTCCCCCTCTTATGGATAAAACCACTCTTTTTTTCTCTCTGAGCACTTTTTAAAGCTACATTTTGAAAATGTAGCTTTTGTATATTAAATTTTACATCCTGTTTTTTTTCCCACTGGCATCTCAAGTCTTTTTTCTCAAAATACCTTTGCAGATTACCTGTTAATGACTATATAGTGGTTTATCTCATGGTTGTATCATAATTTACTTACACTAGGCATTAAGGTTGTTTTGCTTTTTGCTACTATAAATAATGCTGTAAAAACTTAATGGAAGACCATTGCAGAATTCTGGGCCAGGAGTTTGTACCTGAAAAAAATTTTTTGCTCCAAATTTGGAACTGTTTTTGCAAAATTGCTTTCTAGACTTCCGAATTTCACCTACTTCTTGAAAGTGTACGTTTCGGCCCCAGAAGCAGGTCTAGATTTCCAGGAGGTAGGTCCTTTATGTCAGGTTGAGGCTCAAGGTGGAAAGTGGCGGGAAGTAAGTAGAAAAGCCAGACCAGGACCTGTGGAGATGGCGGTGCCCTGAGAGGCCAGGGTGTAGTTTATTTCAGCAAAATCTTAGCATTTATAGTCTAGACAGGTTTAGGTATGTTCTGTTTTCTGTAAATAATTCCTTTTTGTTCATCCTTAGTTTTCAGTAAAGGTTAGTAAGGGTGGGCGGTAGCAGAGGTACCGGAGACCTCAGTGCCGGGCTGTTGGAAATGGCAGGAAGGCAGCCTTGGGCCATGCTGCTTTAGGAGAGAGAGGGTGAGGACATTTACACATACGTCCCTTCCTCCCTTCTCCTCCCCTCCCCTCCTTTTTTTTTTTTTTTTTTTAAGGCAAGGCAACCCTTGGTTGACCTCACAGATTGCAAGGATCTTGTCAGCTTACAATCCCTCATTTTTTATTTTTATTTATTTAGTTAGTTTTTTACACCTACAGCACCTGGTCTTCCTAGGTGGTCTCCCATCCAAGTACTAACCAGGCCCAACCCTGCTTAGCTTCTGAGATCAGACAGGATTGGGCTTGTTCAGGGTAGCATGGCCATAGACTTGCATCCCTTTCTAACTGGACACTTTTGCTGGAGTTTTTCAGTGATCAAAAATCTGAACAGAGGTTTTTAACCTTGGATGTTTGGGGGACCAGAGAGGTCTGTGAACCCACCAAATATTCAAATTTTTGTATGTCTGTGCATTTCTCTGAGTATAGGAGCCGTGAACTACCCTAGAGGGTGTGTGCCTTCCTTAAAGTGGTACATGGGGTACACACCGCACACTGCAGCCATTACACACCCACTGTGTGGCCTTGGTCAGGTGACCGGGCCTCTGCACCCCAGGTTCCTCGTCTGTGAAGTGCTAGGCACTCACATTCACGTCAGAGTTATTACTTGAATTTCGGCTCCTGAAGTTTTTTAAAGGCAGACATTGACCTGAGCGACCTTGTTTCTCCTTTCAGCTGGGCCCTGAGTTAGGGTGATGTTAACGTGGTTCTATTATACAGCGTCTTCTTTATTTCAAAATGGGAATGGGTTTTTAAAAACCCTTTTATAAAAGTAAGAGATCCTTAATTCAGAGAAAGATATAATTATTATTTTAAGTGGTTTTTTTTTGGAGGGGGAATAAAGCCAGTACTGGCCATCTGCATGGGCCCCGGTAGAATGACTTTTAGTGCAGTTGGTGTAGAGTCCGTTTCCACGGCACAAAGGAGCTGTATTTCTATAACGTGTAGGAGGCAGCCAAACGAAAGCCAGAAGCAACGGAACTTTCCTAAAAACAAACCAGAGCTGGATATTCTAGAGTGCCTGGTGGCATCCTTACAGGAAACCAATGAAAGCAAAGCTTTCCAAGTGGAAGGGTTTTTTTTTGGTGACTTTTGAGCCCTGTGTTTTTTCAGTCCTTGAAGCACCTGGGCTGCTGCAGAGCTTTGTTTAGGGTTTCCTTTTGCTCTTCCCTTCAGGGGCTTTCCTGGACTGAGTGCAAGTAGGAGAAGATTGCCCAGTGTCCAGTAGACATTAAGAGCCATCTGAGCCATGAAGCCCGCTGGAGCCCGGCTTACGTGGCACCTGGGGCTTAATGCAAAGAAGTGTTGATTTAAATTTTTAAAAAACTTTTAATGGAAAATTTGAAGCATGTAATATAATGAGCCGCCATTTACCTATCGACACGGTCAGTTTTCTTTCACCCAGACCACTCCACCCTCCCTTAGCTTAAATTAGTTTGAATTGGATCCTCTGGTTTAATTTTAATGAGCAATTTGGGCCTCTCCATCTTGAGAACAGAATTCTCCTACACTCTGGGCGAGCTCTAAACAGGAGTGATTGCTGGCTTTTTTTTTTTTTTTTTTTTTTGGAAATGGTCAGTTTAAAAATTCTTTACTGGTTTTTTAATGGTAAAAAAAATAACGCCTGCCCACTGTAAGTGGAAATCACAGGCAAAGTTCAAAGACTAAAGTCCCCATAATTCTACCATGTGGAGATGTCCACTGTGATGAGTCTGAAGGGCCCCTGTGGGTACTTCTCCTGTGCTCTTGTGTAGCTGCCGTTTTCATCTCCTTCTGCTCCGGGCCCCCCGCCATCAAGACACCCCTCACCTGGCATCACCATGGCCTCTGCCACTTCGGAGCCCGGGGAGGGCCTGAAGTGGCCCTCTCTTTAGTTCTAGAGTTCCGAGTGTGTTGGTGACACCTGGGTGTATGTTAACACAAAAGGGGGTGACCATGCCCTACACCCTGCAGTTAGTGGCTTGTTCTTTATAGACACAGTGGGTGCTCAGTGTGAATGTGCTGTGTAGCCCCTCCAGCTCTCCCTGGGGCTGGCTGGGCAACAAGCTGAGTCCCAGAGAAAAATGCAGTGCTGCTAAGTACACCTCCCAGCTCACTTTGCTTCCAGGAAGAGTCCTCAAGCAGATTAACTCCTGGTGTGCTCAGGTCCCCATCCTCAGGATGCAGGGAGAGGATGGACCCCAGGCTGCAGCTGGGACGCAGGCTGCACAGCCAAGGAATGCGTGGCAAACTGACTGGGACTTAGTTCTTAGTCCTGTTTCTTATTATGTGTATTTTCTAATTGCATTAACTGTTCTTTGAAAGCAGGGTTTTTAGTGTAACAGTCTGTCTTAAGGATGAACTAGAGTGAATTAGCGTGGTTGGATACAGTAAGGCCTGTGCAGACACTAATTCACTGCACCTGGGGGACCCCAGCTCGGGTGTCAGCCAACTTTTCCTCCTCACGTTTGTTCATTGGTGCACATGCCACACGGCCTGGCAACATGGCAGCTCCTCGCTTTGGGTCTGGCGGTCGCCGTCCAGAACAGCTGGCATTAGGCCGGACTGAAACGTGCCTTTTCACCGTGAGGAAAGGTTGGCTGCGTTGCCAGGGTTGGATTTCAGGAGAAATGTTTAATCTACATGAGAGAGTAAATTATTTTTACATCATCTCTCCCAGCATCTATTTTTAATAAATATTCATTACAAATGTATCTTTTATTAAAGTGTTCTCTGGTCATGCCTGGAAGTACTCTCTGAGCAGTTTATTGGACATGTCAGTAATACATGTATGTTTAGCTGTTGGAAAAACTGGTAGCACCTGCTGCCTGGTTGTGCTCTGGCCCTGTCCTGCTTTCTCATGCCTGGGCACAGAATGCGTTGGCAGCTGGAGAAGCGGCTGAAGTGCCAGATGTCAGGACCTCGATTCCCTCAAAAAGGAGACAACAACAGACTCCAGAGGTTGGATCTGACAGGGGATCTAAGATGCGTGGGGCGTCGTAAGTGCTTATCGAGTCAGCAGAGGTAACTTCAGGGAACCCCCTGATGGCGAGCGGTCTCAGAACCACGTCATAGGCAGGCAAGACTAGGAGTGTTTAGCCAGGAGGTGAGCTGCTCTGTGAGCAAAGATGGGATGCTTGCTTCAGGTATTTGAGGAGATGTTGTGTGTCCAAGAACTTGAACACCTTGGGGTGGCTCTCGAGGGCAGAAGGACTGTCAGTGGATAGAAGTCACAGGACAAGGAAGGGCTACCTCAGAAACAGTGCTGTGTGGGACCGGGCTGCCCAGGGACCCGGGGAGGTTTCCTCCTCCGGTGATGATCAGGCGGAGGCTTAGACACCCAAAGTCTAAGGGGTTTTGTAAGGGAGAGGCGGGGTTCTGTGGGCACTAAGCTGCTGAGATTCTCTGATTCTTTAATAACTCAGAGACTTTACCAGATGATGCCATCTTTTCCCAGAATTTACCGCAGATGTGTGCAGTTGTGTTCGACAGGGATGAGGTTGCGGTCGTCTACGATGGTTTTATAACTTGTTCCCGCCAGTGCAAAGCGTTTACGTCAGTGGGGCAGTTCTGTACTTTATCTCACCTTTCCGTGTGGGAGTTTTTGGACTTATCTGCCAGGAGACGTGTTGTTTCCTGTCTCTCAAGTGGGCTAGCCCAAGGCCAGAAGACTTCTTCCCCACAGGCATCTCTTCTCCAGGATGTACCACCACCCTCCATACCTCCTTGAACTTTTGTGGTCTTGTGTGGAACTTGCTGATTTCTATATCCTGTAAGAATGAATCCTGGCTGATGACTGAATCTGTTTTCCATCATCGATTGGAAACGGATTCCTGCCCTTGCTCCCTCGCTCTGGATTTAATCTTCCTACGAGAATCAGCTAAGCCATTTTCTCCAGTCACAGGATGTCCCAACGTTGACCAGCTGCCTGCTGTTGGTTACAAGGGGAACCGAAGGAAGGAGAGCGGGCAGCCTGTGCTGAGACGCGTGGGGAGTCAGGCCCACGCCTGGGCTGTTACCGCCTTGGGACCCCTCGATGCGTTTGAGCCGAGCTCCCATTCCTTGGGCGGCTTTACGTGGCTGCTGCTTCCTAGGCAGAGTGTCTGTCCCTGGTGCAGCAGCCCAGGAGGACAGGAAGGGCGCAGCAGATCCGGGCGGGGATCCCGGCTCCGCGTGGGAGCTCGGGCGAGTGGCGGGGCCTTTGAGCTTCGTATTCCTCAGAGGGCGGTGGGAAGCGTCAGAGGTCACTTTTCCGAGTGCCTCGGTGTGCCGCTCGGCACCGACGTGCTTGGGAAAACCTCTTTTCACTCAGCATGCTCTGGGTTTCCTTAAGTGTACTTCCTAATTGAATTTCCTCATTAGGACTTGCTTTCCCAAAGCTGGAGGGCAGCAGTGTACTGTGAGGTGGGAGGAGACTGGCCAGCTCTTCATTTTATTGAGGTATAATTGAAGTACATTAAAGTGGCACATATTTAAAGTGGACGGTCTGCCCGTTTCTGTTTGTTTTGTGATAACGCGTAACATCTGCCTCCCCGCGGCGCCCCAGCCCCCGTGTCCGACCTGCCCTCCCCGCGTTCCAGCCTCTCACTGAGCAGCGATTCCAGCTGGCACAGCTGTACCGAGTGTTTCCGCGAGCATTCCCACGGTCCTTTAAGTGCGGAGCGTGACCTCGGAGCCATGTGCCCGGTCCCCTCCCTGACATCGGAGGAGGTGGGAGGTAAGGACAATACTTGGATGGATGGATTCCCTGTCTGGGACACTGCCGGAAAGCTGAGCATTCGTAGGCCGTCCAAACACAGGCGTTCTCCTGGGAGTCAGGGGTTAGAAGGGGGGAAGTGAATTGATTTCTACTTTCATGTTAGAGGAAAGGGCCGAGCAAAACAGCCCCCTCTGCTTTTGGGAGCTCTCCTGCCGTGCCTCTCATTCGTTTTGGTCATGGAACTTATGAGCTAAGTATAAGGAAATTGGCAAACTAAAGCCAAGATGTTTTCTCTTTGTGACATGAAGCTCTCTCGCTGGTGAGTTTCCAGGCCCGCTCTGCTGAGGTCCCCCCTGGTCAACAGTTCGCTCGGTTTCCCCGGCTGCTGGGAGTCTGGGCAGAACGTGCTGCTGGTTTTGGAATCCGAGAAGGATGTCTTGCTGTGACAGTACCTGGGACGAATTTCTCTGCCCGTCGTGTTCTGTTCCTAATCTCTTTTCCAGTGGTGGAGACTCTATTTCAGGTCAAGTCTGTCAGACTGTGCAGAAGACACGCGAGTTCCCAGCTGATGTTTGCATTCGAAGCCTATTCACATGACCAAGAGTCAGGAGAGACTCGCTGTTACCATCTATTTCCTTTATTGGAAACAGGCAGCATCCCACTCGCAAACTTCCTCGGGAAAGTGTGTCTCCTGGGGCCCTGTGCTGTACTGCAGGGCTGTGACTGTGCTTTTCATCTGTAGGTGAGGAATGGCCTAACAGGGTGATGAAGGTAGTTACATCCAACTGGCACTTTGTCCTCAACTTTCTCCCTGTCCTGCTATCAGAAGCAGGTTGCGAGGGTCTTTGGCCCAGCTAGCGTGACATTTCTTATATTCATGAAAGCCCTTACTAACTTAAGGTCCCATATTACAAGGCTTGGCTTTTAATGAAAGCTGCCAGGGAACTTAAATGCCTGGATGAGAAACAGTTTTATCTACCACGGAGCGGGAAAGTGCTGTCCTGAGAAATCGAGCGTTCAGGTTCATAAAAGATGGTCCTATACATCATCCTGGATTTCTGCTTCGTTTAGAGTATGTGCCGAAATAGGCTCGGCCCAAATCACCGAGCCTGATCTAGCCCTCCGTGATCAAATAGTCAAGCCGCCAGGCCCTAAGGCCCTGAGCACTTCCTGGTGCCCCAGTCCCTGGCACAAAGTCCAGCACTGTTTTCTAGAGGTTGGCAGAAGGCCAGAGAGGCCTTTATTTTGAAATTTTAGATGATATCCTTTTACCTTTTTCTCCTTCCCCCTCTCTGTTGACTTAACATGTGAAATTTCTAGAGCACTGACTGTGTCCCAGGTGTGTGCTAAGTGCTGTATAAGGATTACCCCCAACTTGATCCTAAAACTTACAGTATGAAGTATGTGCTCTCATTACCGGCATCTTATAGATGGGAAATCTGAGGCTCAGAAGAGTTTATTAACTCGTCCAGGCTCATACAGCTAGACCCTGGCGGAGTCAGGATTTGAATGCAAACAACTCTCAGTCTTTAATCCTAACTAGAGTGCTGTACCATCTGCTTCACTTACCACTCAGCTGTGCAGAAGCGAGTGCTGAGGAACTGGCTCCTTTTTTAGAGACTTGTAAACAAAGAGGTGGCTGTGGTTCTCAGGACAAGAAGGGGAGCAGTGGGTGGCTGCCAGGCAGTACCGGGTAGTGACGAGGCACACAGGCTTTGGGGTCGGCTCGGCCTGCCTGTGAATGCCAGCTCCACCTCTCACGACACGTGTGACCTCAGCACACTCTCTGCATCGCAGTCGCCACATTGGAGAGAGACACTAGTCCTTACTTAACGCCTAGCATTGCTTTTAGGGTTAAATGAGATGTTGGCACATAAAGCTCTCAGACGAGCGCCTTCATACGTTTCAGCTATTTTTTTATGTTAGTGCGTTTTAAGCCCTCGAGTCTGAGCCTTCCGTGGAGTAACTGCTCGGCGGAGGTCGTCGCCGTCGCTGGCACGGCCCGCTTTAGGTGGTGCTCTCAGAGATGGCGATAACCGCGCCCCTCTGCGTTCGGGTTCCGTCCCTGGTTGTCAGAAAGGGATTTTAGAATTGGAGCTCGTTGCTTCCGTTTCTTTTGTTCTTTCGCTCACTGAAGGACTGTAAGCCGCTTACTCAGCCACAAACTTTCTTTAGACACAGCCCTCAGCGTTCAACCGAGGATGGAAGAAAAGACGTTTTTGAGCTTTAGAAAGTGTCTTTGGCAAGATGTTCACTAACTCTAAGGACACCTGTCTGTTGATGAAGGAAGAGTGTAATCGCCTGTCACTCGTAGGGATCACTTTTGTCTCACCCAAAGGAACCGAAGGAATCAAAGGAACGGCCTTGACTGCTTTGCTTGTCAGCCTCCTGTTCCATGGCTGCCCACTTGCATGCCTCCAGGTGATGTTACCTACGTAAGTGGAGGTGTGGGTGTTTTAATTCCATAGAGGAACATTAGAATCTTGTGCCCCCCGGAACCAAACTCTGTAAGAGCATGGTGGTGATACCTATTTTTTTATTGAGTACTTAATATGTTTCAGGGATTATGCTAATTTCTTAACATATGTATACTTTATGCTGTTGTTCGCAAAACAACATTGCAAGATAGGCATCATCATTATTATTATTCTCATTCGACAGGTGAAGGAATTGAGGCTTAGGAAGTTTGCGAAGGACTCGTCCAAATTACCATTGCTAGGAAGATGCAGACCAAGGATGTACCCTGTCTGTCTTACTTCCAGTTTCTTTTTCTTTTTTTCTTTTCCTTTTTTACCACTTACACTGTCCAGGTGGTCTGTTTTAGGTCTTAGATACAGAAGGACCTCATTTTTTAGGCATCTCCCTGCCTGGTGGGTCCTGATGACTGAGAACGGGGAGCTTTGTGACAGGTCTCAGGCTAGATTTGCAAATTTGTCACAGGTTGTAAACACTGCGCTGTGCTTTTCTGTCACCAGCGTTTTGGCGTTGTGTGTGTGGGCACTAGAGGGCCAGTCATTGTTGCAGGACTCTGATGTGCGCCCGTGGCTGCAGTGCGGAGTGGAGGACCGCGATCAAGGGCAGCCTTTGAGCTGGATTGGGGGATTCTTCCATACTTATAGCATCTGAGATAGCAGCTCAGACCTGAGGAAAGATATGGGCCAAATGCTTTGCTCGATGTGTAAACATGTGTTTTTCTTTTCCTCAGACCTCCCTTTGGATGTGTCACAAGGCAGCACTGCCTCCTTCTAGATGAAATACTTGGATTGATGGAGCTTTGATTTTTCCCAAGTCCCTTAAATCTTGCTGCTTTCCCATTGAGACTCACACTTTTGCACTGTTTGCCGGTGGGACCTGAGGTCTTCCCACACCTTGGGAAGCCATGTGCAGTGTGTGACTGGCATAAACCCATTGCCGAATGGTACAGATTTCATCCAGACCATCTTATAAACCATTATGGGGGAAGGTTTTTGTGAATTGGCTTCTGCTATTAAAAAAAAGGGAGTTTGCTTTTCTTAGCCTTGGTCAGTGAATGTGTAGGTGATGTTTTTTCCAAACTTTATTTTTTTTAATTCTCATTCGGAATACAGGACACTCTTGCTTTAATCATTTTCGACTTTCACAAAGTACTTTTTGAATGTCTTGTGCCATTGAGGTAGAAATGGACAGAATGCGTGGCATCCATTGAAGATGTCTCAGGATTGCCCCTAATTATGTGTCTGAGTGCCAGCTGACAAAGTGGAGGGATTAGTCACTTGTTACGTGAAACCAGCCAGGATCGTGTGGAGGCAGCAGCTGTCGACATCTGTGAAACATTAATGATCAGGCAATAGGTATTGGCGCCTTGCAGACCTTCCGAAGGGGTCCAGGAAACCGTCAGCCGGAGACAACGTCTGAAAAAGGCTGTAGTGTTTTTGAGATGTCCACCCATCAGTGATAGCGTTTGTGAGATTAGACTCTGTAATTCAAGGTGACAGCAGATTTCAGAATTTGGGAGTAGATAGAATCATCCATAATTTGCCCAGCCTGGGGGAAGAGGCTCACTGCCCCTTTCTGGTTTTGTGAGCTAGCTGGTTGTTCTCTGGAAGTCATTTGACATTAATTTTATTTCAGTTTGGGTTGTTTCACACTCTTCGGGGGACTGTTTGGTCGTAGAAGGCAGACCTGTATATTCTGTGTCCTCTGTCATTCGGTACTCGGTATCTGGGACAAGTCACTTTTCTAAGCCTTGGTTTACTTATCTATAAAACTGGGGTAATTAATAGTGCTCAGCTCCCGAAACCCCCACACACATGTGTGCCTGGTCCGTGGTGTGCCCTTAGCAAATGTTAGTTTTCTTCCCTTTTGCCTTCAAAATTGGTTTGCATTTTGGGTAATTAGTATTCTTAATAAAGAACAGTTAGTTAATTTGGAAAATAAAATTATATAAACAATATTGAAGTATTCTTTAAAATCCCAATGTTAATTCTAATAATAGAGAACTTTGTTAAAAATAGTAGGTTTTTAAAATTCTCGCTCCATTCTTAAAATTTTGACTTATGATTAAACTATAAGCAGATAGAAAGCACTAAATTGTATAATCAAGAAATTTGTTTCTGGTCCTGGTTCATTTGCTGTTGAGTTATATGATAAGTCTTAGTTATAGGCAAGTGTGGGCCTTAGTTTTCTTCATTTTAAAAAGAAGTGTTTGATTATATAGTTTCCAAAGTCCCCTTTAGCTTAACATTTCTGTGATTCTGTGTTTTAAAATCTGGAGAGGTAGAGAGAGGCACACCCGAGATTAAATCCTCAGTCACCCAGCTGGCCCGTTAGCAGAGCCAGGAACAGCGCGTGAGAACCCTGGCAGGCAGCATCCCGAGCAGTGGGCTCGTCACTGTCGCCGGACCTGGGGCGTTTCCCTGTGTGAAGTCATCCCCTCTGCTCCTCATGCGGAGTCACGCACAGCAGGCCGCAGTTGCCTTTCGGTTGCGTGCCGACTGGGAACCGAGTTTCAGGGCGTGGGACAGGGGCCGGCGAGCTTTCCCGGTTATCGGTGGGGTGGCTGGAGACGGAGGATGCAGGGGGAACAGGGCACCTGCTTACAGGGAAGAGGGAAGAGCACCAAACGCCGTGCTTCCGCCCCCCCCCCCCCTCGCCTAGCAGCGACTCTGCTTTGCCAGTTGGGATGTGGTCGCACAGTCGGGCCTTCTGCGGGACCCAGCTCGCTGACCTCTGCATGAGAATATCTGCCGCTCCACCAAGTGTACCGGGTACACTTTGATCCCTGAACACAGGGAACCCGTTCGGTGTTCAGTCAGCCATTTGGGGGGCCGTCAACGAATCGGTTATCCTGAACCCTTTTCTAACCCACGCTACGGCAGAGGCAGAGCCCCACCTCTTGAGTGTGATTCATTTTGGATCTTCCACTCCCTGAAGGGATGTGTAAGGGAAAAATCAGCTGATGGCTGTTGTAGTATTTGACACAGAGTCTTGTATGTAGGTTGCTAAGCTTTGCTCTGGGATAAATATACCAGGGAAGGAGGCAGTTGGAAATTCTCATTGCTGGGTGGGGAGTCGAGGTAGTTTGGGAACCCTGCTGGGGCTGTCCCATATGTTGTTTTCGATGGCCTCAGATGGGCTTAGGAACACCAGCAAATGGGGGGAAGGTGAAATGGTAAAACTGCTTCTTGATACCATCCAGGACCGGAGGGACAGGTCAGAGGGCGTGAGAGAGAAAGCTGGACCCGGAGGGGACAGTACAGTACAGAGCAGAAGCAGCAAGGGAAACGCTGTTGCGGGTGAATATAGGGCACCTCTCACTGTTTTCCGCCCAGATGGTCCTGTCTCTTCCTCTCAGTTCGGCTTGATGGGGAGCCACTGGTCCCGCGTGCGCCCTTGTGAGCAGAGCAGGGGCACCGTGTGGGCTGGGGGTCGTGGAAATCGCCCTTCTTTGTTGGTGCTTAATGACCTGGAAACTGAAATCACACCCCGCCTGCCTTTCAAGAGACTCCTGGCAGCCTAAATGGAAAACCCTTGTCAAATGAGCAAATATCAGGGAGGACCCAGCAACGTTATATAAAAGGCCTAGCAGATAAGCCATGTGCTTTAACTCTAGGGGAGAGTATCCTACCGTTTACGGAGGACGAATTGTGAGGACCCCTTTTGGGTCAGACACTGTGCCAGACATGTTACCTCATTCTTAGTGGCCCAGCAAGGTGGGGTGTGTTGTCAGGCCCACATTTTAAAGTTTTAAAAACCGAGGTTCTGAGGGATTAAGTGGTGACTTGCTTAGTCCCAACCTGCAGGTTAAGTGCGAAATAGGAATTTTTATTGTTGTTGGATCACATCCGTGCCTTTAGGGTCTTAGACTTCTTTGAGAAAAGAATGAAAGTTCTGGGTCCTTAACCTTGAATAAACATGTACACACACCCCACCCTCACACACTGTCAAGGTGGTCACAAACTGGGGCTGTGATACTGGTCCCCAAGTTAGGAACCTGAAAAGCACTCACGCCGGGCCACGTTCAAGCGTGGATGTGCCTAATGGTGTCCCTCAGCTAGTGAGAAATGGTTTGTGTTCATTGCTTTGTCCTCTGTGCAAAAACATGGACCTTGTAAAACATTGAGATTGATTACCATCCTCCGGGATGCAAAGAAACTTGGTCCTTTGGTTATCTGGAAGAGTCACTGGGAGGAGTTCCCAGCTCCCCAGCAGTGCTGGAGTAGCTGGCATGATGGTCTTTCTGAGTGGCACAGTCTTTCTTTCCTGCTGGTTTTTCTGACAGTCTTCCTCCTGAGGTGCCACAAGCCCCTCGAGGGCCGACACCGTGTCTGAGCAGTCCAGCTCTGTGTCCCCAGTGCCTGCCCCATCATTCACACAGTTGCTCGGTGACTGAACCAAGTGGAAAGATAGCATGGGTGTAGTAGAAAACCTCTCACCATGAAGATATGGATGGGTTCAAGTGCCGATTTTGCCACTGGCTCTGTGACCTTACAGAACTTTCTCTGAACCTCATTATTCATCACTAACATGTGGGACGAGGGGGCATGATTTAGATAAACTTGAAAAATCTATCCAGATCTAAATTTCTGTGATCCTGACAGAATTTTTTGTTAAAGTAGAAACTTTTAAAGTGATTATGTTTTCATGGTGATCAAAATGACATTGACTCATTAAAAAATGGTTAATTTTATGTGTCGTTTTCACCTAAATTTTAGAAAGATGACATTGACCCAGCTGCGATAGTATACAATAGACCCCAAAAGGTGGAAGGAGCTTGACCGGCCAAATGGGCTTTTATTGTGGCTTCGATTCACTTGATATAGGGTATTGGATTTTCCCCTGGGAACGGAGAGTCATCCGAAGGGAATGCTGGCGTTGGCGCTGGGTGAGCCGATGTCCTCCATGCGCGGCTGTCATCACTGTGCCCCTCCCCGAGGATTCAACCAGAGGACAGTCTGTGGAAGAAACACTTTCCTTTTATTAATACAAACTGTGCCATTTTCTAGAGCGTGACCTATAGATGAGTTCTTGGCTGGGCTGGCCAGTGAATCTTTCTCCAAATTGCCCCCAGCACAAATTGTTCCTGCGCCACATGGCAGAAAACAGATTCAACTTTTAAACAAAGTTGCTTCTTGGTCACAAATTATACAAGACAACCTGTGGTTAACTTAGACTCCATAAATTTGTGATAAATCATCCTAGGCTCCAGTGAAGTCGACCTTCTTGTTGTCTGTGAAATATTCGCTAAGCCTCTTGGGAATGTAAACAAGAGAAGGTCCTGATGAACTTAAGAACAAACCATAAAGGCCTTGAAGCTTCGGTTGGTTGTTTATAAAGAGACAGATGCTGTTAAGTCCAGATCTACCACAACCAGTCACTAGAGTAGGCCAAACGGGACTTGTGCTCAGAAATTCCAAGCAGTTTCAGTTACTGCTTGTCCTTGAAATTACAAACAGACTTAAAAAGGCACACACAAACCGTATACATGCTGATGAGGCTGTGACATCAATCTTCTAGCAGGTGGTCCTGCTGGAAAGCTTAGTGATCTCAGAATTTTGGGGCTGCTTCTCATTTCCAGGAAGTAATGTGCATGTCCTTCTGTCTCTTCAAGGTTTTGACCCTCTTCCTCCTCCCCACCCATGCAGGCCTGCCCCCGGTCCCATCTCTGGTCACACTGTCTCCCCACAGTGGCCAGAGGCATCCTTCTGTGTCGGTCACTGTTGCCATCTAACAAACCATCTTCCAAAACCCAGCGATGTAAATTAACAATAATCATTTCATTATCTCCAATGGGTTCTTGGGCCAGAAATTCAGGAGGGACCTGGCTAGGTGGTTCTGGCTCGGGGTCTCATGCTGTTGCAGTCACAGCTAAAGCCAGAACAGTGGGGGCCTGGAGCACCTGGGGGCTGGCCAGGCATCTCACTTCGGGAGTCTCAGGGTATCTTCATGTGGCTTTTTGCCTGGGCTTGGGTGGTCTTTCTCACAGCATGGTGGCCTTAAGGCAGTCAAACTGTTTACAGTACAGCCTGGGGCTCTGGAGCCTTCAGCAAGCAAGGTAGAAGGGGAATTATCTTTTATGGCTTGGCCTCAAAAGTCACAGAGCATCAGTTCTGCTATTTTCTGTTGATAAACATTGTCACAAAAACTCTCTCTGTCTAAGGGGAGGGGACGTAGATTCCTCACCTCTGTAGGAGGAATCTCAAAGTCACATTGTGAGAGGGGTGCACAGGGTGAGAGAGCTTGTTATGGCCATTTTGGGAAATATAACCTGCTTCACCTTCTAAGACAGCAGTATTCTTGTCATTCCTCTGTGGAGAAACCCTTAGGGGCTCCTCATCCCTTCTGGAGAAACAGATTTTCTAAAGTTTATGAAGACTGAACAGTGCAGCACAAAAGCCTTCCCTATGAAGTAGACAAAAGCAAAATTGCTAGGAGAAGCGAGGTTCTGGGGCTGGGGCCCGCTCAGAAGACGCTGCCCCGAGCAGTTCGGGTGTGATCTGGCCTTGGCGTCATGCTTCACACCTAGGGCCCCACTCCTGTTTGGCCTTTCTTCCTCCTGAGTGCGCCTGGCTCCCCCATGCCTCTCCTTACGGCTCACTGCGCCCGCCGTCTGGAAAGGCCCTGCTACTCAGCCAGTGGTACCCGGCTCACGTACCCCCTCTTCTGAGCGATCTGTCGAGGGTCCTGGGTCACTTAGTATGTACCTTTAGTATGACGTTTTTCATTTTCGTGAATTGGTGTTTGTCGTTTAAACTTTGGACTCATCACAGAGGGGCTGAATAAATTTTATTTGATAATGATTTCCAAATTAGCCTTTGCCCTCACAGTTATTTAATAGGCCAAGTTTTACTGTATGAAAATGACTCATAACACTATTAGGTGTAGATTTCATAAGCTACAGTGTTTTATTTAACATTATCTGAAAAATCGGTTTAGTCTGTATTAACAGTGTTCTTTGTCATAGGGTTTTTTTTTTAGGCAGTTTGTGTTTTTCTTTGAGTCAGGTGAAAAATCAGAAAGTGAAAAATTCCTGCCTCTGTTTATATACTTAAAACACACACACACACACACACACACACACACACACACACACACAGTCAAAGTGGGGTAACTCTCCCATCCTCATTCTTTGACATCTAAGAAGGACTCATCCCCGATTTTTTTTTGCCATTTCAATTTTGAAAAAGCATAAGTTCCTGAAGACAGCAGCTTTGTTATAGTCACCAGTCAGCATCAAAAACAGTGCTTGTCACCTAGGAAACACTCAAATAATCATCAGACGACTAATTGAATGGGCAGAGAGATTTCTGGAGAGTGAAATGAAATGGTCTTTTTTTTTTTTTAACTATTTACCTTTCAACCTGGAAACCACCACCAGTGGAAGACGGACATGGTAAAGCACATTTTGCCAAGTGTCTAGGATCAGTTAGGATGGTGAAGAAGCCACCACATGGAAAGTCCGTAGTCACAAGATGACAGTATACAAAATAGAAAACCATTGGTAGAAGTAACCAGGGTGGGAAATCCTAGGAAAATAAGTGACACATGAAGATGTGTAAATCAGTGTATTATGGACTATACCTGGTCTCTGCACCTACTGTGTACCGTCCTTGTCCACATCACACTGCATCGTGATTACTTGCTGTTCTATGAATGGTTCCGTGCACGTTGGAAGTAGGTTTAATTCATTGGGCCTAGTTTGGGGCCTGGCCCACAGTTGGCACTAAGTGCCAGGGTGCTGAATTGAAACCTAGTTGCGGGTCTGCAGGGGGCCGTCGAAGGGCAGGGCAGGTGGAACCTGGCGGGTGCCTCAGCACTCGCCGTGGGATACAGGGCCAGTCCATTTAGACGGGCTCTCAGAAGCCATCGAGCCTAATTTCCAGGCCGTGAGGTTCAGTGAGCAGCCCAGGTCTCATAGACATCCAGCGATAGGGCAGACCTTGCGCCCTGAGCACCTGAATTCCATTTCCTGTCTTTGCTTGCTCTTATATATTTTTTTATTACCTTTAAATGTAAAGATTTAGTGAAGTGAAACAATAACAGTGAAACAGAATAGAGTCCACAAATACACCCATGCACGTGTGGTCAGTTACATATGACAAAGGAGCCAGGGATACACAGTCTCTTCAACAAGTGGTGCTCAGAAAACTGGACCCCCCAGCCCTACACCACATACAGAAATCGACTCAGAAAGTTAGGTGTCCGATAACCATAAAGGAACATAGTAACATGCATGTAAGTTTAAGCATCATGATATTTCAAATACCCTTGAACCCTCTCTTTCTTATGCAAGGTCATCTTCTCGTAGTACCTATTTTCCTTAAAACTGTTCTTCTCACTCTTCTGAATTTTGTATATATCGTTCCCATGTCTTGGCTAATAAAAAAAGCTTTGCTATAGTAGTTTAAAATACACACAAACACGCACACACGTGTCTAATTGTTCAGTATTGCTTGTTTTTGAGCTTTAGGAACGTGGCGGCTTCCTGGGTAGTTCCCTCGGACTCGCCCCCCCGTCCCCGCCAGCCTCCTGTTTCTGGGGTCACTCGCGTTGTTGCATGTAGCTGTAGGTCATTCATATTTTCCTCATCTCTTATGGTATTTCCCACTTAGACCTCTCAGAATTTGGGATGACTCCCAAGCAAAGACTCCAATTAATTCTAATTTTAACCTTTTACAAGCTGTCATTAAGCTTTGCCGTGTTGCATGGCTTATGGGAAGCTTTCGGTCATTTACTAATTTAATGAGAATTAGATAGCCTTAGTCCTAGGAATTCGTAGTGAAATATTTTCAATTTAGATTAATGGAGCTAGACCGTTTTGCAATAGTATTTTAGTGTTTTCCGCTACATATAGTCAGAGAACCGTCTGGAAGGAAGCCTATATGCTTGCTGCTCGTACCCGTGGAAGGTGAGGTTGCGATCGATCGGCTTATTGAGATGGGGGTGCACAGGCGCTGTGGAAGGGTTAAAACAATGTCTTTTCATTTTGACTTTCTTTGGTCAAGTTATTAATTCTTTTCCTAGATAATGCACTGTTCAACTTCTAGTTAATCTCCTTTGAATCCCAGTATGTTCTGGATTAAAATTTCAGTGTAGCGAGGCTTATTTATATCTGAGTTTGTATTTAGGTTCTCAGGAAGATGTTAGTATCCAGGCTGAGACTATTTCCACCAAAGACCAGAAGTTTTTAGGGGTCATGAGTGGTCTGTGAATTAGAATTGTATATGCAGTTTCCTGGGACCTTAGCTTTGATTAGAGTCTGGGAGTCTGTAGTCCCCAAAAATGATTGTTTTAAACAGGGTTTCTCGGACTTGACTCTGGTGACATTTTGGCCAGGTTGCTGGGATTTGTCCTGTATATGGTAGGATATTTAGAAGCATCCCTGGTCCCTACCAGGTAGATGCCAATAGCTTTCCTTCCCTCACTGGTGACAACCAAAACTTCTCCAGACATTCCTAGGTGTTTCCTAGGGGTCATGGGAGGGCAAAATCAACCCCATTGGGGAAGTACTAGTTCACACCTTTTTTTTTTTTTAATATACTCAATTTTTTAGAGCAGTTTTAGGTTCACAGCAAAATTGAGCAGAAGGTACAGAGGCTGCCCACATAATCCCTGTCCCCCACCCCCACACACAGCCTCCGCCACTATCAGCATCCCTTACCAGAGTTACAATTGATGAATTTACACTGATGCATCTTAATTGTCCAAAATCCATAGTTTAAGGGTCATTCTTGGTGTTGTAAATTCCATGGGTTTGGACAAATTTATAATGACACATGCCCGCCATTGTAGGATCAAACGGAGTCGTTTCACTGACCTGGAGACCCTCTGCTCTGCTTAGCCATCCCTCCCTCTCCTCCACCCTGTGGCGACCACCGATCTTTTACTGTTTCCATGGTTTTGCCTTTTCCGGAATGTTGCATTGTTGGACTCTATGTAACCTTTCAAATCGGCTTCTTTCACTTAGCAGCATACATTTAAGGTTGTTCCATGACTTTCTCTGGCTCGATGGCGCATCTGTTTCGGGCACTGCATAATGCGCTGTTGTCCGGATATACCACAGTTTGTTTATCCACTCACCTACCAAAGGGCGCCTTAGTTGCGTCCAGATTTATAAAGCTGCCGTGAATATTTGCGTACAGGTTTTCTTGTGGACATAAGTTTTCAGTTCTTTTGAGTAAATAACAAGGGGCGTGATTGTTGGATTATAAAGTAAGAGCATGTTTCATTTTGTAAGAACACATCAACCTGTCTTTGAAAGTGGCTGCACCATTTTGCATTCCCACCAGCGGAGAATCAGAGTTCCTGTCATTCCGCGTCCTTGTCAGCATTTGGTATTGTCAGTTCCGGATTTTGGCCTTTGGTAGTAAGTGTGTGGTGGTATCTCACTGTTGTTTTATTTTCCATTTCTATGGTGACATATGATGTTGAGCAGTATTTCATATGCTTAATTGCCATCCGTGTATTATCTTCTTTGGTGAGGTGTTTTTAAAGGTCCTTGGCCATTAGTTTACACCTTTAAACTAGTTTGACTTGAATCATTTAGGGTTTTCTATTCTTGTACAGCCGAGGGGACATATAACTATTTATGGACACCTAAATTGGAGCTAAGTGCAAATAGAAACACCTACCTCCAATTTAGAGCAACAGGAAAGACTTTAGGTTTGGGCTGAATGGTATAAAATATTTATATTTTTAAATATTTTCAAAATACTTAAAACATGTATTTACCTGCATTCAGAAAATACTCACACAACTACTATGTATTAAATAGTTCACAGGTATTAACTTAAATCATTGCAACAACCCTATGAAGTAGATACTTTCTATTTTATAGATAGAGACTCATAGAGGCTAAGAACTTATGCCCAAGGTCATAAGTTAATGAATGGCAGAACTGGGAATTGAATATCAGTCTCTCTAGTATCAGATGAGCTAATTTGTGTTCTCGACCCTAGAAGTGGTGTTAAAATGTCTTCCCATGCCAGCGGGCCCGACCCACATCACCGTGGGCTTGGCTGGCATAGAAGGCATGGCACAAGCAGGGAATTCTTGGTTGCTAGAATGTTTCACTGAGCAAAACAAGTGCCACAAGGTTTCTGGGTGTGCGTGTGTCTGCGTGTGTTTCTTTGCAACATGTCTGCGTGTATTTCTTTGCAACATAGCCACTTGTGTGTCCCAGAATGTCACTGATAACCATCTTGAGTAAAGGACAGGTTTTTGTTTTTTTTTTCTTCCTTTTTTAGAAAACAGCTTGCGGTATATGTCATATCAGTTACCTGAAAATGAAGTTGCTGCTGATTAACTTACTGTGTTATGTCACTGGTGACTATAAAGTGGGCTTTTGTCCCACATCCTGTTTAAAGTTCATATACCTGGAGTGTAGATGGTCATATTCAAAGGTTACATTTCATTATAGCCTGATGTGGCATTTTCAGGATTATTTGCTATATTTTATGAAGATTCTTTAGCTTGTTGTTTAGGGCTTGAGATTGTTCTGAGCAGAGCAGATGCAAGAGACAGATGAGATAGTGCTTCTGATTGGTTGTGTTGGGGACCCCATCTGCCTGATGTGCCCTTAGTGTGCACCGTTTTACCTGGCCCGCCTTTCTCACCTTCCTTCTTGTTGCTCCTGCCATCCGTGTTATGGCCCACTCTGCACTGAACTTCCAGCTCGCCTGCCCCCCCCCCGTTCATTTCTTTTTCCTCCCATGATTTATAACATTATGGCGACCATACATAGTGTCCTCAGGAAATATTCACAGTGTGACTATTAAATGAGGAGACTGTTGTGAAGCACACAGTGTGTAGCTGAAAGAAGGTGCTCGGTGAACGAGGGTTATCTGTCTTTTCCCAGGCCCCCTGGGCAGTAGCGACCCCAGTGTATTGCCCTGTAGTCCACTCTGCCAGCTCAAGTGAGCTCTTGGCTGTAAGCGGTTTAGGTCTTGGTCTATTTCACAAGGGCGTGGCACCTGGGAAAAGGTACCAAGCTTTAGGTGAATGAATGAAGCACTTAACCTTTGCACGTGTCTTGCCACTTGTTCTTTGCATGGCTTTGTCCTTGGCTTGGAGTTCATCAAGGAACCCGGCCTGGTGGTGTCACCTGTTTAAATCTAAGTTACAGCAAAGGATAAAGACTAATCTGCTTTTAGCATGCTCATTGCAGAACCAGGTGAGAGTTACTACATCTGCCTTTCCCACGATCTGCCAGGTTGGCGAAGGAAGGGCAGTGAGGCTTTGAGGTGTGCATGGAGCAGGGCCGCTTTCTTAACTCTCTGGCCTGCTCCCGCTTCTTCAGATTTCTCTCGGATGCCTCGACTTGACGCTAACGCTGAGGTCAGAGAGAGACTGGCGGTCAGAGGGCCCACTGCTGGCCTGTTTGGTCTTCGAACACTCTGGGCAGGCCGAGACTGCAAGAATGCTTGTGAGAAGGGGGTTTTGAAGATTTCTACTGGCAAAATGACTTAGACGCTTCTGTTTCTCCTTTCACAGAGTGATCAGCAGCTGGACTGTGCCTTGGACTTAATGAGGCGCCTGCCTCCACAGCAAATCGAGAAGAACCTCAGCGACCTGATCGACCTGGTACGTGCCCTGTTTGCGTGGTTTCTTCCGGGCTGTGGCTCCCGATTGGTTGCTTTTGTGTACCTTTTTCCATGCAGAATCCAAAACGCACGAGAAACCTTCTCTCCCACCAGACATCACTGGATTATGAGATTCCTCCAGACAGAGAGATGAGTTTCATATTGGTCGTCTGAATTTCAGCGCCCCTATGTTAATAAAGCCCAAGCAAGATAGGACGTCTAAAGCTGATCGTAACCTGTCCCTTTCCCCCACTGCCTCGTTCTCAGTTTCTAGAAAGCTCACCTTCAGGCGTGGATAAGAGTTCCTACGCGTCCAGCAGGCATTCGGCAGTGTGTACTGCTGTTTTGTTAGTCTCTGCCGCTGTGGAGGTTTCTCTGATCCAAGCCGTGTGAAAATCTACCCTGTAAAACGCTTAAGAGGCTTCACGTCTAGTTTGAAACGGCATAAAACATGAAAGTCAGCTTTCAAAGACCTCATCACATCTATTTTTTAAATATGTCATTTTTTTTTTTTAGGTTCCAAATGATTTTTTTGTAAGTCTCAAAATGATGCCTCGGAATAAATAGCACTATAACATTATTTGGAAATGCTCAAAGTATTTAAAAACATCTAGAAAGGTGTGAGAAATAATGAAAAGAAGTAAACTAAAATGAAATCAGGCCCCAAGAGGCCACGCGGGTTCCTGCACCATTTGGCCAGAGAGTTCTGGCTCTGGAACCTGGACTCTCTGAGTCTGGTCCTCTCGTCTTTTCCCGTGTCCCATATCTTTCTGGGAATAATGATCAGTTGCCAACCCTGGCTCCTTTATGAGGTATCTCTTAAAATAGTGGTTTGAAAACTTGTACAGTGTGCTGTAGTGATATATTTAATTTTATTGTATGAATTCAGAACAATTTACTAGTAAAAAAAATTATTGCAGGAGACTCCTATCATTCACAGATAAGCTCTTCACAGCAGCCTGTAAGGTCCAGAGTACAGCCATTTCTATGATTAAGGGACACAGACTCCCAGTCGAGAGGCCGCTGTGTGAGACAGAGTAGAACCGGTTGGAGGAGTTGTGGGCTAACTGTCTTTTATGTGTAATAATCCAGAAAGTGAGAAGAAGGTGGTTTTTCGAGATAAATGGTCCTGACAAGAAATCCAGCAACAGGTACTTGTGATGGAAGTGAAGAATAGCAAATGTGACGAGTCCCGGCTGGACAAACAGACCTTTTAGATGAGTATTAAAGACTAGAAGGTTGGGTCGTGGTGCAAATGGACCTACCGTATGTGCTCAGAATCCAGAATCACAAGGCAGGAGAGGGAGGCGACGTGAATCGGTAGCGTGGACCTGGTGTGTAGGGCGTTTGGCCAGCACGCCCCATCTGAGAGGACAGCGGCCCCTGCGCGCCAGTCACTCGTTGCCTCGTGATAACCTTGCGGGCTATGATAACCTGTCGCTCGTTTTCAGATTTTTCTGGAGGAGCCATATGTTTGGAGTTTTATGTGACATATCCTGATGTTAAACACTGGCCCGAACATTGGACTGGTTAGATCTGATTTTGTGTAGAGTTTGGACATGTATGTGGGACATGTGAGTTGTGGGGACGGGAGGGTCAGAGAAAGCAGTCTTTGTTGGGCAACAGTGAAATACAAAGTCGGATAGGTAGGTGGTGTCTTTGGAAGTCAGAGGGAGGCTTTGAGCTTGGCGTGGTGGCCGTCACCATCAGCCCCCTTCCCGAGCTTGGCGTGCAGCACGCGGTGCGGAGCCGTTGACCTGCATGACCTGAGTAACTCTCAGCAGTCCTGTAAGGCAGCGCCGCAGACTGTCTGCGAGTGTCGCATGTCTTCGTTTTCCTCAGATTGTTGATTGACAGGATGCGGAAGAGGTGGGAAAGCTGCAGCTTCGATCAGATCCCTGATTCGGTCAGCTTCAGAGACTTCGTCTTCTTTTAAACCCAGCGTGAAAGTATGCTTGGCTGGGTTTAGAGTTAGTTTGCCAATTTAGTTATTACCGCATTTTTAGAAATAAACCAAACATAGAAGTAAACGATGAGCAAATTTTTCTCAGTAGACTCTTCTTGGTGTTTAACGGGCTATTTTGTTCTTATGGCAACTGAAGTGTCTTACTACAGCGGCGCGTTTTCTGTGGGATCCCCTCGTCACTTTTTATTTCAGAGACGTGCACATCGCTGCTTTTTTTATGGAAACCTGGTCAGCTGGTTTCCCTTGCCGCACGTGCCAGTTGTCTTGGCTCAGCTGGGAACGCGCAGCAGTGCTGGGGAGTGCAGGAGGGCGTCAGCACCTGTCGTTCACCTGAGCCAGACACCGGGCGAGGCCCGTCAGCCTGAGTTCGCAGGCGGGTCCTGGACCCAGGTTGGAATGGCACGTGGTGTCTGTCCCTGATACGCGATGCAGTATGACACATCCCATAGATTACTGCCGGCGTGCTCTGCTTTTCCCCTTGAACTTCGTCTTCCGGAGAGGTGGCTGGAGGCAGGTCTGGGTTGCAGGTAGCTGGCCCCGGTTGGATGCCCGCTGCGTGTCCAGCCTGAGCTGGATGCTTCTCTTCGCGTTACCATTTCCTCCCATTTTTATAATTCCCCTGTAACGTACGTGTGACCGTGTCACCTTTTCCAGAGGATGTAGACTCTGAGGAGGGAGCGAGGGGGGTGGCGTGGCGAAGCTGCACCGGGAAACCCCGTTTCCTCTGCCGGGGTGCCTGCCGGGTGCCTTTGGGTTCAGTCATTTAACCTCAGAGCAGCAGATCAAATACGGTGTGTCTTCCTGATGTGCTGGTCTTACCTCTTCGGGGGCAAAAGTTAAATAATTTAATTCATCAGAACAGATGTATTATGGAAAATAATTTAAAATTCACCTAGTTAAAAACAACACCACCTAGCGACTTGAAAGACATTCACTTCTGAGAGCCCGGCCACTCAGTTTAGCAGTTCACTTCTGTCCGCTGCTTCCCTGGGAGGCCGGACGGGCGCCGACTCCCCCTCACAGGTAGTTTGGAGTCCAGCCTTGGGCCCCATCGACCTCCTAAGGCTGAGCAAGAGGCCATGATAGGTTCCCATCGTCCAGAATGGACTGGGGAATCGGTATTCTCATTAATTTTTTAATTTGAAGTATGCTGAATGTCAGAGTGGAAATGGAGCGTGGCTTTTCAACGAATTAGAATCTGGTAAAGCATGCCTCATTAAAGCTGTATTGACATACTTCAGAAGCCACTTTTTGATTAATCGTCTTCCTTCAGGGTCCTCGCCTTGCACCACAGTGTGTGTTAAGGGGCTTTCGTGCTGGTTTTGTCCTGGATCCTATGACCAGTCCTAGAAATTACTCCTTTGAATGTTTCCCTTTAATTGCTGCTATTTTTCTTTAATTTTCCTTGGGAATGACAGTATTTTTGTTTTTCCTTTTTAACTAGATTTGCAAAATTCTCATATTCCTGTAAGACTTGGTCCGTGCCGAGTGCACTGCTCTGGTTCCGAAGTTCTCTTGCAGTTTTAGTTTCTTCCCAAAGCTGTAACTTCAGAGCACTCAGCCCGTCAGGGGCCCATCTAGAAGCAGTGTCTCCTTTGTTTCTTGGAATCTGGGATCAGTCAGATGTTTTTAAAGCTGCTAAAGCACTGCCCGGTGCAAATTGCAGTCATTCCTCCCATGCTCACCTGCCTAAAACAATGAAGGGGAGGTAGTGGTTTTCAAGAAAAGTCTCCAATTTTAAGACTGACAAGAATGTTGGGATTTGCCAGCATTCCCCGCGAAGGGAATGGCCTCGCTTAGATGTCGGAGCCAGAGAGCTGTGGGGGAACGTGCCCAGTCCACCAGTGGTGCGATTACAGAATAGCATTAAGGAGAAGTGTGGCGTGTGCTTGGCAGCTAGGCCGGGGCAGCCCAGTTTATCGTGCCAGATCAGCTTGTTTTCTTTCTCTTCTCAGCATTGGAGCCTTCGCTGCCCTGGGATTACAATGCATGCTCTGATTGGAAGGGAATGACCTTCCTTTGCAGATGGCCGGAATATCGTTTTATTACGCATTAATCCCGTTGTACTAGGGTGAAGGGAGCCGAAAGCCGTTGTTAAGCTGTTTCAGAAATACCCACACGCCCACATGGGCCAGGAATCCTAGGATGTCAAGATGCTCCCTTTTTTCCCTAAACTTCGACCTTCTTTGGCTTTGTCGTGCACACTGGCAGCAATAGCTGGGGTGTATTTTGAGCCCTGAGCTGAGGAAGGAGTTTGTGTCTGCAGACAGGCACCCAGCAGGCCCTCCATCCATCCTTTGCCTTTTTAAGAGCAAACCAAAAATAGCCCTAAATCTGTTTAACAAGGCAGAAAGGTCTCTTCACTGGTCAGCTCGTTTTTTAAAATTCCTTCTCTCTTTTTTGCTTGAGTCGCCCAAAGGTCCATCTCTTGGGTGTGCCCAGACTTTACTCAAGCAAGGGGAAAAGCATATGGCCAGGTCTGCGGGTTAGAGGTGAGAGACACACCCGGCTGCCCTGACCAGGGAGTTGATAACTAGTGATCGGTTTTCATTTGAGCATATTCTTCTTTTTAGCAGCCAGAATTGCCCTCCAGAGGTAGAAACGGCCGGCTGCCTGCAGGGCTTTGCACTGCCAGTCTCAGCAGCGCCTTCACTCTGAACAGCTCACAGAAGTTGTCCAGCTCTCGTCCGGGTAGGGTGGTGTCTGCAAAGGAGCGTGAGGCCTTGACAGGAGGCTGGAGTGTGTGGAGTGCATTCGGGCATTGGGGCCGAGTGAGTGAGCGAGTGAGTGAACGGAGACCTCACAGCTTCTGGTTCCAGGAACCTGCTCCCCATGAAGCTCCCACACACTGTGAATAGTAAAATTAAGGCGAAGATTATGTTTAATAGTTAATTAATATTACCGATTATAGGATTCTTGCCAAGCATTGTTACTTAGTTTTCAGTGTCTAATAGTTGAACAAATGAAATCTGGAAATTATTTTTCCAGTGACGGCTGTGTGGAATGAGGCATCAGACTCAGTTCCATTGCCAGATGATGAAAACATGCTGGACCTGGAGTCCCAGGACCTTGAAGGCCAGATGTGATCTGGTTTATCTGTGTTCGAGAGTGAGCACCCATGTTTTCTCCCCTAGTTCCCCATTATCGCTGCCGTTTAAAACAGTCTCGTACCAGCACTTTTTCTTCCTTTATTTCAAAGGCAACATTTAAAATGCCTTCTCTTTTCTGAAGGTGCCTTAGCTGAGATAGTGAGATGTTAACGGGTTCAGTCAGTGTTCGCTGAGCACCCCCTGTGAGTGAGGCACTGTGCTCAGACCTGGGACGAAGTGCAGCCTTTACTCCTTGGTGCGCCTTCCACAAGAAAAATCCAGGGATCTTAAAACATGATCGTGGTAAGAATGACCTTGGTTGGAGTCTTTCAGCCCATTGATCTACATAGTGACTATCAAGAGCCGCAGAACTGAGTTATTCTTTTTGTATTTAGCATCTGCGTGCCAGACACCCTTCCAGGTGCTGGGGGTACAGAACAAAAGGCCTTGCTCCACAGAGCTGACATTTATTTAGTGGAAAATTCAGGGAGGATTTTCTGGAAGGAGGAAGATGGGGTCATGGCCAGCTTTGCACTCTATTATCTTTTGAACAAGTACGTGGCTGGCATATTTGTTTGCCTTTGCCTTTGAGTAAAGGTGCCCAGGCTCTTTAATGACTGTGCCCAGCGAGCAGGGAGTGTTGGTTGCGCTCTCCTCTGACTCATTGCTGGCTACCTTTCACCTGGCCTCTCACTGCTTCTCAGATTGTTTCCTTAAAGGAGTCATTCCCGAGGAGAACAAACACAAATGTTTGCAGTCCGGGAGGCAAATCCAAAAGCGGCTGCCTCCAGTAGAGAATTTTATGTTTTGTCTTTTTAGAAATTGTGTTCCAATTTATAACAGGCTCATATGAAAGACATTTTAATATAAAAAGAATGCTTTTTCCACCAAAGCCTGGAGTCAAATTGATGCTTCAGGAATTCGGACCCTGTCGCCCTGGGGAAAGAACTTTGTGGTGGGGTCTCACTCTGGTTTGGAGATGCTTAGCTGCGCTTTGTGCCTGGGCCTCTCAGAGGGGGTGGGGCTCCCCCATGACGCACACCGGTGATGCACACTGCTGGTGCCTGTGGAGTCCTGTGAGCCGGGGCCTGCTCTGTAGCCCCGCCAACCAAGGAGAGGTCTGTGCTGTACCCCGTCCTCTGGTACCTAGGGAAATGCCCTGTGGGTTTCTGTCAGAGGTGGGGGAACTTGGCTTTCCTTCTTCTATTTGTTGGAGGGTTTGTCCGGAAGTATTCTCTCCCAGGCCGGATACTGTCTCTGGAACAGGAGCAGGGGAATGGATTGAATAATTGGTAATTATGCAACGACCCTTGCACAGTTGTGCTGATGTTTCTGAGCTTATCCTGAGCTTTCCTGCAGGCGACACTGTGCTGCAGTTCCCCTTTTACAAGGGAAAAAAGCATTCCAGCCAAGGGCCTCCAGCAGTATTTTAATGAACTCCATTCCTTGGAAAGTTGTGGTGAGCCTTTTCATGCAAGTGCTTGCTCCTTGAATGGACTGCAGCTGTGATGACTAAAGCAAGGGAGAGTGAGAAAGCAGACCCTGGACTCTTAGGGGCTAAACTGGCTCTCTGTTCCCTGCCCAGGGCTGCCTCTCCAGAGGGGCCGGGCCTTTCGTGACCCCACTCTGTTGCTGAGACAAGGACTCTGCCATCTAATGGTACAGCCTCTGATTTGTGTCAAGGTGACAGGTAGCCCTACTAAACAAAGACGGAATAGTGCAGTTTGCTTAGAGGAAGGAAATGGGGCTTCCTGGGGTGCCCTCACCTGACCTGCTCCCTGAGAGATATGGCTAGAAGTTATTTGAAATTCTCTTAAGTTCTATTTTGTGCAGAATAGTAGACCCCATTGATTTCATTAAGAATGAGATGAATTACCTCCTGCGTGAGCAGTCCAGAAAATTAAAACTTGAAATCAAATGAATGAAGGAGAAAGTACAGGGATTATTTGCTGTGTGTGTGTGTGTGTGTGTGTGTGTGTGTGTGTGTGTGTGTGTGTTCTTTGGGGAGCAGAGACTATTTCTGGGAGACTAATATGTCCACTGGTCCTGAATAGTTCTAGATTAGTTCTAGAACTGTTAGTTCTAATAGTTCATAGATTATTCATCATGGTGAGGAGCTTGGAATTCTCCAAAGCTGGGTAACTTGAAAGTCCCCCATCACCTTTACCATCAACCACCTACTATACTTTTGTTATTCAAAGATCGTTATGAAGTTCAAAGTGAGAATTTTTTGTTTTGTCTCAAATTTAGAGTTTGACTCTACCCTCTTTTCATTCTTCATAAAATCTTTTTCGATGAATGACATGGAAAAATAAATAGCTTTAGTGGCGATCCATCAGATGTCAGAAGCATTAAGATATATAGGCCTCAGTATTAATACATCTTTCTCCATCACCTTGTTTAATCTTCAGAGCCACTCGGTAAAGTGGGAGGCTCCCCTTTCCGGGACATCCCGGAGTCCCCTAGCTGATATGTGACCGAGGGGAAAGTCAAACCCAGCCACTGAGTCCAGCGTATTGTCAGCATTACAATATTTCTTGCTAAAGCTAAATCAGTTTAAAGGTGAAACTATAAAAGAAATTTGTATTGAGGGCAGGGTATCGCCATGGAACTTGTAATTACCTTGGGGGAAAAAAGACTTTTAAAATTTCTCTTCCTGCCTCTGGTGCTAGGAAGCTGCAGCAGAGCCCGGGAGGCAAGAAACCGCGTCCCGGTTCCGCCCACCTGCCTGGTGGGGACAGTGGGCTCAGTGGGAATGAGGTGCAGAGGTGAAGCCTTCTTTAGCTAACTCCCGCTGTCCCCCAACATGCGCGCGCGCACACACACACAATGGTGTGTGTGTGTGTGTGTGTGTGTGTGTGTGTGTTTTGCAGGAGGGGGGCACTCTTTAAAAAAGCATTCTGCCAAACACAAATAATATGTCGTTATTTCTTCTTTCAGTTAATAAAGCCAAATGTAAAGACTTAGAGAAAGCAAGTTTTTATATTGCAAGAACAGGATGGGTCAGTAGGGTTGACTGCCTTTAAATCGAAGGTACCAAAATCAGCATAAACCACTTAGAATATATAAAGTGTGAGGACAAGATCCCATTGGTATCAGCAGAACAACATACTGCCTAGGGATAAGTTCCCCAAGGGGCAGGAGGGCTGAGTGTGAAGACACCTCAAACTCTGTCCTGAGGATGGAAGGTAGTGGAGGCCCTGGGCTCAGAAACAGGCCCAGTAAAGAACTCAGGGTAATAGCGCAAGTGATTCCATATTTCGATTATTGAATAAAAATGCTGAAAATGATCATTTTGAAGGAAAGCAAGCTAGTGCACAGCGCACCCCCATACTCCTAGTGGACTAAAGAGTTAATATTAAACGAACAAGAAAGACCCAGAGGGAAAACATCAGTGATATTTGATATCGAGATGGGGGAGGCCCTTACAAGGTGTGGAAGCTAATGACAAAATGCTTTGACATCTTCAAATTTTACTTAAAAGCTTAAGCAAAGTAAAACTAAAGGGCAAAGAACAAACTGCTCATGGCAAAGAATATATCTCCTAAAATTTTCAGAAAATACCTCCTGAGGTTGCCAGTGTCCTTGTCCCCACTGGACAGAAGCAGCAGCCGAGGCTTTGGCACCTTGTCCGAGGTCGGCAGGCAGTGGTGGAGCCAGGCTTCGAACCCAAGCAGTCTGAGTCCAGGTTCTCAACCACAGTGTGCTGCTGCGTCCACCAACAGGAAAAGCAGGAATACGGTGTTGGAGCACGGAGTGGCAGGCACGCAGGCGCTCCCTGGAGGCGGCAGTGGGCGTAAACCTGTGTGTCCCTCCTCGTGAGAGAAGCGCACAATGGAGCGAGATAGGATGGAAAAGTCTCCTTCACCCATGACCCCTCTTTCTGCTCAGTGGCTGGATCGCATCTCCTCTGGGATGCACTTTTCCTCACTTCGACGGGATCGGTCAGCTCACCTTGGCATTGAGTCTCTCGAGGAACAAAGACAGCGAGTGAGCAGTTGAGGGAGCATGGCACCGTCCGTGCTGTCACATTAAAAGCCAAGACCCATTTGCCTTTACCCCGCCATTTCTCCAGCTCACGTTCATGGAATCCACTTTGGAAAACATTGGCTTCTTGGAAAGGCTGTAACCTACCCTTTAGGTGATCTGGATTCTACACTCTCTTTGGCAATGGCCCTGAGTGTGATGTTAGCTAAGTTTTAAATTATCATAACTGTTTGGTAAAATGGCATAGAGAGAAACATAGCTTCCCTTGTTTTTCTTTCGTTCTTTCTTTTTTTTTTTTGTCAGATAGGGCACTACCTCAGAAAACTTCTAGCTCCTTCAGAAGGGAGGGGAAAAGCATTGTGTGCATTAAGCAGATCTTCTTGGAACTCAGGCACCCTGAGTTGTAGCTTTGGGTCTGCCTCTTGCTTGCTTCATGATCAGCGGGTCTCTCTGGGTCTCTGGCTCTTCTGTGAAGGGAGGGCCAGATGGTCTCAGTATCCGAATTCTGTTGCCTAGAACTAAAAGGACATCACCATGGATACCCTTATGTTGATGTCAGTACTGTCAGGATCCCCTTGTGCTGCCAGAAGAGGCATCAGTTTTTCTCAGGTCTGTGACCTAGACCTTCCCATATGGTAGGTAAATGTGTGGGGAGGGCTGGCAAGCTGCGGCCTCCGGCGGGTTTCCCCCAGGCCCGTTCTCCATCACCTTGGCAGTGCCCTGCAGCGGGCAGCGCGAGGCCGACTGGGGCTCGAATCCCACCTCTGTGGCCTTCCAGCTTTGAGACCTCAGGCGGGTCACTTCACCTCCCAGTAGTTCCCTCTGATACACAGGATCAGGATAAGAAAATTCCTGGCACAGCTGCCGGGATCTGAGAATGTATATAAGGTGCCAGCATGTACGGGTAAGACAGGTGCGTAGTAAATGCCAGCTGATGCTTTTATTACCTTCGCTGGCTTCCTAGACCTTGTTCATTAACCCCTGGGTTCTGCCTGCCCAGGAGCTGCGCCCTGACGCCCCAGGCAGCCCTCCTGACTGTTTTCACAGGTGACCACAGCCCAGCCTTAACTTTCACAGGCAGGGTTTGTAACCCAGCACAGGATCGTAAAGATGGTTATGTAACCCTAAAGGTAGATTAGAAGGCCCTTCATTGAGGCATTTTAGATGCATCCCTCCCACCCCCCGCCTTCCCTGAACTATCCGGGTTGGGATCCCTCAACAGGAAGCTGGGTAAAGGCCACTGTCTGCCACCCCAGAGCGAGTAGAGGAGCTCAGAGACCAACTGGCTGCTTGGTTTTGTGACTAGTAACGATGTTTGTCATTCTGTAGAGATATCTAATTTTGTGCTTCACCTTCTGCCCTGGCAGGGGATGGGCTCCCAGGATGGTGTGGTCTTTCTTCCTCTCTCTTCCTGATCGCTTTGGCAGGCACTCGCCTCCCTGCTCCATTACCTGAATGCATAACTGTTCCCACTTATCACCTGGAGTTCTTTGGAGGCCCTGGGGGGGGGAAAGCTAAATAAAGTGGTCGGGTGGTCTCACAGGTGGGGGTGGTGGGGGTCTTAGAGTCGATCTCAGTGCCCTGGGACAGGCCAGCTGATATTGTAGCCTTACAGGTCATGTGACCTCATCACCTTCGCTTCAGCCATCCACAGGTACCATACAGTACCTGTACATCATCCAGGACAAGCCACCTGTGAATTCCAAACCCTCAGGATCCCTTTCTGTTGTCCAGTTTCCTGCTTTCTCTGGCCTTCACTTCTCAGTTTACACTTCCATCTTATCGAGACTGCTAGTCCCTTGTTTCTGTCTTGAACCCCCACCTCTAGTCTACCCCCTCCTCCCCATACGGCCAGTATAGCCCCCAGGCACCCCTTTCTCTGGCTTGAGTACCCCAAGTCCACACCAGAGGGTCTTCCGCAGTCAGCCAGAAGTGGTCCTCTGTTCCGTGGCTTTTCCCCTTTGGGCCTCACTGGAGTCTCTCTCATGGTGGGAAGGCTGCTTTAGCATCTCACCTACTACCTGCCATTCATAGCCATGATGCAGAAAATGCCTCTTAAGCTGCCACCAGCCAGGAAGAGGACTTTTGGGATGGGCTAGGAGCGGAGTGCCCATTTATTTTGCACATTTTTTAAAAACATTTTGGTTATTTAATAGTCCCTATCTCCCCTCCCCACCCCACTCCTCCCACGCTTGCTTGATTTTCCAGGTTAAAGAAGTTTATTTTAGTATTCTTGGGGATCAAAGGTCTATAAAATTCTTGGTTAGTGTTTTTAGCGCAGCTCTTAGTTTGAGATCGTTTGCCTGAAATGTCTGCTTAGGAGCACTGGGACGTGATAGTTGAGCACCTTGAAATCGAAAGGCCCAGCCAAACTCACCTCTCACCTCCATGACGTCTTGGTGTGTGACATCCGAGCCCAGTTTCTCATTTAGGAGAGGTCCGTGCGTGATGCATGATGGCACTAGCCTTGAGAGCCAGACGCTGCGTATGTAGTTTCTGGCGTGGCACGTGGCTCACAGTAGCCGTCCGCGTGGAGTTCTGAGGTCCCGTCAGACTTCATTCCCGTGGTGGTTGCAGTCATTGCGCGAATGAATGAAAACTCCCTGGTTCTTCATTGCTGACTATCAGATGCCCGGTACTGTCCTCGGCCCTTTACATATTTAGTTTAG
The DNA here is from genome assembly GCF_014176215.1 of Rousettus aegyptiacus. Lineage (NCBI taxonomy): Eukaryota > Metazoa > Chordata > Mammalia > Chiroptera > Pteropodidae > Rousettus > Rousettus aegyptiacus. Next base: position 11,465,195 of record NW_023416284.1, on the reverse strand, counting down.
TTCAACCGCACACCACAAAACTAGTCTTCCGTCTCCATTTTTCAGACGAGGCAACTGAGGGAGGTTTAACGAGTTGGTCAGAGTCAACTCATTAATAAGTAGCTAATTAATAGCTGTGTCAGGATCATGCCCAGGCCCACCTGCCTCGGACACCTATTCTCCCACCATGTTTACTGCTCACAGCTTCCCCGGGAACTGCTTTCTTGTCACTGCAGGTCAGTAGCAGATGGCTGACTCTGGACGTAGATGTCGCCGCAATAATTAGCACCAGCGTGAAGTTATTCAGTCTTTGCAGAGTGTAGCTCTCCCTTTGCCACGTCGAAAGGGCGTCCTGTCGTGGCCTTCCATTGCTAAAGATGAAATGCAGCAGCCGCGGTAACGATCACGTGACCCCGACGTCCAGGCCACCACCACCAGGCAGCATCGTCATTTTTGTTCCTTCTTCGTTGGGAATTGGGGGTGGGGGTGCCTCCCAGGACACCCAGCGGCTCCCTGCTGCTTGCATAGAGGAGCCAGGGCCCTCAGAAGGGTGCCGGGGTGGGTGAGGGTTCCGCCCTGCTCCTCTTCTGGGTCATTGGCCCTCATCAGGCCAGACGCTTTCTATTCATTAGTCAGACAGTTGGCAGTTGCCCCTTCGCCACGTGTGTTGCTGCTTTGCGGGGCCTGTCGCACTCACAGTTAAGGTTCATTAGAGACCTTGTCAGTCACAGCATGCACAGGGCCTACCTACGTGAGGCCGCACGAAGGCGCCGTCCAGCCCCGTCCCCCCACCTTCCCCGGAATGGTGACCAACCGACTTCTGGGTGCGTGGTGCACAGGAGAAGAGGTATGAACAGTATTTGTGAAACTCCAGACTCTCAGGTCTTGATGGGCCTGTTACCTTTTATGTAATTGAATTCAAACTAAGTCCAGAATCGATGTTACAGGTGGTGGTGGTAGGAGTTTTGTCAGATGGAAGCTTTGGATAAGTATCTAACAAACAGCAGGCCACTTGGAGGAGAGATTCGAGCCAAATTCAGAGGAGATTTTAATTATCGTTAATCCCCTCCGGTCTTTCTGGAGTGTGTAGGCACACTTAATTACTATTGACTGAAAGCTAAAACAACACTCTTGGTTTAGGACAAAACCCTTGAGGAGATTTGCCCCAGACTGGACATGATTATCCTTCATAGAAGTGAGTTTTTCCTCTCTCTATGTATGCTTGAATGTAAGCTGGGAGTAGAGGTGTGGACAAAACCCTTGAGGAGATTTGCCCCAGACTGGACATGATTATCCTTCATAGAAGTGAGTTTTTCCTCTCTCTATGTATGCTTGAATGTAAGCTGGGAGTAGAGGTGTGGGCCAGGCACTTTGGAGCTGCTTACCACTTCCTCCCCAGCGTGTCCACACCTGTGTCTTTCACCTTCCGACTTGCTAAACACTGTATGTTGGGGAAGCTGCGTCTCCAGGTTGTGTCACTCCACGGGGTTGGCTTAAAGCACTTCTGTTAATCATGTGCTATAATTTTGTATTTTTAGCACCGAAGAACTTTCTGACTTTGAAGCATCTATGGAATGCAATAAATGCTCATCCGTATCCCCAGACCCTACACAGTACCTGGCCAGTTATTGATGATAAATGAATAGTAATGATCCAATAAACTTGCCTATCTCCAAACTGAGAGGACTTTCTAAACTCTATAATCTGAGGCTCAGAGATAAAAGAGACAAAGGTGCCTCACTGGAGCCCGCAGCCCCAAGGCCTTACAGCTGGCGACCCCAGCAGGTGGCAGTAAGGGAAAGGCCGATATCGTTGTGACTCTTTCAGATTACCGGAATCGTGAATTAGCTGGGTGTGAGTGTGCCCTGAATATCCAGGTGACCTAGAGTAAGCACCTTCGGTTCTCTGTGCCTCAGTTTCCTTGTCTGTACAATGGAAAGGATTACGAGTTTATCGAATTCTCAAAGAGGCCAGTTGTGAGGATTAAAGGAAGTAATGTGGGTAAAGTGCTTAGTGCAATGCTGGGTGCAAACTGTGTCGAAGAAAAAGATGGTGACGGTGGACTTGCCTTGCCTCGGGGGCTTCCTGACATAGTGGCTGGACGAGAGGCTGGCTAACCAGAGCAGCTTGAATGCTTCGCCTTTCCCGTCACAGCCCAGCTGTCCCTCGCAGGGGGAGATGCCCCTTCTCGGGGGCGTTTTCCTGTTCGGGTCAGTGGGTGAGTGCGTCCGGACCAGGCTCTGGGTGATGGTGCAGTCTCCCAGCCAGGCACGGGCAGTGAGGCCACTCGGATCTCACAGCACCAAGTGGGCTTTTATGCCATTGCCTCTAGTACTTTAGCTCGTGGGTCTTGACAGTGACATGTATAAGAACTACATCTGAGCGTCCAGGAGAAAGGCTGGCCCCAGGGACACTGGGTGCAGCTCAGGCTGTTGGAGGCCAGTGGAGACGTGGTTCCAGGTGCCCAAAGTGGTCACTGTTAAAGAATGCCACCCACCCGTATCCAGTCTGCCAGGCGAAGGCACGGTTATCCTCATTGATGAACATTTCTTGCTGCTACCCTGCCCTAGATTCCTGGATCTTTCTGGTAGCCTCTGGGCCTCTCTGCCTGTAGTCCCCCACACCCCCCACCCACCCCATCTGCCTCTCTGCAACCAGAGTAATCAATCCAAAATGCAATCCTGGTCATGACCCTCTGCGACCCTCCACGACCACACGCTGTCATCAGGGTTGAGCCCAGAGAACAACCTGGGGTTAATAACTTTCAGTCTGGCTCTGCCCGCCCCTCCTGCCTCCCCCAAGGCTCCTCCACCCCGGCCGTGCTGACCTGCCACAGGGCCTCCCCAGGGCCTCGTGCCCTGTCCTGTTGGGTCTTTGTACACGCTGTCTCCTCTGCTGAGACCACATCTCCACACCGGCTCTGCTCGGGCCTTATTCCCCACCCCATTCCTTGGCGCCCACCTTTACTCTGGTAGGAACTGCTCAAGTAGGACTCTTCCACCTTCTTTGAGCTCTCTGAGGGCTTCATTCACCTTTGTATCCCCGGCGCGTGTCGCATAACGGACAGTCATGAGGGCATGCTCAAGCCCCCGCCGAGTGCCAGAGCCTGAGCAGAAGCAGTGTGTCAGCGTGCCGAGTAAGGAATGCTTGTGGCTTTAAAGTGCTCATAGCAAGGGGGAGACAGACACCCAGATGGATGTAATACGGGGATTCCCGCGGAGGAGAGGAGCAGCGCTGTGGAAGCAGCGCGCCCACCTGGGGCGGGTGGGTTTCGGGGAAGGCTGCTTGGAGTAGGTGACGTGAGACACCCCAATGGGGTGATAGGAAGGGAGCTAGCTGGGCAGAGATCGAGCAGGAGTGTGTTTCCGTCCAGATTACAGCCCGTGAATCGATCGGTGCCTGGTAAGCTGTGGGCGCTGGTTCAGGCCTCATGGGTCCCTTGCCGAAAAGCAGGTGCTGGCCCTTGCTCCAGTTGCTGAGCATCAGCTGATGCCCCTCAGACTTTCTAGATGGGTGAGGGTGGGACAGAGATTGATTGGTTATCTGCAGTTTTAAGATTAGAGCGGAGAAGCGTGCCTTTTTCTTAGATTACTGCACGTGCTCGCCTGCCTCGGGAAAAGCCCACATCATGAGTCCTTTCCTGGGGAACCGTGACCTTGCTGGCTCTGTGGGGACCACGTGCTTTACGGAGCTGCCGGTGCCACCCGTCTTTATCGGGCCTGGTCTCACGGGCACCTAGGACTTTCCAGGTCAGATCGCAGTGCTCCGTTCACAGCTCTCACAGCTCTGCTGGGTGGGGAACAGCCGCTGCTCCTCAGGGAACCCGCGGTAAACTCCTGGCTCTCTGTTTCTCCCGAACTCTTCGATTTTGGTGAAGAGGGGTGTAGAGTCTGTGGCTGCTACTTGTTTTCCTTATGACAACTTGTAATTTGGTGACTCTTCTCATAAGAGGCCCAGGGTATCCTCCAAAGTAGAGGTAAATTGCCTGTTTGAAAAGATCGTGCCCCATCCTGCATTGGACGTCATGCCGCCCCAAGGGAGAGCACCCACGTGGGATGTCAGCTGTTTGGGGAAAGCCACTGCTTCCGCTTTTACCACTCGGGAGTCAAATCGGCAAGTGGAGCAGGGGAATGTCATTTTTCTCTATTACAGGTCATCTGCCTATGCAGGATATTTCCACTGGAAATTCTTGTGAAGGTGCCCTGTGCATGCAAATGAAAAACACGGTTCTAGGTCTGAGGGCTTGTTTAGTTTCCCCTTGAATTACGTTTCTGTCTTAAAGCACTTGCCAGAAGAGCTGTTCTGCGTGCTCTGAGAAGACGCGTAGGAGGAAGATTCGGCCCGTCTCCTCCCAGCCCCGGTGGTCCTCTTTTGCTGCTCTAAGTGATCATTGGGACTGCTGAACAGGTGGCAAGGGACAAGTCCACGTGCTTCATTCTCGGGGAGAGTCACGCAGAAGTGAAACTTGCTGGTCGCCCATCGGGTTCCACATTCTTTCCATTCCGGAGGTTTGCTGACGCCCCCCGGGCTCTGCGGAGCCCCCCCTGAGGAAGGGGCCGCCCAGCCGCGCACCCAGCGCTTCTGCCTCCGGTCCCGTCCGGAGTGCTGACCACTCAGCAGGCCTCCTCGAAGAGCCCCCACTTTTGTTTGGGGAGGTTTTTTTCCTTTTCAGTTTTTACCCCGCCTATGTACGGGAGGTTTATCGTGCGACCGCTCTTCAGCCGTTTTTTCTGCCACCGTCGATGGGTGTGTCTCACCGCAGCCCTGGGAGACGCCAGTGGGTGTTCCTGGTGTCTGTGCTGTTGTACTTTGTAGGCGGATGTGAGACTGGGGTGTCATTTGGGGTTCACTCTGGGCAAAACGAAGGAACGAGCCTAGTCCTCCCATGGTTTCGTTGAATGAGCAGGAATACTACTCCGAGGTCAGGGGAGTTTTTTAGAAGGAACCTGACCTCGGTCCGGGTGAGGGTGCCGCGGCAGGAGGCCGCGCTCTTCCCGGGTGAAGAAGATACTTGATTCTTGTCTGCCGGAACTGGGACACATACGTCATCTGATATGCACAAAGACTCCTTCCTTGGCCTTCCCTAATAGAATTTTCTAGTAGGAGGTCTGTTTAGCTTCTGCATTTCGGGAATTATATAGATGGCATCCTGTTACTGGTGGTCCCCAGAGAACAGTGTTTTATGAAAGCTTAGAGCTCTGAAGAGTATCTCTCTTTAGGCCCTGCCTTCTGGTCGATGAGAAGTGTGAGACATCAGGGTGAGTTGGAGCGAGGTTCCACTTCCCCAGGACCAGAAGAGGCAGAAGGCGTTTGCTCCCCGAGAGCTCTCGGGTGGCCTGCAGGTTGGCAGGCACCGGCCCTGGCTGAGGAGTGCCTGGGTCACCCCCTTAGAACACGTCTGGTTTGGGAAATGGATTCAAAACACATAAGGAGAGCTCAGCCCACTTTCCCTGACGTTGGAAATGGGCCAGGAGTGTGGGCCGGGTGTGGAGGAGTTCCTGAGCCTTCGAGGCCCACAGGTACTGTCACTGAGGCTTGTCCGGCAGGAGCCTGGAGTTCCTGATGCCTGTCCGTCACCAGCCCTTTTAAAAGCGGGTGGCATGCTAACTGCCGGTGAGGAGGTCTCAGAGAAATGAAGGGGACGCTGAAGTCCGTAGAGCTCTATGCCCCAGTAGTAGGGAAGAGTGCGTTTCTCTTCAGTGAGTAAAATTGAGTGGAGGCTCTGAGGGGTGGGAGGTCACTCCTGGGAGAGAGAAGTAATTTGGGTTCTGTGTACAAGTCATTTCCTAAGAAGTTTGCATTTGCACGTGGAATTCAGGGGGCAAGCTCGCGTGGCTCAGTCTTTTCCTCCCCCTGTTGTGGCTCATTCGCTTCTGTGTGTGTCTGTGTCCTGGGCTGTGGATCTCAGGGGCCGACCCAGGGCTTGGGCAGTTTTGGATCTCGCACAGTGCCTTGCTTAGTGCGCGTTTGGTTTGTTTTGGAAAGACTGTCACAGACTTTTGATTGGCTCATAGAGCCATTTCCAGGTTAGTTGTAACGATGATGAGTAAAATGGACTAAGTCTTAAACAATGCAACTTTGTAGGTTCTTACAACTGAGATGAACCTACCATCTAGTCTCATGGTTTTCAGACATTTTTTTAAAAATCAGTGGAGCCCTCTTTTCAAACTAAACCTTACGCAAAACTCGAGTGAAACAGTGGTGGGCCCAGGCTTCCTCTCTTGCTCTTGTCACCCTGAGCCCCTCCCTCTACACCAGCACCCAGCCAGGCGCTTCCCTCTGCCGTGAAACCTGTCTTGTTCAGTGCGTCCATTTCAGAGATGAGGAAACTGAGGACCCAGACTGCTGCGGCTCATCCACTGATGAAATTCATGTACTGTAAAACTCACCCTTTTAAAGTGAACAATTCTAGGTTCGTTCGTTTTTTAAACATCTTCACAGTTGTGCAGCCGGCAGCATTCAGCAGCCACACTCTCCCTGTGACCACGTGGGCATTCCTGCACCTCAGACATCTTCCCTGGTCTCCACTGCTCCCAAGCAGCTCCAGAGGACCCTCCTCTTTGCTTCCATAGCATCCAGACTTGCCCTCGTCCTCTGAGCTCCTCGAGGGTGGGGACGCTGTATTTACTCCCTCACGCATTTAGGTGGATTTTATCTGGAGACACAACTTTCAGTTTTACTTTGTAATGAGCCCAAGTGGAGAAACAGAGGCTCTCACCATTCTGGAGACCCAGCCAACTAAGGGGTCACATCGGTTGTTCCTGAGTGGAGCTGACTGCTTCCCTAATAGGAAGAAGTACAGATTTTACTATGGCTATGTGTGGTCATTTTCTCTGGATGACTCAGTGAGATTGAAACAAAGCCTGATGAGACATCCATCCAGTGGAAGGAATCCAGTGTGAAATATGGCTAGCCAGCCAGGATGATTTTGTGCTAAGGGACATTAAAAGCCACACGGCATGTTCTGGGTATGGTCACAGAGTGCTAACCCCATTCCCACTCAGGCACACACAAGGCACCAACGACTCCACTTGAAAGGAAGCAGCAGCATCCCTGGAATTTTGATAGTGTTGGGGCTGTTTAGAGGTTTGTGGCTTTGAGAGTTTGGGGAGAAGTACGTGATGGAAAGAGCCAGGACTCTGGCGTGTGACTCAGTGGCTGCATGGCTCTGAGCCTCTGCTGCTGCTTCTCCAGGTCATTGGCCTTCCTGGTTGGCTCTGAGGACCCCGGGGTGGGGGTGTCCCCGGCCTGGCATCAGCCTGCTCGTCGTGAGGCCTCAGAGGCGGTGGTGGGAGTGCTTGGCTCCGTGGACCCGCACTGACCCTGGAAACCTCCTCCCTCTTCTTGGGGTCCGGGGAAAGCTCCTGTACTCCCACGCTGTTTTGTGGGCTTTCGGAATCAAAAATGCTTCCCGTGTTGCCATTGCCCGTGTTCGGCCCGGCTCTGTGATTCCTTGTCGCATTTTGCCGTGCCGTCCCTTTCCAGCCAACTACGCGCGCGTGATTTCCCTGGAGCGTGCCCTCCGCTCCGACGTGTACGGATATCCAGCAGCCCGCCCCGCTCAGCTCTGAGGAGCCCGCGCAGGTCGGTGGTGAAGAGCGGTCGTGTCCGCGTCCCCGCTCGCCAGGTTTCCCTGTCCGTCTTACTTCATGCGCTCCCAAGGCTGCGGCCCGTTCATAGCTTTAAGGAAGGTTTAATGAACGTGCAGGTTTTCCACACACGTTTCGTAAAGCCTGGCCCGGGCCTCCACCTGAGCATCCAGCGATGACATGGACTGCTTTTTTCCATTACCCGCCCACATGAGACATCGCTGCTTTTACCCTCAGGCGGTTTTGGGGGTTCACACTGACCTAATCATGCAAAACCCCGCTTTGGCCAGTACTTCTCCCTCCACTATTCAGTTGATGATTTCAGGCCAAGTATTTTTGTCCCTGGGTTACTTGCCTGGTACATGCTAGAGGTGGCACCGGCTGAGCGGTCGAGGGCTCTGGCTCTGGGGAGGGGGTAGGTTTGCACGGGTTTCCTTGAATTCTGGCACTAAGGTGGAGGATGGAGATCCCATGTCCTGTCCCTGAAATTACAGTCTTAACCAAAAGACTGTTATAAATGAGTTGTTTCCATGTATTTTTACCTGGTCCTTTTCCCCAAAAGGTTTGAGGTGACCTAATGCCGCTGGCACGACACTTTAACGGCCTGTGCTGAGCAGGCCGGCCGGAGGGCCGTCCTGGAAGGAGGAGCACAGCTTTGCCCCCGCTGTCACAGGGAAGGCTGTTGCTTCAGGAGGTGCCGCATGCATGTGAGGGCGGGGCCAGTTCCACAGGCCCCCGCAGGCTAGTCGTCCACACCTCTTGGGTTCAAGAGCTTGAGTCCCCCTCCAGCTTGGGGGACCAGTGGTCTCAGTACAGTAGTGCCACCCCAGGGCATCGGTCTGTGTCGCCTCACCCACCCACCCAGCCTGCAGCCCCATCTCTAGGTGAGGCCCTGGAGAACCTTCGGGGAGCTTGCTTTCCGCTGAGACAGACGTGGGCTTCAAAAGATCGGAACTCAAGCCGAGTGTCTCTGCTTTTCCACAATTCAGCACGACCCCACCAGCACCTGGGAGGCCCCACCAGCATTGCGCTAGGCACGGGGTGGTCCAGACAGCTTATCCTCACCAGGCGGAGGGACACCTATCTTAGGTCTGTGAGGCCTGGGACCACATCTTGTACAGCACTGTGGGAGCTAGACAAGAGTCAGGTGGCTTTGGGCACACGTGGAAGAGGTGGCCCTTGAAGGAGACTGAAGCTCATTAGGTGTCATGGAGGGATGGGTAGACATCGTTGGTGAAGAGAATGGCCGTGGTGTGGAGAGACTGTCCAAGCTGATGGGTGGAGGGGCAAGGTGACCGCGGTAAGTCTGCAGTGGGCGACCCTCCCTGCTCGCTGTCCCCCAGGCTGAGGCGGTTGCCTGCCCCTTCCGTGACAACTTCTGATGCCAGCTTGGGGCTGCATGCAGTTCTCAGCTCCAAGTCCGATATAGATATAGTGTGTCCAGGGAGTGTTCCACCTTTGGCTTCTTGAAGGCGCCTGTGTATTGTGCGCTGTCCCTCAGGGACCAGTCTTTAATTAAGAGGAACAGGCGGCTTAGAAAGACCCTGATTTCTCTGTGTAGACACAAACGATGAGTCGTGCTGCCGGCCAGGGAATGGTTAATTTAATGAGGCCCCCAGCGCCTGGTCCACCCCTTTGGGGAAGCGTACGGTTACAGGTGGACAACGGGAGCCTTGTGTGTGCCCCTGCTTGACGCACATACAGTGATTTTCATTTCTCCTTTCAATTTGTCTTCTCTTTGTTCTGCCCCTTCCTGACCCTTCCTTTAGAAAACCTCCAGCCTCTTATTCCAGGCTGTGAGCTCCCAGAAGGCAGGGATTTTGAGTCTTGAGTATGGATGACTGAAACCCAGCCCAGGAAAGTTTGCCTTTGTTTCTTATTTACCTCTGGAGTAGTTTGGGGCACCTGCCTAAGAAAAGAAAGGCAGGAGAGGGCGCTTATTTTTTTTCCATAAAGCCTTTTGTTGTTAATGGCATGTGAAAATTGATTTCTAAGTACAAGAAAACATTCGTTAGTCAAAAGCAATTTCCTGACGGTGGCCCTTTTGGCCAGCTTTGTTTGTGTTAGACACTAAGTAACTGTAACCCCAGCCAACAGTTGTGTGCCTTTTTGAGCAAGTACTTACTTCGTCTGCTGGGTGTACTTCATGTACCAGCGTCTCTCAGATCACATTTTAATGTTCCCGAAATTGGGATATTGCTTCTTACACTTAACATGTTCATTAAGTGTTCATTAGTCTTCAAAAGACCTTTACTTGAAGTCTGTACTTTAACTTAAAAGGGTGTATCATTCTCCGAGTTAACTGATAGCTTAATTAGAAGGGAAGCTGGGTCGTGTATCTTATATGACACCCCCAACATGTACTCCCATAAGCATTGTATTTTGTAATCCTATTTAAAGGGGTGGGGGTGGCGCCCCTCGTGCGTGTAGTTGGGAGTAGAGGGCCGAGAGGCCTTTGGTTTCCGAGGTTCTGTGCTGGATGGTGGGCGCGGTCCCTGCCCGCAGTCCTGAGTGGCCGCAGTGCCCTGCCCAGTTTCTGCTCCCTGTGTCTGCTCTGGCCTGGTGCCAGGGAGGGAGGGAAGGCTTTGCCCCCTGCAGACCCGGAGTTCTCCCCTGCTGGCCTCCCCTCACCCCATTCCTCTGAGCCCGACTGGCCGGCGGGAGCCTTGCTGACCTGCTGGATCAGAGCTTCGCCTTTAGATTCCAGGGGTGCTCCGCCCCTCCTTAGCTGTGTTCACCGGCCACGGCCTGGGGTCGTGCAGGGCAGCAGCCTCGCCCCAGAGTTGGGTGCTCAGTAACATTAGCTTGTTCGGTCTGTGTCCTGTGGCGACGTGTTTTAATGCCTTCCGGAATGGCTCCGTATTACGTGTCCGTGGTGGCCGGAGCGCGCTCCGTGAGGGCCGGGCTGCCTGTGTCCGTCCTGTCTGCCGCTGACTCCATGGCACCTGCCATGTGCCTGGCATGGGCTCTCAACACCCTTGAGATGGGTGTTATAGCCCCCAGTTCTGAGGTTTAGGGAGTTTATACCCATCCAGGAAGTAGCAGACTGGGATTTGAACTCGTGTTTGATTTTAAGTGTTTTCCAGCATGCCACACTGTAGACTGTTTCTGACATTATTAGCATGTGTGTTGCTAAAAACACTTTTCTTTTGTATTTTCATTAGGGGGGAAAAAAAAGGAACTTTGGGGCCTTGGGAAAAATGAAAGGAACAGGTTGCAAGCAGAGACCCCTGCTGGCCACAGGAAGGGACTCCCGCACCCTGATCCTTTGCTGCCTCCAGGGGGCGGGGTGCCGTGATGTGGGAGGAGAGGGCCCAGCCAGGACTCTGCCCGGCCTTGACTGCACCGACTTCTCGTCTGAGTGTGCGACCCAGCGAACAGAGTCTGGTTTTGATTGTTATCTCTCTGGTGGCGGGCCCTCTGCCAGCGGGCAGATCAAAAGATGGAATGTGTTCATTTGCCCATTTTTTAAAAAACCGAGGTACAAAGGTGCACTTCTTAAAGACAGGGGCACCGTGGATTAGATTATCCATGGAGTTGAACTGGTCTGGCTTTTGTGCTTTTTTTTTAAGGGTTCATCTCAAGTTTCTTTCTCTGGTTGAACAATTTTTTTCAACATTAATAACTAATGGAGAAGGGAAGAGCCAAAGTAGAACCATATGGCGGCACAAACACAAACCTCGCTTGTGGCCGGAAACGTCTGATTTGTATCTCTTTTCATGTGATCAGCTGTTGGGTTAGATAGTAGAAAAGTGTTCAGTTTGGGGGCAATAGCAAGAGTGGATGTGATTTATTTATTTTTTTTAACCTAGCCGTACCGAGTCTCACGTGTCCTTTCTTAGATACTGGCCAGGAACTCTGTGGCTCTGGGCAACTTATTTCTCTAAGGCCTGTTCTCTCCTTCTTTGAAATAGGAATGGTAACCGGATCTCTATCTAGGACTGTTTTGAGGCTATTAACATCCTCCTCATCTTCATCCTCATTATTCCTAAGGTATCACTCGAGGTGGTTGCTAATGGCATCCTAACCTCCTCCTTCCTTCTGGGGTTTTTCTCTGTCCAGGTTCACGTTATTCCCCTTTCCCTCTATTTTTTCAGTGGGCACTGGTTAGCCGGTGGGCACATCAGTGAGGGAGGGCATGATGGTTCCTGCCCCGGGGATGCTGTGGCCGTGGCAGTATTGATGGAGCCCTGGACCTGACCACCAGACCTGACGGCAGAAACAGCGTCCCGGCCAGTGCAGCTTTGTTTATTATCCCATGTCACTTGGAATTAACTTTAACTCCCCTCCACCGCCTGGATTGTTCTGACACCTTCGGTGTTATCTGAACGCTCTTTACAAAGGCTGTGAAGCAGTTCAGATGATTTGGACAGAAACCGTTCGCCCCGGGGCGTCGGCACCAACCACGTGTCCTCTCCGAAGGCTCTTCTTGGCTCGGGTGGCAGCAGAGCCGGTGATACACGCACCCCAGAGTGAACTCTCGGCTTTGTTTGGACTTGTTCTTTCTTTTAAATTGCTATGCAAACTCATCCGTGAGACTTAATGCGATTTCTTCCACTGTTCTAAACTTTTGACATGACTAGGAGGCGCGGGGGTAGGGTTGGGGATGAGTGTGCAGAGGAGGTCGTTAAGTAATTGACTAGATTACAGACGTAAACTACCTTTATTCTGGGTCTGTATAATGCGACCTCAGATCACAGGATTAATACACACTTCCTCAGAAGTCTGCAGACATCCTGGGGCACCCACCTCGGTGTGTGTGTCTCTGGGCTGGGTCTCAAGGACTGACTGGTCTCTGCCTCTGTAGAAAATGTTAAGTAACGAGGAAGGAGTAGAATGATAGCTGATTGCAATATTAGAACAGCCATCCCCAAAGCATTTGGGATTCAGTTGGCAGCCGGGTTACTGCAGGACTTCCAAAGAAAGTGACATCTTGATAAAGAAGTTGGAGTTTGGGCTGGCCCCTGAAGGATAGTAGGATTTAAGAGAGGAATGGGAGTACGGCGCCAGATTTAGCAAATAAAAACTGTATGTCCCAGGTAATATTTGAGACATACTTACACTAAAATATTTATTGTATATCCGATATTAAAATTTAGCCAGCCAAGCCATTATTTTATCCAAGATCCTTCAATGGGGAGATTTCTACGTGTAAGAGCACGTGCGTGAACTTGCACGTTCAGGGAGTGGAACGGAAGGCAGTGTGGTTGTTTGAGAGGGTTCAGGCAGAAGTGGAGGGCGGGGCGGGGCAGGAGTAAGACACATCCGTAGGTGGTGCCAGGTCATGAGTCATGCACCCTGGGGCAGCTGCTCTGGCGTACAAATCCGTAGGCACACCACGTGGCCCACACTTTGCATTCCCCATGATGGCAGTGAGATTATTCCTCCAGAATATTTTATCTTTGATCAAAGACACAGGACTGATGAAGGGAAATAGAATACGAAAATAATGCCCCACCTTCAGAGTTTATCCAAAAGGAAAAAACTGAACCTGCTTGGGTGAGGAGTCAGTCAGCCATGTCACATCCAGGTGCTTTGCATGGTAGGGCGGATCACACACCATTGGTGAGTTCTCTGTGTTTTTCTGTGCGCTGCCATCATTTTCTGAGCGCCAGTTTAGATCTGCGGTTTTCTAAGGTTGGTTAGTACCTACCTGTCCATGGACTTTGGAACGTCCAGGCACAGATCTCTGGGCTGGCCAGATCTAGGAACCCAGGTGATGTCACCGGGCTCCGCATGGCTCAGAAGCTCAGGCAGGTGCTCTCCTGATGGCTGCTGCAGCCCAGGCCCCTCGCCCGCGTCATCCAGCTTCCCTGGCAGAGAGGAGAGCCGTACATCTCCCCGAAGTCCCCAGAGAAAGCACCGAGGAGAGCTCCTTCCAGAATATGCCCTGACGCTTCAGGCTCGGCCCTCCAACTGCCCACGGGCGGTGGAGTAGAGACCCGGCCTTGTCCAGGCTACGTGGAGGGAAGAGCTTTGTGACTAGAGAAGAAAAGCCAAGCTGGGTATCACAGATCAGCCTCTTGCACTGTTGCCCTAGTCAGGGTCATCTGCGCTTCGAAGGACATGAGTTACAAAGCGGAAGAGGAGTCCCTTCCTGTCTTTTGACCTGATCTTCGTGGACACGCAGGGCAGCCTGGATCCTATTTTCAAGAGCACTGGCTGCAGTGTTTTCTTAAATTTCATAGGCCAAAAGCAGTTAAAAAACAAACAATAAACCTATGGTTTCATAAAAGGACATCTTAACACCCCGCTCCCCTCAAAAAAAGGCATTCTCCAAATAAAGGGTCGCTATGTTTAATCATATGAAGAACGTAATGTCATTTAGATTACATAATGTCTCTCTACCTGAAGTGTTTTCGCTGAAGGAGACGCATCACAGCGGCAGCAGTCGCTAGGCATGGCTCACCTGCTGTGTTCATGGTGTGGCGAGTTAGAGCACAGGCTGGAACCTAGACCCTTGGTTCTCAGTCTTGCCACTGGTGCTCCAGGAGGTCATATATTAATAAAAATGCCAAGACTTTAATTAAAACTCCAGTTCTTTTTGTCTAGTGCTTTTCCACCACATCACGGTTCATATTTGCAAATGCCCGGTTGGAACCACAAGTGAATTTGGTCATTGGTGTCATCAAAGTTTTTGATAACAAACTGTCTTCTTACTGCACACCCATTTCTTAATTTAAAAATAAAGCCAGTTGGTGCTTAGGAGGCTCCATGTTGTAAAACTCACCCCTCCCTCCCAAACACATGGAGCACTTGCTGTGCCGTAGGCACTGGGGATGCAGCTACAAAGAAGATCGAGGTCCCTGCCCAGTGAGGTCTAAACGTTAGTGAGGGAGACAGAAGAAAAATAAAATTTAAGTTAGTGTAAGTGCTAAGAAGAAATCATTCCAGTTCTTTTGATTTGTGGATTAACCTCTGGATAGGAGTGGAACCACACCCATTTTATGACCAAACCGAATTCTCGTAAGCTCTCTTGTGTTGGGGGACTTAGCTGCAAGCAATGTGACTAGTGGGGAAGGAGAAGCAGGTGGCTCCCAGCGGAGCTGGGGTCAAGAAGAACTGGGTTCTCAGGGGTCCATTTGTCTCCAGTGCCTGAAGCAATGCGGTGAATTCTGGTGTGATCTAAGCTGGTCATCTAAGAATAAGATGGATGACAAAGGAAGGGAGCAGAGGTATAAATATATCAACTGTTAATGTGCATGCTTTCCCCTGCGCTGGGCACTGTACTGAACACCGATGCACTATCTCACGTGATCTGCAAAATCACGGTGGGCTGGCTTTTATCATCCCTGCCTTACAGGTGAGGAGGTCCAGTCTTAGAGAAATAAGACAACTTAACCAGAGACATAAGTCCAGCAAGTAGTGGATTCAGGAAGTCTCATTTCAGAGCCTGCTTTCTTAGTCTCTACCGTTATCCAGGGTAAATGGGGCCATTAATGTCAGGGCCTTAACCAGTTAGAATGGGTTCTAGACAAAAGTCAGGGCCCAACAGGTAAGCCAAGGCAGCAGCCAGCAGAATAAATAACGACGCTTAGGGAAAGGCCGAGGCGTGATAGGCAGGTACATTTTCACTGGCCCAGCAACAGGAAAGCAGGCCCACTTCCAGATGCCAGCTCTTTTGGGTGGAAGCTTTTAAAATCTTCCTTGCCTTGGCCAGGACTTCCTTCCAGGCTCTGGACGTCTATAGCTAAGCAGGGGTGGGGATGGGAAAGAGTTATTTGCCACCAGAGTGTGCCTTTGGCGTGCACCATACTTCCTCTTAGCTGTCTCTTAAACCAGTGTTACAGGCAGAAGGGGAGATGCCGATCTCTGCTGCTTGTTTGCTGTGCGGGCTTTGGGCACCTTAATGACGCCAAGTTTCACTTGTCTAACCTGTAAAATGGGGTTAATACGTAACTACTTCACAAGATGAGAGTGAGCTTAGAGTAAACAATATGCCAGTATAAAGGGCCTACCTAGCCTAGTGCATGATGCACCGTAGACCCTTGGAGGTGGTGGCGGGGTTGATAGAATCATCACCAAAACTAACTTTGAAAATAGCCCCACTTGAGAATAAAAATAGCCCTATATTTGTTTCTGTCTATCTGTAGAGAGGGGCACATGGGAGACTGTTGCATGGAGAAGGAATCCTGAAAATAATCAGGCCGTATCCTGCGGTTAGCAGTGTGTACGTCTCTGCGGGGCTGGATGCCTGGGGCTGCTCCGTGTATAAGGAAGGAGTCATTTCACTGAGGCCAGAATCGATGTGAGCTACAGGACAAGGGAACCGCCTCATGGCTGTGCCAGACAGGGCCTTCCTTACGGGCTGAGATCTGAAGCACCTGAGGGGTCAGCAGAGGTGCCTGGGGAAGCCGACGGGGCCGGGTAGTCCCTGAGGTGGCGGCGTCTTTCCATCCGTCCGTCTTTCCGCTGGTGGCAGGGCCTTCCGGAGGGACACGGAACTGCTGTAGCTGTCAGCTCCCCTGCCGAGCTGCTCCTCTGGGTGTCCTTGCCACATGATTTAACTTTTCCATTTGGAAGGGTTATTGGTGCAGTTGGCAGCCACTGGCCTGCTAAACGATATGGTGGGGCCTCCATAAACCCAGGCCCATGAAACGAATAAGTCAGCACATTGAAAATATAGCGTGGAAGTGACTCAAGCCTGAAGGAATCCAATTTTTGAAAGTGCTGCCATCCCTTCCTGGACTATATTGGTGGAAACCGATGTTTGAGTTGGGAGGAGAAGGCCAGCAGCCTCTGGTTACTAGCAGGCCTTGTGTCACATTCTGCAGCGTTCACCGTAGGAGCCAGTCCTGGCCGCCCCAGACCCAGGGGTCCTCCTCCTCAGTGAGGCGACCCCGGGCGGGTCACCTTGAGACCAGCCAGCTGGAGCTTCGCACTGCGGGAAGCTGCTGTGACGCTCCCGTTGTAGCAGGTGAGGTTGACTGTACAAGCCAACCTGGCGACGCTTGGCCAGGGGCCCGAAGGGTGTTGGAAACCCCGCCCAGCGTGGGAGCCTGCAGGAATTCTCTGCAGGGGGCTGGTTACTCCTCTCAGAGCTGGTGGATCCCGTGTATTTTAAATGTTTACCTTCTTCTCAGGACTTCAGCTTATAGTTTGCCCACCAGAGACCAATACCAAGCATATACACGCTTAAATGTACTAGACCACCCTGGCGACCAGGTAATTAAAGCTGCACGCAGATTTGGACGGAAAACTGTGTTGGAAATCACGCTCCGCTGTAATCCAAGAACAGGTTTCTTTATAGAGGGACACAGTTGGTGTCAGACACATGTGGAAAAGAAAAGAACAGGCCCGTAATTCTGGCAGGGTACCAAGGGCCAGATGTTAAGTATGTTGACCGTGATCTGGCTGCAGTTGCCATGAGCCAGCCTCGATCGCATGTGTTTTTTTAACCCCTGTTTCTTTTTCTTTCTCTCTGCCAGGTTCCCAGTCTATGTGAAGATCTCCTGTCTTCTGTTGACCAGCCACTGAAAATCGCCAGAGACAAGGTGGTGGGAAAGGATTACCTTTTGTGTGACTACAACAGAGATGGGGACTCCTATAGGTGAGCACCTGCCGCAGCAGCACGGGCACCGCCGGACAGGCCGACAGCCCTTCGGCTTTCTTTCCATTCGTCCTTCTGCTGGTCCGTCCTCCCTCTCTCCCTCCCGCCTTCTCTTCCTTTCATGCAGCCACCCCGTAGATGTTGTGGAATGTCTCCAGTAAGCACTGGAAATCGAATGGTGAACAAAAGGGCCTGCACTGGTGGAGCCCACTGTCTGATGGGAGGGATGTTATTACAGAACAGTGAGCTGTCTCGTTGTGATTCATTAAGTCCTTCGAAGGGCAGAGTAACAAGGTGTGGACGTAATGGGGATCCTGAGCACAGGGAGTGCCTGCAAGGTTAAGGAACATTTGAATGCAGCCTTGTCAAACAAATACACATCTCTCCTTTCTTTCTCCATCACCATGCTGAGGGCTGTAAATAATTCAGGTGACTTAGTCCCTACCCTGGGCGATCACTGGTTTAGAACACGAGATGTACCCAGTGGCTGATTACCATATGATGTAATTCAAACAGCCAGTGCCAAGCTTATTCAGGATTTCATGGTTGCCTCCAGGAGGACTTCCTGAAGGAAGTGATGTCTGAGCTAGTTTTTTAAGGGTGTCTAGGAGTTCTTCCTATCAAAAAAGATTGGGACTCCCTAAACCAGTGTAGTAGCTCTGCAACAGATTGCTCTAGTCACTGCCTTGAAGAATGGTGGAGGAACACAATCTTTTTGAGGTTTATTTAGGGTCCACAGAACCTGGGCTGAGTGTTGAAGCTTCAGCCTAATGCTCCTTTTTGGGAGCGGGGTCAAGGTCAGAGAAGTGAAATAGGAAGAACTATCTGAGGTCAGCGGACATGGGCTCCAACCAGCACCGCCTGCTGTAGCAGTGGGGACTTTGAAAGACGTAGTATCTTTGGTCTTTAGTTTTCTCACACAGAGAGAGAAAAATGGATAAACTAGTATTGATTCTTTCAACAGCTTGTTCAATAACATCTTTCTATAAGCACGTACTGTATATGCCAGGCACTAAGTTGCTCTTCTGTGGAGCTGATGTCCTAGTGAGAAAGCCAGATAATAAGCAAATGTCTAAATGATACAGACTGTGAAAAGTGAATAAAGAAAATAAAAAGGACAGTGGAGAGATGGGACGGAGAGACAGAGAAGGCTCTTCTGTTCGTGGTAATATGTGAAACGAGATCGAAGGACGGAAGACATTCAGTCCTGCACAGGCCTCAGAGAAGCGTGCCGTGGGTGCAGAGGCCCTGGGCGGAGCTGAGCCGGTCAGGATTGAGCCCGCGGGAAGGCCAGACAGAGGGGCAGTGAGGGGCTGGGGAGGGTGGGAGAGGCGGTCAGAGGCGTGGCAGGGGCAGAGCGTGCAGGGCCTAGAAGGCCGGCTTGCGGGTGATGAGACACAGCGCAGGGCGAGTGAAAAAATTGAAAGGAATAACACATACGAAGTGCTAAATAGCACAGAACTTGATGTCAATAACAAAGATTCAGTTAATACTGACATTTTGAAGAGACTAGACAATCGTTTTATAATCATGTCCCTTTTCTGGCTTCAGGTAGAAGTTAGGTAGAGATTGTATTTTGGCCTAATCTAGGCCAGACTGGAGATTAGAACAGAGATGGTGAACAGTAGTCAGATTCGAGGACGTTTTGAAAGTTGAGCCAGCAGCATTTGCAGGTAGGTAAGGTGTGAAGGGCTTCGGGTCCGAGCAGCTGGAAGATGGGTGGGTCACTATTTATTGAGGTGAAGAAGACTTGGAGTTGCTGGTTTGGGGACATAGTAAGCTCAGGGTGCCATTAGATGAAAGTGGAGATGCCAGTAGACTCCGGAGAGGCTAGAGGTCTGGGTGGCGATGGGGATGCAGGTGCGAGAGTCCCTGGCGTAGAGGTGGTGAGGCAGCCCTGATGTGGGGCACTTCAGCCTCGAAGGACCAGTCACTGTATAGGTCGTGGGCATAGTTTCAGGTCCCGTCCTCACTGGGAGCCTCCTGGGAAGTGGGTGGGCTGGCCCTTCGAGAGGTGCTAAATGGTCCGACAGACCAGGGAACACATCGCCATGGGAAGCAGCCTCGCCAGGCACAGGGCTCAGAGGAGGCTTCCTGGAAGAGGCGATCCTTCAGCTGAGTCTTTCTTAATCGGCGGTGTCATTACGCTTCTTTTTTTCCACCCGAAAACCCCAGCTTTCTTGTGTAAGGCGGCTGCTCCTCACCAGCCTGTGGAAGGCTCCGATCATTTCTACATCAATGGCAAGGCCAGGCTTCCCCAGGGACCTGGTACCTGTCCACCTCCAGACCTCCCTGCCAGCTCCCACCTGCCTTCCTCACGCACCAAAGAGGGGCCTGGGGGACCTCAGCTGGGGTGTCAGGGTGCAGGACTTTTCTCCTCTCTTTCCCCTTCTTGATGTAAAACTTCAAGGTCTTCTGATTTTCTCCACACATTTCCATCCTAACTGTGTTTGATCGTTTGCTTAAATAAGATCCTTATGGTGTGACCGTTGCCAGCAGCACTGTTTGAAACCTGTTAGCTGAAACAAAAAGCATTCTCCGAGGGAAATGAAAGGCCTGACTTTTGAAATCTCAGTGTTCCTGTCCATCTGTCTTTTTTCAAATGGCCTCCATTTAAGCTCTTAACTGTGTTCAGAGTGCCCCTTCCACTAAGAATATTCTGGGTAATGTTATGATTTTTCCCCCAGCTACAATTACCCCGGCTCCAGGACTGATGGCTTGAAATGCTGTCGTCTGTGAGCCAGGAGAAATGTGAGTTACAGGCTTCTTGAAAATTCCAGGCCCCCATTCTGCAAGTGAGATGGGCTCTTGTGTCTAATCAGGTCGCCTTTATAAAGGAAAGCCAGTGGGCAGGTCTTCCAGGCCCACAGGAAGGTGGCGGCCACAAAACCATGGAGACGAAGGTCGTTACCTGAGTGTGCCGAGGAGACTCTCAGAGGGAGCACACAGGGGAAGGGGAGTGTGCATTCTCGCTCTCCGATTCTCCTCCGCTACCACTGGCAAGTGGACGTGCCAAGCCTAGTTTACAGCTAGCGGAGGTAGCTGCACTTCTCGGCCGCGTCTTTGTCCCTGTGTCTGGGGAAAGGCCGCATCAGTAAAGGCAAAATGGTGCTCCATCTCTGTTGGTTTGGAGGACCGCCAGCAGACAGAAGGCCTGCGGGACCGTCCTTCCCCACCCTGTGCTGTAAGTCACCAGCCTTGACTGCACGCGAGCTCTGTGCTAGGTACTCGGGCATGAAGGCGAATAGCACAGGCTCCCTTCTCAAAGTTCTCTTGTAGTCTAGAGTGAGGGAAGGGTATGAATATGTCAGCTGTAAGGATCGACATCTATATGGGAGAGAGGGGACGGGGAAGGGGGAATACTTACTTTTGCTTTAGGGATGGTGCTGTGCAAGAATTGATTTATTCTTTGAACAACCCTTTTATAAAATGAGCATGTGGTTAAGTACCAGGCATTGTTCTAGGTGCTGAGCAAAAGGCGGCGAACGAGATAGAATACTCTTGCCCCCTCTGAGCTTAGGTTCTGGAGTTGGCTGTCTAAATTTCAGTGCCTCAGGTTGCAGTAGCTGCGAGTACTCAGTAGCCACGTGAAGCTAGTGGCTGGCGTTTTGGACAATGCAGATATAGCACATTCATGCCATCGTGGCATTGGCCAGACCTGTCAGCCCGTGCGTGGGAAGGAGGGGCCTTCCTGCCTTGCTGACGAGGATGCCTTGTGGGACATCAGTTACCAAGAAGGGAAATGTTTGTGCACAGACTTTGTTAAAACTGGGGTTCAGAAGACAATGATACCTTTTCCTTAGTATTCATCCCACATTGAAAGCATGTGACATTTGTTGTCAGCAGGTAAAGCGGGAAGGCAGCGTGGGTTTCTTATGGTGGACACATTGAGGAGTTTATGCCCACGAGTGTAAAAGGCTTTGTCCGAACTTCATGTCTTCTCCTCCTTTTCATTCCTCTCGCCTTTTTAATTCGTTTTATGTCTGTGAACCCCAGCTCTCAGAGCTCCGCCTGCAGGATTTAATGAGTAGATATTTCCCTTAGAATCACCTTTCCAGTACTCTCTGTGATTAGATGCTTTCCTGATGTGGCAAAATACATTTTTAAAAATGCGACAAGTCTTCAGGCTGGCAAAAGAGAGGCTGGTTCTCCTTAAGGAGCAGTCTTTTTGTGTGTATGGCCCTCGGGTGTTGGGAGACTTCGGGAAACTGTCCTCTGTTCGCCTGGAGAACTTGATTGCTCAGGTTTTCTCATGTGTAATCAGCGTTCCTCTCGGGCCTGAGTCTCTTACCTGCTTCTGTAACGACAGCTCTCTTCATACTCCATAATTGTGTAAGAAGATCTTCGGAGTAAAAGTTTTGTCCAGAGCTGTCAGCAGGTAAGGGAGGAGAGAGAGAGGTGTCTGTTGGTGAACACAATGGTGAAAATAAAGGAAAATTAGAAAAGTGGTAAGGAAGAAATCAAATTTGTTGACTACTCACTGTATGTCAGGCTCAGGTCCAGGCACTAGTATTTTCTCTTTGGCTCCTTACAACAGCCCTGTGGGTCGCAGGTGGTGGTAGCCTCCTTTTCCGAAGAAGTCAAGACGCTTGCCGGAAGTACACAGCTGATGAGAGCTGGGGCACGGGGTTCCTCTCGGTCTGCCTGCTGCTGAGCCCTTGCTCCGCAAACCTCGAGAAAGCCGTGTCTGTTGCCGGTAGTGGCTTTTTCGCTGAAATATCAGACAGCTGGGGCTTGGGCCCACAGCTCGCACGCTGTGTCTCCTTGAAATAATTCATGTAACCACCTTCCCATTCCTCCCCTCCAGGTCACCATGGAGTAACAAGTATGACCCTCCTTTGGAAGATGGGGCCATGCCTTCTGCTCGGCTGAGAAAGCTGGAGGTGGAAGCCAATAACGCCTTTGACCAGTATCGAGACCTGTGAGTTTCTTACACCCTTTGCACTTTGGCTCTCGCAGTTTTGATAACTCAGAGAGGGGCCAGGCCAGTAAGTCTCCCTTGAGCCTGTTACCTGGCTCACAACTAATAAAAACTCTCCATACCCAGAGCAGGATGCTGGGTACCAGATTTCTAATTAAGTCAGTTAGGAGATGACTCCATGATAGAATACTGCCACACGCAGGCTTGCTTGTGTTTTACTGCACGTCAGGATTCATGATAGCGGGTACTATTGGGACAGCAAGTGCCAGCCATCATCTCAAATCCTCACAGCACGATGGCTGTCTTAATCCCTGTCTTTCAAATGAAGAATTTAAGGCTCAGATACATGAATGTGTTTGTCCAAGGCAGGAAGCAGAGTCAGGAATCAAACCCAAAGCTGTCTGCTTCCAAAGGCCCCTCTGTTTTTTACTGTCCTACAGGTCCAGCCCTGTTCTTAACTGCTTGGTCCCTGTTTGCAGACCAGTCACCGGGGCAGGTCGAGTTGAGGTCCTTAACACAGCGTTCTTTTTTAATCAACTGAATCTCATTTTAGATTAAGTTCTACACTGAAAATAGAGTAAGACCATAAAACATATAATACCACCTGAGTACAAATTCAGTCATCTAGGTGAAAGGTTGGGAAACTTCTAAAAAGGGCCAGATAGTAAAAATGTTAATAAGCTTCGTAGGCTACATGAGTCCCTGTCGCTTGTTCTTTGCTTTTTCTTCTGTGTATTAACCCTTTAAAGTGTAAACACCACCACTTGAGCTGTAAGCAAGTGGGGTTTGCCCCTCAGTGATGGTTTGTCCGCCCTGATCTAGGGTGTAGGCAGGAAAATGAACGTGGGAAGCACGAAGCACCTGGCGCTGGCCGCGGAAGCTACTTGGTGTTTCACCGGGCGTGAGAATTTCAAGTCTGCACGGTGCAGACAGGTGGAGTGGTCTTCCAGTTCATGGCAGATCTGATATAACGAATTTAATAAAGAATTTCTTTTAGAAGCTGGCTCAGGAGGAAAAGCGACATCTTAACCCAATACACAAATGGCCGCACAACATTTGAGCAGATGGGTGACGTGCAGAAGCACGGCCGCAGGCAAACGTCCAGCATTTCCTTTGCCCCGAATGCATCGCTGTGTGACGAGCTTAGGCTTCAGTATCTGTCACGTGCCAGCATTCCATCTGCATTCTTTGATCCCTACGAGAACATCTGGGGAAAGTAGTTGTGTCCCTTTTTTTACAGACGAAGAGACTGGGGCTCTAAAAGGCTAAACGACTAGCACGAGGCCACAGGAAATAGAGGTGAAGAGCTAGGATTTGAGTCCGTATTTGCCTGAACTTTCCACAAATTACTGATTTCACAATTAAAATAGGTATCAGTATTTAAAGAGCTCTTACAATCCAAAACTTTGCCCTATTGTAGAACGGTTCCTTTCCCATTGATGCTGAGAGGTTGACTCATTGCTATCTCATAGTTTATTTGTAGTTGTTTTACTATCTTCTTCTACTCAGCCAGTTGGCAAGAAACCAATCCAGCTATTAAGAATTTCCAAGCGGAATCAGTTTTATATTGTAGTGATGATGTGATAATAAAACAGCAATGACGGTAACAGCAGTCACCAGCCAACAACTGTACAAGCACTGTGTTAAGCGCCCGCAATCTTCTTTATCTCATTTAATCTTCCAAACAGCCTGTGAGAGAGGACTTTCCCATTTCACAGATAAATTGACAGATTCCGAGAGGTAAAGTAACTTGCTCAAGGACACACAGCCA
Organism: Rousettus aegyptiacus; assembly: GCF_014176215.1. Taxonomy (NCBI): domain Eukaryota; kingdom Metazoa; phylum Chordata; class Mammalia; order Chiroptera; family Pteropodidae; genus Rousettus; species Rousettus aegyptiacus. Next base: position 11,441,385 of record NW_023416284.1, on the reverse strand, counting down.
GAAGTTGGAGTTATCCAACTCCAGAGTCCAAAGTGTATGTATTTACTCAGCTGACATTTGAGGGCTTGCTGAGTACTAGGGGTACGGCCTTGAACACAGCAGACCAGGTCCCTGCCCTCATGGCTCTTCCATTGTGGGTGGTGGGATAGAGTGATTTATGGCTTTAAAGAGAGAGGTTGTGGAGACCTGTGTAGGAGTCCTGTTGGAGCTGAGATCAATGCCCAGAAGGGACAAGTCACATGAGGCAGGAAAGAGCAGTCCAGGCGGAAGGCTGCTCGTTGCCGGCATTGCCAGGGCAGGTGGCTCCTGGCTTCTCCGAGAGTCGGAACGGGAGTGGTTCTGGTTTCTTCTAGACCTAAATGTTTGGGTTGTGATTTCCTGAATAAGGTAATGTAGACATGTTGCTTTGTGCTGCCCTTTTGGGCCAGACTTGGGGAAGAGTCCAGTTTCGTCTTTGACTTTCCCTCCTTTTTTCTCCCTCCCATCCCACTGGTTCGTATACAGATGCTCCTCGACTTGCAGTGCAGTTGTGTCTCAATAGACCGTCATGAGTTGACAACATCATGAGTTGAAAATGCATTTAATACACTTAACTGCACATCGTGGCTGAGCCTGGCCTACCTCGGATGTGTCAGAACATTTAACCAGCCTACAGTTGGGCAGTTATCTTGGGTTTCCTTTCTCCTCTCACTAGAAGCGGGGGGCTCAGACGGGTGTTTTATAGACACGACGGGATGCAGAAATAAATACAAAACAGCATGCACAGAACACGGGCAACACGGCGCTCTGTGGAGCATCAGCCGTTTCCCTCGCGGTCCCTGGGCTGGTCGGGAGCCGCAGCCGTGGCCCAGCATCACGAGGGAGCGTCTGCAGCGGACTCGCCCAGGAAAAGGTCAAAATTCAGAATTTGGTCGTAAGTGTGTACCTTCCGTAGGGTCTTGATCAGCCTAGTATCGCGAACATGATCATTTTAAAAATCTTCAGGGTAATCCCATAATGACGAAACCAAGAAGTCTGCGAGGTGGTCCTCGCACTGGGGAGCCACCGGAGCGGGGCCCACGCCCTGCGTCTGACTGCGCAGAGCTCCCCGAAGCGGCGGCCCCTTCCTGGGCAAGCGGCCGCTTTCCTGGTAGCTTCTGAGCCTGCGTGAGCCGTATTGCTGTGTGCCTTTGAGGGTGCCTGCACCCTCCTGTGAAGGTGAGCTGACCCACCAGGGGTGTTGAGAGAGGTGATAACAGTTTTCTCACCCAAGTAGGGGATCGAACTGGACAAGCCTAAGGTTCTGTGCAGTTTGCGACGGTGGAGTCCTGGCCCAGAGGATGCTGTTCTGGGCCCAGCAGCGTCCGTGTGTGTGCGCCTTCAGGGGACAGGAGGGGAGAACAAGGCCTCTGGGTGGCACCCACAGAGGCGGCCAGGGAGGCCTGGTTCTCCCCGTGTGACAGAGGCCACAGTCTGTCAGATGCTGTTCAGAACCATCATCGGGGACCCAGAGGCATCAGTTGTCAACTGCCCAGTGTTACTGGGCCTCTGAGGGCCTCTCCTGGGACCACACGTGATGAGCCAGATTGTTTCTGGGTTGTGAGTTGGCGGTGGTCACGCTGGTAGCCGCGGTGGGACCTGGAGTATGAGCTCTCTTCCCCATGGTTTTGGGTAGACGGAAGTCAGCCAGGGACTTAGAGGCCTCATCTCTGCCTCCAGCAGCACAGGCCAGTGCTTACTCTGAGTTTTCCAGGGACCAGATTGCTCCATGGCCGAAGAGGCAGTAGCTCATGCCTTCTCGTTATCCTTTGCCCCTCTCCCTCCCCAGCAGGAGAACTCATTTGTTGTCACCCTCGTGAATAAGCCACATAGATTTGTCCATCTGTCTTCCTTTCGTTGGCAGATGGCTCAAGGAAAAGTCAGTCTGAGAGTTGGCACCTCCCACCCCCCACGACACACCTTGTGTCTCCCGGCTTTGGTCTCGCTGAGCTGCTGCATGAGGGGCTAGGAATGTGGCCTGTGTCCTGGGCAGAGGAGCCCAGACAGAGCCTCTGGCAGACCCACTCCTGCCAGGAAGGAAAGGCAGCGATTGGAAAAGCCACTGCCATGCGGGCGGGACAGACACACTGTTGCCCAGGAGGCCTGGATGAGTAGGGCTGCCGTTTCCTGGGCTCCCCACTCTGAACCGGAGCTTGGCCCGCACCCTGGGGGGCTTGAGGAATGTGGAGAGCAGACTCGCCCTCCATAGCAACTGTGTCTAATTCCTGACAACCCAGATGTTCCTGAATTCTTGGACCCTGATGGAGTGCAGTTAGGACTGACTGGATTTGGCTTGTGCTCTGGCCTCTAGACCTCTCACCCCCTCAAATGGCTGAAAGCTGCCAGACTCCTGCCATGCCCTCTGGTGCAGAGCACCGTGCTGTGCTGTAAGGAGCCTTCGGGGGCCTCTCGTCCTGTGGACTGCTAGCGGGGAGAACCTCCCTCTATCCTGGGAGGGCCGCACCGAGCTCGGCTCACACAGGAAGGAGGCCTGCAACGCTCTGCCAGGGCCACCACCCCCGCCCCACTCACGCCTTAAGACTGAATTGAGGGAATTTTTGTTGTCATCAGCAAATAGGCAGGTAGAGCTCCTATCAGCACCAGCAGTGTGTGTGTGCAGTGGTGACAGTGTCCTGGTCCCCTTTCCTCCCGCTTCTGGTGGGTCCATTAAGCTTGTCTCACTTTTGACATTCTTAAGAAGACTTCAGTGAGCCCGCAGATGCTTAGAGCTGGACCATGCAGGCCAGGCACCCTGCTGGAGCTGCACGAGACCTTTCCAGGGAGGGGTGCCCACTGTTCCCCCAGAGGCTTCTCTCTGCCACCAGCATGCTGGGAGAAGCCTTGGATCCTGCCCTGGGCTCTGGGCCTTGCTCCCAGGTCTGTAAAGGCTGTGACTTCTCAGGGAATTAGAGTTAATCGTCAGCACATGGAGTTGGTATGATCAGGGTGAGGGAGCGGGGCCAAGCGTTGGACTGACTGGCGCAGGCCCTCTGGCTTGTAGCTCCTGTGGGGATGTGGCACCCCCTCTCCCCAACCTAAACGCAGCATTTCTCCATTATGGAATAAACATGCCAGCAGTTGAGAGCGTGACTCTTTCCCCAAGATAGGCAAGAGGTGAGTAGGGGCCCAGAGAGACGAGCTGTGTGTCCTGGAGGCTCCCTTTGAGGTCGGTCAAGTCCTTATTTACCCTACTGCTTAGAGCTCCCACTACCTCCTCATCCCCCATCCTCCAGCCCCCTCTCACATTTATCGAATTTTTGTTTGCCGTCATCAGGGGCTGGAAGGGCCCATGGTAGTAACCCTTCTCCAGGAGAATAACTGTCAAGCAACTGTTAGCACTACCCAGACAACCCTGTTTTTAGATTTAAATAGTCAGTTTGCCAAGAACGCCTAGGAGATGACAGGCATGTTTTGCTGGAGTGCTGGGTGAGGTCATTATCTGCTCTGAAGTCATCTTGAATTTCATCGCTTCTCTCCCCCAAGCCCTCCCACCCTGGTCCCCAACATCTAGACTATTCTCATTCTCAGTCAAGCCCGAGGCTGGTTTTCCACCTCTAATTCACAGCCTGGCTCAGTCCCGGAATTCGAACACAGCCCTGGGGAACGGGGACAGGAAGGCAGGCTCTTGGGGAGCCAGCGCATGGGATCCCTTCTTTTTCAGCAGAAGTGACTGTGTTTTTAGGCCCAAGCCTAGGATAGCTCATCAGTCACAAAAGCTCATCACTCGACCTCAGCGATCCGTCCTTCTTGAGAGAGACTTAACACTGGGGCCCTGGGTGCCTGCCTATCTTGAAGCCGCCAGAGAAATGTCTCCATTGTCGTGTGAGGCACCGTTGGCTGCCCTGGACCCCAGGATCAGTGCTTTGATTTGTAGGCTCCAGAGAAGACGGGAACCTGCCCTGCTCCGGCTCTCTCGCCGTCGGCTCCGCCGGCCCGGGTTCTGCCGGGACCAGATGCTCCAGCCGCAGGGCCTGGCGCTGCTTGCTCTTGCACATGATTACTCCCATGTGTGCCAGACGTCTTCCCCTGCGCTCGCGATCCTTGGCTCTTGGCTCGCAGCAGATAATACCTTCAAACATGCGGTTGCAATTTATTGGCCTTATAAGTTAATTTTAGTGGGTGTGCAATTGATTGAAATCAAAGCTTAATGAAGGCCAGAGTCGTGGGGGGGCGGGGAGCAGGGCGGGAAGGCATATTGTGTTCTTCCTTGCTTTGGGTCTGAGATAATCTTCAAAAGCTTTAATTAGCTTTTCTAATCAGCCCTTCTTGTCTGGAAGAAGTTTACAGAACGAGACAAGGCTGGTACCCCATGGCAGTCCCAGAGGCCCACAAGCCTCACCGGGAGCGGCCAGAATGCTTAGGAGATGGCCCTCCCCCTGGCCCGCTGCCTCCGTTCACTCTCCATCCCTCTGCCATTTACCATCCGAGCAACGCTGGCCCCGCAAGGGCGGGGCAGCCACGTTCCCGTGTGAAGAAGTTCATGGCCGTGGTTTTCTGGGTGCCTGAAACCCCAGCTGCCTTCCAGACCGCAGGCCCCGGGCTCCTAGCAGCTCTCCCCTCCCTGGACGGGGACATTGGGCCTCGGGGGCTGTAGAAAGCAGGGCAAGATCTTCCAAAGAAATGGAAAGTAGGAGAAGTCTGGGAAGCAGGTATCTGCTGTGGGTGGGGGTGCCCAGGCCGGGGGCACAGACACCTCTCTCAGAAGCCTCTGGCGCCTCCCACTGTGTCCAGGCCGGGCCGCAGAATGGGGAGGGTTCGGGCTTTGAGCGGGGCCTGGAATGATTCTGTGTTCTGCCCTTAACTCGCCGACTGACTTGGAGGCAAGTACATACATTTTTGGAGCCTCTGTTTCTTTATCCGTTTAAAAGGCACCTCTGCCCATCTTAGGGGCTAAGGGGTTCGTTCAGTGAGGTGCTGTCCCTAAGGCTCCCCTCACACCAACTTATCATGTCCACTTGGTGACTTTCAAGCTGTCAGTTTAACAGGGTTATTCTATTTTACGGCAGTAATCTTATAGATGTCTTGTGTTCTGTGCATTTATGACTGTGCACGTGGGGTCGTTTGGGTGCGGACATGGTGAAGTAGCTAGCCGCGTGATGTTACCGGCCACATCAGAGGGCCGTGGGTTCTGGTCAGGGCTCTGCCACCAGCCCACAGTGAGACCTCAAGTCAATCTCTGTCTTGAAAATGGAATGAAGTAGTTTCCATTTGTGGTGACGGGAGAAAGAAAACTTACGACCATTTCACAAGCATTTACTGAGAACCTGCCATGCTCTGAGCAGAGGGGGAGCAGTCACAAGCTCTTGGAAGCTTGCATCTGGTTTCCTTGGGACGTCCCACACCCCCACCGATGGCTGCTTCTGCCCTGTGTCCTTTGACTAGAATACTCAGCTCGACTCTTTGCTGAGTTCTGAATCCTCTTAGTGAATCACAGGATATCAGGAGGTCTCAGGGAATCTGTGCTCAGCCATGTAACCTGGTGGGCGTGGAGTGTCAAGGCTGTGGGGCTCGCTTGGGCAGAGTCCTGAGATCGTTCTAGGTTGTGTGGTAGGTGAGTGAAGGCTGGAGCAGGACATGAGCGGTGGGGAGAGGTACACAGGCCCTCGTCAGGCGTGGGCTTTGGGTGTCATTCTCAGTGCATTGGGAAGGACCTCCCAGGGGCACATAGGCCAGCTCTGACTTGCATCCTAAGAAATTCCTCCATAAACAAGTGGAGGCTGGATCGGAGAGGCCAGGAGTGGAAGGACCTTGACCCAGACTTCCCTTCGTCTGGCTACTTAGTCTCAACTACTTCCCTTAGTCTGGCCGAGTGAGCTCGGTAGTTTCTTACCCAGTGCTTCCCACTGCCAGAAACAGCCAGGCCAACCTACCGTCCGTCTGGAGCATTAGGACCCCACTGGGAAGTGGGTGAGAGCGCTGGGTGGGCAGAGTAGGCGCCAAGGTGGTGGGAGAGTTGTTCAGGGAAAGTTCTGGAGCTCAATGAAACCTGGACCATTTGGTGCTTGGCACATCGGCCCTCGCTCCCCGCCCCTTCAGATAGGGCTCGCTGCCTCACTGCGCATAAGCCTTTTCCCCCTTGCCCAGAGGTGTAGGGCCGCCTCCCAGATTTAAAGGTCTGCCGAAGGAGCCTGCGACAGGCACCACGTGCCGCGACAGCTGGTGTTCCAGGGACGGCGGAGTAAAGACAGTCGTGCCGAGTGACTCTCAGCTTGTCGGCAGTGCAGTTGGTATTTGGGTTTTAACACGTATCATTTGTATCCCAGCTGTGCGTTCTGAGGGCCTCTGAGAACCCCGCCCCGCCCGCTGCTTGCCACAGCCTTGGGCTTGTGCAAAAGTGCTGGAAGCAGTCAGTGGGGAAACCCAAGTGTACCTCAGGTGTGGCGTTTTAACCGGCGGGGAAGACGGGTCCACAGAAGCCCTGTCGGCTTTCTGGGGTCGTCGGCTCTGCTTCCTGCTCTCAGAGTGTGAGTTTCAGCTCCCTCATGACCACTCGTCTCACGCAAAGGCGTCTGCTGCCGCTTCTGGAACCCCTGAGGAGTGGGGCTAGAGAAGCCCGCATGTCGCCCCCCAGCCTGGTGGCCAGTGATGGGGCATCCGCCTCAGGGCCCCTTCATCCGGCATCCTGAGGCTGCAGGCCGGGCCGGTGGCCTGGGCATGCTCTGTCTGCTTTCACCTGCTAAGAGCAAGGTCAGTGGAAAACGGGAGTGTGCTGAAGACATGTTTGTTTACCAACATGATCCATGAGTCAGCATCAGAGACCCATTCCTGCAGAACTCTCGGGTTCTCAGAATCGTGTGGCACACAGCCACGCTTTGGGGTATGCAGTTCTATGTGTCGGGGCGAAGGCACCTTCTGGAACCAAGGACCAGCCCCCTCCGCTGGCCAGTCTCCTGCCAGGGACCCTGTGCTCCCGGGCTGCGTCCCAGGCTGCCAGCAGAGCCCTTTTTGGGGACGCTGCTTTGTGGCATCATCGCTGATGGGTGGTCTTCCAAAGGCTCAGCCGGCAGGCCCCAGCTGCCTCGTCAAGGTGGCGGATGTGCCCTCCCATAATTCCCAGCGCAGGGTGCTCAGCGGCGTGTCCCGGATTCCCAGCCACCCAGTACACCCCTTCCTTCAGTCTCTGACTTTCTCCTCCCCCGTGGGGCAGCGTTGTGTACAGTGGCCTGGTTGCACGTGTGTGTTTAAGTCACCTAAATTCAACCTCCCAGGCTGAACCACGGCCACATAGGGCCAGCCGTACCCCAGATCCAACCCCAGCTCCCCACTTCTCAGCTGTGTGACTTGGGCACATTCCTTTCTCTGGGTTTCAGTTTTCCTAACTGTAAAATAATGTATGCCAAGCCCCTGACCCAGAATAGGTCCTCAAAAATGGTAGTTCTTGGGTAATAGTGGCAGCTTTGAAATTCCAGAAGGCCCTGACCGTCGGCGTTCCCATGAGGCGGGCTGGGTGCGGCTGGCAGCGTTTCCACAGGTGGTGGGGGAGGAGCAGAGCCGGTGCTGCGCACAGACAGTTTGGTCAGATCCCAGAGCCAGGCTGGCGGCCCCTGCAGCGGCACCATTGTTTCCAGAGAGGCCTTCATTATTTCTCTCCAAGTAAAAAAAAAATAAAAGCCTCGTAAAGAAAGGCCTTAAAGTGCCACAGCCGCAGTCCAGATGTGCACGTCTAAGTGTGACTGGCATTAAAGTCGCACATGCCTAAGCCCATTGGTATGTGTGCTCAGGGGGTTGTTGCACCTGTGTGTCCTGGAAGGAATTTCCAGAATACCTGTCCGATGTCCACGGGCAGACTCTTGAGGCACGTTCCACAAATTATGGTGATAATTGCTGGTCTCAGCACACAAACAAGGGCGGTCGGGTTTGAGTGGCAGATCTGGACTGGCCAGCACAAAGCCAGGTGTTGATCTTTCTCCATTTTGTGCGGAGCCAGCCCCAGCCCCTGGAGCTGTAGGTATGGGACTGTGCTCACAGACCCAGCAGGACCTTGCTTCGTGGACAGTTCAGAACACCTGAAGGTGAGGAGAAGGGAGAGGGTCTGCCCCTCTTAGCCAGAGAGGAATACCCTTAGGAAAACGAACAGCCACCAGCAGTTACGTGTCCGCTCTGTGCCAGGCTCCATAGCCAGGACTTGCAGGCCACTGTTTCCTGTGCCCTTGTGCGTCCCTGAGGTGGTGTGACAGATGCACCCTGAAGGGAGGCGGGAACAGCAGTGTGAGGAGAAGAGCCCGCAGTCCCCAGCCCCTTGGTTGTGGCCGTCACCGCCTTCTGCAGCTGTCTGCGGGCTTTGCAGGAGCTGCGCCCATCTCCTGTTGGACAGGAGGTAGCTTAGCTTCTCAACAGTGGCCAGTTTGGAGCCAACGGAAAAGGAATGTTGTTGGTCTATACTGCAAGGAAGGAAGCCAGGTTTTAGATGCCTCCCCCAGCAAATTGGAGATTTCTCTTTTTTACTTGGGGTGGAATTGAGTTGTTACCACTTGGTGTCTTTTTATGTTGTAAGAATGTTAGGATGATCAGAAAAACAAACTACTACTAATAGCTGGGGATCGTATTTTCTTTTTCTAGCTGGAGGAAACGAAAAGGTATTGTTTGAAGGGCAGGAACTTAGCCACAGGTGGAATGGCTCTGCCTCTGGATTTTAACCTCCCTGTCCTTGCTGTAAAATTAGTCATCAAGCATGAGAGTTTCTGTTTGAACGAGAGGCCATGTGACCTCGTTATTGTCGATTGTGACCAAGCGCATGTCGTGGTAAAATGTCCTTAATGACCATTTATCACAGGTCTTACTACTACTGTTTAGTGAGATCTTACAAGCAGAACAAACCACATACATCACAGAAGGACATAGAGTAGGGAACGTGATCCCATGGAGTCTTACAGCTTTGGACCTTTTAAGGGTGGATGTTCCTAGCTTGGCACAGGATAATAGAGGGATTCCACTTGTTTTAATTGCACTGACATATAAATTTTTAGTTTGAACTCTTCATTTGGCATTTCAGCCAAGCCCACCTCCTGTATCTCCCTCATACACCCTAGCAAGTCCCTTCTTCTCCAGCAGGAATTGAGGCCGTGGTCACTTCCCATCTTTGTATTGTCCCCCAACTTGAAACAAATGTTCAGACCATAGCCATCTTTCCAAGATGGCTGTCACCTTCCCCACAAAAGCATCACTCCAGGCTACCAAACTCTTTCTAGAAAGTCTTAGAATTCTGAAGTTCAGAGAGTTGGTCCACACAAAAGATATATTGAAATGGTGAAGCTATGTTTGTAAGAATAAAAGCAGATTTGAGTGGAAAGTGATATTCTCTGGTCCAGTATAGCAAGTTCTTATAGGATATGGGAGACAATGTCACGACAACACCTAAGAAAAAATACTTTTACTTGAGATGACTGCAAACTCAGCATATGTCGATATGAGTGAGGCGTGTTGTCAAAAAAGCTAATTTAGTCTCGCCTTCCTTGGTGGAGTGGCTGTCTCTACTCCGAGACGTGCTAGTCTCTACACTAGATTATTCATCGTAGTCAGGGCATTGGTTTCTGTTGTCATATAACTAAAGGGACTTAAAATCATGTCTGGTGAGGAATAATATGACAGGAAGGCCAGAGAAAAGAAATCTGGCGGTTTTATAAGCCATCTGTAGATATTTAAAAGGACTACATGAGGAATAGAATTAAGTTCTGGTTTTGTATGTTCCCAAAGGTAGTAGGTAGAAGTTTTCACTCAGGTCCAACAAGAACTATTCGAATTGTTCAAAACGGAAGTGTTTGTCCTGGTAATGTAGTGACTTCCCTGTCACTGGAGGCATGTAAGCAGTTTTGACCCCGCTTGATTAAGCTGTTAGACATCTGCACTGTGGTACCCAGTCTGCCTCACATGGCCCTGATGCAGCCACCAAATCCTGGACGGTCCAAGCTGGGAGGGGCCCTAGTGAGCCCCTGACCCGGCTCTTTCACTGTACAAATGAGAAAGTAGCCTTTGGCCCCACACTGGTGCCAGATAAACACATTCCTTTCCTTCTTGCTTTTATTTAATGAAGCGACTGCAAAAGAAAACCCTCACACTCCAGCATCGAGGGGGCTTACCTTATGATATGACTTGACTTGTCTGAGTTTGGGGGTGTCTGGCTGAACCTCTGCATTGCAGATGTCTTTGCATTTGTAGAGGTCCAAGCCTCCTGGCCAGCCCTGTGAGGGTGGCCCAGTCCATTTGTGTCTAAAAGACCACGTCTGAGTGAACCCAAGAAAGGCCTGCAGCAGGTCTGTCCTGGCTTTAGTTCTCTTGTGGAGGGTCATGGCCTGTGTGACTCATTACCTTTTGGGGGCCTCTGTTTTAGAAGCACAAATCCAGCTATTCTCCCAGGAGGCGATTTGAAAAGGAGAACGAAAGGCCGACTTCAAAGTCCATTCCAGCCCATCTTTCCTGTTGCATTTGCAGCCCAGCCTCGGCCAGGACTGGGAATTGGCGAATTCATAGCTACAGCTCAGATTCCCGAAACAAGTTTCCATCCTAGGTCTCCTCGCATTCCTCAGCTTCAAACACACCATAAAGCTTTTGGAGCTGAAATATTTTCTTTTCTTCTTTCTTTTGTGAAGTAGGTCATTTTGAGTGTGAAGTATTATGTTTTCCCCTCTTTTTCTCCTCGCCCTCAGAAATCCTGTGGTTGAAGAGTAATGGACATAGAATCCATACACGTGACTATGACATTATTCAAGTGGAAGAGTGGCTTTCAGGGGGAAAGGACACAGAACTCTGGGAAGAGGAGAATTACTGACACATTAGCCTGTTAGTTTGATCCAGGTTCAGGGATCTGACTGGTGACAGAGAATAAACTCGACCAGATGCTTCATTGTAATTGAGTGTGCTGATAAATGGTCAGCCCCACATGAGAGACTTGCCTTTTGCTCCAGGCTCATCCAGCGCACAGGTGACCCTGGTGACCTGATCCTTTGGAGTTTACGACACCTGTATCTGCCTGTAGTGAATAACATACTATTTTTCCAATGGTAGGACTTAACGGAGCCAACCCAGAGTGGTCCCTTCTCCTCAGCCCCAACTGTCAGAATTCTCTGCAGTCCATTTGCCTTAGGAAATGTTAGTGTTTACTGAGCAGGTCTTGAAAGCCACCGAGACTGTTTGTAGAACCGGTGTCATTCAGCCAAAGGAGCTCTTTCTCCGGTGGACCCCAGCGCAGAGTCTCACTCCACTTGTTTGTGGGTCGCTCCATCGTCTCCCTGATTCCTGACGTTCCTGGAGCTTTCGGAGGCCCCACCGCTTCATGGTTTAACTTTGTCCAGGGTGGCTCCTCCACAGTCTCCCCTCAGATTGTCCCTGTGCTGTAAGGCTGTAACGGGTCATTTATCCTCTTTATGGCGTATGTGGATTTCAGGCCCAAGAAAAGCCCTTGCTTTCATCTTTGAGCCTCCACATTTCAAAGATGTTCTCTGAGCTGCCCGCTTGGTCAGAGGCCACTGCCGGAAGAGAGCCTTCCCTCTTGAGCCCAAGCGAGCTGAGCCTGTCTGCCTGCCTCCCTCCCTCCTTGGAGAGCTGGGGATTTTGAAATGATGGCACGCGGGCAGGGCGGGCCTAATCACTCCGCAGCCGGCTCTGAGCACCGGGCTGCATTTGAGCGTTCATTCACACGGACGTGCAAGGCTCAAGAGCGAGTTGCTGGCGATGGTAGAGCCACCTTATTGAAATGGCATGTTAGCATTTAAACAATATTAATACTATTTGACTCATTAAATATACAAAGGCCAGTTAAAGTGCTTCCATGTGTGTGCTGTTAGTTCTGGCGGGCGACTCCTCAGATGGCTTTATGTGGTTTCAGACAGCATTTTAGCACATTCTTAAAATACCCACAAAAGCCTTTATGTAAGAACTCATAAATGTGAACTATATAAAAATTATTTTTTTTTCTGTTTCATGTCATTATGATCAAAGTACAGTAGGTAAGAATAAATTTTCAGAAACTTGTTGAGGTCCTTCTTTAATTAATGCTTCACGCACAGAGCAAAGCCGTAAACCGTGTAATGGGGGTGCTGTCTGTATGCCCCACAGTCACCTCGTCACCGACCGGGCACGCAGCGGTCCTGACGGCACTTGTCTGAGAGGCCGGTCTTTCTGGGTGATTCCGAAACGGCCCTTTCCGATCCCTCGGTCCTCTGCTCCCTTTGTCTTGGAACCTCGGGTTGAGACTTGCAGCCGCTCGAGTCCCTGGAGATCCCGTTGGGTGGATGGAATGCAGGTCCGTTCCTGAATTGTGTTGGGGCCACACCTGCGGGGCTGGGTTTCGGCACGTCCGTGCGCCCCACCTCGGCAGGAAACGCCCGGCTGGAAGAGGGAACAGAGTCGCAGCGAGGTCCTCAGCATCGCTGCCGCCTCTGCTGCTGCCATTTCTTTATTAAAAGTCAAATCGACTGTAAAGTAGGATACTACCCAATGGAATACTGTCCCAGCTCTTAAAAACAATTACGGAGGTCACGTGGCTGCATGGAAAAGTGCTAAATGATTCTGCGCCAAGTGAGAAAAGCCGAACTCAACACAGGGCCATTGCTGTGCTTACAGTCACATAAAAATTATGCATCTGGACAAAGACTGGACAGGAATTTGGAAAAATCAGGTTTATAGGATAAGTCGCTATATGGTGCTGTGGGCTCATTTTTAAATTTCCTTTTTTTTAATAATGTTCTTGCAGTAAATTTTTTAATTTTGGGGAACAGTAACCCACGTGGAGGTCACATTCGAGGTTTGTATTTTTACCTCCTTTGTGTCCAGCGTTTTGAAGCTTCGAGCCTGGTCAGTGTGGCCCACAGGGAAGCTGAGCAAGCCAGGGAGAAGCCGCCCGGCGTGGGCGCCGGGCCACGGGTGGGACGTTGGGGTGGAAACGGCTAGTCACACCTTATAAAGCATTCATGCCGCCGTTTTATTTTTCTGGAAGAAAACAAATCTAAGGGATAGGACTGAGGCGGATCAACTGTAGGCCACCTGGCGCTTTTGAACTGGTCACTGGGTGGTGTCGACAGGGGCTGTCAGGCCACCAGGATCTCGCCTGGTTCGCTGCCAGGGCGGCCTGACCATCGTCGTTCCTGCAGCGCACTGGGCGGTGAGCCTTTGACAGGGACGCCGCTGCCCTGATCCGGGGAGGCGCAGAGCATTGGGGCCGCAAGCCGTGAGGGGCGGAAGCATGAAAATGCCCGCTGGGCTTCGAGCCTTCATTTCAGGATGGCCAACGGAAGGAAGGAATTATCGGGCCATCCTTTATGCCAGCACAGGAAAGCCAGGTTTTTAAAGCTGTTTTTTCCCTTTTGATGTGAGGCTGCTCACTCGACAGACTAAAAGGGAAAACTGGGTGGAAGAACCCAGCCATCTGTCACCAGCAGGATGGGTGTCCACAGGTCTGCTGTGGGCTTCTGCTCCCTCGGTGGTGTTGGGGTGCCTCCCAGTGAACTTGTGAGCCACCAGAATCCAGGATGACAAGGCGGGAAAGGCATCTGGACCCCTGCTGTGAGCTCACCTGCGCCCTGCAAGGGCTGCAGTCTAGACGTGACCCGTGCATCTCCATATGTCCCAGGAGCATTCCGGCATGGCCCGTGTGTGCCCGGCTCCCTGCGGGGCTCGTCCAGAGCAAGATGGGGCCTTAGGTCCTAGACCAAAATGCTTATCTGCTCCCCTCCCCTGTTCCAGGGGGGGTGTGTGGAAGGGAATGGGGAGGGGGTTTGAAAAGAGATTTGGAACAAGAGAAAGGAGCTTCATGCGTGCCCACTGTCGGCCGATTTCCTGGAGGACAGCTGGATGGCTCTGAGCTCTGGACCCCCACGGGTGTGTGTGTGTGTGCGCGCGCGCGCGCGTTCACTGGTGCTCTCCCCATCACAGTGCCACTCTGTGTTGCACTTGTCTGGCGCCAGACCCCTCCGTATTCTCCATGTGACCGACATTTAGCCCTGGGGCCGGCATCGTGGCCCTGTGGGCCTGCCCTCATGCACCTCCCAGGCTTCTTACCAGCGGGGCATAGTTGTGAACTTCATTTGACAGCTTAATCGTAGTGGATGGTGCAGGGACAGAGCCGCGGGGACGGATGTAGTGGTGACAGCAGTGGGCCCCCGACTGCTGGAGGAATCCTAGCCGGATGGGGCGAGGGTAGCAGACTTTGGGAATTAGACCAGGAGGATAAGAGAGCCGCCTACCCATATAGCTCGCAGGCAGAAGGCTGTCGTTCATTCGTGAGGAGGGGCTGCTTCCTTGGTTTGATTGTCCCTCAGTTACACTCTGGTGTATACCGATCTTTACACAAAAACTTTTTAATTTAAGAAAAATACTTTTTAGTTTGAAATAGTTTCAGCTTTACAGTAAAATTAGCAATAAACAGTACAAGTAATTCTCATATTTCTTCACCCACGGTCTCTAAATGTTAACATTTCCCATGTATAATTTTATTATATACCAGTTTTATTGAGCTATAAATCAAAGACATGTTTACTTTGAGTACTTGTTCTTAAAATTAACCTTTAGTCTTAAAATTAATAATAATCTTTAGTCAGATATCTACTTTCCTATATTGTTTTTGTCTCTACAGTGCTAAGGCCCAGTTCACACATTTGGTACCTGGTGGTCCTTCCTCAATAGTTGTTGGGTGGATGAACACAGGAACAGAGGGGCGGGTCTGGGACCCGCGCCCACGGTCACCACAGCGTGCTGCCTGCCTGCTGTGCACATCTGAGGTCACACTCCTAGCGGGTCCCAGAGTGTGCCTGCCGCACCGTTGAGCAGGGGTTAATTGGGGTCAGAGAGGCCACAGGCTTTCTGGTAAGGAATGTGCTCGCTGCCACCAGGCGAGATTTTCCCAGTTTCCGTTGGCGATCAGCAGAATTGGAAGCATCGCGTGCACGTTAGCTGCCGATCTGCCGTTGCTTTCTGAGCTCCTCGGACCTGTGCTCACAGCATCCTGACTCCATCACCGCTGCATCTCCACATGGGTCTCTTGGATTTGGGAGCCTAGCCTGATTTCCTTTTCCTCTTGCATTTGATCTTAATTAGGAATTTTCTCATTGGCTCAGGCCTGAGGAGGAAGCTCCATCCCAAGCCTAGCCCTTCATTCCTGGAGAGAGGGTTGCAGCAAGCTGCCCTGGAGGACCACAGAAGCCCTGGTGTGCCCGGGCTCTGAAAGGTTCTTAGCTCCTGTATAGATGAGCTGTTGCAAAAGATAGACATATCGGACAGACACGATGACTCAGTGGTAATGACCCCCCACGGAGTGTCTGTTCTACATCAGGCACTTTGCTGGATCTTTCATCTGGGAGGAACCTGGAGCCTGGAAAAGTTCGGTAAATTTGCCTAAGACCACAAGGTTATAGTGCGTGGCACAGCTCAGCTCAGATTTCATCATGAGGACTCCTAAGCCGTGTTCTTTCTGTGACCCCCCCTCCAAAGGATGCTGAGCCCCCACTCCTGACCAGTGGAGGTTCAGGACACATGCCGGAATCAACCTTGGGCCCATTGCAGGGAAGGTCCTTAATCTCAGATGGACACTTAGGCAATCTTTGCCCAGTGACAGCCCCTGGGACCTTGGCCGATGGTCTGTGCTTTGACAGGTTTAATGTCTAATGAGCACGGGGGCCTGTTTCCTGCAGGTATTTTGAAGGCGGCGTCTCATCTGTCTACCTCTGGGATCTGGATCATGGCTTTGCTGGAGTGATCCTCATAAAGAAGGCTGGAGACGGATCAAAGAAAATCAAAGGCTGCTGGGACTCCATCCACGTGGTGGAAGTGCAGGTACAGCTCCCCCGCCGCTGGCGGCCCAGGGCCCCCAAGAGCAGGTGCCACGCCAAACAACGTGCCCCCCCCCGTCCCCGCCCATCCTCCAGTAGATGCTTCTTGAAGTTGAAGGAGGGAGTGCTGTGATACATACATAAACCCACCCCTGTTAATTCCTAAAAATGCCCGAAGCCATTTGGCTAAAGATGAGTCAGGACTGCAGTAGTCATTCATGATAAACATCCCCGAACCACGACACACGATTGCAGATTCAGTCCCTTTGAAAACCAGTTGGGATTTTATAAGAAAAGTAACGCCATGGTGATGGCTAAGGAAGGGGCATGTTAGAATGACCCTGAACTCGGGGGCCCCCTCAGCCCCTCAGCTTGGGGTTGCACGTAAGGGTCTCATCTCTGTCTCACCCCCCAGGAGAAATCCAGTGGTCGCACCGCCCATTACAAGCTGACCTCCACAGTGATGCTCTGGCTGCAGACCAACAAGTCCGGCTCTGGCACCATGAACCTCGGAGGCAGCCTTACGAGACAGGTAGAATTGCCGGGGCCCGCAGGTGCCAGCCTCAGAACTGACAGTGTGGAGATGAGCGAGCAGTTGTCCCCACATGGGTGTCCGGGGGCAGCCCTGTGCCTGACATGATCTTCCCTTAGGCCTATGGGTGATTCCTGAGGTTCGATCATGGGAAGTTTTTTATTTGGGTCTAGGTGTTTACATTATAAGGCTCCTGTAATGTTTAGGACATACCACTGGTAACATCTTAGAATGAATGAATTTCTCAGTTGTGACTTAGACCAAGTGTTAGGAATAGGACTCTTGGGTTGCAAGTGACAGAAGTAAAACTCTGACTTAAGCAGAAATGGAAACGAGTCAGTTCACATTACCGAGAAGTTCAGGCATCATTCAGCATGGCTGGGCCCTGGCAGTCGGTGGGACAGAGCTCCCCTTTCAGAATAGGTTTACCATGCCCCAGAAATGTGTCACTGGCCGGGTTTGGGTTGCTGGTCCATCACAGGATCATCTCCTGAGGGTAGAGGGGAGGAAATAGTCTGGCCAGACTTGGCTCATGTGACTACCCATGGTACCATATGGAAAAGGCGTGTTGCTGTCTGTCCTACAGTAAAATCTGGCTGCCTTTCACAATAGAGGGAGGGGTGGGTGTGGGCAGGCAGCAGCCCCCGGACGCTGGGAAGATGCTCTCTGCAGGGATAGCTGATGGACATAATCCTGCAGGTGGGCTGGGCAGTCTGAGGAGTGATGGCTGAGCCAGAGGGTCAGCCCAGATGGTTGGCAACAGGCTGCTGGGGGACAGTAGCCAGGGTCCCCAAAAAGGAGAAGAAAAGAGAAAAGGCTGCGCTAACAGCTAAAAGGATACAGAAGAGGGAGCGCCTGCTTTAAGCATCTACGTGGATCTGCCAGCCTCCCCACGCAGGTGCCTGGAAGTGGCCGGCAACCGACAGACGCTATGGCGAGCCTGCTCTCTGCTCAGCTCCGGTCCCCGCACAGCAGCGCTCCAAAAAATAGAGCTGGACAGCAGTCACCAGAATCCTCCAGTGCAGGCCGCAGCAGGGGACTTTTCAAAACTCAGAATACTTGTTCACCTTGCAAAGAAAAAAATGAGTACATTTTGCCAAAGCTGTCAAAAGGTTGCTTGAGTCACAGGATCTTGACATTGGAAAAGTTTAGAGGTCACTCCCAACCTGACACCTCCCGCCACCCTTCCAGGCAGCTCGCTGCTTTAAGAGACAGCCCATTCCATGTAGGTCAGCCTCCATAAAAAATGGCAACCGGAACAAATCCTGTCCTCCAGAACGGGGCCTGGATTGCCTTGGCTGGCACCCGACGAGCGTGCAGTCGATAAGCGGCCACCCCCTGGCACCCCCGCCCTCATCTCTTTTCCCATGAACCACTGAACGTCCAGGAATTTCCCATTCTGTTCTTGTGCAGTAAATCTTTTTTTCTTAATGAGATTTTACATTTATCCTTCCATTTCGTTTTTATCCACTCTGCCATGACAGTTACATTGAATCTCGGTTTTAGTCATCCAGGTGTTAGCATTCCTTCTGGCTTTGTTACTTGTACATTAAGGTGACACTGTGTCTCGTATTAATTAGCTCAAAAAGCCAAGTTCAGAGCCCTCTAGCACGGCTACCAGAGACTGTCTTAGACGGAGGCATCAGTCTGATAATCATCTTTCTGAGGGTGCTCTTTAGGGTGATCTTGTTTAGCCAACAGTAAATCCACCGTCTAAGTGGGACTTCATATTTTCGAACAAATGCCCTTTGCGCTCTCCGGTTGAATGCCGCCTTCCGTCTCCCAGCTGGCTTCCTGCCGTAGTAGGACCGGGTGACTTCAGGCTTGGCCGCGGTTTCTTTTTCCTCACCCTCGTCAGGGCTCACCCCGTGGCCTACCGCAGGTTCCTTTGTGCAGTGAGAGGCGATGCTTTGCTCGTTTCCCATCTCTGTGGTCATGAGCAGCCCCATCAGGCAGGTCGCCTCTCCAAGAGCCTTCGTCTGCAACCCGAGGGCGTCTGGGCCTTGCCACTCACAGCCTAGTCCAGGACCAGCGTCAGCTTCAGCATCACCAGAGAGCTGCTCAGAAATGCAGAGGTCTCGGGCCCTACCCACACCTACCAAATGGGAATCTAAACTTAACAAAGTTCTCCGGGTAATTTATGTGCTCGTTAGAAGTTGACAAATGTCAACTTTTGGGTTCTGTACGCAGTTTCTTCATGGGGAGGGCAGTGGTCTCCATACCACCACCAATTCTTGAGACACCAGCAGGGTGTCCTACTGGCACTGCATGAGGATAGCGTCGGATCGCACAGGTCAGGGGCTCAGTTTGACAAGACTGCCCCGCAGCGCCCCCCGCCCCCATCTCAGACGCCAGTTGCAAGTGTAGGTTGTCATGTGTGCTTCTGATCAACCAGCTATAAACCAGAGGTTCCCACAAATCCTGCCTTAGGTTTAGTTAATTTACTAGAGTGGCTGACAGAGCTCACTCACTTGATGAATGCTTTATTACAAAGGCTATTAAACGATACAAATCGACAGTCCGAGGTATAGGGCGTGGTCTCAAACAAAGGCGAGTCTGTCCTCGTGGAGTTTGGGGCTGTTATGGTGGCACTTGGAAGGACTCTTGTTTCCATCCTGGAGGCTCTCTGAACCCCAGCCTCTGTGGGGTTCTATGGAGGCTTCATTACATAGCCGTGATTGATTAAGTCACTGGCCACTGGTGACTGATTTAACCTCTAGCCCTTCTCCACTCCCTCGAACTCTATTCATCATTGGTTCCCCTGACAACCAGCCCCCATTCTTAGGCATTTTCCAAAAGTCACTTCATTGACATAAACCCAGTTTGTGGAGAGGGGCTCGTTATGAATAATAAGACACCCATTTCACCTTTATAGCTCTGAAGCTTTGGGGGTTTTTTGTTTTGTTTTGTTTTGTTTTGTTTTTTGTTTTTGTTTCAGGAACTGAGGACAAGAGATCAACTACTGTAACAAAAGATGTTCCCATTGCTCTTACTGCTTAGGAAATTTCAGTGATTTTAGGGGCCTGTGAGCCAGGACTGGGGATGAAAACCAAATGTGTAAGAAATATATTTTGGTCTTCTGAATGACCAAATATGTATTTCTTGTAAATCACAATATCACAGCTACTGTGTACCTTCCTCTTGCCTGTCTTTTTTTTGCTTAGGTGTCGTTAGCAACCCATCTCCAAGATGTCCCTTCCAGGTGGAGGTGTGTCTAAGTCGAACTGGGAGCTGGGACTGGAAGGTGCTGCCTCCCCCAGAGCAAACTTGTCTTATCTTCTACTTCAGATGCTGCTTTAGGCATCTAAGCAGGTTTAGGGCTCTCGTTTAAGGACCTTCCCAGCCCCCTTCCAGGGGCAGGCCTTGTGCCAATGCAGGGCAGCGGGGTGCTTTGTGTGAAGGGAAGAGAGAGCGTAGACTTTGTGGTACTTGGCCCCAGAAAAGTTGGTATTGGCAGAAACACAGCATCCTTGAGAACCTCCCCGGAGGGAGCCACCTTCCACCTTTGTGAAGGATTCTTCTTAACGTCAAAAATTGATTTCAATAAGATTATATTTTTACTAGCCATTGATAGAAAAAGTGTATGCCAGGAAGGATAAATTTAGTAACTCTTAAGTGAATTCGTATTCTAGTCGCAAAAGCATCTTCATGCATTTGAAAAGTTGTAGTGCAGGGCCAACATGTTGCCGGCCAGCACGCCTTGGACGTGTATCTGAACCTTCTTGCAAAACCTCCGTTGCCTCCGCTGTGCCACGGGCCTGAAGCCACAGGGATCTTGGGGACCCCCTGCGCTAGCCTCTGGGCAGGGCTGTCTGCATCCATCCCAGAACCAAGGCTCAGGCTCCCTGGGGCAGAGCCCGTACTTTTGCATGGAAATGGGCCCTTGTCTTCCAGGAACCGTTGACCAGGGTGAGGGCAGCTGAACCCCCCCCCCGCAGCCAGCTCCACCACAGCCAGCCTCCCCCACGCCCTGCCACCTGGGCAATGGTGGAAAATCCTAAATTTGTATCCGGAGACTGTTTCCTGCATCACTTACCGCTCTGAACTGTTTATAATTCCACCCGGTTTACAGTGACCTGGACAAATATTTAATCCTTAGCCTTCCTAATAGTTTAAATCAGAGCTGTCAGCCCACGGCCAGGGTCTGGTTCCGGCTTGCCATAAGCAGCGCCTCCTGCCAAGCCAAACAGGCCTGACGAGTGGCTGTCCTCAGCGCACCGGGCCGGGGCCACGGGCCTTGTTTGGATTGCCTTGTGCTCTTGGGCTTTAATGAGGAAATTCATGCTTCTGTCATCATCCTAACGGCCAGTCACATAACTCATCCGAGGTGCATTAAAGCCGGGGCAGGTTTCCAACGTAAGTAACTGTAACGGGAGGGGCAGGGACGCAGTGAGGGAGACAGGTCTGAGTTAATGATGCGCAGCTTCTGAGCAGACGGGAAATGAGGGCTGTGCGTTCAGCTGTGCGTCCCGGATGAGCCTTGGAGAGACGTCTGTGGTCGCTTTGAATGGGAGACGAAGGGCTTCCGGAAAAGCTGAGCAAATCAGTGCTAACGCATGAACATGCGTGCACGGGCTGTCTCCTTTGGCCAGACTGTGAGCAAGGTAGTTTTTCCCATTTAACAGGTGAGGAAACCGAGGTTCAACCTGTTAAGTCATTTGCTCATGATGATTTATCTAGTACGAGGCAGAGCCAGGATTTGAACGCAGATTTGTCCACCTTTAAAAGAAAAGAAAGAAACCTCTTTCCTGCCACACCGTCTTTTGGTCTCAGCCCGCCCTCTGTGCCTGGCATCCAGTAGATGCTACATAAACATCTGCACAGAAGCGCGTCGAGCCGTCAGCTCAGCGCAGACAGCACAGCACCCCGTGTGCTCACAGCGACGGGCGGTTGGCAGCTCCTCCTCCAGTGGCAGCCCCTCCTCCAGCATAGACAGCACAGCACCCTGTGTGCTCACAGTGACGGGCGGGTGGCAGCCCCTCCTCCAGTGGCCAGCGTGGTCAGCCGTGGTGGCCCCAGGAACAGGCACCACAGCGAGGCCGGAGCTGTGGGGCCCTGCGAGGGGTCAGGCCTCCTGGGAGTGCGTTCGGCATCACCCTTTGGGTGCCGCCTCCGTCGTGTTCTCCTGTAGGAAGCCGGCGGACCACACGAGGCGGCACGTTCGCCTCCAGAGGCAGTGCGAGGGGGGTCTCAGGATTTTTAGGTCGTGGACCGATCTGATCCGATGTGTTTTTAAAACAAATGGTTCTGCCAGTGACACAAAGGGCGGGTTGGCAGAAGGAGGCTGTTAGAGGCATCCAGGACAGAGGTGAGTGGGGCCTGGATGGGGGCTGCCCCGAGAGGGCCAGAGGGGACAAGCTGTGGTCAGTGAAGGAGCTGGTGGCGGCCTCAAGGCAAGAGTTAATAAGGGCACAGGCAGGAGGCGTGGAGGAGGGACAGGATAGGAGACATTTTGGAATAGAGTGGTCAAAGCTTGGGGTGCTCCCTAGGATGTGAGCGATGGGGGCCTGAGGAGTCTTCCTCCCTTGAGTCCTTCCATTAAGCCGTGCTTGCAGTGACCCAGGCCTCGGCTCCTCTGGAAACTAGGCCTCATCGTGGTCACACACTTATTCTTGCTGCTTTTCGCCGCACGTGAGTCAGGGAGGAAGGCGCCGTCTCACCAGGCCCACAGCGCCAGGCCATCCTGGCCAGCGATCAGGAGCACTCCTCAGCAGGGGCTAGCGGGCAGCACCCAGTTCTCCCAGCTCCGTGTCCAGCACACATAGGCTGGCAGCCTGTCGAATTACACTCCCCACCACCACCGCCTGAGTTATCCTTCTCTGAGCATGGCCCCCACACCCAGTCTTACTGGAGGCTATGGCTTAGGCTTGGTCGGGGTGCTCTCCTCAGGGTCCCGCCCCCTCCTTTCTCAGTTTGGGTGGCCTGTGGGCATGCAGGTGACTGGGTAGGAGCCCTGCTGGCACACACTTTCTTTAAATTGTTGGTAAATGTAACAATGGCTCACTACTTCCACACCTGGTCGTGACACGCCCCAGGGAGAGGGCTCAGACCCAGTACCCCCCAGGCAGCACCCCCTCAGTGCCCTCACCCATCTCCTCTACTTTGGCTTTTCCTTCTGCCACCCCCACCAAAAGATGTCCCTTGGGGATGTCGGCTGGAGAGCAAAGCAGATAAAGTTTTGGCAGATCCCTGCAGCTGTGGGAGGAAGGGCGAGCAGCGGTCTTTGGGGGAAGCCGTCACAGCCAGCTGGTGCCACCCTCCCAGGAGAGGAGGGTGGAAGAGGCCCTCTGGTGGACTGCCACCGGGCCCCACCGGAAGCCTGTGGAGCAAGCCAGGTACCAACCTGCCGAAAAGGAAGTTGTACTAAGAGGTCATTCGTGTGTGGCAGCCGGAGACGAGGGAAAGAGGCAGGACCATAAATCTCTGGAAGGAGATGCAAGGTTTCCAAACCGGGGACAGGCCGTACAGATGTTCGTTTGATTTTTTTTCTTTTTTTCCGGATCCTAAATATTCTGAAACGAAAATGAAATGTTTTGCCGAGTAGGGAGATTAGGCCGGTGATTCGCAAGCCGAGCTCTCTCCCCACTCAGCGGTAGACGCCCCGTGATGTATCTTCAAGCACAAAACTCCAGCTGCCCTAGTGTCACAGCAGGGAAGCCTCCTTGGCCTTGCATTTGCTGATTGGGCCGGGCAGTATGACTTTAGCAGGCGGAGGGGAGCAAAGGGAGGCCGGGCCAGGCAGGGCGTTCTTTCTCACTGCGGGGAGCGGGGGGTGGGGGGCGCACACAGCTCTGGCTACAGCCGTGTTCCTCGTGTTCTGAGAGGTCGCCTGGGTTCAGGGCGGAGACGCTGCAGCAGTGCGGCTTCTTGAGGGCTTTGGGTCAGATGACCTTGGGTGGAGTGACCCACTGCCTGGCTGAGAAGGAAAGCTGGTGTGAGACTGCCTCCCCGCTGACTTCTCACCTCGAAGGTTGAAGGTGAGGCGGGGGGAGAGGAAGGGACCAGAGATCCGAGGGGTTTGGGGGTGGGGCGGATGAGATGGGGATGAGTTTCCGAGCCTTGGATTGCGGTTTGTCTTTGATTTTTCCAGTAAAGATGGTGGATGAAGTTAAACAAAGAGATCTCACGGTGGAAACAGATTGAGGGATCATCCAGACCTTGGTTCAGATCCTAGCCTCGTCCCTTTCCAGCTGTGTGACCTGGACAGACCACTTTCCATCTCTGAAGCTCAGCATTTTCACCGTAGAGCTAATAATGCCTATTTGGAAAGATTGTTGTAGAGTGGAAATACAGAATCATTTTGGCACATAGTTTATGCTCAATAACAGCTATTAGTGCTACTACCCATATCTTATAAACAGAGACTTTTTCATCTTCTAGAACATATACAGTTTTAGGCTCAATTCAGATTGTCCGAAACTGGGCAAGCTGAACCTTCCTGGAGAGGCTGTCTGACCACTGTCTTCTGGCTTGACAGCACGTTAAGTCTTGGCCTCTGGCCCGGCTCCTAGCCCAGCACAGCCTAGCAACCAGGAGGACGTGGCTGGCTCCTGCCCTAGAGCCAGGTCCGGAAGAGGCCTGGGAATGAATGCAGCTGCCATCCTGCCAGGCACCGTTCTGGGCACTGTGTGGATATTAGCTCATTTAGTGTGAGGCAGGACAAGGGGACTCGAGGCTTAGACAGGCCAAGGCCCTTACACTGGGCCCCAGGGTGGGAGTGGCTTCCTTCAGGGCCCCACTCTCCGGTCGTACTCCCTGGACGATGCTGTGTGGCAGTGGGGGGGGGGGGCGTACACCCCTTCTGAGGAAACTAGCCTGCTTTCCAAATACTTGCCTGTGTCCTTCTCATGTCCATGCCACAGAGAGGAGAGGCACTTGATAGGGACAAGCGGGCCAGTCAGACTTCGGACTCGGTTGGAAGCACCTTGTGGAACATCTGTGTGGCCACGGCACATAAAAATGTTTTCCCCTGGCAGCCATTCTCACGAGGATGTAATAATATATGCATTGCAGAAGTAGTTCTATTTTTGGTGGGTCCGCATTGCCAGCAGGCTGACCCTGGCCAGGTGTGTGTGGAGGCAGTGGGCAGGGCTGTGAGCAGGGAGCTGACATGTCCGTGTGTGCCAAGGCCTCTGCCCCAGCTCCCCGCCTACCTTCCTCCTTGCCTCCCCCGGTCCTTGCTGGGCCTGTTCATTGGGGTCAGATTCCCTGCCACAAGCTTAGGGGATCCCTTGTGTCCTCCCGGGGCATTAGTCTGCTGGAGACCAAGTTCTCACTCCGCCCCTCCCCCCCCCCCCACCTCTTCCCTTTGAGCATCCAGTGGCTTTTCCAGTGGCTTCAAGCTTTCCTCTCCAAGAGGTTGGGTTCGTTATGTGAGTATGTGCCCTGAACCCTTGGTCAGCAGTCCTGGCCTCACTTTGGGCCCTTGGTGCTCGTTTAAAATGGGGCCCTCAGCGAGCTCCACTTGTCTAAGCACAGGGTTTGACTAAGGGCAGATGAAGCTCCAGCAAACACTGAGGCTCTGCCCAGGGTGGGTGGTTTGTTAGGCCTGAAGTGGCAGGGAATAGCTATACTTTTAAGTTCACGGGCACTCTCGCTTCTCCTGTCTTGCGGGGACCTTAGGAGTCTCTGAAGATTAGGACTCCCCAGGATCACTGGCCTGGGACCATTCAGCCTGGTGTTAGGGGACAGAGAGGCCGAGCATTATAGCCTCTCTCCTCCTCTTTCCCATTTGACCAGTTCTCAGCAAAACAGTCTTGCCGGAACCAGACTTCTTTGTTCTGCAGAGGTTTGTCTCTTAACTATGGAAGAGCCTTGCAAGGCCGTAGGTTTCAGACCGTCATTCTACCCATCTTGTAGCATCTTCGGCAAGTGGCACCCCATTTCTCCGCAGACACCTCCGCCGACCTGGGGCTCATTGCTCTGTCAGCAGATGCCTGTTACAGACAGCTCTGTCATCTTGCAGTGTCCCTCGCTGCCCTTGGCAGTGACATGAATTGGGTCTGCTCTCCCTGCTAGGATCTCCTGAGTCCCCCCGCCCCCCAGCCTGAAATATCCACAGTTCTTTCCCATTTCTTGGGGTCAAAGTGTTCAGACCTTTCAAGCAGATGAACTCCAGCCTATACATGGCTCTCCTAAAATCCAGCGTCCCAGGCTGAATCCAGCCCTACAAATATGGCCAGGACAGAACAGAGGGACCATTGCCTTCCCAAGCAAGTCGCGGAACCTTGCAGCTACAGGTCCTGCTCTGGCCACGAGTAATAGTATCGTTTATGTCCCTAAAGTTGCATGAAAGCTGTCGTAGTAGCCATATCACAGTCTTGTCAGGATTGAAATCATCTAAAAACCGCAAGTCTCTTCACAGGACTTATCTCCCATTTGTAGTCAGCGAGATTAACATTTGAGTCGAAGTATCTAGTTTACATTTGCCCATGCATATGTGATCAGCACTCTGGGGCAGGAAGGCAGAGGCATTGGAGTCCAACAGTACTGCGATTTGGGCAGATCTTGACATCTTTAAGCTTCAGTATCTTTGGGTTTAAAGTAGGTTTCTGTGAACGCTAAATGGGCTTAGCTGACTGCCACATGGGAGGCACTCTGTGCTTGTTAGCTGCTGGGTTTAGTGGCTGACCCTTGCATGTTTCTGCGTTCTGTAGTGACTCTTGATGCTGTCGGTAGGGCAAACAGGTTGGCCCCGGGCCAGGTAGAGTATCCTGCAGGATGCCACAGAGGCCACCCTGGGAATATGGCATCCGACCCCTATCAGCAGAGGCTCCATCTGAGTGGCCATCGTCCAGCCCCACACCTTAGCCACAGCCACAGAATAGTCGATGGGAACCTGCCAAAGTGCTGTGATCTTATTAGAGCAGCTCCCTGTGCTTCCAGCCCAGCATCCCACCAAAACAGGAAGTCAGAGACTCCCAGGGCAGAGCTCGTTCACAGCGAGCGCATGCTGGCTCCTAGAGATAGCAGATTTTAAGATGTGTCGACAGATGATTTTTAACAGTCCCGTCAAACATTGTCTGGATCAGTGTCAAACTAGTGTTTAACTCCCAACTCGGATCTTCCTCCTTTGATGAAAGCGGGGTCGGCCTCTGTCTTGTGTTCTGGCACCTATTTTTTAAGGATCGCAATACCGCGGAATCAGGTTTGTGTGACCCCAGAAGAAAAGTAAAAATAGGTGGGAAGCAGCAGAGACATACAGCACGCACACACCGAGCGCACACCGCCGCCCACCCCGGGCGCCCGCCCGGTGCTCCAGTTCCGACGACAGTTAGCCTCCCCGCCTTCGCTTAGCTTTTTTTCCAGGCTGAATTCCTTTGGGGCTCTCGCCTTCCCGGCACTGTTTCATCCCGTCCCGATGACTTGTTTTAACCTCCCTGTTTTATTCCAGCAGCAGAGGTAGTGATACTTGTTTGCAGTTTAGTAACAGTGGGTATTTATGTGCTTACCAGTTTGCTAGGCACCCTGTGAGGTATGAAACCAGTAAATCTCTCCCAAAGAAATGTATAATCTCGCGAAGGAAATAAGCCTTAAACACAGGGAGAAAGTGGGGAGACATCAGTCCGTAAGTGCTCACGTCGGGGATCCTTCACTCCCCCTTTCCTCGCCGTCTCCCTTCTTTTTAGTAGCAGGTTTGATTATTTATTGGGCCAGAACTGACTCTGCCTGAGATTTGAATTGCTGGGTTCCACCTCCCCCAAAACCCCACTCCGTGGTGTCCCTAGGATTCATGTACTCTGTCACTCGGCCACCCCACAGCCTCACGGAGCAGAAAGAATGCAGGCTCTGGAATAAGAGAGGGTTTGACGCAGGTTCTGCCCCTACTGCCTGTGTGATCTCGGGCAAATCAGTTCATCCCTCTGAGCCTCCTGTTGCCCAGGGTTGTCGGGCCCTCCCTGCATGGCTGCCATTCCAGGAAGTCAAGGCACAGCAGCAGCATGGCGCATTGGACGCCCTGCGTGGTACAAGCA
This sequence comes from Rousettus aegyptiacus, assembly GCF_014176215.1. Lineage (NCBI taxonomy): Eukaryota > Metazoa > Chordata > Mammalia > Chiroptera > Pteropodidae > Rousettus > Rousettus aegyptiacus. The sequence continues at coordinate 11,414,104 of NW_023416284.1, read as the reverse complement.
GCCCGTGTCTGTGTGCAGTGGTATCAAGACAGACCGAGCACGTTTTCTCGGGTTGGTCCTGGATGAGTCAGTGCCTGACGGCGGTGTCACCTTTGCCCTCCTTGCTGTGGGCTTGGTGGGTTGTCTGCTGCACCAAGGGCAGCAGCACAAGACTCTCCCCAGAGACGGGGATGCTGGGCTTCTGCTAGCCGGGCCGTTCGTGACCTGAAACTTGAGTCATTTTGTGCTTGGGTCCTCCTACGGGGAGAGTGGCCCTGCGCCTCCTGCAGCTGGCTCCAGAGCTGCCAGCAGGAATAACAGGTTCTTTGCAAACTGTAGAGGGGCCATGCCGTCAGCAGAGGCGGCCATTCTCAGGGAGCTCCCGCTCTCTCTGACTTGGAGGATTGTTTTTGTTTTTTGCAGATGGAGAAAGATGAAACTGTGAGCGACTGCTCCCCACATATAGCCAATATCGGACGCCTGGTAGAGGTGAGTGGGCCTTCTGGGCTCTGGTTCACGCCTGCGACTGTGGTTGGCTTCCACAGCACGTGACGTTTTGCCCCTGAAGCCCGTTGACCAGTTTCCTGGCCGCCTCCCTTCTTTCTTCCAACTCCGCAGCAGCCGGTGGCGTGGTTCTCCTGTTTTTCCCTGGCCTTCTAATCCGGCTTCGAGCAGGGTTCAGCTCTAATTGCATTCCCTCCTCCACCTCCCAAACGCATGTTCCCAGAAGGCTCTGCTCAGGAAGCCCTGAGTCTCCCCCAGGCCAGTGGGTGCAAGTGGAGACCTGAGCTTGCAAACGACACAGGTCGCTGGGCCACCAGTGGGCTCTGCGGCAACTTCAGTTGCTGCTTCTCCCCTTCACTCTGCTCAGAAGGAGGGGAGCTACTCTCCAGTTTCAGACTCGTTCACAAAATCAGTGGAAGGCTGCGGGGTGGTGATGTGGTTTAGACCACTCCTAGTAATGGTCAGCCTTGGCCGCCAGTACCTGGGTCTTGGCTTCCTGCGTGCCTGTGGACGGGAAAGCAAGCAGAGCGCAAATCATAGGTGGGGTCTTGGCCTCCAGGGCCTCGCTCACCCGGCGTTGGCGCAGTCACGCGCCTCCCCCCTGTGGTCACGGCGGGGACTGCAGGGTGAGCTGGTGGGAGGGCGTGGGCCTCAGGACTCCTGACTATTTGCCATCTCGTCTGACTGGCCTCCCTTCCCAGGACATGGAAAACAAAATCAGAAGTACGCTGAATGAGATCTACTTCGGAAAAACAAAGGACATCGTCAATGGGCTGAGGTAATGCCCCCAAAGTGCAAGCTTTGGGAACCCAAAGGGCGCGGATTTGAATCCTAGGTGTCTTGCTTCAAAACTGTTGTGGTCTTGGGCCTCAGCATTTTCATTTGTAACCTGGAGCTAAAGTACCCACTTTATAGGATCGTTATGCGGATTTCGAAAGGCAAAGCACCCTGTACATACGTGGTTTGCACTCTTGATAGATGTTGGTGTCAACCTCCACAATGTTTGTCATCTGGAGGATGCTACCTTAACAGCCATCAAAGCCCTTATCCCTGAAGTCAGCTGCCTCTTGGTCCCCAGGTGTCAGTCCCATCTCAAACACCTGCCCAGCTCCTTTGGCTGTGAGATGTGAGGGGACCTTTAAACAGACCCTCAGACATATGACGGAGTGCAAACCGCAAGGCCGCCCGGCTGCCTCTGGTCGGCCGGGCGTCAGGGCAGAGTGTTCTACAGAACGAGCCCCTTTACCCTGCTGTTTCCTCTCCTCTCCGACGTCCTCTGCCAGGGCCCTGTTGGCCGCGGCCAGGGTCCTGAGCTGTCCCTCTCGCTCACCCCAGGCCCTCAGTTCTGAGGCTCAAGATAGGCTCTCTGAGTCCCCAAGGTCTGTGATGGTAGAGCAGGAGGCCAGGATCCTATACTCACTCTGTCACCCTGAGCTGTGTGACCTTGGACGAGTCGCTTATCTCAGAGGCCGTGTGGGGTCAGGGAGGCAGGGCCGCTACAGGGATCAGACGAGATGGAGTCTGTTCTGCAGCGTGACACGCCACGTGAGCCCACGGGCGCACACTCCGCCTTGGCGTCCAGCCCTCCGGTCCCCCGTTCCGGGTACAAGTCTCTCTTCGGGCCAGAAGGGAAGCCGCTCTGGGGGCCGTCCTGGCTTGTGACTCTTTTCAATCACACAGATTTTTAGTCTCTTCATACAGTTTTGAAATAGGATTCCCCTTTGGACCCTCACCTTCTCCGTCCCCACCCTGCCTATAGGGGTCTTGGTCTGGCTCCTGGTGGGTTTAATCTCCCCCTCAGGTGACATTGCTGTACTCTGGCTGTTGAGCCTGTGGCCTCCTAAATCATCTGTGCCCAGAGCTTCGTGCCCTGGGGCCACTGCCCCATCTGTAGCAAACATGCCCTCCCAGCCGGCCAGAAAACAGACGTAGAGCCCGTGGGGGGTGGTTGTGAGCCCCTGGACACCGCGACCACTGCCAGCGACCGGTGCCAGCGCAGAGCTCAGTGCTGCAGCCTCCGTACGGCGGCCCAGCGTGGCCACGGCCTTGACGACGGCCGCCTTCCGCGCTGCGTGTCCCCCGGCATCTCCTCCCAGCCGTCCCCTGCCCTCGTGCTGCTGGCCCGGGGTGTCTCCTCTCCCCTCCTGCCGCTCTCATCTCTGACGCTCTCTGTAGATCTGTTGACGTTATCCCTGACAACCCCAAGTTTCAGCAGTTGCAGAGGGAGCTTTCCCAAGTGCTGACCCAGCGCCAGATCCACATCCAGCCTGATAATTAGGCCGATCCAGGTACCCCGCCCGAGAGGCGCGAGCACCCTCCCCACTAAACAGGACTCACCAACCTGCCGAGACCCCGCCGGTCCGGCTGATGCCGCGTGGCCACTTAAACCACCACTAACCCCCGTGTCCGCTCACGGGCGTGAGCTGCCACGTTAACGTGTAGACTCAGCCCCACGTAACATGGACCCGTGCCGCGTGTGTGATGTGTGTGTGTGGCACTCTGGGCGGGGTTGGGTGTGGGGCAGATGGGTGGCTTTGGCTCTGGCTCCTGTAGAATTCCAATCGGGGACCAGCTTTGCCTCCAGCAGAAGCTGCCTGTCTGCGCTGCTCCGATGGCCGCAGGGCCAGAGTCTGCTCTGTGTGCAGCGGGTCCTCCCCGACTTTTCCGCCAAGGATTCTAGAAGCCAAATTAGCCCCTTCTCGTGGGATGTTGGCCGTTTGGGGCTGGCTGACTTGAAAGGGGTGTATCACCACGTCTGAGGACGGAGCACAGAGTGGGGGCTGCTGCAGTCCCCCAGGCCGGCCCGAGGCACCCGGACCGGCTGCTGCTGGAGCTGCCTAGACCAGCATAACCTTCCGCCCCTAACGAGCTGCAGCTGTCGTAAATGCCTTACACTGACGGAAAGGAAAACAGTCTTGCTTGTTGATAATGGCCGAGAACCATGAGTTGAGCTTGTGACAGATATGAAAACAGTCAGCATCTCCAGGGAGGAGGGGTGCTGGTTTGCACATGAGGCATTTGGAAACCCAGCCAGGCAGGGCGCAGAGCCAGGGCTTCGGGACTTACCCCCAGGCCCAGGGACTGGACACCGGGGGTCCCACCCAGAAGAGGCTCGGGATGGGGGAGGGGCATTCATGGAGCCAGGTGCAGCCACTCTTCTGCATCCATAGGAGTTGAGCAGATCAGTCTGAGCTGTGTGCACCAACTTCAGACCCCGGGCACCTGTCAGCCTCCTGCCTCATGCTGGGATCTCCACGTACGCACCCTCCAGTGTTGAGGATACACCCCTTTATTTTTTGAGGCGTTCAGTGCTAGTGCCATTTTCACCCCCGCCTCTCAGCTTTTAGAGTGCGTGTAGAGTCTTGTGGGTCCCTGGCCGTGGCCAGTCCTGTGGCCACCTGCTGGAGGCTTTCTTGGTAGTGGCGGGCAGCCTGGTGCCCCATCTGTCCAGGACATGCTATCCTTCCCACAGTGAGTTGGTGCTCCCTCCAGACACCGGCTCGAGGTTGCTTGGCAGTGACCTCCCCGAGCTCTGTCCCCTGAGTGAGTGCCCTGCTCCCCGAACCTCTGAGCCTAACCTCTGGTAGCTGATCTAACACTAGTTCTAATCCTGGAACTTGCTCCTCTGCGGGGGGCGAGCACCTGGTTTGCTTGGCTTCTCCCCAAAGAGCCAGCGTCAGCGCAGGCCAGGAGCCCTGCCAGCCGCCGCTTCGCCTGCCGCGTCCTCCCGCCGGTCACGTTAACCTCCCACTGGGAGCTTTTCCGTGGCGGACTGGCTGAGATTTGGAGCCCGAGGGCTACCATGGCTGGGTCCAGCCCTCTCTTTGGACTACCACAGAACCAGGTGTGGTCCAGGGCCAATACTCAGGAACGTGTATATCAGCAGCATCAGGCACAAATGTCATTTCTCATGGGCATTTTCCCAGATGTATATGGATTCTTTCAAAATCTCGTCTATTCCATTCTACTCTCTCCCCTTTCTGAGGATACTGCCTGCGATTTTTCCAGGTTTCAGTAGCCGGAACTGACCTTGAGATGCTGTCGTTTCTCCTGGGTCCTGCTTTATCTCACTTCACCCATCTTCGGCATTCGGGGTTATTTTTGGTTCCCCTTCCCATTCTTTTTCAGGGATGTCAAACTCGAGGTTGCCATGGGCCTGCTGTCCACAGCATTCCTGAGAGGCAGGCTCCTGCCCTTTCCAGTGTTATGAAACTAGTGAAAGTTTAAAATAGTTTAATAACTTCTGGTTAACCAACATTTTGGGTAAATTTGACAAAAGTGGTCTTTCCAGTCGTTGCCAGGGGCATTTCTCTGAGCCTCAGTTTCCTTCTCTATAAATTGAGAATGGTACTAAGATTCCTCCAGGATGCTTGTGAGCATTAAACGAGAAATGAGTGTGAAGGGCACCGTGTACACTGCGCAACCTCTGCGAAGCTCCGGTGTTAGCTTTGTGGACGAGTGTTAGCATCTCCATGGATGTGACTTGCCAGCAGGGACTCAGGGCCACTAACCTCAGTCCCAGGCTGAGGGGTTTCCCTGGCCGGGTTAACAGCCGATGGTGCCTCGCAGCAGAAGCCTTGTCCTCCACCTGCTGCCCTGGCCGTGAACCAGCGTGCCCGGATGTCCAGGCGCGCTGGTTCTTAAACACTCGCTGAGTGGGGCCCTGTCCACCTGCGCTGGTGCTGGGCAGGGGGCGCAGGGGGGGGGCGAAGCTTTAGAGCGAGGGCCTCGTGACCCGGAGCCCCTGCCCTCCTCAGTCTGCAGCTGCTCTGAAACACAGCAGGTCTCTGGTGCGTTGGGACCTGTGCCCAGAGGAGCGGGTGAGGGTTCCTGTGGCTTCAGCCAAGTCACCCCCAGCCTGGCGCAGAGATGAGGATCTGCCCGGGTGGGCTGTGCGCCTCCCCAGTAGTGCCTGGGGACGTGCTGAGGCTGTGGGCTCCAGGCCGTGTGCCCCCTCTGCGCCTCTCCCGCACTGCTCATGCTTCTGCAGAGGGTCAGTGCTGCCCACCCGTGACCCAGACGCTCGCCCCAGGAGGTGGCGCTCACAGGCAGCGTGCGGGAGCCAGGCCCCAGCGCAGCCGCCCCCAGCCCCTCAGAGCCACACCTCTTCCCGGTCAGCCTGCTGCTAACGGTTCTTTTCCTCCCTGGCAGGTCTGTGCAGACTTTTGCAGACAAATCAAAACAAGAAGCTCTTAAGAACGACCTGGTGGAGGCTTTGAAGAGAAAGCAGCAGTGTTAAACCTCCTGCTTCACGCTACCCGGACATGACACGCTCTCATTAGATCCCTTTCTTAGAAAACTCGTTTCTGCTCCCGTCCCTGTCCCTCCCTCCCTGACGGGTCACACAGACAACTCGCTTCATCGACTTGCACAGAGCCATCTCTCCCTGAGAATAAAGCCGCTAAACACCCTCCTCCATCTCCAAGGCCTGCTTCCCACCACGTTTTGCTATCAAAACTCAATGTTTCCATAGAGACCATGTGTGTTTTGTTTGCTCCAGCCCCCTGGGTCCCCTACCACCACCCATTTATAGGCATAAAATACACTGTCTGTCTGCCTTGCCTCTCCTCCCTTCCCACCTTTTTGTTACATTGGTGTAAAAAATGTAAAACAAAAAAATTTTATGAAATAACTGGTGTGTGAAAGATAGAAAACTGGAAATCAGATTCCACGTGTGTTTGGGAGTTGCTTGGGTTTGGGGTGGGGGGGCAGGGGACAGTTCTGGGAGAAAGGAGAGGTGGCCCTCAGCATTGTCCTACACAGACTGGACCCTGTCCCACAGAGACCACGTTGTGGGGTGCGGGGGTGGGGCCTACGGACCGTTCTGCTCTTCTGGCCAGGTGCTTTTCTGTCAATTTTTATGGAATGCAAAAGGAGTTTTTTGTTTTATTTTGTTTTTTTGTAAAGCTTAAAAAAAAAATCTACATCTTATACTTGAGCTTCCATACTTAAAAAACAAAAAGAAAAAAAAAAACAAAAAAAATAAATAAAAAGAAACTGGGACGCAGTTAGCACTGGCCTTGTGTTTTTTCTTGCCTGCCTCACTTTCCAGACACATGTGGCTTTGGTCATTGGGGCTGATCCTAGGCGGGGACATACAGCAGGCCTCGGCAGGGTGTCAGGCAGAGGAAGCGTGGGACTTCTCATGGAGTGAGAAGAACTGGCCTTTGCAGAGCCCCAGAGCTGCTTCCCTTGGCCCCCTACTCCACGCAGACCCCCAGCCCCGTGCAGCCTGAAATGCTGGGGCCACTTGGCACACCAGGTGTGAAGCGGTGGGGGGTCCTCAGGCCTTTCATCTCTGCTTCTCCTCACCCTTTCCCCTGCTTTCTGTTCATCTTAGCAAACACCCACCGTCTGCAGGTATTGTCTACACACACACCTAATGCCATCAGCTTTCACCACAGCCCTTCGCACTGTTGAGGGAACCGAGGGCTGAGGTAACGTACCGAGCGCCTCTCAGAGCTGTGCAGTCCATGCTCTCCTGGCTGACGCCTGGGCGGCTGTGTGGCCGGTCAGTAGGGCCCACGCCCTGGCTACTAGCCCTTCCAGTTTGAGGCGCCTGGATCTTTGACACCCATGAACATGGCTCCTTGGTCTTAGGTTCTCTTTGCTTGTCTGATGAAGTTCCCAAATGAGGAACATCTTTAGTGAGTGCAAAGTACCATCATGGAAACAAAGCACTGCACTCAGAGCCCCATGAAGAAGAGGAGGGTTGGAGAGAATGGAGGTTCTCGCTGTCACTCTGCACTCCCCAGCTGTGGGACTCGGTAGGACAGACCCAGAGACTTCTTATGTGGACAATAGGGATGACAGCCTCATGGGGTTGTGTTAGCAGAGGGCCTGGCACACGCGAGGTGCTGAATACATGATTTTCATTTTGATTGGATGTTCAATCAAACCCAGAAATTAACTGATATATGCCGGGCCCACTCTTAATGCTGCCTTCTAGAATCTTCCATGGGAGCTGTCACGGCTCATTTTTTGATGCCGAGTGGCTGGTGAGATTGGGAACAATGGTACGAACTTTGTCAGATGAGGAGCAGCAGGAAGCAAGTGGCAAAAGAGTTTGTAGCCTGGTCTCCGGGACAACCTCGGCCACTCACGTATCTGCTCCCACCGAGGCAGGAGAGGCGGCTGGCCTGAGACGAGAAAGGAGGCAAAGGAAAGGAAATGGGACGAAAAAGCTCTGCAGGGTCGAGTAGAAATCTGAGCCCGCAGCGTCGGGCGGCAGACTCCTGGGGTCTGGAAGCAGCGCAGCACCCCCGCCACCCCCACTCCCCCCCCCCACACACACGGACACACACACACACACACACACGGACACACACACACACACACACACGGACACACACACGCGCGCGCTCGTGGGCTCGGCCAGGTTGCTTCCCGCAGGTGTTTTCAGGTGCTGGTTAACAGAACGAGAGGCAGCCTTGGGAAGGTGCGGTGGCAGGAGTCTGCCTTCCGGTCTGGGTTCCGCATGGATTCACCTGGCACCTCCACAGCAGGTGGTGGTGGTCTTCATCTCCACAGGTAGAGGGGCTCAGGTGGATAACGGCCTGTCTCCCTTTCACTGCCCCCTTGTGGTCTTTATGAGTCAGTTCTTGGAGCCCTTCCTGAGGTCCTTCTGGGACCTCAGATTTTAAGAATCTCTGTCTCCGAACTGTCATTCATTCACACCACTGGTAAAGCCGCCGCTGTGTGGCAGGCCCGTGGGGTCCTCCGCCACGGGTGGGGTGGAGCAGGTGTGGACTTGGCCTCAAGGTCCCTCCGCTCGGTGCCACCCCCTCCATGTGGCCTCTGTGCAATGCAGTCTTGGCCTGCCCTCCCCCACCCCGCATGGCCCAGGTGAAGCCAGTTAAGATGTTCTCTCCTGAGGGAATGACACACAGCTGTTTCATTCCCACTGGGGAGGTTTTCTATTTCCCGGATCCGTGGAGAAGCTTGGGTGCCTATCCTAGATACCATGGGTCACCTTTTCCTTCTCTGGGCCCCCCACGGCCTGCCTATCCCTTGGTAAGGGCGTTTCCACTCTGGTAACTAGTGGGCCCTAAAGAGGCCAGAGGGGAGAGGGCACCTGTGTTGAGCACCTACTCGGGCCAGTCGTTGGGCCTGGGACGGCATTGGCCTGAACCCTCACCACAATCCGAGGGAGACGTATCTCCCACCTAATAGTAAGCAGAGGGTGAGGACATGTGCCTCCATCCGTCTACCCCACAGGCCAGGCCAACCCCTTGTACCCACTTTTGAATTCCAAGAGAGAATCTTTTATCAGTTGTTTTTAACCCTCTATGGCAAGATCTTTCAAAATTTATTAAGAGTGCCTCATTCCAAACAGTAAGTTAAATATTATAAATTACATGTTCTAGAATTAAAGTCAAAATCTCTTATTTTCTCAACATAACAAATTCGTAAAACCTTTATAAGATAACCAGATTACTCCCATCACATTTTGTCAAGTTGTTACTTCAAAACAACTGCTTCCTACGAATATTTTGAGTAAGAGCTTCGTTACTGACTTTGCGATTCACTTTTGGGCTTCTTAGGAAGCAGATGATCTAGTAAATTGTTCTTTAGAACTAGTTGGTGCTCTTTTTTCTTGTATTATAAAAAGTCTGGTTATAATTTATATCATTTGGGCTCTATTCAGTTATCTTTTTAAAAAAGACAGTTGACAATATAGGCATTTTATATAAACTCAAAGAAATTAAGTTTCTGAAATATATTTAAATGTGCGATATTCTTAAGATTTTGTTTGAATATTCTTAGTCATTTTCTATATTGTTTAAAATTTTACTCTGTAGACATACACGCTCATCACTGTTGCTACATTTTTGGTGAAACTTCAACTTGGAATAAGCATCCAGTCAATGCTCCGGAGAATGAATGGACTGCACCAGGTGTGACTATGAACCTCTCTACATCTCTCAAACCTAACTGACCACCAGTTCCTCACCGTATTCGGCATTCAGATTACTTTGTAATGACTACATAGGAGTAGAAATATTATAAGATGTAATATATTCTCAGTACCCATAACTTCCCAAATTTTAATAACAGCCAAGTCCTACACTTTTTTTCAAATAGCTTTATTGAGAGATAATTCACATGCCAGACAATTTATCCATGTATCTTTTAATAATTTTTCAATTAGAGTTGACATTCAATGTTATTTGATTAGTTTTAGGTATACAGCATAGTGGTTAATTATAATATACAAAGTGATCGCGATGAGTCTAGTGGCGATTCACCCATTTAAAGTGTAGATTTGATAGTTCTGATTGCTGGTTCTATGCCTGCCTCTCACTGACTGGGGATGCCTTGAGGGACAGTGTTTCAGGCATTCATTTCACTCATTAATTTCAAACATTTATTGAGCACCTACTGTATACTGGGGATATGATGGTAAACAGGATAGTGGTCTCTGACCTCACTGCCTCGTGGGGGTGGGGAAGCACATGTTAACCAGTGGTGGGTGGCTGTGTCCTAGGGCTGTCACAGGGCTGGGGGCCTGGTCAGTAGTTATCAGTTAATCCAAAGCAAAAGGCCATCATCCCCACTCCCTGCCATAGGACTGACACTAACCTGATCGGGTTAGCACTGGGACATCTGGGACTGTTGGGACTCGGCACCAAACTGTTTTCCAGGGACCTCTGGGGTCCCATCATCAAGCTCTGATGAAAGCCAAGTCCAACAAGAGGAGTGAAGAGAGGTGAGTTGTGGCTTTCTCCCCTTTCTCAGCGTTGGGGACTGCAAGCTGTGGCTTCGAAAATCCCGGGTTTGCTAAATAACCAAGGGGAACCCCGAACTTGAAGGGCCTGGGGCCAGGGCGCTGAGCCATTCCGTTTTGTTGCAGAATGCCACCTGCCTACTGGCCAGCTATTCTGCCTCTACCCCTGAGCTTTGGGAACCATGGGGGCCAGGTATATGGTGCAAGGCATTTTCATATACGGCATCTCGTTAAACAGTAAAAATATAACCCGCCGAGGTAGGGATCTTTGGAGGTGATGGGCCAAGCCTCCTGCTCGCCACGAGTGCCCTGAGGGACAAACCCTTCTGGACGATGGCAACTGGTAAGTGCGGTGCCACTTTTTCAGCTGAGCCTGGGCCTGAAACCAAAATGCAGAACTCTGGCGAGCCACACTTCAGGCCGCACCTGGAGATGAGGGTCCTACCACCCCTTGCCTGCTGGCAAGGAGAAAGAGGTGCCGGATGGGGAGGAAGGATAACCGCCTGGGGACCTCTCACCTCAGGGGCCCCTCCCGCCCGCAAACAGGCCCAGTCCGTGCAGCGGAGCCCATCAGACGGGCCCTTCCACTCTGGGGACGAACCTGGGGAGGTGCAGGTATTGGGCAAGCTAATGTCATGTATTTACCAGGCGCTTACCACGTGCCAGGTACTGAGGCACGAGCCTGCAAGCCCATCTCATTTACCCACCACAACCACGTTCTCCAGCAGACTGGAGCTTCCTGAGGAGAAAGGAACCATACCTCTTAGCCAACCAGGCAGTGCCGAGGAGCAGAAGCCATCACCTGATGGGATGAGGGTTTACCAGGAGCGGGGGCTGAGAGAGTTCAAGGGTTCATGCTGCCATACTGAGCCCCAGGTCTTCAAGCTGGGAGGGTGCCACCTCGCCCCAGGTAACTAGCATCGAGCCAGGTCACAGCCCTGGGTGGAGCCAGAAGCTGGCTGGCAAAGGGCACCTGAACCGGGCTTAGGCCAGAGCCAGCTAGGGACACCTTCCTCCGGAACAGGCTAGAGGCTTGTGGAAGTTGCCACTCAGAATAGTGGGAAGAGAGCCTGAGCCCAGCAGGGTTGGGCCAGTCCCCAGGGGGGGCGCTGAGCTGGGCCCCTGGAGCCCCAGCCGGGGAGGGAGGGAGAAGGGAAGGTACTCTGAGGGCCCCGAACCCCCACCAGGTGTGGGACAGCCCCTGGAGCTGAGGAACTCTCACAGCTGTCAAGCCTAGCTGAGCGACTCTGGGCAAGTTGCAAAATTCCACAAAGCCTGTTTTTCCGTCTGTTAAGTGGCCACCACAACCGTGTCTACCTCGGGCTTGTGAGGAACAAACGGGACGGGGCACAGCCCAGCCCCCCACACAGCAAGTGCTCAACAAACATCAGCTGCACCAGGTCCGCACAGACCTTCACAGGCATGCCCCAGCAATGGGCTCAGCGAGACTGGCCCTCACTGCCCGCCTGGACCTCAGAGGCGTCCCCGCCCTGGTCTCCCCTGTCCCATTCCTTCCTTCTCTTACCCCAACCCACCTGCTGTGAGCCATTCCACTGGCCCTGCCCCTACGACCCCGTCTTTATGGCAACCTGACCTTCATGGCTCCCTGAGCAGCCCAGCCATGCACCTCGCACACCCCCTCCCCTCTGCTTTCAGGATTTAGCTCCAGGGCCACCCCTGTGTGCAGCCCTCCCTGGCCGCCTCCCTGGGCTGGTCTCCTCTCCTCGTTCCCATGGCACTTGGTCACACCCCTTCCTACCTGGGCCTGGCAATCGTCTCCCCTCCTTTAAGGCAGGGTCGAGAGCTGGCCAACCCCTGCCCCGCCCCCCGCCCCCTCCCTCGTCCTAGACAGCCAGCATGGTGTGGGCGGAGCGTGAAGAGCTGAGCTCCACCCCTACCCGTAGCACCAAATTGGCCCATGGTTCCTCCTCATGATAGGGGCTGTGGCCTCGTTGCCTGGCTCCTGGATTTCTCTGGGGCTGGAAGAGGACTCTAAAAGAAAGGCTCCCCAAAGAGCCCTCAGCCCCACCTGGCACCAGACCACCCCAGAACTCCTGAGATCTGGGGACCTGAAGTGGGGTATGTGGAGCAAGAAGGGCCAGCACAGAAGGGCGCTGGCCCCTCGGCCCTCAGGCACCCACAGGGTCGTGGCCAACAGGATGGACTCAGAACAGCGTCTGCGAGACAAACTGAGGTTGGACCCGGGAACCAGAACCAGAGCTCAGGGCTGAGCCCCGCCCTCCTCTCCTCCCTTCCCACCTGCTCCACTCCCTGTGGCCTGCGACACCCCCACCTTCCCCCTGGGGACCTCCTGCTCACCCTTCAGCTGTGTCACGTCCTCCTGGAACATCTCCCTGATCCCCAGGGAGATCTGCTTGCCCTTTACTCCAACTAAAACTTAACAAGCTAACTTTTACTGCGCTCTTACTGCATGCCACACTCTGGGGCTGCCCTCAGTGATTACACCATGTTATAAACACATAGGATGGCGTAATACTGTCATCCCATTTCACAGACAAGGGAACTGAGGCACAGAGGAGCTGAGACACACAACCAAGATCCGAACCTTAACTATTCTGCTTCTTCCTGGGGGACCCTGTTGGAGTGTCATTCTCACCGCAGCCTAACCCTTTAGGCGCCCCCCTGGGCCCCGGGAGGTGGGGCCCGGACCCCAGCACCTTGGGGAGGAGCAACAAAACACGCCTTGCTGGGAGGTACCGTTTACTGGGCTGGTCGCAATGAACAGGACAGTCCTCGTTACACGGGGCTGCAGCTGTGTCCCCCTCCAGGGGGCGAGCAGCGGAATGAGGTAGGTGAGCTGCGGGACGGCCGCACTATTTTCTGAGGGGCAAGGCCTCAGCTGCAGGCCCTCCCTCAAGATTCCCAGCACAGCTGCCTCAGACCCTGGAAGGAGGGTGAGTCTCAAGGCTGGGGGAAGCTGGCCGTAGGGGCTGTCTTGCTCCTAGAGGAGTCAGTCAGGGCTTCTGGAAGAGTCAGCCCAGGTTTTGATGGCATAGGGGGACCCTGTTGGAGTGTCATTCTCACCGCAGCTGAGCTGGGAGTTCTAGGCCCCCAATCCCAGCTTCCTCCATGCCCGAGTCCAGGGTCCACAGGCGCGTTGCCCACGCTTCTCCCTTCCTGGTGTGGCAACTGGAGGTCCTGGTCATCTGGGCTTGGCCTGGGTCCCGGTCAGCCTGGGAGGAGGGGCTGGCGCTCGGGGGACGTGGAGGCGTTCCTATAGACCAAGAACTGAACGGAGATCTGGAGGGACCGACGTCAAGGCCTAACAGAGCAGAGACTGGGCTGGACTTGCCCCGGGACCTGAGGCTCCATCCAGGGCTGCTCCCCTCCCCCCTCCCTCTCAGCCCCTCTGGCAGTGGGGGAGGGTCAGCCATGACCCCCCAGCCTCCGCTCTTCCCCTCTGCTGCGCCTTCCACTCTGAATGCCTGACTGCTCCTCAACCCCTAGCCAAACTCCATCTTCCAAGTCCAGCACTGGGGTCTTCCTCCCCCAGGCAGCCCCCTCACCCCCGACCCCAGCCCCAAGATCTAGCTTTCCACCCTACCCCATCCTGGGAGTTTCACCAGGTGGCTGGGCCACTTGAGGGCACTAGAGCTTAAAGTGTCTCTCTCAATGCACCCAGCTGGGACTCAGCAAATGTCAAAACAAGGACCATGTTTATCTTCTCCCAAATGAGATCCAACTAAGGCTCCGTTCCACCATTTAGCAAACTTTTACTGAGAACTCGCTGTACTGGGTCATATGCAGAGTGTTTCCAGACACCCCATGATGCTGGCGAGACAGCGACTGTTAACTCCACCACGCAGATGAAGCTATGGAAGCACAGAGAAGTTAACAGTTTGCCTTACGCCACACAGCCTCAAAGGAACAGAGTCAGAATTTGAACCCAAGTTTTCCTGACTCTAATACACACGTGTCTCCAGGTTCTGGCCTTCATTCCCCTGGCCTGGATGAGCTGATTTTCTCCCGGTTCCTTAGGGCCTCTGCACAAGCTGAGCCTGGACCATCCCTCCCTTGCCTTTGCCTAAATTCTCCTTCAGGACACAGTTTAAATGGCACCCATGGGGGTTTCTGCTGAGCCTTGTAGGCCCCTGGTCACACACTCTTGCGGTTTTTTTCTGTGGCACTTGGTACCGCTGCAGTGAAGAAATTATTTATAATTATGTGTGTCCTGCCTGCCTCTCCACTGAGCTGTAAGCGTTCTGAGACAAAGTCGTCCCGTTCTTGCTCGCTGCTGCATCCAGTGCCTGGCGGGATGCATGGCAGGCAGGAGGTTTGACTCTGGTTGGAGGGATGGATGGAGGGAGGGATGGATGGATGGATGGATGGATGGATGGATGGAGGCGTGAGCAGGCAGAGGCCGCTGTATCTGCCTTGCCGCCCTGAAGGATACAATGGTGTCGAGCAGCAGCACGCCCAGGCTGCCCACGAGCCAGGGCAGGTGGTGCAGCAGGTAGCTGCCCTCGCTCTGGCCCACCTCGGGGTTTTTGAGCAGCACGCTCAGCCCGTACAGCGTGTTCCCCAGCATCACCAAGGCGAACAGCGAGTAGGAGATCCCTTGGGTCGACTTCCGCAGGAACTGGAGGTGAGGCAGATGGGGTCAGAGACCTTGAACAGGGCCCTAGTCACTCTGGATTGTGTCTGTCCACATATCTGTCTGCCATGTCACACTGTGTGTACAGTCCTAAGCTGATTTTTCACTGTGCTTCAAGTCTAACAAGGGCCTGACAAACAGACCACCCCATTCCAAGCCCCGACTCCTCATCCCCACCCTAGCCACCTCCCCCCTAGGGCCCTCACCCTGGTCCACAGGAGACCGTGGCTGTACCACGCCACTGGCCCCATGATGCACTGCTCTCCAGCCCCACGCTGACTCACGTCGCCCAGCAAAACCCCCCATGCCTGATTCCCCATCTTCTCCTCTCTTCTCCGACCTCTAAGCTCAGCCCCTCACTCCCACCTGACCTCCCACTTCCCTGAGACACGCACAGGTCACGTGGACCCTTGGATGGCAGGCATCAACATACCCATTTCCTAAAGGCAGAAACTGAGGCTTAGAGAATCGGATTAAGTTGCCCGAGCGAGCAGTGAGTGAGGACCCAGAAGTTCTGCACAAAGACACCCACATCATGCTACTCCTTAACCCAGAGGCCCCAGCTGCCAGGCCGGCCCCGCCCACCCCTGGTCAATGCTCACATTGGTGCGGATCTGAGGCACGCGGGAGAATAGGTACAGGATGCTGGAGACAGAGCCGATGACAAAACCAACAATTTCCTGCCGAGTGAAGGGCTGAGAGGGCAGAAGGGGGTGCTCAGTGCCTCGCAGGGGCAGGAGGTGCAAGTTGAGATCCCCAAGCTCCCGCCCAGAGGGCAATCCCTCTGCCCAGGTGGCCATTCAGGGGAAGGGTCCTTGGGACGAGCCAGCCCCCCGGCCCCCACCCTACCATCATGTACCCGCACCACACCTTATCGCCTGGCTCCACAGACAGGAGCTTCCGTCCATGGAAGACCTCCCTCGGGGCAGCCACAGAGCCAGCCCTGCTCAGCAGAGGGGTGGTACACGTCAGTCCCAAGATGAACAAGAGCACGGAATTGATGGTGGCAGACACTGGACAGGAGGCAGGAGGGAAGCTGAGGTTAGGTATCTGCGTAACGGCAGACAGGGACCCGAGTCATGGCTTTGCACCTTGATGGCCGAGACCTTGAGTGAGTGACCTAAGCTCTCTGAGCTTTAATTCCTCATCTGTAGAATGGGTGTAATGACAGTATCCTTCCCCCGGAGGTTGTAAAAGTAACATGATGAGGGCAGTGGGGTCCAGAGAGGGGTTATCAAAAGCAGAGCCTTGGCCCATGTCTCGCACAGCCTTCAATCTGACCTTGGCCATTGCCCCTTCTGAATCCTCAAGGGCAGTGGCCTGTGTGCCCTGAGCTCGTCTCCCAGCTCCAAGCCCAGAGCCGGGGACAATGGAGACAGTGGAGGAGCTGAAGCCATGTTTGCTGAACAAGAACTTAAGAGAAGGGAACCCCTGTGGTTTGCCCAGACGTGCTCCTTGCTCTCAGGCCCCTATCGTGGCTGATCGGGACTCGGGCTTTCAGATAAGGCCCGAGGAAGCCTTTCCAAGGTTAATCACCCACCAATGAGACACCGGCTTCCTCCCAGGCTCCTGGCTACCCCAGCATCCCTGACATGCAAGGACCACCACACTCACGTGGAGAGGGGCACTTCTTAAACTTGTAATAGAAGTACAGCGACAGCATTACCAGGTCTGCCAAGACGTAATACACCGCTGTGTAGGTCTGCAAGAGAAAGAGGGGGCCCGGGGGTGCTCGCTGCAGTCCCAGGCTCTGGGGACCACATCCCCACTCTGTGGCAACACCCTCACATCCCAGCTGGATGACCCTGAGCAAGTCACTTCACCTCTCTGAGCTTCTGTTTCCTTATCTGCAAAGAGGAGATCGCAGTTCCTACCTGGAAGAACTACCTGGCCCAGGCAGATGGAGCAAATGGTGGCCACCTCCACTTGTCAGGACAAAATGGGACTCAGAGGTTAAGTGCGGGCTCCCGTGTGGCCTGACAGAGGAGCTGTTAAAACTTTAAAGACCCCTTGGGAAGACAACAGATTCTTGACAGTGAATCCCAGCTCCACCTGCCCACCCATGGGAGAATGATGGCACCTGGGCTTCCCGAGGGAAATCTTTCCTCCTCCAGTCCCCAGGAGCTCAGTCAGGATCATCGCGCCTCAGAGGCACAAGACCCCAGTATCCTCTGGTTTGCTGCGACCATTTTGCAGATGGGGAAACTGAGGCCCAGGGAAGGGCAGTGACCAGCTCATTGTCACACTGTATGTCATGACACAGGGCTCTCATAAGATGGAACAACAGATCAGGATTCTGGAGCCCAAGCCCGTCTGCTGGCCGCCCCAGTGCCTCTGCCATGGCTGTTCGAGGAGCACGCCCTGCCCAGGGCCGGCCCACCTGCAGGGGCAGCTGGTCGGCGAGGAAGGAGCCGATGAGGTTGCAGGAGTCCCCGCCAATCCAGCCCAGGAGGAACCACACGGACAGCGCCTGGTCCATGTTGCCCATCTTGCAGGCCTTGATGTACTGGCTGAGGCAGAGAGGGAAACACAGGCTCAGGGGCCACGGCCGTGATGTCGCCTTGACATCCAGGAGGCTGCCAGACCAGACAACCACGGGGCAGCGGCGCAGGAGCAGCAGATGCCAGGGAGGTCGCCTGGGAGCCCGTCCTTCCCGCAGGCAGGGACTTGTGAGCATTACTCACATCCTCCACAGCACCCCGGGGTCTCCCAGTGGAGACCTGGGGTTTTTACAGGGTCCTGAAGTTTCATGTCAGGCCCTGAGAACCACTTCAGAGGGACCCTAGATTCTTTCTTCTATGGAGGGGGTAGAGAGTTTGAAAAAGGATGGTGGTGGCGGTAGCGGGCGCAAGGCCTGGGCACCGCCGCTGCCCTATCTCCAGGAGCGGGTGCCGATAAGTAAGATAATGGTATTGGGCCGAACCGTAGACCGTTATCTCTTCAAAGGGCAATAAAGGAGGGCAGGGCCGTGGCTCCTGGAACTCTCCACTACAAAAGCCAATGGCTTTCAGCACCCTGGTTTTTTCCCCAAAGGTCCTTGGTACTGAGACCCTCTCTTTGGACCTCTGGCTGTCTTAGTGTGTGCCCAATGATGACAGTGGCAGTGGTGATTTAGGCACAGTTCTGGGCCCTTTGTGTGTGTTAACTCATCCGGTCCTCATGGCCCCCCATGAGGTCAAGTCTGTTTTGATGAACCTCCCCACTGGGGCCTGAGCAAGTCCGGTCACACAGCTGGGTAGTCTCCGAGCCAGGATTCACACCCATGGCCTGAGAGCATGGACGTGCCTTCCCCTTCCCTCACACCTTGCCCTGTGCGTCTGTTTCATCTGGCTGTTCCTGAGGTAAATCCTTTTATAATAAACTGCTACTCTAGTAAGTAAAATGTTTCTCTGAATTCTGTGAGCTGCTCTAGTAAATTAATCAACCCCTGGGAGGGGGTTGTTAAAACCTCCAACCTACAGCTGCTTGGTCAGAAGCCTAGGTGACAACCTGGACTTGTGACTGGTGTCTGACGTGAGAGAAGGGAAAGTCTCGGAACACTGAGTCCCTAACCTGTGTGGTCTGATGCTACTTCCAGGTAGACGGTGTCAGAATTGAGTTAATTGCCTGGTAGTGTAGGAAAAAAACCCCGTATATCGGATTTATCAGTATCAAACAAATCTATAAGACTCTTAAATGATAAGGGTAAATAAGCTGGTTATTTGAATTAGACTATGAGTTCTCAGATATGACAGCAAAAATGCCAGGAACAGAAGAAAAATAGATAAAATTGGATATCATCACATTTAGAACTTCTGTGCTTCAAAGAACATCAAAAAAGTGAAAAGACAACCCACAGAATGGGAGAAAATATTTGCAAATCATATGAAGGCGTTGTATCTAGATGTGGATTAAAAAAAAGGAGTTCTATGGAAAGTAACCTCACAGGGTAATCTGACCCTAAATTGCAAACTGGGCTGGGCATGGTGGGGAGTCACGCCCTGGGCCTTTAACTTCCTTAGTAAAAGGTTCATCTTTGCCTTAAGCAAGGCCCTGTCCATTTTTTGTTGTGCATCTAGGTTAACACACCTTTGAAATGAGCGTAACCACCGTAACAGAGCACGCAGTCTCCTTAAATATCCTGTAATTCAATCCCTGGCTTGCTGCCTCCCACCTTCCTGTCATCTTTCTTACGTTCCCTCCTTAAGTTTAAACGCATAAAAGAAAATGCATACATGTTATTCTCTGGAGCATTTGAGATTTGCTTCCTGGAAACTGTCAGCAGTTTGGCTCAAATAAAATCTTATAAAAATGCTTTATAGGTTTGGACATTCTTACATCAACACAGACTATATAAAGAACTCTTGCATCAACAATAAAAAGACAAATAATCCAATGACAAAGATACAGAATAGACCTTTTACCAAAGAAGATATACAGTTGACCAATAAGCACATGAAAAGGTACTTAACATCACTAGCCAACAGGAAAATACAAATCAAAACTACAATGAGATACTACTTCACACCCACTAGGATGGCTATAATAAAAAAGATAGAAAATAACAAGTGTTGACGACAATTCAGAGAAATTGGAACTTTCATACACTGCTGGTGGGACCATAAAATGGTGTAACCGCTTTGGAAAATAGTCTGGCAGTTCCTCCAAAGAGTAAACACAGAGTTACCATATGACCCAGCAATTCCACTCCTTAGGTGTTACTCTAGAGGAGTAAAAACGTATGTCCCAACAAAAACTTGTACACGAATGTACAGAGCCGTCTTAATCATAACAGCCAAGAAGCAGCAACAACTCTTATTTCAAAGGTGTGTTAACCTAGATGCGCAACAAGAAAGAAGTTATGTCCATCGCTGGATGAATGAATAAGCACGTGGTGTGCACAGACCCTGGAATGTTATCTGAACATAACGAGGAATAAAGTACTGATAACTGCTGCGGCATGGACAAAACTTTGCTTTAGGATGCTATGTTAAGTGAAAGAAGTCGGTCACAGGTCACGCAGCATATGATTCCATTTGTAAGAAAGGTCCGCATAGGCTGATCTATAGAGATGGAAAGCAGACAGGGACTTGGAGATTTGAGTGAAAATGACTCATTTCTTTTTGGCTTTCTCTTTATGGTGATGAAAATGTTCCAAAACAGATTGTGGTGATGGTTATGCAATTCTGTGGATATGTTAAAACCATCGAATTAGACATTTAAATTAGGCTAATTATATGAATTATCTTTCAATAAAGCTATTTTTTAAAAATGTTTAAGCCCCTGATGAAACCCTTATCAATGTCCCTCAGGATACAGAGCAGACATCCTAACAGTGCAGAATGGCCTGAACTTACAGGGTCCTTGATGACCTCTTTGACCTCACTTCTCCCTGTCCCCGTGACCCTCAGATGCTCTGTGCAGCCATGGCATTGGGCATACATTGTGTAAAGGCTCTCAGCTGGGGGCTTTACGCACGCTCCCTCAGGCCATCCTCAGAGTGACCCTGTAAGGCAGGGAACAATACTCCCATTTTACAGATGAGGAAACTGAGGTGCAGAGCAGTAAAGTTGCTTACCCAAGTCACAGCTGCATGGAGAACTTCCCCCTGTCTGGATCCAGAGCCCACGGCCCTGAGCACCACGCTGTTATGTCCTGTATATTTGTTCCTCAAACACAGTAGTGGCCACGCTATTTTGCCGTCACTGCTTGGCTATCACGAGACGTTCACAGGACACAGGCCCCTCCCCCAACCCCGCCTCCTCTCTTACTAGCTGTTCAACCTAAAGGAAGTTACTTAACCTCTCTGGGTTTCTGTTTCCTTATAAAATAGAGAGAGTAATTGTACCTATTTCTCTGGGTTGCTATGAGGATTACATGATGTAAAAACGTGTCCAGTGCTTAGAACTGAGACAGGTACATAGTGGGCACTCGACAAACAGTAGCAAGTGTGATTATTATTGCATGTCAGCATTGCCCAGCACAAAGCCAGGCCTGGGCAAAGCCCTCCGAGGCAGGTTGGACAGGTTGGACATCAGTGGGTAGGGTGGGGGAGGAGCACACCTGGTCTTGAGTCTGGAGAGGCCTATTGGCCAGACAGGCAGCTCCTCCTCCTGCACTCCCTGGGGCCACTGCCCCACCCCTGCCACCTTGGCACTACTCACGGTAAGGTGGATGCGGCAAAGCAGAGGATGGACACCAAGCCCAGGCCCACACTGGCCTCGTCCCAGCCATCCTGGGCACATTCACCAAACAAGTCCCATATCCACTGGCGGGAGCCATTGGGGCAGCTGGAGAAGTTGCTGAAGCCCAGTTTCTTCCAGACCATGGCCAAGGAGGGCGAGAGGCAGGCAAAGGCTCTACAGGGAGAAAGAGAGGGAGTCTTCAGCCTCGGGTGGTCTGGGTCCTAGGTGTCCCCCATCTAAGCCTATCCCCAGCTTTATTACCTGGCACTGACTGAGCCAATGAACCAAAGGACACTACCAGCCTCAAGCACAGAGATTAAAGCAAACCCCTGCCAACCACATCTTCAGGAGGAGCTGGATCTGTAGTCAGGACAAGGGTCTACATCTCAGCTTAACCCTCGGTAATGCTGTGACTTTAGCAAGTGACTCAGCCCCTCTGTGCTTTCGTTTCCTCATCTGTAACCTGGGGTGACAACAGTGCCTCCCTTACACAGTTGTGAGGGTCAAATGGGTTCATAAATATATTGCAGAGAACTGAGCCCTCAGACATGGCACCTTTGTGATGACTCTTGAACGTTCAAATTGTTTCCAATCTTGTGTTTAAATTCTGCTGTGACGGTCTGCTGAGACTGGGCCCATGATGTACATTATCTCATTTAAAGTAGGCTTGTCACCAGCATTGGTTCTATGGAAAGTAACCTCACAAGGTGACCTGATCATAAATTCCTAACTGGGAGGTCATAGTGGGGAGTCACGCCCCAGGCCTATAACGTCTTTACTGAAAGGTTTCGAGCCATCCCTGTCCATTTCTCTAGCACATCTAGGTTAACACACACAGGTATAACCACCTTTAAATGCCAGGTATAACCACCCTTAAGAAAGCACAAAATCTAGTAATCTTATCCCAGCCTTGCTTTCTCTCAACTTCATGTAATCTTCCTTATCTTCCTTCTTTAATTTCAAATGCATAAAAGAAACTGCAAAATGGTTATTCTCCAGAGCATTTACGATCTTGCTCCTACCATGTTATCAGCTTGGCTCAAAAAATTCATAAAAATGCTCTACAGGTTTAGACTGTTTCTTTCATTGACAAGTCAGATGAAGCAGGTAGAAAATCAGGACCAGGTGAATCCCAAGGTTGCACAAGTGGTTGGGATTCGAGCTTGGCGTGCACAAGCCATATCGTCCCAGGAGCCCGCCCATGTGAGATGCCTGCTGGCAAGGAGTTCAGAGCCACTTCCCCATGCTCACCACTGCTAAGGGCAGATGGTGGAGGATTACAGAGGAAAATAAGGATGGCCCCTCCTGGTGCCCAGGCATCTGGGCACCCTGCACGATGACTACAGCAGTCACTGATTGTGTGACAACCCCAAAGAAGAGATAAAACGTGGAGCCTGCTGGCGCCATCCCTACAAGGTGAGAACCATCAGAGCCTGGTTACTGAACTCTTTTGTCAGCTCTGTGCTAAGTAACCTGCATTCTTTTATGCATTTTGTCCTCATATCAACTCTATGAAGTTGAAGCTACTGAGATATCTTAAGAACCAGGGAAAGGACTTGCCAGGGCCACCCAGTCAGCAAGTGGCAGAGCCAGGATCAAAGCCAGGACCAGGAGCCAAAGCCCTGCTCATGGTGATGCCACGCAGCCTTGGGCGCCTCTGTCTCCGGATGTGGCAGAACCCTCTGCGGTCTGGCTTTGCTGCCCAGCTCCTCACGCAGCCAGAAGGCAGGCTTCCCCTTTTCTCACGTGCTCAGAGGCGAATTCCCCACCCGGATTAAGGCTCTCTCCAGCCATCTTCAGTTTCTACCCTCGTCAGGAGGCCTAGGATCCTCAAAAGCAATGCCCAGTGCCATAGATCAAATGTTCGTCTTTCTCAAATTCATATGTTGCAACCTAACCCCCAATATGATAGTATGAAGAAATGGAGCCTTCGGGAAGTGTTCAGGTCAGGAGGGCAGAGCCCTTACGAATGGGATTAGTGCCCTTGTAAGAAGGGACCTGAGAGCGCTTGCTACCCCTCTCCCTCTGCCATGGGGGGACACAGAGAGAAGACAGCCATCTATGGATATGAAGCGGACCCTCACCAGACACTGGCACTGTCAGCACCTTGATTTTTGATTTTCCAGCCTCCAGAACTATGAGAAATAAACCTGTGCTATTTATAAGCCACCCAGTCTACGGTGTTCTGTTATAGCAGCCCGAACGAACTAAGTCACTCTGATTGGACCCTTGAAACTGCTGAGGTCGCAACACCTGGGAGCGATAGGGAAGGAAAAGGAGCGAGTTAACTTCCTTTCCCGGAGAGCTCTAGGCCCTCAGCCCCACCGCGATGAGCACGAGCAGGGGCAGATGCCCCGGAGCTGGGGCAAGGGTGCCCCAGGCCACTGTCTGCCTGGTTCGCTGCAGCATCTCCAGGACCCAGCAAGGGTGGCTAAAAGCCCCTTCCTGTATCCCAGTGACCCACCATAATGACCTTTAGCACAGCCGATGTTACAATTATTTACCTGATTTCATGTCACCAGCGCCTATGAAGGCCACTTCAGATAACATATAGTCAGGTAAGAACTGTATCTTTGCAATGCAAAGGAATTTCAAACCAAGTTCTTTTGTTCTCCAGCCACCCCCCAATTGGACTGTCTCCCCCCACCCTCCTCTATAGAATCTGAACATGCCAGTCCAGTTCATCACATATTAGTACATTGCCATCCTTGTCACTTCCCTGTGAGGTTCATACTGTCCCCATTTTACAAATAAGGTTGAGTATCTCTGGACAAGTGAATAACCTGTCTGAGCTTGTCATAAAATAAGGATCATGACCCTTACTCCTTGGGTTGTAGTGCAGATGAAATGCACATAAATCTCTAAGCCCAGCGCTTGACAATGCAAAGTAGTGACTATTTTGTGAATCACAGACCAGTAACTCAGCCACCCTGAGGCTACTCACTTACTCCCTCTTTTTACCAGGTTTGGGAGGAAATGAGGTGGACACATTTCCAGTGAAGGAGAGGAGTATCTTGGCACACAAGGCCCAGGGTGGTTCCCTGCCCATGCACAGGACTGCTGTAGAGCTTGGGACTCAGAACACTCTGAGATACACCTCAGCCCTGAATAGATGGTGCATTCCTCTGAGGGCTGCTGGGCATAGGACCTGTCACCCATAGGTTCCGACCCAAGTAGGAAGCCAGCCTTGGCCCCAGGCCTGGCTTCTGGGAATGGGCCCACGTGTTGGTCAAACAGCACTAGATGAATGGATGTCCAGGGTTGCAACAGAGCTTGACCTGGTTTGTAGGTTTGACAAGGGCCATAGCAGGGGTGTCTTCGAATCATGGAGGGCACATATTCCAAATTTAGGATCAGTGCATCTGGGTCAGAGATGTGCAACCTTGGGTTTAAGATGCTCCCCCTGCTGATTCCGGTGCACGTGGCCCCATTTTGACAAAGGCTGTGCTGGAGAAGGCATCTCCTGCCACACTCCAGCTCCTCTCCCAATCACAAGCTGAGTCAGAGAGATGCTCCCCACTGAAGTAGGTAAAGTGACCACGTTTGGCTATCAGATCAAGTTCACATTCTTTGAGGCAAAGCCCCAAGGTACCCCAGAAACTGTCCTCCCACCTCATCTCCTATCCCTTGCCCAAGGCATTTATAGTCATTTTCAGGCATCCAGGCTTCTTTCTGAACATGCCGTCTCTTCCCCTGGGAGTGTCCTTCTGCCCCTGGAGGCCCTGATAGACATACTAAGATCCCGTTCTAAGTTGCCTTCTCAAAGAAGCCTCGCAAGGGCTGGCTGGACAACACCTGTCACCTCTTCCCTTCCCCTCATCCACAAACCTGAAGAATGCTCATCACGCTCCTCAGCGACTACTGCTCTTAAAAGCCTGATTCTCGCTTTCACCTTAGTTGTAAATTTATTTTGACCTAGACACACCAACCGCACAGTAAAAGTTCAGAAAATGTTGTGAGAGAGGTGGGGGGAGGAGAAATGGAGGAAGGAAGAGAAAAGACAAGACCTAGTTGGGAGCTCCCTGGCCCAGGGATGAAGAGAAAGCACTCCAGCACTGACCTGTCTGATGCCTACAAAGACAGAACTCTTGGACAAGTGGCTGAGCCTCAGAGTTCTAACCTGTACAATGGGGGAATAATGCAAGCATCCATCTCCTAAGCTAACTGCAGAGTTAAATGAGATAATACAGGCCAAGGGATAAGAATGGAGCCTGGCAAAGATTAAACACTCACTCAGTCGTAATAGCCAGGGATGACCATTATTCTGTTCTGGCCCTATTGCTCCCTACCTCCCAGGGTCCCTGACACACGGCCGCCTTCAGTAAGTACTGAATGTACTAGACCCGTGCCGGTCAGTCTTCACACGTCCAGACCCAACCTTCCCATGTACACACTTCAAAGCCTGTTCCAGGCATGGGGCGGGGAGGGTGCAATCTGGGCTTCCTGGAGACCTGGAGAGTACGTAGAGAGGGGGAGCGTCTTGGCTTGTGAACACCGCCCACTCCAAGCCTCCAGGTAAACTCGTGACTCAGCCCAGCGCGGGCCGCCTGTTTGGCGGGGATAATGACAGGGCAGCCGCTGGGGTCAGCGCTCAGTCGCTGAGAGGCCCCCTACCCTGGCCCGCCCTGGGGAAAACAAAGCTGTCGATGGCGATGGCGCCTATCAGCCGAAACCAGGAGGTGAAAATGGGACCCGGACCCTAATCCATGGCCAGACGTGGCCGATGAGGCCATGCTCGTCGCCCCTGAGGATGGGGACATGGGCTCCCGAGGCCCACTCACTCCCGGCCCTGATCTTCATCCAGGATCTCACACCCCAAGTAGGGAACAGGAGCCCCAGACAGTCCAGGGGCTGGAGGAGAGTGTAGAAAAGATGTGACAGAGAAACCCCAGAGTCCTGACCCGCAGCCTTCGGGTTTGCCCCCAGCCTCAAACCAGCTCACCTCGTCCAGATCTGCCAGCCCGCCCGGCTTCTGGGTTCTGTCTCCACTGCCTGGGTCAGCTGACCGGAGGCGCCGTCCCGCCCCCAAGCCGCATGGCTCCGCCTCTCGGGCAGCGCGCTCGTCCGACTCTCTGGAGGCGGTGCGAGCGAGCGGAGCAAGCTTTGGGGGCTCCGCGTTCCTGGTCCCAGCTCCGCCGCCGCCTCCCAGGCTCCTCCCCGCCGCGGTGGGCGGGGCCCGGGCGCCCCAGTGCGCAGGCGCCGGCCTCATGCTGCGCGCAGCGTCTTGGGCTGTGGCCTGCGCCGTTGTCCACTGTGCGCGACGTTCCCGGCCGCGGCAGGTTCACACCGCCGTCGCCATGTCCCGGCCGTCGCGGGTTGTCTCGGGCGCTCACGCCCGGCCGGCCACCGTACTAGGCGCGATGGAAATGGGGCGCCGCATGGACGCACCCGCCAGCGCCAAGGCCGTGCGAGCCTTCCTGGAGCGCGGCCACACCGAGCTGGACACGGCCTTCGCGTACGGCGACGGCCAGTCCGAGAGCATCCTGGGCGACCTGGGGCTAGGCCTGGGCGGCGGCGACTGCAGAGGTAACGCCTGGCTCCGGCGCCCCGATCCCTGACTTCCCCCTGCACCGTGCAGTGTTGACCCGGTCCCAGCCATAATGCACCGACTGCGTAGGGACCGAGAGCTTCCTCCCCTCTTGGGGCGCCGACCTCCACTGCGCTCCCGCAGCTCTTTGAATCCCCAGCTCCTTAGGCTCGGTGCACACCTGTCCCCGACAGCAGGACAGGGCTTTGTCCTGACTACTTTACCCTCCCCTTATTCCTCTGGGGGCTGCAACTCGGGAACCCCCACGTCTTACCCGGATCTTGGTCTAACCCTTCGCTTTCTACCCCTGTTGCTTTTTCGGTGCGCCTCTCTGAGGCACTGCTCTCCAGAGCTATGCCGTCCCCGCCTCCGACCCTGCCATGGGCGCTCACCGGTCCCGGGCGCTCTGCCTCTGCCGGTCTCCCCATTGCTCTCACCGCCCATGCGCTCCCTGAGCAACCCTTTCTTATTTTGTCTTTCATTTGTCTCTAGACTGCTGTGTTCGATTGACGCCATAGTTCAGACTTGGGGAGCAGGGATGACAGGGTGAGGAGTGGGGAGGTGTGGGAGAGGCTCTGTTGTCAGGCTTTGTTGTGAGGTTTTTGGAGGGAAAGTGACTCAGACCTATCTCCAGGGAACTCAGTGTGGAGGGGAAGATTGAAGCCAATGATTGATTGCAGGGAAACCCAGAAGGGGAACCACTTTGAGGTGGGGGGACAACAGGGACAGGAGAGGCAATAGGAAAGACTCAGAGAACAATGGAATGTGGCCCTTAAGAATGAAGAGAGTGGTTTGCTGGGCAGAGAATGGCAGAAGGGGTCATTAGAAGCTGAGGACACAGCTGTACCAAGACGGCTTGGAAATGTGAAGTGCCTGGTGTGTGGTAGTATGGCCAGAGGCTGGCGTGGCTTAAACGGAGGTCGTGTAAGTGTGATGGGACTGTCCTTCATTAGCGGATGCCATTAGAAGTGACCAGGAGGGTGCCTGGCACATTGCGGGACCCAGTAAATGTTATTACTGTTACACTACCGCACTTGGCTTCTCGCTTTCCACTGTGAGGCTCTTCCTAGCTCCGTGGTCCTCCTCCGATCCGTACCTTGGTGCATCCGGAGGAACAGAATGAGAACATGTAACTCAACCCTACACTTTCTAGTTCACTTGGCCGCTTCTCTTTGATAAGGAAGGTTTTGTTTCTGAATTGTTTTTCCTCCTCCAACCCTTCCCTGCTTTCTTTGAGGCCAGGCTCTCACTGAGCCAAAGTCCTCAGGTCAGACCTGAAGCAAAGTCCACAGCAAGCATGCAGGGGAATGGGGAAAATCTGGTTGAGAAGCTGTGGGACTTGTCCTCTCCTATCCAGGTGGTCCGATGACTCCACTCCGAACTGCTGAGTTGTCTTTGCCAAGTATGAAAAGGGCAGAATCCATCCCCTCATCTACCCAGACAGCCGCCATTCTTAAAGCACTTCAGGCTGCTTGCATGTCAGGACAGACATTATCTCGTTCTCATGAGGACTGTGTCTGTTCTGTGAGTGAGTGTGCACGGTCCTGTGAGTCTAGAAGGGGAGGACAAACTCTAATTGCCTTCTGCTCATTTTACCTTCTACCTGTCTCTCAAAGTGATCTTTGGCCGAGCCCCTGGTCAGGGAGATGCGTCTTCTGCCTCAGTTCTCACAGCAGCCTCTTTACTTATCTGCCTGTTTCCAGGCCTGCCCCCTTGAGGTCTTCCTCTGTATTGCAGCCAGAGTGCGGAACACACACTGACTGACGTGTTGGAGTGTATTTGAGAAAACCCTCTGAGACTAGGTCTGTGACCCTTTTCTTGTCCCTTGACCCACTGCTCCTACCCGGAGTTTATGATCTTATAACTCAGAATTGCAGGTATGGCTTTTCATATATTCTATTGTCTTGTCTTTGACTTCGTCCTAGTTCTCACCCCCTGGAATGCGCTTCCTACCTTTCCCTGTTGACTGTGTGTGACTCATTCTTGGAGAATCCGCTAGGGGTAGGGGGTTGTCATCCTGTAGGAAGCTTTCCCTGGAATTCCTGGGTTGGCCACACTCGTCTCCTCTGGGCCCCTTTAGCTCTGGTGCTTTCCTGTGCTTCACACTGTATTGTAACATCACCTTCTAGGCTAAGGGTGAGGGCAACGGTCAAATGTGTTTCGTTCATCTCTGTGTACTTAGCCTCTGGTGCAAGGCTTGGCACAGCCAGCAGTTTGGTGACTAATAATAATTATTATGACAGCAGTGAACATTGAGAACTTACATTGAAGACGTTATTTCACCCTCGTGATTTCCTTAGAGGAACAGTTCCATTATTATCATCCCTATTTTACAGATGACAAAACTTAAATAATTTAGTCAGGGTTGCATGGCTAGTAAGTGGTTATAATAAGTCTCTTAATTATTACATTGTCCCCCAAAAGTGAAAATTGCCACCAAGGCCAATCCCTGGGATGGGAAGTCACTGACGCTTGACAGTCTCCGGTCCCAGTTGGAGCTGTCACTGCAACGATTGCAGTGCCCCCAGGTGGACCTCTTCTACCTTCACGCTCCTGACCACGGCACTCCTGTGGAAGAGACGCTGCGCGCCTGCCATCAGCTGCACCAGGAGGTGAGGACGACTGCTCTTCTTGGCCCTTCATTTCCCAGGAGAGTGCAGACTCCAGGGCTGGCCCAGAGCAGACAGCTAGGACAGACCCCACTCCCAGGGTCCCCACCCACGTCTCCTCTTCCTGGTCTCCTGGGGCCGTATGGTGTACTGATTGCAATCTCTTCCCTGCAGGGCAAGTTTGTGGAGTTTGGCCTCTCTAACTATGTGGCCTGGGAGGTGGCCGAGATCTGTACCCTCTGCCAGAGCAACGGCTGGATCCTGCCCACAGTCTACCAGGTGCGGGCAGGGCTACAGAGGCCTCAGTCTCCAGCTTCCCTTGGCCCCTCCGATGGCCCCCATGCCCTCTCCATAGCAGCCAGTCTCCCGCTCACAGCCCACAGATGGCTCCCAGGTGCCCTCAGCATGACTTGCAGATTCCTTAGGCCAACCCACAGACGCCTGCTCACTCTGGCCTTGGTTCCCCTTCCTGCTGTGTGTGCACTTTGGTCCCATCCCTCCCGCTTCCTTGCTGTGCGTGTCAGCCTGGAACAGCCCTCCCCGTTCTCCCTGGCAGAAGTGCTCAGGTCTCACTTAGATGCCTCTTCTCCTGGTGCCTCTCCTGTTGCCCCAGTGGGGCCTCCAGTCTCCAGACCTCATCTTCATGCATTCAGCGAGTAGCTGTGAGCTCCTGCTATGATCGTAGAACCCACCTTTATTGTGATTATCTGTCTCCTCTCGGTTTTGACTCAACCCCTAACTTCTCTTGGGGACAGAGACCTTGCTGGGCTCACCTGTGTTTGGAAACCCAGTGTCCAGCCCACAGATATTTGCAGCACAATATCTCTAGTCTGTTTCCTTTCTTTGAACCCAGCACTGTCTCCCCATCCCCTGCCACCACTAGTGATTTTGGAAATAATTGCTGAGGTCCTGGGCAGGTTTCAAGTGAAGATTTTAAATGAAGGCTGGGGTCCCTTCCCTAGATACATGCACCACCACCCCCCGCCCCAGCCGGCCCTTCTGCCCACAGGGTATGTACAACGCCACCACCAGGCAGGTGGAAACGGAGCTGTTCCCCTGCCTCAGGCACTTTGGACTGAGGTTCTACGCCTACAACCCTTTGGCTGGTACGGGCTGCTGCGGGCCAGGCTGTCCCTGGAGGGGATGGGCCTCCCTGGCCTTGGGAAGCAGGGAGGGGTTTGACAAGAGGCTGAGCTGTGTCCTCCATCCCTCCTGGGTTACGCGCCCCCCTCCCCCCCCCACACACACACCCCGTCCAGAGCAGGCTCTGAGAACCTGTCGGCCAGGGGATTCAATTGCAGCCTTCCCACAGGGGGCCTGCTGACTGGCAAGTACAAATATGAGGACAAGGACAGGAAGCAACCTGTGGGCCGCTTTTTTGGAAATAGCTGGGCTGAGATCTACAGGAATCGGTGAGCTGGGTATGGGCTGCGTCAGGGTTGGCAGAGCGAGGGGGTCCCCTTTATGTGAAGTGGAGAAGTTCTAGGTTGCTTTCCTGGGGGCTCTAGTCCTTCCCTTTCAGCCTGGACCTGTCTCTTGACTCCTGCAGGATTACTAAGCCCTCTGTGGGGCTTCTTGTTTTCTTGGGACTTCTGTGAGGAAGTGAGGATCTTTGAACCTTATGCCAGATCTTGCAAATTATAGTTGTTCTGAGAAATGCTCATTACCTGTCAAAAGGGAAAGATAGAGCCCTGGATTGAAGCCCAGGAAGCCTGGGGCCTGTGCCCTGTACGAGCTACCTCTGCTCCACTGGTAAAGGGAGGGCAGGCTCTGAGTTCTTGGGAATGAAGATGTCGCGGTCTCTGATGAAGGAGCCAGCATCCTGGGTGGTCCTGCTGCCCAGTAAAGCAGGAGACCCACTGGCAGAGAGGATACTGGCTCCTGTGTGCTGTGGGGTCTGGCAGGTGCTGTTGCCCTGGTAGTTCGTTGTCTGCAGCCCCAGCGTCACCCCCTGGTACTGACCCGTTTGCCACCCTTCCCACCTGCCGAGCTTCTGGAAGGAGCACCATTTCAAGGCCATTGCCCTGGTGGAGAAGGCGCTGCAGGCTGCATATGGCACCAGCGCTCCCAGCATGACCTCGGCGGCGCTTC
Source organism: Rousettus aegyptiacus (assembly GCF_014176215.1). Lineage (NCBI taxonomy): Eukaryota > Metazoa > Chordata > Mammalia > Chiroptera > Pteropodidae > Rousettus > Rousettus aegyptiacus. Next base: position 11,382,888 of record NW_023416284.1, on the reverse strand, counting down.
GCTGGATGTACCACCACTCACAGCTCCAGGTGACCCAGCTGTCCCCAGGGGCTCCGCAGATTTCTACGTTGTTTCTTCCTGTAACATTTCGATCTGTTCCCGTTCTCATGGGCAGTCCTACCATTGTTCCTAGTAGTCGTCTTAAGCGTCAGACCCTGTCGTGAGGGCTTTGTAAACAGGGATTTAATCATGTGCAGGCTGGTTGAGGTGTGATCTTCCCAGGCTTACCGATGAGGAAACGGGCTCACATAGCTGTGAAGGGGGTAGAAGATTTATCAGACACGTTAGTCTCACTCCTGGTGGGAGGGGGCGTCTCCTTCACTGTGGTGTTCCCTGTCTTCCCGGCGAACATTTTTCATCTGCTTCAGCCATAAACAGCTGCATAGTGTCTGGCATGTACATAGTAGGTTCTCAGTACATGAGAGCTAAGTGCTTTCCGTACTTACTTGTTCCCGTAACCACACTAAAAATAGAGAAGACTGAGTCTCAGAAAGGTTAAACAACAGCCAGTTTATGCCGGCACTGCCTGGCAGAACTGGGCTGCGAACTCAAGTCTGTCCGAGGGTGAGCAGTGTGACAGCAGGTGGAAAGAAGGCAGGGTTTGGAGTCGCATAGTTACAGCTGACAGTTGTGGAAGGCATCCTAAGTATTTTCTAGAACAGTATAGAGCATAAGAAAACAATGTCATGCCATGTCCTGGCAGAGGTGAGGCTGGGAGGAGGCATATGCCGCCTGAGCCACTATGGCGTAGAAGTGCGTTGACGTCTGGCCATCTCCCCTTCCAGGGAGCCCACGGGGATGCGGTTATCCTGGGCATGTCCAGCCTGGAGCAGCTGGAACAGAACTTGACAGCGACTGAGGAAGGGCCCCTGGAGCCAGCCGTCGTGCAGGCCTTTGATCAAGCCTGGCATATGGTTGCACACGAATGTCCCAGCTACTTCCGCTAGGCTTCCACATGGCTCAGACTGCCAGAGGTTTCTTTCTTTCCCATCACCCTTCCTGTTCTCTCACCCTGGCCAGTCTTTGCCTTAAGCCGATTTAGCGTTGTCTTTCTTATCTGGATCCGTGCATTATTTTTCAGGACGCCCGCCTGGGTCACAGTTGCCTTCACGATGTGTAAAGTCCTGGGCTGAGCCCTACTCGGGCGTTTCCTGAATAAAGCTGGCGCTTGACCTGGCTACTGGCCAGGCCCAGAGTGAACCCATAAACTTGTGTCCTTGACTGCTTACAACTTGTTTCCTTCTGTCTGGGGGCTTACCGCCAAAGGTGCAGAACCATGCTGGAGTCGTCAAAGGACAGAGGTAGCGAGCGGGTCTCCTGCTCACTGCCCTCACTGACCACCCAGCAGCAGAGCTGGAGGTGGCCCTCACCATTACGCAGAATAGAAAAAGAGAGCCAAACACCGTGAAGTAGATTTTCTCTCATTTAGATTTACCTCACAAAATACTGAGACATGGAGTAATTTGGGGGAAAACCTACCATTAGAGGCAATACCAAGAAGAATAAAGGCTCCAGGGATGCTGTGGAACATTTTTAACTCTCAGTTTTCTCAGCTGCTTTACTTCTGTTTTAGCTAAAGTCTCCTGACTTGTCACTCATTAGTTTCTTGGCCTTAGCCCAGGGTCTCCTGCTGTCTGGAGTTGGGGTACCAGGGGCAGCCAGGGTCCCCATTTCCCTCAGCAAATCTCTGCTCCAACTAAGAGGCAACCAGGGCTGGAGGAGAAAATAAATCCCAGGTCCAGTGGTTGCTGTTTAACCAATCCCAGTGCAGAAAAGTCCCTTGAGCTCTGTGGGAGGGGTGTGGGGGTGGGCCAAGCCACAGCCAAAGTCAGCAGTTGGATCCTGCTCATCCTGAAATGACAGGTGCTCTGTTTGAAAATCCAGATATAATGATCAAAGACTCTGTTCTAAGAAAAGTCTCATTTGCTGTCTAGAGAGAGATACTGCAGACAAAAGTGTATTCTCGGCAGAAACTCACCCTTCTTTGTCTTCATCCACAATAAAACGGGTGCTTCCTCCAAGCACGATGGTGTATCAGTTATTACACAACAAACCACCCCAAACCTAGTTGCTTAAAATGACACAATCTCCCAGACTGATCTCACGATTCAATGGAATCCTTATCAAGATCCCAGCTATTTTTTTTTTCCCCAGAAAATGGCCCACCAATCCTAAAATTCATATGGAGATTCAAGGGAAACAGACTAGCCAAATCAATCTTGAATAAGAAGTCCTCTCATTTCTGAATTCAAAATTTCCTACGAAGCTACAGTAATAAAGACTGTGGTCCTGACATATGGAATAGACCAGTGGTGTAGAATTGAGAGTCCAGAAATAAACGCTTATTTGTATTTCCAATTGATTTTTAGAGGTGAGTATCAAGACAAGTAAATGAAGAGTCTTCAGCAAATGGTGCTAGAACAACTGGATAAGCACATGCAAAAGATGAAGTTGAACCCCCGCCTCACACCATGCACAAGAAAACTCAATGGAGTGTAGACCTAAATGTAAATCTAAAACTAAAGCTTGTGCAATGGAGAAGTAAATCTTCATGACTTTGTTTAGGCAATCGTTTCTTAGATATGACACCAAAAGCACGAGCAACAAAAGGAAAGATAGATACACCGGACATTATCAGAATTTAAAATGTGGATGTTTCCAGAAAGCAAAAAGAACCCACAGAGTGTCCGATCACATCATAAGGAACTTGTATCTAGACTATATAAAGAACTCTTAAAACTCAATAATGAACATCAGAAAACCTAATTTAAAAATGAGTAAATGATCAGAATAGACTTTTCTCTAAGAGTATACACATGGCAAAAAAAAAAAAAAAGATGCAAGCACATCCAATGAGCACACGAAAAGCTGTTCAGCATCATTACCCGTCAGAGAAAAGCAAATCAAAACCATCAAGATACCACTTCAGAACTCACTTAGGATGGCTACAGTAAAAAAAAAAAAAAAAAAAGTTGACAAGGATTTGGAGAAACTAGAACATTCATACACTGCTGGTGAGAATGTCAAATGTTGCAGCCACTATGCAAACAGTCTGGCAGTTCCTCAAAAGATAAAACATAGAGCCGTATGACCCAGCAATTTCACTCCTCAGCTGTATACCCAAGAGACATGAAAACATGTCTATACAAAAACTTGTTCACAGCGGTATTATCCATAATAGCCAAAAAGTGGAAACATCCCAGACGTCCATCAACCAATGAATGGTTAAATAACAGGTGAACTATCTATACTATGGAATACTGAATACTCAGCAACGAAAAGGAATGAAGTAATAAAACAGACAACGCGGATGGACCTTGAAAACATGTTGAATGACAGAAGTCAGTCAGGGGACCTCATATGATTAGATTTGCGTACGAAATCTGGAATAGACAAATCTATTAGAAATAGAGGACTGGTGGCTGCCTAGGACTGGGAGTATGTTGAGAAGAAACTGAGATTAACTGCTAATGAGTACAGTTTTCTTTTGAGGGTGATAAAAGACTCCAAAATTGTGCTGGTTATATAACTCTGGATACACTATAAACCATTGAATTATACACTTTAAGTGTTTGTATGATATGTGAATTATGTCTCAAAGCTTCATTTTTTTTTTTTTCTTTTTCTTTAGAAAAGAATTGTTTAGCTCATGAATCTGCTGTTTGGGCAGGCCTAAGTGGGGAATGTTTATCCACTCTCCAATGTCTGAAAGGTGACCTTAAGGCTGGGTTACTTAAAAAAAATTCCCCTGGATTATTTCATTAATGGGTCATACAAACACTAGTACAATAACACCTGCTGACTGATGTCCAAATATTTCCTTACGATAATGAAATTAAGCAATGTATTCTGATAGTAGCCTCCATGGAAGAAGATGCTCTCATTGCATGTCATCCAAGCACACCTGAACAAAAATGGACAAGTCTTGAACGAGGACAAAATCCAAGCCATGTCCCTCAAGTAATCTTCATGTGGAGCTATTTAGATAGCTTCCAAAGGCATTTCACAATTCATATGAGGCAAATTACTAGCTCATGGACTCCAGTCACGAAGGATAAAACCTAACATGGTAACCTGAAGACAGCAGGTTCTAACCTGGAAATTCTAATTGTATCAAGTTATCAGATAAACATAACTATGAAAGCCCTCTGCAGTCAAAACCTTGGTGAGTGGTCTAGGTGGCAATAAATCAAGTTCTACTTTCAGGTCCTTTATCTCATTCAAACTCCACAGAGTTATAGGTGTCTACAGTGATCACACAGATAATCAGAGGCTTTGGCATTGCTGGTGTTTATTGTCCCTTGAACTTGGAACTTGAACTTCCTGCTGCGGAATTGTGCATACCTGTTGCAGAGAAGGTTAGGAAAGAGTGGGAGTCTGGAAATGCATTAACTAACATGGATAAGGGAGAGGGAACGAAAGGCAATGCTAGCCTCCCCAGCCCTAACTCCAGGGCCTTTCATTCTCTCTCACAAGGCTGGCCTTTTTATTGTTAGTTACTATCAGGTTAGTAATTACAAACTAGAGCCAACTCCCAAATTCAGCCTCAAGGTCACCACCATGTTATCACCTATTTTCTCTCCTTTTCTTATCCTTGTGCCTGGAGCAAGAAGTCCCAGAATAGGTGAGGCATGTGGGCCCTCCCTGCAGCGTGTCCTTGTGTGCAGGTCCACACCCACTTCCAATGACCTTGTTGCTCCAAGCACCAGGTATCCTCCAGGACTGTAGTCCTCTCTTACACCAATACCCTTTGAGCTAATCTATTACTAGACCCTAATAGGTTGTCTCATTTAACAGGAAGCTCTAATTCTCCAATCTAACATTCCCATCCCTAACAAGTTCTTTATGAATCAAAACTACATAAACTGCGTCATGTCCAAAAGAGAACTACAAATTGACCCTTGAGCAACATGTATTTGAACTATGCGAGTCCATTCCATGTGGATTTTTTCAGTAAATACCTGTACTGTTAATCTGTCCGTGGTTGGGAGTCCACAGATGTAGAAGGCTGACTGTATGTGTTGATGTGTGCCATTTTGTGTAGTATACTTGAGCATCTGTGGATTTTGGTGTCTGCTGGGGGCAGGGGCTCCTGGGACCAATCCTGAGAAACAACAAAGTTTTGGGGATCAGAAGTTACACAGAGATTTTTAACTGCATGGGTGGCTGGCCCTCCTAGAACCCATGTTGTTTTAGGAGTCGGTGCCTCTAGTCCCTGTGACTTTGTGGCCCACAGATCCACACTAAATGAATGGCTAATGGAAGTTCTCTAAACAAAAAATAAATGATAAAAGGATTCATGGAACACCGGGAAGGGAGAAAGAACATGATAAGCAAAATATGAGTAAATACAATAGGTTTTCCTTCTCTTCTTGAACTTTCTAAATTACCCTTAATGATTGAAGCAAAATTATAACACTGTCTGACATGGTTCTAAATGCATGGAGTGGAAATATTTAAAAATATAAACAGTAAAGGAACATAGAGGGTGATAAGGTTTTTATGCTACATTTAAACTTGTAAAATAATGACACCAGTAGATTATTGCTGTAGAGCAATCATTTAAAAAGCTGTACAAAGAGATGTACTAAAAATACATTAGTTAAATTAAAATAAAATTATTTTTTTAAGAAATGGTCAATTATCCTACAGGAAAGCAGGAAAAAGCAAATAGAGAAATGAACAAATAACAAAAAAAGCGGCACACTTAAGCTCAATGTAAATGGTCTAAGTATAACATTTAAAATACAGAGCTTGGCAGAGTGGGTTTAAAAAATGGACCTAATATATATTTTCTACAGAGACACATTTCAAAATATAGGCAGGTTGAAAGTAAAGGATGGAGAAAGATTTATCGTGCAAACATTAATCAAGAGAAAACATGAACGGCTATACTAATAACTGATAAAGTAGACTTCCAGACAAAGAAAATGATCAGAGAGGGACATGTAAAACGATGAAGAGTCAACCCACTATGAAGGCATAGCAATCTTACATGTGTGAGCACCAAACAGCTGTCAAAATATGTGACGCAAAAACTGAGATCCGAAAGTAAAAATAGAGAAATCTACCATTATAGTTGGAGACTTCAACACCCTTCTCTCAACAGTTGATAGAACAACTATCCAGAAAATCAACAAGTATACGGAAAACTCAAAAAAGCTATCAACCAGTAGGATCTAATAACATTTAGAGGACACTTCACCAGATCAAGACATCAGCACAACAGCAGTATCTTGATTGTAACAATGTCAGTTTCCAGATTGTGATATTGTGGTATAGTTTTGCAGGATGTTGCCGACTGGGGGAAACTGGGGAAACGGTACAAGGAATCTTTATTATTTCTTACAACTGCATATTAATCAAATATCTCAAAAATTTAAATTTAAAAATGAAGACCTGTATAATTTTTATTTAAAAGGACTGAAAGGTTATATATGTTAATGTTATACTCCTAAGACCTGTATTTAGAATGCACACAACATAATCTCAGACTCAAAAACTCTTATCTTGATTGATTCAGGCAAAGATTATCAGTAGATGAAACCAAGAGGTGACAGGGAACTTCACAGTGGAGGGAGCAGGCTGACGCCACATGAACCCTGCTTGGGCTCAGCATTCCTAGCAGTGGGTCGACCACTGCCTCCCCGATGTGCTGCATCCAGAAGGACACGCCATCATTGAAATATTCTTTTTTTTAAAAAAAAAGTTAAACTAGAATGTAAGCTAGCTTTTAATTGACAAGAATTATGAAGGGATAGAGGGACAAGTTAAATGAAATTATGACTGTACAGACAGAATGTGGGCCATTCTAAAGCCCGACTGATAGATCTCTTCAACGAGCAAATGAAAAGTGGGGTGGGGAGACGGGGGGCTGACTTAAGAAACGGAACAACGCAATGTGTAAATCATATTTGGATCCTAGTTCAAACCAACTGAAGCATTTTTAGAAAAACAACCAGGGGTATTTGAGTGAGGTGTGGTATTAGGTGACACAGAAGAATGGTTAATTTTTTAGGATGATAAATGGCACCATAATTATGCAAGAAGTTGTCTTCTTATTACACAAGCACACTGAAATATGTTGGGATAACTAGTATCGCCAATACAATGTCGAATAAGAGTGGTGAGAACAGACATTGTTGCCTGGTTCCCAGTTTTAGGGGGAAAGGTTTTTCAGTGTTAAATATGTTAGCGTTATACGTTTTTTGCATGTAACCTTTATCGGTTTGAGGAAATTCCAGTCTCAGTTTGCTGAGAGGTTTCGTTTCTTCTTTACAAATGGGTATTGAATTTTGAGATGGTCAGATGGGTTTTATTTTTTGGCCCGTTGATATAGTTAATTATATGGATTGATTTTCAAATACAATGCCAACCAGTATTCCTGGGATAAAACCTACTGAATCGTGTTGTATTATACTTTTTATATACTACTGTATTTGATTTGCTAAAGCAGTTTTGTATCTAGGTTCCCGAGGAATATTGGTGTGTGGTTTTTGCTGAGTCATATGGTAAGTGTATGTTTAACTTTATAAAAACTCGATGACCTTTGTAAAGGGTTAAAAATAAGAAAAAGTATTATATTTACCCACATTCACCATTTCCAGCACTTCTCATTCTTTGTGTGTGTACAAATACAAATTTTCTTTCATACGAAGAACTTTTTCAATTATTTCCTATGGTGAAAGTTGGTTACTATGAATTCTCTCACCCAGCCATCTGGACAAAGTCTTTATAAATTTGCTTTCATTGCTTCTCACGTGTCACTCCACAGGGACATGGGAAGTGTGCTGGAGCCTCTGGCAAGTCTCACTGAGAGAGCCACAGAGCCGACCTCTGGGACCGCACGGCAGCAGAACAGCCTCCAGGGCCGAAGCCTCCTTTTAGAACCTTTAGCCCTTAGGGAAGCCCTCTCCGTCAGGGCACAGGAACCCCGGGGTGGGGCAGGGAAGCACCCCCCGCCCCCGCCCCCAGGAGTCCCAGCCCTCAGCCTTGGCGTTGGCTTGCAACCTTCGGAACCAGCTACCCATCATGTACCTGCGGCCAAGGGTCGAATCACTAGCCGGAGCCACAGTCCTCCCACCGCTTACGCCGGGGGTGCACTTGGTGCCCGGGTTTTACCCCGGCCGCGCCGGGACTGCGTGTTGGCTTCTTCCAGGGCTCCTCCGCGCTCCGCCCCCAAGGCTGGCGGGCGGGGCCGCCACCCCGAGTCATCACCTAAAGTGGTGCCGGCTGGATAGCGAATGTGGGCGCCGCTGCCCAGAACGCGGCGCACTGCGCTACGGCTGTCGCCACCGCCGCCAGGTCTTGGCTGTCGCGGCCACGGCCGCCAGGTCTTGGCTGTCGCGGGCGGTCTTGGGCGCCTGGGCCCAGCCTGCCACGGTGCTGGGGCCCATGGAGATAAGACGGACGCGCCCGCCAGCGGCGCAGCGCTGCTGTGCCTTCCTGCAGCGCGGCTACACTGAGATAGACACAGTCCTCGAGTCCAGCGACGGCCAGCCCGGGAGCACCCTGGGCGGCCTGGGGCTCGGGGCTGGGCGGTGGAGACTGCATAGGTAACGCCCCAGCCAGCCATGCACCGACCGCCGTCAGGAACGACCCCTTGGTCCCCCTCCTCGGGCGCGGACACCCTCTGGCCACCCCCAGCTCCTCAGACCCCGTGCACGCGTAATCCTGGACAGCCGGAGTGTTTTGTCTTGACTCCTTTCTTCTCCTTTCTCCTTGCGGGAAGGTAGCCCAGCACCCTCCTTCCAGCGGCGTCCCAACGCTGTATAGCCTGGAATGACTTGGCTAGCCCTTCCAGGGGGCACTGGAAACGCTGGGATCTGGCGCTGTGCAGCCCCCGCCCCTCTTCCTGACCCCCTCCCTCCCACCCCCCGCAGATTCTCCGTAGCAGCCGCATCTGCAGCAATCCTGCATTTATCTGTCTGGCACTCTCCGGCACTGCCCCAGATCAGACTTTGGAACATGCGGTGCATCTGCTTCCTCTTTGCTCTGGACCCTAGACTTTGCTCCTTGGAGCTTTGGGTGCCCTGTTCAGATGGCAGTGCCTCCGGCTTCACCAGGGGCTCAGCGCCTGAGAGCTGCGGTAGCTCGATGAGAGGCATCCACGAAGGGTATTACAGTGCCTAACTGCCTTTGCTGTGCTCAGGCTCTGTCTGGGGCCATAGAAGGGAACTTGACGCTAAAGCACTCCAGGGGGCTCAGATTCTAGAGATGGCTGGGAAGCCCAAAAGAGGGAGCGCTTCCGGGGAGGGGCCATTGAAGAAAGCTCAGGAAAGGAAACGTTACACTTTGAAGAAGGACCAGGAGTTTCCCCAGGAGCAGTAAAAGGCCATTTCCGGCTGTGCATGTGGGTGGTGGGTGTGCAAAGGCAATGAGGTTTGGCAATACCAAGGGTGTCGGAGCAGGCAGATGTAGCCACGCGGAGCGTTTGTGGACGGGGACAGGAAAACGTCCCTCATCAGTCTGATGCCGTTCGAAGTGCTCAGGACTGTGCATGGAAGGCACGTGAGGGTTCGGCCATGTCAGCTGTTACTGTCAGTATTGGCGCAGGGCCGTCTTGTCTTTTACTCCGAGGCTCTGCTCTCTGTTCTGGAGAGTCCTGCCGTTTCTCCTGTGGTTCACAGCACAGTAGATCTGGAACAAAATGAGAATATGCGTGAGTCTCAGTGCCTGACTGCCTCTTTATAGATCACCTGGCTGCCTCTCTGTGACAGCTGTGATCTTATTTCTGATTGCTTTTTTTTTCTCAAACCCCTCCTCTTCCCTCTTTCAGGCCAGAGCTAGATAGGCCAAAGTCCTTAAATCTCAGATAGGAAGGGGCGGGGGCAGAGGGTGAGGCAGTGGTGAAATGGAAAAATCCCACGGTGAGTACTGCCCAACCCTGCTCTCCCAAGTCTCAAGGGGTTGGGTGACTGCCTTTGGGCCCCCCGAGGTGACTTTCCAAGTGCGAAAAGTGCAGAGAGGGACCTCCTCGCACCCATCAGTCCAGCCACCTAGGATTCTTAATGGGGAGCGAGGGGAAAGTTTAATGAACTCACTTCCAACTCACACGGATGTCAAAACAATGGACTTTTCTCAATGGGATATTTCTCTAATGAAAATATTTTGTTCTTCCTTTCCTGGGGCCCAAGTTGTGGCCTCGTGTCTCTTTCCTGAATTCCTGCCATAGTCCCCTTGCTGGTGGTCCCTTGTTTTCAGACCTGCCCTTGGAGTTCTTCAGGCTTCATTCAGAGTCATCTTTTGAAAACTGCAAAGCTGACTGACCCCTTAGATCCCTGGCTGAAAGGTGTTCAGAGGCTACTATGCCCCCCAAAATCCAGACTCCAAAGGGTATACCCAGGCCCTTTTCATCTGGTTTGGGGAGGCCTTGTGCCCCTCTGGACCTAGTGCTCTAGATCCATAGAATCGCAGGCATGGCTCCTCACACACCATGTTCTTGACTCTGACTTCCCCTAGGAGAAGTGGATTCTAAGGAAAGCCTTCCCTGGACTCCCGGTGGGCCTCATGACTGCTGGTGTTCCTCTGCCAACCCTTAGTGCCAGGCCTCGCACATTCAGCTGCCTGGTAAACCATCCTCATAGCGATAACATTCGCAACTCATAATGAGTACGTCCATTCAAGTTCTGATCAGTCCTCAGAACCTTGCTGTACTATAGTACCACTGTCACTCCCAATTTACAGTTGAGGGGATTGAGGCTCAGAGAGATGAAGTAACTCGGTCAAGTTCACATAGCTAGTTATGAAGAGCTGGGATGCAAACCCTTATCCATCTCTTAACGATTATGCCGGGCCCTCTCCAATATTTGGTAAATTGGCTTGAACTTCTGTTTCTCTCCTCGAAAGTGAAAATTACCACCAAGGCCATTCCATTGCGTGAGCTATCACTGAAGCCTGACAGGTACCGGTTCTAGCCGGACGTGTCACTAAAGTGGCTGCAGTGCCCCTGAGTGGACCTATTTTACTTTCACCTGCTGGACCATGTCCCCCTTGCATCCCCCTCTGCCGTGCAAGAGATACTGTGCACCTGCCACCAGCTGCACCAGGAAGGGAGGGCGGCTGCTCCTCTCTTGGCCTGTCATTACCCAGGAGAGGACAGGCCCCAGGGTTGTCCTAGAGCAGAGCTGGGACAGACCCCACTCCCAGGGTCCCCAACCAAGTCTCCCCTTTCCGGTCTTCTGGGGCCGTGTTGGGTTCTGACAGCCGCTTCTTTTCTGCAGGGCGAGTTTGTGGAGCCTGGCCTCTCTGACTGCCCCATGCCCTCTCTGTAGCAGCCACTCTCCTGCTCGCAGCCTGCAGATGGCTCCCAGGTGCCTTCAGGATGATGTGCGGGCTCCTCAGTCCAGCCGACAGGCTCCTACTCTCTCTGGCCCTGGTTCCCCTCCTGCTTATGTGTGCACCTTAGTCCCACTCTTTCTGTTTCCTTGCTCTGCATGTCAGCCTGGAACAGTCCTGCCCCTTCTCCCTGGCAGAAGTGCTCAGTTCTCACTTAGTAGCTCTTCTTCTGGAAGCCTTTCCTGATGTCACAGCAGGGCCTGAGCGCTCAGGCTGTCTTTATCTCCTCATTAATTCAGCAAGTGTTCGTGCACCTACTACTTGGTGCCAGAGACTGCTCACGGAACTCACTGGTGTACTCTGATCGCCTCTTTTCCTGACTGTACCCGTTTACATTCTACCTTACTGTTAATCTTTGAGGGCAGGGACCTGTCCTTTGGGCTCATTGACGGGAAGTCTGATGCCCAGTGTGTAGCTGGTGTTCAGAAATGTTGGCTGAATGAATTTTCGTTGGGTTCAAGGCCTCTCCACCACCACCACCACTAAACATGTGCCCTCAATGTTAAGGTCCTGGGATTGTTAAGGTCTGAATTAAGGGTTCTCCAAGGGAAAATTTGGGGTCCCTTCCCTTGATTCATGCACCCAGCAGGCCCTTCTGCCTGCAGGGTATGTACAACGCCACCACCAGACAGGTGGAAACGGAGCTGTTCCCCTGCCTCAGGCACTTTGGACTGAGGTTCTACGCCTACAACCCTTTGGCTGGTACGGGCTACTGGGAGGCAGGCTGCCCCTGGAGGGGATGGGCCTCCCTGGCCCTGGGAAGCAGGGAGGGGTTTGACAAGAGGCTAGGCTGTGTCCTCCATCCCTCCTGGGTCCCCCTGCACCCCCCAGTCCAGAGCAGCCTCTGAGAGCAGTGTGGGCCAGGGGATCTGGCTGCAGCCTTCCCGCAGGGGGCCTGCTGACCCGTAAGTACAAGAACGAGGATAAGGATGGGAAGCAACCTGTGGGACACTTTTTTTGGGACTAACTGGGCAGAGATTGACAGGAATCAGTGAGTGGGGATGGGCTGCGTCAGTGTGGGAGGTGCATGGGTCCCTTTGTCTGGGATAGGGAGTTCATGGGGCTACTCTCTTGGGAGCCAGGACCTTCCTTTCAAACCTAGGCCCCTGGATTCCCACGTGCTTTATCCAGCAGTATTCTTACCCTCTTTGACTATTTCGTGTCCTTGGAGAGTGACTTGGGGCTGGGGCTGGGACTGTGGATCCTTGGGCCTTCTGCTTCTGCCAGATCTGTGGGTCTGTGTTTCTTCCCTCGGATGAGGTCTCCCCCTGCCCACAGCAGGAAGAGGAACCTTGGATTGGCACTTGGGAACTCTAGGGCTTGCTGCTGTGCCAGTACTAGCTAGCCCTGTCACCTTGGGCAAAATGAGTTTAAGTTTTGCAAATTCTTGGCAATAAAATTGTTACGAATGTCTAATGTTATAGTTGAGCAGTTGTTAGGACCTTTTATTTCCTTCCTTTTTTCACTTTTTAAATTTTGAATAATTTATCTAAGTAATACACGCCCACGGTTAAAAGCAACTCCTTTCCAAGTTGAATTGTTCCGATGTGATCATTTTAAACTCTTACAGCTTTCTTCTCTCTGGCATTTACTGCAATATCTCTACATACTTTTCTTTTTTTTGCTGTTCCTTTATCAAATCTAAACATTAACTGTGGACTGCTGGAAAGCTCCTAATCTTTACAGATTTATAGGAGCCGGTCTCCGAGGTAATTTCCATGTATGATTTATTTGCCTCCCCTCTTCTCTCCCCAGAGGGCAACATGCCAAGCTCGTGCAAGAAGCTCGAATGCTAGTTTTGTTGGCATGACCAAGAATATTTAGATTCACCTTGTGTGCCTTGCTGTGATTTAAATTCTATTCCAGCACCCCCCTCCCCACCACCACCCCGGCGGTGTTCAATCATCCTGGCCAAGTTCAGGAACTATTGCCTTAAGGAGCATTTTTCAAGGAGCTTTTCACATTACCAGGGCTGGGCCTCCCCTCTGGAGAAGGTAGGCTGAGTTTCACCTAGTCTGCCCTCTACAGCTTACAAAGCATGATCAGGTCCACTATCTCTACATTTTGCATTCACTGTATGGGGGTGGCACAGGGTGTTTCCTGACTGAGCGTGTCAGAATAGTGAATGCAGGTGGCTCAGCTAAGGCCAGAGCCAGGCCTGGAGCCAGGCCTTGTTGAAGGTCCTGAGTGTGATCTGGGCCGCGATACCATAGTTGCTCCTGGGTCCTTATTTGGGGGTTTGTGCTGTTCCCATCTGGTGAGCATGTTAAATGTAAGGATTCTTGCACACTGCATCCCCTCTATTCCCACCATCAGACTAGGAAACAACACCCTGACAAGGGGCCCACAGATCTACATGCATTCTGCGGTTCAAGGATGCAAAACCTCCACTTGGGTATGTCCAGACGAAGCAGCTGGCACAGAACCTGGCAGTGACTGAGGAAGGCCCCAGGGGCCGGCTGTTGTGCAGGCCTTTGATCAAACCTGGTGCCTGGTTGCCCATATTCTCAGTATTTCCATCAGGCCCAGTCCTGACTGGAGGTGGCAGAAAGCACATTATCTGGTACTTCTTTCATTCTCTCACCCTGGCCTTAAGGTGCTTTTCCACTTTCTCATCATCTTGGCTCACAAATTGTTTATTTCCTATATTCTTACAGGGCTCCTAGTGGCTGCCACAATGTGTAAAGGCTGGGGATTATGACCTAGTCCAGCATTTCCTCTCTGAATAAAACAGGCATTTGACCTGGTTGCGGCCCAGGCCTGAAGTGAACCTGGTGAATGTTTCTTCTGCTGTCTGCAGCCCATTTTCTGCCCTTCCCAAGGACTTGGTGAGAAGGGGGCAGGAGTATGGATAGTCTTCAAAGGGAAGAGGTAGTGAGTCTTCCCAGCTTCCTGTGCTGAATCCAGCCTGACTTCCCAGCACAGGGCTGGAGGTGGCCCTCATTCTCCTATGCACGACAGAAAAAGGGTGCCGAATAGTCTGAAGTAGATTTTCTCTCATTTAGAAATGCCCTCACTAAATTATTTACAAATAGAACAATTTGGGCAAAAACCTACCATGAGTCAGCACCAAGAATAAAACCTCCCAGGACACCGTGGAACATTTAAAACACACTCTCACAATCTCAGCAGTGGCCTCACTCCTGTCTTAGCTGAGCCCCCTGACTTCTGGTCATCCATGAGTCCCAGCTCCGGTGGGGAGGAGTCTGTGCTGGGAAAGCGGTGCCCGTTTTCCTCAGCAAATCCCTCTTTCAAGCAAGGGGAACCGACAGCCTGGGGACAGAAGCCCTGGTGGGTGCTCTCCTGTCCCCAGAGCTGCATGGCCATAGTGGTCATGCAAGAACCAGGGCTGGAAGCTGGTCTGTGAGGACAAAGGCAACTCTAGGACTCAAACAAAAGCCCAAATCTGAGGCCTTTTTTGCTGAGAAAAGTCCCTTTGCCGTCTACAGGGAAACATCCTGCAGACAAGGTTTTATTCTTTATAGAACAGTCTGTCCCTCTTGCCCACCCCATCTTCATCCATAGCTGCTCCCCCAAGAGGGGGCGGTGGCAGTCCTGTGTGGTCCAGTCAAAAGGAGACACCTAGAACGGGCCAGGATGCGCTCAGTCCCAAGTGCCTATCAATCGTCGTCTTCCTCTGATTCTTCTGCCGACTCGGGGGCGCTCTCTGGCAAGTCATCTCCCATCTGTTGGAATCCTTTGGACTGTGAGTCCCACATATATTTGATGGTCACTTTGAATTCAGCCATCTCATATCCGAAAAGCTTCTGCAAGAGAGACAAAGGATCTAAGAGTCAGGAGGAGCGTGTGTGATCAGGCTCTGTGGTCCCCAAACCCTTTCCTGCCACAGGCTGCAGACTGCTGGGAGGGGCCGGACTCACCAGGATGCGGGCCTGCTCTGGGGTCAGGACATCACCTTCCTTGCACACCTCATAGTCGGACAGCAGGGTCACCACACCTGCAGAGAAAGGGGGTCCCCGAGCAGTTATTTCTGGCACGGGGGCCTGTGCAGAGTTTTCTATCTGTGGCCCATAGCTGGGAGGAACCTGGCTGGCCACCTGTCCCCCCCTCCAACTCTAGTTCACACTGGGACGGGATTACTTAGCAGTGTTCAGCTCCCTGCAAGGGTGTTCAGGGAGCAGTGACTGCCTCCCTCACTGTCTCTTAAGTGCTGTATTCTGGCTATAAGTTACTGTCCACACTCACCCCAAGTATGAGGTGGACACTTTAGCCCCACTTTCTCCAAGGAAATGGAGGCTGGCAGAAACAACCTGCTTGGCCACAAAGGGGCGAAGGGGCCTGTCAGGCTCTTGACAGGTCACTATGCTGTGACCTTTAAGCTCCAGGGACTTCCCCGTACCTCTCTTGAGGGCAGTGGGCAGGCCCAGCTGCCTCAGCTGAGGCTCCATGGAGTGCGGGAACTGCTCCAGGGGCCCCGAGTCCAGGCTCACGGTGAAAGCTGCTTTGTTTCCAGCACGGGCGTAGTCCATTTCCGTGTATTTCGTGAACCACCTTCGGGAAAGAGAAGTGGTGAGGGGAAGTTCCTGACTGGGTCAGCAGCCCACCTGAAGTCAGGTGCCCACCACCCCCCGCCTCCAGCCTACCCTTCCTTCCCCTCCCCCTCAGCTGCTGGCAGCAGCCAGCCTGGAGCACCAGCAAGAGAGAACCAAGGGTTCAGAAACAGGGCCCTAGGGACCAGTTCTTACTTGACGCTCCCACTATACAGAATCTCTAGGGTACTCCTTCCCCGGAGTCCTCACCAACCTTTCTCCTCTTCCCCACCGTTCTTTGAAAACACTCACTCATTCACTTCTTCCTTAGTACGATTGGTGAAAAGGAGACCAACTTCACCCTTCAACTTCTTGCTGACCTACAGAATAAAAGTGAGGTCAGTGTGGTCATACTAGAGCAGTGGCTTTCAACTGATGACAATTTTGTCCCCTTACCCCCCAAAATCTGGCAACATCTAGAGACATTCCTGGTTGTCACAGCTCGGTGTATGCGAGCACGCACACTGCCCTCTGGGTCTGGAGGTTCAAGACCTGGAGCTTTAAGCCAGCCCTGCTCTCCTGAACCCTGAGCCAGCCGGATGGCTGGAGTGTGTGTCATGTGACAGCAGCAGGTGACAAGGTGGCTTGGCCTTGGCCCTTCCTAGTGAGGGCCAGAGACTCACCTGATGCAAGTTGTCTTTGTACTCATCAGATGGGCTTCGACCCAAGGCCACCATCATCACTTTGTTTTTGCCAAAGAACATCCTACAGAGGAGAGGGGTCGGTGAAGGTGGTGCCTGGCTTAGCCCAACCCCGCAGTAAGTGTGAATCGACCCCAGTCCTTGGGAGCTTGAGCTCAGGCCCAGGCTGTTTCATAGTGTGGCCAGAGGCTCCCACTTCTTCCATGAAGCTCTGCCCTTCTGTCTCCAGCGTAGGGCCCCTTTTCCTATTTTCCTGCCCACAAACATTGACAGTCACAGGATCTCGTCTCCCAGTCCACTCTGAGCGCTATGTGATAATCTGCCCTCCCCACATGAATGTATGGAAGGGGACCATTTAATGGTTTGACCAGAGCTGGTGCAGCAAGAGATAATCAGAGTCCTCACTAGCACTATCATAATTCCAGCTCAAGGACAAGTACTTGCCACATGGCTCATAGAGCCTGCTCTTGAGTCACTGTTGCATCCTAGAGCATATAATGACATTCTTAAACGGATGGGATGTTCCTAAACGAACCAGACCAGGGGAAAGGGAGGGATCACTACTCGAACATTCCCTAAGCAACTACCACGTGCTGCCCCACAAACACGGTGCAAGACCAGCTGTAATAGTTAAAGAGTACATTCAGTGGGGGTGTGGCACTTTGTCCTTATTAAGATGCCATCTGTGTGACCCAGGTACCCAAGGGTCAATAACCGCCCCTGTGCTTTGACTGAGAGCAGCCCGGCCCTTCCCACCGCCTGCTTACCGGCTGTGCTTCCAGGCGTTCCGGATGTCCTTCAGCTTGCTGTTTCTCATGTTGGCCACAGAGAAGATGAAAAGGTACTTGTATGTGTCCACACATTTCCGAAGCTGTGGAACAATTTATGGGGCTCTGGAGTTCAAGGGGCACCACGGGCTGGGCAACACTCTGGCCTCAGACGGATGTGCTCTAGGGAACTTACAACTGTGGAAGTTTAGGGCTGGAGGCCTCTAAGATAGGGTCACTTTGTATAGAGGCTCCCCTGGGGCAAAGTGATCTCAAAGTGCGGTGGAAGCTGATGCATGGGTCGAGATCACACGGTCTTCCCTGGTTTCTGACTTATCTGTGGCCACTTCTCCTTGCTTTGTCCGTTAATTGTTGACAACCTAGAAATACTTAGCTACACTAGGAAAGCTCCTACTAAATGGAACATGAAGCTTCATTATTTACTCATAAGGGGAGGTGGTTCGTCAGCCCTACTCTCCCCACATTGCTGGCCACAGCTATGAAGAGGTGGTCTCAAGGAAACAGAATCTTTCTGCAGGAGGAGACTCCCTTTTCATCCAGCCTGCAGTCCCGAAGGAGCAGGTTGGTGCATTTATCCAAGTCTGGTAACTCCCAGCTTTTTGACATTGGGCAGGTGAACAAATCTCTGTAAGCTTCAGCTACTCAAATGGAAAGCAGGGATAATATAAATGGAACACAGCACAGTGCAGAGCATAGAGTAAGAGCTCAGTCAAAGCTGGAAATCAATATTATAGGAGTTTTTATTGGGGCTGCCACTCGAGAAAAAAGGCTAGATCAGCAGCTTCTTTTTCTTTTATAAACAGTATGTTTCCCTAACATATAGTCCTATACTCACCTTTATAAACCAAATACAAGGCGTGGAAAAATAAAAAGAATAAGCTCTTACCTCTTCTATCAGGTTCTGTTTCAGTTCCAAGCCTTTCTTGGCAGTTTTGGTTAAGGAAACTGATATGAAGAAGAAAAAGGGGAGATGATGAGAGGCAAATATGGATGTCCTGGAGATTCATTTTCTTCTCCACTTTGGTAGCTTGGCTGGACCAAGCCAGACTGAGGAGAGGCAGCAAGAATACTCCTGGGGTCCTCAAAGTGCCTACTATCTGGTGTTCCTGAGCTTGGAGGTCCTTTAATACATTTCCTGTTACTCACACACACTAGGTGTTCCTTAGCCCCTCTTAGTTTAACCTAAAAATCTGTACTGAGGTACGGGTGTGGGGCTTGTTCCTGCTCTTGGAAAGCATTTGAGGGGCCGACCAGGAAGGGGCCTCTTATTTATCCTGGCTGGCACTTAGTCCCTCTTTACAAGGCATACACACAAAAAGGTAATCACACTGGTCAGGGGCAAGTACAGCACATGAGGGCAAACAAAACACACTTATTTCGCATCACGTCCACTGCCACAACTGTGAACCAAGCCAGCATCACCCTCTCTTGGATTACTGCTGCTCCTGCGGCTTTCATCCTTGTGTCCACCTTACCCAGTCCATTCTCAACAAGACAACCAGGGTGATCTTTTAAAAGTACACTTAAACCAGGTCATTACTCTGCTCAGGCTCTCAGATGGCTATCCAATTCGCTGAGACATGAAAACCAATTCCTTGCAAAGGTCTTAAAAGCCCTGCCCACTCTGCCCCAGCCACACCGGCCTCTTGTCCCACAACTTGTTAAACATGTCCTTACATCAGCCCCTTTGCACTTTGTACTTTGTGTTCCCTCTCCTTGGACCACCATTCTCCAAGTAACTCCCAAGGGTGGCTCACTTCCTTCCTACAGGTTTCTGCTCATTTGCCACCTCATTAGAGAGACCTTCCGTGGTCGCATCATACAAAATAACATCATCTCTTTCGCTTTTGCTCCATGTGACTCATCGCTATCTGACTTTAGTTACATGATTTTTGGTGTTTTAGGGGGATATGCGTCTCATGATTAAAATGTTAAACTCGATGAGGGCTCTGGGCCTTACTTATAACTGCTGTACCCTCCTATGCAGACCTCTAAATATTTGTTGAGTGAATGTGCTAAAGAGCCGAGGTTAGAGAAATGCCACCAATGCTCTTACGAAGTGCCCTATAAACTGACAACTGAGAGTCAGCACATGAAGATCCGAGCATAAGTATGCCAAGTAGAGGAACGACAAGTACAAAGAACCAAGCGCTGGAATAAGCCTGTGCTGAAGGGAAAGGCGGCCGAGGCGGCAAGAGCGCAGAGTTATGGTAGACGGGCAGAGGACGGAAAGGTGGGCCAAGTTAAGATGCGGAGCAATCTGAATGCTCAGAAACGGTTTCCCAGCACAGTAGGCTCTAGAACCCTTCGGGGCTCCCTCTGCCTCAAATGTTGCCGCCAGCAGCCAGCAGCGAGCCTGCGGAACCTCCTTCCGTTGCCCCGCTAACCCCCATCGCAGCCAGCTGCCAGCCGAAGGAGTTCTCCACCGAGTCCCAACGCCCCGCTCACCCACCTTTCTTGTCGCGTTTGGATTTAGGCATCGCGCAGCAACCACGTGCGGCGGAAGGCGGGGTCGCCTGTTAGGACCCCGGCGGCGCGGAGGCCTCTGGGACGGCCCCCGGGAGCTGCCCTCGGGCGTGCCTGACAAAACTTGCGCTGCCGCCCTCCGTCGGCCGCCACCTGCGTTCTCCTCCACGTTTCCAGGTGGACTTTCC
The DNA here is from genome assembly GCF_014176215.1 of Rousettus aegyptiacus. Taxonomy (NCBI): domain Eukaryota; kingdom Metazoa; phylum Chordata; class Mammalia; order Chiroptera; family Pteropodidae; genus Rousettus; species Rousettus aegyptiacus. Next base: position 11,362,918 of record NW_023416284.1, on the reverse strand, counting down.
GCGCGTCTGGGAGCCACCGAATCCTGAGCGCCCCACCGAGGGCTTTGCGCGTCGTCCCAACTCTATGGTTCCGCAGAGGCAGAGGCGGCAACGCGGTGCATGCCGGATCGGCAGCAGGCGGGGTCCGGGCTCCCATCATGGCGGCGGCGACTGTCTCCCGGTTCTGGCTCTGGGCAACCCTTCTTGTACCTGTCGCCGCGGTCTACGAAGACCAAGTGGGCAAGTTCGATTGGTGCGTACATGCGGGACCTCTTAGGGCTATTTCTCCAGTACCTGTCTTCTCCCTGATAAAGGGAGGGAGGTTAACATGCAACAGGACCGGCTAGGCTACATAACCTGCGGGGCCCAGTGAAAAAGGAAATGTGAGACCCTTGTTCAAAAGTTAAGTTTTAGAATGGCGGCAGCAGAGCATTAAACCAAACGTTGAGGGGCTCATCTAAGCCTCCCCACGTGATTATAGGTTGCAAGCAGGTGAAGCCGGCCCTGTCATTCAGTCGTGCTTGGCGTTCAGGTCAGAGATCACGGTTCCCTTCTCTCCCGTCAAGTCTCATTTCTGTGACTGGCAGGTTTCTGATCCACTGCGTGTCAGAGGTCGACAGCCCTCAGTGAACTGTCATTCATTTTTGAATTGACGTCTGTTGACCATGTTAACAGGGCCTTGGGTGTTATTATATATTCTAAGCGGAGTCCTCTTTCCCTTCCTTTCCAGACCAGCCCAGCTCTGGGCTCAGAACCGAGCTGCTTTAGTCTCACTCACATCGGCCAGGAGGTGCCATTCATGGAGGTGTCACTCACTCGCCCCCACCCCAACAATTCCCCCACCTTCTAACTTAAGGCCTTGGAATTGGCTTGCTTTTGTTTCAATCTCAATTTTTTCACTTAAGAGTTGCGTGATCTTGGGAAAACGACTTAACCACTCTATGCCATGGTTTCTTTATCTGTGAAATGGTTTGCTAACACTAGTCCATTAATTCCTTAAATTCGCACAATGCCTGGCTCATTGAGTGCAATCAATAAGTGTTACCCATTATTATTACTACTCAGGGAACGTTTTATCCTTCAGAGTCCAGCTCAGATGCCTCCTCTGTGAAGTCTTCTCTGTATCAGGCAATTACTTCACGTATTTGTTGAGTTCCTTTATAGGTCAATGTTCTAGGTGCTATGCATACAGAGATGTGAAGGAGCTCATGGAGTAGATATGCAGTAAGTCTTCACTTAACATCATCAATAGATTCTGCGACTTTAAATGAAATGACATACATCAAAACCAATTTTACCATTAGTTCATTGATATAAATAAGAGTTCAGTCCTTGTGGCAAATCGTTTATAAAGAAACAACACCACTCGAGGAACTACTGTACATGTGTGTGATATAAAATGGTGTGATAGTGCAATGTAAGTTACATTTTTAATGATGCGGGCAAATGGTCACAATATAATACGTATATAGTACACATATACAGGATAGATGGTATGATTCAAATTTAGGAGCATTTTAGGTATATACAGTTTACAGATTGAAAAACAGAATACACCAAATGATTGAGAAGTTTATGGCGGTGGTATATTAGGCATTTTTGATTTTCTTTTCAATACTTTTATGTATTTTTCACATATTGTACAGTGAACAGGCATGACTTTTATAGTTCAAGTAAAAGATAACAGTATTTTAAAAGAGCATGAGATTTAGTGTCAGAAGGTCTCAGTTTTGTTTTCTAGTTCTGACAGCAATTAGTTGACTTCAGTGGACTATAAAATGAGAGTAATAATATTTGTCCTATGTATGTCATACAGTGTTCACAGGATACAGTGAGAATAAAATAATTGGAACTATAGGTAGACACTGTCAAATGTTATAGAAGTATATCTTTACTACCAGCTTAGTTTTGGCAATAAAAAAAAAAAACTGGACCAAACAACATCATAAAAGAAACTGAGTGTAAATATCACATATGTCTGTTTTCTTTGCTGGAGAATACACTACTTCATTAACAGCAATGTGCAAGCACCTCTTATGTACTTGGTAGTCTGCCATTTGAAGCTAATTATATTCTCTTTGTGCTTCAACAAGAGTGCTGAAGTGATAAGATATATTTTAAGGAAAGCATGCGTAATGGGTCAAATAGATCCTGAACATAGTGTGGGCTAGAAAAGGTTGTAGAGAACAAAGGCCTGACCCAGTCTGTGGAGTTTCGTTGCATAATTTTCTTTTCTCCAGAGGTCAGTGAAAATAGAAGGGAAAGTCAGATTGTGTGCTTATGGACAGCAGAGTTTGAATCTCTTCTCTTGTGTGTAATATGAGTGTTTAGTCCCACTACTAATGAATGCAGAGAGTACTGTGATATTTGTTCTAGTGGGATTTAGGCCAGGTGTTTTTTTGGATGTCACTTGAGATAAATATATGCTTGTATATGGAAGGAAGACTTGTATTTCTCCTCTTTTAGGTATAGTCTTTCTTGTGTTCCCTTTGCTTCTGACTACTTTGCATAGAAATCTTGCTTTCGGTCAGATCTCCTCATTAACAAATATTTCTCTTCCATCCTAAGATAAGTACGATGGTGATAACTTTGTGTATTTGTGCAGTTGTCTTTTTCCAAAGCATTTTGTGCAGCGATGGTTTTGGTCCCTTACATTTCACTATACTTTTTTTCAGGAGACAGCAGTATGTTGGGAAGCTCAAGTTTGCCTCCTTGGAGTTTTCCCCTGGATCCAAGAAGTTGGTTGTGGCCACAGAGAAGAATGTGATTGCAGCATTAAATTCTCGGACTGGGGAGATCTGTGAGTGAATTTTATGTACACCAGTTAGCTCGGGATGGAATGGGTGACCATAGTGAATCCAGAATTCCATAGTGAATTCATACTTGTGAAGTATGCCTGGCTGGTTCCATTCCCAGATTTGGGAAAAGTCAGCCAAAAGATGCATCTCTCTTGCTGGATTCCAGCAATTCTTTTTTTCTGTCTTGTCATTTAATTATTTCTATAACTGACCTTTGTAGTTTATTCCCTCAGCCCAACTCTTGAGTGTTTTTAAATGAGATATTGTTGCCAAAAAACCATGTTATTCTGTTTTGTACTAAAGGTTTGGATCTGCCACCCCATCCCCAAATTACTTGTACTGCTTTTATGGATATTTTTAGGCAATACAATCACGGATAGGTGATGTATAATCACTATTTTTTTTCGTGAATCATATGGACTTTGTTAATTTTGTCATCGCTCATTTGTATGTTAGGCTGGGTGGAAGTGGGAATGGGAAACCCAGAAACCGCACACTGGGATAGTAGCGGCTCCTTGCAACTCCTCATCCCCTCATTTCCCAGTGACCGGGAGTGGATCATTGCCAGGGACCTGTCATCCTTCCTTCTCTTGACATAAAATTGGATACTGCTGTGCAAACTAAGACCTCTTCAGTTCTCTCCTACCCATTTTCTTGGATACCTGTGTTCAGTTCATAGTTAACGTCCAATTCTCATTGTCTCTCAGTGTGGCGCCATGTTGACAAGGGCACGGCAGAAGGGGCTGTGGATGCCATGCTACTGTATGGACAAGGTAAGCAGAGTCCTGCTTTGTCTGTCATGGTGTCGGCTCCCTCTTCCCATTCCTTGGTTCCTTCTACAGGGTCTGGTAGGGAATGGAGAAGGGGTGTTCCTAGCAGGAAAGAACAGGTATGCAAATAGTCCCTGCTCACATTCATACATCAGAAGTGAGGCAACTGCTCACAGGCCCTAGGAGGCTGCAGAGCACCAGTTTGGGAGATGACGTCACTGTGTTCTTTTCTTTTCCAGATGCAATCACTGTGTCCAATGGAGGTCGGATCATGCGTTCCTGGGAGACTAACATTGGAGGCCTAAACTGGGAGATTACCTTGGACAGTGGCAGGTAGGGGGGAAGAAGCTGTACTTCATCTTGCTGGTTCGAGGCTTTGAACACTGGTCTTCATGGACAGCACCTTTGGGCCTTTTGGGTTTTTCCCCAGGGACTGCTACAGAGCAAAAGAGCCTCAAACACCCCGTTTTTATTCTTGAGGTCATGGAACACGTGTTTACTCAGCCAGCATTTATTGAACACCTTTTAGATGCAGAGCTCTCAGTATTTGTTCTCATACTTGACTGCTCTTCCTAATCTTACCATGACTCGAGAGCTTTGCAGTGTTCTAGATAAAAGATCATAATATAAAACTTGTGATGTTTGAGCTACTATTATATCTTTGCTGAAGTTGTTTGAACGATACTGTCATTTGCATTAACTTGTATACCTGACACTCATTCGGTAACCCTTGGAAAGCCCGCAGGCAGTGGTAATACACATGTGACTGTGAGACAGTTTCTGTCATCAAGGAACTCATTGTCGGTTGCGGGAGGCAGGCATGTAGCCCAGTGCTGACAGTACTGTCTGATGGGTGGCATGGTAGAGGGTTGTCCTGGCTGCTATGAATCCCAGGGGAAGGAGAGACCAACCCTTAGGAAATTCAGGGGGTTTCAGGGAAGTCGTACTGCCCAGTGGTTGAAAGTGCAGTCTCTCAAGTTAGCTAACCAAACACAGCGGCAGGCTTAGGATCCAGATGTGTTTGATGCCCAAAGCCTTTTTTCTTCCCCGCTAGGCTACAGTGGCAGTATGTTCCAAGTTGTCTCCACTAGCCTGGGGCTCTGGAGGTGATGGGCAATGTTCATCCCTGTTCTGTGCTCAGTTTCCAGGCACTTGGGCTGGTAGGCCTGCAGGAGTCAGTGAGGTACATTGCGGTCCTGAAGAAGACCACTCTTGCCCTCCATCACCTCTCCAGTGGGCACCTAAAGTGGGTGGAACATCTTCCAGAAAGGTAAAGCTGCCTTCTCTGTAAGCCTCTTTCTCCTTTAGGGTTGCAGCATTGCTTAGGCCTAGGCTTACCTTATGTTGGCATCAAGTGTATGTAGTGTGTTGGGCTTGCTAGATGTAGGCCTGAACTCAAATCCTGTGCTACCTCTGGAGTTTCCTTTGCAGTGGGGAGAAAACTCTCAAACTTGGCATGGGAGCCAGTCAAACAAGGGGAGTGGCTCACTTGCTCGTGGTCATGCTGCTTCATGCCTTTTGACTTCTGCTTCAAGTCAGACTGAGGCTTTCACATTAAAAATTGGAACAGCTCAAGAAGGCCCAGGGTAGGAACTTAAGAAGGTTTGAGATGGCTTGAGAGGTCCTGGTGGTGGGAAGCATTGAAGCGAGGAAGGAACAAGAGGGAGGGAGGAAAGAAAGGATCTGCTTAGACCACCCATGACCGTTTTCAAAGTTTAAGGCGGGAACTCAAAACTCAGATTCCTATGGGGCCAAGTGCATAGCATACAGGAGCAAGCAGGTCAGTGGAGGTTCTTGGGAGCTGTAGTGTGCCTGGCTTACCTCAAGGGGGCAGCCTTACTCAGGTGATAGATGCCCTATAGCCTTGGTCCCCAACCTTTTTGGCACCAGGGACTGGTGCTCCTATGAGAGTCTAATGCCTGATGATCTGAAATGGACCTGAGGTGGGGACGCTAGTGCTGGGGATTGGCCGCAAGTACAGATGAAGCTTTGCTTGCTCGCCTGCCGCTCATATCCTGCTGTGTGGCCCTGTTCCTAACAGGCCACGAATTGGTACCAGTCTGCGGCTTGGAGGTTGGGGACCTCTGTGTTGGTAGGCCTAGTGTTGCCACATCTTACTTTTTAGGAAAAGCTAGAAATTTGATTTTCACACATAAAATCTCAGTTCTAAATGTGAGCAACTAATTAAAATAAAATTAAAAAAACCCCAACAACCGTGTGAGCCAAACAAAACCTATTTGGGGACTGCTAGTTCATGACATCTGGCTAAGAATCTGGCAGCCTAGTTTTTGCTGACCCCTGAGGATGGTCCTGTTCTATGGCTAAAACTGTTGCTCCCTGCTTTTTCTGCTGTCCTTTAGTGACAGCATCCATTACCAGATGGTGTACTCCTATGGCTCTGGGGTCGTGTGGGCACTCGGTGTTGTTCCCTTCAGCCATGTGAACATTGTCAAGTTTAATGTGGAAGATGGAGAGATCATGCAGCAGGTATGATCAGGCATCTGCCTGGAGGAATCTTGTGAATTGAGGGGAATAGATAGAGCCCTTCTTTGCACTGGGGACCAGGGTGCTGGGCTAGGCAGATGCAAAAGCCATTTAAGGTTTCCGATTCTGGTTACTTGGAGGCTGCCTTTTCCTCATCAAGTATTTATTTAAAGCTCTTGCATTCATGCATGGTATTCTCCTGGGGTGGCTAAAGAACTTGCATAGGTTTGTTTGTTACCTGCCAGTATCTTGTAAGATAGTAGTATAAAATAATGATAGAGAAACCACATATGGCAGATATAGTAGGGAAATGCTTATCTGAAGTATGGTATTTAAAATGACCTCGTATATATTTTCCAGTAACCAGAAAGAAAATCATGATTTTTCTTTCTCTTCGGAGTTTTTGCAGGGTTAGGGGGACAGGAAGAGCTCTTTGGGACTGGCCATGAAGAACCTTGTGCTTAGCCCCTCACTTTCACCCCCGACCCGCCCAGTGGAATCTGGCGGTGACTTTGCTGAAGAGCTGAGAGGGAAAGTGTAAAAATTCTTACGGACCTCCTGTTATGATGTTACGATGTCTTTCATTTAGGTCAGGGTTTCGACTCCCTGGCTACAGAGTCTCACCGGAGCCTGCGGTGTGGTGGATGAGGCTGTCCTCGTGTGCCCTGACCCAAGCTCATGGTCCCTCCAGACTTTGGCCCTAGAGACTGAATGGGAGTTGAGGCAGATCCCACTGCAGGTGAGAGGCTAGTGCTGCTTCCCTTGGCCCAAGGCATACCTTTGCTGCTTAGAAAAGTCCCCTCAGTGTCACTGCTTCTGTCCTCGGCCTTGGCAGCTATTCGGAGATCAGGTCTCTGGCCGAACTGGCGAAAGGGGAAGTGAGCCACTCTCCTCTTTAGAGAATCTGAAATGGAGCTTCTGGATCCCTCTGCCTTGGCCTAGTTCCTTCACTGGCAAAGTGGGGCAGAGGATGCAAACCTGAGATGGAAAACTGACTTCTTGGCTTCTAGCTCTAATCTTTCTCCTCCTTGCCTCCCAGTCTCTGGACTTAGAATTTGCAAGTGGATTCCAACCCCAGGTCCTGCCCACACAGCCCCACCCAGTGGATCCGTCTCGTGCTCAGTTCTTTCTGCAGTTGTCCCCAAGCCACTATGCTCTTCTGCACTACCATCATGGGGTCCTGAGTCTGCTCAAAAATTTCCCACAGGTAACTTCAGGCAGCATGGTTTGCTAGGATTCGGGAGGATCTAGCTAAGACATGGATGCTAGAAATTCCTGCCTTAGAAGCTGGAGACATTTGCTCAAGATAGAAGATATCTTTCCATAAGTGGCTTGAGAGGAGTTAGCCTTAGAGCAGAAATGGGATACTTCTCTTTCTGAGAGTTAAACAGGATCTTTAGAATAGAACTGGCACCTTCCTCTGAGTCCAGAGGAGTGAGGACATTAATTAGAGATTCTGATGGATGCTAAGAGCAGTGTGGGATTGAAGATTGACCTGTATCTGTGTTGGAGGTAGGGGAGAGGCCAGTTTTCAGCTTCGGATGCAGCTGGGGCCTTTCTCTGCTCTCACATGGCCTGGCTATTATGCCCCGAAGTTAGGAGCACTCTCAACTCCAAAGCCAAGAGGCCTCCCTATAGAAGTGACCCTGCAGAAGGCTGTTGGCTAATAAAGGGCCCATTTAGGAACTGCACCTTGCTTTTTTCCCAGACTGCCCTAGTGAGCTTTGCCACCACTGGGGAGAAGACAGTGGCTGCAGTCATGACCTGTCGGAATGAAGTGGTGAGTGTTGAGGATGAGAGTCAGCATTTGGGGGTTTCCTTCTTCATGTCTGCCAGGAGTCCTGGGAACCAAAAGTCTGGGCATAATCTCCTGGTCACTTTGAACCCAGGGAGCAGGAGGCTGTTGAGAAATAAGTTCTCGCTTCATCTATAGAGCTTTCTGCACACCCCATTGGTCCCCAGGAGCGGGACCCTAATATGACGACCTCACTTTTATCTGGGACCATTACAGGTTGCACAGGCTTTGTGGGCAGGAATGGGAAATGAGCTGTGCCTTCTCCCAAGTGTAGAGAAGACACAGAAGCGAAAGCTTCGTTTTGGTGACTGAGAAGTGACACTTTGGCTCAATTTTTTCCTTCTGTCTTCTCTTTTCCCTAGCAGAAACCTAGCAGTTCTGAAGATGGGTCAGTGGGGAGCTTTTTGGAGACGTCTAGTCCACAGGTAGGATGTGGCATTGGGCAGTGTGTCAGACTGAGAGACACAGGAGGTCACCCAGTATAGCTGGGGAAGCAGCTTAGGTTATCAGCAGGTCTCCTAGAGTTTCCAGCCTTCAATGGGGTTTCCTAAGTTTTGCAAATGATATTTTTCTTGATCTTCTTTACTTGGGAGATTAGAAAGTAGACTCTCTAGAATCTGTTATTAACTACTTTTTCATTTGGGTCTCAGTTTCCCCATTTCTTTTGGGATCCTGATGGGATCTTGGGTGGTAATCTGTGCCATCGCATTGAGGCAGAGCGTGGGACCCCAGCTGGAGGCACAGGCATCTGCCGTGGCTTTTCTCTTCTAAGCTTTTTCCAAGGGGTTTGTGGTTTCCCTGCTTTTTGGGAATTCTCTGCTATGCTGTACGGCTTCCTCTGAAACAAGCAGAGCGGCTGTAATTTTATTTTTTTGTTCACGCATCTTATTTCTGCCTTAGGATTTAGCTTTCTTTTCTCTCTTATTTTTCTTTGCATGTATTTCCTCTTCAGCCTGGGTCTGAAGTTCTCCCAGTTCTTGGACTTGCTTTGGGGGATTTTGCTTTGGGGGATCCCTGACCCATGCTGTCTGCATCCCTAGGACTTGCTGGCTTGCTTCAACCAGACCTACATCATTAATCTCTACTTAGTGGAGACAGGTCGGCGGCTGCTCGACACCACGATCACCTTTAGCCTGGAACAAAATGGCACTCGGCCAGAGCGGGTGAGTGGAGACCTTTGTCTTCAGGCTCCATCCTGTGGGCTTTTCAGCCAGCATGGGGTCCCTTTCCTCAGGGCCAGGTCACAGCCACGGGTCCTGGGTTAGGGCTCTCAGAACATGAGTTCTAGTTCTTTCTGAGCCATTGACTTGTCATATATTCCTGTGAATAACAGGAAAGTAGTTACCATTTGTGCCAAGTTGTTACCGTGCCAGGCACTGTGCTGAGCTTTCACTTACGCACTGATTGAGTTAACCCTTTTGATGGTTTCGTGAGGTGGTTACTGCTGCCCTCATTTGTAAACGAGGACACTGTCTCGTGAGATGCCGGACTCTGTCCAGAGTCACAGAGCCAGTAAGAGGCCGCTACCCCCACAGTCTGCACTCTTAGTTGCTGCCCAGCATTGTCTTTGTGCACAATTAGTTGTGTTCCTTAGCCTGTCTGGGCTGTGGCTTTATTTCTAAAATGGGAAGTTTAATCTTCCCTCCTGCTTGCTTTGTGGGGTGTGATTGATGCATGGTGAATGACATGGCATCCAAGAAATACTCAAGTTCCTCCATGGAGAGGTCTGGGCTCAAGTCTAGCACCGTTGTGTTGTCGCCTAAGAATCTATGTTATTTTATTGGAGTCTAGGTAATATCTGTGTTGTCTAGACTTCAAATAATGCTGTGACCTGGATCTCTAACCACTCCTGACGCTTTGAGTCTTGGGATCCGGGGCTCTAAGAGAAATTTGAATTCTCACTGACTGCAGTGGTCTTGACTCTGTCTTACAGCTGTACATTCAGGTGTTCTTGAAGAAGGATGACTCAGTGGGCTACCGGGCCTTGGTACAGACAGAGGACCATCTGCTACTTTTCCTGCAGCAGCTGGGTAAGTGGACCTCATTCACCCCATTTTTTCAGGCCTGCCCATGAGTTCCAGTCAGACTCTTTACTTGGGGCTATGGACAGGCTTCTGGGAAAGATTCAAGTGGAGTGTGCCCTTGATATCATTTCAAGGGTATACGTCGCTTGCTTTTGAATAATTCTTTAGCATTCCATGGTGGGATATAGAACCTTTTCTCAGTTGACCAGTTGAATCCAGCCCCTTGCTCTGCCATTTCTCTCTTTGGTGCAAGAGCTGCGGGGCTGCCTGAGCCACCATGAAGAATCTCTTCAGGAGGCCAGGGAGGCAGGCCTCGCTTGTGACCGTGGCTTCTGTAGCAGGGAAGGTGGTGCTGTGGAGCCGTGAGGAGTCTCTGGCAGAGGTGCTGTGCCTGGAGATGGTGGACCTCCCCCTGACCGGGGCGCAGGCCGAGCTGGAAGGAGAATTTGGCAAGAAGGCAGGTATGAACCGAAGGGCCTGGGACGGCAGAGTTGGTGGAGGGGGCGTTCTGGGAATGGGACACACAGGCGATGCTCTCTGATGGCAGTCCGAGCTTCCTGGGTGCAGTCACATTGCCAGTCTCTTTTGAACTAGTTCCGTGAGCAATTTCCAGTGCTTTTGGACCATACGGCTTATGTAAGCATTCTTTTCTATGAAAGAAGTGATCTTCGGGTCACTCTAAAGAAAGGTCCTGAGGAAATAAATGTCATAATGTAGATATTAATATTGTCTTGAGTACTTGAAATTTATCAGGCAACACGTGAGGCACTGCACACCTATTGTCCCTAAAGTAACGGCCAAACCTTTCTAGGGAAAAACATGCCTGGGACTAGCCACAGTCTCAGCCTCCAGGAAGGGCTTGGTTTCCTCTACTCTGATTCACTCTTGCCTCCAGCCTCTCTCCCTTCCATCCGTTCATCTAACTGGCCAACAGATATTTATGGAGGGCCTGCTCCGGGCCAGGCACCTTGCAAAGCATTGCTGATTTTCTTAAGCTGAGGATTAATTTGACTTTACTATTTATTTTTGCTGCCTGGATCCAGCGGTTCAAGGTAAAATCTGCTTCCTGCTGCCTTGTTGCTCATTGCCTGCCACATGACTAGCTTTTCAGTTAAGTCTTTGCTTTCCCTGAGTTGGTTCGGCAAGGTCTATACTGTGTGTGTGGACTGCTATGGCTGTGACTTGTTCTGTCTGCCTCTCACATCTCTTCCTTGACCTGAGGTTGATGGAAAATAGGCTAAGCAAAGGCACTCCTCCTATACTGTGTACCCCACACTGTGTGAGGCCTTGTATATACATCATGTGGTTTAATCTTGTAACAGCCCGGTCAGTGAGTTACATGCCATTTTATAGATGAGGAACCTGAGGCCAAAGGTCAAGTACATTTCTCAGGGTCACCCAACTAGTAAGCAGTGGAGCTGGGATTTTAATCCAGGTTTGTCAGACTCTGCAGGCCTGGATTGGTCTTTACTGTGCTATCTTACTTCGGGGACCAGAGCCTTCTATAGAGGAGATTTGAGGGTGTTGGCCTCATTGACGGGGCCAGGGGTACAGTGAAGGATAGCCCTGGGAATTGGGCGCAGGTTAAACAGTTGACAGAGTAGGAATGAAGCAGTGGGAAATGAAAGTACCCAGTCAGGATACTTTGGTTTTGTTGTGGCACCCAGAAGCCTTCCTCTGGCCATTCTGGATGTGGGGCTGTGCTGGAGACATTTACAGCATGACTGCATCCTGCATGGCTGATCTCTCACCGTTTAGTCTCCTATTCCAAGATTCCGGACGGGGGAAGTACTAAGAGCCAGGTAGGTTTCGGAAGTTCCTGCATGGTTGTATCTGTCTGTGAGACTGTTGGCATCAGACATAGGACTGCCCCTTGGGCGTGCCGCCTGGTGTGTGGATGACAGGAAGGGGAGCGACCCCTCACTAAGAAAAGCAAATACCTGCTAGCCGGACACACCTAGTCTGATGGGGAGGGAGCCTCAACTGCATCGCCTTTTCCTTGATACCAGACGGCTTGCTGGGGATGTTCCTGAAACGCCTTTCGTCCCAGCTCATCCTGCTGCAGGCGTGGAGTTCCCACCTCTGGAAAATGTTTTACGATGCTCGGAAGCCCCGAAGTCAGATTAAGAATGAGATCAACATTGACAACCTGGCCAGAGATGAATTCAACCTCCAGAAGATGATGGTGATGGTGACAGCCTCAGGCAAGGTGAGGGGGTTCAGCCCCAGGTACCAAACTTTCTCAGGCTCCAGGAGTGGCGGGAGTGAGTGCCGGTTCTAATCTTCACGGATGGAATCAGTTTTTTGGTTTGTCTTTCTAGTGGTGAGCCAGTTCCTTGTTTATCTTGCAGCTCTTTGGCATTGAGAGCAGCTCTGGCACCATCCTGTGGAAACAGTATCTCCCCAATGTCAAGCCAGACTCCGCCTTTAAACTGATGGTGCAGAGAACTACTGCTCACTTCCCTCACCCCCCACAGTGCACCCTGCTGGTGAAGGACAAGGTGAGGCCACCTCGGATTCCAGCCAAAGTGGTGTGGATTTTTGGTGTTTCATAACTCAGATTTATTCTTGGCCTTTGGAATTCTTAAAGAGTTAAAGATGGGTACTCAGGGGCTAGAGCTGGTTCCTCCAATTTTTGCCTGAGTGGAGGAACCATCCAAGACTGATGTGGAATTGACTGGCAAGTGGATGTGACTTTACCAGATCTGTAGTAAGCCAGCTCGCTGTCTTCCCAAATGCAGGCAGCTGTTAGTAGCTGAATGGCTGTTTTCTCATCTCTAGATGAGGGAGAGCAGGACACAGAGCTATTTATATCTCTGATTCCCAGAATTAGATGTATTTTTGTGGGTTCGTTCTTGTGTTGTTAGAAAGGGGGCTTGGAGACATTCTGCTGGATTGGCTGCTTTGGGGTTGCTGAATTGGTTCTTGACTATTTTATTTCTTCCTCAGCATGTCCAGTTCTTGGTTAGCTTTGGGGTCAAGAGGAAGTTTGACTATTTTCTTTTTGACACATGAGCCTCAGGGACCATTCTCCTTCAGCCAAGACTGTTTTCCACAAAGGGCAAAGACTAAGGAGTCTGGCACAGTTGAACTGAAGTCCCAGCTTTTCAGATTTACCCCTGGGATTTGCATTCTTTTCTTGCTGGTTGAGGCTGACAGTTTGACCGCCTATTTCAGGAGACAGGAATGAGTTCTCTCTATGTCTTCAATCCCATTTTTGGGAAATGGAGTCAGGTGGCTCCTCCAGTGCTGAAGCGCCCCATCTTGCAGTCTTTGCTTCTCCCCATCATGGATCAAGACTATGCCAAGGTGCTGCTGTTGATAGATGATGAGTACAAGGTATGCCATCTTCATAGTGGCTGGAGAACATTCAGGTGGAGTCGGGTGGGGGGGGGGCGGGTCAGGGTGGTCAGATAGCAGTCAGTGTACCAGAGATGGGAGCTGTTCACAGCGCACATTTGAGCTTGAAGGGGATCTCTGAGTAACTTGATTACTTTTCTGCACTTGTGAAAACTTGGTTTTAACAGAACGAAATCTAAGCTGTCACCGAGTTCAGTAGACTTTAGTTCTTCTAAGATTTGCTGTTTTATTCTTAGGCTGTCTTTGATGGGAAGTAGTAATAGGTATTGAGAAACTGCTTAGACATTCCTAACCTTTTCCTTTAACTATTTTCTTGGGCTTTCTGGGATTTTCAAGGTCACAGCTTTTCCAGCCACCCGGAATGTCTTGCGACAACTACATGAACTGGCCCCTTCCATCTTCTTCTATTTGGTGGATGCAGAACAGGGACGGCTGTGTGGATATCGACTTCGAAAAGTAAGGAAGGGGGCATCCTGGCAGGACCATTTGTAGGAGGGATATGGGTGTTTCCTGGCGATTTGGCTAAGAAGTGAGCTATACTAATTATTCTGTTGTAAATTTAGATTAGCAGAGTCCTGATATCTGATTCAAAGTCATTTTCATACTTAACGAGCAGCTATTACTCGGCAGGCATGATTCTAGATGCTCTGAAAAGAGCAGTGAATGACAGAGTGTCTGCTCCCGTGGAGGTATCATTTCACATTCCTTTTCCGTAGTAGGGAGAGGGGTCATTTTTCTCTATTTTGAGGAGGGTGGCAGGTGGGGTTGGGGGTTGACTAATAGTACTTTCTATACAAAGATAACATTATTAACCCAATTTGATAGAGTGTGTGCTTTGAATTTTATTTCTGGAAATGGGATCAATTTGCTCTGATCCTGACACACTTGAGTCCAGCTCTTGCAAATAGTGATACACACTGGTTTGAAATCCAGCTCAGAGGTTCACAAGCTCCTGGGCTTGGTCTCATTAGCAGGGCTGCATAGAGGAGTAATTTGTGGCGTGTACTCACCAGAAGGCCCTTCCGTTCTGTCCCATAAGGCCTTTGGAGAGGTGCTGTAGTGTAGAGGTGCAGAGCTTGGACACAGCTCAGTAAATCATGGCTGGCCCAGCGTACAGGAATATGGATATTTCCTACTCAGATAAATAATGGGGTACTATTGAATAGTCCTCTGCTTTCTTGCTGTAGCATTTTTCTTAATCAAATTGAGAGTTCCAAAACTTCTTCACAAACTGGATCCTTGGTGCTGTTTTTCTGGGAGCTCTGATCTGTTGTTTACAGCACAGATGGCCCAGATAATGAACTGTAGGATCCTGGCTGCAGCTGTCTCTGGTCTAGGTGTACCCTTCTGATTACCAGCTGGCTGTTTTGCCCTTGCTCCAGGATCTCACCACTGAACTGAGCTGGGAGCTGACCATTCCGCCGGAAGTACAGCGTATCGTCAAGGTGAAGGGAAAGCGCAGTAGTGAGCACGTTCATTCCCAGGGCCGTGTGATGGGGGACCGCAGCGTGCTCTACAAGGTACGGCACTGCAATCTGGTATAGAGCAGAAAATCAAGGGTTTAAGTTCTAGCTCTGGGATTTGGTAGATACATGACCTGCAGTGAATCATTTAATCCCTTTGAGCCCTTATTTATTGTCTGTGAAATGGGCATAGTGCTCCCCTCTCCTAGGGTGGTGGTGATGATCACATGAGACACTCATGCTTAGCCTAGAGCCTGGCTTGTAGCCACTACCCAATAGATGTTAGCTGCTGTATTATTAGTGGTAGCACTGATAGAACTTTCTGGCATTAAACTGAAGTTGATCCATCAGAAACTCCATCTCTATGATCAGCGCTCTAGTTAGTGGTAGAGGGAGGGAGATGGAGTGGTAACTAGTGGGCTGTAGCACTGTCCTATGAGAGAAAGCAGTCACCATGGTCATGGACAGTAATTCCACCCTCTGGCACAGCGGAGGCTGAGTTCAAGGAGGAGATGCAATAGAACAGGGTGCCATGACCCAGGCACTTGATGCAGAAGCGGCTTCCCCCGGCAGAGGCTGCGTGCAGCCCCTAGCTGGACCATCTGGGTTGAGACCCAGCTCTGCCACAGGCCAGCTGTTCATTGTGGGCGAGCTGCTTAGGCTTTTCAGGCTTCTGTTTCACCAATACAATGAGGATAGTAGTGCAAACATCATAGGAGTATTTTGAAGATTAATGACAACATGTAACGTGATTAGAATGGTGCCTGCCACGTGGTTGACATTGTTAATGCCGTCAGCCTGAACTCTTTTGATGACGCCTCCCATGTGGCTGCAGTCAGTTTTACTGGTGCAGAACGACCAAATCAATACAAATTCTAAAGTACATTTTGACTTGTCTTGTACTAGAAAAAATACTCACTATGTAATTTTATCTGTATGAGGTAAAATTTAGTAGAATACGTGTGTTTTCACATGTTGGACGAATAGTAGTTAGGAGTAGGGCTTTTTGGGTTCATACTCGTTATGCAAATTTTTTAGGTTTGTGTTTTTTTTTACTTTTTATTTTGGCTTAATTTTAGATTTATAGAAAAGCTGCAATCCCATATATCCTCAGCTAGTGTCCCCTAGCGGACCGTGGCACATCTGTTTAAACTAAGAAACCAACACTGAGGCAAGACCGTTGCCTCAGCTCTGCTCTCTGCGTTCCACCAGCTTTCCCGTCAACGTCCTTTCTGTCCCAGGATCCAATCCAGGATCCCCCATTGCAATTAGTCGTCAAACCTGTTTGTTTCTGGTCTTTTTGTCCTGGTCTTTGACAGCTTTTCAGTCGTTACCTTATTTGTCATGACCTTGACAGTTTTGAAGAGTACTAGTCAAGTGTTTTGTAGAACGTCTTTCAATTTTGGTTCGTCTGATGTTCTCGTGGTTAGACTGTGGTTATGGGTTTTGGAGAAAGAATATCACGGAAATGAAGTTGTTAAAAATTTTTTTTGAGTACCACCTGGATGCCAGGCAGTCCTTTAGACACTGGGATACATCAGTGAACAAAATAGACAAAATTTCCTATACTCATAATGCTTTTATTGTATTTAGAAGAGGCTAATAAAGAAAATAAATAGCATATTAGAGGGTGACCAGTTCTATAGAAAAATGAGCGTGGAATTGGAAGGGGATACAATTAAAATAGTGTGGCTCAGGAGGGTCTCATTGAGAAAGTGACACTT
Source organism: Rousettus aegyptiacus (assembly GCF_014176215.1). Taxonomy (NCBI): domain Eukaryota; kingdom Metazoa; phylum Chordata; class Mammalia; order Chiroptera; family Pteropodidae; genus Rousettus; species Rousettus aegyptiacus. The sequence goes on along the minus strand of NW_023416284.1, from coordinate 11,346,521 downwards.
AAGTGAAACTTGGAATGAGGAGGTGAGTCATATGTTATTGGGGGAAGAGCTTTCCAGACAGAAAAGCTAGAACATGCTTGAATGTTCTAGAAACAGCATGGAGGATAGTGTGACTAGAACAGGGTCAGCGAGGAAGAGAGTCTGGGTTGCTGACGTCAGAGAGGTGATAGGGCTAGATCACAGGCCATCACTCTAGCCTTTATTTTGAGTAAGATAAAGAGGCACTGGGAAGTTTCGAGCAGAGAAATTACAAAAATGACAGGGTTAAGAGGCTCATTTGGCCTGCTCTGTTGAGACTAGGCTGTCACAGGCTGAGGAAAAGAGCAGGAAGACAGGCTATTGTAGTAATCCAGGTGAGGTGATGGCGGCTTAAACTGGTTTGGCTGAGGTGGTGAGGAAGTATCTGATACTTTTGGATACTTCTGGATACTTTTGAAGGTAGAACCAATAGGTTATGTTGATGGATAGGATGTGTATGTATGTGAGAGAGAAAGGAGTCAGGGGTGACTCAGAGGTTCCAAGTCTAAGACACCGATGTATGGGGAGGCCTGAGGGGGGAGCAGATTTTATCAGGGGTGGAAGGAATTCAGTTTGGGGCATGTCAAGTTTGAGATGAGACATCTAAGAAGAAATGTGAGCTGGCAGTCTGTTAGTCAAGTCTGGAGTTCAGGGAGAAGTATGGGTTTGGACATGTCAAATTGGACAATCCCAGCAGCCATAGATGGTGTGAAAGCCATGAGATTGGCTGAGTCCCCAGACGACATCCGAGAGACGAGGGGGAACCTGCAGAAGAGGCTAAGAAGTGGTGGCCAGTAAGGCTGAAGGAACACCAGGGAGCTGGTGTCTTAGATGCCAGGTAGAGAAAGTGTTTCAAGAAGGGAGTGATCCCATTTCACATGGTACCAGTAGGTCATTTAAGGTGAGAACTGAGACTCATCCCTTGACTGAGTGATAGGGAGCTACTGGTGAAGAGAAGTAGCGTTGCTGGAGCAATGTCCTTAGGTCAGCAAGTGGGTGGACCTGGACTGTATCTTGAGGTACCATTTGCTGTGCCTGTGAGTTGAGCAAGTTGCTTAACTGCTTTAAGACATTTTGTCTATGAAATGTGGGTAATAGTAGCTACTTAGCAAAGTTTATGGGATTCAGCGAAATGATATAGCAATGTACCTGGAACGGCTCCCAGCAGACACTAAACGAATGCAGTGATGATGAAGTCTGAATAGGAAGCTCTTGTGACCACAAAACCTGATTTTTCTGCCAGGCCACCGAGCTCTGGGTCTGCCCCACCAGCCAGGGCTTACAGTGGAGTATGGAGTGATTGAGGTGCCATTGTGGTTCTGAGGGAGCCTTTCTCTCCCCTGCAGAGCCTGAACCCCAACCTGCTGGCAGTGGTGACGGAGAGCACAGATGTACACCATGAGCGCACCTTCATCGGCATCTTCCTCGTGGACGGCGTCACTGGGCGCATCATCCACTCCTCCGTGCAGAGGAAAGCCAGGGGCCCCGTTCACATCGTGCACTCCGAGAACTGGGTGGTGGTAAGGAGCCATAGATCAGCTGGTGTCACTGTCAGGGACAAGACATAACCCAAGTGTATATGGCTGGTCTCCCTGCATCTGAAATACTTTCAGTGCCTCCTGTTCAAGAAACTAATTGCTGCTTTGTGTGTTCATAGGATCCAAAACTCCTGATGGCAGCATAGAGTGCTGGTTGGGGGTTAGGCTCAGGAGTCAGGCTGCCTAGGTTTGATCCCAGCCCTTCCATTTCCTAACTGTATGACCTTGAATTAGTTATTTAAACTCTCTGTGTTGCATCTTTTGTGAAGCAGGGATAGTAACAGTCACCTTTAGTCTGGGTTAGAAAAATGCTTGGCACATAGTAAGCACTCAAATGTCAGCTATTATTATGACTTCCAAGAATATTGAGAATTCTTTTTTGCTTGTGGCAAACTTTACATAGCCTGGAGAAAACTACTCTGAAAGCTAGTAAACTTGTTAGCAAGGAAAAAAACCAGATGCTGGGTGGTCCTCTTCTGCCTGGGTGTGTAGCGAATTGGAAAGGTGCCTTCTCATGTAAATTCCCCTGTCCAACTGGACCAGGAGCTAAGCCCCAGCCGCCCCCTCTTCTCTCTGCAGTATCAGTACTGGAATACCAAGGCCCGGCGCAATGAGTTCACCGCGCTGGAGCTCTACGAGGGCACTGAGCAATACAATGCCACCGCCTTCAGCTCCCTGGACCGTCCCCAGCTGCCCCAGGTCCTCCAGCAATCCTACATCTTCCCCTCCTCCATCAGTGCCATGGAAGTCACCATCACCGAGCGGGGCATCACCAGCCGACACCTGCTTAGTGAGTGACCAGGGAAGGGTCCCTAGGGTGACCGGGTTCTGTTAACGGTAGCCACACTGAAGGATAGAGCTGGGGATGCACTGCCAGCCGAGCCACATTTGACTGTAAGGAAGGTTAGCGAGGAGGGCTTCATTTCAGCAGAAAAAGTTCCTTAGTCTGGCCTTGCTGTCCATGAAAGATGCCACATCTCAGTTCTCATTTCTGATGATCCGCTTCATTTCTCTGTTCTGCATTTTTACTTCACTGAGAAAGTTGAGCCCTGATATCATCATTCCTAACAGGTGGCCTGTGCTGACGCTGCAGAAACTGGCACGGTTTAGGGTCTCTTCCTTATTCTGAGCTCAGGACTGAGTGGTTGTCTAATAAGCTGCTCTGTATGGTTGATTTTACCAAAGATGTTTGGGACGCTGAGCTTTGATAGGCACTTGGTGCTACTATTTTATTCTGAAATAGGAGGACAGCCCTCTCAGCAGTTTCCCAGGCTGAATCCCCACCAGTCCCGAGACCAGGAGGCCATCATGCCCTCTGCCCCGCCCTCCCCCGCAGCAGTGCATGCGGCTTGTGTTTGGCGAATGGGAAGAGACATGCTTAGTTGGGGCAGGTACTCCTGGAGGGAGGGAAAGAAGAGGGGTGAAGAGATCTAAGTGGCCTTCTGTGCCCTTCTCTCTCCTCATCACCCGTGTCTTGATTTGAGAACTTTATTTTCTGATATCTCAGGATATGTGAGGAAACCAGTATTTTCAAAAGCGGGAACCTTCATTCAGACCCATGCCTATTGTTTGGATTATCGTTTTTGGCCAATTAAGGGAGTGTCATTGATGCTTTTTTTGGGTTTAAACCCAACTTTAAATTTCTGTGATGACATTTTGTGATTAGCTCTAATCCGGGATTGGATCGGTGTGAACGGCCCTTTCACTTCTTTCTGTGCAGTTGGGCTTCCTTCTGGAGCAATTCTTTCCCTTCCTAAGGCCTTGCTGGATCCCCGCCGTCCTGAGATCCCCACAGAACAAAGCAGGTGAGACCCTGTGGCGGCGCTGAAGGCTCTGACCTTAAGGAACTTCACCTGTTGACTGAGTTGGGCCCTCCGTGTGCTGTTCTGCTGTGCTAAGGGCCAGGGATATAGCAGTGGAGAACTCTGACAATAAATAAATTGTTAGATACTCGTAAATCCTGAGGAAAAAAAAAAAGGACAGGCTGTGAAGGTTTGGGGAGGGGGAAGGGTGTGCAGTTGAACTTGGAGAGGGTGGCCTGTGAAAGCCCCTCTGAAACGGTGACTTTGAGTAAAGACCTGAAGGAGGTAAGAAGCCGGCCTTGTGGCTGTCTGAGGGAGAGCTTTTCAGGCAGTGGGGACAGCCAGTGCGAATGCCCCGAGAGCACGCCTGGGGAGTTGGAGGGAGGGTGGAGGCCAGTGGGGAACACTAGGAAATGAGGTTGGGGAGTACTGGGGGCTGAGTCATGTGGGGAAGTCAATGGCTTGTCACCTTCCAGCCATTACCCCTGCATATTTTTTCACCTTCATCCCGAATTCTCTTCCCTTAGGGGCCTGAGGAACTGGGCAACATAAGGAGACAGTAGATCTGTCTTTGCACATGAGGAAGGGTGAGAGAAGCATGACTTGGAGGTGGGGAGAGTGAGCGGAGAAGGGTACGGAAGAAGGGTGTTTCAGCTGTGGAAAAGACACGGGACGCTACTAGGGTTTTCACAAGGACTGTAGGCAGAGGCGCTCTGGGCTAGAGGGCAGCAGTTGGCCTAGTGGCTCAATGTTTTGGTTTTAAAATGGCTCTGACTGGCCTCCCCTGGTGTGCAGTCCTGGTTGTCTGTATGGTTTTTGTTTTAAGTTTTAGAATGAGGTAGGAATCCAGATCTCTGTTTTGGTGTCCACACAGCTTTCTTTCTTGCAGCCTTCTTAATACTTACCTGCTAAATTTTTAACTACCTGGAGCAGGTAGACTTCAAAAGGAAGATCTGAGGCTAGATATATGGCCTGGAAAGCTCCCCAGGACTCCAAAGGGGCAGCCGAGGGATCCTCTTTCAGCATTTTGAATGCTCGTCCTGGCCGATGTTTTACAGAGAGGAGAACCTAATCCCGTATTCTCCAGATGTCCAGATTCACGCAGAGCGATTCATCAACTATAACCAGACAGTTTCTCGGATGCGAGGTATCTACACTGCTCCCTCAGGCCTGGAGTCCACTTGTTTGGTGAGTATAGCCCACAGCCACCCTGTGTAACAGTTGCTCTTTGTTTCACCCTTGGGAAGACAGCTGAGGATTCTATTTCCTTTCTTCCCCGTGCGAGGTCATGGCGGATCACCGGCTGCCTTTCTTATGTATTTCTCATGCCTTCTGCCTTCCAGGTTGTGGCCTATGGTTTGGACATTTACCAGACGCGAGTCTACCCATCCAAACAGTTCGACGTCCTGAAAGACGATTATGATTACGTGTTAATTAGCAGTGTCCTCTTTGGCCTGGTTTTTGCCACCATGATCACTAAGAGACTGGCACAGGTGAAGCTCCTGAATCGTGCCTGGCGGTAACGACCCAGAACCTGCTGCCCAGGATCAGAGCCGTGGGGAACGAGGGCCGGTGGAGAGGCTCCCGCGGCAGTTTGACAGGGTGGGAGAGGCTGCGTGTTGGCTTCTCACTTCGGTTCCGAGTTGTGAGGAACCAGTGCACTGTCATGGAGCATCCTCTTGGGATATGTCTGGTGCATAGTCATCGCTGGGTGAAGGCTGAACTCTTTCAGCTCAGAATCTCGAAGCATCTTGATGTATTTCCCCTGAAAAAGGCCGTTGCTCTGTTTCTTTGCTCATCTGAGTGGTGGTGTTTATAAGACCGCCAACAGATTTTTCTCCTTTGTCAGGCCTGTTTAAATTGATTGACTTTGGTTGGCCTTCTATTTCCCTGCTTCTTGCTTCAAAGTTGGAAGGGAACTTAATCCCACCTCACAGGTGCACTTGCTGTTTTACGTTGGAGAGAAAGAAAAGCCACCCTTAGCTTAAATTTGAGGACTGATCTAGCCTCTTATGGCTCTCCGAAGTAACTCCAGGTTGAGGAATCTATTTGTGGTGTTAACTTTAATTAAGCCTCTAGTTTCATGCTGTCATTCAGGTTGGGCCACCCAGTCTTTGTTTCAGTTTTTCAAAAGCCAAGTGTGTAATTAGCATCTTGGTTTGTTGGTCATTGCCCATGCTTTTCACCTGAGGTGTGTCCTGTGTGTCCGGGCTTTTTAGGACTTATTACTCCTGAATTGTCTGAACCATGAAGAGATTTCAAGGGAGGAGAATCTGCCCGCTGCACAGTACCTCATTGCCTCTCATTTCACTCATAGGCTGGTCTAGCCATTTTATAATCCAGAGAAAATCGTCCTGTTTTAAAGAACCTCATTATTTATTTTTAGATTTAGATATAAATTAACATGTGGGTCACTTGATTTCTCTTAAACGGAGATTTTAAATCTTATGGATCTTTAAAAAAATGGAGAGAAGGGTTAGGGATAGGAGATTGGCATCTTGTGGCTGAGGCGTTGCTGACTGGGTGGTTGTCTTGGCTACAAATGAAATGTGCCCTAAAAATTTTCCTTTGTCCATGGATTTGGGGGATGATGGGGTTTTTCCGTACTGTGAAGAATGAAATGTACAGAGTAGACCTTTTCTCGCCCTGTGGGGGGAGTGGTACACTCAAGTGTTTGAATAAAGGGAGTGACAAATGACCCTGTTTAAGTCCTTTTTTGTGGCTTAGGAAGATCAGTTTGAGGCTACTTTTTCATTAGAGGGGACAAAAAGTGCAGAAATCGTTTTTAAAAAGCCACTTTTTAAAATGTTTCTACGGTTATATACTGATGGTAGATTATGGCAGAGAAGAAAAAAATAATTTTACTTTAGTACTCATAATGTGAAATTGATTTTAATGAGTGAATGAACATCTGAGTGTCTCCGGGGCAAAAAAAAAAAGGCATCTGTTCATCGTTACTCAAGGCATATTGTGCTTAAAGTGACCTGGGAGAAGGGGAAAGGTGTTAAATTAAAAGAATCTTGCCCCAGTTTTGAGAAAGCCCGGTTGAAATTTTGACTGTCCGACATAAACACGTACAAGCTGCCTCACTGGCTGTTGCCTTGCCTGCTTTGCTTGCACAGCCCAATAAATCTGCAAGATTCTAGTTTATATTTACGTATGTGCCAGATCTGAAAGAACAAGTTAATGGGAGGAAAGTTATTTGTCCTTTTGTCAAATTCCCTGTGTTTTAGCTTTATTACCTTTTTACTGAACATTACCTTAAACCAGGTAGTGAAAGTAGCTAATGCTAATAGCATGGTCAGCCTAAGTCTCTGGTTCTCGACTTTTTCCTAATCTTACAGCAGCAATTGGTTCTGACCAGCTATGCTCACCCTCTGCCTACGCTTTTGAAACTTTTCCTCTCAATTCTCTAATGAGTTTTCTCATTTTCCATTTTTCCTCTACATATCCCTTGAGCCATCTGTTCCCTCTCTTCATTAATTAGGTTAATTTTCGGGCCCCCTGCAATGGAATGTTTCACTTAAAGAAGATTCATCAATATTTTAGATGTCATAATTTATTAGTCTGCTCAACATACAAGATCTCAGCATAAAAATTTACAGTTAAATGGTGTTTAGTGATTCTCAGTTCCTGTTGGGAATAATGTAAATGGTTTATGGCTTTTGTTAATTTTTCCTTAGCCTCTGACTCTGGACAGGAATCAATTATTGGGGAATGTGCATGAATGAAATACAGTATAGTTTTAAATTTTTGGGTGGGGGAGGGGATGTTAAATAGTATTTTGCCCCATCTACTCTCTTAAAATTGTAGCTTATTGATTCAATACTATTTTTGGAGGGGGTTGATAACTGCTCCCCTTCCTCCACTCCCAGGTGAACGGGCTCTTATGCAGATAATATGGTTTTATTACTGATCTTACAGTTCAATAACTACCACAAGAACTTATAGTTAAATTTCCCGAAACCCACATAATTTTGTTAGCATTCGTCCAATATTTGCTTAGAGCCTACAATTCTAAACTATAAATTACCTAGTTACCTCATTCTGCCTTTCTCTATGGAGTAGAATTCTGGGCCTTGACTAACTATTCTTTTGTCTGCACCGGAGCAGTTGTGAAACTTCTTGAAGGCATTCCTTTGGCCGTTGGTTTAGCTATAAATCCTTGTTTGGTTCTTTCATTTTAATGAGATGGTATTACTTCTTTCTTAAGCACTAAAGATTGTTAACCTGTACAGCTCCATGTTTCTCTAGCACCACAGAAGAGCTATGTCCCAGGAAGTTTGATGAAGATCTCCTTGGTCAGTATCTCACCTTGCTACAAAAAGCACTTGGTATAGCTTACGCAAACACCAATGATACATAATAAAATGAAATGAAAATCAACGAGGTGAAGACAGCAAGAGAATGAAAAACAACTGAAAAACAAATTGGTTCAGACAACTGTGGAGGGAACTCCTATTTACCTATAATCCATCTTTTCTTCAAGCTACTATAAAATTGATCCCTAGCTTAAGCCAAACCAGCAGATAACTTAGCTATGCAACTAGACAGAATTTAGGGGGCAGTATTTTGTCATAGTTTGTCCTCAGGAATGGATTTTAGAACTTAGCGCTGAATTTATTCTAGAGATATTGATAAGGACATTGTTTATTATATAAAGAACCAATAAACAATTCTGGGCTCAGCATTAGGAATAGTTGTGTCTTAAGTCACTTAAAAATTTTTTTTCCTTGATTTTAAACACGCATATTGTAGAAAATTTTAAATACGAAAATTAATGTGGAGTAATATAAATTACTCATATGGGCATTGACAGTTACTTTAGTGTTCTTGTGTACAAACTCTTAATGAGATCATTAAGAAACTAAAGAAAGTTAAAGCAAAAATACATTTCAAAGGCACACTTACTTTTATACAAGCTCCAATGTACTTTGTATGGTTTGGTAATAGCTTATACCCCATTGCTGGGATCAAATAAGCTAGACTAGAAACAACCAGAATGCCACTCTACTGATGACAATAGACTATAATTGTAAAGAGGACCAGAATACATACATATGTCTGTTGGTTGGAAAAAGCCTGGATAATAAGTTAAAATGTTATTATGTCTGCTTAGTTAGTATGGACTTAGAATAGGGGGTCTAATAGCCAATGCATAGTTTTCGGTATAGGCATACATGTGCAAGAGACCAGAATGTTCACTTCCGCTGACCAGAACAGCCCTTCTCTCCCACCAAAAGTGCTAAAGGATACAATATAATCATTTGACTCAACTTTTCCTAGACTGTGGTACTATTTTCTTTTTGTTAAGTGCCCGCCACATGTCATTATACTGAAATGTTTTCCTAATCATACAACAAAGCATTTGCAAAGTTTTTCCTTTTTATTTTGATACAATTTGACTTACAGAAAGTTTTAAGACTAGTATTCAGAGTTCTCAGATACTCTTCACCCAGATTCCTCAAATGTTAACATTTTACCACATTTGCTTTATCCCTCTTTTCTCTCTCCTCTCAATCTGATAGACTACATTTTTGCTGAGTGTAAATCCTAATGTGGCAGTAGCAGGTCTAAGGACTGTAAAAACCATTTCACAAAACAAAACTCTTCTGATACATTTTTGGACTTATGTAAGTTATTTGGTTTAAGCTGAATAAGTATATCTAAGCTTCATTTTGTAGAAATTTGTCAAGCATTTATTAATTCATGTTGGCTATTACTGAACATCGTTGCAAATTTGGATGTTCACCTTCTTATAATTTTAATTTCAATCGTGTTCTTTCCTTGCTCAGTTTCCTGAGTCTTGCTTCCTGCTGTTCTGTAAAACTGACATTCCATTCTAGTCTCTTAAAGCAAGAAGGCTGCAAGGCACATTTTATTTTAAATTCTAACCATATGAAATACACTATTATCAGAAAAATAACCAATACTTGTTGATTACATACAAATGACTATCACATTACTAAATTGAATCAGGCTTCTAATCTATTTCCTTATATTCTTGGTATTAAAAAAAAAAACTTTGTCTATTGTGAATTACCAAAAAAGGGACTGCTCTCCATTTGTAGTATTCAGTGTTGTGTTAGGAGTTTCCACAAAATGTTCACTATTGGTCCCTGTAACTTTGTAACAGATTGACCTCTTTTGGCTGCTAGGAGCTAATAGTTATGATTTCTTCATTTAATTGTTTCCAAACACACAGTATCTATTAGGATTTATTTCAAGTAACTCTGTATCAGTTGGAATATTTTCAAATAAAAATTCCAGTATCTTTTGCTTTTAAGCTTCCCCTAGTGACATTGAATTCTTGTTGGTTCTAGATTGAGGTATAATTTGTAACCACTAAAGTGTACACATATAGCTCAGTAAATATTGTATCTCCATGTAATGACTTGTGTTGATACAGAACTTTTCAAGCTTCCAGCAGGTCTCATGCTTCTTCCTAGTCTGTACTCCTACATTAAACCATCCCATTGAGCTATGACTGCTTAAGTTTTTCTTTCATTGAATTTCCTATAACATGTCTATATCATCTCTCTTTCATCAGTTTTAAAACTTTCTTTGTCCCACTTGAGAAGAGAAGGGAACTAGTATTTCAAGTACTTAAGTTAATAATTTGAAAAATTATTATTCTTTAGTTTCTTATCTTATTTTCTGGACCAGAGTATTAGAAGCTTATGATTCATCTAAAAAATTTTTAGACTCCTATTTATACTGTTCCTTTCTTTTGTCATCTAAATTTAGAATGTGATGCCATTCCAAGTCTTTGTAGCAACTTAAGAACAAACCTCCAATACTGAAATTAATGAGGTGTTTAAAAAGAAATATCTTTAACTAGAATGCTTTCTTCAAATCTATAGGCCAGGAATATTAAAAGTACATAAAAAATATGAGTTTAGGTATAGGTGCAAATCTCCCTGTGATACTTCGCATTTGCCTTTTATTTTTCTCTTTTCCAGTTGTAGCTGATGGAAGGGTAAAGAGGGGAGCAGGAACATTTGATCTTCTATTATTTCCTAAAACCTCTCCAAGAGAACCTTTGCAGATTAATTTTGTCCTTTGGGTAAAAAAAAATGTCCCAAGAGCCTCAATAAAATGCTTGGTTTCTGAACTCCTTAGGGCTCTGGTTTAGTATCTTGAAATAATGCAATATTTACTGTGATATGAAGTTTTTTTCTCCCCCTGCTTCATTCTTCACATTTTTGTTTAAGAAACTTGCTGTTATTAGCCCCTAGTATAAATAAGACAATAAATGAAAATCCCTACTGTTATCATTGAAGCCACATTTTCCTCCAAGCTGGCTGGCTTTAACTGAATTTTATTTCTAATGTAAAATAGGTCTTTTCTTGCCAAAAGTGCAGATTAGTCACCAGGTACCAATTTATCAGCGTTACACTGGTAACAAAAGGAGCTATTCCTAAACTTGGAACATAGCAACGTTTCAGGATTTTCAGTCTCCACCGTTCTTGTGAAGATTTCTTTATTTAGGCGGCCTGTGGTCCACCAAGATCTCACACACAAGAATGTCCTCAAAGCATGCATACCTTTCGTTGAGTCGAACGCTGTTCTCTTAGATGTGGTATCCAGATCATATTTTCGATAAAATCTAGACATGCCGTGAGTAAAAGCTTACATTCTTTCTTTGCTAGTAAGGAAAAAAAAAAAAGGGGGAAATAGAACTTTACGTGGCAAGCTGGAAAGAGCGATGCAAATACGAGCCAGTACGATTACTAATGAGGTTAATCAAAATAGAAAATGGATTTGAGCGTGAAGAAAGTAAGCCGTGATTATATTAAAAGCGAGAGGTGGTGTGGGTAGGAGAAAGCTCTAAACTGAAGCGCTGTAGTATTACTCCTATGAGGAGCACTACAGAGGGGAAGAAGCGTGTGAGAGTGATTAGACTTCAGCCTCTTCTTGACCTTAGCTGTCTTGGGTGGCGGCCATTATATTCGCGATGCACAGTCTACTCCATTGCCCTGGTCTTGTCACCTGAAACCTAGCGCCCAACTCACCTTTCCCGGGTACCGCGAAACCGGCGCGCCGACTTTCGGGAACAGCGCCAGTGCGCAGGCGCGGAGGTTGGCGCGCCCCCGCCCCCTCCCGAAGCTCCGCGTCCTGCGCAGGCGCGGCGCCCTCGCCCCGCCCCCGGGCGCGCCGCACGCCTGCTCTGAGAGCTAAGGGAGACCGTCCCCGCGCGTCGCGTATTTTGGCCGGCGACTGCGTCGCGCACTTTGACGCAACCGGTTACGTAACTTCCGCCCCCTCACGGGAGGCGGCGCTGGGCCGGTGGCAAGCCCCCGGAGGGAGCCGCAGTAGTACGACGGAAGATGGCGACGAGCGGCGGCGAAGAGGCAGCGGCAGCGGCGCCGGCGCCCGGGGCCTCGGAGACAGGGGCGGACACGACCCCGGGCTGGGAGGTGGCTGTGCGGCCGCTGCTGTCCGCGTCCTATTCCGCCTTCGAGATGAAGGAGTTGCCGCAGCTGGTGGCCTCAGTAATCGAGAGGTACCGGGCGGCGGCCCCGGAGGGGCGGGCGCAGGGAGGGGGAAGGGAGGTTCTGCTGATCGTCTGGACCCGCTTCCCGGGCCATCTCCTGCTGCTCGCGGACCCCCACCCCAGCCATGGCGGCGGGGCTCCCCGGCTCCCTGGGACAAGGGCTTGTCCGGGATTCCTTCTGCCAGTCCAGGTAAATCATCTGTACCTCGGTGTCCCTCGCCAGCAAAACTTTTGAGGTCGCCTTCTCCGGAGGGCGTGGTCAGACCCGTTCCGGAGCGACTTCGAAATGCACCGCGCTCTTAGGGGAACGTCCCCGGGGCTGCCCCTGTGTTAAGGTCAAAGCGCTGATGAGTTTGCATTTCTCGCCGGCACTCTTGCCCCTATCCTGGGCCAGAGCGGGGCCCGGGGTTTAAATTGGAGACGTACCACACAATTTAATAACGGTCTCTCGTGGTGCTGTAATCACTTGAGGGCACGTGCTGTTTCTATGACTGAAGCTACTAGAGACCATCGCTGATTTTCTTTTCAGGTGGCACTTACTGTATATTTCTACTGTAACGGTCTTTGATTAAAAATATTCCAGCGTGTTAGTCTACGAGGTCATTTTCCCAAAGAAGGTGTTCTCTTTTCTCTTCCAATAAAATGTGTTCATACTCTTACAGATGCGCCTATGTATTGCTTTGCTGTTACATGGTTTTTGCCTTTTTATATAGAGATTCTTAGATGGTGAGAGTTGTTTATAGGAAGGTGGTGATGTCAGAGTGCTTGCGTTTTCCTGACTTACCTTGCTCAGAGCAGTCTTTCATTAGTGTAATGGTAGACATGCTTTTCAAGCCAGTCTCACTTTCATTTTTCTAGCCAACCTTTACTTCAGCAACTCCCTTCAGTTGCTAACTGGGTCATTTTAGCTTCATGCCAACAATGGTGTATCTAAATGTTTCTCAGAAGGTTAGAAATTGCTACTTATTACTAAATTCAGAAGGCCCATGGTTTGACATATTGTTTACTACAGTGCTTATTGTTAGCTTTGTGATGCTTCGGATGCAATTTAAAAATACATATGTAATTAAATATGGTTGAGTTTAGTAACTTTGCAGTTTACTTTTCAGAATTTTTGTATCTATTAAGCCCAGAATGTTCTGAAGTTGTAGACAAGTATCAAAGGTAATGCTCTTAAATTATGTAGCTTTTTAAAAACTTTGAAACATTTAGACTAGTGGTGTTTTTGATGAATTATATTCATCTTGTTACTTATAATAAATAGTGTTACACTCTTTTTTGAACATTTGCTTTTATGTTTTTGTAGACATGAACTGAGTAGCTTATAAAGTCATTTGTTGACACCTTCCCATACATCCGGTGTTCTGAGTCCATGCCTTTTAAACCGTAATAGTTAAGCAACTCCCTCCAACCTGTAGAAGGAGCCAAAGCCAAATATATCAAAACTAGGTTTGAATTTTTCCACGTGAGTAATAAGTGACTCCTCCTGCACCCTATGTTAGCTAAGATAATCAAGAGCTGCCTGTGTTTGGAACACTCGTTAGACCTCTCTTCATGGTTTAGAAAAGAGGTCCAAACTGCTGGCTGTTTAGTAACACAAACTTCTATTGGAAAGCAAGATCCTTGAAGTCTCTGTTCTGATTTTTGTCTCAGCTAACTTTGAAAGCTTGCTATTTGTCCTCTTCAGGCTTTATGAGAAGAATATTATCTTAAGAAAAAAAAACTTTTTTAATAAAAATTTCTAGAAGAAACATCAGGCTTACAAGTTCTTTGCAGTTAAAATAACTAAACATACTATATGTTCAGTTCGGTGTAGAGCAGGGGTTGGCACACTTTTTCTGTAAAAGATCAGATAGTAAATTTTTGAAAGCCATATGGTCTCTCCAGACTAGTCAACTTGACCACTGTATGGAGAAAGCAACCGGACTCAATACATAAATGAGTGGGCGTGGCTATGTTCCCAAGTCTTATTTATGGACACCAAAGCATGAATTTCATATATTTCCATGTTATAAAATATCCTTCTTTTGATTTTTTTCCCAGCCATTAAAAAAATATAAAAACCATTCTTAAATATAGACTGTACAAATAGGTGACTGGCCAGATTTGGCCTGCAGGCCAGTGTTTGCCAGTACATGGTTTGGAGCGCAAAAATTAGCACCCTGCTGTCAGTATTGTGTTTCTCAGGTTTTATTTGCCTTTCAAAAAATGAAGTGAGGGCGTTAGAATTATGGAATTATTATTAGAATTATTCTCGAATAGAGAGTTACGGCCATTGAGTATAGGACCAGATCAGAGCCAACACTGTACATTTGCTGTGGTGGGCTTCGTTTGGTTGCTAATCAGAGATTTGTGTGCCTAGGCTGCTGTTTTACTTCTGTGGCTACTGCTCCCATTTTCTGCAGTTCCTGTGTTTCTTTCTATTGTTCCATGTTTTTCTTCTTTGCCTCCAGGGACCTTCAGTTTTTCTGTTGCAAGCTGCTATTCTCTGCTTCCCATGCCCTGGCTCCATCATGCCTGCTCACTTTTTCTATCTGGCAGCCTGCTCATCCTTTGAATTTTCCTCCCTTTTTGACATTTGAGGATGATGACAAATGTCTTTAGAGACTCCCCAGTACTCTGCTGGTCTGTTTTCTGTCCCTATTCTTTATACTTTTATAGTTGGAATTGACCTTTGAGTTTAAAGAAAAGATAGATAATATTCCTAGGTCCAGACTGTTAAGTTTGACTTTGTAACCAAACTGCAAAACAAAGGAGGACTAGATTAACATGGATAAATTGGGTAGGTACTCTCAAAAGTGTCATTAGCGTTTTAAAAGAAAAACATATTTGAGTTTACTTAAAGGGGAGTTTATTTTTACTTCTACTCCTTGCTGTGAGCATCTTTTCATGGTAAAGATCGAAGGCTAGAATTAGTTTAATGGAACCTATACTTTATGTGGGATTAGTGTAATTGCTGAATGTGGCTGTATGTTTTAAGGTATTATCAAATACAGAGTTCCTTTCTTAACCCTGTGCAAGATGGTGGTGAGCGTGACTGTCACTGAACAATTTGATTGATTCCGTAGATTACAAGAGAAAAATTCCTCTTTCCCCTGAGTCAGTCCTTCCTAGGGTGTCCTGGCCTCTTTAGTGATAAGCCACTTTGAGTCTCTGCCTCCCAGTTATTTGATAAAATATAGGCCAGAGAGACCTACTTGGGAAGGCAGAAGCTGCTACAACATTCCCATTGGATAACACATAGTCATTTCCTAAAAATCTTGAAAGGGGGACACGGATGCTTTAATGCCATGATTTTTTGAGTTTACATGCTGTAGCACTTGAGTTTGTGATTGATGTGTAGGGGTTAAAAAAGCCCACCACCAAATGATGGAATATAATTGTGAATTTAGTCTTGGTACTAGTTAATATTTCCGTGCGTTAGTGTCACATTCACCACAGATTTGTCATGGGTGTGAGGGACATATTTGAAAAGCTTTCAGTTCTTTGGTTAATATCTATTAAATATTCTGAGATACACAGCACATGTTCAAAAAACATTTTAATATAATTAATGTGTTCATTATGCTTACTTGTTTCATGATAAATATCCTGATAAGCATAGTGGATTCTCTACTTGGGAGTCGAAAGGGGTTTGTGGTTTCCACAGTTTACAGAAGAAGATATGAATAGTATGTTATCCAAGTGAGAGAAGGGAGGTGAATCAGATTTCCACTTCTTCCTATAAAAAGCTAGATATTTCCAGACCGTTGCCAGTTCTTTTTTACTTACTGTGTCAAAGTGGATTTCTCTGACCTGGCTGCTTAGCTGCCATTTCCCTTTGTAGTCTGCATTGTATTTATTTTGTATGGAATATAAATGTTGTGTCTTTCAGCAGTGTATCAGGCTCAGGGGTGGTGTTGCTGGGAAGTTTGTTAGAAGACACGTGTGTCAGGAAGATAGCTTGACTGCCTAGAGGAGAGAGAGATTTTTAAGTCTCCTTATTTTCCTTCTTGTGTTATACATACCTCCAGTTTCTTCATTCTTCCTCTTCTTACCTAACTTCTTGCCGTTTATTCCATTTTTCCATTTTTTTGCATGTTCTGGTGTCTTGGTGTTTGTCAGATTCTTGGGGAATGAGGGTGGGGTAAAGAAGTGTGGCAGCTCATCTTTATTAGGTGACTCATACACACTTGTTTCTTTAAAATCAAGAGATAATGACATTGTCATTGACCACATGTCTCTTCCCTCCTTCACGTCTTTTTAAAACTAGTTTCCCCAGGTTTCTCTTTAGTTTGCTCTAAGAGAATTGTAAACGGAGCTCAAGACTGCTGTTTTTTTTTTTTTCTATACCAATATTCAACTTTTCCCAAAGTACATTCTTTATTGAAATAAGGCAGTTGTTTTTTCTAGGGCAGGAAGTAGGGTTCGTTAAATCACAATGGACCAACACTGAACCAGTCAATTAAATGAGTTTATTCCTGTATTTAAATCTGTTTCATTATCTGACTAGGAATGAAAGTAACAGAATAAGTTCATCCTTTGGGTGGGCAGTTTTTATCTTAGTTTTGGTAAACTTGTTGAGCTGAAAAACGGGGGCAGGGGTAAGCAGCTCTGAACTATTAAAATAAAGCAGAAAAGGTAAATAACTCAGTATAATACATCAAATTACAAGGTGGAAAAACTTTAGAACAATGAAAAAGTGTAAGGATAGAGGTGGAGAAACAACTAAGTATATGAGGTAGAAGCAAGGGGATGTAGTAGGAGTTTTCTGCCAAATATATGACCCTTTCCAATGTGATCGTCACTAGAAAGTGAGTGCTGCTTGGCTTAAAAGTGTTTTTGTTTCCTCTTTTTTGTTCATCTGACAAATAGGGAGAGATGCATATTGGTGGGCAGTGAGATCGTTGCACATCATAAGTGCTCCACAAGTATTTTTTCTCCGTGAAGGAGTTGTTCCAAGATAAGGAACTGAGTTTTGTTAAATACCCATTTATCCTTGATAAATCCTCAAATAGCAAAGTGTTTGCAGTGACAGACTCTTAAGTGCTATTGGAGGTGATTCATCACTCACATTGGCACCTTCAGAATGTTTGAACTTGTCCTTTCGGCTCCTGTGTTGATTTGGCAAGTGGATAGAATACTGATTGTTTACGTTTTTCTCCCTAGGCTGATACTTCTGGTTGGAGAATAACTCACTGGGGAAACTATTTAGTTCTTCCCTTTCCATTTAATAAGATACATTTTAGTCTTTTCTTTGCATTCTTATTTCATGGATTGTGGATTAACATCTGCTTTGATAGAGAGAATGACATAAATGTGAATGTATCCAGCCTTTAGGTCTAGTCAGGCTCCAGATTTTCACACAAGAGGGCATTTCCTCAGCTAAGGATTAGGGAAGTGGTTAAAAATTACTCAATAGTTGCGATCTAGCTGTATCCTACCAGGAGGGGAATTGGGAAGAGAACACTGGCAATAAGTGAATTTTGGATTTTAGCACCAGTTAGATGGTTTCTGCCCTTGGGTTGTTGATTGTTTTTAAGTTATTACATTATGAAGTAGCCTTGTTTGGTCTTCAGAAGGGGTTATTATAATCTGCATTTTTACTGATAGTATTTTAAGTGCTCTGGTCTACCCCCTTTTGGCCAGTACAAATTGGTTTTTGCCTATTAGCAATATAAGACAAAATGGTATCTTGTTTTTACTTGTATCTCCTTAATTCTTCATGAGTTTGAAAATGTTTCCTGCCTATTAGCCTTTGCCACTAATGAAGCCAGATACCTTGGACAAGGTACTTAATGTTAATTCTTTACACTTCACTTTCTCAGTTTTGAATATACAGATGATAACAAGTCTATCAAATAAGGTTGCTACAAGGATTAAGTAAGAGAATGCCTATAAAGGGGTAGGGTGTCTGGCATATAGTAAGCACTAAGTAAATCTTGGCCGAATATTTTCTTCGCAGTGAATCAGAAATCTTGCACCATGAGAAGCAGTATGAGCCATTCTACTCATCTTTTGTTGCACTTTCTACACACTATATTACAACAGTTTGCAGCCTCAGTAAGTATTCCACTCTTGTCACTCCCTTCTGAGGGCTTGTGAATAGGGAGATTGTGTCCTCCCCTTAGGATGTCTGAACCAGTCATTGACGAAGTCTGCATGTTAGCCCTCCTAACCTGTCTACCCAAGAGTGGGACAACTCTCAGTGTGATAAGGCTCCAGAAGTTCTTTCCTTAGGCCAACCAAGAGGGATTTAAAAACTACTTGATTTGGACATCTGCCTCATAACCCAACTTTCTTAATCAAAAGCATTTTATTGATTTCACAAATGTAATCACTAGTGTGTTTATTTTGGGGGTAGTTGGGGGATGGGTAGGTACTGACTTGGGGTTGTTAGCAGCCATTAACTAAAGCTCTATTCCTTATTTGGTTTTGGTGAGAAAGTAAATTTCCTTTTGTGTAAATTCTCTGGTATGAAAAAAAAAATTCAAATTCAGTTCCTCATCTTTTAAACTTTTCTACTCAAAAAGTGACCAAGCCCTTATTTTCCACTATTTCTGAGTTTTTGCATTTTCAGTTTTTTAAAAATCTTAACTCATGTAGTTCTGTGGAATTCTAATGATTTGTTTACTTAAATAGTTTCTAAGCAAGTAAAATGAAAGAAAGCTATAGGGTTGCTGAATAACCTTTTAGTGTCCAAAGCTGTCTATTATAGGCACTGGCTACTGATAGAAGAGTTACATGTAGCGTGAAGAAACTGTGTGGGCAGCCCTTTGTTAAAAAGGCATTTAGAACCTATGGCAAAAGAGAGGTAGTATATTCTAATAGTTAAGAGAGTGAACTTTAGAGGCAGACTTTCTGGATTTTACTAACTGTATGACTTAGGGCAAGTCATTTAACCTCTATGTGGTTTAAGTTCATTATCTATTAGGAAAAGGAGAGAGAACAGATAATAATACCAACCTCATAGAATTGGTTGAAGGGTTAAGTGAGTTAATATATTTGAAGTTTTTGATATTTACAGTGACTTATTTCCTGTTAGTGTCTAATAAATGTACAAGATAAATTGATTTATAAACAGTTGATGGTTATCAATGCCAAGATGCCCTTGTTTACCCCTCGGGTTGTTGGTTCTGAATAATTATTATCATGGAATGATATTGGAAATGTTTGACTTATTGACTATAAGGCTGAAGTGAGTTATAGAAATTGGAGGTTAATTAAAGCTTATTACTTTCTTAGTTCCCCGGAACCAGCTTCAGTCGGTGGCAGCAGCCTGTAAAGTCCTGATTGAGTTTTCTCTCCTACGTCTGGAGAATCCAGATGAGGCTTGTGCTGTGTCCCAGGTGAGAGTGATGGGCCCATTTCTGGCTCTTATTTTGAGGTAGGATTGTGACCAACTAGTGGAATGATGGAGAAGAGATGGCATAGAGTAGAGGTTGGTAAACATTTTTTGCAATATGCCAGATAGTAAATAATTTGCTGACTATCCAGTCCCTGTTGCAACAAGTCTCGGCCTTTTAAGCTCTGCTTTTGTGGTGTGAAAGCAGCCACAGACAATACGTAAATGGCTGAGCGTAACTGTGGTGCAGTAAACTTTATTTACAAAAATAGACAGTGGGCTGAATTGGGGTTGTGGTTTGCCAATATCTGGTATAGAGGGTTGTAGAGACTTTTTTAAGGATTCCAAAGTTACATGCCTCCAGGGCCAGGCAAATAACATAAAATGAGTAAAGTGTACCGGTTGAGATGAGTACACGACCCAGCTATAAAGGAGCCAGTCACTATTTGGTTCCAGCTCAGTGTTGCCATGCAAGATTGGAGGTTCAAAGGCTCATTGCTCTATCTTGTGAGTTATTGAGAGGGATAAGAAATCTAGATTTGTACGTTAAACCTCCCATGTTTTTAAAAGTTAGCCTTAACAAATTAAAAAACAACAACGTTGTGAGAATAGTAAGATAAATCTGGAAGCCAGATGTGGTCGGAGGACCATCAGCTCGTGATCTCTGTTTTAGTGTCTTTCTTAAGATCGTAGTTCTTGCATTAACCTAAATTTGGTTCTGCGCCTGTTAGAAGTCCCAAAAGAGTAGAGTCTTCTAAAAGACATATTTGAATTTGTTTTCTTTTCAGAAACACTTGATTCTCCTCATCAAGGGCCTGTGCACTGGCTGTAGCCGACTAGACAGAACTGAAATTATCACGTTTACAGCAATGATGAAATCGGCCAAGCTGCCACAAACGGTGAAGACACTCTCAGATGGTGAGTATTCCATTGTCATACCTCGTTACGTGGCCACTTCCCTGGCTAGCTCTAGTCCTGTTTTGCCTTTTAGTGGCATTCTCCTCATTCTTCTTTTTGCTTTTATATTTTTACAGTGGAAGATCAGAAAGAGCTGGCCTCACCAGTAAGCCCAGAGCTGAGGCAGAAGGAGGTACAGATGAATTTTTTGAACCAGCTGACGTCGGTTTTCAACCCTAGAACTATAGCATCGCCGCCTGTAGGTCCACAGACTCCGGTGAGTTACTTCAGCTGTCCTCATCCCTGTGGGGTTTGCTAAGACAATACTAGAAAAAACAAACAAACGTATTTTATATTTGTGATATAAAATGATGTACTGCCTATGGTAGAAAAAAATCGAAGAATATAAACCAAAAAAATTAAAACTCACCCCAACTCCTCCTGTCCCCAGTTGCTACAATTTTGATGACCATTCTTTTAATATTTCTCAGTGTAAATAAACATAAAGAGCATGTTTCCCATAAAAGGCATCACTCTATGGTAGTTGTAGGATATATATTTTATAAAGCTATATATATATCCCCTCATCTTTTTTCGAAAATAATTTGTATTTTCCCCAGCGTTAGAGAGGAATTTCCGCTTATTAACTGGGGTTTCTGAAGAATATCCATGAAGCTGCTTCATTTGGACAGTTGGTTTGGTTCTGAACTCCAGGGAACCAGTCAACGTATGATAGTGTCTTGATAGGCATTTCTTCTCCTTTGTTTCTCTTCAGGTGGAAGGAGAAAATGATGAGCAGTCATCCACAGATCAAGTCTCTGCTGTCAAAACCAAGAATGTGTTCATAGCTCAGAATGTGGCTAGTCTTCAAGAGCTTGGTAAGACTCTTAATCGTCAGAAAACGGGTTCCTCTGTTTTCAAAAATTTTTTAGGCAGAGAAGACTCAGCATAAAAGCCTAATGAGCCTTTTCATTAATTCAGGTGGCTCAGAGAAGCTACTACGTGTCTGTTTGAACCTGCCATATTTTCTACGCTACATCAATCGGTTTCAAGATGCAGTGTTGGCCAATTCCTTCTTCATCATGCCGGCAACAGTAGCAGATGCCACTGCCGTTCGTAATGGGTAAGGTGCTCCAGGGTCCATCTACTTTACATTCTAATACGGCTCTCAAAAGAGATAAACTGGTTAGTTTTTATGACATGCCTACTTTCAGATTATAGACGCAAACAGTTCTAAGGGACATTTCTGTTCATCTCTTTTATGCTCCAGTTTTCATTCTCTGGTGATCGATGTAACCATGGCATTGGATACCCTTTCTCTACCCGTGTTGGAACCTCTCAATCCCTCTCGTCTGCAAGATGTGACAGTGCTCAGCCTAAGTTGTCTATATGCAGGTGAGAAGTTATTATGTCTGATCTCATTTTCTTAGTTAAGCACAGGTATACTTCCTGGAAATCATGAGATCCTTCCGAGTACTCTACTGTCTCCCCCTTTGCTTAGCCCCTTCCCCCAAGGATCATCTAATATCTCATCCAGGTGAAATGAGGTCTCAGTAGGAATCTTGTAACTTGTCCGATTGTTTAGCTGCTGGCACTGTGTCATGTGCATTTGATTTCATGGTATGTGCAGATACTGTCTATTGTATGAAAAGCGGAATGCCGAGTGCTTTTGGGATATTGAGGTGAACAATATGTAATCCCTGCGCTCAAGGAGCCAACACCCGAACATGGAGAGCAGGTTAGGACCACACAATATAATATAAAACAGGAGACGCTGAAGGCAGTGAAGAGAAGTATAGAATATTAGGGGCACACACAAGAGGGAGAGAGTGCGTTTTGCTGTGGGAACGGGTTTGAGGAAGGCGTCCTAGAACAGGTGCTATCTATTTATATTGATAAATATGACGAGCGTTGTCCTTCATGTTCCCACAAAATCCCCTTCCTGTTGATGGTGCTGCCTTGGAAGTGAGGCCTGACAGTAGCTGTTTAATCTCTTTTAAGTTATTGTTATAGTGACTTTTTAACCCAATTCACTGCTCCTTGATTTTAAATACCATAGTCCTGGGATGTCATGCAAAGTATAACAGTTTCCAATGTTCGCTTGGTTTTATAAGTGAGGATTTGAACAATCTTGGAAACTTGAGCTCAGGAGCACAGAGAAATTGCTGAAGTTGATCTTCCTGAATTCTTTGAACAGCTTATTTTGAACATTTGTGTACAAATAGCAATATAAAGGTAAAGGCTCTTTCAACTGGGCAAGGCAGTAGTCATGAAGGAGTTCTGCTGAAGTATCTTGTAGAGCTCGTAGGATTTCAGTTTGGCTGTCCCTAGATAGAGGCAAAAACAAGACCAGAAGTAGTCTAGAGTTTGGGGAACATAATGACGTTCAGTGGTTATTGTACAACCGGAAAGAAAGGACCCAATCACAGAGAGCTTAGAAATGCATTCTTAAGTCATTTGGGCCACATATGGTAGACAATAGAGACCATTAAATTTTTCAAAGTGTGATATGACCTGAGCTATATTTTAGGAAGAACATTCAAGCAGTAGCATGCAGGGTATTTTCATGTGGGGCATACTGGAGGCAGGGAGACCCTTCAGGAGGAATTTGCAGTCATTCAGGCAAGAACACATTAAGGGCATGAGCTGACAGCAGCAGTAGTAGTAGAAAGCTAGGGATACATGTGAGCATGTGCTCTCTCCAAGCCTATTTCCAGTATTTATTTCCTATTCCGCTTCCTTTGATCTTTTCGTTTTTATATTTAGGTCTTATTAAAATTTTAAGGCATTTCTTGAATATCTCAGTGTATTTAGTTAGTAAGGATTAAAGATTTCTTAAAAATTCTTAGTCAGATTAAAGATCTTCGATTTGGTTTGTTGAAATTTGATCACTTGGGATTTGATTTAAAGAAAAGAATTTGGCCTTGATGTCTTTGAGAAATACTAAGCATGGGATTTTTTCCCCTATAATCTTAAAAAAAATTTTTAAACTATTTAAAAATTAATAGATTTTATTTTTAAAGCAGTTTTAGGTTTATAGAAAAATCGAGCAAATGGTACAGAGTTCCCATTTACTCTCTCCTCCTTACAGTTTCCCTTATTATTAACATATTGAATTATGCTATATTTGTTATAGTTGATGAACCAATACTGATACATTATCATTAACAGAAGTTCATAGTTTACATTAGGATTCCCTCTTTGCATTATACAGTTCTTTGGGTTTTGACAGATGCATAATCCATCATCATTGTATCCTACAGAATAATAGTTTAGCTGCCCTAAAAATCCCCTGTGCTTCACCTAGTAGTCACTTCTCTATCCCCAACCCTAACCCCTAGTAACCACTGATATTTTACTGTCTCCATAGTTTTACCTTTTCCAGAATGTCATGTAGTTAGAATCAACTATATAACATGTAGTCTTTTCGGATTGGCTTCTTTTGCTTAGAATATCCAAGTAGGTTCTTTCATGTCTTTTTGTGGCTTGATAGCTTTTTTATTTTATTGCTGAGTAATATTCCTTGTATACCTGTACCACAGTTTGTTTATCCATTCACCTTTTGAGACATCTTGATTGCTTCCATTCGTTGGCAATTATGAATAAAGCTATAATATTTGTGTGCAGATTTTTGTTTGGACAGGTGTTATTAGGTCATTTTGGTAAATATCTGGGAGTATGATTGCTGGATCATAGGTTAGTCTTGCTTTTATGGAATTTACTTTCAGTAATCAAATCATGGAACTGTTTATGGGTGGGTTGTATTTCAGTTTTGGTGGATTCTTGGGACCATGCCATCCTTGGAATTTTTGTATTTTTTTTTTTTTTCAGGTGTGAGTGTGGCAACCTGTATGGCCATTCTTCATGTGGGTAGTGCTCAGCAAGTGCGGACAGGGTCTACAAGCTCCAAAGAAGATGACTATGAGAGTGACGCAGCTACGATTGTCCAGAAATGCGTAAGCCAAGCCTCTGGGCATATGGGTGCCTTGATTGTTCAGATGAGGGTGTATGGCCAGTTTTTCTTGATAGAAGAAAGGACATGGAGTACTCTGCACACCCTTTCCCCTTGGGTAATAGGTCTAAGAGTTAGGCATTCTGCTTGTTTACTTGACAGATCGGTTGACCCTGCAGAAAACACTGCAACTTTGTGGTGGCAGTGGACCTTGTGAAAGACGAGTCCATTCAGTCAGCATATATTTGAGGACTTACTATGTGTTAGTGTACTTTTAGTGGAGACACACAGGAAACCGATAATTTCAGCTAATGGTAAATATATAGGATGAATACATGCGATGGAAAGTGATCTGGGTTTGTTGGGCCTGGGTGTGTTCCTTTAGATTGGGTGGAGGGAATGCTTCTGAGGTAACATGAGTTGATTGAAAGGAGGGAGCCAGTGCCATGTGAAGATGAAAGAAAGCGCGATGGAATTGTGTTATTGGGAAATGACTCGAGGATATGCTAAATTAATTTGGGTAGGATTTAGCATTTATAATGAAATATAATGAAATATGGCAGCTTGTTCAGATTTTTGTGTATGTTTGATATTGGACAGCTTGAAATCTATGACATGATTGGACAAGCAATCTGTAATTCCCGCCGGGCTGGTGGTGAGGTAAGCAGCATGTCTCTGCTTTTTTCTGGTCTTGTACTGTCTAAGATGTGTTCCTGTCTTGTAGCCTGTAAGATCTCTATGTTCACATTTTTCTTCCGTGCCTTTTTCAACAGCACTATCAGAACTTCCAATTGCTGGGCGCCTGGTGTTTGTTAAACAGCCTTTTCCTCATATTGAACCTCAGTCCTACTGCCTTGGCTGATAAGGGGAAAGAGAAAGATCCACTGGCTGCACTCCGAGTCAGAGACATCCTTTCTCGTACGAAAGAGGGCGTGGGCTCTCCTAAATTGGGGCCCGGAAAAGGGTATGTGTCTACTCGATTGTCCCTCTTATTCTGTTACCTTAAATTTCCCCGCCATTTTATATTGATGGACGTAGTTCAACTCTTCTCACCTCTACATTAACAGGAAGACTTGCCTCTATACCCAGTTGAATTGAAAAACTAAGATGACGATAGAGCCTACGGTCTCTACATCGTAGCTGTGTGATTTTTGGCGAATCACTTATTCTCTCCAGTCTTATTTTTTTAACTGTAAGGGAGAAAATATCTGTGTAATATATATTTTAGGATTTTTATGAGATTCAAATCAAAAAATCTTTCTGTTTTATACAGTGACATCTGACTTGGAGGTTTACCTGTAGAGTGAGGATTCTCTTGGGTCCTCCTGGCTTGTTTCCTGAAATATTTTTTTCTATTTTGATGAAATGTGGCCATTAAGCCTTGCTTACTATGAGGGAAGTTAAAGATACGACTTACGTGCTTTTGTTTACTCAGTCCCTACCATGTACTAGGCTCTTTTCAGGCATTGAGGGTATGGCACTAATCAAAGCAAAGTCCTTGCCTTTATGGAGTTTATTGTCTAACTGAACAATAGTGGACAAATATACGAGTAAGTTCATACATAATAGATTATTATATATGAGTGTTGTGAAGGTAAATAAGCCAGAGCAAGAGGCCTGAGTGTTAAGGGCTATTATTTTAATTACAATGGTCAGGAAAGGGCTCTGAAGATAAGATGTAGAGAAAGAAGTAACAGAGTGAGCCCTACAGATATTTGTGGTAGAATTTTACAGGTTTCGAGATGGAAGTATGACGGGCATTTTTAAAGATCAGCAAGGTCAGTATGGCTAGAATGGAAAAATTGAGGAGGGAGAGTGATAGAGAATTATGTCAGAGAGGTAGCCAGGGGCTGAATCACCTAGGGCCAGGTGTAATCTGTAGATGTTAGAGGTTTTTCAACAGGGAGTAATAGGATCTGATTTATTAGTGATTTGAGAAGCCAGCTCTTGTATGGAGAATAGACTGCAGGGTCATTAGACAAGAAGAAGGCAGAATAGTTAGGAAGCTAACGCATTCATTACTCCTAATGAGAGAGGACGGGGACTTGGAATAGGGCGGTGGTGGCAAAGGCTGAGAGAAGAGGTCAAGTGGGATATGTTTCGAAGGTAAAAGCTGACAGGCTTGGATGTTGAGTGTGAAAAATATGACATAAGAATTTTTTGGCATGAGCAGAATTGGGTTGTGTAATTTACTGAGCCAGGGAACAGCAGCTTGGAGTAGACTGGGTGGCAGGAAGGGGAAGAGATGACTGTCAGACCCTATGTGAGATGTCGTGTGGGCAGTTGTGTATATGAGTCTGGAGTTCAAGGAGGAAGTCATTATTAAACACATTATTCACTGAGTACCTTCTCTGTCCCAGGCTGTGTTGGTCTGGAATGGTGAACAAAAAAACAGGTATATTCCCAAGAGACTTGAAGTTCATATTCATGCAAATATATATCAGATTGTATTTAGAGAGTATTGCGATAGAGGCATTTGACCTGGTAAGAAAAATCAAGGCAGGCTTCCCCTAGGAAGTGTTAATTGAGCAGAACTCTAAAATAAGCATTGAGATTTGTTGGCAGTACAGTCACGTGACACATAACGTTTCAGTTGACAATGGACCACATATATACTGGTGATATACCAGATAGATGTGTAATAGTCTGTATAATCTACGTTTGTGTAAGTATACTCTGTGATGTTGGCATAACAACAAAATCATCTAATGGTGCATTTCTCAAAATGTATCCCCGTTGTTAAGTGGTGCATGGCTGTAGATACTAGGCAAAGTAGGGAGGTGAGTACGTTCCAGAGAAAACAGTAATTTGTGATTCTATGAGTCTATACTCTTGGTGTCGTAAAAGCAAATGAGTGAATGCCAAAAGGTATGTATAACTTTAGAAGTAGCAGTTATGTTTTAAAAATGGCCATTTTTAAAAAAAATTTTGATTACAGATGACATGCAATATTATATTAGTTTCAGGTGTACGACATTGTGATTAGACATTTATACGAAACTTATGAAGTGATCTCCCTGATAAGTCTAGTACCCATCTGACACTGTACATAGTTATTACAATATTGACTATATCCCCTATGCTGTGCTTTACATCCTGTGACTATTTTTATAACTGGCAGTTTGTACCTCTTAATCCCTTCTTTTTCACCCATTCTCCTAACCCCTGCCCCACCCTCAATCTGGCAGCCATTGTTCAAAATGTTCTCTGTATCTTTGAGTTTGTTTCTGTTTCGTTTATTCATGGCTGTTGTTTGTTGAGATTTAGAAAGAGTACATGAACATTGTGTAAGTTATAAACTGTAAGAAAGGGAAAAAAATGATCTTAAATTCGACCACCCAAATTGGTAAACATTCTACCAGATATTTTTCTGTGCACATATGTAAAATATGTTTACAAAAATAGGATCACTGTTATAAAATATTGTAGGCATATTTTCAGTGACATTACAAGTTTTAATGTCTGATAGTATTTCACTATATGTATAATATATATGTATATATTATATCTATATACCATCCTATATATAAATATATACATGTATATATTATATATATATATGTACACACACACACACACACACACCATCGTTAACTAATTACTTTATTGACTGCTTAATTAGGTTGTTCCACATTTCTTGTTTTGATAAACCATGCTTTAATAAATCTTCTAAAACAAACTTTGTGAACTAGTTTCATTATCCCCTTGGGGGTAAACCTTTGGAAGTATTGTTAAGACAGAAGGGCACACTTACTTAAAAATTCAAAATGTTTTGCTAAGCTGCTCTAACTTGCATTCCCACTGGCTGTGTGTGCATAGGCCCATTTCCACAGTTCCTCTTAGACAGTGGATATCATTCATCTTCATATTTGATAATCTTAGAGGTGAAAGATATTACATTGCTTTTATTCATATATCTTTGGTTATTAGTGTGGTTGTCCTTGTCATACATTTATTGGTCATTTGTGTTTCTTTTGTAAACTGCCTATGTCCTTTGCCTAGGTTTTCTCTTTGGCATTTGTCCTTATTTCTTACTGATTTACCTGAGCTCATTGTATATGAGATAGCTAACCCATTATCATACAGTCATATGGACAGAAAGAAAAAGTTTTACTAAGATTTAATGTAAAACTTTGTTTTTGTTCTTTTTGGTTCATGCCCAAATTTTTTTATAGAAGTTGGCAGTTGTTAATCTTTTTCCCTCGAAAGAATGACTTTAAAAAAGTTCAACCACCATTTAAATGTCAGTATCTTTACATGACCTAACTGCTTTGAATTGATAGTTTAAATTCCAAAATTCCATCGATTTGGAAGTTTCTTCTAGTCCCAGAGTTCTTAATCCGAAGCCCATGCATCCTTCGGCAGTTAGTGGACCTGAGTTCAGGGAGGTCGTGCACTTCTGAAGTTACATGCAGAGTTTTGGGTATTTGTGTACTTTTTTATTTCCCCTAGGAAAAGGTCCATGGATTCTGAAAGATCCATTGTTTTTGATTATCTTAAGGTTTGTGTTTTCTTTGCGTAGGCATCAGGGATTTGGGGTGCTCTCAGTGATATTGGCAAACCATGCTGTCAAGCTGTTAACATCTCTTTTTCAAGACCTGCAAGTGGAAGCTCTGCACAAGGTGAGGGGATTATACTCCGGGAATCAGCATGTTGATGGCTTGCTCCACTTCTGGGTAAGCTAGTTTGAGCCAGCAGATCAGATTGTTATTTCCTGATGACTCATAACATTAAGTCTCTTTTGCTGTTTACCTTCAGAGTTGGGAGACAGATGGTCCCCCTGCCGTCCTGAGCATTATGGCCCAGAGCACCTCCATACAGAGGATTCAGCGGCTGATTGACTCTGTCCCACTGACGAATCTGCTGTTGACGTTACTCTCAACTTCCTACAGAAAGGTGGGTGGGGTCGCGCCACTGGTAATTTGGAAGATCTTACATAGTATAACCTCAAAATGAATAAGACTGACTGTACGCTCTGACCCTCTATAAACACCAAATTTGTGCTAATGGTTTTGAAGATGAGAGGATGATTCCATACATTTGAATTAATTATTATCAGTGTTGTGACACTTGGCTACTCGATGATTTGCGACAATTGGCATGCTGAAGCAAAAACATAGAGGACACTTAAAACACTCATTTGTTGATTGTTTTCCATATCCCTGGTTTTGGAGCACTTTTGTAGGGAGCTCTGAAAGAGAACTACTTCTTGGATTTGAAGAAAGGAATAAGACATGGAGAAAACTTTTCAAGTAGTGAATGAGATGAAGTAGGGTAGGATGGTTCCATTTTTGTGATCATCAGCTGTGATCATTGCTGTTTTCCTAGGCATGTGTCCTGCAGCGTCAGAGGAAGGGCTCCATGAGCAGTGATGCCAGCGCCTCTACTGACTCCAACACCTACTACGAGGATGATTTCAGCAGCACAGAGGAGGACAGCAGCCAAGGTAGAGGCCTCTCTTCTCTCTCCCAGGAGATAGGCTACAGGGTACAAAAGGAACTTTCCCCAGTAGGTTCCTCTACTTTCCTATTAACCATTTTCTTTCACCCGCCTAGCCTGGATCTTATTATTATGTGCACTCAAAGGTGGCATGTTATTAAGAGTAAGTTGAGCCATTGAAAACAAAATGATAGAACCTACTATTAGCAAAGCCCAGATCACTTTTTATTCCTTTTCCCCCAAAATCAAAATATATCACAATTCATATTTTCTTTTGTATTGACCCATTTTGTGAACTCTGCTCTGAGCTTTCCCAGTGAAACTCAAAAAGTGTGTGAGGTGTTTAGCTGTCATAGGTGTGGGGCTTAGGGAACCTTAGGGAGAGAAACTCCAGACTCCGTTGTAGTGAGCAACAGGGCAAAACTAACATTCCCTCCTGCTTTCGTTTGGGGAGACTGT
Source organism: Rousettus aegyptiacus (assembly GCF_014176215.1). Lineage (NCBI taxonomy): Eukaryota > Metazoa > Chordata > Mammalia > Chiroptera > Pteropodidae > Rousettus > Rousettus aegyptiacus. The sequence goes on along the minus strand of NW_023416284.1, from coordinate 11,316,595 downwards.
GAATAAGATAAATACCAGATTTTTTAAGTTCGGTTTTGTGGGAGCAATGTGTGGTGTTGTAATGGTATGATTCTTATCTTGAGATTTATGATTGATAGACAAGTAAAAATTTGCTCTTAAAAATGTTTGGTTTGTTGCCAGTAAAATAAAGTTAAATTATTTCTCTTCCTTTGTTTGGCACCTTTAAAAAAAATGTTTTATTGAGGTATCATTTACATACAGTAAAATGCTCCCATTTTATGTGTACATTTAGATGAGTTTAAAAAACATTAAAAAAAATTTTCAGTTATGGTCGACATATGATATTATGTTAATTTCAGGTGTACAGCAGATGAGTTTTGACAAATTTATGTAAATGTGTAACTGCCACCAGAATCAAGATACTCTTGCGTTGACAGATATACCAACCAACATTTAAAAAAAAATGTGTTATTTTTGTTACTTTTTCTCTGTTCAGATGATGACAGCGAGCCAATTTTGGGGCAGTGGTTTGAGGAGACCATCTCCCCCAGTAAAGAGAAAGTGGCACCTCCGCCTCCACCCCCGCCACCTCCACTGGAGAGCTCTCCTAGGGTTAAAAGCCCCAGTAAGCAGGCTTCTGGTGAGAAGGGCAACATTTTGGCTAGCCGCAAAGATCCAGAGTTGGTAAGATTGGATTTCTTGAGGTTTAGGGGAAGGAGAAATGGGGAGAATGGGTGTGAAAAGCAAATCATTTGAACTAAAACATTTTGTAGGCTGGATAACTGTAATGTTTAAAGATAATTTTATTTAGGACTCAAGTGTATCAATTATGTTTGATTACATAACATACATTTCTGGTACTGTTTCTCTAATTGAGGGTTAGTAACAACTTTGGGTTAGGCAGAAGTGAGTTTGAATCCTACTTCTACTGCTGACCGGCTTTGTGACTTAGGGCAAAAATCTGAACTTCTGCCTGCCTCTTTTATTGTGTGAGATTGATTATACCTATCTCTAAGGATACTGTGAAAAATTAAAGCCCTTAGCATAGGTCTGGTACATCATAAAGGCTTGCTAATGATTTGTTTAACCAGTATTGATGATATACTGAGTGTCAGCCCCTGTTCTGAAGCCGTATCAGCAAACAAATCAGATACAATCCTTGCTTTCCTACAGCTTAGTCTAGTCAAGGATCTGGACATAAAACATTTACACAACAATTCAATTTAATTTTAACAGAGAGGTGAAGATCTGGGAAATCTATACATGTATAATGATAATATAGTTTTTAGAAATCAATATATCAATAATGTCCTTGAGCTGGGAAAATACAGGAGGAAGAAATGAGTCAGTCTTTTTGGAAATCTTGTCTTCATACAATATTTTATGAAGTCTCTTGTACTAAAACTGGTATACCATTTGGTGTAACTGGTAGAATTACGTGGGAAGACTGTCATAGTTAAGCTTAGTCCCACTGTAGGTGATTTAAAATCTGATTTTTAAATTCGTTTGTTTATTGTATGAGGTCTATGCACATAGTTTATTTCCTATTTGTATTTAGGATTTGTAGGGGCTCTGGGCTTATGAACATGATATGAGCTGTTTTTGTTCTTTTTAGTTCTTAGGTCTGGCTTCCAACATTTTGAACTTTATCACCTCTTCCATGCTGAACTCCCGGAACAATTTTATCCGAAACTATCTGAGTGTATCTCTTTCAGAACACCACATGGCCACACTGGCCAGCATCATTAAGGAGGTGGACAAAGATGGACTCAAGGGTCAGTAGACAGGAGATGTGCTTGGGGGACTTTTTTTTCTAGTGGAGTTTGGCTGTCGGTAGGGTGGTGTGATGTATCAGGTAGCAGCTTCAATAATTGGTTTTCCCATTTGTCTTCAAGGTTCATCAGACGAAGAGTTTGCTGCTGCTCTCTATCACTTTAACCACTCTCTAGTGACTTCTGACCTTCAGTCACCTAACCTGCAGGTTTGTGTGCATTATGACCGCTTAGGCCAGGAGTGGGCTCCATCAGCTCGCAGTAGGCTGCAATTGTTCTGTTGCTAAGGAACACAGTTTGTCATGGAATCCTCACACTGGAAAGAGTGCCAAGAGATTTTCCTAGTGTGTTCCTCTCTCTTAATTAGGATCATCTCAGGGAAAAGAAAATGTGTCTTTTATCCCCAGGTCACTTAGTAAACTTAAAAAAAAAAGAGAAACTGCAAAAACAACTCCTAATGACTGACTAGTAGAAAAACAGACAAAATAGATATGAAAATATATAAATGGTCAACAAACATAGGAAATGAACACCAGGATAAATAATTTAAGAAATACAAATTAAAATGTGTGTTTTAAAGGAATCCGGGGGCTAGATGCTCTTATGGACACTACTGCTTGCAAACCCACTACCAAAATGAAGTCTAGGATCTTGATTGTGGACTTCTAAATCTTACGGTTTTCTCTCCTCATTGAAGTAGCTGCTGTCCTGAATCTTAAATCTGAAACTCTTCATTTCATCGGTTTTTACACACACACACACACACACACACACACACACACACACACATATTTTGCATTTATAGTCCTTAAATTTTAAGATTATTTGATTGACTTTAGTTTTTATAGCACGTGACACCATGCTCTCTGTAATCTTTTCAGGCTTTCTTTTTTCCCTTAATACTATTTAGTACTTTATTGCCAAGAGTCAGCTATATTGTTGGATGTTTCTATAGTTCTTGTCTGGACTGCTCTATGATATCCTGCTGTGTTTGTGACTTTACCAGTTTATTCATTTCCCCTCTGCTCCCACTGATGGACATTTTGGCTGTGTCAGGTTTTATTGCTATGATCGTTGTTGTACAAGTCCCCTGTTATGCAAGTGATTCTCTTGGGGAATATACGTAGGAGTAGAGTTGACAGGTTATAGAGCGCGTGACCTTAAGCAGATAATGCCAAACTGCTCTCTGAAGGATGCACACTGTTCTGCTCCCACCAGCAACACGTCAGAGATGTGTGGATTGACAGGCTCTCCCAACATTTGCCAGTGTCACGTTTTCCTAATAATGTTCCTAATGTGGTCAAAGTTAGTGGTTCTCAATCTTTAGTGTTTAAAGATTTTTGGGAAATTTGTTAAAAATGCAGATTCCTAGTTACAATGGTAGTCTCCTCCCCTCAGTAGGATTTGACTCACTCAGTAGATTTCCAATTATTTGCCCTAAGACTGCTTTGAAAAATTTTTTGTTACTCTTAAGATTTTAGTGAATCCTCAGAATCATGGCACAGTTCAAGGGCTTGTGTTTGCCCTCAAAGGGACAAAATCCAGGAAACTCTTTCAAGAGGTTAAATTTCTTATAATTCCAACATATTTGAGATGTTCTTAAAATTTTTCTTTTGTTGTTTAAGAAGGTAATTATAAAACCTAGTTATGCTGTTACACGAAAAATTTTTGGCAGGAAATGAAACATAAATTGAGTAGAAAAGTTGTTGACCTAAGATGAAGAGAAGGAAATGCTTCAGTTAGTATATCACCTGCAGCGCCTTCTCAGACTGTATAGGGTCAGAGTGTGCCGAAGTTACCAGCTTCTTGTCCAGATCAAAGTTTACTAGGGAAATTTCAGAGTTCATAGACTTGGCCTTTTCTTTCTTAAACTTGTCCAAATAATGAGGAAGAAATATTTTTCTTTAGAGAATGATTCTTAAGGCTCTTATAATAATGTTGTTCTCTTAACATTTGAAAAATAATTGTAGACCTTGTGTGGACATGCAAGCTGGTTGCCCACAGCTACTGACTTCATGCAGGGGAAATCCTTGAACCTCCCTTTCATTCTGTCTCCAAATATGGGACTTTAAATTCTCCCAGGTTTTATAGCTACAATGGAAGAAAGCGAGGGATAGTCAGTGTAATCTAACTGCTACTATTGAAGTCTCCTACCTTAGATAGTTTTTCTTTGGAGTAATGTACAAAGTCGTTATACCCAAGGTGCCTGACTTATGTTGCATGACACATACAGTGTCCTCTTAGGGAGGTCAATAAAATGTGGTAAACAAATATAAGTTATGTCTTAAAAATCGTCTTCAGCTGACAGGGAAATGAAGAACCGTGGTTCTGAGTTAACAAGATTGGCAGGTCTATTCCTACTTAAGAAGTTGAAATCTACTGATTGATGACTTTTGAACACCTTGGGAAGAAGATATTTTGCTGAAATGCTGTGGGAAAGATGTGCTCAGTTGGCATGGCCCCTCTGTTCTTTCTTTCAAATGTATCTGATGAAGCAGACTAGGATGATTTGTGTCTCCTGAAGCCAACTCAAGCAGGCTTTGTCTGGTTTTCTGTTGATATTCTGCTCCATTGGCCATTGGTGATTATCTTAATCTGTAGCCCTGCTTTTCAGAGAGAAGGTTGGGGTTAAGGTTGAAAGTTCCAACTTTCTAATCACAGTTGGTTTTTCTGGCAACCAGCTCCCATCCTGAAGCTATATAGGGCCCACAAGAGTCACTTCGTTAGCGTAAACTCAGGTATTACCAAAAGGGGCTTATTGTGATAAACAAGACATTTCTCTCACTAAGGAAATTGTAAGAGTTTTAGGAGCTGTGTGCCAGGAATGGGACTAAGGCCAAATATGTATTTATTATTATATCATAATATCATAGGGGATTAGTATTTAACGGGTACAGAGTTTCAGTTGGGGAAGATAAAAAACTGGAGACAGATGGTATGTACATGGTTGCACAGTGTACGTACATGTACTTAGTGCCATAGAACTGTACACTTAAAGATGATTAAAGTGATAAATTTATGTTACGCTGTTTTATTATAGAAAAAAGTGCCTGGCACTTTTGGTGCTAGTTTAGTACCAGTACCTAGTAAATGTTAGTTGCTATCTTTCTTACTTTGTTACTATTATATTTAATATTACTTACAAAGTTATAAGTTAATAGCAGTATTACTAGAGTGATCTAGGTTCATTCATTCAATAAGTATTTATTGAACATTTACTATGTGCCAGGTACTGTCGTAGGCACTGTGGAAATAAAGGTGACTTTATTTAGTTAGTGTGGGACCATAAGAAAAAGGGAGAGATGATGTGGATAAAGGACCTGTTGTAGACATCATGGGAAATTATTTGAATGGGGGAAAGACATGGAGTATAAGGTGTTCCTGGATTTAAATCCCAAATGGAGACCTACCAATGCTGTTGTCTTTAAAAGAACTAGGGATGTCAGGAAGGGGGTTTGGTTTAGGGGTAGAGAGAGTGATATTGAGTGCTCAGGTGGTTCACTCCAGGTTTAGCTCAGCTCAGAAATTGTATTTATTCATGGATCATTTATTTATTTCACATTTACTCAGAATGATCTTTTGGGTTTTTTAAGTATGTGAGCCATAATTTGCCATTTTCTCTGTTTTTAAAAACATACAAGTCAGTGTCAGCTTACCAGCATGACTTTTCTTTCTGTCATTTATCATAGGCCAGTCTTAAAGTCATAGTGTTGTTTAGGAAATTGTATAGCTGAGTGCGAGGCTCTCCTTTAATGAAGGAGTAAACCAAAAGCAATTAGCAGAGGTGATACCTATGTGATTACATTGCTTCCTTTGTTGGTTTGTTAAATTTTATAGTAGTTTCAATTAAATGAGAAAGCAATTTGTATATTTTCGTAAACAAGAATCAGATACAAGAATTGTATACAAGAATTGTACATTGTATATTTTCAGTGTTTAGATAGTCACCATTATTATTACTGAAAAAAGTCTTTTTAAATATAAAATTTTGAGGTGCCAGTGGGATGAAAACGTCTAGGAAATAGCTTGAAATGTCAGTCTGAAATTCAGGAATTAAAGAGTTAAAACTTGAGAATATAGTTTTGGGAATTATTCACTAAGAGGCAATTCTCGAAGTAATGAGTAACAATGAGATGGGTGGAGGGATAGCAAGAGAGGTGAAGGCTGAGGCTGAATCTCAGGAATGCTGGCATTACAGAGGGGTAGAGAAAGGGGCTTGCAAGATAGGAAGGAATGGTTCGGGCCAGGGTTTTGGCGCTGTGCTGCAGCTCGGGTATACTTCCTGGAAAGTCGGTTCCTCTTACAGCTAAGAAGAACTGGAGTGGTAGGGGAAAAATCAAGTTCCTGAAGAATGTTAGCTGACTTCTCGGGGCTCTGAGGTCTAAAAAACGGACAAAAAGACACACAAAACTGACACAAATAAAAACCTCACTTAAAGAATATTGTATAAAATTATGAAGAATATACATTAACCATAATCTTTCCACCAAATTTATTATTTTAATTTTTCCATGTCTTCTAGTTCCTCTCCATATAATTGCATAGTTTTACAGTTGTAATTAGAACATTCATCTCTTTGTTTCTGCTTTTTCAGATTTTTACTGTTTTATAAATACAAATATGTTATGTTTTCTATGTTTACTGTGGTCTTTATAGTTGCCACCATTATGTCTGCATGCCCCTTGATTTGAGCACTTAGATTTCTTTTTCTGATTTTTAAAAATCGTAATAGTGCTATAGATAATATTTTTTTGTAGCTGAGGCATATATATTTTTTAAATTGTTTCCTTGAATTGGGGATTGGGAAGTCATTCACAACTGTGTTGAACACAGCAAATAAAAATATAGGTTTTAGAGACTGGCTTTGTCACTTGGTAATCTTGTGGCTTTGGTCATGTTCTTAAACCACTCTAAACTCTATTTCCCTGATCAGTAAAATGGAGCACATACCCACCCAGCTCTGAACATTTAGTCCGAATGTATTTACAGTGCTTAGCCTATGGTAGCTGCCCAGTACATGTGAGCTAATCATGATATCTGTGACGTTTAATAATTATTTCCAAGGAATGAGGTCCTCTAGGATGTTTTATAAGAATATAATTTAATTTGGCAGACTTAGAAATTTATCCTGTATCCTGAGGTAACCATGATTTGTGTTTTCTGAAGCCAAATGAGAAAGCAGGCTTTTGTCTGGTTTTCCATTGGCATCCTGCTCAGTTTGTGTGTGTTTGAGAAGATAAGTTGCAGCTTAGATAACTGAGCTGAAAGTAAAGCTCATTTGAAAGACATGCTACAACTGGAGGCATAGATAGCCCTGATTAATTCTGGAAGCCTTGACATCTTATGGGGCAGAATTTCACTGCTAATACTGTTAATATAAGTTATTGGACCTATAAGAAGTTAGATATCCCCCTTTTGAGTGTTATTTGCAGTATATAACTGATTATGAAAGAAAAACTGTTAGCTTTTACAGTTTAGGTTTTCTTTTGAAAAGCGCTAACTTTTTGTGCCCTATCCATTTGGAATATTACCCTGATTCTGCTGTCTCAATGCATTTCGCCTTTTTCAGGACCCTATTTTAACACTAATTAATAGGAGTCATTACGGGATTAGGTTAGTAATTTTTTCCCATTTGTTGAATGAAATGATCTTTCTCCAGACCACTTCTAAATCTGAATTTTTGCGTCCTCTTTTGTTTAAATACTTCTTCCAGTATTAAAAAGTAACAGCATTAGTAACCTTTTGGCTTCATTTACTGTCATTACCCTAATGATCTCTTGTATGTCTTTCATGTCAGAACACACTGTTGCAGCAGCTGGGTGTTGCGCCTTTTCCTGACGGCCCTTGGCCCTTATACATTCACCCTCAAAGCCTCTCTGTACTTTCACGCCTCCTGCTCATCTGGCAACATAAAGCTGGGGCTCAAGGTGACCCCGATGTCCCTGAATGCCTTAAAGTTTGGGACAGGTAAGAAAACTCCAAGAGAAGCACTGTGGAAAAGGTTATTTACTTTTAAAATTTGTTTTGACTTCTTTGTAGTTAATCTGTGGCTTTGAGATGGTACTCAGTGATAGTGTTTAAAGTGGCAGGGGCGGAGGAGTATGTTTCTGATGGGGGGAGTTGGGGGAAGACATCTTTTTAAAAGACGGAAGTATATAAACTATGGCCTGGAAACAGAATCTTCTTTTAGCACATGGGGGCTTTGGTTGCAATTATAAGATAGAACCTGAATCCTGAATGTAACCAATTTTATCCTGACCTGATTTTTTGAAAGAGAAGCCAACTCTGTGTTTGGTTATTTTGCTATCAACATGAAACCATTTAGAGTGACTTGCAGTCTTTTTTGGACAACTTTTAAAGAATTTTTTTACTTGGGGGAAGCTCAGATTAATCATCTAAATCCTCTTTAGATGGACCTATTTTTGCCATTTTTGTTTACATGGTTAGGAGTCTTCAAAGCAGTTTGTTTTCCTAAAAGGCTTTGCTTTTCTCTTCCCCATTCTACGATCAAATAGCTCTAATGCTGGATTTGAGAAATCATAAACCCCCTTGAATGCCAAAGATCTACTATATTTTTCCTGGTAGAATCTTGCAAAAAGGCCAGGAGGTGGGAAGGGGGAAATGTGGTGAGGGAAACCCTTATTAAAACACAAATCTCTTTCATAATAGCCGAAGGCAGTGGAAACAGTTGGCTACATTCATTCCCTTTTTACATAAAAGCTCTTCCAACAAGTTCTCTGAATATCATAATTTCCTTTCTAATGCATTGAGTTATTTTTGATTTTTATGCAACAAGTTGACCTGCAATGTAAACTCAAAGCAAAAATTAAACTCTAGAATCAAAGTATAGGGAAAAGTAATTGAATTATTTTTAACCCAGGTTTGTTAATTAAAAAAGAAAACAGCGCCACCTTTTGGGGAGTTTGTAGTTCTTTCCATTGTCAGAAATGGCAAGAGCGGATGTTAACACTTCTCTGAGGATGTTGACAATGCCGAACAGTTCTGTGGATGAATCTGGCTTTTTTTGTAGCTGATGTTTAGTGTTTATCTTCCGTTTCCCTGTAGCTTTTTGTTTTCCTTAGTTTGCTGTTGTCTTGCCTGGGGTTAAGAAGTTTAACTCTTCCAGCTCTTGACATTGTAGCTCTTGGGGGATGGTCTGACTCTTCTCCACCAGACATATTATTTTTTCTCTGGTAGGTTTTTATCTACAATGAAGCAGAATGCCCTTCAGGGAGTGGTGCCCAGTGAGACCGAAGACTTGAATATAGAACACCTGCAGCTGCTGCTTCTGATTTTCCACAACTTCACTGAGAAAGGCCGGCGGGCCATACTGACCCTTTTTGTGCAGATCATCCAGGAGTTGAGTGCTAACATGGATGTCCAGATGCGCTCGGTGCCCCTCATCCTGGCTCGCCTCCTTTTGATCTTTGATTATCTGCTTCACCAGTACTCCAAAGCTCCTGTGTATCTGTTTGAGCAGGTATGGGTGGACATATTCTTTTTGCTTTACTAGCTGTTACTGAGAACGTTATTTTTCTTGAGTTGCCATGATCCAAACCAAAATGATCTGCTCACTTCAGGGTAGTTTGTTGTGGTAGGTTTATGAGTAGCCTTAGGTAGACCACTGGGACTTGTGTATGTGCGCTCACACTTTATGTTTTGCCAGAAGAGGTTAATGTAGATTATTTGATTTGACTTGTTTGTTAAAAGTGGATTATAGACTCTGCTCACAGGTGTCCTTCTTTGACTTAACCCTGCTTTGCGTCTAGCACAGTGCCTTGAGCATTGGCCCTCAATAGTATCTATTAGCGGTTGAATGATGGTCAAGCAATAAATTTTATGGATTAAGAAATTCCTTTGTAGGGATCCAAAATGAGGATGGGAAGGCCAATTAAGGATTATTATTAGCATTTCTTAAAGTGTTTCATTGAACATTATTCCCTTTATATTCTAGCAAAAACATGCCTCCCAAAAGAAGTCCAGGAAAATCTAAAATTTTACTTTAGTGTGTGTTTCTTAATCTCTTGTCATTCTTGGCGTGAGAAACAGCATGGTGACTGTGTATCTTTCTTACTTTGAGTATTTGTTTTTTAAAAGGTGCAGCATAATCTTCTAAGTCCTCCTTTTGGCTGGGCAAGTAGCTCTCAGGACAGCAACAGCCGCCGGACGACCACCCCTCTCTATCATGGGTTCAAAGAAGTAGAAGAAAACTGGTCCAAGCATTTTTCATCAGGTCAGAAAGAAAGCTGTCAGTAAGAAACTGATGTACTGGTTGTCATTGGCAGGATTGAATTTGGAGCTTGGAGTCTCTGTAAGGATCTTTGGTCATTGGTTGAGTCTTCTCCCTATGGGTGGCAAATGCCTACGGATTCAAACATTTTCAAAAATAGATGATCACATATCCCACATTTATTTAAAAACAGGAAAACATCAAGACACAAGCATTAGGAATCCTTTTGTTTGGCCATAGATGTGGTGGTATATCTATTCCTGCTACTCCGAGTGATTCAATTTAATTTCTTTTAGAGATGTGGTTCTAACTTAGAGGCTGAATTTTCTTTTGGGTCAATATTCAGAAAGTCACGGGAGCCACAACATTCTTTCTAGGGTTTCTGGTTGTGTATTCTTTTGATGAGGTGCCTCTTGTGTTCATCTTTAGTATGTTTTTGGTTTCATCTTGAGGATTGTTAGATATTAAGTGTATTTTATGGAAACTTTTATCAAGTGTTCATATGGATTTATTCTCATTGGGATCTCTTATTAGTCCCTTTGATATTGGAGAAACAGCGTTTAAGTTTAAGGCAGTCAGTTTAATGATATAATTTTGTTGATTAACTTGATTGTAGAGCATGTTAGTTAACTTCTAAAGCAGTGATTCACAACTGGGGATGATCGTGCTCTCCATCCCCACAGGGGACATCGGGTAATGTTTGAGACATATTTGTCACAGCTGGGAGGGTGCGCCTGGCGTTCAGTGGGTAGACGGTGCTAAACACTCTATAGTGCATGGGATAGCCTCCCAGAGCAGCGTTATCTGACCCAACGTATCAGTAATGCAAAGGCTGGGAAACCCTGTTCCAAAGTGTTTTCTTAGTTTTTACATTTTATGGTTGTTTAATAGTTGAGAATAAAACCGTTCTTTTAATAAGCACATTGTTTTTCAGATGCTGTCCCACAACCCAGGTTCTATTGTGTCCTGTCCCCAGAAGCCTCAGAGGATGATTTGAACCGACTCGATTCTGTGGTACCAGGCATTTAAAAATCTCATTTTATGTGTGGGACAGATGGTTTCCACCAAAATCAGTCTGTCATGAGGAAAGGGAATGATTTTTTGGTCTATGTTAAGGTTTGAGCTTATTCTAAAAGGAAAATGTTGTTTTGAGGTTTATTTGCCAGGTTCCATCCACTTTTGCCATCAGGTTTGACGGTCAATACATCTGACATGTTATTCCTGAACACTACCTCTTCTAGCATTTTCACATCCAAATGTTTTAATGGACAGACATAGTTGCCTGTACATCTATACTCAGAATGGCCCATAAACTGAATGCAGTCCATGAGTGGGAATCTTGCTGCAATGAGAATTAGTAAGAATTTGAATGAACTAATTTGTCAATCATGAGGTTAAGTGATAGTGTATTGGGTAGTAGGAAAAAATAGTTCAAGAAATGAGAAATGATTGTTTTTCTTTCTTGTATTAGGCATGTGATGTTCTTTTCTCTAAGCTTGTCAAGTACGATGAGCTTTACAGTGCACTGACATCCCTGCTTGCAGCTGGATCCCAGCTTGATACAGTCAGGAGAAAGGAGAACAAGAATGTAACAGCTCTGGTAAGACCGTGGAAGCCTGGGCTAATTATGAAGTTTGGGATGTGTTCAATAATTGGGGAGCAGTTTTCCCAGAAATTTCTTTCTGGGGCCTAATGAGTATATTGAATATCTGTTTGCAAACCTGACGATACTGCAGTATTAAGGTGGTTAGGGTTTACCTTAGAGATAATTTAATCACTTTTGCTTTTTTTTTTTTTGGTTGTTGTTGGCATTAAGAGAAATGTGACTATGCTAGTTCATTGGCCGCCTAAATACCATCTCTCCTTTGAATGTTGCTTGGTGGGTGATGCTGAAAGCCTTAGGCTTGAGCTTTTTCTGTGGTCCCACGAATGTGTTTCTGTATCTATAGAAGCCATTTAGGCCACAGAAAGGGCTATCTAATTGTGGGCCTGCCAAGGAGAATGTGTTGCTTTTATTTAAATTACTTGGTAAATTATCTGGGAAGCCAAAGTTGTCTCAGAACAGTGTTTTTGGCCTGTGAAAGGAGCGGAAGATGGAGCATATTATTTACGTATGTGTTCTACCATTTCCTGCTTTGTTATTAAGTATGTTCTCTAGAAAGACCTGAGAGCATACTTGAGAACCAAATCTCAGTTGAAAATTGGGACTTCATACATTTCTGCTTGAAGAATTACGTTTGGAACAGTTCTTACTGTTAGGGAGATCTTGAGGCAATACCAAATGCTGCCGCCTCTGTGATAGCTCTTTTTGCTTCTTCCAGGAGGCCTGTGCCCTTCAATATTACTTCTTGATACTGTGGAGGATCCTAGGAATTTTGCCACCGTCAAAGACGTACGTGAACCAGCTGGCAATGAACTCGCCAGAGATGAGCGAATGTGACATCTTACACACTCTGCGGTGGTCTTCTCGCCTCCGGATCAGCTCCTACGTCAACTGGATAAAGGTACCACAGTGTAATACAGAGCTTTCTGCTAAGCGGTGTTAAATCCAGTGCCTCTGTGCTTCTGGGAACTTTTAAATATGAGGATGAATGAAAGCTTTAGACGCTGTCCATATTGATCTCCTGAACATGTTTTTCTTGCTCTCCAAATAGGATCACCTTATCAAACAGGGAATGAAGGCTGAACATGCCAGTTCTCTCCTAGAGTTGGCATCTACTAAGTGCAGCTCAGTGAAATATGATGTTGAAATTGTAGAGGAATACTTTGCTCGACAGGTGTGTTCGTTTTGGGTCCATGATGACAGAATTTGGCTTTTGCCATAGCCTGTTGCCACAGCTAATTAATATCTTGGGTATTTTTAAAGATCTCGTCATTCTGTAGCATCGACTGTACCACCATCTTGCAGCTCCATGAAATTCCTAGTCTGCAGTCCATATACACCCTTGATGCTGCTATCTCGAAGGTCCAGGTCTCTCTGGATGAGCATTTTTCTAAGATGGCTGCTGAGACTGATCCTCATAAGTCGTCTGAAATCACCAAGAACCTGCTTCCAGCCACACTGCAGCTCATTGACACCTATGCCTCATTCACTAGGTACGATGGGCTGCCTGCCCAGAGATGGTGGATGAGGGGAGCTTTAGATCCTTGGGTGGTTTCTTTCTTTAGGAGCCTGAAAATTCCTCAAACTGAACTTTGTATCTGAGTACTATTCACTTGGCAGATCCCTAAGGGCTTCAGAATTTTATACTTTTTTGTTTATATTAGCTTAAGTTTATTTTTCTTTTTCCCCCCCCTTGGTATAATGTTTTATTTTCTAATACGAAGGGGTGTCTGATGAGGGAGTTTTCAAATAGTTCAGGAAAAGTCAAGAGGAAGTTTAATTTTTATAAATTTTCAAATATTTTCTAGCATGTTACTTGTAAGATAAAAAAACGATAATTTTTCCAAACACTGGGGTTTGTTATGCACTTAGATGAAGCTCTTTAAATGCTATTTAATGTCATGATATGTATGTAGTTAGAGAAGAATTCTTAATGTGTTAAAGTATTTTGAAATCCAGCCCTTTCTATAATAAACAGCAAATGGCATGCCATGCAGATTTGGCTGTTCTTAATTGATATTTAAATAGTTTAGTTTTTTTTCAGTGTATAAAAATTGGGAGTTTATTCACAATTTGAATTTTTTCTAACGTAGGAAGAACTTGCAGAGCTGGGCCTGAATTCCCACATGTCTGACAGATCGTAGCTGAGGAGTTACTACCCCTTGTAGCCTTTCTCCTGAGCCCCTTTAAGCTCGATCACCTTATCTGGTCCCTGTAGGGTTTCACTGTTCTAGGGGGCTTTTATGCTGAAAGGGACTTGGATCATTGTAAAACTTAACATCTTTTGGTGTGAATGCCTTGCAGTAGAGAGGGGGCTGTTGCTTGAGACAAGATTTTTGAACAAATCCGGGCAATAAACACGAGTAACACATATGAGTGCTTGCCCCGGATCTAGTGGTTTTCTAGGTGCTGGGGGCACAGCAGTAGCAAAGCTAAGTCACTGCTCTCTGAGAGCTTACTGGCTCTAATTGGGCCCATTGGGCTAATACTTTATAATGTGGGCTGTTAATAGATGTTCCTGTGCAAGTAAGTTCAGGAAGTACTAGGGAAGTAAACAGATTTTTTATAAAAAAGAATGTCATACTTTCCAGAGCCTTTAATGTACACGTTGCCAATCTTCTGGGGCCCGAGGGTGGGGTATTCGCTGTTACCCAAAGTCACAGGTCCTAGAATTCTTACGAGACCAGTAAGGGAAAAGAGCTGTCCACTATGTTTAATAGGTTAGGAAACTGAGATACAGGTTTTTTAATTTGCCTAGAATTAGTTTCTCCTGACTATGATGGCCGTGGATTTCCTCAGCTTTCACATATCCCTCTATTTTTTCCTCAGAGCTTATTTGCTACAGAACTTTAATGAAGAGGGATCCAGTGAAAAACCTTCCCAGGAGAAATTGCATGGCTTTGCTGCTGTTCTGGCTATTGGCTCTAGTAGATGCAAGGCAAACACTTTGGGTAAGTGAAGGTACTTTTGAATAATAACTGTTATTACTCGTACGCCCACTACTACTACTTCTCTCCCTTGCTACCTGTCTACCGGCATTTATCATTGATTGGAGCCTTCTGTGTGTCAGACATTGAGAGGTTTATCTGTTTTGATCTCGCAATAACTTTATGTAGTAAATATTGCCTTAGAGAAATTATTTGCCCTAAATCCTGCATCTCACAAGTGGTGGAGCAGGGATCCAAATCAAGACCAGTTGGTTCTAAAGCATTAGACGCTTTTGTTGTGAGCCCAGGTCTTTTTTCTTTTTCTTTTTCTTTTTCATTTATAGAGGTGAGGGAGACTAGCAGGCTACTGCTTTGTGTTTGGGAAAACCTTTTCCCCGTGTTAGGAAGGATTGAGTAGAAATTTAGGATGGAAATCAAAAGGACTTGAGCAGGACTGGAGTTAAGTGCAATAGTTACCCTTTACAATTCTTAGCCATTTGTATTTTTCTGAATTTCAAGCCTTAAATACCACTTTGATATTTTGATATTCTCACTATTAGAAATTAAGTTACTTCCTTGAATGCAGTTCTTAATATGCACTAATGATTTTATCCTGGGTGGGTAGGTGTCTGTCCATGCCTGTCTGCTCTTAAGATTTATCTTAAGGAGAAAAGGGATCAAAGCAATACTTATTCATAGAAAGTATAGCAGGCGATTTATAGTGATTTTAGCCTGACTTGTAATGACTTGCCCTCACTTTGTGTCTTGTTTTCAGTTGTCTTCTTTACTTGCAAGATTGGAAAGTGATCATGATAAGAAATGAAAACCTAACTCTTGAGATTGTTAGCTGTTAAGCAATTAGCCAATTCTCGGACATAGTACTGCTATTGAAATATCCATCTAAGCTATCTTAGTAATTATTTTGACAGCCTGGGCTGTGGTGCTTCTTTCTGCTTTTGGGCTTGTCTTTTAAAATGCTGTGAGCTAATCTTTCTCTCTTATGATGATCCCTTGTCCTTTCTGTTGCTTCCAGGTCCAACACTGGTTCAGAATTTACCATCATCAGTGCAGAGTGTGTGTGAATCCTGGAACAACATCAACACTAATGAGTTTCCTAACATTGGATCCTGGGTGAGTCTCTCTTTCTAGAAGTAGAAGTGTAGGATGCTAGCCATTCTGTATTCTGTTCTTTAGGCTAAAGTAGCTACCAAGAGATCTTTGAATCCTGCAGTAGTATTTGCTATGGCAGAATCAGTAAGCAAAACTTTAGATTTTCATAGGGGACTCATATGGTTCTTTTGCCAAAAAGTCTGTTACCATGTTACAGGATGACTGACCACTTTATGACTCTGAGCCTCAGTTTCTTCTGTTAAAGTGTCTAGCACTTTATCTGGCACATGAATTTTCAGTAAATGTTTCTTTCTAGGTTATTGTCAAGAACATGCTCCTCTTATAATATTATGGGGTAGCTTTTAGGTTCTCTAGGGTTTTAGAAGACTATTGAGTCTTCTGTCAGTTTATTTGATTTTTGTCTCTGCTCTACTCAGATTACCTTTATGAACAGATTATTCTGTTATAGTTCTTTGAAAAAGCCAAGTATTATAAACCTGTTATTCCTGCTTTGTAATTGTGACCTCGGTTTACATCACCTGGAGCTATATAGTACAGTGCAGGATAATTAAGATATTTGTAATGGAGACCTAGATGCATTGCAAAATCCAGATCCTTCTTAGTTATTAGAGATGATAGTTTTCATGTTGAACATACAGTTGACCCTTGAACAACATGGGTTTGAAATACACAGGTCCACTTATACATGGATATTTTTCAATTGACCTGTTCACTTCAGTGGACCCACACAGTACAAATCCACGTTGTTTGAGGGTCACCTCCGGGGTTGGGAATCCCTGTGTGAGGAGGGTCGATGGTAGTTACATGCAGATTTTTGACTGTGCAGGAGGTTCCGGAGCCCCTAACCCCCAAGTTGTTCAAGGGTCGCCTGTAGTATATTCTAATTTGGAAAGTGGTGTTGGGTATCTTAACTTCGTACTAACTAAAATTTATTAACTGTTTCCACCATCCAGCCCACCTTCCTGGGATGAACAGTACTGAGCAGAGCCATTGTGTATAGATCTCACCAGGGACTTAGTTTGTGTCGGCTTGGTTTCTTTTTTCTCCTGTGTGAGAATTTCATCCTGGGTGGGTAGATGCCTGTCCATACCTTTCTGCTTTGCCTCCTTTCAGCGCAATGCCTTTGCCAATGACACCATCCCTTCGGAGAGTTACATCAGTGCTGTGCAGGCTGCTCACCTGGGGACTCTTTGTGGCCAAAGTCTGCCCCTGGCTGCTTCCCTGAAGCACACCCTCCTCTCACTGGTCAGACTGACTGGGGATCTTATTGTGTGAGTACCTATTCCACAGCCCAGAGTGCTCTCTGCACCTGTATGCTGTCCTGGCTAAAGAAAAGCAGTATTTTTTTTTTTTTTAAAGTTTATTTTATTTCAAGTATATAGTATATGGGTTAGACATACATACATGTGTGTGTGTGTGTGTGTGTGTGTGTGTGTATAGTTTATAAAATGATTCTCCAATTGCTTTCTCTCCTCTGATTCTCCACCTAGCCATTACATTAATGCTAACTGCCTTCAAGGCAGGGTTTTTTAAATAGCTGTGTAATAATGCTTTTCATGTATTTTTCTGTAGCAAAGAGAGCCTGTTGCTTTAGAGTATGAGCAATTACCTAGAATGATTTTTAACTTAGGTCTAAAGGGCAGCAGAGTACCTCCTCCCCTTTCTGTTAAGTATTTTTCAGAAAAGTTACGATGGCTTTAAAGCACATTGTGATTTGGAGATGCTTTGGGTTTAAATTTTAATGTTACAGTGATGTATTTGAAATCATATTTCTCCCGAATCACTGTGGAAGTTAGACACTGCCATCTGGGGACTAGGGCAGGCCATGGAGGGACTATTTTGTCTTCCTGTACATAGGTCATGGGTAAAGTCCTATGTCACATTGTCTTAAAAGTAATCCACATTCCTGGCGTTTCTTCTAGAAAAGTTAATGTGGGATGGGCCACTAGCTTGGGTTTTAGTTAATTTTCTTTTCTGAATATTATAAAATAACATTTTATTTATTTAACATTTTAATATGTGGATTTTTCATATGGAAATGGATTTTGCTTCCGATATAATAGCGAAAAAGAAGAGTGTGAGATTGTATGATTACATCTAAAAAACAGTTATCAAAAGAAAAAAAGACTGGCATAAAAGTCCTTTCTCTCAATAATGATCGAATTGCCATATCCCTCCCTTGCAGCTGTTTGGAAGATATATTCACTAACTTAGTTCCATTTTTTTGCTGCAGTTGGTCCGACGAGATGAACCCACCACAAGTAATTCGGACCCTGCTCCCCCTTCTTTTGGAGTCAAGCACTGAGAGTGTCGCTGAGATCAGTAGCAACTCCCTGGAACGCATCCTGGGCCCGGCAGAATCCGATGAGTTCTTGGCTCGTGTTTATGAAAAGCTGATCACTGGTTGTTACAACATTCTGGCCAATCACGCGGATCCCAATAGGTGAGCCTGATTAAGAATAGTCAGATTCCTGTGACCTGCTGCTGCTACCAATGAAGTGGGCCAACACTGGCTTCTTTATGTCATTTATAAAGAGCCGCTTCTTATACTTTTGAACAGAAAGTTCTGTACTTGTGTGCATTTTATGTTTCTGTGGACATGGATGAAAGGTTATTCGGAATCCTCTTTAATGGTTAATTCTTAGGAATAAGCATTAAGAAATGGAAGACTTAAATGTTCAGATTTGGAAACTTTGAATAATTCGACAGATGTTTATCAAGTGCTATACTAGATATGGTGAAGTATACAAAGAAACTTAATAGAATTTTTAATAGTTTTGTGACCGTGCTTCTGAAATGGGAAGTCTGTGGAATTAGGAGATCTTGTAACATGGTTTGACTTGACAGTTTAGGTCTTGTTGTTGTGCCCTAAAGAACAGTTGAGTAAGTTGTGGCTTTACCCCACTGAGAATCGATAAATAAAGGGTCTAAGTATTGGAATTTCTGATCTTTTTGTTGTTGAGGAGACCAGGTTCTCATTATGGGCTCCTTTTTTTCCTTTCCTTCCCTCGTCCCTCCCTCCCAGCTACACGTCCTTCCTTCCTTTTTAGCAATGAAGCTTTGGACTTTCAGCCATTGACTATATTGGTTACCTCAGATTTTAGGAATTTTGTTTGTATAGTTTAATTTATGAAAATTTATTGAGCTACCTATGCTAAGCTTTGAAAAGACAAAATTGCACATTACCTTCAAGGTTTAGTCATAAACTTTGGATTTAAAAAAAATGTATTGGGAGGACATTGAAATAGACCTTATTTTTGGTAGTTAATTTTTCTTTTTGATCCACAGTGGGCTGGACGAATCCATCTTGGAGGAATGTCTCCAGTATTTGGAAAAGCAACTGGAAAGTAGCCAGGCTCGTAAAGCCATGGAGGAATTTTTCTCTGACAGGTGAGCTGTATTTTGATTTATTCGGTGAACATTTTTTGAATGCCTGCTGAAAGCAAGGAGCTATATATGTTGATTTAAGTATTCATTTTCAGGAAATACTTTAGGCTTGCTTAGATGTACAAACAGTACCTTGGGGAAGACTTAGGTTAATTGCTGACTCCTTGAGGTTGTTGATGAGTTGATTGCATGAACACCTTGTGTTATTGACTCACAAATGACCAGTTCCCCTAGAGGAGATGAGATTGTGAAAAAATAGAAATGGATGGCTTAATGTGATTCTTTCAATTTTTCCCCCCCCCGCCTCCCAGTGGAGAACTTGTGCAGATCATGATGGCAACAGCCAATGAGAACCTCTCTGCTAAATTCTGTAACCGAGTTTTGAAATTCTTCACCAAACTCTTCCAGCTGAGTGAGTGACAGCTTTTAGTAATCTTCTTATGGGAACTTTGATGTCCGGCTAATACTGTGCATATCTTCTGCCCAAGTGTAACTGCAGCGTGAAAACGCTAACAAGTGGAGAGAATCCCTCAGAGAAAGTTTGGAAGGAAGTTGAAAACTTGCTTGAAGCCTTTGCCCTTTCCTGGCTCACAATTTGCACCTTCCTTCTTTTCCCCTTGCCCTCCTTCCCTGACGTTGGCCTCTTGGTCTGTCCCTAGCTGAGAAGAGCCCTAACCCGAGCCTTCTGCATCTCTGTGGCTCTCTGGCACAGCTGGCTTGTGTGGAGCCTGTGCGTCTCCAGGCCTGGCTCACCCGCATGACTACATCGCCCCCCAAAGATTCCGATCAGCTGGATATGATTCAGGAGAACCGGCAGCTGTTGCAGTTATTGACTACATATATTGTTCGGGAAAACAGGTAGCACTGCATTTATGTCATGTGTCCCCAACAACTCCAAAAATACATTGAGAGCATTTGCCAGACATCTTTCCTTTCAGCATCAGTCGTTAGCATTTTCAGTGATTCCATAGCTCCCTTCACTAGGCTCAAGGAATCTAGTAGAGCTCCTTGATTTTTCCCATCGAAAAATGGCATTGACTTGACCTGTCAATTATAGCATTGGTGAATTTTTTGTGCTCTAGTAGCCCAAGTCCAATGTATTTAATGTTTAAATTAAAACGTTTTTTAATTACTTTTTAAAATTTAGAGGTACATAAAGTCAGATTCCTGTCGATTACTCACCAATTTGCTATTTCTTTTTTACCAGCCAAGTCGGGGAAGGTGTGTGTGCTGTGCTTTTGGGTACCCTGATCCCCATGGCAACAGAGATGCTGGCCAACGGTGATGGAACTGGTTTCCCTGAACTCATGGTTGTGATGGCCACCCTGGCCAGTGCAGGTCAAGGTGCTGGCCATCTTCAGCTTCATAATGCTGCTGTGGACTGGCTGAGTAGATGGTAAGATGAAATTGGAAGAACCATCCATAGGTTACAACATTGCTCTTAGATAAAAGGGGATAAGTAATTGTAGGTTATTTTCTTTGTAGCTCAGAGTGAGTATAAAAGAAACTTGGAATCTCTCTTTGCCTTTTTATTGAGGGTTGAGGTAGTAGATAATAATTCTGTTCGCTTTAAACTTATCTTCATTATTAGTAGGGTTTCCTGTTTATTATTCCTAGAAGTCTTGGAGAAAGTGTACCAAGTGTCAGTGATAAGACCAGAGCACGCCAAACCTCTCATTACCTATGTAGTTTTCTAAGAATATCTTTGCTTCACAGTGTCCACAAATAGATGCAAGATTCATGAAGATGCTACTTTTCTTTGGTTCCTTAGATGATTTTATCCTCCTTCCCCCCCCCCCTTTTTTTTTTCCTTTGGGACAGCAAGAAATACCTGTCACAGAAGAATGTGGTTGAAAAACTGAATGCCAACGTAATGCATGGAAAGGTAAGAAAAGTGAGGCCTGATGACAGTCAGAGAGCGATGATTCAGTTTGAGGTCAGATGGAAGGCTCTCTTTCCATTGGCTTCTGTCTCTGGCTGCCCTACATTCTCAAAGACTTGAAAGTGTGTCTTTGCTAACTGCATGCCCTCAGGCTTCTTTTGGGTGGCAAGAGGTGATAGGAAGGAAACGTTTTTTGGTAAACAAACATCCACCAGAATCCTCCTTAAAACATTGTGAATTCCTGCTATTTTTAGATAACAATATGCTATGGAAAACTGCCCCCTGCTCTTGCATTAGAACTATGTTCTCTTGAGTAGGTATTATATGGGGTTACAGACCACCTCTTCCGCGCCAGTTTGGATATTAGAATTGTTTACCTTGCCTGAAGATTCAGGTCACTATGCTGAGAAAAGGGGTTTAAATCTGACAGAAATCTTGCATTGAGGCACAGCCCCCACTCCCACTCCCCACCCAATTCATAAACCTGACAGAGATGGCTAAACAGATAACTCATCTTCGAGACCCGCCACAGCACCAATTCATTTCTTTCCCTCTTCTTGCTAATCTGTATCCTTTCAACTCTGAGCTGTCAGAATGCATAGAGAGGAACTAAGACTCCTGCGGCTTTAATGCCAGACCGTTGGGGTTTTTAGGCAAGCATGAACTACCTGCAGTGGTTTGCCGGAAAGTTTTTCACTTATCTCTGAAGCTATTCCTCGTCTCCTGCATTAATTCAAACCCGGTAATTTAAATGTCTTAAACTAATGGTTAAAAAAAATGCTAATGATAGAAAAAAATGCTAATGAGTGCTTATTCATGCTTTTAATCTAGAAGCTTCTTGAATGACATTTTTTCCATTTTTACTCTGTTTTTCTGATTTTGATTTTATAATATAATTACCTTTGTGCTTAAAAATAAATGAATACACAGTAATTCAGTACAATTGATTGACCGGCCTTATGTGGTCATAGTGCTGAGAGCTGGAGAAATAATTAGAACATGTTTTTTTGCTTTGTTTCATTTTTGCTTTTATACCATTCCTTCGGAATTGGGCTTTACTGGAAAAGCTTGAGAAAATAAGTTTACATATTAACAAAATACAAAGAACCGAGGTTTCAATGGAATGGTGGCTTCTTTTTTAGCACGTGGTAGTCCTGGAGTGCACATGCCATATTATGTCTTACTTGGCTGATGTCACCAATGCCCTGAGCCAGAGTAACGGTCAAGGTCCAAGTCACCTCTCAGTGGATGGGGAAGAGCGGGCCATTGAGGTGGATTCAGACTGGGTGGAGGAGCTGGCAGTGGAAGAGGAAGACTCCCAGGCTGAGGATTCGGTAAGTACCAAGTAACCACCAGGGTAGCCCCGCAGGGTAACTGCTGACTGCGCTTGCACAGCTCTTGCTAACAAGCCCTTGGATTTTTCTTCTAGCCCCTTTGAGCTTCAGAGCTCTTCCCAGTCTTACTTCTTTCTCTCAGCTTACCTGATTAATGTCGGAATGATCCTCCAGGCCTACGGAACAAGCTGTAGGGACCTAATCTCTTGGGGGAAAGGACTATTTAATAAGCATATGCCTTCTTTCATCCAGAGGCAGTTATTCTATAATTTCTTAATTTTTGCATCCAAAATGGAGTTTCAGGGATGAGTTTTTTATGGGAGTGGTGTGAGCTCCTTTGTGGAGAAAGCATAAGCTTTTTCTTTTTCTTAGCCACAAAGCTTTAAGATCTCACCTGAAATTGCAGCACATTCATAGCCTGCAAGCCATTTCCAATTAACATAGGTTTCTCTTGGTTATTTATGAGTCGACTGTTTATGTAGGGTGTGTTTTTGTGGGTGTCTGTGTGGAGGGATATGTTTTCAATTAAAAAAGATTTATTATCTTTGAAGGATGAAGATTCTCTTTGCAATAAACTCTGTACTTTCACCATCACTCAGAAAGAATTCATGAACCAGCATTGGTAAGAATAGCTCTTTCCTTTTAGGTAAGGGTTTGCCAGGCCTTGCTTGTTGGGACTTGGTGCTCATTTGCTGGTTTTTGTTCTTCGTAGGTACCACTGTCATACCTGCAAAATGGTCGATGGGGTGGGTGTGTGCACAGTGTGCGCCAAGGTGTGCCACAAAGATCATGAGATTTCTTATGCCAAATATGGGTCCTTCTTCTGTGACTGTGGAGCCAAGGAAGATGGCAGCTGTTTGGTGAGAGAGTGGAGCATTTGCTGGGCTATAGAGGGTGACTTGTCTGTGATGAGGGAATGCTTAAGCTAAACTAGGAAATTGCCATATTATAATGGCCTGGTCTAGAAGTAAGTTCTGGTTCTATTGCTGATCGTGGCATCACTTAGAATGTCAGAGCTTGTTAGAACTTGCAGGGTCCTTGGAGCTCTTGCAGTTTTTTCTGAGACCCTCTACAATTTCAGATGTTATAATCAAGACCTCCTGCTGTGAGTGGATAAGTATTAGATGTTAGGTCAATACCACGGAGATTAGAATTCAGACTTTTGGGTGTCATTTAAATGGCTAGCCAATTCCTCTCTCTCGAGTCAGATTTTCCTCCAAGAATTTACTCAGTATTTCACCTGTGCTTGTGGCAAGAGCTTAGGGCCTCTGATGTTTTCTGTCCCCAGGCGCTGGTGAAGCGAACACCTAGCAGTGGCATGAGCTCCACCATGAAGGAGTCAGCATTTCAGAGTGAGCCCAGGGTTTCGGAGAGTCTGGTGCGGCACACCAGCACGTCCCCAGCTGACAAAGCCAAAGTCACCATTAGCGATGGAAAGGGTGCTGACGAGGAGAAGCCTAAGAAGAGCAGCCTGTGCCGCACAGTGGAGGGCTGCCGGGAGGAGCTGCAGAACCAGGTGGGCAGAGGGCGGAGCCTGTCAAGGTGGTTCATAAGCAAACAATGCTCAAAGCTGTCCTCGCAGCTCCGCCGGTGGGACTTGGAGTTATTTCTCCTTTCTCCAAGTTTACTCATTTCCACAGTGTGAACATAAATAGTATGTGTTGTCAGTCATTCAATAGGGAAGGATGTATGACTGTGGTGTATTGTAGGGGTTTGTGGGAGGGTAAATTTTAGTTGTGTAATCCTCTAGAACACCCTTTGTTGCCCAGGGTTCCTAATCTGAAGCATAGAAAATGATTTGAGTGATTATTTTCTCATTTTTCCCAAGGATGGCACATAACTAAAAGCCATTTTAGCTTCACAGGAGAGCAGATGCTAATGTTGCATGATGGTTGTGTTCTAGCATTAGGGTATCTCTGTGGGACTTCTGCTTTAGAAAGATTGCTCTAGAGTTAGTAGCGTAGTAACATATTGACTGGAATCAAATCCATAATTATGGAGAGAATGAGATGATTCTCCATAATGGATTCTGAAGGCAAGATTATTATGAGTAGGACCCGTTATTTTCCTGTCTCTTTTTTTTTCACTTATGTATTTGGATTTTTCTCAGGCCAATTTCTCCTTCGCTCCTCTCGTGTTAGACATGCTCAATTTCCTCATGGATGCCATTCAGACCAACTTTCAGCAG
This sequence comes from Rousettus aegyptiacus, assembly GCF_014176215.1. NCBI lineage: Eukaryota > Metazoa > Chordata > Mammalia > Chiroptera > Pteropodidae > Rousettus > Rousettus aegyptiacus. The sequence goes on along the minus strand of NW_023416284.1, from coordinate 11,292,180 downwards.
GCTTCTGCTGTGGGGAGCAGCAGCCGGGCTCAGCAAGCCCTCCGCGAGCTGCATACAGTGGACAAGGTGGTTGAGATGACAGACCAGCTGATGGTGAGTGTGTGACAGGGTCAGGAAGTTAGATGGGTTTAGGAACCAGCAAGCTTACTGGGATGCTAGAGTGCGTTGGGTCCTGTGAGGACTATCCTTAGAACAGTCAGTCCCTAGCCATTCAGAACTTAGGACATCCAGTGTTAAAATCAGCACATGAGGAGTGTCTTCAAAAGAAGTCATTTGGACTAACCCAGTGAATAAGTCTCCTTTTCAGACCATGTAAATAAATGAACCTCCAAGATGTGAGGATCTTCATTCAGAGGCAATGCCAAAAGTTAGACGTTTATTCTGTGTATAAATAGAAAGCCTCCTTACTGCATCTCCTCCCCTGCAGCTCATCTGCTTGTGGAGTTTGCTTTGCTTTGAGTAACTTTCCTTTAGCTCTTCATTTGACTTGGCTATACATTATAAGTCATGATCCCCTTTAAAACCTGGACTCAGCCCTGAATATAGGACTTCTGCTGGGGCCTACATGGCCTCTTTAGTGGAAAGTAAAAGAAATGTAAAAATAAATGAGGTACATGACTAGATCTCATATAATGACTGTTTTTAAGGGAAAAATATTCACTTGGAAATTCATACACATGTACACATTTTGGTATTTTATTAAAAATCAGTTATAGTTTTATGCAGCAGTTACACAGTAGTATAAAAGATATTCATGAATCCATGCCTTTAAAACAGGAATGTAAGGAGTAGAAGACATTGTGTGGTCCAGTATATGTTCCCATTACTCTCCAAACAGACAAATAAAACAGTCACAGTTTTAGAGCAGTGTTTTTTAGACTTTTAGGTATTAAAGATGAACCTAAAAAATATTGGTGTGGCATTGGTGATCCATAAAGCTGTGACTTTTAAATTTGTCAAGTTAGATCAATGAAAAAAAAATCCTATTATCACCATATTTTATTTTTTTAAAAAGTCATTTTAACATTTTTTTAAAGGCTGATACTTTTTATTAATTAAATTTAGCTTTATGAAACGTTCATTACGTTGTTCTTATTGGACTGACAATGACTTTAAAAATTTACTTGTGTCCATGGATTAGAGATTAGAGTCCACTGCTTTTGAATGACCAGCTGCAGTGTCTCAGTCACCTGAATAGTGTATAAATCTACTTGATCTTGTTTGCCTTATTACTGCTTATTCTCTCTGCTTCCCTCTTTGCCAGGTTCCCACCTTGGGCTCCCAGGAAGGTGCCTTTGAGAATGTTCGGATGAATTACAGTGGAGATCAGGGCCAGACTATTCGGCAGCTCATCAGCGCCCATGTGCTCAGACGGGTGGCTATGTGTGTGCTCTCCTCTCCCCATGGGCGCCGCCAGCATTTGGCTGTCAGCCATGAGAAAGGCAAGGTGGGTCTTCCAGTTCCTTCTCGCTCATTTTAGGTCATGTTTGTCTTAAGTGCTAAGTCAAACAGGTAGATGACTATGCTCAGATTGGCCGTCTGGGAAAGAATCTGTTGGGCTCCAAGAATGCTTTAAGGAGAGTGCTCAGTGAGTGTTTCTACCTGAAGCCCGATTAGATTTATATCCAATCTGGCTAGAACAAAGACTCTCAGTAGTAAATTTCCATTCAGAACATAGCCTTCAAGCCCCTGGGGAAAGGTGATGGATGATCAGCAGTTATCCAGCACAGGTGGCTCCCAGTCTTGCCCAGTTTGGTCACTGAAAGGCTCGGTGTTCCTTATTTAGTTCTCCCCTGCCTTCAGCCCTCTGAGGACGTAGGGGAGTTTATATGTCGTGTTGTAGAAGTTGGAAGAGTGGTGGGTATCTTAACTCACGTTTCTGTATTCTGGTTTCATCATCAGTAAAGTTGTTTTAGCATTATCTTAAGTGAAAAACTAGAGATGAGTAGTCCTCAAAACAGTTCAAAAACACCTTTAAAAACATATTGTAGAGAACTAGAAAGGATGTAGTACATAGGAATTATGTACTTTTTTGAACTGTTTGTACAAAGAGAAGTTGGTTTTATTGCTCTTGTTTGGTCCTCACTAGAAGCAGGAAATGAAAGACACTCCATACCTTTCAGCCAGGAGAAATGGAGGCTGATATCAGCAGAGGATTTTCCTAAGAAGCTTATCCACAATAAACGCCTGCAAACTTGTATCCCTGTTGGAGAAGGTTTTGTTTTTGCTCTGTGTTCTTTGAAGACTAGGGTTAAGAATAAATTGGTAATGATTCTTTGCAGATCACTGTTCTGCAGCTCTCTGCACTGCTGAAGCAGGCAGATTCCAGCAAAAGGAAGTTGACTCTGACCCGCCTGGCGTCTGCCCCAGTCCCCTTCACTGTGTTGAGCCTCACTGGGAATCCCTGCAAGGAGGACTACCTGGCTGTGTGTGGGCTAAAGGTAACAGTCCTGATCCAGGATTCACCACCTACAGCTGTGGATCCTAGTCATCTTCTCCCTTCTGTTCTCAGCACTACTTTTTCCTACTTGTTGATGAGATTAAACTTTATTAAAAGCCACTGGAATGCAAAAAAAATCTTTCTCTGAATTTCTTCTAGATTGCTTTTATAATGGAAATAATCTTTGCGTGCTCTTGAAACCTGAGTGTGTTATTAGTCTGAATACTATCTGAAGGAAGGGAATTTTAGGGAAGAAAAGGAAACAGTAGAACTCTGAAGTGATTAGCCTGTTTTTCCAAATCATCTGGTAACCATTCTGTTCCATAAACCGTGCCCAGGACTGCCACGTGCTGACGTTCGGTAGCTCAGGCTCCGTTTCGGATCATCTAGTGTTGCACCCCCAGTTGGCAACGGGAAACTTCATCATCAAAGCCGTGTGGTTACCTGGTTCACAGACTGAGTTAGCGATTGTCACTGCAGACTTTGTCAAGGTACAGTAACAGCTCTTTGATGATGTGGTTTTAGAATGATTTTGCTTCTAAATCCGGAATGTCTGATCTCCAATGTGTGCTAGCTTCTCCCAGAAGTAAAAAAAAAAAAAAAAAAAAAAAAATTCTGACATTTGTTCCCTTTGTTATATTGCTGATCAGGAGCTTTCTGTGTGTAGGCAATATGAAATCAATTCTGGTTCTGCCCCCCTGTACCAAGTGCATGGCTGTTACTGTACTTGTTATAGAAGTTATTGATGTGTATCTCTGTTCTACTCATTCCTTGAGGGAGAGTAAAAAGATACTTTATTCATCTTTATATGTTCAGTGCTTAACATTTATAGATGCTATTGAATGGAGGGTGAATGCCCATTACTCACAGTTGCAGCTCTTTGGATTCACCAGGATAATTTGGGGATGGAGCTGACATAGGTCACCCTTAGTTTTAATTTGTTCCATTTGTCCTGCAGATTTATGACCTGTCTGTTGATGCCTTGAGCCCAACCTTCTACTTTCTCCTGCCAAGCTCAAAGATAAGAGATGTTACCTTCCTCTTCAACGAGGAGGGAAAGAACATCATTGTTATAATGTCTTCAGCTGGGTACATCTATACTCAGCTCATGGAAGAGGCCAGCAGTGCCCAGCAGGGACCCTTCTACGTCACTAACGTTCTGGAAATCAACCATGAGGACCTGAAGGTTAGAGCAAATGTTGCCAGTTCCTTCTATTCCAGATTTAATTAGCCTAGCAGCTCTTTTATTGTTCTTTTTTCTTCTAACTTTTTACCTAACTAGTAGCAAAAGGTCTTGTGCTTTAGGGCTAAACTGATCCAATTTGACATTTCTTTGTTCTCACATATTAAGATTTACTCACAGGGTAAAATGTTTAGACTCTGAGAGCCCATAATCATGATATAAAACTAATAACCAGCAAAACTGGAAGCTGGTACCCAAGACAACATGAAAAGTTAATGCAGATGTTGTGTTTTGTCCTGACAGGACAGTAACAGCCAGGTGGCAGGTGGCGGTGTGTCTGTCTACTACTCCCACGTGTTGCAGATGCTGTTCTTCAGCTATTGTCAAGGCAAATCGTTTGCAGCCACCATCAGCAGAACGACCCTGGAGGTGTTGCAGCTCTTCTCCATCAGCATCAAAAGGTGGGAGTGAACACGCGGCGCTCAGCTTCCACAGTGTCCACGTGAAGAGGAGAGCTCCACCCCCCTCCCAGATACTGTCTGTGGAGCTTAACTCTGGGAGAAACTTATTTTTTTCCAGCGAACCTCTCTCCTCTGCTAGATATCTTTAAAATCAAGCAGCATCCAGTGTTGACAGGTTGGGTTGTACCCCACCATGGAGACTATTAGCTGTAAGAGGCAATTTGAGGGGCCACTGTCACTCAGAAGGAAAAGCTATAGTCAAGGCAGCAAACCTGATTTTAATGTGATTACTGAGTTTTGAGAAGGGTAAATAAATTTCTCCTGGACACGCTCACTGTCAAAATGCACTTTAAATTGCCCTCTTGGGGGATTTATCAGTAAATAGAACGTGGTATCAGTAGTGGGGGCATGGTCGGGATTGGGAGAGGCAGAGGCTTCCATCACATTTCCAGATAAGAGAGGTGTGTGTGAGGGAGCGAGTCTTTTATTTATGGAAGAGAAAGAACAGGTTTAGGTTTTCTTATTATCTTGTCTTAATCTGCTATTAAAGAGCCATTATCGCACTTTGTCTCTGGCTCCATTTGTAAATTCCCTGGTTTGGGATGAAATTAAATGGATACTATTTCCATATAACTTGATGTACTTGAAGATCCTTAATAGGACAATGGGTCATCAGCCTTAGGCAGCTCCATGACCCTATGTAGTTGGCAACCTGTAGGCACAGAGGGTCACCTAGTCCCTCAGACAGTGGAACCCAGCAGTGGAGATTTTAACCAGGACCCCTAGCAGGGACACACATTGGGCTGTATGAGAGTATATACATGGCTTGGAGTAAAACTGAGGCTCGTGGAAAATTGAGTCCCTGGACAAATATATTGCTCCTGGAGTCAAAGATTTAGTGAGGATGGCCTTTAGGTCAAGGAAAACATTAATAGGTATTTATTGACACCTAACTATGGTCACTTTTGTCTTCTGCAGTTCCAATGGTGGCAGTAAGACATCTCCTGCTCTTTGCCAGTGGTCCGAGGTGATGAATCACCCTGGCTTGGTGTGTTGTGTGCAGCAAACTACAGGTGTGCCACTGGTGGTTATGGTGAAACCAGACACTTTTCTTATTCAAGAGATAAAGACTCTTCCTGCTAAAGCAAAGGTCAGTGCCAGATTCTCCCATCACTCAAATAGACTGTGACCCCGATCTAATTTTTGTATGTTATGCTAATTTTTCAACTCTTTCAGTGGAGGTCTGTAAAAGAATTTTAATCCAATTTCTCCTATGCCTTTGCCACCCTTCTGCAATCTGTAACTGACCATGCAACAAGTTGCTGCTTTGCCTCTTTCTCTCTGTTCTTATCTATGGGCTGGCGAACTAACACCCTCCTTTGTCCCCATCCAGATCCAAGACATGGTTGCCATTAGGCACACAGCCTGCAACGAGCAGCAGCGGACAACAATGATTTTGCTGTGTGAGGATGGCAGCCTGCGCATCTACATGGCCAATGTGGAGAACACCTCCTACTGGCTTCAGCCATCCCTGCAGCCCAGCAGTGTTATCAGCATAATGAAGCCTGTTCGAAAGCGTAAAACAGCTACCATCAGTAAGGCCCCTCCTCAAAAGACTGGTGGGGGAATGGGAGTGGCAGTCTTCTAGATGATGACTCAGAATAGACTTGTAAATATCCGTGAAGAATCCGTGACTGTGCTGCTTGCATGTTTTGTAAAGGTAGGGCGGGATATGTGCTAGTTAACTTCCCAAAAGTGGAGTCAAGTTTTCTGAAGTCACCAGTGTTCTGTGTGGCTTTTAGAGATACATTGTGCAAATGGGAATGCACCTACTGACTCTCCACTTCAAGTTAGCCATTCTTAGGTGCCCAGTAAAGAATTATCTCTTGGACCTCGTTCGAGAGATTTTTTTCTGGGTTAGGGAAGATGGTTTGCCTGGTGTGAAGTGCAAGACGAAACTGGTTGAGGGGTCAGTCCTTCCGTTGGTTAATTTCCAACCGAGTAGTGAAGAACCCACTATACGTCTCTGAGCTGGGCATCTTGCTACTGACCGATAGAGGACTCTGCAGGGAGTAAAAGCCCGAATTTAGGAGTGAGTGAATCTGGCTAAGCAAAAGCCATTGTAGGGGTCATCCCGATACTTGAAATTTGTTACTGAGTCTGTTTGAGATAATGATGCAGCTCATCCTCCTATAAAGAAATAGTTTCTATTTATTTTGGATAAACCAGCTATGAGAGAACCTAGTGTTGTTACCTGTACCCAGCACCAAAATATGATTTCTTTGTCCTGCTAAGTTATGGGGATAACGACTTATTGGAAAGGTAACCACATGTAGGCATCATATTGATGTAAACATTGTAATCCAGAGTTGGTCTGGAAAGGTTAGAGTGTGTGAGTGTGGGCTTGGCCGGAAGGGGTCTTTCCCTGTTGACCAGGCACAGAGATAGTGGAGACTACACTCACTGATGCTCTCTGCAATCCGGTGCTGCTCTCCACAGCAACCCGCACGTCTAGCCAGGTGACCTTCCCCATTGACTTCTTTGAGCACAACCAGCAGCTGACAGATGTGGAGTTTGGTGGTAATGATCTCCTGCAGGTCTACAATGCACAGCAGATAAAGCACCGGCTGAATTCCACTGGCATGTATGTGGCCAACACCAAGGTGAGGACTGCGTCAGGCTGGGCTCATTTCGTAGTAGAAGGACTCAAATAATATTGTGTGTGAACACGTCTCTTTAGAATGCAAGTATGAAGTATATACTCACAGTTTAATTCTTGATTTTAGTTAAATAGTCCCTGGAGTAAATGAATATTCTCATTCCCATGTGGAAGGGCTTCTATTCCAACAGTACCAGCAGGGTTACTGTGTGGGAGACAGCAGCGGGCAGCAGGGGGCGGTTCATGCTGGGGAGTAGGAAGCCTGAAATTGAAGAGAGTCCACTCCCTGCCTCAATGTCCCCATTGTTGGAAGCAAGGAAGTCATTACTAGGGCATTAAAAGGATAATGGTCTTGTCTAGGATCACAGTTTGAGACACCGTTAGAGGAAGGTTTCCAAGTTTGCACTTAAGAACCTGTATTAGTTCTTTGCTGTGTACCTTTCCTCCCTACAGCCCGGTGGCTTCACCATTGAGATTAGTAACAACAACAGCACAATGGTGATGACAGGCATGCGGATCCAGATTGGGACACAGGCAATTGAACGGGCTCCATCATATATTGAGATCTTCGGGAGGACTATGCAACTTAACCTGAGTCGCTCACGCTGGTTCGATTTCCCCTTCACCAGAGAAGAAGCCCTGCAGGCTGATAAGAAACTGAACCTTTTCAGTGAGTCACCAGCCCCTGGCACAGGCTGTATCCTTCTCATAGTGGCTGCTGACTTGGGGTCCACTTCTCTGTGGCTGTCCAGTATTCTGGGAACCCTTTGCTCTACTGATATTTCTGTGGCCTCTGCTGTCATGAAACTCTGAGTGTCATTTGTGATATAAATGAAGGTGACTGGCAAGGTGACAGGAGAGGGATATATATGAGAGTGGGAGTGGTGGAGAAAGGGTAAAAGTCTGCTTCAGTGTTCACTTCTGTAACCCAGCAGATGGGGCTGCCTGTGTGTTTAGGCAGAGAGGAGGCAAGATTAGCATGTGAAGTCGCGAGGCCTCAGGTCCCACCTGACTGAAAGGTGTTGAGCAGTGCCTTGCGTTTTCATGCTATTGTAAACTTTAAACCCTCGTTACAAATCCCTGAGCCTTCATAAGCCTGGTATCTTTCTTTCATATTTACTGCCCACCTGTCTGATGCTCTTTTCCTAGAAATAGTTGTGCTTTGAACAAGGGAGTGCTCAGAGGTCCCTGGGGGCAGGGTGGTTCCCTGATAGCACCAGAAGAGCCAATACCTGCAGTGATGGTTTGGGACTCTTTGGAGTAGTGACCTCCTAGGCTTTGTGGTCAGTGGAACTGTTTCTTCACATATTCAGCATGATACAAGATTAAAGTACTGCTGAAGTCTCAGAGATGAGGTTCCTCTATGACTGTAAAATCCTTGTGATTTGCTCCCTTGCCCGCAGTCATGTGGTTTTTATTTTGGAAACGGTGGTGTTAGCCCTTTAGAGAAGGTGCTTCTTAATGGCTTCTCTTGCTTATTGCAGTTGGGGCCTCAGTAGATCCAGCTGGTGTCACCATGATTGATGCTGTAAAAATTTACGGCAAGACTAAAGAGCAGTTTGGCTGGCCAGACGAGCCCCCAGAAGAATTCCCTTCTGCCTCCGTCAGCAACATCTGCCCTTCAAACCTGAACCAGAGCAATGGCACTGGAGAGAGCGACTCAGCTGCTCCTACAACCACCAGTGGAACTGTCCTGGAGAGGTACCAGCTCTGGCAGGGGTTGTCTTCCGTTCTCACCATTTTCCACTCTCCCTACAGAACCTGTGTCTTGAGAGAGTCAGCTTCTATTAACTGCCCTGGTCTAGCCTGTGATTTTCAAGTTTTTGCACAAGTCCCTGACACTCAGTATCTCCTTAGTGTGCAGACAGAGCCTGAGTGAAAGTATGCTGAGAGCCATCTGACTCCAGTCTCTGCCCAGGGGCTTCTGTGCCTTCTCTTAATGTTCAGGTACCCTGAGGAGTAGCCAGAGACTGCTGACTAGGAGATGCTTAAGCCAGTTATTATAGATTAGGATCCAGTCTTGCTGAAATGATAGGGAGAAATCTTCCCTTTTATTTTGATTTCATCATCATCTCATCTTTCTCTGCAGCAGCTACTTACATGGTGATAATACTGCTGCAGTAGGCTGGCTGCTTCATCTTGTAGCAGTTCAGAGCCTCCTAGGGCTCCCTCCAGTGGCCTTCTTAAGCATTGCGCTTGGCTTCTTTGTGCTAGGTAGCTAGCTACTGGTTTGCCATGGCAGATGAAGTAACTCATAATGTAAGATATTGAGTTTCTTACATTGTAAGTCATGAGAATAGTTTGGCTTGGAATCACTGCCTCCCACCAGCAGCCTCTCTCCCCCTTTTCTCTCTCTCTCCCTCTCTCTCTCTCTCTCTCTTTCTCTTTCTCCCTTATCCTGTTCTTATATTGTTTGCTTAGGATGTGTTTCCAGGTTTCTGATGAGCTTTACATTTTTTTCCTTTTTTTTTTTTTCTTTGCTTCTTCCCCAAGTTCTGAAACTGAGTCTTTAACCAAGCTGGACCGGTTAGTATGCCCTCTTTCTTTCCTCTGCACGAATGAGTGTGTGTCAGAGAGCAGTGTAACCAATGGTGTGGCTTTGCGTTGATTCCGCTTCTGTGGAACAGTCCTCCCGCTTCTTTCCGTTCTAGTCATTGCATGGCTGCAGAGCTGTCTCGCGTTAAAGTGGAGTATGCGGAGGGTTGTATGTGCACACTGGTGTTGGCCGCTTCAGACTCTCTTGGCTTTCTTTCCTTAGCCCATCCCTCTCTGCGCCCTCTCTACAGTGGATGAGAAGTGGGGTGGGGGTGGTGGGGACGGTGGGACAGTGGAGAAGTCCTACCATCTGAAAAGCCACCAGAGAGCTTGCTCTCTCCAGCTTCGTTTTATGCCTCTGCTCCCTTTCCCCTAGTTCTTTGTTGCCTTCCTCTGCCCCTTGACCTTTTTCTCCAGCTACCTTCTCAGTACTTCCCCTCTCTGTCCAGAGCGTCAGTTGTCAGGGTGTTGATCTTTTTACTATGCCATGTTAAACTCACAGGAGTTGGCCCTGGGGAGCGTGTTACTTGATAGCCTTCAGCAGTTGGGTTTCCTGTTCCTTTCCTAAGAGAAAATTGCTCAGGTTTCTAACGGTGCTTTGTAGTACCCTTTACATGTTGGCAGTTGGCATGCTCCTAAAAATACAATTCACGCTCTTCCCCATACTTAGGGACTCATAGGAAGTGCCTCTGTGCATTTTCTAGGAGGCGCAAGTAAAATGTATAAGAAGATGGCTTTAACCTTTCCCTTTGTGTATCCCTTTGCCTACCGATCGATGGGCACCTGAGCTTCGGGTCCCATGGCATCAAGACTGTTAAGCCTATCTCAGTGATCCCTGCCACAGGCAGCAGAAGGAAGCACATTGATCCTCTTTGAGGAAGAAAAGCCCTGTCTTTGAGTTACGGATTATGAACATGGCCTCAGGTTGATCTCCGAGCAGGAGCCAGGTTTTCTTGGCCTGTAACAAGGAAACGATATGCATGGTGCCTGTGGCAGGTCTTCTTGTGCTTTGATTTTGTATTTGGCATTCATTAGCTGTCCCCAAGGTCCTCACGACTTTAGTTCGCATAGGCTGAAGCGCAAGGCGGAGAGAAGTGTGGTTGTACTCAAGCCAGCTTTTCTGTCTCTCTAGGCTGGTTGTGAGTTCTTTAGAAGCGCTGGAAAGCTGCTTTGCTGTCGGCCCAATCATCGAAAAGGCAAGTTACTTTTTCAAAGTACGTGGAGCTTTCTGAGGAGGCAGGAAGTCAGCGGAGTTGTCAGAGGGCCCGAGGCCTCTCAGCTGAAAGAATATGGTATAATCGTGATTTGCAAAGAAGCTCACAGAAAAGTCTTCAGCTTATGGCCTTGTGTCCTACTTTTGGGGGACCCATGATGAGAGTGTTTCTTAGAATAGGATGAGTGCTGGTGAAAGAACACTGTTCTGGGAGTTATGATCTTGGACCCAATGTCTGCACCTATGTTGTGGGAGGTTTGTAATTTCTGAAATTCTTTGTTTTGTTCTTTGTAGTCTGTGGAACATGACCTTGCCCTGGGGGCCTGGAAGGGAGGATGGGGGAGGGCACAGAGCACACAGTGCATTCTGCATGGATTTGGCAGGGTTAGTGATAACCTTGCTTTCTTCTGCATCAGGAGAGAAACAAGAATGCAGCTCAGGAGCTGGCCACTTTGCTGCTGTCCCTGCCAGCACCAGCCAGTGTCCAGCAGCAGTCCAAGAGCCTTCTGGCCAGCCTACACACCAGCCGCTCAGCCTATCACAGCCACAAGGTAATCGTTCCCTCTCAGGGATGCCTTCCGTAGACCTGGAAGTTGGGGTACTGACAGGGGATCAAGTAAGTCTGCTTCTCATAGTGCAGTAAGCTGGGAAAGGATAGCAGTGAGATTAGACCCACAGAGTCTGAGTGTCTCCTGAGAAATTAGTGAACATCCCTGCAAATTGAGGACAGGCCAACAATGGGCTACTTGTCTTGCATTTAGTTTTTTCTGTCATTCGAACAGAATTAGCAAGATTTAGAAAGAGAGGGGAGGGACGTTCAAGTGCGGTGTTTCCTCAGCGGAGGAGAGGGAGGGGAGGGGAGTCACTCAGGAGGTCGGGGCTCTTGGTGTTTTCCCTCCGCCAGCGGTGGCACAACCCTAAATGAGGTGTAACTTCCTTATGAGGAAATTGTTGGATGGTTGTTGGAGAAACTCTGAGGGGGACATCTAGGGAGAAGACGTCACCTATAAAAGTAAGTAGTGGCCAAAGGTGCTAAGCTAGACCAGTTTCCAGGATGGAAAAGATGATAGTTCATATCCACTATAGTGGATATAGTAGAACCCAGAGAATTGAGAAATACGAGTTTAACCTGCCGACTATCCAGGAAAGGCATTTTTGGATACAACAATTTTGGGCGATATGAACTTGTAAAGAAGTGACTCTTCTGTAGGAAAGAGCCTCCTGGGATATTATAGTTCTGGAGAATTGGGTGGTTTCTGATTTTCCCATCATACTTTGATATTGACTTTGTGGCTTTTGATTTTTTTAGTCTTTAATATGTTATATGTTAAAAAGTTTAACTTTGAACATTTGTTCCAGGTAGTTGGTGGTACTTAATGTATTCTCTTGAGAGGAGGAAGTCATCCTGATAATCCACTAGTTCTCTCCTCTTTGCTTTAGTCCCCAGCCCTGGCTTGTGGTTTATCATCTGTGATCCTTCCGTTATAGGATCAGGCCTTGCTGAGCAAAGCTGTGCAGTGTCTCAACATGTCCAGCAAAGAAGGCAAGGATTTGGACCCCGAGGTCTTCCAGAGGCTGGTGATCACAGCTCGCTCCATTGCCATCATGCGCCCTAACAACCTTGTCCACTTTACGGAGTCAAAGCTGCCTCAGATGGAAACAGGTGAACTTGGCCTATGTGGCTGTGGTCCTCAAATCCACTTAGCACACCTTTTCATCCTCTTTTTTCTCCCCACTGGCTTCTGACTGACTTCTCGTTCTGAGACCGGGATTTTACCTTCTTGTCTTTATACCTTGTAGGGCTCGTGACATTAGGATTGTATCATTTTAAGTACATGTGCTTCCCATTGCTTATTCCTTGGATTATCTAGTGCTCTGAACATCAAATATAATCTGTCACTATCTCTTATGGTCTTCAGGGTAAATTTAGGATTGGGCCCTGGTTACTTCAAAGTAATAGGGTCATATCTTTTGCTTTCATGCTGGTTTTTTTTTTTTTTTTTTTTTTTTTTTTGCCAGTGTTTTATTAGTACGTGTAGTGGCCTTTCTCAGTGCTCAATTCTGTTTTCCTCTTCTCTCCTTATGTTGGCTGGGTACCAAACTTGTTTTTCCTTTATCAAATGTAATTTATTGATGCCTTTACAATTCTCTTTTATTTACATGCTCCCATGTGCTGTCATCATTTTGTTCTTCCTTCTTATATTATAATCCAGGAATTATTCTAGAAAATCTCAGATGTTCCCCTAGTTTTTAAAAGTTGAACATTCGGACCTGAGATCTCTGAATCTGCTGTAAAGATCCTGAATGCTCCCCCTTCTACTTAATTCTAACATACAATGTTTTTTGTGATATTCCTTTCCCAGACTGTTTTTTTCCTAGATGTGCCTGCTGGAGTCTAGGGATAGTTGGCATATTGATTGGGGCCCCACTTGAAACTCCCTCCCCAGGCAAGCTTCCTTGACCTGAGTTAACCTTAAAACAAATTAAATTCCATCTCCCATGTACCGTCGTTAATAATTTTCTTTCTCCTGCTTAGAAGGAGTGGATGAGGGAAAAGAACCTCAGAAGCAGTTGGAAGGAGATTGCTGTAGTTTCATCACCCAGCTGGTGAACCACTTCTGGAAACTCCATGCATCCAAACCCAAGAATGCCTTTTTGGCACCTGCCTGCCTGCCAGGTATCATGTTGAGAGGGAAACTTAAATCTTGATAGATACCGAAGCCCGATACAAGTTCTGTCTTTGAGCAGGTCGAACCCTTAGCCATTAGCCTTCGTCATCCGTTTCTTCCAGAATTATTATTTAGGAGATAGAGAAGCGCGTGAAATGAATGCATTGTTACCGGTAAAGGAATGTAGTGGTGTGGCAGAGAAGTGGGATTTTCTTATATTTCTTCGTGTGGGGTTGACTGTTATACATAAAGAGACGTGTGTGTATGTGTCCTTTGTGTGTATAATCATTTTTTAAAAAATATTCGAAACCTTGATTCAAAACCAGTTCAAAAGGTAAAAGTTAAGCGTCAACTTTGAGAATTATTTTATTTCTAAGCTATCGCTGCCTTTGGTATCTGACTGGTCACACTGTCCCAAGCTTAGGTGGAAGAGTAAGGATCTGAATAGCAATCTAGAAAAGTAGAACAACCTCTGGTGCTCATTCGTGTTTGGAGGTTGCTTGGACATAAACCTAAACGGCATGTCAAGGTCATGTTTATCATCACCTCAGGTTGGGAATAGCGGGGAGCATTTAGAATCTGCTCACGCCTTCACACCTCTCTGCCCTGTCTTTCGATGTCCATAGAGAATAGACAACTGCTTGTTTCTGTGATGCAGGATATCTGAAAAGGCTTTTGAGCACAGTTTGGGGGATTAGAAGATTAGTAATAAAATAAATCACGAGTAATGCTGACAGCCTACATTCTGTGTATATGTTTTGTTTGTTTTGCTTTGTGTGTGCTTGTTATTTTTGTGTTAGCTTGACCTTTATGTGGGGATAAGAATTTATGTTTTCATCTGAGATGCTCAAGTTGTTAGAAGTTTTTCCATTAGGTTTTTCTTTACTTCAGGCCTAACTCATATTGAAGCTACCGTCAATGCTCTGGTAGACATTATTCATGGCTACTGCACATGTGAGCTGGACTGTATCAACACCGCTTCCAAGATCTACATGCAGATGCTGTTGTGTCCTGTACGTATTGCTACAATCCTAGATAGCATGGGAATGTTGGGAAAGAATGTTTTCGTAAGTCTGCTAACTAATGAAGTAAAACAGACTTAAAAGGAGGTAATGGGAATTAAGAGTTTTGAATATCAATGAAAGTTTTAAGATTTTATTCATTTAATGGGGAAAAAAAGATTCGAAGAGGGAATAGACTTTGGTTTAGTGCTGAATCCCCAGGGAAGGTCCCGGTGGTTGCTACATAGTGCTAAGTGAGTGTTGATTCAATGAGTACGTAATTGACAATCATCCATGTCTATTTCCAGTGATTGTCATAGAAGCTAAGTGTTAAAAGTTGTGCTTCTAGTACAGAGCTAAGATGAGTCTGATCATCTTATGAAAAGCCAAAACTCATTTGTAGAGAGCAAATGACCTGCCAGTCTGCTACCAGGAACTGCAATATAAGAATGTAGTGAGTGGGTCTTACATATGCCAGGTCACAAAATGGGGTTTACTGCTGAACTGCGTTAGCAGAGTTTCAGGTGAGAGTAGGTAGCACTAATGAGGAGAGGACAGTGTTTTATAGATGGTCTCATCAATAGTATAAAACCTAAGCATGATCGTTTCCTTTCCAACCTCAGGATCCTGCTGTGAGCTTCTCTTGTAAACAAGCTCTAATTCGAGTCCTAAGGCCCAGGAACAAGCGGAGACATGTGACATTGCCCTCCTCCCCTCGAAGCAACACTCCAATGGGTATGTGAGGTCTGGGTTTAGGGTCACGCACGTGTGGTGAGAAGGGGGAAGAAGGATGACGTGCTGCTTGTGCTGACCAGGGTCCCGGAGACATTTATTTACGTAGCCGTTGTTTTACCCTACCTTTCTCCATAAAGAATTTAAGGTGGCATGTACAAATCCAGATGGTAAGCAGAATGAAAATGAGGGAACAATAGTAAAATCAAGCCAAGGATACAAAAAAGTCTACATCATAAGGTCCTGCATGGTTGTTAAGAGAAGATTTTCTGTTTGGCCGAAAGCTTCCTAAGAGCCATAGCAAAAATACAGTAAGAACAGTTATAAAAATCACAGTAAGTAAAGAAGAAAAACAGCTGTTTTTCAGGAAAAATAGACATTTCCTGGCATAAAAGCTTTCCTTTAGGGGTCCATTTTTGTTGCTGAAGGAGAAGGGGTCCTCAGTGGACTTACTATCTAGAGTAAGTTTGACAGCAAATTTCAGAAGTGATTTCCCTCATGACCTACTCGGACACAAGTCAATGGCATATAACACTTAACGTTTTAGTAAAAGCAATTCCTAAAGTGTCTAAATGTTAGCATTATGTTATAAAACTCTGGTTCTGTGATTTGCCTCAAATGAATTTCCAATGGAAGTCAAATATGTGATTTAAAATTTTTTAGCCATGTTATATAGATGAAAAAGAAATTTGTTGAAGTTAACTTACTAATTTAACCTAGTATATCAAAAATATTTCAACATGTAGCCAGTATAAAAAAGTATCAGTGAAATCTTTCGCATCCTTAAAAATTTGTGTTCTCTTAATCTAGTGTGTAGTGTGTACTAATATCACATTTACATTTGGACTAGTCACATTTTAAGTGCTCAGTGGCCACATGTGGCTAGTGGTTATTGTATGGTACAGTGCGGGTCTAGTGGAATACATGTAACTTCGTAACCTTTAGACAATCTTCCTTGCATATCATTTATCTCATCTAAGCTTTCGACAACAGTTTGTGCACATTTGGCGAGAAGCTGGAGTGCAGATGTTTCCAATTATGTTTCCAGTTAAGGCCACATCCACACACTTTCACAGCACATGTAGTGGAAGACAACGTCTCCATCCTCTTCTGACAAGTAGGAGTCTAACCTGGACTCCTCCCTTGTAGGAAGGCCTCTCCCTTTCACACAGAAACTGGCTGGGGCAGGACCTGTAGTGGTGTCCTCAGCTTCCATCTGATGGTTTTATATCTCAATTCTGGTTTTTCTCATAATGATTAGTGTGAAAATCTCGCTCATTTGTTTTGGAAAAAAATAGTAAAATAACACTCTAAGCTGCCATGACAGATAACAGGTAAACAACTCAAATTATTTTTCCTGCCCAAGGTCTCCTGAGAGTTGGGGAGCTCTTGGGCCTACTGGCATTAGATTTCTCTGCTTTATGTAAATCTCTTTGGAATCCAAGGGTTCCCCTACCCCCATCAGCTAGAAAAGTTATTTCCTAAGGGGAATGAGCTGTCACTGCCAATCCTATCTTCCCAGACCCTGCCAGGTCCAGGAAGTGTGAGAACAAGGCCGGGCATAGCACCCTGGCGTTTACTTAGAAGGCACAGGTAGGTGCCAGCTGATAGCTCGTCTGGATTTCTGTTTGCTATGGGACTTCTTACACCACATGCTGAGGGAGGTAAAGACCTGCAAGCACCTTTAGGTGACTGAGGTTTCTTTGACTCAGGAGACAAGGATGATGATGACGACGATGATGCAGATGAGAAAATGCAGTCATCAGGGATCCCAAATGGTGGTCACATCCGTCAGGAAAGCCAGGAACAGAGTGAAGTGGACCATGGAGATTTTGAGATGGTGGTGAGTCTGGCCCCAGGAGAGGGGAGGAGGAGCCTCTGACTCTCCTCTAGCTCTCATTCAGTGGACTTCGAAAAGCTGCCATGTACCGTGGGACACTGACAGAGCTTTCTCTCTGCAGTCTGAGTCGATGGTCCTGGAGACAGCTGAAAATGTCAACAATGGCAACCCCTCTCCCCTGGAGGCCCTGCTGGCAGGCGCAGAGGGCTTTCCTCCCATGCTGGACATCCCGCCTGATGCAGACGACGAGACCATGGTTGAACTAGCCATTGCCCTGAGCCTGCAGCAGGACCAACAAGGTAGAAGGCAATGCCAGGATCAGAGCAGCCCATTGGCCTTGCACAGGAAAGAGGGTTTGGCAGTTACTGATGTCCAGCTGACTTAGCTTGTCCCCAGATTTGGGGAGAGGTCGATCTGGGTGAGAGCTGTTCAGAGATACAGGTGGAGAGTGAGAGGGATTGTGGTGTTTTCAGTCTGGGAGCCAATCTCATCGTTTATGTTAGTTTGGTCTTTTGGATTATTTCTTCCTAAATCTGTTAGAGTCCTCCAGCCTGTGTCCTACCTGAGGCTGAAGGAACCTTCTCCCACCTCTGTAACCAAATGTGGTGGTTGGATAGCAATAGCTATTGATTGTCTTCCTATAGGCCAGAGGGGTCACACGCTGGTGAGTTTAGACTCCTGAGGACAGCCGGTGGCCCAAGCAGCATTGTGGATGGGGTCTGGTGGGGATGTTGTGCTCACTCTCCACTTGTTTCCCAGGCAGCAGCAGCAGTGCCCTGGGCCTGCAGAGCCTGGGGCTGTCCGGCCAGGCACCCAGCTCTTCCTCTCTGGACGCAGGAACCCTCTCTGACACCACAGCATCAGGTAACTGTCCACAGCAAGGAGCACGGCTCAGGGCCCCAGGACCCTCAGGCCTGTTTCCAGTGCTGTGAGAGTGTAACGGGCAGCTGCTTTGACAGGCCATTCTGGACTTCCTGCTTCTGCCTTTGCTTTGGAAATATGGGTGTGGAAAGGCACACTGATGCAGCTCTGCAGAGCGCTCATGGCTTCGCTTCCCTACACTTTGCATGCTGCCTGGCTTCAGCTGATTCCCTCAGAAACGGCCAAGAGAGCAGCTTGCAGGTTGATCAACTTTGCAGGGCTTAAATTACAGTTTTCAGGGTTCTTCACCGGAGTTTTGATATTTTAGACAATATTAAAAGGGAGACAAGAAATAGAGCTTATTTGTAAATAGAAGTGAAGCTTCAAGAAAGTTATGCTTCAGGTCAGTGTGGTTGACCATCAGGGGATCTGTGAGCTTGGAAGGTAGGGATTTCGTGCACAATTTAGATGCGTAGGAAATCTTCAGACCTTACTTCGTCTTCACTTTCAATCTCTTTCTTAATCTGATAAGAAAAATAAAATTTCCTGAGTGGAGAGTTGGAATGAACAGAGGAGGATGGAACATCTGAACAAGCCACTGGAAAATCAACCCCTGAGTAATAAAAGTGTTGATTTAGATTTTGAGACTGATGCTTCCCTGTATTTTTTTTCCTTTTTTTTTCCCCCCCCTTTTGGAGTTTTACCTTGGATAGATAAGGAAGGGAGAAATTGGCTGCCCCCTCTCACCTGCTTCCATGGCTTATTGCTTTCCTTAGGTCTCTTTAGTTGCTGCCATCATTTCAGGCTTGGAGGTCGCTGTCATGCTATGCCAGTTGTGTTCCTGCTGTGCTCTGTGGCTGTCTCGGCTTTCCTCTCCCATGTATCTCATCCAGCATTTTCCTCCTGTCTCAGCTCAGCCCTGAACCCGGATGCTGTGGCTGTCTCTGGGGAATTTCCTTGCTTCATTAGTAGCATCTGATAAGGATGATTAGGAGGGGTGAAATTGTCCAATGAGCTCCCCTCTGGACCACCTGATTAGAAAGAAAAGCAGGGTTGATTGAGAGCTCATGAGAAGTGATTTTCTAACATAACACAAATTAACTGATTACAAAACAAATCTTATTAAAATTCAGAGTTCTGTGCTTTGAATGGTAATGGCTAGTTTCTGATCTCAGCAGGTGTCAGTAACACCTACACAATGGTGCCCATGAAGCATTTTACCTAGAAAACTGAGTGTCTGTGTCACAGATTCTTACTGAATCTCTGCACTGTTTTATTTGCACTGTAATAGAACAGCGAAGGAAATGCCCAGTGAACTGGGTTTTCACTTCCGTCTAAGTACTGTTTGCAATGCACCGTGTTTAGTGTTTGTTCTCGTTAGTGTTTAACCAGCAAAGCAAATCTTTTCCCTATTTTCTCTGACGACAGGCTAGATAACTGCATTGTGTCCTCTGCACTATATGGTTTGATGCTTTCGTCCCAAGGAGGGGTTTTTACCTGTAACAGCTCTCGTTACTCTCTCAGCTCCAGCCTCAGATGACGAGGGCAGCACAGCAGCGACTGATGGTTCCACGCTTCGGACCTCTCCTGCTGACCACGGTGGTAGTGTGGGCTCGGAGAGCGGGGGAAGTGCGGTGGACTCAGTGGCTGGCGAGCACAGTGGTAATGTGGCTTGGGGTCCTGATCTCCTTGGGTGGAGGGTGGAGACAAACTCATAATCCCTGGCTGGGTCCTGGG
This sequence comes from Rousettus aegyptiacus, assembly GCF_014176215.1. Taxonomy (NCBI): domain Eukaryota; kingdom Metazoa; phylum Chordata; class Mammalia; order Chiroptera; family Pteropodidae; genus Rousettus; species Rousettus aegyptiacus. The sequence continues at coordinate 11,272,849 of NW_023416284.1, read as the reverse complement.
ATTGGTTTCAGCAGAGGGAAGCTTTGGAGACTTACTAGAAGTCTTATGGAATTCATTTGACCTCCCTCCTGGAGTTTCAAATGTTCAATGATAACAGTGTAAGGTCAGTGAGGTTCATGGTGAAGTATTTTACAGACTGCTTTTAATTATGTATTAGTGGAAGAAAGCAATGGCATGCATAATCCCAAATCATGATTAATCTAAAACAATTATGGAAATCTATCACTACAGTTTTTGCTCGTCTACTGCGAGAAGATACTTTGGGCAATCATTGCTAATGATCGAACGTGTTAATGTTGTAGGCCTTCTTCATAGTGTGCTAGCTGATAGGATGGAGCTCTAGAATGAGGGAACATGACACAGCCATTTAAAAATTGGATATGAACATTTTTTATGGAGGAGATTGAAGAGTCGCTGATGTCTAGGTTCTCAAATCAGTGTATGTTTCCTCTGGAACATGAGATGGACGTTATCAGCAGCTGAGATTAAGATTGTTCTTGTAGGTAGATCTTAGGTTCTGTAGAAGGACAAATGGCTGCCCTGAGTCATTTGGCTTAGTACTTTAGGGTCAGAATCATGAATTCCATCATTATTTAGCTTTGCACAGAAGAAATACACATCTAAAGCTACCAGTCATCTTTATTGCTGACTTCAGAATGCATTGGATTCCATCATACTTTGGGAGTTGATTTGTGCTTTTTAACCCATTTACCTCTAGTATCTGGCCGGAGCAGTGCTTACGGAGATGCCACAGCAGAGGGGCATCCGGCTGGACCAGGAAGTGTCAGCTCAAGCACTGGTGCCATCAGCACCACTACTGGACACCAGGAAGGAGATGGCTCTGAGGGAGAAGGAGAAGGGGAAGGGGAAGGAGATGTCCACACTAGCAACAGGTCAGGACCTTCTCATTCTCAGTCCGTAGGCTTTCTTTCCTATGGGAGAATTTCAGGAACAGGATGATGGATCTGTTGCAGGAGGCGGAGTGGTAATAACAATATATTTCTCTTGAAATATAAAGGTAATACACTCATGAAACAGTTTAAAATCTTAACACATGCTCTAGATCTGTCTTCTTTGTCCTAATTAGAATTACATCAGATCAATTGCAGAGAGAATAAAAAGTGGTTTTTCTTTTAAGGTTTACCTACATCCCTTAGTAACTGTGAAGTGATTAGCATAAAAACATATATCTCCATCACTTAGAAGATCTTTCTTGTTTCATCATTATCCATAAACTTATTTTGTAGCATTCTCTTTATAAATGGCACTGCTATGGGTTCAACAGTGATAGTTATTAAGCATACACTAGAAATAGCTTCTGATTCAGCATGTTTATAAGGTACTGGAGAAGTAAGACAGAGCCAATACGTGGTTATGTCTAGAAATACCAGTGGTGGGGCACTTAGCACATTCAAAGTAATCTAAAAGTCCTCATTCCTCCCCCTCAAGAAATTCCGGTGTTATTTGGTGCTGGATTGGTGGAGTGAATATATTCTTAACCAAGAGCCAAGTAGAGAAATAGAAGAGGATGAAGAAAAAGCTAAAAATTTACTTGTGATATAGTGTTTGTTAAATTTGTCAAGGCGTACAGTTATCACACTAGTGTAGAAGTAATGGATCAGTATTTTGAACTGAATGATTTCTATCAGAGAAAAGGTCACTGAAGTAGTCAGGCATTATTTATTTCTTGTACCCTACCACCTCCACTTAAAAACTCTTGCAGCATCTCTTTCATGAAGACGACCTCTGGTTCAGTTTAACTGATGATATTTTGATGAATTTTGTTTTTTAATTTAACATAAAGGGGTTTTCTACTTAATCTCTTTTTTTCTTCTTAATGTGATTTGTAGGTTAATTCCAGGAGTTCAGATAATGTGCTCTTCATGATTTCTGGTTCTCTGAAATTTATTTTTTAAAATATTTTTAATCCAGTCTGTCTTTGCTTTTTTAATTGAAACAGTTAACATTTATTTATAATTAATGTTAATTATTGATGTGTTTGAATTTATGCCTACCGTTTACGTTGTGCTTCTTATTCTGCCCATTTCTGGGTTTCTTTTTGTCTTATTTGTAACCTTCCTTTGGGTTGATTTGCTGTTTTTTCATCCCTGCACTCCCACTCCAGAAGTTTGGAGATGTTTCACTCTATTTCTAATATTTTAGTAGTTCTGCTAATCTTTAACATGCATACGTCACTTCTTTTTTTTAAAACTAAAGTTAACTAATAGCTGTTTTTTTTTTCCTGAATAACATGAGAACCTTAGAAGACCTTGTTCCTTATCAGTTTAAGCTATTATTTTCATTTTTAAATTTTTAAAAATATCTTTTTAAAACTTTCAAGATATTATTGCTGCTTTATGTAGTTTGTGTGGTCAGTGTTTGTTAGATTTGCTTGCATGTCGACCATTTTCTGTGCCCAACGTGTCTTTCTAGAAGCATGTCAGACCTTCCATCTATGATCGTTTTCTCCTTGACGTATGTCATTTGGATTTTCCTTTGGAGGAGGTCCACTGGTTATAAAATCTCAGATTTTGTCAGTCTGGAAATGTTTTTACTTAGCTCACGTATTTTTGAATGTATTTTGATGGGTATTTTTGAATGTATTTTGATACAATTTTGAGTTGACAGTTTTATTCTGCCAGAGTTGAAAATGGTATCTGTTGACACCGAGGAGATGTCGCCTGCTATTATAACTATTACTCCTTTGAAAATAATATCTTTACTGCTGCTTTTAAGATCTTTGTCATTTTTTTGTAGGTTTTACTAGGATATGTTTTAGCATGGGTTTCTTTATGTTTGTTCTACTAGAATTTATGGTTGAGTGTCTAAAATTATCATCCATTAATCTCATTGAATATTGCTTTTGCCTCATTTTCTGTTATTTCTCTTTCTGGGACTCCACTTAAATAGAAGTGAGAACATTGTAGTCCTTTCTTCATGTCTCTTTTTAAAAAAATTTTATCTGCTTAATTATTTATAGTTTCTTGAGATCTATTTGTGTAGCATCAGATAACACCAAATGTTTAGGTATAAGTTTGAAAGATATATATGTTGAAAACTACAAAACATAAATAAATGAAGAAATATAACATGTCTGTGGGTTGAAAGACTCATTATTATAAAGACAGTTGTTTTAACATTGATATATATTCACTATAATCCCAGTCAGAAATCTCAGCTGGTTTTATGCATGTGTCATAATTGACAAGCTGATACTAAAATTTATTTGGAAGAGTAAGGAATTATGATTATCGAAAGCAATATTAAAGAAAACCTACCGAGGACTCTACGCAACTGTAGCTTTATAGTATTTTAAAGCTATGGTAAGTAAGACAGTGGGATAATAGTACAAGGATAGACAGATAGTTCAGAAACAGAGCCACATACATGGTCACCTGATTTATGACAAAGATGACTTTTCTGTACAATGGAGGAAAAGGTGATCTTTTCAAAAAATGGCAATGGGTCAGTTGGAAATTAATACAGAATAAATTGAAACTTGACCTGATCTTATACAGAAAAATTGGTTGACCTATAGATTTGAATGCAAAAGGTATTACCTTACAGGTTTTAGTAGACAAATGTCTTCATAACTTGGGATTGGCAAAGATTTCTTAATAAGGACACAAAAAGTATTAACCAGAAGAAAAAAAAAATGTATAAAACGGACTATATTCTTAGCAGCTATTCTTTTTTTTCCTCTCTTCCTCTCAGTGTCAAGATTTGAATTAGCCAGTTTTTTTATAGGTTCCTGAGTGGGGAAGAATTGTGTGTGGGCAGGGGAGTAGTCTGTTTCTATTAACTTGTAAATTGATGGTATAGCCTTCTGTGGTTCTGTGAGGTTCCTAGAAAACTACCCACTTGGGGCAATTTCTGGGCATCTTTTTTTCTGTTCCAGATGCTTTGCGAAGTTCTAGCAACCATATGGTCAAGTTATCCTCAGAGCATCAAGGCTTTGAATTTTCAGATGCCCTAAAATTAGTCTCAGGGCTCTTTTTGCCCTTTTGTGTTTCTATTTTCATTCAATTTCTTGGCCAAGTAATTTCATAATTGCTGGTGAGCTCATTATTGTTTCTATTTTGACTTTGTATTCAGTGATCTTTTATAAAGGTGCTTATTAAACCCTAATGATAGATTTTGATAATTAGGTTAATTCTAATTATAGATTATTTCTAATTGTAGATTCTGGTTGCACAATCTTGTCACCTGTAAATAGTAACAGTTTTAACTTTTTTCTCTCCAATTTTTTTACCTTTTAATTGCCTTTTCTTGTCTTATTGCATTGACTAGATGGTGTTAAAGGAGTAGTGATGGTGGGCATTCTTATTGCATTCCCAAACACAGGGGAAAAGGTGCAATATTTTCCCACTAAGTATAATGCTAACTAGCGAGAGTTTTCTATGGATATCTCAATGAAGTTCTGTTCCTAGTTTGCTAAAATATTTTTATCTCGAATGGGTTTTTGAAGCTTTCTAGTTGATTTTGTTGGACATATTGAGTTGGTATATGTGTCTTCTTTATTCTGTTTGAGGTTGTAAATGATGTTAATTGATTTTTTCATTATTAAACTAACCTTGTGGGGACAGTTGATTATCATGTCCTATCCTTTGTATCACTGGATTTTATTTGCTGATATTTTACTTAGGCCTGTAATTTTTCTTCTTTGAAATGTCTTCGTCAGGTATTGGGATTCATGTTATTCTGGCCTTGTAAAGTAAGGGAGGACATTTTTCCCCTTTCTCTTCTCTAGAGGAGCATGTATAAGACCAGTATTTCATGTATAAATTCTTGGAAAAATTTATAAAAGTTGTGAGGTCATCTGGGTCTTGACTTTTAATGAAAGATTTTTAATTATAGATTTATTTTTTTAAATGATATGGAATTATTTCTGTTTCTTCATGTGCCAGATTTGGTATGTTGTATATTTATTTAGGTCATCAACTTTATTGGCATAAGGTTGCTCATAATATATCTTGTCAGCCTCTTAATATCTTTAGGGTCTGTAGTGATGTACCACTAATATTGGTAACTTTTGTTTTTCAAAAACCAGTCTTTCTAAGAATTATCAACTTTTATTTATAGAGAACTAGCTTTTGACTTTATTTTTTCTCTGTTGTAAGTCTGCTTTCTATTTTATTACCACTTTATTATTCTCTCTCTCTTCTTACTTTTTTTAGTACCTTAATTTTCTGTTCTTTTTCATAGATTCATAAGGTGGAAGCTTAAATCACTGATTTACAATCTTTACTTTTAAATACGTATTTGAAGCTATATATGTCTTTCTAAAATTCCCTTTAAACATTGCTTTGGCTGGAGCCCACATATTTTGATGTGTTGTATTTTCATTGCTGTTCAGTTAAAGTGTGTTCTAAATTCTGTTGTTATTTAGTCTTTGGACTCATGTAGTATTTAGAAATATGTTGCCAAATTTCCAAACATTTGGAGATTTTCTAATTATTTTTCTGTTATCAATTTATAGTTTAATTTGCTATGGTTGGGGGACATACAATATGATTTCAGTCCTTTGAAATGTTTTGAGATTTGTCATTGCTTCTAAAATGTTATTTTATATATATATAAGCATATATATATATATTTTTTAGAATTTTTAGTTATTTTTAGCAGGAGGGTCAATTTAAGTATCCTCGCCATATTGATAATGGAATTCTCTTAAGTGGTTTTAAGTTAATGTTTTTTCAGAAACAAGTTAATTAAATAATTCGGTGATTTATTTTAAATAATATAATAACTAAATTATTTTGAAATTGCAGTTTTTGCTTCAGCGTTCAATTTTATTGTTAAATTTTAAGAATACTGTCAAAGAATTTGTAAAGCCAGTGATCTGGCATGAACTTGGTGCAGATCCAGACTCTGCTTATTTTGTTGACTTTTCCTTTATGTGTGTTTGTTTATCATGTTCACATGCATGTTCTCCAAATCTGGAAATTTTAATCCATCTCAAAGCTTATGTTTTATCCTAAAAGCCATCTCATCTTTGCTCACATTTACCTCATTCATTCCTGAGCAGCTCTTACTCATTTGTAATCCCCACACAGCTTGCTTAATTATTCATGGATTCACGTGTGGGCTTTTACATGTTACAAGATTCTGAAGGACATTTCGCTCATTTCTTCAAGTTCTTTTTAGAATGAAATCATTTATTATTCAAGTAAGACGCTGTACTTTCATTCAAACTTAGATTATTTTGAAAATGTTCTGGATACCTGTTAGGATATGTATGTACTACATAAAAATCACACTTAAAAAAAAAATACGGGCATATGTTTTCTTACACATAGTCTGCAAAATGAACAGTTTACTAACTGAGAGTGAATCCATTTAATTCATTCAGCAAATATACTCTTAAATCTGTTTAAGACTGTGTTAGGTGAGACTGCCAACCAACTCTAATTAGTTAATTTTCATATTGGTCCTTTTGAATCAGTGTACTCACTAGAGAACCAGCTGCACACACTTAGTATGGAAAGCCCAGCTGTCTATCTGCAAATGAAGAAGGCTGGGTCGTGGCCAGCTGAATATATGGGAAAACTCCTGGGTCTAGTATGGGAAGGGTGGTGTTGAAGTTGAATTTTACACTAGGAAAAATAATGGACAAGGTTTGAGAGGATAAAGCAGTGACTGACCTTCCTGAGGATTTGGAAAGCATGAGCAAGAAAGGGTTTGGTCACTATGCAGCTGGATGATTTAGAATTATACATAGAAGAATGCCAGAAGATAATGCCTGGAAGCAGAATAGGGCCATATGTTGAAAAAAACCATAGGGCTTACTATTGAGGATTTCCTTTTGATACTGAAACCGCTAGGACCTGATTGCTTGAAAACTATTTTAACTTTAATGTAGCAGCTTTTCAATACCATCAGTTGTAATTTGGGACAGTTTTACCCCTTTTTAACAGAGTGAGATTTATCCTATGTTGCTGGTACACCAAATAGGCATTTATTAGCATTTTTAAATGCTAAGATTGTTTCTAAGCATGTGCTCCTTGTTTACTTTGCTGGCAGGAGGAAAGAACTATATTCAGCTGGTTAGTGATCGTGTACTAGCTCGTGTTTCATCTATTTTCTTTGGCCTTTTAGGCTGCACATGGTCCGTCTGATGCTGTTGGAGAGACTACTGCAAACCTTGCCCCAGTTACGAAATGTTGGAGGTGTCCGGGCTATCCCGTACATGCAGGTATCCCTCAGTTCACTGAGTCTGTCACATTACAGTTGGACTCTCCTTAAGCATGCTGCCATCTCTCTTCCAGAGGCCCTATAAGACTTTGTTTGGTATTAGGTCATAGAACAATGGAATGCAATTTTGAACTGTAAGTTACAGCCCTTCATTTTATAGATGACAAGCCTAGGGGTCAGATAATTTTTTAAAAATGTCCATAGTCATCCAGCTAGTTATTGACAGAGCCAGGAGCAAAAGTCTGCTCCAGAAATTTAGTCTACAGGGATTCTTTATTAATGTTAGTAGTAACACGTGGTCCTGTGACAGCTATTCTCCTACTAGCTGCCTTCCTCTTGGGCAGAATTGTTCAATTCTTAGCCCATTTTGGTTGGACGTATGTCGGTTAGTCATTTAGTTTTGCAGACTTTTTGCAAAACATTTTCTGTGATGCCAGGTGTGGTATATATCAGAATTTGACTATTCTGACTTTGGAAACTTAACACTTCAGATACCTTGCAATTTAGAACCTTTTCATGGATCACTGTTACGATTGACAGGGATGTCAGGAAGGTTGGGATTTCTTCTGAAAACCTTGTATTTCAAGTTGTTCTCTAGGGACTTGGCTTTCATGTTTTATCTCTCTGTTGACTTCTAGGTCATTCTGATGCTTACTGCAGATCTGGATGGAGAAGATGAAAAGGACAAAGGGGCCCTGGACAACCTGCTTTCCCAGCTTATTGCTGAACTGGGCATGGATAAAAAGGTAAAATTTGAAAGTCATACTGTGTGAGAAATAGGGATTGGCTGGGATCAATTCTGAGTTTTTCATTCCCCTCTTAGAGGAACTTTCCCTGTTTTCAGGGGTAACCATCCACTGAGGGCTCCAGTTGTTTTGATTCAACAAAAAAGTTTTCAGTGCCTACTTTGGCCCAGGCATGTTTTTGAATCTGGGCATAAATGAGGAACAAGATGAAGTCTCCTGCCCTCATGGACCTGTTGTAGCTCTCAAGGTGGAAACAGTAAATTAGTTATTTATATCCTGATATGGGCTCCTAATGTATCAGGCTCTAGGTAGTCCAAGTATAGTTCAGGAATATGTTGAGCTTGTTTTACCTCTGCATCTGGAACATTTAAGGCTGAAAGGCTTGAGGGAATCTTGTTCAGAGGATGCCTCGAGCTGAAAAGTAAGTCTGGGCTTCCGGGCTGCACTTCTGCCTGCAGGATGTCTCCAAGAAGAATGAGCGCAGTCCCCTGAATGAAGTCCATCTGGTAGTAATGAGACTCCTGAGTGTCTTCATGTCTCGGACCAAATCTGGATCCAAGTCTTCCGTATGTGAGGTATTTTCGCTTTGAACTTCTGGGTGCAGAAAGAGATAAGAGGGTTGTCTGGTTGTATTAGGGCTGAGGGCACAGGTGATAGTTCTGTTGGAATAGACCGTTGTCACTCGAGAGGAGTTAGAACCAGAGGCTCCACGTTTTTCCGAATCCCTTCCAAGCCCTGATCTTTGCCAACAATCCCTCCATTGGAGGGGTTAAAGGGTTTGGAAGTTCCATTATTGGAAAGCAGGGGACTTTCTGCAAGGCGGAGTGGTTAAGAGGATTCCCCTACTGTATGTTGCTATAAGGTATGGTAATAAAGCAGAGAGAAAGCAGCATGTGCGTGGTGGAAAGGAGATTAGCACAAAGCAGAGAAGGTAGAAATGGAGGCTGAACTGCATCCAATCTTAATGAGCTTATGAGCTGTGGGGTTTGCTGGGATTTGCAAGGCTCTCCTAATGGTTTTATTTACAGTAGCTTTTCTCCTACTTTTTTATTCATGTGAACACTCACCCCATCTCTTTGGGAAGCTGTTTCTGTGAGAAGAGCCCCTACTAGGAGGGTGGGGTTGCTAAGGAGTATCTGTAGTGGAAAGTTTTCTCTCTCCTTGAAGTGGGCTGCTTTTCTGGTTGCCCAAGGGAAAAGAGAAAACCCATCCCCTCCAGGTGGAAAGGTTATCTAATACTTGCTCCTTGACCTCTGGCAGGTGCGTGTAGGGAGATTAGAGTTGCGAACTGACTTTGTTTTGTTTTCTTTTGTTTGTTTTCTCTTACATGCCATTATTCAAAAGAGTTGGGGACATGTTTGAGCTAATTGGGAAACTTTTAACTTAAGAGACTGACTAACTTACTTCATTGACAACTGTGAGTGTTTCCTCCCCGCAATACCCAGATGCATTAACAAGCCATTTTTACCTTCTCCCTGTTTTCTCCCTCCCAGTCATCTTCCCTCATCTCCAGTGCCACTGCAGCAGCCCTGCTGAGCTCTGGGGCTGTGGATTACTGCCTGCACGTGCTCAAATCCCTGCTAGAGTATTGGAAGAGCCAACAGAATGATGAGGAGCCCGTGGCTACCAGCCAGTTGCTGAAACCACATACTACTTCCTCTCCACCTGACATGAGCCCGTTCTTCCTCCGCCAGTATGTGAAGGTGAGGTCCTTCCCCAGACAAAGAGCCACTTCTCTCTCTCATCCAGAGCACTCTCTTCTTCATGCTGGGTATAGCTGAAGAACCTGCAGAGGGATCCTGCATTCCTGGGTACGATTTACTTGCAGTGATTTAATACGTAATCACTTCTTCCATACGTTTGCAGGGATCCCGATTCCTGACACTTTGTAAACCTGAGGCATAGAATGAAATCAGATAGTCATGTCCTTTCATATTGAGGTCCTTAGAAAAAAATGAGACGGTATGAGGTCAAGTTATCAGTAGTGGGTCACGTCTTAATGGATATGTCAGAGACTCCCCCTGCTGTTATTAGAGTCCTTTTAACATGCTAGTTTAGAGGGTAGGCTTTCTGATCAGGTAAGTGGGAACAAGCATTCCCACTCACTAGCAATGAGGCTGGGAGAAGTTACATCTAACCTTAAGTAAGCCTCAGTTTGTGTACCTGGAAAATGAGGATATACAAATCTAGGATACAGTATCTGCTTTATAGGGCTGTTGTGAACATTGAATGAGCTGATGTTTGTAACTGACAGTGCTCAATAAATGTTCATTTTTACAGTCATTTCTGTTCTATTGAATTTGTGTAATGGAGCTAGGCGGGTTGTACTAGCTGTGCTTCTTTCCATGTACTCAGAACTGCTCTGAATAGTATTGGTGTATAACAGGTGTAAAATGTGAACCCGATCATACTCTTCTCTTTTTTTTATAACCCTTTGGTGGTTTTTTTTTATTTTGGGCCAAAAAGTTCTTTGAGGATTCAGCTCCTGCATGCAGCTCTACTAACCTGTATATTTCCCAAGATGTGACATGTTGCCTTTGTGCCTGCTGTCTCTTTGGAAATTCTTTCCTCTTCCTCCGCATCCCTTTCTTCCCCCATCTAGCTAATTCCCAGTCCCTCAAGACCCAGTTTGAGCATTGGATCCTCGGGAAAACCTTCCCCAGCACACACTTGCCTGCTATCAAGTCTGATCGAGAGCCTTTTCCCAGGTTCTCAGAGTGCCCTGTGCGCATATGCGGAGTGTTCCCCCAAACTGTCTGCAAAGACCATATTTTATTCCTCTTTACACCCCCACTGCTTGGCACAGAACCGGTAAATAACTGGTGATTGAATCTATGAGGCACATTGTGCAGACTGTTCCTGAGGACCACACAGCTTGCGGGGTAGCTGTCGTTTCCACTGTCCCCCAACCTCTCCGTACCCTGGCCCCTCTGTGTGATGTGAATCCAGACTCTCCACTGAGTTCAGTCATCCTGGCCCCCTTGGTTTATTTAAATATTTCTTGTTATTATGGAAGTTTTGGTTCTAGGCAATGGAATACATCTCTCATAGAAAGAGTGCAATGTTAGAACTTTTAAGAGCAGCGAGCTAGATCTGTCCCCTCTGTCACCTTTGCATGTAATGAAATTGCCTCCAGAAGCCTGGGGCCTTGCTGTGTTTGTAAACTAAATTGTCAGTCAGCGATGGCTCTGGCTTTGAAAGGTGCCGACTGACGCCAATATAAGGTATGCCTAGTGTGGTCAGCCTTTTTTCTAAGAGTGGTCATAGAAATTGTCAGTCACAGGTTCTTCCACAAATGTTCTTCCCACAGGGTCATGCTGCTGATGTGTTTGAGGCCTACACTCAACTTCTAACAGAGATGGTGCTGAGGCTGCCGTACCAAATCAAAAAGATCGCCGACACCAGTTCTCGAATCCCGCCTCCTGTCTTTGATCACTCGTGGTTTTACTTTCTCTCAGAGGTAAGTGGAGGTCCCAAGCAGTGCCCATTGAGGAGAGGACACATTGACTGTGACTACTCTTGTGGCCCTGTTTATCTTAACCCTCGTACAGTATTTTCCCTAGCAGATTCCCTCCCACCATTTAGCTCTTGCCCCTCTAGAGTATACTACACAGTGAAACTGTGGAGGATGTGCATCAAAGCAAGCCACCCACTGTAGTTCCTGATTTTGTCTGTTTCACTTCCCCCACATACGGTGATAATGGACATGTTTAATAATTTGGACTCTGTCCAGAAAATGGAAAGTATACTAGTTAAGTTAACAGAGATTTTAATATAGGGATTTGGTTAAACAGCCATTGAAGAAGCAAAAAGGTTAAAGGGAACATTGAGGTAACAGATAGTGACTGCGAACAGCAGCTCCCTGCAGCCTTAGGTACGAAGAGAGGCCCAGTGGATCTGAGCAATGGGTGCTGCTCCTGGTACCGCAGGAGCTCTGAGCAGAGGGGACGTGATGTGGTTGATTCTGTGAGTATTGAAAGAAGCCGATCATTAAAACCAACTATAATTGGTTTATCTTTGAATACGAAAGAAATGACGGAGGCTGGCAGGCGAAGGGCTGTTGCTAGGATAGCAGGCAAACAAGAAGCAGCAAGTCCCTTCTTTTGCTCTTGCCTTCCAGTGTCCTCTAGTGCTCCCTATTAGCCAAAGGGAGCCAGCTGCAAAGAAGCAATGAAAGCATAATTCTGGACATCACAGAGGAGGGTCCAGCAGGGTAGGTTTGGAACCAGCTGAGAGGCAATTGCTTAGGAACCAGCACAACAAGTATTAGATTAACTCTGAATAGAATAATCTATTAGCAAACCTCAAATGCTCATGTCGAGAAGTTAACAATCCAAGCTCTTCCTTAGCTCTTTTGCCTGAAAGAGATTCTGAATGTTTTTTTTTTTTCTTACAGTTTTACTCAGTATGGGCTAGAGGCCTACCTGTAAATTCCTAAGTATTCCAGAAAGGGGAACAGGAATAGTCTATTTTTTTTTTTTCCCTCTTTGACGTCTTTCTTTTTATGCCTTTCTATCACTGGAGGCTAGCTTGGTTGCGAGGAAATAGCTTGGTTTGTGTTTCTCACCAGTTTTTAATGATAGTTAACAAAAACCCAGGGAGCTGTAGTTGGTTCAGATTCAGTTCCAGAGTCATTGGCTCTTTGTGTTCTTTCTCCTCTCAAGTACCTGATGATCCAGCAGACTCCATTTGTGCGCCGTCAAGTCCGCAAACTTCTGCTCTTCATCTGTGGCTCAAAGGAGAAATACCGCCAGCTCCGGGATTTGCACACTCTGGACTCCCACGTGCGTGGGATCAAGAAGCTGCTGGAGGAGCAGGGGATATTCCTTCGGGCAAGTGTGGTCACAGCCAGCTCAGGCTCTGCCTTGCAGTACGACACACTCATCAGCCTGGTACGAGGGGGTTGGAAATGGTAGGGCGGGAGAGGGTGTGTGACGAGGCTCCACATAGTAGGTAATTGGATGGAGCAGAACAGGGCTTGGAGATATATAGGGTACATCACGGCCAGAGTTGAGAGCAGGGTAAATCCATGATACTTGATTGGATGCTGTACCACATGTAGTTGGCCTCTGGGTCTGAGTTACCATTCTGGGTCACCGTTCCTATCCCTACCTAGCAGTGGTTCCTCCACTATGAAGAGAGGCGACTTGGGCATCTTCTCAGTGCCACTTACTCATTTCATGAACAAAATCAGCTTTAAATTTTTGCATCTCTGATTTTTGCCCTTGAATACTAAAATTATATATTATTATTGCCTGCAGATTGGACTTTGCGGAGTAAATAGAACATGTCGCAAAAGAGCATCTAGAAAGAACATCCTCAGTATTAAAGTCTCTTAATCTGGTGTCCTTAACCGTTGTGCTTTTGACAAGCAAAATGTAAACTGGATTATAATTTCCTAAGTCGTAGCCTATCCTTGCTGCTGTATTATTGAGTGGTCTGAGGAATGCCTGAAAACACAGAGACTTTGTGTAGTGGGGAGTTGAACAGTAAGAACACTGACTGTGGGCCTTGGTCCCAGGTTCACCAGTGTACTGGCTCAACCTTGCACAGAGGGCCATGTTCAGTTTGCATCCATGGCCAAGATGATGACCCCTCAAGGCAGCTGGCGTGGGACCGTGTGGGTTGCTTGGTGGAGTGACTCATTTTTGGCAATGGGTTTCCATTTCAGATGGAGCACCTGAAAGCCTGCGCAGAGATTGCTGCCCAGCGAACCATCAACTGGCAGAAATTCTGCATCAAAGATGACTGTAAGCAGTGCTACTCCTTTTGGTTGCTATTAGTCATTCATTCCTTCAAGAACTATTTATCGAGGTCTACTATATGCCACGCACTAAATTGGAGATACAGCCAGGAGCAGCATATATAGTCAGTCTCAATGATGGGCATACGTTCTGAGAAATGCATTGCTAGGTGATTTCATCGTTGTGTGAACATCATAGAGTGCACTTACACAACCCTAGGTCGTATAGCCTACTGCACACCTAGGCCGTGTGGTACACCACTGTCACATGTTTGTTGTTGACCAAAATGTTATGCAGTGCATGACTGTGTAGACAGAACTCTGCCTTGCAAGGAAGATAAATAAAAACTTTTAAAAGAGTGACAAGGGTCAGTAGACAAAATTTAGGGTGCTACAGGGGCTACAAAGGAGGAGTATCTGACCTCCAGAGCTAGAGGAGTATATGGAGTCTAGAGAATCATCTTATTCAGAGAAGTTGGGGCTGGGAGCAAGGCTCTGTGTAGCTGTTAGGAAACTTGTCAGAAATTTCCACAGCGGGTGTAAATTCTTTTTGGCAGCATTCAGCAGAGAGAACTCAGAGGGGGGCTGGTGGGAGGAGGGTGGTCCTGTGCACGCAGTGAAGTTGTGCTGTCCTAGCGGGCAAGTCCAGCTGAGCCGCATTCTCCTCTGCCTGCAGCCGTCCTGTACTTCCTCCTCCAAGTCAGTTTCCTGGTAGACGAGGGCGTGTCTCCGGTGCTCCTGCAGCTGCTGTCCTGTGCTCTGTGCGGCAGCAAAGTGCTCGCTGCTCTGGCGGCCTCGGCAGGGTCCTCTAGTGCCTCCTCCTCCTCAGCCCCAGTGGCTGCCAGCTCTGGACAAGCCACAACGCAGTCGAAGTCATCCACTAAGAAGAGCAAGAAAGAAGAAAAGGAAAAGGAGAAGGAGGGTAAGAGCATCGTGTGCTCTTGGTGACCAGGCTGGCGTGTCCTAGCCTATCTTGGAGCACAGGTTTTTTTCTTTTCTGAAGTGGTTGTTATTCTGATTTACAGGGGACCTAAAATCCAAGCACCCTCTAGTTTCTACTTTTGGTCCCATTTTCAGTTACAATGAAAGTGACACATTAAACAGTGTGATTTTTCCATACCAAGTATTAGTGATAGGAAAGGTCAAAGTGCCCTGAACATTTTCGGTAGGCCAAGTTTCTTTAGGACGTTCCTTGTCTAGTGTAACTATGTTTGTTCAATAACAGCCTTATGTAAGCACCTTATCCTGTGCTTTTTTGGTGGCATCATTATACATCTCATTTGGGGCTGATCGTTTTTTGTCCCCTAGTAAATAACTGAAAGTTGTTTTCAAATTATAACAATTTAGTTCAAACTTTTAGGCATGAACAGCCTCCCTTCCCTGCCCATCTGATAGTGCTGGTGGCATGACCATGGGTCATTTCTTCCTGTGTTTCCTCCTACTCGTCAGCCTCAGTCTTGCCCTGATCTTGCAGGTGAGAGCTCAGGCAGCCAGGAGGACCAGCTGTGCACAGCTCTGGTGAACCAGCTGAACAAATTTGCAGATAAGGAGACCTTGGTTCAGTTTCTGCGTTGCTTCCTGTTAGAGTCCAATTCTTCCTCGGTGCGCTGGCAGGCCCACTGCCTGACGTTGCATATATACAGGTAGGGTCCAGGGCACTCTGCGTGGGTCTGGGTCCAGAGTGAACGATGTAATTCTGTCTTGGTTTTGTGTTACATGTTCATGGTCACAGTGTCAGTATTTATACAATCCTGAGTATCTTCTTGACTGTTACAGATTCCTTCATCGAGTTATCTGCTTTTTAGCTGTTAAACTAAGCAAGAGATCATCTGTTTTCCATGAAGAAGGCTATGTTTAGAAGTTTATAAAATGACCAGCCTTGATTCTTCAGGATAACAAAGCTTGGTTTTTGTCCTTGAGTAATGTTGGATGATGGCAATAGACCATCTCAAAGACAGGAAAGGACTGTGCTACATCTGTTAGGATCTATTGTCTGAGAGCAGTCATTCTAACTTAATGTACAGCTGTAGGAAGTAAACATATCTACAAAAGCAGTACCTGGGCCTTGTTGTTAAAGAACCTCAGGGTTTTCTGCTGCTTGGTAATATGAACTTTCATTTATCTACAGAAACTCTAGCAAATCTCAACAGGAGCTCCTGCTGGATCTGATGTGGTCCATATGGCCAGAACTGCCAGCCTATGGCCGTAAGGCTGCCCAGTTTGTGGACCTGCTAGGATATTTCTCCTTGAAAACCCCACAAACGGAGAAGAAGGTAACAATCGACTTACGGTCAGAGAGGCTAACTTGCCATGTTTAACCATTTTTCTCAAGATCATTGTGTCCCACTCTCATAGCAGATGCATGTATGAAACATTTTTAAAATAAATGCTAAGCACTCCCAACATGCATACTACATACATAGATAGTAAATATACACCAGGCAGTAAGTACAACCTGAAATTGGCTTGACCCTTAAAAATAGATCAAGTGGGAAAGAAAATGCAGCTCATTAAGTTGCTTGGGAAAGTGCTCCTCTGGTTTTCTGGCAGCCCTAATAATATCCCCTGAGGTGTTTCTGCAGTTAGATAACCATGTCATGGTTTCTCCATAAGAATAAAATTTACCTCCCTAAGGTCTAAAAAGATAGACTGTCACTAAAATCTTGGAAACTTCTAAAGAAGATAGAATCCTTTAATGATTAGGAATCAGGCCCAGCTTTGTGTGATTCTGGATGGGGACTGAGAAGTCAGGCACCTTTAGGGTAGTATCAGCAGAAGAGAGAAGCCTTTTCCAGTAAGGCTTCTCCTTGGGCTTTAATTGTCGTCCTTTACTGACTTCTGTTTCAGTTGAAGGAATATTCACAGAAGGCTGTGGAAATTCTGCGGACTCAAAACCATATTCTTACCAACCATCCCAACTCCAACATTTACAAGTAAGCTTTGTTCTGCTTTCTCCCTGTTTGCAACTCAGTCTACAGTTTGAATTGCTATTTCAGCGTTGATTGGCTCTACATATGAAACGATACATCCTTGTCTGGCTGGTCTTTGAATCCCTCCCTTGTAGCCAGGGCCTTGAACATAGAAATTGCTTAAAATATAATTGCTGGATTAGGGTTTGGCAGGCCCTAATTTAAGAAAGTCTCAGGGGTCTAGGTCTAAAATAAGACAAGTTTACAGAAAATGACCTCATTGTTTAAAGAGAGCGTTGGTAAAACTGACAATTTATTATTTCCCTGGTTTAATGGTGACTGTTCTTTCCCCCTCCCCAAACTTTATTGAGGTAAAATTTACATACTGCAAAATTCACCTATTTTAAGTATGCAGCTTAATGATTTTTAGTAAATTTAATTGTGACTCTTTGAGTCAGATTTTAATATAACTTTTTAGGATCCCCCAACCCAAGGACAGCTCAGAAAGAGGGAACATTCAAGGTCGATTACTTGTAATTCCATTCCTACGACTTCTAGGTCCTGTTGGGATTTTTCACATTTCCTTGTGTTTTTGTTAGGGTGGGCCTTGCTGTGGGGAAAACTCAGCCATGGCTTTTTCATGGCTTCTTTATGAAGCTCAGTGCTTTCTAAAATGAAAATTTCCTTATGCTGAGACTGGTTTCTTCCTTAGCACCTTGTCTGGCTTAGTGGAGTTCGATGGCTATTACCTGGAGAGTGATCCTTGCCTGGTGTGTAATAATCCAGAAGTGCCGTTTTGTGTAAGTGACATCTTTAACATGGACAATCCTGAGGCTGACAGGGTCAGTGGGTGACTTATTTCCAGAGATTGTTTGCCACTGCATAGGTGTTCCTTCCTAATGGTTGGTCACCAGTGGTATGAGTCCTTACTTTAAATAGAAATTTTATTCATGGATGAAGAGTGGGTTACATTGATGAAATTTGAAGAAGAGAGGATGAACCATTAGCCTTGATCTAATACAGTGTTTCTTATGTACTCTTGTATTTAGTATATCAAGCTGTCTTCCATTAAAGTGGACACGCGGTACACCACCACCCAGCAGGTTGTGAAGCTCATTGGCAGCCACACCATCAGCAAAGTGACGGTGAAAATTGGAGATCTGAAGCGGACCAAGATGGTGCGAACCATCAACCTCTATTACAACAACCGAACTGTGCAGGCCATCGTGGAGTTGAAAAACAAGTATGGGCCCTTCAGACCTGGGGAGGGGCAGCAGGCTCGTAAGGCTTTGATTACTGGAATTGGGTAAAGCCGCACATCCCTAGGTGCCTAGCATGTCCTCTCATCCTCCTCAGTCATGACTGGAGGACAAAAGTGAAACAGTCGTTTCTGAGGCTGTTGACAAAGGTTATGTAAAAATTATGTCCAGTGGATCCTTTGAGAAACTCTTTAGCAGCCTGCTGAGGGAGGAGAAGAAGCTGAGTGAGCGGGTCTCCAGGCCTCATACCCTGTTGACTAGAGCAGTTCTGTTTTTATATAAAACCTTCTGTGTTGGGAAGTAGCTGTTATTTCTTGGGTTAAAAAATTATTCTCTTGCTCGCAGAGCAGGCAGGGTTTCTCCAGAACTTTTCTAATACATAGCCCTTCTGTTTCGGCTGGTGTGTTTCCTCTGTACCTACCGCCATTGGAGCTTCCTTGCTCATCGATCCCAGTGTTAGAATCAGAGCACGTCCTGTATGGGCCAAAGAAGGTTCTAGCATGGACAGCTGTCTTGCTGGAAGCGTCGAGCAATGTTGTTGGGCAGAGAACAGGGGTGAATGCTGCTTGAATGTTAAGACTTACGGTGCTGTTTTGCACACAGAGCGGAAATATTGGTATTATTTCAGGAGGCAGAATAAAGCTGGAGTGTAGTACATCAACAGATGGCCACTGGGAGCTCTGCCTAAAGGGAGCTTTCTCTTCTTCCTTTGAAAAGCAGAGTTAACATTGGTGACAGGCAAGTAGAAACTGCTCATTGAGATAAACCTGTTCACTCCTGGAGGAGGGGTTTTGATTTTCTTTGTGTAGAGTCAGGGCAGCTGCTGGTAAAGCACTTAGACTCTGGAATAAGACTAGATTCACATCTCATTCTACTGCTTGTCTCTCTGACCATGGAGGAGTTATGTAGTCTCAGTTTCCTTAATATTAAAATGGAGATAAGTTCCCTTCAGGGATTTATTTAAAGAATTAAACGAATTAGTATACATAAAGTCTCAGAACAGAGCTTACCAGACGTAAAGTAAGTGTGCAGTAAATATTAGCTCTAATTACATTAGTGTAATCCAAAATTATTACATGGCATTTCTCTTTCTGAGACTACTTGGCACCTTGTCCAGATCTTGGTATATCCCTCGGCCTCTCCAAAGCAACCTTAGATTTATCCTTCCAAGGTGGTTCATCATGGTGGGAACTTATGGGAGTCATCATCATGGTACCTCAGTGTGGTGTGCTTTTGGAGTAATATCTTCCCCTTGATAAGCACTTCTGTCATTTTTGTGGAATCTCAAAAACTATCATATGTAACATCTTATAGCACTTGTACGTTCTGTTCTTTTTTACAGAGAAAGGGTAGTAGAAAAATATTCTAAAAATTAGGTTGCTATTATTTGCCAGATTTCCTTAGAGTAACCACGTAATTGCCTTAGAAGAATATATAGGGACAGTCTTTCTCTTCATCTCATCAGACCATCATCAGACACTCACGGTGAAATGAGAGGCTTCCAGGGCCTCTGTTCCTCTATCTGACACTGTCTCTCCTAGGCCGGCTCGCTGGCACAAAGCCAAGAAGGTTCAGCTGACCCCCGGACAGACAGAGGTGAAGATCGACTTGCCCCTGCCCATCGTGGCCTCCAACCTGATGATTGAGTTTGCAGACTTCTATGAAAACTACCAGGCTTCCACAGAGACCCTGCAGTGCCCACGCTGCAGTGCCTCAGTTCCTGCCAACCCAGGCGTCTGCGGCAACTGTGGAGAGAACGTCTACCAGTGTCACAAATGCAGGTAAGTGAGTGGTTGTGGCCCAGGCCAGGGCCATGTTCATTCCTTATATTTTTCCATGAGGGTCAGTGTGGGCAATTTCAGTGGCTGGTGCCTTCGCAATAATTAGAGAATTATGGATATGTAGAGTGTGGAGTCCAAGGATAGAGAGGAAGGGGGGAGGGAGGAGAGAGATTGAGAGAGAGAGAGAGAGAGTGAGAGAGAGAGAGCGTGCGTGCACGCGCGCGCACGCCCATCCTGTAGATGGGAGGTTCCTAAGTTTAGTTCTGGGTCTTCCTTTCTTGTTATCTGGTTGCTTAAGTCATCCTCACCTATTGGTTACTGTCCCCCCAGTAGTCCCTTCAGTAGTTCCCAGAGTATAGCTGTGGCACAGTCCATCTCCTCACAGGGTCACCCCCACCTCACCAAACCTCTGCTACCCCTGTGACCCAAACACTTTGGTTCTTCAGATCCATCAATTATGATGAAAAAGATCCCTTCCTCTGCAATGCCTGCGGCTTCTGTAAATACGCTCGTTTCGACTTCATGCTCTATGCCAAGCCTTGCTGCGCGGTGGATCCCATTGAGAATGAAGAAGACCGGAAGAAGGTGAGGCCAGGTCATTCTAGGCTAAGGGACGTGGCTTTGATCTGAGCTTTGGGCACAACTGGTGGAGGGCAGTGTGCTTTTCCTTCTAGCCCACGTCTTCTTCAACTTGGCACTGTTTTCAGGGCCCGGCTTTTGGGTGGAAGCAAATGATGGAGTAAGGTGTATTGGAACACATGGTTTGCATAGGATTTGAAGAGTTGGTAATAAACTAGAATATCTTTAAGGAACAAGTAACTTTAGATACGAAAAGGCAGAAAGAAGATGGATGATGTGCCCTGCATTTTTTCCACAGACTGCTTCCTACTGCAGCTGTTGGTCTTCCCTCAGTATTAGCTTGTCCAGGGGCTACTTCTCAGCCAGCATGACGTGGTAGGACTGGGTATTAGAGAAGCGAAAAGGTGCGAACTCTTGGGATGGCTACTAGAAGCAGCATGGCGAAGCAGAGGACTTTTTAGCTTTGGAGTCAGAAGGGACTGAGTTCCAGTTCCAGCTGTGCATTTCAATACCATGTGACCTGGCATAGATTACTGCTCTCAGCATTGCATTTGTAGATGTATGTTGTATTATATCAGTGCATCACGTGTCGTACCTGTTTTCCTGGATTATTGTGAAGGATGGGAGTAGCGCATGAGGTGCAGTACCTAACCCCTGGGGAACGCTGCAGTAGTGGTTAGCAGTTCCAGTGCTCAGGGAAAAGCATCATGCTGAAACACCCTGCACATCCCTGTCTTTTCCTTTCTAGGCTGTTTCTAACATCAATACACTTCTGGACAAAGCTGATCGAGTGTATCATCAGCTTATGGGACATCGGCCACAGCTGGAGAACCTGCTCTGCAAAGTGAATGAGGCCGCTCCCGAGAAGCCGCAGGTAATCTCAAACTAGAATGGGCATTTGGAGGGGTTTCTGGATCATACTCAGAAGATTGCCCTCTAGGTGCGAGTGTCTCACGGTGGAAGGCTGACAGCTTCCCTCTTGGGTTTCAGGATGACTCGGGCACAGCTGGGGGCATCAGTTCCACCTCAGCCAGTGTGAATCGCTACATCCTGCAGCTGGCTCAGGAGTACTGTGGAGATTGCAAGAACTCTTTCGATGAACTCTCGAAAATCATCCAGGTAGAGAAACGAAAGTGGCTCTAGAGCGTGTTATGTCCCGCGTTATCAATACTGTTTTCAAACCAGCGTCGTTGCCGTCATGCACAGTTCAGCCCCCGGGGTTGCCTTTCCCTGTCCAGCCAAAAAGGCAGAGTCTGAGTGGCTGCCCCGCACAGCTTCTCCCCCACCATGGTGTTTGGGGCTTGACAGAGAGCCGCATTCATTCCAGACTGAGAGTAATGGAGGTTATTATAGATCTGATTTTCTTGACCATTCACAACCCATCTTTTAGTGGAGGAGTTGCTGGTTTTAAAAATCCGTGCCAATATTCTGTTCTTTCTCTTTCCGATATGTGCCATGTTGGCAGGCTAGATGGGTAGGGCGTACCAACCCCTTCAGCCAGAGTGGGCCATATGGCGGATGGACTGTTACAGACTTGCTCTCTGTGGATTGGGAGGCTGGCTGTAGACAGGGAAGGAGAGCAGCCAGGCTCCTTGCCTCCTGCATCGCTGGCGTGCTGTCTTTGCTTCGTGTATCTATGCTTCTGATCTTTGTTCTTTAAGGCAGTGTTACATGGGAGTTAAGGGCATGTGCCTGTGGTCAGGGGCTGAGTTCTGGCTCGGCTACTCACCTTGGTCAAGCCAACCCTTCTAAGCCTCAGTTTCCTCCTCTATAAAATACGGATAGAGTATCTAACTGGTAAGGTTATCAGGAGGGTTAAATGTGATAATGCATGGGAAGTGTTTTTTCACACCAAAGTGAACTGCGTTTTTTCCATTATTTTAATTGATAATTTATTTCTTCTATGTCCTTTTTTTCTTAGAAAGTCTTTGCTTCACGCAAAGAGTTGTTGGAGTATGACCTGCAGCAGAGGGAAGCAGCCACTAAATCATCCCGGACTGCCGTGCAGCCCACCTTCACTGCCAGCCAGTACCGCGCCTTATCCGTCCTGGGCTGTGGCCACACGTCCTCCACCAAGTGTTATGGCTGCGCCTCGGCTGTCACAGAACACTGTATCACACTGCTCCGGGCCCTGGCCTCCAACCCAGCCTTGAGGCACATCCTCGTCTCCCAGGGCCTTATCCGGGAGCTCTTTGATTACAATCTTCGCCGAGGCTCTGCGGCCATGCGGGAGGAAGTCCGCCAGCTCATGTGCCTCCTGACTCGGTCAGAGCCTGCATCATTGTGGGGCTGGTGATTCGTACTAACACTGGGGTTGGTGGCAGCAGCGATGCTAGGAAGCACTAGAGGGTGCAAAGGATTATGCTTCTCACTGCCAAATGGGTTACTTAGCCTATCATAGAAGAAAGAATATCCCATCTGGGGTATAGATGAGAGAGCTTGGGGAACATTTGAAACCCCTTGTAAATACTATATTTGGCTTTACTTTACCTTTTCGGTTTCAGTGAGGTTTCCTGAGGAAATAGTTTCTTGAGTTCTGGTGAGGGAGGAGAAGGGAGGTACTGGGCACTTGGACTCGACTCACAACAGAAGACAGTGGAGCCTAGTGATGAAGAGCTTAGATTCTGGATCAGAAAGATCTAGACTCAGTGTCTGATACTTTATTCTGTGTGCCTTGGACAAATTACTTAATTTTTTGAGCCCAAGTTTTCTTCATCTGAAAAATACTGATAATGGTAAATACCTTAAAGGCTTGTGGTGAGGATGGAATGAAGTAACTCATGTGAGTACTATTTGTTGAGTACTTAGTATGTGCTGATACAGTACCCAGAACTGGATGTGATTTATTTACCGAATATGTGGCACCAGTTCTGGAACATGTTGGGTGGTTGATAAATATTATTTTCTGTATTATTTATTCACTCATTTAACAAATATTTGTTGAGCATCAGCTGAGTGCCAGCCAGTGTTCTAGGCCCTGAAGATACAGTGGTAAACGAAACGAAGTCCTGCCCTCACGTAGTCTGCGTTCTAGAAGGGGAGCACTGCCGTAGACAGATAATTAAACAATGTCAGGAGATTGGATTGTGATGAGAAGTAGAGCTGGGATGGTGACCCTGATAGTGGGAGGGATTGGTGTGTAGGGTAAAGCGGTTCAGGAAGACCTCGGAGGGTGTGATACTTGAACAAAGAGCTGTATGAAGTAGGGGCAAGCCGCGAGGATGCCCAAGGTGTGGGCCACACACATAAGGAATGGCAAGTGGATGGCTGAGAGGCAGAGGTGCGCTGTGACTGGTGGGGGAGCCACAAGGAGACCTGTGGTGCTGGAGTGAAGGGCGCCACAGGGGAAACAAAAGGGAGCGAATCGGCGAAAGGTCTCTCGGGGCCAGATCCTGCAGGGTCTTGTAGGCCATCGTACGGAACTGAGATTTTATTCAGGGAAAAAAGGAAGGAAAAAAGTGATCTGGTTCAATCTATATCTTTTGTTATTGTTAATCTAGACATTACAAAGGGGCATGGGTGGGAAATGTGGATGCCTGTGGAAAACGAAGTGGAGGCAGTGGGAGAAGATGAGGAACGAGTTGTGGCCAAGACTGGATGTGAGCATATGGATCTGGGGACTCTGCAGCCTGGGATGGGGTCTCGGGAGAGTCTCCCCAGTGTCGGTGCTGCTCTTCCCTCAGTCAGTGTCTCCTCCCAGGAAAGGGCTGTGACATGCGCTTTTCATTACATACGGGGTTTCATGGGCTAACCTAGG
Source organism: Rousettus aegyptiacus (assembly GCF_014176215.1). Classification (NCBI taxonomy): domain Eukaryota; kingdom Metazoa; phylum Chordata; class Mammalia; order Chiroptera; family Pteropodidae; genus Rousettus; species Rousettus aegyptiacus. The sequence continues at coordinate 11,248,881 of NW_023416284.1, read as the reverse complement.
AAGGCCAGGTATCCCAGGTATCTCTTCTCTCTGGGCTCCTTCAGCTGGGAAGGAGGGACACAACCCAGGCTGAGTAACAGGACTCTGTTTCTTTGCTTCCCCAGAGACAATCCAGAAGCCACCCAGCAAATGAATGACCTGATTATTGGCAAAGTCTCCACAGCCCTGAAGGGCCACTGGGCCAATCCTGATCTGGTGAGCAGGACAGCAGTCCCCTCTGAGTACCCCCGCATTTTCCTTTTTCGTTCCCTTGCTTCGTCCCTGCCAGTCCCAGCGTGATGACTGAGCAGCATGTTTGCTTGCAGAGCCCCTGTCCCAGAATGATTTCCCTAGGTCAGACCAGCCCAAGAGGGAAAAGAGAAATGGATTGTCACCTGGGTGGACTACAGGGGCATCCAACTCTCCATTCTCTCTGATGTTGCTACCTATGACCAAAAACTTGAGTTCTGAGTCCCTGGGTCAGAGCTGGGACATAAGCCCAGTCCTGGGATCAACCTATCAGACCCTTCTCTACTCATGTTGCTTCCCGTTGGCTTCTAGGCAAGTAGCCTTCAGTATGAAATGCTGCTGCTGACAGATTCTATCTCGAAGGAGGATAGCTGCTGGGAGCTCCGTTTACGCTGTGGTAAGTTTGGATAACATCTGGTGAGGAGCTCTTCAGAGAAAAGAAAAGAGACCTTGAGGTGCAGTCCTAGCCACAGAGGGGTGAGGCGGGGTGACATCGCACTTGTACAGCCTCACTGGAGCGGGCGCGAGGTGCCTCCCCACCATGACCTGTCTCCTTCCCAACCCTAGCTCTCAGCCTGTTCCTCATGGCCGTGAACATTAAGACCCCCGTGGTTGTCGAGAACATTACCCTCATGTGCCTGCGGATCTTGCAGAAGCTGATTAAACCACCTGCCCCAACCAGCAAGAAGAACAAGGTACTGGGCAGGGAGTCTGGGCAGTTAGGGCGGCAGCCCTGTCACGCCGCGGCCAGAACTGTGTCCTGCCCTAAAGTCTGTGACCCGGGGGAGGGGTCACCATTGCTTTCTGTGCCGCAGTTCAGCAGAGATGGGTTGGGATTTTTGAGAAGGAAGGTATCTTGGAGGAAAGTCAAGAAAAATAAGTACAAGAGTACAGAAGCTTTGTGATGGAGCAGAACAAAGTGATTAACTGTGGAGGACTGCCTCTCGGTGGCGTCATGTCGGATGACGCATGGCTCCCGGAGAGCACGGTGATGGCCGCCCTGTGCCTTTCTTTCCCCATGTAGTATTATGCAGTAGGAACGTCCTAGGCTCTGAAGTGCACTTCCTGAGTTCAAATCCCAGCTCCTCCATTTATTAGCACTGCGACCCTGGGCAAATTATTTAAGTTAGGCTCCTCAGTTTTTCCATCTGTGAAATGGGAATGTAGTCTCCACCTTGTAATGTTGTGGAGCATATATGATTTAATGACGATCAAGTACTCAGAGTAGAGTCTGGCCCAAGTTAATAAATGTTAGCTGCGGCTGTCTGCTGTCCTTCCTTCCTAGAATGTTTTTCCTTACTTGTCAGCAGCTCCTCAGAAGATTCACTTCTCTGCTAGGCTGGCTGCGAGCTCCCTGAATCCTGGGGCTGTCTTACTAATTCATTTCATGTCCAGTGGATGGTGTGATATCTAGCGTATGGTAACCACTCGGAAAACTATTGTTAAGTGCATGAGTAAAGCCAAGTTCTTAACCTGAAATAATTAGCCAGGCCACAGATTGACTTGCTTTTACCAGCTTGTAGCATACACAGGCTGGACGATTCTTTCTCTCAGCCATGTCAAAGGGTCTCCAACCCCTTTGCGGTCCTTGGGCCTTTTCAATTCCCACTCCATCCTGATGGAATCCCTCGATGGGAAACAAAGTCTTTATTGCAGGAAGATGGCTTTCTGAGTGGTAAGAACTAGGGAGGAAGCTGATGCTGAACAGTGTACTAATTTCCCTGGCCTGGCCTGTTCACATGCACATGGTCCTCAGGGAAGACAGGAAGGTACCTTCCTTCCCTTTCATAAAGGTTTATTTCCCTTCAGAGCTGGTTCCTGGCAAATAAAATTGGTCCTCGATTGAAAAGAGGAATCACATCCCCACATAATCATCATATTTTCCACAGTGTGAGGGAAAAAGAAATTTCCAGAGGGTTCTTACGCTCTAAGCCTTCAACAGTGTTTCTCTTTACACTTTGCTTAGTCTTGGCCTAGAGAGAGCAGCGCTGCTCAGATGTGGCTCACAGACCCCTGGGCGGTCCCAAGACTTCAGGGAGTCTGCAGCCAGCATTATTTTCATCATTATCCTAAGACACTATTCGCCCTTTGCATTTTATTGATGTTTTTGTCAGTGGTACAGAGTCAGCGTTGGTAGTGAGACTGCTGGTGTCACAGCAAGAAGAGACTTTACTTGTAGCCGTGCTCTCACTGCCATGCAGTTTCATTCAGGAGCTTTGTGATGGAGCAGTACAGATTAATCTCAGTAAATCTCGACTCTAGGACTTTTTACTGTTCAGTGTGACAATATGGTAAGTGCACACACAGCACTTCTGCTGCACACTGAAGTACAGTGTTATCTTGAGGAAATGCACTGGTGTGATTGTCTGAGATGCCAGCTAAATCAGCTGCTTTTTCATGGAACCTTATTTTTGCTTGAAAGGATGACCGACAGGCAGATTGTGGTTACTCAGAATTGTGTATTTGGCAGACATTTTCTTGACAGATGAATCAGGTGAGGCTGTCACTTACAGAGGAATTGATGTAACTCAGTATTTCCCAAATGACCAGTGCACATTACAGAATCATACGTGGGTAAAAGATAAATTTTAGTAGAATATGAAAACTTTATTGATTGGTTTCAGATTCCACATTACAGCCAATCTTTAAGAACCTATAATTTGCTGAATTTTGGTGTAATATCAAAGGAAAAAATGACAATTTATTGGAAAAAGCTATTAAAATATTCTTTTCAAACTGTAATTTCTGTGAGTTTACATGTTTTTCATATACTTAACCAAAACAACACATCACAATAATACTTTGTCTTAGCTTAGAGAGAGCTAATAATGCAAACTCAGAAGCAGGTATGAGAATCCAGCTGTTTTGTTAAGGCAGTCATTAAATTATTTTTAAAAATATAAAATTGTGCCATTCCTTTCTCTAGATCATTTTGGTTTTGGAAATTAAAAAATATCATTTAGGTTGATAGGTAATAGATTTATTCATATTTTAAAATGAATTAATAAATATTTTAAGAATTTCTCTGTTTTAATTTTGCTAGGGTAAATATCAGTAGATAGAACCACATATACAAAGGCTCTTTTAGAGTCCTCAGTAACTTTTAATGAGTTTAATGGGGTCCTGCTGGGTTAGAGTGTCTGTGGCTCTTGGCTCTGCAGGCTAGTTTTGCTTAGTAATGGCTCTTTAAATTCTGGTGACTGCTCAGTGACTCCTTGAATATTTATGTTTGGGAAACTACAAATCAGTCTGGGGATAGGAATTAGTGTATGTGGCTCTAGGACAGTCCAGCTACATCTGTCTTGCACAATCATAATGAGCGACCTAAATCTCAATGTGGAGATGCTAAATTGGTTCAAAATATTTAAACAGGAACACATATTTGGGCATAAAAGATGTGATAGTTGATTCTTCTGACCTTTTGGCCTTTGCATATGCCCCCTGGGGTGTCAGCGCCAGTGTGTTGTTGCTGAGGCTCAGGTGTGCTGTCACTTTCACTCTGCAGGATGTTCCCGTCGAGGCCCTCACCACAGTTAAGCCATACTGCAACGAGGTCCATGCCCAGGCTCAGCTGTGGCTCAAGAGAGACCCCAAAGCATCCTACGAAGCCTGGAAGAAGTGTCTTCCTATCAGAGGTGTGTCTGTCTCTGTGAGACTTGGGAAATCAATCTCTCCTGCCCCTGTCCTGAGAGCCCTAAAATCCCCCCTTCCTTTTCCTTATCTCTCCCTATTCCCTTTTGTCTGCCAGGGATCGATGGCAATGGGAAGTCCCCCAGCAAAGCAGAGCTCCGCCATCTCTATTTGACTGAGAAATACGTGTGGAGGTGGAAGCAGTTCCTGAGTCGTCGGGGCAAGAGAACTTCCCCCTTGGACCTCAAGCTGGGCCATAACAACTGGCTGCGGCAAGTGAGTGACAGCTCCCGGGCCCCTCGCCCTGCTGCCCTGCCCTTGGGTGCTGAGCGCCTTCCCACATTTGCTCTACTTTCTCTTCCTTCTCTTCACTTTCTTGCTTCCTTTCAAATGGGAAGTAGGTAGAGGTTCTTAATTGCAGCCACCAGCATGGTGGACTGGCTAAAGCAGGACTTTTCTCTGCCCTTCTGGTCAAGTTCGTTGTGCTCCCTGCTCTTCTTCCTGGTGGCTTAATGGGACTAAGCCATAGTGCCTGCATGCCCCACTTACCCTGTCTGTCGTGTCTTCTTTCTAGCTAATCTTAAAGGATTAAAGTAATTATATTTTAGAGAACCCATTTGTCCATCGATATGGTTTACATTAAATGTAAGTATTGAGCATAGAGGTGACTCCAAAATAGAATTGTAGAAGTCTTTGCTAAGGAAAATACCTGCTTGTCTTTTTTCCTAGTTCAATCATCTTAAGTATGTCCTCCAAAGTACTTGATGTAGAAAATCCCTGGGAAGAAGGCTCCTTCGCAGCCTCTTCCTTAGTCCAAGGCACTCAGGTCTTATGTTAGCAGGTGATTTTTGCTTTTAACCTTTTCCTGGAGAGGTGCCCAGAGGACTTCTCCTGGATGTGTGGCAGTTGACTTTGCCCTGCTGGGGGCCTGGCGAGACGGGCTGTCATCTGAGCCTGGCTTCTTTCCTGTGTCCTGTAGGTTCTCTTTACTCCGGCGACACAGGCTGCACGGCAGGCGGCCTGTACCATTGTGGAAGCTCTGGCCACCATTCCCAGCCGCAAGCAGCAGGTCCTCGACCTCCTCACCAGGTACTGTTTGAGAGTGGGATGGGGAGAGTGGTCAGACTTCACCTAGAACCTTTTCTGCTTCCCTGGGAATCCATAGATCAGGGTTATGGGAGGCACACCTGTGCTCTGCAGCCACCTCATTCTATGGAGAAGAACATAGAAACAAAAAAGTATGAAAAAGCTTTTACTGGCGGTGTTAGTAGTAGTAATAGGGCAGCAGCAGAAGCACCAGCAGCTAGTATCTTTTGAGATCTTATGAGCATATAAATGCTTTTGGCGTGCAATATCTCATTTAATCCTCACACAGCTTGGACTTAAAAGGGGTTAATGAACTCGTCCACTGGAAAACAGCATTTGAATCCAGGTGGTCTAATTCCAAAGCCTACATATTGGCCATTAAACTCTGATGTACACTTGTCTTCTAAATGATTCAGTCAAAGACAGTCTCGCTGTCCAGATAACCACTATTTATATTTTGCTGCTTATTCCATGTGGGTAGTTTATCGCATCACATTCTCTGCTGTGTGCTGAGTTCTTCCCAAGGATGGGGAGTTCTCAAGTGGGAGTTTGGTTTCTCAGGGGCCCTCTAGAAGGAAGGGGAGCGAAGGACAGCAGAAGACATGAAAGATGGAAGGAGCAGAGAGGACCTAGTGGCAGTATTAGAGCTATTTGAGTCCTCTCACAGTGCCCTGTCTCTCTCGATGGCAGTTACCTGGATGAACTGAGCGTAGCCGGTGAGTGTGCCGCCGAGTACTTGGCCCTCTACCAGAAGCTCATCACTTCAGCTCACTGGAAAGTCTACCTGGCAGCTCGGGGTGTCCTGCCCTACGTGGGCAACCTCATCACCAAGGTATCCTGCCCTTAGCCCGGAGGGCCTTTTCCCTAGTTCTCCTTCCAGTGCACTCTTTCTTGGATATAAAATTTGTAATATTATTTTGTACTGAGAAGAAATATTTGTTGAAAATATTTTTATGACTTCATTGTATTCGTTATAAGGATACAGCAATCGGATGGGGGCATTTAGGCTCTTTCCAATATTTAAGCAGTCTCTTAACATCATTGCAATGGTCTTTGGCTTGTTGGAAAGGAGTTTTGCAAAGATTCAGTTTGAGGGATCGTTTGAATAAAATGAAGGGGACTACAAGGTGGTTTTGGTTGGTGCCTAATCTCCTGGACCAGTGGCGGAGGTGACCCAAGTCGTTGGCAGTGTTGTACCACTAACTATGCTTATTGTCCTGTTTAGGAAATAGCCCGCCTGCTGGCCCTGGAGGAGGCCACCCTCAGCACCGATCTGCAGCAGGGCTACGCCCTCAAGAGTCTCACAGGTAGAGAGCACCACCAGGCCCCTCCTTCAGGGCACTGTGGGTGTAGCTGGGCGACTGACCCTTACTTAGTTGCTTGGGTGCTGACTCTTTTCCCTCTCCTGTTGATCTGGGTACATACGTAAGCTCTGCTTTTTCTCTTCATCGATGGGCTTACAGTTTTGAGTTCCTGCTTGCTATTGACTGGTTCAGTTCATTGAGCATCTGCTCTGTGCCAAGCACAAAGATAGCTTTTCCCTGCTTTTGAGTTGCTCATTATTTTTTGACGACGTCACCTTTTTTGCTTATGTTATTATTCAGAGCTCTCGTGGTAACTTTTTCCTGTCCCTACAGGCCTTCTTTCCTCTTTCGTTGAGGTGGAATCCATCAAAAGGCACTTTAAAAGTCGCTTGGTGGGTACTGTGCTGAATGGGTACCTGTGCCTACGAAAGCTGGTGGTGCAGAGGACCAAGCTGATCGACGAAACCCAGGACATGCTGCTGGAGATGCTGGAGGACATGACCACAGGTAGCACTGCCCACTGGCCTGGAGCCCAAGACCCCATGTCCCTTCTAGGTCTGCCAGGGTACATTAGTCTGATTTCCCTGAGTTCCCCAGAGCTGGAGGAGGGGCAGCCAATGTTTCCCCACATTCAGGCAAAAAAAGGGGAGGAAACTTACCTTAAGAGAAGACTGGTTCTTGGAGATGTAGACTTTTAGAGCTGGACTCAGTCAATTTGGACTTTTTATATTGCGCTCATAGAGTGGGAAGAAGTCAAGGGCTCTAAAATTGGTGCCCTTCATTGGTTCTAGAAACTTCTTAGCCATTATCTCTTCAGTCGCCTTTGCTCCATTCTCCCTTGTCCTTGTGGAACTCCACTTTCATACTGTCATCCGTCTCTCTTCACCTTTCTTTCGTAGTGTTCATCTCATCGTGTCTTTATGCTGATTTTGGATAATTTCTTCTGTTCCATCATTCACTTCATTTATTTTTTCTGCACTGTGTGTTACTTGTTTATTCTACCCACTGAGTTCTTAGAGTTCTGTATAGATCTTATAGTCTCATGTTTTTTATTGACATTTCCTATCTCTTTTGTGATCTGTCAGTGTATCAAACGTATTTCTGTGTCTGATAATTCTAAAATTTGAGATACTTATTGATCTGATTCTGCTGTTTGTTATTTTGGCTCTTGCTTATAGTACCTTATATCTTTTGGTATTTTGTGATTTTCGACTATGAGCTTCTGTTTTGGGGGTTTATCTGTGGAAATTCTTCAGGACCTGAAGAATTTTTCCAGAGAGGATTTGTAACTGCTTCTGCAAGGCATCTCAGGACACTGCCACCCCAGCGTTGCCTTCAGTGAAGTTCTGAACGTAGGTTTCTCAGGCCTCCTGTAGTGTGAGCCACAACCCCCTGTGAGGGGCAGCTCGTCGTGAGTGCTCAGAGGAGATTTCTGTCCTCTGTACTCAATGCCACATTTAAGGGAAGATAATTTCCTTTCTGTTATTTGCTTGGAGGAAAGAAAGAATCGTTTCTAGTTGACCCTTATACTAAGGATGTACCTCTTTCGGGGTACCAGGTATGTGTGTGTGTGTACAGGGTTCTGCTAGACTCTCCACCTTGGTAGATTTGGGGCTTTGTATCCAGCTCTCAAATCCTGACAGATTATAGAAACTGAAGCTCAAGGCAAAAGCAGCCTCAATGTTTTGTTAACCTTTCCGGGTTCTTGTTTTCTCTTAATTTTTGGCTTTTGATTCTTCTTTACTAGTATGGCAGTTCACTGATATCTTTTTATTCAATATTTTAAATTATTTTTAAGTGGGGAGTAGGTCAGGGAACACTGTCTGCTTTGTTGTCAGACATGGAGGTCCTTCTTGTGCCATTTTATCATGCTATGCTGAGCTGGTTTGTGACCTTGTCAGTTGGACCCTTTTAAAGAGCATATTTCTTTCTCCTGTGTGACTTGAAGTTATCTCTTTGGTTTGTAGAGGGTAAGCTACCTAATTTTTAAAAATGGAACTTAAAACTATAATGTTCCTTTGATTTGACCGGAATGCAGTTAGGATCATTATTTGATATTTTTGAGTACCTGTTGGTCAAGAGGATGCAAGGTTATCATTCCGAGAGGGAGCAGGACATGTGCACAACTAACTGTGATTCACTGTGTTGACTTGTGCATGCAGGCTTTCAAATAGAATGTGATCCGAGTATAAAAATCAATCCGGTTCATGTTTCAAATTGAAATACTGATTTGCCATTTAAAGCATGTAAAGACTACCAGCAGAAAGAATCTGTCAGTGATGGTACTTCGTTTAAAGTCTCATCTTGGTTTCTGTGTGTGAAGCGCTTTCCTAACTGACTTGGCCACTTTGATTTCTGGCAGGTACAGAATCGGAAACAAAGGCCTTCATGGCCGTGTGCATTGAGACAGCCAAGCGCTATAATCTGGACGACTACCGTACTCCTGTCTTCATCTTCGAGAGGCTCTGCAGCATCATTTATCCTGTAAGTAGTGGTACTTCCCATGGTGCTCAGGGCGTCAACATGAGCCTTTTGCTGTGAAGCATCTTGGTGATTCATTATAGTCATGGGCAGTCTTACCAGCTGTGGGCCGTAGTCAACTTCACTGACTAAACCAGAAACAGCCTTATCATGTCCCTGTTCCTGGCAAATCTAAAGACTTTCCTTAGTTTTATTTCTTAGATTCAAGGTCAAAAGCACTTCTTTTTTTAACTAGGTCTTACCTCACATTGCCTAAATTTTATTGCTTATCAATCTAGTAGGCTATGAAAGAAACGATATTGAGCTAGAGTATAGAGAAATTTTCACACTCCCTCCCCCATTCTGTGCACATACGCGTGCGTGTTTGTTTCCCTAGCCTAACAAGGAGCTATACAGAATCACAGTGTAATTCAAAGACCCCCTTCTGTTAGTAAGGAAGGTCGGAAAATACCAGTAGCCTCAGTTAATGACGAGAGGTCATTGGGGTTGGGCATGCCTGAATATTATATAAAATAGAGAAGACCCTTTTCTGGACTTAGTGACACAGTCACCTGGTGGTTGGTTGTGTACATGTTCTGCTCCCTCTTAACGTGATAACCTTGCAGCCTCTTGGCCAGGAGCAGTACATGCGATGAGCGGGAGGAGGGGTGCCACCTATCCCCTCATTTTAGTAAATACAGCTTTCATATGTCACTCCTCCTCTGCTTCTTTCGTTAGGCTTTCTCTGCTAATCCACCTTTGGGTTTCAGAGGAGATGCTTGATATTTAAGGCTACTTGAATTACATTTGGATTTTTGAATCACATTCAAGCTTCCTATCCTTTATATCTTTAAACGCATAAGGGGCTGGGCGAGTCTGGTGTGCTTCCCTCAGTGTGTCCATGGAACAGGGTGGTGTGTATAAACCTGTACGGCCTCTCCCATCCCCCTATACATATCTTTGTCCCATCCCTTCTCATGCATCCTTCTTTCTGTCCTTCAGGAGGAGAATGAAGTCACTGAGTTCTTTGTGACCCTGGAGAAGGACCCTCAACAGGAAGACTTCTTACAGGGCAGGATGCCTGGGAACCCATATAGCAGCAATGAGCCAGGCATTGGGCCACTGATGAGGGATATAAAGAACAAGATTTGCCAGGACTGTGACTTGGTGGCTCTCTTGGAGGATGACAGTGGGATGGAGGTAATAAGCATAGGACAGTGCTGCCATGGTTACGAACATGGGCTGGGATCAAATTCAAGTTTCTCCTCTTAGTCGATGATTAACCTTGGGCAGGTAGCTTGTTTCAGCTTCCTCATCTATAAATGGGGGCTGATGATTCCCACCTACCTGGCATAAAAATTAATTACATATAAAGGGCTCTGCCCCATGCCTGGCATGCAATAAGGAAAGTGTTCAGTGGGTGTCGTGTGTCATGGAGTAGGCTTTTATTGTTGCTCTGGGAGAGGCTTCCCAATGATTCCAGTTAATTACACTCCCTAAATACTTTAGTCTCTGTGCATGTTTCTGCCCTGTATCTGATACCTTCTGGTAGACAAGCTCTGGGGTTTGGTGTTATCATGTAATAGTGCAAAGCATGCTGGGTGAAATAGAGAAAATGCTTTTTCTGATGCTGAGCCTGAAATGGGCTCAGGCCCGGAGAACTTCCCAAGCATGGGATTTCAGCCTACAGTCCATGGTTTGGGTTAAGGGCGTTCGTAATCCCTGAAATTGTGTGCAAAATTCTGTGTGCTGTGCACACATATGCATTGTTTTTTAGAGAGGGAGAGTTGATTAGTCTATGACACATAAAAATTATGAACCTCTGCCATAAAGTGTCCTTTGATCTTGAAATTTACTTGCCCTACAATTATTTGTAATAACAGCCTCATCTCCTTTTCTTTTCAGCTGCTTGTGAACAATAAAATCATTAGTTTGGACCTTCCTGTGGCTGAGGTTTACAAGAAGGTCTGGTGTACCACGAATGAGGTACGTACTTGTTTTCTTGCTTGGAGGTGTGGGTTTACTTTTCTGACATATGCAGACTTGTACCAGGAGGAGCTGTCGTCAGTCATCACTTACCCAGCCTGTAGCAGCACTTAGGGAGCTGCAGTTCCCCTGGTTGTGATTGTGTGGAGAAAAACAGCCAGCTTGTCCTCCCTTTAAGGCATCTGACCTGTGAAGGTAGAAGAGCTTCAGGAGAGGATGAGCGTTGTCTGGTTCTGTGCAATCAGGCTGGGTAGAGTCTGAGGACGCACTGCGACGGGGAATGCTTGCTGTCAAACAGGAGGGGAGAGGGAGATGAAGGGAGTTTAGCCTGCTAGTGGCGGTCCTTTTCTCCTTTTGGCCCTCTCAGTGCTATCTGTCCACTTTGCACCTCTCTTCTCTCTTCTTAATTTCTGTTCTGTTCTTTACTTTCCTTCCCCTCCGTTTCTTTTTTGCCTTCCCATTCCTTCTTATCTCTTGCCTCTATTGGGGGCAATCTTTAGTAAATGAATCAAATAAATAATTACAACAATTACAGCAAACCAGTATACCAGTGAGGCACAGTGAACATTTCCATATTTAGTCCCAAATATTTCTATAGCGTTTAAGAAACCAAATAAGTAGTGTACCACTGGTACATTTTGGCCTTTAATTTGTTATGTATTTTTGCTTCTCTCCCACTGTGCTGGGACTCCTGGATGCTGTTTGCTGTTGGATGGCCGCCAGCTGGGTAGATCAGTGCTTTTGGCAGGAACTGCAGAAGACTGCCCCATCCAGTGCATCTTGTCACTGACATTTTAGCATCAAAACAATGGCAGAGTTAATGTCTGATGCATGTAAAAAATTAAGACCAGGTTTCTATGGGCGCCCTTGTAAATGGTGGTTCGGGACCCAAAGAATACACACAGCATGTCGCCTTTTGAACTGTGAAGCAAGGCAGAAGTTGAGGATTATTTGACCCTCGCGTTAGTATGCTTAATCCACAAAGAGGTTCCGCTGGCAAAGTTTGTGGCAGCTTTTTGTCTGGGCCTTCATCAACTTTACTTCTCATTTTGTCCCCCATTTCCCTCATAAACAGCCCATCTCTTTAGCTATTAACTGGAGCTTGTTCTGTTTTCTAAGTGTCTGTCCATGGTCTATGGCTGTTCTTTCTTAGTTTTCATTGAGCTTCCACAGCTGGAAACCCTTCTGAAACTGGCCTTTCTGACAGTTCCTCTCCTCCAGGGTTTTCTCTCCTGGTGCTGAGCACGGGCTTAGAGGCAGGCAGCTTAAATTAGTGTGGTATCTTCTTTCCCACTTATTTTTATATAGAGCGACTTCAAGGCCCTGTTTCTCATCTCGGAATGAGAATAATGTAAACGGTAGAGTGTCTAATTCAGTACCCAGTGTCAAGTGAACTCTCATGATCCTCCAATTTACAGAAGCTATAATCTTTCTAATTTACAAAAGACTTTTCTTTGCTGTATGGTTATATGAAGACCTTAAGCTCTCCACAGGCAGAGATTATCGTATTCTTTTTTCTCACTTTCAGTTCCTGAGACTTGAATCAGAGCTCTTTGATCCTTTTGCCCTCCCTCATCCTGATTCTTTGAGTAGTGGTCCTTATTGGTTAGAGTTTCTGTTCTTGAAGGAGGCACAGGTACGGAATTAGATCTGGGCTTGTAACTGGATAACTTTGGACAACTGCTTAACCTCATACAGTAGGATAGTATAAAGTACTTAATTAGCATAGGATTTAGCACAGAATAAAACAATAAATAATAGTTGTTATTATGTAGAGTTTTCATATAAAACTAAATGAGATAGGGTCTATAAAATGCTTCACATGATTCCTGGCCTATAGTAGACAGTAAGTAAATTAGCTTCTAAGTGAAATGCAGTGCATTTGGATTCTGGATTTGTGGTTCGGATCTTGCAGAGAACAGAAGTTGTCCCCATTGCTGAAGCATTAAGAAAGATCAGGTGTTGAGTCCTTTGCATTTTCTGGGCTTGTTTACGAGTGCCTCTCTCCAACTTCCCTTCTCAGGGAGAGCCCATGAGGATTGTTTATCGAATGCGGGGACTGCTGGGCGATGCCACTGAAGAGTTTATCGAGTCCCTGGACTCCACCACAGGTATGGATAGCCCTTTCCACAGATTCTGCTGCACGTGGGTTTGAGCTTTGGGACCAATGAACGTTTCATGTCCTGGGACTTGGGGGTATTCTGGGCAAATATTCTCTTATACCTCTGATCAAAATCGAGGGGAGATTATTTCTCCAGCCTGGAAGAGGGCTCTTGGTTTTATTCCCATATTCATCTTTTCCTCTATTTCTGCTCGACTTCCGTTCTCCCCCAGATGAAGAAGAAGATGAAGAAGAAGTGTATAAGATGGCTGGTGTGATGGCCCAGTGTGGGGGCTTGGAATGCATGCTTAACAGACTGGCGGGGATCAAAGATTTCAAGCAGGGACGCCACCTCTTAACAGTAAGTTGGAGGCAGCAAGGTGAGACTAGCCTTCTGCTTTGGGGGAGGCCTCTAATGGAAAGAAGCTTGTGGCCATTTTGCCATTTAACCCTAGAGGGCAGCATGGTGGCACAGACCAGTGCAAGGCCACAAAGGACCTGGTGGCTCCCTGAGGCCTCTCATCTAGGCTTCTTTGCCCCACTACCCTCTTCCCGGCCCCCTCCCCCACAAAAAGCCAGTGTGTCGGTAGCTTTCTGCTGTGTTTCTTTAGTCACCTGTGGAACCATTGTCTAATTGTCTTAGCCTAAAACACTGTACTTGTGTCTATTATTATTATTGCTTTTTAAATGGATTTTATAAGTAACCTTTTCATTCGTATAAGATTTTGGTTATCTCGTTAGTAAGGAGTAGAGGATTCCAAAGGCACCACAAATATTACAGTATGAGTTTCACCTCCACGGGATGGGAGAACATAACATGTATTATTACTGTGCCCATGTTTTAAACAACCTATGTGGTTCTGAGCTCCCACAGGCCATGGGTGTTGGAATCTCTCTGTTGACTGTTCAGAGTCTGAGTTAGTGCTAGAATTTCCCCCAAGACAGCAGAGCATCACCTGTTCCTTTAGGAATTGGCGTCTCTGGCGTAGTCTTAGAGATGGTAGAGATCTACTCAGTCCATGAGGGTGACCTCTGGAGAACATTGATATTTAACACGCCAGCCTGGTATGAGATCCCAGCCACTGTACCATGTCGCCTTAAGGATCACTTCCCTCTGTTGTTCTCTGCATTTCAGGGGGAGTACCTGCTGATCGTGTGTGACCCCTCTTAGTTTTTTCCTGTTTGTCCCTACATTGTTATTCTCTCTCCAATGGTCTCTTGGTGGATTTTGACTGGCTTTTCTTGTCAGGTACTGCTGAAATTGTTCAGTTACTGTGTGAAGGTGAAAGTCAACCGGCAGCAACTGGTCAAGCTGGAAATGAACACTCTGAACGTCATGCTGGGGACTCTAAACTTGGTAAAGAGCGCAGGCCGCAAAAGATAAAGAATGAGTCTTAGAAGTCCTGGGTGAGGGAAAAGGCAGCTCACTTCTGGACTCAGATGAAATGGATTTGTGGCCTCTTTAGGCCCTTTATCTGTCTCTGACTGGCACAAAGGCTGGGCTCATTCGGGCGGTCCCCTCTCCTTCTGCTGGCTCAGTCCTGTGCTGCTGCCATGAGAGCCAAGAGCTTTCTTGTCCTTTTCCTGAATTCAGAGCAGAGGCTAGAGGAAGTTAGTTCTTAAAACAGTCCAGACCACACACCAATGGAAGAGAAGTGCTGCTCGCCTCAGGGCAACTGGAAGGAAATCTGGAACATCACATTCTCACTGTCCTTAAAAGCCCACGTACTTGTCTCTCTCTCAGATCATGAACACATACACACACACATTCAAGCACGTACACACATCTGAGAAATGTGGCCATGAAGGACATCTTTGAGGAGCAGATCCCATCAGCCATAAGTGGTTATGTCGTTATCCCCAGAGTGACTGCGTTTCCTCCTCTAGGCCCTGGTAGCTGAGCAGGAAAGCAAGGACAGTGGCGGTGCAGCTGTGGCTGAGCAGGTGCTTAGCATCATGGAGATCATTCTCGATGAGTCCAATGCTGAGCCCCTGAGTGAGGACAAGGTGAGTGGAGCGCAGTCTGTCCATCCTGAGACATTGGGACCCTGCACGTCTCACTCTCAACAGTGGGCTTGTTTATGTCTAGCTTTATCACCCGAGAACGATTGACCCTGCTCAGCTCAGGAATGGCAAGGCTCAACTAATTAATGGAGACATCGTTGCACTGGAGCCTGAAATCTGTGGATTCAGAGGGAACAAAGCTGCCAAGGATAGTCTTTCACTCAGAAGCTGCTCATTAATGGAATTCTGGCATGTTCCAGCTGGTGGGCAGGGGCCGTAGTCCAACCCCTCATTTCACACTTGAGGAAACTAAGCCCAGAGAAGTGAAGTGAGCTGTTCAGTGTTACACACTTGGTGACTATATAGTTGTTAGATAGTTGGAGGGCTAGAACCCAGGTACCCAACTCCCAGTTCAGTGTCTCTCCGCTGACTGGACCATTGCCTTCCTGCATCCTCACTAGTGCTGATGTTTTAGCTAAAGGTTTTTAATAGCCGTCACAGAAATTTAGAAACAAATTTAGCAAGTGGAACTCACGCTGTTTATTCCCCCGAAGTGCCGTGACACTGTTCTTTTAGGGCTTCTTCTGATGGCTCTGGTGGGAGTGCCGCAGCAGGAGTCCTGACCCCACGAGTGGCCCCATCCTTTTTCCTGTTGCAGGGCAACCTCCTCCTGACGGGGGACAAAGATCAGCTTGTGATGCTCTTGGACCAGATCAACAGCACCTTCGTGCGCTCCAACCCGAGCGTGCTCCAGGGCTTGCTGCGCATCATCCCGTACCTGTCTTTTGGAGAGGTGGAGAAGATGCAGATCTTGGTGGAGCGCTTCAAACCGTACTGCAGCTTTGACAAGTATGTTGCTTAGATTTCACAGAGCCGAGGGAGAGTCCCCACAAAAACCATGAACTACTTTTGTGAGACTGAGGAAGAATCACCTGAATTTCCTTCTGGCCTTTAATGGGCTCAGTCTAATTGGGGATCCAATGAATATATATTAAAATATATTGTGTTAAGTTGGCAGAGGAGGCAGAATGGTTGTAAGTTGAGTAGGGGGTGTGACAATGGAGGGAGTCAAGAGTAAAAAGCTGGAAAACACAAGAGACTGTTGGGAGTTTAGGGGATGGAGCAGGTAAGAGGGAGAGTGGCAGGAACCAGATCTGCAGGTTCTTCACGTCACCCTAAGGAGTTTAGACTTGACTCTATCTTGTGGAAGATTGTTTGGCTTGTGGTATTCCGTTTTCATTCTCAGACTCTGCATTCTTTTCTCCTAGGTATGATGAAGATCACAGTGGAGACGATAAAGTCTTCCTGGACTGCTTCTGTAAAATAGCAGCTGGCATCAAGAACAACAGCAATGGGCACCAGCTAAAGGATCTGATTCTGCAGAAGGGAATCACCCAGAATGCACTCGACTACATGAAAAAGCACATCCCCAGTGCCAAGAAGTAAGAAGCAGCTCTGCCAGAGTGACTGTTCTTCCCCTTTTCCCAGTTCCTTTCACCTCCATCATCTTGACATAAAGCTTCATCATTCCCCTTTGCCCTCCTTCGGGTCTCCCTCCCCTTCTGGAAACTACCAAGGTGACCACTTAGCCACTGCAGAGTCCTTTGGGGCTCTGGGAAAAGGATAGCAGCATTTTGGGTTCTATTTAGAGTACTCATTTCTACCTGGCTTCTCAGCCGAGCTGCATGGTCCTTGGTGATTCTTTGTGGCATTCTTGGAGGGCTGTGTTTAAACAAGCCAGAATCAGCAGCCGGTTTTTAGGTAGCTTTTGCTTCTCTGGCCTGCTAACAAGCCTTTGTTTGCTTTGTAGTTTGGATGCTGACATCTGGAAAAAGTTTTTGTCTCGCCCAGCCTTGCCATTTATCCTGAGGCTGCTTCGGGGGTTGGCCATCCAGCATCCTGCCACCCAGGTGAGTTTCCAGCCTGCATGTGGACCTTTTTCTGGAAATAGGACATGCAGCGTGAAGGAACCATACACTGTCCTCTCACCTCCCAAGACTGAGTGAAGATAACTGCCTTGATTAGCCTTGAGATGTGACCTGCCCTAATACGTAAGACTCCAGTGAGTGGAAGAGACTCTCACAGGCCACCGGCTCATTGCTCTCTGGAGAGGATTAAGTTCTATTTGGGATTTCCGCATTCAGCTCATTCTTACGTGGGGCTCATTATTTCACAGGTCAGCTAAGCATCAGGTGAACTGTGAGGGTGTGGCTGGCTTGAGTGTAAGATAGTTTTGATTTCTGGCCAAAGTCACTGGGACATTTGTAATACCACTGCCATTTTCTACAGTGTCCCAGAAAGCTGAAAACTTCGTGCATAGAGAGGCCTGCCCATTCCACTCTGCTGCTCATTCCTGATATCTCCCCCTGGGGCCGAGGTAGCTGTTACTCTCACTAATCCTAACTGGCCTGGACAGGTGACCAGGCTGGGTTTTTAAATTAATTAACCTTTTTATTTTGAGGTAATTATAGATTCATGTATAGTTGTGATACAGTATATGTACCCATTACCAAGTTTCTCTCAGTGGCAACATCTCGTCGAACTATAGTTTGATATCACAACCAGGGTATTGACATTGGAGCAGTCAAGATTCAGGACGGTTCCATCACCACAGGGGGCCCTCCTGTTGCACATTCACCTTCCTCCACCCCCACGCCACTGACTCCTGGCGACCACTGACCTTTTCTCCATTTCTGTAATTTTGACATTTCAAGAATGTTATATAAATGGAATCATACAGCCTGTGGCCTTTTGAAGATGGGCTTTTTTCAGTCAGCATAATTTTCTGGGGATTCATCCAGAAAATTGTTGTTGTATCAGTAGTTAATTCCTTTTCATCGAGTTGCTTCCATGGTGTGGCTGTACCACGGCCTGTTTAGCCATCCACCCATTAAAGGACATCTGGGTTGCTTCTGGTGCAGGACTTTTCCAAATAAAGCTGCTGCGAACATTCATGTACAGGTTTTATGTGAATGTAAGTTTTCATTTCTCTGGAATAGATGCCCAGGAATATAGTTGCTAGTTGCAGATATGCTAGCTACATATTTAGTTTTATAAGAAACTGACAAACCGTTTTCTAGAGTGACTGCACTGTATTTCATTCTCACCAGCAGTGCGTGAGTGATCTACTTTTTCTCTGCATCCTTGCCAGCATTTGATGGTGTCACTGTTTTCTATTTTAGCCATTCTGGTAGATGTATAGTGGTACCTTATTGTAGTTTTAATTTTATTTCCCCAATGGTTGATGACGCTGCATGTATCTCTCTTTATGTGCCTCATCTGTGTATCTTCAGTGAACTGTCTCTCCGTATCTTTTTGTTTTCTTAATGTTGAGTTTTGAGAGTTCTTAGGGCTAAATTTTTTTCTGTTTAGCGTTCTACCTTGAATATATTTTCACATTCTCATTTGGTAATCTGTTCTGATAATTCATTTCAGAAACATGGTGATTTGGGTAAAAAAAGATTCTTCTGTCTGTCTCATCTAAGTCTCTTGTCGAAACCTTTGATCAGTTCAGTGGAGATGGACATAATTAGTACATCTTTGGGGGGATAACTTTTTCTACATAAGAGTCTTGTATTGATTCCTCTATTTTTATAATATTTCTGTTTTGAATGTGGATAAATCAAGGGACTGAGCTGTGATTTGGCCATTGGCAACGAGTGAGCTTAGAACAGGTCAGCTGATATCCATGCTTGTTCTTAGTCACTAAATTGAATTACTTTCTTTAGACTAAGGCTTTGTGTTGTCAGATATTCAGCATTCACACTTATGACCACTTAGTTTTTTTCCAACACATAATTATTTAACTCTTATTGGGTGCCTGTGCTGTGCTAGGTTGAGGAATCCGCTTGGTGAGGTAGACAGTGAATGGATTCAGCAGAGATCTGGGAAGGGAGAGTAAACGGATTTGGAGATTGATTGCACACGGGGAGTGAAGAAGCTGGATGAATCAAGAACTCTGCTGAGTTTCTGGATTGGGTCGCACGGTGAAAGGTGGTGCTGTTGAGTGAGGTGGGAGAACCTAGGCGGTTTGAATAAGGTGGAGGAGAGTTAGTTTTATGAGACTATCCGTGTGTGGTCTGTCCTCCTAACTAGAATGTTCGCTTCAGGAGGGCACAGTTTTTATCTCCCCAGCACCTGAAACACTGTTTCACACACGCGCTTCATACACGGTAAAGCCCCCGAGTGTTGAGTGTGGAGTACCTGCAGAATAGTTCAATAGGCAGTTGAACTATGGGTTTAGCGTTTAGGAGCCTGAGACATGAACTACCCTGTAATTTTGCTGAGGCACAAATTTGAAGCTGTGAGAACAGATTTATGAGCTAGTGAGTGATCTGAGTTGAATGCTGAGCTTTCACATTACAAGTTCGCTTTGTTGTTTTCAATTTATTGTCATATAGCAATTGTCCAGTTCACTTGTGATGAGTATAGTGTGTATTTCAACAATATGATGCTATTTTTCAGTGAGCTCATTTGAGAGCTTTTTCAAACTCTGCCTGCCTTCAGTGTTCTGATGTGCTCCCACCCCTGTTCAGAGCATGGTGCTGTAGTGCAGTGATTGCCAACTTTTTTAGGCATGGGGGTTTCTTGTTAATATATTTGTTGAAAGTGTTTTCTTATCCCCAGTCTTGCTTAGAGTAATATCTCTAGTGTCCCTAGGTGCAGAACTTGCCTGCACTCCTGAGTCTGGGGGCCCCAGAGCCCCAGATGAAGGCCTTAGCATGGTCCCTGAGAACCTCAAGGGCCTGCTGTGCTCAGTGCAGTCACTGCGTTCACCACTCAGGCCTCATCAGGTGCTGCTTCTCTGGGGGATCCTATCTGAGCCCCTTTCACTGTGCCTGGATGCTTTACATATGTTATTTAATTTCAGTCATCACAGCAACCCTGACATTACCACCATTTTATAGATGAGATACTGATCAAAGGTCAGGGGCAGAGCTTAACTTTCTTCCATTTGTCTGAATCTCTTGAAGTGTAGATTCAAAGGATCCGATTGAAACTGAGCACATGATATGAGGTTGTGTATATTCCATTAAGTTTTCTAAACCTTTTAGCTTCTAGGAAGAATGCTTGTCTACATATTGGAGGCATGCATCTCTCTGGTCCCTTCTCGACAGGTTCTCATTGGAACTGACTCCATCACAAATCTCCATAAACTGGAGCAGGTGTCCAGCGATGAGGGCATTGGGACCCTGGCAGAGAACCTGCTGGAGGCACTGCGGGAGCACCCTGACGTAAACAGGAAGATTGATGCAGCCCGCAGGGAGACCCGGGCCGAGAAGAAGCGCATGGCCATGGCGATGAGGCAGAAGGCTCTGGGCACCCTGGGCATGACGGTAAAGCCACTCCCCTAGTCCCCAAATTCTTGCCCACACTGTTGAGGGGATGGCCGTGGCATAATCATTTGTGCTTCAGGACAGAACAGAGGAAGAAGAGGAGACTAGGTGTGCTAAGCTTACCTTTACTCTTCTGAACTGTGACTATTACTGTCCTGCTGTGTAGGTGAGACTCATAGGTTAAGGGACTTTTAACAGGCTCACAGAAACAGTCAAAATGGTGATGATAACCATTGTTTATGAGGCTTTACTCTATGCCAAACACTATACTTAGGTACCTTACTGGTAAGATTTTATTTAAGCCCTCATGTGGTTCTTTGAGGTTGATATTATACCCATTTTCAGTTGAACTAATTGAGGCCGAGAGGTGAATAGGCCAAGGCACATAACTAATACATGGTTGACGGGATTTTGAACCTGGGTCTGTTCACACAACGGGCTCTGCTCCTTTCACTGTCCTGCCTGAGAGAAAGCAGTTGTCTTGTGAGAGTCCCCTCCAAACCAGCAAACCTAAGTGTCAGCAGTTTTAAAACTCCCATGGGAACAGTAAATGAATCATAATGCAACAGCCCTTGGCAGCCGAGACTTGGTATTGCTGGCACAAAGAAAGGGGGCTTTTTTTGGTGGCAAGTGGCGACTTGCCAGGGTTCCAGCTGGATGGTTTCCTCTGCTTCAGTGGTTCCTGTAGGAAGAGGCTGGGGGAGAATCTAGGTCTTTACCCTCATTAGAAGCCAACTAAAGAGGCTCCCTTTCGATGCAGCAGTCCTTTTGGTGTATGCGGTGGGTCAGCCCTTTCCCTTGAGTATCCCCATGCTAAGGTGGCAGGGTGGGGAGGAGGCCCCTCTGACATGCCATCTGGGGCCCCCTGACAGACAAATGAAAAGGGCCAGGTCGTGACCAAGACGGCGCTCCTGAAGCAGATGGAAGAGCTGATCGAAGAGCCGGGCCTGACGTGCTGCATCTGCCGGGAGGGGTACAAGTTCCAGGTACATCTTGGGGCCCACCTGGCCTGATGGCGCATCCTGGTCCCTTGCTCTGGTGGTGTCATCCCTCTCCTGAGCCTTTTGTTCTTAGATTGGCCAGAGTCCAGGCTTGTGTCTTGGCCATGGTCCTCCTTAAAGGCAGGAAGGCAGACTGATCCAAACATGAGTCGTCGTCTTCATCACCATCAACAACCACTCATTGGATTCCTTCTGTGCTGGACCCTGTGCCCAGAGCTTTATGTCAACTGTGCAGTTTATCTTTAAATTTGTAAAAAGCCCCAATTTATGGATGAGAGGACAAAGGTCATGGGGCACAGCCAGAGTTTAGCCCAGGCGCCTCTGATTCCAGACCTGAGGCTTTTAAAAACACACTGTGCTGCTTCCGTTTCAGAACACCCAGGGAGACCAGGCTCCCCCTAACTAGATTTATACCTGACAGCAGAGCAGCAAGTGACCCGTTTGCTCCCCTATAGGCCTAAAACAGGTCTTCTTTCTCTCCATCTGGAATTTATGACTTAGCAC
Organism: Rousettus aegyptiacus; assembly: GCF_014176215.1. NCBI lineage: Eukaryota > Metazoa > Chordata > Mammalia > Chiroptera > Pteropodidae > Rousettus > Rousettus aegyptiacus. The sequence continues at coordinate 11,227,241 of NW_023416284.1, read as the reverse complement.
CCAGGCTGTTGAAGGGCAAGCGTGGGCCACAAGCCCCGTAAGTCCTGCTGTAACACAGGCTCTTGGAGCTGCCTGACAAGTTTTGAAAAGCAAGTGACTTATCAAGAAGGCACACTTTATTCTTCATGTTCAGAAAAAAGAAGCAAAACGAAAAGAAAGACAATTTAGGCTCACATTTTTTGCCTTTCCATCCACACAGCATCTACTTTATTTTGGTTACTGCCCCCCACACTCCTCGTTTTAACCAGGGCTGTGCCCAGCCGAGTGCTTAACAAAAGAGTTTGGGGTGCTGACCATCACCACCTTTCCTGGATTATCACCTCCAGGGAGGGTTAACATTCGGGTCCCCTCTGCTCTGCCTCACCTCCTTCCAAGGCCTGCCTTGGAGTTTCTCAGCCATCGTTTTTATATTGTCTTTGTAGCCCACGAAGGTCCTGGGCATTTATACGTTCACCAAGCGGGTAGCCTTGGAGGAGATGGAAAATAAGCCCCGGAAACAGCAGGGCTACAGCAGCGTGTCTCACTTCAACATCGTGCACTATGATTGCCACCTGGCTGCTGTCAGGTAGGCCCTGCTCCATGGGCGGGCCCCTCCCGGGCCTCTCGCTCACAGGTGCCTCAGCTCTAGACCTTTGTTACTTCAGAGGAGCGGGCAGGTTGCCCAAAGCCTGGGTTTGGAGGGGGTGGGACCACCCACTCCAAGGTTTTAGTGCTATTCCTTAGTCTCGGGGGAGCGGAGTACTCCACCCTAAACCAGACAGACCCAAGAGCTGTTCTTTGCCATGTTACACATGGCTTTCGGCCCAAGGCTGGTGAAGGCAATCACACTTGCCTGAAGCGGTGAAGCCGGCGTTTACCGCATCGGGCTGACAGAAGGCCAGTTCTCTGTAGAGGCAGGGGCATGGCTGACTTACTTCCTTAGTGCTAGCCAACCTTTCTCCACCCCCTCTCGCCCAGGCGCCTGGCTGCCGGAGTAATTCCAGCAGTCATTCGTCCCTGCTCTCCCCCCAATCCAGGTTGGCTCGAGGCCGGGAAGAGTGGGAAAGTGCTGCCCTTCAGAACGCCAACACTAAGTGCAACGGGCTCCTTCCGGTCTGGGGACCCCATGTCCCCGAATCAGCTTTTGCCACTTGCTTGGCAAGGTGAGTGTTGAGCATTTTGCACAGTAGGAAAGAAGGGACGCCCAGGAGATAGGGAGATAAGCTCTCAGCCCAGCCTATGGTAACACCATTTGCTGTCACCTTCACTGGGAACCCGTGTCTCTGCTTACTGACAGGGTCTGTCCGAAACAGAGGAGAACTCTACTGAGAGAAACCAGCACCGTCAGTGTCCGCTGCGCCATGTAGAATGGCTAGTTTTTCGCTGCCTCTCCTCTTTTATTGATTAAGGACATAAGACATGCAATGCCAGACTTGGTCCTCCAGGCCAGAAGTTTCCAGAATTTACTTCTACACTGTGTTGCGTGCCTCTGAGGTTTAAATAATAAAAATAAATAGTGTAGTGGCATAAGGAATATCAGGCTCCTTTCCAGCCTTCCCCATCCTAAAATCCAAAGTAGAGTAGAGCGTCTCAAGTTTCTGGGAGGTCCTCACCTCTCACCGATGCCTTGTGCAGTGACACCCCACCCCAAGTCCTGTGTTTAAAGCTCAGGGGTGAAAAGGTACTTACCATAAAACAGGGAGCTGTCAGTAATGATGATGAAAGTAATAACAGGCAACATATCGAGATGCTGACCATGTGTTATTATTGTAAATACAGATGAAGAAATCGAGGCACAGAGATTGGGTAACTTCCTTGCGGTCACACAGTTAATAAGAGGCATAATAGATGGTAACATACATTGACATAGACAACTTTTTTGGAGGTTGCAGACGTGATTCTTATGAATAGATTTCCTCGTCAGTCAGAATGGACAAATTCTGCTTTCTTCCAAAATGTACTTCTAGGTGTGGCCATGATATGTCCCATGACATTCGTCTATCAAGAAATGGGCCCCCAAAACTGGTGGGTTCCCATGCAGGCTTGGAGAGTATCACACTCAGTCACAGCAGACATGAAAATGCCCTCTGCTCTTGTCTTTCTTCTAGCCCAGTCCTCGTCCTCGACTCTCCCTTTCATTCCTCTATATCCATTTGTGTGACCTTTGCAGCCGTCAGGGAAGGGGCTGCCGAGCGGCCTCTGCCTTCCCAGCTGGTTGTCACTAGGGAACTTGCTTCCGTGTCAGCGTTTGCTCCCCTTCTCCTCAGGCACAACACTTACCTCCAGGAGTGTACGGGCCAGCGGGAGCCCACGTACCAGCTCAACATCCACGACATCAAGCTGCTCTTCCTGCGCTTCGCCATGGAGCAGTCGTTCAGCGCGGACACCGGCGGGGGTGGCCGGGAGAGCAACATCCACCTGATCCCGTACATCATCCACACTGTGCTTTACGTCCTGAACACGTCAGTACCTCCACCCCGGGCAGCACCCGGCTGACCCAGGATCTCCCACTCTTCCATATCCACCCTAGTTCATCCCAGAACAGATGCCTGCCCTCAGGCAGCCTTAACTGAAGTAGGAATGTTTATCTGCGGCTTTTAGGTGACTTCCTTTCTGAAACTGTCTCATCCCCCACCATGGGCAGTGAAGGGCTGCATCCTCCGACTGACCTTCCGCCCAGAGGGAATGGGAACTGGAAGCCAGACCATTGCAGCTTCTACTTCTCTGTAGCCTCTGCTTCTCCTTGCACGACTCTCTTTTCTTGAGTTGGGGGTGGCCACAGGTCAGAGACGCACACACTGTCAAGGGCACACTGTATGCTACAGGTGAGGGTTTCACATCTTGGGGATGCAGCAGAACCAAGGACCCAGTTCATAAATGGAAACTGGACTTGCTGTCCTTGTTTTCTCTCCAGTAATGCTTCTGTCAAGTGTAAGAGGAATACCCGGGAAAGTCAGCCGAGAAGGAAGGCAGCCAGGAAGAAGTAGATTTGTATTTTTTTTTCCGTATGTACGTAATGGAATAGTTAGGTTGATACCTAAAGATATAATTTTAAAGAATCAGAGAGGTAGAGAATATTATTATTTCATTTCAACCCAGATTTTAAAAGCAGATTCAGAGAGTTAATATACTTTAGCTCTTAGATTTCATTTAAATGGTTTCATACTTTTAGGCCCCTAGCAAGAGTCTTCAAAGTTCGTTGGGCAGAGAATGGACAGGCTGTGGGAAGGCTGTATATAGTCCACCGGAGGCAGCTGCAATTTGGTCTAGGCAGCAGGACACCCCATGTCCTCTCCATTCTGGTCTTCTCTCTTCAGCGGTGTTATTTTCTGCTTCCCTCCCACTTCTTTACCAGTTAAAAGGCTCACCTCCAGACTGCAGGCTTCATTGTTAAAAAGATGCACGGGCGGGTCCTCAGCAGTGCATGACATCACCTGCTAAACTGTTCAGCCTGTCAGAAGGGACACCTGCGTCGCTGACAGCACAAACATTCCACTCTCCAGACTGCTCCAGGCCTGAGCAGCGCTCATTACGTGTTTGTGCGCCTTTGACAGAGCCCTTGGCTTTCGCAGGGACATGTCTCTTGGCAGCGGTGAGGTAGAGTGGACTGCTCTCTTCTCCGGGGAGAAAAGCAGCCCCACAGAGACAGCGCGATCTGCCTAGCAGAACAGAGCCAGTGTTTTCGGGTGTCACTGTTCCTTAAATGCCAGACATTTTAACTCCTGCTCAAGTTTCCTGCTGGGAGAGGGAGCTGGCAGTGTCACGGTTATCTTGGGGAGTTAGAGACTGACCCGGAACCTTCATGGAGAGGTCCTGTTTCCCGTCCACAGACTGCTTTCCCTAGCTCGGCGTTTCACAGTGGTGTGAGCTCAGTCACGGGGGGCTGGGTGAGCGGGGCAGAGCTGCCTTTGGTGGACCGTTCGTGTGTGAGCCAGAGCAGAGATGAGCAGGTCCCGCAGTGGCAGGAAGCCTCTGATCCCCAGTTTTGGAAGGTCAAGTTGAGTATGTTCATCTGTTCCCTTTAATTTATGTTGTTCTTCAGGGAGCAGAAGGAAACAGAATGTCCTTGCACTGTCCCCTCTTGTTTTCACACAGTTCAGTGTCTGGCAGTGCCATCTGCAGACCTGGTAACTTTGATTTTCGTGGTTACTAGTGCTGTGTTTTATTTTTTCCCCCCTGTAGAATTCGGATAGGGTGTCAGGCACTCTTGGCCTGAGAGCATCGTCCAGGTTATAGGGAGAGAGCACAGCTAGAAACGTGTGATGGGGAAGGACTCCAGTGCTCTCAGTGTCGACCCGGGACCGCTTGTCAAGGCTTCCTCCTGGAGGGAAGACAGGGCATCGATGCTGGCGTGGCTCTAGCCAGACTGCCTGGGTTCAAAGCCCACTGTCAGGCCCCAGTGCGTGACTTTGGGCAAAACACTTACTTTGTATTGTAGTTTCCTCTTCTGTAAGATTGAGGTAGTGCCGCTACCTGTCTCATCGGGTTGTTGTGAGGGTTAAATGAGATAATCTACACAGAGCCCTTAGAGAATGGTGCCTGGCGTTAAAGTTTATGGTTGTCATTGTCATTGCAGTTTAGGCAAGAGCAAAAACAAGAAGCAGTGCTTGTCTGGAAGAAGCTGTTCTAACAAAGGAGAGGAGACACAGACATACAGGAAAACCAACAAAATAGCCAGGGAAAGGAACCAGAAGCAAGTGTAGTGTGAACAGTTTAGCTGTTATGAGACTATAAGTCAGGGAGATGCAGGCGGTGGGCTCAGAGTCAGAGGTTCTGAATTCACACTGATTCCATCACTTACTGGCTTGGTGACTTTGGGCAAATCACTTACTTCTCTGGGCTTCAGATACCATGGTGAAAAGTGCAAGCTGTCATCTTCCAGAGTTGTGGGGACACCTCGATGGTGGAGTGTTTATGAATTTGCCCAACACAATGCAGGGGGCTCAGGAGCCAGTGTTCGTTTGGAATTGTGTCAGAGCTGAACCACAGGGAGGGAGGGGCGCGAGGAAGATGTCACGGAACAGGGCTTGGAAGGGAAGCGGTAGCGCTTGGAGAGGAGGCAGGAGGGGTGGTTGAGGGTGAGCGGGAGTGTCCTGTGATCCAAGCGTCCAAGACACTTAAGACGGGAAATTGGGCAAAGCCCCTCCCCTCTTGCTGCTAGACCCTAGCTTCTACCCTGGTTTCATCAGGCACCTTTTGTTCTAGAACCCGAGCAACTTCCCGAGAGGAGAAGAACCTCCAGGCCTTCCTAGAACAGCCCAAGGAGAAGTGGGTGGAGAGTGCCTTTGAAGTGGATGGGCCCCACTATTTCACGGTCCTGGCCCTCCACGTCCTGCCCCCCGAGAAGTGGAGAGCCACGCGTGTAGAAATTCTGAGGAGGCTGCTGGTGACCTCTCAAGCCCGGGCAGTGGCTCCAGGGGGAGCCACCAGGTCAGTACCTGCTTCAGAAAGTACCAACTTCAAGGAGCCGTCTCCTGCTGTCTGTCGCCTGGACTGTGTATTCCCAGTGTGTGTAAAAAACCGCCTAGCCATGTGCGTGTGCTTGGGAAAGGTGTGCTTGTTTGCCTTGGTCATTGGCCCTGATTCTTCTCATTCCGCCACACCAAGGGTCTAGGCTCTGTGGCTGGCAGGTTCACGGCCACCTCTGGGTCTGGTGTTCAGCTACTAGAAAGGTAGAGCCAGGCTTACCTCTGAGGAACATTTCAAGAGAGGGAGCCAGCCAGGCACAAGGTGAGACTCCTGATGAGCAGGAGGAGCATTTGCGCTGGCATGGGCTGAAACGGGTGACAGGTGTCCCCGTCTGCTGGTTTGGGCATAAACTAGGAATGCCTCTGCATGACTGTGGTTGGGGCTTTTCTGATCATTAGAAGCTAATCAGCTCCCTCCTTGGTCACATTCCTATCCTGTCTGCGCCACATTCCATGAGTCTTTCTTTTGCTACTGATGTGGATGCCTCCCAAAGAAGGAAGTGGTCTTTGTTTTCATGACCTTGTGCTGGGATTTGGGTCAGATGGCAAGTGTCTTGAGAGAAACATCTGCAAATGACAAGAAGCCCTTTGAGACGACCATGTGGATTGCCACACACTAAGTGGACTCTGCGGGCACTACTCTTGGCTCACGGGAGCCCTGTGCGGCCCACCTGACCTGGGCTCCACAGTAGGGGGTGGGGTTATCCATTTGCTTCTGCCACGAGGGAAATCTTCACTTCCAGAAGATCTGTCCTTGAGAGTTTGTTTTTTGCTAGGATCTGAGGAAATGTTTCTACATTTGTAGGCCAACGAGAGATTGGAGGCATTTTCAGCCCCCTGACAATGAGAGACCAGGTGGAAACAGCCATGTGCCTGAACCAGCACACCTGGTATCTTTACCTCCATCAGCTCTGATTTGTCAGGAGTTGCTAGTCGTAGGTACCTTATGCCCCCAGGGAGACCAGGTTGGCGCTCTGCTGTTGAATTAGGCCAGTATCAGCTTCTCCGCGTAGAACAGGAGGGGGCAGGTCTTCTTAGAGTCCTGTCTAACCTCTGCCATTGTTCCAGACATAGCGCCCACTTCTCAATGTTTCCCAAAGCCTGAAGCATTCATTCGTAGTTAACTAGCTGCCGGAATCACAGGTTAGACCTGGAGGACTCTAAGTTGTTGATAAGCCAGGCTGGCCCACTTCCACAGCACATAAAGTGACTATTTGCTGGGCATGGGCCGTCAGTGGCAGGTGTGAAATCTGAGCCCACAGGAGCTGTTTTGCTTTCATTTAGGAGGCTGGAATACATTACTGTCCCAGGCAGTTAAGGAAAAGCCGATTTGGTCACAGCTTAATTAGGAAATCCAATGTAAGCTACACTCATGAGTTGTCATTTTCTCTGTAGCAGTTTAGTCACCTTTACTAATTAGCCTTAAATAATTAAGCTGGGCAGAGTCATTCAGGATTTCTGCTTACCAAGGCAAAACAGCCACAGAGAAGGCCCAAACTTGGTGTGGTGTGGGGGCGTGAGCGGGCGCTCCTGAAACAGACCGGAGGAGGTGCTGGGCGCTAGCACCGTATTGAGACGCCCTCTGAGAGAGATCGTGGCTGGAAGGACATTAGAGGGCATCATCCTGCTGGGTGGGGCAGTGTCACTGGCACAGGCCTTGTCCTGAGTCCTGTACATTGTGGGGTTGGAGGCCGTGGCCGATATAGAAATGTAGCTCTAGGAATCTGCAGCAGAGAAGTTGACCTTTTCTGCATGTTGTGCATTCAGGGCAATAGGTCCTCAGCCAGGAACTTGCAAGTATTTGAGCCTGAGACTTTCTTAGGCCTCCGTCAGCCCAATCTGTTACCTCGTTTGCAGAGAAATGGGCCATCATCCTCATTCCCAGGCCCACCTCACGGTCTTGGTCGTCTTTACTTAGGCTGCAGCATTCTCACCCATGGCAAGCAGGGGACAGCGGGTGCGTTGGAGGATATTGGGTGAGGGAGGGCACAGGAAGCATACTTCAGCAAGTGGGATCCTTTCCTTTGAGTGTGTGTGTGTGTGTGTGTGTGTGTGTGTTGTTGTTGTTGTTGGTTAATTTACATTTACTGACTCTAGATATGGATGGCCTCTCCCATGCTACACAGCCCCCTCCCTTGAGTCTCATACCGTATAGTTTTAGCTTCCATAATAAATGCCACCTCTGTTTATTTTTACAAGTCTTACACACACACCCGCATTTTAATATTGAATTCTAGTCCCTTTAGTTATGGGCTCTGTTCCTGTGTGTTCTGAGCTGTAGAATCTCCATGATTTATTACAGATGTGAAGGCAGTTAGGCAGTTTGCAGACCATACCTTTAGTAGACTTGGGTGGTAGAAATCACATTTTAGCCCCAATATGTTACTCCTTGTGCAGAGGGGGAGCCTGGTTTGCCTGTTTCTCACAGTGGCTTCACCTGGCGTGACCATTCCTCACTCCAGGAGGGTCTGCCAAGGAGGCAGTGGGTGTTGTCGCCTACGGGCCCGCAGTGTTCCAAGGGACTGACTGGGCTTTAAAATCCTCAGCTGCATCATGGGATTAGGTACAGGCGATACTGGGTAGAAACCAAGGGGTGTGGCGAGCAGCCTGGGGATTATCCCGGCATTGGGCGGTGTCGGCCGTCATGTCCTCTGTCCTGGACGTTACCATTGCTCAACGCCACTTTCCCACCAGCTTGCTGTTTTCACCGCAGCACATGGCTGACAAGTTGCTGTATTTGGCGGCTTTAGGCTGCTGACTGTGAAAGTCCTCCCAGCGGGAATGGAGGACTGAGTAGAACTTTGTTTCCTGCTTCATTTATTAGGTCCCATCCAGTCCATGAGCTTGTGTGGGGGCTGAACATGGGGACGTGTGAGTCCTTGGCCTCTCTTTAAGTTGTCACGTCACAACTTCTGTCTCCCTTTGTTCTGTTTTACCCTAATTTGGAAGGGTCGGTCCTAGAGATGAATGTTTTATGGAACGTTTTTGTAGAAGTAAACCACGGGGTCCCAGGGCTGTAGAAGTTCTTTCCCACAGCTGCTTTTTCTTGAGAACTTGGCTGAGTGGCTGGAACTGAGTGATGCAGAGATTACTGTGACCTCCCTTGCTCCCAAGTGCTTTGCTCAGTCCTTTGAGTACCCTTCCAGGGTCTGCATGGACACGGAATTTGATCTTTTCCAGGCTGACAGACAAGACAGTGAAGGACTACTCCGCGTATCGCTCTTCCCTTCTCTTCTGGGCCCTCGTCGATCTCATTTACAACATGTTTAAGGTAAGGGTGCTATCGGAGGCTTGGCGGGTTTGCGAAGGGGTGTAAAATACATGTGCCCTGCCTCAGCTGTTGGGTGGCTGCTCCTCCACTGGCCTGTCCTGAGAAACAAACTGTGCCTACTGGGGCAGAGATCTGTGCCAGCGTAGACCCTTACACGTCTGTGTTCACTTTTATAGCCCGGCCTTGGACCTGCTGCAAACCTGCTTCTGCAGGAAGCTCTTCCTCCTGAGCCACCCTTTGTTCTCTCTTGTCCCCTGTGTTTCGATAAACCCTGTTGCCCCGTGTGTGTGACTTACTCCAGCCCAGCTTACAGTAGGACACTCCTCTCTGCCTGGAAGGAACGTGAGGGCTTGGGGGTGGTTCCTTTCATGATCCGAATGAAACAGCGTAATAGAGGCATCTCGATGGTTCCCTTTTCTTTGGGAAATGCAGATGCGAAGTACATAGGGAGGAAAGAATGCAGCCTCTCGTTGCAGCTTGCGGGTTCGAGTGACACAGTGTATGATAAAGGGGCTGTACGACGAGTGAAATGGAATTTTGGAAATTGTGTTGTTGCTGGGGGAAAAATAAACATCCTCCAGGGGAAACTTTAGTGTATGTGGGAGGGCTCTGCTTTCCGTGGGACTGAAGTGGCCTGATCGACTTGAGGCATTAAGTCACCCACCCCTGGGCCCGTACCCTGTTGGTTCTTGCAGAAGGTGCCTACCAGCAACACGGAGGGGGGCTGGTCCTGCTCTTTAGCGGAATACATCCGCCACAACGACATGCCCATCTACGAAGCTGCTGACAAGGCTCTGAAGACCTTTCAGGAAGAGTTCATGCCAGTGGAGACCTTCTCGGAGTTCCTTGACGTGGCTGGTCAGTGCGAAGGTTTTACCTTGCAAAGGGCTTCTGCCGCAAGACCCATCTCTGTCCTGGTGGGGCTGGCCAGAGTATTTATCTCCACATACTAGAAGAAACATAGGTGAGAACTAGCCTGTTGGCCACCCCAAGATCTGAGAGAGATGAGTAAATACCAAGGACAGCAGCCGTGACACGTATCAGGTGCTCACTGTGTTCCAGGCACTGTGTTGCTGACTGTGCATTTTCTCAGTCCGCCAGGCAGCCCTCCCTGTGTGAGGTCGGAGCTGTGGTCGTCCCCGCATTACAGACGGGGCAGCCGGAGCTTTGAAGATTAAATCGGTTTCTAGCGGGGCGTAGCTGGAAAATCGGTAGAGCCCTTTCTGATTCCTGGCTTCTCATGACAGTTCAGAGAAGGAAAACGGAGCTTACCTGTTTTCCTGCTGCCCCTGGGGAGATGCGGACTTCAACTCCGATTCTTAAAATAAATGGTCAACATCCAAACAGCAAAACCGAACAGTCCCTTAGTGTGAGGACAGGGCAACAGCGCGCTATCATCGTGTGAGACGTTCTCAGACAGGTCCTCATCCCGTAGCTGGTAAAAATGGAGTTCATTGTTCTTGCCTGCGTACAGATGCCTCATACAGCACATTTGTCACTTTAATTGCAAACACATTAAAAATTGTTTGGATTTCATAACCAAGCATCAGGTAACCGTAGGGGGAGGTGACTTGGGCTGATGTCTATGGAAGCCCACCTAGGATTAAAATCTGGTGCCTTCTTAGGTGGTGGGTGCTGTTGCATATGGTCCCCTGTCACTGCCGTCTCTCCAAGGTGGCGGGGCTCCCGGAGCTGAAGCAGAGGGAGACCACACCTGCCCGACTCTTGTGAACCTGTTTTATTTTCCCCCGATGTTTATGGGGGGAATGTTGTGACATGTAACAAAGCAGGAGAAAAACTTGTCTCCAGATCCCACTGTCAAGGGAAGCCTCCACTGACGTTTTCCTGTTTGTCTTTATCCTCTGAGAAGCGAACCTTCAAGGTCTGGAGTGACACTCAGCGTGAATTCCCCTTTCCTCTCATCGGCTGATGAGTTTCCCAAAGCCCGGGGATGTCCAGTCGGACCATCCTGCGTGGCGGCCTCAGTGGAAGCCGTGCACTGGAACAGCTTCCAGTTGGCTGGCCCCCGCCCCCGCCCCGCCAGTGTCCGGCGGTCACGCGTTTGCACCGCTCCCCTCGTTTCTTCGTTCGCTCCTCCAGATGCTCGCACGCGCTCTTTTCAGCCCAGGCGCTTTCCCTCAGCCACTCTCCCTGCAGGAAGGGGTCTTGATGGAGAGCAGGTAGCCTCAGGGCCAGGCGCTGTACCTGTGACCCCAGCAGCTGGTGAATGTCTGAACAAAGACTGTCAGTGTGAGAATGTCAGAGAGGAAGGAGGCGGGCGCGGCGAGGAAGGCGTTCACCTCAGTTCAGGGCTTTGCATCGGCCCGGAGCTGGTCACAGCACCCTGGCTTACAGCTGGGGGAGCCTCTGTGTCCTCACTCCGAGGTCCGGTGTTCACAGCGTGACTTTATTACTTTGTGTAGACTGGTAGAAAATTTCAGGACATCAGACATACCCTGTGCAAGGACAAAAACATCTTCCAAAACCAACACGCGTTGGTCGCTGTCACTCTCCCTCCATCAGCACAGACGCTGGGAGAGGACTTCAGTTTGTGTGGGGCCAGGGCAGGGTTAGCAACGCCACGTTGGTGAAAGTGAGCGTCCTGCTTGGTGGGGGAGCGGCGTGAGCCGCAGGGGACCTGCTGCTGATTGAGCACCTTCTGTGCACTGGGCACTTTCACATACATGACCTAGTTTAATCCCCGCAGTGACGAAACAAGGACTTGTCACCATCCCCATTTGATAGTTGAAGAAACGGAGCTCCCGTGTGTTGGCAGCTCGCTTAAGGCCCCAGGACTAGTGGTTGGGGTAAAACTCAGATGAGCCCAAGGCCCTGCTACCCTTCTCTGCTCTTCAGCCCACAAGGACACTTTCCCCCAGCCCTGGTTCTTTTGAGAATATGCTGAAGGCTGCAGACACTGTCCCTTCAGAAATCTCCCTCCGTTTCATACTCAGGCGTGGTGGGCCTGCAGATCCCCTGTAGTGGTCTGTACACTCAGAGTCAGAACCTCTGCCCGAGGAGATTGTGGGGTCGGCCTCTGCCACCGTGCCACCTGCAGAGAAGCAGCAGCGCCCGGCTCCGGAGCAGGACTGTTTGCTCGGTGACTGGCTCCCCAGTCATCGCCGGTGTGCCAGTGAGCGGCCGTGTCCGAACTTGTCGGAGTACAGTGTGTTCTCCTTGTGGATGCGGCAGCCATGACTCAGTGGGCTGGGGGTTTGCATTCCTGCTCCTGAGCAACCTCTGCCTCTTTTCTAGGTCTGTTATCAGAAATCACGGATCCAGAGAGCTTCCTGAAGGACCTGTTGAGCTCAGTCCCCTGACCATCCTGCGGAACCACAGCCGACAGAGTGAAGCTGGCCTGCCTTCCACCCCGTGTCCTTCCCTCCCGTGCATCGATCCCCCCACAGGATGCTGCATCGTGACTCCTCCCTCCTCCCTCCCTCATTTCTTCTGGAGTGGCTTGGGGTTTTTAGGCTTCCTGTTTTATTTCGTGTGTGGTGCGCTAGCTATGAAGTTGTCTGTAATCCAAGCCATCGAAGGACCTGTACATACCCTAGGAGCCGTGAGTTGTCCTGGCCAACTTAATCCTTGAGTGTGCACAGCTTGAGAAATAAATGAATGACTTAGTACACATTGAAAAAGAAGGTGTTGACTGCTGCTTAAACCCGTCCTTAGTGACAGTGGCCAAATCCTTTTCCTGGGCTGCCCAGCCCTTTCCGCTGCCAGCGCAGGAAGACTGCTGTATCAGAATCGCTGTCTCTGGGCCTCTTGTCAACACCAAACAGAGCCTCTCTGCTTTCGGCCAGCAAGTTGGGGCACCGCATTTGATGAATCTGATCTTTCCTAAAACAAACCCCTTGGTGCCTCTTAATTTGGCCTTAAGAGCTGGAACCCAAAGACACGGGGAGCCCCATGATTTTCTAGTCCTCTGCTAAAGGCAGGCTGCGTGCAGCAGGGCACTCACTAGTCTTTCTATGACAAAGGCATTGGACAGTCACCTGCCAGCTGCGAATCGAGAATCCTTTGGTGACTTCAGGGTTGCTTGCTAGGACAGGGCCTGGGGCAGACAGAATCATGAGTGGCTGCCCTTCACTGAGCACCTTCTCCGCCAGGCCAGTGTGTTATTGTTTCTGGTCTTTCCAACAGCCCAGCAGGAAAGGGCCAAAGAACCAGCATCACATGCCGAAGGCCGCCCAACTGGTGGCTACAGGTTTGTGCCTCTGAAGCTGTGACCTCAACCACTGTTGCTCCTGGCCCTGGGGACCTTGACACCTGCTTCCCCAGGTTTGTGGGTAGTGGCCTTTTTGCTAGTGAAGCAGCAAGATTCCCAAAAGCCTCTCCCCAGATTTTAGGGCGGGACTGATCCAGGTGGCCTTTAAGGGAAGAAGAGCTCGCCAACGTCCATCTCCTTTTGTTCTCTGACTGCTCTGCCCACTGCTTCTCTGAGTGACAGCCTCCCCTATCTTGATGCCCAGTTTATGTGACTCAGTCTTCGGGCCAGACCACTTGCTACAGGAAGGAGGTACCTCTGGGCCCCTTGGAAGACCTCCACAAGCAGGACTTGGTGTTCCTTCCCCAGACTCCCTGACGGGCAGCCACAAGCAGGCATGAGTGTTGTGCTTGGGGCTTAGCGAGAGAGACAAGAGCAGTTTGATACGAAAAAACGCAGCCGGCAGCCCAGGGGGACGGACATGGGTGGGTTTGCGTGCACGCGTGCGCGTCGGCGTGGGGTGGTGGGGCTTCTGAGGGGCTGCCTAGCTCGAGCAAGGGCGTGGCGTCGCCCAAGCTATGTCAGGGGCGTCTCCGGTTCAGATCCCAGCTCTGCTGCCCCTTCTGTCTCTGCAGTCTCCTCACCTGGAAGGGGGTGGGGTGGTCGCGAGGTTTACATGAGATTATTCTCCTGCCGTGTCGTGAGGTCATAGCTGCTCTTACTGTTGATGAATTCACTTTCCATCCATGTCTCAGGTGAGGCCCAGAAATGTCTAGGGAAGGAGGATAAAGGACCTTGGTTTTGGGACCGTGACTTCACACTGAATACAGCAAGTTCATTTCGTCCTGCGTGTCCACCTCTCCCACCTCCTGGTGGTCTCCCCGAGAGGCCCCCGCAGGTACACGTGAGCGTGTGGGATTGCTGTTACCTAACATCTCGGCAGGCAGTAAACTGGAGCAGCCGCCTCTGGGCCAGCAAAGCAGGAAGGGGGAGCGGGGAGCGTGCCCGTGTCAACAGGATTCTACCTGTTTACCAGGTGTCAGCTCGCTGCTTCATGTGACACCGTGTAGGCTGAGCCCTGTTCGCAGCGACACCTTGGGGCACCGAGTGTCGACATGGCGCCTTCAGAAGCATGATCTGTACCCTGGTGCCTGTGGCCTAAAGAGCTGGAGTCACCAGAGCTCATGACAGGGTGTTCACTTATTTTTTCTCTGCCCTTCATTTTTTATTTTTTTGCAAAGGCCCCAGAGAAATTTGGCTCCAACCTAAGTATATCGAACCTCTTGTTTTCACTGCCACAGCTTTTCCTGTGCTTCCCAGTGACTGCTGCAACCCCAGACTGCTGACACGGTGGCCATACAGGTCTGTGACAGGTCCCAGGGCGGTGTCTGAGGCAGAACTTGGGCAGGAGTGGGAACTGCACTAGGGAGGGACTCCGTCCCCTGAGCCCACTGCTCATCACAGCAGCGCTGAAGGGCAGCAGCCAAAGCCAGCAGCCCTTTCCTGTCCCGAGCCACCTCTGGGCTAACTGCTTCTTGGGTCCCTGTCTGTCTCAATAGGCAACCCCAGGTGGGGAATTCAGATGATTCTAGACTGAATTATGCCTGATGATGGCTACAAATCCTAAGCCCCAGAAGCCAGCGTTCAGCTGTAAAGCTAGAGCAGAGATGTTAGCACCTTCCTCCTAAGATCGCTCAGGCTTCTGGTGTTCCCTGTTCGGTCTGCATCTCTCCTGGCGCCCAGCTTTCTGAGGGCAGCACTCTGTTAGGGGCTAAAGGGAGGCTAGGTGGACCCCTTCTTCACGAGGCCCCCCATCTGCTCCCCTTCCCTCAGTTATGTTAGCTGAGACACCTGGGGCTGTGCCAGATCTTTGCATTTAATTCTCCCGTCAACCCTGTGAGTTAGGTGGTAGGGTTCCACCTTACAGAGGAGGAGACAGCTCCAGAGGAAGTGACTTGCCTGCCGGGAGCCAGGTGCTGACACGTGTGTGGGACTCAACACGACCCCACCCCCCCCACTCCTGCTTGTTCACACGCATCTTCGGTGCTCGGTGCCAGGCGCCGTGCCGAATGCCGAGGGCACAGCAATACATCCACAGTCTGTCCTCGTGGAGCTTAGGTCCCCGTGACGGATGACAATAAGTAAGCAAGGAAAGACGGGGCTGGACGGTGAAGCATAAGGCAGCCAGAACCCAGACCTGCTGGCCCTCCCGAGAGTTGCTGGCAAGGGGAGATGGCCGCCATGTCATTTTCTAATCTGGCGTCAGGTCGGCCCACCTCCAGCTCAGACCTGCCTATGCCAGGTTCTCACTCTGTTGCGATGGGTGTCCTGGTGGTCATTCAGCCAGCTCCAGTGGGGCTGCTGGTCTGTGTTCGGCACCCAGGCAGTTACTGGTACTTTGGCCAGAGGGGCCCTTTGGGGGACCGGGGACCAGCCAGAAAGGGAAATTCACTGCTTTCTGGCTTCAAAATACAGCATGGCTCTGGCTACTTGTTACCATTCTGCACCCTGGTCCGGGGGTCTTCTGGGAGCCTGCTCATTCTCCCTGCTTCCTCTCTTGCCCCTACAGTCCCTTGTCTTCCGAACACCCAGTGCAGTCATTTAAAAATGCTGTTCAGATTGTGGCTCCTCTGCTCAAACTCTTCAATTCATGCATTCACCTTTAGGATGGAGTCGTCTTTCTCTCACGGCTCCAGACCCTGTATAAGTAATTGGCCTCCTCGCCCAGCCCTAGGCCTCGTCTCCCCTTTCCGTCTCCCTTCACTGCTCCACAGTCCCTGCTGTTCCCTGTCTCCTTCCCCCCAGATGTCATGCTAGAGCCCTCCCTCCATTCGGGCCCCTGC
The DNA here is from genome assembly GCF_014176215.1 of Rousettus aegyptiacus. NCBI lineage: Eukaryota > Metazoa > Chordata > Mammalia > Chiroptera > Pteropodidae > Rousettus > Rousettus aegyptiacus. The sequence goes on along the minus strand of NW_023416284.1, from coordinate 11,211,470 downwards.
TGCGTCTCAGGCATGGTCCCTGCCTACCGATCGAAGAGAGGAGTGCCCGCCCGAATCCCTCTCTACTCACCATTCTGTTTCATACGCTGAAATCAGCTGGCTTGGTCAGGTGCTCGTTGACCGTTGAGCACCCTAAGCTCCGTACTGCTAGTGACTTTCACTTATTTACTACTTATCTCCAGCGCCTAGGGCAGCCTTTGCTCCACAGTGGGCACTCGGTGAAGATTTGTTGAACGGGTGATGGCTGTGTGCCAGCGTCTCCTTAGGGGACAGTCAGGATCAGCTGTGCCCACAACCCTATGAGAAATTCTGGGACAATGGCTAGTGAATTAAAACCTTATTCTGGTGACAGGTGGAACGGGTAGGTCCATGGGGTTCTTCCTCACTATCCCCTGTGCTTTGTGCTCTCGCAGCAGAGATGGGGCCCAAGTCGTGCAGGGGGCAGGGCCAGGCTCGGACCCAGCTTGGAGCACACAGATCCTGCTCTCTGGGGTCTCGCTGGGGCTCCTGTGCCTGCCACGCCCCTTTCTCCTGCTGCAGCCATTTCTCTCCCGGGAGCTGCCTCTGGTCTCCCAGGCCGCAAGCTGTTCCCAGCAGCACAAAAGGGACAGGCGTCAGGGACAAGGTAAGTTCCAGGGCCTGAGCTCCCCGGAGCCAGCTATTGACTGATCCTGCCAAGGTCAAAGCCAGGACTGAATCCCGCAGCTTCTCTTGGCCACCTGGCCCCTCAGGGCTTGTTGGTTGGGCTCAGATGCGAAGGAGGGAGCAGGGCAGCCTCTGAACAGGAGAGATGATGGGGACCAGCGCCTTCTAGAAGCTGGCGCTTCACCTGTAGTGCCTCAGTCACCCCGTATGCCGTCCCATGTAGCAGGTGGCAGCCCTTTTTCCAGACAAGTAAACTGAGGTATAGAGAGGCTAATAGCCTGCCCAGGTTCACGCAGCTGAGAAGAGCAGAGCCAAAATTAGAACTCAGACCAGCTTGGCCCCCAAACCCCCTCCTGAGAGAGCCGCCGACATGGGGAGAAGCGGCTGTGCTTAGTGCTGGAGGGGGAGGACCAGGAGGATGAGGGGGTAGAGGCTTTGGGGTGTGACCCAGCTCGATCCCGTTTGTCTCCAGGGCCTGGGGAGACACCCTTGGGGGCCTGTGCCTGAGGATGCAGCTAGAAGGACTGCATTCCCGAGACAGGAGCCCATGGCGTGAGCTGAGTGAGCTGGGCGGTCTCTGCCAGGTGTGGGCAGCAGGGCGTCGTGGGGAAGGGCCAGGGCTCGGGAGGGGGCCCAGCTCTGCTGGGGGGCCTTGGGCAGGTCTCCCCACCTGTCTACGAGTGCGAGGAGTAAGTGAACTAATGTGGTAGGAGGTCCTAGAACCGGGCACAGCCCCGGCACAGTTCTCCTTAGCTCTGATCGTCAGTGTTGGTGTGTTAGCGTTCAGACGAGTCACGGAATGTCTGAGCTGAGGAGCCCTGGAGTCATCTCTCCTCACCTTGCGGCTGTCAGGACAGGCGCCGAGCTGCGGCCCGTGCACACGGCCCGTGCACACACTCGCCACATTCGCACGTGAGTCCGTTGCTCGGCGATGCCTCTGTTTGTTCCCCATGGTTATTTCTGTCCCTGTGGCTCCGCGGTCTCCACCTTGGGGGCCACTCCCTCTCCTGCCTGTCCTTGTTTGTTGCCCCATCTCGGAGCCTGGCCCAGGCCTGTGCGCTGCCAACTCGCCCCCTTTGGCCTCCCTGCCAAGTCTGGAGCGGCTGCAGGCATGTCCAGGTGCAGAGCTGGCTTCTGGCAGCCTAGGGGGCGGGGACCCCACCCTTCCAGAGCACTGGGGCCCAGCCCTGGAAGGGTGTGTGCTGAGGACCTCAGGGTGACAGCAGCCAATGTCCCGCCTCTCTCCCGTGCCCATTAGCTGACTTTGCAGCTTCGGAGGTACACTCTGACCCCTTCACTCTAGAGCTGGGACAGTGGGGTGCAGAGAGGAGGAAGGATTTGCCCAGGGCCCCCAACTTGCAGCCTTTCCCACATCCTAGGTCAACAGGGTTGAGGCACGTAAGGTCAGGGGGCCCTTCAGGCCTGTCACCCCGAGTGTGTGAAGAATGATTTCCTGGCCGTGGCTGACACTGGCAAGAGGAAAGAGGGGCTCAGTGGTGGGCGCAGGGGAGCGCGGCTCTTTTATAAAAGCGGCAGGCGGAGAGCGCAGCCTCGGCGCAGGCCCAGCATCCCCGCCAGCGTGCCGCATGCACCCACGCAGCTCTCGGGCCACTGTCAGGTGCCGGTGACCTTCAGCCTCCGGAGTAGGCCTCATGCTGCTGCTGAGGGAGGGGCCCCGGGCCTCTCGAGAGCAGAGAGATGCGTTCCTGGGACACTGGGCTGGGCGAGAAAGCCGCTGTTGGGGAGGCGGCTACAGAACCACTGAACCACCGAAGGGTGGGAGGGGCAGGGCATGGCCGCGGGGCTGGGACAGGACCAGAATCAACCCCGGTGGGCCCAGAACCCCTACCCCAGTGCTCTGGGCACGGGCAGGGCTGAAGGGCACGGGAGTCTCAGCTCGCTGCATTTTAGACTCTGTCCTTCAGGTCTCTCTGCCACCTTTGCCCAATGACCCGTCTGTCACCCGTCTGTCCCAGCTGTCCCCTAGCCTGCTTGGTCTCCACGGGGGCCCCTGCTGGGCCTGCGTCTTGGTGTTCACAGATTTAGACAGTCGGGGACCCCACAAAACCCACGTTTCCCGAGCACCTGCTCTGGGCTGAGTGCCGTGGCCGGCAGGCTCTCCAATCCTCCATTCCTGTTGTTTCTTCTGATCCACAGAGGAGGAGCCTGAGCTCAGAGAGGCAGCCTCACTTGGCCAAGGCTGCACAGCACGTGAGTGGGCTGCCGCCTCCGCCTGGGCCCCGCTCGCTACTGGCCTGGCGCCCCGTCGAAGCTGGGCACTGATTTGTTTAGATCTGCCCAGCTCCCAGCAGGAGGGCACAGCTTTGGGAACCCAGGGCCTGCAGGCAGGTGAGGCAGCCGCGGCTGGAAGTTGACTGGCTGCACCGGGAGCCATTGGCCCTGATGCCAGGGCAAGCAGAGCAATTAGGAGGTGGATTTCGTCTGGTGGGGCCGGAGTGCTGGGCTCGCAGCTTCGGCCCCAGTCGTGTGGCCGCCCTCCGCTCCGGCCTCTTCATGTGGCAGGAATCTGCCCATTCATGGCGACAGGTCACAGCCCTGCAGAGCGTGACTGCGAACAGCGACACAATGCCACTCTGTTTCCTCTCCTGGGTCTGGAAGTGGCAGCCGGTAGGCTGACTCTTTCCATGGTGTGGGGCACTCACTGGCGTCTTTATTTGCTAAATCTGGCAACTCCATCTCAAGTGGTCGTCAAACACACGAATTTAAGCAAACTCAGCCTCCCACTTTGAGGAGCCTCCCTCCGCTTCTGTGGGAGAGGCAGGACTCGGGTGCAGATCCCATGGTGTGGCCCAGGGAGCAGCAGTGCTCCTGGAAATTGGGGAGAGCCTGGTGTGTTTGGGGAAGTTCAAGGTCGACAGACCTGGACTATACCAGCCGGGGTGGAGGCTGGCGAAGAGGCTCATCCCCAGGGTCGTGAGGAGCCTGAGTGTGGTGAGCAGGGGAGGCGGTTTGCAGAAGCCTCAGCTCTGGCTCTTCCACGGCGGCTTCCTCTTCACAGGCCTGGGCTGGGACCCCCGCGGGCCACCCCCAGGCCCCTCCGCAGTATCCCCGCCCTTCTGCTCCCTGAAATCTCTTCAACTCAGGGTGTGGCCCTGGAAGCCAGGGCCGGGCGGCAGAGTGGTTGGGTTCAGAGCTGGCTGTGCAGCCTCAGACTGAGCCCTTCACCTCTCTGGGCCTCGGTTTCTTCATGGGTAGGATGAACAGGCTTCCTCAGGTTAACCGACAGAGCACCTGGCAGAGAGGAGGCTCTGGAAACGTGAGCTGCTGGCTGACAGATGACTCTCCCCCAGAAGGGCTTTTCACAGACGTGGTTAGGGTCCCACCTGAGGAGAATGCAGCTGACAGCAGGGCTCCGATCGTGGCAAGAGCTGTTCGGAGGTCGTAGGTCTTCTGTCATTGGAGGCATCCAGGCAGATGCCACATGGAGGGTGACGCTGTGGAAGGCCATTTCCAACTCTCAGAGCTGGGCAGCAGGCGGGGCGTTCAAGGGCTTTGGAGTCAGGAGTCCTGACTCCCATTCTGGCTCCTCCCTGCTGTGTGAGCCTGGCGAGCCGCTTCACCCGCCACCTCCATCATGCCCCCTGCGAAGGCGGCCAGCAGGGCCTTCTCACGGGGTAAACGTGGCTGCGTTTGCAGAGTGCCCAGCTCAGAGCAGGTACCAAAGACTCGTGGGTTCTAAAGAGCATCCCCCCAGTGTGGGGATGGAGCTTCCAGGGGGCCCTGCCGGGAGCCGCCCAGCCCCGTCCCAGGTTACTCTGGCTGCCCCCTAAGGGGAGGGGCTGGGCTGTGGTGAGGGTGGCCGACTGCAGGTTTCTCAGAGTCCAAAGGGAACCTGAGGGGAGGCAGCGGATCAGAGGAGAGACAGACATGCTCCCTGATGGCCCGGAGCGGGTGGGAGGGGGTGGACGGCCGGCAGGGCCTGGAGCCTGGGCTCTGCGCTTTTCTCCCTGCCAGGGATGCCGAGGCAGCCGTGACCCCCGTGGTGGGTTAGGCACGGCCCCCACCCGGCTCCCTCGGGGCTGCACTGCATGCTCCGGGCTGTCCCCCGGCCTGAGAGAGCCGTCAGCACGCACGCACGTGCATGGATGTGTTCATTGCGTCAGCTCCTGGAGGGAGGGAAGTGGATAGAGAGCTGTCCAACCAGCAACTTTTTGGGAAACTGAGGCCCAAGAGGGCAGTCGCACAGGCTCATGGGTGTCAGGCACTGCGGGGCACTCGGCCTCATCGAGGTGCTGGTGGAGTCAGCGGCCCCAGACCGGAGTGGGCCCCCCACATCACAGTGAGCAGCAGACGTGTGCCTGCTGCTTGGGTGAGCGCTCGGTCCTCGTGGCCACGCTCTGAGGCTGGCCCTGTTGTCACCCCCACCGTCTGGGTGACGACGCTGAGGCCGCCGTGTCGGACGTGGCCGAGCAGAGATTTGAACCCAGCTCCACCAGAGGCCACTGTCCATGGCCGTCATCCTCGCCACCTCGCCTCTGTCCTCCGCCCAGGCAGACACACTCTCCTGGAAACATCTGGACTTGAGTGGTGGGGACCGTGAGGGGCAAGCACCAGGAAACCTCCTACTGCTGTCCCAGAGGCCGGCCTGGACAAAGTGGCAAAGCCCCTCAAGGAGAGTCCCCGGTGCTGAGGCAAGTCTGGCCTGCGTTGTATGTCTGCAAGTAAGAGCAACTGGCACATTTTTAAAGAGTTAGAAGAAAAACAGAGAAGAATTTGCAGCGGAGACCGTACGTGGCCTGCAGAGGCTGACGTGGTCACCTCCTGTCTGGCTCTTTGCAGAGAACGACTGCCAAGTCGCAGTTCAAGCCGCGATCCACGTGGACTACAGAGGAGATGTGCCACACCCGGCAGCCCTTCGAAGTCCCTCGCGCTCCCTGAGCCACCCTGTGTCTGAGGTCACGCCACTGGGCCTGGCTTGACCGGGAGACACCACAGGTTGACTCCCCAGCCTTGTCCTCGGTGCCGCTCGCTGAGACAATGCCCAGGTTCCGGCCAGGGCTGAGGCGAAACAGAGGTGTGACCAGCGATGCGGGTGATGGTGTTGCTGTGGGACGTGGAGCAGCCGAGAGGCTCCCGGCTGTGAGGGTCAGAAGACCAGGCGGAAATCAGCCTTAGCAGTTAAGGGAACCTGCCATCTCACCCAACAGCAATCCCAGTGGGGGGACCCAGGAGCAGGTGTTCCGGCTGTCAGTCAGGGAGAGTGTCTCAGCCCCCGGGCTGGCCGCCTTCCGAGTCGCTGCCCCCAGGGGTCCAGAGGAAGGCAGGGCGTGCTGATACCTGCATCTGCTTCTCTGGAAACTGCTCCTGGAAGCCCCAAGGGGCTCGCCCTCATGTCTCAGGGGACCCTCGCCCACCTCTGAGCCAGTCCCTGTCAGGAGACACAAGATGGCCCAGCTTGGCTCAATCCACGGGCCCCTCCCTGAGGCTGGGCAGGGCAGCGCCCGAGCGAGGGAGGGCGGGGGGCCGTGCGAGGTGGGCAGTGGCAGTACCTGCCCTGGTCCATCCCAGGGCTGCACCCTCCCTCGCTCCCTTCATATTTGGAAACAGAAATGGTCAGCACAGGCCACCACACTCCAGACAATGGATGTGCCTGCCCCACAGCTCATGACCCTAAGGAAATCCCCCACTGATCCTGTGTCTTTGCATCTCTGGCTCCGGTTTCAAAGTCTGGGCAGGTGCATTCGATTGGCTGCAGGGGACCTGGGAAAGCAAGGGTCCTGACAGCCTTCGAGGGGGCAGTGAGGCCGGGCCCCCAAGATTTGCAGGGGGGTTCTGATGCGGGGTAGTCAGAGGGCAAAAACGAGGACAGGCAATGCCTGCCTTACCCCAGGGGCGACCTGGAAGGACAGAGTGTGTGTTCCGAGGCAGCTCTCGCGTCAGTTGGCCGGCGGTGGGCATGATAGTGGTCCCAGCTCCACCACACACTGTCACCTTGGGCGAGTTGCTTAATCGCTCTGGGCCTCAGTTTGCTCATCCATGAAAAGGAGAATATAATCCCCACAGCAGAAGTCAATGCGATCGCGACTGCTAAGCACGGAGCACGGTGCCCTCACTGACCACCCACCGCTGTCACGGGAGCGCCCGGTGTCCGGCACGGGGCGGGGTCGGCAGGTATCCCCAGAGCCCTCTGTTCACAGGACCCAGGGCTGGCGTCCAGGGGAGGTGAGAGGAGTATGTATCTAAGGAACGAGGCGCTAGGATTGAGGTAAAGGACAAGCACGATCTTTTATTATTTTTTTATTTTTAATTTTTTAAATTTTTTATTTTTTTTTAGGTGAGGCAACCCTTGGTTGGCCTCACAGATTGCAAGGACCTTGTCAGTTTGCAATCCCTTATTTTTTATTTTTTACACCTACAGCACCTGGCCTTCCTAGGTGGTCTCCCATCCAAGTACTAACCAGGCCCGACTCTTCTTAGCTTCCAAGATCAGACGGGATTGGGCTTGTTCAGGGTGGTGTGGCCGTAGACCAGCCAGGATCTTAAGGGAGAAAGAAACCACATTTGGTTGGGGGTGGTGTGCAGGCATCGGGGGAGGACTTCTTGGAGGAGGTGGTATTTGAGGCAAGGATTCCGAGGGGGACAGAGCAGAATCTCAGAGGGGCCATGGACAGTTGTGGTGGAAGATATGTGGAGGGAGCCAGCCCCCGAGGGCCTGGGTGTCTCTTGCAGCCACTGTAAGCTGTGTCCTCAGAAGGCCTTGGGGAAGGCCTGGTGCCAGGTGTGCGGTGGTGGGAGCCGGGAGGGGCTGCAGACGCGGGGTGCAGCGGGGGTGTGGCTTAAAGGCAGGAGGAGGTGCAGGGCTGTGCAGAGGGGCACGGCAGAACAAGGGGAGGCTGAGGAGGGCGGTCTGGCCACAGTGGACAGGACTCCTGTGTGACTCATGGCCTTTCCAGGTCCATCTCTCACACGAGGCGCCTGGAGGAGACCAGCCCTTCTTCTCATGCTCCTGGGGGTGCCCGGAGAACCCCCCGGGGAGCCGGCGATGACGCATATTCCTGGACCCATCCTGGCCCTGCCCCTGTGTGCTGGGTGGGCATGGAGACGGTTCCCCAGCACTAGTGACCACACAGTCCTTTCTGTTAATGTTTTGGATGAACTCCTTCCAGCATGCTTGCCGGGCACCTCCTGGCTGCCAAGTCCTGGGATTCCAAGCTGAAGGCACTGCCTGCCTGCCTCAGGGCTGAGTGGGACCCAGCGTCCCCGGCCCTGTTCTGACTGGGACCAGCGCAGGCAGCTGGCGCGGTTCCTCCCCAGGGAGCTCACCTGCTTTTCTGGTGACGATGACATGTTTTATGAGCACTTACTCTGCGCTTACTAGCATTGTCTCCTTTGACCCCTTAATCCTTATAGTTTCTCCTTAAAGTAGATATTAGCATTGTTCCACTTTGCAGATGAGGAGGCTGAGACTCAGCGAAGGGAGGTATTTTTGCTGGGTTGCAGGGCAGGTCAGCGGTAGAGCAGGAACGTCCCTGCTGTGATTTCCAAGTCCTGTATTTGAATGGCTCATTCCTGAACTGTGGACAGAGCCTGGGAGCCTCTGAGCTGGGCCCCTGCCCTGTTCTGCTCCAAAGACCCCCACTGCTCTCCTGGCCTAGCGCTCCCCCGGAGGGGTCTGTTCAGGAGGGCCAGGTCCCTGGGACCTGGCAGGTCTCACTCAGCCAAGAACCCACCCCAGGGCCAGTGTATGGAGCCTACTACCCTGGGAAGGTGGAAGGTGGGGGAGGGGCGTGGTGGCCCCAGTCCTGGCTCTGGAGCCCAGGTCAGCTCTGGGCTTGGCGTTCAAGTCTTTGATGAATGTCAATGATGTAGAAACATGAGCGGACTTCATCAGTGGCCGTCATCTCCAAATGAGCCCCGTGTGAGAACCCCCCTACCCATGTGATGGGGGAGAGACCTTGCATTAAAACTTTCTGAACCCCAAGCCATAGCGATCTGCTCAAACTCGAATACACAAGTCACCTGATGTGAGCTGGGACGGGGTCACCCACCCACAGCTCAGGCAGAAACCCTCCCTGGGGGCTGCGTAGATGGGAGGTACATAGACAACTCTTTGGGGGTCAAGTCCTGCCTCCTGTGGCCTGTGGGGGGGCCGGGCGCGGCCCCCAGTCCCCAGCGCTGGAGGAGTTTGGAGAGCTGCTGCTGCAACCCCGATGCGTGTCAAAGCCCGTCCAGGCGGCCACCAGGGACTTCACCTGGCACCTCATTTTCCCTTCGGGGAGTGTCCCAAACTCACCCCCAGGGGGGCATTCTGCTCCAGGAAAGCGAGCCCTGTCTCTGTTCCATCCCGGCGTGGCTCGACCCCACTCACCTCCACGCTCCCTCCTGAACCAGTTCCTCCTCTCCCCGCCCCCAAAAGCTCCAGCTCCCTCCTTCTGGAACCTTCTGTCTCTCCATCCGTTCTTCCTGCTCTTCCATGGTGTTGAGTGGCTTTATTTCCCCACTTTACAGATGGGCAAACTGAGCCCTGGGTTGAGGGCGATGGAGCGACCTCTTAGGTCAGGGTTCAGCAAGTCGTTTCCAGAGACAGATAGCTTTTTCTTTTCTTCACACATAACACCATCTTTTTACTCGAGAAGCTCTCCACCCTCACTTTCCTCCCAGCAATGGCTCCTTGAAGAGTTCGGATCGGTAGCCTTGCAGGAGGTTCCACATTCTCGATTCGTCTGATTGTTTCATGGGCATGCCTTTTAGCTCGTTCCGCTGCCTGTGCCGGCCCCATAACTGGAGGCCAGGGCTAACGGCTCGCTTGGGGTCTGGCTACAGCTTCCCGGCAAGCACAGGCGAGGCCGGGCACTGGGTCGGCGAGCCCTCAGGTCTGAGCGCCCCGCGATGGGCGATGCCATTTGATCATTTGGTTAAGGAGGGGGCCAGTGGACCAGCTGCCGGCTCCTTGACCCCCTCGTTCCCTCATCTGCCTACTGTCCCCTGGGCGCCTTCTTTGCGTCGGGCATGGGGGTGGGGGCACGGACGTGAGTCGGGCGTGCCCTCCTGGTGTCTGTCCTGGTGCCGCCAGTGCTGGGTCACGGGGCGGGCAAGATCTGCGCTGCCCGTCGGGGCGTGGAGGTCATGGTGGGGAAGATGCAGCTGGTGGAGAGAGGCCACTGAGTCTCGGGGCAGAGGCAGGGGGCAGGGAGGGGACGCCGGAGCTGGCTCCTAAACCACTAGTAGGACTTAGTGGGGGCAGTAGCGGAAGGACATTTCAGGCAGGGCAGCGGAAGTGGAGATGTGAGGGCCAGAAGCAGCAAGGAGTCATGGGGGGTAGGAGGGGGCTGCAGGTGTGAGAGGGAGCATCAGGTTTGTACCTCAAGGGGGAAGTGTGGCCCAAAGCCTGTGGCCAGGCACCCCTGGCTGGACACCCGGCCACCCCTTCCCAGGGTGGTGTGAAGCCTGCTGGGTTGAGCTGTCAGCTGAGCCACCTCCTGGGTGGACACCACCCGGCCACCTCCCCGCGTCCCGCCTGGACTGTCTCTGCTGCGACACCTCTATCTAGAACACCTGCCAACACGGCCATCGTAAAACCTGCTGGAAGAGGCGCTCCTTCTCCTGCTCCTTCTCCCGCTCCCCCGGCTCAGCCCCTTTTCCATCCTCAGGAAAGCCTCGCTTGCAAAACCTGAGCGATCCTCTGGCACGCTGTGGCGAGGCCCTGCAGACAGGCCCTGGAAGGCCAGAAGGCTGGGCGGTGACATAAGCAGCCGACACATGCCGCTCCGGAGTTGAGGGGCCGCCTTCTCTCCCTGCCCCGCCACCAGGACAGGCCACCCTGCAGCCGGTCCCCTGGCCAGGAAGCCATGATGTCACCTCCTCTTGAGCAAGCTCCATCTCCCAGGGTGGGGCCCCCACCAGGTAAAGGCAGACATGTGACCGGCACCAGAGCCTGGTCAGGCCAGCGGGGACAGGGAAGCAGCCACACGACCAGGATCTTGACGTCCCTGTTTCTTGGGATTTTCCCAGCGTGCCCTGGGGCCATGGCCCTCACCGAATGGTCTGGGGCCTGGTGTCCATGAAGCAGGAATTCTCTGGGTCAGCGACTCTGCATCCACAGTTTAGAGTTAGGGGCGGCTGACTTTTAGGAGACGGAGGAAGCGGAGAATTTGCCTGTGAGGAAGCGGCGGCCCCCAGCACTGGCCTTTGCGCTCCTCGAAGGCGAACCCTTTGCGACCCCGGGGCCTGTGCGTGTGCTGTGCCCTCTGGCGGGAGCGCTCGTTCTTGGATTTTCATAGGCCCTTCGGGGTCTCAGGTCTCGGGCCGCATGCCGTCCCCTCTCCCGGGCAGCCGTCCTGTTGCCGTCCTGTTTAATGTCTTCATGGCACCCGTCCCGCTCCGAAGGTGCTGTGTCTATCCACTTGTCACATGTTAACAGGTCCCCCCGGCTGGTCATCTCTCAGCCACAGCCCTGTCCGGCTCGGGTGTAACTGCTTCTTTAAGCATCAGATCCCTGGTCCCCTGAGGTCCCCGAGGGCAGGAACGCAACCCTGTTCTCCTTGTACCCCTGTCACTGAACCAGGGGGGACTTGAGGACATTTCTGCCAGTAGCCTGTGGTTGCTTTGTCTTTTCAGGGACTGGCACCTTAGGGAAACTGAGGCAGCTCTCCACTTTTATCTGTCTCCGGCCCCATCTGCTGTGCCTGGGCTTTTTCCTGCCCATTCGCCAGAACCTTCCTCGGGAGCAGGGACCAGATGTTTGTCCCCAGCGCCTGGCCGGGGCCCTGCACGGTCTGGGTGCTGAGGGAACTTAGTAGAAAGAGTTGGGAAGGAGGTGGGATGGCCGCGTGACGGGCTCCCAGGCTCCTCCGGGTCAGAGGTTTCCCGTCTTATTATGCTCCGCTCAAACCCTCAGCAGAAGCTCCTCCCCAAACCCCCCACACCCGTCTGTGAGGGGAAGCCCCAGGTCTGGCCCTGGGGCATCGTCTCAGTGACAGCTGGAGTCCCACCTGCTTGGCAGGCCCACCCCCTCCGCAGGTGGGCCATGGCTCCACAGAGAACAGAATAGAGACCACTGATCAGAAACCATGGTCCCATTTCACAGATGGGGAAGCTGATACCCCAACTGGGAGTGTGGGGCCCAGGCAGCCTCGTGAGCTCAGGGTCAAGCCGGCCAGCGCCGGCCAAGGAGCTGCCCACAGGCCCCGCTCCACTTCCAGTGGCCTGCCACGCCGCGGCCGGTCTACGCCTCCTGCCCACCAGTGGAAGGCGTTCGTGAGTGTCCGTTCTTTGCCAGGACCGCAGAGGACTCTCAGGGCCAAGGTCCTCCCTCGTGTGGCTCTTCAGCTGGCCCAGGCCTTCTCCTCCACCCTGGGGGGGAGGGGTGGGCCTCCCCAGTGCCCCGGGGCAGTCAGGGGGCCCTGTGGTTTTCTGGGGCAGATGGAGGCCTTGAAAACGGTCCCACCTGGTGAGTACTCATCCACTCGTCTCAGGAGGCATCCTATACCCAGGGCTGCACCAAGACTAGTTCCCCTTCTGTGGAATTTTGGGGAAAAAGGCTGTCGCCACTTCAGGGAGTGGTGTCCCTGGCAGCCCGGCTAAGAAGTTCTGTGCTGAGCTCAGCTTGAGGCTGACTCACGTGGACGCCTCCCCCAGGGCCCAGTGGAGTCGCCCGGCTGCGGGAGCCTGGTCTCCTGGGACTCCCATGAGGCAGCCTGGGGCTCAGGGCCCTGTACACGTGCAGGCTGATGAGTGTGCCGCTCTGCCTGTGACAAGGTCTCCGCAGAGCCACAGGTGCCAGGCTGGGGTCCGCCCTCAGCCCTGGGCTCCTGACTTGGGAATTATGTCCTGTGCTGGGCTGAGCCTACCCTCTGAGGGGGTCTCTGTCCTGGGTGCCAGGGGAGTCCCTGGGGTCGATGAGGCAGACGAGGGCTCACGCCACACAACACGCAGACCACCCCTTAGGTTGCCGGTCCCAGGGAAACGGCGTGGGCGGCAGGCTTCTGGGAAGAGAGGGTGTGGGTACGACGTGCCTCCGCCGATGGCACCGTGGCCACCCTGATGTCTGCCCCAGATTGTGGGTTCTGAAGGGCAGGGACAGAACCTCCTAGCTCTGCTGCGTGTGACCTGGGCCGCACACCTGGGGTGTCCTAAGGTGGGGGGGGCACAGGGATGATGTGCACCCTTCTGAGCCAAGCCAACCCCCAAGGGGGGGAGGAGAGTGGTGGTGGGTGATGGAGCAGGATGGGGTGCGGGTGGGGCTGTGTGCAAAGCATCGGGCCTGGCTCAGCCGGTCCCAAGTGTGAGCCCCAGGTCTGGCACCCGTTGGTCGTATGACATAGAGTTCGGTCAAGTATCTTCCCCTGTCCGAACCTCGGTTTCATCTACTGTAAAATGGGGTCACTGGTCCTTAACTTGCAGGGCTGTTTGAAGAACCTGTGAGTTTACTAAGGGCTTTACAAACTGTAAAGTGCTGTTCAATAGTGAGCTTTTTTTTTTTTACCTGCCGTAAGTAGGCACATGGCTCCCAATTCCTGGGTTCACCCCTGGGGAGGCTGAGGGCCCTGCTGGCAGGGGCAGAGGAGCTGGTGTGCAGCCCTACGGAGGGTATGGGGGTACCTGTCTTTCCTCCCCCAGGAGAGCCAGTCCCAGCCGAGGCTGAGGACTTCCTTGAGCCTCGTGCTCCAGCCGGGGAAGTTCACCTGGCAGATAAAGTCTGCTCCTTCTCAGGATGTCTTAGGGAACAGAGGTCAAGAGCTCAGGGCCTGCTTCGAACCTCGGCTTTGCCGCTTTCCGGCTCCAGTAAGCAGTGTCCATGTCATGTCAGTGGCTCGGAGGCTGGTCCGGAGCTGAGCCAAGGGAGCGGTCACCCCGCGGAGCAGGGACCTGGTGTGGGCATCGGCCCAAAGGAGTGAGGAGGGTGTCCTCATGCGGGGAGTGGCCTACAGGGGGTGTCAGAGCCCCAGAAGGCGTGGAGGGCGGCCAGGCTGGAGACTGTCAGGCCCTGAGTGGGGAGGGCGGGCATCTGTGTGTGCACACGCGTGTGTGTGTGTGTGTGTGCGTGTGTTGGGGAGGTAGCAGTGATGGGAGACTGGTTACTTAAAGGGGGTCGATCTAATTGACGAATCCGTAAAAGATAAAGAAGTCCGGACTTTCGCATCAGAGAAGGGACTTACGGATATAGAAACGGAGAGCATGAACGAGAATCTCGTGGTGCGGGATTGAAATTTGAGTTATCAGCGCGTGTGTGCTCATGGTTAGCAACATAAGCTACAGAAAACACGGTTGCAAAGGTGCGTTCTGTCCTCCCCATCCGGTGTGTACGCGTGCATGCGAACACCTTTTATTCCCCACCCCCTGCTCTGTCTCCTGGGCCGGCCCGGGGGCAGCCACTCCCCAAGGCGATGAATGCCCGTCTCCGCTTCCATGGACCATTCTCCGTGACGGGAACCGGGGCTCCTTGGAGACACGGCTGGTTCTGGGGCTGAGGCAGGGAAAGGAGCAGGTGAAGCTGGGATATCTTGTTGTACCAGAAAGTAATGTCAAAGAATGACGGAGATGTGCCCAAATGCCCCAGGAGCCAACCGCTTGGAGGCGCAGCCACTGGCCGTCTTGGGACCATGCAAGCATTAACATAACCAGTCCTAGTAAAGGATCATAGGCTGTTACCTACAGTAAGAAACCACGAGTCCATTCTGCTGTAAAAAATACTAAGTGAAGGAACTAAACGCTTGACGAGACATGGGATATGTACTTAGCCTCTAAGTATCTCTTCACAAATACTTATGAATTACAAAAGCAGAAAGAGTAACTTGGCAGTGGAGAGAGCTGGCGGATGCCATCTTAGTCAGGTGACCCGGTTCGGCATCGCTAGTCATGGAACACATTCCAAGCCAAGTAGGTGCCACCTGGGGTAGTCCTGCTACAGAGGAACCTAGCCACGAAGAAATCACAGCCAAACCCAAATTCTGCAGAATAACTGACCTGAAATCTTCGAAAGGGTCAAGGCCACGCAAGGAAGTATGAGTAACCAGTCCAGACTGTGAGAAGACCTGACAAATCAGGACTCTGAACTGCGTCCCTTGGGTGTAAAGGGCACTGCTCGGATGGCAGGGAAACCTGTCGGAGGCCGGTGGCACTGTGTCAACACGAACGTCCTGATTCGGTGGTTTCACTGTGGTTGTCTAGAGAAATGTCCTGTTCTTGGAAAATTTGAAAACTTCAGGATGATGGGCGTCGGGTGAGCAACTTACTCTCCAATGGTTCTAGAATAAAAGTTCTCAGAGTATTTATTATATGTGCAAATTTTCCACAAGTTTGCAATTGCTTCAAAACTTTAAAAACCATTAGTATAAAAACATAAAAATAGAAAACAACAAATGAATTCCAAGAAAGAAACCGTTCGCAACATGCAACATAGTATGTGCTCACCTAACATCCATGCTTACACTGATGACCCTCGAGCTTTCGGTATCTCCTGGCCTCGTCTTCTCTTTTTGTCCACACCTGTTGTTTCCCTCTCTGCTCAAAAGTTGCCTCCTCCAGGAAGTCCTCATTGAACACGCCATGTGTACTGGGGACTGTAGTCACCTGGCCTCTCCTGGGTCCCAGTCTCCAGCTTAGTTTTAACTTATAATTGCTTGTAGCACAGGAAACACAGGAAGGGGTTGTCTGGATGAAAACCCCGTCCCCGGCTTTCCTCCTGCCCTGAACTTCCAGCATCCTTTGCTCTGGGTGTCCACCCCTCTCCTCTGAACAGGCGTCTTCCCAGAAATCACGGCCTCGATCAAGGTCAAGGCCCTTCCTGTCACTGCTGTCCCAGAATCACAGCGAATCTGGTTCACCGAGTCCGTTCCCCTGTCTCTCGGCAGGGCCGTTCTTAAACTGGCGTGGCAAAAGGGGACCTTATCTTCTTTCTGCATTTTCAGGGAACGGATTTCAAAAGCGCACGCCGGAGTCCGGCATCCATTCGCCTCCTCGCGTGCCCACTCGCTCACTGGCCCGCTCACACGCTCTCTGCTGATGGGAGCTGTACATCCCGCCTCAGTGCTGACAGAGTGCTTGCTCGGTGCCAGGCACTGGGCCGGGCACTTTCCTGTGTTTGCTCTTTTATGTTCACATGGCATGGTGAGGCAGCTAATGTCACACGTCCCGTCCACTTCACAGGTGAAGGAACAGGCCGGGAGAGGCTGAGCGCCTTGCCCGAGGCGCTGTCTCTGTGGAGAGCTGTCAGCACGGGGCGGCTGCTTTACTGACCTTCGCTTGTTTCATTCCCAAGCAACTGTGTGAGGCCCAAACTATTCTCTTTATTTTTTTTAGGGGACCTGAAACATATACAATTTTTGTGTGTGTGTGTGGGGGGAACTCTAAGAAAAAGGGTACAGATCTGACTTTTGCAAATTGTACAAAACACACGAGCAAGTGAGCCCATTGCTAGGCCCTTGAGGAATCTTGAAGCTTAAGCTCCCTCAGCTTCCTGTAAATCAGCTGATGCTCAGAGAGGTGGCGTGACTCGTCCTGAGTCCCCCAGCTCATAAGGAAGGTTTGACCTGAGTTCCCAGGAAACCATTCCTCTCCTGTCCTCTTCCCTAGGTCACTTTCTGAACCTTGCCATGTTCTCCAGGTGAGCTGGGCCAGGTGAGGGTGGGGCTGCCTGGCTTTGGGGTGGGGCAGGTTAAAAACCCCAGGTTGGCCTGGCTTCCAGAATCACCCTGGCAGCTTGTCAGAAATACATGTTTCTGGGGGCCTCAGCCTCCCACCAGATACAGACTTAATGGTTCTGGGGCTGGGCCTGGAAATCTGTACTTTCAAGAGGTCCCCAGGGGAGGTGGATGGGGTCACCGCTTTTAGGATACACTGCTCTCGGGGCACCCCCCTTCTGCCTCTGCCCCCTCTATGTCTGGCTCCCTGCCAGGCTGCGCCTGGCACTGTGGCCGAGGTCTGTGTTGACGCGCTGTGGGCCCAGCAGACCTCACTCCTCAGGTATGCAATTAGCAGCCGCGAGAACAATTCCCTTGTTTTAGTCATTACAGCACCGGGCTGCCTGGTGAATCGCTGCTTTTACTGCAGCAACAAGCGCTGGCTTGGAAACTGGGGGTGGGGTGGGGGGTGGGGCTCTGCCCTTTCATGCCAGCATTCCCACACGCCTGCTCAGGGGGCCTGCGGGAGCGCCCGAGAGACACCTAGCACTGTCTGGGGCAACCTAGGAAGGCTTCCTGGGAGAAGTGGCTGCTGGCTGTCTACTGGCAGGACCAAGAAAGGGGCTGGCATTTGGCCCGGTGCTGGGAGTCTGTTGGAGACCCATAAGTAGAGAAGCCACTGTGCCCAGAGGCACAAATGTGGTCGAGAGTGGCCCCGACTCATCTGGGGTCGGGGGGCAGGGGTCGCGGCAGGCTTCCTGCAGGGAGACGATATGCTGAGGGGTTGAACCCCATCCGAAGAGCGGCATGCGGCAGATCACATGTTTCCAAAGGTGACTAGCACTGTCTTTCGGCTCACTCGCTCTTTTTTTCAACACGACCTCGACATTGTCCCCATCCAGTGCTGGGGTCTGTGTCCCCTTCCCTTGAACTTGGGTAGAGCTTCCTGTGCATGGTGGAGCTTGGTGTAGGAGGCTCTGCGGCCTCCAAGGTTAGGTCCTAAAAATGCCTTCTGCCTCGCCCTCTTGAGATGTCCACTCTTTGAAGCGGGCCCGTGCTGTGAGGGAGCCCACGCCGGACCGCTCGGAGAGAACACGTGTAGGTTTCCCAGCCCCCAGGCCTGCTGAGGTCCCGCTGCGGACAGCCAGACAGGGAGCCGAGCCCCTCCGCCTGACCCCGGCCCCACCCGCCGGGTCACCGCAGGCAGGCATGATGTCTCAGCTGAGACCCTGAACACCGCGAAGCAGAGTCCGGCCGTCCTCGGCGTCTCTGCCTGTTCTTGCCCCGCAGACTGAGCGCGGTAAGGTGGTGGTTTCAGGCCACTGCGTTGTGGGTAGTTTCTTGCCCAGCCCTAGGAACTAACCGGCCCAGAGGGTGCACCCCGGAAGGACTTACGGTCACAGGGGTGGGTGCTTTGGGAAGCCCGCCCAGTCTGCATGCAGAGAGTGGATCGGGAGGCCTGAGACTGGACATAGGGGGCCTGTCCATGAAATAAGGGAAACTGGACATCCCAGCAGCAAGGCCATGCTCGTCCAACCCCCAGCAGCACGGGAATCCCCGTCACACTGTGCCACGTGACCGGTCAGCCTCTGCCTGCACACTCCCGGTGACCGAGAGCTCATACCTCACCGAGCCGCCCTTCTCTTTGTCCCTCAGCCCTGAGGGTCACAACTGAGGTTCTTTCGGGTCGAATTGAATCCTGCTCCCCCAAAGCATTTTCTGTGTCCTGGCCCCTCTTCCTGCTTCACCCACAGCATTCCACCTGGACCTGATTTGCATATTAGAGTTCCAATAAAACTTTAAAAGAAGGTGTTTTTGTTTGTTTGTTTGTTTTTTCCTGTCCTCAGAGTTCCCACACGACCCTCCTCTCCCCTCCTGTCCTCCGAGGCTTTGCTGGGGGTGACCCCACCTTCTGTTCTTCCGTCACCTTAGCAGCCCGACTTGTGTCAGCTCCCCCTCACGTGGTCCGGAGTTGCAGACCCGGGTTCGAGACTGAGCTCTGCCGCTTCCAGCCGAGTGGCTCGGGCTCCCCTCTCTGGGCCTCAGTGCCGTCTTCGAGGACCGGGATGACAGTGGTCCCCCCTCACGCTGTGGTGAGGGTGACGTGAGTTAATGTATGTAAGGTGCTTAGCACGGGGTAGGGAGGGGCTCGATCAGTGTCAGCTCAGACGTGGGAGCCATAACCCTGGTCTCGCTGCCTCTTGTGGCTGCCGAGAAAATTCGATAAAACGTAGGAAAACGCTTTACAAACTGTGACTTGCGGGGTTGGCGGTGCTACGACTGTTCGACTCAGCATTGGCTTAACCTGCTGCGGGGGACCGAGCCACGGCTAGGGGGCGAGGCCACCCTTCAGGGACACTGGGAGGGCATTGTCTGCTGGAATCAAAGGCAGCTCTGTTCGAGGCTGCCATCCTCTCTCCCCCAGCCTGGCTCCTGGCCGAGTCACCTACGGCGGGGAAGGCTCTGATACGCCCACCGTTTCCTCATCAGCGTGAGGTCACCGTCGGTGGCAGGGGCCTCCTGAAAAGGCCTGGGGCGATGGTGGGAGCGGGGTTCACAGATCCCCGGTCTCTCCTTTGTATACCAAGACCCTGGGGGTTCCCCCTCACCTCCTTGTCCGGGTCTCCCCAGACATGACCTGGGCAGTTTAAACGACCTGGGCTGTCTGCCAGGGGCTGCACTGGGCTCGCGCCGATTCCGGCGGCCTGGGCGGCTGGAATGGAGGGAACAGTGGAAGTTCCTGGGCCCCCTTGAGGGGGGACAGGGGACAAGAATGGAGGGGAGGGTCCTGGCCCCTCTTCCTGCTTCACCCACAGCATTCCACCTGGACCTGATTTGCACATTAGAGTTCCAATAAAACTTTAAAAGAAGGTGTTTTTGTTTGTTTGTTTGTTTTTTTACCACCTTAGCCCTTAGACTGGTGGGGCTGCCTTTCTCACGGGGGCCACCCCCTCAGCACACCCACCGTCCCCAGAGCCGCAAGCCCCAGGCACTTCAGACCCTGAATCATCCACCTTCAGAGGCCTCCGCTCCTGAGCTAGGAGGAAACCGCCTTCTCAGCCGGATTCCCCTCTGGGCTCTAGCTGGGGGTGGCTCAGAAGGGGCTGTTTCCTAGGGTCATGACCTGGCGGTGCCCCAGGTGTTTGGAGGTCACCCAGGGGCTCTTCCCACGCCCTGTGCCCCAGCTGAGGGCAGCAGCAGCAACAATTTATTACCTGTCTATTGTGTGTCGGGCAGGTGCCGACCACTTCCAGGGCAGTTCTTTGCTTCATCCTCGCCGTCTCCCCCGGACGCCAGCGGTGTGGACTGGTGGTCCAGCACAGGGACCCTGGAGCTAGGCAGCCCAGGTGTGAATCCCAGTAATGCCACAAACCAGCTGTGTGACCTTGGGCGAGTTACTTAACCTCTCTGTGCCTCGAGGCTCCACCTGTAAAATGGGAATGCTGCGTGATAGAGTCTCAAGTGAAGAGTCAGCACACATAAAGGGCTTAGAACAACACTGCCTGGCCCATGGTAAGCGCTGTGTAATGTTAGCTATTATTAGCATGCCTGCTTTACAGATGGCACAGCTGAGGCTCATAGAGGATGAAGAACTTGTCTAGAGTGCACCGCTGAGTAAGCCAGGTCCGCGTGACACAGAACCAAGATCCCATTTTATTGCCATTGGAAATAACTCCCTACACATGTCACGTGAACGGTTTTCAACCACTGGGGCCCGGCAGGGTGGTGGGCTTCAATTTGACAAGAGGCGAATGTATAAGGAATCTAACCCGGCCTTTAATCCAGCCACGTAATCCTAGAGGACACCCTAGAGGTTATCAATCACGGCGCTGTCTGTCCAGTACAGGAGCCCGGAGCCAACCATGCGGCCGTTGAGCCCTGGGCGTGTAGCGAGTCTAAGCGGAGATGTCCTCTGCGTGTGAAACGCACACTGCATTTCGAAGACGGTGCGGAGGGTGTAAAACCCCATCAATGCTTTTTTATATTAACTGCATGTCGAACGGATAATATTCTGACTATGCTGTGTTAAATAACATATTATTAAAGTTGATTTCGACTGTTAAGTTTTACTTTTTCTTGTGGCTACTAGACCATTTGACTCGTTTCTTTATTTTTTTTTAATTTTTATTTTATTTTTTAAATTAAATTTATTGGGGTGACACTGGTTAATAAAATTGTATAGATTTTAAGTGTACAATTTATTACCATGTCATATGTATATTGCATCGGGTTCACCCCCCCCCAAAGTCAAATCTCCTTGTCACCATATATTCGACCTCCTTTACCTTATCTACCTGCCCCTCCCCGCTTTTCACCACTCACCTGTGTCTGAGTCTCACGTTATCTTTCTAATGGGCGGGGCTGACCTGGGCCACAGTAGGCGCACCTGGGAGATGCTGCCGGCTCAGTTACGGACCACGGCGATTAAGCGAGTACCGCAATAAAGCGAGCTGGGATCTTTTCTGCTGGGGTTTTTGCCTTTGATTTGGAAAACACGCAACATCTGTGGGGGGCCGTGGAAACGAGGCGCGCCTGTGTTCCATTTCACAGATGAGGAAACAGGCTCCGAGGTGCAATCTGCTTTAGTTGTGGGGTGTTTGCTGGCTGAACTGGGCCTCCGTGGTCCCGCCCCTGGGCTCTTCCCAGGTATGTCCGTTGCTGCGGGAGGCGAGTGCTGAGCTGGACCAAGTGATAAGGAGTCTTTCCCCTAAAGATTCCTTCTCCATGTCACTGGGCTGTTCTGTCCTTTGCCCACTGCCCTTACCTGT
Organism: Rousettus aegyptiacus; assembly: GCF_014176215.1. Classification (NCBI taxonomy): domain Eukaryota; kingdom Metazoa; phylum Chordata; class Mammalia; order Chiroptera; family Pteropodidae; genus Rousettus; species Rousettus aegyptiacus. The sequence continues at coordinate 11,190,475 of NW_023416284.1, read as the reverse complement.
CTTGCCAACCCCACGCCATATACCACAGTCTTCTGCTCAGGCTACAACGTCAGAGACTCGCCCCACCTGGAGACTGATTTCTGAGAGGCCCCGTGATCAACCCAGCCGTATGTCTGCGGGACACAACAGCTGGACCGTTCTAGACAGAAACCCATCTTTGGGATGGAGGCTCTGTCGTGCCTTTTGCTTTGCTGGCTTCGGTCTCCAACCCTCACCGATGGCTTCCTGGTGTCTAACCCACATCCCTCATGCTGCAGTGTAGAGCTTCTTCCCCTCAGGCTGGCTCTTGAGGGTTTTCTTGAGAATTGGCTGGGTGTGGCGTTTCTGTACAGTGTGGAACGTGGATGGGTTGACCCCCCTAGCAGGGGACAGCTCTGTGATGGTGGCTGCCACTTCCCTCTCTCTCACCGACAGCACGCTGGAGGAATTATGAAATAGAAGTGGCCTTATCCTCTGCCCTCCTGGACACCCGAAGCTCATTGTCACCCCATCCCTTCCCAGGAAGAAAGGAAGCCACTTTGTGGTGGCACCATGTGAACAACAGTGCAGTGCACTGGCTTGCAAACATTTTGCTCGCAACCCACATCAAGAAATGTTCTTATCATGACCTTGCCTACAACACACACACCCAAAACAAAAGTTCTATGAGACAAGCCTTCCTGGACGATGTGCACTATTCTTTACTCTTTTCTACCTTGTTCTATTAAAAAAAAAAAATGCTGCTCGTGATCCCCGAAATCGATTTCACACCCCATTAATGGATAACAACGTGCAGATTGAAAAACACTGGTCTAGTGGATGAGAACTCGGGCCCTGGAGACAGCTTCGTCGGTGCCTTGTTTCTGTGTGTGAAGGGATGTGATCATCCTGAATTGGCAGGGCCGTTGTGAGGGGGCTGCGAATAAAGGAGTGAAAGCACCTAGCGTCCAGTAAGTGCATAAGAAACAGGTGGCTGTTGGTACTGTTGCCCAGGTGTGCCCATGTGGAGATTAGGCAGGGGGACGCCTCTGGGCCAAGCTCTGGGCATGCCGAGGATGGAGGTCTGGGATGGGTGCGTGCCTCCGCCCAGCAGGACCTCCGGCATCACCATTAGACAGTCATTCCTTCAGGTGAGCATTGCGCTGCCCAACTGGGGTCCTCGTATGTGTGAGTGTCCTTGTCAGAGGGTGGCATTGGTACTCGGGAAAAATGAGTTTGTCAGAGTCTCTCTCATCTCTGAGAGATGAGGAAAAGTTGGGGGGAAGAATGGGTCTGGCGGGTGGGAGTTCAGACGTTGGCGGGAGACCTGGAAGGTCTTTCTAGACGCCAGGGCACAATCCCGGGCCTGCGCCCCTCCCCACCCCACCAGCCGGTCCCAACCCCCTAACGAAGCAACACTCTGGGGTGTGGACCTGGCTTCACGACACACAGCCGAGCGGTCTTGGATAAGTCCCCTCACTTCCCTGAGCCTCAGTTTCCTCACCTGCAGCCCTGCGGTTGCCCTCCCCACCTCACTGCGGAGCCTCAAAGGGACGGTGCCTGCGAGGCGTCCCACACCATCGCTGGCACATGGCGGGACCCGATGCGCCCTAGTTTCTTTCCCCTTCCCACCTTATCTCCCCTCCCTACGTACCGCCTAAAATCCAGATTGGAGGGGAAAATCTGCCTCGTGAGGCAGTGAGTTTCCCATCCCTGGAAACACACACACAGACACACACACAGACACACACACACACACACACACACACGAGAACCAACAGAGTTTTAGAAGAGATTGAGATAATTCTTGTTGTGGGCACTAAGTGTGTACTTTATACATGTTTACTGAGTAAGTAAACAACGGAGAGTCCTGTATTTATAAAGAGATTGTTCTAGAACACTGCCGGAACTTGGCTACACAGCAGATTCACCAGGAAAATTAAAAAAATATATGGATGTGTGGATCTCGCCCCCATGGATTCTGACTTAATTTGTCTGAGATGCAGCCTGGGCATTGATATTTTTAAAAGCTCTCCCGGTGATTGATCCCATGTGCAGACAAGCTTGAGAACCAGAGCACCAAGTCTCCTTTTAACTCCGGGATTACAAGACCTTGTTATAAAGTCATTTACACTTTAGTATAAATTTAAGTCAAAGTTACCTCATTCACTACATTATATATGTGTGTGTGTGTGTGTGTGTGTGTGTGTGTGTGTGTGTGTGTGTATGGTAAAGGGTTTACTATATGGTTAAAAAAATATTGCAGATGTCAGGGCACAGCTGGATTGTCCTTATGAGAAAAGATTCAGCTGAGTCAGCTAAGCCTTAGTGCCGAAGGTAAATGGTCCATCAGCACCATGTAAGTGGGGCAAGAGGGTTCGTCCTGGGACTACAGAACTCAAACAGGAACCTCCAGTTTGCTGGGAGAGGCCTAGCCCCTGACTCAGAATTCCCAGTCTGAGGGAGGAGGCGCAGCCCTTGCCTTCGGGAGGCTACCAATCCAAGGGTGACCATCTCTGCTCCTAACTTCGTCCAGAGGTTCCCAGTTTGTGAAATGTTTCTGTATCTGCCATCCTCAGTGCGTGATTGGTCTGGCGGGGGGAGGCCTGGTTCCAGCTCTCAGGCGAGCCTTCCACCCAAGGAGAGCTTTCTGTAGAATGCTTTGTCATGGTATTCTTGGGCAGATGCAAGAGACACTCCTGTCCCGAGTGTCCTTAGGGAGTCCTTGGTCTGAGGCCTTCCAGGGTCCCCACCCTCCTGTGTCTGGGCGGGGGGACAGGGAGGTGAAGTCCCTGTTCCCTGGGAACCCCCCTGGGCTACTCTGGGTGTGGCAGCTCAGCAGCTCACGTGCGTTTAGCACGCCCAGCAGTAATTGGCTCTGTTGTTTGTTTGTCTCCTTCCCTAAAACAGGAGCTTCTAGTGGGCAGGGACTCTGTCTTCATTTCCTCTGGATCTCCAGGTTTGCTGAGTGACTGATGGACCTTAGTTTCTTTCCCCTTCTGAAGGGCTCCCTGCTCCTTTGCCCTGGACAGTCTGGAAGCCCTCCTGCCCCTTGTGTGGGACCTGACACAGAGAAGGGGGTGCCCCTCGGATTCCCTGAGCAACCAGCGAGGTTCGCACACACCTGTGCAGGTGCGGACTGTTCCACTGGCCTGTAAAAATGTGCCCAGAGACCAGGGGCAGCCCTGAGGCCCACAAGGGAAGAGTCACAGCTCTGCTTCTTGGTGTGAATTGTGTGGGACCCAAGAATGGGGTGGTGGGGTGGTGGGGTGGTTTCCTCTTTCATGGGGGACCTTTGCTTCTCCTCTCCCCTGTGCAGAAAACCACACTGAGAAAGAGCTGGAAGGAAATGCACCTGAATAAAACGGCAGTTGTCCTGGGAAGGGGCGGAGGCAGGGGCTACATTTCCCAGGCACAGCCCTGATCACCAAACAGATCTGCATAATCTCATGGCCCTATGCAAAGTCTCTCTGGGTGTCCCCGCCTGGCCCTGCCTGGCCCTGCCTGGCCCCTCGGGGTTAGTTTAATGTCTCGAGGCTCCCTGGGACTTATTCCAGGCACTGTCAGCAAGCCGCCCATGCCTGCTTGGTCTGAGCTCTTCCAGGGCTGGGGGTGGGGGGTGGTGGTGGTGCCTGCACGGGGTCCAGGACAGGAATTGGCCCAAAAGAGCCACAGGCGTGACCCGATCAGTGCTGCTCCCTGGCCAGTTGTTCTCAGCGGGGGCTACTTCCGTTTCAGTTAGCTGAGATCCTAGTGAAAGGAAGAGGACAAAAGTCGCCTGTCTGCTCACCACCCTCGGAAGCTCACCACCACCAAAGTCGGTTTGGGCTGGTGTCTCCAGTGGGCCCCAAGATCCTTCTCTACTGTTGCAACCCTCTCGTTCCTTTATTCACCCACGTGTTCAACATCCAACCGTGCTCACTCGACCCATGGCGACTGCCTGGTGTAACCACTGCCGTCTCTTGTCTGGCCCTCCTCTCTTGCCTCCTGCGACGGTTCTGTCCTCTGCGTCAGGTCCCACACAAGACACAGGAGCCGATTGTTACACCGGAAGGGTCCGGCTTGAAGGAACGCATCATCCAATTAGGAAGAAAGACCGATAAATAGATAGTTCAGGTAAAATGTGTTCGGTAAAGGAATGGAGCGGGGAGAGCAGGCAGGGCGGAGGTGGCGAGGGCCAAATCGGGGGGCGGGGGTCCCCGGGGCGGCGGCGCCTGCTGCGGCCTTCAGCGGGGTCCGGGAGGGTTGGCTGTGTGGCGCGGGCATGTCAGCGCTGGTGGGCTGGTTCTCGGGCTCCTGCCCCTGCTGGGGTGGTTTTCCCCACTTCCCCTCCATCTTGCCCCCCACCTCCTCCCAGGACCATTGTACCAGGTCACCAGGTGGGGGCAAAGCAAGAAGGGGGATTCTCGCCAGGCTGCGTGGGGGCAAAGTTGCTGTGCCATGAAACTCGGAGCGAAGTCAGATTTGGGGATTGTCTGTGAGCCTCACTTATCCCGGCTTTATTTTATCTCTCTATCTAGTCCTGCCTTTGTTACGGGGGTTAACATGATTATCTAGGATGTGGCTCTGGGCAGGACCTCTGCATCCCACAGAAACAGGCCCCTGGCGTCCCTCTCGAGCTCCTCGCCTCCCTGCCCGGGGCTTGCTCCGGCCACCAGAGAGGAATCTAGCTCTCCCACACTGGGCATGAGGGACAAAATGCATCGGCTCTCTCCAGAGGCTGCTGATAGAAGAGCAGAGGCCACTGCAGAGGCGACCTGCCTCCCGGGACTGTTTGCTTGTCTTTTAAAGAAATAAGCAAATAGATCCTTACATGGCGAGCTCCTGGAAGGCACTGAGGGAATATTCCATGTGGAGCTCTAGGGAGGGGTCCAGCAGTGCTCTGAGTAGGAGAAAGAGGTCACAGTGTTTTAACAAGGGGTCCGGGGTGGTAGCCAGGTGTCCTGGCTCCCGATGACCACCTGCTTTGTAAAATCTAATGTGTAGCTTGCTTTGGGCTCACCGCTGGGAGCATCTGGGGTTGGCAAGGGAACCCCGGAGTCCTGATTTAAGGGCTGTATAGGAGTGTCCCATCCTGAGGAGGTCCTTAGGGAAACAAGGTATCAGGAGGCCCCGTAGGCTCCTACCCTGGGACCCCCACACTGCCTGGGCTGGGTCCCACCGAGTTCATGGCCTTATGCTGAGCTGGGCCTGTGGCGAGGTCTGAAAACATGAGTGGCTGTGTAATTAGTGGGGCCCAGTGCTCCGGGAAAGTGTGGGCCCCTGTTCACAGCACGGCAAACACGGAGCATTGCATTAAGCGCGGGCCCTTCTGAGCACAGGGCCACTGCTCAGGACGTCAGCCAGGGCTGCTGTCACAACGTACCACAAACCGGGCGGCTTAAGATAGCAGAAATGTGTCGCCTCACAGGTCTGGCTCCTGCAGGTGTGGGCAGGGCAGGTGTGGGCAGTGCTCGCTTCGTCTGAGGACGAGGGAGAATTGCTCCCTGGCCCCTCTCCTAGCTTCTTGGTTTGCCGGCAGCCCTTGGTGTTCCCGGCCTTGTAGAAACGTCAGCCCCTGTCCGGCTCTGCTGAGCGTACCTGCCCTGCGTCCAAACCTCCTGTTTCTAAGACATCGGTCATGTTACATTAGGGCCCATCCTGACGACCTCGTCTTACTCGGTTACCTCTGTAAACACCTGATTTCCAGAGAAGGTCATATTCTGAGACATTGGGGTTTAGGACTGCAACATATCTTTTTGGGGGACACAGTTCAGCTCATGACGCTGCCTCCTTTGGTTCGGTTTAGCTAGTGGACGTGAGCCAACACTCTGTGCCCAGCTCCCTCCTGGGGCAGGTGGGGCTTCCCTGGAGGAACTTCCTGTCCTCGTGGACCCTCTGGCAGGAGACAGGGTGGCTCTCGGGACCTGGTGGCTGGCGGGCTTGTGCCTCAGAGGGCTAGGGGTTCCCCAGGGTGACTCTGGGTGGGGCATGGACCCTGCCTACCTCGCAGCCGTCATAATGGCCAACAGCTCTGTGACTGTAGCGCCTCAGGCCCTGTAAGGGGCTCTGGGAGCAGCCATTGCCTGAGAGTGACAACTGATGGTGTCCTTTGTCCAAAAGGAGGCATTGTCCTGAACTGCCACTCACTAGCGATGTAACCCGAATCCCCCTCCGTTTCCTCTGCCTCAATTTTTTCACCTGGAACATGGGGTCGCCCGGACCTGCCTTGTGGTTCGGCTGCGAGCTCCACAAGCAGGTGGTTTTGGGAGCACCCGACAGTCCCTGGAGGATGGCGGGGACTCTGTAAGAGGCAGCAACTCGAAACCTCATTGTCAGGCATCTTGGTGGGAAAGCCGAAATCCGCCTCGGAGGTGCTGGAGGCTTCCCCAGTGCCCCGCGCCTCGGGATGGGGCCGGGGTGCAGGCATGTTTGGGGCGTGACTGCTGGGCGAGGGGTTAAACCCGGAGGGCTGGGGGGTGGTGTCCTTGGCACAGGAGCCATGGGCTGGGTTCTGGACCTCTACGTGGGGCTCTTGTTTTCTGGTGCGGACCGGGGATGGTGTCACTCTTTCCGGATGATCGTTAATTACCTCTGAGAAAAAGCGCCGGCTGCAGGATTTGGGCCTTTTCCCTCCTATTTTCTATTTCTTTTAATGAGTGTGTGTGATCAGTAGGGACCTGTGAGAGGGAAGCTGTTCCCCTTTTTAGGGCAAGGCGTCTCCCCTTCCTTGACTCATCACCTTGCTTTCTGGCCCTTAAGCGTGCGCCTTGCCTGTTAAATCTGTCCCAGGTACTGCCCCTCCCTGGGAGGGCGGCCCCCACCTTCGTGTTTGCGAGGCTGAGTCAATGGTGAAGTCACCGCTCGGCTTGGTGCTCAGACAAGCACTTTCTTGTCTGGCCTGCTCGGTTCCCACTGGCACCCCGGCTCCACCCCAGCTGTCGTGTGGACCGGGACCCTGGGCAGGTGGTTGGTGAGCGGAGCTGGCCCCAGGCCCGTGTGCTACCCCTGGCTTTTGTCCGGTTCTTAACCCCACCACCGTCGGCTGGAGGCCGACTCTGGGCCCGGCTCTGGTGTGTGGGCCGTAACGAGGAGGCGGACCCAGCACCTGCGAGGCCGGGGGAAACGCACACACGGAGATTTCCACACACTGGACCGTCGGTGCAAGGCCACGTGGGTGCAGAGTCGGGGGGTGGTCGGGGAAGGCGATGCTGGAAACGTCTTCTTGAAGGATGTACTACCGAAAGCTGCCAGAAAAGGGAGGCGACGTGTCAGTCAGAGGGAAGAGCGCGTGCGAGGGCCCAGGGACACGTGTAGGGGAGCGAGAGCGTTTTTTATGATGAGCTCGGGAGGAGCCGAGAGGGGAGCGGGCAGGGCCTGGACGGCGGCAGGCTCTACGCCACACCAAGCCAGTGGGGGCTCCAGAAGGGCTTGAGGCGGGGGAGCGACCTGCCCTGGTTCAGTTTTTAGGGCGGGGATGGTGGCGCCCGGGTGGGGAGGTTGCCTGGAGGGTGGAGGCAGATGGCGGGAAGCCCAGGGGAGAGCCGTCACAGTGGTCTGGGCCGGGGGCAGACACAGGTTCTGGACCAGGGTCGGGCAGGGGGACAGAGAGAAGGGGACGTGTTTAGCAAGCTTGGGGCCCTGGTCTCTGGAAGCAGCAGGTTCTGGTCTTAGCTGACGGTGCCCTTTTCTCGTTGCTGGCCTTAGTGTCACTTCTCCATGATGTCCCCAATACGTCAGCTAGGCCAACGCGGCACCCCTTATATCTCACACCCCCAAGGCGTGCTCGGCTCCACCCCCTCTTCTGCATCTCCCGCGTGCCTCCCCGTGGACTGAGGGGGTGTGAGGCACCCACTGGGTGGACGAGGGTGCAGGCGAGCAGAGGCCGAGAGGCTCCCCGAGCTCTCCCGCTTCTAAGAGGCGGTGGTCACCCCAGCCCAGGGGTCCCCCGCTTCACTACAGCCATCCACTCCCATGGGTCCTTCTGGATACAGGCCTCATGGCGCCGTGGGACATGGCACTGGCTTCTGGGTCAGACGCTGCAGGTCCGGGGTTGCCCACACCACAACTGTGTGTGTGACCTTGGGCAAGTGACTTGGTCGCTCTGTGCTTTAGGTCCCTCACCTGCAAAGCGGGGATATTCTCGTTGGTCTTAGTGGCCTGGGTACCAGGCGCGCCTCCTACAGCAGCCACAAAGGAATGCTTCTTGCCGGTGGTTTCATCGCATACTGATCGTCACCCACTTCTTTCCAGGGAGGGCTGGGAGGAGTGGGCGGGGCTGAGAAACAGAGCACAGGCCGGCATCTGCTCCGACCCCGAAGCCAGCCCGAGAGCCCGCGTGGTCAGACGGGATCCGCCTGATGGGAGCCGGGTGCGGTGATGCGGCTGCTCTTAGCCCCGAAGCAATCTGATGCGCCTTTCGGACCAAGCGACACTAACTCTGCCAGTCACCAGACATCTGTCCTGTATCAGGGCAGCCACTACTTAGAAACTTCAAGAGACACGGTTCCTCACTTTCTAGGTGGATGTTGGATGTCCTGACAGATATGGCTTTGGAGGTCAGGAGGCAGAAATCTGCCACACACTCTAGGGTACCCCAATAATTACAGGGAGGCTAGGGGAGGCAGGGGGCTCTGTTCATAATTATAACACATAATTACATGTATCCACTATGTACAGGCGATGTGGCACCTCGTTTAAGTACCCAGGTCACTAAGATGCATGCCTATCTTTTATTTATTTATTTTTGGTCTTTTTAAGTAAGCTGAGAGAAGACTTAGAGGCTGTAACTCATCTGCCCTCAATAATTACATGAAAAAAAAAATGGTTAGATTCATACAATGCTATGCTACACATCCTGAAAAAAGATGTTCTAGATCTATATTCCGTGGCATGGAGCTACGGCCACATTATTTTAAATGAAGAACATATACAGAATATATACTAAACAGTATATAGAATATAATCCTATTTTGACAAAATGTGTATAATACATATGCCCACAAAGAGCCTAGAGAGAAACACGTCAAAATCTTGATGGAAGTGATTTCTGAGTGGAGGGTTTACAGGCAAGTTTCACTTTTCTATATCGTTGTGGATTGTCTAGAATGCAGGTTGGCAAATTGTGGCCTGCAGGCCACATGCAGCCGGTGGCCTATTTTGTACACGATCTAAGAATGACCTATAGAGAGCATATGTGATCCACCAAATCTAAATTATTTAGGTCCTTTATAGACAAAGTTGGCCAACCCTTTGTCTAGAAAATAAAAAAATAACATTAGCATGTATTAAAGAAAAAATAACAGTGTATATTATTGCTGTAGTAAAAAACTGAAAAATTCTTTTCGGAAGATATTAAATTTCCCCTTGGCAAACAGAGGCTTCCGGAATTATTTCTTTCTCTGCACTCACCCACCTCTGGGTTGGACGGGGTGCTGGCCTCTTTCCCTCCTCCCTCTCTTCCATCTCTAAACTTTTCCTGACCTCCTTTTATGTGCCAGAGGCTCACAGTGGATGGGGAGGCAGACTCAGGAACGGGTCACCACGATGCTTTGACTTAAGTGCCACAGTGCACCCGTGGGTCCTTTAAGGGTGAGGGGTCAGAGCGAGGGTACTGGCTTTGCCTGGGGGAGGGGTAAATGGCGGAGTAGCCTGGGGTCTCCCATAACCACCTGGGAACAAGCACAGGCCCTCAGGCAATTCAAATCGCAAGCCGCCTAGGCCAGAGCCCCTGGATCGGAGTGACCGGGGTGGTTCAGTGACCATGAAGGGGCTTGTTTGCGGAAAACGGCGGAATGTTGAGGGGCGGGGGATCTGCATGGCCAAAGGCCAGACGAAATGAGGCTCGGTCAAGCATTTTCGGGGAGCAGGAGGTTGCGAAGCGGGAATTTGTGGGAGATGAACCTGGAGAGCAGAGCGGCGGACCGCAGGCAGAGGAGCTGGGCTTCGTTCTGAGGTGAAGGGGAGCCCCCGAGGGGTCCGAGGAGCGATTTCAGACAATGGGACAGGCTCACGTGGCTGGGCGGGAGGCTGTTGGAATGGGGCCTGGCGCCTGCTCAGCCAGCTTCCTGCAGGCCCGCGCCTCCCTCCCGCCCCCTCTCCCAGCAACTCCGTCAAACCAGTAGAGAGGTTGGGAAAGCGCTGCGTGGGGCAGGGGCGGGAGGGCCGAAGGACACCCCGGCCTTCCTCTTAGTCACTGGATCTAACTTTCCGTGCATTTTTCAAGCCTTAGTCATGACTGAGGTGTTCATGCCTTGTCTCAACACCCAGAAAAACTGAGGCAGGGAGCCAGGGGACATGAGGCCCCGACCTCAGGCTGCCCACTCACTGCCCCCTCTCCTGGGCACCAGGACTTAGAGAATGAACCAAATAGCAGCCAGGCCCACACAGGCCCTCAATGTACGGGGATTTCTGAACTAGCTATGGTCCTGGGGCTAAGCACAGCACACGATGGTTCGAATCCCAGCTCTGTGGCTGTGGGACTTTGGGCAAGTCACTTCACCTCTCTGGATCTCAATTTCCTGATCCTTAAGCAGAATAATGACATCACCTACCATATAAGGACTGAATGCCATAATGCCAGGAAGCACACAGCAGGTTCGCAATAAACATTCCTTCCCTCCTTTGCAGGCATATAAGGAAAGGATGTGAAGCTCAGACTCTGCCCTCAAGGGGTTGCCCCTGGAGCCAGGACAAAGCAACGCCCTGGGACAATTAGACACACTCATGGAGCTGAATAACTTCAGGAGACTTCGCCCTGCCCTTGGAGACAGTAGTTTGCAATCCAGACCTCTGTGGCTCCTTCACGTTATGGCCAGCAATGTCCTAGTCACCTGGGACTTCTGGATAGTTCCTTGAACATGCCAGGCCCCATGCAAAGCCTTCGTGCAGATGGTTCTCTCTACCTGCGACACTGTCCCTCTTGCCACCTGCCCCTGCCCCCACCCCCACCGAGATCAAATCAGCCTCCAGGAGGGTGGTCACGTGGCCGCCCTCACAGTTTGGATGAGAGAGGCCCAACCCAGGTTTTGCAACACCCCAGGGAGATTCTAATGTTTTTGAGAGGTATCAGGAAACTCTTTAGGTAAGATTAAATTTAATTCACTTTAATTAAAAAAGAAATGACAGCCACCTGGCACTTTGGCGGGTGGGAAGAGGAAGGAGGAGAGAGGGCCGGGAAGTCAACAGCCTGACGTGTCCACTGTCTCGGCTCCAAGGAGGCACCTCGTTTCTCGGAGGGCTCCCTGTTCCCAGAAAGGGTTGATGGCTCCCTCCTCAATGTGCCCACAGAACTGGAGCTCTAGTGAAGCCTTGTCATCCTGTTTTGCAATGACCGGGTCACGTGCGTTTCTGCCCCACCGGACCGGGCGCTGTCTCCATGGCAGCTCCTCTTGCCAGGCGGAAGGTTGCCGGCTGCAGCGCAGGGATGTCAAACCGGACGTAGCTGTGGGTCGGAGCATCCCTCCTTGTTCCCACAGTTCTTTGCTCCACAACAACTTCCTTGTCCCTCATTGTTTTCTACGATTTTACAGAGGCACAACTCACAGGCTGTTAAACGTACCCACTGAAAGCGTGCAGGTCAATGAATTCTGGTAACTATATATAGCTGTGCATTCACCCTCACCCACAATCAAGGTTTAGTGCACTCCCAGGACCCCCAACTTCCCTCGCGCCCTTTGCAGTGCATCTCCAGCCCCAGGTAACCACCAATGTGAATTCTGTCACTGTAGTTTTGCTTTTCCTAGAATTTCATAGAAATAAAACCAGGCAGTATGTGGTCTTTGGTGTCTGGCTTTCTTTGCTTAGTAGAATGTTTTCGAGGTTCAGCCACATTGTAGCAAGGATCAGTGATTGGCTCCTTGGTATTTTGTCATATGAATGTATCACATTTTGTTCAACATTCTCCTGTTGAAGGACATTTGGGTTGAATCAATTTTTTTTTTTTTGATATTATGAATAATGCTGCTATGATCTTTGGCATACAAATCTTTATGTGGACACAAAGATTTTGCTTAGGTAGATATTTAGGACAAGAATCAGTAGATTGTAAGATAAAGTGCTTTTGGAGAAACCTGTCAAGCTGTTTTTCAAAGTGGCTGTACCATTTTGCATTTTCGCCAGCAATGCAGAGTACTAGCTTCTTCACGTCCTTCCTGACACTTGGTAAAGTCAGATGTTAGGTTTTGATTTTTAATCTTAGTCATTCTGATGGGTATGGAGTAGTACGGCGTTGAATAGAAATAGAGCAGGCATCCTGTATGTTAATTGATTTTTGCTGGTGAACTTCACTTGGCTATGATGTATTATCTTTTATATTGCTGGGTTTGATTTGTTAATACTGGTTAAAGACTTTCGTGTCCACGTTCATGAGAAATATTGATCTATGGTTTTTTTCTTGTGATTTCTTTGTCTGGATTTGCTATCAAGATAATACAAGTCTCATAAAATAAAATGAGAACTGTTGTTTCTTCCTATATTTTCTGAGTTTCTGTAGAATTAGTATTTCTTAATATTTGATGGGCTTGACCAGGGAGGGCATCTGGGCCTGGCCTTTTTTTGTGAGAAAATTTTAAATTACCAATTCAATTTCTTTTCTTGGTGTAGGTATATTTAGATCTATTTCTTTTTGAGTCAGGTTCAGTAATTTTATCCTTTGAGAAATTTGTCCATTTTATTTATGTTTTCAAACTTACTGGTATAAAGTTTTTCATAATATTCCCTTGTTTTTCTTCTGCTTATATTTGTCTTGTAATAGTTTTGTTGAGTCATAATTAACATACAATAAGTTATACATATTTAAGGGGTGCAATTTTATAAAGTTGATATCTATATACCTGTGGAGACATCAAGATAGTGAACAAACCCATCACCCCAAAAGTTTCCTGTGTGGCTTTGTATATTCCATTACAGTTTTTTCATCTCTTAAAATTTGATTGGGGTATTTCTTTAGATCTTCTATTCTCTACTTAATATGCCCAATCTTTCCTCTAGTTTTTGAACATACGGAATAGTTATGTATGTCTTAATGTTAATCTGCTAATTCTGATGTTTCTATCAATTCTGGGGATCGATTTTTCGATAAAATAATTAGGTAATTATTTTTGTGGATGGTATTTTTCTGCTTCTTTGCATGCCTGGTAGTTTTGAGTGAATGCCTGAGTTGTTGGATGCTAAATATTTTATATTTTTATAAATATTCTGGAGCTTTTTCCTGGGATGCAGTTATGCTGCTTGGAAACAGTTTGATCCTTTTAGGTCACCCTGATTATCCTTTTAATGTTTATAGGATCTATAGTGATGTCCCATTTCATTCCTAATGTAAGTAATTTGTGACTTCTTTCTATCACTCTAGCTAAAAATTTATCAATTTTATTGATCTTTACAAAGAATAAGCTTTTAGTTTCATAGATTTTCTTATATTTTCTGCTCTTTATATTACTTCTTTTTTTGTACTTCAGGTTTAATTTGCTCTCCTTTTTCTAGCTTCTTATAGTGGAAATTTAGGTAATTATTTTCATGCCTATTTCTTTTCTAGTAGAAGCATAGTATAAACTTCCCGCTAAGCACTGCTTTAACGAAATCCTGCAAATTTTAATATATTGTATTTTTATTTTCATTCAGTCAAGATTTTTTCTAATTTCCCTTGAGATTTATTCTTTTGACCATGAGTTATTAAAAAGTATATTGTTTAATGTTCACATATTTGGGGGATTTTCCCATATTTTTATTATTACTTCCTAATTTTTTTTTGTATTTTTTCAATCCTTTCAAACATATTGAAACTTACTTTTGATCCAATCTCGTTTACTTTAAAAGAATGTATATTCTGCTTATGTTTGGTGGAGTTTCATAAGTGTCAATTAGATGAAGTTTCTCGATAGTGTTGTTAAGTGTCCTGTATCCTTGTTGACTTTCTGACTACCTTTTCAATCAGTTACTAAAAGAGCAGGATTAAAATCTGCATGTACTGAAGGGCATTGCTATCACGTGCATATACATTTAAATCTTTTTGCCGTATTGACCTTTTCATCATTATGGAGCATTCCTCTTTGTCTACTGTGATAATCTGTGTCTTAAAGCCAATTTCGTTTGTTATTGATATGGCTAGTCCAGTCTTCTATAACTTCTATTTGTGTGGAATATCTTTTCCCATCCTTTCAGTTTTTTGTACACAGCATGTGGTTGAATCTTGCTTGTTAATACAGAGTATCTTTGCCTTTTGATAGGAGGTTTAGTCCATTTATATTTAATGTATTATTGACCTGGTCGGAGTTGGTCTGTAATTTCGCTGTTATTTTCTATTTATTTCTTTGCTGTTCCTCTGTTCTTTCTATACTTTCTTCTTTTATGTTAAACAAATCATTTTTTTAATATAAGATTTTAATTCTTTTTTTTTGAAATTTTTGTGAGTTTTTAGAGATTGCTCTAGAATTGCAATATGCATCTTTACCATATCATGATCTAATTCACATGAATAATGACTACCTTCCACCAACTTCGCACCAGCATAGTTCAATTACCCACCTTTTTTTTTTTGGAATTGTAATATATACTACATCTATATATGTTATAAATCCAGTAATACTGTGTTATAATTTTTGCCTTACATAGTCATGTATATTTTGAAGAAATTAAGAAAACAAACAAAAAAAATCACATGATTACTAATTTCTGTGTTCTTCATTCCAACATGTGGCTCTGGATGACTGCCAAATATCATTTTCTTTAGTTTACAGTTTTCAAGTCAGTTTTCCTATAGTTTTTATTGTAATACAGATCTGTCAACAACAAATCGACTCTATTTATCTGTAAATGTTTTTATTTCATCCTCATTTTGAAGGATAGGTTTATCAGTATAGAGAATTTTTAGTTGACAATTTTTTTTCTTTCAGCACTTTGGATACGTCATTCCAATAGCTTCTGGCCACCATCATTTCCGGTGAGAACTCGGCCACTTACCATATGGTTCCGCTACATGTTATGTCTCCTTTTTCTCTTTCTGCTTTCAATATTTTTCCTCTTTTCTTTCAATAGTTTGTTATACATCTAGGTGTGATTCCTTTTGTATTTAGCCTTCTTGATGAGTTTCTTGGATCTGTTAGTCAAATTTTTTTTTAAATCGAATTTGGGAATATTTTGACGATTTTACTTCAAATATTTTTCTGCCCACTTCGCTCTCTCTTTTTTTTTTTCTTTACGTAGGGCTATAATTAAACATGTGCCGCAATGCTTGATATTGTCGTGCAGATTTCTGAAATTCTATTGATTTTTTTCCTCAATCTTTTTCCTCTGTGGTTTTCAGTTTGGGTAATTTCTACTGATTAACCTTCAAGGTCACTTTTTAAAAAGTCTTTATCTCACATTTACTATTGAGCTCATCTGGCGAATTGATTTTTTTATTTCAGTTATTGTGCTTTTCAGCTCTAGAATGTCTATTTGATTTTTAAATAGTTTTAATTCTCTGTTGAGAGTTTCTTTTTATTCACTCCCTTGTAGTAGTATGTTTTCTCTTAATTCTTTGAATGTACATTCCTTTAATTCTTTGAAATTATTTATAATAGCTTTTTTAAAAAATTTTTTAAATTAAAAAGATCTATGTTCAGCATCTGGGCCCACTCAGAGTCAGTTTCTATTGACTATTTTTTTTTTTCATCCCCACCCTCCTAATATGGGTCACACTTTCCAGTTTCTTTACATGTATAGTAATTTTTAGTTGAAAACTGGTCATTGTAGATAATACATTGTGGAAACTCTAAATTGTTTTGTTTTCCTGAAGTTGTTATTTATTTATTTGTTTGTTTTAGTAGGCGATTAACTTGCCTGGACTCAAACTACAAATTCTATCTCTCCCATGGTGTGAAGCTGATGATGTTTTTGTTCATTTTTATTTTTTCTGTTATAGCTTGGCTCTCTAGGGCTCTCCTCTGTGTCTAAATAGTTCAGGGTCGGCCAGTGACTGGATGGAGATTATGCTCAGACACCTCAAGCCAATAAAGATTTAACCTTTTATTACCACCTGAACTCTGGGTGGATTGAGAAGCTTATTCAAAGGTTCTAGTTTCATCTAAGAGTCTGAAGGCCTGAGAACCAGAGGAGCTGATGGTACAAGCCTGAGTCGGAAGGCCCAAGAACCAGAAGTGGTAATGTCCAAGGGCAGGTGAAGACGGATGTCCCAGCTCACGCAAAGAGAAAATTCACCCTTCCTCCGCCTTCGTGTTCTGTTCAGGCCCTCGGCTGATTGGATGATGTCTGCTCGCCTTGGGAGGGTGATCTTCTTTACTCAATCTACTGATTCAAATGCTAATCTCTTCCAGGAACATCCTCACAGACACACCCAGAAATAATGCCTTGCTAGCTGTCTGGGTATCCCTTAGCGCAGTTAGGCTGACACATAAATCGACCATCACATACGGCTCTCTCAATATCCCTATGTCGTATATGCCACCCTTGAACCACGTTCACTACCTTTGGCATTTCAACCATGGGGTTTTGCTGCCCTTCCTGGGAGAGAGATGGCACCCTCAGGAATCAAGGCCACAAATTCACTGTTCCTATCCTCAGCAGCAGGTTTTTTCCTGAGTGAAGACTCATCAAGTTGTGACCTGCCTCTGGTCATGTTCCAGTGCTCCGTTAGCAAAATAATTTTGTCCAGTCCTTTGCTTGTTTTCTATGGGGAATTGGTTAATATCCTCAGCTGACCTTACTGGAAATCCTGCCCATTGTATTCTTTTGGGATTTTATTTTATTTTCTTATACAACTAAAACTAGTTTATCATAGACATTTAGAAAATGAAATCATTTTCTTGAATCACTCACTATCTCTTGCTTAAAGATAATTACTGTTAACCCATTGTAGATGTATCCTTTTCTAACTTTTATAAATCTACATTAAAAAAAACAAAAATAAGATAATTCGATATATACTTAATTATCGTGGAAAAATGCACATAACATTTTAACCACTTTTATGTATACAGTCCTGTGACATTAAGTACATTCACGTTGCTGTGCAGTTATCACCACCACCCGTCTCCAGGTCATTTTCATTTTCTCTGACCGAACCTATACCGATTAAACAACATTCCTACCTCCCTTGGCCTCTGGCAACCACTGTTCTAATTTTCGTTTCTATGAGTTGGACTACCGTAGGTACCTTGTGTAAGTGGAATCATACAATAGCTGTCCTTTCGTGTCTGGCTTTTGCTGGATCACATGGTAATTCTGTAAGTTTTTAAGGAATTACCATACCGTTTTACCACATACAGTTTATACCAGCAGTACACGAAAGTTTCAATTTCTCCACATCCTTGCCAACACTTAGTTTTTGTTTTTGATAGTAGCAATCTTAATGGGTGTGCAGGGGTATGTCATTATGGTTTTGACTTGCATTTCCCTAGTAATTAGTGATACTGAATATCTTTTCACGTGCATGTTGGCTATTTGTATATCTTTGGGGAAATATCTATTCAGGTCCTTTGCCCATTTAAAAAATCAAGTCATTTGTGTTTCTATTGTTGAGTTGTTCTTATATGTTCTGGATATTAACCCCTTATGAGATAATATGATTTACCAATATTTTATTCCATTCCATGTATTGCCTTTCACTCTGTTGATAGTGTCCTTAGATGCACAACATTTTGATGAAGACTGACTTTTCTATTTTTCTTTTGTTCTCTATGCTTTCGGTTGCCATATCCAAGAAATCATTGCCAAATCCAATGTCATGAAGCTTCCCCCCTATGTTTTCTTTTAGGAGTCTTATAGTTTTGGTTCTCACATTTATCTCTTTGATGCATTTTCAGTTAATTTCTGTACATAACGTAAGGTAAGGATTTAACTTTTTTCTGCACATGGATATTCACTCTTCTTAATACAATTTGCTGAAAAAGACTGGAGTTTCCCTTTTAAATGGTCTTGGCACCCTTGTTGAACATTATCTGACCATATATGTGAGGGTTTATTTCTAGGTTTTCTATTTTATTCCATTTGTCTCTATCTTCATTCCATTATCATACTATTGATTATCATAGTTTGTAGTGGTTTTTTGTTTTTGTTTTTGTTTGTAGTAAGTTTTGAAATCAGAAACAATGGGCCCTCAAACTTTGTACTTCTTTATCAAGATCATTTTGGCTATTCAGGGTCCATTAAGATCTCATATAAATTTTAGAATGACTTTTTCTATTTCTGCAAAAAAATGTAGAATTTTGATAGGGATTGCACTGAATCTATAAATTATATTCACGGTTTTTAAGCTATCTTTTTTTCACAAAATATCGTGAATATACAAACAATATTATCATGAATATATTTTATGTCCATAATGTACTTTTACAATATCATTTGCAATGGCTGCATAGTACTCCACTGTGTGGATATATTAAAATTTATTTAATCATACATTTAACAAATATTTTAATTAGTTTCAAGGATACAGTACATTGGTTAGATATCAATATAGTTCCTAAATGATCCCTCCAATTGCTCCCTTCCTCCCCGACCTCCACCTAGCCAACATATTAATGCCAACATATTAACGCCAACTGCATTCCCTATGCCAGGCTCCCCATCGCCATGACTACCCATCACCTGTTAATTTGTACTTCTTTAACCCTTCACCCTGTTCTCCCAGTCCCCCAAACCAGCCTCCCCTCTGTCCGTCCGTCACCAAATGGTTATTTGTGAGTCTGTTTTTGAGTAGTTTGTTTTTTTTATTTCTTAGATTTCCCATATAAATGAAATCATATGGTATTTATCTTTCTCTGTCTGACTTGAATACCTTCTAGGTCCATCAGAGCAATATCTTTTTCCATCTCCTTCTTTTTAGTCTGTGTGTTTCCTTTAATGTGAAGTGAGTCTTTTACAGGCAGCATATGTAGGGGTCTTGTTTTCTTATCCATTCAGCTACTCTATCTTTTAGTTGGAACAGTTAATTCTTTTCCATTTGAGGTACTTATTGATAGGAATGCAGTTGTTACCATTTTTTATTCCTGTTTTTGATACCTGTTTTTTCTTCTTAAAGGAGTCCCTCCAACATTTCCTGTACTACTGGCTTGGTGGTGATAAATTCCTTTAGCTTATTTTTGTCTGGGAAACTCGTTATTTGTCCTTCAACTCTAAATGATAGCTTTGCTGGATAAAGTACTCTTGGTTGTAGATGCTGGGTTTTCATCACGTCGAATATTTTGTGCCAAGCCCTACTGTCCTGCGTAGTTTCTTTTGAGAAATCAGCTGCCAGTCTTATGAATGTTCCCTTATAGATAACTAGCTGTTTTTCTCTTGCTGCTTTTAAGATTCTTTCTTTGTATTTAACTTTTGGCATTTTAGTTATGATGTGTCTTGTTGTGAGTTTCTTTGGAGCCCTGGGTTTTGGGGTCCTCTAAGCTTCCTGGGGTTGTATGTCTATTTCCTTGACCAGGTTAGGGAAGTTTTCCATCATTATATCTTCAAATAGCTATTCAATATCTTGTTTTCCTTCAGATATGCTGATGAGACAGATTTTTTTTTTACCTTTAATAGTGTCCTATGTGCTCCTTAAATTATTTTCATAGTCTCAGCATCTTATCTCTTGCCCTTGTGATTGCATGTCCTCGGCTTTCCCATCCTCTAGATAGGTCATTTTCCCCTCTTCTTTATTCACTTTGTTTATTCTTTTGTTTATTCCACTTAATATATTTCTCATCTCAGATGACATGTTCTTCATTTCAGACTGGTTCCCTTTTATAATTTCCATTTCCATTTTTATATTTTATATCTTTTTGTTGAAGTTCTCACTGAATTTATCTACTTTGCGAAAGTTCATTGAGCATCTTTATAACCAGTGTTTTGAACTCTGCTTCTGTTAGAGTACTTGACTCCATTATTTCTGGATCTCTGTTCTGTTCCGTCATATGGTTTCTGTTTCTTTGTCTTCCCATTTTGGCTGCCTTTCTGTGTCTGTTTCTATGTACTAAGCAAAGCTCCTAAGTCTCCTGGTCTTATCAGTGTGGATTTGTGAAGTAAGTGTCCAGTGGCACAGTCCTGAGAGGGGTTCAGCTGCAGGCCAAACTTAGCCCAAGTTCTACCCCTCCAGGGCTACCTGTCAAGATTCAGCAATCTCAAGATGCTGGCCACACCAGAAACAAAGGCCAGCTGCCTCCAGTGTGAGTCTAGGCGCTGCTCAGCAAGGAGCACTTGACTCACTGAGGGTACACCTGGATGTGGCTTGGGTGGGGCTGTGAGTTTGGGTAGGTGGGGTTTCAGGGAGTCCTCTGGATGGAGTGACCTCTTATCCAGTTTGATGACATCTCGGCTATGGTGGCGCTGTGTCTTTGCACTGGCAGAGGGGAGGGCTCAACAGGGAACAATGGATACCGCTGGCACTTCTGTACAGAGCAGGTCTCCCCTTGGCCCTCACACTGACAATGTCTCCCTGGGAGTCTCTGGTGCCCCTTGCACAAAGTGAATCGGCACTGATGCTCAGAGCAAGCAGGTCCATCACCGCGAAAATCTGCTCGCGGACCTGGCCCCTTTAAGAGCAACCCTAGCCTCACTCCACTGCCCTGTCCTACCTTCTGCCATTGCAGGGAACTCTCTTGGATTTCTCCCTAGTTGTATGACTTGTGCATCTAGATCCCAGGTGATTTTTCCTTGCTGTTTGCTCTGAATTCCATCACACCTTTGATTTGGTCGCCAGAGGGTGAACAGAGCCTCTATCATCTATGCCATTTGATTTGGTCGCCAGAGGGTGAACAGAGCCTCTATCATCTATGCCATTTGATTTGGTCGCCAGAGGGTGAACAGAGCCTCTATCATCTATGCCATTTGTCTTCCTCTTAATCATACCCTATTGTTCAGTATTTAGGTTATTTCCCATTTTTGGTGTTGTAAAGAATGCATGATGATTATCCTTGTACCATTATCTTTTCATATGTGGTCCTCTCTTGAGAGCATTCATCACGGAGTTTTAATTGTAGAGAGAATATGGGTACAAGAAGGACCATAAAAAACGATTTTGTTGTATTTCCTCTGTTTTGCAAATAAAAAACCAGAGGCTCCCAGAGTGTCAGTGATTGGTGGATGGTCATGCACCCAGCTGTGGCTGGGCTTGGATCCTAGCTTCAACATTAAATGAGCTTAAGGTCACTTAAGTGACCTTAAGCTCCCTCCATGGGTAAAATGGAAGTAATCATGCTTAACTTATAGGGCAAATGAGGTCCTTCAGAGCCCAGCACAAAATAGACACTCAATAAATACTTCTCCCTCTCCTTCATAGCATGCCTGAAACCCAGGATCTCTCTTAACCTAGTCTTTCTATTTCTGCTATCAGCGGCCCAAGACAGTTTCTAATTCCATCGTCGTGCTTAAAGGGAAGGGGTAAAAACCCTCTCTCCTTCTTCTATTGAACCACGACCCTTGTCAATTTAATTAACTAATTAGTATTTCCATTAATTATGTAACATATTGTATATATTACATTTTATTTATATTAATTTATATTTTACATAATATAGAATTCTAGTGTATATGAGTTATTTGCCAGGAATTGTTCTAAGCATTTTATGAATATTCATTCCCTTACCACCTTCTAGCTGAGAAAGTGACAATTAGCCCAGACTGAGAAAGTACACATCTGGCCAGCCATTTGTCAGTCTGGAATGAAAGACACAGATCAAGCCAGCTGTGAAGTGACCAGGAAACAGAATTCTCCTTCGGCGGGACACGCTGCAGCTCTGAAGCGTCAGAACAACTCACTTTAAGTTATTCCTGCTTTTTTACTCACTGAGAAAACTTGCTCTCTAAAATTAGAGGCTACCAGAAACTTTTCTGCTTGAACCTTTATCAGCAGGCATTTGGGGGAAGGTTGGAATGTAAGAATGTAACATCCTACTCTTGCCCTGAGCATCTAAGTCACTTTGACACAGAGAGGTTGCCCAGATCTCCCATCTAAGTCCTGGGCTTCAGATAAGGGATTTCTGAGCACAACTTTCCATATCTAAACTTTGTAGATGCCAAGGAAAAAAGACTCTGAGTCCACTTTGCAGTCTAGCCATGATATCAAGCCCTTTAAATAAAGGTCCTTTCTTTGCTTTGGGGCTAAAACGTTGCTTTATTTAAATTAAACTCCTCCTTTCTCCAAGGTTCTGTAGTAACTATCTTTTTAAGTTCCAGTTTAAAATTTTTGTTCCTCTTTTTGAGGTTAATTAACAGTGGATGGAGCAGTGTCTCTTGTCTGGATTTTGTCTGAATCTTTTTTACATTTTTATTGCAGTAAAATACATGCAACATAAAATTTGCCATTATAACCATTTTTGAGTGTACAATTCAGTGGCAGTCATTATTATATTCATGATGTTATAAAACCATCACCACTATCCATTTCCAAAATCTTTTTATCACCTCTGTACCCATTAAGCAATAAATTCCTATCCCCACCTCGAAGACCCTGGGAATTTCTAATCTACATTCTGCCTCTATGGATTTGCCTTTTCTAGATATTTCATGTAAATAGAATCACATAATATTTGTTCTTTGTGTTTAGCTCATTTCACTTAGTATATTGCTTTCGAGATTCATCCCTGTGGTAGAATATTACAGAACTTCGTTCCTTTGCATGGGTGAATACTATTCCATTGTGTCCAATACCACTTTATACTTCCGAGGATGGCTGTAATATTTTTATTATTTTAACTTAAAAAAATTAAATGTATTGGGATAACATTGGTTAATCACATGTAAATGTCAGGTATACTCTATCTTTTCCTTCAGGTCCTTCGGTGTGTGTGCTCATTGAAGTGGGTGGAATAAATCTGACTTTGTCAGACTACAGGCTTGTTCTTGGTTTTAGCTTAACTGGGCTGGGACACAACTTTCAAGTTCAACTCCACGGCTGCCCTTGAGAAACCTGGCTCCCTGTCACCCCTAGGCCAGGGCTTCTCAGACCTTAGCATGCATCAGAAACAGCTGGGGGAGCTTGGGCAAGCACAAGCCCCCACCTCCTAGCATCTCTGATTAGGTAGGTCTGGGTGGGAACCCTAGAAATTGCATTTCTAGAAAATTCCCAGGTGATGCTGATGGTGCTAATTCCTAGGGAACCTTGGGAACACTGCCCTCACTAACTTGTATCATCTTCATATAGTAAGAGTTGTAAGGATTAAGGGACAAGTATACGAAGAATTTGGTTCAGGATTTGGCGTACAGTAAGCACTCAATAAGCTGTTACTATTATTTTTTCAACGAAATGCAAAGATTCTCAAATTATCCACACACCCATTCATTCCTTTTTTCAATAGAGTGCCAAATTCACTCTAGGGTCCTCTGAGAGCTTATAGCCTAAGGGGCAGAGAGACAACCAATTAATTCCAAAACAAGGCAGAATAAAATAAGCTCCTTGCATAGGTATTGAAAACACAAGTTCAGAGTCATAGTACAAATAAGTTTGTATATTTTTATCCCAATGGAATATTTTTATCATGAACATTTTACCATGTCATTATTAGAAAACCTCCCAAATCAGAAATATTAGCTTATGTCTATGCTGAATTCTGTTTAACCGTTCTATTGTTGGACACTTAATTTCTTCCCAGTTGTTACTAATATAAATAACTCTGCTGTGAAGATCTTGTAGCCAAACTATTTGTCAGAACCACAGATGCCTCTAAGAAAGTGACCTAAAATGAGGAAATGATCGTGGCAAAGGGCATGAGTTTTTAAAAGTCTCCCAAAAGCAACTGTCAAATTCTTTCCCATCTTGGAATGGAAAGTTTGCTGGCAAAGGCGGTCCCTTCTGCAGATTTCTATGATTCTAAGCACCAGGCGGAGATGACTGGGCGCCAGCCACAGAGTCAGTGTATGTTCATTGTCAGTCTTTGCCTTTCACTGCTTCTTACTAAGTCAACGAGTTGGCCTAGATTCTCCAGAAGTCTATCTACCCTTTTCTTCCTTGGAAGAGGGCAGTCTTGGGCCCCTAATGGTGCATGAATTGTTTTATGGGTTTTCAGTGAAGGGTGGGGCATGGGAGGGAAATAAATTCCTGGTGACCTTAATTTAACCTAAAGCTTGGCTGGCGTTTGAATAAACTGAGGCAGGCTGTAATAGAGCATGAAGTGGCTAAGTCTACGGTCAGCCCTCATTTAAAACAGATCACTCTTCAAAGGGAGTAGCCACTTCCACTGCCATCACCAAGAACGAACTGGTCTCACCTGTGTGTAGAGCAGCCTCTGTGGACACCCAGCACCACCTGTTCAGCCCCGCCCTTGTTCCTAAGGACTTGTGCCAACCCCACAGGAGAAACCTCCACGGACACCCTCAGCCCACATTTATTTCCCCGCCCCTGGGAGCTGCACTGGGGGCTGAGTTCTTTGTACACCTTATCTCATTCAGACTCACACCTATTGGTGGCCCATATCACAGCCAAGATAACAGGTTCAGAGCGGAGTGGGAAACTGGCCCAGCAGCAAATCAGGAGAACTGGGGTGGGAAGTCAGGTCTCCTGTGTCCAAAGGCTGGACTGGCTGCCCCATGTCAGTTCCGGAGGGTCATCTGTGGACCGCGTGCCCCACGCAGAGCCTTTTCCCACTGCTAATTGGCCTGCGTCATGTTTGGCGCCCTTGTCCATGTGTCTGTCTGGTTTTTTTATTGTCTTGTAACTTATATGGCTGACTCGCTATTCTCTGGGTGACCTAGGCTTAGCACAGGCCTGGGCACAAAGTGGGTGCTCAGAGATGGTCGGACATCCTTTTTGCTTTTCCTTTCCCTTTCTTTCTGGCTGGGGGCACAGTGGTGTAGTAGATGGCCTTGGCTTTCTTGGCAATCCCCATGGGGTCAGGGTGACAGGAGCCAACAGTCAAGGCTGCCCAATACGAGGTCACTCTTCAGCATATTCTCTCTTTTATTCAGCTTTATATAGTTATACTTGACAAATAAAATTGTAAGATTTTTAAAGTGTACATTGTGATGATTTGATATGCATAGACATCATGAAAGGATTCCTCCCATCTAGTTAACTAACATGCATTAACACGCACGCACGCATGCACACACATGTTTTGATGAGAACATTTAAGTTCTACTCTTAGAAAAGTTCAGTTATAAAATTTGGTATTATCAACTATAGTCACCATGTTATACATTTCATCTTCAGACTTTATTTATCTTAGAGCTGAAATTTATACCCTTTTACCAATCTCTATTTCCATTAATCCACCCTCCTCCAGCCCCGGCAATTACTTTCCTACTCTGTTTCTGAGTTTGACATTTAAAAAAAAAAAATTCCACATATAAGGGATACCTTGCAGTATTTGTCCTTCCCTGTCTGGTTTACCATAACGCCCGCAAGCTCCATTCATGTTGTTGTTGGAAGTGGCAGGATTTCCTTCTTTCTTACCACTGAATAATATTCCATTGTATGTGTGTACCACATCTTTTTTTATCCATTCATCCACTGACAGATGCTTAGCTTGTTTCCACGTCTTGGCTTTTGTGAATAATGCTGCAGTGAATGTAGGGATGCGGATAGCTCTTCCATACCCTGTTTTCATTTCCTTTGAATATATACCCAGAAGTGCGATTGTCGCGTCATGATAATTCTATTTTTAAGTTTTCGAGGAACCTCCATACCGTTTTCCAATGGGGCCGCACCAATTTGCAATCCCACCAACAGTGCACAAGGGTCCCCTTTTCTCCACATCTTCGCCAACTCTGATTTTGATTTATTCATGATGGCCCTTCTGGCGGGTGCAAGTCGATATCTCGTTGAGCATCTTTTCATGTGTCTATTAGCCATCCATATGTACTCTTTGGAGAAATGTCTATTCAGGTCCTCTGCCCATTTTTTAATTGGATTGGTTGGGTTTTTGTGTGCGTGTTGAGTAGTATGAGGTTTTTATAAATTTTAAATATTAACCCCTTATCAGGCGCGTATCATTGGCAAATATCTTCTCCCATTCAGTAGGCTGTCTTTTTGTTTTGTTGATGGTTTCCTTTGCTGTGCAAAACTTTTTAGTCGATATAGTCCCATTTATTTATTTATTTTTAGGCAGCGTATTTTTAAGACAAATATTGTTTATAAGAAATATTTACATTTCTTTTTTTATAAGACAAATATTTTTATAAGACAGCATATTTTGATACAACAAATAAATATTTATAAGACAAATAAATATGGCCGGGACCTGTACCTCAATCCTCTTCTGCTCCCACAAGGAAATGATGGGATCCATCACCAGTGTGACTTCTTTGGCAGCCATCCAAGGATCCACTGCCCCTCCTCAGCGACCACCTGGCGGCCCCATGCATGCTGGGTCCCGTGGACAGCAGATGCTGAGTTTAGCTGGGCTTGCTCTCACTAGCCTCCAGTGGAAAACTGCTGTTCTGTGCATTGAACTGAGGTTTTTTTTTTATCACCAAAATCAAACCATGGTAGTGTTTTTTCAAATCACAGAAAAATAAAACTGGGGGATAGAATATTTTCAGTTCTGTTTCTCTGTATCTACTGCCTTTTGTCCACGCCATAATTGAGTAGATGATGGTCTCTGATTTAGCCCCAAATTAAGTCCAATCCATTGATATTTCATATTGTTCTCTCCAAAGCCACCTGAACACGTTGGGGAACGTTCGGCCTGGAATGTCAGAGCTGGAAACTGCCCTCGGGGGCCTCAGGCTCGGACCAATTCCCACCCTTCCTGTGTCTGCAGCCCGATTGTGTACAGGCTCCTCCTCCCCCCTCACCCCTGTGTTCCCGGCTCGCTGACTTTCTCCCATGACTGGAACGAGCCATGGTTCTGCTTTTCTGCAGGCACTTTGCTCACAGCTTCTTTCTGCCTGGGTGATGCTTGGTCATAGTTTTCATCTCCCGCTAAGTCGTCACCCCTTCAGGAGGGCTTCCTTGTCCTGCTCTGCCATCTCTGCCCAAGTGGATCAAACACCCATTACAGGCTCTTACAGCACCATGAAGCTCAGCGCTAATCACAGCTGAATGTTAATATCCATTTATGGGATCATTTGATTCATGTCTGGCTTTCCTACCAGAATGTGAATGTTCCAAGGGCAGGGAGTGGGAACCGTGTGTGCGTGTGCGTGTGTGTGCGCGTGTGTGTGCAGGTACGTGCACATACTTGCACACATATGCCACATATGAGTGTTTCTTTACCATTATTTCCATTGTGTCCAGCATAGCGCTTGCACATTAATATGTGCGTAATAGCACTGAGTAAGTATCTGTTGATCGAATGAGTGTATAGCGATGTATATTTCTTTCAAATCCTGTCAGTAGTAGTGACTTAATTTAACAGAGACACCAAGGCCCAGAAATGTGACTTGCATTGGCCAAGGTCCTGCAGCTGGCAAGGGCAGAGCTGGGATTTGAATCCTGGTCTCCGACTCAGCCCAGTGCCTTTGTACTTCTCGAGGTTGCCAGCTTCCCTTGAGGTTTGGTGGGTTAAACAAAAGCAAAAAGTTCAGAGGAAATTCACCGCAAGGCAGTGTTTACTAGAGATGACCTCACCTCCGGAGGCAGCGAAAGGCTTTGCTGAAAAGAACTGAAAAGAAAATACCTTCGTAATGAATGAGCCGGCTGCCAGGGCTTGGGCTGACTCATGAATAAGTTTCCATTTTATAAGGACTTTCTTGGGGCACCCTGGGCATGCCTTTTGCCCTGTGTCCAGGCCCGGGGGAGGGTAAGAGGGGTGAGTACGGGTGGCAGGGCTCATGGCCCCCTTGGAAGCAGGGCTCTGCCCGCGGTGTATATAAATGTGTGTGAATGCGCTTCCTCCCTTCTCTCCGGCCCTGCGTATCATCGACGGGCTTGCGTTCGTAGCGCCCACCCAGATTCCAGCGGGTCTGGCTGCCAGCTGCTCCTCTGGACGTCTGGTCTCTGCCAAACCTTCCCCGGGGGGGTCTGGGTGTCCCAGGGTAACCCCCGAGCCCCCAGTGCTCACAGAGCCTCGTGCGTTACCACCGGCCCTCGCCCATGCATCCTTTTCTTTGTTGCTGTTCCCAACCCTCCCTCCTCCTGTGTCTTTTGTCCTTGGAGTCACTGAGGGGGCCTGGCCACCGTTGCCAGTGCCATCTGTAAGAATATGAAGAGTTGTGCCAGGAGCTGTTTTCCAATGCGCCCCGCTCACTGGGCCATGGTACTGTGTTCTCAGCCAGGGCAAGGGGCAAAGGTTGTTCTTACGGCTTTGTCCATGCCTTGGTCCCTGCAGACAGCACTGCCTGCCCCCTGCCTGGCCACCTCCTCACAGGGCACGCACACACCTGTGCCACTGCCCTGCCCCTATCTTCCCTCCTCCTCTTCCAAATGACCTGTGAGCTGCCCGTGCAAATGGATGCCCGTGCACACTAGCCACTCTCGCCAGCCGACCTATCAGACAGCCCGAGCTGTGTTTATTTCTGGGCAGTGAGAACTTGAGAGACACCCTCCCCACCACCCCCAGCCACTTCCACCAATCCCTAATACTTCTTACAACTACCCTGGGAGGTTGGTTCATTTATCACCCACCCATTTCAGAGATGGAGAAGCTGAGGCTTAGAGAGAGGCGTCATCTGCTAAGACCTCACAGCTGGGAGGAACAAGGAAAGCCTGGGAATGGTCCTCTCTGGTGGGATTCTCCCTTTCGTCAATGGGGTGGACGTATTCCCTCTGGCTCCAGCCTGCTCCAGAGCTTAACATCCGGGACTCAGCACTTGGGACTCAGGACCTGTGACGACTATCGGGACGCAGGAAGGCCGTCTCAGCAATTCTTGGCACCTGCTAACTGATGGAAATAGTTGGGGGGGTGACATCATACAACACTAGCTGATTGTGATCCATCGGCATGCGTTTGTGCTTGGGTCAGAATTGGATAATGATTAAGCCTAAGGCGGAGAGTTAGAAAGGGGAAGGAAGTGTAGGTTATGACCTTAAGCCGCAAGCTTTCTCAGGTGGGAGAAAGGACAGGCAGAGCTGGAGCATGCTCACGTGTGTGCGCTCGCGCGTGCACACACACGCACACGCACACACACAGAGTGACCTCCTCCTCCGGGATCAGTCTGGGGCTTTTTGTCAGGCAAACAGCTGATTCCATCCCATTTCTGCTGTTTCCCAGCTGTGGATCTTGGATAAGTCCCTCCCCTATTCGAGCCCTGACTTCTTGTCTGTAAAGTGATAATGTCAACCTCCGACTTCATAAGGCGTCGAGAAGGTCACATGAGGTAAAGCAGGCCCAGGGCTTTGCGAGTAGCGATGCTCCGTACACCTAGGTTTCCACCACATGTAACGTCAGCGCTATGGCCCTGCGTCCGAATCGCACCTCTGCCATTCCCTGGCTGTTCATTCGGGAGACAGCCAGACTTCCTCCGCAAAGCCCAGCCTCATCCGCAGCGGCAGCGATGGGGACAGCTGCACGGGAGGGCTTGTAGCAAGGTTCAGATATGGCAGTGGACAGTGACAGTGGGTGTTTATCAAGCCTCGGCTGAGTGCCCGTGCTCTGGAGCCGGCCGTGAGGTTCTGCATTTCCAGCAAGCTCTGGGCACACTGCTGCTGCTGCTCCGGGCACCGCACTTGGGGTGGTGAGGTGACAGGTCAAGGTCAGTGGGATCGTGGGGGAAAGTGGGTGGAGCAGAGGAACCTGCGGGGAGACTTTTAAGCTGGCTATTGCCTTCAGGATGCCCCCTGACTGAGACCCAGCTGACGATCATCTGGCCATTAATTGAACATATTAGTGCCGGGGGTGGGAGATTACTTCCTGTCCCCTTGGAGCCTGAGTGCAGTGGGGGAGACTGACAAGCGCCTGTTACAACCCAAATGTGAGGACTGTGGTTGGCCAAGCACAGGCCACGGTGAGGTTAGAGGACGGGGCTCTCGCCAGCCTAGGAGTCAGGCAGGCTGACTGCAGGTGTCCAGGGTGAGAAGGAGTCAGCAGGGTGGAGGAGGGCGAGGGGAGCGTGCAGGCAGGTGTGCCTTGGGAAGCCAGAGTCACACAGACACGCACCCGGGACATAGTTTATCTCTGTGTCAGCCTTGTGTGAAGGGAGGCTTGGGAGGCAGGAGAACTGGGGCCACCGCTCTGCCATTGACATGCTGTGTCCCCGACTGCTGTGTGACCTCATCAAGGGACAGCCTCTGTCTGGGCCTCGGCTTTCTTTTCTGTAAGGTGGAGGTGATGCTCCCTATCTCAAGTATTTTGGGGAGGAGAGGCGTAAAAATAGGAGTGTCTGGCTCCCAGCAGCTGGTCAGGCACTGTGACTTCCTTCCCCAGGCAACCTGGAAATCCAGAGTCGGAGCACGGCGGTCCCACTCGCCCAGCGGCCTCCCTGGGCAGGGGCGGCCCTGCCCTGTGGCTCTCACATGTCTCCCCTTCTCTGCCAGCCTGGCTTTCAGGGGAGGATGGGGAGCGGGCCAGGGTCCCAGGGAGACTGGTTTCATCAGCGCCTCAGAACTTAAACCCTTGCACTGCCTGGCAAAGACTCAGAGACCTGGCTGAGATAACAGGGCCATTATCATAGTAAACAGACTCCTCCTGGGATAAAAAGAGATGAACAGACCGGCCTCTGTTTGTCCTTCCCTGGCGTGGCACCCAGTAGTGCCCTGCCTCACAGACTTTGGCTCTGCTGCAGTGCCCTGGAGCTGACCTGCCTTCAGAGCTGCCTCTCCGTGCCTACCCTCCCCCGACTTCCTATCCTCACCCGGCTTTGCCTGGTTATCTGTGTATTCCTCACCCTCAAGTTTATCTCTTTACCCAGAAGGGTGACACAGTGTGGCAGAAAAGGGCATGGAAATTGGCCCGAATCTCTGGGGTTCGATCCTCTGGGGTGATCAACTGTCCAGGTTTGCCTGGGACTGAGGGGTTCCTAAGACACAGGACTTTCAGGTGTAAAACAGGGGCGATTCCGGGAAAACTGAGATGAGTTGGTCCCTCTCCTTACTTCTCTGTGCCTCAGTTTGCTCATCTGTAAAATGGGGACAATTATCGTCTGACGCGAGGAAGCACCGAGCACGCAGTGAGTCACCAGCGATGGTTTTAGTTACTTCTGTGCCTGGAGGAAATCGCAGGGCTTCGACTTTGGGTTTCTCACCTCCCTTATTCCCACGACCTTTCGAAATTGATGCCTAAGCAGATTTGGGTAGTGTCTGTGTTTGAGAAATCGTTAAACCTGATTATTTTGCTTTGGCCCCAAATGCCTTTTGATTGACGAGGCTAAAGCAATGACCGGAGGGAGGTTAGTAAAGAGATGGACCGGAAGCCAGAAGGTTAGGCCCCTTTCTCAACTCTGCCACTAACTTGCTGTGTGACCGTGGGCAAGTCACTTTGCCTCTCTGGGCCTCAGTTTCCCTGTCTACAAAATGGAGGGTTGGACTGCACAATCTCTAAGTGTCTCTACGTGCACCTGCTCACTCTACCACTCGGCAATCCTGTGCTACTGAGGCTCATTACCCTGCATGCTGTCATCGAGAAAGCAGTGAAGATGAGATAGTTCGGTTGGTGTCAGTAAAAGGCTGAGGAGGACGGAGCCAAGTTTTTGGCACCTTATTAAGCACCAGTTTAAGAATTTTTAAATGGCATAAGATGAAAAGGGACAAAGGCATCTTACAGATAGAGCAGTTTCTTGACGTCTGCAAAGCTGGCTGGGCACAGTCTCCTGATGCCAGGCTGCTGGACCCTCGTTAACACACGCCTTCGTTTAACTGTTCATTCATGTGTTCCCTCCTCCCTTCATTTGTTCATTCATATTTTTATTGAGTGATTCACTTAGTGATGGAGAGCATGGATCATGAAGCTGATTTGCTTGGGTTCAAATTCCAGCTCAGATAATTATCAGTTCTATTATCTCGAGTTCTCTGAATCTCTGTTTCCTCATTATAACATGGAGCCAACAGAAGTACCAACCTCGTGGGTGTGGTTTTTGTCCTAAATATGCTAATATATGTAAAGTTCTTCAACCAGTGCCTGGCATCTACAAAGTGCGATATACATTTAATTATTATTGTTTATTTTTTTCCCCCTCATTTACTAATAGGTGGCAGGCATTGGTCCAGACAGCCACTAGAGATTCAAATATGAAAGGCATTCCCCACCTTGAGGAGATAATAAACAGGTAATAACAAAGTCATGTGGTCAGTGTTATGCAGGTAGGCACAGAGTGCTATGGGAACAAGGAGGAGGGGCACCCAGCCACACAGGACAGGCTTGAGAAAGAGATGTGTGCCCAGGAAGGCTTCCTGGAGGAGATGTCACTAGATCTGGGTCTCCAGGCACAGGTGCATACCAACCACAAGGTGAAGGGGGTGGAGTGTCTGGAACCTCTGGCAGTGGGAACAGCTTGTGCAAAAACTTGGAAGAGAGAATATAGATGTTCAGGCAACAGATATGGTTTGGTATGGCTTATTTGTGGGGTGGGGAGGCGGTCAACGAAGTTGAAGGGGGAAGCAAAGTCTTAACCATGTTGGACGTTCCAGGACTGCTAGAGTTAATATTTTATCAGGCCGGTATCTCCAACTTTTAGGATCATGCTTGGAATAAACACAAAAAAACTCCATTAAGAGGAGATTCATTTATAAGTAAATTATAACCATGTACTACCATACTAATATATCATGTACATTATAAGACACAAAAATAGAAAACTTGAATCAGATTGTTTGCTTTTCTTGGTATTAAATTGTATGAGTTCTTTGTATATTTTAGATATTAACGCCTTATCAGATTTAAAATTTGCAAGTGTTTTCCCAATTGCCTTTTCATTTGATTGAGGGTTTCCTTTGCTGTGCAGAAACTTTTTAGTTTTATGTAGTCCCATTTATTTTTGCTTTCGTTGCCGTTGCTTTTCTTATCAAATCCAAAAACATCATTGCCAGGATTAATGTCAAGGAGCTTACCTCTCGTGTTTTTCTTCTAGGAGTTTTAGGGTTTCAGGTGTTACGTTCAAGTGTTTAATCCACTTTGAGTTAATTTTTGTGTATGGTGTAAGTTAGCGGTCCAGTTTCATCCTTTTGCATGTGCCTGTCCAGTTTTCCCAATAGAAACATTGAAAACCTGAGATAAGGAATACACATAAATTCTGGTACTTATTCTCTCCCTTGCATTAGTGGTTCATTCTTCTTATGCATCTCCTGGACTGCCCCTCCCCTCCCCTACTCTAGAGTTCACAGCTCTGTACTACAGGGTACATCAAAGGATGAAGTGGAAGGCAATGGGGTTTTGCTTTTAAAAGACCATGTCGATATATATACATGTCCGTATTCCTGTAGTCATTAAAATAAAGATAAAGTTGTATATTATTAACATCAACATATGCTAATATATTCAGCAAAAACAAAAACAAAAAAATCCTGCAGGGTTACAAGCATCCCAATTTGCCCAGGACTGAATGCTTTCTTGGGAGGCAGGAACTTTGGTGCTAAAATGGGGGCCGTCCCTGGTGAACTGGGTCACTGTAGTACAGAACAATCTCATTTTGTAAAGAGTACAAATGAAGGTTTGGAAAAGAGTTGGAAGGCTGTTCATCCAAAATCTTAGCAGTGGTTATCACTGGGCAGAGGGGGAGAAGGTCGGCTGATGGGAACTTACAGTTGACTTTACTTCTATTTATTAAGTAATGTATTTTGGGTATTTCTTACCTGTGTTAGATATTTTCTGATGACAAATATATATTATTGTACGACTTTTAAAACACGACAAACAAGAAAGTTAAAACTCCATTAACAAGCGGGGCACAGCACAGAGGGAGGCAAAATAAGGCAGAAGGGCTTATTTTGGCGAATTAGGAGTAGTTACATACTTAGGTGAGAAATGGGAAGAGGGCTTGGGCCTGGCAGTGGCTGGGGAGTGGGGAGAATGGTGGGCTCCAGTGATCAATGATCAATGATCAACAATCAACGAGAAAGACTCAGCAGGACTCGGTGACTGATTAACTGTGAGACTGAAAGGGAATCAGGAGTTGGGAATGCCTGCAAGTTTTCGAGTGATGCTCTTAATTAAGATGTAATTCAGAAGAAAGAGCAGTTTTGAGAAGGAAGGGTTAAGATGGGGTGCTCTGGGGGTTGGGGCATATGCCGTTGGATTGGTTTTGGACACGTTGACATGCCTGTGGGCCACCCAGGAGAAGGTGCAGGAGCTCAGGGAACTAGCTAAATATAAGCCTTCTTCTTGACTTACGCTGCTGTTACCAGCCCCCTCCCTTTGAAAAGTCACCCAGACTTTCAACAACGTGTTCTACTGGCCTGGAGGTTTCCTCTGCTTCATGGCCTGGTTTGAAAGGAATTAGGTTTTAAGACATATCCGTCTAGGTTTTAAAACACATCACTATCACTTGTAAGCAGCAAAAGATGACTTAATTTGCATTGTATGGGAAGATTCTCTTCTTTATCTTTTAGCTTTAAAAATTTGTTCATCCCCATACTACTTATTTTCTCTCCAGAATTAGTGTAGTGATTTCAGTCCTTTTAAATGTACTGAGACATGTTTTATGGCCCGGCATTTGGTGTATCTTCTTGTGCCCTTGCAAATAATGTATATTCTGTTGTTGAGTGGAGACGTCTATAAATGTCAGTTAGGTCAAGTAGTCGACAGTGTTCAAGTTTTCTATATCTCTGATGACTTTCTGTTCTATCAATTATGAGAGGGCTGTAATTTCCAACTTCAGTTGTGAGTTTGTCTATTTCTTCTCTCAAGTGTGAAGCTCTGTTATTAGGTGCATACATATTTAGAAGTGTTATATTCTCTTAATTAATTAATACCTTTCTCATTAACAAATGTCCTTCTTACTCTCTGGTATTATCCTTGTTCTGGTCTACTTTGTCTGTTATTCGTATAGCCACTCCAACTTTCTTAGGATTAGTAATTTCCTGCTATAGATTTGTCCATCTTTTTACTTTTAATTTATCCCTTTCTTTATATTTAAAGTGGGCATCGTGTAGACTGCATATAATTGGGTCTTGCTTTTTAAATCCAGTCTGACGACCTCTGCCTTTAAATTGGACTTTTTAGCTTTTAACGTAATTATTGATATGGTTGGATTTAAATCTACTGTCTTGCTACTTGCTTTCTCTTTGTTCCATCTCTTTTTTCCCTTAATTTCCCTTTGTCTGGCTTCTTTTGGATTATTTTTATGATTTTATTTTCACTCGTCTTTTTATTTTTCAGTAGTTGCTTTAGGGTTAATTTATGCATTGTTAATTTATCACATAGTATTTACATAATATTATGCCACTTCATATAATTATTAGTCAAGTTTCCAGCAGAAAAGTAGAACCACAGGAGTGATCTATAAAAAGGATTTATTGTAAGAATTTAACCTTATGTGATTCTATGGAGCTGGATAAACTATAAAAGGCGACCTTCTGATAGCGAAATGAAGGAAATTGAGAAGAGGAGATTGATTTTAACTGAGAGAAGAGTGAGGAAGAGCGGGAATAAATCAGCAATGTGATCTCTCACCTCCTCCTGGACGCTAACTTCAATGTTGTCAGTGACCTGTAGGAGAAACTGGGGCTTTTCATCACGAAGCTAAAACACACACCTGGTCAAGGGACCGGAGACACTGAAGAATGAAACGGCAGGAGCTATGGGCCCAGCTGCTGCCTCCACAATGACAAGGTGACCCAGCAGTTAAGTGACTGTGTATGAGCTGCTCCTGGTGTCCCTGTACCAACTTTCTGAGTGACCAAAACACACACACACACACACACACACACACACACACACACACACACACACTAAGCAAAAGCAAGGGGCGACTGCTTTTCTCCATTTTCTAGATGTTGCACAAAACATCTTGTGACCCATGCTAACAGAGAAAGCAATTCTGGGAAACATGGTTCCAGCTTAGCTGAACTGACGCAACACAAATCTACTAAAACAGATAATGTAAGAAACTTAGAGCAACAGTGCATTTCCAGTCCCTAGTCTGTTCTCCTACATTTTGCTTTTACATACATTGTAAACCCGAGTACACACTGTTATTTTTGCCTATCTTTAAAAAAAATTGACAAATGAGAGAAAAAAATACCTGTATATTTTATTCATCGGTTTATTCCTTTGTATAGATTCAGTTTCTATCCAGTATAATTTTCCTTTCACCTGAAGAATTTCCTTTATTATTTCTTGTAATGCAGGTCTGACTGTGACAAATTCTTTCAGTTTTGTTTTTCCGAAAAAGTTTTCATTTCTCCTTCATCGTTTAAAGCGTATTGTTGCTGGAAACCTGGAATTTTAGGTTGATGGGGTTTTTCCCCCTCATTGTTTTAGAGAAGGGCCATTGTCTCCTGGCGTGTGCAGGTTTTGATGAGAACTATCTTTTAATTCTTATCATCGCTCCTCTGTATGTAACATGTCTTTTTTTCTGCTTTTAAGATTTTCTTGTTATCCTTGGTTTTCAGTAATTTGATTATGATGTTCCTTGGTGTAGGGTTTTTATGTTTATTCTGCTTGGGTATATTGAAATTCTTGATCTGTGGATTTATAGTTTTTTATCAAATTTAGAAAATTTCCAGCCACTATTTCTTCAAATATATTTTCTGTTTATTTTTCTCTCCCCTTTCCTTTTTAGACTTCAGTTACACATGCTAGACCATTTGCAGTCATATCACAAGCTGCTAAGCTCTGTTCATTTTTCCCAGTTTTTTCTCTCCCTGTCCTTTGTTTTAGGTAGATTATTTTTTCAAACCTTCAGGGTAAATAATCTTTTCTTCTACAATGTCTAATGTACTATTAATCTCATTGAATAAAAATTTTCATTTTAGATATATTTTTTACCTCTAAAAGTTCTACTTGATTCTTTTATATCTTCCCTTTCTCCCCTCATTATATATATATATATATATATATATATATATATATATATAATTTTTTAAAATACTTCAGCATAGTTCTAATAACTATTTTTGACATCTTTGTATGTTAATTCCACCATCTCTGTTATTTCTGGGTCCATTTATATCGATTGATTTTTCTCTTGATCTTAACCACATTATTTTGCTTCTTGGCACATTTAGTAATTTTTGACTGGGTGCTGGACATTAGTGATGTCATGTAGCTGGGTGTTTCCATTTGGCTGTCTTACTTGAAAGAAGTTGGGCTTTGTCGTAACAGGCTGTTGGGTTTACTTGAAATCAGCTTCATCCCTTTGAAGCCTGTTCGAAAGCTTGGCTATGGCTGGTCTGGACTAGCCCTCGCTCTAGGATCACACAGTAGCTTATGGTTAAGGCATGGCTTCTACAAAGTCCCCACCGAAGGTTCTAGGTTTCCAGTGATTTCTCACCACTCCGGTTGTGCATAATTCAAAAGTTTCCTGTCCTGTGTGAGCTTCGAGAATTATTCAGCTTGCGGCTTTTCGGTTTATTCTTTGCCCCGTCTCATGGAATCTCACCCTAGTACTCAGCAACAACTCCAGAAGGTCACGTACAAATTTCTAGAGCTCTTTTACTGCACAGCCGCCCTTCTGGAACTTTGCCACATGACTTCTGGCTTCATCCCTGACCTCCAACCTCAAAATTTTTAATTCAGCAAGGTTAACATATTCTACTCGAAATTCTTCTTTCTGAACCATGGTCTGAAATTGACGCCAGGCAGAAAACCAGGACAATGGGGGGCTCCCTTTATTTGTTTCTCTTCTCTTAGGGGATCACATACTATTATGCCTGTTTTTCATTGTATGAAAACAAATGTTTTACATATTTTGTTCAATTTTCTATGTGTTTAGTGTGAGAAGGTAAGTCTAGTTCCTGTTACTTCAACACAGACAGAAGCAGAAGTCAAGAACCGATATGAAGAAAAGCTCTCTAATAGCGCAGTTTAAATCGTGCCGCTCTCTCACGAAGCTCTTCTTAATTTCTGTCTCTTCTGTGTTTATTGCCATCACACTCTGTCTTGTCTTATAATCACATCCATATACGACTCTCTCAGTGGACTATAGGAACTTCAAAGGTGAGTACAACGGCCTTCTTAGTAGCTTCTCGGAGCCTAGCTTGTGACAGGCTCTTGGGAAGTGAGTCTGGGCTTCCTTGTGTGGCAGTGAACTGAAGTGACCTTGATGAGGCAATGGGCACCCCATGCTGAAACCCTGGAGGACTGGCTCTCTCTCCCGTGTGATCACCAGTGGGCACACTCCCAGGTAAAATCACGAGGATGCACTATTCTCCCTTATTAGGCAGGGGACTGAGGGATAGGCTCAAGGAATTTAAGCCTGTCTAGACTTGCCAACTACATCATCCTGACATTAGAGCTCACAAAGCCTCAGATCTTGAAACAATGGAAGGGTTTGACCACAAGTGCCCTGGCAGCGTCAAATGATCCCTCAGAGTGGGGCCAGACCATCCCCAAGGGGCAGGTCCCTGGGCCAAATGTCCAGGAGCTCAGGCTTCTGCAACTCTCGCCCATTTTCCCTGGAAGTAGAATGAGGATGCGGAGCGGCCTTGGTTAGCTGTGACCAAACTTTATGACCTTGATCAGCTGACTCAGTTTCCCAACCTATAGAACGAAACCTTAGACAGGATGGTATCCAAGGCTTTTTCCCTCTCTAAAGAGCTGGGTTCTGGCAACTGATGGGTTGATGGTCCTGCAAGTCTGTGATTCCCTGAGCTGGTGATTCTAGGCTTATAATTGATGGTTCTGGGACATTGGCTTTCTGTGACTCTGTAATTAGAACAACCTGTGATGCTGTGAACCTAACTTTCTATGGTTCTGATGGTCACAGTTAGTGACAATTCTATGACACTTGGCTGCATGGCTCTGTGACCCTGGAGCATCTACTGCGTAGATCATCAGCAGCAGCAATGGCACTGGGGTACCTGAGAGCTAGCTTCCTGTTCGTTAAAGAACTCAAACCTGCTCCCTGTTCATTGTTCCCAAGGTCATTAATTCTGAGTGATTCACTTACAGGAGCCAGAGAGAAACAGAGGTATAGGGGATGCCAGCCCGACTGCCCCTGGCCTGAAAGGGCTGAATTGTATGCTTGCCTAACAGAGCCATTGTGCTTGGCTGTCTGGTAAGGGCTTGGCCGGGCCGGGCAGCACTGCTCTGTGTCCATGGAGAGAGAGATTCTGCCCTCCCAGTCCATTATGCGGCATCAAGCTCCCCCAGTGATGATCCTGTGCCCTACCAGGAGGGGTGAGTCAGAGAGCACGTGAGGTCCCATTGCTGATTCTGCCCCCAGGTTTCTTGGGCTACCTCTGGCTGGGCTTGTGCCTGTTTTGCCAACTGCGGCTGATGCCTCTGATTCTGCCTGGTTTCTGTGGCCTTGACCCCACCCAGAGGGCCCACCATGCAGCGCTCTGAAATCTCTGGGCCTGGTTCTGCTGTCTGACTGGGACCTCTGGGCACACCCCCTGCAATGTCTTTGCTCCTGTTTTTCTCTAATCGAGGACCTAGATGTTGCTCCCTGACCCGTTTGCCTATGGATTTGGGACAAACCCCTGGCAACCCCGTAACCCTGTCTCTGACCCTGTACCATAGAGGCATGCTGGAGGAAAAAGGGCAAGGGATCTGAAGCGACCCCCACTCTGTCACTTGTTTCCATGACAACTCATGTGCCCTCTCTGCATTGCAGGCTCTTCGACCTTTAAAATGGGAGAGTGGTACCTCCTTCATGGTGGCTGAGGAGAGAAATCCATAACATGTGTACAAATGTGCTCTGTGGACTATGGGTTGGTTATTCTGTGCAAGCAACAGGGTTAGTTAGTTCTCCAGGAATACATGTAAGCCCATCCTTTACACCCCACCACAGAGGGTTCTCCAGCCCATGGTGGGTGCCTGGGTCTTACTCTCCTGGAGGGAACCACAGACTCTCTCTTTTCTGAAAGGAAAGGCTGTAGTCAGGAGAAATTCATCCATCTATTCATTCATACATTCGTACATTTTATACATTTATTCATCAAGCTCAGACTTTTTGCCAATTATTGTTTTAGGTGCTAGTTTCTGTGTTGGAAATTCAGCTTAGAGAATGACTTCGCTGCGCTCTGGACTTGGAGTGAGGAGGGGTGGGGAGTTGTGAGTGGCCACCCCAGCCCAGCCCTCTAATGGAAAACATTTCCAGGCAGGGGTTAAGAGCCAGCATGTTGGCTTCAGATAGATGTGTGTCTGCTATTACTCTCCTTGCTGCATGAACTTGGGTAGATTACTCTGAGTCTCTGCTCATCTGTAAGACAGAGAAAGTCATGGTGATTTTCCTGCCGGGGTGGCCGTAAGACCTAATTGTAATCAGGTATAGCCTCATGTGACCAAGTTTGGGCTCCATGCTTGGCGGCTCTGAAGTAGAGGATAACGTCACAGGAATCAGGTGAACTGTTTGAATCTTAGCTCTGCTATTTGTTGGTCAAAGGGCCTTGGAAAGCTATTTGGCCTTTCCTGCCTCAGTTTCCTCTTCTTTCAAATGGGGCTCATAGGTATATTGTGAGGATTACATTTTTAAAAATATAGATCATGTAGCATATGGCCTGGCACATAATAGATTTGTCAGTATTAGCCAATAGTATTATTAAATATTCCTCTTGATACCTGATTGGACCCAGCCTGATTGGACTTCATTCATGAATTTCTCAAGGAAGTACCTGACCCTAGTTGTGTGCAAGATGGCCTTAGAGAAAGACTCTGGCTACATGGCAAGTGGGAATAGATCTTGGAGCTTGGGGTTTCTTTGTATGGAATGAGGCCGAGTGTCCCGCACCCCTCGCTCAGTTGGCCCCACCGGAATTTCTAGATTCCTCAGTCACCAGCGAAGGAGACACCTCTTCATGCCCCTTGAGTTTCCCAGGAAGGGTTTGGTCTCTGTTTTGGTGTCTTGTTGTGGGGTTTCCATGGGGCTACCTGAGCTAGGCAATTGTATTGATCTTGGCTGATAAACCCTGGTACCGAAGCCAGCTCACCTTCCGGGGCGAGGTGGAGGGAGGAGGAGGACACAGCTGGCACAGGGCGGAGGGTGAAAAACCTGTAACGGATCAGCATCTTTGGGCTCCGGGCGAGCCAGAGGAGAGCCCCGTCCAGACCCTGCCTGTCTGGGCGCTAAGCCGTCTTGGCGCTGAGGCCAAGGCCAGCTTTCTTCTTCCTGTCTGTTCCAACCTGTTCTAGTTCCGATGTCTCAGGCTCCCAAGGGGTCTGAGAGTGAAACTGCGCCTGGTACCCAGGCTCCAAAAGCATGCATTCATTCATGTATTCATTCACTCTAGATTTCACTGAGATTCTCCGATTCCATGCCAGGCTCTGCACTGGCATTTTGGAAAACAGTGGCAGACTTGCCCTCGAGCAGCCTACAGGGTGCAGGACCTGGTCAAGTTATAACCCAGCTGAAGCAGCAGTGTTACGAGATTTTGTGTGTGTGTGTGTGTGTGTGTGTGTGTGTGTGTGTGTTTGTGACATAGACTCTTCAAGGAATATGATGAAAACCCCCCAGAAAATGTAATAAGCACATGCCCATTAAATTTCGCCTACAGTTTTTGCATGTTTATAGATTGCCTTGCCATCCATTTGAAAAACCCCAGATCAAGAGTTCCCGAATCATAGTGGGAAAATTGCTGAGAGAACCAAGCCAGGAGGCTGTAGAAATGCAGAGTTGAGGAAGGTTTCTTAGTCTAGGAATTCAGGAAAGACTTCCTAG
The DNA here is from genome assembly GCF_014176215.1 of Rousettus aegyptiacus. NCBI lineage: Eukaryota > Metazoa > Chordata > Mammalia > Chiroptera > Pteropodidae > Rousettus > Rousettus aegyptiacus. The sequence continues at coordinate 11,148,997 of NW_023416284.1, read as the reverse complement.
AGGAAGTCATGTTTATTCATTCAATAAGCATCTATGGCGCTCTTACGAAATGCCATCCAATGGTGATATACCACTGAACAAGAAAGGCAACGTTCTTTCTTTCCCGGGGCTTACAGTCTAATGGAGAGAGACAAAGAAATAAACAAATAATTAGACAAACACAGAGTGTCTGCAGGTGATGGGGAGCCTGCTTTAAGGGAAGTTCCAGGCAGAGGGAATAGTTAATAGAAAAGCCCTAAGCAAGCTCGTGTGGCTGGAGCTTAGTGAGTGATATGAGATGCAGTTAGAAAGCCAGATCACAGAGACCTTGTGGGCCAGAGTAAGAATTAGGGTTTTACTCTGAGAGTAATGGGAAGCCATTTTTCTCTTTAAGAACTTTAAATTTGCCTAATGGAAGCAGCGTGCACATATCTTTTTATAGCTACCTTTAAAAATATATATATTTATTTATTAGTTTCAAGTATATAGTATATTGGTTAGACATCTATATAGTTCATAAAATGATTGCCTCAATTGCTCCCTCTCTCCCTTGACCCTCCACCTAGCCGATATATTAATGCCAACATATTAATGCTAACTGCATTCCCTATGCTGTGCTCCCCATCCCCGTGAGCATCCATTGGCTACTAATTTATACTTCTTTAACCCTTCACCTCATTCTTCCAATCCCCTAAACCCTCTCCCTTCTGTCCATCACCAAATTGTCCACTATATTTGAAAGTCTGTTTTTTGAGTAGTTTGTTTCTTTTTATTCCTTAGATTCCACATATAAGTGAAATCATATAGTTTTTATCGTTCTCTGTGTAACTTGAACACCTTCTAGGTCTCTCAAAACAACATCTTGTCCCATTCCCTTCCTTTTAGTCTGTGTGTTTCCTTTAATGTGAAGTGAGTCTCTTGTAGGCAGCATATGTAGGGGTCTTGCTTTCTTATCCAGTCATCCACTTTATCTTTTAGTTGGAACACTTAATTCTTTTCCATTTGAGGTACTTATTGATAGGAATGCAGTTGTTACCATCCTTTATTCCTATTTTTGATACCTGTTTTTTCTTCTTAAAGGAGTCCCTCCAATATTTCCTGTACTACTGGCTTGGTGGTGATAAATTCCTTTAGCTTATTTTTGTCTGGGAAACTTGTTATCTGTCCTTCAACTCTAAATGAAAGCTTTGCTGAATAAAGTACTCTTGGTTGTAGATGCGGGGTTTTCATCACATTGAATATTTTGTGCCAAGCCCTACTGTCCTGCATAGTTTCTTTTGAGAAATCAGCTGCCAGTCTTATGACTGTTCCCTTACAGGTAACTAGCTGTTTTTGTCTTATTGCTTTTAATATTCTTTTTGTATTTAACCTTTGGCATTTTAGTTATGATGTGTCTTGGTGTGGGCCTCTTTGGATCCCTGGTTTTTGGGATTCTCTGAGCTTCTTGGGGTTGTATGTCCATTTCCTTGACCAGGTTAGGGAAGTTTTCCATTATTATTTCTTCAAATAGCTGTTCAACATCTTGTTTTTCTTCCAGTATGCCGATCAGATGGATATTTTGACCCTTAATAGTGTCCTATATGCTCCTTAAATTATTTTTATAGTCTTGGCATCTTTTTTTTCTCACCATTCTGATTGAATGTCCTTGGCTTTCCCATCCTCTAGATAGGTCATTTGGTCCTTTTCTTTATTCACCTTATTTATTCCTTTGTTTATTCTCATCTCAGATAATGTGTTCTTCATTTCAGACTGGTTCCCTTTTGTAATTTCCATTTCCATTTTTATGTATTTTTATCTTTTCGTTGAAGTTCTCACTGAATTTACTACATTTCCTAAAAGTTCATTGAGCATCTTTATGACCAGTGTTTTGAACTCTGCATCTGTTAGATTACTCAACTCCATTATTTCTGGATCTCTGTTCTGTTCCCTCATATGGTTTCTGCTTCTTTGTCTTCCCATTTTGGCTGCCTTTCTGTGTCTGTTTCTATGTACTAAGCAAAGCTCCCAAGTTTCCCAGTCTTATCAGTGTGGATTTGTGAAGTAAGTGACCAGTGGCACAGTCCTGAGAGGGGTTCAGCTGCAGGCCAAAGTTAGCCCAAGTTCTACCCCTCCGGGGCTACCTGTCAAGATTCAGCAAGCAATCCACAGGTGCTGTGCTTATAGTTGCCTCAAAAGGCCACACCAGAAACCAAGGCCAGCTGCCTCCAGTGTGAGTTTAGGCGCTGCTCAGCAAGGAGCACTTGACTCGCTGAGGATACACCTGGATGTGGCTTGGGTGGGGCTGCGAGTTGGAGGAGGCAGAGTTTCAGGGAATCCTCTGGGCTCAGTGACCTCTGTTATCCAGTTTGATGACGTCAGGGCTATGGTAGTGCTGTGTCCACGCACTGGCAGAGGGGAGGGCTCAACAGGGGACAATGGATACCATTGGCACTTCTGTATAGAGCAAGTCTCCCCTCGGCCCTCACTCCAACAATGTCTCCCTGTAAGTCCCTGGTACCCCATGCACATAGCCGAATTGACACTGGTGCTCAGAGCGAGCAGGTCGTCACCGCGAAAATCCGCTCGTGGACGCGGCCCCTTTAAGAGGCGTTTGCAGCTGCAGCAGCCTCCGTCTCCCTCAGCCGCTGGAGCCGCGTCCTCACCCCTTCCTACCTTCTGCTGTTGCAGGGTGGTTTCTTGCATTTCTCCTTAGTCAGATGGCTTGTTCATCAAGATCCCAGGTGATTTTTCCCTGCTGCTTGTTCCTTGTTTCCGTCACAACTTTGATTTGGTTGCCTCTATCATCTAGGGATGAACGGAGCCTCTATCATTACGCCATTCTCTCCCCGCCACCCCCCGCCCATAGCTGCCTTTTTTTCATCCAAGAATGCTTGACAGATGTTGAATTAACTTAGTTAATCGATTTTCAACTGCTATATAGAATTATGTGGCACGTATGCATATTTTATTTATCCTATTGATCCTGTTTTGTTCACTATATACAACTGATTCTGAAACGGGAGATTAATGGGTCGAAGGGTGTGCTCATTCTCAAAATTATAAAAAGTTGCTATACATCATATAAAGCTGGGTCTCCAAAGTTGGCATACTAATTTACATCACCACTAGCAGCATCTCAAAGTTCCCATTTCTTTGTATTCTTGCCAACGGTTAATATTGTCAGCCTTTTAAAATTTTGACAATGTTTCAGTAACTCACTTTAATTTGCATTTTCATGATTACTAGTAAGGTTCAACATGTAATTTTGTATTTATTAGCCCTTGGAGTTTCTTCTCTTATGAACCGTGGGTTCATACCCCTTGCCCATTTTTCTACGAGGCTATCTTTTTCTAATCGATTAATGTGGATTATTTATATATTCAAGTTACTAAATGTATACATGTTTATAAATGTTGCAAGTATCTTCTCCCACGCCGTTTATGGAAGATTTTTAAGGAGAGGAGTGACACAATCTAATTTACATTTTGGAAAGATCGCTCTGGCTATGGTGTGAAGAATAGATGGGGGTGATGGGCATACATGGAAGCCGGGAAACCAGGAAGGAGGTTATTATAGTGGTCAGGGATAGATGATGGTGGCCTGGACCAGGGTGGTAGGAAATAAAGAAAAGTGGCCAGTTCTAGAGTACATTCTGGAGGGAGAGCTGGCAGAACTTACTGAGAGATTGGCTGTGGGATGAGAAGAAAAGAGGAATCAGGATGACTCCTAGGGTTTTGGCCAGAGCCACTGGGTGGATGGTGGTGCCATTGAGAATGGCAGGTGGAGAAACAGGTTTAGGCCGAGGGTGGGGGAATAAACATTTCTGTTTTCAACATGTTAAACTGGAGACAGCCTGTAGATATCCAAAGGGCTAAATTAAGTAAGCAGTCTGGAGTTCAGAGAAAATAGCCAGGTCTAGGGATAGACATTTGGGAGTCATCAACCCATAAATGGAATTTAAAGCCGTGAGATGGTCAAGATGGAAAAGACATGGAGTCCCCAAGATGAGTCTCAGCGTGCGCCAACATTTAGAGGTCGAGCAGAGGTGGAGAATAAAGACTTGGCCTAGAATGTAAACTCCATGGGCAGGGCTTTGTTCTGTTGACTGCCTAGTGCCTAACACAGAGCCTAGCAACTAGTAGGCTCTTAGTAAATAGTTGTTAAAGGAACACATGTAAGAAATGAATGAATGAAAAGATTGAGAAGGAGCGATCAATGAGGTAGGAGAAAGAGAGTAAGTTATTGCGGAAACCAAGAGAAAGAGAATGCTTTGAAGAAGGTGGGAATGGTCAGTTGTGCGGAAGGTTGTCGAGACGTTATGTAGGAGCTGAGCAGAGACGTGACCACTGGATATGGCAACACAGAGGTCATTGGTGCCTTTGACAAGAGTAGTCGAAGCTTGAAAAATGAAGAGTTTGCCAGGTGCTGTGATGTAGGGGGCAGGGTGGCGGTGGGGAGTGAGAGGGAGGGGCTTTTTCAAGCACTGAGAATGGCATGTGAAAATGCAGGAAGACAAGTGGGCCTGGTTCACGCCACTGCAAGCTGTTTCAGTTCCTGTGAGTGTGAGAGAGTGGCCATCAGAGAACAGGTGGGGAGTATGGTAAGCCAGGCTGGGTGTCAAGGCAGATGGGAACGGGAAGGAAGGGCTAGTTCCACAGAGGTATGAGAGGATTGAGGGCAGCCCAGCAGTTTTTGAACATGACCACTTGAGCTGAGACTAAGGGGTTAACCAAGTGTCCACGTGTTATTCACGTTTCAGGGGACTGAATTCCAATTTGAACTGTCTTAAACTGAAAGGATTTCTTTTCCTCGTGTAACTGAAGAGCCCATGGATAGTTCCTGGCTTCAGGTACAAGAGGTGGACTCTCCTTACTCTTCTTCTCCTTTTCTCTGTGTTAGCTTTTTTGTCAGGCAGGCTGTTCTCTCACAGGGACAAGATGGCTGCCTCCATGTTTAGGCTTCCATCCTACTCCCTTAGCAACCCTCACCTCTCAGTCAAATGGAGTGTCATTGGCTCTGCCTGGTGGTCATGTATCATGCCTAAACCAATCACTGTGGTCAAAGAGAGGGTGTACTTCTCTGATTGGTCAGGCCTGGGTCATATGTCTATCCTTATAGCTGGAAGTAAAAATTACTCTATCAGAGGCAATTTTCCTTTAGAAAATCAAGGTGCCAACGCAAGAATGAGATGAGGGGTATAATGCCAGACAAGCAAACTCACAGATTTAAATGATTACTCAGCATCAGAAGACTATAGATTTATAGCATTAAATATTTTAGAAAAGGAAGTACCTCGAGATTCCCTAATTTCACTGCTCTACCATAGAATTAGAATGTGAGCCACAAATGTAACTTAAAATGTTCTAGTACCACATTAAAAATGAAAAATAGAAACAGGTGAAATTAATATTAATAACATTTTATTTAACCCACTACATAAAACATATTTCAATATTTAATCAAAATAAAAAGTATTAATGAAATATTTTACACTTTTTTCATATTAAGTCTTCGAAAATCTGTATTTTATGCTTACAGAACATTGTAGTCTGAAATTTTATTTTTCCTCAGAAATACTTGATCAGTGTTTAGATTTTACCAAATTTACAAAAAAAAATGTTCTCATACTTAAGTTGTTCCAAATGTACTTAAAATTCTCCAACAACTGACTAGTGCATCAGCTTTAAAATTCAAGTTAATGAATGAAACATAACATTTCAAATTAAGTTCAAGTCTCAGGAGCCACATTTCAAGCAAATGGCTTCACGTGTGATAGCACAGCCCTGATCCAGGATGTTTGCCTGAGGCAGGGGAAAGTGAGATCCGGAGAATGGGCGTGGCCATCCAAGGGCACTGAACTGAGCATGAGCAGGTCGGGACTCTGTCAGGGTCCTGCTACTGTTTTGAGGAGGTCGTTGAACACCGATCGGGAAGCAGCAATTTCAGAAATAGAGAGCAAGGCTTTTCCTTGCTCCCCACTTTTCAGCAGTGAGGATCCCAGTCTGCAGAAGGCATGGCCTGAGGTAGTGGGAGTCCGAATCTTGAAACCACTCAAATTCTTGCCCAGACTGTAAACTTCTTATTGTTCGTTTATTTTATGTTAATCTTGTCTGTGACCATCTCCACCTCTGCATGATAAATGTGGGTGGAGCGAGTGCATGAATGACTTTAGCAAGTATTTATTGAGCACCTACTGTGTTCTAAGCCCTGCACCCAGCCTTAGGGACACAGAGAGGAGGCTGGCCTCAGGAAGCTCACCATCTGGCCCAGGGAGGACAGGGTGGGAAAGACATTGAGGGTGTGCACAGGGTGGCACGTGTATGGAAACCACCAGCAAACAGTCTTCAGGGCTGGTTGAGTCCTTGGGAAAATCTACAGGGCGCCCACACCTGGCACTGCTTGGTGTTGGGCCTTGGCCTTGGGCGTGGGGGTGATTGGGTAACATCTCAAAGGCTAGGAGGGGTTGTTTTGATTGTTGATGTTTGGAACTGAGAGGGGCTATTGTTAGGTGAAGTCTCAGCTTGTTGGTGTGTGGGGTTGGCTAAGGACCGTGGGTGGGTATTGGCTGGGCGACTTTGACATCAGTTAACATCGCTTCATTGATGAGAACATCTCTTCATCTCTTCACTGAGCACCCACAGCAGCGTCCTTCCCTCTCTCTCTCCCCCTCACGCACACACATGTGCACACACACACTCATTCCTCCGACATAATTTAATTTGCAGAGCGCAGTACACAGAAAAAGTGTCCCTTGTTCAAAAATTAAGAATTTCAAAATGGTGTCATCAAAGCAGAGTTTTCACCAAGCTCGGGGCCTTTTTGAGAGTGGGACCCTTTGCAACTGCACAGGTCAGGAGTCCGGAAGCTAACCCTCCACACGTGGGTCCCTGTTGTTGGCTCTGGACTTGCACCTTCTCTCCTCTCCACCTACTGCGAACAAGGTACAAAGTGTGGCAACTGGTCTCAAGGGTTTTAGTGATTTGTTATCTTGTGGAATCTGTTGGCACTGGAGGTAAATGATGATGACTGTCATGTCCACTTTCCATACGAAGAAATGGAGATGAAGAGGACCTGAAACCAACCCTAAATTTAGCTGAGTCCCAAGTCTCTTGTCCCACGAGGATAAGCCACCTCATTCTCTGCATCATTTCTGATTTTTTTCTAATGTTCTTTCCCTTTAGAGTTTTAGATGGTGAATATGGTAGAAAATGGAATCTCCAAATTCCTCTAGTCCTGTGGGGTCGCTCTTTCCTTCACTGAGTCCCCGCCAAGGGGACTTGTGGTGTCCCCCCTTGGCCCAAGTCACCAAGGAGTCTCAGGAGCAGTCCTGTCTTCCTTTAGCTCCTTCTCAATGTGTCGCTCACCTGAGTGACATGGGCTTTGAGATTTGGGGTCACAGAGAGAATTGCCTTACAGAACAGCACACACCTGGAAGGTGACATTAGCAATCTCCAGGTCACCCCTGCCTCCCGGGGCTACTTCCTGACCAAGGCTTCCCCAGAGCAGGCTGCCTCTCTTCCGTCTTTCTTGGAATCTCCCATTCATTCATTCGTCACTGAGGGCCTACTGTGTGTCAGGCACTGTGCTTGGTGCTGGAGATACAGAGAAGAAAAGACAGACAAGTCTCCGCCCTTGTAGGCCTTCCGTATGGTGGGAAGATGGACCTGAAATACGTAAAACAACCACACAAATTAGCTTCTCAGTTTTGGTTGTCACAGGAGCTTTGAAGGCAAAGGATGGGAAATTAGAACAATGTGGGGAAGAGTCATTTTAGACTGTGTGACATTTAAGCCAAGACTTGGAATAGGAGTAGGGGCCAGCATAGGAAGGGGGAGTTCTCACCTGGGGGCACAGCATGGGCAAGGGCTCTGAGACATGGAAGAGCTGGGGGTGCCTGGAATGTAGCCAGCAAGGGGAGAATGGGGGAGATCAACTCAAAGAGCAGGCAGGGCCAGATGGTGCTGGGCTCCGAGGCCCTGGAGACGGGCTACGATGTAATTCTCAGTCCAGCAGGAAGCCAAGGGAAGCTGTTGAGCGTGGTAGCAATGCGATCTGAATTATACTTCAAGAAAGATTTTTTTTTTTTGGCTGTTGGGTGGAGAACAAACTAGAGGGTTGAAAGGGCAAGAGGAGAAGTGGGGGGCATTCATCAGGGTTCACATGATGAATGAGGATGGCTGGATCCGGAATAGTGGCAATGGAAGCAGATGAGGCAGGCTGATTCGACATTCGTTTTGGAGGTAAAACCAATAGTGCATGAATAGTGTTTGGTGACGGAGGATAATTCCTACATTTCCGGGGCCACCTCTTTCATCTACAGCCCCACAGCACTCCTCGCCCCGCTGTTAGATGTGGCAATAGCAAGTAACACCAGCCGCTCAGGGCACTACGTACAAAACTGTGTTCCTGGGTATTTGAGTTGGGCAAGAAGGGCTGGTGGACCACTCAGAGGATGTTAAAGATCCAGTCAAGCATCAGGTGGTGACCTACGGTACCCCTATTTTCATCCCAATTATTGAAGTAATACACAAACAATAAAAAAGATCAATGATGTCCTGTGCTGGCGAAGACTTGGGTAAACAAGTATCTGAAGTACCATTAGTGGGAGAATCAACAAGCAAATTCCAGTTTGGAGAGTATTTTGGGGTTATCTATTTAAATTTAAAGTGTGCATGACAATAGACTTGACTTCTCAGAATCTCTTGTGGAGAAATGAGCTCGTTCGGGCACGCGTACGAGCACAGACCAGGATGTTCACTGCATCAGTGTTTGTGTTAATCAGAAACTGTAAACAACCTAAATAATCATCAATCATGGACGAATAGGTAGGCAAATTGTGGCCCACCCATGCTATAGATACCATGCAGCAGTTAAAATGATTGATGTATACCACCATGAAAAGATCTCCTAGGTCCACGGGTAAGTGAAAAAAGCAAATTACAGATCTTTACAACATATACGTTATGATACCAATTATGTTAAAAAAAAGAAATCCTAAAGAATGCTGCATATTTCTAACTATACACAGATGTCTATGTAAAATGCGCAGGAAAAGGACTCAGAAGAATGACATGAAACTTACAACAGTGCTCACAGATGAGAAGGGACGGGCCTGGGGCAGGGCTGGTTAAGGATGATGCTGGCCTATGCGTTTTGCTTACATTTTCCACCATAAGTCTGTTTTCGTGCATTAATGCTGCAATTAATAAGTCTAAGATGAAAATAAATATATGTTCATTGTAAACCCTCTGAAAATGCTGCTATCCATGGTTAAGTGGGAAAATGCCCATAATATTACACCCTAAAGATAACCATTGTTAAGATCTTACTATATGTTTCTAAATAGTTTCTATATTTTCTTATGCTTAAAAAATAAAAACATAACTATATTTAACATACTATTTTATGACCCACTTTTTTACACTTTATACTATCTTGTGAATATCTTTCAATATCATTCAATATTCTCCCAAGCCAAGTTCTTTTTTTTTTTTAACGAATGCATCGCATTATGCTGCATGGATTTACCAATATTCGTTTAAATCCCCTGTGGTTGACAGAAAGCTTATTTCTAATTTTCCTTTATTGTATACAATCTTGTAAGTGTCTCTTTATACAGTTGTCCCCTCGTTTATTTAAGATAATTTATTAGGAAACTCTGTGGGCCAAAGCTATGAGAAAGCTTTCGGTACGCATTGTACAGTTGCCTTGCATAAGGCGATACCCATAGCAGACCGAAAGGCCAGTGTCTTCTCGACAGGCCCTTCGCCTCCAGGGCTTTTAAGAGTGGTTTCTTGTCCAAAGGGGGAGAGGTTCCCAGGAGAATCACTGGCATCTCTCTTACAGAAGACCTTCAGGGAAAGGAGGTAAATTTGTCTGGGTTGGTCTGCAGAGGGAGAGCTGCCCAGGTGGCCTTTTGAAGTCCCTTAACTGACTTAAGGTCCTAATGTCAGGAAGACAAACTGTAGAACCAGTATCAAGGCTAAACTTGACATCTGTTTGCGAGTGCCAAGGCCCCTGGGTGGACTTCCAAAGACTGTTCTCAGAGAGCCCAGGGCAGGAGTCAAGTTCCACTGAGAGCTACGAAGACGGACTCCCAGTATGGAGTGGCTATACCCTCCAAGTGTAGCTACCTCAAAAGTTTGTGCCTGCCTACCTGAATAAGACGCCAGGTATTTTTAAGAGGCAAGGAGAAAGACACCTGATAGAAGGGCTCTGTGGTGGGCTGAAAGGCGACCAGTAAACTTTGGTGTTGCCTGGGGGCTTGAGCTGCCTCGCTCATGAGCTATGGAGTCTGCATGTGGCCGCCAGGGAAAGCCTGGGGGCAACTTCAGCAAATCCTTGATTCTCCATCCTCTATACAAACCTTCCATCTACCTCTGTTCAGCCCAGTGCAACGTATCAGTAAAAATCTCCATCCACATGACCCAAACATGCCTGAGGAGTAACCATGGCCAACTGCTTCTCCTCTGCTGGTCCCTGCTTGGTTTTCTGCAAATACTAAGTGTGTTAATATAAATACAGTGAAATCATAATATCATTACTGAATCTCTCACCCCCACATTCAATCACTTGAAGCTGCAAAGGTCTCTCACATGTATTCCTTTTCCCTCCACCCTCTGCCATCACTCCCTGCCAAACCCTCATCACTGCAGTAAAAACAAACACTTATAATATAGACCTTAGCATGGGCTTGGCATTTTTCAAAGCACTTTCACATTCGTGATTTCATTTAATACTAGTGATTAGAGAGAGGTAACAGCCTCACAGTGGGTCCCCCGTCTCCAGTTTCTCTCTTTCGAGTCTGGAGCCCACACACCATCCTCATGGTTGCCAGAATATGGGTATTTTCTTTTTGAAATTAAGAATATTTTATCCGTGAAAACATATCTTATATGTGAGATGATTAATAATAATAATAGTAAATTCATATACCCACATCCAACTTAGGAGAGCTAATATTATAAATTCCTGAGGCTTCCCATGTATCCTTCCTCCAGCTCTTCCTCTCCTTCCCATCAGAAGCACTAATTACTCTGAATTTTGTACTTATCATTCCTTTGCCTTTTCTTTATAGTTTCTTCCGAGATGGATGCAGTCCTGAACAATGTATTGTTTTGTTGTGCATGTCTTTGAACTTCAGAGAAGTGGAGTTGGACCGTCCTCATTTTCCTACAGCACGTGTGTTTTTGTCCTGCACTTTGGTTGTGAGACGTACCGATGTCGTTCAGGATAGCTGTAATGCATTCGTTTTCACTGCCATAAGGCACTCCATTGTATGAGCAAACCACAGATCGTCATTCCATTCCCCTCTTGATGGACAGAGGGTCGTTGCCATCAATATTCGTTTTATCTCTAGATGAGCACATGTAAGGGTTTCTAGGTGAAGCACATAGGAGTCGGAATGCTGGGTGGTAAGGTTGGTGCATCTGAACTTGACCAGACAATGCCGGAGTTTATTTCTAAACTGGTCGTATGAATTCACACTCCTACAAGCAGTGTATAAGAGCTCACATTGTTCCACAGACCCGGAAACGCTTGGTGTTGTCAGACTTTTACACTGGTGCCAATCCAGTGGGTGTAAATTGGCATATTATGGAGGTTTCAGGCTTGCATTTTCCTAATTCCTAATGAGGTTGGGCATCTTTTCATGTTTACTGGTAACACTTGATTCCCTGCCTGTGCAATGTTTGGTTATGTTTTTAGTCTTTTTTCTATTATGTTGCTTTTTCTTATTGATTCTTTAAGGGCTTCTGATATATTCTCATCCTAATCTTTTGTAAATTACATACATTTCGAGTGTCATTTCCTAATCTGTGGCTTGTCCTTTATCTTTCTAAATGGTGTTTCTGTAAACAGAAGTTCTTAATCTTAACATAGTAGAATTTATTGATATTTTTCTTTATGGCATGTGCTTTTGTGTCTTTTAAAAATCTCTCCTCTGAGGTCATCCAGATAGTCTCCTATATTTTTTTCTAAAAGTTTTGCCTTGCACATTTAGATCTTTAGTTCACCTAGAGTTGATTTTGTATAAATAAGGATTAAATTTTAGTTTTTTTCCATATGGATAAGCAACTGTCCTAGCTCTATTTATTGAATAGTTCATTTTCTATATTATTTTGCAAAACCACCTCGTTTATATCACATTTCCATGTATACTTGAGTCCGCTTCTAGATTCTCTAGTCTGGTCCACCAATCTATATGTCTGTTCTTGAGCAAAATCACATTACTCCAATGACCGATGCTTTAAAACAAGTCTTAATGATCACTTTATTTTGTGTGTGTTGATACCTGGTAGGCCAAGTCTCACTCCTTCTAATTCTTCAAGACCATTTTGGTTCTTTTGGTCCTTTGTTCTTTTTTATAAATTATAGAAAGAGATTGTCCTATTGCATGAACACCTTGTTGGGACTTTATTTGGAACTACACTGAATGATAAATTGATTTGTGCAGATATTTTGCATAGTTAACATTTATTTATATTTACTTGCACAGTCGTCTCTTTCTCATTGTTCTGTCTTGTATTTTAGACCTACATCTGGGATCATTTTCCTTTTCCCTGTAGTACATCTTTGAAAGTTCCTTTGGTCAAGGTTTATTGGTGGTCAACACACTCAATATTGGTTTGTTTGAAAATTTTGTCCTTGTTCTTGAAAGATAGTTTTGCTGGGTACACAATTCTAGTGACAATTCTTTTTTTTTTTTTTTTTTTTGAAGAGCTCAGAAATATATTGGAAACCCAACCTACAAACAATCTACAAACAAGAGATGTTCTTGAAGTATAACACGGAAGAGTGGAATATAAATGAGGGTAGAAATGAATATTTAAAAAAAATCCTTTCAGCATGGCAACTATAGTCAATAATACTGTATTGTATATTTGAAAGTTGCTAGGAGAGTAGATCTTAAAAGTGCCCATCACAGGAAAAAAAATTCTGTAACTATGTGTGGTGATGAATACTAAGCAAACCCATCGTGGTGATCACCCCACAATATACACGAATGTCGAATCATTATGTCGTGCACCTGAAACCAACAGCAGGTTGTATGTCAATTAAACTTCAATAAAAAAAACTTTCTAGCTCTGAAAAGAAATCTGTAATTGGAGGTAGAGAGAGTTCAACATGGGAAAAATTCATAAAGTGAGACCAAGGCTAGAAAGTGTCCAGGTGAAAAAATTTAAATCTGAATAAGACTTCTGCTGCTAAACACACAGAAAACAAAGGACCAACCAGATTTCTCCAAAAGAATTGAAATGAGCAGGACTGAGAGTAACAGTGGGATAAAGGGTAAAGAACAATATAACTCTAGAGTTTTGAACCCAAACTGATTGCTCTTTGAGTATGAAAACAACGAAAAGGTCCAATCATATCCACAGATTAAAAAAAATCTGAGGTCAATTTTAACTATTTAAATTAAAACTGTTGAAGGTAGCATTTATAAAATAGATATTATTACTCCCCGCAGAGATCACTGTTGTGAACAAAAGGGAGGCTACACAGGCCTGACAAACCCAGTGACCAGAAGTAACCATGTGGGGTGATCTCGTCTCTAACTCCTAACTGGGAGGGTCATGATGGCTAATTACATCCCAAGCCTATAGCTTAGTAAAAGGTTGATCTTTCCCTTAAGCAAGCCCTGACTATTTCTCTTTATGCATCTAGGATAACATGTCTTTGGAATGACCTCATGACAATTTTTTTTTTCCCATTAAGGGACAAGTATTTGGCCCTAGAAAATATTGTTCCACTGTCCTCTGGCTCTGTTCGCAAATCCGTGAGGTTTTTGTTGTTATCGTCGTTTCTCCGACTATATTTTCTCTTTGAACATGTTCTTCTGTAGGTTCATTGTGTTTTATATAGATGTAGATATAAAGTTTTATCTTGCTTGAGATTTACTATGCTGCTCGAATATGATGACTCATGTTTTTCATCAGTTCTGAAAAATTCTTAGCTATTATCTTTTTCAATGATTGCTTCTCTCCCATTGTATTAGTTTCCTGTGGCTGCTGTAACAAATTACCGCAAACTTCGCGGCTTAAAACAACAGAAATCTATTCTGCTATAATTCTGGAGGCCGAAAGTTCTATATCAGTGAGACCGGGCTGAAATCGAGGTGTCAGCAGGGCCTTGCTTCCTCTTGAGGCTCTGCGGGAGAATCCATCCCTTGTCCGCTCCAGCCTCTGGTGGCTGCCAGCGCTCCTTGACTTGCATCATCATCCCGCCAAAATTCAAAGGCATCTTCAATTTTCTCCCTGCTCTGTCTTCATGTTGACTTCTCTGTGCCGAATCTCCCTCAGCTTCCCTCTTTATAAGGATGCATGTGATTGCATTTAAGGATCTTGGATAATCCAGGTTAATCTCACCATTCTATGACCCTTAATTTAGTCACATCTGCAAAGAACCTCCCCCCACCCCCACCACCACTTCTTTTTTTGCCATATATGATAACATTAGAACACAGATGTCTTTTAGGGGCCATTTTTTAGCCTAGCACATTGAACTCTGTTGAGATGTACCTTACACCCTCCCACTCTGTCTTCCACGTTTTTAGTCTCTTTTTCATAGTTTGTACTTTTTGTCTGTCTGTGCTACATTTTAGATAGTTACTTCAGATTTATCTTCCATTTTCCCAATTATCTTTTCAGCTTTGTATAATCTGTTTAATCCAGGCATTGATTTTGAAAGTTCACTTAATATACTTTTTCCTAAATGTTTTATGTGTGTGTGTGTGTTTTTTTTTTCAAATCTCTATGGTCATTTTTATAGTTTCTTGTTCCCTGCTTAGTTTGATTCTCTTTTTAAGTGATTCGATTCTTTAAACTGAATGTGGCTAGACAAAAATTCATGACTCTTTTGTGAAATTTTACTGTAAAAATGACTAGAGAAGTGAGTCAGTAGTCGGAGAGGGGTATAAAGAAGAAAAATAAATAAGTCAAAGAGTTACTAAAGGTAAGGTGGAGATTTGTATGATGACAAGATGACCCCGCAAGGCAGGGGCCAGTTGATGGGGGCAATGTCGATGTTTAAGGGAGAGCAGATGGGGCTCAATGCACAAGGGGAGAAATGGGGCTCAGGTAAGAGCTGGAGAGTTCACTCAGAGAGGCAGTAGGAATGCAGAATGGAGTCACATAGGTTGGAATGAGGTGATGGACGGTGTGGGCCATCTCTTCTGTTCGATTCTGCTTTCTCAATAAATAGGAAGGAAGATCATTAGCTGAGAAGGAGGATAGTGAGGAGGTGTATGAACTATGAGAGAGAGAAGGTGTGACGTGCTCATCTAGGAGAGTGGGGGAGTGAACGGAATGGGAAATGGAATGGAAGGGATTGTCTGGTAGCATGAAATACCCAGGAGAGGCAAGTGGGCTGAATTTAACAAGAGACTGATCAGCATGGTTGCATTTTTCTGAAGCACAGATTTGACTATGCCCCTTCCCTGCTTAAACCCTCTTTCACTCCCCCTGCTCAAAACTTCTGCATAGGACATTTAAGGTCCTCTGTGACCCCAGCTCTACTAGATCCCAGTTCTGCCCTTTGTATCCCAACTTCCCATAGCTACTTGCGTTTCCTCAAACAGACTCTGCACCTCTCTGCCGTGGCTCTTGCCATTCCCACTGCCCGAACACCCTTCTCTGCCTCTACCCTTCAGTGCTGAATCTGCCCATAAATTGCGCTTCACTGCTGCTTCCTGCCTTGTACCCCATGGTTCCCTGTACAGAATTTTCTCAGCTATTCCACCTCCCAGAAAACTTCGCTGGCTCTCGGTAGTTCATGTTTCTGCCTCATCCACCTCATGGAGGACACAGAACTGTGTCCTGTCCCTTCTGGGTCCCTGGCATCCTGTACTGAGCAGGTGCTAGGATGATGTTCACTGAGAGGCTTGACTGATAACTTCTAAAGGAGAGCTGGGTCAGGTCAGCAGGAGTGTGACCCAGAGGGCCATTAGTGGAATCACTGGACCGTGGAGAAGAGACAAGAATAGTAGCCAAGAAACAGAGCCAAGGCCTGAGGCCGGGAGAAAGCAGGCCGTGCACCCAAGTGGAGGGCTGAGAGCAAGGTGGGTGGGGAGGCCGAAGGGGCAAGGGGGGAGCAGGCGGGGGTGGAGCGACACGGTCCATGACACATGTCTTCAAACTCTGAGCACTTGGCAGGGTGGTTCTGTGCTGTCACCTGATCCCCATGCCTGGGAGGGGTACGGGCTCATGAGGGTGAGGAAAGCAGGCCGCCGTGAAGTGCTTTCCTCTCTGGGATCATGGGCCTCTAACGCAGGAGAGATGTGAGGGGTCCCCACCCCTCGTTTCCAAAGAACCAAATGTTCAACTCCCAACCACCTCCCAGCATGCCCGTGGGGAATGAGGTCAAACGCGGAACTGAAGTGGTGCCAAGGCAGTGCGCAGGGGTCAGGCTGCCTGTCGCCCGTAAGCCGTGGCGCTGTGGGCAAGCTGTGCTGCCTCTCTGAGCCTCGATCCTTTCATCTGTAAAGAGGGATGACAAAGGGGCCACATGGCACAATTAAACATATTTGAATAGATATGTGATTAAAGAAGATACTATATATGGCCAATAAGTACGTGAACAGCTGCCCAGCATCCTTAGCCATTAGGGAAATGCAAGTCCAAACAACAATGCAATGCCATTTCATACTCGCTGCACAGTAGCAAGTGTTGACAAGGATGCCAAATGGCACAGTTGCTTCGTAAAAACATTTTCTCAAAATATTAGCGTAAAATTACCGTATGACCTAGGAATTCCGCCCTAGGTATCTACTTAAAAATGAAAATATAACACAAAAACTTGTACATGAATGGTCATAGCAACATCATTCATAACAGCCAAAAAATGAATTCAAATGTCCATCAACTGATAGATAAGCAAATGTGGTATATCCAGTCAACGGAATACTATTTGACAATAAAAAATATTGAAATATTGAAACATCTACGACATGAATGAACCTCAAAAACATGACGTTAAATGAAAAAAGCCAACCCAAATGATCATATATTGTATAATTTCATTTACCTGGAATGTCCAGAATAGACAAATCTGTAGAGACAGAAAATAGATTCGTAGGTCCTTAAGGCTGGTGCTGGTATTGGTTGTGGGAGACAGGGAATGACTGTAAATGGACAATGTTCTAACATTAGATTATGGTGATGGTGGGCCAACTCAGTAAATATAACAAAAAAAAACACATTGAATTGTATACTTAAAATGGGCAAATATTGTGGCATGTAAATTACCCCTCAATAAAGCTGTTTGAGTAAGGGAGAGAGATAATGATGTCTTGCAAGGTTGTTGGGGGAACTAAGTGAGGAACTGTGTGCATGGCCAATAAGTTCGTGAACAGCTGCCCAGCATCCTTAGCCATTAGGGAAATGCAAATCCAAACAACAATGAGATGCCATTTCATACTCACTGGACAGTAGCGCCTGGAATATAATAGATGCTCGCAGCAGAGGCAGTGAGTGCCCCGTAGGCCTCAGCGGCACCAGCCACAGCACTCTGGTCCTCTTCCGGTTGCTGGCCCTCCCAGTTCTTCCCCTGGGGACTTTCTCCCTGATGGTGTCCACAGTCGGTGTGAAGTGCTAGTGAATTCACAGCCCCACGCCCACCCCAAGACTCGGGAGCTGCAGTGGTAGCTGGTGCCTTCCTTTTTCTGTCTCATGTCCCCACTGCCCTCCTGGTGTTTCCTGGGATCACTTTCCCAACCTGTTCAGGTACATGAATCCTTGTATCCAGTTGGATTTTAGGGGCATCCCATCTAAGGCAAGGATTATGTGCCTAATGCGGCTAAGTTTTGTGACCCCCAGCTGGCCCATCTCCGTCTTGCTCCCAGTGCCCTGTACGACCCTGGGCAATCTACTCTACTCTGAGGAGACGAATAAGAGAAGGGAGGTCTTGCTCTTGAAGGAGCTGAGGCTCAGAGAAGGAAAGAAAGGGAACCAAGGATTCTCCAGGTGGTGATCAGAGCTAAGCAAATTCAAGACTTACTTGGCGCCTGATGCAGTATACAAAGCACTTCTCGGGTTTTATTTTATCCTCACTGCAGCTCTGTGCCTCATTTGACTGAGTTGAAAACTGAGGCTCAGAGAGGTGAAATGACTTGTCCAAGGTCACACAGCTATTAAGTTGTGATGTCTGAGTTCAAACCCAGGGCCTCAACTCTTTGCCACTGCACTACCCTGCCTTTCGTGGAGCCCTGGTAAGTAGCTGGCCTACCTCCCTTCCATTTAGACTTATGTGGACTCTGGTTTTCCTGGGGAGGCTTCGGTTTGCTCTGCATGTTGCTGCCTTGGCCCCGAGCCCAGCTGAAAGGACACCATTCAGGCGTGTCTTTGGTTGCTTTTTTTTTAAAACAGATTTACGGTAGAGGGGAGTCCACTCTCAGGAGAGGGCCTGGGGGGCCGGATAAAGAACAAGGACTCTGGTGTGGCCTCCTTTGAGGCCCCACTGACTCTGAACAAGGCAAGCCTCTTAATCTGTTTCCTGGCCCATAAACCATGTTTATTGGTTCCTCTCCTCAGATTTGCAAGGGGCTCAAAGGGCTGCTGTAGGGGTAGACCCAGGCACGGCCCTGGAGCCTGGGGCCCTGCTTTTAGGTCCGAGACCTCGTCGAGAAAGCAGACCTGGACTTGGGCAGGCTGAGTCCCACATCAGCCAGTTTGCTTTGTTCAGCTGGGAGCAGAGGTGGGGGTGCAGATGAGGAGGAGAAAAGAGGGAGGAAATGCTCCTGCTACATTAGGCACTGGGGAGTCACATGCAGATGAGAGCCAGTTCTCAGTCCCGCAGGACCCCTCCCTCCATCGCTTGGAGAATGAGCAGACATAGATACTGACAACTACAATCACAGTGCGGTAATAGCATTAACATTTACTGAGCACTTACTGCATGGCGGGGCTTCACAGGCATTAGCTCACGTGGTCTGACTACAGGCACAATCCGCTGTCCCTATCCCCATTTCACAGGCAAAACAAATGAGTCAGAGCAAGGCTCAGTCACTTGTCCAACGGTACAGAGCTAGAATTGAGAAGAATCAGATTTGAACCCAGGCTATCTGGCTCCAGACCTGCCAGCTAAGCCTCCTTCTCTATAGCATTACCAGTAGTGGGGGGCCTGGGGGAAGCCCAGGGGAGGGAGGGATCTGCTCTGTGAGGGGCGAGTGAAGTACATAGAGGTCTCCATACTGATGTCTGATTGAGGCTTTGAAGGATGAATAAGAGTTAGGTCCAGGAGGGGCAGGGAAGGTGTTTCTGTTACGGAGAACAGTGATGGGCCTGGGGAATACAAGCATGGGGCATTAATTAGCAGGGGAGAGGTGAGGTGAGGCTGTAGACCTGGCTCAAGGCACGAGGACCTATGCTTCCTGCTAAATCGTTTGGAGTTTGTAAAAGACACAGTCCCTGTTTCCCCGTGCTTGGGGAGATGACCGTATCCTCAGGAAATGATGGCCAATCATCCACGGCCACATACCTGTGAGTGGGGGAGGGGAGGGCAGAGGAGGGAGGGCTGACCTGGGTCTGGGAGGGGTGGGTAGAGGGGGAAGACTTCCTAGAGGAGGGGCCATCTCACTGGAGTTAAGAATGGGAAGGAGAGGAGGAAGGGTCCCTGAACAAAGACGCAGAGGTTAGAAAGTAGCACGTGTGTTTGGGGGACATGAAGAGGACGAAGGCGTGGAGTTATGGGGAGAAAGATCACAAAAGCACGTGTTATGCTCAGCCCTGACCTGGGCTCAAATCGCCACCTGCTGCTGTCTAACCGTGTGACCTTGGGCAAGTTGCCAAACCTCTCTGAGCCTCGGTTTCCTTCTCACCGGTAAACTGGGCGAAGCAAACGGTCATCACCCCCCGGAGTTCTGATGAGGGATTCATTCTCTGGAGCCGTCACCAGGATCTTTGCCGTGCCCGCCAAGCCGAAAAACCTTCAAGAGGCAAATAATATTTTAGACGTTGCGAGCCGTTTGGCCCGTGTCGCGTCTCCGCGATCCTGCCGTTGCGTCGGCGCAGCCACCGGCAACACGTACCCCAGTGAGCACTGAGGTGCGCCGATCGAATGACCGCGGACGCTGAAATCTGAATTTCGTGTACTGGTCGCATATGACAAAATATTCTTCTTTTGATTCCCACCTGCCCCCTAGCTATTTAAATAGGTAAAAACAACTTTTGGTTCATAAACTGTAAAAAGACAGGCAGTTGGCCAGATTTGGCCCATGGGCTGCAGTTGGCAGAACCCTAATCCAGACTGTTATTACTTGAATACTTTCTTTAAATTCACCTTCTACTTAAATAAATTCATTTGAAGGGGGAACTTTACATCTCATCCGCGCCACTGAACGTAAACAGAAGGTGACCATCGAAACGGCGTAACGAAGCAAACTGGCCTCGTTCAGTTTCCATCAGGTTCAGCCCAAGTGTCCGAGCCTAAGGCCTGTTCTCAATTTTTTTTTTACAGAAGAGGGATAAGAGGGGGTGTCAGGGACAAATGAGAACAAGACTGAGACTTTCTCCTGGCCAAATTCAGGAGGAAAAAAATGGGAAAGGAATGAACGAGCAGGTATCTCATTGCAGAGGTCAACGTCGTCGAGTGTTGCGTCTCGTGTGGTCCGACATTATCATGCGGGGCGGGGGTGGGGGGGGGCAGCGCTGATGTCGGCTCATCAAATGTCTAACACTGTGCCTGGCCGTGTTACTGGAGCCTGCCAGCCACCGGCCTGGTAGCCCGCATTCTGATCAAGGTCACCGACTATCCAGGGTGAAAAAAAAAGAATGCTGTCCCTGACCAGCCTGTGAGGCGTGAGTCAAGCTCTGCTAAGAGTTTTGAAATCACCTGATGACAACTTGATGGCCAGTGCAGGAAATTAGTACAGTTAATGAAATACGAATCAAAATGCTGGTGATGAATTCGGATCAGGTGAGATGTTAGTGCCTCGGGCCTTGAGGCGCGCGAGGGCCTTGAAGCATCTTTTATAAGCATCGCTAAAAATAATAACTGAAATTGCAACAAGGGCGAGTCAAAGACATGAAAGTGACTTAGGCCCGATGGAAAAGCCAACTGAGGTAGCCTCGGGACCCCACTTACCCCTTCCAGGCAGAGGTTTCCACGGGGCTTCGGGAGGCCCATGAAGATAGGACAACAGAGTTAGGCTGTTGGGCATGTTAAGGCCCCAAATGAGACGGTGCCTTCGGAGGTGGGGCCTCAGTAGCCTCATCTGAGAAATGGGGATAACAGTCCTTTGTATCCAGGGGGAAGGGAGCTGGACCAGATGAGCCTTTCAGGTTCTGTTCCAGCTCCACCCACTCTTACTGGAAGTGAGTCTCAAATCCTGGTGCCCTGGTCATCTCAGTGGCCAGGTGTCCTCTATCTGGGAGAAAACACCTAACTCAGGGGTTGCAAACTTGCTGCCTTGGGGCAGAATCTGTGCTTCAATGTGTTTTATCCAACTAGTAGTTAAATTTTAAAGTACTAACACGCAGACAGAAATATTCACAGTATTTAATTATATAGCTCAGTGAGCTGTCACATGGTAAACAAACAGCTGGGTGACCACCGACCAGGCCAAGAGCCAGCACGGCATGGCGGGCCCCTCAGGGGCCCCTCATGCCTCCTCCAATCACTTGACATTATTTGTTTGTTTGTTTGTTTGTTCGTTAGTTTGACCATGTGATGCCTTTTTTCTCACACCAGATTTCGTGGTAGTTTCCCACACCAGTCCTGCAATTCTGCACCACCAAACGTCCAATGATTAGATTCAGTTCTGACGCGAGCTACTCGGAGTCAGCACCGACCCCACAAGTTACGGGCTAGTCCCTCAAGACTGCCTCCCTCTTCAGACATCAGTCATAAGTTCTGGGGAGCCACCTGTACTCTGACCAGCTGGCTATAAATCGGGGTGCCCCTGACACCCTCATTGGTTTTGATAGTTCACTAGAACAACCACAAAACTCAGGAAAACACTTTATTTACGTTTGCCGGTTTATAATAAAGGATATGATTCAGGAACAGCCAAGTGGAAGAGTTGCATAGGTCAAGGTCTGTGGCGGCTGGGAGACATGGTGTATCCGTGCAGGGCCCAGTCAGGTGTGTCACCCTGAATGTGTTCACCAACATGGAAGCTCTCTGAACCACGTCGTGTAGGGGTTTTAATGGAGGTTTCATTATCTAGGCATGTTTGATTAATTATTGGCCAATGGTGACGGAACTCAATTTCCGGCCACTCTCTCTTCCCTAGAATTTGGGGAGGGAATGCTGAAGGTCCCAAGGCTCTAATCAGGACTTGGTCTTTCTGACAACTGGCCCCCATCCTGAAGCTATCCAGGAACCCCAGGAATCAGCTCATTAGCACACAAAAGACAGTAAATTCCACAAGTTTTAGGAGCTCTGTGCCAGGAACCCAGGAACCAAGAACAGGGGCAGAAGCGGTGGAGGGGAGGGGGACGTAAAGAGCAAATATTTATTTTTTATTAAACCACAACCATCTTTAAGCAGAGGGGTGCACACTCTACTTTGTCACAGACCCCACCACCTCCTCCCTGTTGTTTGCACTGCCCAATTCACAGTTTTGTGTTACCTGCTCAGCCTCTGTAGGCATCTGAAGTGGTGATCCTTGTTAACAGGTGCTCTTTGTCTTTATAGGAATAGAAACAGTAGTGGTTATCACCATAATAAATAACAACAACCACCACCACAACAATAATAACAAAGTATCTATCGATTGTTGGGTATTTATAATATACCAGGGACTGTACTGAGCGCATCAGATACAGTATCTCATTTAATCTTCACAGAAATCCTTCTGAGTAGGGACTTTGTGTTTTTCATTTTTCAGATAAGGAAAACAAGGGTCAGAGAACTTGAGTGCATTTCCCAAGGTAACACAGCAAGCAAAGTAGAAAGCTGTTTGTGCCCAGGCCTTGAAGTGGGAGGGGTCCTGTGGGGAGTGGGACCTGCTCTAATCTTTGGAGAGCAGTTTTGTATTGTGGGAGTGGTGTAGACTTGGGGGTCAGATAGGCCTGGGACCTTTATGCCACCACCCTGAACAAGTTAGTCTTTTGGGCCGCTGATTTCCTATCTATAACGTGGGCACAACGACAGCTACCTCTTGGGGTCACTTTTAGGACTGAATGAGCTAAGCGTTGGGTAGAAACTCCATCAATGATTCTTCGCTGCATTCCTCCAAAGCAGAGGGGTTGCTAGAAAGCTGGGATCCCCGTGGAGTGTCCTATCTCTGCCTCCTTTGAGACCTAGTTCAAGGCCACCTCCTCCAGGAAGCCTCCTCAGGTTCCCAGTATCCCACTGTTCTTGTCCTTACTTTCACATTCCCTAGGACTTTGATCTATGGGACAACGTCCCATCCCACACCCGCTGCTTCTCCCAGCCCTGTGCACTCACCCCATCTCTGATTGCCTTTGACCTCCTGGAGCACTCTGGACCTTGTCACTCATCGCTGTTGACCTGCGCGGGTGTCCCTGGTGGGCATGCCTGGTCCCTTCCACGGGGCTCCTTGAGGGCAGGGGTCCAGTGGAGAGTGGACAGAAAAGCCATACAAACTCTGTCCCACCCCGTGCACACCACAGGGCTCAGCACCCCTGTCGCTGGTAGACTTCGGTTGGTCTCCTGTTCCTTCTTGGCAAGGAATCGTGTGGACTATATCTTTTGCCAGAGAACATGCTTGGTGGGGGTGTTACACGCCTTGTCTCATTTAACCCTCCCCATGAGTTTGTTTTCAGATGAGATATTAAAAATTTTTTTTATTGCAGTACGATACACACAACATAAAATGTACCATTTTAATCATTTTCAAGTATACAATTCAGTGAGATTTAAGTATTTACAATGTTGTGCAATGTTACCGCTGTCCATTTCTAGAACTTTTCCATCATCTCAAAGTGAAACCCTGTACCCACTAAACACTGAGTCCCCGTGCCCTCTCCCCTCCAGCCTCTGGTAACCTTTGTTTTACTTTCTGTCTCTCCGAATTTGCCTTTTGTAAGCACCTCGCATAAGTTGAATCATACAATGTTTATCCTTTCGTGACTGGCTTATTTCACTCAGCATATTGTCTTCTAAGTTCATCCACGTCGTACGACATCTGTCAAATGCTCCTTCCTTTTGATGGCTGAATCTCATTCCATTGTCTGCCTAAACCCCATTTTGTTTATCCATTCATCTATCCATGGACACCCGGGTTTTTTCCCCCTTTTGGCCGTGAGCAATGCTGCTGTGGGCATGGGTGCACAGTGGGTGTTTTACTCCCTGCTTTCAACTCTTGGGTATTTACCTAGACGTGGAATCCCTGGTAATTCTGTGTTTAACTTTTTGAGGAACTGCTAAACTGTTCTCCATATTGTGGCCGCACCATTTTACATTCCCACTGCCCGGTGCAGAAGCATGCCGACTCCCCCACATCCTCACCAACACCTGTTGTTATGATCATTCCTGACAGGAGCCATCCTAGCGGGTGTTAAGCGGCATCTCACGCGGTCACCCTCCCCATGATTTTAGCTCCATTTTACAGTGGGGAAAACGGGGCCTGGGGAAGGTGAGTCCCTTGAGGTTATATACTCAGAACTGATAAGTTTAGAAGTCTTTGCAAAATAATATTAATCATCGTGACGACCATTTTTATTCTTGCCGACTCTGAGCTGGCATCGCTCTGAATTCCTCGCGTGTGTTGCCTCATTTAATTGTCCCAACGAAAGTATGAGGTTGCGTCTTTTTTTATCACACCCGTTTTACAGATGAAGAAAGTGAGGCACAGAGAAGTTAAGCGACTTGCCCAGTGACACACAGTACGTGGTCGAGAAGAGACGCAAGCCTAGGCAGCCTGACTCCAGAGCCCACTACGGCTTCCCTCCAACGGAGCACTCACCATGGGCCAGGTGCGTTTTCAAGGTGCTTTACATACACGATCACCTCTACTGCCAATTCTGTGAGTTTAGCGCTGTTCCCCGTAAGTTAAAAGTGAAAAAAGTGAGGCCTGGACAGAGAATGGCCTTCATTTGCCTCCTCACCTGCTGTCGAAATATTACTTACAAAGCAAGTTTGAACTCAAAAGCTGCTTGGTCCCGAACACGCCTCTGGGGATGGTGGAGCGTCAGGAATGGGAGAGACAGCATTGGTTTTGGAGATAGGAATTCGAATCTTGTCTCCACTAGTCCTAGCTTCATGGCTCTGGAAAAAGTTTGGAGTCTCACTGAGCCTGGATTTCCTCAGGAATACAACGATGAAAGTTATGTCCACCCCAAGGGCTGCTGTGAGCCCCAGATGAGATAAGACACTCAAAGCAGAGGCATGTAGTAAGTGCTCAATAAATAAGTATTTGTTCTATGCCCCCCTGAGGCCATGACCTGCTGTTCCATATTCTTATCACTGCTCAGCACCTCTTGGTGCACTTTCCGGCTGCGAGCTAGCTAGCATTCCAGCTATTTGGGTACCTGGACCTGGAACCTCCTTTGAAGTCAAGGTCCACGTCCTATGCAGAGAATTTATCTTTACCTCCCACACGGCCCATTGTCTCTTATGCAGCCATATGCGATATGGGTTTGTTTGTTTGTTTTTCAAAGTGAAAAAAATTTTTCCATTTTTCTTCTTTTAAAAGTAATAAGTATTCACTGTCAAATGAGGAAAGAATTTTATCGACCTTGTCATCTTCACATGAGGATTAAATAAGCTAATGCTGGTAAACTGCTCGCTCTTACGCCTGGCACAGAGCTTCGGAACAATTATTATTATTATTGAGAAAACACATAAATGTATTGGTAAAAAGTAAAAAAACCACCTGCTGACCTTTTGGATGTCCTTACGGATTTTTTTTTTTCTACGTATATACACACAGACAACCCCATAGGCGTAAGACAAACACTTTTTAAATGGGATTTATAGTGCTCCTTTTCGTATCCGTGATAAGTGCTGGACCTCTTTCTATGCCAATAAATACAGGTGTGTATTATCTTCTGGATTGCTGAGTGTTACTTATGAGTGTGACATGACATATTTAGTCAATCCCCTGTTGCTGGATGCCTTGGTGACTCCCATCATCTCTTTTGAGTTGGGCCGGAAGTCGCAGGGCAGAGGTAGACCAAGGAAGCTTCTCACTGGCTGAGGCCTCTGCAGTTATGAAACAGCTGTTGAGGAAGTCACCGGGCTGACACAGTGACTTCTGCGGCGAGTCATTTGGAAGTGGCATTAAGGACAATTAGGGAGCCATTCCTGTCATCGGGGGCCGGGCCGGGATGAGCTCAGACGCATTCCTCCTTTTCATGGCTCTAGAAAGGGCAGTCCTCTGGGAAGAAGGCCTTTGACTCACCCTTTTCTTTGCAGTCGCCTCCCAGGAGGTGTCTCCACTGCTGGGACATCTGTTTCAACAGAGATAGGACCACGAGGCAACAGAAGACCTGCCCTGCCCTCCTGCGAGGGCTTTGCCTGACACGTGAGAAAGCTGTTTGCACAGCAGAAATCACAGGTGAGGTAAGTGGGATTCACCAAGCTCGAAAAGCAAGCCAGCGGGGAAGACAGAGGCCCTCGCAGAGTAAGGACTCCCCTGCCCTGTCCTCCCTTGTGGTGTCTGGAATGCCCAGGGCCTCCCTGACAACTGTGAGCTTATCCTGGCCCCCCAGGCAGAGGTGCCCCCCCACCCCCCGCCGGCTTGTCCTGAGGTTGGTGTGGACATCGCAACAGACGCACGAGACCTGGCTTAAGGTTTCAAATCTCTGCTCTCGTGCCCCTGGAACAAAGGCCTGGCTTCCCCTCCTCGAGCCTCAGTTTCTCCATCTGGAAAAGGGGAATGACAGCCCTTCCCTCAAATCGATGAGGTTGGGATAGCATGAGACGGTACGTGGGAAACAACATGATGCCTGGCATGTGAACCATTGCTGCCGGCGTTGACTGAGCAGGGTGACGTGAGGAACGAGTGAGAGGCTGCGTGTGGAGCAGGCAGAAGGCTCCCAGGACTTGTTGGTTTTTGAGGTTAGGGACCCATCTCTTCTGGCAGAGATAGATGCATTGCTTCATGCAGCCGGACACTTTGTAGAGCTTTCCAATGATGAAAAGAATCAAGTAGGAGAGGTCATCTCCTGAAAGAGGGCTGTGGGTTTTAGAGTGACCTCAGAGAGTTACTCCCCCTCTGCCAGGCACCCTTCCAAGGACTTAATACATAGCATTTTATTCAGCTCTCACCACAACCATATGAGGCAGAAGTATCATTCTTATTTATAGATGAGGAAACTGAGGCTCCGAGAGGCCTGGTATCTCACACCCAGTAAGGAGCCAGCTCATTAAGCATTGGGCTTGATATTAATTAGGGTACATCAAAGAGAGAGCCCTCCATTCTCAGGGCTGGACTGCAAGAGGGTGAGTGGCCTGGGACGGGGGTGACAGGGTTTGGCTGTGGGTCAGATAGATGGTGCCCTTTTCTCTCTCGAGGAGTGTTCTTTGCATGAGGTGAGGGAGAGAGCGAACTGGGGGATCTGCAGAGAAATGAATCTATAAAGAGGAGCAGGAGGCCCCCACCCTGGACTGGGGGTTACAGAGTGGCTTCTAGGGGGGATTACTGCAACCCTTCACGTTCACCAGAAAGTTGAAAATAAAAGGGACTGACCGTATTAAATATTAGGTAGGATGTGGAGCTATCAGAACCCTCGTATGCTGCTGAAGGGGATGCCAATTTGTACAGCCAGCTTGGAAAACGGGCAGTACCTACTAACTCTAAACATACACATCCCCCAGGGTGTGGCAGTCCCGTCCCTGGATTTATGCCCAAGAGGAACAGTGCGTATGTTCACCAAAAGACATACATAAGAAGGTTTGTAGTGGCTTTACCCCAAGTAGCCCCATGCTAGAAACCACCCAAACATCCACCTGCAGTAAAATAAACAGATCGTGATATGGTCATCCCAGAAAATACTACACGGCAAAGCAGAAGAACAAAATGCTGCTACACGCACCTACGCGGATGGATCTCATACAGGTAAGATGGAGCAAAAGAAGCCCAAAACGTACTGATTCCATTTACATGAGGTTAGGAAGGGTTCCAAGGTTAGGAAGGGCTCCATGCTGAGAAGGGTCAGAGTCTGACTACTTTTGGGAGCTGCCAGTGAAAGGGAGAGTGTGTGGGGAATGGTGCGGGGGTGGGGGGGGGTGACTATATTGGGGTGCGCATATGTAGAAAGTTATTGAGCTGTACACATAATGTTTGTGCATTTAATGTGAGTTGCGCCTCAATACAAAGTCAAAACAAGACAATGAACAAAGGAGAAGTGACCAAAGCTAATATCTGAAGGATAAGTAAGACCTAGCCAGAGAGAAGGGGAAACAGTGTTCCCGGAGGCGCGATCAGCATGTGCAAAGGCCCAGTGGCAGGAGAGCATGACATTCTTTCTCATCTTGGCTCTGGCTCACTCGATGACGCCCCTGCACCTCACTGCTCTGTGCCTCTTTACACTCGTCGAAGGTTTCCTTTGTGGAATAGGTGGCCAGAAATCACTTCGACAGCTCGCCCCTTGGGTCCACGTTTTAACATTCCATCTTTGAGTTATTGAGGAAGGAGCTGCATGCAGTCAGAACGAGATGGATAGGACTCGGAGTTCAAAGTTGAGTTCACAGCTTAACTGTGCCATGAATCATGTGTTTTTTGAAGGGCTCATTCATTCTTCTGGGCCTCCGTTTCTCCATCTGAAAGGAGGGTCTTTAACATGTGAAGGTTTAGTGATGGAGTCAGGGTTAAGGAGATGTTTAACGGATGCCTGTCATATAGGTATCAGAGAATAAGGCCTGAAAGCAAGGGCCTCCCAAACTTGTGGTTCCCCCTACAGTAATCTGGCATGGCCCTGGTTAGATCTCCACAACCACTGGCCTTGATTTCCTGTCACAAGGAGCTCAAACCACCACCTAGGATGGTGCCTGGTTCATACTAGAGGTTTGAGGAATGCTGGTTCATGGCAGCTAACACCTCATCCATGCCAAGTACTGCTCTGAACGCTTTATACTTGTGGACTTGTTTCATGCTCGCAGTATCTACTACTATTCCATTTCAAAGAGGGGGAAACCGAGGCACAGAGCAGTTGAGTCCCTTGCTCATAGTCGCACAGTTATCTGATGGAGCCTGGCTCTGGATCCCCTGCTCATAACCACACTGCCATATTGCCAGGTGATACGGTGCTACCCAGCTGGCTTTCACGAGACAAGCTGTGGAAGCCTGGAGAGGTGCCGGAAGCCACCAGGGCTCCCCCAAGGCTGTTGACCAAGATCAGCGCTGTCGGGCAGCCAGTGGGACGCTCTGGCGCCCTGATGCCGGTGAAACCCACGCCCTTTGCAAGGAAGGCAAATCCACCCAGAATAATTGTTGAGCCAACAGACAGCTTAAGCCGCTTGTAAGCCCGGAGGTGCCAAGGAGGAGGCCCGACAACATGCTGCCTGTCGCTGCAGAGGTGAGGCAGAGTCACCTTTTCTGCCAAATTTTTTTTGTTGTTGTTGTTGTTATTGTTATCATTTTTTGGGAGGAGAAAAGGAACACTTGAAAAATTTGCTATTTTGCTTAAGGGATTAATTTTCACCTGCAGCATCACATGGGACTTGCAGCCACTCCCTTTCCTCCGTGCTGTCATGTTTTATTGCTCTCTTTCATTTTGCCATGAAGAAACCTGATGAGAATGTTCTAGAAACTGCAGCCCGCGGGCGGGGATGGGGGACAAAGGGGGAGAAAGAAGTTTACTCTCCCCGACAGCAGGACGGAACTTAGAAGGCCGCTGGGCATGGGATTGGTTATTAGAGATGCTTATTTTTTTTCCAGCCTCCTTATACACTTATGGGCTTTCCACATTTGCCTAAGCAAAAAGAATGAAAAAAAAGTTATGGCGATGATAGTTAATATTTACTGAGCCTGTCCGACATGCTGACTTTACATGTATTAACTCATTTAACCCTTACGACCACCCTAGGAGGTAGATATTCTTATTAGGTCTATTTCCAGATGAGGAACTGAAGTGAAGAAAAGTGAATAAAGTAATAAAAACTTCCAACTATCGAAATACAAGAACAGATTGTCAATAAAAAGGAACGACCTAACTGTGGCTATGGCATGGATGAACCTCAAAAACTATGCTTACCGAAAGAGTCATGACGCAGGAGATCATGAATTGTATGATTCCATTTATGTGAAATGTCCAGAAAAGGCAAATCCATAGACACAGAAGGTCGATGAGTGGTTGCCCGGGGCAGGGGCTAGACACGAGGAGTAGCAATAAGTGGGCAAAAGAGATTTTATTGAGAGAGATGAAATGCTCTAAAACTGATTTATAGTGATAGCTGCACAATGTGGTAAATTTATTAACAACCATTGAACGGGGTGAATTGTGTAATATGTAAAGTACGCCTCGATATGTTGTAAAACAAAGAAATGTAATTAAAGTGTAAAAATTAAACATTTATTGAACACCTATCATGTAGTTTCTAGAAATTTTTACCAGCGCTAACAGCTTGTTCATTTGTTTACCTGAGCTCATCTTCGTTGAGCACCTATTATGTGCCAGGAACTGTGGTAGGACATGGGGTTATAGTGGTGAACTAGACCTGATTCTTGTTCAAGGTCCCTGCCCTATGGAGATCATGGTATAATAATGAGTGTTGGGGGTTGGAGTCGGGGCAGGGTAGAGATGTGGACAAAAAAGCCAGCGATGACAAGACAGTGTACCTGGTACTGTCATGGGGTGCACATGGTGCTGGTAGCCTAGAAGAAGCACCCAATCTAGACCTTGTAGGTGCCGATAGGGCAGAGAAAGTTTTGTGCTTATGGCTGGCACCTGAAGGGCGAAGGGTACTTCCTAGGTGAAATGGCAGGACAGAGGGGTGGGGAGACTGAAAGCTGTTTGACCATTCATTCGTTCTTTCATTCCTTAATTTTTTCATTGAGCAGCTGTTTATTGAGAGACTTCCATGCACTTCGATGCACCGGCAGGGTGACTGCGACAGAGGAAGGGCCTTGTGGGTGAAGTTATGCCAGTTTAACTGATGAGGTAAAGCGAAGTGAGTTGCCAGGTCGCACAGTTGGAGCAGAGAGCTAAACCTAAGCTGGCTTTGGCTCAAAAGTTCGTCTCTGGAAATACTCTCTCTTCCTGCCTACAAGAAGAGTCCAGGTGGATCAGACACACTGCTGTGATTTTCAGGGCCACACGGAGGTGCCCCGCTAAGAAAACCCACCCTTGTTCAGAGGGTGGAGGCTGGCTTCCCTCCAGGGGATATGCCTGTTCGTTGGACCCCCCACCCCCTGAGGACCCACCTATAGTCTCTCTGGATGATAGATGACCTCCAGGACTGAGGGGGAAGGAACTACTGACTTTACTGTACTGGTGGGGGTAGGACTGAGCATTGGACAGGGAGTGGGACCAGAATTCTAGACCAGGATTTGCCACCAATTATTTGGGCAACCTGGGGCTAGTACCTACCCCAATCTGGGCCTAAATTCTCTTGTCTCTAAAGTGGGAGCATTGGATTTGCTGCACTCTGAGCTCCATCGGGCTGAGGACCAGGACTTCTGGGCTCAGAAGTCTCCAGAGCTATGTGCTGACACCAGAATGCCCACCGTGTCCTGGTTTGCCTGGGACCTTCTTGGTTTTAGCACCCAATGCCCTGCATCAAGGGAAACCCCTGGGCAAACAGAGAGAGCCAATCACCTTAGCTAGAAGAACATTAGATTGGCCTCCCCTCTCATCTTCCCAACAAAGAGCAAGACACACAGCATCTTGCTTTTGTATCTGTGTGGCCAAAGGACTATTTTCCAAGCTATTTTGTTTGTACATAAGTTTCAACGAGTCAGCTGGAAATCCTTTCAAGCCCTGGTGTGACTTCCTCCTTTTCCTTCAGAACTTCCCGCCAGCCATCTCCTCCCCAGTCAGGTTACCCTCCCCTGTACCCTTCCTGCATCTCAGGATGGTCTTTTTGATTGTCTGTTCTTGTTAGCTCCCCCAGAGCAACTTTAGTTCTTGCCTTGTTCACAGTTGTTTCCCCAGCATTCAGGCAAGGGCTGTGCCAGAGCAGATGCTCAATAAATAATCATGGAATGTCTGACTCTCTCCAGTGCCCAGGACCGGGCTGCACCCCTCCCTCAGGGTTTCACACCCCAACTCCAGGGCAATTCTGCTGGCAGAACAGCTTCTTCCTAGAAAGGGCTGCAGGGAACCACTCCCCAGGTGTGGCTTCTTAACCCTTTCTGTCCTGCAGGCTCTATGGGCATCTGGTGAAGCTTGTGACCTCCTTCTCAGAATAATTTTTAAATATTGTATTTGAATTGCAATGAAAACAGTTTTACTAAAATACAATTATTGAAATCTTTAAAAACTTTTATGATATAACAACATGTTTTTTTATTAATACATTAATAATAATAAGATTTAGTGGTGAGTCTGATATGATCTTACTTTCAGAGTTATGGTAGCTTAAACAATAGTTTGAGATATCTATAGTAACTGAAGTGTGATATGAAAACATCTGTGATTTCTCTTAGAGACAAAACCACAGGAACTTCTCCTTGTTGCTCACGTTCATGATCAAAGAAAATACTAAATACCATTTAGAGACTGGTGAAATGAAGATATAATTTTTGTCCATCCCGATGTCATAGGCCACTCAGAATTCTATCCTCGGGACCCTTGGGGGGGGCGGAAGGGGGGGCAGTCCATGAATTCCTGCTTTAAGACAAAGGAGTTTTGACTCTTTAGGTTAGATAAACAAGAAAATCACCAGGATATGAGAGAACAGAGTGAAGAGCATTGACCACCCCGGGTTGGGCTAAGCAGAGAAGGGTCTCAGGGCAGGTGAGTTTCAGCACCGAGTGTTGTAAAGGTGAGCCAATTTTGGCAGGGAGCAAGGAGCTAGGGGTGAGGGAAGGAACCATGTGGAGGGGTTGCTCTTGTGACTGAATCGAAACAGCAGACTAACATCACGGCCACGACCTCACCCTAGAGCATGCCTGTGTCTCTTTTGTCACTGAAAAACCAAGCCATTGTCCCTGCAGAACAGGCTACCTGCCCTGAAGCTTAAACACAAGGGGAAAAACAAACACAGAAGTTAACGAGACAAATATTAAATTGCAGTTCAAAATATGTGGCCAGAAGAATTTGGAACATGCCGCATATCTGGTTAAGTGTACACAGTACAAGCCATAGGTGCTCAAAGGAGGGGGTTACCAGCCTCTGAGGTTTGTAGTGAGGATCAAATGGGGAAATGGGCAAGAGGCCAGCAGTTTCTGAAGGAGAGTTAGAGCATGTGCTTCGGGATGGCTTGGTGTTCCTCCTATTTCAGTGACCTCTGTAAAATGGGGATAACTAAGTATGGCACCTGACATAAACTAAGCACTCAATAATGGGGGCTATTATTACCATATAAAAATAATGATAGTTGTTTGCAAATTGGTTCTAGCAACATCAGGAGATTGGAGAACCTATTCTTCAGGGTGGTGGATCTGAAAACGGATTTGAATGAATGAATGAATGAATGCGTCCTCGGATTGGCTCGCCCTCCAGACCGGTTCCTCCCCCATGCAGCCCCCTAAATAGCTCAGTGAAATGGACCCCCAGCTCTGGAGTCAGCAGCATCCAAACTCCTGCGGTGGTGGAGAGGTGGTCCGTCATTATGGGCGGGGGAAGGGCAGCAGCCCAGGCTGAGCAGGCAGATGTCATTTCCGGAGGGTCTTCGCTTGGCGTCCTCCCACCCCCGCACCATCCCCCATTGGCGCAGCGTCTCGGTGGGCCGGTGGACCAGAGGACTCTGCAGTGCCCAGGCCGATCTTGGGGGCGAGCAGTCCAGGAGCCTGCCTGGGTCCACCGCGTGGGAAACGTGACGGCGGAAGAGCGGCCTTATCCTGGGAAGAACGCCCAGGCTAAAGTGGGGTGGGATACAGATAGACCTTCGGATGCTATGGTCCCTTAGTCCTTCCAGGCCGAGGTGTATCGCACCCCGTGGGAATTTGGGGTCTGGGGAATTGGGGTGGGAGAGAAGCGGAGCCTCCTTGGCAGAGGACGTGGAAGAAAGGGCTCCGTAAAGGAGGAAACGAGCGCTGCCGAGTCTGCTGGTCCCTTTAAGAGGCCAGGCTGGCTCTGCGGCGGCATCAGCTAACCGCGTGCCAGATGCAGCTCTGCGGTCCCTGTCCCCCGGCAAAAAATCGGAGCCGGGCGGGGCGGCAGGACCCTGCACAGGAGAGGGCGTGGTCCAGCGGGACCTGGGCGGAGCCAGAGCTGCAGGCTGCCGGTCAATGGAGCCGAGAAACCCGAGGAGACCGGTAGTGGGAGGAGCCACGAGGCTGTGGGCGTGGCCCAGAGCTACAAACTTCGGGGGCGGGGCCTCGGGCTCGGGAAGCACCGCAGAGTGTGGCAGGATAGGCGGGGCGACGGAGGGGGCGGGGCCTGTGTCTGCAGTGGGCGGGGTCCGCCGCAAAGGGGCAGTGCCGGCTAAGAGTCGTCTGCGAGCGGCTGCCGCGGCGCCTCCACAGCGTCTCTGACAGCCCCCGGCACCGGTACCCGAGACCCCCGCTACCTCGCGCGGCCGCCGCGGCCTCCATCGCAGCCCGAGTCCCGTCTCTTGCTTCGGCGCCCACATCCGGGGGCAGTCCGGCTCGCAGTAGCTGCGGAGGCCGCATCTGGCGCGCATCTGGAACCACCCGGCCAGCCGCTCTGGAGCCCGCGCCCAACCTGGCCCGGCCGCGCCGGGAGCCCTGCCCGGAGCTGGAGCCCTCCCTGGAGCCGAGGGCCCGGGGCCCTGAGCTGCGCAGCCGGCGCATGGTGAACTCGCTGCTGTTCGGGGAGATGGCTTTGGCCTTCGGCTGCCCCCCGGGCGGCGGCGGCGGCGGCGGGGGCTGCCCCGGCGGGGGTGGCGGCGGGGCCGGGCCAGGGCCATCGCCAGTGACAGCGGCGCTGCGGGACGACTTGGGCTCCAACATCCACCTCCTGAAGGGGCTCAACGTGCGCTTCCGCTGCTTCCTCGCCAAGGTGCACGAGCTGGAGCGGCGCAACCGGCTGCTGGAGAAGCAGCTGGAGCAGCAGCAGAGCGAGCGCGAGCGGCGGCTGCGCTACAAGACCTTCTCCCGCGAGCAGGCCGTGCAGACCGGGCCCGAGCTGCTGCGGCCGCTCGCACCCGGCAGCGGGCACAGCATCGGCAGCGGCGCGGCGGCCGGCGCCAACGCCAACGCGGTGGCCCTGGGCGGCCTGCCCCCCGGCGGCGGCTCGCATCCGCAGCACTACGGCCGCCTGCCCGGGACCATCTGGAGCTACACGCAGGTGCGGCGCACGGGCGGCGGCGGCGTGGAGACCGTGCAGGGCCCCGGCGTGTCATGGGTGCATCCCGACGGCGTGGGCGTGCAGATTGACACCATCACTCCCGAGATCCGGGCGCTCTACAACGTGCTGGCCAAGGTGAAGCGAGAGCGCGACGAGTACAAGCGGAGGTGAGTGGGGCCTCACCCCTCCTCCCACAGCTCCTGGGTTGGGGGTGTCCAGGTCGCCGAATGTGTGTTCGGGAGGGGCGAGTGGCAGCCGGCTGGTCTTAGCAGGTGGTCTGGAAGCTGTGTCAGCAGAGCGCCCTACGATTCCTTGGAAAACTCAGTTATCTAGTTCCAAGAATGGGGACGAGCGCTGACCATGCCGACCGCCTCCGAGCAGTCGTTAGACCAGGCACATTGTTTTCTTGGTGAAAAAAAAAATTGGTGTTTTAAGTGATCTCGTTTCCGTGGAATGTAGGACATTCCTATTTTTATTTTGTAGATAAGAAAACTGAGGCTCAGAGCGGCAAGTGACTTACCTAAGGTGGCTTGGTTAAAAAATGGTGCAGCCAGAATTTGAACTAATGATTTTAACACATCTTGGCTAGTCTCTCTCGCAGCCTAGGTATTTTCCCAAGGATGTAGGAGGTCAGCTCTCCTCCCTTCATGGGTGAAAAGAAACTCTTAATTAACCCACTGGCCTTTTGTTCTTTGAATTAAATGAGATCATGTATTTCAAAGTGGATAGATCTGTTCCTACTGGCTGGGGCTAGGGTCTGCCTTCTTCCAGCTCTGTAGGGTCCAGCTGGTTGTGTTGGATAACCAGACCAACAACAGAGTGGCCACAAGCTTTTAAAAATACCTCCCTTTACTCCTCTTCCTTCCCTCCTTTGTCATGAGTTATTGGGTCCCAACAAACTCAGCCCTAAAGGTCCACAGGAGGGGATAACCTTGGACTGGAAGACTGGGCATCGAATGGACCCAGACCACCATCTCTGGCTAGAGTGCAGGGCATACTGCCTGCAAGACTGGCCAGCACACTTCTGCCCAGCCCAGATTCCCTAGGTGGGAAACTGACATTGTTTCCTGTCTACCACCTGGCTGATAGTACTGTCTGCTCAGCTTTCCGATAAGAGGCGAGGGGTCTCTCTGGAGCATCTCAGACCTGAGTGGGTGCAGGGCCCTCTACTGTCCCAGCATGGGCAGCTCTGCATTGAGAGCCTTGGGTCTGAACTCCAGGGCTTGGAGGACGTGCTGAGAAGGGTCTTTCCTTCCATTTCCAACTGAGTCGTGGTGCTCACATGAGCACAGAAGTCTGCCCAGGGAGCTGGGCCTGGGTCTCCCTCCTTTTCCTCCACTGGGCGGGATTCAGATGCCAGCTGTATCACCTGCCAGTGAGATTGTTGAACCACTTGGAAGCCTGTTTGCTCATCACAAAAATGGAATAACGAAATCCACCCATAGTTGCATGAGTAGAGTGTAGGACAGTGATACCTTTTGGAGGGTATAAAGTAATCAAGTTGATGTTATTAAAGATGGTGGGCTCTTTGTCAAGGTAGCAGGGAGCAGATGCCTGGAGTCTCAGGTCTCTCTCATGGAGGGCCTGGTCTTCTGGGGTAGGTCTTATACCCTGCTGTACACCAGCTACTTTCCTCGGCCGGTTGTCTCTCTTGAGGACTTGAGAATGGCCTGGTGCCTTGCCGTGGGGAGGCCACCTTTCTGCCCCTTGTGGGCAGCTTCATTGGTGTGGGGTAGGGAAACAGGCCCTTGCTCTCGGTGATGAAACGTGGAGGGATGGGCCTTCTGTCTGCCGCTGTCGATTGTGTCCTCATGCCCCAGGCTTGTGTTGTGTTTATTTTATTGTGTGTTTTTTTTGCACCTGGCTGCTAAGGAGATGGAAAAACCATGCCCAGTCTTAAAGGGAGGTAGGTTGGTGTTGAGCAATGCTCTGTTTAAGTTGCACCCAGGGTGTGGGGTGTGATGTCAGCTTCTGGCGCTGGCCTGGAATGAGATGGGAGCTGCTGAGACAGGTGGAGTGTGGCTGCCTCTTCCCGCCCTCTGGAGTGTGTGTACACCTCCTCTTCCTCCATTCCTCTTCTTTTCTTTTCTTTTCTTTTCTTTTCTTTTCTTTTCTTTTCTTTTTCTTTTTCTTTTTCTTTTTCTTTTTCTTTTTCTTTTTCTTTTCCTTTTTCTTTTCCTTTCCTTTTCTCTTTTTCTTTTTCTTTTTCTATTTTTCTATTTTTTCCTTTTTTGTCAGTTGGGAAGATGCATCTTTTCTGAAATTGATTCAGAGCTCAAGTTAGAGTTTTCCAAAGCAAGTACACTTCCTCCCTTGGGCCTCAGTTTCTTGATCTGTAAAGGGAGAGATAGGTGGGCTGGCAGTGTGCTCTTGGAAGCCCCAGGCTTCCCTAGTGATGCCTCAGGAGTTCCTCAAATATGAAATACAATTTTATATTTAAAAATATGTTAAGATGTTAACATGGTCATAAAAACGTGCTCACTCACTTTTAGGTTCTTAACGTTAACTCACGGAAGTCTACTTACACATTAGCTTGTTAGTTGGGCTCGAGTTAGTCTCCCTCCTGCCTTCTCTAGTTGTTGGAAGAGTATTCTGAGATTACAAAACAAACTGCTAAAAACAATCCCCATTTGTAGCTACTAATCTGTGTGAGTCAGGATTTTCTTGAAACTTTGCTGCCAAAACTGGAGATAGAATTAAACGGAATGTGGAACTGTCATCCATGATCCCAGTTCTAAAAATTAATGGATCCAAATAGTCTCATCAACCTCAGCGGTTGAATTTACAATAAGTCACTGTTATATATTTGAACCTGCGATATAAATTTACATAAGTAACTTTCTGGTTTTACTTGGTTCTATATTCGGGTTTCTTATAAGAATTTTCTTTTGGGAGGAGGTGGGCATAGGATCGACTTTTTAAAAAGTTTAAAAACCACTGGGCTAGATGATCTCAAAGGGTCTTCCTAGGCTTTGACAGTATGTAAAACTGCGTTTGAGTTCCCAGACTACTTCTGATCTCCCGTCTATAAGAGAAGTCATAGTCTGAGGCATGAGAC
Organism: Rousettus aegyptiacus; assembly: GCF_014176215.1. Classification (NCBI taxonomy): domain Eukaryota; kingdom Metazoa; phylum Chordata; class Mammalia; order Chiroptera; family Pteropodidae; genus Rousettus; species Rousettus aegyptiacus. The sequence goes on along the minus strand of NW_023416284.1, from coordinate 11,110,720 downwards.
CGAGAAGTTTGCCTGGGTTGTTGGCCATCGAAGGCTCGGCTCCTTCTAGGATATCTAGCATGGAACCCCAAGCAGCAAGCAGTGGAAGGAGCCTGTGACAGGGAAGGAAAAGTTCTAGGGTTTCTCCAGGTTCACCTGGAGGAACTCGCAGCTCAGAGACCCCCAACTTACTTCCCCAAAGGGCAACCTTGGATGGGTAGCTCGGTGTTCTCCAGTTTGCAGGCCTTTGGGGTTCCACCTCCATAACTTGTGCCCATATCCAAGTTCCACTACCTGTATTATTTCTTATGTAAGGTATTTTGAACAGCTTTATTGAGGTATAATTTGCATGTCATAAACCCTCTCATTTTAAACATACGATGTAATGATTTTTAGTAAATCCACAGAGTTGTGCAACCATCACCACAATCCAGTTTTAGAATGCTTGCATCACCCCATAAAGATCCTTCATGCCCATTTGCAGTTAATCCCCGTTCCCACTCCGGCCCGGGCAACCACTGATTTGCTTTCTGTTTCTCTAGATTTCCCTTTTCTGTACATTTCATACGAATGGAATCATGTAGGACATAGTCTTTCGTGTCTGGTTTCTTTAACTTCAAGAATGCTTTTGAGGTTCATCCATGTCGTATAGCTGAATTCCTTTATGTTGCTGAATAATATTCCACTGTATGGATAGACCGCATTTGGTTTATCCATTCACCTACGTAGTCAGGAAAATTTAAATATAAAAAGTTAAACCAACTGCTGTGTATTACCTCACATCGTGTCATGTACCATCAGCAGTATAGGAATTGTGCTTCGGGAACACCGACCCAAACCGGAGCCCCTGGCCTGGGTCCCCAGCCCTGGCCCTCTTTGCTACTGTTTTGGTTTTGCCTTGCTCCAGCCTCCTCTGAGCTCTTTAGTGGGAGTGGGTAGGGGGTGGGTGGGGAATGTGATTGCCGAAACTGTAGGTTGTCAAGTGTTGATTTGGAAACCAAAACAAACATCTCTGCCCTGTCACCACCCAGTGCCACCAAAATATCCTGTTCTGAGTTTGCAAGCCAGGGGGCTTTTCCCTGGGAGATTCCTGCTGAATCTCTCTGAACTTTAAACAAGTGGAGTTTTTCTGAACTGGCATCCGAGAAGCGTCCAAAAGACCCAGACTCCAGATCTGGCTCTGCCACCACGCACTGTGTGACCTCAGGCCAGTTTCTGCTCTCTCTGAGGTCCTCCACCTTTACACGAGGGGGCCCCTTGAGGGGATCCGCCCAACTCGCTTTATACTTCCGCAGGGGCCTAGGTGAGAGCCGCGCTTTCTGCCTCCCGGAGTGATAGTCTGGGCCTCCCCCTCTCCTGCTCCAGGCCCAGTGTGCTTTGGGACTGGGTGGTTTTGTGTCCTCCCCCTGTAGGTTGCGAAGTGTCCCTGCCCCCTACTCAAGTCAGCATGAAGGGCTAAGTGTATTTTTTCACTAGTACCTGGGGTGATTGGAGTTTTGTTTGAGAACTAGGAGGGACCATGGTGGTCATTTAGCCTGGCGGTTTTCAAGTAGGCCCTTCAGAGCCCTGGATTCCAGAGCAGGGTGCCTTGGGGCGATTGTGGGGACAGTGGGAGGCTGAACGCCTGGGATTTAGCCCATGTCAACCACAGCAGCTCCATTTCCATGACGTTCAGATTGCTATTTTGAGGACAGTTCAATTGGAAAAGAGAGTTCTGCACTATAGAAAAACAAATAGTGAAAGAAATCTCTGATTCAGCTGAGATGGGGAAACTGAGGCTGGTGGGGCGCGGGGCTGACCCACAAAGCGTGGTGAGAGCTTTCATCACTTCGAAGTGATGCCCACATCATCTGCCCGAGGTCAGGGCTTGGCAGAGTTATGGCCACCGTTTTGTGTGTCTGCCTTTAAGCATTTTTTAAAAAGCCACTTTCAGGGATGGGAGGGACTTTTGTCACAGCTATTTCTGCTCATGATCCGGAAGGGGCTGGGCTGTCAGCCTGAATGGAAGGCTCCGAAATGGGATAGTGGGCGAGCCAGCTGGAGTGTCCTCTACTTTTTCCCATCGCACACTTAAGCAGGGTCCCGACTCTGACACTGTGTGACTCTGGACGATGGCTTGGCTTCTCTGGACTGCCTGAGCCACTCACTGCCTTCTGTAAAAGGAGAATAATGTCGCTCCCCTAGGGACTGGGAAGGAATAAATGAACTCACATGCTATGCACCCGGTCCTTGGTAGGTCCCTACTCTATCCCAGCCCAGCCTCCCACTGCCACCCCAGCTTCTGTCCCCTTCATTCACAGAGATTTCTCGGCACAGCGCTGGACTGCCCAGCACATCCATTTTGTGCTACTCTGGAAGGCGCCGAGATGGTGTTGGGGGCGGAGGGGAGAAGGGCTACTTCTTTGTCCAGCATCTAAGCAGGATGTTCTTCCTACTCTTAGCAGTTAGTTGATTTATGCCTCCGGAAATCTCTGGCCACCCTCCACCCCCACCCCCAGCCCTGTCTCCCGACCTCCTTTAAAAGAAACACACAGCTCCCCTCCATCTAGCTTCTCAGTATTCCACAGTCTCCTGGCCGGGCTGGCATTCTCTCTGGGGACAAATTTGGGAGGGATTTTTCAGAGCCTCAAGCTAGAGGGAGTGGAATGAGGTCCCAGAAAAGAAAAGGAAGCAGAAGCCTGAGACAGCTGACACTAAGGATTCTTCCTCTCAGGAATGCGAGGCAGGGCTTTTGCTTAGGCCACCGGATGCAAGCCCCCCCCCCCCCCCACAAAGCCTCCAGCACACACACACACTCACACTCACTCACACTCTCTCTCCAGGCCTGGGGCCTGCATCCCCCGCACGTGTCAGTATTTGAAGGACACAGAAGGACCTGAAGACGCCCTTTGCTGCAAGGCGATGCGTTGGCTGCCAGGGTAATTGATTTAAGCTGTGGCATGTATCAGTGACATCGGAGGCTGTGGGCTTTGCATTTGGAGTCCTGGCATTTGATCGTGTCACTGAGATGTAGCTTGGCTGGTGGTGTAGTTATTCCCCGTGTCATGGATGGCTGAAGGCCTGGGACAGCGAAGGAGGCAGCTGGATTGTCCCCACTGTCGGGATTAGGATGTGTTACTCTTCCCTGACTTTCTTCCCTTGGGCATTCCTGAGCGCCTACTACCTTCCCCATCATGGCACCCTACATGCTCCCCTGCCAGTTGTAAGCTCTGTGGCGGGGCTGGCTCCAGGTCCGTCTTCTTCATCTTGTACTTGAAGAGCCCAGCCAGGGCCTGGCTAGCATCTGCCCTGAGCAAGTATTTGTGCAGCGAGGGAGGGCTCTGTGCCTGCCTGCTGCGTGCTGATGGGCCCCAGGGGAGCTGAGAGATGTAAGGCACAGATGACATGGATGACACTATGTTTGGGGACTTGCAACTTGTGGAGGGAAGCGTTTGGACTTGGAGTCAGGAGACTGGCCCTCCGGTCTTGACACGTCAGTTCAACAAGTGTGCATGGGCACCTCTCGCCTGCTGCCGGATGCCGGACCGTGAGCATGGCAGTTAAAAGCTGAGGGAGCTCGGGCTAATCACTGTGCCTCTCTGAGCCTCAGTTTCCTCCTCTGGGGAAGGGGAATGCTGAACTCTGTGTCCCAAGGTTGTGGAAGGGGTACATGGGCTCATGCAGCTATAGCTCTTTGCAAAGGGTGAAGTTCAAAAAGAGTTACACAGCGAGATTTCACAGGGCAGAAGGGTGGGCGCCCTAAGGAGTGAGTGGTACTGGCTTTGTGAAGTGGGCAGAAGTCCAGAACCAGGGTGGAAGCCGGGGGGAGGGTGGTCCATGCCCTTGCTGACAGCATCTGGGGGTTGCGCAGCCTCTGGGCATTGCTGACTGCGAGGTACTCAGAAGATTCTAGGCCGGATGGAAGACTGGTGATTTCTGACGGTGCTGCTTGCCTGCCAGGGCAGTGCCCTCCCGTCCTCAGTGAGCACTGGCGCTTGGTTTCCTGGGCAGGATGTGGTTTCTTACTCTAGATTCTGGTACAGGAGAGGGTAGTCGTTACCCAATGATAAATCTGGTAAATGCCTCTGGTTCCCTCAAAGGGCTATGGTCTGACTGAGTCCCCTGGGTGGTGACGTGCAGCAGCTAGAGCCCCGTGGAGTCCAGGTCGTGGTCCTGGCTTGCCTGTGGGGTGACCTGAGCTTCCAGTTGTCCACTTGGGTGGAGACAGTGGGAAGATGGGCTTACTCAGTGCGCTCTGAAGACCCTTCTCTCTAACTGTATCAGAGCAGTCTGAATTTCGCATGTGCCATTTAATCTCTTGGACCTTAGTCTGTTGCTCTGTAAAATAGGGATAAGGTTTCTTGTGAGTTCTGCTTCCCAGGGTTGATGAAAAGGGTCAATCGACATCATGGAGTGTGAAAGCAGTTTGAAAAGGTTTAAAAATAAATCGTAATGACTTAACAGCCTATTAATAGAGCACCTACTATGTGCTAAGCCCTGTGATGACTCCTTTAAATAAGAAATTTAATTATTAGAGCAACCCCCAGAGGTGGGAATTGATTATGCCCATTTGACAGGTGACAGGTTCAGAGAGGTGAAGAAATCCGGCCCTGGTCTTGCAGTGAGTCCAGTCTGGACCTCCAGACCCCAAGTTCAGTGTTCTTCCCAGGGGGAGATGCAGGCTGGCCTCATCCTGCGTCACCTGAAGGATGATGAAGGCTGGTCCAGGGTGCAGAGGCAGCCTGAGGCTCTGTGTCTCCCCACCACCTGTCACAATATCGCTATGGTGGGTGGCCGAACAGGAGGTGGCTGCTGCCCTGGGAAGACTTCCTGCCGTCACTTTAGAGTAATTCTTTCTGAAAAGCCAATGAATCATTGGCAATGGAGGACAGATAAGGCTCTCAGGCCACCCTACGGGACCATTCAGTCCCCCGGCTCTTTGGAGATGATCCTGGTGGGGGTCCCACTCTGGGTAGCAAGGAGTTCCTGGTCAGCCACAGGGGACAGTACACCTAGGCGGGTGGGCCTGGAAAGGGGACGCGGAGCAGGGAACACATATTACCGGCACTTGCCATGTGATCTGGTTTAAACCTCTGGCGAGTCAGCAGAAGAGAAACCAAGGTTCAGGGGGAGAAGTAACTTGCCTGAAGTCACATGGCAAAGCTGGGGCTGGATGTGGGTTGCATTCTCTGAGTTTGAGCTCCCTTTGCCATGCTGGCACTAAGCTCTCCTGGGGAGGGACTAAGGTTTCTCACCAGCTGATAAGCGGGAGAGAGCTTCCCACATTCTGGTGGGGGGAGAGAAATTGGCCTCTGCCCTGGTCTCTGCTCCCTAACTTACTTTCGCTTCTGTTTGGTGCCGTGAACTTTGCCAGGGTTCCCCGGGGCTTGTCACAGTCATCTGTGTCTCTTGCTGGGGAAGATGATCCTGCTGGGTGTGGAGGTCTGAGAAGCCAAGTTTCTGTTCCCTTGACAGTGGCTGGGCACCCACCGCACCAGACACAGACCCTTCCCTTAGGAGCTCAGAGTCTGGGGACACAGGCAAATGTGACAATGCCATGTGACAAGTACTTGTTCCAATAGTGCCCGTGCATACTAGGGGCACAGTAAACATTTCTTTGTTAATTTATTAAACAATTATATAGCATTTATTCTTTGCCAGGCTCCATTCACAGCAATTAACATTGTATGTATGTAACCTCATAATAACCCTATGAGTTGGGCACTATTATTAGCCCCTTTCGGAGATGCTGAAACTGAGCCACAGAGACAATGAGGGAACTGGGCCAAGACACAACTTGTGAGCAGGAAGCCAAGATTTTAACCTGGGAAATCAGGCTGCAGATCCCACCCAGGAAGGGGCATGCCCGATGCCCGTGGTGTTCATGCCCTGGGCCTCAGAGAAATGGGAGTCATAAATCTGACCTCACGGAGCCGTTTGGAAGATTACATGAAGTGATGCCCGTGGAAGCACTTTATCAACTGTCAAGTGCTCTGCAGTGGGGACTAAATGATTGGAAGCCCTGGGCCCTGCCCATGCGGCTGTTTCTTGTCCAACTTCCCATGCAACCTAGGGCTGCTCGAAGCTCCATGAGACGTCCCATCCTCTCCTCGCCTTTATAGTCATACTTCCTCTGGATTCTGAGACAAGCTGTGATGGGGCGTTGGACAGAAACCTGCAAAACGAGACAGCTTGGAACAGAGCGCTTGTGTGGAATTTGTAAGCTAGGGAGAAAGGAAGCCGAAGAGTGTTTCCGCTGCTTATCAGCTCCGTGACCTTGAGAGAGTCATTTGCTTCTCTGAGCCATGTTTCCTTATCTGTCAAATGGGGACAGTCTCACTGCATGGACCGCATGAGAGGATGAATAGGACGATGTAGCTCAGACACCAGTGGCTGCTGTGGCAATTATTAAATGAGGCTGAGGGTTCTGGGGAGAGAAGCAGGGCCAGGAATCGGATGGCACTGGGACCCTGGCCTGGCCAGGAGCCCCTCCACGTGGCCGCGCTGGGTGGGGGGCTGTCGCCATGCTGTCTCTGAGATGCTTGCTTGGAACTCTCTGGCCTGTGTGCTCCGACTTCATATATGCGGATTCACACAGCCCCCTGCTTGTCTGCTGGTCTATGGAGAGACGCCCCCGCAGTGGAGACACTGCCTTCTGCCCTCTTAATTGGCCATTTTTATTACTTGGGTTATTTAAGACGGTTCTTGGCTGGCTGCCGCCTGTTCACTGTCTTGGGGGAGGGGAAGAGCTGCTGGTCCAAGTGGACCTTGTGAAATTCCCAGGCAGACAGGCTCCTCTCTGGGCAGGGTGGTATATCTTCCCAGGGCCTGTGGCCTGCTGTGACAATGGGCAGAAGGCCATCTGGGGTGCAGTGGGGAGAGTGGGACTGGCTTTGGGGAAAGCTTGTTGTGAGGTGAGACCATAAGACCAGAGAGCCTTGGAGGTCTGGGTGGGAGCCTGCTGGGACCCTGTGGTGCCTGAAACCCAGGGATTCTGGAAGGCACCTGAGCCAGCTTAGGGACCAGTTAAGGAAGGCTTCCTGGAGGAGACATCACCGGAGTTGCGTTTCGAAGGTCCAGCGAGGGTTTAAGGGGGAAGCGTGCCCCGGGTAGAGAGAACACCTTGTGCAGAGGCCTGGAGGTGAGATTGCCAAGCGGTGCCTTGTCGCGAGCCTGCCCGCCCCTGAGTCTGGACGCGGACGGAGCCCGGCCTGGCCGCTCTTTCTTCTTCGCCTCCTTGTCCTCCCGCCCTCCTTGTGGCCTTCTTGGCTTTCCTTGTTCTGTTCGCGATCACACGTCCTCTCTCATTTTCTGTTTCCCTCTTTCTTATTCTGGGCTCTGCCCCACTATGGCTGGCTTTCTCACCTCCTCCCTGTCCCCCGTGCGAGGCAGGGGAGGACTGCGAGGGGGGCCCTATCCCCCACCCCTCTGCCGGATACCAGGCCTCGGTCGGGGCTTCTTTGCTGCTGGGGCTTTGTGAGCCTACGTGTGTGCGTGTGCGTGTGAGCACGTGTCTGGGGGCCTCTGTGTACGCCCTGTGTCCTGGCTCAGGATTCTGCCTCTGGTCACCCGGACTATCTGTACTGCCTCTTGTTCATCATGGTGCAGGGCAGGGGAGGCTGCTGGTGAGAGGGATGGATAGCTGCTAGGTTGCGGAGGTCAATGCTAGTCACGGGGGAACTCGGTCCCTCACCTCCCATTAAGGTCTGGGCCCAAGATTAGATGCAGGTTGGGGAGTGGGGGCTGGGAGGCTAAGCCGCTCACCTTGCCTCTCCCCTTACCTCTCCCTTCTCCCTTACACTTTGACTTCCTCTTAACCTCTAGCAGGCCCGAAGGGATCGAGGTGCTCTCCGAAGTCATTTAACCCAGTGGTCCCCAACCTTTTTGGCACCAGAGACCGGTGCTCCTGTGAGAATCTAATGCCTGATGATCTGAGGTGGAGCTGCGGCGGCGGTGCTAGCAGTGGCGAGTGGCCGCAGATGCAGACGAAGCTTCGCTCGCTTCCCTGCCGCTCACCTCCTGCTGTGCCGCCTGGTTCCTAACAGGCCACTGATGTCCGTGGCCCAGGAGCTGGGGACCCCTGATTTGACCCATCCTCCTGCTTCCAGGCAGCGTCATTCCCCTATTATCCCAGAGGAGTAGGTGTGCCTTCTGTCTTGTTAAAAACACCTTCCGAGGGTTCGGCCTTTATTGTTTTATATTTTTCTCTGCTCCCCTACTCATATACTCATGACCATTTTACAGATGAGAAAACGGAGGCCCAGACAAGCAGAGCAGCTCCCTGGACGTCACACAGCCAGTAAGGGCTGGAACCCAGGTCCCCTGAGCAGGTTTTCTTTGAAATCCTTGAGCTAAGGGATCCCTCCAGGGGCTGCTAGTCTTTTAAGGAAGGGTTTTGAAAACTCCTAGAGGCCAGAGCACTTGAAGAGAAGAAGCCTTTGCAAAGGTGTAACTCACAGCCTGTCAAGTGGAGTCCACAGGGCTAAGCCCTACCTGTTGGCCTGACATTCAGGTCCTCAGTGCTGGGCTCAGACAGGGCTCTCTTGGCCTACAAAAGAATCGTCCGAGGTCACCATGGGTTTGTCTCCTTATAACCAAAGGCACTTTCCCTGGCCTTGGCTCGGCCTTGGGGTCTTGAGGTGTTGGCTGACTGACCTACTGTCCCCATCTGCCATTCACATGCTTGACTGTGTCATTGCTCTGTGCCTCTATTTCCTTCCGTATCATATGGGATGACGACCCTCCAGGGTTGTTGAGAGGCCTGGTTCGGTGAGGGCCATTCCCACTCCCTTTTCTCTGGGGCGAGCCCTGGAGTCGGAAGGTCTGCGGACTGCAGGAGCTGGGCGAACCGTGACAGCTGATCCTCCAACCCCCACAGATGCCGTGTCTCCTGGGTCCCCAGGCTGGGGCTGGGACCTGACAGTAGTGGGTACTTCTGGATCTGAATACAGTTTCATATGGAAAATCCTAATATTAGACTGAAAATGGGTTTATACTTGCTTTCTAAGAAAATACTAACATGTAAAGCATCAGGAGTTATCCAAATTGGGGAAACTAAGGCCTAAGCTCAGCCAGCTAGCGGCAGAGCCGGGATTAACTTGATGCGGAGTTCAGGGACCCCCAGCTCATAGGTGGTTCCTTTCTGTGCCTCATGGCATGATTAATCCATTGGAATAAAAAGGAATTGCTTTGTTCGCTCTTCCCTGGGGCACACTGTCGGCTCGTGACCTGGCCTTCACGCGGTGGAAGCTCCGACTCCGGCATGAGGCTGCCTGGGCTCGTATGACCAGAATACGGATTGTGGGGATGACAGCCTTAGCTCACAAGGTTGTAGTGAGGATTCGGTGCAATGGTGCGTGTCTCGTGCTAAGTGGGGTGCTGGCCCCTTAGCTGGTATTGCTCTGTCTGTCCCTCCTTCCCAAGCCTGGCCCTCCCCAGCCCCCAGGCCCGTGCAGTGAGAACCACTACTCCCTCCCCCTTCCGGACACAGGCCGCCCTTTTGTGTTCAGGGCACTTCCTTTCCTCAGCAGGGCAGTCTGCCCCACCAGCGGGGAGGTCACCTCGCCTCCCCAGCAGACTGTCAGCACAGGGTCACTGGGCAGGCAAGACCTAGTCTTCAAGACTGTGTCCAACAGAGTGTGTCACTTGGAGCTTACTTATTGGAAAGTGGTCTTGAATGGGGGAGTCTGTCCTTGGCCCTGCCTCCTAGCCTCCTTGTGGGGACGTGGAAGCTGTCTCGGGAGGTCACGTCCCTGGCCTGAGATCTCCCTGTGAGGCAGAGGCAGAGCTGGGATTCCAGCATGGGTCTGGTTGACTCTTCTAGAGTACTTCCTGTCACACTGATGGGCTCAGTCTCCCAGGCTGAGAAATGGGCCACCCTTTCCTGGTGTTGGCATTGGCCCTGGCCCTTGGGCTGCGATTTGAGAGTTGGAAGTTCACGTCCTGCCTGACCCCTCAGCAGGCAGCAGGGCAGCTGCTCTTCCTTCTGGACTTCCCTAAGGGGATGGGAAGATGGCTTCCGGGTTCTTGTCCAGCCCGCAGACTGCCTCTGTGAGGCCTTGTGGGTGAAATGCTCTCCCAGACCTTGGCAGAGAGGTGATGTTGCAGGCCGTCCTGGCATTGTTTTTCCAGGGTTGACGTCAGGGCAGCTGGTTTAGGGTTTCATCTCTGAGACAAAGGCGGCTTTGTAGCTTCTGCCCAGTTTACATCCAGGCGCATCACCCCCCCAAGGTGGGAACGAGGTGGAAGGGATTGTGGCGCCCAAACACGGGAGGCCTGGAAGGTTTGGCTCTTCCTCAGCAACTCCAAGAAGAAAGCAGGATCTCCTAATCCCATGATACTCATCTCACCGTTTCCTGAGAGCATCCCATGTGACCAGTGCAGCTCAAACTTCATGGATGTGTTCTCTAGACATCATGACACTCCTGAAGAGCGGCTGTGGTCATACTCGCTGATGAGGACACAGACTCGGCAGCTGAAATGACTTGTTACTTGTCACAACTAGAAAGTGGCAGAGCTGGCGTGTGGATTAGATCCCTCTGGCTTAAAAGATCCCCACGGGGTTTCACCACTGTACTTCAGAAATCCGAGGTGCCCTGGGGAGAGGCCAGAGCATGTAAATCTCATGGCTTCAGCGACAGCTTTCGTTTCTATTCTTGGGATTCAGAGATGGGTCGCTATGCTTGGAGGGTGTGCTGTCTACGGAAGTGCACATCTGTAGTGCACGTGTATGTACAAGTTATGAGAAAGGATTGGACGCTGAAAGGTCTGCAGTCATGAGGAAGGGATTCTAGGGAGGCCTTCTAGGTGGGTGTAAGAGGTCATTCCAGGGGTCGCCTCCAACCTTTTGCTCTTTTTTAGGAATTACCTCACTTGATTATTCACCCATCTGTCCATCCGTCCATTCATCCATCCATCCACTCATCTACCCACCCATCTACCTGCCCACCCGTCTGCCAGTCCGTCCGTGTGTCCATCCATTCATCCATTCATTCATCCATCCATCCATTTATCCATCATTTTCAGGACCCTTGTGCTCAGGACTATGCTTGGGCCCTGGTGATGTTGCTGCAGGGACCAGGAAGGCACACTCGTGTCACTAGGCAGCTCGCAAAATGACTGTTAAACGGGAGCTGGAAGAGGCCTTAGAGATTGTTTAGTTTCTATCCCAACACACAGGGTTTTTCAGAGAGGAGCAGTGACTTGCCCAAGTTTACGCAGCTAGCCAAGACTCACGGCCAGGTCTGTGGACCCCACCCCTATGTTCTCGCCTCTCTGCTGTGCTAATTAGATAGCTCCTCTCCTGGCCAACAGCCTTTTGCCCAGCCCTTCCCTCCTTGGCTATTTTGATGTGTTCTTGGCTTTTCTGGAGTTCTCTGCGGGCTTTGTCCTGAGGGACATTCAGAGATGCTGGCTGGACCAGCATGCAAGACCCAGATTGGGGCTGAGCTTGGCCGTGCTCTGCCCTGAGGTGATGCATTTGTCCGTTCCGCACGTCAGGTTGGCTGGACACCCGAGGGCAGAGACTCTGAGGCCCTGCTTTACTGTTCCTTGTGGACACCAGCTTGCTGTGCTCTGGGGGTCACTAGAGGTCATTTGCTCCTTCCTCACCTTGAGGCTAGGACCACTTCAGATCCCACCTAAAGATCTTACTACCCCAGAATGATGTTCCATAGCCTTTCCCTAGATATGCCTTCCTGTGTCGCCGCCTTTTTCCTTCGGGAAATACTTCCTGGTCTGTAGCCCCGATCCCGTATGCTGCATTCCCCCCGCTTAGCCTTCCACACAGTAGGAGCATGGATGGACATCAGCTGCCTGGTGACCACCCTTCCCAAGTTCTCTAGGAAGCACCGGCCCCTCCACCCCTGAGGCTTACTCTCTTCCCGCCTGAATCCCTCTTGACTCACACGCACCGGTTGGGGCATGCTCTGCGTAGAAAGAATCTGGCCGGTCCCTTTAGAATCCAAGTTCTGGGACAGAGGCACATTCTATCCCTTGGAGTCATGGAATGCTCTGAGGCGGAATTGGCCCCGGAGCCCAGGGATCACCCCTGTCCCACATTTCCCGATGGAGAAACTGAGGCCCAGAGAGGCTGAGTAGCACGTCTACGGCCATTCGGCCAGCCTGGTGGAGTTGAGTCTTCTCCTTCACAAGGCAGTGCTGTTTCCAAGGTTTGGCCAGGGACTGGGTTTTCCAGCCCGATAAAGGTGGCTCCAGACAGTGTCCAGGAAGCAAAGCAGCTGGCTCCACCTGGCTCCACAGGGCTCCCCGGCCTCGAATCAGTGCCCTCCTCTGCTGGCCCTCTGGTCAGGCAGATTCCTGGTGGTCCTCAGAGCTGGGCAGCGGCCTCTTCTACTCTCACATGTCCCATGGTAGCTGCCCTGACTCTTTTTTGGCCATGGAGTGGCCCCTCACTTCCAAGGGTGGAGGACAGGAGGCCTGAGTGTATGATCGTGGATAAGCGGCCAAGGGGACCTTAATTCCTGTGGCTGGGGCAGCAAGGGGTTAAGCAGTGCTGCCTGCTGGGGCTGGACTCCCAGCTGGTGTCCTGGACCCTCAGGCCAACCAGTCCATCTGGCTTGACAGATGCCACATGGAGTTCCATCTGTCCCAAGGCAAAGTCACCAGAAGGAGGCCTTTGTGGGCCTACTTGGGTGGGCATGGACCTGGCTGTCTGTCCCTAGCAGGCAAGGCAATTTGGGGAAGGGGCCTCCACTGGGCAGTCTGCCCTGGGGGTGGCTGGCCTACTGTCTCCCAGAGGCAGGAGGAGGGAGAGCCTGAGTTCCCAGGAGTAGCGAGGGCTTCCTTGTGCAATGGGTCTAGGAGGTGCAGGGACAAGCCCAGGGTCACACGGTGAGTCAGTACAGGCAGAGTGGGACTTGTACCCAGACCCTACTCACTGCTCCACCCACCCCATGGCTCCAGCTTACAAGTTCATTCATCTGATAAATACCAGTTGAGGGCCTACTCTGTGCTGGGCACTTGGAGACTCTGACCATCAGACAGTACCTCAGTCCCAGTGAGGGGAAGAGGGAGTCCAGAGGACGGAGCCTCCGAGGGGAGGAATGGCACACCCCAGCCAGGCCCAGGACCCCGGACCTGGGAACATCACCCTGCCCCCACCTCGCCAAGCAACCAGAAGTGTGAGCCAACTTGCTAAGAGGAGCAAAATAATGTTAGATGCTCAGTGTTCACCATCGTGTACAAGCCTCGGCGAGGCAGGTATCGTTATTACCTCTATCTTATAGGTTAGGAAACCGAGGCTCGCGGAGGTAATGCCACTTTTACCAGGTCACCAGCTGGGAAGTGCTCGAGTCTGTCTGTTTGACATCGGAGTGTTTAGGTGATATCAGAGGGGACAAGGGCCCCGGCATGGGTGCTTCCGTTCCCCCAGGCTGCTCCTTCTCTCCCTGTCTTGGACCGTCTTGTTTTTGGCTTCTTGCTGAGTCCAGGCAAGGGATCGTGTGTCTGGAGGATCAACCTCAGGGGCAAGAGAAGCCCTAATCGGGTTTGTGCTGGTCCCTCGTCCGGGCTGGGGGTTGCTGACTCTCTGCCTCCCCCTGGGCTGGGCACCTGGCAGGATCCAGGCAGCTTGGGGGACTCATTGGGATGATTTCTAGTGTTCAAAGGACTCCCTGCCCATCTGAGAGCCCCAGAGGCTGGACCAGGCTGTAGGGGGGACTTCATTTCAGGGGCCACAGCCAGGGCCGAGAGGGGCCTAGCCTGGAAGCACAGGGTGGGGGCCTCTGTACTTCGCTCTTGGGGGTCATGCAACTTAGAGTCCACCCTGACCCCCAAGAGGCTGAGGTACATGCTCCCTGACCTTCTCCCTCCCCTTTCGAGGCCACCTGGTGCAGAGAAAGGAGCCCCAGCTTTGGTATTAGAGAGCCCCATGTTCTGATCTAGTATCTGCCATCCCACAAGGAGGCAGGTGCATCTAGTGGTTCTGAGCTTGGGCTCTGCAGCTGGACTGCCTGGATTCGAGTCCTGGCCCTACCACTTTCAAGCCCTGTGACCTTGCACAACTTGCTTCCCCTCCCTAGGCCTCGGTTTCCTCGTCTGTAAAATGGGCGTGCTGTTAGTACCCATCTCATAAAGTTGTTGTGAGGATTAAAGGAGCTAATGCTACCTGACGCTTTCTCATGTTAACTATTATGATTATGCGACCCTGACTAGTAATCTCTCCTCCGCAAGCCTCGGTTTCCCCGTGCGCAGAATGGGGGTGAGGAGAAGAGAGGCTCCAATAAAGTACTCTGCCACGGGCTTTACCGTCACGGAAGGTCCTCCGGGCGTCCACTCCATTTCATTCCCCCTCCTCTCTGTAGGGAATTGGCTTTTCTCTCCTCTGAGTCGGGTACCCCATCTCCGTGAATAGGAGGGAGAAACGTGTGTGTATGAGTGTGTGTGTGCGCGCGTGCACGCGTGTGATGGGGGACACCCCAGCACCTGTCCCACTGGTTCACATCAAGGTGAATGTCAGGAGCTGCACGACAGCAGGAGGCTGGTATTAAGTAATGAGTCTGTCCCCTTGAGCTGTGTTTAGTCACTAATCCCTCTCTTGGTGCAGGTAATTGCAGTCTGGTTACCTGGCCCAGCTGTGCCTGGAGCCTTCCCAGCCAGTTATGACAATTAGGTTGGTGCACGTACGGGCTGCGCCCACCACGTGCACAAACCCATCCTCAGTTGCACAAACCCATGTGTGATTAATTGGTTTCCTGGGTCCTTGTCCCTCTTCCCTCCTTCCTCCCTGGTGGTTACTCAGGAATGCCCTCTTTCCTGGAGACAGGGTAGCGAGCGCCTGGGCTCTGGTTCCAGAACCGGGTTCCAGCCCCTACTCTGCTGCCGCCTGTGTGACCTTAGGTACGTCACTTCACCTCTCTGAGCATCAGACATCTCAATTACAAATGGCCTGGACTTCTGAGCTTCCCCTTCAGACATTCTGGGATCCCATGTTCTGTGATTTTTTTTTTTTTTCACAAAGCCTGATGGTGCTTGCAGATCCTCATTTAATCCAGACGGGGTCCTTCTTCCCCATTTCACAGATGAGGAGACCAAAACCCAGAGAGTGACTTGCTCAAGGCTGCAGAGCCTTAAACCCAGGACGGGGTGCGCCAGCTCCTCCCAGGTGGGCTTAGCCAGGCCGCCGATGACAAGGGGAGCTTGGAAGACAAGGCAGTCAGCCCAGGGTCTCCGGGCGAACAAGTGTGCCCTGAGTGAGTGAGCGGCGTGGCTTTGATGGAGGGATTAGACTGAGCGGCAGACCCGCAGTGCCTTGCATTTACCTGCGGGCATGGTCACTTGGAATAAACAACGGAGAGATCCAAAGTGCACATTAGGTTTCCAAAATAGCCTTGGGAGTTGCTAGTTTTCCTCAAAGCTGTAAACATATATCTGGGTGGGGCCCCTAGCCTCCTCGGCACAGACCCCCTGGGCCTTCTGGTTCTTGGCCTGGGTGCCCAGACCCCCTGCTGGTTTCTGGACTCAAGCAAGAGCTGGAGCCCTGGGGGGTGCTGATTGCCAGCTGGCACTAGTGATGGGGTTTGATAGAGGTTTCTGGGGTCTTGAGAGGCCTGGAGAGAAAGGCGTGGGGTGGAGAGCTATGAGCACCAACCTTTCTGTCGTCTGTCCCATGTGAGGTGAGCCCAGGCATGGAGGTGAGTGAAGATGATCATTGGAGGAGAGGAGCAGAGCTGGCAGGGACTCTGCAGGTTGTCGGGGGAAACTGAGGTTCTTGGGGAGGGGCAGACAAGGAGGTCATGTCCAAGGCCACGCAGTGAGTCAGTGTTGTACTGACTGTAGATTTGGATCTCCTAAGGAAGGGCCTGGAGTTGATACTCAATGGACCCTTTATGCAGCAAACATTTATTTGATGCCTCTGTGCCAGGCTCCATGATGGAGTAGCAGCTGGGAGCCAGAGATGGGCCTGATCTTCCAAGAGCCGAGTTAAGCAGGGGGGATACATAGGTGAACAGATAACCTCGGTAGTAAGAGGGGCACCTGATCTTGACCGTGGATTGGGGAAGGCTTCGTGGGAAAGGTTCACATAAGCTGGGCTTTGAAGTTGGCATAAGGTGAGGAGGAGAGACAGAAGTGACAAAGGAGACATGGAGGGTGGACCTTCTGGGCAGAATATAGAGCACATGCAAAGGCCCTGGAGGTATGATGCCACCTGGGCTGGAGGCTTGTGGGGGATTCTGTTTCGTCTCCCCCGACCTTAGCATGTGGCCATGCTCCGGGGCTCATCGCACACCAGGTGGGAACTTCTACCCTTTCAGAAAACAGATATCGGGTCCCTTTCTCCAGATGAGCCCAATCTCTCAGCCCTCACTCCTCGGGTAAGGCTGCGTACCACTGCAGAGACAGTGCAGAAGGGCAGTACTCAGGGTGAGGTCTTCCTCCGTGAAGCCTTTAGACTAAGAGGGAAACTGAGACACAAACCAGTGTTTTCGCAGGAGCTGGGGTGACGACCGAGGGTCCCTGCTTTTCCTTGGCTCCCTGGGCAGCTGTCGAAGCTCCGGCAGCTGCTGAACCCCTCAAGAGCACAGCGTTGTCACACGCGACACTTTAGAGCGGCAGGCAGCCTTTTCTGAGTTCACATCCTTGACCCAGCAACCCACTCTACAGAGATAACTGGACAAATATGCAAATATGTGTGTACTGAGAAGTTCTTTGCAGTGTGTAGATTTCTGGGATTTGTGAGTGACAGTGCAGGACCCATTAGGTCAGTGGTCTAAGGGAGCGGGGAACAGGAAGTTAGTGTTTAATGGGGGCAGAGTTTCAGTTTTTCAAGACGAAGGGTTTTCGAGATGGATGATGGTGATGGTTGCACAACGATGTGAATGTTCTTGATGCCATTGAACTCTACACTTGAAAATGGTTAGGATGGCAAATTTTATATTATGAGTATTTCACTACAATTAAAAAAAGAAAAGATGAAGAAAGAGACCGAGTGATAAGTCTCCTCCAACCCCCTAGCCATGTGGTTCCCTCTAGATGCAAGCACTGTTTTTGATGTGGTGGTAGAGCCCTGCTCTCCTCCCTTCTGCCCTGGGTACCAACGGGCAGGGGCATCTCAGAAGTGGCTTCTTCACTCGTGAGCTGAGTAAAGATGGCGCCCGGCCCTGAGAGCCCAGGGTGAGCACCTCCCTCCAGGGCACGAGCCGCCGGTGCTCAGGTCTTCCTGGCCTGTTGGGTTGGAGGGAATGAGGACCCGAGGCTGGGGGCTGGAGGGCCCTGGAGCTTCCCTCCCCTCCGTCAGTGGGAGGAGGATG